>NC_084836.1:33552309-36052309 GCF_033115175.1 Lepus europaeus | reverse complement strand
AAACCTTAAAAGACTTACCCATCACTATTTCTTAATTTCCAGTGTTCCCTTCTGGCTAGAATATTTGTTATGATTAATGTATCTCTGATCTTTTCCTTTGTCTCTGTCTCATTCTCTTTCTGTCCCAGTCTTGGAGAGATAAAATCTTTCCGGTTTTCTTCCATATTGATTTGTTTATTTTCAGCTCTTTCATTCTTTGAAAGGTTAGCTTTGGTATCATGGCTAAAGAAACACTGGAAAGTCCACTAGGAACATGTATTAGATAGAAATTGTCAGTTAATTTTGTACATTTTCTCTTTTTAAAAAATCAACCCAACATTCAGTTATTGAACAGATTTGACAATTAAGACCCTTAAACACATAATATTTGTCAAATTTGGCAGTTACAATCATTGATTTTATTGCACAGCAGATATAATTAAGAAATGTTAAACTCATTGTTTCATATAAATATTTTTACTTATATGAAATAACTGAAAATGCTTTTAAATATGGTCTTTCATTAGAACAAGCAGTTGGAAGCATTATTGGCTTAATTTAGTTACTTTGTCCACAAAAGAGAGAAGAAAGCCAAAGATACTGCAAAAATCAGTTTGGCATGTTCCCAGAGACTCTGAGATTTGGGAAAATTAAATTCAGAGCCAGCATAAAGTATATGGAAAAAATAAAAAAATTAATAAACTGCTTACCTGTGAAAAAACACACATATAAATGGGCAAGTAACAAAGAGTAACAGAAATAAAGGACAAATGACTATATAACCTTGTAAGACAAAAATCCATAACTCATTTGACTATACAAGGTGCCATGAACCAGTCAATAAGAAACAATCCTCTAAATAATAATAATGATAATGTTCATATGTCTAATAATTAGTTTGAAAAAATTGAGCTACATACTTGAAATGAGTAAGCAAATGAGGCCTTTAAAGGAAACACATTCAAAATAAGCTGATGCATAAAATCATAACAAATTATTTTTGCCATAAAATCCTTGATTATGACAAAAATTGGGAAATTTACAAAGCATGAAAGAAATTCTGGTTATTCTCCATAGTCTTGTTTTCTTCTGACATGATATTTAATACTACATTGTGTAAGTTCTAGTCTAGATGACATATTAATAGAGATTTTAGAATGTATAACAAAACCTAGAAAATATTATCTTTTAAAATTTAATCTAATGTTAAGACTTGTTTTTGCTACAGATGCTATATCTAGTACATATTTGAAAGGCTAACCATGGGAGCAGTTCAGGTGATGGAATAAGAAATCAGATATATACACAAATTCAAGTCTGTAGTTCTCATTAATCTCCTAGAACTGAGCAAGTAAATTAATTTCCACGCCTTAACTTTCTGATTATTATAATGTTAGAAATAGCATCACTCTTGCATAATTATTATAATAACTCTAGTGGAAATAGAACATTTTTGAAGAGAAATAGTTACAGATCATAAGGAAACAATAACAGCACTGCAGCAGATTGGACTTTGGAGTCAGACACACCTGAGTCCAGATCAGAATTCTACATTTAGGCTGAGTACTTAATGCAAATACCAGCTTCCTGTAGCTCCAGTTTCTTCAATTGTAAAACAAATAATGATGCCTCTCTCATAGAACTGTTTTGAGAATTGAGGAAGATGATGCTTAGCAGAGTTTTCAAAGAAACTGAGTCACTGAAGCAACGATAGTAATTATTGTTGCCATCATTATTAATAGGGCCATGCTGTCTACATGTTTGTAAGTCAATAGATTGACCCAGCAAATTGTAGCCTGCTCAAAGACTAACATTTATAAAATCAAAACCATAAGGTAAAAGATGATGAACTGAGATTTTGTTACTTTTATATTGGATAATCTAGATGAATGTTTTCACTGATCAGAGCAGCTCATTTTAAACCCAAGAATCACTATGATAAAATGTTTTCTCCCCCAGATTCTACAAGGACTTTCTAAACTCCCTGAAGTTTATTGTCAATAGGTTACTGTTTATTTCGACCTACACAGCTGCTCTGTCTCCTTGTTACTTCCCTTGCCACATTTAACCAGCTTTAACTGGTGTCAACTCTTTGTGACCTCTGCTAAGGCAAATGGCAGAAGCAGCTGGCAGCTTCATTTGCACAGTAATGAGTTCTGTCTACTAGTCTGCCAGAGACTGATGGGCAGAGGGAGATTACCTTCCACCACTGCCTATTATATGTGATTGACATGCTTGTATGATATCCGTCTTCCTTAACAGCCCTTTCTTCTCACCTAGAAACATTTCATGAGTACAAAGGACGGCAGCACATAAATGAGGTCTGAAACACTGCTTTTTTTATGTTCTCATATTTTCATTTCAATAGTTACAGTGTAAAAAAGTAGATTTTTTAAAAAAGAAAAAATGTTATCATACTGCATATAGCCAGCTAAAAAGGGAAATTTTCATTGTTAAAAAAGAGATAAAAATAAATCTAATTAAAAATACTTCCACAGTAAAAAAAAAATATATATATATATATATATATATATATATATACAGGAGGAAAGTAGAAAGCATTGTCTAACTTCTTATGTTTTCTTTAGCATCTTTAATTGTGCTACATTATTTAATATTTTAAATATTGACACTTATTATAGCTTCTACATCTACATTTATTTTCTAATCTCCCATTTTATGTTTTATTTCAGTTCCATATCATCTAATTTAATATAACTTTTGCTTTATTGTAATGCAACACTTATTAGCAATCTTTTTAAAAAGGTCTGAAAAGCTCAATAACACATAAAATCACAATTAGCATAATAACTTTATAATTTTATATATTCTTTGACTGTATTTTGCAGAAAACACTACAAAACTTCAAAATCTTATAAAATTTTCTTTCCTATAATATGGGCAGTAAAATCATCACATACAATGTATTTAAGGGCTTACTGTCAGAATCAATTTTTAAACAAATTGGGAATTTAAATTCTATTTAATCACAATAAAACATGAGCAATTCATATTGCAATTCTTTCCATGTAGTGACAAGCTTTTTTTTTTTTAGAGGCTTACATTTATTCCTTCTTATACTTATGACCTATAATTAAGTCAACATTCAGTATAGCTGAATTTTAAAGTATACCTAATCATAATATGGTTTAGCTAAGATATGATGAATTGAGTTTAAATGTCAAAAATATTTACTTATTTATTTTCATCTACTTGAAAGGCAGAGTGAGAGCAAGAGACACAGAGGTCTTCTATTCACTGCTTCATCTCATAGTATTTGCAATAGGTGGGGCTGGTCTAGGCTGAAACCAGGAACCTGGAACTCCTTCTGGGATTCCCTTGTTGGTGGCAGGAATCTAAGCACTCAGACCATCATTTGCTGCCTCCTACATGCATTAGGAGAGGCTGGGTGGAAAGCAGAATAGCTGGGGCTCAAACTCAAACTGGCAGTGCAAGATGGGATGCAGTTGTCACAGGTGGAGGTTAAGGTTGGCATACCCCGCTACTAACTTTTGACTATGTTTTAAGTTTATGTATTGGGTCCCTGCATAAGCATTTCATCATATAATACAACTAGATACATACGTACATGCATGCATACATTCATATATCACACATAGACACACAGATTGTGAAGCTCTCTGTTGGTTTTCATTTGCATTACAGCACTAACTGGAACTATTTGAGGCATAAAATTAACCTCACTATAACCTAGAAGTACTGTATGTACTATCATAAGTTAATTTCTTGACAAGTGCAATATAGCCAAGGAGTGAGAAAAGGCAGAAATATTTGTACACCCACTCTACATTCATTTCCATTGAGTAAGACAGCAAGAAGTATGCTAACAGAAGAAACAGCGAATGATGCTGTTTGTAGTCACTAAACAATTGCACTACACCAATTATTTATAATATATTACCCTAGTTTTGATATTTCAAAGCAGTAAGTACTAAAGAATGGTAGAAGTCATCTGTCAACTCTAGTGACATAGTTGTCTCTACATTTTATTTACAAGGAAAATATGTTCTTTCTACTTTGAATATATATTTATTAAAGTATGGAGAAAGAGTGATTTGGGACCCTTCTGATATTAGTATTATAATTTAATTTAACTTGGAGCATAGCAGGAAATTGGTTAATAGCTACAAAAAGCACACATGATTCAAAAGCATGAAGCGTAATTACTTCACCAATTATGGAAAGTTCAAAACAGTTGTGATTGACAGGCAGAAGAAATACATTAGAGTTGAAAAAACTGATTTTGAAAAAAACAAATTGGAAGACATACCGTTTGATTTTATTTATAAAGACACACGTTTAAAAATGTAATCCCTTCTGTTTTATTGTATACCTTCTCTCCACATACATGCTATCTTGTTGAGTAACCTACTAAAATGAAACAATAGTCAAGATTCACAGTGATTTTGTGACCTAGACCATTATTTTCAGAGTCTAAAAACTAATCCTTATAGATAATGATATTGCAGAGTATACTTCTCTTTAAAAAAAAAAACTAGAAGAAAAGATTTCAAATGTTTTTAAAATGGATGTTAGATATTTGACGATATAGATATGTCTCACCTGATTGGAAACTATTCATCATATACTTTTATAGATATATCATGTGAACCTATAAGTACATACAACATTTATGTGTCAGTTAAAAGTAAAATTTAAAAACAAACAAAAAACTGTTAGAATAAATACTTAATGTACAGTCTGACAGAGTGCATACTGAAAATGTGTTGAAAAAAATCTAGGAATTTTCTTCAATATCAGGAATAGGGAAAAAACAATTCACTTTGAAATACATGAAAGGATTAGATATTATTTAATTTGAGAAATGGAAATGTAATTTTTGGGATTTTAGGATGTACGATCTTTTCATTTTAGATTTTATGATACTATTAAGATTATCATTATAAATGAATATTTCTAATATAAAGAACAGATAATTTATGTTAGACATTTAAGAGTAAAAATTAAGCGTTATTAAATCTTACAAAACAGGGCCGGCACCATGGATCACTCTGTTAATCTTCCGCCTGCGGAGCCGGCATCCCATATGGGCGCCCAGTTGCTCCTCTTCCAGTCCAGCTCTACTGTGGCCTGAGAGGGCAGTGGAGGATGGCCCAAGCCCCTGGGAGACCAGGAGCAAGCACCTGGCTCCTGGCTTCAGATCGGTGCGGTGCCGGCCGTAGCGGCCATTTGGGGAGTGAACCAACGGAAGGAGGACCTTTCTCTCTGGCTCTCTCTCTCACTGTCTATAACTCTACCTGTCAAATAAAAAAAAAAAAAGTTAAAAAAAAATCTTACAAAACAAATTCTTTTACCTATGTTCTCCAAGCATTCTTTATTTTAACAATCTTTTATAAAATCTCAAAAAGTCAATGCAAGAGGCCAATTTCTTCACCTCTTTAATTTTTATGAAGTACTTTTTCTAAGAGCCATGTGCTTAATACTTAGCATTGCAGATAGTAATAAAAGTTGCTCAAAATACATAAAGCAGAAGATTGAATATTGAACATCAACATTTTCTTGGATATACTATAAATCATTGATATTATAATATTCTTATATGATGTAAAATTTATTTGAAATATGGAAATTTAAGTTCTTAAATTTTAAATTTCTATTGATTTTTCTTTCTCTGAAAAACAGAGCAAGACAGATAGACATCTCTGAACACTGACTTACTCTGCAAATACCTGCAACAGCTGAGCTGTACCAGGCCAAAAGTTAGAGCTTAGATCCGAATTCAACTGGTGACAGGAACCCAAGTACTTTGTGTTCAGCCTCCTCGGATTCACCCTATCAGGAAGCTGGAATCAAGATCAGAGCTGGGACTCAAAGTCAGGCACTCAAATATGGGATGGGGCATCCCCAGTGTATGTTTTTTGCTTGTTTGTTTTGTTTTAAGATTTAAGTATTTATTTGAGAGACAGAGTTAGAGACAGAGAGAGGGAAAGACAGACAATGGTCTAAGCAAACTAAATAATTAAAATGTGCTGTTTATTAGAAGCAAGAGAAATATAGCATATTAACAACGAATCATAAATTGTTTTCCTTCCAGTTATGAATAGGCTAAAATTGATACAAATAGGCTTTTGTATTCACACTCTTGAGTCATTGATTATATCCATTTTGTCATTAGAAATGAAAAAACAACATATATGTAGGAAATTAGCATTATATTCAATGTTTCATGTAAAATTTACCAACTGTATCCTAAAGCCATATATAACAAATTGCCGATGGTTTATTTACTGTCTGCCTTACTGAAAAATTCATTTTCTCTTCTCTGATTTCTTATAATGACTTGAAATTTTAGGATTCACTTTGGTCTCTTATTCATTCAAAATCTGCTTCTTTTCTAGGGTTAAAGATATATCTTTATGAATCATTCAGCATGTTAACCACATGTGAATTACACTATGCCACAAGCATATGTTATTTGTATCCTGCTTTCTGATTTTCTGATTGACAGCTTGAGTTTAAGGGTGACTGGATTTATTTCCCGCAGCTTAGAATTGATAGAAATTTAGCAAAGCACATTAACTGATATCTAATATTGCTTCCCTGATGACAGTGGGAATGAAAATTGACACATGAACTCTTTGAACTCCAGAGAAGGAAAAACTTTAACAGATCATGGGTTCATGCAGATAGTGACACAAATTAACTTTGAAAATGTTGAGAATAAAACAAGAAGAAAGAATATTTGAAAGACAGCCAAACAAAATGGTAGAAAATTATAGAATCTTTTCAACCCTTTTTCACTTTTCAACTGTAAATATTCTTTTTTATAAGATAAATACTATTATGTATTATTGATTTTCATTCAGTAAAAAAATTGTATGATGCAAGTGTATATAAAAGTCTATAAGAACATCTTGAAATAAATGCATCATAAGTTGGCTACTATATTGGAAAAGTAGTTAGTAAGTGAAGTGTTGATATAGAGTTATAACAAAAACTATAAAACTATATAAACTATAAAAGTCCTCATTGCAGCAATTTGTATTGACATAGATATTGAAGAAGAAAAAAGAATTCAAGTTTTGATCTCTTTGTCAAATTAGTTAATATGACATAACTTACAGATTCAATGTGATTTATAGGTACAATTCCAAGAATATAATGATATTCCTTTCCTTCCACTCTCCCTCTTACTTTTGTTGTTGTTGTTAGCCAAGATTTCAAACTTGAAAGATGAAAGTTCTATTCTTTTATTCCAACTAATTACATTTTATTCTTTAAACAAACCTCAATCCCTCAGGGGTCTTTGATGTTCTGATGCCTGAAATGTTAGAAGACTTCCAGTGAAATGTTTATCTACATGTTAGCTCTCAGGTTAGACATGCCTTCCTCTAGAAAGAGATCCTTAAATAGATTTCATGGACTGCAGTTACTCTCTGAGATGTTATCATATATGCTAAATTTGCCTATTTATTCATTTTAATAAATACAAGCTACATGAGGACAGAAATCAAATCAACTAGTAGTATCTGATATCAATGATGTCAGTAATAAATTGTTTCTGTACAGAAGAGTTAAGTATCATATTCTAGACACAAGATATGAGCCTGTGTGTCTCCTCATGCTATCATTTCTTTTTGGCCAAGAGTGGTGTGTTATTATCTTACTAAATTTTTATTTCCAATTCCTGTTGTAGTGTCAAGGTATTACATAATATGTATATATACATGTGTTTTAGTGTGTGCACATACATATATGTATCATGTTTGTAAAGTCATGTTCAAATCAATTTTAGAGACACAACTGAATGAACAAGTAGTTCTCAGATTATAGCATCTAAAATTAATTTTTGTGTCACTGACTTATCAGAAGCATAACTACATGGGTGGCATTTGCTATCCACTATGTGTCAAATTGAGTTTCACATTTTAGGCTTTACTTTAGGGAAGTATGTAATCCATGGTGACAAAAACATGAACTAAGGAATCAGAAAAACCTAGGGTGAATGATTTCTGGTTCTGCTACAGACTAGGTGGAGAACCGTAGGAAAAGTACTTCAACAATTAAATATCAATTTTTTCCCTTAAAGATGAAATAAATAATATAAAATTCACAGGACTTGCTGTAATGATTAAATGTACAAATCTGTAAAACCTTTTTCCTTGAGTTCTCTTAAATTAGCCCTATAGCTTTCTTCTAAAAGGGTTAGCAATCTATAATACCCAAACTATCATTTTTCCAGATGCTCTGATTTCCTGACTACTTCATGTTTTCCTGTGACAGTAGCTATAATATGGCACTGACTACCAATCATTGGATGGTTCCTTTTGCCTAGAGAGATCTCACATTCAAACCTGCAAGAATGTTTAATGAGTTATCAAGGCTCTGTTTCAAAATTCAAATGATAGAGTCAGTGGGTTGAAAAATCATCATATTTTTCTCCAGTCAAGCACTTCATTTGATTTTTCTCTTATCTGATTTGTGATGTTATGTAAACTCAATACTATGGGTTTTTCATCCCTTAAAGTTCAACATAGATTTGTCTCTCAAAATTACCAACCCCAATTGAAATCCCAGATTTTAAAATCATTGCTTATTCTGTGGGCTTCCAAAGAAAGTGAATTTGAAATTCAAAACTAGGTGATGATGTGTTTGTTCTTTGCTATGTTTTTCTATGCCAACGCTAATGGAAGCTCTGCAAGCTGCTCAAATATTAATGAAAAATGAGAGGGGACTCTTAATAATAGCTATCTAAAAGCATTATCTGCCACATAGATTTGCACAAAATCACACACCAGAGAATTAGAAAAGCCTGTTTTGATTAAATTTGACAACAAATGGTGCTGTACTCCATCACTTTTCATATTCTCTGGATTTCCCTTCATCTCACAGCATAGTTTACTGCTAACAACAGAATATGTGCTAAGCGTTTCACATGTATAACAATGCTAACAACATATTAAGTATTCAATAAAGAGTAGCTAACATTTTTTAAAAAGATTTAATTATTTATTTATTTGAAAGGCAGAGTGACAGAGAGGAAGAATCAGGAAAGAAAGATCTTCTATCTGCTGGTTCACTCTCCAAATGGTTCCATCAGCCAGAACTGGACAAGGCCAAGAGCCAAAAGCCAGGAACTCAGTCCTGGTCTCCCACATGGGTGTCAGGTTTCTAAGTACTTAGGCCATCCTTTCCTCCCTTTCCAAGAACAATAGCAGAAAGCTGGATCTGAAGTGGATTGGGTAAGACTGCAAGCAGCACTATGACATGGGATGCCAGTGTTATAAGCCATAGCCCAACTCATTTTGCCAAAATGCCAGTCCCAGTAACTGGTATTTTAATGAAGGAGAATGGCTTTCTTTTTTTAAAGAGATTAAGTGAATTCTCTGGGATCCCTTTTATTTTTTTAAAAAAGTTTATGCAAGTTTCATATATTTCATATATTCAGATTTAGGGAGAATTGCTCTTTAAAGATAAAACAGGAGTATTTTTTTCAGATTGTATTAAGATCATTTGAATGCCATATACTTTTATAATGAGTCCTTCTATGAACTGTGTGTAGTAGAACATAAAAATGTTAGCCCAAATTACATGAAATTATCTTAGTTCAGACTTCATATTCTGAGTTACTCCTTTCACAGTTTTTGTCATCTTTTACATTTCCTCCATATGAAAGTTATTGTGAATCAGAGAATTTATTTTGAATGACCCTCTATATCGTTTAGGTCTTAACCATATAGCTTAATGCTTTTATTTGCCTCCTTCTAAAATTTATGGAATTCTGCCTATGTGCAGTGAATGAGGGTTAACTGGAAGCCTTCTAATATATTAAACTATCAACTTGAATTCATTCTTAAGCAGTTACTAAACATAACCTGAAACCATTAGATTATTAGTTCTTTTTATGCTTTAGAGCTTTTAATTAATAGTAAATAATACATTAATGATAAAATACTAAGCATGTATGAAACTAATCTAAATTATACCTTATCTGAAATAACAGTTAACACAAAATAAACAATTATCATAACCTCCATTGAGATGAAACTAATAGCACTATCAAAGGCTGTTGTGAAGGAAAGATAAGAAACAAAACATTTTTTTCTTTCTCTGATTTATGGGTGGATTAGAGGAATGTCTTCTACAGTCTCAGGTTTGCAAACTAGTTTCTGATCATGAGGTAATGCCCTGCACTGCCGCCTGTAATGTAGCCATGTTCCACAAGTGGGTGTCACAAATCTGTGTCCCTTGCCTTTATTAAGACAATTTTTATTCTTAGCAACCTTTTTTTTTTTTCCACCTTTGTTAGATCTAGGGAACACCTTAAGGTTGTTATAGTTTTTCATTTCAATGGAACACAAGAAACTGCTGGTTGGTAGTGAGTAGCTAGGAATTTGGAAGAATTTTAAATAAGACAGTCCATTCCCACTTCTGACATGGCTCAGTGAGGTGGTAAAATAGAAGATTCACAATGATCTCGTACAACAGGCAGTCAGAGATTGGCTAAGTTCAACAAACCATACGCATGCTCATAAGACCTTTGCTTTTTTGCTTCTCTGTCTTTGACAGAGCAAATAGTCCGAATTTGATAACCAGTTTCCTTTGGCATTGTTGAGGGAAGACACTTTGCATCATTGTTTATCCATATCTATAAAGAGATATATAAATATACAGAAGTTGAAACAATTATAAAGTATCAATGATCTATTCCTGGGAGTCTAAATTAACTGAGAAGATAATTTGCCAAAATCCTTCCTACTCCATTGTTTATATGTATTTAGTGATATCTTTCTAATTTCTCTACTGTAGGTAACAAGGCACAGCTTTTAAGTCCTATTTCAAAACTTCACCCTCTGGGGCTTTGTTCACCAGTTAGAAACATTTTCTTTCTTCCAAAAACTTCAGCATTATTTTTCTATATTATTAAGTTGTTTCTCATGATAACATAACTTTTACAGATAATTATATACTTTTATGTGTTGCTATTATATTCTCTACCAATATATATATATTCTTTATTCACAGAAACCATTTTATACTTCTTTGTATATCTCAAATATAGTCAAACAATATTCATTAAATGTAAAATTGCAGATTTTATACAGATAGAAACTTAAATAATGGCTGGTTTTCCATCAAAACAAATTTGACTCTAGCCATACCCTATTTACTAGATGGTAAATAATAATAGAACAAAACAAAAGCAAAAACAAAACTGTCCTGACTCCCTCTCTTTATTAAGTAGCTGAGAAAATCCTGGAGCTCTTTCTCAAGTTAGTACGTGGGAAGTTAGGTCTACTATTTGGATCAACTTATTATTCAAATTCAGATGGCACCTAGATGGTGGACTCTTCATTTCTTTATTATCCATTTGGAATTCTCACCCTGACAGGAAGCAGATACCATACAGCAAGCCCACCTTTCTGTGTACAGCATGATCTATGGATCCATTCCCTTCCTAGATCCTAAAACTCCTCTGTTCTGCCAGACTAAGATCCTGCCATAAGAGCAAATTATCAACCCCTTCTCAGCATTGAAACTGTCCCTATTCCCTTCCTCCAGGAGAGCTACCATCTGTAGACTACAATTCCTTTCTTCCATACCCTTTATCTTCTGTGATAGAGGTCTGCATCTCCCATAATTTTCACTCAGATAACCTGTAAAATTCAGTATTGGTCTCTTACCTATTGATTGGTACAGCAAGTTATAAATGCTGAAATGTAAGTTTTCTCTTACTAGTTTGCTTTGTTACACTAATATGGAGTTCATAGTTCAACAGCAACAGAAAGATTTTTAAATAGATATTTGACTTGTAAATATTTTAGTTCACAGAAATGTTAATAAGAAAGGTAGTCTTGGAACTTAGAAATGTCAAGAAAAATAAAATGCAAGCCTGTTAACCTGAGACTTTGCTCTCAGTGACTTCCAGGACTATTAACGTGAGACTTCGATCTTACTGTCTAATAGGATAGTATTAATAGTATCCATTACACATTATTGAACATGAGAAGACCTAAAAGAAATCTAATAAATTATCTTACTTCCCTCCTTGTTAAATTCCAAACTGGACAATTTCCATATGAATAACATTTTCTCTAGAAGAAAGGAAGTACTGTTCATTATTTGTAATAAGTGTCTGACATCATGGATCAAATAATTAAATCATAAAATTGGCAATGCAGACTTGACATTCAGGAATAACACAAAATGTAGAAAACTGATATTTTAAAATAATAGCCATTTCCTGAAGTTCTTACATGGAAAATTTTAAGTAAGATGAATTATGAAATAGAAATGAGTTATTTTTAAAGTTTAAAAAAGTGTGCTTGGAATGACAGAACCAACGTTTGGAGTGCTCATACATCAGCACGAAACAAGATAGGGAGATATTAGTAGAAAAATCAAGTCTTATATCCTTACTATCTCAGTAAACTGAAAATATCACTGTTATAAGATATTGTATTAAGATAGATAAAAGATCGGAAAGTTTTTATCTTTTGGAAACCACCTACCCAAAAATAATAAAACATTCTTAGATATTTGTTACTACTGTGGCAGATGATTTACAGTCATTTCAAGAATCATCTGATATAAATTTTCAAATATTATGTTTTTGTGCCTGACAATTTACAGAGTTTCACAAGCCTTAATAAAGTCAGTCCAGATCGATGCCAAGCAATGTATAGTTAGTTATGGAAAATAAAGCACGTGGCAAAAAGATGTTAGACTGAGTGTCTAACTTTTACAGACTAGACAACAATAGCCATACCATAAGTAAAAGTGAGATTGTCTAAGCAGAAATAATATTTTTGAAAGAAGTAAGACAATTTATGCTTTTAGGTTTATAGTTCCTAGTAGTTATCAGGAAGCCTCCTTTTTATGATGAATGCCTGTATAATTAAAGGAAATAATTTTACAATATATTGTTTCCATTCAACTTGTATGTTCTGAAAAGAACACTTATTTTCTTGTTGAAGCTACGTTTTTCAAATCTATGTAAATGTACCCTAGAAAGAATCATTTCTAAATAAAATGTTTAAAAACTTAATATTTCTTTTTTTAAAAAAATCTTTGTTTTATTGTTGTTTTGATGAAGCAAGATGTCACATAGAAAATTCCACCAAGTGAAAAACAGGGGAAACTCTGGCCAACATCTAATAAGGAACTGAGGGTCTAAGTTCAACACTTTACTAGAAACTGAATCCTGTCAACAAATCCTGAGTAAATTGGAAATAGATCGTCATGAAGTTGTGCCAGCTCTGGTTGATATCTTAGTTTTTTTAGCCTTCTGAGTGACCCTGAATCATAGGACCAGCTAATTCTTGAAGAACTGTGAAAAAAAAAATCAGCATGCATAGTTTGAGATGGTAATTTGTTAAACAGTAACAAATACTGAATACATAAGATAGTATAGTGAAGAAAACAAATTGAGAAAAACACACTTTTCAATGTCATAAATTGTCAATATTGAGAATGTTTGTGCCCCCAAAGTATATTTCCACCCTCTGAGTTATTCTCTGTTCACTTAGGTGTGTGAACCCAGCATAAATAATAATAAGAGTGTGCCATCTGCTCACTTATGCCATGATTCCTTTATCGTTAATGTCTGACATCCATGTGATCAGTTGATTCATACTCATAAAAATTTCTCACATCACTCCCTCTCTCCTTCTCCACAGCATTAACCATCACCTGGCATATGGAACATTACATCAAGCCCTTTCTGTACATATTACAGGCCCATTTTCCCCCTCCAATCCATTTTATTCAGATAATCCAGAGTGAATTTTTAAAATCCGTGTCTGATCATCATTTTCCTCCTTTTTATGGCTTTTGTAGAATAAAGTTCTGAATCTTAAATGGAATGCACCTGTGTAAACATACATGCTCTTGCACCTGCCAGCCTTTCCAGGTTTATATTGTGTTCTATACTTTAGATAGAATGTCATTTTGTTTTCAGGTCCTCAAATGAGCCATAGTTTGTTACTCCACATGCTTCTTCCTCTGTCTGGAGATGTCTGTTCCTCCAAATCTGTCTTCCATGCTCAATCTCCTACAAATAGCCCGTTCTTTTAGAACACTAATATCTCAGCTTATAATCATTTCAGGAAGGTAATATTTTCTCAGCTCCAGATTTAGCTAAAATTTCCATTGCATCCTTTAAATCTACACTGTACTTCTTCATAGCACTTTTCCTGATTCTCATAACTGGACAAGGAGCAGAAGATCAAGAGTGGGAAAAGGCCAAGGGTGCTAATACTTGTCCTGTTAGTTATGCATCCCACAAAAACAGAAGTATCCATCTCAAAATGCCAATAAGCCTGAGCTTGAGAAACTCTGCTTTGGATGTTAGTATTTATTGAATGAATAAATTAGATAACTAATGAATAAACCAATTTTATTATGAGAAACAGCAAGGCTAAATAACACTAAAACAAAAACTTTCATTTATATCAGGAAAACTATTTTAATAAGGATGGATTCATTTTTTTCACTCAGTTCTTTAATAAATAATGGCTCTTAGGCATTATGCTTGGGGTGTTGAAGATTCTGTGGTTAATCAGGATCCTGTACTCAAGGATCTTGTATATCAAAAAAAGAAAGAGAGATAAATGAATAAACAAATAATTACATTGGGGTAATTTCATTGCTAACAAAGAAATATTCAGAGTGAAATGAGAGAAAGTGGCATAGGAGATAAAAGTTGGCAGTGCTTTAACAATGATGGAAAAAGAGCCAACTATGCCAAGAACCGAGGGGAGAATATTCCAGGTGTAGATATTGCGGATGAAAACACTACTAGACAGGAAAGACCTTGGTGTACTCAGAAAACTGAAAGGATTCCAATAGGTTTGGATCACACCTTTGTGTTTAATTCATAAAGCAATGGAAATTTGTTGAGTGGTTTCCAGTACAAAAATAACATGACTTGACTTACATTTTTAAAATATCATTCTAGCTGGTGTGTGGAAAATGCCTGGAAAAGGAAAGATAAAAACCAGTGAGTAAAATAAGAAAGACCTTGCAGCAGGCCAAGGAAAAGCAATAGTGATGCGGAGATGTAAAGAAATAGATGTGTATTAATACATTTTGGAGATAAAATGGATGACTTGTTGAGAAACTGGATTGTTAGATTGTTAATGGATAGAGAAAAGAAGATACCAAAAATTCACCATTTTTTTTTTTTTTGCTAATAGAGCAAATTAATTCCTGGTAGTGCCATGTATTGGATTTATTTCAGAATCAGTTGACCATGGCCTATAAGTCAAATATGATCCATTACCTGGTTTTGTAAATAATGTTTCATTAGAACACAAACACTCCAATTTTGATTTATATATTGCCTCTGTTTTCATAGAACAGAATCACAGTGGGAAGAACAGGATCTTCAAAGACTAAAACAAGTATCTAGTCTTTTACAGAAAGTGTTCACTGACCCAGTCATAGATTTTTTTCAGTGATATATCTCAAACACCAACAAGAGTATCTGAAACTTTATAGGTGATTAATAAACATTCTATAATAAATATAATAAATAATAAATATATTAATATTAAATATATTAATAAATATAAATAGGAACTAATGTGAAAGGACACTTAGGCTTATGGATTTGGAAATCAGAGCATAATGGTTGAATTGAAATATCCATTCTGAGATTAAAAAATATCATTATATGAAATCATAGAATTAAATAGAATTGCCTAAAACATAGTAGCAATGAAATGTAAGAGAAAGAACAGTGAACTATGAGAGTAAACAGTAAAAAGAACAAAAGTGAAGAGGATCAGAAAGGGATCTCAGAAGTATGTTAACATATTGAAGTATTAACAATTATTGGTAACAAAATACAGTATACAACATAAAAATAAATTTGCATAGAATAGGCTGAAACAGGATTGAGGAGAGAGGTGGATAGTCTGTCTTGATTTGGAAAATAGTAATTCTAGATAAGGTGATAAGGATAAGAACTGGATTGGTGTGTTCTTTTTTTAAGATTTATTTATTTGAAAGAGTTAATAAAAAGAGGGGTTGTGGGGTGAGAGCTACACCCTGGTTCACTTCCCAAGTGGCTACAAATGGCCAGGCCTGAGCTAGGCACAAGCCACAGGAACCAGAAGCTTAATCCAGGTCTCCCATGTAGTTGGCAGGGGCCAAGCGTTTGGGCCATCTTCTACTGCTTTCCCAGGCCATATCAGAGAACTGGATCGGAAGTGGAGCAGCCAGGACTTGAAACGGTGCCAATATGGGATGCCAGTTCACAGGCGGGAGCTTTACTCGCTACACAACGATGCCAGCCCCTGCATCAGTATATTCTGAAAAGGGGAGTAGGAAACTAGTAACAATGCACACAATGAATGTCACTGCTTTTTGCTATGACAGAAGCAGAGAATGTAATGGTTTTGAAGGAATAATCAAGGGAAGACTACATTCTAGATGTTCAGTCTTTCAGCTGTGAAATACTCTTCAACCTTGGAAGATTTACAGGCAAGAACTCTAATGAAGAAAGATAATTAGTATTGCAGATGAAGGAAGGAATAACTGAAAAATGTGAAAAGTTGAGGTATATGATCTGGAGAACAAGTAAAGAGTTTATTGTTTGATAGAAGAAACATTTGTTTCATTCTAATAGAGGTGACAATAGAGTAAACAGAAGATAAAGGTTTGAAGATTCGGTAATGGGAACCTAATATTTTCAGTTACAAGTAACAGAAAATACAATTCAGTGTGTGTGATGGTTAATTTTATGTGTCAACTTGACAGCAATAGGGGCTGTCCAGCTATCTGGTTAAACATTATTTCTGAGACTGTCTATGAGACTGTTTCCAGATGAGATTCACATTGAATGGGATTAGCATTTGAAGTAAGTGGACTCTGTAAAGTAGATTGTCCTTCCCAGTGTGGGTAGACAGAGGAAAAAGAATTCACATATGTTTACTTCCTGCCTGGCTGCTTGAGCTGGGATGTATGTTTTTTCCTCCCCCTGGACAAGGATTGTCACTACACACTCCTGGTTCGCAGGCCTCTGGATCCTGACTGCAATCACACCTCCTGTTTCCTGTGTCTCTAACTTGCAGGTGGCAGACCATGGGAATTCCCAATCTTTATAGTCCCACGAGTGAATCACCTAATTTTATATGCACATAGCCTTCAAAAAGATTTCATGGAAAGAGCATGCTGTGAAAAAAACATGACATTTAAAATTTATTTGTGCCAAAATAAAATTTCTTTTAATTATTCCATGAACTTGTTGAAGTACACACACACACACACAAAGCATATGTACAATATATACGAACTCATATATATATATATATATGTGTGTATATATATATATATGTATGTATGTGTGTGTGTGTGTGTGTGTATATATATATATATATATCCTGTTTCTCTGGAGGCCCTTATTGTGATGAACACAATGTGTTAAGTCAAAGAATCAGATTTTATTACATCAGATGGGCTGAAATTAAACAGAACTCAAGAGTCTTTGAGTTGATTAGTTAAATGGCATAATTATGCCTCATAGTTCTCTCTTTGCTTTGAATTAATTCTCTATACTAACCGGTAGCATTGCATTAAATGAAGAAGTTTCAAATCTTGAATTGTGCATTACCAAATCTGAAAAAGTTGGCAAATTTTCTTTCTCAGAAGAACCAGAAAGATCTTTTATTTCTTCATCAGACTGTCCTTATTTATAGGTAAAGTACACACTAATTGCTTTAAGCCAATTCATAATTTCCCCTAGATTGGGTTGGGTCAAACCTCACCCATGTGTATCGCAGAAGATAGTTGGGAAATCCAGTGTAATTCTAGTGTACAGCAACCAAGATAAAGGTGAATGATTTCTGGAAAGTAAAATAGTATCAAGGACACATTATATAAAGAATGATGTGATGACAGCACTGTGAAACAGTAGGTAAAGCAACCTCTTGGGACACCCACTTGCCATATCAGAGTACCAGGGATTGAGAACTGCCCCCATTTTCAGTCTAGTTTCCTGCTAATGTCCATCCTGGGAGGCAACAGGCTCAACAAATTGGGTCCTTGCCAACCATGTAAGAGATCTGGATGCAGTTCTTGCCTTCTGGGTTCAATCTCGCCTAACCATGGCTATTGAGAGCATTCAGGGAGGGAGCCAGTAGATGGAGGATATCTCTGTTAGTCTCTTACCCTCTGCCCTCTCTTCCCTCTCTATTGCTTTCCTTTCAAATAAATAAAAATAAATGTGACTAAGTTATACCATAAATATTAATAACTGGCACTCTTTGTGCACAAATACTCTATGAAAATTATACAAATTCTTTGGTTTAAAAAAATGTCCAAGGGGCCGGTGCCGTGGCACAGTAGGTTAACCCAATGCCTGCGGTGCCGGCATCCCATATTGGCGCCGGTTCTAGTCCCGGCTGCTCCTCTTCTGATCCAGCTCTCTGCTGTGACCTGAGAAGGAAGTGGCAGATGGCCCAAGTGCTTGGGCCCCTGCACCCACGTGGGAGACCCGGAAGAGGCTCCTGGTTCCTGGTTTTGGATCAGCATAGCCATTTGGGGAGTGAGCCAATGGATGGAAAACCTTTCTCTCTGTTTCTCCCTCCCACTGTCTGTAACTCTACCTCTCAAATCAATAAATAAAATATTTTTAAAAAATGTCCAAAATTGGTATAATCTCACATGTTAAAGACCAAATCAACTGTGAACTCTCTGTACTGTATTTTCATATTGTATAATCACCTTAGCTGAGAAAAGAATTGCAGGATCTCCCCTCATGTTGTTTGGGTGCATCAATACTTATATAAAGGGTTTGCTTACTCTTATTCTATTATTTATTATCTTATGTAATTAAAATTCTATCTTATAACCTGAGCATTCATTAATTTTGCATCTGGTGGAAAATGTGTGTAACATTACAGAGGAAGTCAGATGTGACAAATGCTATTCAAAATGGACAAATGGTCTAAATATGATCAGAGTCGGGGAACTTGGAAGGCTTCCATAGCCTTGGCAACTCATGACGACAGCCTAGGGTGGTTACTGGCGCCATAAACTAGAGTGTCAATTTGTTGGGTCAACAACAGGAGCCACTGTGCGCTTGCTCCTGATGTGGGATCTCTGTCCTTGATGTACTGTACATTTTGATTTAATGCTATAACTAGTACTCAAACAGTATGTTTCACTTTGTGTTTCTATGTGGGTGCAAACTGTTGAAGTATTTTATACTAAATTGATCTTCTGTATATAAATAGAATTGAAAATGAATCTTGATGTGAATGGAAGGGGAGAGGGAGCGGGAGAGGGGAGGGTTGCGGGTAGGAGGGAAGTTATGGGAAGGGGAAGCCATTGTAATCCATAAGCTGTATACTGGAAATTTATATTCATTAAATAAAAGTTAAAAAAAACAAAAAAAAAATGGACAAATGACATTATACACCAGTTAGTAATTATACATTATACACCAGTTAATAATAACCAGTAGTTAATTAGTTAAGGGAAAGCACACTGAAAAATATAATAAATAGTCCTGCAAAAATAAAATCATTAATGGGAAGAAAATCTTTATGTCTTTAGAATTACTTACTCCAAGAATAAGCACATGGCACATAGTCCTTATGCACATGCTCTTTGATTCAGATGGAAATTTTAGTCCATCTGGGTAGCCTAAGATTATGACATGTCTTCCGCAATACATGTAGTCGATCAAAAGTGATCACATTGTGTGTCCACTGTGGAAGACATTGTCCCCTTTCCAAAAATTAAGTTTTTTTTTTATTTTCATAAGGTGAACTCATTTCATATATACAGATTTAAGAGCATAATGAAATTTCTCAACTTACCCGCCCTCCCTTCCTTGCTAACCCCCCTCCTCCTTCCTTTCATATTTTTCTCTTGATTTTTACAATGACAAAATTTAGTTTTCTAAATGAAGAATAAAATATAATCCTGAGGCCATTTCTCTCAAAACCATAGTAAATATAAATCATAGGCCACAAAATTCACTTTACAAAATTAAGTCTCTTTATTTTATATTACTCAATTTACTTCCTGACTTAAAATCCCCACCTCTATGTAGAAAAAGACTTAAACGTGGAGTTCCTATGGATTTATATTCTGTTAGTATAGAAAGAGCATCAATCACAAGGAGAAAAAATAATATCTGTTACCCAGCCACAAATACACTAGGAAAATACAGCAATATTTTAAAACATTATGTACTCAGATGAAATTTGTGATATTTGGTTTAAAGTGATGAGTCAGCCCAGGTATGTGCCTTCTCTAACAATTTTCAGCTTGGGAGCAGATACATAGGTGGTGAATATTGGATAAAGCCAGAATAGAAGCTGTTACCAGAGCCTACAGTGGCAAGAACGTATGTCAAAGAAGTTGGGGATAATTACAGGGTATCATTATTGTGTGACCATTATGAGGCTTCAGTTGTGGAGGTGAATTTGTTTTATGATATGGTGATTGTTTACTTGGTAAACAATTACATACTTTAGTGACATGGTATAGTGGAAGAAGAATGGGAGCCAGTCTCCAACAGGATGAAATATTTGAGCTTAAAAATAAAAATAGCACTATAGCCTTCAGAGTCAATAAGTGTATCTGCAAGCATGAAAATATGTAGCTTAAATAAGGTTGGCTCATATCAGGAATTGAACCTGGCTTTCCAGTCTAGAATTTGCAATTTTTATATATATTTCTTATAGTTTATATATAGTTTATATATTTTATATATATTTTATGTATTTACTATATATAAATATAAACATGTATATTTAGGCTTATATAAATATAAACATATAAGTTTTTTGTGTATTTATGTGTATACTATATATACAAAGTAAAATAATAGAATACAATTATGAGTATAACTGAAATAGCTAAAAAGAGATCAATATAAGGAGATAACTGGTTCATGGGAATTTTTCTCACCATTACAATTACATGATCTTGGTTACAACTCAATAAAGCCTACATTATAATTCTATTTACTTTGTGTTGCTAGTGTGGACACATGTATGCACATCCACACACATAGTTCCTGACCAAGAGGTGGTTTTTAAAAATTCATCCTGGGGGGCCAATGCTGTGGCATAGCAGGTCAAGCTGCTGCCTGCAGTGCCGGCATCCCATATAGTCACTGGTTTGAGTCCAAGCTGCTCCACTTCGGATCCAGCTCTCTGCTATGGCTTGGGAAAGCAGTGAAAGACTCGGTCCTCTGCTCCTGCATGCGAAGACCCAGAGGAGGCTCCTGGCTCCTGGATTTGAATCGGCATAGTTCTGGCAGCTCCCACCATTGTGGCCAATTGGGGAGTGGGCCAGCTCATGGAAGACCTCTCTCTCTCTCTCTCTCTCTTTCTCTCTCTCTCTCTCTCTGCCTCTCCTCTCTCTGTGTAACTCTGACTTTCAAATAAATCTTTAAAAATATAAATAAATAAATATTCATCCTATTGGAGTACTTGATTTTTGGTTTCTGATCCGAAGCCAGGAGCCAGCTGCTTATCCTGGTCTCCCATGTGGGTGCAGGGCCCAAGCACTTGGGCCATCCTCCACTGTACTCCTGGGCCACAGCAGAGAGCTGGCCTGGAAGAGGGGCAACCGGGACAGAATCCGGCACCCTGACTGGGACTAGAACCCAGGGTGCCGGCGCTGCAGGCGGAGGATTAGCCTATTGAGCCTCAGCACCGGCCCCAGATAAGGCTTCTATAAAATTTACTGGAGAGAACACAAAGATGAACAGCTTTCACTCCTGCCACTTCATTTAACACTAGAGAAATATTGAATGCTGAAGGGACTTTCAAAATACATTGATGGATGAGGCAAATATTGAGTGTCCAAATTATAAAATCAATATTTACCTCAAGCAACAATATATCTTAATACTTCTTCAAGCAAGAAACCATTAAAACATGTATCCATGGCCTCATATATCAGTGTGTGTGTATGTCATAGGTTTGAGAACAATTAAAGATTTTGGATATCACCATGAGCATCTCTATTTAGAAATCCCTGTATTATGGATATACTATAGACCATTTTAGTTTGTTTTATTTTTTGAAGGGTCACAGGAGTTCTGATTTTTAGGTTCTTAGAGTTTATTTCTGTAAATAACAGAAGATTAAGGAGTGATTTGACTTTCTTTCTTTAGACATGATGTTATAACCTTATTTGACTTTATTCCCTTACTAAATCATGAAAATAATTTCTAGACTAAGTATTTGGGGCATAAGAAGTACTTTCTCTGTAGAGGATGAGTGGCTATTACTGTATAGTCACAGATGTAAATAATAGTTACAATGAAAACAGAAAAAATCAGAGTTCCATGGTAAACATGTACTAGTTTTCTGGGTCTACCATAACACATTATGAGAAATTTGTTGGCTAAAAGAACAGAAATTTATTGTCTCACAGTTCTGGAACCTAAATGTCTAAAATAAAGGTAGGTTACTTCTGGGGTTTCTGAGGGAGCATTTAATGTATACCACTCTGATAGCTTCTAGATGTTTCCAGAAATCCCCAGCATTCCTTGGCTCGTAGATCACTCCAATCTCTGCTTTTTTCTTTCATATGGCATGCTCATCCTGTATGCCTGCCTCTATATGTCTTCTCCTTCTATAAATGTAATAATCATATTAGATATCGGGTATTCCTTAATCTATATCATTAACTTCATTCTGCTCCAAATACTTTGTTCCCAAATAAGGTAGCATTCACAAATTGCAGTTGAATATGAGTTTGGGGAGTATGCTATTCCACCTTGAAAAATACTATCAGGTTCATGACGTGGGTGGTTCCCAACTACCCATTATGGAACTAGGTCCATTTGTCCATATTAAATATGTAGAATCAATCTTGGCATTTTTGTTTATAGAAATATGATAGACTTGGCCGGCGCCACGGCTCACTAGGCTAATCCTCTGCCTGCAGCGCCGACACTCCAGGTTCTGATCCCGGTTGGGGCGCCGCTTCTGTTCTGGTTGCTCCTGTTCCAGTCCAGCCCTCTGCTGTGGGCCGGGAGGGCAGTGGAGGATGGCCCAAGTGCTTGGGCCCTGCACCCGCATGGGAGACCAGGAGAAGCACCTGGCTCCTGGCTTCGGATTGGCGCAGTGCACCGGCCATAGCGGCCATTTGGAGAGTGAACCAAAGGAAGGAAGACTTCTCTCTGTCTCTCTCTCTCCCACTGTCTAACTCTGCCTGTCAAAAAAATGTATATATATATGATAGACTAGATGACTGGAGAAACCCATTCAAAACTGGCATATTTAAAATGCTGACAACCATATTTATTAATTCTTACTAAATTTATAGCTCAACTATCTGTACATAGAGAAATATCTCTGGAGAAAGGAATTAGGAGAATATATTCCTGGAGAGTTCATCAAGAACTAATGATAGCAACTATTCTTAAGATATCAGCGATTCCTTATCTAGAGTTTTCCATTTGAAGAATTCATTTAAGTGCATGATAGAAAGCAAAACCTAGAGACTAAGTAAAAAGGGAAGTTGGATTGATGCCTTCACATAATGCTATGACTCAAAGGAAGAAGTTATGGAGGTTGACATTCTTAGCGTGGGTTCTGAATAGGTGAGGGGGAGAAAAATTCTTCCTAAAGAATTTCTAATTGCAAACCAGTATTGAATTTAAAGTAGTTTCAGATTGGTAGTGTCCCAGATGCCTGGGAGAAGGAAATATAACTCCTCCCTGAAAGAGATCATATTCAATCCAGAGCTCAAAATCAAACCATAGGTAAATTCCTATGGAAAGTGAACTCAAAGCAAAAGTCATAAAACAAACAATGAAACAAACCAGCAGGAGTAGTAGAAGTAATAACAAATAGAAATAGATCCATGAATATTTCATGTGGGTTAAAAATATGTCAACAAAACAACAGACTATTAAAAAACAAAAGATCCAGCAGAGTTGTTAATAAAATTATTTCAGGGCCAGCACTGTGGCACAGTGGGTTAAAGCCCTGACCTCATGAGCCGGCGTCCCACATGGGCACCAGTTCTAGTCCCAGCTGCTCCTCTTCCAATCCAACTCTCTGCTGCGGCCTAGGAAAGCAGTAGAAGATGGCCCAAGTCCTTGGGCCACAGAGCCCACACAGGAGACCCAGAAGAAGCTCCTGGCTCCTGGCTTCCGATCAGCACAGCTCCGGCCATTGCGGCCATCTGGAAAGTGAACCAGCAGATGGAAGACCTCTCTCTCTGTTTCTACCTCTCTCTATAACTCAAATAAAATAAATCTTTTTTAAAAAGTTAAGTTATTTCATCTATAATGAAAAACAAATTTTAAAATTAATAATTCTTTCATGGACTAAATACTAGACTGGACATAGCTAAATTGAGAATTTGTGAACTTAAAAATATATCTGGGAGGCTGGTACTGTAGTATGGTGGGTAAAAGCTGCTGCCTGCAGTTCCAGTATCCCATATGGGCATGGATGCTCCACTTCCAATCTAGCTCTCTGGTATGCCCTGGGAAAGCAGTGGAGGATGGCCTGCATGGGAGACCTGGAAGAAGCTCCAGGCTCCTGGCTTCAGAGTGGCTCAGTTCCCACCACTGCAGCCATTTGGGGAGTAAACCAGCTGATGAAAGTCCTCTCTCTCTGCCTCTGTGTCTGCCTTTCTGTAACTCTGCCTTACAAATAAAAAAGGGCCAACACCACAGCTCAATAGGCTAATCTTCCACCTGCGGCGCTGGCACACGGGGTTCTAGTCCCGGTCAGGGTGCTGGTTTCTGTCCCGGTTGCCCCTCTTCCAAGCCAGCTCTCTGCTATGGCCCGGGGGGGGCAGTGGAGGCTGGCCCAAGTGCTTGGGCCCTGCACCCGCATGGGAGACCAGGAGAAGCACCTGGGTCCTGGCTTCGGATCAGCCCGGTGCGCCGGCCACAGCACACTGGCCGCAGCGGCCGTTGGCAGGTGAACCAACAGTAAAGGAAGACCTTTCTCTGTGTCTCTCTCTCTCACTGTCCACTCTGCCTGTCAAAATAAATAAATAAACAAGAAGAAGGAGGAGGAGGAAGAGAAAAAAATGTACCTGAAGATTTGTCCTTCACAAGGCCAAAAGATTAAAATATGAGAAAAAAAATGAAGACACCAAGAGCAGGAATATAGAGTATAATGAGATACAAAATTCAAAGAGCTATTGGATGAGATTTTCAGAACTACCTAAAAATACAAACTACTTGGTGTACAGGAGTAAAGAAGACCTTGCTTTGATTAATTAAAATAAATTGTAACAAAGACAAAAACAAAATACAACTTCAGCTGAGTGAAGATAGAGAAAATATCCTAAGACAGAGATGAAAAGATAAAATCAACACACACAAAAAGGTTGTGATTAAACACAATCTACCAGTTGACATTTTCAGCACCCACAGTGGAAATCAGAAAAATATCCCTAAATATTGTGACATAACATCAACAGTATAAAAAATACACCTACTGAAACTATATTTGGGTAATAAGAGTATATTAAAATCACTTTTAGGAAAACTAAGTTGGCAGATCCAGTAGAGTTTTGCTAAAGCAATTTTTAAATTCCATTAAAATGAACAAATGAAACCAAAAAGAATCAAAAATTGGGGAAAAAGGAGTAAAAACCCAAAATATAGATAAATCAAAATAAACTTTTAACTGTGCCAAGTAATATTAAGTATAATTGTGTCGTAGGGTTATAAAATAAGATATGACTAAAATACTGAACAAATTTGCAAATGAAGAATTTTCTAATTAAAATTAACAACTTCAAAATTCTTATATTGTTTACACCAAAGATGTAACTATATATTCAATTGAAAGGATGGAGTAAAAAATAGTGGAGGGAATGTAAGAAGTAGAGCAAAGAAAAATTTCAAAATGAAATGGTAGAAATCAATCCA
Organism: Lepus europaeus; assembly: GCF_033115175.1. Lineage (NCBI taxonomy): Eukaryota > Metazoa > Chordata > Mammalia > Lagomorpha > Leporidae > Lepus > Lepus europaeus. The sequence goes on along the minus strand of NC_084836.1, from coordinate 36,026,469 downwards.
AATTTTATTATTTGCCCCTTCCAAATACAAAGCTATTCTGCTTATATGAGTTTTACAAAGATATTTCAAAACATAAGGACATAATGTTTGAAGGCAAAATGTGGAAAAACATAGATAAATATAAGTCAAAGGAAAGCTAGAGCAGCCACAGTAATGTTAGACCAAAGAGTTTGGACTTAAGCATTAACTAGAGAAAACTATGCATTATCTAATTATAAAACAAATAATTTGGAAAAATGAATCCAAAAAGAGAACTGGAATTAATATAACTGAGTTAAACTTACAGAGTTCCACTAGTTTTATATAAATTTAGAGTTTCCAAAGCTTTTTTCAGGATGAGTGACTTGATGGCTTAGCTATGAGAACTACTAGGCTTTTCTTCAGATAGTTGAAAGAGTATACAAAGTGTTAGCCACTGGAATTGTCTTGGGATATAGCATGGTCTTTAGGTGTGAGTCTAAGAGTTGTAATGTATTTTGCAGGACAACCATAAAATGAGAATGTTGTAGATGGCAATGGAAAGAAGAGATTTTACTGAATACCTTCAAAAACTGTATTGCAATCAAGCTTATTAAAGAAAATACACCACAAGGAAAAAAAAAACCTAACCAAGAGCACCACATGACAGAATATTAATTTAGGAATTGGAAAATAAGCTACACCAATGTAAGACTAAGGACCATATCATTGTCTCTGCTGTAACCTGACACTTATCTTACTTAATCTTGGATAATTATTACATCAAACATTTGAAGTAAAATTCTTTCCTAAGAATTTTAATTACAAATTACATTGGCAAGATTTATCTTAAGTAGATATAGGTCAGTTTTAAAACAAACAAGTTTTCGGGGCGGCGCCGTGGCTCAGTAGGCTAATCCTCTGCCTTGTGGCGCCGGCACACCAGGTGCCAGTCAGGGCACCGGATTCTGTCCTGGTTGCCCCTCTTCTAGGTCAGCTCTCTGCTGTGGCTCAGGAGTGCAGTGGAGGATGGCCCAAGTGCTTGGGCCCTGCACCCGCATGGGAGACCAGGAGAAGCACCTGGGTCCTGCCTTCGGATCAGCGCGGTGCACCTGCCGCAGTGCACCAGCCGCGGCGGCCATTGGAGGGTGAACCAACGGCAAAGGAAGACCTTTCTCTCTGTCTCTCTCTCTCACTGTCCACTCTGCCTGTCAAACATAAAAAATAAAAACAAACAAGTTTGCAATGGGCAAAGTCTTTGTGACTTTTGTTAATAGTTTTGCTTTTTTTAAATAGTTCAGCAATAATTTTTAACCTTAAGTCAAACTCTACCGAAATTCTCAGGAAAGCCTTCTGCTCTACATTTTTATAAACAGTATGTCATCCATTTCATTATCTTATCATATCAGCAATCAGCATTTTCTAAGGTTAAATTGTTCAGGGAAATAATGTTGGGTTACCTCAAATGGGTTTTCTATTGCATAAGTAAGGGTAAAATGAATAACCTGTTTAAAACCCACTGAATATCAATATACAGTGATGGGGCCGGTGCTGTGCCTCACTTGGTTAATCCCCCGCCTGCAGAGCCAGCATCCCATATGGGTGCCAAGTTCTAGTTCTGGTTGCTTCTCTTCCAGTCCAGCTCTCTGCTGTGGCCCAGGACCAGCAGGAAGAAGCACCTGGCTCCTGGCTCTGGATTGGCGCAGCTCTGGCCATGGCAGCCATTTGGGGGATGAACCGATGGAAGGAAGACCTTTCTCTCTGTCTCTACCTCTCACTGTCTATAACTCTGTCAAATAGAAAAATAAATAAAAAATAAATATACAGTGATGAAGTTGGAATATTCCAAGTATGAATCTAGGATTTTATTTTTTTAAATATAATTTTACATTGTTTTGTAATTTTAAAGATAATTTTTGAATTGCTTAAAATAATGTATGTTGTATGTTTGGAAGTCAGAACTGGACAGAAATTGAAATGTAAATGTTTCACTCTGCTTGACTCTTGACCATAAAGTTATAATTACTTTGTTAAGATTTATTTTATTTATTTGTGAGTTAGTATAACATACAGAGAGAGGGAGAGATGGAGAGAGTAGTTTTCCATCTGCTGGTCCACTCTCCAAATGGCCTCACGGCCAGAGCTGGGCTGATATGAAGCCATAGACCAGGAACTACTTCTAGGTCTCCCACATGGGCCAACCTCCACTGCCTTCCCAGACCATTAGCAGAGAGCGGGATAAGAAGAGGAGCAGCTGGGACACAAACCTGCACCTACAGGGGATGCTGGTGCCACAGGTGGAGCCTTAACCTATTATGCCACAGCGCCAGCCCCTAGAGTTGTAATTAATACATACTGAGTTATTGAACCCAGCTCATTTCTCCCTTTTTTCTTCTGTAACTAATTTGCATCCCATTATGTAACATACTGACCTCTTTTCTCCAAGTAGAGACAGTAGATAGAAACTTTTAAGCTGTGATCATAGAATTTCCTTGAAAATCCCCTAAGAAGAATATCAGTGTGAAGGGGAGATGAATCTTGAAAATCTTTTTTTTTTATATTTCTTGTGAACATTTTTGTCTACAGAGCCATTTCCATTGGTATCTTCAGGGAGTACACATCTGTTATGCCCACACATATTTGGAGCACTGCTCTTTCTCAAATTAAGTACATGTGTATTCATGTCTTCATATACTCATCTTGATAGTTATAAATCAAAGGAAACATTTCAAGAATTCATCTGGTCCATCCTCACATCTTCAGACATAATTGTCTTGGAAGAAACCCAGAAAAGAAATGAGTCTAGGTTTCATAATTAACATCAGAGAAAATGATCTTCCACCTAAACACAAAGAGTACATTTCTTCCCGTGTTGAATTAAATATTCTTATCAGTTTAGAAACTCATTAATTTAGGGTTTCCGCTCTCAAGATCCCTCTTTTCAACTTTATAAAATCAGCAAAATAATTTCTTCACGTGCTTTACTTCCTCAAATGCTTCTACTGCTTTTTACTGCTTTTTAGAAAATAAAAACAGTAAAATTTCTTCAGGATCTCTCTTTGTTGATGTTATTAAACTTAGGGACATTTAGTAATATGTTTAAAAAATGTCTGAAGAATAAGGGAGGCCTAAATAAAGTTGAGATTTGGGTTGGAGAAGTTTTAAAATTGGCAAGCAAGTCAAGGAGGAAGGAAAGAACATAAGAGTTACATTATTATTATTATTATTATTATTATTATTGCTAGCAGTGATAGAATATTAGTATTTGGGTTGTGCTAGATTTTACATTTATAAGTCTATAAAATTATTTTACTTTATCAAATACTGGGAATGAGCTTATTTTCTTCCAAAATATCTACATATCTATAGGTAGATATATAGATACAGCTATTGATTTAATGTATGAAGACTGGTACATATTGATCAGATTTCATCAGTTATATAAAATATATAAAATAAAAATTCAGTATAAAAATAGCATAAACAATGAACTATGGTAATGATTAATTATAATACTATCTCTTCAAATAATAAAAGCCATATAACTTTTATATGTTTTAAGCATTTAATATTAGTTTTTCTAAAGTAAATGTCTTTCCTCAAATAAAGATCTGGTATTTTCCCTAAATGGCTGATGTTATAGTTACCAAGTATACTTTTCTCTATGGTTTATATTCCTGATTTTTCTTGCTTTTGGCACTCAGTTGCCAACTGTAGAACATACAAGCTTAATAGAGTATGTTAAACTATAAACAATATGTTTATTACAGAAAAAGCCTTTGAGAATCATTCAAATTCAAAATGAATAAATATATTTTATCAGAGAACTTATTCTCTGGCATAAGGAATGTTTTAGAGAAGTATATATAAATGTTAACTAGTTTGTTTGCAAAAAACATAGCAGGAACTCAACAAAATCGTATTAAGCCAAGAATTCAGTTATTGGCTCAAATATTAAATAGCAGGTTGCCACAGCACTCAACCAGGAGGCATCATTCACACAAAATGAATGATACTTCCTAGATTTATGCTACAGAGAATCTGTGAATTCAGATTCTGAAAATATTTTCATGCTATCTTCATGCATTTTGAATATATTCAAAATATATTCATGCATATGGATACATGCAAGCAGGAAAACCACTTATCAACTAAAATAAAGTTACAAAGAAAGAAGTATGTAAGTGCCAAAAGAGAGGTCCAAAGACACTTCAAGAGAGTGGAAAATAAAAATAATATGCAGGTGGCAAAAATCACGGTGAACCTACCTGAATAGGTAGAATTTACTCTATGGCATAAAAGATGCCTAGGATATTAACATTTAGAAATGGAAATAATGATATTTCAAGATAAATGAAATAAAAACGTGAGAAAATTGGTTGAGACACAAATAATGGAGTAAATGCAGAAAATTACCTGTTATATGATTAGCCAACTATGATGAAACTTAAAAAGAATTAGTTAAGGAAAATAGGTTGGAAGCAAACAATGAAAGGCGTTGAATGCTAGGACAAAAATTTGAGACTATAAATGGTGGTGCGTCAGTGATGGCACTTGAGCAAGGGAACAATATGTTCAAATTTGTGCTTTTCAAAATTCATATTTGCAGCTGTGTGTAAAAGGTATTATACTAGGGAAGGGTCATTTAGGAGGTGATGGCTGTAACTCAGGTAAACTATAATGAGATTTTCAACAAAGAAATTGGTGATGGAAAGGGATTGAAACTTGCACATCTCTTCAAATTTCCACCTTGAACTCTGCTCTGCTTCTTTCGTTATCTGGCATATCTGTATGAAATATTGGGCTTCCTAATGAAAAACACAATAGCATTTCTGAAGCCTCATATTTGATTTTTTTCCCTATTTTTCTCTGTAAATCAATAGCTACTTTCAAAATCAGTTTTCTCTTTGCTGTCAGGCACTATTCTACACTAATACATGTATCCATATCTTCTGCATGCTTCACTTCTTCAAACATTATTTAAATCTCTCTCTCTCTCTCTCTCTCTCTCTCTCTCTCTCCCCGATCTCATTTTTTGCGATCTGTTCTCACTCAGATATCCTTCCACTCCTAAGCTTTTTTTTATCTCTAAATAGTTGCCTTCCTCAATTGACATCACCAGGACTCCAGTCTTTCTCTTCAGTTGTGATTCACATTTCTAAGAGTTCACATATATTTCAACATGAAAACCATAGCTTTTAAAGCCTATTTGTCAAATATCAAATCTTCCCCAGAATCATTCAGTCCTCCTCAACTTTCCAATTATTTTTCTGCTTTTAAAACTGTGATTTATATATTTGAATGGCAGGGTCGAGAGAGAGAGAGAGAGAGAGAGAGAGAGTTTGTGTGTTTCCGTTCATTGTTTCACTTCCCAAATAGCTGCACTGGTCCGGCCATGCCAAAGCCAAGATCTGGGTCTCTATCATGAGTGGCCAGGGCCCAACACTCAACCCTCTTCTGCTTTCCCAGGCCCATTAGTAGGGAGCTGGCTCAGGAAGTGGAGTAGCCGGGAGTGGAACTGGTGCTCATATGGAATGCAGCCTTGCACGTAGCAGCTTAACTCACCTGTGCCCCAAAGCTGTCCCACTTCCCATTATTTTTTCAGTAATTTTTTCAATATAGTAGACACAGGCCAAATGCTCTTCCATCTATGAAGACGCTTTGACATGTCTGTGTATATTATTTCCTTCTCTGAACTGCCAGAGTACTTAGTGAATGTCTGTCACATCATATACACTTTTGTTAATTCAGCATGTGCTTATTAAGTCCTGAGTATTCAGGCTCTATTCTAGTAATTTAAAAAATATAGTCATGAACAAATGACCAAGTACAGTTCTATGCTCTTGTGGTCTATTCTCATTCACTTGTAGTATCCTTGTGGGCAGATTGTGTGTATAAATTTGCATATAGCGAAGGGTATATCACAGAGTGTTTTCTTTATAGATTTTTTTGATGAATGAATGGATAGATGAAATAGTAAAACATTATATTTATAAACATTGAAATACATTGAGTAATGGTGGGTAAAACACCATAGTATAAGATTCTGGAACAAGGTTACAGTTTACATTTGTTAATATTATCCAGGAGGACCAGCACTGTGGCATCACCTGCAGTGCTGGCGTCCCATATGGGCACCAGTTCAAGTCCTGGCTGCTTTGCTTCTGATCCAGCTTCCTGCTGATGTACCTGAGAAGGCAGCAGAGGATGGCTCAGGTACTTGGGCTCCTGAACCCATAAGGGAGACCTGGAGGAAGCTCCAAGCTCCTGGCTTCAGATTGGCCCAGCTCTGGCCGTCATGGCCATTTGGGAAGTGAACCAGCAGATAGAGGATCTCTCTCTGTCTCTCTCTGTCTCTCTCTCTCTCTCCCTTTGCCACTCTGCAGCTCTGCCTTTCAAATAAATGAATAAGTCTTTTAAAAAAGAGATATTGTTTAAAAAATATTATCCAGGATACCAGGCTCAACACATTTTATGTATATTATCCTTAGGTTCTTACAATATTTGTTGGTCAATTGAAATGATCAAATAAGTGTCATGTTGACAATGTATATGTAAAATATTGAGCAAATAAACAGATCATTAATTTGTTCACACATTGAGATAAATGATTGTCTCTCACAAAATAAACTCCATTGAAAACATGTGTGAATTTATTTTTTCTTCACATGAATTTTTTTTTTCAACTGTTCTGAAAACATGAAAAATCTTATGGTCAAATAAACAGGGACATCAAGGAATTAACTTTTATAGTGAGAAATGTCAAAACTTTATCATATATCAGGATTCTCTGATTATTTAGAACAACGAAATTTGCTAGATTAAGAATTTGCAGAGTGACTTGGCACAGGGCAAGAAACGGGGAACCTTTATTCTGCTACAGGGCACTTGGATATTTACAGCATCAATGACTGACTATACAAAATTTACAATTTAAAAATTATCCAGCTATAGATTTATTGAATTTTGAGTCCTGCATGCAGGTGTCTTCACAGGGCCAGACCAATTGACTTTGCTGCCCTTAGATGTATAGCCCATAGGCCAGACATTCCACACCCCTGCAGAATTACAAGAAATGTCTGTTTTAAAACTATCCAAGCCGGCGCCACGGCTCACTAGGCTAATCATCCGCCTTGCGGCGTCGGCACACCGGGTTCTAGTCCCGGTCGGGGCACCGATCCTGTCCCGGTTGCCCCTCTTCCAGGCCAGCTCTCTGCTGTGGCCAGGGAGTGCAGTGGAGGATGGCCCAAGTCCTTGGGCTCTGCACCCCATGGGAGACCAGGATAAGCACCTGGCTCCTGCCATCGGATCAGCGCAGTGCGCCAGCCGCAGCGCGCCTACCGCGGCGGCCATTGGAGGGTGAACCAACTGCAAAAGGAAGACCTTTCTCTCTGTCTCTCTCTCACTGTCCACTCTGCCTGTCAAAAATAAAAAAAAAACTATCCAAAAACTGTGCTTAATCATGTAGTTTTCACTTCTGCATAATTATTCTTCTATGGTAGTTGTTCTAAAGTATTAAACATATGGCATACAGCTGTTAGGTGTTTATGCCAAAGCCAGATTCTACAGAACTCTTTGTTTGGTCTTCATTATAGCAATAATAATCTCATATTTACCTTCATCAGGATTTTTCAACCTTGACACTATGGACATGTCATGCTAGGTAATTTTATGTTGCAGTGGCTGTGCTGTTTTTAACATGTCTAGGTTATAGGTCCTCTGCCCATTAAATGTCACTAACACCTCCAGGAGTGACCATGCGAAAAGGTATTGGACAGGATTAAAAGAGCCCAGGATAGGCCGGCACCGCGGCTCAATAGGCTAATCCTCTGCCTGCAGCGCCGGCACCCCGGGTTCTAGTCCCGGAGGGGGCGCCGGATTCTGTCCCAGTTGCCCCTCTTCCAGGCCAGCTTTCTGCTATGGCCAGGGAGTGCAGTGGAGCATGGCCCAAGTCCTTGGGCCCTACACCAGGAGAAGCACCTGGTTCCTGGCTTCTGATCAGTGCAATGCACTGGCTGCAGCGCGCTGGCCGTGGCGGCCATTGGAGGGTGAACCAACAGCAAAAGGAAGACCTTTCTCTCTGTCCCTCTCTGGCACTGTCCACTCTGCCTGTCAAAAAAAAAAAAAATAGTCCAGGATAGAGGAGTGGAGGGGAGGAGAGGGGAATCTTTGGGTTTTAGAGACACTGACTTTGGTGATGTTGAATTATCCCAAACTTGCTGGAATTAAAGAGAAAAAAAAAAAAGGAATCTTTAAAAAATTTTCCTAAGCAGCAGAATATGTTTTAAATAAACTATTTTATCTGACTATTATTATTTTAAGAATATACGCTCTTTCCCTCCTACTCTCAGTGAAGAAAACCTCCTCCTTCATCTTTGGAATAAAGTTAAAGAAACAGGTTATTTCTTGGCACTATTTGGATTGTACTGGATGTAGTATTTACTTCTGTTCTAAGTCATCTGATTGGGTACTATCCCATGAAAAATAGAAGAACCACATGCATTGTGAAAATGGAAAAAAAATACAATGGGAAAAACCCATTTTACTTTTTTTTCTGAATCCTAATGAATTCCATACCATCAAAAAACTTCATAACTATAATGTGATTATTCTTTTTTTTTTATTAAACTTTTATTTAATGAATATAAATTTCCAAAGTATAGCTTATGGGTTACAATGGCTTCCCCCCTCCCATAACTTCCCTCCCGCCCGCAACCCTCCCCCCCCCCACTCCCTTTCCCCTTCCATTCATGTAAAGATTCATTTTCAATTCTCTGTGTATACAGAAGATCAGTTTAGTATATATTAGGTAAAGATTTCAACATTTTGCCCATATAGCAACATCAAGTGAAAAAACTACCATTGGATTACTAATTATAGCATTAAATAGCAATGTACAGCACATTAAAGACAGAGATCCTACATAATTTTTTTTTTCAAAATAATTAATTTTCTATGCCATTTCCATTTTTCTTAAAAGTAGGTTACACAAATGTTTTGCCTGTTGCGGGGATAAAAGCTAAAAGGTTTTCTCAGAAAACTAAAGTGATATAAGCACATTGTGCCATAAAAATACCAAATACAATCCAGTTTTTTTAAATTTCCTTTTAATGAAGAAAAATACTTCTTATCCATCACAACTGCCTTTAAAAGAAATCACAACAAAAACCTCATCACAGAGAATTGGACATGTAGAGACTTATATTTATCTCACAAATGTAGCTTCAAAGGTAACAATTTGGAATTTTTCAATCACATTGATAGGTTCTGTTGATTGTTTTCTCACAGTGAATTTAAAGGGCTTTCCAATAACAATCCCCTGGGCAGAGTAATTTTGCATGTGCAGTTATGTCTTGCATAATGGAGAAAACAGAGCTAAAGGATGAAGTCCCTATCATACTAAGACTTTATTTCATCTAAATGAAAAGAAACTTAGTCCGTGAAGCAGTAAGAAAGAAATCACAATGTATTGAGCAACTGTGATCCTGACATATGGATTTGTATACTTTCCATATTTAGGGGCAAATGAAAAATAAATGGAATTCCAGGCAAGCCTAAATAATGACCAGTGGGCACCATTCCACTGTGAGTTTCCATACAACAATTTCCTTAAATGCTATTAAATGGTTTGCATCTGGTTTGGACTCAGAGAAACAAGCACAGGTTAAGAATGAGGGTGCTGGTATGTGCTGTCCTGTAGTAGCTGTAATTTCCAAACTGAAGTAACTTAATTTACTCCGACAAGAACCATGTCCCAAGGGCCATTTTAAAACAGATGTTCGAACAGCTTTAGATCATCCCCAGTGATTCAATTTAGATTTGCAATGCAGCAACTTTTTCTTCTTATTAAAAATTTTCCTGACTTTCATGTGCAGTTAAATTCTTTTAAAATACCGAACTGTGACCAATCAAGAAGGCCACTATAATTACACGTGTAAGAGGGTATCTCTAATATAGATAAACAATAGCTGCTACTATTTGTGACATTTTGTGCATATCAAAAGAATTTCTGAAGTAACCAAAACAACATTACTGGAAACTCTACACTTTTTTTTTTCAGAAGAACATTGTTACAAAATTAGTTTTCTTTTTCATTTAAAATTTATTACTATTTATATTATGTAACAGCTAGAGTTAGTCACTCTAAAGTGAAGCAAACTTATATAAAGAATTAACTAAGAACTCTGCATTCATGATTATATAACTTTATATTCATTTGAAGGAAACTTAAAAGTCCATTTTAAAAGAACTTTTTCAAAATCATCCATATTATTGTATATAGAGAACTATAAAGTACCACATCATGTAACATATCTTTTGTTAATTTACTCTCTGCTTCTCTACCTAAAATGTAAACTTCAAGAGATTCTAGAATTTTATGTTCACTGCTCTTAGCTATGCATGTAGCAAAATACCTGGTATATATTTGGCACACAAAAAGAATTTGCTGAATAACTGAGTGAGCAAGTGTAGTCTATTCAAATATCATTCCAGAAACAAGTAATAGATCAGCTTGATAATTTAAGACTTTAAGTGCCAAGTTCTAACATAATAACAAATTTACTTCTAAATCCATATTTTCAAAGAACAAAAGGTTTTTATATTCATATTGATTTAATCATAATTCTTATTTTCTGTCACAGGCTTTTAACTTCAAATAAGAAATTTAACTTCTCTGAGTTTATATTTCTTTTTCTATAAAATAAGTCATCTACAACAGTGCTTAACAAAAAGTAGACACTCAAATAAAATATATTTATTTTCTTCCAAAAATTATAGGAAATTCATTTTATAAAAAAGATTTATTTATTTATTGAAGTCAGAGTTAGAGAGAGAAGGAGGGAAGGAAGGAGGGAGGGGGAGAGAGAGAGAGGAGAGAATGTTCCATCTGCTAGTTCACTTTCCAAATGGCTGCAATGGCTGGAGCTGGGCCAAGCTGAAGCCAGGAGCCAGAGCTTCTTCCAGGTCTTCCACGTTGGTGCCAGGGCCCAAGCACTTAGGCCATCCTCCACTACTTTCCCTGGCACATTAGTAGTGACCTGGATTGGAAGTGGAACAGTCAGGACTGGAACTGGCATCCACATGGGATGGGCACTGACTTTTACCAACTATGCCACAGCATTGGCCACTGGAAATTGTTTTTAAATGGAGAAAAATAATAGCAAATTCTCAGCGGAAACAGAATATTATTTTATGGGAGCTCCTTTTAAAAATACTTAAACCACTGAAGTATCTGAGAAACTATGCCTTTGTACACTCCATCTAAAAACACAAGCTATCATCCTTTTCAATCAACCTATACCTTGTGTGGTATTGCTTAATAGGTCAGCTGTGAATTTAACTTAGCTTACCTTAGGACTTTGTGACTTAATTATAGCAATATGAATATTATGCCTACTATCAGAGACCATTTATCCATTCCTACACAGATGTATAAAGAGGGCATTGGGAAAGTTTTTCTAAGGTAATAGAAAATAAGGCCTAGAGTTACATAAAATTTTCTTTTAATTTTCCTATTAATGAAATTTTAAATTTTTATTTATTAATTTGAAAGGCAGAGAGAGAGAGAGAGAATCTTCTATATACTGATTCACTCCTCAAATGGCTGCAACAGTCAGAGCTAGGACAGGCCAAAGGCAGGGGCCCAGAATGCCATCTGGGTCTCCCACATAAGTGGCAGGATCCCAAACACTTGAGCCACTGTCAGCTGCCTCCCAGGGTGCTTGTTACCTGGAAGCTGGAATTAGTAGTGAATCTAAGACTCAAACCAGTTACTCCATTATGGATTGTGGGCATCTCAAGTGGTGTCTTAACCCCTGTGCCATATGCCTGCCCTATTAACGATGTTTTTCATGAAAGTTAAGACAGATAGATAGTGCAGACATTATGAAGACTGGGAAATACAACTATGATTATGTTTTTATTATGCCAAGATACCGATATCGAAAGTGACAAGATGAGTTAGTCAACCAGATGCAATTTTCTGATCACTTGCAAGTGATTATTTCAAACCAAGTTGAGTGTTAGGCAGTAACTTTGTAAAAAAAATGTAAAGCTGGTAGGGTCAATTAAAATGTCATTTTTTTAAAGATTCATTTTATTTATTTAACGGCAGAAAAACAGAGAGATGAGACAGAAAGAGATGAAACAGGTTCTAATGAAGGCTCTTCTGATAATAGCAGGTCAACATTAAGTCAGTTATTCAAGTTCAAAGCACCTAAATATCAATATCTTAACCTGTCATAGTTGCTTCAACACAGTATATTTTGGATAATTAAATTTATACATAGTATATATTAACAATGACTAAGTTATATTTGATAGTTAATAAGTTACAGCGATTGTTATTGCCCAAAATATATAACTTACTAAATCTAACATTTCTAATACTCGTACTATAAGGAACAGTATGGCTAAAAGCCAAGAATAACAAGCAAAGGGCATTTTAGCAACTCTTGAAGCAATTGCCAATGACTCACTTACAGCCCCTGTTCCTTCTTTATTCAAACTTGGATCAAGCTCCTGGACATCAAATTTACATATATATATATACATATATACATATATATATATATATATTTTGTTGCCATATCACCCATTGCAATTATAGTCTAACTTTCCTCTTACTGGCTTGATTCCTACCACTTACTAAAATTTTGGCTTAGAGAGCTCTTTTAAAAATCCTGGTTAAGAGTATCCAGTCTCAACACTCAATATTAAATTCCTCCTTACATAGAAGCCTTGGAGTATCTAAAAGTTTTGTACAACCCCATCATATTGACTTGCATTGGATAAGAAATCTAATTCTCTATTAGATGGAGCAGCCTCTAAAATATGTGATGGTTTTAAACAATGGATATTTTGTCCTTTTTCATTATAATTTGTTTGTCTTTTTCTGATCAGGGAATGGTTCTCTTCCACAGGGTGATTTCAGAATGAATTTTTTCCACCCTTTGGCTCTAACATTCCATGTTTCATTGTCATCAGCATCAAGACCTCAAAAAGGAAGGAGGGTCTGGAACTAAAACAAATACATCACTCTTACTTGCTTTCTTTCATCTGAAATTCAATAATATGGCCCTTCCAGACTGCAAGAGCAGCTGGGAAACAAAACCTAATTTTGCGTTCCTATAGAAAAGGAGAACATGGATTTTACTGAAGAGAAAATGGTCCCTGACACAACTGTTAAAATGTAGCTTTTAATGATCTATCATCTCTTGGTGTCTCTCATCTACCAGTTTCCTTTGGCTTTAGCCTCAGTAAGCTCTCCCTTAACATTTTATAGTACTGAGATTGATTCTTCTCCTGCTGGCCATGTTCTGTGTCCAGCTTAATCATTCCCAAACCTTTCTGATCCTTCAGATCTCCATTCACATGTCACCCCTGGAAGCCATCTTCTTCAATTTCTCACTCTGAATACCAACTCCCTGACTTTCCCTTTCAAGTCATCTTGTGTAACTGCTCTAAAACACTTAGTGGTGCCAGTGCTGTGGTGTAGCAGGTAAAGCTGCCGCCTGCAGTGCCTGCATCCCATTTGGACACCAGTTCAAGACCCGGCTGCTCCACTTCCAATCCAGCTCTCTGCTATGGCCTGGGAAAGCAGTGGAAGATGGCCCAAGTCCTTGGGCCCCTGTACTAGCATGGGAGACCCGAGGAAGCTTCTGGCTCCTGGCTTTGGATCAGCCTAACTCTGGCTGTTGTGGCCATCTGGGGAGTGAACCCAGAAAGACGGAAGACCTCTCTCTCTCTCTCTCTCTCTCTCTCTCTGCTTGTGCCTTTCTGTAAGTCTGCCTTTCAAATAAATAAATAAATATTTTTTAAAAAGTTAGCTTTCTGCAGAGACTTCAGAGTATAACTCCCCAAGGTGAGGGCATGCTCCCCAAGTTAAATACATGGTCCTCCATAAGACACCCATCCTTTGGGGCACTAACCTTAAGCCTGAGGGTTCGTGCTCAACCGTATCTTCAGACCAACTATTTAACAATTCAAGGAGTCCCAATAACACCTTGAGTTTGATAATACACTAAAGCAAACCACAGAATTCAAAAAAAGTGCTCTATTCACAACAATAGTTATATTACAGCAAAAGTAATACAACTTGGGGAATCCAAGAGAAAAGTTACATAGGACAAGAACTCAGAGGGTCCCAAAAGCAAAACTGCTGATTCCCTTTCCCCATGGAATGAGAACAAGTCACCCTCCCTGCACATAGGTAAATATTAGCAACCAAGATGTGGTGTCTGGTTGATTGTACTGATTGAGGATTCATTAAACAAGTCTTTGGCCATTTAATTGAAAACTGAAATCTCTCCTCAAATTTCCAGAAGTTAGTCTGTCTGAGATCCTGTGGCTCAAAGCACAACTCAGTACACAGAGTAAGTCATTCTGGCATGGCCAAGCCCATCCTGAGTCTTCTAATCACTGCAAACCATCTGGGAGCCCAACATATAAAAATCACATCACCAAACTGACCAGAACCACCATGAATAACACAGAAACTCCTATCACTCCAAAATTCCCAGGATTTAAAGGCTACCTGCCAGCAAAGGGGCCAAGGCCAGCCAAGTTCTTTATTACACAACAGTTTCTCAGAAATGCTTTTGTGTGTTTGTTTCTCTCGACTCCTTTTTTTCTTCTTCATGAAACTACTCATCCTACCTGCCTTATTAGTGCAGAAGATTAAATGACAAAAAAATGGGGGCTAAACAAATATATATGCAATAAAGTAAAAAGAAGTATGGATTACCAATTTGTGTCTCTACAGTTCAGTGGGGAATGGCTGGGAGCCAGGTGATTCTTATGATTACTGTGCTATGTCACCCCTAAAATAAAAGCTTAATTGATTTTTTATTTAGAGAAGAAAATATGTACTCACCAATGGTTGTCTGTTCTTGACTTCTGACTGTGTGCTCCATGAGCTTCTCTGTTTCCTTTTTCAATTCCAATACAGTGATTACAACTCTTTACCATATAAAATTCGTGTGAAGATCAACTTTTTACTTATCATCATTTAGTATTGAACTTGTGACTGTGGGGTAGAAAGGAGAAAGGTTACTGAAGTGGGAGACTCACTGAAGTAAATCATCAGCATGTACCTTACAAAACCAGTGCATTTTTTATTCTATTTGTATGAAAGCCTGAGTCACACAGAGACAGAGAGTCAGAGAGGGAGAGAGAAGGAGACATTTTCCACCCACTGGTTCACTGCCTAAGTGGCGGCAATGGCAGGGGCTGGATCAGGCTGAAGCCAGGCGCTTCTTCCAGGTCTCCCAAATGGGTGTAGGGGCCCAAGCACTTGGACCATCCTGCTCTGCTTTCCTGGGAACTTTAGAAGGAAGCTGGATCAAAAGTGAAGCAGCTAGGTCTGGAGTAGGCATCCGTATTGGTTGCAGGTGTCACAGGTGGCAGCTTAACACGCTATGCCACAAAACAGCTGCAGCCCCCAAAATAGTACAATTTGATCATAAATATTCATTAAATTATTTTTCTGGTCACCTAGTAACCCCTAACTAACAAAAACTATACAAAAATGTTCAGATTAAAAGTGTTCCACATGAAAACTAGATCATATCAATATGCGCTTGAGGGCAGGTAATGTACTTGTTCAGATGTGCCTGTCTCCTCAGTGTTCTACATGGTTCCTGAGTATAGGATCTAATGAAATAGAGTAAATTTAGATTAGATAAAATTGAGCCTATTTATTACATACATACCTTGAAAATATTGTAGGTATGATTCCAGACCACTGTAATAAAGCAGATAAGCAATAAAGTGAATCATACAACTTTTTTGGTCCCTAATGCATGTGCTATGTTTGGGGCCAGTAACTTGGTGTAGCGGGTAAAGAAATCTCCTGCGATTCCAGCATCCCAGAGGGTGCTGGTTCTTGTCCCAGCTGCTCCACTTTCAATCCAGCTGCCTGCTAAGGGCCTGGAAAAAGGCAGTGGAAGATGGCCCAATTACTTGGGCTCATGCTACCCACAGGAAAGACCTGGATTAAGCTCTTGGTTCCTAGCTTTTGGCCTGGCCCAGCCCTGGCCATTGTAGCCATCTGGGGGAGCGAACCAGCATATGAAAGATTTCTCTCTGTTTCTCCCTCTGTAATTCTGACTTCCAAATAAATAAATAAATTTTAAAAAATAGTTATACTACACTGAAGTCTATTAGTTGTACAATAGTATTATATATTAAAGAGCAGAAGCCACGGACTGGGGCATTCTGGCACAGAAGGTTAAGTCCCTTCTAGGGACACTCAAATACCATATTGGAGTGCCAGTTTGAATCCCAGGTCCTCTGCTTTCCATCCAGTTTCCTGCTAATGTGGCAGGGAAGGTAGCAGATGATAGCCTCAGTCCTTCGGTCCCTGCCACCCATGTCGGAGATGCAGATGGGGTTCCAGGAACCTGGGCTTAGACTGGCTTGGTCCTACATTCTGTGGATATTTGGGAACTAAACCAGTGGGTGAAATATTCTCTCTCTCTCTCTTTCTCTCTCTGACTCTCTGCCTCTCTTCCTTTCAAATATAGAAACCAATCTTAAAAAGTAAAAATACGATAAAAGAACAGGAGCAGGTTTTGTCATACTGGTTAACTCACCACGTCACAAACCAACATCCCATAATGGAATGTCTTTTTAAGAGTCTGGCTAATCTAGCCAGCGCCGTGGCTCAACAGGCTAATCCTCCGCCTTGCGGCGCCGGCACACCGGGTTCTAGTGCCGGTCGGGGCACCGATCCTGTCCCGGTTGCCCCTCTTCCAGGCCAGCTCTCTGCTGTGGCCAGGGAGTGCAGTGGAGGATGGCCCAAGTGTTTGGGCTCTGCACCCCATGGGAGACCAGGAGAAGCACCTGGCTCCTGCCATCGGAACAGCGCGGTGCGCCGGCCGCAGCGCGCTACCGCGGCGGCCATTAGAGGGTGAACCAACGGCAAAGGAAGACCTTTCTCTCTGTCTCTCTCTCTCTCTCTCTCACTGTCCACTCTGCCTGTCAAAAAAAAAAAAAAAAAAAAAAAAGAGTCTGGCTAATCTACTTCTGATAGAGCTTCCTGATAATTTGTATCCTGGGCAGTAGCAGATGATGGTTGAAGTATCTGAGTCCCTGCCAACCATGTGAGAGACCTGGATGGAGCTTCTGGCTTTGTCCTGGCTCGATGCTGGCTGTTGCAGCCATCTGGGCAGTGACCCAGCACATGGAAGACCTCTTCTAGTCTGTGTGTTTGTGTGTGCACATATATATCTGCTTTTCAGATAAAATGAAAAATAAGTAAATATTATGAAGTATATCTGCATTTGAGTGAAAAATGTATTAATACTAATATAGGTTATTCACATTTGTGAACTACTTACATGAAAATGGTTTTCATTGGAAATCAATGTTGGACTTTTTCATCTTAAATCATCAACTGTTGACTGTGCCTACATTAAAGTTTAATTTTTAGAATAAAATACTAATGAAAAGTTGCCTTCATTTTAGCAGATTCTGAAGGATATTTTTAAATGTGTGACTGATATTGGCTAGTCAGGGAGTTATTGGACAAAGGAGCCAAGAGACTTCCAGCAGTCTGTGCCTTAGCCATTCACCACCAAAATCCTATCCCCTCTGTGCTGATCCAACATGGCTCCAGGCTCGGCACACCCACTTTGCATGATGCAGCAGAGCCAACATTCTTCTTCATGCACACAATGCCATGACACCACGTGTACGCTGAGCTACAGGTGAGGATGTCATGAAACCTTCCCAGAGATTGCCAAGTGCACTGAACCCCACCCAAACTCCACCCCGTTAGTATATTGATCCCCATACCAAACTCGATGGGGGGCAGATGTCCTTTCCCTCATGGAGGGAGACTGCTTGCATTTACTTTATTATCTCTTTAAATAAACCCTGCACTCCTACTCATACTCTTTGTCTCTGCTTTGAATTCTACTGTCACATTGACATATGAACCTGGAATAAATCCAGTTGGGGACCGCTGGACTCCATGGCCCACAACAGTCATTTTTATATCAATTAAAAGGACTAAAATTCAAAAATCAAAAACAATAACTTATTGTTTACATAACACATAAAATTACCTGATAAAGTTAGAAGTATTTCTTATAAAATTAAAACTGCTTTACCACATTTTCTTTCTAGTCTCAGAATTTCATATTAAATTTCATTTCAAAGCAAAGAGATCTTACATTAGGGGCATCATAAGGAGATTCTTCAGATTTCTTTTTTAGACAACAGGCATTTATTAAATGCCTATTATGTGCTAGGCCCTCTTCAGGATGCTGAGGTATGATACTGAGCAATAAAAAGAAAAATATCAAGTCCTCATGGGACTTTCACTGAAGTCATGATGCAGAATACTCTTGGAGGGAATTAATGACATATTTTAACCAACCTAAATTCTTGATATCAATTATATATTTTCATTCTATATTCAAAACTTCTTCAATATTTGAGCATGTATTTATTTCATGTATTGTAAGTATAAGATATATGCTTAGAACTGATAATACAGTATTGAAAATGGGATAAGTGATCTGTTTAATGATGAAGCAACGGAAATACTAAACAGATTTTGGGGAATCATAGAATTTTTAATTATACAAACAAAGGCTTGATTACAATTTAATTATGTTGAGATCTATTGACACTATGCTTTTTAAATCTGAAAATTATGTACCTTAAAGAAGACTTTCTCCTCATTTAAAGAGAAAGGAACCTGGAAAGTTGAGCAGTGGTTAAGATACCACTGGGGATGCCCACACCCATTATTGAAATACCTACTTTGAGCCTCAGCTCTGCACCCAATCCCAGCTTCCTATCAGGGGTACCTGCGATGGGAGAAGGGGAGGGCAACAAATAATGTCTAAAATACTTGGGTTCCTGCCATCCATTTTGCAACACCCAGATTGAGTTCCAACCTCCTGGCTTTGGTTTGGCCGAGCCCCA
Source organism: Lepus europaeus (assembly GCF_033115175.1). NCBI lineage: Eukaryota > Metazoa > Chordata > Mammalia > Lagomorpha > Leporidae > Lepus > Lepus europaeus. The sequence continues at coordinate 36,007,572 of NC_084836.1, read as the reverse complement.
GTATTGTAGGCTTTTAGGGAGTGAACCACCTCCCTCCCACCCTCTCGTTCTCTCAAACTTGCACTCACTCTGTCTCCATTTCAAACAAAATGAAAATAAACACATATAAATTTTAGAATAAATAAAAAGGAACTAAGTTGCTGAAAGATTATATTATTTGCTCCAAAAGAAGACAGAAGCAAATATTTAAATATATATGTATCCTGAAACTGGAGCCTAAATTCTCTACAATAACATCTCTGTTTCAGTTCCACATGAAAACAGGAACTCAATGGTATGTTTGGCAAGATTCATACATTGGCATTTTTAGTGTTTGAAAAATGATGAGCAGTTTATTTAGCGTATTTTTCACATTGATCTTTTTTTATCATTTTGTAGATGTGGGTTCTTTGGGACAAGAGTGGAAGAAAAGGGAGTTCAATTTCCATTCAGTGAGTCTCAAATTTGAAGTCTCTAAAATGACTGTAAATTCAAAGCAGTTTAGGCACCATTGTGAGTATCCAACTTCAGCTGAGTGAATTAGAATTCTAAGCCAAATGGAAAATTTCCTTCTTGCCACATCTCAGAGTTTTCCCATATTCAGAATGAAACTGAGTAATAATAAGGATGCCCTTGTTTTCTCTTTTAAGTCAGGTCACCAGATACAGGGTTGAATAACAGAGAAACAACTATAAATGTTTGGTTTAAGTGTATTCCGTGAAATACTCTTATATGCTAAAATTGGCAACCACAGTTAGACTGGAAAGTAATTACAAATACCATAGTCAGTGAAAGGATGGTTCGAATTAAAAACAGAAAAAGAAGTCCAGAATTACTTTTCTGAAGCACCCAAAGTGAGGCTAAAAATGATAGTACCAGGTACTGTAGTTAATTATTTTGTACCTGATTTATGGCTTCAATACCAAAATTTCCATCAACACTTGGTTCAGGTTCATTTTGTTGAGCTACTGAATTATGTAGGCATCAGATTTGTCACCTTGACTGTTTTCTGCTACCTGTGAAGATTTCCTGAATACTTTCTCAATGAGCTGTTACTCTGCCCAGTATTGATCTTGAATCTGTATTTTATGATAAAGCAAGTTGAGCTGCTATAAGTTAATATTAGCATTTATATTTCTATATTGACTTGACTTGACAAAGGAAGGCAGTGCCTTATCCTCTACTGTCATTTTTCACTTAGCTGAATCATCCCTTGGAATAAAACAAGGAATGGCTTTATAATGACTGTATGACACTCTTTCTAAATTTTCTTTCTATTTCCAGCTTTCCATATCAACAACACAGTCAGTTCTAATTTTATTAACTGTAAGAAATAGTCATGGTATATTCAATTTTCTAATTCAAAAATAAATAAATAGTAACTAATTTATAATGGAAAATTATATGTTCAAGTATGTGTTCTATTCAAAAGCATGTAGCTAAAGAGGTCAAAATTCCCTGTAAGAATTTTCATAATAAACAAACTTGTGTTTTCAAGCGTACATCAGTACTAATAGGATCACTTCTTTAACTAGAATGCTTTGTTACATAATTTTTGTTAATGTCTAGTATTTGTCAAATTTTAAATGTTCCAGTTTTAATAAGTAACTATAATAGTAAACATTTATCTGTAGTTTCTTTAAAAGATCAATGTTAACAAGCCACAGTGTCCCTAGAGAATACAATTTTAAAATTGTGGACCTATTAAAAAAACACTTTTTTACAGTTATAAAACAGAAAAGATTGTTGATGAAACATTCAAAATGAGTAGTGTTTAATATATGTTATGAAACTAAAAGAAAATGAATTTTAAGAGATCTCAAATTATCTTGACCATAGGCATCTGCTAGGCATTGACAGCTTTATTTATAAAGTTATAAGCTGAGTATAGCAAGAAAATCCCACACACCTGTCTTCACATCAAGTGAAAGGATCAGAGATGGGAAATGTGTAGAAGAATCACCTGCAAGACTGATTAAGTAACCACTGATAAAGTCAAGATGCCTGCCATTTTGAAAACCTGGTTGTCAGTCTAGGAAAAATAATTTCTACAAAAAGCCAGAAATATAAACCTACATTTCTCTGTTGGCTGAATTAGATTAAGGAAAACATGTTCCCACAATTGAAAATTTCCCAACAGCAATCCATGGCAAGGGTGAAAATCTTGGCATCTCCCTGTGGAGAGCTCTGTAACTCGTTACATGTAATTGATCAAACAACAGATCTAAGTCACCTCCCAGAGGGCTCTAAAGGGAATAGATCTTTAAAATCTATTCCAAACAGCCTAACTCTTGGGTTCTTCCAGCTGTGAAAAAAGGAGTACCTTCTAAAAGAAGAACAAACAAATATATAGATAGATAGATAGATAGATAGATAGATAGATAGATAGATATAGATATATATATAGATATATACATATATCTATATATATATATATGTCAAAGATGTAACATTCCCAAAGCTCTAGGTCAAAAAACAGCCTATTTGTCACGTCTAGTTAATAGGCATATACTTTATTTAAAAATTTCTGACGATGGAAGTGTTCAGCTGAAGAAACACCAAATGGGCAATAGGAATAAGAAGCAGAGGTCAGCTTTCAGGTAAAATTTACTGAAATCATGCTCCATTTGATTTGAGTGTGGAGAGATCAGCTATTCCATCTAACCAAGAATAACATCTGTAACAGAGGAACTCTGGAACCTTTAGCAAGCAACCTTAGAAATAGCCCTGAAATGAATGGGTATTTTAATTTCATTTCCATAAATATTTTCTAGTCTGCTACTTAATGAACACAGTACTCAGAACCACAACAAACCACAAATAGGATTATTCATGGAATCTGTTCACAGAAAAATGGTGGCAGTATGTAAATAAAACAATAATCACTATGCAGTTCTACTGCTACCCAGAAAACCTAAACTAGGGCACTCACAATAAAATATTCATCTGGAGGCTTATTTCTTTCTCCACTGTGCCTAGTATGTTGTCTGGAAAATTCAATAAATTATTGTTTAATGAATGCATAAATGAGTTGAGAAAACATAGAAGAGAGTAATTAATTCTGCATGAGAAGTCTGGAAAGGTTTCAAAGAGAAGTTGACATTTGAATTGGGTCTTAAAAGATAAGTGAAATATTAACAAGCAGTCAGAGAGAGCAGAGCATCCAAGCCAGAAGCAACAACTTGCAAAATAGGTGCAAAAATTGCTGTTATAGTCACAAAATATTATTTGGTTTAGTTTTGTTGAACTTCAAGTTTTATATGACGTTGAGAGGTTTGTGGTAGAATATGGTGTGAAAATGTAAATTGAAGCCAGATTATAACTAGTGATCTGCATTCAGTTACTTTTAATTTACCCAGTAATGTAAACTCATGCAAGTTATTTGACTTTCTGGGCTTAAATGCCTGATTTTTTTTCTTAAAATGTGTTTTTCATTTACATAAAATGATCAAATCTTACTACATGGTAGATCCAAGTTAACTGTGGAGCACAGCCACAGACAAAACAGATACAAGTCCATTGCTATATGGAAAACATAGTCAAGTGAAGGTGATGGATGGGGCTGAGAAAACAAGCAAGTGTACCAAAAATCTGTAAGACTGATTTATTTAGCAAATGTGAATTGATCACCCCTTGTGGCAGTTACCATTTAAAACAAAAATCCTTGCATTCTACATTTATGATAGTTATAACAAATGTTATAATAAAAATAAAAAATAAAAAAATAAAATCGGGACCAGTGTTTTGGTGCAGTGGGTTAAGCTGCTGCCTGCAGTGCCAGCATCCCATATGGACACTGGTGTGAGTCCCAGCTGCTCCACTTCTGATGCAGCTCCCTGCTAATATGCCCGGGAAAGCAACAGAAGATGGCCCAAGTGTTTGGGCCCCTGCACGCACATGGGAGACCCAGAAGAAGCTCCTGGCCCCTGGCTTCGCCTTTACCTGTCCCTGGCTGTCATAGCCATTTGGGGGGTGAACCAGTAGATGGAAGACCTCTTTCACTGTCTGTCTGTCTCTCTCTCTCCGTAACTCTTTCAAATAAATAATAAATCTTTTAAAAATAATAAAATCAAGATAACATCAGTAAAACCAGTTTTGAGGAGTTAGCTATTTTTAACAGATATCAAGAAAGATCTCTTGGATAAGAGAACATCTGTGCAAAGACCTTGAAAAAGTCAGGAAAGAAGAAAAAAAAAAAACATGTAGAATGAATGCAAAATTGGAGTATTTTTGTTGTGATCAAGAAAAGATTGGAAGATGCATGTGGCTAGAGTGAATCAAATTGCGGGAATGGATTGGAGAGTAGCAGTAGCAAAAGAGGGAGAATTACTAGGAGCCTAGATTATGAGTTTCCCATGAGAAAATGCAATAAAATCAGTAGAGGTTTGAGCATGGAAGTGATTTTATCTGATGTATTATTTTACCATCTCCAATTGCTACTTTGAAAATATACTAAAAAAGAAAATCAGATCAAGGAGTTGGATATGAGTGCAATAATACAGGATTTGTTGATAAATTGGTCTGAGGAATGAAAAACAACTGAATTATTAAAGATGGCTGGAGTGCATGGAAAGTGCCATAGCCTCACAAATGAGCATTGTCATGGGTGAAGGAGCAGAGTTCCTTTTCTATACATTACCAGTGAGGGTTGCTATTAGTATCTTCAAGAAAATGATCATAAAATGGGCAGTTGAAATATTTAAATCCGGAGTTTAGGAGAGTAGACACAGCTGGATATGTTAATTTTAAGTCACCTGTACTTAGGTGGTCTTTAAGAGTATACTCTGGATAAGGTCAAAATAGATTAATTTCAGATAAAAAATGAAGACATCTGGGGAAGAACTATTGGCAAATTGCAATATTTATAAGTCAAAAATAAGGTTAAATCTACAAAGAAAAAATAACTGGTAAAATAAAAGGACAAGGTAATATTGAAATCCTGCATTCAAGTGACAAAAGGGTCCCAAAGAATAGTATGATTTGTACCATTGAGTGCTGCTAAGTGGAAAAGCAAGATACGAGGTGAGAATTGACCCTTGGACTTCACAATTTAGAGATTACTGGTCAAATGCATGAGAATGTTTCAGTGGAATGGTGATGACAAGAAGAAAATATTGGAGCGCTTAACACAAGAATGAGAAGAGGAAATGAAGATAGCTACCTATCAAAACTGTAGAGAAGGTTAGCGAATGTGAGAGTAGAGGGAGTGTGAGTTTAAGGAACAAATATTTTAACAAGAAAGTTAACATAGGTCTGTATACTGATGCAAAAATGACAGCAGGAACAGAAAACAGATGACATGGAAGAGAAAGTGAAAAATCAGAAGTGATATTTAAGATGTGAGAGGGGATGAGAAGCATGGACAGGCGGAAGAGTTGGCCAGAGAGTAGAAATGAATTGAAGGGAAGAAAACATGTATGAGTAAAAACTTGGGTAGAATGGTAGACTTTTGGGAAGGATTTTTAGAATTTCTTTTCCAACTGCATCTGTTTTTGCAGTAAATAAAAAGTATGGTTATCAAGTGAGAATGAGAACTCATTGACTGGGTAAATACAGTACATTGTCTGACAGTGCTAAGGTTCTACTTGATACTCGTGGTCATGAATTTAAAGCAAGATATGGCAGCATGGTTTTCTATCTTCTGTGGCCATAATCTGCTGTTGCCATGAAGAAGTAGAGTAAGTGACGAAATGAGTTAAAAAAGTAGTGTACTTGTTTTAAAAGTTGCTGAGGTCCCTAAGGTATTTAAATATATATATATATTTATACATATATGCATATATATTTATACTTATATGCACATATATCACATTACATTATACATATGTATAGTATTTATATGGTATATATACAACATATATACATAGTATATATATATATATATATATACAAAGGTATATAATACATATTAATATATACATATATACTAGCTATATGCACGCACAAACTGTACATACCTACATACCTTACACTTTGAAAGTTGAACAGCTAAATAGGCATGTATTTCATCACTTGGTCAAGTTATGTAAAGTTGCACATATTCATAGTAACTGTGCTTTATGAATGAAAGTCACAGTGCCATCCTTCAAAGTAGAGCAAAGTATTGGATTCAATACCTGGCAGATCATAAAGTAAACTACATTCAATATTACTACACATGAGAAGAACTAAAAGGACCTGGCCATACATGCACAGATGAAACTGAGCCAAGGGCTGTGGCATTTTCATTTTTGAGGATGCTTGCAAACTCCTTTGAAGCCGCTGTTATTTTGAGACTCTAATAGAAAAGCTTAGCTTCAGTATTTGAAATGTCCATGCTTTCTCTTATACGTCATGCTAATAAGTCTTTCCACAAAAGGGGGATGATTTTGCCAGTTATTTCCCTGAAGAACCCTATATGAAACAATTATTCCAATCCAAGAAATTCTTTTCGTATTGCAAGATTAGATCAGTTTCATTCATTACATTCACCCATGGCAATCCATATAGGACTTTCTAGATAATTAGTAATTCACCAGTGATTGTAGCTTTCCCATAACTGGAGAATGGTTCTTTGCAATCTTCATTTTCCATTCAAAGCGTTGAGAAGGGAATTGCAATTTTAAAGGTAAAAAGAACATCTTTTTACTGAGTGGATTTTCAACATTTGGCTTGAAAGTAAGGTCTTTTTGAGCAAGGTAATATTTTTTGTTCTTTTTCAAACAATTTATAAACTTCCCACAGTGTTTCTTGGTTTTACATATTCCTTTATATTTAACCATAAATTCTTTCTCAGATATTTATATTCACTTTGTGACTAAATCAAAATAAACTTAAATTATTTTTGGAAATATTTGACAAGTATTATAAAATAGCAATTTGATTTGAAAACGGTCATGATCAAGATAATTCTGGAAATTACATTAACTTAAAGATACACAGTTAGTTACCAAGGTTAAAAATAGTTTGATAGGGTCCAGCGCTGTGGCGCAGCAGGTTAAAGCCCTGGATTGAGACACTGGAATCCAATATGGGCACTGGTTCGAGACTCAGTGTTCCACTTCAAATCCAGCTCTCTGCTATGGCCTGGGAAAGCAGTAGAAGATTGCTCAAGTCCTTAGGCCCCTGCACCCGCATGGGAGACCAGGAAGAGAAGCTCCTTGCTCCTGGCTTCAGATCAGTGCAGTCTGGCCACTGGGGCCATTTGGGGAGTGAACCAATGGAAGGAAGACCTTTCTCTCTGTCTCTCTCTCTTACTGTCTGTAACTCTGCCTCTCCCTCTCTCTCTCTGTAACTCTGACTTTCAAATAAATAAATAAATCTTTAAAAAGAATAGTTTGATAAATATAAATTCCCAAAATCATTTAGCAAGAGGACATGTGTGTACAATAGCATAACAGTTAGTCAAATGCTTTGTGATCTACCCACTGTGTGAATAAGTTAAAATGAATAGTTGAAGAAATAATTTGATGTTGTCCAGATTCCAGTTTTTATACACTATTTTAAATACTTCATTTTTAAATGTCATATTTAACACTCAGAAAGACTAATTGACTAATCTGACAAAAGTCTATGGAAGGCTACATTTTTTTTTAATCGAGTGTGTAAAAGGACTTCCTTAATGGTAAGGTATAATTGTGAAATTGTTTTACTTTGTTATATTTTATATTTATTAATGTAGAGAGAGCAGATTTCATGAATTTCATAGATATAATTCCAAGAAATATTCTTCATTATCTTGCTTTTTATTTTTTTTATTTTTTTTTTAAATTTTGACAGATAGTTATAGGCAATGAGAGAGAGAGAGAGAGAGAGAGAAAGGTCTTCCTTCCTTTAGTTCACCCCCAAAATGGCTACCAAGGCCAGCGCTGCGCCAATCCGAAGCCAGGAGTCAGGTGTTTCTTCCTGGTCTCCCATGCGGGTGCAGGAGCCCAAGCACTTGGGTCATCCTCCACTGCCCTCCCGGGCCACAGCAGAGAGCTGGACTGGAAGAGGAGCAACTGGGACAGAATCCGGTGCCCATATCGGATGCCAGCACCATAGGTGGAGGATTAGCCAAGTGAGCCACGGCACCAGCCCCCCATTATCTTGCTTTTAAATGTAATATTATCAAGGATATTTTCCCATATTCATTGCATATAAACCTAAACTAATTTTTTTTACTATTTTCAAAGTATTACATAATATAGCAGAATGACAACTTAACATACATCCATAATATCCATAATAGCTTTGGTTTCTTTTCAGTTTTTATCATTGCAAACAATTTTATAATAAATTGTTACATAAATTTATACAGCAAACATGTATGTGTATTTTATGTGTATTTTTGTATATATGTATTACATGAATTCATGTGCACATTATAAAACATATGTGTGTGCATGTGTATCTCAATGCATACATGTAAAATGTGTTTACATTATGTGTGAATGTTTGTTTTTACCAAGATGACCCTCCCCAGGTTAACTAAAATTCAGACAGACTTTGTATCGTCTGTAGTACTCTATCCTCTCATTCCTTTGTAAAGATCTATTTGTTTATTTGAAAGGCAGAGTTACAAATAGAGAGGCAGTATCAGAGACAGAAAGATCTTCCATCTGCTGGTTCACTCCCCAAATGGCCACAACAGCCAAAGCGGGCCAAGGTCAAAGCCAAGAGCCAGGAACTACATCAGGATCTCCCATGTGGGTGGCTGAGACCCAAGTACTTGGATCATCTTCTGCCTTCCCTAGGCACATTAAGGAGGGAGCTGAGTCAGACGTGGAGCAGCCAGGACTTGAACCAGAACTCTGATATCAGACACAAGTACTGCAAACAGTATCTTACCCCACTACACCAAAGCTGGACACCAACTCGCCTTTTCTTATATCTTTTACTTGAGAAAACTTATCATTGTAAACCATTTCTCTGCCTATTATGATATTTACACATTTTTTCTCTAAAAGCCTCTTGCCAGTTTTACACACAGGAATCTCTTTTTCAAGGATAAAAGAGTCATTATTTTGAAACTGAAACAGTGGGAGGGTAGGAGCCTAATTTCTTTGCTTGTTTGCAAACACAAATGGACAGATCACAGAAAAAAAAAATTACAAACCTAGGAATAACTGTTTCAATCTGGTTGACATATACCAAGACCATTTCAATTGTTTTGAATAACTCCTCCCTGTCTAAAATTTTTTCAAAGGACATTTTTGTTTGACATTGTAAGGAGAATAACACCTACAACATGGACAAAAATGTTTTTAATTCTGATTGAGTATTTACATTAAAACTTAAACCTAAAAGTATAATCAATAAATTAAAATCTTTTACCTTAAAAAGTTTATTACTAAGGCTAGCTAGCTAGCAAGCAACTAGGACTTTTCATTGAAATATTTTTATGACTCATCAGAGATATATAATAAAATACATATGAAATTAATAAAAAACTTCAAATGAAATAAGGACTTTTCTTCTCATAGTATTAGATATTTAACATGGAAATCTTAAAGTGTTAGACAAAAAGAGTATAACATAGTAACAATCTGTTGTAAAAAGTTACAAGCATATAAGGAGCTCATATCATTCCTCTCCTTTCACATAGAAAAAGAGATAACTGATGACCAGAGGAGTTCTTTACCTAAGTCACAAAACTCAACTGTGTCAAACAAATCTTCTGACTCAAATTTTTATCCCCAAACTAGCTGAGTGAGTTTTCTAGGGAACCTCCAAACCAGATTCTCTTGCCCCAAAGCAAAACAACAACAACAACAAAAACAAACTCTGACATTGTGATGGTGGAATAAAAAAGGGCAAAACTCAGAGCAAGAAATCAGGTAGCCATCACTTCTATCACTTAACTTACCACCCCCTCACATCCTCCCCCAGAGTTAAGGGTAAAGGTTTTCCTGGATTGAAGCTGGGGCTGAGAGGAGCATGTTCACCTCATGTCTAAGTTCCCGGTTGCTGAGAAGGAACTAATGACTATTGATGTTCTCAGCTGAGGGGAAATGAACAGTGTATTTCTAGCTAACTACCCTTAAAGAGTGTATAAAAGGAGTTCTCAGACAGGAAAGGGAATAACAGCAGAACTTCAAAAACAAAAGAAAAATATTAGCATTATTTAAAAGTAGGAGAAATTAGGTTACTTACTTTTTGAGTGTCTAAAACTATGGTTTTTTTTGTTTGTTTGTTTGTTTGTTTGAAGCACAGTTATTATAACATCAAATGATAGGATGCTCAAGAGCTGGAGAGGAAGTATTCAAGGCTATTATACTTAAAAAGTAGGGAGGGTAAATGGAATCAAACTTTCTGTGCTGGGGCCAGCGCCATGGCTCACTTGGTTAATCCTCTGCCTGCAGCGCCAGCATCCCTTATGGACACTGGGTTCTAGTCCTGGTTGCTCCTCTTCCAGTCCTGCTCTCTGCTGTGGCCCGGGAGGGCAGTGGAGGATGGTCCAAGTGCTTGTGCCCAGGCACCCGCATGGAAGACCAGGAGAAGCACCTGGCTCCTGGCTTCGGATCAGCACAGCACTGGCCGTGGCGGCCATTTGTGGGGTGAACGAACGGAAGGAAGACCTTTTTCTCTGTCTCTCTCACTGTCTGTCTCTGCATGTCTAATAAAAAATAATATTTTTTAAAATTTATTTATTTTAATTTGAGGGCAACAAGAGAGAAAGAGACACAGACAGAACTTCTATCAACTGGTTCATTTCCCAGATGCCTTCAGCACCAGAGGCTGGGCGAGGTCAAAGCTAATTCAGGAATCCTATGTAGGAGGGCAGGGACCGAAGTACTTGAGCCATCACTTTCAATCTCTTGCATTAGCAGGAAGCCGGAATTGGAAGCCTACCCAGCACAGGAACCCAGGCACTCCACTATGGGATGTGGGCCTCTGCAGCTGTACTAAATTCCTACCTCCTAAAGAACGTGGAAATAAGCGACTTGTAGATAAGAGAAACCGAAGAATGAAAAACATAGGGAGCTGGGGCTGACACTGTGGCACAGCATGTTAAAGCCCTGGCCTGAAGCACCGGCACCCCATATGAGTGCCAGTTCTAGTCCCGGCTGCCCCTCTTCCCTTCCAGCTCTCTGCTATGACCTGGGAAAGCAATAGAGCACCTGTGTGGAAGACCTGGAGTAAGTTCCTGGCTCCTGGCTTCGGATCAGCACAGCTCCAGCCGTTGCAGCCATCTGGGGAGTGAACCAGCGGATGGAAGACCTCTCTGTCTCTGCTTCTCTCTGTCACTCTGTCTTTCAAATAAATAAAAAATAAATCTTTTTTTGAAAAAAGAAAAACATAGGAAGCCAGAAGAAAACAATAAATGGAACATTTTAATAATCACCTTACAGGTATATTCTGTGTATACTCAATTAAAAGATTGTTATCCTGAAAACACAAAGATAATAAATATTTCAGGATTTGCAAGCTAAATAGTCTCTGTGGCAAGCATTTCATTGTGCCTGCGTAGCAAAGCAGTTATAGGCAATTTATAAATAAATAGGCATATTGAATTGTCAATAAAATTTCATTTTATTGAAATAAGATACAACTTAGCAATTTGATAAGGTACCAATTATTGGTACACCATACAAATTAGACAAGTTTTCAGGGAATTAAGCTGAGCAAGATAAAAGGAAGCCAATAACAAAAGGAGATATATTCTGTGATTCACTTATATAATATTTTGATATGAAGGAATTATAGACATAGAAATGGTTGAGTAATTACTAAGGTTAGGATTGGGGTTTGGGAAAGAGGAAAGTCAGGTAACAAGACAGTGCCAGGGATTCATTTAGTGATTGATGTTTGTTCTGCATTTTAAATGTGGTGTTGAATATGCAAATAGACACATGAAAATTTTCTCTTTTTTTGACAGGCAGAGTTAGACAGTGAAAGAGAGAGAGACAGAGAGAAAGGTCTTCCTTCCGTTTGTTCACCCCCCAAATGGCCACACAGCCGACACGCTGCGCCGATCTGAAGCCAGGAGCCAGGTGCTTCCTCCTGGTCTCCCATGTGGGTGCAGGGCCCAAGCTCTTGGGCCATCCTCCACTGCCCTCCCGGGCCACAGCAGAGAGCTGGACTGGAAGAGGAGCAACTGGGACAGAATCCGGTGCCCCAACCAGGACTAGAACCCCGTGTGCCGGCGCCGCAGGCGGATTAGCCAAGTGAGCCGCCGCGCCAGCCAGACACATAAAAATTTTCATAGTGCAAAATATACATACAAATACACAAATGTGGATGATGATATGTAAAACTGGGGAAATCTAAGTAAGATCTGTGGATCATATCAATGTCAGTTTCTTAGAAGGGGATTGTACTAGTGTTTTCCAGGATGGTATGGCAGCATTGTGGGAAATTAAGCAATGGTTACATAAGATCTGTCTATCTGAATTGTGGTTTTTAAAGATTTATTTATTTATCTGAAAGTCAGAGTTATACAGAGAGAGAAAGGGGTGGGAGAGAGAGAGAGAGAGAGAGAGAGAGAGAGAGAGATTCTATCTGCTGGTTCACTCCCCAGAGGTCTGCAATGACCTCATCTGGGCCAGGCCAAAACCAGGAACAGGGGCAACATTGAAGTCTCCCAATGGTTGCAGGGGCCAGAGGACTCTGACTATCTTCTGCTGCTTTTCCCAGGCCATTAGCAGGGAAGTGGACCAGAAGTGGAGCAGCTAAGACATGAACTGGTGCCCGTATGGTTTGCCAGCATTGCAGGCAGTGACTTTACTCACTAAACCATAATATTGGCCCATGTTTATATGATTTTTTTAACAAGTACATGTGAAAAAAACATGTGTGGACATTTGTGTATTTCTACAGATACTCTATGTTATGGATTTCAATATTAATTTTTCCAAATTAAGATGTTGGAAATAAGTATTATTTTAGTCAATCACTATATGTCCCTTTTTGGCACTGTTTTTCTTTTTAAATTTCATATAAATTAAAGATGTGTTTATTATTTATGACATACTAGATTAGGTGAAATTATAAAAATATTCTTTCAGCAATTAATCTTAAAATTGTGTGTTAAACATTACTGTAGAAACTATCATCAATCCCTTCTAAATCACCAAGGAATACATATACATGCCTGTGTTTTCAGATTTGCAATTAAAATTTTGAATTATTAATGTTTATCTCAAATATATTCACATCAGATCTACTGGATTTAAAGTAGACTAGACAATTAATAAAGTGAATTTCTTCAATGCATTTTGATAAGCTCTGTATTTTCATATAACCTTGGAGAAGATCATAAATGTACTTATTAATAAAAACCCCCTTCTCCCATGTCAGGTTGACTTTCTGACTCTGAAACTGACAAGAAATAGAGATTTGAGCTTAAGAACTCCTGAGGATTTTATTTATGAAGCCAATGCCTCAGTTTGCAAGAGGTCAATTAAGGACAGTGCTCTATTTTTTTCTTGTATGCCTAATCTACATCACAATGTCTTTTGAAAGAATGAATGAATGTGTAAGTGCTCAAATACATTTATAATATTGGATGTAAATCTCAAAACTATAGGGCTCATTTCCAAATATGCACTCCCAAAGTTTTTCTATTCATTCATTGAAGTGATTGTGTACAAAAAGAAGTAAGCATTGCATAGATTTCCTGAGAGAATATAAATTTTATTTTACCATCAATCTTTCCTTATTTTTGGCAACAGAATGTGTAGAAGTTATTACTATTCTGAAAAGTTCCAGAGTGAGAATCTAATCATCTGGAGATGTGCTCTTAGAAAATGCTTTATATTTGTTTCAAAAAATAATAAATGATGTACTTCTATAATAATGCTTAGTTGTGAGAATTAAAGTTTGACTAGGTTAAAATTCAAATTCCAAGGAAAGTTCAAACTTCTTGGCAAATGTAATTCTTCTTTCTGATGAAGAATATAATCAGCCATGCACTCATTATTTTCACTGGGGCCTATTTTGATATGTAGGTGTTTTATTTAAAGAGAAATTATAAATAAGTTTCTTTATGTCACTTTAATTCAGATTTAGACCACATTTTCTGGCAAACTAACAATCTTTGCATTCAACTGGGAATGAATTGAGGAGTTGTTTTTTCTAGTATAGCCTATAAAATTTTGTATACGTTTAATTTATACCTCTGAAATTCTGCATACAATCAACAAAGAGAAAGAATGCTCTCGTTTTGTTGCAGGCAAGGAGATATGGGATGGAGCCAGTCCAGCCTGCTTCTAGTGATATTTCGTTTTGTGTATATACCATGTTGTCTTTAATCATTAATCATATGTGATTACAGTTCACAATAATCTATATATTTTATGAGAAAATAGAAGAAAGGAGCTCCAAAGCTGCACTCATAAAATAATGTCACAGAAGTGTAAATGTTAATTACTCTGATCTGGTTAGTACATAAATACATGTATTGAAATCTTACATTTATTCAGCAAACATTACTGATTACTTACCACTTGCTATAGAGTAAATGATTAATTATGTATATATATTTGCATATTGCCTTTGATATTAGTTACAGAATGTATTTGGTTTATTTTATGCAAAATTCTTCCTTTATAACAGCATTAAATCTCCACTCTGTCTATAGCTCCTTAGCCAACTAACATTTTATGGATCTTCATTTACACAGAATGACTCCCATCAAATCCAAATTTATGTCAGATTTGTTTTTATAAGAAAATATTTATAGAGTAATAAATAAGTTCCAATATGGTCTGAATGCACCTTTCACACAAAATGGAAGTATAACCTGTGTCACAGCCATACCTCCAAAGGTGTCACTGTAAGTAATTACACTGAAATGTGAATATAACGGTGACTTAAAATGTCACTATAATTATTCTAGAAGTTTCTGCCTTAATTTCTCCTTTTCTCAGTATTTTCTGTATGGTTATTTGACACATGCCTCCTCCTACTTAACGCCAACTTCATGAGGGCAAGAATGTCAGTATTGCTCACTGTCTTATCCTCAGAGCCTAACATTATGCCTGGCACATTGTTGACTCTATATTTGCTAGATAAATAAGTGTAAAGAAATAAAAGCTCCCAGATGGCAAAAACATGTGTTTTTTCTAAGATTTCCACAATTCCAACTGATATGCCCTTTGATGGTGTCAATGTTCTTTATCCAGTAAAATTAAACCACTGTGTTTACAGTTGCAAACAGAGAAAGGATCATATTTAGGATTGTTGTGTCTAGAAAAAAAGTAATCATAGACAAAATATTAGATGTAAACGCCAGAGCTTCTTAGTAAGCAAGCATTATAGCATATCATTAATAATATTATGTAATTAGCAATAATATTTGTATTCAGAATATGAGGTAATGCTCAAAAACTCTATGATCTGATATTTTATAGAAGGTTACATATTTGTTTTGGTAGCATTTTTGTTTTGTCTGTTGAAGTATTATTTTCCATTGGCATACAGACAGCTCTTGCAATAATTTCTAGACTCAATCATCTGCCTCCATTTTCTCTCTGTCTTCTACACTCCTCACACAAGACTCCTTTGTTCTGTTACTGTAATGCCCTCTCTGACATCTAAATTTTATCATATAACTCCATACATGGAACTCTTTGATGATTTTTAACTCAGTGTTTCTCAACTGAGGAACAATTTCCCCTCCCAGAGAATACTTGATAATCTCTAGAGACATTTTATTTAACAGGAGGGGGTAGTTACTTGAATCTTTTGATTAGAGGTGAGTAGAGGCACAGTCTTTCATGACAAAAAAAAAAAAAAAAATTCACTAGTCCCAAAAGGTAATAGTGTTGAGGCTGGGAAATCCTGAACAAAAGATAAAATCCAGATTGGTGTACATCTCAGAGGTGGTTTTAGCACTATTCTCCTCTTGAACAGAATGCAGATTTGTTGCTTAAGGGACATGTCTGGCAAGCATGTGATTTCATTGATTGGTTTTCTGGTTTGCCACAGTCTCCAGCCACTCAAACTGTCTTCATCCAGCTGTCTTCACTTACTCATGTTCCCATCTTATTTAAAACTTATATCAAGTCTTGGCACATGCTACTTCACACCCACAAACAGTGATGCTAATCTGCCTAATTTCTCCAGTATTCTCTTTTATGCATCTACACCCTTGCTTGTGATACAAAATTTAAGTGGATTTCCCTATAACTGTGTTTCCCAAGCCCCATATGCTTGATGAACCAATCCGTTTCCTTCTAAATTCATCCCTTTCATTTGTGTCTCAGTTGTCCATTTCATTGTGTTTATTGTAATAGAATTGACAGGGAGTACTATCTGGTGTGTGTGTCTTTGCCGTCTCCAATCTTTATACTTGCAGGTCTTTCAAAATTAGGACCCTAATATTAACCATGGCAGATTGTCTTCACCATACCTGGGACAGTGCCTAAAAATGTATTTACACTATTTTGTTGTTAAACTGCTAAATTTAAATTGATTTCCAGTGTTCCCTTCAACAATGCAAATCAAAATTTACCATAGATTGAATCATTTGGGAATCCAAGTTAAGAATATTTTACAAAAATTTTCTATACTCAAAGCTATAGAAATAGAATTAACATTAACTTCTTTTAAATTGCAGAGTAGACAATATAAAAAAGAAAAGAAAACACGTGTGACAAAAGACTATGTAACAGTTAATGTTGATACCAAGGAAGAATACTTTTCAAATGTAATGAATTGAATTTGGTGTTTTAGATTGGGGGTAATTGGGGATGCTTCCTTGTAGTTCTATGTATGAGTGGTCTTCAAAAAATGTATGGAAAATGAACATAATGAAAAACTATGCATGAATTGCAAGTATTTTTGTACCAAAATAGGCTTACCTTTTAATTCCATTTTCCCATAAACTTTTTGAAGAATTATCATACATTTCAAGCTGTTTTAAGTAACCAAGTGTTGCTTTTAAAATCACAAAATAGGCCGGCGCCGTGGCTCAACAGGCTAATCCTCCGCCTTGCGGCGCCGGCACACCGGGTTCTAGTCCCGGTCGGGGCACCGATCCTGTCCCGGTTGCCCCTCTTCTAGGCCAGCTCTCTGCTGTGGCCAGGGAGTGCAGTGGAGGATGGCCCAAGTGCTTGGGCTCTGCACCCCATGGGAGACCAGGAGAAGCACCTGGCTCCTGCCATCGGAACAGCGCAGTGCACCGGCTGCAGCGTGCCTACCGCGGCGGCCATTGGAGGGTGAACCAACGGCAAAGGAAGACCTTTCTCTCTGTCTGTCTCTCTCTCTCACTGTCCACTCTGCCTGTCAAAAAAATAAAATAAAATAAAATAAATCACAAAATATATTAAAAGGAAATATATATTTATATTTAAATATTAAAGAAAATAATTTATATAAAATTAACTTTATTATGATATCAGAATACGGAATTTGTGATTGAGCTTCCATATGTGCTGTAAAGAACCAATAGAGGCCGGCGCCGTGGCTCAACAGGCTAATCCTCCACCTTGCGGCACCGGCATACTGGGTTCTAGTCCCGGTTGGGGCGCCAGATTCTATCCCGGTTGCCCCTCTTCCAGGCCAGCTCTCTGCTGTGGCCCGGGAAGGCAGTGGAGGATGGCCCAAGTCCTTGGGCCCTGCACCCGCATGGGAGACCATAGAAGCACCTGGCTCCTGGCTTCAGATCAGCGCGATGCGCCGGCTGCAGCGGCCATTGGAGGGTGAACCAACGGCAAAAAGGAAGACCTTTCTCTCTGTCTCTCTCTCACTATCCACTCTGCCTGTCGGGAAAAAAAAAAAAAAAAAGAACCAATAGAAAATGTCACAGTGTGACACAGAATACAGACCAAACACATATCACAGTTGTTCAAGAATTTTGGAAGCACCTTGCAATGTGTGTAATGCTATGTGAAAACTATGTTTTATTTTTATTTATGCAGTGATTTACATGATAGACTCATCATAATCCAACTTGATCTTCAAAAATTTTAGATTTAGTTTGTTAATTGAACCCATAATAGATAAAAATAAAGAGAAAATGTCAGGTAGTACATTAGAATGATAGCACGTCCTTGGAGTGAAGTCTGTCAGAAATACAAATACTCAGACATATCTCAGACAAAGATAAAAACAGTTCTCCACAGTATAAGTTTGGTTAAGTTTTGAGAATCTCTCTTTTTAAGTTGCCCAATAGCAGATGCAATCATACTCCTGTGGCAGATTTGTTTAAACCTTTAGCTAAATATCTAGTTTGTATGATGGGACAAAATCTACTCAGGAAGTAATTCTTAATCAAAGGCATCACTCTAAGCTACTGTTAGCTTTCTACATTTTTATAGCATCTTTAAACAAGTGCAGGTTTTCTCCATCAGTTCCTGTACTTAAACACCACTTAGTCCATTAATACATTATTGGTAGCATTTACTAGACTGATAATTAACCAGCTTCTATTGTTTATAAGACTTAAGCTAGATGAATCCACATGCTCCTGTTAAGTTTCTGGAACACAATTTCTGAGTGAATATCTCCAATTAATGCCAATTACCATGTATGCGTGTTTCAAACTAGAACACTTCAAATTTAGACAACTTTCTGTAAAGAACAGTAAAAATTATAATTAATTAGGACACAGAGAAACATGCACACACCCATCCATACACTTGTTTATAGTTAATCAAAATAAATAATAGACTATATAAAACCATAGCTAATTTTGTTTTCTTTTTAAAAAATTATTTATTTTATATTTATTTGAAAGGCAGAATCACAGAGGAGAGAGAGAAAAAGAGAGAGAGAGAGAAATCTTCCATCTGCTGGTTCACTTCCCAAATGGCCACAGTGGCCAGGGCTGGACCAGGCCAAAGCCAGGAGTCAGGAGCTTCTTCCGGGTCTCCAGTGTGGGTGCAGGGGGCTCAAACACTTGGGCCATCTTACACTGCTTTTCCAGGCATATTGGAAGGGAGCTGGATCAGAAGTGGAGTTGCTGGATCTGGAACAGACACCAAATGGAATATGCCAGAGTTGCAGGAGGTGGTTTAACCCCATATTCCACAACCTTGGCCCCAAAACCATGGCTATTTTTAATGTAAGCATTCCTCAGAAATAAATTAATTTTAATAATGAAAATACATACAATTGAATCTGTAATAATGAAATAATGCATAATATTTATTGAAATTTCCTAATGCCAAAAGTATTTGTAATGTTCTCTGGCTCAATAGGTATTCCATCAATATTAGTAATAAATAAATGAATAAATAATATGTTGATAATGGAATAAATGAATAGCAGGCACTCTTATGCATACTTTACAAGTAGTATCTTATGAAATCCTTACAAAAGTTCTAAATGACATTTAACAAATGACCTTCTGAGGTTGAAATGTTAAGAATTTTGTCATTAGTGTTATAAATTAGATATTACACATATTAGTTGGTCTGCCTTTTTTTCTTTACTCACATACAAATACATTTATACCTATGAACTGCACATAGATATTTGAGTGAACATGGGATATGGTCAAGGGTCATTTACACGCTAGGATAGCATCTACTAGAACAGCATTTATTAGACAAAACATTTCTGTTGGAACAGCATTTATAGAAAAATACTAAGAGACAATAGCCATAGCAGGTGTACCAATCCTCATTAGGCATAAAGACCTAGAAGATCTGAAAATCAGTTTCTGGGAAGAAGCTTAAAAATAAAGCTGACCTCTTAGTTAGGTGTTGAGAATAAATAGAAATTTGAGGTTGTATGACTTTTAAGCTAGAGGTTGTAGAAGAAATAGCCTCCCCTGGTGTGTTGGATGAAAGGAGGTACTGGCATCCAAACTCTAATAATCCAAAATTGATTACCCTACCACCAGGCCACTGCTTGTTTCCATGGAGCTTGAAAAGGAGCTCAACTCTCTCCCTGGAGGGCAGTCTACAGGGGATTAGTCTAGGACAAATTTACTGTTAACTTTCAAAATTAAATCTTAATAATGATTCCTATTATATATTGAGTACTTATTCTACCAGTGCTAAAATGCCTGGAACATTGCCTGAGCAAGCTTCTGAATTCTATAATGATTCCTGTGCTTTTCATATAAAATACTGGTCTAGAAACTCTAAAACAATAGCAACATATATTAAGTATACTTATCTTTACCAATAAATAAGGCCAACAGAATTGAACAAGATAGGCAATAAAGAGAGAGCTTCGAAGTGATTGCCTGTGTAGTCTCAGTAGGATCAGGTTGCTTAGAAGAAGGGAAACAGCTAGAGTACTCATGTATTTGGGAACGCACCATAATCCCTGAAAATCTTGACATAATTATTACATTAGATTCAAATTTTTGTCTAAGAAGCAAAAGATTTTACCCCAATAACAAAACCTTCATTAAAACAACAAACTCAAAGTAATTTAAATGGGATTTGCAAAGCTCCAGGTTATGCATTTCTCATGAAATCCAATTAAATCAAATAAATACCAAATCCTGAGGAAATGCTAAGCATTTAGTTTTTCATATTTAGTTGTATAACACCAAATTTATTAGAGCATGTATGAATTTATATCTTTTAAGCCAACTACCTCTTAAAGGAATTTATAAAATGATGTATTTCCTTATACATATTTAGCTTAAATATTTCATAAATTTAACTACTAGTAAAGGGGATGATTTTTGCATTTGGCATATATTGATTTTTAAAAATAATCTGGGCCGGCGCCGCGGCTCACTAGGCTAATCCTCCGCCTTGCGGCGCCGGCACGCCGGGTTCTAGTCCCGGTCGGGGTGCCGGATTCTGTCCCGGTTGCCCCTCTTCCAGGCCAGCTCTCTGCTGTGGCCAGGGAGTGCAGTGGAGGATGGCCCAAGTGCTTGGGCCCTGCACCCCATGGGAGACCAGGAGAAGCACCTGGCTCCTGCCATCGGATCAGCGCGGTGCGCCGGCCGCAGCGCGCTGGCCGCGGCGGCCATTGGAGGGTGAACCAACGGCAAAGGAAGACCTTTCTCTCTGTCTCTCTCTCACTGTCCACTCTGCCTGTCAAAAAATAAATAAATAAACAATAAAATTTAAAAAAAGAAAAAAAATAAAAATAATCTGGTTGTAATATTTTTAGAAAATGAATAAAAAATGAAATGAATTGCTTAAACACTTAGGTATTTATACCTTACTATGATACTTTTTTTAAATGAGTATAAGGTTCATTACAAAGTTTACAAATTTTTAGCTTTTACTTTATTATTTTCCCTTTAGTTTATATTTACAGTCCTTGTTATCCAATAGGCTGTTACCCTAAAATATGTTTTGATGCTTGAAAATATTTTATTGATCACCTATTGCATTTCTCTGACACAAAAATGTAAATTAATATTTGGTTTTCTCCTATAATCCTAAACTGTTCAAACTGTACAAATGTTACTGAATACTATTGACTGAAGTAGTATAAATACAACATATTTTTAGATAACTTAATTTTGTTTTAATATGATGGAAGAAGTTTTTCATTAATTAATTGTTTCATATATACTTATATGAATATAACTTTTTGCTAGGTTGAGACAAAGTCTAACATTTACATCTTATATTTTTGCAAACAAAAGTTAGCATGATGACTACCTTCTCATAACTAGAAATTTAAGAGAAATTTTACAACTGGTTTCTCACTTATTTGAACTCTTAATGTGTATCAGTAATCTCCACAGGGATCAAGTGAAGGCAATTTTTTACTTGTTCATTTTATTTACTTAAAAGTGAAGAGACATAAAGACTGAAATAAGGAAAAACAGATTAGATGGAGAGAGGCCTTACATCCATGGATTCACTCCCCAAATGCTCATGGTGTTAGACCAGATTTCAGCCAGAAGCTGGAAATTTAATACAGGTTTCTTAGATGAGTGGTCAAGATTCAACTACGTGAGCCATCACAGTTGCCTCCCAGGGTGCACATTAGCAGGAAACTGGAATTGGAAGTGAGCCAGGACCTGAATTGCAGGCATTCCAATATGGGATGCAGGCCTCCCAAGAACCATCTTAATTGCTATACCAAATGCAAGTCACTGAAGTTAACTTTAATCAGCTGAGAACTGGGTCAATCTTCAAAATTGTTGCATGCAAAAATTGGAAACAATCAGACATTAATAAGTCTTATAATCCCGTTATAGTCATTCATTTTTTTTAAATATAAATTTATAGTTGAAACCATCGATTTTTAGTGCTGTGGAGATTTTAACACTGAATCAATGAACCATAGTAAGATTTCAAGTAAGTGAGGGATATGTATATATTTTGTAAGGTAAGAGTAAAGTGAACATGAAAATATAATTGTGGGAAATGAAAACAAATACATTGTGTTTGTCAACATTCTTAGGAATATTAGTTTTAGTTAAAAGTATAGATGAAGGTTAGGAATCCTCAAATCAATTTCCTTAACATTACATAACCCTTGAATATGTCTCAATGTCAAATCAATTTCCTTAACATTACATAACCCTTGAATATGTCTCAATGTCAGTATCTTTCAGTAGAAAGACTTTTATTCTAGTACAATTACCATGACAACAGAATTGACTCGAGTTTGAAATCCTTGTAGTTCAGGTGTTATTTTTTTTAAAAGATTTATTTATTTATTTGAAAGTCAGAGTTACACAGAGAGAAGAAGGAGAGGCAGAGAGAGAGAGAGAGAGAGGTCTTCCATCCACTGGTTCACTCCCCAAATGGCCACAACGGCTGGTACTGCACCAATCCGAAGCCAGGAACCAGGAGCATCTTCCTGGTCTCCCACCTGGGCACAGGGGCCCAAGGACTTGGGCCCTCTTGTACTGCTTTCTCAGGCCATAGGAGAGAGCTGGATCAGAAGTGGAGTAGCCAGGTCTTGAACCGGCACCAATATGGGATGCCGGCGCTTCAGGCCAGGGCGTTAACCCACTGTGCCGCAGTGCTGGCCCCTCCAGGTGTTACTTTTTAAAATAAACTTTTTGTTGAGGTACATGCACAAATTTGAAGCGTACTTTCAAAGATTTTACAAAGTCACTTTACCCATATAACCAACATTGAAAACAAGAAAGAGAATATAACATCTGTGAAGCTAACCTGAGCCCCCTTTCTGTCACATCTTCCAACCTCACATCCAAGGAAACATTAGAATTGATTTCTACAATACAGGTTTCTGACCTTTTTTATAAATGGCACCACTCTGTATATACATTTTATCTCTGGTTTCATTTGCTCAATACTTGTGAGATTAATCATAATATTTTCATTCGTGTTATATATTAATTTTCATCCTGTTCAGTTTTCCAAAATGGTGTACCAATTTACAACTCACATACGAGAATTATTGCTCCACATCCTTAGTTGATAAGACTAGTAGCTGTGAGTAAGTCAGACTGTGGGATAGGAGATATTAATCTGACATTTTTGGAACATAATTTTATAAATCCCATTTCCAGCAAATATTTTGTGCTGAAATCTTGGAATTTTTGTTTTTCTGAAAGTATCTTTTTCTTTCTTTCTTTTTTTTTTTTTTTTTTTGGACAGTCAGAGTAGACAATGAGAGAGAGACAGAGAGAAAGGTCTTCCTTTCCATTGGTTCACCCCCCAGATGGCCGCTACAGCCAGCACGCTGCGCCAATCTGAAACCAGGAGCCAGGTGCTTCTTCCTGATCTCCCATGAGGGTGCAGGCCCAAGGACTTGGGCCATCCTCCACTGCCTTCCTGGGCCACAGCAGAGAGCAGGACTGGAAGAGGAGCAACCGGGACAGAATCCGGCACCCCGACCAGGACTAGAACCAGGGGTGCCGGCACCGAGGCAGAGGATTAGCCTAGTGAGCCACAGCGCCAGCCCTAGTATCTTTTTTTTTCTTATATCTTATTTTGGAAAAGTATTTTTCCTAGCTTTGCTATTCTAAGTTACATGAAAACACTGGAGATGATTCCACTAACTTCTGATTTTTAATATTTATGTTGTCAAGTATTAATCTTATTGCTGATCCTTTGAAAATCATTTGACTTCTCTTTGATGTGGGAGCTTTTAATACTTTCACATTGTCTGGTTTTCAGCATTTTTTATGATTTTTCAGATATATGTTTCCAGATGTTTTGGTTATGCTCTCTTTATGCTTTATATCATGTTTATTTCCCTCTGAATTTCTGCTTGGATATTTGCTATTGGTAATTGTCTCATTTCTGTGTTTTGCTCTGTCTTATCTATTTTTAAATAGACTTTTTTTTAAATTTTTTTTTTTTATTTTTGACAGGCAGAGTGGACAGTGAGAGAGAGACAGAGAGAAAGGTCTTCCTTTTGCCGTTGATTCACCCTCCAATGGCCGCCGCGGTAGCGCGCTGCGGCCGGTGCACCGCGCTGATCCGATGGCAGGAGCCAGGTGCTTCTCCTGGTCTCCCATGGGGTGCAGGGCCCAAGCACTTGGGCCATCCTCCACTGCACTCCCTGGCCACAGCAGAGAGCTGGCCTGGAAGAGGGGCAACCGGGACAGGATCGGTGCCCCGACCGGGACTAGAACCCGGTGTGCCGGCGCCGCAAGGCGGAGGATTAGCCTGTTGAGCCACGGCACCGGCTAAATAGACTTTTTAATTTCACATTTTTTCATTTCAGATTTTCACCTTTGACTACATATATAATGACGTGTATATACAATGATATATATAAAATACTGCATAATGGAGATACATATAAAGAATGAATGATGGCTATTTTTTTAAAATGTGGAGATCCAGACGATGTTATTATGTCCTAATGAAAGTGGATTCTTTCCTCTGCTACTTACATGAATTGAATAAAAGTGACTTTAAGATACAGATTGAGCTAACCAAAGACTGGACTGCACTTTTGGAAGATTAGTCTTATTCTGGTGCATTCCTCTTATTTTCAATGAATACTTTAGATTGTCTCTGTGATAGGTTCATATTTGTTCATCTCTGGCACTTTAGCTTCACAGTATTGCTGTAAACTCTGCTCAATTCCAGATTTTAGCCTCCTGGCCATATAACTAAACAAGTTGGCAGAAATCTCGAGGAAGAAGAAGGTCCCAGATGACAGTTGAAACCTGTTAAGTTTTTCTGATCCATCATCTCCATTTCTCTGTGTGTAAACAGTAGCTCTCAGCTTCCTGTGTATGAACATGCATACCAAATGGCATGGGGGAAAGCAGCTCCTATGGTCACTTTAACTCTTTGTGGTTCTCCTCTCTGGAATATTAGCCAACCTTGGTTCCATTACTTCTTTTTTTTTATCATTTTTAAAATTTTGTTTAAGTTATACAATTTTCATATATTTCATATATACAGATTTAGGAACATAGTGCCACTTCCTCCACCCATCTTCTCTCCTGCTCCCGCTCCCGCTCCAACCCTTCCAACTCCTCCCTCTCAAATTCCCACTCTTAATTTTTTTGTTTGTTTGTTTTCTTTTTGTTAAATTTATTTGACAGGTAGAGTTACAGACAGTGAGAGAGAAAGAGCGAAAGGTCTTCCATCGGATGGTTCACTCACCCCCCAAAATGGCCACAAAAGCCAGAGCTACGCCAATCCAAAACCAGGAGCCAGGTGCCTCCTCCTGGTCTCCTATGCGGACACAGGGGCCCAAGCACTTGGGCCTTCCTCCACTGCCCTCCCAGGCCACAGCAGAGAGCTGGACTGGAAGAGGAGCAACCGGGACTAGAACCTGACACCCATATGGGGTGTAGGCGCCACAGGCAGAGGATTAGCCAAGTGAGTCACGGCGCCAGCCCTCCATTATCTTGCTTTTTAATGTAATATTATCTAGGATATCTTTCCATAATACAAATATGAATTAATAAATATATCAATTATGAATATAGAACACTATGTAAATTACATATATAATTATACATTTGTTATTTATTTACTTGAGAGGTAGAGTTACAGACAGTGAGAGGGAGAGAGAGAGAGGTCTTCCATCCATTGGTTCACTCTCCAAATGGCTGCAATGGCTGGAGCTTTGCCAATCCGAAGCCAGGAGCCAGGAGCTTCTTCTCAATCTCCCACAGGGGTACAGGGGCACCAGCACTTGGACCCATCTTCTCCTGCTTTCCCAGGCAATAGCAGAGCAGGCAGGACTAGAACCAGCACCCATATGGGATGCCGACTTTGCAGGAGGATTAACTTACTGCACTCCTTTGTTTAACTTGTCTGAGGGGCTAGGTGAAGATAGAGGGTGGGTGGAGTCATGTGTGTATGTATGATGTTTCATTTAAACTAAGTACAAAGTATATTTGAAGTCACTAAGCTTATTTGTGATTACAAAAGAGCACTGTTGTTCACAGTAGCTTTTACTATTTTGGCTGTCTTCAATTTTGAAAGCTTTTTGATTTCTCTCTCATAACCTTGGCTGGCACAGGTGTTTTAAATTTTGTACAGTATTCATTAGACCATTTTGAAAATTTTAGAATTTACAATTGCATAAGCAGTATTTCTAACTATAGAGTTTTGGTTATCCAAATTTATGCAAATATTCTTTAATAAGATGTCCTGCTACTCTGCCTGGGAAGGCAATGGAAGATGGTCCAGGTACTTGGGACCTTGCCACCCTCATGGGAGACCCAGATGGAATTCCATTGTGGCCATTTGGGGAAAGAACCAGTAAATGGAATGTCTCTCTGCTCATCTCTCCTCTGTTTTAAAAATAAATAAATATTTTTTATTATGCAAATATTCTTTAATAAGATGTCCTGCTACTCTGCCTGGGAAGGCAATGGAAGATGGTCCAGGTACTTGGGACCTTGCCACCCTCATGGGAGACCCAGATGGAATTCCATTGTGGCCATTTGGGGAAAGAACCAGTAAATGGAATGTCTCTCTGCTCATCTCTCCTCTGTTTTAAAAATAAATAAATATTTTTTAAAAACCCTTTATTTATTAAACAGCAATACATATGAACTCTTAAAATTCCCTACCAAAAAGGGTGAACCAACGGCAAAGGAAGACCTTTCTCTCTGTCTCTCTCTCACTGTCCACTCTGCCTGTCAAAAAAAAAAAAAAAAAAAAAAAAAAAAAAAATTCCCTACCAAAATAATTAATATTGCAGTATACCTGATAAGTTATAAATCTATTTTGCAAGTTACATTAGCTCATATTTCCATATGTGTTGGTATCAAAAATACACTCAAAAGAGTCATTTCATCTTTTCATTTCATAACTTTACCATTTCTAACCATAGAACTCTTCTTAATTTTACATCTGTTTTCTTCTCCTGGCTCTGTTAAATATGGTCCTACACAGGACAAAATGTGTCAGGTGCTCTTCAATGCCTCTCAACTCTGAGCTAGCCTAAGAGTCATGTGGAGACTCTGTTTAAACAAGGTTCCAGGGTAGACAGCTGGCAACAGGTAAGATGGTGTCAACATTCCTTATTGGAATGTTTGGGTTTGCATCCCAGCTCCTGTGCTTCCAATCTAGCTTCTTGCTAATGCACACCTGGGGAGGCAACAAATGATGTTTCAAGTACGTGGTACTTGGATACCTTTATGGAAGACCTGAATTGAATTCTGGACTCCTGACTTCAGCCTGGTGCAATGCTTGCTGTTGCGGGCATTGGAGAAATAAATAGCAGATAGAAGATCTCTCTCAGCCGCTCCCTCTCTCCCTTTCTTTCTCTCTTCCTCCTCCTCTTCCATCACACCTTAGAATAGAACAAAATTAATCTTAAAAAGTACTTTTAAAAGTCACACAGGTTTCCAGTTGACATTCCTATGGATTCTGATTCAGTAGGTCTGGAGTAGGGCCACAGAATTTGCTTTTTTAAAGATGAAACATTTTCAGTAGTACTCTCTAAGTTGTATCATCCTTTGTTTACAATAAAAGAAAAAGTTGGTAACAGGCATCTGGTTACATATCCTCATTTCATTTCAATAAATGTATAGTAGAATGCCACATTTTATTGCCTTGTTTTTCCGTGTTTGGAATATTGAAATTGAAATTTTAAAATTATTTTGACATCTAAATTTTGGGATTATCTAAGAAGCTAGAAGGCTAGGCTCACCAAAATAAATATCTTGGGAGAAAATACCTAACCTGTCATTATGCTCAGCAGAGTTTCTGGTCTGGGAAGTTGTATAAAGCAATTAAAAAATCAACTTTTGAGGAAGAATACTTCTTTTATCCTAATTGTCATTCCAGCTTCAATCCTCCCACACCTACTTTATTTGGATGATTGATCAATATTTAATTGCTTAGCAATATCCCATTAATTTTATAACAAATTAGAAAAAATGAGTTTAAAAAATGAGGCAAAACCTACCATTTCCTGAAAAGTTGCTCTTTATGGCTTGGAATTAACCAAAGCCAGGACTGAATCCTGGTTCACTTCTGGGATGTGGTCACGTGGTTTCTTCAACTTCCAGGCAGTTCAAGTTACAATGATCTCTGAATCTCAGAGGACCTTACTAATGTATTTTATCAGATAGTTAAGTGTCTCACTTTTCAATATTTCATCAAAAATCCTTTAGAAGTCTCAGCAAGCCTTTTGTATGGCTGTTAAACATTTTGGATGAACTTCCATATTCTTCATTGGGTCTGTTTCTGGAATGAAATGCTAGACACTCCCTCTGCAATTATCTGTTTTATGAGACTTGGGACCAGGCAGTTTATTTCTCTCTGCTTCACTTTCACTGAAATATAAAATGGACCAGATGATCTATATCACCCTTCTCTTTCAACTCCAAAATCTATTCCAAAAAGTAGTGCTTGATGTCATACTTCTTTCACCTTTTGGGGATGGTGAAAACACACATTCTTTATCCCTGAGAAAGAAGAAAGATGAAGGGAAAATTAGCTTTCACCATGTTTTCATGAAAAAAATTGTTTTAAAATTATCTATAAGACTTAAATTACTTCCCAGGCCAATTTGCTAATCTCATGTCATTTTTAGGTTTTTTATAAACCTGCATTGCTTAATTACTTATACCCTTGAAGAAATCATAATACTATTCACTGCAATTTAATCAACATTAGAGAGTGGTGTTACTTGGTAGGTTTAATAGTTTATCAAGCTCCAGATTTCTTTTTTTAAATTTTTTTTAATTAAACTTTTATTTAATGAATATAAATTTCCAAATTATATATAGCTTTCTGAATTCCTAATGTGAATTTTTAGAGATATATCATAAATACACTCAGTGTAAACCAATTGCTGCTTAGCAGCATAGATATTTAAGAAGATACAATTTGAAACAAGATCTAAAAGAACTAGTCTCTTTTACCACATGTAGTTTTAATAACAGTTTGACAAAAGCTTGGCTTTTCTCATGCTTCTGTAGAAAATCTTCAAGTTTAAAAGGAGCAGAACCCTTGCCATACAGGGCCCTAGGCCAGCCACTTACAACTTTGGCGTCTGTTGTTCTGCATCCAAGCTTGTCACTTCATCAGAGCCAAAACATCTCTTTTAAATCTGGAGAACAGCTTTCTAGGCAGAGTGGGAGCAGAACTCCTTGGCCTCCTCCCCATGATTTTTCTCTGAATCATGGAAGAAGTAACTCAACATGGTAGCTGTAACTTTGGATAGGATTATCAAGTCTGTCTAAGCTCAACTTGTCTTTGAGGTTCACCATCTCTACAGTCTGTACCATTCAATAGACAATCAAATAACTATCTGCTTAATGTCTCTTATCCTCAGTATTGGAACTTGCCCTTCCAACAGCTGTTAGCTTTTAGTGATTTTGCAGTCTCACCCAAAGACAAGTGCAGGGACCACCTTTACCTTTTGAACACCATAACATACTGAAATACAATATGATATATTTAAACCTGCATCCATACTAACCAACAGTATTTCCTTTTATTATCCAGACCCCTAGTTTTAGTAACCAGGAAAAAATGTCTTAAATTTTCAGATGAAAAAGGCCAGGATGAAGAACATACAGTACAGATGATGGGTTAAAGAATCTTTACAGATCACCTAGTTGAAATCAAGAACAAGAGGTTTAGCACAACATGCAGAATTACATTAACAGGCTTCAAAACTAACAGTATAGGTAGCAGGATAGAGACACAATAGTTTACACAAAAATATGGGTGCTTTTTAGACAACAGTTGAATATGAAAAAGAGTATATAATGAGAATGAAAATTATTAAAACATTGTATTCTGCAGGCATCAGAGGGTTTGTCTAATTTCATGTTCATAACTAAAGAAAGTATTTTGAAAAGACATCCAGAACAACTAAAAATGTAACAGAATGCTGGTTGGAGGAATTGAGGTTTAGTAAGATCATCTGGCCAGTTGTGGATTAGGCATGGGGATATCTTATCCTGTTTTTTTTTTATTATTATTATTATAAATAA
This sequence comes from Lepus europaeus, assembly GCF_033115175.1. Lineage (NCBI taxonomy): Eukaryota > Metazoa > Chordata > Mammalia > Lagomorpha > Leporidae > Lepus > Lepus europaeus. The sequence goes on along the minus strand of NC_084836.1, from coordinate 35,977,406 downwards.
ACTCATTCTATGCTATCCTTGGAGATGAAATTAAAATCAGAAGAACAAACACAACACTAAACATTTCAACTCAACATAAAAATAAACTTTGAAGAAATTATGAGTGATTAGCAGAGAAGCAACTTGACTCCTCAAATACAGGGCTGAGCGGTAACGGAAGTGCTCAAGCAGCAGTCATGTACCTGATTATTAGAAAGACTCCTACCCTAGATTTAAATCAGAAAATGGAACTTCTACTTTTCTGACTGACTTAAAAATCTGATTCTTCAGTTCCATGTGAATTTCTTTTTCTGCCATATTCTTCAAATTGGAAATCTTCCTTTGAAACAATGCCATGAACCCTGCTGTTTCTTTTATCCTCATTAAAAGTGCATGTAACAAAGGAGGAGGGTGATACAACCAAGAACTGAACACAGAGGAAACAATTTTAACTGAATGGTTTTCCATTTTTCCCAAATTTTATTTATAGAACTTTATTTAAGCCTTTATTACTCATGATTCCTTCAGTAATAACAAGGATTATCATTTCTTGTTATTATTCTTTGATGTGTCATACAATTTCTTCTGATTCAAAGGCCTTTTCTTTCATTCTTCCTTTCGCTCAGTAGTCCAGATATCCAGTAATGTAATGATTCATAGATGCAGAAATGTATGTAACAAATGGCACACATAAGATTCTTTCAAGCTAATACAGTAGAAGCTTTTTTCTTATTTACAGAGCATCTTAAAAGCAAAAAAGTTCAGAGAGAAAACAAGCAAAAGTTTAAAGTTCTTCTTGCTTAAAAGTAAGCTCCAGACTACATTTTAAAAGAAACATTACAAATGCAATGCTTACGCTAAATTTACACCTCAAAACTCTTTCTATTTAGTTGATCTTTATGTGGTGTTTCATATTTCCTGCCTCTAACAGAATGGCCTTTGGGGGATATTAGCACTTCACCTTTGTGCAATACCACTACAGGTCTGCTTAAAGAAAAGAAAATTGTGGCAGAATAAAGCAGGTAACCTTTCTGTGTTAGATATGAAGTTCCAAATCTCAAACTGATGTTAGGGCATTTCTCAATTTCATGAAGATAGTAGGAAATTGGCAGCCTGTAGTAGTCAAATGGCACTATAAAGCATATGCAGGAGACAAACATATTTCAGAATCAATCCTTTGTGTGTGCCTTTTCAAGTGCTGCTGCACCACCGTTTATACGGGAATTAATTCTCCTGACATTTTTCACCCTTTTTCAATGCTGATAAATTCTGAAGTTTCCCAAAATATGCTCCTATTTAAACAAAGATTTATGTAATTGGGATGAAATAAAAGATTTTAATTCTTTCTCCAGGTTTAAAATAGTTATGTTAAAACGTGTGTTTTATTCTTTTCCAAACATATTTACTGCCTTAAGGCAAGTAATTTCTTCTCCCTAAAAGAGCATCTGATATTTTTCTTTTCTTTTTTTTTTTTTTTTTTGAGATTTATTTTTAGGCCGGCACCACGGCTCAATAGGCTAATCCTCCACCTGCAGCACCGGCAGACTGGGTTCTAGTCCCGGTCGGGACGCCAGATTCTGTCCCGGTTGCTCCTCTTCCAGTCCTGCTATCTGCTGTGGCCTGGGAGCGCAGTGGAGGATGGCCCAGGTCCTTGGGCCCTGCACCCACATGGGAGACCAGGAGAAGCACCTGGCTCCCGGCTTCAGATCAGCACGGCGCGCCGGCCACATCGGCCATTGTGGAGAACCAACAGAAAAGGAAGACCTTTCTCTCTGTCTCTCTCTCTCACTATCCACTCTGCCTGTCAATATATATATATATATATATATATATATATATATATATATTTTATTTATTTGAAAGTCAGAGTTACACAGAGAGAGAAGGAGAGGCAGAGAGAGAGAGGTCTTCCTTCCACTGGCTCACTCCCCAGTTGGCCACAATGGCCAGAGCTATGCCGATCCCAAGCCCAGAACCAGGAGCTTCTTTCCAGTCTCCCATGCAGGTGCAGGGGCCCAAGGACTTGGGCCATCTTCTACTGCTTTTCAAGATAATAGCAGAGGGCTGGATTGGAAGTGGAGCAGCTGGGTCTGGAACTGGTGGGCATATGGGATGCTGGCACTGCAGGCCGCGCCTTTACTGGCTACGCCACAGCGCCGGCCCCTACTTTTCTTCTTAATAAGAACCACACTTTAACATATTCTGAGTATTTATTTCAGATTAAGTACACAGCTCTATCCAGTTCAACTCATGTCATGGAAAGTACTGAGAAAAAGTACCATGAAAGCTATTCTACACTGAAAAACAAATTAAAGTGAATATTAGAGTTTTTCTAAACATTAATTTCAACTTGAGATGAAGGCCAGAAAATTTTCCTTTAATTATGCAACCTTTATCCCATAATTATAGAATTTAAAAAGTGGATATTAAGTACTGAGTAAATTTCTTGGCAGAAGACAGATTTTTAGAGTTGTGTTTCAAGTATCTGAAAGAAAGTCCAAAAAGGAGAATGACATCAATTAAAAAAAGGATCGGGGGTTGACGCCATGGCGCAGTAGGTTAATCCTCCACCTGCGGCATCCCATATGGGCGCAGGTTCTAGTCCTGGCTGCTCCTCTTCCAATCCAGCTCTATGCTATGGCCTGGGAAAGCAGTAGAAGATGGCCCAAATGCTTAGGCCCTTGCATCCACATGGGAGACCAGGAAGAAGCTTCTGGCTCCTGGCTTAAGATCAGTGCAACTCCAGTCGTTGGGGCCATTTTGGGGAGTGAACCAATGGAAGGAAGACCTCTCTCTCTGTCTCTCTCTCACTGTAACTCAGCCTCTCAAATAAATAAATAAAATCTTTAAAAAAATAAAGGATCAGAGCATATTACACTCATTTTGTTTAAAAAAAAGTACACAAAAGGAGTACAATCTTTGAAAAATATGTTAGAGAAAAACAACAATGCAACAATGTGCTGATCATGTGTCAGAAATAGCAAAGGACAATATTAAAGTATAAGAAAACCCTAGAAAAATACACATCAAAATATTGAACAGTGTCCTTCTATTTTCTACTTGTTGAACTATTTATTCAGTGGAAGATTAAGGTTGTGAATATAAATTGAAAGTATGTCCTCTAATAACGACTCTGTCCTTTGTTCTAGACCCTGTCTAGTGCACTTGGGCCTCATTCCTTTGTAATCATAACCTCTACTCTACCACCAATGGCTCTACTCCCAACCTGTGTGTACTGATGGTCCTCTTCCCCACTCAATGCTGTATAATTGTTCAAACCTGGTAAATGCCACTCTTAGGATCATTGGTTACTATCCTCACTCTGTCTTTTATGACCTTGTCTAAATATGATCAGAGTCGGCAAACTTGGAAGGCTTCCATAGCCTTGGCAACTCAGGATGGTTACTGGCGCCATAAACTAGAGTGTCAATTTGTTGGGTCAACAACAGGAGCCACTGTGCACTTGCTCCTCATGTGGGATCTCTGTCCTTAATGTGCTGTCCATTGTGATTTAATGCTATAACTAGTACTCAAACAGTATGTTTCACTTTGTGTTTCTATGTGGGTGCAAACTATTGAAATCTTTATACTAAATTGATCTTCTGTATATAAAGAGAATTGAAAATGAATCTTGATGCAAATGGAAGGGGAGAGGGAGCGGGAGAGGGGAGGGTTGCGGGTGGGAGGGAAGTTATGGGAGGGGGAAGCCATTGTAATCCATAAGCTGTACACTGGAAATTTATATTCACTAAATAAAAGTTAAAAAAAAAATAAAAATAAAAAAGGAGGGAAAACTGATGGAGAGTGGAAAGTATGATTATGTTTTTAAAACTATATATATGGGCCGGCGCCGTGGCTTAACAGGCTAATCCTCCGCCTTGTGGCGCCGGCACACCGGGTTCTAGTCCCGGTTGGCGCGCCGGATTCTGTCCCGGTTGCCCATCTTCCAGGCCAGCTCTCTGCTATGGCCCGGGAAGGCAGTGGAGGATGGCCCAAGTGCTTGGGCCCTGCACCTGCATGGGAGACCGGGGGAAGCACCTGGCTCCTGGCTTCGGATCAGCACGATGCACTGCCCGTGGCGGCCATTGGAGGGTGAACAAACGGCAAAAAGCAAGACCTTTCTCTCTGTCTCTCTCACTATCCACTCTGCCTGTCAAAATAAATTAATTAATTAAAAAAAAACCGTATATATGAAATAGATAAAATCTTTTAAATAATAAAATAAAATCTAATTATTTTATTCACTATTTAATAATAAAATAAATTTATTAATTTATTTAAATATTAAATATGATAAAATAATATAATAAATAACAATATAGTAAGTAATAAAATAATAAATTATATATTATATATAATAAATTAAAAATAAATATATACAATAAATAATATATAAATGAATAATAGATAATAAATAATAATAAAGTAATGTGAATAATTTATTTATTTATTATTTAAATATAAAATGAAATAAATTTCTTAAAAATTCAAAATATTTTAAACTAAAAACAAATAAATCAAATATGTATAAAAACCAATTGAATGATTCTCCTGAGGAATCTGGTGAACTCAAGCATAACGATGATATGAATTGCTTTTCTAAGGCAGTAGAAGTGGCAGTGACATGTGTAACACTCAGCTTGCAGGTTTAAGAACCTAGCATGTTGATTACCACATTTTCTTTTCACTGACTGCAATTCTGGGAGCATGTATTATATGTATGTATCATCAACCTGGATCCATAGGTAACTATGATGAGAAGAATAACTTCCTTGCTTGCAAATGATAGGTAGCTCATATAAGAGACAAACTTTGTTGCTTTCATTAGGAGAAATTTTCAGTGCTTCTTCCATACCATTACTTACACTCTTCTGATTGATCCACTAAGACATGTGGCCCTTAAAGCCATCAGACTGGGAGTTATAGAACATATGTCATCAGTGTATTCAGAAACAAGTATTGGGGGCTGATATTCAATCATCCATTGTTGATACTCTTATCTAAGAGGATCAGAGACATATACTACCAACACTGTATACTGTATTTATGGCATGGAAGTTAATGGAGAAAACTCTCAGTCTGGTAATAGAATGCATCTGGGCCTGTTATCTATAGCCTTATATAGATAATATAAGGGTCCAAAGAGAGCCCATAAGTCACACTGTGTTCTTTATCTGCACTATAATTGCATTGATTACACACTAGCATACTGAAGGATATCGTTATTATAACTAACAAAGATTAGTTTTGAAGATAGTGTTATTTGGACAGTCAAAACAGACTCATCCCTCCTCCTAATTATCAATTTTTAACCTAAAGCGGCCAGCACCGCGGCTCACTAGGCTAATCCTCCACCTGTGGCACGGGCACCGTGGGTTCCAGTCCCGGTTGGGGCACCGGTTCTGTCCTGGTTGCTACTCTTCCAGTCCAGCCCTCTGCTGTGGCCCGGGAGTGCAGTGGAGGATGGCCCAAGTGCTTGGGCCCTGCACCCCATGGGAGACCAGGAGAAGCACCTGGCTCCTGGCTTAAGATCAGCGCAGCGCGACGGCCACAGTGGCCATTTGGGGGGTGAACCAACGGAAGGAACTCCTTTCTCTCTGTCTCTCTCTCTCTCTCTCACTAACTCTGCCTGTCAAAAAAAAAAAAAAAAATTATCCTAAAGCAACATCCTCCTCAGAAGGACCTGTGGCTATGCAACAGGCATTCTCAGTAACAGACTCCTACTATTCAAGGACAAGATGGAATGAACTTAACAGAGAGATCTTATACACAGGAACTTCTAAAAGATTAACCACTTACAATCAAGAAATTCAAACTATGATGTCAACGTACTCATTTTTTCTCCCACAAATGGAAATAAAAAGCAAGAAAATAGCAGAGCGTATTTATGTAAGATTTCTCTATATAGAAATAAGTAGTGCAGGAAGAGTCATTTCTCTCTAAGAACATTTTGCATCGTTAAACATTTGAGCTTAACCATGTAATCAGTGGCTAACTAGGAGGATTCAACAACTTAGAGAATGCTTTAAAGTGGTTTCTGAGAGCAGGCCTGATTCAACCTTCTGAAAATGACTCCCCGTTATCAACTCTTATGTGTGGATTGTGTTTACTTTTAATGATTCTGAAATGAGTAAGAATAGTAGATTCAATAAATTCACCCCAAGATCATTTTATACTCAAGAATAAAAACAAAACAGACCTGTGATTCCATAAGTTTTTTTTAAGATTTATTTATTTATTTGAAAGGCAGGTTAATTTCTGTTTCTTCTTATTCTTCCTGTTTTTTGGCATTTCATTGTTAAACTGAATATGATTTTTTGCATGTGTACAGCCATTAAATTACTCAGAAATAAGAGAACTGCATGCCAGAGAATAAACAGCCTCATCTTAAATTTGTTCAGCCTGGAGCATCAACCTGCACAGAACTCTGAGCTGCAGCTGTTGTAGAAATTCCTAAATATGTGCCACTAGAAGCATAAAGAAAACCAATACTTTGTGCACTCCTCATGATATATATATTTTTAGTGCTTGACCATTATAGTGCTTGACTAATATTTCTTTGCTACATTTTTCTCTCCTGTGGTGGGAAACAACTCTACATTTTATTTTCAAAACTGCTTCTCCACTCCCTTTGAGGAGGCTCAGCTGAATTTGTATAGTTAAACATATTAATTTTCCGGCCGGCGCCGTGGCTTAACAGGCTAATCCTCCACCTTGTGGCGCCGGCACACCGGGTTCTAGTCCCGGTCGGGGTGCCGGATTCTATCCCGGTTGCCCATCTTCCAGGCCAGCTCTCTGGTATGGACCGGGAAGGCAGTGGAGGATGGCCCAAGTGCTTGGGCCCTGCACCCGCATGGGAGACCAGGAGAAGCACCTGGCTCCTGGCTTCGGATCAGCACGATGCACCGGCCGCAGCGGCCATTGGAGGGTGAACCAACGGCAAAAAGGAAGACCTTTCTCTCTGTCTCTCTCTCTCTCACTATCCACTCTGCCTATCAAAAAAAAAAAAAAAAAAAAAAAGTAAATTAAAAAAAAAAAAAGAATCCTGTTTTGTTGGATTTCTGCAGTGAGACATTTGAACCCATGATTTCTGTGACCATTGGTCATCAGCATCTTAACCAACTTCAGGTTCCAGATTGAATTATTCTTTCAGGAGATAATTTCCCTTTAGACATTATGTTTAGCCAAGTTATAAACATAAACTATCATTGTCCTCTCTGGGTCTCTTTTTATTGTCTTCCCCATATCTATCCACACATATACCAGCTTTAGCAAATATGCCAGAAGTCATATATAAAAGTGAGTGTTATTCACTTAAAGTCTTGTACAACAATGCAATAGCTACTTCTAGAAAAGTAAGCTATCTTCAAAGTTTAAGACTCAATTTTCAAAATGGGCATTATGCAAATCTGTTTTTAGGTAATCATTTGGGTTCCCATAAACTTTATTTGAAGAATATCCAACATTTCCCTCTGCTAAAGAAACTAAGGGCTAGAAGTTTTTGAAAAGAAAAGATTTAGTTCTGGCTTCTAGACTTGAGAAATAAACTAAAAGTTTCAGATGATTCTTCCATGACCTGCTCCCTACACAATCAGCTGAGACAGGCATTCTATATTATTCCATTGCCAAGATGAGGCCAAGTTAACTCTGATCCCTACAGAGACTGTAGTTTCTTGTTGGAGAGTAACATTATTGCTCAGCCTAAACTTGGCAACACTGTTCCATGCTTGTGTTCCCCTGATTTCAGTTCTTTGTATTGATTCCTCTCAAGTTCACATACCTTAAAATTCCTGCACTAGAATATATTTCTCTGGCAAACAGGTTCCACATAACATTTGAAGCTTTTAAGAAAGTAGAGTGTTGGCAACTACTTTTCCTAGGCAGAGACTAAGTCATAAGGAGCTACAATAAGAAGTGAATAAAACTGAAATAGCTTATTACAAGAGCCTCTATATAGTGTATCTCTTATTTGCAGTCCAATAAAAACTTAATGAATGTGGAAGTAAAGCATATATGCCCACTTCAGTGAGGAATATGTTTGAGGAAAACAGAATGATGTAGTGACACATGTTAAGGTAGAAGTCAGGGAATCCTTCAGCAATCTTGGTGTCAGCTATAAAAGGAACTGAGAAAAGAATGAGAATGGGACACCAAGAAGCATAGTAGACAGAATGTTGCTAATGCCAGGAAGTCCTGCCTGCACCCATCTGAAGGAGCTCACTTTGAGAACTCAAAGATCACATGTACTCCTTAGGAACACCTATAAGTTTCCCACTTCCCTTAGATGTCATAGACATCTAGTTTCTAATTATTTCACTTTGAATTTTGGATGTGTATCTTTTGGTCATTTGGGGAATTAAGAGAATGAAACTAAAAATTTATTCTGCCACATTTAACATTCGCTTTTTATTTTTTGTAGTAAAAACGCATTCAGAACCAAGAATATTAAATGATATTTTTAAGCTGAGTGGCACCAATTTGGTCTAACATGACACATAATTCTAAATTAAGAAATGAGTGATTGACAAAATAGTTCTGGTAGTATTTTTAGTATAGAATCCTAGTATATTTACTTTCACAAAGAATTTTACTCTTTAGTCATCTGCATAAACATAGATAATTTTGTCAAATACCAGAATGCTCAGTGCCCCAGTAGCTACAAAAACTTTTATTTAAAAATTTATAATGTGAAAAATACACATATTTAAGTCTAAAATAGTACCTGTCAAAGATTCTCTTTAATAATTCATAAAGTAAACACAAAGATGATAAGGAGAATCTGAGAGTCAAGGATTTACATTATATATACCCATCAACAAAATTAAATTAAATAAATTAACTAATAGATAAAAAACTGATTTCATACACAACCATGAAAGTATAACATTTGAGTTATCCTTTCTACCAGACAGAAATATAAAAATCTATGTAACTGTTAATAGTTGTCAGCACTCTAAGCACATATCAAACATTGAAGTCAAATGCAAGCATTTTCTCCTATATACGTAAATATGTTTGGGATGTGTCTGCTAAAAACAAATGGAAAGCTATATCCACTAGTTTTATTTCAAATTCGGGCAATTTTTTAGTAAAGAAAAAGAAACATTCTGTAGAGAAGAATTAACACTAGGTTCATAATTTAACATGGGTTTGGGTTTTTTTTTCCTCTCTAGAAGTTAACATTGAAAACAAAGATGTCCATTAAAGGTAGGGGCACATCGTCTTTGCCAAGTACAAGAACTGATTTTGAGAAGACATAACACATATTTAGCTCAAACACTGGAAATAAAAGAAGGATCTGATCAGATCTGTCAGATGTGGATGTCTTTACTTTTTTAAATGGTTGTTACTAGTGAAAGCCTTTTTCTTTAATTGTATGAGTTTCCCTTAGAAGTTTGTACCCTTAAGGAAATTTGCTCAATATCAAGCTGGCACATCAAGATATTAAGATTCAGCATACATGGAGCAGAAACCCATGGCTTTAATTTGGTGGTCCTTTGTCAGGAAATAGTTTTTCCATTTTATATTCTTGTTTGCATTCCAATATAGGCTCATTTTAAATAATTACAATAGCAGCCTTGGCATACCTGTAGGGTGTGCCTACATAAACTTATGTGAGTGTGTGGGATAGGTGTGTTTTAAAAATATATAATCATTTATTTGCTTATTCTTTTTTTTTTTTTTTTTTTGACAGGCAGAGTGGATAGTGAGAGAGAGAGAGACAGAGAGAGAGAAAGGTCTTCCCTTTTGCCATTGGTTCACCCTCCAATGGCCACTGCAGCCGGCGCATCGTGCTGATCCGAAGCCAGGAGCCAGGTGCTTCTCCTGGTCTCCCATGTGGGTGCAGGGCCCAAGCACTTGGGCCATCCCCCACTGCACTCCCGGGCCATAGCAGAGAGCTGGCCTGGAAGAGGGATAACTGGGATAGAATCCAGCGCCCCGACTGGGACTAGAACCCGGTGTGCCGGCACCACAAGGCGGAGGATTAGCCTGTTAAGCCACGGCGCCGGCCTATTTGCTTATTCTTAAAATTGTTGAGTAAATTGCTTATTTAAGAGATTCTTTTCCTGAATGGACTTTTTAAAATATTTTCAACTCTTTACTCCTAGGATCAAGGAGTAAACGCACATTAAACACATTGATACTTTATCAAGGGATAAAGTATCCCTTGATCTATAGGATCATCCAAATATGATTATTTATGAGAGAAGAAAGAAACATAAGAACACAAGGTCTAACATTATACCTTATAATGAAAGTAACTGTTTAATAAAAAGCAGAAGTGCTATAGTAATTACCAGCATAATAAAATATATAAAAATACCAGCTAGTTGTCATAAATTTGTATAAAATAATTTAAAAATATCAGTGTGTTATAAATAAATATGTATCAAGGGTTTCAGCAACACCACCTTTTATGTTCCTTAGAAAACGATAATAATAATAATAGGAACTTTTTTTCTTTTAGGCATTAAAATTGTGTTTTCCCACATTCCTGCTTTCTTTTAACATTCAAAACATTCTTCAAACATTAGAAGCCAAATTAATCTCTTTTCAGTCCTGGGTTGTGGTAGGAAGTATCATGTTACAAAGTGATGGCAGATCTATGCCTGCTTTTATGTTTTCCTGGCCTCTCTCAACCTCTGCCTGCCACTTAATCTTGTCCTTTCCTGGATGTACCTAACAGAGGTTATTCTAACCTCTGTAAAATAAGGGCTAAGAATAGCACTTCTCTAAGTGTTCCCAGAAGGCCCAGCACTAAGCCGGGCTCTCAGAAATGTTCAAACTTCAACAGTTCCTGCTAACCCTTTGATAGAGATCCTTTTCTTTTGCCATGGGCTGAGAAACTGATGAATCTGTAATTCAAGTCGACAGATTTAATACTATGTAAGACAGGTGAAGGCCTACCTGATAAAGTATGTGGGCTTTGTGACCACTGCTACCAACTTCTACCCTAAGGAGCAATTGACAGAGCAGTTCTAAAAACTCTGGGGTCATGGTTTCCTGTGGATGTCTCTCATACCTCCAACATGACCAGGACTTGAGGAGTGGCCTTGCAATTCTCTGTGCCATATTTGGAATGATCTGAGGAATGCAGAGAGGCAAAGACTGAGTGATCAACTCCAAAGGGTCAGTGGGAGACATCACTGACAAACCATTTGCAAAGATAATGCCACTTCTTGGGGAGAAGAGGTGGAGATTGGGTTTTGAAAGGTGAAGGGCCAGCATGGCTCTCGGTAGGGGTAGTCATCAGGTTTGAAAGGGTCATCATGGAACCTGTCCATGTCCTGAGCCTGCAGCATGCAGCACAGTTTGGTCAGCTTCACGTTCAGCTTGCCCAACACAGTTTCAACCACTACCTCATCCAGCTTATTTGGCAAGAATTAAATTGTAGTAGTCTATTTGTTGAGTTTGATTCACAGCTCAATATTTACCAGTACCTGGTTCATGAAGGAGTTGCTCATCTCAGAACTGGGATGGCCCATGGCACAGTCCAGATTGGCCAGCTGGTAGTCTGCTAGCGGGATTATGCAGTGCCCATTCTGCAACCAGAAATGGCCTACCTGGGGCTTGATGTTCACCTTGTCTGCAGCATTCTCATTGAGCCTCTTAAAATCAGTCTCCACATCAAAGTGCCCAAAGTCACAAATGATGGCATTGTCCTTCACCTGCTTAATGGGCCAACCAAGATGATGTCCACATAGCCCATGGTAGTGAAAAGATGCTGCCCTCCTTGCAGGCTCTCAGTGAAATTATATTCCAAAGCCAACAAAGTGAAGTCATAACAGTTGTTTTTTTTTAACTTATTTTAATTAGACTAAATTTTTGTATAAGTGTGTGTAACAAAGCACTCATCATGAACTCTAAATGTGCATCACTGGGACCATCTTTGCCTTACAATTTTGCTTTGTTAGCTAAGAAAACTTTTCTTTGAATTATGTTTTCTTTCTTTTTAAAGAATCATTCAATTACTCCCCATGTAGAATCTCTGTCCTTAACGTGTTGTACTATGCGAATTAACGGTAGAACTACTACCCAAACAGTACTCTATACTTTGTGTGTCTTTGTGGGTGCATACTGTTGAAATCTTTACTTTGTATATACTAAGTTGATCTTCTGTATATAAATATAATGAAGAATGAATCGTGATGAAGAATAGGATGGGAGAGAGAATGGGAGATGGGACGGTTGTGGGTGGGAGGGAGGTTATGGGGGGAAAAGCCGCTAAAATCCAAAAGTTGTACTTTTGAAATTTATTTTTATTAAAGTTTAAAAAAATAAGAATTATTCATTTTATTTGAAAGTCAGAGTTACATAGAGAGAGAAGGAGAGGCAAATAGAGAGAGATAGAGAGATCTTCTATCCACGGGTTCACTCCCCAGTTGGTCGCAACAGCTGGAGCTATGCTGATTGGAAGCCAGGAGCCTCTTCTGGGTTTCCCACGCGGGTACAGGGGCCCAAGGACTTGGGCCATCTTTCACTCCTTTCCCAGGCCATAGCAGAGAGCTGGATTGGAAGTGGAGCAGCCAGGATTTGAACCAGTGCCCATATGGGATGCCGGCACTGCAGGCAGCGGTTTTACCCACTACACCACAGTGCTAGCCCCTTAAATTCTGTTTTCAACAATACACTCTGAAGTGCATATACTACACAATTTGAACTCTCAGTTGCATGCCATGGAAATTCTATGATAACTAAACTTACTAAGAACATTTCTTCATTCATTCATATAAGTAGGAACACATGCAAATTAAAGTACACATTCTCTAACCTAAATCACTGGTACATTTGAAGCATCCTGTTGGAGACAAATATTTTGTTCAAAGGTATTCCTCATGAGCCACCAAACTGTTGTTCGTTTTGTCTTGCTTTCAAGCATAAATACTGGTATTCTACTATTAATAAGTAAGTACAATGATTAAGTGCTTATTTTTATAACAAAAACTAATATCTATGCATTTTGCAATATCAAGCTCATATTGTAAATGAGAAAACTGAGATTTAGCATGGTATATATGGTCTTCCAAAATCCTCCTGAAAGTAATAGACAGAGCAAGGAATTTAACTCTTGATAGAAAGCACCCTAAGCATAAGAAGTATCCACAGTCTATTAAGTGTGAACTAACTTGGGAAGAAAGGAGATACATATTCCATGAAATAATTTTTTTTAAAAAAAGCAAAACTAGGCCATGGTGATAAATGATCTATTTTTAAAAGATTTTATTAATATATAAAATGTTCCTTCTGGGAATATAATATTTAAGATATTTTTATTGCAGATTTGTATTCAAGCTTGTTCAGTGTAAAGACAAATAAAACCAAATTCAACATGACATTATGATAACAGAGCATGTGATTTCTTTTACTATTGATTCAGAGAGTCTCAAAAACTGCAAGTGTTATTTTTAATCATTTGTAACATGAAAGCTACTCAGCATCTGGAAAAAAATTGGTTATAAAATCATGTACACAGTTGCACAGTAAGTACATCTGTCATTGATGATTTTTTTTTAAAAAGCTGAATCACAGCTGGAAAAAAACTCAAGAAACATTACTGTTAACATTAATCTTCTTTCTTTAAAAATTTTGGATGAATCAGTATAACTGACCTAAATGAGCTGTTACAATAACCTAAACATTGAAGACTTGGTAACAGATATCTATATGCATTTACACCAAGCGGGACTGTGATTTGAGGGTCTTGGTTTTCCAGTAAGAAAATAAATAATTCTGCATAAATTTAACACTGTTCCAGAATTTCCATTGCCTCTATCTAAATTTTGAATCCATTTGCTATAATAATAAGTTTTTCTGGAAAACATCACAAAGAATTGTCTACTATGCAGGTGAAAAGTTAAAAGGATTCAGTCTATTCCATTGTATTTCTCCCTATTTTAGGGTTACAACAGTGCTGTAATAAATTGCTATATACTTGGTGATTTAAAATTATAAAAGCTTCTTATCTAATAGTTCCATAGGTAGGGAGTCCCATATACGTCTCATTAGTCTAACATCAAGATGTAAGCAGAGCTGCATTCCATCTACAATAACTAAAGGAGGAGCTATTTCCTTGCACTTTCTAACTTTAACAGGGTGCTCACATTCCTTGGATAGAGCCCTCTTCTTTCATCTTTAAATCCAGCAATATTGCATCTCTAACACATTCTCCCATAGTTGTATAACTATCTGATCTCTTCTGCTCCCTCCAGTCTGTGAATTTTATAAAGCCCACAGAATCGTTTGGCTTGACCCTGCCAAGACATCCACAGGTGAGACTCAAAATTCATTATGTCGGCCGGCGCCGCGGCTCACTAGGCTAATCCTCCGCCTTGTGGCGCCGGCACACCGGGTTCTAGTCCCGGTCGGGGCACCGATCCTGTCCCGGTTGCCCCTCTTCCAGGCCAGCTCTCTGCTGTGGCCAGGGAGTGCAGTGGAGGATGGCCCAAGTCCTTGGGCCCTGCACCCCATGGGAGACCAGGAGAAGCACCTGGCTCCTGCCATCGGATCAGCGCGGTGCGTCGGCCGCAGTGCACCTACTGTGGCGGCCATTGGAGGGTGAACCAACGGCAAAAGGAAGACCTTTCTCTCTGTCTCTCTCTCACTGTCCACTCTGCCTGTCAAAAATTAAAAAAAAAAAAATTCATTATGTCTATAGCAGGCAAATTTTTAAGTAGATAATTCTGTATGTCCCATTAATGATGTTAATGGTCCTTGACCCAAAAAGGTTTGCCGCCCCAATACAGTTTCCAGAGATTGTGACATGGATATCTTTGTTGGGAGGGAACACGGGACAGAGGGGAAAGAACTACTCCATCTATCAAAATTCCCAATTGTTTTTCTATATATTCTGTAAATTAATGGCTAAGTTATTTCACGATATATTTAAATCAGGAAGATTTTAGGAAGAAGATAATATTCATTGGCTCACTAAACAGAGATTCCCAAATCCTCATATTCAATGCAATCTTTGTTAGAGAGGCAGATATAGTGTCAAAGATTTTTTTCCAGCCAGAATCCTGGCCAGATGTAGCTGCGTGACACCATTCTGATTAATACATTTACTGTGGGCTTCCAAAGCATATTTTCCCTTTCTTTCCCCTTTGTAAGACTTCTTTATTATTTGAAAGATAGAGTTACAGGGGCCAGTGCCATGGCACACTAGGTCAATCCTCTGCCTGCGGTGCCGGCATCCCATATGGGCGCTGGTTGTAGTTCCAGTTGCTCCTCTTCCAGTCCAGCTCTCTGCTGTGGTCTGGGAAAGCAGTAGAAGATGGCCCAAGTCCTTGGGCCCCTGCACTCGCTTGGGAGACCAGAAAGAGGCACCTAGCTCCTGGCTTCAGATCGGGGCAGCTCTGGCTGTTGCAGCCATTTGGGGAGTGAACCAACGGAGGGAAGACCTTTCTCTCTCTCTCTCTCTCTCTCACTCTCTCTCTCTCTCTCTCTCTCTCACTGGGGAGAGACAGAGAGAGATAGTAAACAAAGGAAATCTTCTCTCCACTAGTTCACTCCCCCAAATGGCTGAAAAACATGGGATGATGCCAGTCCAAAGCCAGGAACTGGGCACTTCATTCAGGTCTCCCTTGTGGGTGGCAGGAGCCCAAGCACTTGTGCTATCTTCCACTGCTTTCCCAGGCACATTATCAAGGAGCCAGGATTCATACTAGTGCTCATAGGGGTTTTATAACGTTCAGCTCATAAAACACACACAATCTCCCCAGCTTCAGGCTCCTGCAGTGCATTACCCAGTTCTTCCACATTGTGCAGCTCAAGGCACTTAGCATTCTTTAGCAGTCAAAAACTTGCCCCAGAATCCCTCTAGATGTTTCCTAGAAGAACATTTCCCTGGATTGGCTTTGTGCCCTAGCAGGTTAAGCTGCTGCCTACATTGCCGGCATCACCTATGGGCACCAGCTCATGTTCCAGTAGTTCCAATTCCATTCCAGCTCCCTGCTAATGGCCTGGGAAAAAGCAGAAAATAGCTCAAGTGTTTGGGCCCTGCTACCCATGTGGGAGACCCAGATGAAGCTCTGGCTTCCATTGCAGCCATTTGAGGAATGAACCAGATGATGTAATCTCTGTATATCTCTTTCTGTGTCTCTCCATGTGTGTGTGTGTGTCTCTCTCTTTGTGTAACTCTTTCAAATAAATAGATAGATCCTTTAAAAATTTCCAGTGATATCTATCTATGAACAGCTTTCATTTGTGTCCTCGTGAATGCATTTCTATTAAGTTCAAGAGGAAATATTTCCAACAAATTTCACGTTGTTTTATCACAGTGACTTCTCTGCCACTCATACAGAGGGTCATTCCCTCTGTAACAAGGTATAGTTTTCAATCCTGCAGAGTATATGGGTGATATCTTCCACTGATGCTCTGTCCAGTCTATGGTTAGTGACTGATCCTGATACTTATGTATTCTTTAGAGATCTCTTTGTGTTTTACCCGCCTATGCTTCATTATCCTGTTCTAAATTAGAGTTTAAAACCTTATTTTTAACTTTTTCTGTTCAAAACTTTGTATGGGTCTCTCAATCAGATAATCAGACTGACTGATAACACTTTATATATCAAAACTGTATCTACAAGATCTTTGAGGCTACTGTTTAGAAAGTTGCAATGACATTTAAGAAGAAATTATAGGTGCTGGCATTGGACACAGTGGTTAAGACACCACTTGGGATGCCCACATCCCATATCAGGGTGCCAAGGTTTGAGCTGTCCCTCCACTCCTGAAGTTTCCAGCTTCCTAGTAAAGAAAACCCTGGGGGTAGATGTTAGCCCATGTATTTGCCCAAGTAATTGGGTCCCTGCTACCCATACAGGACACTCAGTCTGATTTCTTTGATCCTGGTTATTGTGGGAGTAAACCAGTACATGGGCACTTTCTCTCTCTGTTTCTCTGTGTCTAAGAAAATTTTTTAAATTAATTTTAAAAGAAGTAATTCTACCATTTGCCTTAAATCAGATTTTCTTAAAAACATTTCTCAAAATCTTTGTCATACTGATGTGCTCTAAGAAAAATTAGTTCCGTAGTCCAACTATTTAAAGTATTCTCTCTATTAGAGATTTGTTGTGCTCACGAGAATATTAAATTCTCCAAGAGGTTCTGTAATTAATATAACCTGTTTAACTTTGTTTAATCAAGTCCTTTCTGGACATCATTGGCCTTGAAAACTCTTTATCAAGCAAAAACCACTGTTGCAACTTGTGACCATCATGCTGGGAAGTAAATTTTGGAAAATGTCTCCCTAAAGGTATTTTAGCAAAGTACATGACTCTGTCAGCAATGAAGAATGAGAAATTCTTTTGAAAAGCATGAAGAACGAGTTCTCATGGCAATATGCTATCTCTTAGGCTCTTGTTTTGCAAATGCCGTAAAAATTTGTCTATGAGAAGTATTCTTCACTTTTTCGTAAATCAACTAGTGTTAATATTGAATAGAATCAGGCATAATTTTAAAATGATGTCTTTAATGACTAGCTGGAGAAAAAAATAGAACTTTCAGTTCATGCTATCTCCTACTAATTTTTACCACATGTGATATTTGTCACTTTACCCCTATATTTGTTAAGAGACTCGCTCTTGGTCAAAAGTAAATTCCTAACTGAAGTCTGGTTAGCCTCTCTGTCATCCAAAGAGAATTTAAACAGAAAAGTTGCTGTCCAGCATTCAATATCTGCGGCTAGCCACTGCTGAGTGAGCTTAGCTGAAAAAATCAACATTAACTGCTCTAATAAGGGAAAGTGACACAGAATAATAGTGATGTGATCATTATTTGTTTAAACTAAAACTGCAAAGATTACCATTCATTTCTAAAGTCATAACATGGTCATAACAAAAGAAAAACAATCCAGTCTCCCTTTTCCCTGATGATAGATTAGATTGAAAGAACTCAAACTGATTCATTAAAAAACAAATCTAATATAACTGATTAAAGACATACAGAAATCTTTTAAGCTCTTACTTCTGAATGCTTGAGGTGTTTCTGTAAAAGAAAAATATTACTTTGTGTTTTGTGTTCCTTGACATTTAATGGTAATTGCACTAAGACTTATATTGGAATTTATATGATATCTTGACATACTGACAACATTTTATACAGTTCATGAGACCAGCATAGTGACCTATGTTTCTTTTGTGCACCTGTAGAAGTTCATAATATGAAATGAGCCACCAAAAATGATAGAAGTTATCATGGTAAGTAAAAACATGCCCAAGGTCTACACTAAAATGTTCAGAATGGTACCCATAAATGTCTTTTTATGGCAGAATTTTGTGCCGGAGTTATTCAACTTTAGTTATTTATGGACACTTATATTTCTTAATTATACACCATGTATAGGATAGTTCTTGTTGCCCCAGCCACATCCTCTTTACCAGCTCATCCTAAAACCAACCTCGAATAGCTGTAAGCACTGCAGCCAACATTTATAACTATGACCTTCTCTGAATAACTGCTGTTGTTTGAACGAAATCAATTTGCTCAGAAACAAAAAGGCACTTAACACCTTCCTTCCAGTTAATGACTAAAAAAAGATATAAAATCCTGTCCCTTAGTCTCAAGGGGTAAATTCTATGATTTACTTTACTTTCCATGAATGTCACCAATCCTTCTGTGTATCAGACCAAACAGAGTCTACATTCTTGCTAGGCTTTCCTCGAGCAGTGCCCCTCTCCTCCCACCTCAAGGCTACCATCATTATCTTACAGAATTTTCCTGAGAACTCACTCAACAAATCACAAACACCTAAACCTTTGTCTCAAGCTTTGGAATCTGACCTAAGGAGGGAGCTGTAGGAAGCAGACTCTAGGATTAGGTTCTGGATTTGGACATCTGGTAACCAGCTGGATTGAGGGTCCCCTTTCTGGTGGTAGGGAGAAATTTGATAGTCACTGGTATGTTGTGAAACTTGAACTATAAAGGCTTTCATCTTGGGCTAAGATACAGTTGTAAAGAGTGAGTGGTATTTGATATCTGCTATAATATCTCTGGCCTTTGAGATATCTCTGGCCTTTGAGAAGTTTGACTAGTATAGCAATTATATCAATTGAGAAATTAGATAGCACTGGGTGAGCAATATGGTACTGTGAAAAGAGAAAATAGACGAGGCGATCAAACAATTCTTATAATTCATATAGAACCACAGGAGTCATAGACTTCCTTAGCAAAACTTGAAAACACCATAAATGCTATAAGCAGCAAGCTGACCATGAAGAAGAGCACATATAGAACCTTACCCAATGAAAAACTTTAGAAAAGGTTGATTTCCCACCTTGGAAATCCTCTACATGGATTTGGGATCTAGTTATGATAGCAGTGTGACCCTGAGCTTTAGGACAGGAACACCAAAGAGACTGGCAAACCTTGAGGGTCCAAATTCCTCTGAAATTTCTGAGCATGGGAAAGCAGTCATACCGCTTGTTAAAGTATCACAGGTGCTCCCTTATTTAGGAGTATGTGGAACTCTCAAATGAAGCAGGTGCTTTGTTAAGCAATATTTATCTTGAACATCTGCTTCCACAATCCCTCTTGCTTACCAAATTAAATCACAACTGACCTGCTAAGGGAGAAAAGCTATTACATGACAAAGGAGATGCAATCCTTGCCAAGCTTGTAGCAGCAAGGCAGCAGTAAAACCAATGAAATTAAGCAAATAAGTCTAGGCTCTTCATTCCTAGTAGCCTAGTAACACCTTCAAACAACAATGGTTGAAACTAGGGAGTAATAGATCAATCAATATGGAGCCAATGAAAGTGAAAAAAATTAATATGAGCTGGAGTTAAATTTAACTATGATAATAATAAAAAATAAAATGATACAATGGTCAAGTAAAATATACAATAGACTTTTGTTTTGAATGTACCAAATAACATAGAAACTAATAAATAAAGCAAAAATTATTATGGAAAAAAGACATTCATAATAACACAATTGTACAGATACTTCAATCCACATTTTCTAAATTGAGTAATTATAATAGAGAAGTAAAACAGATAAGAGCTAGATAAAATCATTAAAAGATACATTTATCTACTTAGCATTTGTTATTAAATAAAAATACATATTATAATATACATTATTTTGTTGTGAACCTGAAGTGTTCCCAATATATAGATTTTTACATTTGATCAAAAGTCAAATTTACATTTTAAGAAACAGTTGTGTACTTCTGTGTTATCTGGTAACAATTCAATAGAAATGAAAATGAATCATAAAATTCTTTTAGACATCACTCTGATCCGAAGCCAGGAGCCAGGTGCTTCTCCTGGTCTCCCATGCGGGTGCAGTACCCAAGGACTTGGGCCATCCTCCACTGCACTCCCGGGCCAGAGCAGAGAGCTGGACAGGAAGAGAAGTGACCGGGACAGAACCCGGCGCCCCTACCGGGACTAGAACCCGGTGTGCCAATGCCACAGGCGGAGGATTAGCCTATTGAGCCGCGGCACCAGCCCTATTATGAGTTTTAAGTCATGACAAATTTTTTGGAAATTCCTTCCAACCAAAAGTGGTGTGTAATTCCCCATGAATGTAAACCAGCCTTATTGACTAACTTCTAATGAATAGAGTAGAAGTGAAGCTAAATGAGTCCTGTGGACTGTGGAGATTTCTCTCCTGAAGTATCTACCTTTGGAGCCCCATTATCACTCTATACAGAAAACAGAGTCTTTGGAAAAGCCACATATGAATGTACTAGCCACTACTGCAGGTGAAATCTCAGCCAACAACCACCATCAATTTGCCAGACATCTGAGTGAGTGAGTGTTCAGATGATTCCAACCCACAGTGTTTGTGCAGGCCAAACTGAAGATGAATGAGGATCTATCCCCCATGGAGAATTACTCACATTGTACATCTTCAGAAAATACTGTCTTGATTTTAAGCCACTAACTTTTGGGGTGTTTTTTATATAATAAAATATAATAGATCATCTTTGCATTCATTTGACTGGCAAAAGTTTCAAAGTTTTTCATGAACATTTTGACTTAAGAATGGATTTCAATTTTTTGCACTAAAATATACTTACCTTTTAATTTCATTCTCTGTGAACATTTTGAAGTCTGCTCATAATACCTGTGGCTGATTGGCATGCTGGGAAAAGCTAACAATAGGACAATAAGCAAAAGTGTTCAAAAGTTATTTTGAGTGGTCACTTTAGCTAGTGGTGAAACAAGGCCTGCATCAAAATTCTGTTTCCCCAGGATACGCAGCAGA
Source organism: Lepus europaeus (assembly GCF_033115175.1). NCBI lineage: Eukaryota > Metazoa > Chordata > Mammalia > Lagomorpha > Leporidae > Lepus > Lepus europaeus. The sequence goes on along the minus strand of NC_084836.1, from coordinate 35,956,214 downwards.
CTCATAGAATGGCAAATGCCCTAAACAGCACTCTGGCCTCAGAATCAGCCCTTAAGGCATTCAGATCTAGCTAAAAAGCCTATGAGAATTTCTCAGGCATGGAAAGCCAAGACACTCTGGCAAAAAATAAATAAATAAATAAATAAATAACCTACATGAAAGATCTCTGTGAGTAAGATGCTAGCAGAAAGAACGGGCCATCAAAGAAGGCAGTACCTTTCTCTGAAGGGAGGAGAGAACTTCCACTTTGACTATGGCCTTGTCTAAATAAGATCAGAGTTGGTGAACTCAAGAGGCTTCCATAGCCTTGGCAGCTCATGACAAGAGCCTCGGGTGATTACTGACATCATAAATAAGAGTGTCAATTGTTAAATCAACAACGGGAGTTACTGTGCACCTGCTCCCCGTGTAGGATCTCTGTCCTTAATGTGTTGTACTATGCGAATGGTAAAACTACTACCCAAACAGTACTCTATACTTTGTGTGTCTTTGTGGGTGCAGTCTGTTAAATCTTTACTTAGCATATACTAAGTTGATCTTCTGTATATAAGGATAATTAAAAATGAATTGTGATGAAGAATGGGATGGGAGAGGGAGTGGGTGATGGGATGGTTGTGGGTGGGAGGGAGGTTATGAGGGGAAAAGTTGCTATAACCCAAAAGTTGTACTTTGGAAATTTATATTTATAAAATAAAAGTTAAAAAAATAAAGTATTTAGAATACCAAAGAAAAAAATTCTGTTTCCCACATAATTACCAACTACCTTGAATCATTGGCAAAATAAACTTTAAAGTCCAGTTGCTGGGTAATTGGCTTTCCTCAAACCAGTGTAAACATCTGATAATGAAATCCTATTTTCCTGGCATCGTGTAGAATATTTATGCCCCCACTGACAAGGTTGCAACCATGGATTCCTTTGTATTCAACAAGCTGCTCCAACTATGGCAGGAGTCAATATGAGTGATAATGAGAAATGGTGGTCTGTGCCTTCTCTTCTTGCTGAACCCTTTTCCTGAGTGCTTTTGTGTGATATTTTAGAGAATGTCGTGAAGTTGCAACTGTGATTGGTAGCCAACACAAAGGAACCTATGTTGCATGAGAGGAAATGAAATAAAAGATCTTACCTTACTCAATATTTATTTAAGTATAGCTGGTAATTGTTTATTGCATTATGTTCAATAGTGAGTACTACACACAATAAAAATCAAAATAAAATGAAAAAGAATTAAATCAAATTTAATATTCACTGATGGAAGATAGTAGAATAGATAAGTATATATCAATTAAATATGGAAATTAAGCTCTAAAAAGGATTAGAGCTAACACTTAGATTTCGACATAAGTAGGATAATTTCATATGAAAACAAAAAAAAACAAATAGCGTACATAAATATATATGTACATAAATATGTATTTTAATTAGTGCTGTGTATCCCTAAGTTCTGCATTCATGGGTTCAACCAATCAGGAATCAAAAATATTCAGAAAAACAAAATCTCATCTGCACTGAACATGTATAGACTATTTCCCTCGGCATTCTTTTCTATTCCATATAGTATAACAAACATTTATGTAGCATTCACATTGTATTAGATATTGCAAGTAATCTAGATTACTTAAAGCTTAAGGGAAGTATAGATTGTAAGTAAACAATACATCATAAGGAACTTGAGCACTCACAATTTTGGTTTAGGTAAAGGTCCTAAAAACAAACCCCTACAGATACTGATGAATAACTATACATGTTATATGTGTGTAATTTTAATGAAAATGAAAACTATGAATAGATTAATGCTAGGTCTTTCATATGGAGAGTGCAGGTGACAAAAATGAAATAAAAGTTGATTATTCGTTTAAAAATAAAATGCTATGAGAATTAATGTGTGTCAAAATAAGTTGGTATCAGCTGTTTTAAGAAGCCAAACTTTATTGCTTCAATAATTTAAGTCAAACCTTGGGATATTTAAGCCTTTCTTTAGCAACTTCATTCTTTAACAGATTGTGACAGATGACTCATGTTTCATTAATTCTTTTTTCATTTCTGAGAAAGCCTTTCCATTGTTGTTTCTCAAATCAGTCAATAGAATGAAGATTGAACAATACCATGTTTCCTTCAGAGTCCAGGAGGTTACATTGTGCTATCACTGATACTACTTCAGAAAAGCAATAACCTAATCAAACAATATCTGATTACATCAGTTTCTATCTATGGGAAGCCTTTGGAAGGCAGAGGAGTATGTTTTATATGAATGTGTACATCTCGCTTTGCATCCAAAGTGCAAGTAATCCTACTTGTGAATGGCCAGCAAGAGAAAAGAACAAATGATGAAACAGATGGATGACTGGGGTAAGGAGCTGAGGCCCATCTTCTGCATTCCCAATCCTATTTGTTGCTCTGAAAATTTAGGCCATTTTCTTTCAAATATAATACTAACAATGCCTATTTAATAATGTGGTAATGACGATTAAATGTGTTAATACCTTTCATGTTCTTGGAAATGAAACTGGTATACTGGAAGAACTCAATAGATATCCTCTGATATTACAATCCTTATTCTTATCAACTAAGCAAACTAGTTACAAAAGCAATAAATAAATAGTTCCTATTACTTTCCATATGACTTAAGGTACTTTATTACACAAATAATAACTTTTTAGCATCTATTTCCTCTGGGCCTTATCATGTCCAAGTATCTCCTCCAGCAACTTCCTAATAACTTTAACCAAAATAGACAGGAAGAACAAAAGAATTAATTCTGAGAGCAGCTTTCAACCAATGACTAGAAAACAGTGAGTGTACAACTATCCCCAAATCTCTGTCATGTGGATAATTAATCTTTTTTTTTTCAGAGTACTGTGTTTTATTTTTTTTTTAATTTTTTTTAACTTTTATTTAATGAATATAAATTTCCAGTGTACAGCTTATGGATTACAATGGCTTCCCCCTCCCATAACTTCCCCCCCACCCGCAACCCTCCCCTCTCCCGCTCCCTCTTCCCTTCCATTTGCATCAAGATTCATTTTTAATTCTCTTTATATACAGAAGATCAATTTAGCATAAAGATTTCAACAGTTTGCACCCACATAGAAACACAAAGTGAAACATACTGTTTGAGTACTAGTTATAGCATTAAATCAAAATGTACAGCACATAAAGGACAGAGATCCCACATGAGGAGCAAGTGCACAGTGGCTCCTGTTGTTGACCCAACAAATTGACACTCTAGTTTATGGCGCCAGTAACCACCCTAGGCTGTCGTCATGAGTTGCCAAGGCTATGGAAGCCTTCCAAGTTTGCCGACTCTGATATTTAGACAAGGTCATAAAAGACAGAGTGAGGATAGTAACCAATGATCCTAAGAGTGGCATTTACCAGGTTTGAACAATTATACAGCATTAAGTGGGGAAGAGGACCATCAGTACACACAGGTTGGGAGTAGAGCCATTGGTGGTAGAGTAGAGGTTATGATTACAAAGGAATGAGGCCCAAGTATGCTAGACAGGGTCTAGAACAAAGGACAGAGTCATTATTAGAGGAGCTTGATAATTAATCTTGAGGTGTGTGTTTATACCTTTATCAAAAGTTCTTCACTGAGATTCAAATGCAGTTACAAGTCATTTATTGGCTTCTATCCCTTCACTGTCTCATGTCCCTAGTGCCCTAGCAGGAGTGCTTTGAAATCCTTTTCTCAAGGTTGGCTTTGAGAAGGTACCAAAAATAAGACATACTGTGGTTCAAAAAGATAGTATTAACACAATGGACATTTAAGATATGGAAAATATATTTTCAGAAACCCTTCAATTGAATAAAAAAATACATTCTCTTTCTGAAATGCTGCAAAAGGAAGCAGAAAAAAATAGCTAAGTGAATAGTGGTTAAGTACACAAAGTCAGAGTACTTCTCCTCTCAGTCCATCTTGGCAATTTCACTTAAAATCTAAATGTCTTCATCTGTGAAATGAATATTTGAATCTGACCAACTATACAGGGGTGTGATTAAGAGGAATGTATATGGTATATGTTATGGTTGAAATGCCTCCCCAAATTCATGTTGGAATTGTATTGCCAGTGTGATAGTATTAACAGGTGCAATTTTTAAAGGTGATTAGGTTATAGAAATAACACCTTTATGAATGAACCAAGGCCCTATCATGGTTATGCATTAGTTATTATAGAAGTGGGTTAATTATAAAAGGAGTAATTTGGCCCTCCCTCCTCTCACATAGTCATGTTCTGTACTACCATGCTCTGTACCAAGTTACGACATGGCTAAAAGACACCCATCAGATGTAGCCATTCAATCCTGGATTTCTCAGCCTGAGAACTGTAAGAAATATATTTCATTTCTTTATAAATATCCCATTCTGTAGTATTTTGTTGTAGCATCAGAAAATGGACTCAGAACAGTTAGAACATGATCACTAATTTTATTAATAAAATTAAATTGATTATATAGAAGCTACACTGACATATAGGAAAATCCTGACCTGTGTGCTCTCTCTCCCTCGCTCTCACTGTCTCTGCCTCCATTTCTCAACCCAATGCCTACAAAGTCATCCTGCTTCCTGGAATATTGCTAGCCCCTTGATTGATCTCTGGGCTTTTTTGTCCCCCAACCCACTCCTTCCAATGCAGTCAGCTCTAGGCACTGTCAACACAAAGCAGCTGAGCCCCATCACAAGAATCAGAATCTCATCATAATCACTCCTCTAGTCTACAAACCCAGCACACGAAAGTAGGATTCAAAATCGGCTTCAACAGAATTCCACATTGCCACTCACAATGATCCTATGTACAAAATATGGACACTTACACAGCAAATGTGTAAGAGTGATTGTTCTCCTTTATGATTATTACGTAAGTTTCTAACCAAATTATTGTGTCTTAAATGGAATTTTACTCTCCCTTAAACTTGAGAAGGTATCTGTAGTTGGCAGTGACAGGCTATATTAACTTAAAATTACAGCTAATTAAAAGGTCACAATATTTTTTCTGCTTTGGTCTTGATATTCACATTTAAGGCTTTATGTATCTCTCCTCAGTATCAAAGGATCCATTTTCCACTACATTACTGCACCCTAGTTGAGATATTGTCTTTCCTCAACACGCATTCTCCTACATTTCTGTCTTCTGCATTGAGTTCTTACCTTCATCCCCTGAAATCTGTATTTTTGAAATTTAAATCCCTTTCCCATGCTTTTCTCCAGTGATGACCTTCTTCTAAAGCAATGGTCCTTGATATCTACCTCTTGTCTGATGTCTTGGGTCCAAGAAAGGAAGCAGGTTTGGTGGTGTACATTCATTCATAACTCAAAAGTTGCATTGCAGCAGTTACTTAGGGATTACTCACAACATAGTTTTTAATTGCTGATATGTTCTGGTAACTACTGGGAGCTATTCAAGACCAGAAACCATGACTTCATCATCTTTGTATACCCAATCCCTAGCCTTTCGCTTGTCATACAGAAGGAACTCAATATATGCTGTCTGTCTCCTTGTTGGTTTTCAAATTTATGAGATGTGAAATGGAAAGACACAGAGAGATGATGTTTGGTGAATGATATTTGAAATTTTATCATAGACCTGGAGTGTCCCACGAAGTTTTAGACTCAGAGAAAATTTCATATAACTGACTGGCACAACTGAGGAAAGAATCCACTACTTATCATAGTGAACTACAGCTTTGTAACCCAAAACAGAAAGAAGATGACCCTTCCTATTCTAATACACACATCCAGAAAAAAATTCCAGTGAGAACAAACTTTGATTTAAAGGGGAATAAAAATAAGGCATTAGTTGAAATAAATGACAATAAGGCTGTTAAGGCCTTAATTATCTACCTTATTCAACCTTTAGAGGGTATGATGTTATGGTGGAGTAAAAAAAAATCATAAAGCAGCAGCAGGAGTTCCTTTGCTAATATATTAAATCAGTAATTAATCTTAACTGCAAGCAAATGAACTTCATTTTTTAAGGTTAAGACTTTTGGGCTAACAAAGCAAATTCAAGCTAAAGAAGAAATAGAAAAGAGCAAAATAAATAATGCCTATGAGTACTTTTAATCTGCAAAATGCATTTATCTATACTATTTCACAGATACCTAGTTTGTGGAGAGCAAATATTTGGTTTAGCAGTTAATACACTGCTTGGGATGCCCACATCCCATATGAGAGTGCCTGCATTTTAGTCTGGTAGTAGGTAACAGCTTGAATAATTGTGTCCCAGCTACTCATACAGGAGGCCTGGATTGAGTTCCCAGTTTGGTACGTTTAGGGAGTGAGCCGGTGAATGAGACTTTCTGTTTGTTTTTCTCTCAGTTATGAAATAAATATTTTCCCTTTTAACGGACATATAAAATTATACATATATACATTGCATAATTTTCAATCAGGATAAACATATTTATCTCTTCAAGCATTTACCATAGAAAAACATATGCCAGCGCCAGGGCTCAATAGGCTAATCCTCTGCCTGCGGCACCCGCAGACCGTGTTCTACTCCCGGTCGGGGCACCGGATTCTGTCACGGTTGCCCATCTTCCAGGTCAGCTCTCTGCTATGGCCCGGGAAGGCAGTGGAGGATGGCCCAAGTCCTTGGGCCCTGCACCTGCATGGGAGACCAGGAGAAGCACCTGGCTCCTGGCTTCGGATCAGTGCGATGCACCGGCCGCAGCGCGCCGGCCGCGGCAGCCATTGGAGGGTGAACCAAAGGTAAAGGAAGACCTTTCTCTTTGTCTCTCTCTCTCTCACTGTCTACTCTGTCAAAAAAAAAATATATATATATATGTATATATATATATATAAATCCCATTTTCTAATTTGTTTTTAATAGCTAAATATACAGTGCATTATCTATAGTCAGCCCACTGTATAATCAAACTCTAGAACTTCTTACCCCTATCTTGTTGTAACCTAATTGTCTGTCAATCAATCTTTACCCAACCTGCCCTTCCTACTTCCCTCCCCAGCGTCTAGTAATCACCATTATATTTTTACCTTCTATGCTGCTCACTGCTATTTAGATTCCACATCTGAGTGGGACCATGTGATATTTATCTGTCTGTGCCTGACAGATTATGCTTAACATAATGACCTCCAGTTCGCGGGCGGACAATTAAATTCTTTCCATTTCTAGTGTCGAATTCTTGTAGTAATTCCACAAAACAAAATTCACAAATTAAGGGGCAATTCAGAGTACTTTACAAAATAAAATAAAATTCTATTTCAGGTACAACCTAGATTTCTTTTTTTCAATTATTAAGCATCTATTAGAAGTTCCTCAGAAAACTATAAATAGATTATATATAATCTATGTATGTACATAAATATGTAAATACACACATATACACACAGTGCATGCCTCAGATATTGTTGTACAGTAATGTTGCATTGAAGAATAATTAGTTGGGCAGGCATATTGCACAAAGTTAAGCTGCCACTTGGAACACCTGCATCTAATTTTGGAGTGCCTGGTTCAAATCCCAGCAACTCTACTTCCAATGTAGTTTCCTGCTAATGCACACTCTGAGAAGCAATAGATAATGGTTCTAATATTTGGATCCCTTCCTCCCACATGGGAGACTTAGATGGAGATCTAAGATGGAGATTGGCTTTGGCCTTGATTATTGTGGGCATTTGGGAATAAACCAGCAGATGGAAGATCTCTGTCTCCCTGTCTTTCATATGAAATGAAATTTCATTTAAAAAGGAGTAATCATTCTAGTTACTACTATTCTTTCCTACAAATGCCTATTTTGTTTTCTGTCAATGCTGTTACTAATGAAAGTATTGTTACTGTTTTAATTACTGTAGTTACTATTATACTGCTGTTATTACTGTTTTTTTTTAAATGAAACTACTAATTTATCTAAACTGCAAGTCGGAGAAGTGTCATTGCACTGATTCAATATGTTAAACATATGACTGCCCTTTCAGACTGTTTTATATGGCCCATAATTTCCTGAGACTCCAATGAGCCTTATTTGTAGCCACATCACACTTCCTGCAAGCCAGCAACATAAATAGTATTTCAGCTCCTTCCATAACAAAATTATTTAGTGTGTGCCTGCCTACCAGGATAGAAGTACTATTCTTGGCAAGGGGTTATAGTTGTAAGCAAATAGTCATGTTTCCAACACTCAGGGAGCCTCTACTTAACAGAAGAGGGGATTGTGGAGATAGACAAGAAATAAATAAACAGATATAAATAATTTCAGTGAGTGAAAACCACTGAGGAAAACAAAACCCAGGTACATTTTTACCTGAGAGAGAATAAGTGGTGAACAGCTTAAGATAGACTAGTTAAGGAATATTTATCTGATGAAGTAAAATTTAACTAAATGAGAAGTGAAATGAAAACTATAGGCAGAGGGAGCACGCATCTGTAAGTTCTAAGAAAGGGCTGAATTTAGTAAATTCACTGACAGAATTATGAGAAGAGACACAAAGTTTAGAAACAGCTATATCCTTCAAGGCCCAGTCTGTGCTAAGGAGCTTGACTTTTAGTATAAGCACAGTGGGAAGCCCTTAAAAGAACTTAAGTGGAATAAAACATATTTGAATTATGTTTCCATAAGACAACTCCATCTAATTTATTGAGAATTGGGTTTCGGAAGAGTACTCTTATGGAGACCACATAGGAGTAATAATGATAGTCCGGGTGAGGAATGGTAGCAGTGGAGATAAAAGAGATGTGGACAGATTTATGTAATATGTGCACTGGAAACTTGGCTTCCTTATAGATTCATGAAGTTCTTAGCTTTGAGTAACAAGGGAGATAATACAATAATGGGTTATCCCTTCAGATCCTACCAGGTGAAAGAAATACCAGTAACTGTCTTCAAATATCTGTGACGCCTCTATGTACCTTCACATAACTCTCTGGGTCTCTGATCACCTATATTTTTTAAAAAGTAGTCTAATAGACATACAATATCCGTGCTTACTTATGGCATAAAATATTATAATTTGATATGTATAAACAATGTGTACAATTTTCTATTTTTTGTTTGTTTACTCAGTATATGAACAGACTGTATATCTCAGTAGAAAAAAAAGTGGAGGTTCTACAAATTGGCATTAATCTTTATGCTTCCACTACTACTAGGTTCATAGAAAGTGGAATGAAAAGAGAAGTGTGATGGCAGGAGTTTGGACAACAGTTAACATGTCCCTTGGGATGCTCACATCCCAACTCTGCTTCTCACCCAACTTTCTGCTCTATGTGTACCTCTGAGGCAGCAAGAGTTGGATGGTACAAGTAGTTGGATGCCTGTCACTCATGTTGGAGACCTGGATTCAGTTCTGGGCTCCTGATTTTGGAATTCAGAGAATGAAACATCAGATAGAAGATGGGTCTCTCTCTCTCTCTCTCTCGCTCTCTCTGCTGCTTCTCTTTCTGCCTCTGCTTTTCACATAAATAAATAAACTCATGTTTTTAAAAGATAACTTTATTGTCCAAAAATAGATCTATTAATAGGTTTTTCATAATACATATATTCCATGAACTTTCTGAAGACCCCTCAATAATTAGTGCCAGAATATGATGCCACTAACAAGCTATTCTTGACAAAATTGTCAAATCTACATCTTTTAAAGCTTCTATTACTTAAAAGATTTGTAGAAAATAGAAGGAAGTACATATTAGACAACAGTTATATAATCAGTAAAAAGAATATAATGAGCTATAATAAAAAATGACCCTACATTGTCAACAAATAGTAAGAAAAGAGAAAGAGAGCGATAGAAAAACATATAAATTAAGACTTTGGACATAGAAACAATTTTAAGCTGTTAAAAAGTGAAATTATTAAACAGTTGGAGAAATGTGAACACCAGTTATGCAATGATTTTGAGGATTTATTGATCATATCAAGGGCATAATAATTGATTTTTAAATAGGTGATTTTTAAATACCCATTGATTTTAGAACCAAATAAAATATTTACAAATCAAATTATATGATGACTGCAAAAAATTTCATTCAAAATACTCCAGGAGGAGTGAGGAGAGGAAAGTATGCAGGGATATGCAGGAAGCAAGTTTGGCTACTGATTGATAATTGTTAAAAACTTGGAAATGGAGGCTCAATAGGCTAATCCTCCACCTGCGGCACTGGCACACCGGGTTTCTAGTCCCGGTCGGGGCGCTGGATTCTGTCCTGGTTGCTCCTTTTCCAGTCCAGCTCTGTGCTGTGGCCCGGGAAGGCAGTGGAGGATGGCCCAAGTGCTTGGGCCCGGCACCCGCATGGGAGACCAGGAGAAGCACCTGGCTCCTGGCTTTGGAACAGCGCGATGAGCCGGCCGCAGCGGCCATTGGAGGGTGAACCAACAGCAAAAAGGAAGACCTTTCTCTCTGTCTCTCTCTCTCACTGTCCACTCTGCCTGTCCAAAAAAACCCCAAAAAACTTGGAAATGGAAACACGGGATCATTAAATGATTCTGTTTTATATGTTTGATACTTCCCAATTTTTATTTTTTTAAATGCTTAAAATTAAAATTCTGGTCACTTCCCAGGAGTGATTTCTGGCCAGCTCACTTTGTGCCTGGGTCCCAGTCCCTCCCCCTGTTGCTGAGCACTCTGACCCCTCAACCATAAGTCTTCATATTCCCCTGGGTCTGTCTGACTAACCACTCCGGTGACACACACACACTGTTTTAAAATCTCACACTTTATGGAGATGTTTACCTCTCCATCTTCTATAACTAAATGAGGTACTGTCTGTTTTTGCAGATCCAAAGAATCACTGATGTGTTTTCTAAACAGTGCACCATCAGCATCTTTAGTATTCCACATTGGCAGAGGCATGAAATTGTCAGGACTTGAATTATCCTGTGATAATCAGGTTCTATGAGATGAAGGGAATTGTAAAAATATTTTCTGTTCTTCTGCAGATCTCAATTATGCAGCCATTGCCTCCATCTCTTTTTAAAGGTAGAAATGGCTCAGGTTGAGTTTAATAAGACATTAATTTTGGCACCTCTCTATAACTACTGCCTTTTACATAAGACGATTATATTGCTTGAAGGACATAACATTCTGATTCTAGAACTGGAGGCAAAAAAAATCTTCCCTCTGAATTTATATTCAGAAAAAGTACCACACAAAGTGAATGCTTTGAATATTTCAGTGACTTCTGTAGGCAGACAATTTTACATTTTAATTATGTATTTTATATCTTAATTTAGAAGGAGAATTAGGTGTGCCATTTATTAAAAACGTCCCTTTAACTCATTAATGGAAAATTTATCCAAATTAGAATCACATATTCTAATCTTATTTCTAACCAAGACTCATCTATCATCCACTTAAATAGCCCTGACACCAAATCAATCTCCCTTTCTTCCCTCATGACAGATCATTCAAATTTTCTGATTTAAGTGTAGGGTCTAGATAGAAAGTAAAGGATCAAAAAAGACAAGGGTTAGTGTGATTATTTAACTGGACTTTTCTCTAAATATGATTGACATCATTTTATGCATAGAACAATCCTTAAAAAAAAAAAAAGAAAAAACAAAAAAAAAAACCAGTTTTGTCATATAACCCAGTGCAGTTTGTTGGGTTAAAATGTGTTTTTTTTCCTTAAATTCCCCAATTTGTCCCCCTAAATCTCCATGCCACCAGTTTCATGAGCTCCCTCACTTTTAATTATGAGAGTACCTGCAAAGCTGATATGTTCCAAAGATGACAAGAAGTATTAGAAATAGGTGATAAGTTCCTATGTAGAAGGAACCATAATCTTATGTTTCAGAAGTAATTTATCATGGATAATGACCCCATAGTTGCTGCCCTGTACATATGTACTCAGATGACACGTGTGATCAACTGTATTTATGATATATATGGGTTTTAAAATGGAAAGAAGATATTACATTTTATATTATATATTAGTATACAAAAAGCATACTGCTGCATCTCAGTGCTTAGAGGAATGCCTGGCAATATTAATAATAGTAGTAATAAATCTTGGTTCAGTGAATCAATATTCAAGTAACTATTGAGTTCAGAAAGACTTAAACTATTATAATATGGACAAGAGTTCTTCCAAATGGGAAGTAGAATGAGAAACAAATTTGAATTCCACGGGGATGGTGGAATTTAAGATAGCAACAGATTATATAAGGATATAATATTTCCAATGTGATGGCAGAGTAAGATAGGGTTGCCACTGGAGTGGGACTAAGGGTAAATAAAAATTTTAATATGTAAAAACTAGTCCCCGCCAGAGTTTTACTTCAACAACTGTATTTTTCATTTCTACACACTTCATGTTTTGTCATTTCTTTTAATTTTCATCTTTTTATTCACTTGCAATATTCTATTAAATTTCACTGAGAACACAACCCAGAATTCTTCTAAAAGTTCACTTTTGTTCCCACAGTAAATGTATCAAAAGAGTTACCTGAATTCTTGACTCTTGAGATCCTAGCATATTTTCTGGCACAAGATATATAAGCAATAACTATGGCTGAATTAATTAACAAAATAATGCTCTTTTTAAAATAACAAATAGCATTGTAGAAAAATATGTGGTTATTTGCCCAATTTTACAGAGAAAAAAACCAAGTTGAATCAAAAGTTGGTAATTTCTGCAAACTGAATACAGTTCAGAGATATTTAAACCTGAAGAAGTATAAAATAATCTGGGACTCTATGGAAGTATAAAGATCTTCACCTTCCTGATGATGTTTTCCCCTTTATTTTTTGTTATGAAATACATGAACTAGCACCAGAAGTTTCCATGGTTTTTGTACAGCATATTATCCTCGCCAACCTCTATGACTATTCTACTATTAATTAATATATCATTCGTTAAATGAGGCACTTCGTGAGTGAAACTGTTGTAGTGATTGTTGTCATCATTATATTCATCATTCATATTGTTGGCCTGGATTTTCAAATACTCAAGTTACTCAAGTTTTTGCCTTGAAAAGTCCTCCAGCAATGTGCATTTACTTAATCCAATGCCTAGACTGCTTTTTGGTTGCATTAATGGTAGAACACAGTTGGTTCACTATTAACCACATTATCACTCTTATCTGTAGCCTTTACTCTGCTGAGTTCTAGTCTCCTCTGCTCATTGTCCTATCACTCAAGTTGTCTCACACATGAGAGAATTTCTGTTGGCCTTTCCTTCACTTTCTCCTTTTATATCTTATTTCTGTGAGAGATTCCATATAATTTCTCGACAGTAAATATCACTCTGAAAGAGTTTCTATGCTACATTTTAAATCTCAGTGAAATCAGTAATAAAGTATTAATAGACAAATGTGCCCTCATGCTAGCTTATACAAAAATTGTTTCTCACCTAATTTTAAATCATACTAGCTTGTGTTGTATTTACTCATGAAAATGTCTTAAATACATTTTACATAAAGCAATGCATGTATTAAAATGTTCTTTTAAAAAGGGAAGAGGAGAGAAAGGTGTAGAGTAGAGAGAGGAGATGAATATGTTTGCTGTAGTAAATTTGTTTTCAAATGAATAGGCTATATTCAGTGATAATGTGAGGTCATATTTTTTCATACTGCTAAAACATGTTCTTTTTTAATACTGAATCCCCATATCCACTACTCTCTTTTATAGCACATTATTTGAAAGGAGAAAAAAATCAATGATGTAGTCTCTGTTTTCTTAAATTATATGTCTAAGGCACATGAATCCTTTGGGTCACTGCTTTTCTTCACTAATGGAAAATATAATGAAAACTGCATAATGGAAAGAACAACCCCATTGAAAACAGGTTAAACTATAGCAGAATCTTAAACCTGAAATGCAAGCCATGAGGAATTTCTTCATATGGTATACCACTGGATTTTTAAAATATTATTTCTGAGTTTAGAATTTTCCTTCTCTGTATTAAAAGACTTATTATAATCTTAAGTGAAGCTAGCATCCCTAATAACTCTCAAGCCAGGATACAAAAATCAAAGGGAGCTGGTGTTTGGGAGGGCAAGCAGTTTAGAGTGTGACTCTCAGGAACTCTTAAAGTATTATTGGCATGTGTAAATCCCCTAAGGAGACTGAGATATGAATAAATATATTGGTAAGTGTTCTAGTTAGAGTATATGTTCAGTAAATGTCATGAACCTTAAATATAATATTATGAAACAATATCTCAAAACCACTAAAACCCAAAGCATATTTAATAACACAAACATAGTAAGTGACATGGTGTTCATGTTTCTTCTAAATGAGGACTTCAACCCTATTTTCAGTCTCAATAGAATTTCTTCTGTGTTACTAGCACCATCTCCAAAAATGCTTGAATTAGTTCATCAGTCACATTTTCAAATATACTCATAAAATTGAAAGCATCATCATCAGTAACATTATCAAATATACTCATAAGACTAAAAGCTACTTCTGATAAAATCAGAGACAATTTGCCAGATGGCAGAGTGCTCATATTATAGAGGCATAAAGTTTAAAGATCATGGATTTATATATAGAAAAAAAAGTCATCCCAGTGCAATAAGAATCTAGAAAGAGATGTGCTTCAATCATCATAATAAAGCCTGAGAATTTCCATAAATTCTAAAATACTCTCTGGGCATAAGAAAACAGAATCTCAACACATATAAAATTGGAAAAAAAAATCAAAAGACATCTGGAAGGTTAGCAGGGGGTACCAGTATTCGTTATCTACTGCTATATAAAAAAAACCCTAGTGAATTCATTCATTGGTATTTTAAAAATGCTACTGATATTTATGTTGATTTTGTATCCTATAAAATTCCTGAATACGTTTATAATTTCTAAAAGTCTTTTAGTAGAGACTTCAGGTTTCTCTATATAAAGAACCCTGTCATCTGCAAATAGGAAAGATATGACTCCTGCCTTTTTTTTTGTGTGTGTGTGTGTGTGTGTCTTCCTCTTGTGTATGTTTTGTTTTTGTTCTGGATAAAACTTCCAGTACTGTATTGCATAAGAGCAATGAGAATGGGCATCCTTGTCTGCTTCCAGATATTACAATAAATGGTTTCAGTTTTTCCGAATTCTATATAACATTGGCTGTGAGATTGTTATATATTGCCATTAATATGTTGAGGTGTCTGCTTTTACACATAATGTATTCATGAATAGATGCTGAATTTATCACATGCTTATATAAATAACAAACTTGCTGAAAAAGAGATTATAAGAGCCAGCCTATTCACAATAGATTTTTAAAATCCTGGACTATAGGTAAACAAGGATACAAAGATATCTATGATGAAAATGACCAAACACTAATGAAAGATATTGAGGAATATCCCCCCAAAAACTAGAAAGTTCTCCCATATATATATTGTGAGAATTAATATTATTAAAGTGTCCTTACTACATGAAATAATTCACAAATTCAATGCAATCTCATAAAAATACAATGCCATTTTACATAGAAATAGGAAAAACAATCCTAAAATTTGCATGCAAGTACGAAAAACCCTGAATAGCCAGTCTTGAACAACAAGATCAAAGCTGGAGGCATCACAATACCTATGCTATTTAACCGAAACATGTGACATAAAAAACAGACACTTAAACCAATGGAATAGAACAGTGATTCCAGAAATGAGTCCACGCATCTACAACCAACTGGTTCTTGGCAAAGACACCAAAGACATACAGCGAGAAAGGACAGCCTCTTCAATAAATGATACTGGAAAAACTAGAAATCCATATGCAGAAGACTGACCCTTTAGCTCTACTACTCCCACCCCATTTAAAGTCAACTCAAAATAGATCAAAGACCTGAAACTATGAAACTAAAGGTTATACAGCCACATATAATGATTTGTATTGTATACAATTAGGCAAAAAGATCAATGTTGATACTGCCTGAGAAAGAACTACAGAAAGAAATGAAAACCTGGAGACAGAGATCACCAGAGCTCACTTGAAGAATAATAATCACACAGTAGATCTGTAATTCATTTTCTCCTTCCTAGTCTTCTAGAACTTCAGATGGTGTTGACATAAATCAGAGCCTTTTATAAACATGCTAAGAGTATTTTACTTGCCAAAAAAATTGAAGGAGTTCTCATCTAAGGATGCTTTAAGTGGCTATACTTGATGTACCATCAGGCTATGCTTGATGACTATTGAAAATAAACTAGGGACTGTTGCTGTGGCACAGCAGACTAAGCTGTCACTTGTGATGCCATCATCCCATATTGTAGACCTGGTTCTGAGAACTGCCTACTCCACTCCAGATCCAAGTGCCTACCAGAAGATGATTGTGCAAGTACTTGGGCCCCTGTCACATATATGAGAGACAAGTATGGAGTGCCATGCTCCTGGCTTCAGCCACTCTTATCTCTAGCCATTTAACCATTTGGGAAGTGAATCAGTAAATGGAAGACTCTCTCTCTCTCTTTCTTTCTCTCTCTCTCTCACACACACACATATGCACACACACAGAGTCTTTTAAATTCATACATACATATTTTTATAAAAGGAAATAACCTGGAATTTATTAATTGAGATTCACCTAGCTATAAAGCAGAAAGTAACACAATTTACCTGTTCTTGCCTGGCTCATTGGGTATAAAACTTTAGAAAATCCAAAGTTACATATTTGTACCACAGGCATTGTTAACATTTATTTATTAATCCAGAATTTAAGCATATCCTGCAAATGGAAAAGGAGCCCATCAAAAAACTTCATCTGATGAGTTTAGGGATCCTTCTAGTGAAGACTTGAAATTCTGCCTGGCTTTTACTATGTCATTTGGTGTTACAGATTGAATTGTGCCTAACAATATAAGTGGAAGTCCTAACACCCAATACCATGAACTGTGAACTCATTTGGAAATAGCATCTCTTCATGTGTAATTACACTTAAAAAGAGGTAATACTGGAGTAGAGTGAGCCTTTAATACAAGATGATTGGTGTCCTCATAAGAACATGATAGAAAAAGGCACAGGGAGAGAATAGTATGTGACAACGGAGAGAAGGAGATTGAGATTGTTCATCTGGAAGGTTAAGAGCACCAAGTATTACCAGCCACATTAAAAACTAAGAAAAAATTTTTAAAAAATTGGTTCCCCAGAGTATTACTTAGACCATGATCCTACAAACACTATGATTCCAGACATCTAGCCTCCACTATTGTAAGAGAATAACTTTCTGTGGCATTAAGCACCCAATTTGTGGTACTTTGCTAATGAAACCCTAGGAAGCCAATACAATAAACATTAGCAACTTTTTTGATGTTCACCATATGTGATGAGCCTGAGTCTGCTCCAGAAACAACATTCTGAGCAATGCAGATTAGTCCCAGTATTGGGGTTGCCACTCAAACTGCAAATTATAGTGACTAAAGAATTTATGGTCGAGAATAAAGGAGGGGAATGAAACATTTGACAAGAATTTGAACATGCAACAACTTTGCATCTATCCTTTTTTATAGAGATGAGAGTCTTGAGGTAGATCTCAGAAGACAAGCTTACCACTGAAAAATGAGACCTGTACACGTAGACCCAAGGAAATTGGCTAAGAGGATGGACAGAGAAAATCGAGTACAGGGAAACTGACTAGAAGTTCTACTACTGGAGATTATAGCAACTTTGATGAAAAGTCAGCCGTTAAAAGAAGAAGCAAGATAAGAAAGCTATTTTCTCCAGGCAAACATATCGTAAAGATGGAATTATAAACAAAAGTCAAAACACTAGAGGATATTGTGTAAATTCTGTGTGTACAATTATTAATTGGAGAGGTAAATTTTAGTCTATAAAATGGCTTGAGACATTACTGAGTATTTATGTATGATCTTTATAAAACACTGAAGTAAGGTAATTTGGGGGTAAAAAGTCAGAAGATGGCCCAAGAGCTTGGGTCCCTGCTATCCATGTGGGAGACGTGGAAGAAACTCCTGGCTCCTAGTTCAGCCTGGCCCAGCCCTAGCCATTGCAGTCATCTGGGGAATAAGCCAGCAGATGGATGATGTCTCCTTTTCTCTCTGTAACTGACTTTCAAATGAATAAATAAAGAAATCTTTAAACAAAATAAGCACATTGTTATTCAAAGTCAATGAAGATTTAGTCAAATGAAATATTAGGGGAATTGATGAAAAACATCAAGAAGAAATAAATTCATGTTAGAAGAATTTAATGCAGTTACATTTTTATTAATTTTCTTTAGAAATTTTTAATACTGATTCATTAAACCTAGTGATATTCTAAAGTACATAGGATTGATGGATAAGTTCTTTGAGGCATTTTAGTAGTAAGGTCAGTATTATTTTATCATTCTTGTCACATTACCCTTATGAAAGGAGACATGGAGTATGTTGCCTTCGATATTTATTAAATGTTTGTCAAATAATTTAGTTTGTGCAAAATAGATATCACTGTTATGCTAAATATAAAGAATGTCAAAAGAACTTTTTACAATAAGAAATAAATTTACTTTTCATATACATTTTAACTTGTTGTTTTTTATACTATGAAGGTTAAAGAAACAACCAAGCATTTTCAATTCTGAAACAAGTAAAAAATTACAAAATAAATGTACAATTTTGGATTGTTCTTTATACTTAGTATACATATAAATTTCATCTTATGCAAGTGCCCTCTACTGGACTTCATTATACGTGTTGTTAATGATAATGATGAGGACCTTTTACAAAGGAAAAAGATATTGTATCTATTAGTCATATAAAGAAAACAGCTTTTATAAATAAATTATAAAAATGGCATCTTAAGTCTATCATTTTTATTTTCAAAAATTAGATCTTTTCAAATTGCCCAATCTTTAAAGGGATAAAAGGAGTAATTCACAACCCTGTTCAAAGATGGAATTTGTCAATTATTATTTTTGTTCCTTTAGAAAGATTTCCATTTAATCAAGAAATCATTTGTGAATAATACTTCAAAATTAATCAACTTATTTCTCAACAACTCCCTGGATACTTTAGTGTATCAATTTAAAAAAAAAAGTAATTTAAGCAAAGGGGTATTTTAACAAAGGAAAGAAAAACAATTCTGCAGTCACATGCTTGATAAGTAATTTATAATGACTGCTTTTTCTGAAAGATGACAGCATAAATTTTAGTGATTGTAATACATCAGTATAATGAATATATCCCATTGTTAAAACAAGAGTAAAAGTTTTTTTGTCTTCTCAGTAGTAGCTATAGCAGTTGCACTATGATAGAGTTCCAGGAAAAATCAATTTTGACATGAGGAGAACTGTGGAAAATCATAATAGGGGAAAATTTGTACAGATAAGAAAAAAAAATATATATATATATAAGACACTGATAATTTAGGTTAATTGCAGTGTTTCACAGTTAATACTTCATGATCCTGTTATTGTTCAGTAAATCCATACCCTCTCTTCCTTCCATTACAGTTTTAATTAATCTTGCAACTTATTTTCATTTTATTTGAAAGAAAGGCAGACAGAAACAGAGAGACAGAAGCAGAGCTGCCACTACTGGTTCACTCCCCAAACACAACAGCTTAGCAAGAGGCCAAAGCCAGGAGCCCAGAACTGCATCTGAGTCTTTCATGTTTGTGGCAGGAATCCCAGCACTTAAGCCATCATCTGCAACCTCCCAGGGTGTGCGTTAGCAGGAAGCTGGATTGAGGTAGTGAAGCAGCTGGGGTTAGAACCAGGTACTCCAATATTGTTTTCTTAACCACTATGCCAATGCCCCCTCTACAACTTTTTATCTTACTGTTTTCAATTGTTAAATTATTAAAAATCGTTGTCTTCTATTTGCAATGATCTCCTTACTTCCCAGTCATCAAAGTTTCTTGATGAAGGAACAAAAATCAAAATTACTTTGGCTTGAGTGGACGTCAATTCAAGCAGCAATTCCTGAGAGAACTTGGTTGATCACAGGTTTGGAGGTTGGCTCAGCTCCACTGCAAAAAAATTTCAATCTTGCAGCAGGATTAAGAGAACTACTACTAGGAGCCATCTTTGGCAGTGCTTTGGCAATATCACTGGCAAATGTTACCAAAAATCCAAAAGCTACACAGACAGTCAAGAAAGGCAAGCTCATCAAAATCAGGAATATACTTATTTATTACAGGTTTTTGTTTTTATACACAAAAGTTGCCATGCAAGCTTTAGTATGAATGTATCTCTTAAATGTGGGTAAATATACACGGCTTTCTTTATTTTTCCAGTTGAATTTACCATTGTGGCACCCACAATGGTTGAAAAGTTGGTGTGCAATTTACCAGAAAGCTAAAGCAATGCCAGAAGGACCTCCTTCAGTGAGAGCTCATTGGAGTTTTAGAGAAGGTATACATGGATTCATACAGAGTTCAGCAACTTCCCTAACCTATTTAGAAAAACAGCTTTTACTTTAGATGTAGAATCCAATGCTGTCTGGCTTTTTAAAAATGTTATTTAAATTACACAAGTTTCATGTATTTCATATATACAGAGACAGGAACATAGTAATACTCCCCACCCCCCACATTCCCTCCCACCCACACTCCAAAGCTTCTTCCTCTCCGCTCTCACATTCCCACTTTTAATTTTTACAAAGATCTATTTTCAGTTTACTTAATGATCATACAATTAACCCTACACTACACTGTTCCTCAATGGGAGAGACAAGAGTTTTAAACAATCATTGAATCTCAAAATGTCCATTTCACTCCATAACATATTAGGTACTCTATTAGTTACCTCAGATCAGGGACTGGCTTATTTCACGAAGTATAATGGTTCCCATTTGTGTCCATCTTGTTGCAAAATACGGGATTTCTTTTTACAGCTGAGTAGTACCCCGTAGTATATATGTACCATAATTTCTTTATACAGTCAACAGTTGATGGACATCTGGGTTGATTGCATATCTTGGCTAATGTGAATTGTGCTACAGTGAACATGGGGGTACCGATAACTCTTTCGTATGCTGATTTATTTTGGTTTGGGTAAATTCCCAGGAGCTGGATGGCTGGATCATATGGTAGGTCTTTATTCGGCTTTCTGAAGTTTCTCCATACTCTCTTCCACAGTGGGTATACCAGTTTATATTCCCCCCAACAGTGGACTAGGGTACAATTTTTTCCCATATCCTTTGTAGCATTTTCTGTTGATTTCTGCATGAAAACCATTCTAGCTGGAGTAAGGTGAAATCTCATTGTGTGTGTGTGTTTTTTTTAAGATTTATTTATTTATTTATTTGAAAGAGTTACACAGAGAGAGGAGAGGCAGAGAGAGAGAGAGGTCTTCCATCCAATGGTTCACACCCCAATTGGATGCAACGGCAGAACTGCACCAATCCGCATCCAGGAGCCTGGAGCTTCTTCTGGGCCTCCCACGTGGGTACAGGGGCCCAAGGACTTGGGCCATCTTCTACTGCTTTCCCAGGCCATAGCAGAGAGCTGTATCAGAAGTGGAGCAGCTGGGTCTCAAACTGGCACACATTTGGGATTCTGGCTCTTCAGGCCAGGGCATTAACCCACTGTGCCACCGCACCGGCCCCTCACTGTGGTTTTGATTTGCATTTCTCTGATGGCTAGTGATCTTGAA
Source organism: Lepus europaeus (assembly GCF_033115175.1). Lineage (NCBI taxonomy): Eukaryota > Metazoa > Chordata > Mammalia > Lagomorpha > Leporidae > Lepus > Lepus europaeus. Next base: position 35,934,731 of record NC_084836.1, on the reverse strand, counting down.
TATTTTTTTCAAGTGTCTGTTGGCCATTTGAATTCACTCTCTTGAAAAATGCCTGTTCAAGTACTTTTCCCGTTTCTTAACTGGATTATCTATTTTGTTGTGTTGTTTTTGAGCTCTTCATAGATTTTACAGCTCTTTATAGTTTCTGGATGTTAATCTTTTATCAGTTGTGTAGTTTGCAAATTTTTTTTCTCCCATCTGTTGATTGCCTCTTCATTTTGCTGCGTGTTTCTTTTGCAGTGCAGAAGCTTCTCAGCTTGATCAAGTTGTCTAACTTGATTATCCCATTCAAGAAGTATTTATTGAATATGTGTCTCAGAGACTGGAATAGGCACTTTAACTGGTATAAGGATATAAATAGATGTCCCAAGCTTTCAAATCTACTGTGATTTAATATTAGGTGAGATACTATTTACAGTATTTATCAATAAATTCTATGGGGGAGGTGGTACAAACAAGATTCTCTGAGCACATCATTAGCTTAGTGGAAAAGAAAACTTTTATGAGGTAATATGTGAGCTTAATTTTGATAAATGAATAGTGAAATAAGTAAATAACAAAAAATATATGCCTAGCAAGAATAACTGCAAGAGAAAGGATTTAAAAAAAAAGTTGTGAGTAGAGGTGGCATGTTTGATGGTCCAAACTACCCAATTTTCCTGCAGTGAAAATCAAAATTTATAGCCAAGATGCAAAATAGCATTAAAAATATAAAAATGATACTATGCAAAGACATTTAAATTTGATTCTGTAGCTGATGGTTTTTCATTAAAAACTTCTAAAAAGATGACGATTGGGTAGAAACACCAGTTACTGGATGACAAAAGTCCAAGAAATGAGAGTAAAAGCAGACAGAAGAAGGTCGCAGAGGATGGGAAACAATTTTTAAAACTTGCATTTATGTAACTGTGTGAAAAGGATAAGAGGGTGAGCAGGAAGAGTTGCAGGGATTTTTTTTTTCCAACTTCTAGCTTGTTGTACAAAGTGAATTACGTGCCATTTATTAATATAGAAGATAACATATTCAAAGAAGAAATACAGTTCTGAGCATGTTACGTGTGAGGTAACTAATGGACCTGATGATCCAAAAGACACATAAAATGCTGGAAGAGAGAAAAGAAATATTAACTGGACATAGAGAAGTTGTTGTGTGTATGTAGTGATTAATGACACATGCATAATAAGTTCACTAATTTGACCTGCATCAATAAATATTCTCATATATACCTGGATCATAACTTTATATACTATAAGATATATAACAAATTGAGTAAATAAGACCTAAAGAGAAATTATCATACAATACAATCTCTATTATTTTATAATGTGTCCAGCCCATGTTATCTTACATACTGACCCTTCCTCAATACATGCAAAACAATAATTGCATAACATTTAAGCCCTTTTAGATTTATACTAATTCAGATGAGTACCTAATATAGAAATACTTGTGTAATTATTCTCAACACAATTTGATTGCTTCTAGATATCATGAAAAGTAAAAGAGGTTGTTGGCCTAGACATTGGCTAGGAAGTTGGTATAACAGGCGTAACAAACATCACTATCCTCCTGCAGTAATCAGTAATGTGGGTATTGAGCCTAGGGAGATTATTGACGCCATGAACAGGAGTGTCAAATTGTTAAGTCAGCAACAGAAGTCACTGTGTACTTACATCCCATGTGGGATCTGTCCTTAATGTGTTGTCTAATGTGCAGTGATGCTATAACTAGTACTGAAACAGTATTTTTACACTGTTTCTGCGTGGGTACAAACTGATGAGATCTTTACTAATTATATACTGAATCGATCTTCTGTATATAAAGATAATTGGAAATGAAAAAAAAAAACCTGGTGTTAAATTGGAAATGGCATAGAAAATTAATTAATTTTTTTAAAAAAATATTATGTAGGATCTCTGTCTTTAATGTGCTGTACACTGTTATTTAATGCTATAACTAGTAGTCCAACAGTATTTTTTTTCACTTTGTGTTGCTATATGGGGGCAAACTGGTGAAATCGTTACCTAATATATACTAAACTGATCTTCTGTATATAAAGAGAATTGAAAATGAATCATGATGTGATTGGAAGGGGAGAGGGAGCGGGAAAGGGGAGGGTTGTGGGTGGGAGGGAAGTTTTGGGAGGGGGAAGCCATTGTAACCCATAAGCTGTACTTTGGAAATTTATATTCATTAAATAAAAGTTTAATAAAAAAAAAAAAGAAAAGAGAGCCCAGACTAAAAACCAATTCTGTAGTTAAAAAGAAGTTTTAGGGCAACTGAATGTAATAGCAATAAATAATTGTTTTAAAAAATCTGATAATCACCACAGTGAGCATATCAGATGTTGACTCATTTAAATCTCACTACAGTCCTTCGATGCAAATATTATTTTTGCTTCTATTTAATGTACGAGAAACCTGAAAAACAGAGATGAGGCAAATTTAGGTCAGAATTATACAATAGTAAACACTATTCAGTGAAATTCTGAATGTCACCCATGCCACAATCTTGTGTATAGGATCATTACTAAATGCTTGTGTATTCCACTTTATTCCATAAGGTAGTACCACACTTATTCACAATAACAAACTCATCATTAGTTTAAAAAAAGTTTAATTCCTTCATGAATCTTGCTTGGTAAACCTAAACAGATTTGGTCCAGAAACACATTTTTTAATTCAGTCAGGGGAGTGTAAGCTCAATAAAGATTTTTACATCACAGCTGTGATGCAGCTGTGTCCACAGTACCTAAAACTAGATCACTTAGTAATCACTTGAAAATAAATTTAAATTGTGGCCAGAGCCATGGCTCACATGGTTAATCCTCCGCCTGCGGTGCCGGCATCCCATATGGGTGCCGGTTCTAGTCCCGGTTGCTCCTCTTCCACTCCAGCTCTCTGCTGGGGCCCAAGAGGGCAGTGCTTGATGGCCCAAGTGCTTGGGCCCCTGCACCAGCATGGGAGACCAGGAAGAAGCACCTGGCTCCTGGCTTCGGATTGGCGCAGTGCCAGTCGTAGCGGCCGTTTGGGGAGTGAACAAGCAAAGGGAAGACCTTTCTCTCTCTCTTTCACTCTACCTATCAAATAAAAAAAAGAAAGAAAATATATTTAAATTACCAAATGAATAAATAAATGGTACATCAATTATCCAAATATTAGAAAATACCCTGTTTTAACCAAGTATATGCTAGCAAACACAAGTGTTAGCCCCATAAGATATCACAGATAAAATTTAAGAATTTAAAAAATTTTTTAAAAAATCATTTAAGATGTCTCAATACTAATTTAAAAAAACTATGATTTTAATATATGGGCATGATTTCAAACTCCCTTATAAAAATTTTGAGATGGGTGTTTGGCCTGGTAGTTAACTCCTCTTCGCATACTGGAACACCTGGGCTTGATTTCTGGTTCCAGTTCGTGACTTCAGCTTCCTCCTAAAGCAGATATCGGAAGGCAGTTATAATGGCTCAATAATTGGGTTTCTGCCACCCTCATGAGAGGCCAGTATTGCATTTCAAGCTCTTGGCACTGGTCTCATCCCAGCACTAGTTATTATAGGCACTGGGGAGTGAACTAGTAGATGGGAGTTCTCTTAGTCCATCTATCTGTCTGTCTCTTTCTCTCTGGCCCTCTGCCTCTCAAATAAATGGATTAAACTTACAAATAAAGATATAAAAAATTGTATGATAATTATAGTGATTTTCTAAGAATATATTTGTGTATATATATATATATATATATATCGGAAATGAAAGGATAAACACAAAACTAGAAAGAAACTGTAATGCCATCATTCAGAAATACCCACTGTTAAATGCTTAGTGCCTATAAACCCAGTATCTAATCTGTGTGCAATTAAATTTTAATAAAAATCAGACTTATACTGTGTATGTTATTTTATTATCTTCTTTTCTTCTCTTAATGGTGTACCATTAGGATTTCCATGTGGCATTAAATATTATTTGAAATTGAGTTTGGGAATACACTGCATTCTAATAAACAATAAATCTGATTATTCATTTCTAGTATTTCATTTTATGAACTTTTACAAATAAAGTATATATTCTTGCATATGAGTACTTGTGCAGACTTCTAACATCAAATAAGCGTCTATATTTGAAATCTACCATCATTTTTAAGTTGAAATGACTACCAACTTACTAATATTTATAATTAAATGCATATTTTAATGTCTTCTGTAATTACCTGTTTCCCTTTAACCACTAAAACAATTATAGCTACATTAGCACAACTTGGAGAAATAGCAATTAATTCTTAATAAAAATTAAATAAATTGAACTTAATGATTATAATTAAACATTATTATTCTGCTTAGAGGTATAAGTTACTTTTGACATCTTTTATTTTTACTTTAATAGTTTCTTGTTATTTTAATGTAAAATTAAATTCCATTCCAGAAGCAAATTTTACCACCATACAGCCTTGCAAAATGAAAAGTTCTTAAATCTCACAACTGTAAAAAGTTTCATGTCAGAGGAGACAATTTAAAGTAAGCCTACAAGAATAAAACCATTTTTAAATTTTCATGTAAAATTCAACTGGTTATTAATATCTTAGAGTTCTTTAAAGATAACATTTTATTCATTTTTACCCTAGAAATAATGATAAAATCAGACAAGATTTAATCTCAGGAAATATTATATTTCCTACAATCATATGAGCTATTATTTTAGGGCCATGTAACAATAACACTTTTTTCATGGCAAGAAAATCAAAGCTTGAGGCTTGCATTGTGGCATAGTGAGTTAAGATGTTGCTTGCAATGCTGGCTACCATATGTGAGAGCTAGCCTATCTAGTTTCCTGCTAAACTGTATGGAAAGGCATTGGATGACAGCCAAAAAGAATGGGTCCCTGGCACCCACATGGGAGATGCAGTTGGAGGTGATAGCTCCTAGCTTTCACTTGAGGAGTGAACCAGTGGAAACAAGATCTTGCTAGCTCACTCTTTCTTTCTCTCTCTCCCCCTTCTCTGTTACTTTTTCAAATTAATGTTTTAAAATCTTTAAAAAATTTAAACATTATTCTGTAATACTCAACTGATACCTAAAGTACTATTTCCTATTCCTTTTGCCATGCTCCCATCTTTTAGACTATGTGAAGAATTTTGAGAACAACTTAAGTGCCTAATTTAATGTTGACCTATAAGTCTTCTTCCATTGAACACCTTAATCAGATGTGTACATGACTCACAGAGAATGATTAATACTAAATAAATTTTTATATTGGAAATGTGAAGACTGAGGGCAATTTGTAGCAAGGGAAAAAATACATGCTTTAAGAATGTATATATCATAAACAAGAATGAGTTCAGCCAAATTAACAAATTACATGAAAGAAAGTAGAACAATAAAAGCAGTGTCACTTTATATTTTCTGAGAACCCATCTTTTAAATGTTATGCTATTGCTTAATTCTACAAGTTTCTGTAGTGTGGTCTATTGAATATAACAGCATAAGTACAGCAGATAACACATTAATTCTCCCAAATGGGGAGATTTATGAGGTGGGGAAAGTTTACTAAATAAAATTGAACACTTTTAGGGGCTGACACCATGGCATACCAGGTTAAGCTGTGTGTATGATGTGAGCATCCTATATGTGTAGGTTCCTGAACTGGCTGTTTGATCCAATTCCCTGCTAATGTGCAGGGAAAGCAGAAGAGGATGGCTCAAATGCCTGGGCCCCTGTACCCACATGGGAGACCTGGAAGAAGTTCTTGGCTCCTGGCTTCAGCCTGGACTGGACCCGGGCCATTGTGACCATTTGGGGAGTGAACCAGCATATGGAAGATCTTTTGTGTCTCTCTCTTTCTTTGTAACTCTGCCTTTCAAACAAATATTTTTTTTAAAAAATTGTACACAATAATTGTTGTGTTTATTCTATATTTTATTTTTTCTTCAGAGTTAATATTATGTTCAGAAGCATTTCACACTCAGGATATTTGCATCAGTTAAACATTGATTGGTGCATAAAAACTCCAAAACTTTGAATCTATGGATTTTTGAACAGTTCTGTGCACTTGTACCATGTTCCACTGATCTCTGGGCTTGTACATGATTTTCTTGCTAGCTGGCAGCTGGGGCAACTTGACTTTGCTTCACATGGTCTTTTGTTTTCTAACAGGCTTGCCTTAGCTTGTTCTAGCAGAAGCAAGATTCTAAAATAGAGAATGGGAGCTTGCTAAGCCTTAAGGAGCTGTACTTGAAAATGACAAAATATTATTTTCACTTTATTCTATTACCCAAATAAAGTCAGAAGTACAGCACAGATTTAAGGGATAAACAGATTCCAACTCTTGATGCAAACTTTCATTAATCAGTTATGTCACACAGAAGGTATATACACAGAAGAAGAAATGTGGGTACTAATATTGCAATTGAACTACTATAGAATTTGTCCAGGGAACTCTATTTTCACATAGTGTCTTCCAAGGTTGAATTTGTAGCTTCCATCTTAGAAATGTTGATATAAAAGATTTTATCCATTAAGCTTACTCAATTCATTGAGCATAACCAAGTGGTCATTATTTTTAGTCATTACATTTGGGGATTTTTTTGTTATAGAGCAATAAATAACTGGAACAACAGGGTATGGCACAAACTGGTGTAATAGGGGACATCATTGGGGTAGCTTATATATCAGCAAATATCAGTAAGTACTACAGAAACCCCACATAATGAGTAATGTGTTACCTCAGGTTAAACCACAGAGTCACTGGTTTCCTCCTTATACAGGGATAATAGGGTAATTGACACATAGCTCTATGATTTGTTTTAACATTTAAAAATATCCATTTATTTACTATTTATTTGAAAAGTAGACTTAGAGAGAGAGAGAGAGGGAGAGAAGGAGGTAGACAGAAAGAGAAGAGATAGAGACAAAGAGAGACACTTCTCATCTGCTGGTTCATTCCTCAAATGGCCGCAATGGCCAGGGCTGGGCCAGGAGCCAGAAGCTTCTTCCAGGTCTCCCACGTGGGTGCAGGGACACAAGCATCTCGGCCCTCCTCTGTTACTTTCCCAGTCCATTAGCAAGAAGCTGGATTGGAAATGTAGCAGACAGGACTCAAACCAGCACACACATGGGATGCCAGCATTGCAGGTAGCAGCTTAACATGCTATGCCACAAAGCAAGTCCAAGCTCCATGATTTTAGAGTATGAACTGCATGCAAACAGACATAATTCATAGATTCCTTTCACATTATATTGCAAAATCCATTTATATTCTTACATGCTAAACATTAAACCTGAACAGTGATATTTTAAGCAAGTTACATAACTTTGATTAACTTTAATTAAGTTTACCAGGTTAAAGTAATTTAATGGAAAACCTGACAAATAAAGAGACAGTCTTGTCCAAAGAAGTAGAAGAGGGATGAAGCAAGAAGAAAGTGACTAAAAATATTTTAGCATGAAATACTACTATCCAGTAATTTGATACTTAAATTCAAATTGAGTTTAAGAAAGTTTTCAATTTTTTTTTGAAAGGCAGAGTTAGTGAGAGAGAGAGAGAGAGAGAGAGAGAGAGAAAGAAGTCTTCCTTCCATTGGTTCACCCCCCAAATGGCCGCTAAGGCCGGCACGCTGCGCCAATCCGAAGCCAGGAGCAGGTGCCTCCCCCTGGTCTCCCATGCAGTGCAGGGCCCAAGGACCTGAGCCATCCTCCACTGCTCTCCCGGGCCACAGCAGAGAGCTGGACTAGAAGAGGAGCAACCGGAACAGAATCCGGCGCCCCAACAAGGACTAGAATCTGGGATACGGGTGCCACAGGCAGAGGATTAGCCAAGTGAGCCACAGTGCCATCCAGACAGTTTTCAATCTTGAAAAAATAACCTAATATTTAAATTTTAGAAATGTCCTCTTCATACATTATTAATAACCTGTGTTTTCATTTAAAAGTGTACAACTATCATAAAGAAGGAAAATGCTAAAACACTTTACAGTGGAATATAAATCAGAAATTATGATATAATCAAATAATTCATTCAAAGGTGATATATTTCCTTGATCTATATATTTGAAGAGAGGCTTTGCTTGTTTAAAATATTATGTGTTTAATGATCAGGAATAAAGAAAGCAGTACTCAAACTGCCAAGATTCAGATCCTGATTCTGTCACTTAACTGTATGGTCTTGTGCTTCTGATTCTGAAATGTGAAAATGTAAACATCAGTAGAAATTCCTTCAGGGCATTTGTGTAAGAGTTAAATAAAGCAACATACAAAAGACAAGGAAAGCAGTTCTAAAATAATGTAATGTGCACAATGTAAGTGTAGGATGTTACTTTCAACAGATTAGTAGCTAAATTCCTCTTCAATTTAGGGAAATTATCTATCCAGTCCATTGTACACTTTTTGGAATTGTTAACTTTAAAAAAAATAAAACTAGCATTTATTGACTGCTAAGTAATCTTCTAAACCCACTATATTTAGAAATAATGTATTGACTGATATGGTCATTTCAATCTCTATAAGGCAGAAACTGTTATCCTCACTTATCCTCACTTTTAGGATACAAAGAAAAAATAGAACTTCAAATGCTTTAAATAATCCACTCAAGGTAAACTGTAAATAATACAGTAAGGAAGCACAGCAGGTATTGTAGCCATAATCATTGTAATATGATGTGACCTCTAACCTGTTCTGGATTATAAATTACTCCATTTTTTTAAAAAAATGTATCTGTTAAAATTATTGCCTCCAACAGTCTGTCCTTTCACTGTCTTTTTATTTGCCAAAAAAAAAAAAAAAGAAAGAAAGAAAGAAAGAAAGGAAGGAAGAGAGGGAGGAAGGGAGGGAAAGGAAGAAAGGGAGGAAATGAGAGAAATAAAGAATGAGCATGAAAAAACAAGGCAAAAGCTCAGAATGGTAAGAGAAAGAAAAATGAACACAAGGATACATAAATGCAACAAGCACAAAGCTGTTTATGAAGCTAAGAGTACAGGTGTGGTTAAGACTGACACCACAAAGCTTGTGTGCAGATCTCAATCACTTCAGAAGAGCCTTGCAGGAAAACGATGACACATTTAGCACAGATACATAGAAAGCATTTGCCATAGTGGTCAGACACTGACTAAATGTCCTTGTCCTGGAATCCCACTAATGGGTATATATCCAAAAGAAATCAACATGTTTTATCATAAAGATACCCACAATGCCATGTTTATAGCAGCACTGTTCACAATATCCAAACCTTGGAATTATCAAGGTATCCATCATCAGATGAGAGGATAAAGAAAACATGGTGTGTATACTCAATGGAATATTATTCAGGTAAAAAAAATTGAAATTCTACCATTTGTATCAAAATGGATGCAACCGGAGGACATCATGTTGAATGAAATAAGCTATAGTTGCACTCAATTCAGATTTTTTGATACAATTTTCTGATTTAAGTCTTCTAAAATGAAAAATAATCCAAAAATATCCTGAAATTTAAAATACTCTCAGTGAGATTATCAAACAAGCATCTCTAGATTTTGTTGTCTTTCACCAGACATTTATAGACATCCAATTAAAGAGGTTTTGTCCTTTTCCCTTTATTGCAATGTAATCAACAATTTGAGATTGAGATCTCTGTGTGAACTCTTAAGATTCTTAAGCATTATGTCTTAGGATAACAGAACATTTATTTTCTCCTATAGAGTTCTATATGACTTATTTGAAGTTTCCAACTGAAAAATGCTAACAATCTTTGGAGACTCAATCATCATAGCACGCCAATATTGATAATACTGTTTTCTTTTTAAATCTGTTGTTTTCATTCATGTATATGTTTTAAAAGCATGCCTGAATATGAAGTGAATACACTGGAAAATTGTCATTCCTTCTTGATACTGCAATAAATACTTTGTAAGGCAAGTTTAATTTTAGAATTAGTTATACTATCAGGTAACTCTGGGATATTTTATGTTGTCCTTTTATTAAAGGACAATAGACTTATACAGTAGCCAAATTGCTATTTAAATACAACTGTACTAAAGCATCAAATAAAAACTAAAAACCATTATGATGATGTTTAGAGCTCAGAATCTAAAGATAGCCAAATTGATTTCATATTTCATGTCTGCCACTTACCAGCATGTGACTTGGTCAGGCTGTTAAACTTCTGAACTCCCAAATTTTCACCTCTAAAATTAAGATAATAATATTACCAACCACATCCAACCTTCTGGAGGCTTTATTAAATAATATACATATAAGGTACTTATAAAGTATTTATTACATTTTAATAGATAATTATAGCTTTTAATGGAATGTGACAGGGTAGAGGGACAGGGCACATATTAAAATATCATGGAGAATAATTTAAATATCTTGCAAAATTCTTTTCTTTATCTTAAAGACTATGATTTAATCTGCAATATTCAGTTGATTCTTTACCAGAGAAATTTGTTATTAATCATAAAGATCTACTCAAATAGTCTCTTCTGTTGAGAAACAGTATTTGTTTTCTTCATACTGTTTGTTGATCTCTTTTACTTACTGTAGGGTTAACTACAATCATTAAGTAAACTGAAAATAGATCTTTGTAAAAATTAAGAGTGGGAATGGGAGAGGAAGGACGAAAAAGAGTTGGCGCATAGGCGGGAAGGAGGGCAGGATGGGAGGTATCACTGTGTTCCTAAAATCTATATATATTAAATATATGAAACTATATAACTTAAATAAAATTTAAAAAGATATCTACTCAACTTGTCCCCATGAGGAACACTCTTTTGTACATAATCTACTTACATATTTATCCACAACTCATGTAAGTAATGGAGAAATGGATTCAGCAATATAATATGGCAATGGTATCTGGCATCAAAGAATGAGTGTTATTTTTTCACATAATTTCCCTGATGGCTGGTCATTTATTTTTGATGACACTAGAAGTGCAATACTATCAACAGAAACAAGAAATAACTAGTAAAGCATGCTTCCATCAAATAGATTCACTTCATAAAGAAACAACTGAGACTCCATGTGATTTTGCACTTTCACCACAAACTATACCTTATCAATTCAATAATCAATGTTCATTAAATATGAAACGACTAAGAAAAATTCCTATCATTTGTATATTAGCAGTGTAGAGTAAACTTAACATCCCTTTATAAGTTATCTTAAATCTGTTAAGTAAACACTGACCCTGTAAAGTTTTTAAGCTTTCAAGGTAAGTTAAATACAATCATGGAGAGTCATCAAGGGAACACTAACTTGTGAAGACTATATTGGTTTGGAATACTCTCCATAATGACATATACATTAATTGTTGAATTTCATTAACTAAAGAATGAATATGCAAAACGATAGCCATTTCAATAAGCTAGCCATTTAATCAAAAACTATCTTAAAAACTATTGCTTGGACTCTTCAGGGTCACCATGTGTTAGGGTAAATCAGTAGAGATGGGTGGAAAGGGATGTTTGCTTAAGTATAAAGCCTCTTTTAGTAAATAAAAAATTAAAATAAATATCCCAGGTAACATTTAATAGATATTTTTCAATCCATCTATAATTTAACTACCTTAACTAAAAATATTAAAAATATACATCTGTACAGGAAAAGGAAGACATTTTGTTATAAACATCAGGGTTGTGTTTAATGCTAAAAGTGGAAAACTATTATTTCAACAGTATATAAGTATGAAATATTTCAAATCCTAAAACCTGACACTTTTATCCATACACTCCAGCAGATTAAAGAATGAAAGTGCATCACCTCCAGTGGTGATACATAGGCTAAGCTTTTGAGAATTGATTTTTTTCATTTGCTCTAAGCTAGAGCATCTAGCTTAGATGACGAATAAAATGAGAATTTTATCGCACAATATAAAATGAGACTCATCATGTAAATTGAGTGTGTACCTAGAACATTAATCTGCAATACCTTGTGCCACATATAATTATATAAACATTTATTCTAAGTAGATAAAGCCAAGGCAATTTTATAACATAGTACAGTTTTCCAGTATGATACAGAGTTGATGGCTAATTAGTTTGTTTTTTTAGTTCCCAAGAATATTTGAAAATGAATTCATTTCTCTTGGTAATATTTCCCTTAGGAGGAGTGCTTTGCCAGAAGTTAACACGTTCAAATTTCTAATTGTCTTCATTTGGTTACCTTTATGTTTATAGTTTAGAAACCCATTGCTCCCTATAGAAAATTAATTTGATTAATCATTAGGTTATATAGTATTCTTTTCTTCCCCTGGAACCTAATACATTTATTTAAGATGTATATATTTCTACTCATAATGTTTGAGTTAATAAATAATAAGTCCAAAGAAACTAAAAGTTAAGATTTTACATATAGCTTTCATTACCCCTCAATACACTGAAAGAGACCAACTGCCAAGCACTTATGTAACTATTTATTTCATGGCAAGACACCAAATTTTCCTTTTACTTCAACTTATAGTTAGCTAGAAATCTTTTCATTTTAGTCTTAAATTGAATCAATGGAGTACAAGTTTACACGCAGTTCAGAATATATCACTGAGAGATTTTCCACTATAACTTTCCTGTGGGAACACTGCTTACTCTGCTACCAGACAAGTATTTTAGCTGCTTTCCATCAGGTCATCTGTAACCAGTTATAGGATGCATAACTACTTTGAATCCTGTTTCAGTTTTTCTTAGTAGAATCTAATATTTTGGGTACATTTAAAAAACAAGTATGGACAAACCAAGTAGTTGATTCACTGAACCAACATACATGTGCAACAGTTTCTTCAGTCAGGTTACCTAACATTTAATGTTTAATTGTTAACTCTGTAACTGTGATAATCAGAAATCCTATGAAATATATAATAAAACTCAACTCATGCAATCATGTAGGGAAAGAGAGACTCCACTGATTCCAAATTTTAGGTTCATTGTGTATCATTGTATCCGGAGACACAAAGCACTAGAACTCCATCTTGCTCTATCCTCCTGATTTCTTCCTCCTAGAATGTCTGTTTTCAGATAGCTGTAATTCTCATGGTATCAAAGATGATCAATATTTGCTTCAGGCCTACATAGTTCTTACAACACAGGGAAAAACATTTCTTGGGTATGATCTTTATTTCCTTAGGTTTGTTCCATGTTCATTTCTAAACATGATGTTAGATGAAGAGGAATGATTAATCACTAATGGTAGATAAAGGGAAATGATGTGTAGCATAGTCATTTACCGGATATACAATCTCAAAAGTTTAAGGGAGATATTCACAAAAATAAAAAGACTGTGGACAGATAAATTTAGAAAACATATAATGGAACTTCAAAAAGATCATGGAATATATAACTATAAAGCGGGTATATTTTCACACTATTATTTTGAAATTCATTCATAGTTTTCTTCATAATATGCTTGTTCCCTTTCATTACCACCAACAATGTATTAGGCAACTAGTACAACCATTATGGAATACATTATGCAGATTCCTTAGAAATCTGAAAACAGATCTACCATATGACCCAGCCATCCAACTCCTGGGAATTTACCCAAAGGAAATGGGATCAACATATGAAAGAGTTATTTGTTTACCTGTGTTTGTTGTAGCTCAACTTATAAAAGCTAAGATATGGAATCAACCCAGATGTCCATCAACTGATAACTGGATAAAGAAAATGATATGTGTGTGTGTACATGCATACTCAGCCATAAAAAGCCATACTCAGCCATAAAATGAATGAAAGCCTGTCTTTTGTGACAAAATGGATACAACTGAGAATCATAAATGCTTAGTGAAATAAGCTAGTCCCAAAAAGACAAATATCATATTTTTTCTCCAATATGTGGTAACTAATATAGCATACAAAAATGTATATGAATGAAACTGACTTCTTATGATTTGATTGTTGTTTTTAGTATCTGTTTATACTCCTGTGGAACTGTGGTCTTTCTACTTCTTACTTGTTGAATATTATGGTTAATGATGCATTAAGCCTGTGATTACAGAATGGATTGAAATCATATTTTTGCAAAAACTGGAGAAAAAAAGAAAGGAGGGAAGGAGGTAAGTTGAGGGCAGAAGAGAAGGGTGAGAATTATGATTATCTTATGGTAATGTACATGAAATACATGAAATCTGTTCTCTTTATATTAATAAAAATTAAAATGTGAACATTCCATGAACTTTTTGAAGATTCTTCATACACATGAATCTCAGAATTTTTGAGACAAAAAAAAACTTACCTTTTAATATAATTTCCCAAGAAGTTTTTGAAGTACCCTTATAGATGTCTTTACTGTTAACTTAAACCACTTTGGGAGTTGACTTTTTTTTCCAGGTATATAAAGAGAATAACCTATAACTTCTATAATGGTAAAGAAAATGACAGAGTGATTCAGTAGCTAAGAGATTTTTAAAACTATTTGGGAAGATGAAAACCAAAAAGAACTCTACTGATGATTTAAGAGAAAGAAATCACAAATAAAGAAAGTACAGGAGGGGCTTTAGAAAAGTCAGGAGGGAATCGTCACCCTGAAAGAATTCTGATCTTGAAATCATCAGGAAATTAGAGTAAGATATAAGAAATTAGAAGATGAATTGGCAGCATATCTAAAGATCATGTGATATCTCTGTGTCTTCCTCTTCCCTGTCATCTACTCAGATACTTTGTTTCCTGTTAGAAGTGGATGAGTATTTCCTTGCATTGAAAGGAACAGAGGATTCTCTAAAGAATGGAACAAACTACTGGGAAACGAATCAGAACATGGTGTTATTCATTCCTCCGGGTAGAACCTTCCATCTGGTATTTGGGTCTATGCCATACTAAAGGCTAAGCTTGCACAACATGACTTACAAAGACAAGTAGATCACCTGTCAATATTCACTGCCTTCCTAGGCAGCCAAGTTAATTGGGAGCAAAGAACTCCAAGAAAAGGTGAAATTTACACTTCTACAAAGGAACCATTGCCAGCAATCAGGAAGTATAAACTCAAATTCTTCTAAAATACAATGGAAATAATAAACACTGCTAGACATATGTAGAAAATATGAAGGAAAGGATGCAAACTGTGTAACAATTCACCCTATACAAAACAGACAATTCAGGAAAATAGCTTGTTTTAAAAAATAATTTGTTGAAACGGTTTGCTAAGTATTCATGTGATATTGCTATTGTCAGCAAGCGATCTAGGACTTGCTCCCTCATTTCTCTATTCTAAGCCCAACTTGTTCTTTCATTTCTCTATTCTCTTCAAGGTAGGAAACTAATTCTATTATGAAGGAATCTGTAGGATGCACAATTTAATCTTTAGACCTTATAAAAGAGATGGCTAACATTTTTCTGCAATAGCATAGCCAAAATAAGAACTTAAATAATAATCTCATAGCTAGATTCACTTCGCCATCAGCGAAGTATACAGTAAGTAGAAAAAACCTCCCTTTCAGACCAAAGGGAAAGAAAGTTTTAAAGTGAGAATATAATTTTCCTCATGGGCATTGTCTACCTTAGAAAAACTACTACAGAACATGCCTGTGACTATAGACTTGTAGTTCAGGCCACTGAAGATTAGAGATGGGACTTGGGCACTCCCTTGACTTGCATCCTCTGGTCTGCTTTAACACAAACCAGGAGGAAAAGAAAGCTAGGCATCAGAAGCAATGGGTGGCAGGCCTATTACTGGCTGATCTGTACAGTGATCTGCCCTCAAGGAGACCCAACAGGCCAGTCCACTGCAGTGGCTTTCAATGTGGTAAGCCTGGGCTTCAGCAGAAGTCAGCTTGTGAAGAGCCCTGGCAGCTCTGCCAAGAGTTGGATCACTGGAAATGGACCTGCCCTGGAGTCGAAGGATGCCCAGGTCAGAGCCACAGATCTTATTGGCTCTAAGCTGAAAAGCCCTTCTCTCAGCCCAACTTCCAAAGTGACCACTGCAGCTGAGGGGATGGTCAAGTAGGGTCAGCAACATTGCAGGCAGAACTGTAAATTTCTTGTTAGAGATGCCCCCTGCCTTTACCTGGCCAGCTCTCCTCCCAGGCCAGCCAAGTAATGAAAGTCAACAGAGTGCCTTCCCCTAGGAGGTTCACACCTCCCTTAGGATATACCCCATGTGAAGAGATAGATAGGTCTGGGCCTCTGAATTTACAAGGCCTAAAGCCCACCAGAGTATTATCAAGCCCCTTCTATCAGGTTCTATTTGCCTCTCAATCAGAAAACTTAATTGTAGCTTAGACAGCACCTTTCTTAGCTCCTCTAATAATGACTCTGTCCTTTGTTCTAGGCCCTGTCTAGTGCACTTGGGCCTCATTCCTTTGTAAGCATAACCTCTACCACCAATGGCTCTACTCCCAACCTGTGTGTACTGATGGTCCTCTTCCCCACTTAATGCTGTATAATTGTTCAGACCTCGTAAATGCCACTCTTAGGATCATTGGTTACTATCCTCACTCTGTCTTTTATGATCTTGTCTAAATATGATCAGAGTCGGCAAACTTGGAAGGCTTCCATAGCCTTGGCAACTCATGACGACAGCCTAGGATGGTTACTGGCGCCATAAACTAGAGTGTCAATTTGTTGGGTCAACAACAGGAGTCACTGTGCACTTGCTCCTCATGTGGGATCTCTGTCCTTAATGTGCTGTACATTGTGATTTAATGCTATAACTAGTACTCAAACAGTATGTTTCACTTTGTGTTTCTATGTGGGTGCAAACTGTTGAAATCTTTATACTAAATTGATCTTCTGTATATAAAGAGAATTAAAAATGAATCTTGATGCAAATGGAAGGGAAGAGGGAGCGGGAGAGGGGAGGGTTGTGGGTGGGAGGGAAGTTATGGGAGGGGGAAGCCATTGTAATCCATAAGCTGTACACTGGAAATTTATATTCATTAAATAAAAGTTAAAAAAATATTTTATAAAAGCAAAAAAAATAATAATAATTTGTTAATATAATAAAGAGGACAAATATCATGGATTTCATAGATACAATTCTAATGTGATAACCATATCTCCCTCCCTCTCTTTTCCTTCCCTCTATCCTACCTCCCTCAATCCCTGTCCTTCCTTCCTTCCTTTTATTTCTTTAATTTTTGCAAAAACATTATTTCAATCCCTTCTAAAATCACTGGCTAAATTCACTACTAACCATAATATTCAACAAGAAACAAATAGGAATACCACAGTTCCACAGAAGTATAAGCAAGGGATAAAAACAATAATCATATCACAAGATGTCCATTTAATTCCTATTCATTTTTTATATTCTATATTAAATGTCACATATCAGGGGAAACATGATATTTGGCTTTAACTTTTAAAACTCAAGAATATCCAGGGATGTCCAGGCCAAAATGTATACTTCCTCCCATAAAACAGAAACAAGATGTTACCTTAGAACGGAGTGGAGAACACTATTTTTTTTTCTGCCAAGAGCCATTTGGATTTTTGTATCATTCATGGGCCATATAAAATTATCAATTTAAAAATTAGCTTGTTACAGATTTACTGGATTTTTAGTCTCATCTGTGTTTTGCTTTGTGGACCTTATGGCCCTGTGGGCTGAATGTTCTCCCTACTGCCTTAGAACAATCTGGGAATAAGAAATTCCAAAGAAAGAGTGCAGATGCAATGAAAACATATCTCAAAAAATTGAAGAACATATCCAAGAAATAAAGATTTGAGACTATGTGCTAGATATTGGGATTATAAGAGTAAATATGTTAATCAAAGTCTTGGAGATTGCAATCTTATATATAAGAAAATAAAATATAGAACTATAAGTATAAAGAAGTTATATTTTTATTAGTGTCAATCAGTTCCCAGTTTTATCTTTTAGTCTAATAAAAAGGACTTAGACAAAAATTCAGTATTATATAATCAGAAAAAGATTTTGTGGTTTTTGTTTTGTTTTGTTTTTTGACAAGCAGAGTGGACAGTGAGAGAGAGAGACAGAAAGAAAGGTCTTCCTTTGCCGTTGGTTCACCCTCCAATGGCTGCTGTGGCCAGTGCGCTGTGGCCGGCGCACTGCACTGATCCAATGTCAGGAGCCAGGTACTTATCCTGGTCTCCCATGGGGTGCAGGGCCCAAGGACCTGGGCCATCCTCCACTGCACTCCCGGGCCACAGCAGAGAGCTGGCCTGGAAGAGGGGCAACCGGGATAGAATCCAGAGCCCTGACCGGGACTAGAACCCAGTGTGCCGGTGCCGCAAGGCGGAGGATTAGCCTGTTGAGCCACGGCGCCGGCCAGATTTTGTGGTTTTTCAAAATGTAAAATATCCAGTGATGCTGGGTCTTAGTCCACCCGTACAAGGATGGACTGGGTCCGAGGAAAGGTGAGTGCGCAGCTCGTCCGTTCCCCAGCCTCCCGATCCCGGAGACAATCAGACGCAGCGGGGAGCCAAGTCTAGCAAGGACTCATTTACTTCCTGAGAAACAGAACCTTTTATAGTACAAAACTGCAGAGTCATTGGGGCAGGGCTAAGGACCAGCCAACCACTTAAAAATTCACCTTACGGGGGGGCTTTCTATAGGACTAGCCATATGTCTATACACTTGTTACTAGTTTTGTTACCTCCCCTGATGTTGCGCAACCAATCAGTTTTAGTGGTAAACAACTTTGGATTCCGCCCACCTTACTTCCCCTGAGGTCCATCATGTAACTAATTTCCCCACATATTCCCCCTTTTTTGTTTTAGCACGCGGTCCCTGTCTTAGGTTGCCCCTGGCCGTCCTTGCCCTTACCCGTCATTGGTAACCCAGGCAGCTTGGCCATGAGCCCTGTCTTAGGTTGGTGCAGGACGCTGGGTGCTTTACCCGTCTTGGGGTGTCGCGTGACTTGTTATTATGGGAGCGTGGTGAGCTTTCTCCACCGCCTGTCTTAGGTTGTTCCGGTCCATCCGGAATCTTACCCGTCGTTGGCAATGTGGAGAGCACCGGGGACACTTCTCCAGTTCAGGGGATCATAGCCCTCTGTGGCTAGCAGCCTCTAGTAATGAACCTCAACCTGTCTTACCCTTGTTGCCTCTATGTGCTGTTGTATAAACTGTATAAGCCTATTCATTATGCATGGGCCAATAGCAAGGATTAAAAGCAGGGTAAGAAGAGTCCAAGAAGAGAGAAGAGGTAGGGAAAGAGTCCATTAAGGCTCATCCAAAGGGGGCTTTCTTGGAGTTCTCTTCGTCTTTTTTAGGTCCTCCTGAAGTGTTTTGATGATCTCGTTTGGGTCATCGAATCCCCCGTCACTGGGCCGGGCACTTCTTGTCAGGATCACAGTGAAGAGTAGCGTCCGCATCATCACCTGCCTCTGGATCTCCATCCGTTTCTGGAAGAGGAAAGACAAGGGGATCTCCCTCAGGGGCAAACTGCTCCCTGGGTGGGTTGTTACTTGCATCGGGCATAGGCCTGATATTTCTGGCCGGTATTCAAATTGGAGTCAACTCCCCTATGGGGAACACACAGCCAAATCCTCTTCCCAACTGAATCAGCAGGTCAGGCCCTCTCCAGAGTCGGGTGAGAGGGTCTCTCCATCTAACGAGCATCTGAGGTTTAGCGGTTAAATGTCCCCAATGTTTTTGGAACCTTGACTCCCTTGACCCTTTCGAAAAATCTAAAATATTGATAGTAAACAAGGCCTTATGTAACTGTAGATGGGGGGTAGCCACTCCCCCTTTTTGTTTTAATAACTGTTTTTTGAGGCATTGATTTTTTTTTTTCACATTAGCCTGTTCCTGTGGGTTGTGAGGAATTTTAGTAGAGTGTTGAATCATTTTACATCTTGACAGCACTTTTAAACATCCCAATTGGTTATTATCTCTGTAAGATGAGAGATATATCTTTTGATATCTCCAGGGGCCCTTTTGAAGATACCAAAAGTTTAGAGAATTTAGAACTTTGATTTTTAGAAAGTTTGTTAAAGGTGCCAAGAGAACTTAGAGTATCTGGTTAGAATAGAATTCCTGAAATGATAGCCCTTTATTAGACAGGATGATCTTAACACTTTTAGACCAGATCTAATCATAAAGGTATTTAGCAATGCTTTTCATCAATTTGAACTTAACAGAGACAGTAGAGTACACAATAGATTACCTTGACAGAACATGAATTTTATGTTTTTTGTTATTGAATAAACCAGAAATAAACACCTTGAACATAAGAGTTAGTATACAAAATGATTACATAACTTAGAACTACTTAACAGAGCTAAAAAGAGCTTACATGACCTAACTTTAGAAATGGCAGAGTAACCCATTAAGCAGACACTGTTAAAAAGAGACACTATAGTTTTTGCAAAAGCAGATCTGTAAAAGAAACAAGTTTAAAACATAAAAACTTATAAGACCACCTTAGCTGGAAAGCAAAAACATGAATACAACATAGGTCCGACATCATTTACAATATTTTAATACACTGCAAAATTTGAATAGACTCAAACAGTTGTTACTTTAACAAATTTAGAGTCCCATCCTTTGAGAGTTCCAGGGATCCTACTGGAAGTCCCAAAGTTGTTAGACTCCATTTGAGAATTTAAACTGTTAGAGAGTCCAATCGCTCAGCCAAGAACTAGTACGTATAACCAAAGCTGTGGGGTAGATCTGATCAGAGTTAGGTAATCACTCAAACATTAAAGACAGACAAATCCAATAAAACACGAAACCTTCAAGACACGTGCAAACTCTTAGATAAGTTAACTACAGCAGCACAGAAAAGAGCTGGTCATCAGCATAGGAGCCCATTGCTTAGGACAGGGAAACACATCTGAAACAAAGCGGCAGGGAATGAGAGACTTCCGTAGTGCTGGAGAAAAGGTCTTATTAACTGTAAGGAAAGACTCATTAGGTTGGAAAGGGTTAATGGATGAAGGTTTTTGTTCCTTTAGGTAAGGCCAGTGGTAGCCAAAGGCATTTTTTCTTCCCCCTCCTAGTGAGGACAGCATTGAATTGTAAATGGAGAGGAAAAAAGCAGCCCAAGCACTAGTCTCCCTAGAGTATCTGGCTGTGGCCTGCAAGGGTGCAACAGGCTACACTGACTGGAAGAGAGTGCAGAGAAAAGCCATGGTCCCCCATTTACAGGGAAGACTGTGCACGCCGGGGCCTAGCAGGACTGGCCATGGGGTTGGGTAGGCACGCTGTTTACAAGATGGCGGCGGGCGATTCAAGGGAGGGGAATAACCATAAAGGGGTGGCCACATGGGCGGAATTGGAGGCGCAGTGCGTTGAGGCAGTGTTGGGCTTTTAGGGGTTGCCGCCACACCAGAAAGTTCCACCTTAGTTTTAACTGCCTCTGGGGATTTATGAGCCTCCCTCAGGCCAGTGCAGGCCTTCCGATGATCAGCATTCATTCCTTCCCAAACCAGCATTTTAACAAACTGATCCCGAAGGTCCCCAGCTGGCAACTTACGACGGAGACTGTGTTCGACCCTAGCTACAAAATCTGGCAATAACTTTCCCAGCTTTTGTCGCACCCCTGCGATGGGAGATTCAGTGGGCCCCTCATCCAGCTTGTACCAGGCATTAAGTCCTGCCTGCCTCACTTGTTCACGGTACGGAGCAGGTAGCACAGCTTGCTGGATCCCCGTAGAGAATCCTTCCCCCGTCCCAGCCAGCATAGTGTATGTAATAGGGATAGCTGGCTGGGCTGCTCGGTTAGCTTCGGCTCTCACCCGGCACTCCTCCTTAAAGAAGGCGCACCACTTTATGAACTGCGAACTCGTGAGGACTGCTTTGGCCACGTCCAACCAGTCCTTGGGGACGCATGGATGATAGGCTATATCTTGTAGCAATGTTTGGGCCCAGGGGGAGTTTGGGCCATCCTCTGCTACTGCCTTGCGGAGTTCTTTGAGGTCCTTGGCCTCCCACGGGTACCATTCCAAGGGCCTATTAGCCCCCGGAGCTAAATTAACAGGGTAGGCCTGAGGCAGCGAGTTCCCAGGCCCAGAGTTCAATTCCTTACACTGCTTTATGTCCACCGGACAAGCTTTCGCATAGGTTACCTCCCCAAGCCCCTGTCTTTCAGTGGAGGGCTGGCCATTGGGATTTAGGTCACACAGGTCCCTCTGCGGGGCCACACAGAATGACGCTCCCTCTTCGCTCCCAGGCGCGTATGGTGGGGGCCTGGACTCCTCCGAAATGTAGGTGGGGGGAGGAAATTTTACTTTTGTTTTAACCTCCACTGTCTGTGTTTCCTCATCTTTCCTACTGTCGATATCTTCCTCTGTCTCTTCTGTATCCCAGAGTGCCTTAAAAATAGAATTACCCATAATAAAGGTTTCACTCACCCTGAGAGACCGCTTGGCCTCGGCCAAAATGTAACTGTTCGGGCCCCACGTTGGGCGCCAGATGCTGGGTCTTAGTCCACCCGTACAAGGATGGACTGGGTCCGAGGAAAGGTGAGTGCGCAGCTCGTCCGTTCCCCAGCCTCCCGATCCCGGAGACAATCAGACGCAGCGGGGAGCCAAGTCTAGCAAGGACTCATTTACTTCCTGAGAAACAGAACCTTTTATAGTACAAAACTGCAGAGTCATTGGGGCAGGGCTAAGGACCAGCCAACCACTTAAAAATTCACCTTACGGGGGGGCTTTCTATAGGACTAGCCATATGTCTATACACTTGTTACTAGTTTTGTTACCTCCCCTGATGTTGCGCAACCAATCAGTTTTAGTGGTAAACAACTTTGGATTCCGCCCACCTTACTTCCCCTGGGGTCCATCATGTAACTAATTTCCCCACACAGTGATGGGCCACTTTTATTAAAATTTAAGCTTTATCTTGCAAACTTTTTCTGGTTAGTACATACAAACTGATGAAATAAATCCATTTTATAATCTTATAATCTCTCAAAACATTTTTCTCAAATAGATACTTGGTTTCAATACAGTTATTACTTTCATTCACCATATTGGTATGGTTACTATTGGTAATCACAACATGGGTTTACTTATACATAATACTTTATTTATTCAAATATTATAATGCTTAAGGTGATGTTTCATAAGATATCTACACCGCCAAGATGCATGTTATATATCATTCCTATAATATGAGCAGATTCTCCACGATTAATGCAATAATAAATTAATTCTTTCTTTTTTAAGATGCATTTATTTTAAAGAGTGACAGAGAATGTATAGCTAGTAAAGTGAGGAAAATAATTCAGGAAATTTTCGTTTAACATCTTTGAAATGCCAATGTCTTATACACTGTGCTAGTTGCCGGTGGCAGAAAGGATCACTAACATCTTATCCCTTCTCTCAGAAGCATCAGAGTCCACTTTAGAGGTACGTATCCTGCTCACACCTTTCATGATCTTTCTTTTGCTAACCCAGTCCCAATTCTTTTTTTTCTTCCCATTCCAATCATCTTGTGGGCTGTCACCCAGATTTGTTTGTTTTTTGCTTTTTAAAATTTAGGTTTCACTTCTTTACTCACTTGTATTTAAATTATTAAGTAGTGTTTTAAATTAAGTGATTTCTGTTAAAATAAGCTTTCATGATAATTTTGACAATGCTTCTTGGGCCACGTTCTACTTGAAAACAAAATCAATTATATGGAGTGTGAATTACCTATTTCTTAGAAGAATAAAAGAATGGGCACATTAATTCAGTAACTGACTATTCATTCTCCTTTGATCATTTGTTAGCAACTTCTTAAATGATAGAATTTTCACTGGCTATCACATATCACCCATTACACTGTTGTATTCATTAATTTGTGGGAAAAGGTTATGTTTACACACTTTAACAATAGTGATATGGACGATTTACTTTGGAATATACTAGTTCAAACCTTAAAATTCAATAATTGATAAATTATAGGCTAAAAATGCAGATCTGTAACAAAACACATTACAAAATAAACCAAATATGTCTCAGCAATCAAAACTGCAAATCACCACTGATATTTCATCATTAAGCAGTAATAGTAGCTACTTCTTATTCTGAATATGAAAGGCCTTATAAAGAAGCTTATTCCCAGTTGGCGTATTGAGTCACACAATAGAATAACCAAGTTAGAGCCTTCATTAGGCTGAAATATATTTGAAATGACTAAATAGTAAAAATACAAATAATATCTTATATGTACATTTTCTAGTGTATTATAGTGAAAACTCTCAAGCATAAAGAACAGTTAAAAGGTTCTTACTGTGAATACTTACAAACCCAGTACCTAAATGATAGAATTTAATATTTTAGTATATGTTCCTTATCACATAGCCATCCATTAATCTATTCCTCTTTCTTTCCATAAATCTATATATTATTTTGGATGCACTATCAGGTTGTTTGTGGACACTGGCTAGTATATGTCCCTGTAAAGATTTCAGGGCATGTATAATTGCTTAGAATTCATTCTTTTTCAGATAATATTTTCAAGTAGTGATATGCATAGCTATTTAGTATCCCATTAAATAAATTCCCATGAAAGCATACATCTTTGCAAACCAATTCATATCAAGATATAAAATATTACCATCATCCCAGAAATCTCCCTCTTGCCCTTCACAGAAAATCACTGCACCAAGTCCCCAGATACAAATGCTATGTTTATCATTTATTTATTTTTGGCCAATTCTAGAACTTTGTAACTGTAGCTACACTTTTTTTGATATAAGCAATGTCCCTCTCAATCAACGTCCCTCTCAATCAACGTTTTAAAAATTCATCGATGCTGTTACATATACTAACACTGATATTTCATTTTTCATGGCTGAATAGCATTCCATTTTGTTTTCTGATTCTCTTACTGATGGACACATGGTACGGATCAAGAAAGTTTTGGCCATTATGAATACAACTAGTATGAATATTCTTGTAGATGTCTTTTGTGAGGCATGTCTTCAATTCTAATGGGTGAATACTTAGGATTGGAATTTCTGGATCATATTCCCATCTTATAATAAACACCCAGACATTTTCAAAGCAATTCAATATTCTAAACTCCCACCAAAATTATTTAAGAATTCTAATTCCTCCACATTCTTGGGAAACATTTGGTGTTGCCAGCCTTTTTCACATTAATGATTTCTGGTCATTTGGTCAATGATAGTAGTTTCATTGAGGTTTAAGTATGATTTTTTTATGATAGATAATATTACATATTTCACATGATTGTTACTCATTCTTACTTTCATTTGTGAAGCATCAATTAAAATAGTTTGCTAATTGGTATTAAGTTGTCTTTTTTTTTTTTTTTAGTTTTTGACTTGTATGTTTTTTTCTGTCTCCTGAATACTACTCCTTTGTTCAGATACATGTTTTCCAAATATTTCAAAAACAGGATAAATATCTGATACATGATGGCTTATATATTCATTTCCTCAGTCACATATTTTAGTGAACAAAAGTTTGTTAAGGTATAATTCATTCTTTTTCTCTATGTTTGTTTCTTTCTATAGCCTAAGAAATCTTCTTCCAATTATGAAGATATTCTCTTATGTTTCCTTCTAGGAATTCTACATTGTCTAGATTTTAAATTAGGTATGTGATCCATTTCAAATTATTTTTTTATTTAATGACTTGCAGTTGATTTTTTTCCATAAAAGATATTCAGCTCTTCTATCAACATGTTGAAAAAAAATCTCTTCTCTCTTTCTCTCTCTCTGTTTTTCCTGATTCATTATAAAATAAGTATGTTCTGATTGTTGTCTTGGACATTGTAAATTATGTACTGTAAAAGTTCTGACTTTTAATATTACACCAGTACCTTAAAAAATCTGGAGACTTAATTTGACAGAACTCGGATTTCTTTTGTTATTGCTCTTTCTAAAGATTTATTTACAGAGAGAGGGAGAGGCAGACAGAGAGAGAGAATGAGAGAATCTCCCATTGGCTGGTACACTTCCCAAATAGCCACAACATCCAGGGCTGGGCCAGGCTGAAGCTGGGAGCCAGGAGATCCATCAGGGGCCCAAGTACTTGAGCCACCCTCTGCTGCTTTCCCAGGCACATTAGCAGGGAGCTGGATGAGAAGTGGAGCAGCTGGCACCCATATGGGATGCTGGCACTGCAGACAACAGCTTTACCATCTGCACCACAGCTCAAATTTCAAATTGTTATTTTTCTTTCAGTGAAAGACAGCTTAAATCTCATATCAGATCACAGAGCATTTTCTAGTCTACTTGGAATCTTCTCCATGTATGTATATTGAGAATAATCAGAGATATTTTTTAAAGAATTATTCATTTATTTGAAAGGCAGAATGACAGAGGGAGGGAAAGCAGAGTAAGACAGATCTTCCACTGGGTGGTTAACTTCTCAACTGGCCGAAACAGCCAGGTCTGGTACAACACTGGAAACTGGCATAGTTTAAGTATAGACTCTGCAGCTCCTTTCTCTGACTTTTCTTCTGCCTACCATTTTACCTACAGCTTTCTGGTAAGTGAACCCTGTACTTTGTCTTATGCTTAAAACAGCAAAACAGAAAGTTTCCACTGAAAACTGCTGGTAAAAGCAGTAGAAATGGGAAATCTAGGTATCATATCCCTTTTAGTATCTACCTATTTCCACTATTCTCCAGTCTTCAGATAGTTGTTTTATATATTTTGCTTTGCGTGTGTGGTTATTATCTGTGGTATGGTATACACAACCATAACTGAAGTGGGACACTTATGTTCATTTTAGACATCTATTCATACAAGTATGTAATAATTTCTTCCACCAATAAAAAATAGTATGATACATTATGATTTTTAATAAGATTGGTAATGACTTTACTATATTTTTGCAAGAACAAAAGGAAAATACTGGGTTAGTATAAAATGAACCAGTAGTGGAAAGATAAAATTTATTAAGAAAGGAAAAATCAAAGAGAAAATTGTTTTCTGTTTTGTTTGATGATTTTTAGACAAACATATGAAAAGTCAAAGGATAAAGCCATTCCTTGTTTGTTTGTTTTTTTTTTTTTTTTTCTTTTTAGAACTGGAGATAGAAAAAAGTGAGGAATGTATGAGAGCTCTTTGTATTACCACCTCATATTTCCAGCAGGTAGCTTTTATACTACCTTAAAATTTTTTTCTTATTATTAAAAGACAAAAACTATTTTTTTTTTGGACAGGCAGAGTGGATAGTGAGAGAGAGAGACAGAGAGAAAGGTCTTCCTTTTGCCGTTGGTTCACCCTCCAATGGCCGCCGCGGCTGGCGCGCTGCGACCAGCGCACCGCGCTGATCCAATGGCAGGAGCCAGGTGCTTATCCTGGTCTCCCATGGGGTGCAGGGCCCAAGCACCTGGGCCATCCTCCACTGCACTCCCTGGCCACAGCAGAGAGCTAGCCTGGAAGAGGGGCAACCGGGATAGAATCTGGCGCCCGAGCCAATGCCTCAAAACAAGATACCAAGTTTATCATAAAATTCTGGCTAAAATTTGTAAATTATATATTCAAACATTCCATGCTTATAAATGTGCAACTTTCTATAAACTAGAGAAATATGAAAATAATGAATATTATTACAGTAAAATAACACAGAATCCAATAAATTAGCCATTATTGATTTTATATGCCAATTGCCAAAACTTCAGAACAAAAATGAATCTATAAATCTCTTCTATATAAATTTATAAATTCAAATATTGCTCAGTAAGTGTCTATAGACTTTTGTTACATAAAAGTTGCCTTGGGTTAGTGTTAGCGTAACACCATTAAGCAGTCATGATGTATTGGGTACCTACTGTGCATACAGCAGTTATTACATATGAAGAAAGCTAAAGAATTATAGATTGAAACAGAGAGCAAAACCAAAATAAAGAGAAATGCAAATGCTATTATTGTTTTAAAAGAGATTGGCTGACATTTGGAAAGAATTAGCAAAAAAATTATGAGATTAAAAAGTTTAAAAGGTAAAAATAATGAAATCAAAATCAAAATCAGCTTTGCCCAAATGGCATGGAATGCAACTTATAAGAAGAAAAGAATGTATCTACAACATGTTTTTAACAAACTAAAGAACTCCATTACAGGGCACTTAAATGTGAAGTCCATTCGACAAAAGAACTTGGCAAACAGTACACTGTAGTTAAAAATGAGAAATAATTAATATAAAACTGATTAAGAATTTAAGCTTGAAAAATATCTATGAAGTGAAATAAATCAAAAGTAAATGATCTAAAACAAGTTGTAATAAATGATGTCTGGAATATACAAATTAAAAAAATACAAGTTAGAATTTTACGAAGAGAAGAATATTAGTTGACATTTGTTGCTTTCTAAACTTCATCTTTATTATAGCATTTTCATACCCTTAGTCTTAAATAAAAAACAGATACTTTCTTATTATTTTCCATGAGAAATTGTGGTTCAGATATATTTGGAATGGAATTATGGTAAACTACATTTTTCAGCCAGTGACCTTATAGAAGTCTTCATTTCATATCCTAAGGGAATTGAATGGAATTTTCTATCTTAATATAAAAATGAATAAAGTTAGTCAAATAATAAAAATAATAAAATAAAAAGTGTTTCATTTTGAAAGACCTTTAGTGAGAGTTGATTCTCACACACACAAAATAAGCTCAGCATTACTATGTACACCTAAAACTTCCCAGTTATACTGGCTAGGTTTGATTTATGGACCTATCTAGAGGAGATAAACTATCTAGAGGAGATAAACTATGTAATAAATATTTTACTACATTTTCTGCATGATTCTGTGATAGCAAAAAATGCTGACAAGAAAGATGACAGGATGAAAACTATCTCTTCTTAACATATCTCTTTATTTTATTAAAAGGCCACATCCATTCTCCCTTATTATAATGAGAACAAAACTTAGTCTAAATTGCCATTAGTCAACACTCATGGTATTCATGTTTTGCAGAATGTAACATCTGCACAGCTGGAGTATACTGCATTGATGGCATTTTGCAGTGGCTCTCTGCCAGAGGGCAGATGTGACAGAGACTATACTATGTGCTTGCTTATGCATTAACTTAGTTGTTATTCCTGGTAATGTGACAATAATCACGATTCCTCAAACTTTTACTCCACACATTAAGAATCAATTGAGGAAAGAATATGCTGGAAATGTTTAATTGACACCTGGTAATATCAACAAGGTGTTAGCATTAAAACTTACAGGCGGCCAGTGCCATGGCTCACTAGGCTAATCCTCCACCTGCGGCGCCGGCACCCTGGGTTCTAATCCTAGTCGGGGTGCCAGATTCTGTCCCGGTTGCTCCTCTTCCAGGCCAGCTCTCTGCTGTGGCCCGGGAGGGCAGTGGAGGATGGCCCAAATGCTTGAGCCCTGCACCCCATGGGAGACCAGGATAAGCACCTGGCTCCTGCCTTCTGATCAGCGCGGTGCGGCGCCAGCCGCAGCGGCCATTGGAAGGTGAACCAGTGGCAAAAAGAAGACCTTTCTCTCTGTCTCTCTCTCTCACTGTCCACTCTGCCTGTCAAAAAACAAACAAACAAAACAAAACAAAACAAAACAAAAACTTACAAAATGGTTATTAATGACTTCAATGAAAATCCTGGATATAACTGTGGTGCACTTTTAAGATGTTTAATTGTAAGAAATAGGCAGACATTGATGATTGTGAGTGCAAATGTGATTCAGAAGGTTGACTTTGAATAAAGATGTTTTAGTAATAGTTGAACTGGTTTATTTCCCTTCTAATTTCTTTATATGGATGCATAAGATATATGGGTGGTAAAATTTCAAAACCAAAAATAAACTTGAGTTTGCTATACATGTTTCTTTGCTTTTTAAGGAATAACTAAAATACATTGCTACTGATTTATTGATAAATTTTAAGACTAATATATATTATATCATGCATAGAATACAGATAGCATCCTGTGCTATTAAAAAGGCTGAGTTTTGCAGTCAGACACTATGAGATCAAAATCTGTCCTCAAATGCTTCTGTACTTTATCGAACTTCCTTGTGTCTATTTTATTATCTACATTTCATGGATAATAATACTATGTTATCTCATAGTTTATTTTAAACTTAGTATGTGTAAGGTAATACCTCTTGTGTTATTTCTTTTATAGTTATTTGAATTTATCACTCAAGGAACAAGAACTTGGAATTAAAATTATGAACAGTATAAAACTTTAGGCTTTACTTTACAAATCTTTTCTGGTCACATTATCAGCATGTGATCTTTGAAGACAAGAATGAGGAGTGAGGTGTGTGAAGGGATATCTGAGTCAATAGAGGGTTTAACAAACAAAACGCACCCATCTAGAACCCACATAAAGCCTCTTAAATCAGGATTCAGGACAAAGGTGAGGTACAGAGTATAGAAGTGAAGTGTGTGGGTCATTCTTATCCCAAAACTTTGTGAGCCATTTTCCCATGATTTAGGTTTCAGAACAACTTACTTACAACACACTGTACACTGCTTAATCATTGTGACTGTCCTCTCCTGCAGCTTAACAACTAATTCAGAAAAACAAGATGTGGCAACTGTTCAGTTTTTCCTTTCTCTAGAGAAACAAAGGAAAGAGGAAATTAATAGCTCAGGACCTTATCTGTGTCCTTTGCTTCATCATTCTCTTTCACCAAAACTGTGACTCTACCTTTGATAAAAATAGTAAGCACATTTACTTTATAAGATCATAGGAATGGCAAAGCTAGACATTTGAGTTGCTAGCTTGAGATAAGCTAATCTTTACTATTGGTATGATATTTTTTCTTGCTGTAAGAAAAGATAAAACTTTAGCAACAAAATAGTTAAAACTTGAGACTAGTGATTTTATTGAGAGTACATATATATGGTTTCTTCTCAAAATGATATGAATAATATTCAAATATCATTTTCTGCTTAAAAATGATTCATAATAAGTTTGCATCATCAAATTTCACACCAGGGAATTTGTGTGCCTGTAACTTATTTAACTGTAGATGTATTATGCATTATATAGCATATTAACTTTTCTATGCAAGTGGAATCCTTATAAATGAAATCTTTAATCTTAACCATGGAACCAGAAATTCCATTTAATGTCTAGTCTATGTACTGATTGATATCACTAAAAGGAAATCTTCAGTATTTAGGTGCAATTTATTATTTCCCAAGGTGTTGCAAACACATTATGCTGTTAACTTACTATAACTCAGATAGCATTAGGCTTTTCTCCAGGCAGCTGAGAACAACAACCAAGAGCCTGGCTCCAGAGCTTTCTTCTTGACTACAGACACTTACACAGATGACAACACCAGAGAATGGTACTTAAAATGCTGAGATAGAACTACTAAGTGTCTATTCTACTTCACTCCTCTAATTTTAAGATTTATAAGTATATTGCGTCCACCTGGATAATCTGCGATACTGTCCCTATTTTAAAGTGAGCTTTGGAATAACCTTAATTATATCCACAATTTTATTGCTCCTTTTCCATGTAACAGAATATATTCACAAGTTCTGAGATTTAAAACATGGACATCTTGTTGGGGAAGAGCAAGCCAACTGCCTAGCAATGCCTGCAAATCAGTACTCTCAACTACTAAATTACTCAACCCTTAACAAACATGGTCAGCACACAGGTGGTTTCTGTTTGGGTCAGCCAGACTAAGTCTCAAATACTCTACATATTCCAGAGCACCAAGATGATTAAAGCCAGACAAATTTAGATTTCTGAAATATGTCTTGAGTCTAGTCATAAACTCAACAGGTACTGAGATGAAATGTAAGGGGCAAGAGTGCTACTCATTCAATTTTCATGGGATTTGAAAATGTACAATTGTTTGAAACAAAATTTTCTTATGTCTATGCTATAAAAACATGCAAATTATCTTAGTATAAAATATTTTAAAAATATGTTTACTCTCCAGTTACCTTGGTCCTATTAACATTAGTCATTTGTTTCCAATAGCTTTTTCTTAATCTTTCCTTGTGCATTCATTCATTTATATCCACAAAAGAAGGTCCAAATATTATTTTTCTCTATGATTTGTGTTCATCAAAAAGTTTCACACCAAAAATTGAGAGTTTTTGTGTATCAAGATAATTTGCCCCAAAGATTGAAACTATTTGCCTTTTCCTAAATACGTCCTAAACTTAGTCTGTCTTTATGATCTCTGGCTCACTGTTCCCTCATTCTCTCCCAAACACATCGGTACATTTTCTTTTTTTTTTTTAATTTTTATTTTTTTTTATTTTTGATAGGCAGAGTGGACAGTGAGAGAGAGACAGAGAGAAAGGTCTTCCTTTTGCCGTTGGTTCACCCTCCAATGGCCACCGTGGTAGGCGCGCTGTGGCCAGCGCACCGCGCTGATCCAATGGCAGGAGCCAGGTGCTTATCCTGGTCTCCCATGGGGTGCAGGGCCCAAGGACTTGGGCCATCCTCCACTGCACTCCCTGGCCACAGCAGAGAGCTGGCCTGGAAGAGGGGCAACCGGGACAGGATCAGTGCCCCGACCGGGACTAGAACCTGGTGTGCCGGTGCCGCAAGGCGGAGGATTAGCCTACTGAGCCGCGGCACCGGCCGGTACATTTTCTTGATCTATACGATCCGATTCTCTCTCCTGTGTGGTATAAACAGTACTTTGTTCCTTCTTTATGATGACATATTTTATATCTTGTCGTAATTTACTGTTAGTTCCATAAACTTATGAATTCTTTGAAAGAATTCTTTGCAAGATAGGATGTGGATGTAGGATATAAACGTTCAAGTGATTTTAATAGAGAAACATAGCTTTTAAATACTCTTTGTTAAATTAGTATGTTCGTTTTTAAATTTTTCATATATATATATATGAAACTTCCTGTTTTATAATTATCTAATGCTCTATTACTTTCCTGAAATTAAGTTAATAGATTAAAAGCTGCCTTCCTATGCATGGCTACAATTACCTAATGTCTGAACTTGGAAATTTGAGATATTAAAAATATATAATAAAGGACTTTCTTGGCATGTCAGTGCTCAGGAAGGTCTACCCTAAACAATGGGAAGTGGTTGTACCTAAATGAGGTTGCCCCTGTATGTAGAATCACAGTGGATCCAGTTCTACAGATGTTGAGCCATACCATGCATGTTTTATTGTCTACTTAAATATAATTATGAGAGTCACTTTTACTTTATCCCCCGACAATATGAATTATTCATGGTAAATTCCCAAAGAGAACTTACTACAATTTATAAGCACACTTTATAGTCCATGAGGACAGCCCTTGGCAAGCACTTTGCTTCTATAAGTTGAGCTACATTAGATACCTAATTTAGAGTGGAATAATCCAGTATTTGTCCTTCTGTGATTGGTTTATTTCAGTTAGCATTATGTCCTCCAAGTTCATCCGAGTTGTTGCTTATTGTAGAACTTCCTTCTTAGTTAAGGCTGTATAATTTTCTGTTGTTCTGTATATATCACATTTTCTTAATATTTTCATCTACTGATGGACATTTAGTTTGTTTCACATCTTGGTTATTATGAATAATGCTGTAACAAACATGAAAGTACAGATATGAATTAGTTCTTTCCTAACTTTTTCATTTTCTGAAAAATTTTGAAATACATGCATGTTTTTATGACATTTTCCATAAACTTTTTGAAGACCCTTATATGCATTTTTGCACCAGAATAGACCTGTCTTTTAATTCCATTCTTTACCAACTTTATTAAATATTCTCACATACTCTCCCTTTGCAAAGAAATAATGATAAGGAGAGTGTTTTACAGCATTTTCTCTTCCTAATGTTCTATGGTTTTTCTAACTCCCACCACCAAATTCATGTTTACATAATATGCAGCTGATTTTCATTCAAACCAGTCAATAACGGTCAATCTGTGCACATATGCAGGTGTTACATTTTGAACATAATATACAAGCCTTAATTTGTTTACTTGAACTTAAATTCATACAATCATGGCATCACGAGTCTATTTTCCTTTTTGTTTTTGTCACGTTTTGTATAATTAAGATTATTGAATCTTTTGCCCCAAGTGCCTTTTACAAACTGTGTACATTATAGCTTTCAGCAGCTATTTTTGTAAATGTATAAATGAATGACTAAGTGAAGTGACTAGGAAAGAGTCCTAGCCAGAGACTTGATATGATTTTCCTATAGTTCCTGAGTTATCAACTCTGAAATGATCATTGATTTCAGAAGATAATACTAATGGATTTTGAGGTTGTAATTGGGGATTCTTTTCCTTTCTGTACTTGTATTTGCAGCCAGATCAAGATGACCAACAAATGCACAGCTATTTTGGAACTTTGAGGATGGTCTGATGAGCCACAAACTATGTAAATAGATCAACACAACTGGGTGACCTAGGTCAGCAAAGAAAACATAGACACCACCTTCAAGTCTTTTTAGTAAATCTGGGCACCACTGCTCACACAAACATGTCCACGGGGCAACCTCTCCAGCTATAGGGCTGCTGAAATGCTGTACAATGGAAAATATAGGCCCTGTTGGATCAAAAGTAAACAACTATGAAATAGTAAGCTCTCGATAGACCACAAGTATACTTAAGTAGAAAAACAGCATCCCACCATGCGATTACTTTAGCCAGCTGTGCGAATTTGCCTTGGGCTGAGCCAGACTCTCTGCAGTGCCAATTTGTCATTAGTAGAATTCTGGGTATGCATCTTTTGGAGCCAAGAAAATGGAGTGGGGTGGCGGGGGAGGGAGAATGTGAATACCTGAGTGCTTTTTGGCAAGCAAAGCAACTGGACACAATCACACTCTAAACTCTGCCCTGTGAAGGGATCATAGCATTAATGCTGGAAATAAATGTCTAACTGATTTGTTTGCCCTTGCTCTCTTGAATAAAAGAGCACTAAATCAGCCATCAACACCAGACAATGTTTTTCCATCCAGAGAAATGTAAAACAGAGAAATTATTCATTCCATTAGAGCAATGCAGAAGAGCTAACATATCTTTATAAAACCAGGTTTTATTTTTGAGCCAGAAAATAATATTTATTATTTATCTCCTCTGAGTTAGGTGTTTGTAGTTGCTTAATAAATATTTCTGAAAAGTGCCAGTATTCTTAAAGATTTTATATTCTAATCACAAGCTGTAAAACCAATGAAAAAAAATTTTATATTTATATTGAAAGAGACAAATACAGAGGGAAGGAAATAAGAGTATGCCATAATGTAGTGTAATACATTATATTAATAGGCTAAAAACAATAAGGACTGATCAAGATGAGATGCAAGTTTGAAGGTAAGCAGCCTTTCACTGGAAATGTCACAAAAGACACTCTGAAGTGTCCGTGAAATGACATCTAAGCTTATACGCATTCATTCATTTATGAAACATGATAGAATAGGAATTTTCTTAACAGTTTGGCAAATTTGTGAATAAACAGGCCAAGATCCCTACCCCTGAAATTTTCAAGGGATGGGAAAAAGGAGAAATAAAAAACGATCAACAAATAATAAATAAGTCATACAAGGAAATGTTATATACACCATAGAAAATGTCATGTGGAAAAGGGGTTTCCAAAGATGTGGTGTAGGGTTGCCATTTTAAATAAGATCACAGGGAAACCTACTAAGGAAACAGTATTGAGAAAAGCCTTGGGCTGGCGCCACAGCTCACTAGGCTAATCCTCCGCCTGCGGCACCAGCACCCCGGGTTCTCGTCCCGGTTGGGGCGCCAGATTCTGTCCTGGTTGCTCGTCTTCCAGTCCAGCTCTCTGCTGTGGCCCGGAAGGGCAGTGGAGGATGGCCCAAGTGCTTGGGCCCTGCACCAGCATGGGAGACCAGGAGGAAGCACCTGGCTCCTGGCTTTGGATAGGCACATCGCTGGCCGTAGCAGCCATTTTTCTCTCTATAAAAAAAAAAAAAAAAAAAAAGAGAGAGAGAGAGAGAGAGAAAAGCCTTGAAAGAGGACAGAGGCAATATCTAGTGCAAAATCCAGGGTGATTTGCTTGGAGATGATCAGAAATCGCAGAGGCCAGTATGTCTGGAGCAGAGTAGCTGAGGGGGTAGGTAGCGGGAGAAGATTTCAGAGAGGTAATGAGAGTCCAGGACTTTATAGGACCCTGTAAGTTCTTTGTATTTGGTTTTGAATGCCTAGTCCATGGCTATGTGTCAAAGTATTTTTGCCTCAGAAATCAGTACTACCTTATTTGGGAGAAAAGGAGGTTTGATAACAGGAAGTATATCTACTCAAAATGAAACTCCCTCTCTCTCTCCCGCTCTCTCTCTCTCTCTCTCTCTCTCTCTCTAAGATTTATTAGTTTATTTATAAAACAGAGATGGAAACGCACACACACTGGGAGCGAGAGAAGGAGAGAGGGAGAGAGAGTGAGAGCTCTTCCATATTTTGGTTCACTGTCCAAATGCCCGCAACAGCCAGCCAGTGCTGGGCCCAAGCCAAAGTCATGAGCCACAAACTCCATTCTGGTCTCCCACGTGGGGTGTCAGGGGCCCAGTCACTTAGACCATAATCCACAGGTGCATTAGTAAGAAAGTGGATCAGAAGCAGAGCAACCAGGACACAACTAGGATGCTGCTTCTCTCTCTGGACCTCTAAAACACTTCCACCCCAAATCCCCAACCACATACCTCTCATACTCAACTAAACTTAAATGTGTGCTCTCAGCAGAGGAAACCATTTGAGTTACTGGTCCATTATGCTAACAAAGACTCAGAACTAGTGATGCAGCTTATTGACAGCACATGTGGTAAATGTCCTCATGACTGACCCCAATGCAGATATGGGTTAAGACTCGGCCTCTTATAACACTGGAACTTCAGAAAGTGTGGGAGGGAGTGTATTGGGCACTCAGATTGAGGAACTTACTGCTCTATGTAGGACCTATGGTGTGCGGACTATGGACAAGCAACAGCAGCATCACCTGGGAACTTGCCAAAAATGCAAAATTCAGACCTCAAAAGAGAGCCATGGAATCAGAATCTATATTTTAATTAATTATTCAGAAGGCTTGTATACACATTCAAATTTCAGATGTATTTCCCTGAATTATTACCTCAGCTCTCAATTCTTTTACACCCAGTCTGCACAGCTATGCTCAAGTACTTCAAGCCTGTTTCTTATATGAAAGTACATGGAAACCAAGAAGTAAAATCATGTTCTTCTTAACAAAAACTCTTCATGCGATCTCTTTTGTAAGCCTGTTCTACTTTCATATCTGTATTTTTATAACCTGGAAGTGATTTGTAAAATAGCTTATCTGATCAGAAGTCCTTCATACTAATTCTCTGTAATGTGATATCATAATTATGTAATTATTTGTTAATTCATTGTTGAAACTTTGTTTCTCTAGAGAGCTCTTGAACTGAAAATTTCTTTTCTCTTAGCCTAGAAATTTGAGTGGGTTCTTCTGCATGTTTGGAATTACAAAATGTTCAAATTTATACAGGAAAAAATTGAGGGGAAATTGTTTTTCTCATGGTTTGGCAAACAATATGTTTTTTATTCTTCTGTGTTGTAATAAGTAGATATAAGGAATATACTTATGGGTTCAGAATTTCTTTCTCCACATAAGCATTTTTAGAAATAAATAATAGCATATTATTTAGATAAAATATTCATAATTAAAAATAAATGGAAAGGAAAGTATTCATGGTTTCATATATACAAAGAAACCATGTATATGCATAACATTAAATTCAATGACATATCCAGCAAAAATAATAAACCTCGAAGTCATATATAATTATGCCCACATAATTTCCACAGCTGCCAGAGTAATATCCCAAAATCCCAACACTACCACCAGGGGAAACATAAATATATCACAGGACATTTTTCTCTTCTAATTCATGGCAAATAACAGTTTATTATTTTCATTCAAACATTGTATTTGAAAGTGAGTATGTTGCAGAAATAACAACCTGCAATATTGCCTGTGGTTGGCAATGATGTCAAATCATTCCCAATGACTCACATTTGTTTATGATCTGGCAACAAGTTCAAAAACTGGTAAGTATATTTACTATTTAACTTGGAAGTTGGAGGCATTTTTTCATTAAAAGTCTATGCATTGGGGCTGGCATTTGGCCTACCATTTGGCATTTGGCCTTCCATATCCTGTATATTAGTGTGTGAGCTAGATAACTGGTTCTAGTTCCTGACTCTAGCTTCCTACTAATGCTGACCTTAGGAGACAGCAGGTATGACTCAGTTGATTAGATTTCTGCTAGCTGTGTGGGACACCTTAATCCAGTTCCTGGTTCCTGGCTCCCAACCTGTCCCAATTGTTGTAGGAATTTGGGGATGAACCATTAGATAGGATCTGTCTATCTATCTATCAATCTCCCAAATAAATGAGTACTTTTAAAGTTTATGCTTTATGACATGAGAAATACTGGGATTGAAAATTTGAAGAGTTATTTATAAAATGACACGTAGCTCAATTCAGTATGGTACACTAAAGATTACCACTTATTGGCAGGTTCAACTCTAATATTGGAAGATTACTAATGAACAAAAAATCATCAAAATATTAATTGGTTTAGTAGAACAAAGAAGTTAACACACTTTAAAGAAAACATAAAAAGGGGCCAGTGCTGTGGCATAGTGGGTAAAGCCACCACATGCAGTGCTAGCATCCCATTTGGGCACTGGGTCAAGTCCCAGCTACTCTACTTCTGATCCAGCTCCCTGCTAATGCACCTGGGAAAGCAATAGAAGATGGCCCAAGTCCTTGGGCCCCTGCAACCATGTGGGAGACTGGGAAGAAATTCCTGGCTCCTGGCTTCATGTTGGCCCAGCTCTGGCCATTTCGGCCATTTGGGGAATGAACCAATGGATGGAATATCTTTCGCTCTCTGCAACAGTGTCTTTCAAATAAATAAATATTTTAAAGAAAAGAAAAAGAAAACATAATATGCGATCACAACCTTTTACAAAAACTTGAATTAGATTTCTCAAATATACTACATATATTTTTTTCTACTTTTTCTAGAGAACATTTTTGAAGAATTAATGTGTTTTTTTTTTTCCCCAAAGTCGGGGGAGAGAGGGAGAGGAGAGAGAGAGAAGGAATCTTCCATTCTTTCCATTCTCTGGCTCTCTTCCCAAATGTCTGTAACAGCTGAGGAACCCAAGTACTTGGGTTGTCAGTGGTGCCCCCAAGTACGTTACCAACAAGCTAGATCAAAAGCTGTGGAGCTGGGTTTGATCCCCGGCACAACCCATCTGATATGGGATATGTGGGTGTCCCAGAACGTTGTTAAACCCACCAGGCCATGACACCTGCCCCAAGATAACTTTTATGTACAGTATTTCATTTCAACTTCACTACAATTCTGTGAGCTCAGTGTTAACCAGTCTTGCATCCAGGTATGCATATTCCTATAGTGAGTATTTTCTCTAGTCCCTTCCACACTTACTAAAGTTCCAGTAGTGTAAGAGACATGGAAGAGAAGAGAGAATATATATAACAGCTATAATTTGATTTAGTAGGACACTTAGTATTCAAACAGAAATACTGCTCTGCCCCTATTTTTAAAACCAAAGAAATTATTGTTTACAGTTAAGTGGCTCTCATTTTAACAAAAACTGTTCAGAGCCTAATATATAGTCATTAGAGCAGAATTTAAATTAAAATGAAAAGTTTTCAACAGTGCATTATATTAGTTTAAATAATTCAAGCCAAAAAGCTAACTTTTACTAAATTAAACTAGTAAAAGTAAAATACGGGTTACATGTATTTTCTTGAGTAGCATAGAATTTGAAGGAGTCAGAAACTAAGTAATGCTGACTTCTGTATTGCAATTCCAGACAATGGTTTCAAATCTTTCTTCAAAATGGAACCATTTAAATACCAGAAATAAATACATTTGTGTCAGTGATATTCAAAAGGCCCTTGTCTGGGGTAAAAACAATTCACGAAAGAAATTCATCTTGAAGACTATTTTTAAAGGAACAGAACTTCTTATTGATGCTCTCTTTTCTTTTTGCATCTTGTTTCAGTAGTTTTGAAATGTGATCACATGCTAGAATTACTCATATAATTTAATAAATATGTAAAGTTCAAAAGTTAATCCCTGAAAATTTTGATTTAGTAGAGTTCTAGAGGTGGGAAAAAATTTCAAAGTGTTGCATCTACTCATCAGCTAAAATAGAGTATTCCAAAAACCAGTGGCAGTCAAAGATGAATTTTATTGAAAATGAGAGGCAAGGCAACTGATCAGGTTCAGCAAGCAATCGGCACCAATGCTCCTTACCAGAGTGCAGCCCCCAACAGTGAGTTACACAATTTTTTTTATAGTATTCTTCCACTAAGGCTCACAATTTTGAACCCCTGCTGATATGCAGTGAACAATAATAAAAAAAAAAAAAGCAGAATATGGTTGTTACAGTTAACAATGACAAACCCAGGAACAACAGCAAATCTAAGATATGGTTGTAAGATAACAGTGCAGGGTGCATTTCTGTCAACTTAGTCCTTTCTCAGTTCCTTGGAATTTGGGCACACATTGTTTCACAAGATACACCCTTACCCTTCAGCAAACAAAGCTAATATGTACAGAAGCAAGAGATCTTCAATTAGCTTTTAGCCATACTCACTCCATTCTGATTTTGACCCTACAAAAGGTCCCAAAAGACATGGATGGGGCTCATTTGGATACAAAGATTTGGATTCTATAACAAAAGATGCAAATATGTAGGGACATGTTAAATAGATAATCAACAACAAAAAAAGAAAATAGAAGTAGTAACATGTAATAATTGCTAAAAAGATTACAGGTATTATATTTGAATGTGGACATACCAGAAGATTTAGATAAATTATACATTTCTTTTCAAATATAAACTATAAAACCTAACTTATTTGGACCAGTTAGACAGACAATATGGTAGACAGAGAGCTACCATATTGACCACAAAGTGCAGCTGGTCACTCATTCCAGCATCCTAAAATCAACAGAACCATTTCAGACAAGAATAAAATTCCAAGTAAAATTCCACACTCCATTATGCTGTGTTTATTCTTACCAATCATTCTTAAGGGATTACTCCAGCTGTGGCTATTTCAGGATCTGTCTGTGAAATAAAGAAAGAAAATGTTTGCTGTAGAGATTTTAAGACTGTTTAGAAAAGCGTCTTTAAATTTTTTCCAGGTTACATTTTTCTTGATGGGATTATGTGTGATTTTATTTACTTTGATGATTTTTTGTTTTTTTCCAACTTTTTATAATGTTTAGAGGCTACTTTAATTACTAGAAAAAATTAAATTTATACCAAATGGAAATTTTAAGTTAATGGTATGAATATTATCATAAAAATCAAGGATATCTATACCAATTGATGTTATTTTAGTGGCAAGATAATGTATTAAGTTAAAAATCTGTGGGGCAGCTGTTGTGGTGTAACTGACTAAATGGCCACTTGGGACATTTGCATCTCTATTATAGTATGGGTTTTAGTCCTGGCTCCTCTGTTTCCAATTCAGCTGTTTGCTAATGCATCCTGGAAGTAGCATATTATGCGTCAGGTACTTGAGTCTGTCCACCAACATGGGAGATCCTGTTGGAGATCTTTACTCATGGTGTCAACCTGAGTACTGGCTGTTGGGGGTATTGCAGGAGTGAATCACTGGAAGGAAGTGCTCCTTGCTCCCCCCCACCCCCATCCCTCTCTCTCCCTGGCTTTCAAGTAAATGAAAATAAAAAATAATTTGGGTGTTTTTATTGTTATTGATATTTTCCCTTCCTCTTTTATGAAGTCATACCTTTCGGCCTCCCTGAGTCAGAAGCAAAGCAAAAACTGCATATAGCCAAGCTACCCTCTGCTGTCATCAAGAAATTTGAATTCATGATGGCTGTAGAAACCGAGGATTTAGAGAATCCAGGAAGCAAGGAAAAGTGCCTTCACAGTGGGAGAGAATAAGTCAGTCTGTATGTTTATCTAAGGGAGCCCCAGATTCTTTACACCCGTGTTCCACAGCATGTTGCAGTTAAGAGTGCTTGGTAAAGGGAAATCATTTGAATGTCTGAGTTGTTGGAATATATACATACACATTACACTATTTTCTCTTCTCAATCACTAATTAAAACTTACTTTATATGTTTATAGTCTGTGACATATTTCTCATAGTAAAGGTTACAGATCATTTGCATCAAGATTCCCAAGGATACTTCTTTAAAAAAATGCTAATCACTGACCCCTCCCAGATGTATTAAAACAAAATTTCTTTAATTTAAATTAGCTTCCTAAGTCATTTTAATCACAGTACCTATTATGGTAAAGGCATAAGTGAATTTTCTTGAAAACCTTTATATTCAGAAATTAGTATTTATCATATTATCACAACTAATTTTAATTCTAGGAGAAAATCTGTCATCCTCTCTTTAGTCATAAAGAATTCTTCCTGGGGGGCAGTGGAGCAGGGTAATGTTGTGGTGTTGTGGTGTAGGAGGTTAAGCCTCCGCCTTCAACTCTGGCCTCCCAGATGGGTGCAGGTTGGAGACCCAGCTACTCTACTTCCCACCCAGCTCCCTGCTAATGCGCCTAGAAAGGCAGCAGAAGATGGCCCAAGTATCTGATCCCCTGCATCTACCTGAGAGACCAAGAAGCAGGTAGCTCCTGGCTTCCGCCTGGCCCAGCCCTAACCATTGCTGCCATTTGGGAAGTGAACCAGTGGATGGAAGATCTCTCTCTCTCTCTATCCTCTTTAACTCTGTCTTTCAAATAAATAAAAAGATAAATCTTTTAAAAAAAAAAAGACTTCTTGGGTCCAAAATAATATGGGAAAATAAGGAAAATGTAATGAATATGCAATTAAGAAACCACTGTATACAGAACAAGATGAGGCTCCACAGTGGCACACTCCCGATGCTGCTGCTCTTCTGCCTGTGTGCCCTCCTCTCGCTCTCCTGGTGCGGTGTTTAGTGGCCAGAAAGGCACCGTAGTGGACATACACCAGCGTAAATACCAACTCCTGCTGGGTTCCTGGCGCTGCGGGACTGTTTGCACACCACCAAGATGGAGAGTCTTAAGTGCTCCAAGGAGCACTCAGCCTGGTGCTAGAGATCAAGAGGGCTGTGTCAGAGAGGCAGGCCCTGCGAGATGGTGATAGCAACCACACCTGGGGCCGCTTGCCAGAGGCCACCCCATCCCCCACCCCGGCTGAAGCCCTGGAACATCTCACAAAGGTGCATGTTGCACCTGCCTACCGTCTTGCACCATCTGCCAGCAGCCGGCAGTGAGTGTGGGCCAGGGCTGAGCCGGAGTGTGGGTGTCCATGAGCATCCCAAGGGTCCAGCGTGAGGTGCTCTGGCACCTAACGGACACGCTGCACTCGCTCTTCTCTGAGCTGAGGCCACAGGACAAGGAGGACTCGATTATCGTGGTGCTGATCGCAGCGCCTGACCCACGGTACACTTCAGCAGTGACTACTGCTTCCTAATGACGTACATACACGAAATCCAGAGGCGTCTACTACATGCAGCTGGAGGACAAAATCGTAGCCAAGCCCAACTAAATGAGCACCATGAAAAACTTTGTCCTCAAGAGCCCTCCAAGGACTGGAGGATCCTGGAGTTCTCCGAGCTGGGCTTCATTGGGAAGATGTCCAAGTCGCTGGACCTGAGCCTGGTTGTGCAGTTCACCTTCATGTTCTACCGGGACAAGTCCATCGACTGGCTCCTGGACCACATCCTGTGGCGAAGCACTGTGACCGACAGAAGGTCAACCTGCAGATCCGCTTCAAGCCGTCCCGCTTCCAGCACGTGGGCACACACTGCTCGCTGGCCGCCAACACCCAGAAACTGAAGGGCAAGGACT
The DNA here is from genome assembly GCF_033115175.1 of Lepus europaeus. Classification (NCBI taxonomy): domain Eukaryota; kingdom Metazoa; phylum Chordata; class Mammalia; order Lagomorpha; family Leporidae; genus Lepus; species Lepus europaeus. Next base: position 35,891,127 of record NC_084836.1, on the reverse strand, counting down.
TCGGGCAGCAGGAGCTGCGGATGGAGCAGGTGAAGCCACCGGCCGAGGTGGCCACAGACGCAATGCGCACCAGCACTTCACCCTGGAGAAGGCCTTCCTGTTCGAGGACTTCTGGGCCTTCACGCCTGCCGTGCCCGGGACTTCACCTGCTTCCGCTTCCGCTTCTGCTTCCGCTTCCGCCAGCCACTCCACCTTGAGCGGTTCTTCTGCCGCAGGGGGAATATTGAGCACCCGCGAGACAAGCTCTTCCATGGCTGACAAGGAGGCCCCCGCAGGAGGGCCGCTTAGCCACTCTGCACCTCCCCTCCCTGCAGATAGTCTCCGGCTACAACGGTGCGGCAGAAGGCAAGCTGGACCCTGCCTCTGGTCCCCTGGTTGCACTGCGCCTTTCGATCCAGACGGACTTGCCGGGGTGGGTTATTCCCAGTGAGGTCTTCCTGAAGAAGACTGAGTGCCAGGCTCCGGGGGGGCCCTCTGCAAAGGCTCAGACCACATTGCGTCGCTGCTGCTAGGCGTGGATGACTCGCGGGGCTGGACCGGGGTCTGCCGCTGGCCCAGAGGTCCCAGGAGCTGGTGCCGCCCCGCTCACTGGGCCGCGGGGAAGCAGGGGCCCCACACTGCCTGCTGGCCAGCCTAGCCGCCCAGGCCGTTCGGCCATCTGTCATGTTGGAAGCGTTGACCCTCGGACGCCCTGTCTCACTGGAATACATATGCTACTTTATGTACTGTGCTTTTTATTCTTGGATACATTTTTTTTTCCACATAATTCCACATATACTCCTATCAGAGCATGACTTGCAATAAGGAGTTAATGACGACAAAAACTCCTGAATTATTGGAGAACCCATTGCCGTGTGCAGGAGAGTAGCACATCCTCTTGGTGGTTCACTCGTTCATATAGATTTACTTCTGTCTAGTTTAAGGTAAGTAAATGTGTACGTTTTCCTATTGGAAGGACTTCTTATAGAAAAAAGTACCCATAAGGGGTAGATGCTTTGGAAATGCACAGCAATTAGTGCCATTTCTCATTGACCCATAGCTTTTTGTGGTATGGTTTTGGAATTGGGAAGAGGGTAACATTTTGGTGTCTACAGGGTAGGCTACGTGCTATATAGTGAATAACATATTTTGTGTGAATATGGTCCATACAGAGAATTTATTTCTTGGCAAGCATGGGTATATGTATATATTTTCAACTAATTGCCCACTGATGACCACACACCTCAATACATCCTGCTGGAGAGACCAGTGAGCTACACCTGAAATTCCAAGCCTCATCCAGACAGTTTCATGTAAACCTTCACTGCGTTCCCTGTGAATAGTTTATCGCAAACAGAATGACTTAGCCCTATGATATTGACACAGATACATTTATTAGACCCTCCAGATTAACAGAAGGATTGATTCTAGTATGAGACTGGGCTCTGCAGTTTTGTGTGCGGTTTTCTAAACAAAGTTGTGTGGTGGCTTAATGAGAAATACTTTCAGGAGATGGAGAAGTGAGTACAGGGCAGCGTGACTGAGTCTGCTCATAGGACCAAGATTCTGCTAAAACTTCCTTAGTTAAATGGCTCACAACTTAGAGAACTTTTCCTAACACTTATCATAAAAAAACGTTTTTTTTCCTAATTTTTGTGGATATAGGTGGGATTAGGAACTTTTGAAAATTGACTTTATTATCTTGCAGGGATTATTCCCAGAAAATATCATAATATAAGCAATGTGTAATTGTTACTTGGCTGTTTTAATGTTGCTTATAGGGAATAGAGGGGGAACAACCGCTTCATTGAACCCATTTCAAATAAGATAATGCAATTATGATTGCCTGTTGACCCATTGTTTCTACCCAAAAGGAAGTAATTAAACTGGTCAAATTCTTCTCTACTTTGCAGTCGTCACCTGGATGTAGGCAAAACCATAATTTCCTTCTACGGTATTCCCAGAATTGCTCAGAGTTCTAGTAAAGCTGGAGAAAGAGGAGTCATCCTAATTGACAAAGGGGTGACCTGTGGGGATGGAACCTGACTAGGCTTAATATTTATTTGAAAAAAAGGCATACTGGATTGGTCTCTGTGTTGGTATATAATCTTTATTTCTTTTAGAAGAACCAAATTAAAATTACCTGATACCTGAGGTGTGCTTTAAAATAGTCCACAAAAAATAATGTGTAATATGTCAAATAAGTTTGGAAAATCCTTAATCATTATTCATGGAGTTTACAGGAGGAATTCTTTTTATCTCTCTGTGTAAGTTTGAAAATTTTATAATAGAAAATGTTCATTGGATTTTATCCCAGAAAATAGGGACAACTTTTATTTTAGCCAGGTCTAAAACAATGACACCTTTAAAGTTTCTTTTACTCCCTACAGTGAAATCTGGCCTTCTGTACATCAACATCTCTGATTAAAATTATGGTTTTTTTTTTTTTTTTCAAAAATAAATAAAGGAAAGGAAGGTAATTGAGGGAGGGAGAATGGGAGTGAGGGAAATATAGTTATGTTCTTAGAACTGAACCTACATAATATATGAAATCTGTTCTCCTTATATAAGTAAAAATTGTTTAGAAAAAGAGGAAAACAACATTGTAACATCATTCTGAGAAGAACAGTGGTCTGAAAGCTTTAGGCCATGCTCAGTTAAAAAAAAAAAAAAGACACAAAGTGAATGGTAATCTATTTAGAAAAGAGACAGCTGGGGAAAAAATCGTAAAAATATCTCCTTTAATTTCTGGTGTTCAGAACCTCTGTTGCATAGTAGGGTGACTATGAATAGAATTGCAGGCTATAGATAATGCATATTATTCTTTTAAAAAGCTAGAATAAAGGATTTTGAATGTTATCAAATGATAAATATTTGAGGAGATAGATATATTTACCCTGATTTGAACATTGCACAATCTTTCCATGTTCTGAAACAAAACACAGAAACCTGTACAGGTATATAATTTTACATCAGTTATATATTTTTTTTAAAAAAATCATCTTTTGAGGCCACATTGTGGCATAATGAGTTAAACCACCACCTGCACCACTGTCATCCTATTTGGGCACCAGTTTATGTCCTGGCTGCTCCACCCACTACTTCTCCTCCCCCTCCTCCTCCAATTCCCCTCCTCTTGCTCCTCCTATCCTTTTTTTAAAAGGTTTATTTGAAAGGCAGTTATAGAGAGGCAGAGGCAGAGAGACAGAGCTGCCTTCCATCCACTGGTTCACTCCCTAAATGGTCACAATGGCCAAAATTGAACTGATCCAAAGCCAGGAGCCAGAAGCTTCTTCTGGGTCTCTCATGTGGGTGCGGGGGTCCAAGGACTTGGGCCATCTTCTACTGCTTTCCCAGGCCACAGCAGAGAGCTGGATCGGAAGTGGAGCAGCTGGGACACAAAACCAGCACCCATATGGGATGCCAGCACTGCAGGCGGCGGCTTTATCCGCTACACCACAGTGCTGGCCCCTGCTCCACTTCTGATCCAGCTCCTTGCTATTGTGCCTTGGAAGGCAGCAGAAGATGGCCCAAGTTGTTGGGCCCCTGCAGCCACGTGGGAGACTCAGATGAAGCTCCTGGCTTCAGCCTGGCACAGCCCTGGACATTGTGGCCATTTGGGGAATGAACCAGTAGATGGAAGACCTTTCTCTCTGTCTCTCTCTCACTGTGTGTGTGTGTGTGTGTGTCTCCTTTCCAACTCTGCCTTCAAATAAAAATAAAATAAATCTCTAAAAAAGGTCATCTTTCAACTGATTCAGTTAAATGAAAATATAACTAACTTCTTTACCAAATATAGTTGTGGAGACAAACCTTAATGGAATGTCTGTGATGTGTGTACATGTGTCAGTGTGCAGTAATAAGTTGTCAACTGTCTTTCCTTAGGAAAGGGTATCTTTGATGCTTTTAGGATGTTCTTCCTTCATTTTGTGTTCAAATGCTTTGCCTTATACAGTGATGGTGCTTATATCTGATACATTGAAAATACTTTTTAGAAGTTCATTTTGTATTGTTCTTCAAAATAGTTTTAGAATTCTCCTAAAAAATCAATGAGTACTATCTCCTCTACCTCCTTTTTGCCTGTACGATCTCTTCACTTCTTTCTTTAATTATATGCTTCCCTAATTTCTTTATTCCTGTAATAATTTCCCTTCTCTATATCTCATAAAATCCCATTATGCTAAACAGTTTATACTGTCATAGATCTCTTTCTTTTAAAAATTATTTATTTAGGAGTGCATATATTCCTTTTTAAACTTTTTAATTTATATTAATAGAACAATGTTATGTATTTCATATATACAGTTTTTTTTTATTTTAATTAATTTTTGACAGGCAGAGTTGGACAGTGAGAGAGACAGAGAGAAAGGTCTTCCTTTTTCTGTTGGTTCACCCCTCAAGTGGCCGCTACGGCCGGCGTGTTGCAGCCGGGCGCGCTGCACCGATCTGAAGCCGGGAGCTAGGTGCTTCCTCCTGGTCTCCCATGCAGGTGCAGGGCCCAAGGACCTAGGCTATCCTCCACTGCACTCCCGGGCCACAGCAGAAAGCTGGACTGGAAGAGGAGCAGCCAGGACAGAATCCAGCGCCCCAACTGGGACTAGAACCCAGTGTGCCAGCGCCGCAGGCGAAGGATTAGCCTAGTGAGCCATGGCGCCAGCCCATACATACAGTTTTAAGAGCACAATGATACTTCCTACCATACCTTCCCTCCCTCTTCCTTCTTTCCCATTGTGTTTATACCACATGCACTGGTTCATTCCCCAACTGACTGCAACATCCAAGGCTATACCAGGCTGAAACCAGGAGCCAGGAAGTCCATCTTTTTTTTTTTTTAAATTTTTTTTAATTTTTATTTTTGACAGGCAGAGTGGACAGTGAGAGAGAGAGACAGACAGAGAGAAAGGTCTTCCTTTGCCGTTGGTTCACCCTCTAATGGCCGCCGCGGTAGCGCGCTGCGGCCGGCGCACCGCGCTGTTCCGATGGCAGGAGCCAGGTGCTTATCCTGGTCTCCCATGGGGTGCAGAGCCCAAACACTTGGGTCATCCACCACTGCACTCCCTGGCCACAGCAGAGAGCTGGCCTGGAAGAGGGGCAACCGGGACAGGATCGGTGCCCCGACTGGGACTAGAACCCGGTGTGCCGGCGCCGCAAGGCGGAGGATTAGCCTATTGAGCCACGGCGCCGGCCCAGGAAGTCCATCTTTGTGTCCCACGGTGTAGCAGGTTCCCAGCACCATCATCCTCTGCTTTCTCAGGCACATTAACAGGAAACTGGATTGTAAGCAGAGGAGCTACAGCTCCAAAGAGCACTCCAAAATGAAATGTGGACATCCCGTGTGGCCATTTAACTCTCCGTGCCACAATGCATGCTCCTCATAGATGTCTTTCTTATCCTTTTTTGGTCACTATTGCCTCTGGCCTGACACTGCAGTGGGCACACAATAAGCCTAAGAAGCAGAAAGATGCATAAAATACAGCCGTAATGCCTTAATCTACCAATTTTTCTTCTTCCCAAATGTAAAAGAGCAATGCAGTGAAATAGCCTACAGATTTTCAACTTAGAATTTCTAAAATTTTTTCAGAGGTGTGCTGGTTGTTCGTGAATATACTTAGAAAGTTCTTGTTAAGAAAAGGCAAACCATCCTAGTTATTTTAATAGAAACTATTTAATAGAAATTATTTAGTAGAAATAATAGGTTTCAATGATAATGGTAGGGTGAGATAAAAATATTTTTGAAAGGTATCACAAAGAGAATGAAGTGAAGAAATAGCTACCAACCTTACAGCTGATTGAGGGCATTAGATCTTCAGTGTTTGGAAGAGGAGCTCTGGAATGCTAAGTGTCAGTCTTCTTGGAAGGAAATATGCCAATGAGTTCTAACCTCTCAGGAGGAACTCGGTTACCTAGGACTTGGGCCTTAGAGTGAAGATGCTGGCTAGAACTTAATATCTTTCCCAGAGTAAGGAGCAATTGTTGGGCTGAACCATCAGGAATAACACCAGCATCACAGAGCAGACCATGGAAGTATGATTTTAGAGATGAGAGAAAATAGACAAATTACCAAAACAATTAGTCTCTCCTGTTACTTATCACCTGGAAACATGCTTCTTCATATATTATAATAGCCATACAACAATTTTACATTTTCAACTAACAGTATTCCACTCTGTTTTATACATATGAAAATATTCTCACCTACCTCCTCAACAGGGCAGACAGAAAATCTCATCAGTGGTAGAATTCATCTGTGGATACTTTAATTACTCCCCAGATTCAGTCACTATCCCACCTGGATATTCTGTTATCTGATAACTAAATTACAATTTTAGCATGACAATGTAAATTTAATGGATAAGGATAGGAGTGGGAGTGGGACAAAGTAATTGGTATTTACACACATTACAACATAATGGAATACATATGCTTAGCTATTATAGTACTTGTTTTTGTGACCTGAAATGAAGCCATAGTGGATACCAGGCCCTGATTTATAACACTTGCTGATTCTGTAGCATAAACACTCCCTCAATGTTTAATTTCAAGCTGACAAGGTGATATTGAATGCAGAATTGAGAATCAGGTGCATCACTGGTTCTGCTGGTGTCCATATGAGACTGCTTCAGCAGTCATTGCTTTCATAATATTGGAAGTTGAAATTGCACCTGGTCATTTTACAACTGGCCACTTTGCAATTCTCATATCACTGAAGCAAGAGACAGAGGTAATGGTATACTGTTCACAGTGCTAAATCCTAATTAACTACATTAAATTGGAGTTGCTGCTGCATGTTGATACAGAAAGACTGTCTGGAACCTATGAGATTCCCTAGGGGTTCTCTTCTTAGGTACATTAGAATCAGTAAAGTTAATGAAAAATAAAGCGAACCACGAAGTAAAAGAACAAACAGCAAATGGGACAGGTCTACTCACAATTCAAACCATTCAAAAATCAAGACTGAGGTCACCACCTGGAAAATTGAGACTGACAGAAAGACTGACACCACCTGGAAAATTGAGACTGACACGGCATATGGAATCTATAATGGATGAAGATCAGTAACTAGTAATTTTTGTGTACCATATCTAAGAGCTTTTGACACATTTAAGTACTCAATATTTGGCAACTGAATAAAAATGTGTCTACAAGGTTAATTATCTAAATTGCTTTAAAACAACTGAATTAAATTATCATATAAATTAATGACTAGTTTGAAATTCCCATTTATTGTTTCCAATAAATGTGTATCAGGATATAACTCCCTGAAGTGATTACATAAACTTTGCCATCCTGATATGAATCAGGTCATGCCAATCACTTGTCTCAAGCTTCCAGGGCTTCCACTTTCTTTTATGTTAAAATGCAAACGTGTTTGCTCAGCAGAGCCCTGCAAGAGTGGGCCCCTGTACATCTCTCAAGTCCTATCTCAGAACACTACAAGTGATGAGTACAGCCTCCACTTGGCCCTTCTGCCTCCACCTCCTTCTTCTGCTTTAGTGCCTTAGCATGTGCTGGTCTCTCTCCTTGGTAAATTCTTCCCTCATGGGTTTATTTAAAAAGCTTTATTTTCAAATAATTTCAGACTTACATAAAACTTGCCAGATCCTATTAAGAGCTCCCACCGATGTAATTTCCAGATAAAGACACTTATAGTCATAACCACAGGAAAATCTTCACAATCAGGAAATTACCATTGATGAAATATTGATTAAATGTCATCATCTAGGCCACAAGCCCATATCAAATCTCACTGATTGTCCCAATATAAAATGTTAAGGGACTAGCATCTAATCCAGCAACGTATGATATGTTTAATTGCCATGTCTCACTAGCCTTTTTCAATCTGCAAGGCTCTCATTCTATTTCATGTCCTCAACAGGTTTGAAGAGTTCAGGTCAGTTAATTTGAGGAATGTTTAATATTGATTTGTGTACTCCTCAAGAGTTGTAATAGAAATACATTACTGGTGATGTTAACTTCTATCATTTGATTAAGATAGTGTTGGGTTTCTTCCCTATAGAATTAATCAGTGTTTGTATATATTAAAGAATAATTGCAAAGTATTTTGTAGAAATTTGTTTGTGACTATCTTAATATTCTGTTTATTAGCCTTTCACCTATCAATTTTACATGTATTTATCATTTGTTCATAAATTAATTGTTTTTATGAGGTTGCCAGATCCTGATTGTATGATTCCAACATTCCTTTTACACTGATTACCAGGCACTTAAAGTAGGAGTTGCTCTCTCTTTCATTTAGTATATATTTAGTTATTAATAATGGGTTGTGGATTTCTGTTTTTCTGGAAGCATTACAATTCCTATTATCATTACTTATTTTGATGCTCAGATTCTATATTTGGGCAATGCAAATCCCTTCAAAGTTGTTGCTATTTATTTTTGACATAGCTCTATCATTCTCAGAGCATCTCCTTACTCATCTTGCTTTTCCCTGCCCAAGTCCTGCAGTTGGCCATTTCTTCAAGGAGCCCTGGTTCACTTTAGCGGACAATGGTATTTATACACCAAGATCCAGTGTGAACTGTGCTCATTTCAAGTGAAGCATCATTGCTTATTGACTAATTTGTTAGAGAGAGCTGGGGGTAAATTCCTTGTGTGTACAAATCTGTTTATTTCTGTATCTTACTGTCTTATTCTTTTGGTATCTTTTTTTCTGTATCTTACTGTCTTTTTTTTTTTAAGTCAGTTACACACCACTCCTTCCAATTATAGCCTTCCATTTTCCACATCTTTACCCTATTTTAATTTACTTATTTACTTGAGAGGCAGAGAGACCAAGCAAGAGTGAAAGAGAGTTAGAGATATTGAACTGCCTTGTGCAAGTTCGCATCCCAAATGCCCACATTGGCCAGGGCTAGACCAACAGCCATCTGAAGAAGTTGAAAGTCTAGAATCCAACCCACGTCTCCCACATGAGTGGTGAAACCCAATTGCTTTAGCCATTACTACCACCTCCTAGGGTCCCATTGGCAGGAAACTGGAGTTAGGAGCTGGAACAGAGAATGGAACTGAGTCATTCTGATGGGGGCCAGGGGTGTCTTAACTAGAAGCTTAAGTGGCAACTCCTGCATCCATTTTTTCTAAGTGTACTTATATACATATATTTAAATGTATTTATATACATCTTTCTAGGTATATATATGGGTATATATATATATATATATATATATATAGAGAGAGAGAGAGAGAGAGAGAGATTCCTTCTGTTAGTTTGCTTGTTCACTCTTCAAATAACTGCAACAGCCATGACTGGGCCAGGACAAAGCCAGAAGCCCGTAACTCAATCTGGGTTTCCCAGGCTAAAGACTCCAGCCCTTGGGCCATCACCTGCTGCATTTGCAGGAAGCCAGAACTGGAACCAGTACTTAGTTATGGGATGTAGGTTTCTCAAAGATGGCCTAGCCCACTGCACTGCAATGCCTGCAGACACTGGGCTCCCTTTATCCTCAATTTATTTGCATATTTTCTCTATCTCCTGTATTGTATGCACCAGTCTTCCAGCAGTCTTGGCAAAAGCTCAGCACCTATGGAAGAGAAAGAGAAGAAAAAGGAGAAGGCAGTGGGGATTGGAAGGGAGAGCGTGTCCCTCAATATATCTTTAACTAGCTCACTTTCTTTGTTAAGGTTTTAGCTCAATGTAAGCAACCTTTAAAGCAGTCCTTTACACACAGAGACACCCAGATGCCGAGTAAAAATGTAAGTAAATTGACTACCTAGTTTTTATTATGCCTTTTTTATACCTTGTCAAATTTTTAATGTTTAATTCCAGCAAACTGGTTAAGCTCTCAGGATCTTTCAGACCTGATTTTGCCACATACTAGTACTAGGAACTTAGACACATTATATTTATATTTTTATGTGAGAATTAAAACATTTAACCCTGGTTATACAATGGAGCTTATAGTACTGAAAGAGCTACCTCATGGGAAATTCTGTGAAAACAGATGACATCAGAACTGTGGTTACCACTGTGAGCTTGGAATGGCTTGTAGTATACATTGAGTCAACAAATGTTTGTTGTTACTGAAATACATTTTGGGTAGAGTTATTGTTATTAAGTTCAATCCATGTTTATATTAGCATTAGCCCTCTGCACACACATTTTCTGTAACAATTAGATATCCCCAAACCATAACATACATTGCATGGTATTCATTAATCTGAGGTTTCTCCTTTAGACACATGATAAATTTATAGCAATGAAAAATATTTGCTTCTTTGATCATGTTATTCAAAATGATGTGAATATATTTACTTTGTTAGCCTACCTAGTACAATGAGGTTTTACTTCTTTTCAAAGATGATTCATGGCATTTTACACACAGTAATGCATACGCATACATGCACACACAATAAATGCCTAAGCAATGATGGAGAAACTGGCAATTCATCTTTTCACCATTTATTTATGTATCTTAATAAAGATACTTTCAAAATATTTTACTAATGTTTAGAACTGCTACTGGAATATTGATGCATTATGTCAATTGAGGTTTAATTTCATTTCAGAAAATGATATTTTAATGAGTATCTGTATTTTGTTTTTAAGAACGTGTAATGTTTATCTTAATATTTTAAAAGTTTCATTTACACAGACAAAATATTTTCAAAAAAATTACATGGTGTTAGAGGTGCATAAAATAAAGCTTTAAGCCAGAACGAAACCTCAAATTTTACATAAACATATGCCTTCCAAAGCACTAATTATTACTGTCAGTTTACTTGACCATAAAATGAAAAGCTGTACTTAAAAATCTTCTATTGGTATGGAAATGTTACACTGCCCTCTAATGGAAGATACTGTAATAACACACAGTATTGTGCATCCCTTTTGAGGTGACAAAAAGTAAGTAAGATTGAAACAATTTGATTCAACTCACAATTCTTTTATTCTGTTTGCTTGTTGTTTTATTTCTTTTGTTAGGATATTTCTCAACTACAGTTCTTTTTAAAGATTCACTTATTTATTTGAAAGTCAGAGTTACACAGAAAGAGAAAGAGAGGTCTGAGAGAGAGAGAGGTCTTCCATTCGCTGGTTCATTCTCCAATTGGCCGCATTGGCCGGAGCTGCTCCTATCCAAAGCCAGAAGCCAGGAGCTTCTTCCGGGTCTCCCATGTGGGGTCAGGGGCTTAAGGACTTGACCCATCTTCTGCTTTCCCAGGCCAGAGCAGAGAGAGCTGGATCAGAAGTGGAGCAGGTGGGACTCGAACCAGTGCCCATATGGGATGCTGGCACTGCAGGCGGTTGCTCTACCCGCTACGCCACAGCGCCAGCCCCCTCAACCACAATTTATTATATATATATATATAACTTTCTTTTTCCTTCAAACAAGTCAATATGGAATTTCAACAAATTTCTTTACATAAAATTGCCTTTTAAACTATATCAGAATTACTATAGTACATTTAACAGAAAATTGTAATATAATAGTTGAGCATTTAAATTTGAAAATTCATAAAATACTAATAAAGCTGAAATTATAGCTTGTTGACACAGATGGAAAACTATATAAAATAATAAAGTACTGAAAATAACATTTATTATATAACATGATTTGATGTGCATTGTTCTAAGTACAAAGCATTCTGCAATATTAACTCACCATACTCTTTTTTAATTTTTTTATTTATTTTTTTTATTTTTTGACAGGCAGAGTAGACAGTGAGAGAGAGAGAAAGGTCTTCCTTTGCCGTTGGTTCACCCTCCAATGGCCGCGCGGCTAGCGTGCTGTGGCCGGCGCACCACGCTGATCCGAAGCCAGGAGCCAGGTGCTTATCCTGGTCTCCCATGCGGGTGCAGGGCCCAAGGACTTGGGCCATCCTCCACTGCACTCCCTGGCCACAGCAGAGAGCTGGACTGGAAGAGGGGCAACCGGGACAGAATCCGGCGCCCCGACGAGGACTAGAACCCGGTGTGCCGGCGCCACAAGGTGGAGGATTAGCCTAGTGAGCCACGGCGCCGGCCTCACCATACTCTTACATCATCCTTATGGGTTAATTACTACTATCATCTCTGATTTCAGCTGAGGAAATGAAGGCATGAAGAAGTTATGGCAATTACTCAATCAATAGGATACTAAGTAGCACAGCTGGTATTTTGAGCCCAGGCTACATGGTCCCAAAATTCCACAGCTTCACCACAATCAAGATAATTTACATAAAAAGCTTTATTCATCCATGATCTCTGAAGAGAACTTAGAAATTGTCAGCTCATCTCCAGTTTTATTATTTTAATGTATTCTAACAAATTAAATTAGCAAATTAATTTAATTTTATAAGAATGTGATACAGATCAAAACTAAGGTGAGTTGTTACCTTTAATAATAGCCATAGAATGGCTATTAATAAAAAGACAAAAAGTAAAATACTCTAATGAAGTTGTGGAGAAACACTTCTATACTGTTGGTGGGAATTTAAATTAATGTTGCCATTATGGAGAACAGTATGGAGGTTTCTGTAAAACTAAAAATTAGGACTATCATAAGATCCAGCTGTCCTATTCAAAGGAAATAAAATCAGCATGTGGAAGAGATACTTGTACTCCCTCCCATGTTCATTACCATAGCCAAGATATGGAATCAACCTAGGTGACCATCAGTGGATGAATAAAATAAATATGATATGCATAATGGAATGTTATTTAGCAGTAAAAAAGAGTGAAATTTTGTCATTTGTAGCAAAATGGATGGAAACTAGAGGACCTATGTTACGTGGACTAAGCCAGGCTCAGAAAGATAAATATTGCTTATTATCTATCATATGTGGAAGCTTAATTAAACAAAAAAGAAAGTTGATCTGAATGTAGAGAAATGATTACTATAAGTTGGGAACAATGAACAAGTGGGATAGAGGAAGATTAGTTAACTGCTACCAAAACACATATAGAAAAAATGTATTCTAGTGTTCCACAGCATAGAGTGGAGAGTATAGTTCTCAAAATTTTTATATATGAAGAACTGGCAGAGAGAGCTGAAGGCTCCAAACAACAGCAACAAAATGATAAGGTCATGGAAATGCTAATTAATGTGATTTGATCAGTTCACTTTGTATACATGCTATGAAAATCACACTAGAGCCCATAAATGTATACAATTATTACTTGTTAATTAAGAAGTGTATAAAATCCTTATGGGGGTCTGGCATTGTGGCCACAACAAATTAAAACTTCACTTGGTTATGACAGTTTTCAATGTTGGAGTGCAAATTCGTGACCTCTCTGCTTTTCTTTGGATTCAACTGGCTGCTAATGAACCTGGGAAAGCAGCAGAAGAGGGCCTAAGTGTTTGGGCCCCTAAACCCGCATTGGAGATGCACATGGAGGTATAAGTTCTGCTTTTGGCCTGGCCCAGCCCTGACTCTTGTGGACATTTGGAGAGTGAAGGAGCAGATGGAAGACTTGCTCTTGCTCTTGCTCTTGCTCTCTGTGTGTATGGTGTGTCACTCTGCCTTCCAAATAAATAAATCTTTAAAAAATACTTACGGAATGTAAAAAAAAGTTAAAATTATAAAAGCTAAAACAAAGCAAAATTGATAGCTTACAGAAACACACTGGAAAGCAACAACATTCTTTATAGTATTTTCACAGGAGGGGTAATTTGAAAACCCACTGGCATGGAAATAAAAATGGGGGATATTTAAATTAATGGCACAAAATTTAGAAAGTGTGGCAATTCACATGTGACCTTATTTATTCTCTGATGTTTCTTCCTCCTTTGATAGCTCCTTCCCTTCCACTCTTCCCTAACACAAAGTTTGCAGGCATCCTGCGGAACTGCTCAATTTTGAAGTTTTATCTCGATGTTGTGAGTATATAGGCTAATGTATAAAACCGAGAATTCAAATACAGTGTGATAAGTGCTGTTCTAAGTGCGAATATCCCACAGTGGAAAGCGCCATCTAAACTGGAAAGATGGACTCATTCTAGTCAAACATTTATGGAGACATGGAGAGGAATATGGGCATGGATAATAATGTGTGAAAATAAATGGTTTAGAAGGACTGGGAATATCCAAAAATCAGGAAGCACACCAATTGCTGTGAAGTGTCTGAGGGGAGAGATGCCCTAAGTAGGTAAAGCAGAAACTTAGCATGAAGAACCAGGCTTCCCATCCTAAGTGATTTAAACTGATGGAAATGCAGAGCCCTAGAAGGATTTTGCTATGCTTATTTAAAATCCTGTGAGTATTTAAATTACAATATATTTTATACAGCTCTACTACTATGTATTTTAAAATCTTTCTTATTCCTATCCAAAAGCCTTTATACAAAATATAAAATGACAAATATTATTTAAATTTTAAATAAATATAAGATATATTCTTAAAAAGTTGTTCTCCTGAATGAAAGCAAACTTTGAGAAAATTGACATAGTGTACTGATATTCTAGTAGCAATTCTGGACGTCAGTAGAATATTATGAAAACACTTTCATTATGAATAGGAAAAAGAAGAATTAAATTTTTCATCATTATTTAGTGTGTATGTGTGAATGTGTATAGTATGCCATGGATCATCTTTGAAAATAAGTAAAACCTCTTTGTGTTATACAGGCTTAATAAACTGTCTTTATACTATTTTGATTATGTTTAAAACTATGCAAGACATATATCCTACTGAGAGTAATAATAAAAAGTAGACTTCTTACTGTTTCTTCATATTTCTCAAGAAAATGTATATAATTGAAATATTTAAGAGTGCAATTTTGGTCTGATCATTCAATGAAAAACTCATGTCAACTTTGAGAGCTAATTAGTAAGAGACAAAGTTACTTAGCCTGGCTGATCAGTGAGGAACCTCACTGCGGGGCAAAGAAAGCAAAAACACACAGGTCTTTCCTGAAGCTTATGATTATTTTTCCTTAAGAATACACAGTAAATACTGTTATGTTCTATTAAAAGGCAAAAATTAATTCATATGGAAATTATTTTTTCTTCCAGAATAACCAGAACTTAAAGACAGAGATTTAGAATACTCTTCACCCTATTGTCAGATAATTCTTACCATTATGTTCATTCATTTGGCATAATTTAATGCCAAAAACTTATTCTGTGAACTTGACATTACCTAAGATTTTGTGATCGTAATAAAGAAGTATGTATGCCTTAATTGTATACAACTACTGTAGTCCATGAGAGAATTTTAGGTAGTTTAGTCACACAAAATCAAAGCAGAACCCCAAAATTAGTGTATTTCATCACTAGATAAATTATAAAATGTACTTTTGAGATAAGAATACCAAAAATGTGAATGCTTTGATCTATGACTCCCATTCTAAAAATATTTGCTCAGATTGCCTGAAAATGGAGTGCCAGTTTTAACAGCCTAACTTGAATTTCAGTTTGAACAATTAAAACTTTAAAAAATTGAGGCTTAGCATATAATCTGCTGTATTTGCTAAGTGAGTACAGACAAGTAAACACACAGTAAAGTAATGAAAAAATGAGTGTGTGATTTTACTACAGCACTTCACGGAATCTGTTCTTCGTATTGATATCACAACAACATGAGAATTGTGTTGTAATAATATCCATTTGCTGTGACTTTGAGAATCTAATATGTTAATAAATTCCTTTAAAAAATAAATTAAAAATAAAACAATTAAAAATGAACAACTTTAAAAGCAAGACAGGGCCTGCGCCGTGGCTCAATAGGCTAATCCTCCGCCTGCGGCGCCGGCCCACCGGGTTCTAGTCCCTGTTGGGGCGCCGGATTCTGCCCTGGTTGCCCCTCTTCCAGGCCAGCTCTCTGCTGTGGCCAGGGAGTGCAGTGGAGGATGGCCCAAGTCCTTGGGCCCTGCACCCACATGGGAGACCAGGAGAAGCACCTGGCTACTGGCTTCAGATCTGCGTGGTGCACCAGCCGCAGCGCGCTGGCCGCAGCAGCCATTGGAGAGTGAACCAACGGTGAAAGGAAGACCTTTCTCTCTGTCTCTCTCTCTCACTGTCCACTCTGCCTGTCAAAAGAAAAAGAAAAAAAAGAAAAAAGAAAAATAAATAAATAAAAGCAAAACAGATTTGGGTTGAGATTTGTTTGGAATAAATATTTAATTAAGAGGTAGGAAAAAAGTGAAACAATGTTGAATGAGAAAAATGAACTCTACGCTTTTTGGATGTGTTATTTTTTTAAACTTTTATTTAATGAATATAAATTTCCAAAGTACAGCTTATGGATTACAATGGCTTCCCCCTCCCATAACTTCCCTCCCACCTGCAACCCTCCCCTCTCCCACTCCCTCTCCCCTTCCATTCACATCAAGATTCCTTTTCAATTCTCTTTATATACAGAAGATCAATTTAGCATAAAGATTTCAACAGTTTGCACCCACATAGAAACACAAAGTGAAACATACTGTTTGAGTACTAGTTATAGCATTAAATCACAATGTACAGTACATTAAGGACAGAGATCCCACATGAGGAGCAAGTGCACAGTGGCTCCTGTTGTTGACCCAACAAATTGACACTCTAGTTTATGGTGCCAGTAACCACCCTAGGCTCTCGTCACGAGTTGCCAAGGCTATGGAAGCCTACCAAGTTTGCCGACTCTGATCATATTTAGACAAGGTCATAAAAGAGAGTGAGGATAGTAACCAATGATCCTAAGAGTGGCATTAACCAGGTCTGAATAATTATACAGCATTAAGTGGGGAAGAGGACCATCAGTACACACAGGTTGGGAGTAGAGCCATTGATGGTAGAGTAGAGGTTATGCTTACAAAGGAATGAGGCCCAAGTGCACTAGACAGGGTCTAGAACAAAGGACAGAGTCATTATTAGAGGAGCTAAGAAAGGTGCTGTCTAAGCTACAAGTAAGTTTTCTGATTGAGAGGCAAATAGAACCTGATAGAAGGGGCTTGATAATAATCTGGTGGGCTTTAGGCCTTATAAGTTAAGAGGCCCAGACCTATCTGTCTCTTCACATGGGGTACATCCTAAGGGAGGTGTGAACCTCCTAGGGGAAGGCACTCTGTTGACTTTCATTACTTGGCTGGCCTGGGAGGAGAGCTGGCCAGGTAAAGGCAGGTGGCATCTCTAACAAGAAATTTACAGTTCTGCCTGCAATGTTGCTGACTCTACATGGACGTCCCCTCAGCTGCAGTGGTCACTTTGGAAGTTGGGCTGAGTGAAGGGCTTTTCAGCTTAGAGCCAATAAGATCTGTGGCTCTGACCTGGGCATCCTTCGACTCCAGGGCAGGTCCATTTCCAGTGATCCAACTCTTGGCAGAGCTGCCAGGGCTCTTCACAAGCTGACTTCTGCTGAAGCCCAGGCTTACCACATTGAAAGCCACTGCAGTGGCCTGGCCTGTTGGGTCTCCTTGAGGGCAGATCACTGTACAGATCAGCCATTAATAGGCCTGCCACCCATTGCTTCTGATGCCTAGCTTTCTTTTCCTCCTGGTTTGTGTTAAAGCAGACCAGAGGATGCAAGTCAAGGGAGTGCCCATGTCCCATCTCTAATCTTCGGTGGCCTGAACTACAAGTCTATAGTCACAGGCATGTTCTGTAGTAATTTTTCTAAGGTAGACAATGCCCATGAGGAAAATTATATTCTCACTTTAAAACTTTCTTTCCCTTTGGTCTGAAAGGGAGGTTTTTTCTACTTACTGTTTACTTCGCTGATGGCGAAGTAAATCTAGCTATGAGATTATTATTTAAGCTCTTATTTTGGCTATGCTACTACAGAAAAATGTTAGCCATCACTTTTATAAGGTCTAAAGATTAAATTGTGCGTCCTACAGATTCCTTCATAATAGAATTAGTTTCCTACCTTGAGGAGAATAGAGAAATGAAAGAACAAGTTGGGCTTAGAATAGAGAAATGAGGGAACAAGTCCTAGATCGCTTGCTGACAATAGCAATATTACATGAATACTTAGCAAATAGTTTCAACCATTAGATAACAACTTAAGAAAACATTTACCAGAAGGTCCAATGCCTTCTATAAATTTTAAGAATCATGTATTTGAAAATACCTCTTAAATATCTAACATGGTGTAGTTTGTTTAGCCAGTAAACTTAAGCACAACCATCTAAAATGTTTTTAGTTTCTTTCTACCAACAAGTTTAAAACATATGATACACTGCTGGGTCTTAGTCCACCCGTACAAGGATGGACTGGGTCCGAGGAAAGGTGAGTGCGCAGCTCGTCCGTTCCCCAGCCTCCCGATCCCGGAGACAATCAGACGCAGCGGGGAGCCAAGTCTAGCAAGGACTCATTTACTTCCTGAGAAACAGAACCTTTTATAGTACAAAACTGCAGAGTCATTGGGGCAGGGCTAAGGACCAGCCAACCACTTAAAAATTCACCTTACGGGGGGCTTTCTATAGGACTAGCCATATGTCTATACACTTGTTACTAGTTTTGTTACCTCCCCTGATGTTGCGCAACCAATCAGTTTTAGTGGTAAACAACTTTGGATTCCGCCCACCTTACTTCCCCTGGGGTCCATCATGTAACTAATTTCCCCACATATTCCCCCTTTTTTGTTTTAGCACGCGGTCCCTGTCTTAGGTTGCCCCTGGCCGTCCTTGCCCTTACCCGTCATTGGTAACCCAGGCAGCTTGGCCATGAGCCCTGTCTTAGGTTGGTGCAGGACGCTGGGTGCTTTACCCGTCTTGGGGTGTCGCGTGACTTGTTATTATGGGAGCGTGGTGAGCTTTCTCCACCGCCTGTCTTAGGTTGTTCCGGTCCATCCAGAATCTTACCCGTCGTTGGCAATGTGGAGAGCACCGGGGACACTTCTCCAGTTCAGGGGATCATAGCCCTTTGTGGCTAGCAGCCTCTAGTAATGAACCTCAACCTGTCTTACCCTTGTTGCCTCTATGTGCTGTTGTATAAACTGTATATGCATGGGCCAATAGCAAGGATTAAAAGCAGGGCAAGAAGCAGTCCAAGAAGAGAGAAGAGGTAGGGAAAGAGTCCATTAAGGCCCGTCCAAAGGGGGCTTTCTTGGAGTTCTCTTCGTCTTTTTTTTTTGGGTCCTCCTGAAGTGTTTTGATGATCACTTTTGGGTCATTGAATCCCCCGTCACTGGGCTGGGCACTTCTTGTCAGGATCACAGTGAAGAGTAGCGTCCACATCATCACCTGCCTCTGGATCTCCGTCCGTTTCTGGAAGAGGAAAGACAAGGGGATCTCCCTCAGGGGCAAACTGCTCCCTGGGTGGGTTGTTACTTGCACCGGGCATAGGCCTGATATTTCTGGCCGGTATTCAAATTGGAGTCAACTCCCCTATGGGGAACACACAGCCAAATCCTCTTCCCAACTGAATCAGTGGGTCAGGCCCTCTCCAGAGTCGGGTGAGAGGGTCTCTCCATCTAACGAGCATCTGAGGTTTAGCGGTTAAATGTCCCCAATGTTTTTGGAACCTTGACTCCCTTGACCCTTTCAAAAAATCTAAAATATTGATAGTAAACAAGGCCTTATGTAACTGTAGATGGGGGGTAGCCACTCCCCCTTTTTGTTTTAATAACTGTTTTTTGAGGCATTGATGGTTTTTTGTTGTTGTTGTTTTTTGTTTTTTGTTTTTTTTTTTTTTTTCACATTAGCCTGTTCCTGTGGGTTGTGAGGAATTTTAGTAGAGTGTTGAATCATTTTACATCTTGGCAGCACTTTTAAACATCCCAATTGGTTATTATCTCTGTATATCTTTTGATATCTCCAGGGGCCCTTTTGGAGATACCAAAAGTTTAGAGAATTTAGAACTTTGATTTTTAGAAAGTTTGTTAAAGGTGCCAAGAGAACTTAGAGTATCTGGTTAGAATAGAATTCCTGAAATGATAGCCCTTTATTAGACAGGATGATCTTAACACTTTTAGACCAGATCTAATCATAAAGGTATTTAGCAATGCTTTTCATCAATTTACACAATACATTACCTTGACAGAACATGAATTTTATGTTTTTTGTTATTGAATAAACCAGAAATAAACACCTTGAACATAAGAGTTAGTATACAAAATGATTACATGACTTAGAACTACTTAACAGAGCTAAAAAGAGCTTACATGACCTAACTTTAGAAATGGCAGAGTAACCCATTAAGCAGACACTGTTAAAAAGAGACACTATAGTTTTTGCAAAAGCAGATCTGTAAAGGAAACAAGTTTAAAGCATAAAAACTTATAAGACCACCTTAGCTGGAAAGCAAAAACATGAATACAACATAGGTCCGACATCATTTACAATATTTTAATACACTGCATAATTTGAATAGACTCAAACAGTTGTTACTTTAACAAATTTAGAGCCCCATCCTTTGAGAGTTCCAGGGATCCTACTGGAAGTCCCAAAGTTGTTAGACTCCATTTGAGAATTTAAACTGTTAGAGAGTCCAATCGCTCAGCCAAGAACTAGTACGTATAACCAAAGCTGTGGGGTAGATCTGATCAGAGTTAGGTAATCACTCAAACATTAAAGACAGACAAATCCAATAAAACACGAAACCTTCAAGACACATGCAAACTCTCAGATAAGTTCTTCCTGTATAGAGGAAACGGGTAGAAACTTAAGGTTTCTGGCTGGAAGCCAGATTGGGGCTGTCTCCCCTATGGGGAAGACACATCCAAATCCTCTGCCCATGGTGATTAAGGGGTCTGGTCCCCTCCATTGTTGCGTTAGAGGGTCCTTCCATTTAACCTGAACCTGGGGCCTGGGGTTTAATTGGCCCCAGTGTCTTTGGAATTTTGATTCAGTTGACTCCTTGGAAAAATTTAAAATATTGATAGTAAACAAAGCCATTTGTAATTGGATATGGGGGCTAATTCCCCCTTTTTGTTTTAAGAGTTGTTCTTTTAGGCATTGATGATTTCGTTCTACAATTGCCTGGCCCTGAGGGTTGTAAGGTGTTCCTGTGATGTGTTTGATATGCCATCTGCTAAAAAAGTCCAACATTGCTTTGCTAATAAAGCAAGGTCCATTATCCGTTTTAACCTGTGCTGGCAGGCCTAGAGTGGCAAAGCATTGAAGGAAATGTGATTGTGAATGTTTAGCCTTTTCTCCTGTATGTGCTGTGGCCCAACAAGCTCCTGAATAAGTATCGATGGAAACAAAAACATATTTAAGCTTACCAAAGGCTGAAAAATGGGTGACATCAGTTTGCCAGAGAGTGTTGGGTTTGAGGCCTCTAGGATTTACTCCCTGTGTCTGTAATGGGGGCACCTTCAGGAAGGGTTGACACGTTTTACAAGTGTGAATGATTTTTTTGAGGTCCCATATAGGGACTTGGGGGAACCTGTATCGTAGGCCCCTCCAATTGATATGGGTTAAGTCATGCAATTGAGTGGCTTCTTGTAAAGTTAATGCTTGTGGGCCGGTGGCTAGTTGATCAGCCCAATTATTTCCAACAGACAGAAACCCAGGGAGCTTTGAGTGTCCCCTCAAGTGCTGGACATGAATGGGAGCCCCCCGTCCCTCCAATAAACCTTTGAGGGTAACCATGAGGGGGGAGATAGGGTTACCGTCCAGTCTAATATGTGCTTGGGGGACATGAGGCAGAAGGTTAACCATATACAGGCTATCAGAATATAAGTTAAAGGGCCCTTGAATGTCCTGAAGAACCATAATTACAGCAAGCATTTCTTTATATTGTGCTGATCCTTGGCAGGGTTGGAACCTTTGGCGGCTTGGGGTTTCCTGTTGACCCTTGAAGGCTGCATAGGCAGAGCCTGCTTGACCCCCATCGGTGAAAATATGAGGGGCATGGAGGATGGGTTTGGAAAACAATGGAATGGGGGTCAGAGCCATAATGCCTCTGGGCCTGAGTTCTGCCCTTGATTATAGAATCAGCAAGCTGATCAGCCTGAGAGTATACCCGAGGTGTGCCCCCCAAGGGGGTGTGAATCCACTCCATTGGTTTCCCTTCCTGAGTCAGGACTGCAGAAATCAGGGTAATCCCTGCAAACAGCCACAGAGAGAAGGGCTTATTGGCAGAATACCTTTTTAAAGAAACTTTATCTAGGGCTTCTTGAAACTGTAGAAATATCACCCGATGACTATCTGTAAAGGTAATATTATCTTGTGGCATTTTATTTTTTAGTAGTGTGAACAAGGGCACAAGACTATCCTTGGGGATGGGTACCCAAGGCAGTAGCCAATTAATTTCCCCCAAAAGCCTTTGAAGTTGAGTTAGGGTCATGGAGGTTGGGATATCCAACAGAGGTTTAAGGGGACTGACTTGGGTTAGAGTTAAATGGGTACCAAGCACCTTAAAAGGGGGTACCCTCTGAATCTTACTAGGAGCCACCGTGAATCCTCCCTCCGTGAGTGTTGTAAGGACCTGGGTTAAAAGGCCCTCCAGGAGGGCAGGATCTTTGTGTCCAAGGATGATGTCATCCATATAGACATAGGCCAGGGAAACATCTGAACTTAATATGGGCTCCAAAAGTGTGGCCAGGTATTGTTGGCAGAACGCTGGACTATTAGCCATCCCTTGTGGTAATACTGTCCACTCATACCGTTGATCGGGTCGAGAAAAATTAAGGGAAGGGATGGAAAAGGCAAATTTTTCACAGTCATCCGGGTGCAATGGGATAGAAAAGAAACAATCCTTAATATCTATTACAGCCAGGGTATACTCTGAGGGTATGGCGGGGGTCCAGGGCATGCCTCTCAAGGGGGTGCCCACCAATTCCATCCTTTCATTTATTTTACGAAGGTCCTGAAGCATGCGCCAGGCCCCAGACGCCTTTTGGATAACAAACACTGGCGTGTTCCAGGGGCTCGTGGAAGGGCGTAAGTGTCCAAGGGTCATTTGTTCTTCCACCAGAAAGCGGAGTGCCGCGAGTTTAGGTTGCGTTAATGGCCACTGCTCCACCCAGATGGGACTTCCCGGCCTCCACCTGATAGGTGGCACCCGGGGGGCAGTGGCCTTTAGGATTGGGGGTATACTCGAGTGGATTCCTTGGGTTCCTTACGATTGGTGAGACAATCCTTTTGCTTGACCCCTTCCATACCCCCGCCGTGGCCCTGAGCCTCTCCTTCCTCCGGAATACCCTCACGAAAGGTCTGGTGATCCGTAGTAACCACAGCATCCATTTGCCCTAGCATATCCTGTCCTAATAAATTAACTGTGAGGTTTTTCGCTACCAGGGGTCGTATTTTTCCCTGTTCTCCATCAGGACTGACCCATTTCATGAGGGCAACTGTTTCCTTAGATCGAGAATTGCCCCCCACTCCTAATATTGATGGCCCATCCGCTAGCTCCCAGGTGGGTGGCACCTCCTCTTCCCGGAGTACCGTCCTATCCGCCCCAGTGTCGATTAGGCAGTGAAACCTTTTTCCACCTATGACAACACTCATTTTGGGACGGAGCCCCTCCATAAGGGGGGCAGTCCAGTGGGCTTGGATTGTTCTAGTACGGGTTACCCCAGGCTTCCCCTTGGATGGGGTTCCTCCTTGAGTTAACGGGGCTGGAGGATGCCCCCCCTCTAGTTTAAAGGCTTCCCTTCTATATCAAATTTGGACCTGCAATCCTTTTTCCAATGATATCCCTTCCTGCACCTAGGGCAGGGGGTACGGGGCGGCTTTGACCCTCCCAGTCTATTAGTCAAGGAGGCTTGAGGGCACTCCCGTTTAAAATGCCCCTCTTGCCCACACTTGAAGCAGGCTCCCTGAGTGGCCTGCCCGAGTGACTTGGAACTTTGGGTGGCCAGAGCCTGAGTAATAGCCTCTGTCATTGCCGATGTCTGGGCTGAGAGGGCCTGGGTCATGGCCGTCGTCTGAGCCTGTAGGGTCATGGCCAGGGATTGATTTTGATGCTGTTGCGTACCTACATCCTGCGAGGCCACTATCCATCGACTTATCGATGCTTCCCTCAGGCCAGCGCAGGCCGTCCTATGATCAGCATTCATTCCTTCCCAGACGAGCATCTTAACAAACTGATCCCGAAGGTCCCCAGCTGGCAACTTACGACGGAGACTGTGTTCGACCCTAGCTACAAAATCTGGCAATGACTCTCCTGGCTTTTGTCGCACCCCTGCGATGGGAGATTCAGTGGGCCCCTCATCCAGCTTGTACCAGGCATTAAGTCCTGCCTGCCTCACTTGTTCACGGTACGGAGCAGGTAGCACAGCTTGCTGGATCCCCGTAGAGAATCCTTCCCCCGTCCCAGCCAGCATAGTGTATGTAATAGGGATAGCTGGCTGGGCTGCTCGGTTAGCTTCGGCTCTCACCCGGCACTCCTCCTTAAAGAAGGCACACCACTTTATGAATTGTGAACTCGTGAGGACTGCTTTGGCCACGTCCAACCAGTCCTTGGGGACGCATGGATGATAGGCTATATCTTGTAGCAATGTTTGGGCCCAGGGGGAGTTTGGGCCATCCTCTGCTACTGCCTTGCGGAGTTCTTTGAGGTCCTTGGCCTCCCATGGGTACCATTCCAAGGGCCTATTAGCCCCCGGAGCTAAATTAACAGGGTAGGCCTGAGGCAGCGAGTTCCCAGGCCCAGAGTTCAATTCCTTACACTGCTTTATGTCCACCGGACAAGCTTTCGCATAGGTTACCTCCCCAAGCCCCTGTCTTTCAGTGGAGGGCTGGCCATTGGGATTTAGGTCACACAGGTCCCTCTGTGGGGCCACACAGAATGACGCTCCCTCCTCGCTCCCAGGCGCATATGGCGGGGGCCTGGACTCCTCCGAAATGTAGGCAGTGGGGGGAAATTTTACTTTTGTTCTAACCTCCACTGTCTGTGTTTCCTCATCTTTCCTACTGTCGATATCTTCCTCTGTCTCTTCTGTATCCCAGACTGCCTTAAAAATAGAATTACCCATAATAAAGGTTTCACTCACCCTGAGAGACCGCTTAGCCTCGGCCGAAATGTAACTGTTCGGGCCCCACGTTGGGTGCCAGATGCTGGGTCTTAGTCCACCCGTACAAGGATGGACTGGGTCCGAGGAAAGGTGAGTGCGCAGCTCGTCCGTTCCCCAGCCTCCCGATCCCGGAGACAATCAGACGCAGCGGGGAGCCAAGTCTAGCAAGGACTCATTTACTTCCTGAGAAACAGAACCTTTTATAGTACAAAACTGCAGAGTCATTGGGGCAGGGCTAAGGACCAGCCAACCACTTAAAAATTCACCTTACGGGGGGCTTTCTATAGGACTAGCCATATGTCTATACACTTGTTACTAGTTTTGTTACCTCCCCTGATGTTGCGCAACCAATCAGTTTTAGTGGTAAACAACTTTGGATTCCGCCCACCTTACTTCCCCTGGGGTCCATCATGTAACTAATTTCCCCACAATACACAGATTCAGGTCACACAAATTAAAATGTATCTTTGATTGATTTTAGCAGCTTAAATTTATGGACAATCTTATCTATAAGCCAATTAAAATAAAACTCTTAATAAAATTTTCCCATCTGGACATACAATATGTACACACATATAACATAATAGACCAATATAGCAATTTTAATAATAGCTTTTAAAATCTTTAACTCTTTTTGTAGATTGCCAATTGATTTGAATTGCTTTTTGTTTTTAGTAACCTCAGTTAACCATACTTTCTCTCAGTTGGTACTGTTAATACATTATTGGCTTCATCTATTTACAGAGCCATCCCAAAATACTGAATACAATAGAAGTGGCTGGAAAAAGTCCGTAGGAACCTATAGGAGGACAGCTAAACACAGAACCAACAACGCTTTAGTTTTATGAGCAGCAAATCATATATAACTGTGGATGACAAAAGACTTTAAGTCGCCATGTTTAAAATTATAAACTCATCAACCAACAAGAGGCACTTGCTTACTTCACAGTATTTTTGAAAGCACCTGTAGGATTTTACAAGTATTTAACCCTTTAGGCCTCTGGGGCTTTCTCATTAAGATAACTATCATGTCTAGTAACACAAGATCATTGGACTTTTTAATTCTCAAACATTTGTATTAATAGCATTTTCCATTATAGAAACTTAAAGTCTGGTACCACATCACATCTTGACAGTCCTTCTAATATAATCCAAATAGCCTGATTAGTTGGTGTCTCTATAAGATGAGAGACATAGGTCCTTCGATTTTTTCAGTTGGGCCCAAACTGGAAAAACCAAAGTCCAGGATTTACTGGAAATTTTAGAGTCCAGATTGTTTGAAACTTTGATTTTTTGAATGCCTGTCAAGAATGCCAAGAAGGCTCAAAATCCAAAATATCTGGTTGAAATAAGATTCCTTAAAATCATGACATAACATAGACCAAATTTGATCATTGTTACAAGGTGATTATTCAAATCTTTGAAAATAAACACATATTTAAATAACCCATAGCTCTTAATAAAAATTCAGCTGTTTTTGAACAATTAGAATTTAACAGACATCAAGAGAACATAATAGATTACTTTAACACATTGCTTTAACAGAGCATCAGAGTTTAATTCTATGTCAAAGAGAAATTGAACTTCCTGTGATCTTTTGCTGTGAGGTTTCCTTCCTTTACCTTCTTTCACATTGATGACCATGTTTCTGTGTTTCTGTGTGTAACACATCTTTAAGCATCTTTTGCAGGGTAGGACGAGTGGCAACAAATTCTTTCAGTTTCTGTTTGCTATGAAAAGTCTTTATTTCACCTTCATTCACAAATGAGAGCTTTGCAGGATACAATATTCTGGGCTGGCAGTTTTTCTCTCTTAGTACCTGGGCTATGTCTCGCCATTCCCTTCTAGCTTGTAGGGTTTCTGATGAGAAGTCTGCTGTGAGTCTAATTGGAGATCCTCTGAGAGTAATCTGACGTTTCTCTCTTGCACATTTTAGAATCTTTTCTTTATGTTTCACTGTGGTGAGTCTGATTACAACATGTCGTGGTGAGGATCTCTTTTGGTCATGTTTATTAGGGGTTCTATAAGCTTCTTGTACTAAGATGCCTCTGTCCTTCTCCAAACCTGGGAAATTTTCTGCTAGTATCTCACTGAAAATGCCTTCTAATCCTTTCTTGTTCTCCATGCCTTCAGGAACTCCTAGAACCCGAATATTAGGTTTTTTAATAGTATCCTGTAGATTCCCGACAATATTTTTTAGATTTCTAATTTCCTCTTCTTTTCTTTGGTTTGCCTGTTTCCTTTCCTGTTCTCTGTCTTCTAAGTCTGATATTCTCTCTTTTGCTTCGCCCATTCTGTTTTTAAGGCTCTCTAATGTGTTTGTCATTTGATCTATTTTATTCTTCATTTCATTATGATTTCTCATCACTATCACAGTTTCTTGTTCTACTAGTTGTTTCATTTCATTTTGATTCCTCCTTAATATTTCACTTTCACGAGAGAGATTTTCTATCTTGTCCATTAAGGATTTCTGTAGTTCAAGAATTTGTTTTTGAGAACTTCTTAATGTTCTTATCAATTTTTTGAGATCCGCTTCTTGCATTTCTTCAATCTCATCATCTTCATAATCTTGAATTGGGGTGTCTTTTTCATTTGGGGGCGTCATAGTGTCTTCCTTGTTCTTGTTACCTCGGTTTTTACGTTTGTTGTTTGGCATGTTGGAGATATTTGGTTTCTTCACTGTGGTGTTTTTTCTTGTTACACTATGGCTCTATATTAAGTGGACTGTCTGCTTTCGGTGGAGCCTTAGAGGCTTGAGATGAGTGTGGACTGAGAGCTGTGTTTGGTTCCTCAGGGTTGAGGGTGTGTCAAAGATGACACTCCCAGGTTAGGCGTGGTAAATCTTTCTTTCTTTCTTTCTTGCTTTCTTGCTTTCTTGCTTTCTTTCTTGCTTTCTTTCTTGCTTTCTTTCTTGCTTTCTTTCTTCAAAAGGGAAGTAATTCTGCACAGCTGAACGTAATTGGAGGTAGTTAGCAGGCGAATGATATACCCCCAGGAGCCAGAGATCGGAAGCTCTTTCCCAAGGACCACACAGGGAATCTGTGCTGCCCTCAATGTGGGCTCCAATTCTCCTGCAGTCTCCCAGTGGGTTGCCAAGTTAGATCCTAATCTCCTGTTATTTCACCCCTTCCCCCCAGAGTCAGGTTTTTCTGCTAGGCTCAGGGCCGGTGCAGACCTGAGGTTGCCCTGCTTATGACGTATGTCCAAAATGGTGCCTGCTCTTTGTCTTGCTTGCCTTTGAGGGGTGAGCGGAGAGAGAGGAACTCGTGTCCGTATCGGTCACTTCTCTCTCTCTCTCTCTCTCTCTCTCTCTCTCTCTTCTAGTTAGCCTGGTGAACTTTTCCCCACAGAGTTTCAAGCCTTGTTCCCTCTAGTCTCCTCTTTCCGCTTGCCTGCTGGTGTCTCGGGCTATTGAGGTTTGGCTCACCTCGCGTTCCCGCGCTGGTGTGTTGATTCTGCCACTGGTGTCCCGAACTTGGGCTCCCACACTCTCCATGCAGGTCCACTGTGAATCACTAGTTCCAGAAGAGTTTCCTCTGCTGTTTCTTCCCTTACTCTTCCTTGACCCTGCAGTATCTCCACTTTTATTAACCTGTGTCTTCCCGGACTATCAGTGTGCTCCCTTCCTATTCTGCCATCTTGCCCTGGATGTGTTATTATTAAGTTGTAAAATGGGGGAGGGGGTAGCTGGCATCATGGCACAGCAGGTCAGACTACTGCTTGTGACTCCCTGCGTCTAATTTTGGAGTGTTCCTTCCAATGCTGGCTACTCTGCTTCTGATCAAGCTTCCTGGTAATGCACCTGAGAAGGTAGCAAATAATGGCCTAAGTACTTAGGCCACAACCATACAAGTGAGAGATTAGGATGGAGTCCTTGGTTCCTGGTTTCAGTGTTCCCCAGCCCTGGCTGTTGTGGCCATCTAGGGAGTCAACCAGTGGATGGAAGATCTCTGTCTCCCCTCTCTCTGTCACTCTGCTTTTCAATAAACAAATAAATCCCTTTTTTTAAAAAATGTTGGCAAGTGAACACAAACTATAAAATTACTCTCATATCATGATTTGAAATTGTGAATTATAGAAATAGTGATTTATTTCATTGAACCTAAGTCAGTGTCATTTACCAGTGGCCTCACTTAGCAAAGGAAGTGGAGACTGGACATTCTTATTTGAATGGCTAGCTGGCTTGTTGGTTGGTTGGTTGCTTGGCAGATTATATATGTTGACAGTGTGTTATTTCACATAGAAATCAAAAAAATTGTTATGATTAAATCTGATAAGAATGTTTCTAAAAAAATGAATTAAACTGACTCCGCCCAAAAATGTATTAAGAAAATGCCTAGCAAATCACATTTTATATGATTTGTTAAGCAGACATTGGGCCATCTCAGAGTAGCTGTCATCATTGTTTAGTTCTATTAGCTATTGATGTGACCCACTTCAAATCTTCCCATACTATGCCTTTTACTATTTGTTCAATTTAAAACAAAGCTTTACAAAGAAGGAGGGGGAAAAGGCATAGTCTTAACAAGACAGAGTGGTCTAGGAGTGATGAGTATACAGCAGATATCTTCATCTATGGATTCTCTTGACCAGATCAATAATGGGGGTAAATGAGAGGTCAGATGAATGTTAGACTTCTATGCTTGAAAATCTGAAGGTTACTCAATATTCTCAGGTCAGGTACTCTGGGCAATCACAGGTTTTTGTTTGTTTGTTTGTTTGTTTTATAAAACATTCCTTTAAAGGATACTGAAAGTTCTTTTCCTGAGAAAATTCTTTCCTCAGAAATACAAATATCAATCTCTTCTAAATATCCTTTATCTTTTTAATTTTGCAAGTGAATATGCCCTGCAAAGGCAATTAATAGGGCAAAATAGCAGCTGGGATATCACCATTCATCTATGAGACATGAGTTATTTACATGGCACTACATGGTACTGCACAGATATTGCTTATGTTTCTTGCTGATCAAATAAATCAAGTGGTTTTTGTGTTGATGGCAGTGATAGTAGTGGTGTTGTCTGTGTGTTCTGATGGTGGTCTAGGAATGACTGAGTCTAAAGCATTATTAGAACCCACAGGACACTGAACTTAAGGAGAGGATAATGTACCAGTCCCATTTTTATTTTCCCCTCCACATCACAGGTAATTTAAACAAGATTTAAGTAAAAATGAATATCATGGTAACCTTAAAATCAATCAATTTTGGAAGTAGGCATCTGGGACACAAATAACAAATGGTACATTCCACTTTAGTTCCAAGTTATTCTGTAAAAAATTATACACTCAGGAATAGATAGGTTTTGGGGATTGTTATTTTAATATTTCCATAGATTTCTAGTGTTTTATAGATTTTCCTTTTACTTCGAAAATTTATGGATCAAAAAATTCACAATTAAATTTATACAAAACTCTATGTAATTGCTATAACTGATATTGATTTTATTCATAGTCACTCAACACAGATATGGTGTTCAGGTACCATGATGACCACATAATAAGCTCAAAGGAGAAACCATTTTGCTTTTCAAAGGATTTTTATTAATAATTACAACTCCTATCCACCAAAGTAATTTCCTCCTCCATTAACATAATTGTAGTACCTCCATCCTTCATTTTCATTATTTTGAGCAGAAATCAATAAGGATCAATATTCTGCTTGTCACTCTTTTTATTTTCACTACAATCAAATTCATAACCAAGACTGAACTGCCTATGATGCCACCATCCCATATGAGTGCCAGTTTGAGAACCAGCTGCTGTACTTCCAATCCAGTTCCCTGTGCTAATGTACCTGGGAAAGTAGTGGAAGATGGCCCAAGAGCTTGCACCCCTGCACCCACATGGGAGACCCAGAAGAAGCTCGGGGCTCCTGGCTTCAGCCTGGCCTGCTCTAGCTGTTACAGCCATTTGGGGAGTGAACCAGGGCATGGAAGAGGTCTTTCTCTCTCTCTCCTTCTCTCTCTTTCTCTCTCTCTTAAAAAAAGATTTTATTTATTTATTTGAGAGGTAGAGTTACAGACAGTGAGAGGGAGAAACAGAGAGAAAGGTCCTCCGTCCATTGGTTCACTCCCCAATGGCCACAATGGTCGGACCTGCGCCGATCCAAAGCCAGGAGCCAGGTGCTTCTTCCCAGTCTCCCATGTGGGTGCGGGTGCCCAAGGACTTGGGCCATCTTCCACTGCCCTCCCCAGCCACAGCAGAAAGCTGGATTGGAAGAGAAGCAGCCAGGACTAAAACTGGCACCCATATGGGATGCTGGCTCCACAGGTGGAGGATTAACCTACTGCGCCACAGGGTCAGCCCCTCTCTCACTCTCTCTATTCCTCTCTCTGCTCCATGATCTTCAAATAAATGAAAGAATCCTTTTTAAAAAGCTACAAACTTGAAGTTAGGTAGGATACATAACTCTAGATCTAACATAAAGCACAAAGACTGTAGTCAATAATATTGGGTTGTATAATGAAAATTTGCTAAGAAACAGGATATTTTCAAGTCTACTTACCGCATTCAGAAGTAATTATGGAAGGTGATAGTTTAATTTGCTTAATTGTGACATCAGTATTCTCTCTCATATATATATATATATATATATATATATATATATATATGTCAAATATATGTACAGGTTTTTTAAAAAACATCCACCAAGGAGAGGGCTGGTGCCATTTGGCAGTGTGTGGTCACATTATGGTAAAGGCTGGCAGGTTAAGTATGTAGATAGTACCTAACTTCAGGATGGTGTGTGCATGATACACCTTCAGTAGAAACCAGTCTCTTATTTGAATTTGGATCCTTTCTTAAGCTACTAATATGAAGTCTGATACTCTCTGGTGATGCTGAGTGGCTCCCTGTCAGCCCCATGATCACAAGGGCAAACAACCTCTACGCTATAGTGTGCTGTTGCCAAGCTACATTGTTCAATAGATTAGGTGAACTCACTGCATTTTCATGATATGCTGTTTTTAACTTAGGATGAATTTAGCTGCATGTAATACCACAGTTAAGTTTAGGAGCATCTGTATTTGCCTTATATTTTTTTACTACTGAGGTAGATTATAAAAGAAAGGATTTCTTCACCACAAAAATAAATAAAATTTATATTAATTCAACTTTTGTAGTAATGAGGCAGATATATATGCTAAGATGAAACTCTCCAGAATAAATTATCCACTGAAATAAATAAGATGCATAAGACAAAATACAGAAGGATGTCACTTATATGTTTGTAATAAAAATACACAGACCATCTCCAGAAGAATATACAAGAATCTGATAATAGCAGTTGCCTTCAAGGATATCTGATGGGCAGCTAGGAGAAATGTTGGATGAGCACATTGACTTCCTGGTGATTTGTTATAATTTTTGAGTTCTGATAATATAAACACATTGTGTTACAGAACACAATGTTTAAAATTATGTAAAACATGATTTTCATAAATATATTTAAAAACCTAAAACATGTAGTCACCTATAGAATTCATATTTTAAATGCTTAATGTAGTCTGCTATCATATGTGTGCACTACAGAAAGACTATTTAGCCAAATTAATCATGGATATTTTGTGTGTGCTACCTCCCCTATTTTGGTGCTGTTTTCATTGTTATTTTATAAATGCAGCTGACATGGTGATAGGCCACTTACAAATAAAAGACTTTTAACTAAATGGCATTCAGTGGGATACCTCTGCTTTATCTAATGTTATAAATGCAAGAATTTCATAAAATCATAATTTTTTAAACTTCAGAGACAATACTGATACAGCAAACACTCAACTATACACACAGTTTCTTGAGAGACTTCAAGTATTTCTTCAAGCATTGTGAAACTATAGTGGAACACCATGTAACAATGATACTCAGCTTTCCCTTTGTCTCTAAAGTGGTGGTAGTTCTATTAATGAATGTATTAATCCTACATGGAATGTGTTCGTTAGTTATTATGAAAGACTTAAGTGCCGACTGAAATGCAAGATAATCCAGGTCATGTGATAAAAGGAAAATCAATGTGGAAAACAAACATCATTTTTTTAATGTTGTTTATTTGTAGATTAAAAGGTAATGCCATACAATTTTAACAATCACTTAAAAAAGGATTTATATTTGCATAAAACAGAAGCAAAACAGAAATATATGAAATAAAATGCCATCTTGCTTCAAGTTTTCAAATCAGTACTTAGAGTACTAATATACATCTATGTACATTGCAAGTATATTATATAAATATACTCTGATTAATCTTGAAACCACAATAAATATCAAGTAGGATTTTAGGCACACGGCATAAGAAAAATGCAGAATCTGCATAATTCTTGAGAGTGCTGAGTGACTCACTCTTGGATCACTTTCATACATATATTTTACACAGAATGTACAACCATCACTCACATGATCTTCAGTCACCTATGAATCTAACCTTTCATCCCAGCATTAGTGCCTTCTTTTTCTTTGCTACTATTGCTCTATGCAGCTATTACATAAGAAAATATTTTGCAGCTTTCTTCAACTAATCGCCTAAAAAGGTATCAATGCTACCAAAATAAGTACAGCCTATCTACACAATAGATTCATGGACATGTGCTGAGAGGCACCAACTGACAGAACTGCTCATTGTAATACTGGGATTTGTCCTGAAGGTAAACTTATACATTTGAAGGTATACCATTTTTGAATTGCCAATATTACTAAGTCCAGAAATTATCAGAAACTGAGGTAACACCTGTTTTTGTTTTTGTTTTTTTTTAAATAGAAATACTTGAAAAGACACCAAAAGTACCTTAAAGAATCCCGACAAACGTGGACCTCACTCATTGTAAGCTTTGTTTTAATCCTGTCTGCACAAATGTAAACCAAAGAATCCAAAGGAATGCTCTAGCTGAACTGACATACACTGTTAGGAGTAGAGATCACAGCCATGGAACACCTGAGATCGCCCTCTGATAAGTGAAGCCTAGTGCTTCCCTTAAGTAGAGCCAATGTTCATTGATAGAAATGAACCAGATAAAACCTGCTGATTTTTCTCCCTAGCTACAAATCAGATTCTGGCATATCTGGCATATCCGCCATCAAGTACCCTATTCCATACCGCCCATTGGGAGCTGTATCCAGAGTTGGTGATCCACTCTGCTTTCGATAAATATTTTTACCAAAATTTGGGGATGACATCTCGCTTGGTATCTTTCCATGAATGAGGCTGGCGTCATCTCCCTCTAGGTTTACAGGCTCTTTCAGGGCCCTTCCTCTCTTATAGGTCACAGATGCTAAATTACCAGAACTATCATCTATGAGGTTGCAGCGACGAACAATGAAGACTACTGGGACAGGGAGTATTGCGAGGATTATCAGAGAGATACAGACAGCCATTCCCCACATTGGGTAGCTCAGAAATTCTTCAGATGCCTGTAGGAGCCAAAAAATAATAATTAGCAACCCATTTTTTGCATATAATAGAAATTCACTTCAATGTTTACTTATTTTATGTAATTATGTTTACATGACTCATGAATATATTTAAGCAGATATTTTTAAATGGCATGCCATTTAATAAATTTACTTAGCAATATGTTTCTGGAGATTTGATTAATATGTTTTCTAAAGTCAAAGACCAAATAATTGCAAGTTCATAATGTTAATGAATCAGTTTTGGTAGGACAAAATTAGGGTTCACCATGTGATAAATTCATAATGTATTCAAAACACAGACGTTTAGAACATAAAACATGTATCTCAAGATTCTCACATAAAAGCAACATCTTTCAATAAACATCAAAAATGCTGTGAAGAAAACAAAAGGCAAAAACCTCTAAGCTAGCAGTTTTGTCCACCTTTTAATATCTAACCTCTGATTTTTTATTTTACCTTATCTTCAATCCATGCATTATAGCCAGGAGGACTTAATCCCATATTCACAATGCTAGCTATTAGCAATGATACTAGCATTAGAGGAGAAATATATTTCCACATATAGTAGTAGTATTTGCTTGGAGCAAAGCCCAGCATATCTTTTAGGTCCTCCATAAACCTAAGTAAGAATAAAGTATTTAATTATTTATTCAGTTAATTTTTCTATATTTTAAAATGTGCATTAAATCAGTGTTATGACACACTACATTGAATCAAAAATTAATATTAGAAGATGACTTATAAATTAAGAAATACATAACATAAAGTGAAACTAGTTACATATAATTTTTATTTAGTGAAAGTCCAATTAAGCCAATCATTTAAAAGACTCTTCCTACCGAAAACTTCCTGTCCTATAAGCACACTGTTTGAAGTATATTAAAATTATTTGTATTTTTTATTGTAATAATAACTTAATATCATCAGATACCCCTAATCAGGGTTTATAGTTTCTTAACTCACTTCCTTTTACAGTCTGTTTGAATTGAAAGAAGATCCACAATTTGAAACTAACTGACATATCGGTAAAGCCATTAGTAACCTCCAGGCTTCCCTGCCAACTCTTTTTTATTTCTACATCATTTTGAAGTATTGTTTATAATTTATTTTGCTGTGTGATTTTTTTTTTGGTAGGGATATTATTCTGCTCCTGTATTTTTCTTAATATCTCATAAGACTTAATCATACTTAAGTAAAAGAGAATTCTCCTGCGTATTTAGGAGGGAGGGATAAGCATGTCCTCTCTATTTCTGCAAAGCAACCAAAGACTGGCCTCCTATTGGACCAACTCTGCTCTCTTCCTCATATTTATCTGGTGTTATGGATCATTTCTTTTTAGCACTGAATAATATCCCACGGCTCGGGTATACGTATGAATGCTCTTCAGAATTTTATGGGAAATTGCATATTATGAAAATACTGTGCCAGGATTTCAAAAACTATTTGCACCAAAATAAACATATTTTAAAGTTTGTTTTCCATGAGTTTTTGAAATTTCCTCATACTATTTTATTTATCCAAGGAGATCTTGATTGTTTCCCAGTTTTGGTAATTACGAATAAAGCTACGTGAATGTGTTTTCAACTCATGTTGATCGAAAAGGAGTGACTGCTAGATCATTCAGTAAACCTGTGTGTTGTTTGGGTAGAAACTGTCTACTAAAGGGGCTGTGCTGTTCCGTTCTAGTCAGCAATATATCAGAATTCTTGTTCCTCATCTTTATCAGCATTTTGTGTTGTCAAATTTCTCAATGGGAATCCTAATATGCATGTAGCTATATCTTGTTTTAATTTTCATTTCCTTGATGATATATGGTATTATGAATAATCTTTCCATATGCTTATTTGCCAACCACAAAGAGGTTTTTTTTTTCATTCTACTGGCTTTTAATTTATGAAGTTATCTTGGTGATTATTATATATTTTTCTACCATTTTAATTTACTTAGTTGAAAGGAAGACAGAAAAAGACAAAAAGAAATCTCACATCCACTGACTCACTTCCCAAATGCCCACAATAGCTAGCGCTGCTACCCTGAGTGCACATTATTAGCAGGAATTTGTAACCAGGAGTAGAGCAGGACTTGAATCCCGGCACACCAATACAGGATGCAGGAATCTCAACTGGCATCTCAGGCTTAAGACTTACTCTATGCCAGACATCAATTAATACTATTGCTATATAATACATGACTGTTAAATGTTCTTTCTTGACCTAGAACTACTTAGAATAATAAAAAATATATTCTCTAAGCTTGTTACAGAGACCATTGAATGCTAATATTATTCTCTGTGTTGCTTATGATGGCTCTTGTCTTCACTCATGGTGCATTTATTCCTACTCTTAACACAGGCTATAATAAGATTGATGATGTTATTGTCTTTCAGCCCATATATATGTGAATTAAACCATTACTTTTTTATTTTTTTATTTTTTATTTTTATTTTTTATTTTTGACAGGCAGAGTGGACAGTGAGAGAGAGAGAGAGAGAAAGGTCTTCCTTTTGCTGTTGGTTCACCCTCCAATGGTCGCCGCAGCTGGCGCGCTGCGGCCGGCACACCACACTGATCCGAAGGCAGGAGCCAGGTGCTTATCCTGGTCTCCCATGGGGTGCAGGGCCTAAGCACTTGGGCCATCCTCCACTGCACTCCCTGGCCACAGCAGAGAGCTGGCCTGGAAGAGGGGCAACCGGGACAGAATCCGGTGCCCTGACCGGGACTTAAACCATTACTTTTAAAAAACACTAGCCATCCTTCAGTTATCTTTTTTTCTAGATTACTGTGATGCTTTCTTTAATATCAAATACATATTTTGACCTAGGCAGGTATATAACTGGATATTTAGGCATATAGTGAATTCAAGTAATGTCTCCATGTAAATATGGAGCTACTGTGTAGCATACACATACACACATACATGTGCACACATACACACTTACCAATCAGTAGACATCATGTCCCCAAATTCCTACTACATAAAGCATGATGGCATACACATTCTTCTCATCAAACAGACCAGTAAAATGATTAGAACACAGGATTTAGTGTTAAGCATAAATGGCTGTGCATCTCAGTTCTATCTATCCAGTTGTGTGATAGTCAGCAAACTTGGTTACTGTCTAAGCCTTATTTTCCTTATTTGTAAAATGTAGATACAATAATAACTCAAAAGAACTTTAGATTTTTACAAATTAACCAATACTTACTAGATCTTGAAAGTTACTCTTTGATAACCAGATTTAAGCCTAAGCTCCAGAATTCTGCACAATGCTACAGTCTACATGATTCTATCTGCCCATTTAATATGCAAATATACTTTACTAAAATTGTCGAAAGAGCAAAGGGCCTGTAGGATATTTGATTTTGCAAACGATTCTCCTCTCAATTCATTTTCCTCCTCTTCTAATTTAAATAGATACTGATAATTGGTGTTTTCAAAACAGAGTATAAAATAAATGCATAAAAGCAAAAATACTTACTTATCTATGCCATAAACAAAGCTTACAGCAATATTCTCCAAGATGACTACAATTAGCAGAGGCAGTGTAGCAGAATAATCATCAAACATTGTAACAAAGTAATTTCCAGAGCGTTGCACAAATATGAGGCCAATACAGAATGCCAGAAGGCAGCAGATAACTGGACGAAAGGAACAAATAAAAAAATTAGCCCCTATTCAGAGTCAAATATTTTGAACTTCATTGTGAATTTTTTTAAAACAGCCTTTTTTTGATTTTCAAATAGTTTTAAATTTACAAAACAAAAAATGTTAGTACAAAATTATTATAGTCAAACTTTTATTAAAACTTTTATATTGAATCAGTTACATAAATAGGCAACAGATACTATGAATATACTATGGGCTGCAACATATTTTGAGTTAAATTGCCTGAGATTAGCCCCAGCTTTAGTATTAATTCACTGTAGGACAATACTTCATCTCTGAGACTGTAGAAACACATTTCCAAAGCACAAATAATAAATTGGGCAAAACTGACAGAAAAATTTTAGAAGTATTAATTTCCATACCTTACCCCTATGATGAATAGGAAAGTAACTTTTCCAGTCATCAAGTATCCATAGTTCCTTTTTACCTTTAAATATTATGCTATCGTGTTGATATTCATACAGCATTTTTAAATTAACAATGAGACCATGTGGCTTATAATAACTTTATGAAGCCCACGTTTTTATCTTCATCTTACCTGAACAGATATCTTTATCTGACTTGAACAGATTAGTTTGGAAACTAATTATAACAGCATTGAGACATTGATTATCAAAGCAAGAAGCAATAACTAAGAAGATTCATCTAAAAGGAATTTCTGAAGTAATATTTAAGGAACAAATGTATAAACTCTGATCAGCTACCATTAAATTAGAAAGAGAGGTTTTCAGAATCTACACATGATTCCTATATTTTGAATTCTTTCTACTCTCATGCTCCTTAGCATGAAAAGACGAGTGCATTCTCTTTCTCAACCACTTGTTAACAGAAGTGAGTGACTGCAGTACAGGAGAGAACAAAGATCCAGGGATTCGATCCCATGAGGGTTACCTAATAATATCAGGAAGTATGCATTAATTAACCCCATTACCTCTCCATCTTAAGTAGTGTACTGGAGCTATGAGTTACACCACATGAAAATGACTATCATTTGTAAACAAACAGTGTAGGAAAGGAAATAACACTTCACTTGGAGTCTACGGCATCATATTGATTGCAAATGTTTGTCAGAGTATCTAGGACATTTTAAGTATCTCACTTAATTTGTATACCATCCCAATTTAATTTAATTTAATTTAATTTTGTGTGTTCTTTCCATTCTACAAACGAGAGAAATTACCCTGAAGAATTTAAGTACTGTACTCAAAAACATGAGACTGGAAGTAGCAGAGCTTGGAGATGCACTCAAGTCTGTCTGACTCAATAGCATGGATCACTCTCTCTTTCCTAATTACACCCTAGTAGAACATAAATAGGAAGAAAGTGCTTCCTAGGCAGTACAGATAGTACGAGTTTGGCTGGAGATGTAAGAGTACAAGATAATGAGTAATTCGCTTACCTAAATCTTACTGAATTGTTACAAAAGAAAACCTCACCTAACAAATGTGATGAGGTTAACATTATTTCATCAAGGTCAAATATAACTTGAAATATAGGTATGAATCCAAAGGGCAGGAAATGGGGGTAAACAGTGCATTCTCCTTTGCTTTCTCCAAATAACTTTTCCAGTTGGAGTCTGCAAATATTACCATGTGTGATTTTTCTCTCCATACTGTTACCTTTTTCCTTAATTTTGCAAGCTCTTTATTATGGGGGGATGGATTGAATATAGGGGGATAATTATGCAGAGATGACTTTTTTGTAGCCAGCATATAAGCCAGGCTATTAATATTCAGAAGAAACTGCTTTCTGGGGAAAAATAAAGATGTTTCTTGTTTTTGTTCAGCCAAGTTGAATATTTATATATATATATATATATATATATACACAAAAAAAAAACAAATTGCTGACATTAAATTGTTTTAATACACACATGCAAACTTAGCAGAACAAGTTTTAAAGATATATATCTTAGAACTATTTGCATATAAATCATTGCTATATCTACCAGGGCTAAAATAAAAAACCTTGACAGAGCTTGTGAACCATTGCCTAGGGCTTAATATCACCTATGC
The DNA here is from genome assembly GCF_033115175.1 of Lepus europaeus. Lineage (NCBI taxonomy): Eukaryota > Metazoa > Chordata > Mammalia > Lagomorpha > Leporidae > Lepus > Lepus europaeus. The sequence goes on along the minus strand of NC_084836.1, from coordinate 35,851,244 downwards.
ATCTTTTTATTCAATCTTATTTTACATCACTCAAGTCTTGTTCCTGTACTTCTGGTCTGGCTCACTTCCCTACTGCTCTCTTTATCTTAATTGATTATGTCCATTAAAACTACACTCTGACCCATGCTTAGGCCCTTCTACTTCCCAATTCAATTCTCTGACAGTTCCATCATATATTTGGGTAACTGAATCTCTTTTGAATTCTTACAACGTGAAATCTCCATAATGTTCTCTGTCAGTCTATAATATTACATGATACAAGTCTTATCTACTCAACCTAATTCTAATTTCAATAGTACTATTTTTGAAAAGGAGACCCTTTCATATCTCTGTGTCTCTTACCATTGCTATTATTTCCTTCAAATGCAAGGAAGATGCAGTACAGATGTAGTATTTCAATAACATGTGCAGACTACTGGACATATTAACAACCATCCAAACTGACAAGATGTTTCATTTTCTTCCTTCTTAAAGACATTAACTATTAGTAAACCACAATTGCTAGTATATATGAACACAAGCTTCAGGATTCTTACTTCAACAATGAACTTTTTTGGATAAAGATAATTGGATCAGAATTGATTCATTTTCTGAAGATTTATTTATTTATTTATTTATTTGAAATACAGATTGATGGTGAGAGAGGGAGGAAGGATGAGAGAAAGAGATCAAGAGAGAGAGAATCTTCCATCTACTGGATCATTCCCTAGATGGCTACAATACCCAGGTCTTGGCCAGGCAAAATTCAGGAGCAAGGAACTCCATTCTGGTCTCCCACATAGGTGGCAGGACCCAGGTATTTTGGCTATCTTCTGCTGCCTTTTCAGGCACATTAGCCCAAAGATTGATTAGAAACAGAGCAGCCAGGACTTGAGCCAGCTCTCTAATATAGGATGCTAGTGTCCAAAAGCAGCATGCCACAATGCTGGCCCCCCAAACTGTTCTATTTAATTACTTGACTTGTATGTAAGATTATACATAAATATTCTATGGCTTTATTTTTGGGTCAATAATTCATTATAGTGGCATTAATTACCAGTACTAGTACTACTGTAGTGAAATAATAAATAATAATAAAGTAATAATTAAATATAATATCCAATAAATATATAATGTATACATTATATAAATGTAATAATAAATATTAATAAACATAAGTAGACATCAATAAAGTCTAAAACATAACACTTTTCTGTTTCTATCTGGAAACTCTCACCAAGAACAGAATTATCTCTATCAGTTCAGTACAGAGTTAAGTACACTACAAACTTACCAGTAAGAATTTCCTTCCTCACTTTGAAGGTGTCCACAATAGGGGTGATGATCCCTTCAATGGTTCCAAACATGCTGCCAAGCCCTAGGTTCACCAGCATGAGGAAAAACATCACCGACCAGAAGGGAGATGCTGGGAAGTGCGTCATTGCTTCTGTGAAGGCAATAAAAGCCAAGCCAGTCCCCTGAACAGCCTGTAAGGCATACAAATGGCAGTATTAGAACATGGCAATATTAAGCCGTGGCTCTGTATATCAATGACAACAGCGAGGGCAATCCGCAAACGATGGCCAGAGGCTACTGGAGATAAACATGCCAACATCTGCCTTTGACCTGTTACACCACATATTCTCTTTCTCAGAACCCAGATTTACTCAGACCAAGCAGATCCAAATAATGAAAGTCTTCTCATAAATACCAGAGTACACAAACAAAAAACAAGCATAATGCAAAAAAGTCCATGTGAAATGAAATTAAAGTATTAGAGACTTAATACTTTATGGTTCTGTTAACATTTATGAACGTAAGTAGTGATTTATTATCACAGATACATAACTGTAAATATATAAATATATATACATATACAATGATTTCTGACCAATATATTAAAATAGAAAATATTTATTTTTTACCATTCCTCAAAGTAGATTAATCAACTGGTATAAAAAAGACTATGAATGATAAAATTGTTTTGATAAAAATGTGAATGCAAAGCAAAAAGATGTGAATAGAATAACTGGATTATAAAGTCACTGCTCAATGTTTAAAAAAATTACATCTTCATTGTTTCTATTTCTCCTCTTGCCACTACTCTGCCAAAAAGTCCAAGTTGACATGCTGGTGTTCATAATTCAAGAGACATAGTGAATTTCCAGTTAATATCAGTAACAAAGTGGATAAAAGTAAAACTCTCCAACCAGGCAGAGTGGAATGTGATTCCTAGAAAATATTAACTTGAGATGATTTGTGTATATATAAATGCCAGAGATATAGAATTCTGAAATAATAACTTACTTCTCCTAAGTGACCATCTAACAAAACTCCAAGTGGATTGTGTTATCTCATAAATAAAATAGACCAGAATTAATTTTTAAAACTTTGAAGAATAAATTGATATTTAGTTAACTGTTCCCTTAAGGTAAATTAGGTTTTTATATTAATGATGGCTTCACTCATGATTTTTTGTACATGACTGTTTTAATGTTCTATTTTTTATTTATTTTCATTTACTTGAAAGAGAGAGAAAGAGAAAGATCTTCCATTCTGTGGCTCACTCCCCAAATTCCTGCCACAGCCAGCACTGGGCCAGGCACAAGCCAGGGCCAAGAAACTCCATACAGGTCTCCCAACTGTGGCAAGGGCACAAGTACTTGAGCCATCACCCGCTGCCACCACAGTGTGTGCATTAGCAAGAAGCTGGATCAGAGGTGGAGGCAGGACTCCAACCTAGGCACTCCAGGAAGGATGCAGCCAATCTGAATGGTGGCTTAACCTGCTGTGCCACAAAGTCCTGCCCTGAAATTGCTTTTAAAATAAAGCACATCTGGATTATATAGGACATCACATTCACTGAGATGAAGAACAAATTTTTGAAATGGCATAATCATTCCTAGGCATTTGAAAGGCCATTTTCATGAAAGCAGCCTGCTAGATAATGCAGATCGTAACTGAATGATAATCATTTTATTGCTCAAACGTGGACTACTAACTTGATTGAGCTCATCTTCAATTTGGCAGGAATTGAGACGAAGAGCAGGAAACTCTTCTTCCGTCACTTTTTGAATGATGTCATAAACCAAATGATAATCTTCTGCAGTCACGGCTGAAAGGTTGATGTGATGGGGAATAATATCCTCACTGATGTTTCCCATTTTCAAAAATTTGACAATCATTTCGGAATTTCTGAAAAATAGAAAAAGAAACCATACATATGAGCTCCCAGGGCCCTTTGATGTATAATTTGTGTGTAATTGTAGCATCAAAAGCTCATGGAAGTAAAGATCCATACTGTGCGATGCATTTCTCATTGACAACGTTTGCTTTGAACCCCAGAACTGCAAACACCACCAGCGTTGCCAGGACAGAGGTGAAGAAGTTGATGAAAGACACCAGGACAGCATCAAAGTGGCAGTTGTTGTCTCTCTTGTTGTAGCTGGAAAACGCAATGACACCACCAAATCCCAGACCCAAGGCAAAGAACACCTGGGCAGCAGCTTCCCTCCAAACCTTGGGCTCCAGCATTATTTCAAGCTGTTTAAAAGCAAACATAGCAGAGATCAGCCACAAAATTAGACTTCAGAATAATTAACTTGTATGGAATTTGTCTGTTGGATAAATAATGGTAAAATAACATTTATGTACCCACAAGTCACTTAAATCTGGGAGATGACCTGTTTTTATGCAGACATAACTTATTTTTAGGATTTCTTTAGGAGAGAAATAAAGAAGAATAAGAAAAACTATCAAGCCCATATGTGGGGATTTTAATTACATGAAGATTTTCTACTTATGTAGGAATTTTTTTTTTTTTTTGGAAAAGAAGACACACACACACACACACAGTTATTTCCCATTACATCTTCGTAATAACCCTTAAATAATTAATACTCCAAGTTTTGTGTTTTCTCATGGAAATCTTACAGTTGTAAGCAGCAGATAATAATCATGAACTCTGTACAGTAGAACTGTGTGTACTTTCCATGTTCATACGTGTGTTAGACATTCATTCAATGGATTCCTGAAAACCATTTCATTAAAAAATAGTAGAAATTCAACTATGTCATCAACATTTGCCCTTTCAGATCAAAAGTCCTAATGTTCTAAATCTGTGCAGAACACGTATTTCAAAAAACTGTGTTTATTACTTCTATAATTATTACTGTATGTAATCAAAACTTCTGATGGAACAATTAGTACTAGCTATAAATTATGTAGACTTCAATATCAAGTAAGTTAGGTTTTGGTAATATGTGGTATTGGCTGAATTGGAATACTATCTCTTTTTGCCACTGCAATGAAATAGTCTTTATTGGGAACAACATAAAACTTGGTTAAGAGCATGAGTTTCCCAAAGAGTTTAAGATCCTGACTGTGAATTCAATAATTTTAAAGTAGTGCATTCAAGGAAAAGTGAAATGTCTCTTCTAGGTTGCATCTTTCTCAACAGAAAGATGAGAGCCACAGTAGTGTGTGTTTGTTAATTGATAACATATGTGAACTATAGTGATGGACACACTGATAAGTACTGTACATAGTTCATCTCTTAATATTCACAGAAATCCATAGAGCAGTTGCCACTATCATCTGAATCAGGAAACAGTCAAGTAACCTAGCACAGGTTACACAGTAGTTTGGGTGTAGAGGTGAAATATAAACACAGGTCAATTCTGAAATCCATGCCCTCTCAAATATTAGTATGCATTGCTTAAATTAATTTTAATATTCTTACTGAAAATTTTTAAAGGTGTTCATGAAAAATAATCATTCTTTATAATTTTTTCATAATCAACTAAGGTATTACATACCAGACCATTAATTGTCTTTCTCAATTTTGCCCACTAGATGGCAGAAAATACCTATTTACTAATGCATTCCAACTACTTCCAATTTCTGAAAAATCCATATACCATTTCTGGAGTATTTTATGTGGTTGAATACTTTCTTCCACACACATAGTAATATAAACTAATAAAGAATTTACAGCTATTTACCATTCTTACAGAAACTGTCTCATCCTACTGTGACCTTTATAAAGCATCTTAACAACGAAAAGCAAGCTGCAGAAGGAATTAACATTTTAATAACGATCACTAGTCCAAGTAAAAATAATACTAATTTGTGCTGCACTTTTAAATACTAAGGCAATGTAAAGTATTACATAGAAGCATTAAAGTTGTGAAAGATATACATGTCCCAAATCAAAGAGAACTGTTTCCCAAGTAATTGCCAACATGGAGATATATTCTAGAGATTCTCACCGAAGTTGGTTATTTTAAACTCAGAAAGCATTTTTGCTTGATATTATAAATATAAGTATTTTTGATAATTAAGTATGGCCCATTTGAAGCAGATCTCATTTCTAACATGACCAGAATTCATGAATTTTAACTCGTGTTCACTAAGGAGAAGTACCAGCAACTCTGTGAAATAGATCCTTTGAACTGGTCGAGAAAACCAGACGCCACTGTCAGCACTTTTGCTGCTACAGAATGAACACCAACTCAGAACCAGACACGCAAAGAATACAGCGTCTTTTACACAGTATCAAGGCAGCTGCTCTGAGTGACAAAGAATTCCAGAGAAGCGAATCCCTCCTGCCCAAACACTACAGCATGATGCTGGCTACCACTCCTTCTTTAGATAACTTCCCATTTTGATATTAGTTTTTAAATTATCTTTATATACTTGTACCTTTATGTTAGCCAAGACAATGTTAGTAGCAAACTAACAGGGAGGTACAACTTCATTGTGTTGAATAAAACAAATACACCCCAAAATTTATTTTTGTTTCCTGTCAAATCAAAGTAATAGGGTATGACAGAAATCAAGTTATGATTAACCAGGTTCAATGCGTCCAGCATTGAGTTCAGCTCCATTAAGTTGAATGACAGAGTGTAAGTTCTATGAAGCTTAACGAGAATTTTCCTGAGATGTTCATGCATTGATAAAAGTTACAGAATGCCCCAAACTGACCACTATAAAGTTTACCCCAGGAAGACACACAACCCAAAACAAAACAGAAACAAGAAAATACTGATTTTTCTCTGAGACAGAATTTTACCATGAAGTTCTTAACATGAGTCCATGGACTTTAGGTAATCTGTCATTCTCCTGAGACACTACACAGATTAATAGGTTCATTCTTTTTTTTTCTGGTAAAAGGATTCCTATTTTCATTTTTTTATATTTTTTATTAAAGTTTTATTTAATGAATATAAATTTCCAAAGTACAGCTTATGGGTTACAATGGCTTCCCCCTCCCAAAACTTCCCTCCCACCCACAACCCTCCCCTTTCCGGCTCCCTCTCCCCTTCCAATCACATCATGATTCATTTTCAATTCTCTTTATATACAAAAGATCAGTTTAGTATATATTAGGTAACGATTTCAACAGTTTGCCCCCATATAGCAACACAAAGTGAAAAAAAAAATACTGTTGGAGTACTAGTTATAGCATTAAATAAGAGTATACAGCACATTAAAGGCAGAGATCCTACATAATATTTTTTTAAAAATTAATTAATTTTCTATGCCATTTCCAATTAAACACCAGGTTTTTTTTTTCATTTCCAATTATCTTTATATACAGAAGATCGATTCAGTATATAATTAGTAAAGATCTCATCAGTTTGTACCCACGCAGAAACACAAAGTGTAAAAATAGTGTTTCAGTACTAGTTATAGCATCACTGCACATTAGACAACACATTAAGGATTCCTATTTTCATTTTTGCAAAGGGGTCCACGAAAAGGTTAAGAATCACTGAAACAGAGATGGGAGAGTAAATGAAGACTGAAAATTCTTAAAACACATCAGTGTAACCACTGGAGGTTAATTTACAAATGCGGATTTTTGAAGTTTAAATATTGATAGTCTTACTCCAGAACCAAAATGGGACACTAAAAATTGAAGACAAACAGATGTAATTATAAATGCTATATAAAAGTTCTGGATTTTACAGGCTGGTTAACATAACAACTACATTTAAGTCTAATGTGCATATGTTTGAACAATTAGCCCTTAACTGTAACTGTGAGAACATTTTAACAATTCCCAAAATGTTTTCATGACTGTAAATGTTAAATAGAAATATGGCACATACCTTGGGTGTGAACATATGACGGATGCCATCAATGGAACCATTTAAAAGAAGTGCTCTGATTAAGAAGCATATAAGTACTACATAAGGAAACAGAGAACTAAAATACATAATCTGCAAGGAAAGGAAAGTAGAAACAGGTGAACACACTAACAAGTACATTTCTTTTCAGTAGTTGATTAAATATGTTCTATTCCATATTTTAACAGTTACTGTTTTTAATATTATTATTAAAAACTTGTAAAGCCATCTTAAGAGAATAGCTAATTTGCCTTGATTGCTTTATGTAAGACTATTAATTTTACAAATTTTTAAGGATTTATTTTATTTATCTGAAAGTCAGAGTTGGAGGGAGGGAGGGAGTAAGGGAGAGAGAGAGAGAGAGAGAAAAAAAACCTTCCATCTGCTGGTTCACTCGCTAGAAAGCTGCAACGGCCAGGGATTAGCCAGGCCAAAGCCAGGAGCCAGGAGCTTCATCTGGGTATCCCATGTGGGTAGGTGGTGCGTATGCACTTGGGCCATCCTCCGCTGCTATTCCCAGGCCACTAGCAGGGAGCTGGATCAGAAGTGGAGCAGCAGGGACTCCGACTAGTGCCCATACGGTATCACAGGCATCACAGGTAGCAGCTTTACCCACTACACCACAATGCTGGCCCCCAGATGAAAAAATTTTTAAAGTCTGCAATTAATCTACTTTGAACTAATCCATAGGTGTAGTGAAGCATGAATAGTGTCTATTCCTTAAAGTTCATAAAACAAGCAATACTTAAGAGAGAAATGAACAGGTTCTAACTCCCTAACAAATCCTACTTTTATCATTTTATTTTATTTATTTATTTATTTTTTTTTTTTGACAGGCAGAGTGGACAGTGAGAGAGAGAAGGGTCTTCCTTTTACCGTTGGTTCACCCTCCAATGGCCGCTGCAGCCGGTGTGCTGCGGCTGGCGCACAGCGCTGATCCGAAGCCAGGAGCCAGGTGCTTCTCCTGGTCTCCCATGCGGGTGCAGGGCCCTCTACTGCACTCCCTGGCCACAGCAGAGAGCTGGACTGGAAGAAGGGCGACCGGGACTAGAACCCGGTGTGCTGGCACCATAGGCAGAGGGTTAGCCTATTGAGCCGCAGCACTGGCCTATTTTTTGCTTATTTTTTAATTTGAAAGGAGACAGAGACAGATGGAGATCTACCCACTCATTTACTCCCCAAATGTCCTGAATAATCAGGACTGGGCCAGGCCACAGCCAGGAGCTGGGAACTCAATCTGGGTGTCCCTGTGGATGGCAGGGATACGTCTGCCTTCATCTGCTGCCTCCCAAGGTGCACATTTTTTTTTTTTTTTTTTTTGACAGGCAGAGTGGACAGTGAGAGAGAGACAGAGAGAAAGGTCTTCCTTTGCCGTTGGTTCACCCTCCAATGGCCGCCGCGGTAGGCGCGCTGCGGCCGGCGCACCGCGCTGATCCGATGGCAGGAGCCAGGTGCTTTTCCTGGTCTCCCATGGGGTGCAGGGCCCAAGGACCTGGGCCATCCTCCACTGCACTCCCTGGCCACAGCAGAGAGCTGGCCTGGAAGAGGGGCAACCGGGACAGGATCGGTGCCCCGACCGGGACTAGAACCCGGTGTGCCGGCGCCGCAAGGCGGAGGATTAGCCTGTTGAGCCACGGCGCCGGCTCCAAGGTGCACATTTTAAGAAAACTGGATTGGAAGCAGAGAAACCTGTACTCAAATCAGGCACTGACTATTGAATGAGGGTGTCCCAACTAATGTCCTAATGTAAGCCTAGAGCCCACTTCACTTATATTATCTTAATTAGCAAAAACACAAGCCATTTTTTTAAACGAAGTTTCATTACAATTCTTCAAAGCTTTCCAAAGTACAGAATAGTCCCAATGCTAAGTCTGCTTAAGATCTGAACAATTAATCATGTAATGCTTTACCTTCTACTTCACCTCTTTTTTTTTTTTCTCCCCAGTAACTTTCTAATCACTGAAAAGGAACTTTCCTTTTCATACCATTCACTGACTCCCAGACAAATTTTTTCAGGTCCAGAAATGAACTTTTGAATTTCCCCAAAGTTGTTCCCACCTATGTCCATTTCAGAAAATGGACCCCACCATTCATCTGATTGCTAAATCAAACATCTACAAGTAACAGATAATGTTCTCCTGGGGCAAGAATAAGCCTAATGGGCAGCTGAATTTAACATTCCTAGCTCTGGCTCCTGATTCCAGCTTCCAGCTAATGCATACCCTGGGACGCAGGAGGGATAGCTCAATTCAGCTCCTGCTACCTCCATGGAAGCTTGAATTGAGGACCCAGGTCCCAGCTGTGGCCCCAGCCCCAGACCTTGCCATATTTGGGGAATCAACCAGCAGTTGAAAAGCCTCTCTAATAATTAAAAATAAATAAATAACCTCTCCTAACTGGGTTTCCATACTACTACTAAGGTTATATCATACCCTGCTTAAAACACTCCAGGAGTGTCTTAATACCATTGGAATAAGATGCTAATTCCTTCCTCTGACCTGCAGAGCCTTAACCAGAGTGCCTGCCTAAATGTCCTCCAAATCACCCCACCCCCACCCCACCCCGGTTCCTTGCTGATCTCCAGCCCTTCAAGCTCTAGCTATCTTGTGAGGATGCCTAGCCCAGTCAGCCTTGGGGGCAGAGAAAGGATGGGTCCTCTCATCTCCCTCTTCTGTACGTGATTCTCATCTTCGTCGTCATCTCCCGAAGGTTCTCACTGACCATCCAATACAAGGCTATACTTTTTTCCATCCTGTTTTCTCCACTGCCTCTGATCCCCACCCACCCCAGCAACCTTCAGTGATATCACCTTGATTTTGCTTGTTTTAACATCACTTAGCACTGTTGGAATTATTTATATTTATTAGTCCCCTACACTGGAAAACAAGACAGTTTATTTTCATCTGCTTGAAAGGCAAAGCAAGAGAGAGAGAGAGAGAGAAGAGAAACATACATGAAGAAAGAGAGAGACAGAAAGAGATCTTCCATCTGCTGGTTCAGTCCCCTAACGTGCACACAGCCTTCACTGGCTCAGGAGTCTGCAAATCCATCCAGGTCTCTCACAAGGGTGGCAGGGAACCAAGAACTTAAGCCATCACCTGCTGCTTTCCAGGATGTTTTAGCAGGAACCAGGATCAGAAGCCAAGGATCCAAGACCTGAACCAGCACTCCAATAAGGGATGCTAATGTCCCAAGTGGGGACCTAACCCACTGTGCCACTACACCAGCCCAACATTTAGCATTCTTTAAATTTGTGAGGTACTTTTATCTCACTTGAATTACAGCTCTCTTATTTTATGATTCTCCTTTGCAAATATTAAAGCTTCAAGGCAGATGATGTGTCTGTCCTCACAGTTTTCACTCTAGTGGCAGAAGAAGGCAAACAATAAGCGAATTCATAAAATAATTTTAGACAGCAAATCATAAAATAAGCGATGGTAAGGAGAAAGTGTTTGGGGTGTATATAAGTTGGATTCAGTCTACTTTAAGCTGATTCTTTTGGTATGCTAAAATTAAAGACATACGATTAAGTCCAAAGAACTTATATTTAAAAACAACACGGAAAGTGGGCATTTAGCTCAACAGTTAGATGCCCATATACCACATCCAGAGTACGTGGGTTTGATGCCCAGATCCAGCTCCTAACACCAGCTTCTTGCTGATGCAAGTGGGAGGCAGCAGTGATAACCCACTTGGGAGATCCGTGTTGCATTCCTGGTGCCTGGCTTCTGCCTGGCTATTGCAGGCATTGGGAGTGAATCAGAGAATATGTGTGCTCTTCAGATGTCTGTCTCTCTGCCTGTCAAGTAAATTAAAATTTAAAAAATAAATGTCTCCATAAAGTGCCAACTTAAGACAATAGGGTACTTCAAAATATTTGTGGAATATGTATATTAAGTTTTAATTCCATTTGCCACGAATTTTTAAAAAGTACCCTCATACATCCTTTTAAATCTGGGCATTTAATGTTTGGATATTTTGTATTTTCATCTGGTCATAGAAGAATGAAATTGAAGTTGTGATCTTAATTCCATTCACATGTTTAAAATTGTGACTGGTTTTTCTCCATATTATGTGCTTGGAATGTTTCTGCCCTTCCTTATAAAGCTAAATTAGAGTCTTATCACAGAATCCACATCAGTGTATTTAAGAACTCATATGCTTGTTGAATTTATAAGCCAGAGTTGAAATAAGGCTGATTATATAATTAGTATATAGTTTTAAAATACTACATAATTAAATTTCTTTTAGAAAATGAGTTCTTAAAAAAAATTTAACTTCCCATAAATCCTCTCTCAATACACAATGTTTTAGAGTGTGCCAAGAATAATATGACACAGTCTTGCCATCATGGAATTCATAGTTTAATGAGTGAGATGGATAATTACAATTTAAGTCAGTAATAGAAGCACGTAGAAAGTACATAATAGCATAGAGGCAGCCATTTAAATTGTCCTGGATTTGAAAGATTTCACATAGGAGGTAACATTTGAACTAGAGTTTGATGGTTGAAGAGTTGTTTGCTAGAAATTTGAGAGAGAACATTTTAGGCAAGCACGAAAGAGAGCCTATGCAAAATTCAGACTGCTGAGTACTCATGTGAGTTTTACATATAGTTTGTGCAGCTTGTGGGAGATGAAGCATGAAATGCCAGTTGATTGCAGATGCTGAAGGATCTGTGGGCAGTGATAGGCAAACAGTAGAACATTCAAAGATGTGTATCTTTTCAGTAACACCATCAGATCTTTGGAAAGATCACTGTGGAAGTAGAGTAGATGATGGATATCTGGGATGCATGGGAGAAATGACAGAGATAGTCAGAAGGCAAGATACAAGAGGAAACTATTGTCATGGAAACAGGTGACAGATCACCAAGAATGGAAACAAGGGAACAGATGTGAGATTCCTGTGGTAGAATCAGCTGGACTTGGCAAGAAGTTGGTTGTAGGACATGGGGAAAAGAACATGTTAAGAATGTGTTGGAGTTGTTCTGCTTGGAAAAATGTAAGTACAAGATGAATCTTTTCTTCTCTTCATGCTTAATTTGAAATTATAGAGAGTATAAAAATAAAATTATGAAGCAAAACATACATGTAAACTTTGAAGGTATTATTTTAATTGGAAAAGCATAATCAACCTCTCCAGAATATAAATATGTAGCCTTCATTTTCACTTGAAAAATAAGTGAGATTAGTGATATTTTAGGACACCTGTCAGTACATTTGATTTCTGTTGAAAAACAAAACAGACAAGGCATTGTGCAAATCATAAAGCTAGTTGCTATATTTCCAGAATTAGATCAGTGACTGAGATATAATAAGTATTTAATAAATATTTGTTAAATAAATAACTTCATGAATGCATAGCCATTATATTGTCCAAGAAATACACATTTTTAGAATGGGAAAATAAATATGAAACACATTCCTTTGTATGATGTTTAAGTCCCATTGGCTTTTGAGAAATAAAACACGTTTGAAAAATACATTGGGTGTGGCATTGTGGTGTACCAGGTAAAGCCATCACCTGCAAAGCCAGCATCCCATATGGGCACTAGTTCACATCCTAGCTGCTCCACTTCTAATCCACCTCCCTGCTAATACACCTGAGAAAGCAGCAGAGAATGGCCCAAGTGCTGGTGTCCCTGCAACCATGTGGGAGACCTGGAGGAAGCTCCTGGCTGCTGGCTTTGTTGTAGTCATCTGGGGATTGAAACTGTGGATGGAAGACCTCTCTCTCTATCTCTGTCTCTCTACATCTGTCTCTCTCTACAGCGCGGTGCGCCGGCCGCAGCGCACTACCGCGGCGGCCATTAGAGGGTGAACCAACGGCAAAGGAAGACCTTTCTCTCTGTCTCTCTCTCTCTCTCACTGTCCACTCTGCCTGTCAAAAATAAAATATATATATATATATATATAAATTAAAAAAAGAAAGAAAAATAGATTAAGCAGAGAGATTAATTATTAATCAACTAAATGCTATGTATTTTCATTTTAATGAATTATTTAAAAATAGAAAATATAATTCCTTATTTTTCTTACAAATTAAAATGTTTATTATAAAAATACCTGCAAAAAAAGACTCAATCTTTTAGAAATTTTATAGCCTACATTTTGCTCTGTTATTTAGCAGTTGCTTAATTCTGGCCAATTATTTATTCTTCCTAAGCTTGTCAGCTTCGCTGTAAAATGAGTATAAAAACATGTAAACCATCTGGCCAGTAGAAATGTATGTGATGTACTTAGCATAGTGGTAATAATAACAGCAGAGTAGTACAAGTTGAACATCCCTTAAGCAAAATACTTGGAACACAAAGTGTTTTGGATTTCAGATTTTTTTTTGGAATTGGAATATGTGCAGAAAAATTATATTTTGGTAGATGGTCCTAAGTGTACAAACAAAATTCACCTATGTTTCCTATACACTTTATATGATAGTCTAAATGTAATTTTAGACAATATTCTTAGATTTATTTATTTATTTGAAAGGCAGAGTGACAAGAGAGGAAAAGACAGAAATTCCATCCACTGGTCCATTCCCCAAATGGCCACAATGACCAGGGCTGGGTCAGACCAAAGACAGGAGCCAGGAACTCCATCTGGGTCTCCCATGTGGAAAACAGGGGCCCAAGTACTATATAGAATTTCTACCAGGAGGGTAAATATAAAATTAGCTATGATTTGCCACTCAAACAAATCATCAAATATTCTAATTAAATTAGAAAGTATCAGAAAGCAAAGAATAATACAGAGGTCTTTCATGAAAGAGTCTATCAGTTGGTAGCAACAAATATGAAAGTGAGAAACATTGTGATATTTAAATTGAAGAACATGGCTCTAGATTCAGATAGACCTATATTTCACTCCAAGTATTAGGACTTACTAGTCTTGAAATTTTTGTGAAGTTACCTGATTTCTCAAGCCTGTTTTTTTTTTTTTTTTAATCTGTAAAACAAATCTGAAAGTAGCAATTGCTTCTTAGTGTTATTTTAGAATTAAATGTGATAGGGGCCAATGTTGTGGCACAGCAGGTCACCCCAGCTGTTGCACTACCAATACAGTTCCCTGCTAAAGCCCTTGGGAAAGCAATGGAAGTGCTTGGGCCTCTTCCACCCAGGTGCCAGACCTGGATGGGATTCTAGGCTTCTGGCTTCAGCCTGGCCCAGTCCCAGCCAGTGTGGCCATTTGGGGAGTGAACCAGAGGGTGGAAGAGCTCTCTCTCTTAATCTCTGTCTCCCTCTCTTTCTGTAACTCTACCTGTCAAATAACCCCAAATAAATCATTTTAAAAAAAAAGAATTAAATGAGATAAAATATATAAAGTATGTATCACAGTGTATGGTGCAAAATAATAAGTATTAAATATCAGCCTGTAATTGTTCTTGCTATAATCATCGTCAGAAACATATCTACCTCTATCATTTATTAATATAACTATTACTACCATTCTCATGCCTACTACTATATGTATGTAGGTAGAGACTTAGCCTGAAAAATATAGGATCAGAGCTATGCTTTGGCTAGAAAAATAGTAGAGACGGACTGTTAAGGGGCAGAGACAGAGAGAAAAGTCAACAATAAATTCTTGTTATGGTTCAACTAACAGACATAAAGACCTCAAAAGCAACAGCAGTGATAATGGAGGAAAAAGGCAATATGAAAGCAAATTAGTGAATAGCAAGCACTTTCCTAATGCATCCTTCAAAGCATAATAAATCAGTGTAGGTAGGAATCACCTCACATCTTTTTCAATGGCAGCCTTTTTACATCTTCAGTGTGCCATGCTGGCATGCTCTTGAGTCTTTTACATTCCTCCAGATTCTTTGTTAGGATTGTCATAACTACCTAAGGATGTTCAGAGCTTTAAGAAATACTCAACACTACACTATTTTAGAATTCTTTATGCAACTATTCCTTTAGAACACTAAGTGTGAAAGAGAATAATAGTATAAAACAAACAGAATACATGCATTCTTCATTTTGCCACTTTAACCAATTTCCATGATTTGAACTCATTGAATAGCAAAAAGAGGACTTTTAAGTGTTGACAAAAAAATTAAAGATTTGTTGAAATAGGAAAAGATTATAAATGACAGGAAAGGTTATAAATGATCTTAGATATCACTAAAACACACTGAATCTTTATATTATTTCCTTATCCTAAACACATTTTTAAAACATGGCTTCCTTACCAGCCTTTACTGAACTACCTACAATGAGGTGTTAACATTCTATTTACATGCAGAGATCTGTAACAGAGCTTAAGGGGGGGTGTGGTGCCTAGGAGTGGTGATCAGCAGAATCAGGAAGGGCTCTAACCATACTAACTTTTCCAGAAGACTGAATGCCTTTGATCATGGCCAAGCAAACCATGACCCACGCAGCCAGCAAACAGATGGTCATCTTCCAGTTCAGGCCTCCACTTTCAGAAATGGAACTGGAAATATTCAGTGCTTCTCTGTACCAGTAATAGGTGGTAGCGGAACTTTTTTCACATTCTGGCTCTACAACTGTAGGAAGAAAGATGACACAATTGTGTCAAGTAATAAAGGGAAATGAGACAGTTTTTCCCCAGTAAGCTTATAAGTGAATTATTAACGTTTTCAAGAAAGGAAATACTATTATACAGCAGTATTTAAACTCAAAATGAAGAATAAAAAATTCAACTGTCCAAAAATTTGAAAAACCAATAGATATGTATCCTCTTTGGTATTTCTTATTACTTATTTTTGAAGAAAGAATATGTGGGTTTACTAATGCAATTACAAATCAATTGCATTAGTAATACAAATTCATTGTCCCAAACATTAAACTGGAACTGGATTTCAGAGTGAATATAAGAAAAATAATGTAAACTGTTATATTAGTAATGTTTATATTAATTATATGTTGAAATTATGATGTTTGGATATGTTAAATTAAATATTTTATTTCTTTCTTTGCAACTTTTCCTAAATGTGGTTACTAGAAAATTTTGAACTCCATAATTGAGTTAAATGCTTTACTTACTGGGTGCTGCTCCTACAAGGATTCATTCTCCCTTTATATCACAGTATTTAAAAAACAATGGGGGACTACAAAACAACAGGCTAAGGTATAAAAGCAGTTATTTCAATTTAAATTATTTTCTTTGGTTCCATTTCTGTGGATGTTAAAGAAAATGTAAAACATCAGTTAGAGAGTACAAAATAAAAGACTGTCTAAGTTAGCAATTTAAGACTTAGAGAATTTGGCTATTTTGTCATAGGGCATAGTAAAATAACCTGGAAAGAACTGGTAAAATTAGATGATGCCAAAATTTGCTCAAAGTGTATGAGTCCTAAAAGTGAGGAGAGTCCGTTATGATGATTTTGAAAATTTTCCTTCATTAAACAAAAAAATTTTGAAGTTTGTGCCTTCAGTAATTTTATAATCTTTAAATACAAAAACATTACTCAGCACATGTCTTACAAGTGTGAGAAGCATTTTTCACCAAAGGACACTGATCCCAAGGTAGAGGTTGCTGAAAAGACTGAGAAAAATAAAACAAACTCCAGCCAATGATGACATTGTAGTAGAGAGCCACAAAATAACACACCTGCAAAATAAAACAATACAATTAACATGAAATCCTTCATGCCTCTTTCTTTAAAATGGTGAGATCAAATGCACAAATTTTCATTTAACATTTTGAAAATCCTCCTCTTTCCTTTTTATGTGAAACACATGGTCGTCTCTAAAAACAATCCCTCTTACAGACCTCAGAACATGCATTAACAATACTAAATTACAGCAATATTTACAACTTATTTTGTGTGCTAATACGTACTCCAGTAGCGTTTTTAAAAACATGACTAAGTTGCAAAAAAGCACATGCTGAGTGAAAATCTACTTAAATGTCAATTTTACAATTGCAAGCCTTGTAAAGATAATAGTATACACCACAATGGGAAACTTACTACACAACTTGCAAATCCAATCCCACCCAGTTTTGGGCTTATGTAATTCCATACACCAATGCTTCCTCGTCGGATTCTCTGACCCACAGAAAGTTCCAGGAAAAAAAGGGGAATACCTATTACCAGGAGTAGTATTAAGTATGGTAAAAGATATGCACCTGCAGAGAGAAAAACAAATAAAATAGATTATATTTTCAGTAGTCACAATAAAGAATTCAGTAACTGATCATTTCATGAAAGACCCTATTTGAGATTCAATGTAATGTGCAGAGGAAATTTATATAAAATGCCATTTCATTACTTTATACATTTAAGATTTTGAAACTTAAACTTGCTGAAAGAGTTTTTGATAAAATTAATTTTGATAAATATATTGATGAAATTTTTCATTTTATTGAAAAGGTAAGACAGCTGCATTTTCCATGAAAATAACTGATTCTTTAAAATGAATTCTGTTCTGGATTAGGTTCTGAAAAACCCTAGAAATTTCATTCATATATGGTTTATGAAGTCCTTTATTGTGTTACCTAATCCATTTAAATCCTTCATCCCAAGTCTGATAAGTGAGAATGAGTTTTATGAAATTAAAAGTGACTCTTTTTTTCTGAAATTAAAAGAACAGCGTGGACCTAAACAGAAAAAAATAAAAAGGTAAAATATCTTCTACCAGAAAAAAAGGTCTTTTTTCCTGTATTTAATACATAATAAAGTACACTCCAGGAGGGAAATTTTTGTTTTATTTTTTAAAATTCTAAGAAGGGGTGTGAGAGTGATTGAGAAACTAAAACATTAAATGTCTGATTAAAAATGTGCATATTATCATCTGTGTGGTAATGTTTCCATAGTTAAAAACAAATTTTTTTTTCATCTAAATCGCAGATAAAGACATAAGACTAGTGATTAGTAAATGGTAATACAGTTTAGTTTCTCAAATTATTTCTCTCAATTATCTATACATATATGCATGATAACAATGATTATTTAAGGACTTTAAAATAGTGGTTTGTACATAATCTACCATGTTATAAAGGATCAGACTTTAGTTGTTGTTTTTTTTAAATTTTTTTTATTTATTAATTTTTTTGACAGGCAGAGTTAGTGAGAGAGAGACAGAGAGAAAGGTCTTCCTTCCATTGGTTCACCCCCCAAATGGCCGCTAAGGCTGGCACGCTGCACCGATCTGAAGCCAGGAGCCAGGTGCTTCCTCCTGGTCTCTCAAGCAGGTGCAGGGCCCAAGCACTTGGGCCATCCTCCATTGCCTTCCTGGGCCACAGCAGAGAGCTAGACTGAAAGAGGGGCAACTGGGATAGAATCAGGCGCCCCAACCGGGACTAGAACCCGGTGTGCCGGCGCCGCAAGGCGGAGGATTAGCCTAGTGAGCCTTGGCGTGGCGATGGCCCACTTTAGTTGTTTTCACAAAGCAGCATGCATCATGCAGCATGAATATATGAGCTTGCAAAACAATACAAGTTATTAAGATTTTATTCCCAAAATGATTGCAGTGTTCAGGGACTGCTGACATGAAAGTGCTTCCCAAAGGACTGAAAGAAAAAATTTTAACACTTGCAACAAATTTTAGATTTTGAGTGGGTGTATATGCATGTGAATGACTGTGAATAAGAATAAAGATGGTGGGGGGAGAGAGAGTTAACACTGGATTTATTGGGATTCTTTCTGCAATTATGTGTATATGACATGCTATTAGATACCTGGCTTTTCTTCTACCTCAAATTATTCTAACATTAGTCCTCATATTTAAAAACCATAGACAAAATATAATATTTACTATAGTAGCATTTACTATTTAACAGATATATTTCTAAGCACATTATATACAGTCATTCATTTATATATGATAAAGAATCCAGCAAGGGAAATATAATCACTACAACCTCCCCCCACATTTCACAGGTGTGGGAATGGAGCCTGAAGAAGTGAGTTAAGTTGTGAGAAGTCAGACAAGCCAACTTATATTGGTTTATCTATTATCCAAAAAGTGCTTCAAATGATTACAGAATAGGACCTCGGTAGCCTGAAACTGTTCAGCTAAACAGCTGGAGGATAATCCTCAGATACCTAGAAAAATCAATGCTACATTTCAAGTTCATTAGTAAAATATTTGGTACTCTAATGGCATCCTGAAATAATAAAATCCACTGATATTTTATAACACATGCAAATAATGCTGTATTGGTAGCTAGAAGAGAGGAACCAATTATAGGAAGAGTAAATTGATTTTTTATATATGAAAATATGATGGAAGAGCCATTTTTGCTAATAACCTGGTAGTGAATAGGGAATATCTATTTCAGAGCTTTCTACCAAGACAGATATTATACTAAATGGAAAGCAACCTTTTCAACCAAAACAGCCTTAACTGTATGGCTGGGAGAGTTTTCAAGGTAAAAATTTTCAAAATCAGAATTCACTTTTTGGTACTCTTGGCAAATGGAATGATTTGTGAGAAACAAAAAAGCACAGTAGTGTGCAGTTGCTTATAGCTGATTTGATAAATAATTCATATGTGATGTTACAGAATAGATGAGAAGCTCACAATTTCAGTAGAGTGATAGGACATCACCAAGTTCATGTACTGATTCTTGCTTCCAGGCATATTTGTCAAATAAGCTATTTTAAACAAACCTCTTCCTTTGTACCTGTTTGAATTAACTAAAAAAATATATTTTTTCACCATAACACCTTTTTTTTTAAAAAAATCTTTGGGAGGATACAAAGAATTTCCAAGGTAGTGTAGTGGCACTA
The DNA here is from genome assembly GCF_033115175.1 of Lepus europaeus. Classification (NCBI taxonomy): domain Eukaryota; kingdom Metazoa; phylum Chordata; class Mammalia; order Lagomorpha; family Leporidae; genus Lepus; species Lepus europaeus. The sequence goes on along the minus strand of NC_084836.1, from coordinate 35,831,433 downwards.
TAGGTTGTCACAGCTTGGGACACCCACATCCCATATAAAAGTGCTTGTTGAAGTCCAAGCTCTTCTGTTTCTAATCCAGCCTCCCAAGGAGGCCATGGATGATGAGCCAAGTACTTGGGTTCCTGCCATCCATGTAAGAGATATAGATGGAGTCCTTGGCTCCTGGATTCAGCCTGGCCCAGCTCTGGCTGTTATGTATATTTGGGAAGTGAAGCAGTGAATGGAAGATCTCCCTCTCTCTCTCTCCTTCCCACCCCATCCTTCTGTCTTTCAAATAAATAAATAAGTATATTTAAAATGATTTGCATATGAATTGTTACATTTCATGTGACATAAGGCTTATAGATTACAACTGCATTAGAAATAAAAGCACATTTGTCCAGTCAATAAAACTACCACAGACTGGACTCAACCACCACAATTTTCTTTGAGACCTTTCTGTGTTGAAACTCATGAATTATGAAATACAGAGTACCTAGTCACATTTATTTTAATAGTCTTCATGTACATAGATAGTAAAATTTCAATTCAAACATTAGTTAATTGAACAATTAGTTTGATTTTAATGTACTATGGAGCTAGTATCATATATAAACAATTTCTTCCTTTGTAAAGAATTTTCCTAGACGTTTTGGAGAATTTTTGCTAACTAAGCCTTTCTTATTATATGCATTAACACACAAGCAAGAATATCAAAGAAAGTGCAGATACTTTTGCTTAAAATGAAGAATCTTAATTTTGTTAAAACTTTCTTTGAAATGGAACATTATTCCAAAATACTACAGAATTGAAAGCTAAATATGTAAGATAAGGATGAAGAATGACTGGCATTATATTAATTACCTGGGTACATTCCTTCTACTGGGATCTAAGAGTTCTGGTCAGCATTTGAAGACCATAATCATTCTAAATTACATGTCATTTTTGCTTTTTTGAAGAGTGAGGCAACTTAAAACTCAGATTTAATAAGTCATGGAGAGAAAATTCTGTCTTCCTTCACCAGTTTGTCTTACATGAGAAGCTTTAGGTCATTCTTCAAAGGGAATAACTGACAAGCACAAAGGATGCAACATTTGTTAGAGAAGTTCAAGTCAATAAATCAAAGATGTTCATAGCATCCACAGAAAGAATCTGAAAATGTGTTACCCTTAAGCAATCACTGAGTATTTGTAGCAAGCCAATCTGCTCCTCTGGAAACCTAATCTGAAAACAGAGCTGGGCACACTTCCCACAAAGGAGTCTCTAGCTTTTCAATGGAATTCATAGTTTCAAAAATAATGAGATGGCAACAGCAATCAGAGCTACTTCAGACAACCAACTGCAATTTACTATAGTAATTAATCACACACACACACACACACACATGAAATAAATAAATAAAAACTTACCACCTCCATTCTTCTGACATAAGTATGGGAATCGCCACACATTCCCTAAGCCTACAGAAAATCCAACTTGGGCCAGGATGTATTGTAGCTTACTATTCCATGCTGGTCTTTCATCTTCTATTTCAGAGGCTTCTTCAGCATCTGTATCTTTCTCTTCTTGGACATCGACTATCAGTTCACTCTTCTTAAAAGCATCATCAGCTGAATCTTCATTGGAAAGAAGGTCTTTGACAGACTCAATAACCTCATCATCTAATTCTCTTTTTACCACTTTGCTATTCTTAGGCATTGGAAAGTATGGGAAGTATTACTTTTACAAACTCCCTTGTGGAAAATGTGTTAATTCTTTCTTTAAAAATATTACTTGATATGAAGTAAAGAATGGGGAGGATTTCAAATAAATCCTTGATTCAAGGTGATAAGGTCTTATGAATCCTTGATCTGTATGTCCAATATTCTGTTGGTACCTGGAAAATTGTAAGTTGAAATGTGACAGTATTTAATGATGAAAATATTAGAAACCCTTTCTTGTTGATTTTTATGACGGGAACTGTTTTTATAGTGTATAAAGCATGATTGTCCTCTGCCTTTCAGAACGTATTATTTCCAGAATTGTGGGAATTGAAAACACATGATTTTCAAACAGATTTTATTTTGGCTAATTTCCTCCTTCTTGCAAAAATCTATTTTGTTCTCAGATATATGCCAATGCATAACATATATTCTGTCATTTACAATTAAAATGTTGTGACTTTTCGTAGTTTTCCTTTCTCCCTTGATATTTTTCTTATAGTTCACTTATTTTGTTCCTTGTAATATTATATACATAGATGCATGTAATACATATATATATAAATATTCTTTTCCAGTAATCTATTCATCCATTCACACATTTAATATTAATTGTGATTGGACTTTATGAGATAAAATCATCAGTGAAATATACAAGGTCTGCTTTTAAGGAGTTTATATCTAATAAAGAGAAAGGTATATCCCAAATCACTGTATTACACTTCAGAATTTAAATGATCCAGCATCATTATAATAGGAAAGATCAGGAATATTGGATAAAAGTGACATTTAAGTTGGGCAGAAATGGAGTGAAGCCATACCTAAGACAAGGAATGGTATAAACAGAGGCAGCAAGTGGCAATAATTAATGATAATATGTGAATATTCTCTTAAACAATGAATTAAAAACACTGTCATCGCTTTGGGACTTTTTTCTCTTTTCATATTTTATGATACGTTTCATATTCTCCTTTGTATTCAGACAAAGACTAAGTAAAGAAGGTTTGCCTACAGATCAGTAGTGTTCTCTGTTTTTAAAAGTGACTAAACAAATAAGTGCTTCTTTTAAAAGTTATTGAGGAGTTGCAGAAACGACAACCTAAGAATTCTGCCATCCAATGCTAGAAAAAAATGGAATTCTTTCATAGAACTGCTGCTAAATTTACATAAAAAGTAACAGAATTAAACAGCTGTCATACTTTAGTCTGTAGTATCAATAAGCAAGTAACTCACTCACATTTTGGTGCAGGTTAAGAGGAAACTATAAAGGAAATTCTGGAAATAAAAAGCATTCCCAAAATATTTTGAGTGATAGGGAATTTCTAGAATGACTAACCACAGGGATTATTTTAAAGGGCCAATGAGGTTTGAATATAGAAACAGATCATGAAGTTTGGGATTGTAACTGTTTACTTTGAATTATTTTTTTCTAGAACTCAATAAATATTAGTTGAATAAATGAAAAACTGAAATAAGTGAACTTTCTAATTTTTTCTTTGCTGAAAGGGAGCAACCTAACATAAAAATTACGAGTTTTGAGACGTGAATTATCCAGATTAAAAGCCTGCATTTACCAAGTTAACATTAAGATAAAAGGTGTAGGCATAGTAACAAGTGATACATGAATACAGATTTTGGTCTGACAAACAGAGTTTAGGTCAGCTCCAGCCATTGTGGCCATTTGAAGAGTGAACCAGCAGATGGAAGATCTCTCTCTCTGTGTCTGTCTCTCCCTCTCCTTCTCTCTCTCTCTGAAACTGCCTTTCAAATAAATAAAATAAATCTTTTTTCTACTGTAAACAGAAAAAGGATAAAAAATTAATGGTATTACAAGTAAAATGATTTAAGGTCCCTTCTCTTAATCTATTTCTTCTTCTTTCCCAACTTCCTGCTCTGTCTGGGGTACAACGATATGGGAAGGGACTGCAATTAACAATGAATTTTTTTACAATTACATTTAAGCCTGGGGGGAATGTTGTTGCCTGGAGTATGATTTTGTTTATCTTACACTCATATCCTCAGTATTCAAAATTGCCTGTCAAACGTTTTCGTACATGTTAGTGTTTTTTTTTTTTTTTTTTTTTTTTTTTTTTTTTTTTTTTTATTTTTTTTTATTTTTGACAGGCAGAGTGGACAGTGAGAGAGAGAGAGACAGAGAGAAAGGTCTTCCTTTGCCGTTGGTTCACCCTCTAATGGCCGCCGCGGTAGCGCGCTGCGGCCGGCGCACCGCGCTGTTCCGATGGCAGGAGCCAGGTGCTTCTCCTGGTCTCCCATGGGGTGCAGGGCCCAAGCACTTGGGCCATCCTCCACTGCACTCCCTGGCCACAGCAGAGAGCTGGCCTGGAAGAGGGGCAACCGGGACAGGATCGGTGCCCCGACCGGGACTAGAACCCGGTGTGCCGGCGCCGCAAGGCGGAGGATTAGCCTGTTGAGCCACGGCGCCGGCCCATGTTAGTGTTTTTACCGGAAGAATCTACATCCACTTAACAGAGGCAATTATTTCTTGTGCACAGGATTCATATTGCCAAATCTGAAGATATATCTTGAGTTTCTGAACAGATTTGTAAAAACTAAATCTAGAGACATCAATTTAGACACCAAACATGACTTTTTTGAAGGACAAAAATTTTATGAATTCTGAATGCTTGCCTGAAGGCTTAACCCATAAAAGTAGGCCATAATTGTACACTAAATATAGAAAGAAAAAGAGGTTGATTATTGCCAGGAATGCTTTACAATTGCCACGTCCAGGAATACCAGAATAAATGAATCAGGAATGTCTGGGAAAGAAGGGAGGTAGAAGATCATGAAGGTTGAGTATCAATAGTTCACGTGGACAGTAGTTGGATCAATATCAAGTAACTGCACAGCCTCTGCCAAGGTAGTATTATCCACTCTTGTGACAGAAAGGCAACTGGAGAACAGGTCATTACCCACATACTTCATAAGGAGGTACGTCAAACCCTAAGAGTTCCAGTAGCCATACTCACCATTAACTAAGAGCCTCCTGTGTACAACAGTGCAACAGAGAAAGGGTAAAAATAAAAAAAAAAATACAGCCCACAGTCCATTGTTGTAAATAAAACCTACTGAACCATATCCTTGTCTAAGGCTGATTTTGTGATACTACAGCAGTTTCTCTTCTGGAAAGCAAAGCCTAAAGCATTTACTGATTCTTTACAAAAATATATATATATATATATTTTTGGACAACCTTTTCTCCAGAGAATAAATCTCAACTGCTGGTGTGGAGTTCCCCAGCACACTCCATATATGCTTCATTTATGTGACATTACTTTATTTACCAAAAAAAAAAAAAAAAAAAAAATCCTAATAAGAACACATGAACTAAAGCTTATCCAAGAAACATAATTCCAAAAAGAGAACAGAATGAATAAAATGCAAAACACTAAAAGATAGAATGGCAAATGTTTTGAATTTATAATTTAAAACAATTAAGAATTTATAATTTAAAACAATAATATAGGCGGGTAAACACAGAATTACTAAAGTAAGGAATTCCTAGGAATTTAAAGCAGTAGAAAGGAGAAACAGTAAGCCCCCTGAGTATATTTAGTTACTTCTATAAAAACTAAGGAAAAATGCAGGATCTCTAATTTTTATATCCAATTAACTTGAATATCAGTTATTAACACTGTAGGCAAATATTTCAATCCCTAAGAGAGCTGATGAGTCGTATGGGGCTGGGCGCTGAGGGATGGGAAGGAAGCAACTGTATGATCATGAAATTTAGCCAACCATGGGAGAAAACAAAATAAAGATCAAGATAACAGTGAAGCCATGTTAAAAGAGAGAAGTGAACACTAATTTAAACAATAAGGTAAAGCTGACAAAGTGTAGAAATTATGTATAGAGGACAAAAGTATAAATCAAAAATAAAAAACAACAAAACCAGGAATTTGAAATAAGAGGAAATGGAAATGATAGAAATAAAAATTATGTGAGGCCGGTTCTGTGGCATAGTGGGTAAAGCTGCTGCCTGCAGTGCCAGTATCCCATATGGGTGTCAGTTCGAGTCCCAGCTGCTGCACTTCCAATCCAGCTCTCTGCTATGGCCTGGGGAAGCAGTAGAAGATGGCCCAAGTCCTTGGGCTCCTGCACCCACGTGGGAGACCCAGAAGCAGCTCCTGGCTCCTGGCTTTGGATCAGCGCAGCTCCGGCCATTGTAGCCAACTGGGGAGTGAACCAGTGGATGGAAGACCTCTCTCTCTCTCTCTCTCTCTGCCTCTCCTTCTCTCTGTGTGTAACTCTGACTTTCAAATAAAAAATAAAAATATTTTAAAAATTTAAAAAATAACAAAAAGGATGTAATTGTCCCCATCTTTCACCAAGGAAGTAACAGATACTACATAAATGTAAAGTTTATAATCTAAAAGAGGTTGATGTCTGCAACTTCTTTGTGTTTTCATATGCTTTTTCTAATTCATTTATCATGGAATTTTACAGGAATTAATGTCTTGATGTGAAAAAATACACATTGCTGCCAAACATTTATAGTAAAGTTTCACAGACAGAGTTTTAATTCTACTTACAGTTTTATGACATTGGCCAAGTTAATTAACGGTGTCTCAGTTTCCTCATAAATGAAATCAGGACAATAATGTTTATCTAATAATAAAAGGGGTGGATAAATGCCAGCATACTGAGAGCACTACTCCTGAGGTTGTGTCGTATTTCAACTGGTTTGTTGTATATTATTCCATTAAGTTTTTCAGCACAGAGCCAATTCTACATGTTTTAGTCTTTCTAACCACCTCTATTTTATTAGCTATCTGTTGCTGCATTACGAATCACATCAAAACTCAGCACTTAAAAAAACAAGTCATGATTCTTGTGGTTAGCAACATGAGCCAGGCTGAGATGATTGGTGATTCTGGTTTTGACTAGAACCACTCTTGCACTACAGACATCTGTCAGTTCAAATCTCAGATGATCTAACTTACATACTCAGTACCTTGGTTCTCCTACATGTAGTCTTTCCAAAATGCATGCCCTGATTTGTTTACAGTAAAATCTCATCTTTCCAACTGTATCCTAAGAGATTAGGTAAGCCTAATGTCAAGGGTTACTAGAAGTTTCTGTTTGTGTCAAATTAGTGAGGTCTCACTCATCAAAGGAAGTCTCATATCTGTGTCCAGATGCAGTCAAGAGGAAAGAGATAAATCCCACATCTTCATGGAAAGAGCAAAGTCATAATGCACAAGGCATGACAAGAGAGGACAGAAAAATATCATCACCATATTTGAAAATAATCTTTTTTGACCAGTTAGATTCCACTCCCATGTAGTTTGAATCTTGACAACAGGAACAAAGAGATCAGAAAGTTGGCCTTTCATTCAATTCCATTAAAGGCATTATGCCCAGGCTGTGATTACTAACTGTAGTCATGGATCCAGTTTCTAGTTCTCAGAACTATTTTCATTCTTGCCCTTTTCCATCTCATTGCCAAGCATCCCATTGTTTCTTTGAGCCACTGTGACCCTGCCAAAACTTGTTGTAAACCTTACCTCTTGGCCAACAAGAGGTAAAGACCCTAAATAAGGTAAACATTGTAAATGTAAAACTATAATTATCTTTCCATTGATCTGTGTCTGAGTATAATTACATAAAAATGCTGAGAATTTTACATCATTAAAATTGGACTTTATATTTACATTTTTCTCATTCTCCCATTTTTATATTTCTTTAATTATCTTCATGTGTAGTTTTTCAAAATAAATCTATAGTGAAAGACTTAAAACTAGATTCAAGACTTTTTAATATCAATGTTAATGAATTTCTAACTAATAAATATTCTCAACTCCAATCATTTCATCTCTTTTTAAGGTTACTTCACTTTGACTTTCCATATAAATGTTGAAAGTGGCTTGTCCATTTATACTAACAAAAATAAAAAGCAGCCTGTTGAGATTTTAAATGGGATTGCATCAAGTCCATGAATCCATTTAAGTAGTACTAACATATAAAAAACCAAGTTTCCCATCTATGAACTTGGTATATCTTTTATTTTTCTCTTCTCTCATTTCTTTAAACAATGTTTCAAAGATTTTAGTGGGCCAGTTTTGCATATCTTTTGTCCTAATATAGTTTATTTTTGATTTTACCTTGATTTAGGTTGCAATTATTTTTCCCTAGTGTAGGGAATAAAATTACTTTTTAAGAATATTTATTTATTTGAAAGGCAGAGTTACAGAGAGGCAGAGCAAAGGCAGAGAGAGGTCTTCCATCTGCTGATTCACTACCCAAATAGCCACAAAGGCTGGAGCTGCACCGATCCGAAGCCAGGAGCCAGGAGCTTCTTCTAGGTCTCCCACGCTGTTGCAAGGCCTCAAGCACTTGGGCCATCTTGTACCACCTTCCCAGGCCACAGCAGAGAGCTGGATCAGAAGTGGAGCAGCCAGGTGTCGAACGGGTGCCCTTATGGGATGCTGGCGCTGCAGGCAATGGCTTTACCACTATGCCACAACTCTGGTCCCTAAAATTAATTTTTTAAATACAAGATTTCCATCCTGAAATGATACTAAATTTTGTCTTTTTAAAAAATTCCTTAGGATTTCCATTTACAAAAACATGCCATCAGTAAATAAATATAATTTAACTTGTACTTTTCTAATCATTTACTTTTAATTTCTTTTTTCTTGGCTTATTTTTCTTGGCTATTTTATCCACTAAAATGAATACAAGTGCTAAGAGCAGAACCTAACTCCCAATGCTACTGATAAAATACTTAATGTTTCACCTTTTTAGTATAATATTATTGATTCTTTTCATAGATGTCCATATTCATATTGGAGAACTTATATTTAGTTCAGTAAGATTTTTTAAAATTATGATTCATAAACAAGTATTGAATTTGATGCATATTTTCATTCATTAAAATATTTCTTTATTAATATGTCAATTCAAAAAATCATGAAAATGGAATTAAAAGATGTTTAGTGTAATGCAAAAATTTTAAATCCATGCACAATACACATTTTCCAAGAAGTTTTTGAAGATGCCTCATATACATTATTATACTTACTGGTTTTATATCTTGAAGTCATCTTTCGTTTATACAATAAAACTCACTTGTTCAGGAATCACCTTTCTAATGTATCACTGGAATAAGCCTGCTAATATACTGTTATGGATTTTTATCAATTACATTAGTAGGAATGTGACTCTATATTTTGTCTTGTACTTTGCTTCTCTAGTTTTCATGGCCTCAGAAAGTGGTTTTTGAAATTATTTCTCTTTTATTTTCTGAGAGAATATGTATAGGATTAGTTCATTGCTTCCTTCAGTGTTTGGCATCACTCACAAATCAAGCCATCTGTGCCTGGAGTTCTCTTTCTGAAAATATTTTAAATTAAAATTTTAATTTCTTTCATTGATTTATACCTACATATATTTTCATTTTCATATTATGTTAGTGGTGATAAACTGCCTTCTTTGAAGAACTCATGCATTTCATCTAAGGTATCAGATTTGTCAGCATAAAGCGTTTCATAAGATTCCAAAGTATTTTTGGAAGAATTTGTAGTCATTTTTTATTCTGATATTGGTAGCAGTAGGTTTTTTTTTCCTGATTTTGTCTTGACTAGTCTTGCTAATATTTTCATTAAAAAATTAATTCTACACTTTCTGCAATTCTTGCCCCATCTTTCAAGACATTTTATCTCTCAGATGGAAAATGCATTGCATTAAATTTTAATTAATATTTCCAGTGAATACATGCAAAGTCTTGAACTTACAGGCAGGCACTTGTATATCAGTGATGAGGTACAATTCAAGGAGAACGGCATACAGTGGCTAATTTTATGACAATGCACATAAGTTTAATATTTATAGTAAAGCACTGGAACATCAGTAAAGTATCTCACTGAGAAATTCAAACTGTGCTTAAAAATTTTTCTCTGAATATAAACAAATATGAAACTCAATCTGGACTCAGTTGAAATATATTTTTCTAATTCTTTTATATAAAATAGAAAATCTTTAATTCGTTAATGTGATGTATAGTTTTATTGATTTGCAAATGTTAAACAACCCCTGCATACTAGGGATAAATCTCACTTGGTCCTGGTGAATGATCTTTCTGATGCATTGTTGGATTCAATTAGCTAGTATTTATTTCATTGAGGATTTTTTATGTTCATCAATGATGTTGGTCTATAGTTCTCTTTCTGTGTTCTGTCTTTTTCTGGTTTAGTAATTAAACTGATGCTGGCCTCATAGAAGAAGTTTGCAAGTATTCTCTCCTTTTCAGTTGTTTTAAATAGCTTGAGAATAATTGGAATTAATTTTTTAAAAGTTTGGTAGAATTCAGCAGTGAAGCCATCTGGTCTTGGACTTTTCTTTAAGGGTCTTTATTACTGATTCAATCTCTGTCTTGGTTATTGGTCTATTTAGGTTTTCTATGTCTTCATAACTCAATTTTGGTAGATTGTATGTGTCCAGGAATCTATCCTTTCCTCTAGATTTTCCAATTTATTGCCATATAGCAGTCTGTAGTAATTTGTGATGATTATTTTTATTTCTGTGGTATCTGTTGTATCACCTCCTTTTTTATCTCTGATAATATCAGTTTGAGTCTTCTACATTTTTATTGTTAGTTGAGCCAATGGTATATCAATTTTGTTTATTTTTTCCAAAGAAACAGCTCTTCATCTTAATTATTTGTATCATTTTCTTGGTCTCAATTTTGTTTATTTATTCTCTAATTTTAATTTTTTCTTTGCTCCTACTAATTTTGCTTTGGTTTGTTCTTGTTTTTTAGGTCTTTAAGATGCATTGTTAAATCATTTACTTGACACCCTTCCAATTTCTTGATGTAGGCACTGATTGCTATAAACTTCCTCTTAACTTCCTCTTAACACTACTTTCACTATATCCCTTAGCTTTTGATATAATGTGTTGTCATCTTATTTTGTTTCCAGGAAATTTTTTTATTTCCCTTTTGGTTTCTTCTATGACCCACTGTTCATTCAGGAGCATGTTGTTCAGTCTCCAAGAAATGGGCAAATGACTTGAATAGGTATTTTTCAAAGGATGAAATTCAAATGGCCAACAGACACATGAAAAAATGCTCAGGATCACTAGCCATCAGGGAAATGGAAAAACAAAAACATAATGAGGTCTCAATTCACTGCAGATAGAACTAACATCATAGAAAAATTAAAAAAAAAAAAGTAAATGCTGGCAAGGATGTGGGGGAAAAGGTATCCTAATACACTGTTGGTAGGAATGTAAACTATTGCAGCCAATGTGGAAGACAGTATGGAGATTCCTCAGAAATCTGAATATAGATCTACCATATGACCCTGTCATCACACTCCTAGAAATTTATCCAAAGGAAATGAAATAGGCATATGAAAGAGTTACCTGTACTCCCGTGTTAATTGGAGCTTAATTCACAATAGCTAAGATATAGAACATATCTTAGATGAACATTAGCTGAAGACTGGATAAATAAAATGTGGTATATATACACACTATGGAATGTTACTCAGTCATAAAAAATAATGAAATCCTGTCTTCTACAACAAAATGGATGCAACTGGATACCATTATACTTAGTGAAATAAGCCAGCCCCCAAAAGACAAATATTTTTTCACTGATATGTGGTAACTGATAGAGTACAAAAAAATCTGATGAGAGGGCTGGCGCTGCAGCTCTCTAGGCTAATCCTCAGCCTGCGGCGCCGGCACACCAGGTTCTAGTCCCAGTCGGGGTGCTGGATTCTGTCCTGGTTGCCCCTCTTCCAAGCCAGCTCTCTGCTGTGGCCTGGGAGTGCAGTGGAGGATGGCCCAAGTCCTTGGACCCTGCACCCGCATGGGAGACCAGGAGGAAGCACTGACACTTTGAGAACTGATTATTGTTTACAGCCCTTGTCTCTTCTATTTGCTGAATTCTTTACTTAGTGGAGGGTTAAGCTTGTGATTATAAAATAAACTAATAGTTTACCATTGTAAAAATTAAAAGAAAAAATAAGAAACAAAGGATGAGGGGGTCTGGGAGCCTGCGCAGGAGGTAGGGTAGCGTGTGAAGTATCACTATGCTCCTAAATCTGCATATATGGAACACATGACATTTGTTCACCTTATATAAATTGAAAATTATTAAAGAAAATAAAAAAGAAAAAAAATTAAGGACTATCTTTTTTTATTATTTTTTATTTTTTTATTTTATTTTATTTTTTGACAGGCAGAGTGGACAGTGAGAGAGAGAGAGACAGAGAGGAAGGTCTTCCTTTGCCGTTGGTTCACCCTCCAATGGCCGCCGTGGCCAGAGTGCTGTGGCTGGCGCATCGCGCTGATCTGAAGGCAAGAGCCAGGTGCTTCTCCTGGTCTCCCATGCAGGTTAAGAGCCCAAGCACTTGGGCCATCCTCCACTGCACTCCCTGGCCACAGCAGAGAGCTGGACTGGAAGAGGGGCAACCGGGACAGAATCTGGCACCCTGACCAGGACTAGAACCTGGGGTGCCGGCACCGCAAGGCGGAGGATTAGCCTATTGAGCCACAGCACTGTCAGGGACTATCTGAATAAAATGAAAATGCTGAGTCATACTGCAGTCCTCAATTAAAAACTAGCAAAATATGCAAATCAGTTTATTATTATGGACCAGCTGCAAAAGGAAAAAGATAAGAGATTTGATGAAATACTGCACAATGATCTTGAAAAAAATTCCAAATAATTTAATAATATAAAATTTGACTAAAATATTTTTTTGCAAATTTTAGCTCCTTTTGCATAAAATGTTTGTATTAAGCCAAATACATGCACGTGCACAGAGAGAGAGAATGATATATAGAGAAAATAATCTCAAAACACTTTATGAAAAATACATCAAAATTGTGGTTTTGATATTGCAGTGGGGCTTTTTTGTTGTTGTTGTTAGTTTTTGTTTTAGAGATGGACAGCTACCATCTGCTGGTTCACTCTCCAAATGCCTGCCATGTCCAGGGCAGGGCCCCAGGCTGAAGCCAGGACTAGGGAACTCAAACTAGGTGTGCCTTGTAGATGGCAGGAACCCAGTTACTTGAACCATCACTGCGGCTTCCAGGGCCCACAAGAGTGAGAAGCTAGTCAGTTGTGAAGCCACAGATCAAATAAGAAAGTCACTCTGATGTGAGAAACGGGCATCTAAACCTGTGTCTTAAACACTAGTTTGAAACACTAGGCTAAATATCTCCTTCTATGGGAGAGTCTGCTGGCATTCCTTCACTTGCCGCCACAGCACTACAATCTCTGTCTCCATGGTCACATTGCCTACTTCTATCTATGTGTTAGCTTCCATCTTCTTTTTCTGAGGACACTTGTGATGACATGTAGAGTCATCTGTATATTCCTGGATTATCTCTTCATATCAAAATTACATCTACAAAGACCCTTTTTCCAAATCATGTAACATTTATTGCAGTCAAGAATTAGAAAGTAGAGGCTGGCATTGCCACGTAGCAGGTTAGGCTGCTGCTTGCAAGTTGGGAACCCCACATCAGACAGCTGTATCAAGACCCAGTTGCTGTGCTTCCAATCCAGTTCCCTGCTGATGTGCCTGGGAAAAGCAATGAATGATGGCCTAAGTACTTGGGCCCCTGCCACCCATGTGGGAAACTGGGTGCAGTTCCTGGCTCCTGATTTCAGCTTGGCCACTCCTCAGCTGTTGCAGACAATTGGGGAGTGAAATAGATGGAAGATTCTCTCTCTTCTCTGTATCACCCTTTCTATCACTCTGCTTTTCAAATAAATAATCAACTAACTAACTAAATATTTTTTTAAAAATGCAGTCCACATGCTCTGTTGGAAACCTCACATGAAACGATAGAGAGAGGAAGAAAGAAAGTCAATACGACACCAGCTGTTCTAGTCACCCAGGGTGAAGCTCCAGATACAAGAAGAGCATTGATATCCTAGCCAACTAATGCCAATTGAAACAGAAGAACCACCCAACTGAACCCAGCCACCCCACAGAATGATCAGAAACAAGAAGTCCATGTTTTAAGATGGTTTGTGGTGTAGCATAGAAAACTGAAACACTGCCTATGGGTAAGGTAAATTAAACATCACTGAATTTATCTGAAAGCATAAATATTCTACTGAAATGTAAAATACCGTATATTCACAGTGGGGCTAAGACCTATGAAAAGGGGTTTAAGTTTTTGAATCCACACAGTGATTTTCTTTTAACCACAAAATAAGTATTAACTTTCGAAGTCAAATTTAGTCAGTCTTATGTAAAACTCCATATAGACAATCTCATGTCTAAGACAACTTTTATATAAAAAAATGAAACAAGGATTATGATTACAAAGTACACAGACATGGAAATTGTAATAAAGGATTATTATTAGCAAAAATCCTACATACGTAAAATTGGTAATTTATATTTAATGAACCATGTTCTTAAAAACACAATATGCCCAATATTCAACAGATCATTTAATAGCTCCGTAACTATTCATGGATTGGAAGACTTAATTTAGTAAATATGTCAATTGTCTCTAAATTGGCACATGGGTTTAATACTATTCCTATGAAAATCCCCAAAAATTATAAACAAGATTATTCTAAAACTTATATGAAAAAACAAAGAATACCTAAAAATGTTTTGATAATTTCACAGAAGTGAAATGGGAAGAAGGACTATCCCTGATTTCAAGACTTGTATAGGTACATTAATGAAAATGCAAATGACAGGATAGAAGAGACTTGCCAGAAAGGAAGGTACACTAATACGCCCAATCAATTACTGATAGTAGTACAAATGTTATTCCAATGGAGAAAGGATAACCCTTGTGACAACTGTGTTTGGAAACAATTAAATAGCCCCGGGGAAAAAAGTAAGCCTCAGAAAGTTTCCTAGACATGAAATGTGAAAACAGAAAATTTCAAAACCTTTAAGGAAAAAAGAAAAACAAGGAAAATGTTTCAGATCTAGAGCTAAGCAGAGTTATATGACGGGATCCACTGGAGCTGTAATTGATAAGCTGGGTCTCAACTTAAAACTTTGGCTCAGTGAAAGAATCTATTAAGAACATAAAAGCACAAGCTGAAAAATTAGGAGAAAATATTTGAAAACCACATATTATAAAAAACAGTATTTAGAATAAAGAACTCTTAAAATCTAATCACTAAAATAGAGTTGGTAAAGGACATGAAGAGATAGTTTATTGAATAGTACATGGATGGAAATGAGGTTCAGTATTATTTGCTATTACAAAAAAAAGCAAATTAAAATCACAATGAGATATCACCATACAGATGATACCCAACTTAAAAATGGTCCAACTTAGGAGTTTTCCAACTGTACAGATGTTGTGAAAGTGATCTGCATCAGTAGAAAAAGTTTCCTTCAGATTTTGGATTTTGACTTTTTTGTGTTAGAGATACAGAGTGCAATGCTGAGTAGTGGCAACGAGTGGCAGCTCCCAATCAGACACAAGACCACTAGGATAAATGACTGCTTCCTTCAGTACACTGTTTCTAAGCTATGGTTGGCATATTAGGCCTATTAATGTATTTTCTGATGTTTATTGGGATATAACCCCACTGTCAGTCAAGGAGCATCTACATACCTGTCACAATGGCTAAAATATGACTGAAATTCTGGCAGGGATGCAAAGAAAATAGATCATTCATTTATTGATGATAAGGATGTAAAATAGTACAACCACTCTGGATGAAAGCTTGACAGTTTCTTAAAACAACTAAATATGCAACTAAAATATAGCCCATCCACTCTCTCCTGAGCATTTATCCCAGATAAATGAAAACTTATGTATCATAAAAACCCTTTACAGGAGGGTCTATGGTATCTCCATACACAGTAACTTCCCAAATTGACCTAGATATGACCCAATACGTGAATGATTGCAAAAACACTGAAATATCCATACCATGGAGTACTACTAAGCAATGAAAACAAACTACTAATACTTTGCTAAGTGAAAAATGTCAGTTCCAAAAGCTTGCCTACTATATGATTTCATTCACATGACAGAATAGGTTAGAGTTGCCAAAAGTTAGGCAGGAGTAAATTTGATGTGACTATAAAAGGACAGTGCAGGGAGCCCTATGTAAGGGAACTATTACATAACTTTACCATATCAATGTCAACATTCTGATTATGATGTTGTAGGATAGCTTTTACAAGACAGATTTCGAAATAACTACATGTGAATTTATAATTGCCTCACAATTGAAATTTTTGAAAAGCTGTCCATTCCCCCAAAAATCCCAAAAACCTATATCCTTTTATGTTGATACAACTGGCTGAATTTAGTTAACTCATTAATATGCTACTCAATGTAATTTTAATAATAAACATATAAAAAGGGAAAATGTTCTTATATACTCAGAATAAACAACAAAAATCAAGAACTCATTGACTTTTGTACCTTACTAATTCAGGCATCTGATGCCTGAATACTGCTATACCAAATGTGTTTATCTGCTATTGTATTAATTTTTAAGTATTTTTAAATTTATATTTTGAATAAATAGTATAATGATATGACAGTAACTGGCACAGAGTGAAAATATTTCCCAGCCTTTAATTATAGCACAGGTCTACCTCCCTACCAGTAACCAAAGTCTTCCACATATATTTTCCATATAATCAAGTACATACACACATATATATATACATATATTATACATTCATATATGTTACATATGGCTTAAAATTTTTACCCCATAACTCACTTATTTTATGGTATTACTATATGCCTAATTATGTATTTTAGTTTCTCATTTCAAAAATCTTCAAAAACTTAGTATGTTTCATTTTTTCCCTAAATTATCTATCTATCTATCTATCTATCTATCTATCTATCTATCTAGATATGTTTTGCTCAAATCTCTACTTGGATAGGAAAAGTTTAGAAGATTAGAAATGGAAAACTTTTATTCATGTACATTTTCTTATAAAAAAGCATCATTGTTAAAAAGTAATTGTATGCTATTCCTTGGTGAAAGTGTACCATATTTTTAGGTCACTTCTGATAATTTGCTACTAAATGGTCCAACAGAAAACTATGTGTCTTACATTTCCATCTCTTTAGAATAAGTCCCTAGACATGGAGCTTCTTGATTAAAGCTATGTGCTGTTATCATTTTGATAAATGTTAAATGACTCTTTATAAAAAGTCTCAATATACACTACCCAAACTATGCATGAAAGTGCCTGTTTCCCACTGCCTTTTTCAATACAGTGAGTAGAGTTTTTTCTTGATTGGCTGATTTTTATCTTTGACAGTCTGATAGGTCAAAAAGCTCCCAGGACATGCATCCTATTTAAAGATAACAGTCAATTAACCTAATGTAAAAAAAAAAAAAAAGAGAGAGAGAGAGAGAGAAGAAGGAAGAAGAAGGAGGAAGAAGAAGGAGGAAGAAGAAGGAGGAAGAAGAAGGAGAAGGAAGAAGGAGGAGGAGGAGAAGGAGAAGAAGCAGCAGCAGCAGCAGCAGCAGCAGCCTCAATGCATTAGTCACAAGCAAAAAGTGACCTTCCACACTAAAACAATCTGTGTCTTCCATCAAGTGGTCCTATATGTTTATAACTACCCTGTACTATCCTTATGGTTTGTTATTCACAGAGGAAGAGACAATTATTTGTCTAGTATTTAAACAAATACACATCTAAAATTATTTAATTAATCCTGTCACAAGAGTAGTGCTGTAAGCTATACAAAAAAAAAAAAAAAGGATTTAAATCTAAAAATCCCTGCCATGGAACCTTGAGTGTTTTTCATGCATCAGACAATGCCTGTGGATTTTTACTAATGTCATCTGCTCAGAAAGGACTTCAAACCTGCTCTGCATAGGAATGTATCAATATTTCCATGCATACATGTAGTAGTAAAGAATTAGCATACTGTCCAAAAGAGATTGAGAAGTAAAAGTTTTTTTGAGTTTTGATAATCATCCAAGTCTTTCAGGTCCCTCACTCTAAGTCAATGCTTTTTTCATTGTCTGGATCTAATCACAGAGTTTAAAGGAATGTAAATTTATGTATTCATACACAATTTTCATTTTTTTGATAGAAGACGTATGTTTTCTAATGTGCATTCAGTAAAATTTGAACTGTGGTCATTGAGTGAGTTAACGATCATAAATATGGATTTTAGGTTTCAGTAACTATTTTTAGACTTACTTTATATGTTTAAATAACTGACAAGCAAGGCATCTCGTGATTTTTGGGATCTCCAATACCTAAGGTATTCAATTCTGAAATTCTCTAGTATTTCTTATGTATTAGGTGACAGAGTATTAATCCTCTAGAATGTTGTGTAAATATTTCTTAATTCCATTAGAATACATCTTGAGTTAACTATATTAGTAATTCTTGAATCGAGTTGCAGTGTACAATTAGAAAAAGAAAAGCTGTCAACAAACGTTTAGGAGATAACCTCCCTTTAAAATATGCTAACTTCTGTTTTGCCTAATGAAGAGCACATTGACGGTTTCACGTGGAGGGAACTAGTAAATTTCAACTTCAAGTTCGGTGGAATAATATATTTTATTCCAACAAATATGCATGGATCACTTATCATGCGGACAGGAAAGCAGCGACACAACACCACAATCGTCTGATGCTCAAATACCTCGAATTTAATACGACAGAAACATAGTCTCTAAGGAAAACTCAGTCCAGCACTAAGTATTAAGTACCTACAGCAAGCCAAGCCCTGTACTAGACGCCGAAGACACTAAGTCTGTATCCAGCATCGTTCTTCCAGCAATGAAACTGGGTGCGGTGAGCACAGAACAATTCCTCCAGAGCAAACACTCGGCCCCCAGCGTCCCGGAAGAGCCAACGGGCACTGCCAGGTAGAAAATGGACGAGGAGGCGCCAAGCACAGCCCTCAACCTGCCATCCCTCCCACACTGCTTGGGTAGTGCGCGGCGACTAACACCAGCTCTACCTTTAAGACCCGCGGGGAGAAAACAGCAGGACCCGAGGCCACAGTCGCCGCCTCATTTGCATAAGCACCCAAACACTGCTGACGTCACCGCGCCCAGTCAGGACCCCGCCCCGTTCTACTCCAGCCGCTCCCTGCAAGGCAGGAGGCTGCAAAGGGAAAGGGAGACGCTAGGGAGCGCGAGCCTGGAGCTTCGCCCTGCAGCGCAGGGCACACACCGCTGCTCTACTCCACGGAAAGGCATCCCCGCCCCTCGGCCTGTGCCCCTCGGTGGGTCACGTCTGCCTCCGGGATGCCTAGGCGTTGTGATGCATTTACCTTTCCAAAGCCAGTGCGCAAGTTCAGGCTGAGAAAGGCTTTCCCCTCCCCGTCTTTCCTGTACTCGCACGGACCAGACAAGGGAATGGAAGGTAGACACGATCTGGGCTTCCCATTCCTTCCCCATCCTCTCTTTAAAAATCCCAGCAGCGCCGCCCTCGCCGCCCCGTTCTCCAATTCCAGGATGCGCAGAAACTCCCCAGCTGCGCGTTCCCCGGCAGCCACGTGCCTAGCGCGCAGCGAAGGGCCGGTGTTCGGACCTCGCATCCCGGGGAGCCTCCAGCGAAAGGGAGCCGGGGTCACGTGAAAACCCTCGCCTTCCGCAGTAGCTAAAGCTAGCAGAAGCGAATGGAGAGATGAGGCTGGCTTTCTCTCCCCGCCCCACCGCCCACCCGCTTGTGCATCGCCTTCCGATGCACCTCGGGAGCGCCTCTCTCCGCCCCGACCCTCCCAACTTTTCTCCTGGACTTCCTGGAGTTCGGACCCCACCCTTCCACGTCCTCTTTCACTCGGAAACCTGGGGGTCTCCGGGGACGCCGTGGGTCATGTCCACCGCGGGAACGAAGGAAGGATGGCGGCACGTTTCGACCCATGTGCTCCCCACCACCACCACCCTCCCCACTCCCCATCGTGCACAGGTGCAGGACGCATAGCCCAGAGGGTCGCCCGCAGAGCCCAGCTTCGCCCTCCCGGGGCCTCGGAGCCGCCTCCCCCCTCCCAACCCAGGGAGGACCCAGGCTGAGTCCTTCCCTGGAGCCATCCATCAATCCTGCTTCCTGGTCCCCAGCCCCCTGGCTCCGGGGCGGCTCACAGCGAGCCGCACCCCAAGCCCCACCGAGCCCCCTAGCAGAGGAGAGTGTCCTTACCGTGAGTGCGCCGTGACCCAGCGCCTCTCGCTGCTCCCACGTCCCGGCAGCAGCGACAGCAGCAGCAGCCGCCGCCAAAGGGTCGGGTCCAGGTATCTGAAGGAGGCCGCAAAGGAGTTGTGTGGAGAGGAGCGGCCCCTGGCCCAGGGCGGAACGGAGAAGCGGGGTGTCGGGAGGGTGGCTGCCCAGCGGGCTTGCTGGGGAGAGACTCGTGAGCCGCGGTGCGTCTGCTAGGGGACCAGCGCGGGAGGCAGGCGCGGAGCCGTGCGCGCGCCAGTGTGTGTGAGTGAGGGTGTGACGGAGGCACCCACGTGCCCGGCCCGCCCGACAGGCTGCGGGCGGAGGGGGAGGCTGCGGGCGGCGGCGGCGGGGCGCACAGCAGGGCAGGGAGCGGGCCCGCCGGCTGCACGCCGCCCATCCCCGCCCAGCTGCCACTTGACGCAGAAGCCACTGCGGCTGCCCTCCGCGTCCTCCCTGCGCCTGGGGCTGGGCCCGCGGGATGCGGGGTGGGACCTAGGAAGCCCGCTGCAGAGCAGAACAAAACAAAGTCTCCCTGCCAGCCTGCCTTCCTCCAGCCCACACCACTCGAAGGATGGGCACCAGTTGCCGGTCCCCTCCCTGCTTTTGTCTGAGCAAGCGTAACAATAGGAGTGGTCCTACCTCGAAGACTCTGGGTATTCTCAGAGAGTGGGTGACCCAAGAACTCCTCTCCCTGGCTTTTTCCCTAGGCTGGCCATTTACATATCTTGCCAAAGAAAAGCATCCTAGACATTTGCATCTTGATCAATAGGTGGCCCGATGGTGCTCAGCGATTCTGCCTAGTCCTGGAAAGTGTGCTTAGGGAGCTGCTGCCGTCCACCCTGGGTTGTTCTCTGAGCGCCCGCTCTTCCCCAAGGGCTCCCTTTGTAAGATGAAGCCTGACTCACCTCTGCGGACAGTGGAGGCTTGCTCACAATTAAGCCACCTGGAGAACTCAAATACACGTCGCAGGAACACAAAGCCTAGCCTCTATCTTCAAATGGCTGAACTGCTGCTAACCTGAGCCTGTGCTGTGGGGATGAAGGTCTCTCTCTTTGAGAGTTTAAAAATTTGGGAGAAATACAATGGCCCTACAGCATATAGAAGAAAATTTCAGTGACTTTTTCTTCCAGATGATTGGCCATCCCATTAAAAAATACCTCAGTGCACTTTGCGGCCTTCCAACAATCTCTTAGATTTTGAGTCTGTATCCAATTAAGATTGAATGAAATAATAAGGCTTTAGCGGACAGGTTTTTCATGCAGTAAGAAAAAAAAAAATCTCCTGGAAAGAAATCACAAGACCTAAATTTCAGGTCAGAACATTGCTACTAATCCTTAGTTTTTAAAGCAGCCAAGAGAGCTTTGACTCAGCCTCTTTTCCATTTCTACCTTTTAAAAATTAAGAATTAAAAATAAGAGTGTATTCCTTCCATGGTTGGCCATCGCCTACCAAGGGAAATGAATGCTTTTTTGACAAATGAACCACAGCAAAAAGTAAAAAGTCACAATAATCCTCTTAGAGAACATCTTACATAATTTGCTTCTTACTTCACCTGTTGGTGGAAGGCAAATACTTATGTAGATTCAAACCATTTAATTTATATTGAAACCAAAATGCAGTACAATTATCACCTATAATAACTGAGAGGGATTTAAGAAAATAGGTAAAGCCTTGACCTCCATCATCAGGGTTAGATTTGTCTGCAAGAAACCAAGTTATCTGCACACTTGCTGGAATGATTCCACACAATCCCAAGAAGAACTATGCAAAAAGTATTCCCCTCTTAAGTTTTTCACTGAGGTTTGACCAAGTGCACAAGGAAAGCTACATGTCACAAATGATGTATGGAGTGGTGTCCTCAGAGTGACTGATATTAATTTACACTTTGATGTCAATATGGAGAGGAAGAAGAAACCACAGATTGTATTGAACTTTCCACCAAATACCTGGTCCTTACAACATCTTATTTAATCTTCTCAACCAATTAATGAAGTGCTTTTCCAAATTTAGAGATTAGAGAGAGGTGATACTCAGGAAACAATTTGCAAAAGGCCACACACAACAAGTTCAGTGACAAAGAATTAAAGTCAGATCTACTGGCCTCAGAATTCATGTTTTCATGTTACCTTGTGAGCCTCTAATGTAGTTTTTTAACAAAAGGAGTGAGGAAAGTAGACATAAGGGCTAACCACCTTTGAAAACACCCAGTGGAGTTGGTAAAGACAGATCGGAAAATGAGAAGGTGGGAACTTCAGTCATAGGTAAAATGCATCCATTTTTTAATTTCATTTAAAAAGACTCTTAAACAATTTAAAGGTCATTATCAGCAGCCTTTAGGTTAGTGAATACTGAATGCCTTCTATGTCATACTGCAGGAAAGTGACCACATGTTGTTGGTGTGGGAGGAGGGGGCAGCAAACAGCAGGGGAATAGCAGGATGTAGAAGACTATTTCGACTTACATGGAAGGCTAGTCTTTCTAGTCACACTGTATTTGATAATACTAAGAAGCATTGATTCAGTGTGAATTATGCACAGTGAAAATGTCCAGAGTAATCACTATCATTTTTCCTTAATCCTGTGGTGTTAGTATAGTTATTAGGTGAACATTGCAAAGAAAAACACTTAGACTGGGATTGTCTAAAGCCACACAGCTAAATGGCATCTGGTAGATACTGTAATAAATACCTGCCCCTACACAAACAACTTTCTGAATCTGAGTCCTACTTTTTTTTTTTAAGATTTATTTATTTATTTGAAAGAGTTACACACAGAGAGAGAAGGAGAGGCAGGGAGAGAGGTCATCCAGCCACTGGTTCACTCCCCAACTGGCCGCAAAGGCCCGAGATGCACCAAATCTGAAGCCAGGAGCCAGGAGCTTCCTCAAGGTCTCCCATACAGGTGCAGGGGCCCAAAGATTTGGACCATCTTCTGCTGCTTTACCAGGCCACAACAGAGAGCTGGATAGGAAGTGGGGCAGCAGGGCTGAGTCCTACTTTTATGCAATTATTATTATCACACTTCCCACTTGGAAAAAAATCTGATCAAAACCACAATTGGAAGAGAAAAGTGAGTATTCTCTTTTACTGCAGAAGGGAAGGACTGATTTATCGAGATATTTTATCCAATACTTCTTAAACCAAATCTCATATTGTAACAATATTATGTTAAGACTCTCAAAGATATAGCAGCAAAATTCAGAAAGATAATTCAAAGATATGCCTAAAAAGATTTTAAAACCACAATACTAAAGCAAAACATTGATATCCACATATGAGATTATATTAATTCCATTTCTCATATTGTAATGTATGCAGTTTATTGTGATCATTTTTTTGCATTCTAACAAAGATTTTTATTACAAAGTGTTCCATACCAAATACTATCAGTTTGTATACTCGTTTCAAACTTTTTCTGAAACCAAAAACTTGACAATCCCAAAACATCTATTGAATATTCTGTTCTTCCATTTTCCTAATGGATAAAATGCTGAGAGAAACAAGACAAGTAATCAAGTTAATCAGATGATCTTTCCATGGGTAGATGATGGAATAACTGAACTGAGATAGTCAAATCATTTTTTAACTAATAGCCTAAGTTGGTAAAGCATTACAGATAATGCAGAAAATGGCAGAATTTTGCTAGTGTTTCTGCACTAGCAAAATAGCTTTGGCAAGTAAAAATACCAACACAAGCTGTCACTTTGTTGACATAGAAATGTACCCCCTGCCTTTGTGTTTTTGATCATGATTACTAAGCTTTCAAGTTACTCTATAATTATACATTTCTTTCATAAAATATTCAAATACTTTTCTAAAACACTTTATGTGTCAGGTACCATGCTCAGTAGATAGCTATTTGGAGATCCAAATTCAAAATGTTTTCTGGTAATTGTTGTGCATGCAATATGTGAGCTGCCTTTTGGTTCCTTCACTACGAGATCTCACTACTGATATATTCAGATCCTATGAGCTCTGTGATTTTTAATTTTTTAAACTTACTCTTTCAATACATGATACTTGAACCTTGAATTAACTTCAGACTATGAACTTATACATGATGGCAATTTAAAGCGCCTGTGTTCATGTGCCCCTGTCTTTGTGGGAAGGTCAGTGGAAGGAGGGAGGGCTTTAATTTTAAATACAGTCAACAAGGTGGGTCTCGTTAAGATTTTATAGAATCAAGGACTTGAATGATTGCAGGAGTTAGCTTTGTAGATATTAAATGATAGTGGTGAATTCCAGGTAGAAGTCAATGAAAAGACTTCTAAGGGAACAGTTCACCTGGCATGACTGAGGATGAGAGAAGCAGCTCAGGTATGTGTGAAAACAAGCCTATGGTTTTGAACATATAACTTACTTTACAAGTAAGTAAAGCTATTCTGTTACTGAGCCATGCTTGAATTCCTAGAATAAATCCCAATTGACTATGAGATATTGCTTTTCTTTTTATGAAAGCGTTTAAAAATAATTAATTTTATTATATATTTGAGAGGTGTACAGAGCTCCCATCTGCTCTCCCAGCCCCTAAATGTCCAACCTTGGAATCAGAAACTCAATCCAGTTCTCCCACATTGGGGACACTGATCCAACCACTTGACCATCATTGCTGATCTCCACGATGTGTGTTAGCTAGAAGATGGATAGGAGAGTGGAACTGGGAATTAAATCTAGGTACTAAAATGTGGAATGAAGTTGTCTTAACTGTTAGGTTAAATATCCACCCCATTCCTCTTTGTATAAAATGACAGATCCAAGTTTTTTCACATTTTACTTACAGAGCTTTTCATCTTTAAAATTGAAGTTGACATGTTATTTGTTTATATTCTCCTTACAAAGTGTGTTTATTAAGCTTATTCTAGCATCATGAAATGAGATTCAAAGTTTACACTGCTATTCCAGTATCTCAAATAGCCTTTAACATGATGGAAGTTGTTTATTACACACCCAGGAAATCCAGGAAAGGAGGAACCAGGGTTAAGAGAGATATATTATTATTCCATTTTTCTAATGGTCTACTTAAACCAATCATTCTTCTCAAGTGAGTAAATTTTGCCAATTCATTTTTTACAGTAAATTTTATACTAATCACAAATCATTAAAACCATAGTAGTATAATATTATTACCATTGATTTGACAAAGGTATTAAACAAAGTTTTACAAAACTGTATTTGAGCAATTCTGATATACATAGGCATTTTTTGTTGTATTTGTGTTTTGTATCTTTTTTCAACTTAAATTTTATCTCCTACATATAAGAGAGAACATGCAGTATTTGTCTTTCTGTGTCTGGCTTATTTCATTCAATATTATGTCCTCTAGTTGCATCCATTTGGGTGCATGGTATAATTTCATTCTGTTTTATAGCTGAGTAATATTCTATTATTTATATATATGGCATTTCCATTTAATTGTTCATATCATTTTTTAAAAATTTTAGTTATTTAACTGAGAGAGAGAAAGAGGCACAGAGAGCTCCCATCTTTTCATTCAATTCTCAAATACCTGTAAAGGTGAAAGCTGAACAGAGACAGGAGCCTGGAGCCAGGAACTTAATCTCAGTCTCGCATGTGGGTTGAAGAAACACAGTCACTTCAGCAATGATGAGTAGCCTCCCAGGATCTACGTTAGTAGGAAGCTGGAGTCAGGTGTTGGAGCCAGGTACAGAACAGAGGCACTTTGATATGGGTCTTGTGCATTTTAACAGCTAAACACCCTGTTCAATAGGAGCCAGTGTTGTGATTCAGCACTTTAAGTTGCCACTTAGATTGCTGGAATCTCAAGTATGAATTCCAAGTTGAATCCTGGCTACTCCACTTCCTATCCAGTTCCCTAAGAAAAGTATTAAAAGGTAGTGCAAGATCTTCAACCCATGCCACACACTTGGGAGACATGGATGTGGTTCCTTAATTGTATGTGTGTGCATTGTCTTAAATCAGGTAAATGCTAAATATTTACCTATTGATCTTTTTTTAAGATTTATTTTATTTGATAATAAATAAATGAAGATTTATTTATTTGAAAGTGTTAGAGAGAGAGAGAGAGAGAGAGAGGGAGAGAAACAGAGAGGTCTTCCATACGCTGGTTGACTTTCCAAACAAAATAGCTGGAGCTGAGCTAATCCGAAGCCAGGAGCTTCTTCCGGGTCTTCAAGTGGGTGCATTGGCCCAAGGACTTGGGCCAGCCTCTGCTGTTTTCCCAGGTGCATTAGCAAGGAACTGGATCAGAAGTGAAACACCCAGGATGCAAACCGGAGCTCATATGGGATGCAGGTGCAGCAGACCAAGGCTTTAATCTGAGCCACAGCACCTGCCCCCCTATTAATCTTTTCAAAGAAGCAACTTTTGTATTAATGGTGCCTTTTTTTTCCTGCAGTTTTCTACACTTATTTTATCATGATACAACTGTTTTGTATTTGTTGAAAAGTCCTTAGTGTCCTTGTACTTATGCAGTTGAAAAAAAAATCATCTATGGGAGGCCAGTGCTGTGGTGCAGTGGGTTAAGTCTCCACCTGCTGTGCTGACATCCCATATGGGCACCGGTTCTAGTTCTGGCTGCTCTTCTTCCAATCCAGCTCTCTGCTTAAGGCCTGGGAAAGCAGTGAAGTCCTTGGGCCCTATACCTGTGTGGGAGACCTGAAAGAGCTCCAGGCTCCTGGCTCAGGATCGGCCCAGGTCCAGCTGTTGCAACCACTTGGGGAGTGAATCAGTGGATGGAAGATGTTTCTCTCTGTCTCTCCCTCTCACTGTCTGCTACCTCTCAAGTAAATAAATAAAAATCTTTGCTTGTGGCTTTAGTTTATTAATTGGGGTTTTACATCTTCAAAAGCAGTGAATTTTAAGGTTCATGTATATGCATAACCCTATTTCAACTTAAAAAAACACAATAAAATGTGGAAGTTTTTTATTTTATTTTATATTTTTAATTAGACAGGCAGAGTTAGTGAGAGAGACAGAGAGAAAGGTCTTCCTTCCGTTGGTTCACCCCCGAAATGACCACTAAAGCCAGCGCGCTGCACCGATCCAAAGCCAGGAGCCAGGTGCTTCCTCCTGGTCTCCCACACGGGTGCAGGTGCCCAAGCACTTGGGCCATCCTCCACTCCACTGCCCTTCCGGGCCACAGCAGAGAGCTGGACTGGAAGAAGAGCAACCGGGACTAGAACCCGGCGCCCACATGGGATGCTGGCTCCGCAGGCGGAGGATTAGCCAAGTGAGCCATGGCACCGTCCCTGATTTGTTTTCTTTTGACTTCTGTACTTCCCAGTGAAAAGTTGGCTGCTCTGGATCCTGTTCTTATACCTGAACTAACCAGGATGCCTCCAGAATGTCGTTTTCCAGTTTCATAATGATAGCCCAAAGTCTGAAAAACTTATTCTAGTGAAAGAAGTCACTAATAACAAAAAGAAGCTATTGAGGAATTGCATTTTAAGTAGCCCAAAATATGAGCTAATAGAACTCATAGCATGAAAATGACTTCCACAGGCAATATAGTCGCATTGGATTTTAAGAACAGGAGTTTGAGTCATTGAAAAGAAGGTTGTGGGTCAAAGTTTACATTAAAATATAATGTTAATGGCAAAGAGTTGAAGTTTAGGCCTGGCTTTCCTAGCTGATGACAGGGTTATGATTCATGAGGACTTAAAGATGAAAGAAGATCATTATCCCTGAGCAATGGTGATCTTTGGCCTCCCAATGTCCTTCTCATTCCTCATCCTTCACCCCTACTCTGCAATAATTAT
Source organism: Lepus europaeus (assembly GCF_033115175.1). NCBI lineage: Eukaryota > Metazoa > Chordata > Mammalia > Lagomorpha > Leporidae > Lepus > Lepus europaeus. Next base: position 35,803,886 of record NC_084836.1, on the reverse strand, counting down.
AGGTATGGACTTGTAGGTTACTAATATACAAATTCAGAAGTTGGCTTAAGACCTAAAGAATGCCCTGTACGTGGATTCAGCTTGGGATTGTGCAGGTAGTATATAGCTACTCCCCCTACTTCCAAATCCAGAGAGAGCATATGCTAGAACTTCACTGGGTATATTCCCTATGTGTATGAAAAACATTTAATAATAGCTGAATATCTGATTTGCTATAAATTCACTTAGTTTCTGACTCATTCATTCTTGGGACTTTCTAACAAGCTTCAAACATCTTCTAAGACCTCCCTTCTTATGTTTAGTTTTATAAAAATGATTTTTGGTGTTTCTATAACTCCAAGTAACAGGAAGTTATATCCTCTGATTGTTCGGTTATCTGTCTATGGAGGTAATCACTAAAATGAGCATGGCCCTGCCCCCATCCCTTCAGGATCTGGGATGCTGTTGTTGCCATTCCACTTTGGCATATAAGAACCTGCTAAGACAGATGACCTGTGCCTGGAAGTCCCTCACCCCTACATGTAATCTTTACTGACTCCCTGCTGTCTCTTTGGTTAAACAGAGGCTGATACTAACCCACAAGCTATTGAGAGTCTATGACATAGGCGGTTTATGCTTACCATGAAATAAATACCCATGTGTACTCCTATATAGATCCTTGCGTGCTCTCATGTGACCTTAATTTCTCAACTCCAATATTTCTTCACTGTAAGGCACACACAAATCTAGACAATGTAAACCCCTTGGGAAAGATTCCTTAAGTAAAATTGCATTTTGATTTTCCCACATAGAGTTGTCCAAAAATCAGTGGCAAGTTGTAAATTTATAAAATAGTTATGATATGTTTTATGAGGAAACACAAAATACACTAAGCCTAAGTAACTCTAAGAGAATCAAAGATAAAAGGAGAGACGCTTGTTGTAGTGAGAAAGTGGCTACATCGTTCATAGGCCACAGGCACCTATGAAAGGGGCAGAAAAATTTTACATCTGCACCAAATATATACATTTCATGTTCAGATACCGCAAATCTGTAGTCCCTATTACTTGATATTTGTCTTCCAACTCATACTCTGGTGATACTTTTCAGACTCAGTTCCCTTCCTAAGATGGAAGAAACTCTCATTATCTTGTTTACCATTCGCAAAAAAAAAAAAAAAAAAAAACAACAACAACAACAACAACAAAAAAACACTAAAATCTTTATACACTAGCAAAACTTAGTCATCAATTTCCTTCATTGAGTTCTATTCCCCTTGAACCATTAGTTTTATTTTTAACTATTTATTTGAGAGGCAGAGACAGAAAGGTCCCCTGTTCTCCAGCTCAATCCCTAAATCCTTGCAATGTGCAGATGTGGCCATCACAGGCCAAAACCAGGAGCCAGGAACTCAATCCAGGTCTTACATGTGGGTGGCAGGGACCTAGCTACTAGAGCATCACCTGCTGCCTCCCATGGTGCATTAGCAGAGAGTTATAATAGGAAAGGGTCTCAAACTCAGGCACCTCTACACAAGATGTGAGCATCCCAACTGGAAACTTAACACTAGATCAAACTCTGGCCCACTGTATGAGCATATTTATCAGTCTTGATTGGGTCCTTAAAGTAGAACAACCATAAATGTTACTGGGATAAGATATTTAGTAAAAAAATTGAAATTTACAAATCTGGAAAAATTGGGATAGGGAGTAAGAACAGCTAGATAATCATATACTCACTAAGAAACTCACATTCAAGCAATGTAGCAGATGGGAATTCCCAAGCTCACATGTGGAAGTGCAAGAAGCCACTGCATCTGTCTGTATGACACCTGAGAATGGTGGTTTCCATTTCATTTCTATCTTCCGAAGTATTTGCTTGCTTCTACCGTGGACAAGCCCTAAGGGCCTAAAGGAAAGGAAATACTTGGAAATATAGCACCCAATACACTAGAAAGAAGTAATAGAAAGTCAAATTGACAACAATCCACTACAAAGTATCTGTCCACCACTGAGATTGTTTTTTTATGGTTTTTTTTTGTGTGATTTTTAAGAAAGATTTATTTTTTATTCATTTGAATGGCTGCGATTTGGGGGAAGAGGGGAGGGAGGGAGAGGGGGAGAGAAAGATCTTCCATCTGCTGGTTGACTCCCTCACATGGCCCCAGCAGGCAGGAGTCAGGAACTGACCTGAACCAGCACTCTAATATGGGATCCTGAAATCACTTGTGGTGGCTAGCCCTGTGTGCCATGGCAGCACCTTTGGGTAACATTTTTGTTATGCTGGTTTTACAAAGTGATTTATGAATATTTCATGTTTCATTAAATTGTTGAATAGCATGTGTATGTCTACTTGGAAGCATCTCTTCTTGAAAGATTGAAATAAATTAGCTTGTAAAACCATCTGGGTCTAGTAGTCTTTAGGAGTTAATTCTTGCAAATTTTTTTCCCCAAGATCTTTTAAAAAATATCTTCCTATTTAGGTTTTCTTGTTTCTCTTTAGTCACTTTGCAACTTATTTTCAGAGTCACTATTTTGAGAAAATTTCAAACATAGACTTCTGCATAATACTATTTTATATTTTAAAACTCAGCTTCCCACTATGCTAGTATTTTTGTGAGTTCAAGCTAAGTAAGCAAAGTAGACAGAATAGTTTAAATAATAAATATTTGTTTTACCCTGTTATGAAGGCTGGAAGTCCAAGAGCAACTTGCAGGCAGATCTGAGATCTGATGAGGACCTCTTCCTGGTTTGCAGTTAACTAATTCCTAAGAACACTAAAACATGCACAAGTGGCTCCAGCCTTGTGATTTACTCACCTATCCATCATTCCCATAATAGCTTGTATTAGCTTTGTTGCCCAACTCTTTACCCAAGAATCATGACACAACAGCATTTATTTCTCATTCCATTACATTATCCTCACTTTGTTCACTAAAGTTGTTCAAAACTTTTCTTGGATTTTTTTTTTCTTTTTACTAATTACAGAAGAAAATGTGTTAGCTCTAAAGCCTGTAACTCTTGGAATCCCTGACATATTTTTCTTTTTCATCTGTTGTTGAAAATTAGCCAATTCTTTCTTGAACTCAACTAACTTGAAATATTTCTTACCAAATGCAGCTAATAACAGAAAATTCATATTAATTACATTCTCTTCTCCAAGAGTCACAGGTGCACTTGATATATTATCTGTTTTTCAAATTTTTACAGGTTACAGGTTTACCATATATTTCACCATTGTATTATGTTGTTTGCCAGGTTGCCAAAGTCTGATAACTGTTTACTGTCTAACTGCTAGCTGATGGTCTCAAGCCAATGCCATATGATGGCCTCTTTATTTGTTTGCATAATTTGTGTTATGTCGGTATCTACTTGTATCAATTTCTCTATTTGTCAGATTTGTATCACAACAAATATGCATTGTGTGGTTTCTTGTTCCAGACCCTAGGCTAAAGATCCTTTGCAGAATGTGTCTACTTATCAAGGCAAGAACATAAGCCAAACTGTTAAGACATGGAGAATGTTTTACTTTATAAGCTCTTAAACTTATTTCTAGGTCTTATCGATTTTTCACTTTCAAATTTACTAAATTTGGCTTTAATTCTATTATATCCTCCTTCTACATTTATTGATTTGTTCTTTTTCTATCCCTGACTCCTTACATTGATGCTCAATTACTTTTCCTTTAATTCATTTTATTTTAGTAAACAATGGAAAAGCTTTCACCAGTTGCAAAGGGATGCCATATTCAGCCTTTTGAGTTGCTACCTCAATGTCAGGAACTTTCCCCAGAGGCTCTCTAAGCTTTCTGAAAGTTGCTGTCTGTTTTCTGTTGGCTTATGGTTTCCAATTCAGTTGCTTTCAAATTTGTACTGTTCTGTGTTCTTAAAAAAGGCATAGATAAGTGATATTTCAGCCACCATAGTTCACTTAGGTTTTTACCTCTTAACTCTAGAAATCTATGCATTTAAAACATTCCACAAAGATATAATTGTTAATTTGAAGTGATGCAACATTTACTTTCTTTTTTAAGTTTTATTTATTTATTTATTTGCAACTTAGAATGCCAGAGAGAGGAGAGGCACAAAGAAAGAGATTCCATCCACTAGTTCACTCCCCTGTGGGTGCCATTGCCAGGATTGGACCAGGCTAAAGCCAGGATCCTGTAATTCCATCCAGATTGGTATGGAATTGGTCAGGAGCCTAAGTACTTGTGCCATCTTCTGCTACATTTTCCAGGCACATTAGCAGGAAGCTGGATTGGAAGCAGAGCAGCTGAGGCTCCAACAGACACTACCATATGGGATGCCAATGTCACAAATGGTGGCATTATTAACCTGTTGCACTACAACAAGGAACAAAATCATCCATTTTGTTTATTCCTTCTCTGTATCTAGTTAAAATTCTTCCTTGCTATTCTTTTTTTTTTTAATTTTTCTTCTGTTGTTAGTTCACATTCACATTCATATTTCAAGTTCCCTTTGATTCAAGGAGGAGTTTTTGCTTGTCTTCACATTGTCATCTTACCCAGAATTCCTCCCTTGATTTACACACATATATAGTATTCTGAGGATTTGAGCAATATGTAAGTACACTGAAATTGGGAATTAGTGTTTGTACTGCTGAAGAAGCTGTTAAAAATGTGCAATGACAGATGTTAAATAACTCAAATATATAAAAAAAGAGAACCCTCTAATGTTGGACTGAAATTTTCAGAATAAACTCATTGTAATTTAAAGTATATGTTCAACAGAATTTAATTTTAAATATAAAAATCATAAAATTCGGCCAGCGCTGTGGCTTAACAGGCTAATCCTCTGCCTTGCGGCGCCGGCACACCGGGTTCTAGTCCCGGTCGGGGCGCCAGATTCTATCCCAGTTGCCCCTCTTGCAGGCCAGCTCTCTGCTATGGCCCAGGAAGGCAGTGGAGGATGGCTCAAGTTCTTGGGCCCTGCACCCGCATGGGAGACCAGGAGAAGCACCTGGCTCCTGGCTTCGGATCAGCACGATGAGCCGGCTGCAGCGGCCATTGGAGGGTGAACCAACGGCAAAAAGGAAGACCTTTCTCTCTGTCTCTCTCTCTCACTATCCACTCTGCCTGTCAAAAAAAAAAATCATAAAATTCTGCTAAAAAGGCCTAAAAGCAAAGACACACTGGGTAATTGGAATACTAGTAGTCAAGCTTTTGTAGATAAAAACCGTTTTCCACTCAAAAGAATCAATGTTTCTGAAAGGAATGGTTGCAAATAGGTTTGGCACAAATAGAGTACATGATGAGCTTGGAAAAATGTTGTGCCAGAAGTAATTAAAAAGAGAGGGGCACATATCAAGAGGAAATAGGAGATGTCTTGAAAATCTTCCAGTTTGCTAAATATGGGAAACTTTGAACTGGGAAATTAATAACAGTGACACAATGTGGCTCAATAAATAGAATACAAGACATAATCCTCACACTAGATCAACCAATAATTTTGGAAGAAAATACTTGTTACTTATAGTAAAATGCCAAATATAAAGATGAATGGGAAGTGGGACTTAGAAAAAGTATCATTTTATAAGCAGAACAGTAATAATTTATTTGAGTAGGAATAATCCATAATTTATAAAATGGGTGTTTGAAATTTTTCCAAAGCATTATGAAAATTTCTAGCATACAGAAAAAAAATTGAGGAATTGTATAGTGAACATTGGTGTATTCACCACTTAGATTCTTTCTTGTAGATTTATTTGTTTATTTAAAAGGCAGAGTGATAGAGTAAGGGAAGGAGAGAGAGAGAGAGAGAGAGAGAGAGAGAGAGAGAGAGAGAAAGGTTTCCATTCCCTGGGTTCACTACCCAAACTACTGAAACGCCCAAACTACTGCAACAGCCAGGGTTGATCTACACTGAAGCCAGGAGTCAGGAATTCCATCTGGTTCCATCTGGGTCTCCCACATGGGTGGCAGAGGCCCAAATACTTGGGCCATCCTCTGCTGCCTCCTAAGGCCCACTGACAGGGAGCTGTATCAGAATCAGAGCCGCTGAGACTTGAACCAACATAATGGGGTTACACCATTGCAGTGGCAGCTCAGCTCTCTGAAGCCATACCAGAGCCAGCCCCCACCATTTAGATTCTGCCATTAACATTTCACTACTTGTGGTGTCTCACTCAGTATGACATAAGAAATGTATATTTGTACCATGCCCCAAGTTCCTGACACAGGGATCCGAAATCCACTGTAATTTCTTGGATTATAGGAGCATCTTTTGTTCTAGTGTTCTTGCTGTGTTCTCCTATTTAGCTTGAGTTTGGGAGCTGGTCACCAGAAACTAAATCATGATTAGAAACTTGGGACATTTAGATCCACCCTCCATTCTTTGGGGAGGAAAGAAAGTCTGAAGATTGAATTAATAGTCAATCATGTCCATGTGATGAAAGCCTGTGAAAATCACTAACTATGTAGTTCATGTAGCTTCCAGATTGAGAATGCACCCATGAGCCCAGAGGATGGCAGACCCCACAACATGAGGACAAGGGAACGTGTGCTAGGAACCCTTCTGAACCGTGCTCTGTATACATCTTCATTGGGTGGGTCATGTGTACCCTTTATACTATATTTTATAATAAACTGATGAACTGAAATAAATTCTTTTCTGAAGTTCTGTGAGCCATTATACCAAATTATCAAACAAGAGGAGAGGGTTGTAGGTACCCTCAGTTTGTAGCCAAGTTTAATAGGAATGTGAGTACTCTGGGCACTTGCATATGAAATGGAAAAATGTGAGCTCTTTACCTGTGGGGTTTGCACTAACTTTGAGTAGCTATCAGTATTGAAATAAATTGCAGGCAGGACACCTAGTTGTTGTCTGCAGAAAATTAGAGACGTATTTTGTCTAACAAACCCCCATATTTTGGCATCAAAAGTATGTGTAAAGAGATTTCCTTATACATAAATCCACCTTTATATCATTCTACATACCCATTAGTCCATCTTATCTTAAGGAAATACCTCAAAATAAATTTTATATATAAATGAATTTCTTCTCTAAGCACTGCAGCATACACAATCTTTAGCATACAATATGTTTATTTATGGTTCCTATTTTTCTTTTGATATAAAATTTACATAAAACAAAATTAGCAAGTCTTAAATATATCATTGGTCAGTTTTGACACAACTGTGTAATACAGTTGCTTGCCAAGTTATTGCCAGCCTTCGAGAAAATTCACTCCTGCCTGTTCTCAAATAATACCCTCACCACTTCTCAAGAGCAACCACTTTTCTGGTTTTTTTCCCAACATACATCAATCTTCATTTCATATAAGTGATTTAATAAAAAACCATGTGCTATATTATTACTATTTCCTTCACCAAGGCTTATACTTTGTTGATTCCTTCATGTTGTTCATTCATCTTTATATTTCTGAGTGGAATTCCTTCATATTGATACAAATATTCAATGATTATTCATAATTCTACTGAGGGATACCTAGGATATTTCCAGTTTGGGCTTCTGTGGATACATTGTCTACAAAAATTCTTCCATAGTTATTTTTGTGGACATAACTTTTAATTTCTCTTGGGTAGTTTTCTAGTAGCAGAATTCCTGTGCCAAATAGTAAATGTATGTTTATTGTTGTAGGAAACTGACAGAACTGTGTCCAAGTGTTTCTGGCTTCCAAAGCCATATGGTAATGACTATGCTGTAGAACTGATATGGATCATGCAGGAAAAATGGAATTTTTCCAAATAGAAATTGAGAAAAAGATATTTAGATTGACAAAATTACATTAACATAGACTTAATTCCATTTTCTATGAACTCTTTGAAGTTTCCTAATACAAGTACCAAAGTGGGTCTTCCCAGTGGTTTAATAAGAAATTCTAAATGTCTAAATTGGTACAATATCAGGATAAGAACAAACATCTCTGAGAAACACTGAAAAGATATGATTAAGGATAATTTTTTTGTATTAATTAGATCCAGTTTCCTGAAAGACAGTAAGAGCTTATTACCAGCCAACCTGTGAACAACTGGGAAGGTGATACTGCCCTTAACCACAACAGAGCTTCAAAGATAATCATGCTAGGAAGCTGGAAACAGAGGCTGGTTTTGAAGACACGCCTGTTAGAAAACAGTGGCTCTGGTATAACACCAAGTGTCCTATAAAAGATCCTGAGTGCATCAGTTTAAATGTTTCAGGTTTTATACATAAATTTATTTAGGGGACAGGAACAGTGGCACAATGTGTGGAGCTGTTCTCTGGGATGCCTTCATCCCATATCACAGTACATAGTTCAAGTACCAACTATTTCATGCTTCAGATACAGTTTATTGCTAGTGGGCCTGGGAGGCAGTGGGTCATGGCCCAGGTTGGGTTTCTGACTCCTACATGGGAGACCCAGATGGAGTTCCTGGCTCTTGGCATCAGCCTGGCCCAGAACTGGCTATTTTGATCAGTTGAGGAATGAATCAGGGAATTGAAGATCTCCTTCTTTGCCACTCTGCATTTCAAATAAATAAAATAAACCTTTTAAAATGTTTAAACTACTCTGTAGTAAACATAGGGATGTTTTAAGTCTACATTAGTATTCCATAAACCAATTAGAGTCATAAAATCCTTCAAATAATTTCTTAGGGTAGCTTTGTTTGTTGTAGGAAATTTCATCAAGAATAATATATTCCCTTTGAAAATAACAATATTCAGTGATTTTAAGATGGATTTTAGGGCTTTTTGAATGTAATAATGCATAAGTATTGGTACTTTTTTGGACATAGGCCAAGCTAATTTACAAAACTAGAGGGAGATAAATCACACATCTTTCAAGGAAAAGCAATATGCAATCATATTTAATAATGTTACTTTAGTGTTCTGCCTATAAGGGTTTTGGTGGATATGTATAAAACATGAGAATTCAGAATGAGTCATGAGAGAATCTATAGTCTTATAAAAGCTCTACCAATAATTTTTCTCACCTATTATTTCCACAAACCCTTATCCAGATTCTAATTGTCATATTGTAATCTTGCTTAATTTCATATTCTTCTCTGGAGAGTAATATTTGAGCATTTTAACATAAAACTAAGTGGATTCTTGTATCAAATTACATTTTACCCTTTTCACCACTTAGTTTCTCCTATTTGATCATATTGGAACCACCATTTAATTGTCACTCTTTTCCTGTCTTTATATTTCTGTTAATTTCTGATTATGGATGTTATGATAAAATCTATAATTAGAAATAATATAACATGGCAAATGTAAAAATAAGGGATTAAGGAATCAATTAGAAGATAGTGCTAATTCGAGGTTAAAGTAACACTGAATGAATAAGCTATTGCCACAATAATGCTACAAAACCAGTCATTCCCAAACTCAATGACTTAAAGCTATAGTTGTAATCTTCATCACATATCTATATGGTGGTTGGGAATTTCAATTTTAGATTGTCCTAGCTCTATTATTTGTTAACTTTTTAGGACTTCTCCACATTTCTCACCTAAAGTGAGTAGTTTCTCAGCGCATTCTTCTCATGGCAAAAGACAAACATGTAAAAAGCCACCAGAAACTTGATGACTGACTGTTAAGGCCAGGATTCCCATTGGCACATCATCACATCTGCCATGATTCTACTGTCCAAAACAAATCACTTGGCCAAGACCCTCATTATGAGGTCAGAAGAGTATTTCTCCCATAAAATGGTGGGAAATGACTAATCGTGAATAATAATTTGTGAACAACACAAGCACTTAAGCAATCTAAAAATATTTTCTATAACTTACCCTTCCCTCTACCTTTTTTTTTTACATATATGCTCTCCACTTATTTGTTTCCCAAGTACCTCAATTTCTCTGTCCTCGACACTTATTGCCCAATGATATGTCTTCAAGACCTTCCATTTGAGGTATAGCCTCACCCAGTACCAGAATCACCAAGAATGAAATAAGTAGTTTATTAGTCATCCCATTACTATAAAGTTTATTTATTTATTTAGAGGTAGAGTTACAGACAGAGGGAGAGGCAGAAAGGGAGAGATCTTCCATCTGCTGGTTCACTCCCCAAATGGCCGCAAGGATCCAGGAGCTTCTGCCAAGTTTCCCACATGGGTGCAGGGGCCCAAGCACTTAGACCATCTTGTACTGCTTTCCCAGGCCAGAGCAGAAAGCTGGAGCAGAAGAGATGCATCCAGGACACAAACCAACTCCCGTATGGGATGCTGGATCTGCAGGCAGAGGCTTAGCCCACTTTGACACAGCGCCAGCCCCCATCTATAAAGTTTTGCTGTAGAAAGTAAATATTATTGTGCTTAGGATAGGATGTATGAGCTTGTTGGACATCTATCATTTTCTAAAGCACTTTTGCTGTTGGATGGGGGCCTTTTTTTTTTTTAAGATTTACTTTATGTTTTTGAAAGGCAGAGAGAGAGAGAGAGAGAGAGAGAGAGAGAGAGAGAAACAGAGAGCTCTTCCCTCTGCTGGTTCACTACCTAAATGGCTGCAATGGCTGGGGATGGGCCAGGGAATACCAGAAAGCTGAAACTCCATCTGAGTCTCTCACATGGGTGTCAGGGATCCAAGTACTTAGGTAATTTTCTGCTGCTTTCCTAGGTCATTAGCAGGATGCTGGATTGGAAGTCGAGCAGCCAGGACTCAAACCAGTGCTTATATCGATGTCAGCATCGCAGGTATTGGCTTAACCCATTGCACCACAGCTCCAACCTGAAGGGATGCTGTTAAACTATGATTGTGCATTGATTTTCCTTGAGTGCATATACACCATCCATCTAGAGGGAGATAAAGTGTCTTCCTAAAGCCTGATCTGTTCCTTATGCTCTGACTAAATTCTTCTCCAACCTTCAAATTGGATCCATTTGAATAAAATATTGCCACTGACAGAGTTTCCTTCTATATAATATACCATGTGTCAAATAAACCCTGTTGTTGTTGACTTCATTCTGATTAAAAAAGTCCATAGAGATCTTCATCAAACACTAAGGAAAAACATTAAAACATATGGAGCCACTTTTCTTCATTTTTTTCTATGTGTAGTAGATCAGCGATTTCTAGTCATTATTGCATGAAACATTTCTCAGATTATTCACTTTCTGGTGGTTCTTTCCTGTTCTACAAATGCCTTAATTTACTAAACACATTCATAGACACTGAGCTACAACCTCTGTCAATGTCTACCACATATAACTAGAGGTTTTGTTTTGGACTGCTGGCTCCTCTCTAAATGTGCATCTATCCATCCCAAACTTTGTCCTTCACAATGTTGAGAGGCAGCTGATACAGTGGTTAAGAGCAAAGACTCCTGGAGTCCAGCCTTGCAATGTTTGACTTGGATAAATTTCAAGCATACTTAGCATGCTTGTGCCTAAGGTTCCCCCTCTGTAAAATAAGGATAATAACACATACCTTGCAAGACAGTCGTGATTAAATATTTTTGTAAAGCATTCAGAAAAGTGGCTGATATATGTATATTATCAACTTGTTTAATTTTGCTTGTTCATGCTGAAATTCTAACACCATTTTGGAATAATGAAAGAGTTCATAATGGAAGCTTGCAAAGTCTCTACTAAATAAAACAAACCAAAACAGTTATATAAAGCCAAAGAGACCATACATAAAATCAAGTACAAATAAGTGAATGTGGAAAATATTTACCATGTGCCTTGTTTTCTCATTCATTGGAGTAAGTTATTATACCTTTTTCTTCTGCAGCTGGCGAAACTTTGCTTATTCTTTAAAACCTAGCCTAATTTTCACTGGCATAATAGGAAAAATGTGAAGAGAGAGTTGTGGCAATTCCAAATATCCGAGGTAGAAAGTGAAATAATGGGGCATCAAAAACGGAATGCAGGCCGGCGCCGTGGCTTAACAGGCTAATCCTCCGTCTTGCGGCGCCGGCACACCGGGTTCTAGTCCCGGTCGGGGCTCCGGATTCTGTCCCGGTTGCCCCTCTTCCAGGCCAGCTCTCTGCTATGGCCCGGGAAGGCAGTGGAGGATGGCCCAAGTGCTTGGGCCCTGCACCCGCATGGGAGACCAGGAGAAGCACCTGGCTCCTGGCTTCGGATCAGCACGATGAGCGGCCGCAGCGGCCATTGGAGGGTGAACCAACGGCAAAGGAAGACCTTTCTCTCTGTCTCTCTCTCTCACTATCCACTCTGCCTGTAAAAAAAAAAAAAAAACAAACAAACAAACAAAAAAAAAAACAAAAAAACAAAACCAGAATGCAGTTATTCAAGGAGGAACCATGTTGAAGAAAGGCATTTAGGCATGGGTTACAGAAGCTGAACTGAAAGTTCAAAGGAAGCTTAGAAATTGTATAGAACCCATTCTACATTTTGTTAGATGAAAACTCTGTAGTTTATTCATGGTCATAAGGCTAGATAAATGCATAACTCCAGAAAAAGAGAAACCTTATCTATATCATATGATATTCTAGTAAGTAATATATTTGAGGTCAAAATTGGGTCATTAGACAGTCCATGGAATCACTAGAAGAAGGGTCACAGAATGTGATTAGATCAAACCTCAGGTCTGCGTGCTAGGGGAGTGTAAAGGGTTGAGAACCTAAACATACCAGTGTTATGAATGTTTTGATTTCTTTTCTTTATTTTTTTTTTTGACAGGCAGAGTTAGACAGTGAGAGAGAGCAACAGATAGAAAGGTCTTCCTTTTCTGTTGGTTCACCCCACCCCCACAATGGCCGCTGCGGCCGGCTCACCACGCTGATCCAAAGCCAGGAGCCAGGTGCTTCTCCTGGTCTCTCATGGGGGTGCAGGCCCAAGCACTTGGGCTATCCTCCACTGCCTTCCCGGGCCACAGCATAGAGCTGGACTGGAAGAGGAGCAACCAGGACAGAATCTGGCACCCTGACTGGAACTAGAACCAGAGGTGTCAGCACCACAGGCAGAGGATTAGCCTAGTGAGCCACGGCGCTGGCCACTTTTAGTCCTTTTAATATGTCTTCTTACTGTCACTGTTCTTCATGGCTTCCAAATATATAAGCATACTTCAAAACATCACAAGAAAATGGAATTAAAAGACAAATTTGTATTGATAGAAACATGTTTTGAAATCCATGCATAGATTTTTCATAAATATGCATATTCAGAGATTCAATCTCCATAAGTATTTGAAGAAACCCCATAGCTGTAGATTTGTGGTAAACTGTGCACCAACATAAGCATCTTTTAATTCCGTTAGCCATAAACTTTTTGAAGTGACCTTACATGTTACTTGTTTTGATAAAAACTTGTATTTAATTAGCTACTTTTATGTTCCTTGCATTCAAGATTCTCGGTCTTTGACTTTTAAGATTTTATCATATGTCTCAATGTTGGTCAGTCCTACCTAGAATTTGTTCAGTTCTTTGGATGTATATATTCATGCTTTTTTCAAGTTTGTAATGTTCTTGGTGATTATTTAAACATTCTCTTCCTTATGGTTATTTTTTCTTTCTCCCATTTACATATGTTTACATCCTTACTGGTATTTCTAAGATGACTGAAGCTCCGTTCATTATTCTTTAGTATTTTTTCTTCCATTCTTAAAAATGAATGTTACATGACCTATCTTTATTGTTTCTTCTCCAGCTTTATTAAAAACAGAAACAAAATCAACAACAAACTCTATCCCATCACTATCAGGTCACTAAGCTGACAGAAAAACTATTTTAGTGGCCATCAATATCAAAGATTGTAGATTTTAGAGAATTAGTTCAAGAGAATCACTTAACAAAAAAAATAGCAACAACAAAAAACAAACAATTATGACAAATCCTGGAAGAAAGTGGAGAATTTGATTTATAGAGTGGTCATACTATATTATTTTAAATATTCAGTTTCAACAACCAATTATAATACATGCAAATAAGCAGGCCAGCATGCACCAGAGAAAATAAAAGTAGACAATGGACAGTATCACTGGAGAAGCCCAGATGTTCTAGACCAAAACCAAAACCAAGAACCTAGAATTCCATCAGGGTCCCACAGTGGGGTGGCAGGGACCCAGGTACATGAGCCATCACCTGCTGCCTTCCAGGGTAGGCTTTAACAGGAAGATGGATCGGAACAAGGCACTCTGATATGGAATGTAGGTAGTCCAAGCAGTGCTGGATTGCTGTGCAAAATGCCTGGTCCATAATTTATTTTGGAAGAATGCATTATTAGTGCAATGACAAGGAAAGAAACCACTCTCAGTTCCATTCACCCGTTCAGTAAATATGTATGGAGAATCTAGCTTTTTGCCGGGTAATTGTTGTCCACCTTCAAAATTTCATAGGGCTGAGAAAGAAGCATTTGGACAAGAAATAAACCTTGGATCTGGGAACAAAGGGAAAAATAAGTGACACTACCATCAAAAAATAATTATTTGTTTTGATTTTCAATTCAAATATACTCTATCCTGTAACAAAGTATATGTTACTACCACATTCAAGTCTCAAAAAAAAAGATGCCGTTAAAAAAAATCTACCAAAAGTATCATCCAAATTCATTCTCTTTTTTAAAAGCCTTACCTTTTAATATTGGAGATCAATTTTATTCTTTAAATTGAGAGAATAAAATGTTCCTGTCTACTATAGAAGTATTGGTGTTTTAAGATATTCTCAATGAATATTTGAAGGGCACATTTTTTTGAATCATACAGGGGATTTTACTTGATCTTTCTATTCTTAAATTTAAAAGTTATGCTTTTTTTTTACTGTGGAATTAACTGAATTCAAAGGTGTGTTTAATTGTATTTGTGAGAGAACTACACTATTAAGATAAAAAGTAAATATAACAATATATTTTATTCCCAGTTCTGAGGTAAATATTGAATGCATTTTTCTCTTTAGCCCAAGGATGTTGCTATACTCAAGATTATAAAATTGGGAAAATAGGTCCATACACATAGAAATACAGTCATACAACAAAAACTCTTCAATAATATGTATTACAATTTACTCTCAGAAAATTAGTTAATGAATGGAAAACTGAAAAGTGATTTTCATGTTGTAAATAACTAGTTAAATTTAATAGTTGATTACTTTATGGTTTGAAAAAAGTTGGCCCAGGTGATTATAAGAAATAATTCATATCAGCATCAAAAGTATTTTGTGATAGCTTTTGTCTCTGAAGAAATGACTGATGTCAATATATTGCATTTAGATTGGTAGCAAAAAACCATACCAACTTCATTATATTTGAATTAGTAAATGTATATCATTTTAGAATAATATTGGAATAAATAATAAAAGGAAAAGGAAAATGAGCCTTTCAATAAAAATTAACTTAATCATACTTTGACAAGCCATAATTATGTAGAAAACAATTCTTTTTTTTAAGATTTATTTATTTATTTGAAAGTCAGAAAGTCAGAGTTAACACAAAGCGAGAGAGAGAGAGAGAATAAGAGAGAGAAAGAGATAGATATCTTCCATCCACTGGTTCACTCCCCAATTGGCTGCAATGGCCGGAGCTACGCTGATCTGAAGCCAGGAGTCAGGAGCTTTCTCCAGGTCTCCCACACAGGTGCAGGGGTCCAAGGACTTGGGCCATCTGCTACTGCTCTCCCAGGCCATAACAGAGAGCTGGATTGGAAGTGGAGCAGCCGGGAATTGAACCGGCGCTCAAATGGGATGCCGACACTGCAGGTGGCGGCTTTACCTGCTATGCCACAGTGCAGGGCCCAAGAAATATTTCTTAAAATCAGACACTTCATACAAGGTTTTATTAAAAAGTGCATGAAAACTGGAATTCAAGGATAAATTAATTTGACACAAAAATTTTGAAAGCCATGCATGTGAGAATTTTTCAGAAAATTCATGAAAATGTATATTATAAAAAATCCATGAATTTCAAAATGTTTGTATAAAAATAAACATTATTTTGCTCCATTTCTCACTAACCTTTAAACTACCCTTATATAAAAGGAATGAAGGCAAATAAGCAAATTTTTAAAATTTTTTTTTAAAAATTGACTCAAAAATTTGTAAGATTTAAAATTTGTAGTTAAAGATTTATTAGGACGATCGCTAATTTACATGAAAACTGGCTTATTTTCATAGCAGCTGCTAAAAAATTTGTGAAACAAGTTTCAGGTTGGCAAGAGGAACTGCAGGCTGTCTTTGATACAAAAATATCTGCAGGCATGAAAGATGTCTATGCAATTAGAGAAATGAAAACCCAAGTTTTGCATTTCTGAGGATTTCTCTTGTGGAAGATTTTTATTCTCAGTGAAGATGGGAAGATATAACAGAAGATTACCTGACAAAGGTGTTGTCCTGCAACTAAATTGACCTACTCCCTGGTGATAATAACTTTATTTGCTATCCAGGAAGAATCATGGAACTTTAATAAATTGACTACTATCAGATGCACTGAAACTTTTCCTAACAAACTAGAATTAATGGCTGTTTCAGATTTTATTGCATATTTTAACATTCTTTATTTCTGAGTTAAGAGTTTTAAAACTCTATGTGGTTCCATTTGTGTTATTTTCCACTTGATAGTAAAAATAAAGATTTCAAAATATTTCTCTCCAAAATATATTTCTTAAATTTTTTTTCTTACAAACTGTTTGCAAGCAAAAAGCCAAAAGGTTCCCCAAGGATGCTTCTGAAATAGTCTTGTGATTTAATGAACACAGTATTATTATCTGTTATATGTAGCTTGCTAAAGGTGATTTTAAAAGGAAAAATTATAAATTAATCAACTCAAATTTTTGAAAGAAAAGATTTTTTCAAAAGTATTCTTAAATTGTATTCTTTGGGGACTGGTGCTGTGGCTTAGCAGGTAAAGCTGCCACCTGCAGTGCTGGCATCCCATATGGATGCAGATTCCTGTCCAAGCTGCTCCACTTCCAATCCAGCTAACTGCTCTTGTGCCTGGGAAGGCAGTGGAAGATGGCCCAAGTGATTGGGACCCTGTACCCACATGAGAGACCCAGAGAAACTCCTGGCTCCTGTCTTTGGATCACCCTGGTTCCAGCCTTTGCACCCATTTGGGGAGTGAACTAGTGAATGGAAGCGCTCTCTCTCTCTCTCTCTCTCTCTATCTTTCAGATAAATAAATAAATCTTTAAAACGTATATTCTTTGTGAATTTCTATGTAAATGGATCACTAATAATTTTGCTCAATGTCCCAAATATCTCCAGTTTAACATTTGCAGTTACTATAATATTGTACTAATTTTTTGAGTAGGAAAACTCTGGTTTCAACCACAATGAAATTTAAGTATCAATTTAAAGGTGTATATTCGGCAAAGTGCATATATTCTTTGTTTTTCTCTTAGCCAGTTTTTTTATTAGGTTTACTAAAATTATGATGTTTATATTAAAATGAAAAGTGAAAAGTTAGCTTGAAATAATTAAATAAATTTTCATTTTGTAAATTCAAGTAATAATTTGTGTCCAATGTTTCCTACCCTAGGACATTGTATATTCTTCCAAACCAAGGTTAATAATACATAGTGCTGTCTATTCAGGGTAAAAACAGTACACACATTTTCTATATGGGAGTCAGATATTGAAGCTAGATTATTTGGTATATTGTTTAAGTTTATAGAGATTATTGGACAATTCATTTTGTGTTAACATTAACTGAAACTTTAACAATTATAAGACCAATAGTAGTTATATTTATTGCTTTCATTTTTATGTTCTTATGAAAACAACTATATCCAAGCATATTGTGTTAATTGTTCTCTAGAATATTCTACTGGCTTAAGTTCACATCTCATTTCTAGGGATAATTTAGACTTAAACTGATCTTTCAATCTTGCCTCCTTTTCTGTCTTTTCTCTTTCACTGGTAGTATCTTTTTCTTGATGGCATGTTTTTGTCAAGAATACAAATACTATTAAACTCTCTTAAAATAATCATATTATCATTGAAACAAAATTAATAAATTAATTTTTCCAGCCATATTTTTATAAAATAATAATGGACATCTAATTTCTTAAAACACATTCTTGGGTATCACATAATATGTTCTATCACAGAAGCTTCAATAAACAACACAAGTAAGCAAAATTAGAACATTTTAGAAAACTTTCTCAAGCCATTTAAGAAACACCAGTTTAAGAATATTTATTGAATATCTTAAATAGTTTAGGCAACGACCAGCAACTCAGTATCCATATGGAAAACAATGCAAATGTACTTGAAAGGAGCAATACACGCAAGATTTTGAGTAACTGTTTTAGCATCATATGACTTTTTAATGATTTTTTTTATTTGAAAGGCAGAATAAAAGAGAGCAAGACAAAGAAATAGAAAGGTCTATATCCACTGGTTCACTTCTCAAATGGTCCCAATAGCCAGGAGCCTGGAACTCCTGAAAGGTCTCCCAGGTGGGTGGGAGGAACCCAAGTACATGTGCCATCTTCTGCTATCTTCCCACATGAGTCAGCAGGGAGCAGGATCAGAATGGGTACTCAGGTAGATGCTGGCATTGCAGGAAAGAGCCTAATCCTCTTTGCCATAATACAAGCCTCCCCATAGCCATTTTAAGATTGTAATCTGTAATTAAGTTGCTATCAGAGCAAATTGAACAATTTACATACAATTAACATATTGATAGATCTTCAAAATACACCCAAAAAATGACTGCTTCTCATCTTCTCTTCCCACTACCCTTGTATGAATCACATCTATTTCTCACCTGTATTATGTCGGTTGCCCCCTTGCTGGTTTACCTGACTCTTCCCTCATCCTGCTACCCTTCATTTACAACAGCAGCCAAAAGAAAATGGAAGTCTTAGAGTCAGCACCACGGCATAGTAGATTAAGCCTGCAGTTGTGGTGCCAGCATCCTATAAGGATGTCCGTTTGTGTACTGATTGCTCTACTTCCCATGCAGCTCCCTGCTGATGGCCTGGAAAAGCAGTGGAAGATGGCCCAAGTGCTTGGGCTCCTGCACCCATGTGGAAGACCCAGAAGCTCCTGGCTTTTGGCTTCAGATAGGTCCAGTTCTGGCTATTGTCATTTAGGGAGTGAAATAGCAGATAGAATACCTCTCTCTGTCTCTCCTTCTCTCTGTCTGTAACTCTGCCTCTCAAATAAATAAATAAATCTTAAAAATAAAAGAGAGAGAGAAAGAAATGGAAGCCTTATCTTGTCACTCCCATGCTTAAATCTAAAATGGCTCATTCTTTCATTCAAATTAAAATTTCATAAAATGAACTACAAGGTCTTCCATAATCCACCCAGCTCCTTAACATACTGCACAGTCTTTTATCCAGTTCTGCCATGTTTGTCCTCTTTGCTCACTAGGCTACTCTCACTTTGGCTTTCTTCCCATTCCTGAACATCTCAGACATGGTTCACCCTTAGACTTTGCAGAAATGATTTCTCTTGCCCTGAATACTTTTGCCATCAACTTTGCTCATAGCCATCAACTCCACTCAATGTCCTTGATCACCCTATTTTCAACTACATGCCTCTCTTTAACCCTGGAACACTCAGGTTCTCCTTATCTGATTTTCCCATAGCACTTACTGCATTCTAATAAACTGTAATTACCTAGTTATTTTTATATTTATTATATACTTTTCCCCTTAATATAATAAGTAAGCGTCTTCATATTGCTCACTGACCTATCTCAAGACAGTGCAGTGATGTGACTTCGAGAGGGCACATAAAAACATATGAAGTAAATGAGCAAATTACTTTATGAACAAATAGGACATATTAATTTTCCCTAAAGAAGTTCAATTTCTATTAAAATGGAAACTACCCACATTGTGTTTGGATAATTATTTTCATTATTCTTTCATTTCCAATCAGCAAGCTTTGCTAGAAACCGAAACAGTGACACCAGTGCATGTAGAGGAAATAATAACTAAAAATAGAAAACTTATCAATGAGCTCTTTTATTTTTCATTACATATAGATCCAAAGTCAAAGTCTAGTTATTTTCTACTTGCTATTTAACAGGTAATATCTCTTGTGAAGCTTCATTAGGTAAATTATTAGTCTGATCTTCCAACAGTTAGATCAAAGCCTGGGCTTTGGGCCACTTTCAGAAAGGGGAGCCATATATAGGTCTGTGGAAGCAACAGATTGGATTGCTTTTCCCCTTTGATATGAACACATTTCCCTACACCTGTTTTGTTTCCATTCTCTATTCATTTTGTGCTGGCCTTTTTTTTCTTCCCTGCCAGGACATACTTAAGGGTATAAACCAAATTTTGTGAAATCCATCTCTATGCTAACTATGGCTCTACTTTTTTCTCTTCTACTAAAAGAAGGGGAATTAGAAGGAGAAAAAGAAAAAGAAGAACAACAGAAGACTAGCAAGTAATTTGATATCTGATCTCAATTTTCATAAAATATTTTAAAATTCATATGTATTGTTTCTTCACTACCTATGAACACAATATGGCATCCAGATAAGTGACTGATCAGAAAAGAATCTTAACACTGAGTAAAGAGGATAACCTGGATAATTTCTTAGCATGCTTTTCAGAAGAGCACAGGGAGATGTTAAAATCAGCTGCTACATACTGGAAGCTGACTAGAACTTTTAATTCATTGATTTATTCACCTATTCAATCTGATGTTTCAGAAAATATATTGTATAACAATGAAAACAAAGGACATTTTTAGTTTAAAAAATAAATCATGAATTAATAAGAAGAGAAAGACAAAAACATAATTAGAGTACAATATGTTAACTTCTCTAGGCAGCCAAATGTAAGTAAAAATTCCATGGAAGAAACAGAACAAAGTTTTCTCCTCTCTGGAGCTAAAAAGCCATTATTTACTATAATTTAGTTTAAGCATTTTGTTATATTGAGCATTCTATGCTTCTGATTGTGCGATAACTTTTGTGCCAAAAGAATACATTACACAAGAATATGCATTTATAAATTGAACCCTCTGTTGATATGAACTTGGTATTTCTGCAACAGATTACCAGCTATGTCTCCCTGTGTTTAGAGCCCTCCAATGCTCTCTTTCTGCCAATGAATATTTAACATTTGATAACTTAGACCTCAGCCTTTCCCTCTCATGTTCTACATCCACATCTTGATTTTAGAAAATCACCAAATGCTCTTTCCGAGGGCTGTGCTCGTTTTTTATTCAGTGATGCAGAACAACGTACACCTACCTTGCAAACAGAAAAGCATGCTTTTTCATGTTCTGCATCTTTGTTCATGTTGTTTTCCGTATCTGTAATACCATTGCAACTTTTCTACACGAAGTGACTTTGCTTATTCTTTAAAACATTCTTGTATCCAGAAATCTGCAAAGACTTCCCTGAGCCCACGGAGTCACCATGGAGTATTCCTGGAATTGCCTTTACAACTTTACCTTTTGCATTTACCATGTCACATCTTTGTGGATTCCCTGTTTCTATCTGGCCAGAAACTCCTGAGGATGAGAGACATATGTTCATTTGTATTTCCATTATCTCTGGTAATGTTGGTACCTGGTAGTTGGTCAGTAAATATTCAAAATGACCACTTTATAAATTTCTATTGTTGTTTTCTGTTTGGACCTAAAGGAAAAAAATTAGGCAGCCAAATTTTTCATTTAATTCTCAAAAGTAATTAGTTTCCTAAATTCTTCCAACCAAAATTAATTCATGATATTATGTTAGACTAGTGGAAAAGTTATATTAATACATTGAAGGTACTCTTTAAAACAGAATACCTCAAGGAATATCATCTCCATATAGATATCTCCTAGGTTTCTATCCAGGAAGTATGTTATAAACAGCTACATTTCTTTCAATCTGACTTCACTTGAAGCCATCATTTTAAATTTAAATTTTATTTCTCTTTTACAATTCCAAATAAGGAAACTATGTGTCTTTGTTTTTAGACAAAGTATCTTTTAGATACTAAAAGAAACATTTTTCCAATGATGGATTACACAATCTGGCAAAGAAAGATCTCTTACATCTCCTACTCTATAAAATACATATTATTCTTCAAAGTAAGATTAATAACTACCTCAGTTGCCCAGATATTTATTAGTTTGGTAGGAAAGGGAAATATGAAGAATTCACTCATATTATAATAAAAGTTAATCACAGCACCCTCTGGGTGGTTGCTTATTTCAGAATTTCATTTCTGTTACCTCATTGAGTTAACACGTGGGTCCAGGCTTCTGTAACTTGACCTATTGCGAAGTGTCCCTTTATTTTATGTCTGACAATAATTCAACGATTTCCTAAAATGAGGTTAATTTGCCTGCCATATGAAAAATGTTGTTATATTCATCAGCTCTTTCCAGCAAAATCACCAAATTAAATTAGAACATTTATTTCTAGGTCAGAAGGTTCCCCTAGTTATTAGAGTGATTTGTCTCAGCCTGAAGGGGAAGGATAAATTCTAATGAAGAATTATTTATTGTCCATATATGTTGAAGTTTGGGGGAAGGGAATCTAATGATCCTAAATCTTAGGCTAAATTTAATATAAGTAGAGTTTGTATGGAATGCAAGGTAAGTGATGTACAAAGCCTATAGTTGTATAATAATGTCAAACAGAAGCAAAACATGAAGACATAAGAGTTAGCTCTGTAAACTCCAAGAGTTCATTTACTTTACACAGGTTTAGTTTGGAAACTTCTATAACATGGATGGCAGATATGATTTCCAGTCTAGTTTTAATTGATCTGAGGATATTTATGTGTCTGGGATAAAGATAATGCAGCCATGCCACATCTTTTTACCCTTGAACATGATCACTATGGGTCTCGGAATAGAAAGCAATGCTTTGTGATTATGGAGATGTAGCCAGAAGTGAAAACAGAAAACTGCATTGAAAAAGCTTATTTCATTGAGCAACATAATATTACTAAACAACATCTGGATTCTGTCATTTTTGTTCCTTGGAATATATTAAATTTCTAAAGTTTATATTAGAATATATTAAGTTTCTGAAGTTTCTGGCATTTGCATTTGTAATTCTCATCATCCTTAACTCAATCTCAAAAGGAATCTGCATTCTCTGTTCCTACCCAGTGTTCTGGACCCAGATGTTAGAGTAATTCTGTGATCCCATCCCCAACACTATAACTGTCTAACACTGGACACAGGGAATGATTTGATATGCCGATCTTTGTAGATAATGTTAAGAAGCGAGGTTAGCAACAAGAGATGTTATATATCTGGGCAATACAATATAACACAAGCACTGAAAGCTTGCTGTTAGAAAGACCAACTTTATTACCAGTCTTTAAACTGGTATTAGAAAATGCATAGGTCTCCACAAGGAGAAGAGGAGAGCCAAGTGCTAGCATGCCTCTCGCCTCTGCATACCCGTGTACACTGTATGTTGTTCATTATAGGTTGTCTACAGCTTGACTAGGTTGCGGTTCTGGTAATAGTGGCAATCTTGACATTCTTGGTCAGAGTTTAGAGAAATGTAAGACTTGGAATTATTGTCTTATTTACTTATTTTATGTTGATTAGTCTTTGATACATGTGCTGAATCAGAAACCTAAAAAAAGATAATTTTTTTTTTTTTGACAGGCAGAGTGGACAGTGAGAGAGAGAGAGAGAGAGAGAAAGGTCTTCCTTTGCCGTTGGTTCACCCTCCAATGGCCGCTGCGGCCGGCGCGCTGTGGCCGGCGCACCACGCTGATTCGATGGCAGGAGCCAGGTGCTCATCCTGGTCTCCCATGGGGTGCAGGGCTCCAGTACTTGGGCCATCCTCCACTGCACTCCCTGGCCACAGCAGAGAGCTGGCCTGGAAGAGAGGCAACCGGGACAGAATCCGGCGCCCCGACCGGGACTAGAACCCGGTGTGCTGGCGCCGCAAGGCGGAGGATTAGCCTATTGAGCCGCGGCGCAGGCCCAATAAAGATAATTTTTTAAATGTAAAAAAAAAGAAAGAAAGAAAATACATAGGTCGTGCTATATACTCAGAAGAGTTCTCCATGTATATTGCTGCAAAGATAAAGATTACACTTGGAGTAATCTATGAAACCTTTTTGTTCATTAGAAATAAAGCTTTGTGAATGGTGTTTGATGAAAACAAACTAGATGATAATTAGCTAAGGGCAATAGGCAGAGGAAAATTGTTACAAATTTTTTATCAAATCTAATAACATGGAATCGATGCATTTTTGAATCTCATACCCAGAGTTCTTCGTTAAAGTTGTTGTAGCCAAGCTCTCCAAGCATATTTAAATGGCCTACTGTTGGCAACATTAGCCAGTGCAGTATTCGTTCAACAGCCAAATGCATTGTGTCTACACACAGATGCTGAAAACAGCCTGAGGCATTTTAGATATATAGCAAAAATATAATGTATCTTCTGATATAGTCTCAAAAGATTGGCAAATGTAATTGCAACTTTTATTTTCAAAATTCAGCCACTCACACAACTTAAGAGATTTTTTTGTTAAGGATATTAGTGCTCATAGAGTACTTTATGGAAACAAGCAAACAAAAGTAAACTAATAAATGGACATACATGAAAATCAAATTTAGCAATTCTGTCCTTATACTACTTTTCCATGGTTTTGCCATTTATGTTGTATCATAGTTATGCTGATGACCACTTGAAGAAGTAAAAAAAAAAATCAGTGTAGTAAACATGATTTAAACTTAATGTGGAATAATACTGGGTTTATAGATTATGCATATACTTTTTTCATTTTATAGATGCCTTTGTTTTGAATTTTAATTAAGCCATAACCCTACTCAACAAGTCTGCTACAAATTTATTTTAAAATACAAATGTTTCCAGGCAGATTTTTGCAAGCTCAAAAAC
Organism: Lepus europaeus; assembly: GCF_033115175.1. NCBI lineage: Eukaryota > Metazoa > Chordata > Mammalia > Lagomorpha > Leporidae > Lepus > Lepus europaeus. Next base: position 35,779,206 of record NC_084836.1, on the reverse strand, counting down.
TTCAGTCAAATGTTAAAAAGGATTAAGAAAGCAGTAGTTGAGTAAAATGAGTTTACTATCTATATCCTATTAGAAAGCACCCATGTTAAACAATATTAAGATAGCTAAATACATTGAAATGTTTATAAAAATTCTTATGCCTTAGTTTACTTTCTTCTAAGACATGTTTCCCTGTTTAGCATAGTGTATGCTTGGTACTACAAAATAATCACTTGTGGTTACAGAAATGCAATCATTTACTATTCATATTTTCAGTTGATACTTATTCATTGCCTTCTCATTGAATCCTTTTTAAGGAATGAAATGCATAACAGGTACCTGATATGCTTCTCTTTATCTAATATCAATTTCCTTCACAGAAATGCCCTTTCCTTACCCCATTTCTGGTACAGTTAGCTACTAATGAGATCTAGCCACCCAACCACAGAGGTGACTCCATGATCTAGCCTAATTCCCTTCTCCCCTCCCCAAAATTAATCCCTCTGAGCACATGATACAACACAATACAACAGAGCTACATAGCATCCAATTCTTGATTTTAAATAGATGCTAGAAAATAAAATATAGTAGAGTACTTGAAAAAATTTGTGGAAAATGGAATTAAAACATAAGTTTATTTTGATGCCAAAATTGGAATTTCATTCATATGAACCCCCCCCCCTTTTTTCCTTCCTTAACTTCGTGAAAGAATATCTGAGAAAGAAGTCTATACAGAATTAAGTTACATAAAATGTGGCAAAAGCAATATTTTTTAAATGATCAAGAAATCTTCAAAAATAGTCTGATTTTAACATAATTTTGAGCAATGAATGAGATTCCAACAAGTTTGGATGAATGAGAATAATGTTTCAAACCTGGGGCAGCCTAGACACATGTGGAGAAGGCTGTTTGCCTGCCTGTCTTCCTCCTCCCTTCCCTCTCTTCCTTCTTTCCCTCACCATATTTCTTTCCTCTCACTCTCTCTTTTTCTTTAGCTTTCTCCTTCGCTCCTTCCCTTTTTCTTACAGTAAGCATTTTAGGGGGAATAACTATAAATGACAACAGAAACTAGGATTGAAAATAAAATAAAGAGTCTGTCCTCCAGATCATAGAGGCAAAATAAAATCCACACAAAGCAATTGCTTTTTGGCCCATTTAGAATTAAGATAATAGAGCAATTTTGTAAGTAGAAATATATATATATATATATATATATATATATATATTTGACAGGCAGAGTTAGACAGTGAGAGAGAGAGAGAGGAAGAGAGAGAGAGAGAGAGAGGTCTTCCTTCCATTGGTTCACCCCCCAAATGGCCACTACAGCTGGCACGCTGCGCAGATCCGAAGCCAGGAGCCAGACGCCTCCCCCAGGTCTCCCATGTGGGCTCAGGGCCCAAGCACCTGGGCCATCCTCCACTGTACTCCTGGGCCACAGCAGAGAGCTGAACTGCAAGAGGAGCAACCAGGACAGAATCCGGCGCCCCGACCGGGACTAGAACCCGGGGTACCAGCACCGCAGGCGGAGGATTAGCCAAGTGAGCCACAGCGCAGGCCGAAATATGCATATTTTAAAAAAGATGTTTTGTCAAAGTTAGTGTTAATTTTACATCATTGACATATATTAAGAGATCAAAGATTGGGGCTGGTGCTATGGCACAGCAGGTTAACGTCCTGGTCTACAGCGCCGACATCCCATATGGGCGCCGGTTTGAGACCCGACTGTTCCACTTCTGATCCAGCTCTCTGCTATGGCCTGGGAGAGCAATAGAAGATGGCCCAAGTCCTTGGGCCCCTGCACCCACGTGGGAGACCTGGAAGAAGCTCCTGGCTCCTGGGTTTGGATTGGCGCAGCTCCAGCCATTGCGCCCAGTTAGGGAGTGAACCATCAAATGAAAGACCACTTCTCTCTCTCTGTCTCTCTCTCTCTCTCTCTCTCTCTCTCTGCCTCTCCTCTCTCTGTGTAACTCTGACTTTCAAATAAATAAATAAATCTTACAAAAAAAGAGAAATCAAAGATTATATTTTCCATTGGTCTATTTAGAATGTGAAAAAATTAATAACCAGATGATAAGTTGACTTTTTCTTGAAATGTGTAATTTCTTATATGATACAGTGAACCTATATTAATTACTATTACTATGCTATGTGATATTCATCATGAAAAGAATGGTTTTGAGACTTTGAGAACTGTGCTGCTGCTAATTTTTCATATGATTTAAATATTATGAAGTTAAACTGATGAGTACAAGACAATTATGAGACATTTTGTTTGCAACGTAATGAATAACACGATGAAGAAAAGACAGGGAATGACATATAAATACTTTTTAAAATTACATGCAATCTCTTCTTAATGTAAAAAATTAGATTTCAATTAATTTAATAACTAAGAAATCAATTCTATTCTCTAGACTTCTTCAAAACAGTGAAATCTTGTCCTTTTGAAAATATTGCCAGCTATGATTGCTTGCATTTTATAGCCAGAAAACAATGCTGGCAGAAAATAAAAATTATTAACTTCATAAACCTCAAAAATTAAATGGAAACCATCATGAAGATGTATTTCAACATTGTTTCCAATAAATATGCTTTAATCTGTTGTTTTCCCAAATTTAATTGGGATAAGGCCAAAAGTACATTTTCTATAATAAACTGTACTCTTAAAATATACCCACTTCATAAATTTTGTTTCCATTAAATTTTAAAAAATTTTCTTTATAAATTATTCTAATTACCTAAATTAAGTGTGGAAAATAAAATGAAATTTGCAATTATACATTAATTCACATAGAATTTCCACAATATTGCTTTTTTTAGATTTATTTATTATTATTATTATTTATTTATTTGACAGCCAGAGTTACACACAGAGAGAATGAGAGGCAGGGAGAAAGAAAGAGAGGTCTTCCATCCACTGGTTTACTCCTTAACTGGCTGCAAAGGCCGGAGCTGCGCTGATCCGAAGCCAGGACCCAGGAGCTTTCTCCATGTCTCGCACATGGGTGCAGGGGTCCAAATATTGGGCCATCTTCTACTGCTTTCCCAGGCCACAGCAGAGAGCTGGATAGGAAGTGGAGCAGGCCATAGCAGAGAGCTGGATAGAAAGTGGAGCAACTAGGACTTGAACTGGCGTCCATATGGGATGCAGGCACTGCAGGCGGTGGCTTTACCCGTTCTGCCACAGTGCAGCCCCACAGTATTGTTTTAACAGATGTATGCTTTATATTTTAGGTTGTTTAGACACCACCGTGAAGTGCTTTTTGTCAAGTATATAAACTATGGTATTTTCTATGAAAATTTAAGATAAAAAGATTCTTGATTATAATAGCATTATTCCATTATTTCAAAAAATGCATATAATTGTACATATATAGGTTTCACAAAATTATAAACATTCTTTTTCAAAACCCTACTTAAGATATTTTTTCAGAAAAGAAAAGTGGTAGTGACTTTTCAAAATAGTCTCACTGTACTTAATTCACCAACAAAACAGCTGTCCTAAAACATGAATTTTCCATTAATTTCTGCCTGTGTAAAAGGCCACCCAGAGAACACAAGAAAAAGACACTAACAATACAACTGAACAAAAGTAGTAGGACTTTTTAATGAGAAAAAAATAGTAAAGAACATGTTATTTGGATTATTTTTTTCAAACATAACCTTGGTGTGTAAATACAATTTAATCTAGGTCTTTTAAACAAAATTGGACATTGTACTTACATTTCATTATCTTTAAATTTCTTTCCAGTATTGTTAGTCCAGTGGTTTTTAACACTGATCTCAATTCCTGGTATCAGCTCAATATGAATCTCCCGTGGGGGTGACAGGGACATACTACCTAAGTCATCACCTGCTGTCCCCAGGGTTCACATGAATAGGAATGTGGAATCAGAAGCAGCACCAAGACTGAACTCAGACATTCTGCTTTGGGATGTAGATGTCCAAACCAATGGCTTAATTCCTATGGGAAAACACCTGTGGAGTTTAAAACTATTCATGTTTGAGCTTTACTTCCGTAGCCTTTGATCACTAATTTTGTTTGTTTTTCATTTGTGTTTCTATTGTGCAGCAGAGTGGAGAATAACTGATTTAAACCAATAACAATATTACATACTCATGTCCAATAAGCGCTTCATGAACCATATTGGATCATGTCTGGGAATGATTTGTAAGTCCAAGTTGAGTTCTGACCACTGGTGTGTCCTATGAACATCAGGGACTACGTGACCACAGATAGATGAAAGTTATAACGTACTGCCCATGAGTGAAGTCCAATAACTATTATGTAATGTGCCCAATATGTAGTAAGACAGCCCTATTTGCATTTTAAGAAAATACATCTGGGCTGGCGCCACAGCTCACTAGGCTAATCCTCCACCTGCGGCGCCGGCACCCGGGGATCTAGTCCTGGTCGGGGCGCCAGATTCTGTCCTGGTTGCTCCTCTTCCAGTCCAGCTCTCTGCTGTGGCCCGGGAAGGCAGTGGAGAATGGTCCAAGTGCTTGGGCCCTGCACCCGCTTGGGAGACCAGAAGGAAGCACCTGGCTCCTGGCTTTAGATCGGCACAGCGTGCCAGCAATAGCGGCCATTGAGGGGGGTGAACCAAAGGAAAAAGAAGACCTTTATCTCTGTCTCTCTCTCACTGTCTAACTCTGCCTGTCAAAAAAAAAAAAAATCTGAATTCTTATTTTTATCCTGGTGCAACGGTTTATTAGAACCAGTTTTGTCAACTCTACAAATTAAGTGTATTAGAGCTTCAGGGCTTCAGGGATATATTTTGGTAAGCCAGCCAATCCTCAGGACTTGCTACACCACATAAGAACCACAGAATATTTATCTGATAACACCCCAGGAAAACTTATCACTCTTATGTACTCCCAGTCAATATTTCTTAGTGTTCTTTGATGACAACACTCTTATATGAGGTTATTTCAAAAAGGTGATTGAAAATGGAATTTAAAAGTATGTTATGTTTAATTTTGTGCAAAAATTGAAATACATAGTTTTTTCATAATTTGTACTTTCAATAATATTTTTAACAAACCCTATTATAAATCTTTGCATTTTTATTGAGAAGAAAATTGTAACTTCTATTGGGATTTGTTAGAGTGTTTTTTAATCATGACTCCAACTCATTCCACTATGGAATTACCATATCATAGAAGGGAATTCAGTCTTATGAAACATGAGGGGGATATTATCTGAGACTTATAGGAAAGTTTTTCTTCACTCTTCTAAAAGACCTTTGGGAGAAGGCAGTTGTCATAGTGATTAAGATGCGATTCATGCACAGGATATCATATCAGAGTGCATGTGTTTGAGTCCTGGCTGAGCTCCTGATTTCTAGCTTTTGTGAAACATGTTTAATTAGGACAACTCTGAACCCTGGTCTACTTCTGGATTTCTGGCAGCCAATAGTTAGTACAAGCCCACCCAGAAAACATAGTTGGCTCAGACCCACTATTCTTTATTCAGAATGCTCAATATTAGAAGAGTCTCATGATCAATTTTTATTACTTTACAAAGAGAGTATACATATTGCATGCTCTGTGGCAATCTTAGCAGAGCTGAGAACAGCACTGAATTATCAAGTAAAATGTCTCTGCCACAAAAGAAAAGAATAATGTGTGGATGGCAGCTTCTTCATAGACATAGTGGTATATAAGAAGGTACTTCAAAAAGTTTATGGAGATGTATGTTGTGAGAAAAACAATGCACAGATTTCTAATATTTACACTAGAATAAATTTTTCTTTTAATTTAGTTTTCCATGAAATTTTTAAGTCCTCATAGACATACATGTACACATACATGCACACTGTAAGGACCATAAATAGCATAATTGCAGCTTTTGTTACTAAATTAGTCATAAACCAATTCCAGTTTATGAATTTCAGATTTATGAGTAAGTGTTGTGGACCTGTTTAGGACTCTTAGAAGATTCTACTACTCTTCTCATTCTATTTTGTCTTTACTTTTTTATCTTAGATTGTGATACTAGAGATAACAATGTATTACAAACAAATGTAGGGACACTCAGTTCTATTGGACATTTCAAAATTATTTTTATTAATTTTTAAAGATTGATTGATTCATTTGAAAGACAGAGGTGAAGGAAGAGATAGAGAGAGAAACACATAGAAATCTTTGATTTCTGGTTCACTCTCCAAATGCCTGCATCAGCCTGGACTAGTCCAAGTGAAAACCAGGAACCAAAAACTCCCATCTGGGTCTCCCACATGGGTGGCAAGAACCCAGGTATCCTGACTCAAATTAGATACTCCAATATGTAATGTGGTCATCTGCAAAGGTGACTCAAACTAGTGCAGCACAATCAGTACAATGTTCACCCCCATTTTGTCAATTTTTTTTTAATGCTTAACTTATTCATTTTCTATTACCTTAGTTAGAGAGGGAGAGAGAACACTTCCATCTATTGGTTCACTCCTGAAATGCTCACATCAGCTAGGGCTGATCTACTTTGAAGTCCAGGACTCCATCCAGATTTTCCATTTGGGTTGCAGGGACCCAGGCATTTGAGCCATCACCTGCTGCCTCCAAGGATGCTTTAGCAAGAAGCTAGATTAGAAGCAGAGGAGCTGGAACTTCAATCAGCACTCCAACATGGGATACAGGTGTCCTTAGCAATGACTTAACCTGCTGCGCCACAAATGTAGCATGTGATTGCCTTCAATTTTGGTAATTTTTAAAGTACCATTTCTTCAATTTTTTTTACTAAGGTCAAATTGACTCATGAGCAGTTGGGAAAAATGCAATGTAATACTTTCTCATCAAAATGTTCACTCAGCAATGATTCAGTCATCAGTCATAAGTGGACCTATTAAGAGTGTAAAACTAATGATCATCGAATGCTTTCAAATAAGTAGGTCAAATACAAATATCATCCAGAAATTACATCTAATTAAAGCTTGCATGAAATAGTCATCAAGTTCGTGAAAGACTTCCTTTAATCATTTGCTTTTCTCTCTTGTCATATTTCTCAGTCTTTATTGTTCAGAAATTAACATCCATTCTAAAGACATTCACATTTGGAAAATAGAAAACTCAGAAGTGGTACAGTTCTCCCTAACACAGGACACACTAAACATATATCAACATTTTCTTTCCAGGTTTTCTATAGTACATATGTTTATATTTGGTGCTATGTAAGCTTCTGAAATATTTTTAAAAAAAGATTTATTTTTTTTATTTTTTGAAAGGCAGAGTTTTATATATATATGTATATATGTATATATACATATGCATATATATATATATATATATATAGAGAGAGAGAGAGAGAGAGAGAGAGAGAGAGAGAGAGAAATCTTCAATTTGCTGGTTCACTCCCCAAATGGCCAGAATCTTCTTATAGATACCCTACGTGGGCACAGGGGCCCAAGCACTTGCACCATATTCCATTATTTTCCTAGACACATTATCAGGGAGCTGGATCGGGAGTGGGTCTCCAGCGAGCACCCATATGGGATATCAACATCTCAGGCAACAGCTTAACCTGCTATGCCATGAAGCTGGCCATTTAAATATCTGAATCACAATTAAAACCCACGATGATCCTTGAGTATATTTTGTTATGTTTCAATCTCTGTATTTTTCTACCACAAATAACATTGCATAAGAGTCATTGGAACCAGTTTGTTTGTTTGTTTGTTTGTTCAGCTAATTGAAGAGGTTTGAGTGGCACCTTATCTGCAGTCATAACTACTTCCAATTCATTGGGTATCCTGTAGAGATTTTCAAATCAACAAAGTCAAAACTGAGGACAATTTCCCCCAAAGATGGTTGTTGTGGGCATTTGGATAGTAAACCCGTGATGGAAGGTATTCTGTCTCATCCCCTACCCCCAACATTCAGCCTTCCAAATAAATAAATAAATCTTTAAAGAAAAAGATTGTAGGAATATAAACAAAGTTTATAAAGCAATATTTAATTTTAAAAAACATTTACCATGAATGATGAAAGCACAAGATGGGATGGAGATAGCTAAATATAAGTAATTTCAATTTATACCAAAATCACTGTAATTTGACTTTCTGTCCTTACTAGTTTTTATGTCTTACTCGATTATAATGTTTGATAGGTCCATAAGATATCCCTTTTAAACACTCCAGTTCTTTGGTTTTTATTTACATAAGAAGAAAAGGAGACCCTGAGATTCTCTTAATTCCTTCATAACTCTTCCTTTTGTGGTCTCTTGAAGTCTTCAGGCTCTGTAAGCTCTTAAACTCTGTTGATTTTCTTCCTCACATCCACATCATACTTATGAAGCATGTTAAGCACCTATTAGCATTGCACAAATTTTGTCTTCAGTTTTGACTCTTAGGAGCTTTAGATTCTTATATCATGTCCTTCATATTGTTTATACTTATTTCTGAGCAGGCCTAGAGAGCATCATGCTACATTCTAATCTGTAAGGTATTATCTAATCATTCAGATTGTGTGCCTTGTCTGTTCTGTTTATTTGGTAGTTCTCAGGATAAATGTATTACACTACTTTGATAAATAACATTTCTAGGTATTTTATAAATTATAAGTTATAAATTATAAATGGAATTATTTTATTCAGTTCATAATTTTCAATGTAGTCTATCTGAGCAAAATTGATCTTTGTATTTTAATCCTGTATCTTGACATAATGAAGAACTCACTAATTCCAATAGCATTTGAGGAATACCTAAGGGTTTTCTATATTTAAGATTATGTAATTTACAAGTATAGAGTATTTTACTTTTTTGTTTTCAGTTTGGAAACTTTCTGTTTCTGTTTGTCCCCAATTATATCACATACACAGTGCAATGTAGAATAGAAGCCCCTAGTGAAAAATTTTAATCTTAGAAGGCAAGGATTTATTCTGTTTTCACAAAGTATTATTTTAACTTTGTAATTTTCATAGATGCCCTTTGTCAGTTTTGCATTTGATGTTGAGTTTTTTTCAGGTTCATGACATTTCAGTCTGTTCTTAGTTTATTGTTTTCTCATGACAGTGTTAGGTCAAATAAAGACCATTCCTACAATGGGGCTTCCCAAGGAGCTACCAGACAGGTCAAATTGACTAATATTTAGGGTCAGTGGGTCAGTGATTTTTTTGAGGTGCTCCAAAATTGATCTCCTTTTTGTACTGATCACTCAACTTTTGGTTATACCAGCTGTCATTGTGAAGTCACTGGTTTTTAAAGCTACCATGGGTATGGGAGAAGGCAAGCAAAAACCCTAAAGCTCATTGGTTTTGCCAAGATTCTATCATTTTTCTTGATAAAGTACTCCAGAGTGTTTTAAGCTTTTGGTTATTTTGAAGAGTTCTAAAAAGTTTGTTGTAACTATTATTGAAAGTTATTTTCATGGGTTCTTAAGGAAGGTTGGACTTTTTTTTAAAAGATTATTTATTTGACAGGTAGAGTTACAGACAGTGAGAGGGAGAGACAGAGAGAAAGGTTGGACTTCTTTATACCCTTACTGAACCATTCCAGAAATACCTTTTGAATTCATTTTGAAGGACTGGCTTCCAATCTTTTTATCTACTTTTCCTCCACTGATCATTCTATGTAAATACAGCTGCTACCCTCTTACCCCAGATGGCTACTATCTTTGGTAAAAATTTGGACAGCACAAAAAATATTTTATTAGTTACTGAGGTTAGTTATAAATAGTATTTCAATATCATGGCGTTAGATATGCTAGAATAGATATTATTTTAGTTTGCATTGGCATGGAAAAACAAATTGCTTCTCTTTGATGTTTTGAGGGAGGAAAGAGCTAAGATAAATGAGGAGAGCTGATTGTGCGAAGACATATAAAAATCAAAACTTAAATAACAGATTGCTAAATTCTAGGTCTAAAGAGTAAAACAAAACCTTATAAGTTGTCATCATAGTACCATGTCATCCTGAGGCTTTTGACAATGAGTGTGGAATTTTGTAGAAGGAGCTATTCTGAATCATCTAGAATAGGTGGTCAGAGTCTACCTACTGAATAACAACATGATCTACAAAGCTATACAGCTGTAGCAGTAATAAGACTAGGAAGACAATTATATTCAGGCATGAATAAAAGCTTTCCTCAAAGAAAGCCTGAGATTTGGATGAAAATAAATGATAATAAAGTAGGCATTAATCAACATAACTAATGTCAGCTTCTGCAACAGACAAACCTCACATTTTAGAGGTTTAAAACAAAAGATTTATTCCTCTTCCACATCATAGAGAATGTAGTTCAGGCTGTTCCACTACAAGAATAAGTTATTATGAAGGTAGTTTCCTTTGTGCAACTCAGCTTTTGAATTATTTTGAGCTGCTCAGAGAAGGAAAAAAAAAGAATAAATGAAAAAGTACCACACATCCTTAGCTGTTTTAAATCAGCCACCTGTAACTTCTCTGTTCCCAATACACTGGTGATAAATTACCATCTGTACCCAGCTAAACATATGGAATCTCTGAAATATAGAAGAAGGAATGGATGTTGATGACTACAGTTTCTTCCAAGCCTTCACAACCTATCAAACCAAACAACCAACACCAAAGGTAATTCTTGTATTGCATTCCTGACTCAGTGTTCCAACTTCCATTTAATCATGTCTAACAAGTAATGTTAGACCCCAGTGTGTGTTACTTGTTAAAGTTAGGTTCATCTATGAGAAATCTGACAAATGATTATTTAAAAACACAGGTGTTGATGAAAGCATTGTGCCATAGTGCATTGAGCCGCTGCCTGCAGCCCTGGCATCCCATGTGGGTTTCGATTCTGATCAGGCTCCCTGCTGGTGTATGTAGGAAAGCAGAGGAAAATGCCCCAGGTGCTTGTGCCTCTACACTCACAGGGGAGACCCCAGGGAAGCTACTGGCTTCTGACTTTGGCCTGGCCCAGCCCTGGGCATTGTGGCTATTTGGGAAGTGAACCAGTGGATGGAAGACCTCTCTCTGTTTCTCTCTCTCTCTCTCTCTCAATCTGTAACTCTACCTTTCAAATAAATAAAATTAATCTTAAAAAACACAAATGTTGCAAAACTGATTGGCATTTTCTTTACAGTTAAAGATACACTTGTCATATGAACTGTAATTCTCAGGTGTTACTGAAGGGAAATGAAAATTTATGGTCACACAAAAATGTGAATGTAATATCTGTATCTATAGTGGTGGTGATGATTATCCTGTGTGTCACTGTGGCTAGACTATGCCACTCAGTTGTTTAGAAAAACATCAACTAGGTACAACTGCAGTTATTTTTAGACATGAGTAACTTAAAAATGCACATTTCATAAAGATCAACATCAAATTCTGTACATTTTGAATAAAGCATATTACTCTCCATGCATAATGTAGGTGGGCCTTGTTCATTTGTTTGAATATCCTGAGAGCAAAGACATCTGTTTAAAGGGAAGGCATCCTACCTCTAGTCTGCCATCATACTCAGGACCTCAGACTAAACTCCTGCCAGAATGATGGTATTCCCTATAGTTACAAAAGATGACCCCTTAAAATAAATCTCTCTCTCTCTCTCTCTCTCTTTCTCTCTCTCTCTCTTTCTCTCTCTCTCTCATTCTCTCTGTCTGGCTGGCTTTTTATTGTTTCCTATTGATCATATCATTTGTCTGATTAGAACCTTCATTGCCTAGAGAATAAAATCAAAACCTCAGTTTAGCTGGTTAACTCCATTTTCTCCTCTGTATCTAGCCATTCAGGCTCCAGTAATAAACACAGAAGAATGTTTTGCAAATGGCATGTATAGTTTCATGACTCTCTGGACCTGTATTCATGTTTTTCCCAGTGACTAAAACATGACTCATACTTTCCTTCAGCTGACTAACCTTGACTCATCCATAAAGACCAATTCTAGCATCATCTCCTCTAGGACAACTTTTACAAAACCCATGTTTCCCAAACTGTCCACCTGCTATGCACTCTATAGCACTCGGTGGTCAACTCTGCCATCTCTTCCCATTATTGCATTTCTAATTGTCTACTGCTGTATAATAACTTACTGCCAAATCTTAAGAGCTTGAAACAACACGTTTATTACTGAACTACTTCTGTAAATCAGGAATCAGGCACAGCTCCACAATCCAGAGTCTCTTTTCAAGTTGCAATCAATGCATCCATCTAGAGCTTCTGTCATCTCAAGCTGATTGGAGAAGAATCTCCTTCCAAGCCCACTCACATTGCTGGTAGCAGTCTTTATGTCCTCACTGGCTGTTTATTGGAGACTCCAATTTCTTGCTACAATGTTATCTCCATAGCAGTACATGGCACTTGCATCCTCTAGAAACAGCCAGAGCAAATAGCACAGAAGTAAATACTCCTAGAAGGGATTTCTAGTGACTTCTGCTGTGCCCGTTCTTTTTCAACAGAGTCACTGGATATAGCCTGAAGACTCAATGAAGGGAATCACACAACATAGTGAATACTTGGAAGGGGATTGGTAACCAGCAGAGACCATCACAAGGTCTATTGCCCTTGCTTAGTCAATTTAGTGCAGGGATTTTTTTTTTTTTTAACAGCACTTCTCACAGTGTAGTACAGATACTAGTTTTTTTTTAATTTTTTTTTTAATTTTAATTTTTGACAGGCAGAGTGGATAGTGAGAGAGAGAGAGAGAGAGAAAGGTCTTCCTTTTTGCCATTGGTTCACCCTCCAATGGCCGCTGCGGCTGGCGCATCGCGCTGATCCAAAGCCAGGAGCCAGGTGCTTCTAGTCTCCAATGCGGGTGCAGGGCCCAAGCACTTGGGCCATCCTCCACTGCCTTCCCGGGCCATAGCAGAGAGCTGGCCTGGAAGAGGGGCAACCAGGATAGAATCCAGCGCCCCAACCGGGACTAGAACCTGGTGTGCCGGCGCCGCAAGGCGGAGGATTAGCCTGTTAAGCCACTGCGCCGGCCAGATAATAGTTTTGAATAAAGACATGTCTTCTTTACTTTTATATTTCCATCCTCCAGTGTGTAGCAGTCTCAGCATATAGTATAAGTTCAATCAGTATTCTCTGAACTAAGCTAAACTCATCTTCGTTTCATGAACCTTTCATTGAAACCAGCCTTTCTTTCTTTTTTTTTTTTTTTTACTTTTTTGAAAAAAAAATGTATTTAAGTTATACAAGTTTCATGTATTTCATTTATACAGATTGAGGAACATAGTGATACTTCCCACCCGTGCTCCAACCCTCTTCCTCCTCCCTTTCCCATTTCCACTCTTAATTTTTACAAGGATCTACTTTAAGTTTATTTAATGATTGTAAAGTTAACTCTACACTAAGTAAAAGTGTTAAAAAAATAGTATGAAGAGGGGCTGGCACCATGGCGCAGTAGGTTAATCTTCTGCCTGTGGCACCAGCATCCCATATGGGCGCAGGTTCTAGTCCTGGCTGCCCCTCTTCCAAACCAGCTCTCTGCTAAGGCCTGGAAAAGCAGTGGAGGATGGCCCAAGTCCTTGGGCCCCTGCACCCGCTTGGGAGACCAGGAAAAAGCACCTGGCTCCTTGGCTTCGGATCGGCGCAGCTCTGGCCATTGTGGCCATCCAGGTTGTGAACCAACAGAAGGAAGACCTTTCTCTCTGTCTCTCCCTCTCACTGTCTGTAACTCTACCTCTCAAATAAATAAATAAAATCTTTTAAAAAATAGTATGAAGAAAAAAATGCTGTTCCTGAAGTGAAGAAACAAGGGCTGTAAACAATCATTGAATCTCAAAATGGCCATTTCATTCCAATACATTACATTTTAGGTACTCTATTAGTTACCTTGGATCAGGGAAAATATGATATCTGTCTTTCTGGGACTGGATTATTTAAAAAAGTATAATGGTTTCCAGTTGCATCCATTTTGTCGCAAAAGACAGGATTTCTTTTTTTTTTTTTTTTTAACAGCTAAGTAGTATTCTATAGTGTATATATACCATTTCTTTTTCCAGTCAACAGTTGATGGACCTCTGGGTTGATTTCATTCTTAGCTGTTGTGAATTGAGCTGCAATGAACGTGGAGGTATGGATAACTCTTCCAAATGATGATTTGCTTTGGTTTGGGTAAATTCCCAGGAGTGGGATGGCTGGATCATATGATGGGTCTATATTCAGATTTCTGAGGAATCTCTGTAGTGTCTTCTACAGCGGCCGCACCAGTGTACATTCCCACCAACAGTGGACCAGGGTGCCTTTTCCCCTACATCCTTGAAATCAGCCTTTTAAACCTACCAACCCTGAGAACACCCACAGGCTCTTCCTAGTCCACGTTTCTATTCATTCTTTTTCATCCATCCGAAATTACTTTCTCTGTATTCTGCTCCTAATGCAATAAGAATTTTATTTTCTATAAAATTCTACTGGAAATCAACAATGGTCATATATAAATATATTCCACCCTTCTTTTAACATTATTTAAGTTTTCTGCTGACTTTCAGATTTTCATACTTTCCAATATTTTCTTTTCAGGTGAATTGTTATTTCATTGAGAACAGAAGTAGTCTTGCAACCATATTTATATCATATGGAAGGACATATGGTATGGTATGCAGTTTTATGATTTCATGGTAAAGGATTGTAAAGCATTACTTAATACTAAGTTGTATTATGAAAACTGAATGTACTTATTTTTCCTTATGGCTATTATAATCCCTTTAAAATGACATGGCACCATTCAACAGCATTTTCCACTTTAGGACAATGTATATTAATCCAATTAAACTAATGAAGTCTTACTGTGCTGCAAAATTAGTAGTGAATTTCAAGTGCAAAATATTCAATATGTACACAAAAGCACACTTACTAACTCAGTGCCTGCCAAATCATGCCAAAAAAATAAAAATTTCAGTAAAAGCAGTAAATAATTCTTAAACTTATTTATGAAAATATAGCTTACTTGTACATTTGCTATCTGAATCAAGGCCCCATTTTTAAGCAAAATTCACAATATGACTGATAAAACTAGTATTTAAAAGTGAGACTGTCTTATTATTTATTAGTGCATGAACACTATTGGCATAAGCCAGTTGCAAATATCTAAACTTTTTGTTGGCTTAAGATTTGCTTTCATTAAGCTGTCTAGAATTAGTCAACAGTGCTCATGAAACCACTGTATTTATTCACACCAAACAGAACTGAATGGACAGGCTTTTTCTTCTCAGTCACTAATTACCAAAACTTAAAAAATCCACTGAATATAATTTGAATTTTTCTACTTAAGTCGCTTTATGAACATAATTATATATTCAATTTTACTCTATAAGAAAAGTAGTAGAAAATTGAATATAACAAAAATAAGAAAAAGTAAAATAATATTTTAGGCTTTTTAATCTCCCTTATGAATACTTTAAATTTTTATTATACAATAATAACTTCAATATTGTGTAAATACACTTTATTCTTCCTTATTCTTCTAAAACTATAGACCGATTTAGGTTCAGGTGAGTTCTTGCTATATTCTCTGTGTCAGGTTATTCAAAATATTGTTTTCTTTATATAACATGGCATTAATAAATAGCTTCAATAAGCACTGATTCTTTATGTTTAACTGATTCGGAGATTCTAATGAGTTCAAATTTCATCACTGCATTAAGAAATTTTTGTTAACTTGAGCTTAATTTTATTATCGATACACATCTGGACTCTAGTCAGAGATCATGCTTCTTTTCCCTCACTTTGCTGTTCCTGTCATTTACCGTAGTGACTGGCATGAGAAATTCATCTGTGAAGAGCTTAAGCGCATTAGTTTATGCTAGACTAATTATTAATGTAATAAGCAGTTATCTGCTTTGCTTATGTTATGTTTCACTCTTTATCCCGTTAGTTAGCTAAATGTAGTTTTTCCAACTCCAAATTCCCTTTACCTTCTGCCCTAACCTGAAACTTGGTATGTACTTTATAATCTCATAATCATGAACCACAAATGTTCTGTGTAATACAGAAATAACTCCCATGGATATCCTATTTACCATGTGTAGGCCCTGAATTTTACATAAATTAACTCACTTAATCCTCCATAACTCTGTAAGGTTGCAATTTTTAATATGTGTATTTCATAGATATAGGAACTGAGGCACCTAGAGACTGACGAGGTACCCACAGTCCCACAACTAGTAAATAGTATTGGTGAAATTTTAATTCAGTCAATTGGACTCCAGAACTGTATTTTAATATAGCAGTCTAGCTATTGTATGTTATGCTGTATCTACTATGTCATGTAAAAATGATGACTTACTTTCATAGTCAACTTAGATCTTATTGGTGTAATAAGAGCTTTTCCTCAGAGAAATACCTAAAGATATAAAAAATTATGCTTGTTTTTCAACTAGCTTATCGATTTTTAGAGTTTTATTTATTTATTTGAGAGGCAGAGACATACAGAGAGGAAGGCAGAAAGAAAGAAAAACACACACTGAGAGACAGAAACAAACAGAGAGCTTCCATTTACTGGTTTATTTCCCAAATGTCCATAGTGACTAGAACTGGGCTGTCCAAACGCAGCACCTGGGAACTGTATGTCTCCCATGTGTGTGGCAATGATCCAGGAAGTTGAGATGACACTCTGCCTCCTAGAGTCTGCATTAACAGGAAGCTGGAATCAGGGGCTGGAGCCAGGAATAGAACTCAGGTACTCTGATGAGAGATGTGACCATCTTCATTGGTATGTAAAGCACTAAGCTAAATATACACTCCAGTGCCTATATTTTACTGTATTATTTTTCTTTTATGACATATGGAATCAGGTCCAGTTTAAAATTTTTGATTGGCTTCACATTTTGACTATGTTCCTTTCGAAAGTTACTTATTTTTACCTCTATAGTACAATTGTTTCACCTATTACATAGCTAACTTGCATGACTGCTGTTAAGAAAACAAATCAGGGGCCGGCGCCATGGCTCACTTGGCTCATCCTCTCTGCCTGTGGTGCCAGCATCCCATGTGGGCACTGGGTTCTAGTCCCGGTTGCTCCTTTTCCAGTCCAGCTCTCTGCTGTGGCCCAGGAAGGCAGTGGAGGATGGCCCAAGTGCTTGGGCCCCTGCACCCGCGTGGGAGACCAGGAAGAAGCACCTGGCTCCTGGCTTCGGATTGGCGCAGCGCTGGCCTTAGCAGCCATTTGGGTTGTGAACCAACAGAAGGAAGACCTTTCTCTCTGTCTCTCTCTCTCTCACTGTCTATAACTCTACTGTCAAATAAAAAAAAAATTTAAAAAAAGAAAACAAATAAAAATGTGTTTAAGTACTTAGTTCAGTGCTTGAAATATAACAAGTTTTCAATAAACTATAGTAATGCGTCTTGTAAGGAATATAACATAATGTTTGTTTCTTCAATATTCTGCCATATCTCCTGCAATATTTCATGATTAAGTAGATTGCTTCTTGGCCTTTTGGCTAAGATTAAGTGTAGTATCATGACTAAGTAGATAATATAGAAAGATTTCCTGTTTTCTTATTATTTAATTGCAATAATACATTTATATTTCATGGGAGTGAAAAAAAGACAAAGTTAGTTTGTAAATACAAAATCTTTACATCAAAGTGTTGAGCAACTATATCATTATGCTGGCCTGCTGACACTATATATACACCAATTGTGTTCTTTTAGTTTTATCTTTTTAATAGTCATATTTAAGATCATATCTTCATATCTTTAAATAAGGAAACAGGGAATAAAAAGCTTTAATCTCATTTTGTATTCCAAAAAAATTAAGTCAATAAAAAATTGTGTGGTACAGGAAATAATACATGCTTAACTAATAAATGCCACAGGATTTATTCCAAAATCATGGACTAATGTTCAGTTATGAATGTACACTTTGAGGATTAGCCTGTGGGTACAGGAAAAAACATGTTCAAAAGATCTCCTTTTCAGAACAATAAAATGCCTGGAGCATTATGAGACTTAATTGAATATAATTTCATCATATACACACATTTATAAGCTTACAAATCTTGACAAGTTAAAACTTCATCAAGAATTCAACATCAAATAAAAGGTAATTTCTACCAGCAACATTGAATGAAACCCTAATCCAGACAGGATGGCATTACTAACACCTATATTCTTTATCCAAGTCACAGTTGCCCCTAAGCTACTTTTAAAATGCATTTCTCTTTTCTCCATTTCCTTCGAAGGAAGTATCATAAATAACTGGCATCCCATTCTGAGCAGATTGTTTTCCAAAGGACGACTTTTTAAATTTTACTTTCCTAGAAAGAAATTTTGGTCATAAAACATTTCCATAAGTAGCTACAAAATATTTTAGTTCTTCATAAATTAATAGTAATAAGTACATTGGTGATATTAAAATATCTTAATTTATGCAAATTTAATAGTTACTTAAAATATCCTTGAACATAGAATGTTTTATGGCTTACATAATTATTAAACATCACTTGTGTGCCTATTGTGTGAACTACATATGACTTTCTTATTAATTAAAAATAAGGATAGTACAGATTAAAGCTAAATCAAGTATGCAGGTTTATTGTAGATGTCAAATTTATAGATTAAGGTTTTAGACACTAATGCATTTACTTAACTAATTCCATAGAAGTGGAATATTTGCCTTATTTTGGATAATTATGAACTAAATCTAATGGCATCAATATGGTTTAAAGTATATATTGTATCACTTAGACTATCCATGAGACATGTGATTTTTAATATATTCAGTTGTTTGTAACAAAATGAATTTCACCCTTCTACACGGTTTTGATTGTGTATTCAGCCAAGATGAAATATGCTGAGAGAATAGAGTAATTGTGGCTTTACCTGTCTCACTTGTCAAATAATTTGAAGCAGACTTTAGGTCAACAAAATTTACAATTTCAGTTCAATAAACAGTGGAAGGAATTTTCCAGGGAGAATGAAAAGGCATAAATAGGCCTGTCATGAGTCCAAAGTGAAAAGAAAAAAAAAAAAAAACTGTGAAAAATTTCGTTTGTCTTCTTGTTAGTTTTATTTTTTCACAAGTAGAACCTTTCATTTGTCATTATTAAAAGTATAAATATTTAAATACATTGTTGAACTTGTGATTCATATGTATCAGCTTATTTGACTTTAGCGCTTATTTCATCCTCAATGGCTTTTTCAAAACTGCTGCCTTCACCATGAAGTTCTATGAGTTTCCTCAGTTCAAACTTGGACATGTTTCCTTTTCTAACAAAGACACCACATACAATGTAAGTAGATTGTTCAGCCTTTTCTCTATCTTTCCCAGTGCTGTCTGGAATCAGTCTATTGATGATTCTTTTCAAGTGGTTTGCTTCCACCTCGTGGGTCATGATTTCAGCATTTTTTTTTTTACTGGATTTATCAAACTTCTTGATGCTGAGCATAAGTAGTCTTTTGCATCTGATTATTTTTTAAGCAAAATCAACACAGAAAAGATGAAGCAAATAAACATCAGTAGTCTTGACATCAACATTTCCTGAAATTCTTTATCTGCCATTTTTTGGTCATGGGATATACTTTGTCTTGGGTAAAATCCATATCGTGGAAGTTTGTTAGACATTCTTCATCTTGAATGTCCTAAGGAATTACCCTAAATTTTCTAAATGAAATTTCATCATTCTGCAGACAAGCAGACTCACTTCAAAAACATGGCCCTTGAGACCCTCAGATGCAATTTTGGTTCCTTGAGTCCCTGTGACTAGTGTTTCCTAATGGTTTTTTTTTTTTTTAATTTTATTTATTTATTTGAAAGGAAGAGGCACAGAGACAGAAAGAAAGCTGCCATTCACTGGGTCATTCCTTTAATGTCTGCAACAGCTGTGGCTTGGCCATTCTCAAGCTGGTAGCCAGGAACTCAATCCAGGTCTCTCATGCAGTCAACACATACTAATGCTTGCATATTAGCAAGAAGCTGTAATCCGGAATGAAGCTGGTACCCAAACCCAGGTACTCTGATAAGGGATGTGAACTTCCTAACTGGCATCTAAGCTAGTTAGCCAAACGCCTGCCTCATATTTTTATGTAAATAAAATTTGTAGTTTTATTTATTGTTAACAGTTTTAGGGATGGGCATTGTGCAAAGGGTTAAGCTGCTGCTTGGTATGCCCACATCCTGTAGGATTGCTGATTCAAGTCCCCACTACTCTGCTTCTGATTCCACTTCCTGTAAATGCTTCTGGTAGACAGCAGATCATGGCTCAAGTGCTTGGGCTCCTGCCACCCCTGTGGAAGACTTGGATGGAGTTCTAATCTAGCTTCAGCCTAGGAGATTGCTGTTGTGAGCATTTAGGGAGTGAACCAGTAGATGGAAGATCTCTCTCTCTCCCCCCCCCACCCCTTTTCTCTGCCTTTTAAGTAGATGAAGATAAGTAAACATTTTTAAATTTTTATTTTGAAATCATAATTGTGTAGATCAATCAAGATAATTGCTATATACAAATAATTTCTGCTTTAAATATATTTTTAATTCCTTTACTGTAGTAAGTTATATCATCTGCCCTATAGAACACTTACCATTATAAAGAACACTTTATTGATATCCCAAAATTGAAAGTGTTGAAAATATTAATTGAACTTGCTGTTTAAATATTCCCTATCTCCTTTGTAAAAATTGCTGTAATGTTTTTATATTGAACATAGCAGGTGCCTTCACATCACTCCAATCTTTCTTAGAAAGTGGATTCACTTTCCTTTTGGTTTGATTTTGCTGCTTTTTAGAAGGAGCTTGTTTTCCCCAATACCGTGGAGCTGCTCACTCAATTACAAGAACTCACAGCTTTCTTTCTTTTTTGCTTTGCAATTTAGAGCCTATTCAAAAATATCACCACTTTTTTCTTTGCTTTTTAGAAAGACATTTATTAGACTACTCCATACTTAAATTTTTGGTGCCATCATTTTCTCAAAAATAAGATGGCAAGATTCAAATATACGGCCCACAAATTTAGGGGATATGTAAGAATCAGCATGGAGAGAATGTTAAGGGATTTGACAACACTGCTAAGTGCATACAATGGAAAAGCATAGTCTTTTTAATAAATGATGATGGGAAAGTTGGATGTATACATGCAAAAGAATGAAACTAACTCCCGTCTTTCATCATTTACAAAAATTAGCTCAAAGTGGATTAAAGAGCTAAATGTACGGCCACAACTTTGAGGCTATTGGAAAAAAACATAGGGGAGAGCACTTAGGTATATTGGAGTGGGCACGGATTTTCTGCATCACATATTAAAAGCATAGGAAATAAAAGCAAAAACAGACAAACGGGATTTCATCAAACTACAGAACTTTTGCACAGCAAAGAAACCCCCTGGTCCTCAACCACATAATATTATCACTTTGATTTTGACACAGGAATGTCAAAACAAATGAGCTAAGGCCATTTCCTATCATTCTGCTGCGTTTCTACTTGGCCTCATTTGATAGTAACATTTGTAATGAGAATGAATATTTACTTAATTTAGTTATTTGTCCCTGAGGAAAAGGGAATATTGTATTCTGTTTTGTTATAAAGAACAAGAAATGAGAAATTTTTATGTGATTAGATTTAAAAGGATGAGATGCCGTATGTGTGAGTTAGAAAATTAGGAGTCAATTCAAAACACAATTAATACTTAATTTCCTTAGCAGAGATAAGCTTCTTATTTGATTGAAAAAAAGAAACAGGTTCAATACATTCAAATAAGGCAAGTTAGGGAATCCTCATTATTTCCGTTACCTATTGCTGTGAAACAACCCAATCCATAATGTTACGACCTAAAACAACACATTTTGCTACATCTTAGATTGTGTTGGGGAGTTGGTTGTGGCCCAGGTGTGCAGAGTCTCTGCTGCATCTTGTTTGGAGTCTCCACAATGTAACAATCAATGGTAGCTGTGACTAGATGCCTAACTTTTCATTGGCCCTTCCTTTGGCCTCTCTTCCTGCTGCACATTTACTTAAACTTCATTCAGTGTCCCAAGAGGAAGGCTGAGGAAGCTGGAAAACAAATTTAAGTTCTTAGGTCCATTTATCCCCAAATATTCCTTCTTTAACATTCTGTTGGTCAAAAACAGTGCAAGCCCAGCCTAGATTCAATGGGAGGGTACATGACCTCTGCTTCTTAATGAGGAGAGCAACATTCAGAGAACAGCTAAGTGGAATTGTTTGGAGCTATCTTTGGAGACTAGTTATAACATTCATTGTTCTTCTAGTTACATACTGTTATATCATTATGATGCTTGTGACCTCTGAGGGTAGTTGAATGCATTTTCAAACTAATCCTATGATTTTAGCATAGGTTATTACACTCTCCATGGCCTTCTGTGGTTAAACTACACCATCAAATTTTATCTGTGTACTTTTACAAAAATGAATTCATTGGCTAAGCCACCTGTCTTCCCCCACACATCAACTGCCTAACGCTTGCCTGTGTCATGATCCCACAATGGAAGATTCTTATGAGTACATGCATACTTTCTCTCTGAACTGACATGCCTGACAGAGATGTGGTGGGAAAAGAATGCTTGCTTACCCAGGTCATGATCTTTTCCATCCTAGTAGAGTTAGAGGATTAGAGCAGGATTTAAGACATCATCCTAGATAGATGGAAGACTAACTAGAAAAGCCCTAAATTGTGAAAGAGGGATTACACATTTTAACATCCCTACCCTGCCCATCTCCTAATGGGTTTTCATAATTATATTGAGAATAAATGAGCTTCCTTTCTCATGCTCATGCAATTAGAAACTGAACAGATATGTATACCTTAAGTTTGTTTCTTCATGGTGCCAATTTGGAGATAATCGATATACTGTGTTCTACCTCAACTTCCTACTTAGGGAGAAAAGTTTAAGCAATCAGAGCAACTATCTGGTAAATGTAAGTGTACAAGCTTTTCTTGATATAAAACACGTTTTGAAGAAAAACACAACCATAATCAAGTATATAATCATTTGTTAAAGTTTTATCTTTATTCTCTAACAGTAGAACATATTTTTGGGAAAAACATTCTTAGTGCACAGGCTTATGCTTTCTGGTTTTGTTTTAACTGCAGAAACCAAGAATATATAACACCAAACCCACTTAAGAAATGGGCTCTGTTTTGTCAGTCTACATATACCTGAATGTAATACTCTCTTTCATTTAAAGAAGAGAAGAAAAATAGCATACATTTCTTCTATAGTAAAATAGTTAAGAAAAAAAAAATCTTCCAAAATGCTCTGAAAGCTGGGTGCCATGATAGAGCTCCATCACATGAGCAAGATAAAAGACTGGGTCATGACCTCAGTAATCCCTAGATTTGAGAGGTTCTTCCTGTAATCAGTGTAGAGACCAAGTAGGTGTCATGATATGGAACCAGAGAGCATATTTGATTTGGCTTCTGTAGGGAAGTTCTTTCTTGCCTACAGATGAGAACATGGCTAGTCTCGTGATTTTATGCCTTATTCATAGACAATTAAAATTTCATCAGTCTCTTTACGTTACAAAATAACAACTCGGTATTTTGAAATTTTTGACCTATTCACTAATCAGATTTTTTGAATGTATTCAAAGTTATAGCCAACTTCCTTTTGCCTTACACTTAACAACTCTCCCTTTCTGGCTTATAACTGCAGCTCTGATTCTTTAGAGTGGAAACCAAGTAAGGCAAGAGAGTGAGAGGACAAAGACAGACAGGTCATTCTTGGCTAGCATTTTTGTATCCTGGCTTCATTCTTTATGGGCATACCAAGTGTTTAAAATTGACAAAGTCTTCAGTAGCTGTGTTTACACATTCTTTAGAGACCTCCTCATTAATACACAGTTTTCTCAATCTGAGTGAACGCTTATCTCTCTTGTGGGTTCTTGTACAATCTTGGAACCCTTAAGAACATACTGATTTATGTCACTTAAGCTGAGGTTCTTCTACTTCATGAAGAGGATCATATTGCCAAGGCCTTAGAGCATCTGGACACAGATCTTTTGCGTGGGACTCACACATGGCTCTCAAGAAACACTTTAACTTTGCTCCAACAGAGGGAAAGCTGATCCTAACTAGGTGGCATAACCCTCTTACTCTTGTCTTTGAGCTGCTTCTTTGGCCATCTCTCCAGTTCCCATTCACTGTTGAGAGTCTAGAATTAATCCATCATGCTCCCCTAACCTCTGTGAGCACATACCAGGTTTTCTGACGGAACAATTGAAGTATCTCTTAGTCCATCTCTCTTTCACTCTCTTTCTCTTACTCATAACATGAAAGGAAAAAAGAATGTCCTACTCTACTCCCTGGGTAAAGTTCTAGTCAAGAGCTAGTCTTTCATCCCTTTTATGTGCCTGCTGTGAGCAAGGGTGTTCAAGTTTTATGTAACTGGTGTCCTCTGTCTTACTTTGGTATCCGAGAATCAGAATAGTGCAGTAGATAAAAGCATGGACTCTGGATCAGTTTTCTTAGCTTTAAATTCAAACTTACATAATCTTGCTAGGTTTCAGTTTCCGCTTCCATAGAATGGTCTCACTTGACTGGTATTTTAATGCCTACTAAGTTCATTGTGATTATTAAGTTAATAACATAGGACACTGGAAAAACTTAATAGAAGTCAAGATGAGCAGAATTTGGTTTAACAAGAATTCTCATTCTTCCTAGAAATGAATAAAGTTGGAATCAAACATTTTAGAGAAGTTAGTTCAACACAAGTTAGGAGGTAGTAGAGTGAATATTGAAGGATATCCCAATTCAGTTTTTTTTTTTATTAATTTTATCCTTCTTGAGAATTTATTCTCTAACTCATTGTGACTGAATGTAATTAATGACATGTCTAAAAGATGACTAGATTATTTTATATCTAGAATTACATGGAAATGACTTCTGAACATTGTGCTACAATATTAACATTTATAAATAAAACTCAGAATTGCCATAGATTTGTATTAGTTCTTTTTTTTTTTTCAGGAGTTTTAAGGTTGTTTTTCTTTTTTCTCTATTCTTTTTTTATTTTTATTGATTTACTTGAAAGGCAGAGTGACATAGAGAGAAGGAAACATAGAGATCTTCCATCTGCTGGTTCATTCCCCAAATGACTATAATGACTGGGTCTAGGCCAGTCCGAAGCCAGGAAACTGGAACTCCTTCTAGATCTAACATGTGGGTAGCAGGGGCTCAAGTACTCAGGCCATCTTCCACTGCATTCCCAGGTTTATAAGCAGGAGGCTAGATTGGAAGTAGAGTAGCCAGGACTCAAAATGGCATTCCAATACAGGATACCAGTGTCACAGCCTTGTCCCTATTTTACTCTTCAGGGAAAAATAGTAATTGTATGAATTTATGGGGTACAATGTGATACACACACACACACACATATATATCCCATGATGCTCAAAGTAGTCTAAACAACAAACCTATCATCTCAAATATGTGTCATTATTTTGTGGTGAGAACATTTAAAATCTTCTCCTTTAGTTATTTTAAAATTTATGTTATAATTATCTAGAGTCACCATGCTGTGTAATAATAGAATGCCAGAACTTATATCTCATGTCTAGCTTTAACTTTATACTTATTGACCAATGTCAACTTTTCCCAATTCACCACCTCCACCAGCCTCTAGTAACCACTATCTCACTTTCTGTTTCTACAAGTTTGACTTTTCTCATATAAGTGAAATCATTCTTTATGTGCCTAGTTTATTTCACTTAACATAATGTTCTCTAGATTCATCCTTGTTGCAAATGAAATAATTTTCTGGTTTTTTAAGGGCTAAATAGTATTCTTTTGTCTGTGCGTATATATATTTTTAAATTTTTAAAATTCATTTATTCATTGACAAACATTTAAGTTTTAAAATATTTCTATATCTTGGCTACTGTGAATAATATCACAACAAACATGAGAGTACAGATATCTCTTATATATTAATTCAATTCCACTGTGTGTATATACACAGAAGTAAGATTGTTAGATCAAATGAAATTTCTATTTTAAGTTCTTTGAGAAACTTCCATATTGTTTTCCAAATTGGCAATGCAAATATACAACACCACCAACAGCGTATAAGGGTTCCCTTTCCTCCACAACCTTACCAACATTTATTATCTTTTCTCTTTTTGATAATAGCAAATCTTACAGGCCTGAAGTGTTAACTCATTGTGGTTTTAATTTGCATTTCTCTGATACTAAGGATGTTGAGGTTTTTTTTTATATATCTGTTGGCCACTTGTATATTTTCTTTTGTGAAATATCTATTCAAATCTTTTGGCATTTACTTAAGATGATTTGTTTTCTTGTTATTGATTATTTTGAGTTACTTGTACAATTTGGTTAGTAGTCGCTCTCCAGGGTGCAATTTGCAAATATGCTGTCACAACCTATGGGAGAACACTCTATATTGTTTCCTTTGCTGCTCAAGGAAACAATTCTTTTGATGAAATCCTGTTTGTCTATTTTTGCTTTGTGTGCTCTATAAATCAAGCTCTGATTAGTGTCATGGAGATTTCACCCTATATTTTCTTTTTGTAGTTTTATAATTTTAGGTCTTATATTTAAGTCTTTAGTCCTTTGTGTGTTGATTTTCATATAAGAGATGAGAAAAGGTCCATTTTAAGTTTTATGCATGTCAGTATATTCTTATTCCAACACCATTTATTGAAAATACTATCCTTTCCCCATTATGTGCTCTTTGCACCTTGTCAAAAATCAGTTGACCAAAGATATGTGTTTATTTGGGGACTCTATTCCATCGTTCAACGTTCGTGTTTTTAGGCCAGTATCATGCTGTTTAAATTACGACCTTTGTAACATATTTTGAAAGAATTTTTTTTTATTTTGTGAAAAATTACATTGGGATTGTGGCAGGGATTGTATTAAACCTGTGGATAACTTTAGGTGGTATGCATATTTTAACAATAGGAATTCTTAAAATTCACGAGCATGTAATACCTTTCCAATTACTTGTGTCATCTTCAATTTATTTAATCAATGTTTTATAGTTTTCAGTATTCAGATATTTCACTTAGTTAAATTTACTCCTAAATATTTTTATTCTGTTGTTATTTACATTTGTTTTTTAGTTTATTTTTAAGATAGTTTGTTGTTACTACACAGAAATGCTCTTAATTTTTGTATTTGTTTTCCTGAAATTTTACTGATTTTATTTATCAATTCTTATAGTTTTACAATGGCATCTATAAGGTCTTTTGTATATAACCTCATGTTATTAGCAAGCAGAGACAATTTTATTTCCTTTCTTGTGAAGCATCCTTTTATTTCTTTCTCTCACCTAATTGTTCTGAGTATCTTCCAGTACATTGTTGAAAAGAAGTGATGGCACTAGGCATCTTGTGTTAGAGGAATAGCATCCAGCTTTTCACCAATGAGTTTGGTAGCTCTGGGCTGGTCATTTAGATGACCTTAGTTGTGATGAGAAACACTCCTTCTGTATCTAATTTCTTAACAGTTCTTAATCATGAAAGCATGATGAACTTTATCAAATGTTTTTTCTGCATCTATGGTAATGTTCACATGGTTTTTGTCTTTCATTATATTAATTTGGCAAATCACATTTATTGATTTGCCTATGGCGAACCACCCTTGCATCTCACAGATAAATTTCCATACATAATTATGAGTAATCAATTTAAGGTATTATTTTAAATGGGCTTCTAATATATTGTTGAGGAATTTTGCATTTTTGTTGGTCAGTTATGTTTGCCTTTTGTTATTTTTTCTTATAGTGTCTTTGTCTGGTTTTCTTAATGTTAACCTCATAAAATGAGTTTGGAAGTCACCCCTTCTCTTCAGATTTTGGAAGAGTATGAGAAGGATTGACGTTATTTCTTCTTTAAAAAGCTGGTAGAATTCAGTCATGCAGTCATTTGGTCCTGGGTTTTGCTTTAATGGGGGACATTGATTACTTATGCAATGTCCTTACTCATCCTTGGTCTATTCAGATTTCTAATTCCTTTGTTATTTAGTCTTAGTACATGATACATTTCTAGGAATTTAACCATTTCTTCCTGGTTGTCTATTTTTTGACATATAATTATTCATAATAGTCTCATGATTCTTGGTATATTTGTATCACTGTAATGTCTCCACTTACATTTCTGATTTATTTTTTCTCTAATTTTTTCTTAGTCTGGCTAAGGGTTTGTCAGTTTTGTTTATCTTTGAGAAAAACAATTTTAAATTAAAACTTTTTTTTCTAAAAATAACTGATCTATTGTTTTTCAGTCTCTATTTATGTACTCTTACTCGGATGTTTGTTATGTCCTTCTTTCTGATAATTTTAGGCTTAGTTCATCATTCCTTCTTTTTCTTGTTACTTGAGATACAACATTAGATTGTTTGTTTGAGACCTTTCTTTTTTGACATACACATTTATTACTATAAACTTTTTTGTTAAACCTGTTTTTGCTACATCCTGTAAGTTTTGGTGTTTTTGTCCATCTTCACTTGTTTCAAGATATTTGTTAATTTCTCCTTTAATTTCTTCTTTGACAATAGTTTAGGAAAATATTATTTATTTTATACATATTTGTTAATTTTCCTTGATTCCTCATGTTATTGACTTCCAGATAAGGTACTGCATATTATTTTAATCTTTCAAAATTTGTCAGATAGCTTTGCAGTCTAGTGTATAATATATCCTGGTAAATGTCCCATATGAACTTAAGAATTATGTATGTTTTGTTGCCGTTTGGTGTAATCTTCTATGTTTGTTAGGCCCATTTGGTCTAAAGTGTAGTTCAAGTCCACTATTTATTGATTTTGTCTGAATTATCTGTTTATTATTTATGATATGATCTTTTTTTTTTTTTTACAGGCAGAGTGGATAGTGAGAGAGAGAGACAGAGAGAAAGGTCTTCCTTTGCCGTTGGTTCACCCTCCAATGGCCGTCGTGGCTGGCGCATCGCGCTGATCCGAAGCCAGGAGCCAGGTGCTTCTCCTGGTCTCCCAAGGGGTGCAGGGCCCAAGCACTTGGGCCATCCTCCACTGCACTCCCAGGCTATAGCAGAGAGCTGGCCTGGAAGAAGGGCAACCAGGACAGAATCCGGTGCCCTGACCGGGACTAGAACCCAGTGTGCTGGCACCGCAAGGCAGAGGATTAGCCTGATGAGCCATGGCACCGGCCGCCACTATTTCTTTAAATATGCTCTCTGTCCACCTCTCTCTTTCTTCCGGCTCATACATAATATGTATGTTGTTATGCATGATGGTGTTCCTCAGTTTCTTAATCTGTGTCTATAATTATTCATTCTTTTTTTTTCTGTCCCTCAGGTCCTTTCATTTTACAGATCCTTACATTTGATGTAGTCTGCTGTTGAAAGTGAAAGTTTGAATGGATTTTTCCATTCACTTACAATAGACACTAGCTGTCTGATTCCTGTTTGTTACTTTTTTGTAATTTTTATTTTCTTGTTGTAATTCTCAATTTGTTCTTGTATTGTTCTTCTGACTTTAGGGAGCTTCTTTGTGACCATTATTTCGAATTATCTTGGGTGAATCATAAATCGCTTCACGTTGACAGGTTTCTGATTTTGTTTGGAATATATTCTCATGGCTCTTGATTTTCCTTGACGCTGCACGTCCATTTCTATACAACATGTAAAACAACTACCCCTCCCTTTGGTAGAAGTTGTTACAGTTGGGGCACTTGATGTGTGGACAAACTCTTTCTAGGAGAGATTAATAGACATAGGATTATGGGTGAGATGAGCCAGAGGGGAAGATTTATGAAGTGCCAATCAGTTTCCCAGGCTGCCAGCAAACTAATCTGTTTCTGCAAATACATGTCTGTTTTTTTTTTTTTTTAACTCTCCAAATGCAAGATGCTTAGAAGCTAGGCTACCAAGTATCAGCTGAAAGAGTATCTCATAAACCCCTTCAGAGAGAATCAGAAAACTGCATAGTTTAAGTTTCTGGGCACTGCTTCAAGGGAGGAAGTTATTCAAATGCCTGCACCTATCATACACATACAAAACAGATATTTTCTATCATCTAGAGACACTCCCTTGTGTCTAATGCTCTCTGCATCCAGAGTTGGTAAGGTTCCCATGGGGAACCATAGAGTTAGTGTGAGATATGTGAAATCCACACCTTCCTCTCCACAGGGATTCCTTTCCTGATTTTAAGGCACAGTACCAGGGCTGGCCTGTGCCTGAGTGTGCCTCAGCTTTTCCTACTACTTGGATGTGGATGTTTCTCAATTGCCTGGTGGGTAGGAGTCTCTCTGCTGGTCTCTGACTTTATCTTCAAAAGGATTATCTGTCTTTGAGTAGATGTTTTTTGGTGCATCCATAGGTGGAGGGAGAGGCAAAAGCTTCCTGTTCTGCTGCGTTGCTGATGGCACTTCGCAGGATACTCCAACTTTAAACTCAGATTCATTTGGACAGGCAACCAGACCAGAGGTTCAGTATGGCTACTAGAAAAATGTATGACATATGTAGCTCCATTAATAATGCATACACTTGGTTTTCTTGTTTATACATAAGATTCAAAAATTTTCCATTGCAGTATATGAAACTTCATTGTCAAAATTCAGGCATTCATCCAGCAATTATTTATCAATCATATACTATGTGCCAGGTACTAAAAGACAGTAATGAAAAAAATCTGCTATAGATAAGTTAACAAAATCCAACAAATAAGTCTAACAAATGTATAAAATATTGTGTCTTATGACACATAGAACATGGTCTTATGACCATAGAACATGAACACTTGAGCTCAGTAGAGGATTGATAGCCTATTATCTAATTGTTCTAGAAAAAAAAATAGGACATAATAAGGAGAGTTCCTATCATCAACATACAGCTAGTGATGGCAAGGCAGTAAAAGTGTTAGGAAAGGAGAAGAATTAGGTTTTCTCTAGGAGAATGCAGTTTGGGGACCTTTTGCTAGAAAATGAAATTGAGTTCAGCAAAGACAGAACTTCTATGGAGCCTCTAACTCCTGATAGACTTTATAGAAGGGGAGTCTTTCATTGAGTTCTCTATCCATCATCCTTTCCGTTAAGCAAAGAGCATGCTGAGACATTCCCTGATATCCTGCAGATGTGAGAATAAGGGAAGAGGGAAGTGAAGCATGAGTTTCATAGGATTATAAATGTTTTGGAATTCTTTCTAATGAGAATAAAACACACTTTTGTGCCCCATAAAAGAAGAGCTTAGAACCTCAGATGCCATCTACAACATCTTATGTTTAGATAGCTAGCACTTTAAAAAGACTAATAGTATAAAATGCAGATGAGACTTGACCTAGTCTGTGGCACAGAATTTACTCGAGAAAAAAGAAGGCACATGTTCACACACACATAGAAATTACAAAAATGTTCACCGCAGCTTACTCACAATAGATCAAAATGAGAAACAGCCCAGATGCCCTCCAAAAGGAGAATCAATAAACTGTGACCTATTTATACAATAAAACTGTACACAGAAATAAACAGGAGTACAATAGCTCACAGGAATCTCAAATATGTAGTATTGAGTGAAAGAAATCTTACATAGTGGAGTACAGACTGCATGACCTATATGAAGTTCTTGAGCAGGAAAAAAAATTATAATAGTGGTTATTTGGGGGATGATGGAGGGATTTATTGACAAGGAACATGAAGGGACCTTCTTGGATTATGATAATCTTCCACATCTTGTTGGGAATTTTGGGTTGCACAAGTATATGAGAAAAATTTAAAAACCTCATTGAAAACATGTTTTATATTTTGATTTCGTTTTGTCCATGCATACTTGGAAGTTTCTTCACATGCCCTGCGAATGATTCCTGAGCTGACAGAATGCTATATGCAAAGAATTTTGTGGTTAAGCTGCTTGCTGCAGAGCCATTGTCCCATATGGTCACCGTTTTGAGTCCCGGTTGCTCCACTTCCCATCCAGCTCTCTGCTAATGCACCTAGAAAAGCAGCGGAGGATGGTCCAAGTGCTTGGGTCCCTGTAACCATGTAGGAGACCAGGAATAATCTCCTGGCACCTGGCTTTGGTCTGGCACAGCCCTGGCTATTGTAGCCATATGGGGAGTTAACCATCAGATGGAAGATGTCTCTCTCTGTGCCTCTGCCTCTCCCTCTGTGTAACCTAGCCTTTCAAATGAATAAATAAATAAATCTTTTTTAAAAGAAGAATTTGGAGGGGCCGGCATAATGGCACAGTGCCCTGGCCTGAAGCGCCGGCATCCCATATGGACACCGGTTCTAGTCCTGGCTGCTTCTCTTCCGATCCAGCTCTGTGCTGTGGCCTGGGAAAGTAGCACAAGATGGCCCAAGTCCTTGGGCCTCTGCGCTTGCATGGGAGACCTGGAAGAGGCTCCTGGCTCCTGGCTTTGGATCAGTGCAGCTCTGGCCTTAGCAGCCAATTGAGGAGTGAACCATTGGATGGAAGAACTCTCTCTCTCTCTCTCCCTCTCTCTCTCTCTCTCTCTCTCTCTGCCTCTCCTCTCTCTGTGTAACTCTGACTTTCAAGTAAATAAATAAAAATCTTTAAAAAATAAAAAAGAAGAATTTTGAAATTCTGGAACCAGCATTGTGGTGCAGCAGGTTAAGCCACCACTTTGTGACACTAGCATCTCATTTTGGAGTGACAGTTCTAGTCCTAGATGCTCCACTTCCAATCTGGATCCCTGCTAATACACCTAGGAAGGCAGCTTGGACTCATGGAATTCTTGGATCCTTGCTTTTGCCTGACCCAACCCTGGTTGTTGCAGGCATTTGGAGAGTGAAACAGCAGGTGGGAGATCTCTGTCTCCTCCTCCTCTCTCTGTTGCTCTGCCTTTCAGAAAAATAAATAATTCTTCAAAAAAATGAATTTTGGCGACCAGCGCTGTGGTGCAGCAGGTTAACATCATGGCCTGAAGCAAGGGCATCCCATATCAGCTCTGGTTTGAGACTCGGCTGCTCCACCTCCTATCTAGCTCTCTGCTATGACCTGGGAAAGCAGTAGAAGATGGCCCAAGTCCTTGGGCCCCTGCACCTGTGTGGGAGACCCGGAAGAAGCTCCTGGCTTTGGATCAGTGCACCTCCGGCCAGTGCAGCCAACTGGGGAGTGAACCATTGGATGGAAGACCTCTCTCTCTCTCTCTTCCTCTCCTCTCTCTAATTCTGACTTTCAAATAAATAAATAAATCTTCAAAAAAATTAAAAAATAAAATTTTAAAAATTTAAAAAATAAAAAAATGAATTTTGAAAATCATTACAAGCTAATTTTAACACAAGAGAAAAGTAATTCTGTAAAATATTAAACTTTAGTTAATATCTAAATATTTGAAGAATGTATTGATGTCCTCAATTTATATATTTGGAAAGGGATTAAAAATAAGATTGAATGAAAGTGAAATTGATAATTAGATGATCAAGCAAGTGTAATTAAACAGTAATAATAGAATTTCTATAACGGGCACATGCTTATTTACTACAGGGTGAACATTCTGAATCTGCATATTTGAAATCTGAAATACTGCTCCAAAATCTGACACTCATAAAGTTTTAGGTTTGCAATAAAGAATAATGACAGCAAAACATCTTCATCTTAGAAATGTATCTATGAGGGCTCAGCATTGTGGCACAGGGGGTAAAGCCACCACCTGGAATGCCGCCATCCCATATTGGCACTAGTTTGTGTCCTGGCTGCTCCACTTCTGATCCAGCTCTCTGCTAATGGCCCGGGAAGGCAGCAGAAGATGGCCCAAATAATTGGGCCCTGCCACCCTCATGGCAGACACAGATAGGCTCCTGGGTCCTGTCTTCAACCTGGCCCAGCTCTGATATCCTAGGGAATGAACCAGCAAAGATCTCTCTTTCTCTTCCTCTCTCTCTGTAACTCTTTAAAATAAATAAATAAATATTTTTTAAAAAGGAATTGTATATGTGAAATACATAAAATATGTTCTCTTTCTATTAATAAAAATTAGGAAAATCACCTTCTAGAAATAGGTTTTATGGTGCTTTCTATATTGAAGCAAAAGCTAATAAATTATCTCCAATTAATATTGGTCATGTCTTTTATGTATAGTCATAAGATAGTCATTTATAAAATTAATCCAAAATAAACCAGTCAAATAAGTAATGATTAAAAAGTTCAATCTGGGGATTTTTTTAATTAATTTTTTTTTTATTTTGGAACATAGCCAGCAACATCACAAGATTTGTCCTTAATACCTACATAATGTAAATTACATCTGGCATGTCTCCTCAGTAAAGCCGCCGTGTCCAGACATAACTACAGTAAATAGCTTTAAGCAATTTAATTTATAATCTTATCCAATAAGTGTATATGCAGCTCTCAAAAATTATTAGTCTTCTAGTTACTGATTTTAAATGCAAATCCTATTATCTCTATCATTGAGATACTAAAAGCAAGCTTTTGATCCATAGGATATTAGAGCCAGCCCTTGGTCTTTTATTCTTTTTCTGTTCTTTTCTTCTGTGACATTATTCACCTGACCCATTTTTTTTTTTGGTTCAGTCTTATTTATCCTATAGACTATTGAATGTTTTTCTTTAAATATTTCCGATACTAAACGTACTCATAAAATATACTTAAAAGATCTTTACTGTTAGTACCATTCCCTCTTTACTAGTATAGGGTAAACTTCTGCATGTTACCTAATTCTATTTGTTAACTAAAGATCCTGTGACGTCTGTATTCCTATCAATTGATAGAGCTACGGCCACATTAATTTGAGTCCTCATAGAATCACATACAAAGTAAGACTTTAACATTATTTCATATTTAGGTACTAAGGAATGAGAAAATAAGCAGTTATACAAAACACCTTATGAGGGGTCTACAAAAACACAAGTTATGAAAAAAGCTATGAATGGATCTCAAAACCCAAATACCCAAATAAACATATCTCTTAGTTCCATTTTCCCATGAGCTTTATGAAATACCCTCATATAAGTATTTTGGAATGGTCTTGAATAAATGATGACCCCAAAAGAAACATCTCAGTTCTCACAACCAGGAAAGAATCACTCTCATGTATATATGCTTCATAATATTTTATGTAAACATATTTATATATTTTATATATTATATATTTTCATTCTTAAAATTTCATATGAATCTTACCTATTACTTTTTATGTGGTGCCTTTAACTTCTCTCTCCACTGAATCCTCCCCGTACTAGAGGTATAGTCTAAAAGCAAGGAAAAGGCAATTCCAAAAAAGAGAAGCAAATAATACAAATGCTTATTATAAGTGGTATATTCAGAGACTGACATTTCTTTCCTCCTGTTGGGGAACTAGGTCACTTCACCTTCCACATTAGTCCGTAAGATGAGGGAAACCAGAGAAGTGGAACACAAAAACATTCCTTGAACTAAGCCTTGCGGATGTTGCAAAGGGCATTTTCATTCATTTACCACTGGCTAGAGCTTATTCATATGACCACACTTAACTGCAAGGGAAGTTGAGAAGTGTAGTCTCTGACTGAGTGATGATATGCCTGACTAAAACTTTCTGGGAAAAAGAGTAGCATTTAGAAGATAAGCAACGGTCAGCGACCCTTCTAATCAATGCTTCAGCCTATTCCAGTTTCTTCTCCTTATTAAGTTAAGTAAAAACATTAAATCTCTTAGGATGGGTGTTTGGCCTAGTGGTTAAGATGTAGGCCGTGCTCATAGGCACACCTGAGTTTGATGCCTGGCACCAGTTCCCAACTGCAACTTCACACTAATGCAGACCCAGAGAAGCAGCAGTTGATGGTACAAGTAATGGGGTTCCTCCCACCCTCCTGGGAGACAAGGACAGAGTTCACAATTCATGGGTCTGGGCCCTGGCCCAATCCTGGCTGATTTGGGCATCTGGGGAGTAAACCAGCAATGGGAGCTCTCTGGCTCTCAAATAAATAAATAAAATAATGATAATTAAAAACTCTCGTCTTTACTCTGTGGCTAGTATCTTATTTCATTTTCCACTCAGTGATGTTTCCAATCACTGTATCTAATGTGATATATCTTCCTCATCCCTGAAGATATCTGACTTTCCCTCCTGCTCCTTATAAACCAACATGTCTTTTTCCATAGTTTTTAATCATATATGGTATGGCTACTATCATTTTTTCAAACATAATTATGGAATTACAGAAAATTCTGCATAGTGAATGTCAAAAGTGAAAGTAAGATTGCCCTCTGTCTTATCCAAAACCAGAAAATAAACATAATGGCTGCTTAATGTGTTATTTAGCCATTTTGATTAGGTTTAGACGTCAAAGCATGATAACTCCCTGAAGCCATAATTAGAGGCCAGTAAGGAACACACAGGACAGTTACCATGTCTATCTTTACTCCATTGTGTTTCTAGTGACTAGTACAGTGTCTGACACACAGAAGGTAAGTGCTAAATAAATAACTGTTGAAAAATGCAAAATTAGAACTGGCTATGTCTTTACAATATTTTGTAATTTTGGGAACACAGAGTTCACATGCATTATTACCTCTTGCAATTAAACAAGATCTTACTGAGACAGGACAGAAACAGGACTCAGAAAATAAAGTCCCTGTCCACCCAACATATATCCATTTCAAATGGAAATATGTATCTATCTCCAGTTCCAAAGCAATCAGGAACAAGGTATGTCCACACTCTAACCACTGAGTAACATCATCATGTGCAAAAGAAACAGCCTGCACAGAACATCAAGTTAGGTGTAAACCAAAGTGCTGTGTGACAAGGAAAACAAACCAGAAACTTACAGGGTGCATTCACACCTCCCCAAACTGATAAAAACCCCTGTTCAGCTTCTGTCCAGAGCCAATCAGGGAACCTCTTCCCACCAAGGCTGTCTCCCTTGTATTCAAACATAAGTATTCAATGAACCATGTCTGGGTTGTACATTGGTCTCTTGTCAGTTTCTATTTGCAAATGTATCAAAGAACTCTGTGCCGGTAGCATTACAGAATTGATTGTGCATGTGCACACATTTCTTTCTAAGTGGCTTATGGGGAGGTGGGATGCAAGATAAAGCTGAGATGGAAATATACTCAACTACTAAGGAATAGCCATGGAAAATTTACTTCCTGTATTAAAGCTCCAAGATTCTCATCTACAAGATGGATGTAACACAATATACCTTACACTATTTTTGCTATGAAGTGACATAAAAGAATTTAAATATCTAAAGTGCTCAGTATTTGTTGGTTCTAACATCGCTTGAACTATTTGGAATGTAAAAATTTCCTATTTTTCTTTTCTTTACAATAGTAAATGTGATAGTAAGATATTTTCTCTGTTTTGACACACACACACACACACACACATATATATATATATATATATATATTAAATTTTTATTTGTTAACATATAGAGAACAGATTTAATGAATTTCATAGATATGATTCCAAGAATACAATGATACCCTCCTTCTGCAATCCATCCCTCATCCTCCTCCCTTTCTTTCCTTTTTATTTCTTTTAATTTTTTGTGATAACATGCTTAATAATCACAGGCTAAATGCTCTTCTAAACAAAGAGCTCTGGAAGTAAAAATAGAAACACCAGTGTTTCCAGGAATATAGACAAGGGTCATAATCAAATCATAATATATCAATTTTGCTCATCTATATTAATTTTTTTTTGTACTCTGTATATTAGGCACCACAAATCATAGAAAACATATTTGTCTTTTTAGGTGTGCTTATGTCACCAAGCATAATGGTCTCCAGTTGCATCCATTCCGTTGCAAAAAACACGATTTCAGGGGCTGGTGCTGTGGCGCAGCAGGTTAAAGCCTCAGCCTGCAGCGCTGGCATCCCATATGGGTGCCAATTCAAGTCCCAGCTGCTCCTCTTCCGATCCAGCTCTCTGCTATGGCCTAGGAAAGCAATAGAAGATGACTCAAGTCCTCAGTCCGCTGTACCCGCATAGGAGACCTGGAAGAAGCTCTTGGCTCCTGGGTTCGTTCAGATCAGCTCAGCGCTGGCTGTTGTGGTCATTTGGGGAGTGAACCATCGGATGGAAGACTTTCTCTCTCTCTCTCTCTCTCTCTCTCTCTCTCTCTCCCTCTCCTTCTTTCTCTGTGTAACTCTGACTTTCAAATAAATAAAATAATTCTTTTAAAAAACCACGATTTTATTCTTTTTTATGGCAGGGTAGCATTCTATCATGTATATATACCATACTTGTTTTATTCAGCCATCAGCTGATGGATATCTGAGTTGATTCCATGTCTTAGCTATCATGAATTAAGCTGCTATAAACATGGAAGTATGGATTACTCTTTTGCACGCTGATTGCCTATCCCAGGAGTGGAATGGCTGGGTCATATGGTAAATTTATTTTCTGTTTTCTGTCTTCCATAATGGTTGTACTAATTTACATTCCCATCAGCAGTGCAGTAGAGTACATTTTTCTGTATGTCCTTGCCAGCATTTGCTTTTTTAAAATTTTTTGATGATAACCAATCTAACTTGTATGAGGTAAAGCCTCATTGTGGTTTTTATTTGCATTTCCCTGGTGGCTAGTGATTCTGAATGTTTCTTCATGTGTCTGTTGTACATTTGTGTTTCACCCTTATTCAAATGCTTGTTCATGTCTTTACCCATTTTTCAATATGATTGTTTCATTGTTGTTGAGTTTCTTGAGTTCCTTATACATTCTGGATATTAATGCTATATCAGATGGGTAGTTTGCAAATATTTTCTCCCATTCTGTTGATCACCTCTTTGCTTTGTTGAGTGTTTCCTTTGCAATGCAGAAGCTCTGCAGCTTGATGTAATCTCAATTGTCTATTTTTGCTTTTATAGCCTGTGCTTCTTAGGTCTTATCTCCAAAAAGTCTTTGCCTATACCAAGGGCTTACAGTGTTTTCTTCAAATGATTTTATAGTTTTAGGTCTTAGGTTTAGATCCTTGATCCATTGTAAGTTGATTTTTTTACAAGGTGTAAAATAGGAGTCTTGTTTAATACTTCTGCATATTGAGATCCAATTTTTCCAGCACTCTTTGTGGAGTAGACTGTCCTTTCTCCAGGGAGTGATTTTAGCTCATCTATCAAAGTTTAGTTTGTTATAGATGTGTAGATGAATTTCTGGAATCTCTTTTCTGTTGCATTGTTCCACATGTCTATTTTTGTTCCAGTACCAGGCTATTTCGATTGTAATTGCCCTGTAGTATATCTTCAAATCTGGTATCATGATACCTCCAGCCTTGTTTTTATTTTTAATTGCTTTAACTATTCTGAGTCTCTTGTGTTTCCAAATGAATTTTTGAATTATTTTTCCTAGATATTAGAAGAATGTCTTTGGTGTTTTGATTGGGAATGCACTGAATTGCTTTGAATAGAATGGACATTGTGATAATATCAATTCTTACAATCCTCAAACATGGAAGATTTTTCAATTTTTTTGTGTCTTCTATTTCTTTTTTTAATGTATTGCCATGTTCATTGTAGAGACTTTTTGTGGCTACAGTAAAGGTGACTGATCTTGTGAGTTCTTTTTCAGCCATGGCATTGTTTATGATTACAAATGCTGATATTTTCTATTTTGAGATTTATTCTTTTTACCATATTTCTCTCTTCAAAAGATTGGCAAATGCATTGAAACTCTCATTGAAGGGTTATATAACCTTTTGTCTACATGATCTCTATCTAACTCTGGTTCTTACATTGTCATATCTGCATTTTTTTTTCTTGGTTGAAGATACATAGCTGCAATTTCTTAAATGGAGTGACTAAGTTGGCTTTGTTTATAATTGTACACTACTGAATCTTCCCTTTCCTTGTTTATTATTGAAGTCTACCAAGCTATAGTATATTATATATGTGTGTGTATAAATGTGTGTGTGTGTGTGTGTAGTTTTGCATTAGGCATGCTTATAATGTTATTCCATATATACAATCATATAATTATGTTTATTTTAAGCGGTTTTATGGACTATTTTAAGTGGTTTATGGACTACAAAATCTTTTCTTTGAAAATTTCTCTGGCTTTTTTAAATGGCCATGGTAATAGATAATAGAATTTTCAATCTATTCTTTAATTGTGATACTAACAGGGATGGTATTCATGATTATTGAATTACCCCATTTCACATCAAGCTGCAGCTGACTTTTAACCTTTTTTACTAAATAGAAATTATAAAATGATGGATCAAAAAATAAAATGATCATACCTGTTCTAAATGTACATAATTTAAATAAAACCTTACAATAACCTCCAGAAAAAACCTGATATATTACCATAATGTCTCACTACAGTTTTATTGGCTTGTTTGCTTTATTCCTTTCTTTTCCTTCCTTCCCAATCTGTACAAATGTTGCAGTAAACTTGGACACTCCAGTTGTCTGGATCAATATTTCTGTCTGCTAAAATCCTTCTACATACTGTTGCAGGCCATCAGAGTCACATAAGCACTGTCACATGCTCTTTTGTTGCTAGGGGCAACACTACAGATTGCAAAATCTAGCTGTCATACATCACATTTACACACACAAACACATGATGCTTTGAAACAGCTTAAACAAGTTGCCTTTAAAGTGGTTCTTATATGCCATGTGATCATGCAGGCTTTAAAAAACTGTACTGAATCCGGATAAATAAAATTATTTTTCTATATATTATTTCAAGATCAATTATGAATAGCATTATATCTTTGCCAGAATAATGAGAATACACAGTATAAGCAATTCTTGATACTTCAATTGTAGTTTCTGTTGATTTTAGATAGCAATGTGTTTTCAAGGACAAAAAGAAATACATAAATATGTAAACTGCAAGGTCATGTGTGAAAAAGGATATGGTCAAGGCAATATTGCATTTGAATTTCTATACTGGGATATAGTACATTATATGTGCTGTTTTCTTGTGACTTTTGCTTTAAGTAAATGTGTTTTATAGACTTGCATATTTCACATATCTTTTAAAAACAATTGTCGCTGAAGATACACAAATAAATACAATATAATTAGATATAAATATGTATTGATGATGTAATTATACAAATATGTAAACAAAATGTCATTGAATTCTGAATCTAGTTTTCTTTAGTTCATTTCTTGTTCCTTTTAGAGTATTGCTGATTCATTCATGGGTCAGTGATTCTTAGTGTGGGGGTTTTGTCTGTATTTTATTCTTTCTGAACAGCTGTCAATTACTTTAGTGAACAAAACTGAATAGATTTTCTTGGAATAAAAGCATGATTTTCATGCAGTGAAAGTTGAGTCTCATGTTGTCTCCATGGACAAAGAAAACTGAAAAGCTGGAGTTTTTTTCCAGCTTATGGAAGTGAAAGAGGATGGAGCACATAACCTCATCTAACTCACGGAGGAGTTATTCAATTTTTACATTGCTATTAGAGATATAAATTAATGATACTATTTAAATAATCAGATTACCTGAAACCTCTAAATAAGGAATTTATCTATTTTGCAAATTTTATATCTATATTACCTCTACACTTCCCATTTTGGGGTGAAGTTTAAAGAAGATGGATTTAAGTCACATATTGGGATTTAAATTCCCTCTGTCTTCCCTCAGGCAATGTGATATTGAGCTCAGACATCTTCTCTGAGTCCCAGTTTCTTCACATGTAAAACAGAAAACCACATAGGAATGGAACATTTACATGTAAATATATTTTTTAAAGATTTATTTATTTACTTGATAGTCAGAGTTACATAGAGAGAGAAGGAGAGGCAGAGAGAAGGAGAAGTCCTCCATCCACTGGTTCACTCCCCAAATGGCCGCAACAGCCGGAGCTTCACCTGTCTGAGACCAGGAGCCAGGAGCTTCTTCCAGGTCTCCCACGTGCGTGCAGGGGCCCAAGGACATGGGCCATCTTCCACTGCTTTCCAAGGCCATAGCACAGAGCTAGAATGGAAGTGGAGCAGCTGGGACTTGAACTGGCGCCCACACGGGATGCCGACACTGTAGGCAGTGCTTTATCAGCTATGCCACAGCACCGGCCCTATGTAAATATATTTTAACATAATGTAATCTCACTTAAATATGTATGGGATTATTATTATTATATTCTGACATGCTGTTTTAGAGTCTGGCCAGAGTTAGTGTCTATACAGAAAAAAAAATGACATAGCACAAAAAGGAAAAACTAAGGCAAAGGGGGAAAAACTGAATTTTGAAATGTATAACATTTCCCAATAATATAATTTTCAAGGATTATCTAGCAAATAATTGTGCATATGTGTTTCTCTGTATAATTGAAGAATCTCTTTCAATATATAATGGATGAAGACATTTAAAATAAGAGCAATTTTTTTTTTCAATTTTCTAATTATGGGGAATAAAAATGTCATTTAGAACTCTCTTAGAAGATATGTTTTTATTTTACCTTGCTTATTCAGATGTAGTTTGCTTAAGAGTCCTTCACTAAAATTAAATAATTTAATTATTTAATGACATTCATTTTACTAATTAGTATGTGCTTTTTTAAACACATTCAATTAAAAATAGTGAGAAAACTATATATTCATATTTTGATTTAGTTGTAAAGACAGATAATCATAAATCTGAAATATATAACATTCTCAGGGGATCACCTGGCCCTGTCACATGCTACAAATATTTTGAATCACATGCTACAAATATTTTGAATCACATGCTACAAATAAGACAATCTGAATAAAATTATATAAAATTACTTGGCTCAAGATAAAACTTTTAATGGAAGAAGTAGAGTTATAACTCATACTTTAAAAACTTGCGTACATTTTCAGTGAAACTCTGATTTACTGTCTAGGACTTTCTTCCCTTATAAATAATTAAGATAATGTAAACCTATCTCATTCCTGTTATTCAGCCCCTTTGTTATTTTGACTAATTTACTTAAAAAGTCACTGAAATTCACACTGTCCAGAGACAGTTTTGCCTTTTCTCTAAGAAGATGAGTTGTGGATATTAATTACTTCCAGACACCTGTCCTCTGTGTAGCCCCTAAAACTTAGTACAATACTGTGGAAATTCAAAAATCTTACTATACTTTCTTGGGAGTTGCTCTTAGAAGTCTCTGAATCTGCCAGGGATAATGTCTCTTTTTGTGTTCTCTGTTTCATGTCAGACAAATTTAGGTGTGATTCTTAGCCCCTTCGCTACTTTGCACAAAGAACAAACTCGTACCAAATATTTTACAGGCTTCAGTACACTCAGCTTTAAATCCAAGAGGTGTTACTGCTGTTATCGGGTGCCAGTACTCCACGTCCCGTCCCGTCTCCTCACTCTAGCCTCCCCCTACTCTTCTCTTGCCATTCCTAAATTGACCCCTAGTTCTTCCTCATCGATTTCTTTCCTTGACCACTTAACTCTCTTCAGGCCTCTAGGACAAGTCAGTGTCCCTCAGCCTGAACCAACATCCATCAAAGAGCTCAGCACTTTGGACCCCTGGTTCATAGAGATAGGTTTTAAAACTCGGATGTGGCACTGTATATTTTGAAAGATGCTTCTAGGAGGGCAAGAAGACAGGAAGTTCCAATCTGAGACAAAGTAGAACCTGGGAAAAACACACCCAGAAATCCTGAGAAATTTGGCAGTGGTTAAACAAAGTTGGTACCAGGCTCTGCTTGGGACTTGAAAGGATTTTGGCCCTGGGAGTTTCTCCTCTGGGTGAAGCGAATGCTCTGGATTCTTGCCATTTGGGCTTCCGTTGTCTTGTCGACATTCCCACGCCAATCTCAAAGCTCAGTTTCTCTTCCCAGTCTCCGTTGTAGAGTGTTGATCACCCGTAATAGCTGCCTGCTACCTGTGGCTGATTATGGAAGTGCAACGGTGTTTGATTTGGCTCATCTCCTAATTGCATTATGGTCCACAGAACAATTCAGACATAATTATATTTTTGTTTTTAAATTAGAGTTTGGATTTACTTTAACCATATTGCTCACCCAAAGCCCCCTTGCCTGATTGAATCAACACTTGAAAGGATTAGGGCCAGCACCCTGGCTCAATAGGCTAATCCTCCGATATGGCGCTGGCACAGCGGGTTCTAGTCCTGGTCAGGGCGCCGGATTCTGTCCCGGTTGCTCCTCTTCCAGGCCAGCTCTCTGCTGTGGCCCAGGAGTGCAGTGGAGGATGGCCCAAGTCCTTGGGCCCTGCACCTGCATGGGAGACCAGGAGAAGTACCTGGCTCCTGGCTTTGGATCAGCGTGATGCGCCGGCCACAGCAAGCCGGCCACAGCGGCCATTAGAGGGTGAACCATCGGAAAAGGAAGACCTTTCTCTCTGTCTCTCTTACTGTCCACTCTGCCTGTCAAAAAAAAAAAAAAAGGATTAGTTGGTTAGATGATAAAATATACCCTAGCAAATATTGCTCATCATTATGTCAAAGAAAATAACAATTTTAAAATGAATTCAGTCTCTTATTTCATTTAAGCAAATTATTTTTATGCTTTGAGAGTTAAATGCAAAATAAACATAAAACAAAAAGAAAACTAAAGAACATCTTCAATGTTAATAATTTAATTATTAATCAACCACCCATAGTGATGATTTTATAATGATTTCTGTTTTATCTCAGTACAAATTTTATTCCTTATACTCTGTCCTTCAGTTTTTTTCAAAAGGTCACAATTGTAACTTTTGAACTGTACATTTATTAAGTATTGGGTATATATATATACACACATATATGTATTACATATATACAGCACAATATTAGGTACTTTATATATTATATATATAAATACAGTACAGATTTGGTACTTTACCCTTAAAGTACCTAACATAACATATTAAATTTAATTATATGCACTATATATACTAATACTGTATAGTACTTATACTAATTATATATACTAATATGTAATTTAATATATATTCATTTATTTAATAGTCATAATGATTTTGAGAGGGAAATTTTATGAAATTAAGTTTTTAGAAACAGAGTCAAAAAGGCTTTGTATTTGTCCAGTGTCTCATAGCTAGTGAGTGGTTTTTTTGAGGTCTAGTGACAATGAGTCTAATTCCTAATTCTTTGTACATTTCAGTTCTCTCTTGAGATACTTGAATTCTAAGTAAAGCATCTGTATTCTTGAATGAAGTACATATTGAAACAAGTCAAATATCTAATACAGTATCAAGTAGTTTAGAAGAATGTGTCAAAGGAATACTAGCTTATAAAAGCTACACTATTCTACTTGAAATTTATGACTTAGGGAAATTCTAATTAAATATGATTCT
Source organism: Lepus europaeus (assembly GCF_033115175.1). NCBI lineage: Eukaryota > Metazoa > Chordata > Mammalia > Lagomorpha > Leporidae > Lepus > Lepus europaeus. Next base: position 35,734,223 of record NC_084836.1, on the reverse strand, counting down.
GCCTTAAGTTTGAGTCCTAAGTCTAGTGTCCTCTGCTTGTTTGCATGCTCTCTTAGCCACAAATCTCTATATCATAACCTCACTTTCTACAAATTTTTTGACTTGCAAATTTTCAAGATTTAAAAATATTTTCAGAATAAAAGTTTGTCTCTAATAAGTGAGAATACACTCACTAGTAGAGTATTGCTATGTTAGTATAAACAAATGAATAAAGATATAACCGTTTATAACTTACCCTGCTCATAGGAAGAGAGGCTTTTGTACACTTGATGATTTGCTGCAGTATTTCTGAAAGCATAGTCATTAACAAGTCCCATGACTGGTGCCAGGATGACAACAACTTTCAGGCCTTGGAAGGTGAACAGCTTACTCTGCAGATAGACTGTTCGTTCAAATACAAGATTTTCTCCTTTCACAAATGCAAGTTGCTGTGAAAGTTATTTCATGCCGCTCTATCTCAGTTTCCTCATTTGTGAAAAAAATTCTAGTGAAAGGTAAACAAGGTAATTTATGTAATTGTCCTTGAAATTTCAACATATATATCCTATACCATATATATGTGACATATATTATATATATATATAGAGAGAGAGAGAGAGAGAGAAAGTAAATTCAGTCATTGTTCAATTCAGATATTATTCTTCCATGAGGACACATATTAAGGAGCCAGCATTGTGGTGCATCTGGTTAAGCCACTGCTTGCAATGCTGGCACCTCATATCAGAACATTGGTTTGAGTCTCATATATTCCGCTTCCAATTTACTTCCCTGCTAGTGTTCTTGGGAAGGTAGTAGAGGATGACCCTAATACTTGGGCCCCTGCCACCGACCCAGGAGACCTGGATGGATATCTGGGCTCCTAACTTTGTCTGGACCAGTGTGGCATTTGCAGCCATTTGCAGCATGAACCAGCAAATGTAAAATCTCTCTCTCTCTCTCTCTCTCTCTCTCTCTCTCTCTCTCTCTCTCCTCTCTCTTTTTTCTCTTTCATTGTACCTGTCAAAATAAATAAGCAAATCTTTAAAAAAGAAAAAGTATTATTAACTCATCCACACTACACATTTATCAACAAAATTTGCCCGAGAGACCTATCAATGTTAAATATACCTTTAAATCATGAAATACACACGCAAAATCTCGGGAACAGATTTTAAAATATGTAGAAAGTTGAAAGTTCACATACAAAAGGACAACTGTTTACTAAAATATTTTATTGTACATCTCTTTGTTACCCCTTAAAAATTTAAATATATAATTCTAATAACTAGATATACATATATGGGTACATAGAAACATACATAGACTGTACATATAACTGGAATTTTAGCTCAACACTGAATTGTATCGTTGCTACGATTCATTACTGTTGTAGATGTGAAATGGATAGTGTTTACATGAGAAGCTTCTTTAATCCATTGCCTCCAAACAAAACTTAACATACCAAATTTTGGAGGTAAATCATGGGTGATAAGATAAAAGTCAGGCTCTGTAACATGACTAAATTATAATAACTTAAAAGAGTTGATTTGGGGTAGGCATAGACATAACAGTTAGATGCTATGTAAGATACCTGCACTTCACATTGGAGCACCTGATTTGAGTCCCAACTCTGCTTTCAATTCCAGCTTCCTGATAATGCACAGCCTAGAAGTACTTGGCAATTAACCACCTGTGTAAGACGTGGATTTAATTACAGGCTTCTGGCTTCAGCCTGGTCCAACCCTGACTGCTGTAGCCATTTGGGAATTTAAACAGCAGATGAAAGAAATCTCTTTCTTAAATGAATGAATGAATGTTTGCTTTATTTCACCTTTAATGGAAAGTCTAAGCCAATTTTCCTGGGGTGGTTATCTCCCCTGTGTTAGTGACACGGATACTTTCCATCCATATGTTCTGCTACTCATAAAATATAAGGATATTTCAAATATTTTGTGGAAAACAGAATTAAAAAATAACTTGGGTGCAAAATTTTTTGACATCTGTGCATTATTTTTTCAAAATACAATTTTCCATGAATTTTTGAAGATCCCTTATTTGGTTCTTATCCAGAGAAAAATAAGTATTTCACTAGTGTAGACACATTCCAACCTTGAGAAAAGAAGATAGCAAAGGCATGAACACAACAGTTTCATTCACATTCATTGACCAGAAAGCAGTTACCTCACAAATCTAACTACAATACAGGCTACAAAATTTAGCTTAGCTGTGTGGACTTAAGGCCAACTAAGACTTACATAGAAGAAGTGGAGAGTACAAAATGGAGGCACAGTTGTTAGTCTCTACCACTTTATGTGGTAAGGCTCAATCCATAAATAATCAATTCTTGTGCGAATTATGAAATTTTATCTCAATTGTTTCCATCTTCACATCTCTGTGGCACCAACTGGCACTGTTGATGTGGAATAATTTACACATTAATTTCTTCTTCTCCTTTTGTTTATCTGGGGCTCATTTCTCTGAGGTTGTCATTTCTTGTTTTCCCTTCCATACAGCTCAGCTTTTCTCTCCTGTAGTGCCCTCCTCAGTTCTTCCTGGAAACGTCCTTCAACATGAGTTTTCCAACTCATTATTGAGCCCACCAGCAGGATGTGTACTACTCTTTCTTCCATCAACTGTATTCTTTTATATTTAATGCATTTTCATTTGGAACTTCTTGTTGAACATTTTTGTAGGTTCAAATTGCTCCTATCTTTAAGTCTCCTTATGTATATTTAACAGATTTAAATTCTTGATTTGTCGGCCGGCACCGCAGCTCAATAGGCTAATCCTCCGCCTAGAGGCGCTGGCACACCGGGTTCTAGTCCCGGTCGGGGTGCCGGATTCTGTCCCAGTTGCCCCTCTTCCAGGCCAGCTCTCTGCTGTGGCCTGGGAGTGCAGTGGAGGATGGCCCAAGTGCTTGGGCCCTGCACCCCATGGGAGACCAGGAGAAGCACCTGGCTCCTGCCATCGGATCAGCGCGGTGCGCCGGCCACAGCGCACTGGCTGTGGCGGTCATTGGAGGGTGATACCAATGGCAAAAAGGAAGACCTTTCTCTCTGTCTCTCTCTCTCACTGTCCACTCTGCCTGTCAAAAAAAAAATTCTTGATTTGTCTATTATAATCCTACTCCAGATGTATTGTTCAACTTTGCCTTTTCCATGGTAGTAGTTGAGCTCCTTTGTTATCTGGTTATTTCGTCTCTGAGGTCATGTTATTATAGGGGACATCTGTTACACTGTCTGGAAGTGGCTAAGAGGGGGAAGGGCCAAAAGCCAGGTGCTAGTCTGTGTCAGCACTTGTGAGATGATCCCCAAAATAGAGGGCAATTGTTACCCTTTTAAGGGGCCCCAGTTGTGTAGGGAGGGACCCCCAAATCAAGTCCTTTGTCCATTCAGTGTTATGAAACCAGTAACAAAATGGAAGCTGAGCACCAATAACACAGCTTTATTCAATGGCCAAAGAATGGAGAAGTGGGAACCTAGGTCATCAATTAATTCCTCCACCTGCTGGAGGTTGTGAAGCCATGGATTTAGGGCAGCAGAAACAAGATAATGATTTTTAAAGTAAAGATAATAATAGGAGAAACTAAAAGACATGGAGAATAGTCCTAAAAATACATGGTATTTGGTGTACAATAACTCCTTTAGCCTACAAGCAAGCAAACCAACCATTTCTAAAAACGTATTTGAGTATGCTTTAACTCAGTTGAGTTTATTAAAACTATATTTCTTTGAGAATAAAGGAAATATAAGAAAACAAAGCAATTTCTGAAGTTGATGAATGTAAGAAGAAAGTCAAGAGATAAATAATTTGATGCTTTTTAGTAAAAAAAAAAGTTTAAAGAGGTGGCAAATCAGACAACACAACATTTGGATGGGAATCATGAAACTGTTTCCTTTTTTTGGAAAAATGTTTATTATTATTAAATGAGATAGAAATTTTCTGAAATTTAAAATGAGGTTAATAGTCCATGTGAGAACACATGTGATTTAACAGAAATTCAAGAGTTTCTACAAACAATTCAATGAGGTAACAGGCTGCTGAGGTCACTGGGAGTGCCACTGAACTTTAAAGAAAGTTGGCTTGGCTGGCACTGTGACATAGCAGGTAAGGCCGCCGCATGCAGTGACAACATCCTATATGGGCATCAGTTTGAGACCCAGCTGCTCCACTTCTGATCTGGCTCTCTGCTATGGCCTGGGAAAGTAGTAGAAGATGGCCCAAACCCTTGGGCCCCTGCACCCATGTGGGAGACCCAGAGGAAGCTCCTGGCTCCTGGCTTCGGATCTGCACAGCTCAGGCCATTGCAGCCAATTGGGGAGTGAACCATTGGATGGAAGACCTCTCTCTATCTCTGTCTCTCTCTTTCTCTCTCTCTGCCTTTCCTTCTCTCTGTGTAACTCTGACTTTCAAAGTAAATAAATAAATCTTTTAAAAAAAAGGAAAGAAAGTTGGCTTGATAATTTTAATTGCTTTTATGTAGACAATTAAAGCCATAAAGAGATGACAACAGCTGACACGTTGTCATGGTAGCATTTTCTCCCCAGCTGAGGAAATCACATAGAAGGTAGAATATGGGTCAGGAAGTGTTTATACTGACAAAACAACTGCATATTAAAATCAAATGCTTTTGTAAACATCATATGCTAAAGGAGAATTGTGAATCCTAGTTTCAGCTATGAAAGACAAATGATTCATATTTAGAATTATGTGGACACGGGTATTTAAGGTCAAGATTACTCTCCCCCTCACATATTGGAAGTTCAGTTTAAAAATGTGACCATGATAAAACTTTGTACCAGCATTTTTCCTTGCAAAAGGAATATATATGCAATTGAATATTCTTGCAGAAAGGAGTTCATCTCCAAATGAACTACTCCAGAGTAAGAAGAATTAACTCTATGTCCAATGAACATTTGTTGATTAGCTGACTCTGTTTCATAACATACTTTCATAAATGAAATTGAAGAAAGATATAACTAAAGTTATATCTGGGGTAAAGCTGTGCAGCAGTCTGGAAGTCAGAAATAATGAAAGAAATAGAAATGCGAAGGAAGAAAAGGAAAGGGAGGAGAGGGTAGGGGAGGACAAACATGGGAAAGAGAGGGGAGAGGAGGGTTGAGGAGAGGATCAAGAAGAAGGGAAATGAGGAAAGAAAGGAGGTAGGAAGGAAGGACACTAGAAAGTATTGTAGTCTCTCTAATAAAAAGGAGAGGATGACAGTCGCAAGAAAGTAGCTGGCATGGAAATGTGTAGGTTGCCTTTGCCACATCTATCAATGTCCACATTTTTCAAACTACTGTACATTTTCTCAGTGGAGAACTCACTTGAACACTTTTAATGCATTTTGTTTGTACTAGGTAAACTCAATTCCCAGTTCTAATAGTAGTGCTTGATTGGCTTAAACAAATAATGTATCCCATTCTCCTCTGGATAAAGTGATTAGTTCAGGATGGACAGATAGCAGCTTGAGCCAAGCACGCATGTTTTTTGAGTGACAAGAAAATAAAGACCTTTCAATTTTCTCTTTGAATACTAATATAGAAATCTGAGTCTTCCTGCAACCATTTGGGTACCACTAAGGAGAAATTTAAAACTTGTGGAGACCGTAAATGAAGATAGAGACACTCCTGAGAAGATGCTCTGGATTTAGTGACATTTCAGACCTGGACCAAACAAAGCAGAAGACAGAACTGTCCTTGGACTGTTCAAGTTCAAGGGCACTTACTTTTCCTAAACAAGTTGGAGTTGTATTTTCCATCTCTTGTTTTTGGGAAAGAAGGCTAACAAAATTCCCCTTAATTCCCAAATCTTCTCTCCCTTTTGGTTCAATTGAAGATAAATGAAGTAACTAAAACATAAAATAATGTTTGTATTCTTCGGTTAGGAATCTATGAGAATTCCTTGATTTGTAACTGCATGTTACAATGAACATGACAAAGTCTGTGACATTCAGAGTATAGAAACCAGCAGGAAGCTATGATAGGCAACAAGTAATCAACAATAAGGTACATACTTTTTTTAAAAAAATAATTTACACATGAGAAAACTGGGGTATTAACTTAATTGCCTAGAAGATGACAGCAGTGATAAAGGTATGAGCTGCAGACCAATGGACTTTTACTTACATAAAACTCCAACTGATGTGCAGTAGTAAATATTATGTGCTTTTTATGTAACATTTGTAAATCTAAATATTCTTCTTGTCTATTGGTGAATCTGTTAGTAAAAAAAAAAACAACATAACAACTGCATCTGGAAAATTTGACTAGCTTTTGTCTCTGGTTTCTAGGAGACAAATTCTAAATCCTTGGTAGTTTCCATGTGTTATGCATTTTTTATATATATTCACAATGGACCTTGACAGTTTATTCTAAGGAGATGACTCATGATGACCCCTGAATTAGCTTATGTTAACAAGATGATTTAGGATAGGATTTGGTCACTCCAGAAAAAACATCGAACCAACTATGTGTTCAGAAATTGTAACTTTGAGCCACATGATATCAGCCCAGTTTCCAAGTTCAAAGGAGGAAAGGAGGCCTGGAGATTGAATTCAGTCATGTGACCAGTGATTTATTCAATCATGTCTACATAACAGCGCTGCAATAAAAGGTCAGAACATCAAAACCCAGTGGAGTCTCCTGGTTGGTGAACACACTGGTGAACCAGGAGGATGGAATGCCCTGGTTTTACAGAGTTCATAGAACCTCTGTATGGCCTCCAAGACCCTACATGCCTGTCTCTTTGGGTTAATCCCCCTGACTGACATCTCATTTAATAAAATAATCACCATAGATATAGCACTTTTCTGAGTTTGTGTGACTCATTTTAGCAAGTTATTGAACCTGAAAGGGTTTGGGACACCTCTGAATTTCTAGTCAGTCAATCAGAAGGACCGGTGGCCTCTACTGACTCTTTAAGTGTGACTAGTATATGAAGTAAGTGCAATCCAGTTGAGGCGCATGCTCTTTAATGGGTAGGGTCTGTGCTAACTCCAGATGGTTAGTTGCAGAAATCAGTTCTAGGATAGTGAGTTGCTTTTAGACCAGTTGGATGAAATAGAATATTAACATACAGGATAATGAAATTTCGGGGCCTGTGGAAAAACTAAAAAACAGTGTACCGTAATTCCAAGTCTACTCCAGTTGCATTTAAGAAAAAACAATAATCATGCCTTTGATATTTTTTCTTTAATAAGCTATAGCTATGATTCTAGGAGAACTTTAGGTAATTCACAGAGTTTTGGAAATACAATTTGCTGAAAGACTTGTGAAGAGGGATTGCTGTGGTTTCAAGATGGCTCATCCCCTCCAAATTCATGTTGAGGCTTAATTCCTCCATGACACAATGCTGGGAGATGTTCAGGTCATGGGAGGCAGAGCCTTAATGACTACATCAATACCAAAGGGAAGTTCTCACTCTGTCAGGACTAGACTAGTCACTGCATGAGCTGGTTACTGAAAAGCAAAACTGTCTCATGCATTTTTTATCTTATTCATGCTCCTGCTTGCGCTTTCACGTTATGTTGAGTTTATGCAGCACAAAGCCCTCACCAGATGCAGCTGGCAGTTGTCGAAAGTCCCACCCTCCAGAACTATGAGCCAACAGAAACCCTTGTTTCATAAATTACAAAGTCTGTAATATTTTTTCTAGCAACAGAAAATGAACTAGCCCATAGATACTTTTCAATAACTTCTAAACTAAAGCTACTGATATACATAGCTTATATTTGTGACGACCGAAAGACAAACAAGAAAGCTACAGTTGCACATAAAGGCAATCAGACATGAATTCCCTTCTTTATCTCATTCTGTAGTAAGGACAGAGTTCTATCAAGAGATTTCATTTGCTGTGAAAGTCATCTGAAGTAGTTGAGTGGGAAGTAATTGAGTTGGGTCAAATAATTATTGACTTCACAGTGGATCCAGAGCTCTAAGTCAGGCCACCTCATTCATAAATCTCTGTGTGTGTATGAGTGTGTGTGTGTGTGTGTGTTTCTATCATAAAATACTATTCTAAGGATTAAGATGGGCTTTTGCTAAGTCTACAAACAGGTATCGTGTATTTATGTTTTCATTATTTATGATCATTTTTACAGTTCCTATAAAGTCTACTTCTTCACTCCATAAATCCTGCAGAGTTTTATTTCCTGTGAGATTAGGAGCTTACCAAAAAACCGTTAGCATTGCCAGGAATACTGAGTATTAATTTGATGTCCATGATCATTTTACAGTGCTTTGTGCTATGTAATGTTTTACTCTGGCAAACTTTACACCAGATCCAGCATAGACTTGATAGTTGAGATTAAGGGATAGATAAGGGTGGTTGTAAGGCTATTGCTAATGAATCATGTCTCTAATTAAATTTTTAAAGAGATGGAGGTGGAGGTAATTGTAAATAGTGAGGATGTGGAGGAGTCGATGTACTTTTTGGCCCCAAAACCTCTCAAAAGTCTCACCTTCAACCAATAATAATAGAAAACTTTGGGGATTGAATTTGTAATAGATAAATTCTGGGGCACATTCTAACTGTAGCATCATTCCCATTTTCCTACCTCTTAGTGGTCCTTAAAGGGCTTTTGTCAATGGGAGAGTGTAGGAAGACAGAATGAACAAACATATGGAGAATAGGAGCTAACTTTTGATAAATTAAGTGTGATCAGATTGATTTAGTTACAGATTTGATGGTGGAATGAAATAGGAAAGGCAAATGAAAACAATTTTAAGCTACTAATGACATTTATTAACTAGGAGCATAAATATAAAAAGCAAATATTGAGTTGAGTGAAAGTAACAGATTCCTGTATATTGACAATATCATTCCTGAATCTCAAATGGTCCCAAAACCCCACTCTCATGGAATTCTCCTTTTCAGGGGAGTGTTTTAAGTGTCTTCAAGAGAAATCCAGATTCCCTGATTCACTAGAAGGACCCACAGGACCCTGTACATAGATTTACTCAAGGCTAAGATTTAATACAGTGAAAAAATACAAAGCAAAGTCAGAAAAAATACAAGAGAAAGGATGAATGAGGCAAAATTCAGAGGAAAGTAAGCACTAGTGCAAACAGGACATACTAATTTCTTCAGCAATGAGTGATGGCAACACTACTAGTGAAGCTCATTACAGGCTCAGCATCCAGGGTTTTACTGAGTACTGTTCACACAGACACATAATATGTATCCACATTTAAGAATCTCAAAGGGAAATCAAGTGTTCAGCATAACTCATATTGTTCAGATTGCTAAGGCACAGCAAACTACTCGTACCAATTAGGGGAAATTTTATATCAGTGTCAGAACTTGATTATCAGGCAAGTTCTCAAAAATTAGCTAAGGGTCAACCTAACAAGCAGAGCTTTCTAAGCATAGACAGCATCAGGAGTGCTGTCTTTACCATTTCATGCAGTGTATCCAGAAGAAAAATCTTTGTCTTTTGAGTTCCTATGTGAAAGAGATATCCATATTTCCTTTTGTAAGTTAATGTATTTAAGAATGCTTGTGAAATGTTAAGAGTTTCCAAATCACAGGGCCCAAAACGGTTCTCAAAGCTGAGAAGAAATGTCTGCAAATTCTTCTCACATTCTAATGTATGATGCAAGACATTTTTGCAAGTCTTGCAAAAGGCATGGCCAAAATGAATTGGATAAATCTTAGGCTATTTCTTACATTAAGGAGATAAACAGTAGCATACAGGGCTTGCCCAGTAAGACCTGGCTGTTTTCCTTCAAACCCTGGGCAGCATGTGAATTAGGGGAAGAAAAAGGTGTATACAGCAATGGCTGTGGTGTTGGGGCTGACATATTTGATTTAGAAGAAATGAAGACAGATAACATTTCTGAAACACCTGATATTTCTGGTGGCAAAGCTGTATCTGGTACAGTATCCATAGACTAGAAAAGTCAGAAATATTGTTGTAAATGCTTTGAAATATGCTGGATTGGAAGAATGAAATTCCTGAGCTGCAAAAATGATTCTGATAATGTTTCTAATGAAAATTGATGAATGTATGACACTTCAAAGGTATAACTGACATAACATAACATATTGGTATAATGCATGCATGGTATATTGTATTTTGTGTTTAGAAGAATTACTCATTTAATGCACAATTTCAAGGATCCAGTGATAGGCCAAGTAGATTGGAATTAAGAGAAAAAGTATTATGCCTGAAAGTCAAACACTAATAAATACAAAAGTAAATACTAGGTTCAATATCTTCATACACCACAAACTTGAAAAGTAACCTTTCCCAATCCTGTTAATATTCTGTTTTTAATTCATTTGAAGTTGTTAATAATATTTGGCCAATTTTCTTTTAAAATTATTCTAGAGATTTAAAATATTTTGTATTGCTTTTTTAGCAAAGAGGGAATTCTTGTAAATTTCAAGTGGTATTTGAATTGGTTGTTGTGACTTGCTAGTAATTTTTTATTTTTTAGTCCCTGGTGTAATAGATGCTAATATACTTAATATGGTATGAAAATTGCTCATTTATATCATTTTGTCGTTTAGCTATTTTCTACTACTTGCTGTTCTCTTATGTTTTAATAGGATTAACAACACATTTCAAAACAGAAAAAATAGCATTTCCTCTTGTGTGAAAAAATACAATAAATAGTAAAGAATTTACATTAGAATGTGATTATAACTTTTGGTTTACCAACACTTTAATGTGTCTTGCATCCTAGGAAATCCATCATGAAGTCATGGATTTTGTTTTGTCATATATCTTCTTTTTTTATAAATATTTTTATTTATTTATTTGAAAGGCAGCGTTAGAGAGAGGCAGAAGTAGAGAGAGAGAAAGGAAGAGAGAGAGAGAGAGAGAGAGAGAGAGAGAGGTGTCTTCCATCCACCGGTTCATTCTCCAACTGGCCGCAACTAACTGGAGCTGAGCCGATCTGAAGCCAGGAGCCAGGAGCTTCTCCCACGCAGGTGCAGGGGCCCCAAGAACTTGGGCGATCTTCTACCGCTTTCCCAGGCCAATGCACAGAGCTAGATTGGAAGTGGAGCAGCCAGGACTTGAACCGGCGCCCATATGGGGTGCTGGCACTGCAGGTGGCAGCTTTACCCACTGTGCCACAGTGCCGGCCCCAGTCATACATCTTCTTTTGAACTCCAATATGTCAAGTAATTTAAATGTTATATTCAGTGTCTTCAAATAGTTCATGAAAAATGTGCATTATGAAGAAAATTATACATAGATTCCAATTTTTAATCAAAAGAAATATCTAATTCCATTTTTCCATGAATTTGATGAAGTATCTTCTTATGTGCATAAACATTTACACATGTATAAAACAAATTTTTGTACTTTAATAATAATCTGCAAATTCTTAAAAACATAAGATTTTTTCTAGCATCTTTTACGTATTTCTCTTGCAATAAGAAATATGCAATGAACTACCAAGAAAAGCAGTGCTATTGCTTGTTTCACTCCATAAATTTTAATGTTGAGGAGATTGTCTGCTGTTCTTGAATGCAATTAGTGATAAGCTTTAAAACATTTTAACAACTTCTATGCACCTTATTGTCACATTATAAATGCTGTACAAAAATATTTGCTCTTACTTTGCTCCAGATATTCACAATACTAACTCGGGCTTAATCTCTGCCATTTGATTTGTCAAGAAAAAGCTTCTGCTGTTTTTGATGTTATCATTTATACAGCACTAAAATTCATTATTGTTTAATAATTACAGGTTTACTGGAAATGTGCCATTATTGTCTCTTATCTAACAAGTGACTCCAAAAATAAGGAAGGAGGGGTGAGTGCTATGGCTGAGTGAGTTACACTGCATGGATGCCTGCATCCCATATCAGAGTGCTGATTTGAGGCCGGGCTCCTCTGCTCTGATCAAGCTTCCCACTCATGCACCCCGGGAGGCAGCAGGAGGTGGTTCAAGTGCTTGGGCCCCTGCTATCCACATCAGAGACCCAGGTGCTATCTCAGGCTCCTGGCTTTGGCCTGGCCCAGCCCTGGCTGTTGTGGCTATTTGGAAGTAAATCCCCAAGATGGAAGATATCACTCTCTGTCATTCAAGTACATGAAAAATAAACGTTTAAACAGAAGAATACCTAAGAAAAGTAAATAAAAGAGAGTAAACAATGAAATATGTCAGGTAACATAAAGCCTAGCTTGTTGGTTGGTTGATTGTTTCTCACACGTGTCACAGTAGTAAAAACATTTCATGTTTGTGCTTTCCTTTTCCCATGGACTATTAGGTCTTTATTAGTTACTTATTTAAGACCACAGAAAGGAAATAAGCAACACAAATATCTTATAAATATCATGAATATTAAGCAAAATTTTTAGGTTTAATAGTGTTCTATAGAGCTATTCTTTTAGCATAATGTGTTGGTGAAACCCTTTTAAAGAACTGTCATATTCTACTAACATATTTCATTCAGTTCCTAGAGAAAGCAAATGTAGGAACAGTGATTAACTGAACTCTCAGTTACTGTTCATGAAACAAGTTTAGACAGTTTATGATAGCTCAGTGAACCAAAAATCATGGGTACAGTCAGCATCTGACAACCCAAAAGGACAACTTGGCCTCTTCTTACGGAACACTGAGTAACCTAAGTTTTTAAGGTCCATCAATATTTACTGTCCCTTTCATTGGAGTTGCAAAGATGACTCAAGATAATCCTAGCCTGGAGTTTCTTGTAGACTAGTGTGGAACAAAGTCTAAAACAAATCATTTCATGACGGTTTTTAAAGTGTTTTCGTGTTAAATTAAAATGACTTGCTTTCTTAAAAGTCTCTGTTATTACACTAAAGAGTAACTCAATTCTTCCAGTTAGTCAATACTCCTTGGTTATTTTTTCCATATCCAGCTTTACTGAGATAACTTAAAACATTCTTGGGTCATTTTCTTTCACAGCCTTACATTTAAACTGAGGGCAAACTCTGATGTCCCCACTACAGATTGTCTATCGAATCTGATCGTTTCTCACTAATGCAGTCTTCACCCTTTGGCCATATCTGCTATCATTTCTTATCTAGGTTCTTAAATCTAATTTGTTCTCTCTAGTAAATCTATTTATAGATAGATTTATGCCTTTTAAAATTGTTTTCAACATGTCAACTCAATCGTTCCTATTAAAATACAAGTCTTACAAAGTCACTTGTGCCAAATCTCTCAAACTGAAATCCCTGAGAACGGCTAATGACTAATGACTTCTTTCCAGGGCTTTTTCCTCTCTTAGCCTTTGTCTGTTCTTCCAGTTCTCTGACCATCTACTACCTCCACTCTGGCTGTACTGTGTCCTTGGCCTTGTTTGAACTGCACCTGCTCCCTTCTGCCTCAGTACATTTCTTCCTATTTGCCATTTCTTCTTGTTTGCAGGGTCCTATGGTCTTTTTCTCATCTTTTCCTCGTCTTAGCAATAGTTATTTTCTCAGAGTTCCCCTTCTTTCTTCAAGTAAATAAAAATAAAATAATTTTTAAAACATTAGTGCTCCTAACTCCCCCAACATTGCTTTGTTTTTCTATAATGCTTTCTCACCATCTGACATATCAGTTTTTAAAGTATTTTTATGTCCACAGTGTAATGGTAAAATGTTTTGATGTTTGTCCCCTTGACTTGATGATAACCTCCATAAAGACATTTTTTTGATTGTTTTGTGTTATTCACTGCAGTTTCTCCAGCACTTCGAACAGTGCCTGACATATGGTAGTTAGTCAATAAGTATTCATTGAATGAGTGAGTTTAATTTTAGAAGTCCTCTCTGAACCTCCAAGGTAAACAGGCATTCTTCCTCTGGGTGTTCATGAAAATGAACACATATAAAAATCATTTTTTCATGTCTGGCTGTGTAGACTGGATACTAGCATAATTATAGAACTCACTGAACAATGTAAATAGGATATCCCTTGGTACATTATCATAGTGGGTTTTTTTTATTAAAATTTTATTTATTTATTTGAGAGGTAGAGTTAGAGAGAGAGGGAGAAACAGAGAGAAAGGTCCTCCATCTGCTGGTTCATGCCCCAAATGGCCACAACAGCCAGATCTGAGCTGATCTGAAGCCAGCAACCAGGGGCTTCTTCCAGTTCTCCTACACAGGTGCAGGAGCCCAAGCTCTTGGACCCAGGCCACAGCAGAGAGCTAGATCAGAAGACAAGCAGCCTGGGGATAGATGTGTGTCCATGTGCTGTTAAGAGGAAGCTTATCCCACTATGCCACAGCACTGGCCCTGCTACCACAGTTTTAATGATCTGTGATTATTTAAAAATTTACTATATATGAGTGAAATGGTCATTTTTCCATTTGATTAGTGTTTATAACCCTTCCCTTTATTTCCATTGAACTAAGGTCTTATAACTTTTTACTTGTTGAACTCTTTAGTGGAGCAGTAAGCCCCTGATTGTAATGCAAATTAAAAATGTTAGCACAAAAAGATTAAGAATCTCAACATGACAACTGTCAAATATTAAAGTGGGGTTTCTTCTAAGTACAAATTTCATGCTTATAATGCTAGCCCTGTGCATCTCTTCATCTTCATATCCCAATAGTTAGCAATGTTCCTGGTGAATCATAGGTGCTCTATAGAAGCTTATTGAGGAATGTATATATCTTCATCTAGATCAATCTGAAAATATCCCACTTTTATAGGACTTTCACAAAGTAACCCCGTGTTATTAAAATGAGGGAGCCCAAAATATGTCAAATGCATTTTTCTAAGTGATATAACAATTTCACACTTCATCTTAGCCAAAAGGCCAAGAAGCGATTGATATAACAATTTCAAAGTAAAGTCAGATTACATGGCTGCCTGTGTCCCAATTCACTGCTTCACTTCTGATAGAGATTAATTTTTTAGAAAAGATTAAGGAAACAGACACAATACTGATCTTCTCTATTTTCATTTATTCAATGTGTAAATCAACCCCCTTCAAGACAATATTAGCTAAAACCATAAAGATGATACTATCATTGATGAATGTATTTTTTGAACTGTAATTTTAAATTATCTAAATATCTAAATATTAAAATATCTAAATATCTAACAGAGGCCTTTTTTCTTGGTGCAAAACCAAATGTGTACACACATATATAGAGAGCGTGATTAAAATAATTTATAATATTTACTTGAAAAAACCAATGATTGGTTTTTTAAATTTCCAAATAGTAAAAAAAATTTTTTGCTAAGTGTTTTCCTATGATATATTTTAGAGAAAATAGAAATCTGAGGATGAGTTTTATCCTCCAAAGACTAGAAGGTATGTCTATTTGACATACCTAAACCAAAAAAAGTTTTTTTTAGGGAAAAATTTTTTCTATTTTCTTTTGTGCTACAGTTGAAAAGTTCACAAGTCTCTGATATTTGCAGAGCACTGAAGAGAGATGAAAAGAGATATGACTGAATTAGTATTGGGAGTGAGATTTCTATATGTGTTGGAGCAATGCGGGCTCTTCAGTCAATCTATCTTTTCTTCGTTCCTCAAGATCAAGACAGCCTTTTACTACTAAGGACAATACTTACAGTATGTCACATCTGTATCGCATTTTTTATTTTTCAAAGTAGTTATTTTTCTCTTCTCACAATATCATCATAAAAAATTAGTCAGGTGATTTTCATTTCCTGAGAGAATTGTGTAAACCAGCACCAAAAAAATTTCAGGAAAAAGAGAAAATAAGGTGGAACAAGTAAAGAATGTGGGATCTGAGTGATCATTATTTTTCTTTCTTAAGGTATTCAGAAAATACTAATTATCTCTTTATATAAGAAACTCAAAACATATGTTAATACTTCACCATATTTTTAATTCAGTACATGTGATGATACCCTCTGAATTCAGAAAATAAGTCAAGGCAAAGTTCTAAACTCCAGAGTTTGGTATTTTGAAAAACAAAATTGAGAAAATTTCATAAATATTTTATTATAATATTTAACAATTTTACTTTATAGACAATCAGTGACTTGAATAGGTCCTAATTTTAGTAAATGCAAATACAAATATTTTTGTAATATAACAGTGTAATTTTTTGAAAATTAACTAGTTTCTTTGGGGCAAATAAAACTCCAAAGATCACATTTCTGCATATATTCTATTCTTGATGTGTCTGAAGTAAGAAATAATTAATGAGACTTGCAAAATCTGAAAGAAAAGGAAACAATAAGTGATCAAAATTGAATTAATAATGGTTATTCATCAAATAACACCATATAGTCACCAAGATGCATATTTTAAAAGAAAAATAGATTAGACAAAGTGAAGCAATTTTCAGAATAAGGTACATCTGGCTGTGAATAAGAAGTCTGCAGAATGAATATTCTATAGTAAACCAGTTAGTATCCAGTTCATGTACAGAGGGAAATAAAAAATAGCTTAATAGATTTTAATTAAATGTGCTATGTCATTGAGCTAGATGCTTTGATAAATTGCTGATCTGCTTTTTGTTCATCATCTTTCTAGACATTAATCCTACAAAGCTGCTCCTTTTTGGTATAGGATCATGAGAAGTGGTGAGCAAAAGACAGAATGAAATATGGAGCACAGATCCTTACCCCCTCATTTACTTTCAAATACCCCAGAATGAACAAAATAGACAATGATCATTTTTTAAAAGATTTTATTTTATTTGAAAGGCAGAGTCACAAAGAGGGAATGAGAAAGAGACAGAGAGAGAGAAAGAGAGAGAGACAGAGAGAGAAATGGAGAATGAGAACTTCCATCTGCTGTTTCACTCTCCCAGTGGCTTCAATGGTTGGGGCTTTGCCAGGCTGATGCCAGGAGCCTAGTATTCCATGAAGGTACATAGGCAGCAGGTGCCCAAGGACTTCGGTCATCTCCGCTGCCTTTCCAGGCACATTAGCAGGGAGCTGGATTGGAAGTGGAACATCCAGACTCCACCTGGAGTTCCAATATGGGGTGTCAGTGTCACAGGTGGAGGTTTAACCTGGTGTGCCACAACTCTGGACCCAGAATGAACATTTTAGAACATTATTGCTTGTAAGAATGTCTTTGTTTATTACCATTATGAGGCTAAAATGTTTAACAGTTGAAAAGATGAAACCTTGAATCAAAGTGAATCAACATAAAGATTAAGATCAGTACTCTATTCTGTGAAACCATGTGTTATATATTTGTTCCAAATCTATAGTCTCCACTACAGTAATCTGTAGATTCCAACAGTGTCTTTGAAGCCAGAGCCTGAACTTTTTTTCCAGTCTTCACTGGGATTGCAGCATAGAATCTTGTTTCTTAGTTCTAATGCTACAGCTGACACCCTGCAGGTCACAGAATTAAGAGAAGTTTATTTTGGTGCAAAAGGTTTTTAAAATTCTTGCACGGCCTTCTTTTTTTTTTTTTTTTTTTTTTTTTCCAGAGTGTCTTGGCTTTCCATGCCTAAAATACTCTCATGGGCTCTTGAGACAGATCCGAATGCCTTAAGGACTGATTCTGAGGCAAGAGTGCTATTTAGGACATCTGCCATTCTATGAGTCTGCTGTGTCTCCCACTTCCCATGTTGGATCGTTCTCTCCCTTTTTGATTCTATCAGTTAGTATTAGCAGACACTAGTCTTGTTTATGTGATCCCTTTGACTCTTAGACCTATCAGTGTGATCAATTGTGAACTGAAGATGATCACTTGGACTAGTGAGATGGCATTGGTACATGCCACCTTGGAACGGAGGATAGAACTTCCACTTTGACTATGACCCTATCGGAATAAGATCGAAGTCAGCGAACCCTTTAGGCTTCCATAGCCTTGGCAACTCATGACTAGAGCCTAGGGAGATTACTGACGCCATAAATAAGAGTGTCAAATTGTTAAATGAACAACAGGAGTCACTGTGTACTTACATCCCATGTGGGATCTGTCCTTAATGTGTTGTCCAATGTGAAGTAATGCTATAACTAGTACTGA
Organism: Lepus europaeus; assembly: GCF_033115175.1. NCBI lineage: Eukaryota > Metazoa > Chordata > Mammalia > Lagomorpha > Leporidae > Lepus > Lepus europaeus. Next base: position 35,716,359 of record NC_084836.1, on the reverse strand, counting down.
AACAGTATTTTTACACTTTGTGGTTCTGCGTGGGTACAAACTGATGAGATCTTTACTAATTATATACTGAATCGATCTTCTGTATATAAAGAAAATTGAAAATGAAAAAAAACTTGGTTTTAAATTGGAAATTGCATAGAAAATTAATCAATTTTTAAAAAAAATCATGTAGGATCTCTTTCCTTAATGTGCTGTACACTGTTATTTAATGCTATAACTAGTACTCCAACAGTATTTTTCACGTTGTGTTGCAACGTGGGTGCAAACTGTTGAAATCTTTACTTAATATATACTAAACTGATCTTCTGTATATAAAGAGAATTGAAAATGAATCTTGATGTGAATGGAAGGGGAGAGGGAGCAGGAAAGGGGAGGGTTGTGGGTGGGAGGGAAGTTATGGGGGGGGGAGCCATTGTAATCCATAAGCTGTACTTTGGAAATTTGTATTCATTAAATAAATGTTTAAAAAAAATCTTGCATGGTTTTTACAGACATAGACACTTTTCCATGAACTTATTGATATCAACCAGCTCATTAGATTTCATTTCTTTGCCACTTTGCAGACCACTCAATATAGTACACTTCCTACTGAGACTGTTCCTATTGTTTGGGGTTTATGTAGCAAAATGACAGAAAAATAGATCAGATGATAGATGACAGACTAGATAATAGATAGATGATAGATAGATAGATAGATAGATAGATAATATGAAAACAATTAAATCATTACCTCCAGGATGAAAACCTAGTAACAACCTCTACACACTTGGTTGATTAAGGAATCATTGCTAGACCCATCCTAGACTTGTGCTTCTCCTGGGCATGATGAGTTTCAAGGTCTTGGGTCTTACTGTGCTAACGTGTCTGATTAAGTTTCCACCTAGCTCTTCTGGAGTCTGTTATGCATAGTTTCTGCTTAATGTTTTGTATCTTTAAACATATGAACAGAAGCTTACCTCTGAAGCCAAAAGTCCAAGGTTAATTCCACTTAAAGTTAATGCATTAACATCATACCATGTGCTGATTTTGGAGTCACAACCCTAAGAAAAAGACACTACTTAGATTAACCTGCAAATAGAAATGGTAATATGCATAATTCTACTACAAAGAAAAGACAAATGGAGAATAAGAATTTGTCAAAGTTTAAACAAGTCAAAGTCATTCTGAAGCCTTTTAGTTCATATATAATATATATATATCACCACCTAGAATATATATGATTATATATATATATATATATATGATTATTTCCCAAGTGGTAGATGTTTCTTAAAAACCGTAATGCTCTATTTATTGATGAAATAATCATGTAACTGAAAGTATACATCTTAAACGTCATAGTATAAACTAAATAAAGAATTAGAAGTTTTTGGGATGGAAATTCCTAGTTTATCAAGATTCCATATTTATTGATAAACATTGTTGCTATAAGTTTTACCTCTTGTTTTTGCCTGGACACCACTTGTCATAGCAAGGGTCCTCTCCCTTCAGTTTTTGCCATCCCATGTACACTTTTTCTTCTAGTAGTGTAGCTCTCTTACCGATTCTATACACATATTTTTTGTCAAAATTGCCTCCTCTTTCTACAGGTTTTTTACAGAAAGGTTGAGGACGAAAGTTGACAGTATCTAGAGCACTTAAATCACACTCCCAGAAAATTTATTAATAATTTTTTATAAATTATACAATGCTGTAATTCACCTAATTATGTCATCAATTTAGTGAAATGACTTAGAATTCAGTCCTCATATAGAATACTGTTTTAATATATAATTTGCTCAGAATTGCAAATTAGCTTGCAAAACAAATCAAAAATACACTATAAACACTTAGAGAAGCCTTTTCTTATATTTACCTCTGGGTAAGTTGCATTCAGTGGCTCATCACAAAACCATTTTCCTAATGTAGAGTTTGTGCAAGAACATGGCACCTGCTCTGAATTTTCCTTATTCTTGTTCTTTATCCAGTCTGTGTAATTTTGTTGGCCACAACACTTCAACTAGGAAAAAGGTTTATTAATTTCACTATAAAATATGCAAATTCCAGTTGATTATATATTTCCATATATGTTGAAGTAGTTTTGTTTAGAAAATTATTGAAATATGGGGACTCAAATAAATAAGGCTATAGTTATTCTTTTGTTTAATTCTTTATTTTCTTGCTGATATTGTTGTCAACCAAAGCTAAAGATCTCCACATATACAAATGGGTTATGGTTGGATTTTGTATATGAATTTCATCCTATGGAAGATATATTTGGCATGCTCATATGTAGCTATGTTTAGGATCAGAATATAGAACAGAGATTCACCTGAGCCATATTTTGCTCCTAAGTACAGCAGTTCTTTTTATATTTATTCAGAACATTCTGCTATATGTTTAGTATACATAAAAAGAGATTCAGTTATTTTTAGTTTCTTATGGTTAACATGATGTTAACTTTCAGTTTTGTATTGTGTATAAAATTGTCACAAAGAACCAAATAAAGATAATAAAAATAGTTATAGAAATAGTAAAACTTATAAGAAATCTCTCATTTCTAGTGCTGATTCTGGAATCCTATTGAGTTGAGTTGGAGGATGAATCAGCTCACATATTGTCACCTAGGAAATAAGGGAAAGTTGAAGTGAATATTTCATTATTTTCTGAACTTGTTATTGGAAGCTATATCATTAGTAGTGCCTATGTTATGGTGTGTACCAATGGTCTTTGTACAATCTAGAAAAACAGTGCTTCAGAGTCAGGGTACTGAAAATTTAACCAACCAAACCTACATACACTATCTCAGTTATATCCATGACTGAGAGTTATGAAGTTTCATTGATAGTAGTGGTATCAGACACAAGGTCATTTTCTTGCTTATCAATTTATGATCATAGAGGGTTTAGTCCTCTGCTATGTCATCTGAAAATGCAATAAATGTACAGACCACATTCATCAGAGAAAAATGAGTAAAAACATTTGCAATTCTCTTAAAATTCAATTCTGTTATTATCCATACTAAAAATAATGGCTGTTTTTATGTGCAGCATCTAGTGTAGCAGCAAAGATGGTTCCAGATTGTGAGGGTTGAAACTTGGCTCTGTCACTTACAAGCTGTATAATTCACATTAAGTTATTCAATCACTTGTTCTTCAACTATAAAATGAAGATAATAGTTCCTACTTCATTGAATTGAGAGTATTAAATAAATTAATATATGAAAACCACTTACAAAAAGGTCTGACACTATATAAATGGTTGTCATTTTCTTTATTGAATGCTTACTATGTTCCGGATGCCAGGCTATTTCTGGAAACCATTTGGCTGACAATGCTAGTTCTCTTACCCTTCCACTGACCTGCCCAGAGAAATCTGAACTGTGAAAAAAAATTCTAACATTAACTAACAAGTATTAGTTGTTCATTGTGTCTCATATCTAAAGCTTTCTATACACTCTACACAATACTTGGTTTATTCCTACCAACCAGAAATAGGGGTTACTATGCCCATTTTATTAAGATAGAATATGAAATTTACAGAATTATATGTTCATAAAGCTAATGCATGGCATTTCTGTTCTTCAGGCTCAGATGTTGACCACTGTGCTACTCTACTGCTGGCAGGGACTGCTGTTTAGTTTTACCTCTCAACAGGTGCAGCAGGGCACACTACCTCCCTTGGTGAAACTAGTTAGTCCCAGAGAAGGAGACAGTAGTTACAAAGGAAAGGGTAAATCCTGAGATTTCTAAGTGGAGACAACACTGTCCTACCCAGTTCATTTGGAAGAAATACATCAGCTTCTCATTCCTCTGCTCCTTTCACCACCCCATTGTGTATCCCTCCCCTAACCCACAGTGGTCACTTTTGACTTCTAATTTTTAGTTTTACAATAGTTGCATCTTACTGTTTTCTGCAAAGCATTTATAATCATCCATTTCGATATGTCTTCTGGCTTATCTTTGGATCCATATTCAGAAATGATCAAATTGATCTTATCATGCCATAGTTGGTAAACCTGTTGAAAATTGCATTAACAGCGAAAATTTCATACAAATTTTTCCTGATGGAACCTCATCAGAGAGTATTCAACGTCAGTTCATTCATGCTTAATTCTAGTTTTTTTTTCTTCTTTATAACTTTTATATCAACTTCAGTGAATGTCAAAGCATTTGTTCTTTAACTTTGTAATAGAACTTTGTTATAGAAAATGACAAACTTTATTAACTTTGTCAATAGGAAGACTGTATGTTAGTCTCATTATTGGGGAGGAAGTAATTTTCCATTCTCCTGAATATCTAAGGGTTCTGTATTTGTTTTCATACTTTCAGGAAACATTGTGGAAAACTTGGACCAAAAATGATTGGAGTGGGATCTTTCAATGGAAACTATGATTTTCCTAGCACATTTCAAGACTATTTTACTCTATGGTTATCTCTACATTTTGTAGTTTATAACTTACATTCTCTAATAATTTAATAAGTTGAAAGTAACTAAAGTTATAAAATGATTCTTGGTCACAGCAATGCTAATGATTTTTATGGTGAACTTGCAAATAAGTCCTCCTTTCTCCAAGCCTGTTTTGCATATATTAAGTGATAGTCTATAGAAGTGCCCTCTTGGGACTGGTGCTGTGGCGCAGTGGGTTGAAGCCCTGGCCTGAAGTGCCGGCATCCCATATGGGTGCTGGTTCTAGTGCTGGCTGCTCCTCTTCTGACCAGCTCTCTGCTATGGCCTGGGATAGCAGTGGAAGATGGCCCAAGTCCTTGGGCCCCTGCACACACGTGGGAGACAAAGAAGACGCTCCTGGCTCCTGGCTTTGGATCGGCGCAGCTCCGGCCATTGAGGCCATATAGGGAATGAACCAGTAGATGGAAGACCTCTCTCTCTCTGTCTCTACCTCTTTCTGTAACTCTGTCTTTCAAATAAATAAAATAAATCTTTAAAAAACAAAAAGAAGTGTCCTCTCTTTGGAATTTCCTTTGAATTGTCTTTCTTTTTAATTTTTATTTATTTGAAAGTTAGACTTACAGAAAGAGAAAGAGTGAGAAGGAGGGACAGACAGAGATCTTCCATCTGTTGGTTCACTCCACAGGTGGCTGCAAAGGCCTGGTTCACCCAGGAGCCAGGAGTTAGGAGCTTCATCTAGTTCTCTCATGTGGATAACAGGGACCCAAACACTTGGGCCATCTTTTACTGCTTTCCAGGGCCATTATCAGGGAGCTAGATTAGAAGTGGAGCAGCCGGAACATGAACCAGCACATATGTGGGATGCTGGTGTTGCAGATAGAGGCTTTACCTGTTATACCACAACGCCATCCCCCTGAAATGATATTCATAATTTACTGCTTCCTTAATTAATCAAAATGTTAAAATCATTGACATATTTTTATAAGAATCATGTTTTTTTACATTAAAAATTATCCTTTTACAATATTGTTAAAGCTCAGAACACAACATCTTGGCACATTGGATTTTTTTTTTTTTTTTGACAGCTAGAGTCAGAGAGAGACAGAGAGAAAGGTCTTCCTTCTATTGGTTCACTCCCCTAAGGGCCACCACAGCTGGCACTATGCCGATCCAAAGCCAGGAGCCAGGTGCTTCTCCTGGTCTCCCATGGGGTGCAGGGCCCAAGCACTTGGGCCATCCTCCACTGCCTTCCCGGGCCACAGCAGAAAGCTGGACTGGAAGAGGAGCATCTGGGACAGAATCCAGCACCCCAACCGGGACTAGAACCTGGGGTGCTGGTGCTGCAGGCAGAGGATTAGCCAAATGAGCTAGAGCTGGCTGGCACATCAGATTTTAAGTTAAAAGAAATTAAAAAACTGCAGAAGCAAGAGTTCACTTTCTGACCTGCCCCTACTTTTCTCCCTTGGGTCAAGTCATAACAGAATTCTCTGATTTGTCTCTCCTGAAAGTGGACTCTCCTTCCAGAGGGGTTCTTCCCTAAACCCAGAGCCCAAAAAGAATGTTAACAAATAGGCCTTATTAAGGCTTCTGCGTGTTATACCATTATCATACGCTTTTGTCCACCAATTACACTAGATACAATGACTCCCAAAAATACAGTCTTTCCTGGGTCTTTAGGTCTTCATTTCAGAATCTCCTGGATCACGAAAACTGTTTAAACAAATTTGTTATGCCTTTCTTTTGTTAATCTGTCTTTTATTATAGGGGGGTCTTAGCCATGAACTACACAACTGGAAAAGAAGCAAATTACTTTTTCTTCACTATGATACTACATAAAAGTGATCGAGTCTGAATGTTTGGGGAAAACGCATTTCTGTTTCAAAATATAGAGAAAACTAACTTAAACATTTAAATGTTTATATAATTTTGATAACCAATTCCTTATTTGGCTCTCAACAATGTAAAAGGATAGGGAGAATAGATGCGATTTCCGTTTCCCGAGTGAGAAGACAAATATTCAGAGAATTAAATTATTTGCTCTTCCTTACAATGAGCTGACACTTTTAATATAGTTCATTTAATATTAGTCAAGGGACTGACATTGTGGTGTAAATGTGCTAAGGCACCAGTGACGCTGGCATCCCACCTGGGTGCCCCTTCACTGCTCCAATTCTGAAGCAGCAGCTCTCTGCTGTGGCCTGGGAAAGCAGCGGAAGATGGCCCAAGTTCTTGAGCCTCTGTACCCATGTGGGAGACCTGAATGAAGCTCCAGTCTTTGGCCTGGCCCAGCCCCAGCCATTGCAGCCATTTGGGGAATGAACAAGCAGATGGAAGATCTCTTTCTCTCCCTCTCGCTCTCTAATTCTGTCTTTAAAATAAAAAAACCTTATGAAAAATAGTAGTCAGCGAGTGCCGTGGCTCACTAGGCTAATCCTCTGCCTGCAGCACCAGCACCCCAGGTTCTAGTCCCAGTTGGGGCGCCGGATTCTGTCCTGGTTGCTCCTCTTCCAGTCCAGCTCGCTGCTGTGGCCCAAGAAGGCAGTGGAGGATGGCCCAAGTGCTTGGGCCCTGCACCCACATGGGAGACCAGGAGGAAGCACCTGGCTCCTGGCTTCAGATCGGTGCAGCGTGCTGGCCATAGCGGCCATTTTGGGGGGTGAACCAACGGAAGGAAGACCTTTCTCTCAGTCTCTCTCTCTTTCACTGTCTAAATCTGCCTGTCAAAAAAAAATAGTAGTCAAATAATTTCCTATTGTATTATATTATCTTTGAATAACGAAACTAAGTAGCTGGTGGGAATACTATAATGATTATAAAATGCATACTCATTAACTCTTAGTTACTCATACATTTATATTTTAATATATTGCAGAAAAATTTGAATAAAGGAGAATTTAGATCTATTTTATTTTCTAAGTTAACTTTTATTTGGAACAGAAAGATTTTTCCATTTCATATTGCTGGTAGGGGAGGAAAGAACTTATGGCTTCATTTAGACTCTAAATCATTATCTGGGAGATTCACAGTCCATCTGAATGACAGATTTGTATACAAGTATTTTCTTTTAAGATTTATTTTTATTTGAAAGTCAGAGTTAGAAGGAGAGAGACTGAATCCATCCATTGGTTCGCCCCCCTCTCCCCTCAATGACTGCAACAAAGCCAGTAGCCAGGAGCTTCATCTAGGTCTCCCATGTGAGTCCAAGGGCCCAAGCACTTGAACCATCTTCTGCTCCCTTTCCAGGCTGTTTTCAGGGAGCTGGAGAAGTGGAGCAGCCAGGACTCAAACCAGTGCCCATATTGGATGCTGGCTCTGCAAGGGGTGGCTTAAGTTACTACGCCACAATGCCAGCTCCCACAAATATTTCCATATATGACTAAGTGATTGCTATGTAAATAAAATCCCCCTACAAATATTCAGTGTGCCAAGCCTCCTATGAAGCACTAATACATCTTCAACACTGAGTTAGCCATTGTAAATGGGAAAAAAGAGCTGGAGGCTTATAAAAGCTTAGACAAACTGATACAAACAAAGCTATTAAATTTGGGGTCAGCCAATAAGTGTTCAAGTCCATACTCTGTCATTGGGCTAGGAAATATGTTAGCAATAATTTCTTATCTCAAAGGCTCAGCTTCCTTCTCCATAAAGTAAGACTAACCACGTGTCTCTAGAGGTTGTTAGGTAGATTAATAACATAATGTAATTAGAATGCTTATCAGAGTCAGCAGCATATGGTATTTATTAATTGGTAGTACTTATTGTTTTTAATATATGTAACAGAGGGACATCTCAATAGTATTGAAGTACAGATGGGTGACTCAGATAAACCATATTTAGGCATTCAGTATAGTTATGAACTATATTCGGGTTCTATCATAAGGTTCAAAAGTTTTGGGATCTGATACTCTACTACCAAAACAACTTTCAAAGATCCACCCTCTTTGTACAGTCCCCAAAATCCCACACACAGATGCATAGACAAATATGTGCAAAGACATACATTTCAGATATGGATGAAGAAATTTTAGCTTTTTTTTTTTATTTTGACAGGCAGAGTTAGATGGTGAGAGAGACAGAGAGAAAGGTCCTCCTTCCATTGGTTCACCCCCCCCAAATGGCTGCCACGGCTGGTGCACTGCGCCGATCCGAAGCCAGGAGCCAGGTGCTTCTTCCTGGTCTCCCATGCGGGTGCAGGGCCCAAGCACTTGGGCCATGCTCCATGCCTTCCTGGGCCGCAGCAGAAAACTGGACTGGAAGAGGAGCAACCTGGACTAGAACCCGGTGCCCATATGGGATGCTGGCGCCCCAGGCGGAGTATTAATCAAGTGAGCCATAGCACCGGCCCTGAAATTTTAGCTTTAAATTACAGGCTATTGACAGCAGGCCTTGGGTGATGAAATAGGTAGTACAGATGCCAACCACAAGACAGAAAATAGAGTTGAGGGCAATGATGTTACACAAGATAGATTTTGTTAAGCTTTGACCATAACATCAGAGGGTAAATACAGAGAAAGCTTATGAATCCTATAAATTAATCCAGGGCTGCTTCAAACTTAAAGGAAGTGACAATAACTCTTGAGAAGATATTTTTTTATTGGAACTTGAAAAGCTGTCACTAAATGATTATAATGGAGGTAGATATTAACTATGTTTTACAGATGACATAGACTCAAGGCTAAGTAGGTTATTGACCTCTAAATGTTTCAAGGCCATGTTCTTTTCACTATCAGATAACCATCCATGATACAGCCATCTTGACTGAATGGCAACACTGAAATTTCATAATGAATTAAAAGCAACCATAGTCAGTGGTAGTCAAGTTTTAGCATCAAAAGATTTTTTTCTTGGCAATTTAGTATGTGTCTCTTTGAACTTAATTTGACAACTATCAATCTTACTCTAATTAATTTAATTATATGGCTCATGGCATCATCTATGCAAAATATGTGAATTATTTAGTCCAACTTATTTAACTAAAATTGCCACATTTCAAACTTTTACAAGTCTAGATGTATTTCTTTACAAAAGTATAATATCCTACAGCAATTGGTCAATAGTGGCAACCTAAGCTAGCTGCATATGAAGGAAGATGGGGTATAGGGACTTGGGTACCTACAAATCAGTGTGGCTTCTTTTCCCGCTATGCTCTGTTATTTATAACTATTTTCTCAATCTTGGGCAACAAAACAAAAGAAAAGCTCCTCTTACCCATCCTTCTGACCTGACCGCTGGCCCCTTCATATTCACAATTCTAGTTCTTCCCTCAAATAACTTTTCCTTCCAATGGCATTAACCTTTGGCTTTTAACACAAAGCTCTTACTAATATAAAGTTTGCAATATTTAATTTCAAATAACAGGATGTACTGATAAGGCTTCATTTTTCATACCTCCTCTTTCATTGTGAATATGAGTGCTGACACAACAGCCTGAACAGCAAAGGCAAATACCAACAGTACCGCATACTAAAACAGAAAAAAAAAAGTGACAACTCTACTAGTATATATTTTAGATACAATTTAAGAAGAAAATGTGCCTTACATGAAATATATAGACATAAAACAGGGATATATACCTCTGAAATTTCCTACTTTCCCAAATATAAGTGAAATTATTGAAATAGAAAGACAAGGGAAAAAAAATCAATGAATCTGTGGATAAGAGAAAGATAGGAAGAAGTGATCATATTTCATAAGAACCTAACAGACTGATCTAATGGAATTGCTAATGACATCTTTTAAAATCATATCTAAAACTATTACAGAAGAGATTTCAGGGGCCGGCACTGTGGCGCAGCGGGTTAATGCCCTGGCCTGAAGCACTGGCATCCCATATGGGTGCTGGCTGCTCCTCTTCTGATCCAGCTCTCTGCTATGGCCTGGGATAGCAGAAGATGGCCCAAGTCCTTGGGCCCCTGCACACACGTGGGAGACCAAGAAGATGCTCCTGGCTCCTGGCTTTGGCTCGGCGCAGCTCCAGCTGTTGCAGCCATCTGGGGAGTGAACCAGCAGATGGAGGACCTCTCTCTCTGTCTCTACCTCTCTCTGTAACTCTTTCAAATAAATAAAATAAATCTTTTAAAAAAAGGAAGAATTTTCAATATCTGGACTTCTACTTAGGAAAAAAAAACAAAAAAGCAAAAAGAATAATGAAAGCAAATGCAATAGTAAATTTAATTTAGCATGTACATAAATCCTTAAGATTTATTTATTGATCTATTTGAAAGTCAAGAGTGACAGAGAGACACAAAGAGAAAGGGCTCTCCCATCCACTGGTTCATTTCCCAAATGGCCTCAACTGCCGGGCAGAGGTCAGAGGGAAGTCAGGAGCCTGGGACTCTTAGATCCCACATGGGCACAAGGATCCAAATACTTGGGCCATCTTCTGTTGCTTCTTCAGGCTTACTAGCATGAAGCTGGATTAGAAGTGGAGCAGCCAGGATTTGAACTGGAATTCTAATGTGAGATTCTGGCATCATGAATGAGGGCTTGACCCACCATGCCACAACCCAAGCCCCTGGGCTAATTCTTTGAAAACTTAAATATTGCTATGCAAAACCAAACATAATTATTTTCACGTTTATTAGACCATTATATTTCTTTGAATTCATGGTCGCTTCCGTCTTCTTCACCATAGCAGCATACATTATATACTATCTGGAATTCATAATTTTAAAAGCTGGTAGTATGGATAGATATTAGACAGATATGTATTGTTAATATTAGTAATCTTGCATATTTTAAACATTTAATATTTTTAAATAGTCAAATGAACTTTTCTACTTGATATTTTCTATTTTTATAGAAAAAATATGGTCTTTATATCTAGAAATATAGATTTGTAATACTTTCACATAGTAATCTCACTTAACCTTCAATAATGAGACTAATACCAGCAGGAACAAATGCACAAAACAATTATAAAAATAACTAGGTGTCTTGGAGTTAGAGTAGGTATACGGAAAATCACCTTTAAATGAGTGAATAGCTCTTAAGCCTGTATAGCTTGACAAAAACTAGACTGTGAGAATAGCATGGTTAAAGTGAAAGCGTGTTGATCACACAGTATTGGTATTTTCAGACGAGTGGAGAAAGGGTCTTAACAGCAAAAGAAAGCAGTGCCCCCTCGGTGCGGTGCTCAGAAGGTTTGGTGCTGTCTTGGCTCCGGAATGAGACTTATTCACATAACCCCTATGAGGGTGTCTAGCAGGCATTCTCATTCAGATGCAATTAATAGCTGAATCCCATGAGACAAACACCTGTAAGGTGCTTAGGTTTTGCTCACACTGGTTTCCTCCTTTTGGCTACTATGAATGAACCCCCAACACTATACCAGTCGTAGGCTCTACATTTCCTCTGCCTGATGGAATTTTCTATCAAGGGAAAAACTCAGGATCTGCCTGCAGGCCATTTCTGTCTTGTTTCCATAGGCAAAATCTTGAGGCCAAAAAGAGAATTGCTAAGTGTCTTGGAAGGAGAGAATGTTATAATTTAAGTGGAGAAGGTAGGCTTTGGAGGATAGTGAAAAGAGACAGTGAAGTCTCTTTTTAGACTCAAATGATTCTGAGACTGATTCTGGAAGTCTGTGGGATGCCAGGGCACCTTGGCTTCCTGGCCTTGCCCTGATGAGGACAATCCCTAAAGGAAAATGATAGTGTGGTTTCTAGCCTTGACTAAAATGATCGTGCCAACGGTGATGTTCAAATAATAATAAGGAGCAACAGTAAAAAGTGATAGCAACTCTTCCTATGTCAGGCATGATTCCTTTGGTTGCTGTGTTATCAGGGAGCTCTAACTGTCTCAGGGAAGGTAATGACTTCATACCAGTCCTTCATCAAAGGTTTTCACTAGCATGCCCACAGCATCTTATAAGGATGCACAGCAGCCTCTTTGCAACCCTATGCCATTCACAAAGCAGAATGAGTAGACTTGAATCAGGAACCACATGATTTAGGGTGTAGCCTGAAAACCAGTGTGCAGAGCGACCACCTAGACTTTTAGTGTCACGTAATAGCACAGTATCTCTGAATTCTTTCTGGTAAGGGACAAAATGACAGCAACTGTATTTCCTGCCTCTTTGACAGGAGAGTGGCTGGAAACTACAATTAATTTGATTCAAAAAAGTTTAAGGATAAATTTCTTTGAGTATATGAACTGTGATTCACACCTGCTACATGTATGTACATGGCTTACGTTCAGGTCAATGCTGCTGATTATAAATTATCTTTTCATATTACATGCCTCGAGAGAGACAGTGGGCTAGCCAGATGTCAGGGTCTGTCCCATTCAGCACTTAAAATTTCTCTGTTAAATGCTACTGTTGTATCAATTAGAAGTTAGCTTTCCATGTGACACTGACAGGGAGAAATGTAGACTAGAGATCCTACCTTTTTCCCTCCCTCCTTCCTTCCTTCTCCTTTTTCCTGCTTTGATAAGCTACTTTGCTCAAGACTTTTACACACTCCATTCTGATTTTAGCCTTCAGATTATTCAGTTTGGTAAACTGTAGTTCACCCCAGGAGATGGATTTCCATTGATGTGACACTGAAAATTAAATTACTTAGAGTGTAGGTGTGTGGAGGAACTGATTTGATCCCAGGAAAACTAACCAAGAAAACCCTACCTGGAAAAGTTTATTGGGGGGGCAGCCTTCATTTGGGTTACTCCCAAGTATATATTTTAAATATCATGGTGGCAGAAATCATTATTGCTTGTTTGTGTGACTTGATGCAACAATATAAGACATATATTCAGGTTTTTGAGGTGAAATACATACCAAGATTAGGAGCCATAAGATTTCTTTACTAATTCCCAAATAACCCAGTAGACAAAGAAGAACAATAGCAGATCCCATTCCAATCAAAATTTGAGAAATATATATTATGAAGTGATTATTTTCATCTGTGGAAACCACAAAATGACTTATTATATGGTTATGTTTTATTTCCTACTTAATAATAAATACAGCATGCCTAATATACAATTTGAATATTAATGCATTCATTTACTCACTCATCAACAATTTTGTTAATTAATATCTATGATTTAGGTGATCCTTTGTATACCATCAGTTTATTACTAATAAGGACAATTTCAATCAACATTTTATCTTTTCCCCAACAAGACTATTACTCTACAAGAGAACTTCAAAAACTGTATAGAAAAATTGAATTAAAAGATGTTTGCTTTCATGAAAAAATGCTGAAATCCATACATAGTTTTTCATAACATGAAGTCCCATGAACTTGCTGATGACCCCAAATAACTATTCATATGGTCAATAAATTACCTATTGAATGCTTAGGGTTGTTTCACAGATAATAGAAATGTAAATATCAATATCATATTAATATGAGAATTGATGAAAATTGTTTTATAGTAATTATCATGCATTTACTGTGACCCTGAGAATTTAAAGTATTAATAAATTCCTTTAAATAATAAAAATGAAAAATACACATATATATTTTAAAGAAAAAACAAATACATAAATTAAGTATGCCCAAGGATTGATGAGAGAATGGTGAAGGCAGTGGTTCACCAGAGCCAGATTTACTGCTTCTTAAAAGCCAACTGCTGAAGTGGGCATTTGGTGCAGTGGATTAAGCCACAGCTTTAGATGCTACATTTCATACCAGGATGAGTTCAACTCCAGACTCTTCTCCCAATCCCAGCTTCTGTGTACCCTGGAAGGTAGCAGGTGATGGCTCAAATAGGTGGTTCCCTACCAATCACGTGGGAAATCCAGATTGGGTTCTACCTCCTGACTTTGGTCTGGCTCAAATATGGCTGTTGTAGGGTTCTGGAGAGTGAACCAGCAGATGAAAGATCTCTGTTGTTTCTCTCTATTTGTGTTGTTCAATAAGGTACCCAACATCCAATAGCCACACAAAGATTTTGGGTAACTGAAATCTGACTTCATTCCCTCCGGCCAAAGATAGGTACATGAAAACAACCCTTAGTCTAATGGTTTCTAAATTTCTGTCTACAAGTGACTACAACACAAAACAAAGTGGTAAGAGAACATTAATATAAATAGCTAAAGATTTTTCCACAAAGTTAGAGGTAATCAATTATTTATATTTTCTTATTCAGGGAATATTATGTTTTATTTTTGACACTGGGATGGTGACATAACATGGTAAGTGTATTTCAAAAGAAATTATTTTATGTGGATGGCAAAACTATGTTGATCTCCGTTATCTTTTCTATTTTGTAGAATTTTGAGATTCCAGAGTTAGCAAAAATACACAGCCTCCCCTTTTCTCATGCCTTTTGCTCAGTCAAGTTCATAAATCCTCCTCCTCTTTTATGGTCTTGGATTCAAGTCCTATTTTTTAACAAATTGTTTCTGAAACCAGTTGACAAGGACCTTCAGAAAGAACACTGGCTGATATGTAATGAATTTTAGAGAAACACTGCCACCTGCTGAATAAATAATGCATGCAGTTATTTAAAAGGGATGCCTTGTTTATTTCATTGAGAGAAAAAATAAAAATACATACCCAAAGCTGTTAAAAAATTATTTATATCTAATAAAAGCCATGCACCAAATCCTACAAATAAAAGTCCAAGAACCTGAAAAAAAGACAATCGACGATCACTTTTAAGTAATTGCCTATAAAAATCCATTATTTTTCTTGTACTAAATGATTAAGATTCTTAAGAAAGCTCCATTGATAAGATTAAGAAAATACTTAAAAATTAATATTTTGTTTTTTCTTAACATTCTTTTTCTCCCTGGATATTGGTGGTCCTGAAAAGATAACCAGAACTTTTAGTAAAACATCAGCACAACAGTAACTTTCAATAACCATGCTTAATCATGTTCTTTATGTGTTCATTTCTCTTTTCCCATCAGTTGGCAGTATGACATCCATCCAGCCCCAAATACAGGGATGTGTTAAAAATATCATGAAATTGTACTTGTATTTGTCTTTGTTTTTTTTGGTTAAGCAGTTGAGGTGGAGAAGGCATTTATATAACATGTTAATAATCAACCTTTCTGTACCTTCCAGTTTCCATATTCTTGCTAGAAATTCTCCTCAACCTCTGCTTAAGCTCTTTTTCGGACCTGGAAATTCCATTTCTTAGAATAATTCCAGTTCTTCATTGAGACATTGTTTCATTGAGAAAGGCGTGGAGGCCTTTCTTTAACTACAAATTTTTGCCTCTCTATTTTTTCACATACTTTTATTTTTTCCCATATTAAATTGAGGTAAAAGTCTTATGTTATACCATTATAACTCTTAAGTCTAGCACACAGTATGTACTCAATTGATATTTGTTGAATCAATGAATGGATGGATGGATGGATTAAATTAATCTATAATTTAGTTTGCTGTACAGTTAGGAAAGGAACTGTATAAGTTTGTTTTCATTAAAAATATTTTTCTGATAATCAGCTTTCATAAAACACTTGTGGAGAAACCAACACTTATCCAATTGATTTTGGTGATTTATAATTTTATGTGAAGGTCTTAAATTTCATTTGGTATGTTTCTGAGTTTTCTCTTTTCTTTCATTGTTTCAACTCTAGTTAGCACCACATTTTAAAAGTACTATGGTTTATGGGGTTTTAATTAATGTACTGTGTAATTGATATAACAAAAGCAGATATAAGGAAACTAATGTGAAGTTAATTAGGAAGAAACCAATGCATTGAAAACCAATGCATTGGAAAGTGGGGAAATCAGATGTTCATGTTAGTGTCTGTCAACTCCCCTCCTTATTGTGAGGCCCTCTTGTTCCTGAAAACACTCTAAGTTCTTCTTTATAGCTTCAGGAGCTTCAAGAGCATGTCTGTGCTTTGAACCTGCCTACTGTTATTTGGCTTCTCCAGTTTCTAACCTATAGTTTTATTCCCACATTTTTCTAATCTCTGTAATGTTTTGATGGGACATTCAACTGGAAAGCCTACCAGATTTTTATTTCAGTTTGTCTATCAAGATGTTGTAGATCCATATTTTTGGCTTTAATTCTACTTATGACAGTATCTGGGAAAGTTGTGAGCATTACCTACAGATTGAACAAGAATTTGGGCCCCAAATCTTAACCTCTGTCTTAAAATGAGAAAGAGAAAAGTGACTTAACAAACCAGAAATCCCTTCAGTATCCTTGGTGTGAAGTGTGAAGAGATGGACTTGAGTGTTGATGTGCTAATAATTAACATGTTAGATGGTATCAAATTGAAATGCTTTATCAAAAGTCCCAAATGTAAAAACAAATGGAAGTTCATGTCTCTCTCAATTCAAGATGGGTATTTGGTTCTCTTCTATGAAAATATCTTAGAAACCTGGGCCTAGCTCAGACTGGTTCAACATATAGCTCCCAAGTTTGCTTTAGGTATCATCATTTGTAATAAGCAGGAAGGATAAGTAAACTCAGTCAATTATCTTCCAAGAAAGGGAAGTGAACATTTCACACTTCCCTTCCACTCATATTCCATGTGCACAGTCTGGGTCACATGGTAGTACTCAGCTGCAAGGCCAAATAAATGTTCCACAATTGCAAGGGCAAATACAAAAAGATAAGGAGAAAAATAAGACTTAGATACAATTTCAACATGCTTTACTATAGGAAAGGAAGACTCAAATGTGATCAGAAAAATCTTTTTAGGATGTAAAAATAAAAAAAATAATGGTAATTATTAGAAATATAAAAATTGGCAAAGAAGTAGTTTATAAGAAAAATTCATAAACTTAATGTGATAATTGAGTCTGAACTGGCAGAAGTATCTGTAATGGCTTTATTCTATAATCACTGGAAATTAAGTGCAGATAGATCAATAGATAGGCTATGCAAACTCATTGCAATAGGAATGAAAGAAAGAGAGAATGGATTGAATTATAGATATAAATGACCAGAGGTTTTATGGTAGAGAACAATAGAATTAAGATTTCAGGGCAGGGTGGGGAAGCAGCATTTTGGTGCAGTAGGTTAAGCTGTTGCTTATGAAGCCAGCATCCCATATTGGAGTGCAGGTTTGAGTCCCAGATATACTTTTTGATCCAGATCCCTGCTAATGTGCCTAGGCAAGCAGCAGAGGATAGCCCAAGTGCTTGGGCCCCTGCTTTCCACTGGGAGGACCTTGATGGAGTTCCTAGCTCCAGGCTTTGCCCTGGCCTAATCCTTGGCAGTTGCAGCCATTTGGGGAGTGAACCAGAAAGTGAAAAAAATCTCTTTATCCCTCTCCCTCTCAGCATTTCAAACAAATAAATAAACAAATCTTTATGTTAAAAGAATTTGAAATGTTAATATGACTTTTACAAAATGAAAAGACAAAGCATGGTTTCACGAAACCAGTGGAGGAGGAAATTGCTAGAACAGGGTGACACGTTACAGAGACTGAAAAGGGTAAAAACTCAGTATTGTGCAAGGCAGTCACCTTGCTGAGGAGGATGTTTGCAGTAATTGCAAAATAACAATGCAAGCCAAAGAGTTAGAACACAACACACTGGGTGTCCAAGCAATGAGCCACAGAAACCCATGACTATGTTTACACAGATTGGTAAGAAGAGATGATCATGTGTTGGGTTTTTCAGTCACAAGCCCCATGTGTTGGAAACAACGTCAGTGAAAAGAATGATGTGTCACACAAAGGTAACAGTAAGTTAGTGTAGTTCTTATTTGTGGTGTGAAAGATCTACAGTTTCTTTGCTATAAATGAATAATTTGTTCTAAACTTTATGAAATAAGGCCTTGGGGTGGTATTTCTCTTGTTCCATTCCTGATTAGTTAATAAATGGTCCAAAGACAGAGATATTTTTAATAGTTTACAGTTTTAATAGTTTAAGTAGTTCGTAATTCACTTGGTTGTAGGCTTTGTATTTCACTAAACTTGAATTGCTTGTAGTATTGTTTTGGTATTTCTTCTAAGTGCCAGCAGATGGCAGCACAAAAATGAACAAATTGGAGCAAGTGGACAAATCAAATATTAAAACCTGTGTTCAAGCCAGTCCCCAAAAGACAGATATCATATGTTTTCGTGGCTCTGTGATAACTAACAGAGTATTTAAAATGTAATGGAGTGTGGCCGGCGCCGTGGCGTAACAGGCTAATCCTCTGCCTTGCGGCGCCGGCACATCCAGTTCTAGTCCCTGTTGGGGCGCCAGATTCTATCCCGGTTGCCCCTCTTCCAGGCCAGCTCTCTGCTGTGGCCTGGGAAGGCAGTGGAGGATGGCCCAAGTCCTTGGGCCCTGCACCCGCATGGGAGACCAGGAGAAGCACCTGGCTCCTGGCTTTGGATCAGCACGATGCGCCGGCCGCAGCGGCCATTTGGAGGGTGAACCAACGGCAAAAAGGAAGACCTTTCTCTCTGTCTTTCTCTCTATCCACTCTGCCTGTCAAAAAAAAAAAAAAAGTAATGGAGTGAAATGGACATTCTGAGATTCAATGATTGTCTACAGCCGTTGTCGCTACTGTTGAGGAATAGTGCTTTTTTCTTCATACTATTTGTCAAACTCTTTACTTAGGGTACGATTAACCTTATGAGTATAAAGTAAACTGAAAATAGATCTTTGTAAAAATTAAGACCGGAATAGGAGAGGTAGGAGGAAGGAGGATTGTAGCTTGGGCAGGAGGGAGGGTAGAGTGGGAAATATCACTATGTTCCTAAATCTGTAAATATGAAAGACATGAAACCTGAATATCTTAAATAAAATTAAAAAAAAAAAAACTTGTGGTCAACTCTGAACTATAAGTTGTTGTGGTGTACAGGGAAAATACAAAACAGAGAAATTTCACAGAGAAGAGGAATTATACATGGTCTTTGAAGACTAATTTAGAATATCCTTCTTAGGACCAAAATTGAATGAAATTCGGAGTATTCAAGACAGGTGGAACTCTAAGTTCACAAACTTTACAGTGAGGTGTGAGCAGGCATGTCTCAAAGTGGTAAAAGACAAAAAAAAAAAAAAAGGCTGGGAAAGTAGACCAAATAAAGTGTTTTATGGATCATGTGTACTTTGCTAAAGAGGGAGAGGCAGAAAGAGAGAGAGATGAGATCTTCCATCTGCTGGTTCACTCCCCAATAGCTACAACTGCTGGGGCTGGGCCCAGGAAAAGCCAGGAGCCTAGAGTGTCTTCTGGATCTCCCATGTGAGTTCAGGGAACCAAGGACTAGGACATCTTGAGCTGCTTTCTCAGGTGCATTAGCAGGGAGCTGAATTGGAAGTGGAGCAGCCAGGTCTCCAACTGGCACCCATATGGGATGCAGGCAACACAGGAGGTGACTTTATTTGCTACTCCACAATACCAGCCCCAAATCTAGAACTCAAAATCACTGTCTCAATAAGCTTGCCAAACTCCAGTATCATTATCTGAAAATCCAGCTTTTAACAGTGGGCATCTCAAAGGGATTTTGTGAAAATTAAATGAAATTATAAAGCACTTAACCTAGCCTGTTTGATTGTTATCTATGATTCTTATTATAGAAATATTAGGATTGTACAAAGGATATGTGCTTGAGAATGGAAACTAAATTAAACAAAGAAATATCTTATCTGCAGCTATTTTTAGCACTATAATAACATTCTCAGATATTTAAATTATATCATTACCACCTGAAGAGCAAAACAGCTGTTGAAAGATGCTATTAAACTGAAGTTATATCTCCATTCTATTAACATTAGGAAGACATTCTTTCTTGTTGGATAACAGAAGCAGAGTTCTCACACAGTCTTTTGTTCTCTCAATAAATAGACATCATGTGCTTTCTATGCTGTGCTAGGCCAAAAGTCAACCAGACCTGAGTGATCTTCAAAATTTAAATGAAATAAGTGTTTATTCTCAAGAAAATAAAAAGTCATGCATATTAAAAAGTCAAAGGCAAACTAACATACACAATCTGAGAATGTAGTTTTTATAAATGTTGCAAATAAATGGATTTCTACTGAATATTACATAGTTGATAAGCCACAGTTTCAAGGTAAATTCAATTATAATTTATAACTTTTTAATTATTGGTGCATTTTATTCCTTTTTGGGTAATAATATTCTAGTTAAATTATGATCAGTTTATAAAGTTGTCAATCTCTTTCCAAGGCAAAAACATAATAGATGCATCACCATGAAATAATTTATCTTCAGAAGGACTTTTACTATTTTTTCCTCATTATTATCAATTTGTCTGACAAGCTAAACTTTAAGACAAAGAGCAATTTACAATTGTTTTTAAACTATGTTGATTTCTAAAATTACTTAAATTAGTTTTTGGAATTGATTTGATGATTTTTAAGGGAAGTTCAGATTTATGCTGTTACCGGGAAGTGTAGTTTCTTTCAGAGGCTCAATGAAATGTTTGCTTTCAGCTTTTTGAAGGCAAATATATTTCAAATGATGCATAACCACTTCCTCTTAGAATTTAATGCTCTGTATGCAAACATTTAAAAATTAAGTTTAGAAATGCGTTATTAACAAACAAATTTAACATTTTACACAGTATATATTTACTCCATAAAAGAAACTTAAATATGTTTTGGGGCTAAAATTAAATAGTGTGGCAATACTTAAATCTTCAGAGTTTAGATTGAAATAGCGGGTATCTATTAACATTTTAAAAGAATTTCAGAAAAGATGTTTTTAAATTGCTCACCACACACACCCTTTCAGAGGACTTTGATGGGGATGGATTGACAGTGGATTTTTCCCCCATTATCATGCAAAACAAAAATAAAAAAAAAAAACTACTGACTTCTCTTCCATACTTCTAAGTCCCATCGCTATTCAGTGTTAAGGTTTTGGGTAATGAACCATTTGTTCATGGGAAACTCAACATTTACTAGATGCCAGTATATAGTCTAGAAACATCTTAAAGATCAATATGCCTGCATTAGGGGATTATAACAAAATGTCATCTCTTCATCAGATATTTTCCAAGATTATTGAAATATTAAAAATCTACCTGGAAAACAAATGTAATCTCCTCAATCAGCTCCAGAAAACGCAGCGCGCGTTCCAAATCAGAATCGAGATGGTTTGTCCTTCTAGGGTACCTGTACGTTAAACTCAGCCTGGCTTCCTCGGGATTGGCTGTTGCCGTGGTTACGCTTTGTTTAGAAGCTCTGGGCTCGGTCTTCCAAGGGAGCACAGGCGTTTCGCTGCTGGTGGGTGAGCCCGGCCCGTGGAGGCTGACATTCGTGTCGGGGGGCGGCGAGGCAGTGCTTCGGCAGCGCAGACGGAGGCGGGCCCCTCACGGTCAGGGCCGCGCGTCCAGGAAAAAAAAAGGGACCGCGCAGTTCCACACGGGGCAGGGATTTTCGCAGCTCTCCTGGACTTGAAAGTCCTGAGGATTCGTGGGAACGCCCTCCAGGCCGCCCCGATACTCACCCAGTCATAGTTCTTTTCGTGTCTGCCTCCCTGCTGGCCTCCCTAGTTCCCCGTCCCACACATAATTTCCGGTGACCTTATGAAGATTTCCCGCCTTGTCGTTTATGGGGGCTGAGGTGAGGCGCCGATCTTAGGCTGCTTCGTGTGTTGTCAGCTTTCGCTCATTCCAAGGGATTCGTTGTCACCCTGAAGTAATCCACTGTAGTCCGTTGACAGTGGGACCCAACGAGGGCTGCACTTGTCCTGTGTCGAATCAGTAGCTGAAGGTGGCAGTTTGAGGGCTTGGAATGCAGCTAGTCAGAATGGAGCCGTGCGGGATCTGTACTGTCTGTCGAGGAATTAGTATGCAAAACAAGAATGTAAAGGATTAATTTTTATGTTCATCACATGTCGAGATAACATTTTGCGTGCATTGGGTCAAATAAGCTGCTAAACTGACTTTTACCTGTTGCATCTGTGCTCAAATACATAACTGAGCAGGGTTCACCTGAAGAGCCAGTAGGTAAGCACAAAAGGCCTCGAAAGGAAATGGTTCTCACCGTCACCCTACTCTCCTGTCTCTGCCTCTACCAAGCGTCTTGTGTCTTCCTGTATTTTATAAGCACAGTGAAAGAAAATTTCCAATCGTAATCTTTGACAAAGCTTTGGAATCGCCCTGTCGGTTCAATTACAGCATAGCACTCTGTAGTGGTTCTGTATGGGTTTTTGTTTTGTTTGCATTGGAGAGGGCATCTGGTGAGTAAACATATTTTTAGGTAAGCTTTAAAAATTACCAAGGAGTATGTATTCACGGTACACATAAAAACAACTCGACGTAAAGATACTGAGGGAAATTTAAAAATTCCTGTTTCTTCGTTTCTTTGCCAGAAAACAAGAGGATGTGTACGTGTGTTTACCTAAAAAAAGATGTTACTCCTCTTGCTTTTCTGCCACTTGTTTTTGAATTAGTCTTTGTTGGCTTCCTTCCCACAAGAGTATAGTAAATGCACCCATATTTAAAAGGGCTCACATAGTATTCTATGGATCCATGATAATTTATGTAACAGTTTTCTTATTGGAAATTTAGAATATCATTAACTAAATTTTTATGAAGGTGATTATAGATTAAAGGGCAGTTTAAAGAAATAATACAGAAATATCATTTGCACACTTAGTCCAATATCTGCCAATGGTAATATTTTGTAAAGTCTAGTTTGATTACAGAATATTGACATTGATACACTCTAATCTTACCCATATTTCCTTGGTTTTTCTTGTACTCATTTGTATGTAAATTGTGTTCTGTATAATTTGTATCACCTTAATATGTTTATTCATCTACTACCACAATTGCTGAACAGTTCTAACTCCAGAAAGATGCCTCCCATTATACTTTATAGCTGTAACTCTTTACCTCCGACATCAACTACTCTCAACTCCTTAATCACCGATCCGTGTTCCATTTATCAAATTATAAAATCATATAGTGTGCTATCTTTTTTTTTTTCACTTAGCATGAATCCCTGGAGATTGATGGAAGTTTGTCAGCATTGCTGCATGCTGCTTAAAGGTGTTTTAATGCTAATTATCCCCATGAGGATAATCAAGTTTCATGATTTTAGAAGACAGCGCAATTTCTCCCTTAAAGAAATAACAGAGTAGTGTTAGCTTTGATTACTTTATTGTCAACTATTAAAAAAATGAATGAATGGAGGGATCTTTGTATCTTTGATACATGGTACAGTATAATATGATGTGAGGAAAGTTTGTTTAATTAAAATTATGTTAACATTAGAACATAAGAATTGCTCTGACAAATTAAAATACCTGCAGTTTTTATTGATATACTTTTTCCCTAAATGGTTCTTTTGTGAAGAATGATGGAAGACGATGATGAGGCAAAACTCCAAGAAGAAATAGAAGCTGAGCTGGATAAAATCAGCATTTCCTCCTTAGAAGAAGATGAGGTTGAGAGTGATCCAAAATCAGACACCGAGAGTGATGACAGTGATACAGTAAGTGATAACTGTTGCACTTTTGAGGTTTTTTATAGGAGGAGAGCTTTTAGCAGAAATAATACTTTTCTAAAGATGATTAGTGAATTTGCCATAAACATTTTGAAGAACCCTTTCCAATTTATCCAATTCAATTTGGTCTTTTCCATTAGTCTGTCAATTTTACTATATAGTAATTTACATTTTAAAATATTAAATGGGTCAAATTCCCTTCACTGTTTTACTCTTTCAAACTATTCCTAACTAAACTTTTCCAACATACTGGTTTTGTAAGTTTTCAAAAAGCAATTCCATTTTATTATGATTTCAATAAACCTGTATTTTACATTATATCTTTTAATCCAAAGTTAATTAAAGTGAGACAAAGTGTGCTGGAATTCTTCATTTGAGTATGAAATCCAAAATTCTGGCATTACTACATTTTATCTTTATATGTATATATTTATATATAAATACGAAAATTTTGAAGCTCTTCTGATTTAACTAAGATGCCTCACAATTATTTGTAGAATTAATTTGGAATTCATTTATATATTATTACCAAATTATTAATTAAGGGCTTAAATGTTAGAAATTAGAGATTGTATTTCGTAGTACAAAGCAACAACCTTATAATCCAGGTGTCTTAACATCCTCTTAATTAAATAAAATTAAATAAAAAGTAAAAATCTCAATATAGAAAGGAGCACAGAAGATTAGGGATGATATTTTGTCAGTATCTTCAGTATACTGCATTATTGGGAGTAACTATGGCAGAGAGTTTTGCTTATTTCTCTACAGTGCTAATGGAAACGTAACATTTTATCTCTGTGTTGATTATTCTTAATTCTATGCAATGAATCCCATTAGCACAGAGAGTAAAAATCTTGCTAAAAATCTTAAATTTAATATATGGAGCCAGCGCTGCAGCTCACTAGGCTAATCCTCCACCTGCGGCATGGGCACACCGGGTTCTAGTCCCTGTCGGGGCTCCGGATTCTATCCTGGTTGCCCCTCTTCCAGTCCAGCTCTCTGCTGAGGCCTGGGAAGGCAGTGGAGGATGGCCCAAGTCCTTGGGCCCTGCACCCGCATGGGAGACCAGGAGAAGCACCTGGCTCCTGGCTTCGGATCAGCGAGGTGCGACGGCCGCAGTGCAACGGCCACAGCGCACAGGCCGCAGTGGCCATTGGGGAGTGAACCAACGGAAATTAAGACCTTTCTCTGTGTCTCTCTCTCTCACTGTCCACTCTGCCTGTCAAAAAAAAAAAAAAAGAAAAAAATTTAATATATGGAAACCTAGTATGGATGAAAGAAAATTTTTAAATGATAATAGACACATGTAATGTTGGTATGTATCAGAAACATCTGTATTTATTCACTAACATATTATTTTAGGTCCCTCAGTGAAGTTTACTAATACTATATATATATATATAGTATTACTATATTAGTATATAGTATATACTAATCATATATAAAATGTGAAAATTCAAGCTTTTTGTTCAAATTATCCCTAAAAGTTTCAGATGTTTGCTAATATGAATATTATGTCTTTATATATTTTCTAACTAGTTATTTTGTTTACTGAGAAAATAATTTCATTTTCATATTTTATATACTGATATGAATATATTTAGCTATTTAATAAATTTGCATATTGATTTGCAGAGGCTATATTGGGAGACTATGTAATAGTTCATAAATGTTTCTAAATTTGTGTTAAAGTAAGTTTTAGAAAATATTAAATAATTATGAAAGGTATCAGTAGTTCACTAAATATTTTGTCATCAAGACTGCAGTTTTGATTAATATTGGTAATATTTATTTGAAGTTGAAATTAATCTAAAAATACATACAGCGTTTGAGAGCACTTAAACATTTTTTTAAAAGCATTTAGTAGTTACGATACCATTTAAGACACGCATGTCCAGTTTTCCATATTGGAGTTCCCTATTGGAGCAATGGCTCCTGACTTTAGCTTCCTACTAATGCAGTCCCTGGGAGGCAGCAGTGATGGCTGAGTTGACTGAGTTCCAGCCACCCTTGTGGGAGACCTGGATTATGTTCCCTGCTCCCAGCTTCAGCCTGGTCTAGCCCTGGCCATTGAGGCCATTTGGGGAGTAATCCAGCAATTTTAAGAATAAGTACATGAAAATAGCCTCTAATGAAGTTAATGAGAATGATGGATAAATTAACTCTTTTAACTTATTTTCTTGTAATTTTCCAGAGAAGAATAATCATGTGAAAATTAAAAGACGTTTTATCCAAATAAGGGCTGTTTATGTAAGCCTTTTTACCACATGCATATCTTTATTCATATTTTTGGTGTGGAATGAAGGGCGCAATATTTGACATATAATTTAAATAATAAACATTTTTACAGTTTCTTTTATTATTCACACTTTCAGAGTTTAGATGAATTTCCAGAGTCAGTTCTTCACTATATTAACATCATAAAGAACAAAAGTAAAACAGTTGAAGAGCTCATTCTTCAGGACTTAGAAGAAGTTGATGTTTTAAGTAAGTAGAGTTGTCATTTGCTTGACAAATAAGTTTTCTGTAAGCATAAATTAATTGTTAATTGGAAAATAAATTTCTTAAGATTCCCATTTCTCGCTGTGTATTAGGCTACTTCAGAATATTTGTGGGGAAAATGGAACTAAAAGATATTTATTTTGATACAAAATTTTTTGAAATCTGTAGTTTTGACGTGAACATATTTCATATGCTTATATTTCAAAACAATTAAACTTATTTTTTAAGTTTATTTTACATAGAGTTTTTGAAGTACTGATGTATGTCTGCTGGATTTGCTTCATTCATTTTTCCCTTACTAATTTCCTATGTCTCCAATAAATACTAACCACAAATAGCTTGTTTCTCTAGCCTTAATACCAGATAGTCTATTACTTTACATTAATGAAGGTTCATCAGGAAAGTGTTTTAAAATATCAACATTTATGTCTTTTTAGATAAAAATACAATCATTTGTATCAAAAACCCAAGGATTTTTTATTGGTTTGACCTGAGAAAATTTACTTCTGGGAATTATTGTAAGACTAATTAAGAGATCCGAGATTTAACTAGAATTAATTATAGTTTGGTTTTTAGGAGAGATGGCCATAATCTCAGTGTACAATAAGATCTTGATTTGTCTGATGATGTATCCGTTATGAAAGATAACTTAGACAAATATTTAATTACATAAAAATGTTCATGGTGTATTGTATTTATTTTCAAATTCAGTGCCAGAAATGCAAATATTAGAATGAATTGTTATGTGGATATTCATAGATATTTAGCCTACAAACATTACTGTGAAACAGGATCTGTCCTAGCCACTGAGCATTACAAAGTCCTGCTGTAGTGTTCCAGTGTGGGGAGATAGACAACAAACAAATAAACATGTAATATTTCAATAGTGATAACTACTATGAAGGAAAATATTCAAGCTATAATGGAATAGAGATGGGGGGTTGCTGTTTTATATGTGGTAGTAAGGGAAGGAAGCTTCAAGCTTTTTTTTTTCCTTTGCATCAATATGAATGTATATATAAAGACTGACTATATATGTTTCCAATGCGACAGTAATTAATCTATGGTAGAATTGTGATGAATTTTAAGTATTTTTTACTAATGTTTATACAGTGAAAATATATTATGCACATATTGTCATATAGTCTAGTTATGTCTAAATGATGAAAAATCAAAGCAAACACAATTAAAATGTATTGTATGAATAGAAATATAGCTACAATAATAGTAGCAGTTCAAAAATTATGTCATCTCATGTGGATTTTGATCATCTCAGTAAATAATTTTCTAAGAAAATTCTTATTACCACAAATTTTAAAAAGTTTAAAAGATTAAATCAATAATATAGCAAAATATGTAGAGGGGGATTTCTTAGCTACTGTTAAGCTAGAGAGAATTTTATGATGGAGTTATACAATCTATAAAGGAGAAAACGTTCACATATTATATAATAATTCATTTATTATAAGTTATTTTATCAAAGATGTAGATGAATCGCACATAAGGCTAATTTCATTTATGTATAGATGTATTGATTAGGATTCTGAGTTGCAGGAAACAGAGCCACTCTAGTTTTTCTAAAGAGTTAAGTGCTTTTTAAAAAATTTTCCTAGGTACAGTAGATGTTCTGAATACTTATTCTGTGAAACAGAGTGATTTAAAGCAGTTTATAACTATCTTTGTTGTTCTGTTAGTTGACTAGTCTCAGCTGGGAGGTTCCTGTTTGGTTTTTTTTTTTTTTTCCATTTAAGATAAAAAATTTCATGTTTTCATTTAACTTTTATTTAATAAATATAAATTTCCAAAGTACAGATTTTGGATTATAGTGGCTTTTTTCCCCCCATAACTTCCCTCCCACCCGCAACCCTCCCGTCTCCCGCTCCATCTCCCATTCCATTCACATGAAGATTCATTTTCAATTATCTTTATATACAGATGATCAATTTAAGCTGGCGCGCGGCTCAATAGGCTAATCCTCCGCCTTGCGGCACCAGCACACCGGGTTCTAGTCCCGGTCGGGGAGCTGGATTCTGTCTTGATTGCCCCTCTTCCAGGCCAGCTCTCTGCTGTGGCCAGGGAGTGCAGTGGAGGATGGCCCAAGTGCTTGGGCCCTGCACCCCATGGGAGACCAGGAGAAGCACCTGGCTCCTGCCATCGGATCAGCGTGGTGTGCCGGCCACAGCGCGCCAGCCGCGGCAGCCATTGGAGGGTGAACCAACTGCAAAAGGAAGACCTTTCTCCTTGTCTCTCTCTCTCACTGTCCACTCTGCCTGTAAAAAAAATAAAATAAAAAAAGATCAATTTAGTATATACTAAGTAAAGATTTCAAGAGTTTGCACCCACACAGAAACACAAAGTGTAAAGTACTGTTTGAGTACTGGTTATAGCATTAATTCACATAGTACAACACATTAAGGACAGAGATCCTACATGAGGAGTAAGTGCACAGTGACTCCTGTTGCTGAATTAACAAATTGACACTCTTGTTTATGGCATCAGTAATCACCCTAGACTCTTGTCATGAGTTGCCAAGGCTATGGAAGCCTTTTGAGTTTGCCAACTCCGATCTTATTTAGGCAAGGTCATAGTCAAAGTAGAGGTTCTTCTCTCCTCCCTTCAGAGAAAGGAACCTCCTTCTTTGATGGCCCAATCTTTCTACTGGGATCTCACTCGCTGAGAACTTTCATTTAGTTTTTTTTTTCTTGCCAGAGTGCCTTGGCTTTCCTTGCCTAAAATACTCTCATGGGCTCTTCAGCCAGATCCAAATGCCTTAAGGGCTGATTCCAAGGCCAGAGTGCTGTTTAGGACATCTGCCATTCTATAAGTCTGCTGTGTATCCCGCTTCCCATGTTGGATCGTTCTCTCCCTTTTTTATTCTATCAGTTAGTATTAGCAGACACTAGTCTTGTTTATGTGATCCCTTTGACTCTTAAACCAATCAGTATGATCAAATGTGAACTGAAACTGATCACTTTGACTAGTGAGATGGCTTTGATCAAGGGTCTAAAACCAATTCCTAGAGTAAGGACCATCTATACAATAAATGGTGCTGGAAAAACTGGATTTCCATGTGCAGAAGCATGAAGCAAGACCCCTACCTTACACCTTACACAAAAATACACCCAACATGGATTAAGGATCTAAATCTATGACCAGACACCATCAAATTATTAGAGAACATTGGAGAAACCCTGCAAGACATAGGCACAGGCAAGGACTTCTTGGAAAAGACCCCAGAGGCACAGGCATTCAAAGCCAAAATTAACAATGGAATTGCATCAAATTGAGAAGTTTCTGTACTGCAAAAAAAAAAAAAAATCAGGAAAGTGAAGAGGCAACCGACAGAAAAGGAAAAAAATATTTGCAAACTATGCAACAGATAAAGGATTAATAACCAGAATCTACAAAGAGATCAAGAAACTCCACAACAACAAAACAAACAACCCACTTAAGAGATGGGCCAAGGACCTCAATAGACATTTTTCAAAAGAGGAAATCCAGATGGCCAACAGACACATGAAAAAGTGTTCACTAGGATCACTAGCAATCAGGGAAATGCAAATCAAAACCACAATGAGCTTTCACCTCACCCCGGTTAGAATGGCTCACATACAAAAATCTATCACCAACAGATACTGGCGAAGATGTGGGAAAAAAGGGACACTAACCCACTGTTGGTGGGAATGCAAACTGGTAAAGCCACTATGGAAGTCAGTGTGGAGATTCCTCAGAAACCTGAATATAACCCTACCATTCAACCCAGCCATCCCACTCCTTGGAATTTACCCAAAGGAAATAAAATTGGCTGGTGGAACTAGAAATGTGCCAGGGGATTTCAGCTCAGTCTTATCAAGGAGGCAGGTACCAATGCCAGCGCACTTGGTAAAGTGATAAGTATAAATACACAACCGATCAAAAAGATAGGGTATGTGTCGAAGAGATTTCACAAATAAGACCAGTGTAAGCAAATAATGAAGGATAGAATTCAAAGAGAGAGAATGATCCTGCGGGGGAAGCAGGACACACAGCAGACTCATAGAATGGCAAACGCCCAAAACAGCACTCCTGCCTCAGAATCAACTCTTGGGACATTCGGATGTGGCTAAAAGGTCCATGAGAGTCTCACAGGCATGGAAAGCCATGACACGGTGGCAAAAAACAATCTAAATGAAAGACCCTGGTGAACAAGACCCCAGCAGAAGGAACAGGCCATCAAAGAGTGAGGTGCCTTTCTCTGAAGGGAGGAAGGAACCTCCACTGTGATAGGGCCTTGACTAAACAAGTTCAGAGTCGGTGAACTCAAGGGGCTTCCATAGCCTAGACAGATCATAGCAAGAGTCTCGGGTGACTGCTGACGTCATAAATACGAGTGCCAATTGTTAAATCAACAACGGGAGTCACTGGGTACATGCTCCCCACGTAGGATCTCTGTCCTTAATGTATTTTACTATGAAACTTAAAAACAACACTACTAGTCGAACAATACCCTATACCTTGTGCGGTTGTGTGAGTGCAGCCTGTTGAAATCCTTGCTTAATATAAACTAAGTTGATCTTCTGTATATGAAGGTAATTGAAAATGAAACTTGATGAAGGGCAGGATGGGAGAGGAAGTAGAGAGGGGAGGGCTGTGGGAGGGAGGGAGGTTGGGGGGGAAGCCACAACAATATAAAAGTTGCACTTTGTAAATTCACGTTTATTAAATAAAAAAAAAAAGGAAATAAAATTGGCAAACAAAAAAGCGATCTGCACCTTAATGTTTATTGCAGCTCAATTCAGAATAGCTAAGACCTGGAATCAACCTGCCCATCAACAGTAGACTGGATAAAGAAATTATGGGACATGTACTCTATAGAATACTTTACAGCAGTAAAAAACAATGAAATCCGGTCATTTGCAACAAAATGGAGGAATCTGGAAAACATTATGCTGAGTGAAATAAGCCAGTCCCAAAGGGACAAATATCATGTTTTCCCTGATTGGTGACAACTAACCGAGCACCAAAAAGGAAAACTGCTGAAGTGAAATGGACTCTATGAGAAACAGTGACTTGATCAGCCCTTGTCCTGACTATTGATGAACAACTTAATACTTTATCCCTTTTATTATTTTTTTATCTACTTAATACTATTGGTTGAACTCTTTAATTAACACACATTTATTCTTAGGTGTTTAAATTTAACTGAAAAGTGATCCCTGTTAAATATAAGAATGGGAATAAGAGAGGGAGGAGATGTACAATTTGGGACATGCTCAATCGGACTTGCCCCTAATGGTGGAGTCAAAAACATGCCATGGGATTCCAATTCAATCCCATCAAGGTGGCATGTACCAATGCCATCTCACTAGTCAAAGTGATCAGTTTCAGTTCACAATTGATCATAATGATAGGACTAAGAGTCAAAGGAATCTCATGTTTTCAAATATACAAATTTAAGAACATAGTGGTACTTCCTACCCCACCCTTCCCCCTGCCCACACTCCCATGTTTCCTCATTCCTCTCTTACTTCCTCCCTTAATTTTTACAACGATCTACTTTCAGTTTATACTCATAAGATTAACCCTATACTAAGTAAAGAGTTAAACACATAGAAGAAAAAAGCACTGTTCTAAGCAGTAGAGAAAAGGGCTGTAAACAATCATGGAATCTCAAAATACGAATTTCACCTCTACATATTCCATTTTTGGTAGTCTATTATTTACCACTGCTGAGGGAAAACAAATGATATTTGTCCTTTTGGGATTGCCTTATTTCACTAAGTATACTGGTTTCCAGTTGCATCTGCTTTTTTTTTTTAAAGATTTTTATTTATTTATTTGAGAGGTAGAGTTACAGACAGTGAGAGGGAGAGACAGAGAGAAAGGTCTTCCATCTGTTGGTTCTCTCCCCAATTGGCCACAATGGCCGGAGCTTTGCTGATCTGAAGTCAGGAGCCAGGAGCTTCTTCCAGTCTCCCACATGGGTGTAGGGGCCCAAGGACTTGGGCCATCTTCTACTGCTTTCCCAGGCCACGGCAGAGAGCTGGATTGGAAGAGGAGCAGCCGGGACTAGAACCGGTGCCCATATGGGATGCTAGCACCGCAGGCAGAGGATTAACCTACTGCGCCACCGCGTCAGCCCCAGTTGCATCTGTTTTTTTTACAAAAGACAAGACATAATCTTTTTTATGGCTGAGTAGTAATCCATTTTCTTTAAACACACCCACACATATACATACCACAGTTTCTTTATCCACTCATCAGTTGATAGACATCTAGATTGATTCCATATTGTAGCTACTGTGAATTCAGCTTCAATATATGTGCAGGTACAGATAACTCTTTCATCTGCTGATTTAATTGTCCTTGGGTAAATTCCCAGGAGTGGGATTGCTGGGTCATTTGGTATATCTATTTTCTGAGATATCTCCAAACTGTCTTCCACGATGGCTGTACCAGTTTATATTCCCACCAACAGTGGATTAGGATACCTTTTCCCCCACATAATCACCAGCATTTATTGTTTGTTGATTTCTGTATGAGAGCCGTTCTTTTTTTTTAATTGTTGATTGTTATTTATTTACTTTTTTTTTTTTAAAGATTATTCATTTGGAAGTCAGAGTTACACAGAGAGAGGAGAGGCAAAGAGAGAGAGAGAGAGAGAAAGATTAAAAAAGAGAGAGAAAGAGGTCTTCCACCTGATGATTCACTCTCCAACTGGCTGCAATGGATGGAGCTGTACCAATCTGGAGCCAGGAGCTTCTTCTGGGTCTCCCATCTGGGTGCAGGGGGCCAAGGACTTGGGCCATCTTCTACTGTTTTCCTAGGCCATAGCAGAGAGCTGAATCAGCCCCAATACAGTGCAGTCTTTAAAAGAAAAATCTTAAGGGGGATCAGCTCAGCTGTAACTCTGTGACCGATAATATGAGGTCTATTTCCAGTCTCTCCTCCTCCATTTCCAATCCAGTTCCTTGCTAATTCACCTGAAACACCACGGGAAGACTGACACACAACTTGGGTCCCTGAACCCAGCTGGGAGATGTGGTCTACAAGTCAATTTTTTTCCAGTCCAAGGTTGTTTGATAACTGCCCTGTAGTATGTGTTGAAATCTGATATTGTGATGCTTCCAGATTTTTTGTTGTTGTTGTTATTTGAAATTGCTTTAGCTATTCGGAGTCTCTTGTGTTGCCTTATTAATTTCAGCATCGTTTTTCTAGATCTGAGGAGAATGTCATTGTTATTTTCATTGGGATTGCATTGAGTGTGTAAATTGCTTTCCATCATATGGACATTTTGATGAT
This sequence comes from Lepus europaeus, assembly GCF_033115175.1. Lineage (NCBI taxonomy): Eukaryota > Metazoa > Chordata > Mammalia > Lagomorpha > Leporidae > Lepus > Lepus europaeus. The sequence continues at coordinate 35,682,856 of NC_084836.1, read as the reverse complement.
ATTAGTTCTTCCGATCCATGAACATGCAAGATTTTTACATTTCTTGTATCTTTTTCTATTTGTTTCCTTAATGTTTTATGGCTTTCATCATAGTATCTTTCTTTTCCTTTGTTAAATGTATAACCAAGGTATTTAATGTATTTAATTCTTTGTATCCATGTTGAGTGGGACTGATTTTGGAGGTTGTTTCTCAGCCATAGTTGTTTCTGTATACAAAGGCTATTGATTTTTGTGTGTTAATTTTATATCCAGCCATTTTGCCAAACACATTTATGAGTTCCAGTAGTCTCTTAGTGGAATTTCTTGGTTCTTCTGTATATATAGAATCATGTTATCTACAAATAGAGATAATTTGACTTATTCCTTTCCAATTTCTATCCCTTTGGTTTCTTTTTCTTGCCTAATGGCTCTGACTAAAACTTGCAGGAGTACATTGAATAGCAATAGTGAAAGTGAATATCCTTGTCTGGTTCCATATCTTAGTGGAAATGTGTCCAACTTTTCCGCATTCAATGAGCTGCTGGTTGTGGGTTTGTCAAAAACTGCATTGATTGTGTTGAGGAATATTCCATGTATACCCAGTTTCTCATCATGGAAGGATATTGTATTTTATAGAATGCTTTCTCTGAATCTATTGAGATAATCATATGGTTTTTATTCTTCAGTCTGTTAATGTGATGTATCACATTTATTGATTTGTGAATGTTGAACCATCCCTGCATACCAGGGGTAAATCCTACTTGGGCCAGGTGAATGATCATTCTAATAGGTTCAATTAGCTAGTATTTTGTTGAGCATTTTTGCCTCTGTGTTCTTCAGAGATATTGGACTATAGTTGTCTCTCTCTGTTATATCTTTTTCTGGTTTAGGAATTATGTTGATGCTAACCTCATTGAAGGAATTGGGTGGATTCCTGCCCTTTCAATTGCTTTGAATAGTTTGAGAAGAATTAGAATTCGTTCTTCTTTTAGTGAAGCCATTCGGTTTTGGGTTTTTCAGTGTTGGGAGGGTCTGTATTAATGATTCAATCTCTGTTTTGGTTATTGGTCTGCTTAGGTTTTCTCCTTCTTCATGACTCAGTTTTGGTAGATTGTATTTGTCTAAGAATCTATCCATTTCTGCTAAGTTTCCCAACTTGTTGGCATATAGCTATTTGTAGTAACTCCTCAGTGGTTTTTTTTTTTTTTAATTTCTGAGGTATCTACTTTTTTATCTGTGATTTTATTGATTTGAGTTTTAAACCTTGTTTTTGGTTAGTCCAGTCAATAATGTATCAAATTTATTTATTTTATTTTTTTAAAAAAAGCCCTCCATTTCACTGATCTTTTGTACTTTTTTCTTTTTCATTTTGTTTATTCCTCTCTAATTTTAACTATTTCTTCCCTCCTACTAATTTTGAATTGGTTTGTTGTTGTTTTTCTAGGTCTTTGAGATGCAAACTTTTCTAATGTCTTGATGCCTTTCTAATGTCTTGATGTAGGCACCAATTGCTATAGACTTCCCTCTTAACATTGCTATTCCTATATCCCATAAGTTTGATATGTTGTATTGTCATCTTCATTCATTTCCAGATTTTTTTTATTTACCTTTGATTTCTTCTATGACCCACTGTTCATTCAGGAGCATGTTGTTCAGTCTCCATGTGTTTGCATATTTTCCAGAGACTTTTAAGTTGTTAATTTCCTGATTCATTCTATTGTGGTCAGAAAAGATGCATGGCTCGATGTAAATTTTTAAAAAAATTTATGATATTTGCTTTATGGCCTAGAATATGGTCTATCCCAGAGAAAGTCCCATGCACTGATGAAAAGATTGTGTATTCTGCAACTATGGGGGGAAAATGTTCTGTAGATAATAGGTAAGTCCATTTGGTAAATAGTGTCAATTAGCTCTATTGTTTCTTTGTAGATTTTCTATCTAGTTGATCTGTCCATCATTGAAAGTGTGGTGTTGAAGTCCCCCATTACTATTGCATTGGAGTCTATGTCTCCCTTTAGATCCATTAACATTTGTCTAAAAGAGCCAGCACCTTGGTGTTAAGTGCTTATAGTCACATCTTCCTGTTGAATTGATCCCTTAATCACAGCACAATGCCCTTCTTTGTTACTTTGAACAGTTTTTGTTCTAAAGCCTATTTTGTCTGCTATTAGAATGGCTACACCTGTTCTTTTTTGCTTTGTTAGCATGGAATATCTTTTTACATCCTTCCACTTTCAGTCTGTGTCTTTGTTGGTGAGGTATGTTTCTTGTAGTCAGCAGTAGATGGGTCTTGTTTTTCAATCCATTCAGCCAGTCTGTATTTTTAACTACATTCAAGATTTTTATTAATAAGTAATGACTTGGTCTTGCCATTTTTCCATAAATATTGCTATTTGCTTTGGATTTCCATTGTACTTTCACTGGGAGATTTTCTCCTTTCACATTCTTTCATACTGATGACTACCTTTCTATGTTTCTGTTTGTAGCACTTTTAAGCTGTACCCTGTTCCCTATCATGCAGTCACAGAGTTCCCACAGTCTCAGTACACAAGGCTCCCATAATCATGGGGTGCAGAAGATGTGTTCTGCCCTATTTCCCTATCCCATCCACAGAGAGAACAGAGACATTTGCAGAGCTGGCTGTCTGTGGGTGCTCCACTTGAGCCCTGGAGCCTGTGATATATTGAGAGGCTGGGTGCACGTCGCAGTCCTACGTGGGTGCTCAGCCACATGTCAACCCTCCCAGCCAGATTCAAAGTCAGTGGTGAACATGGGTTTTTCTCTCTGGTAAAATCCCCACAGCACATGCATACACGAGAACCACCACAGCTGCTGGTGGTGTCAAAATGACTCCTTCTTCCTGCCCATCTCTGGGGGTACACACAAAAGGCACTGTAGCAGCTACTAGAGTCAAAATGACACCTCCTCCTTGCTGCTTGCCAAGCATCCTTGTGGGTGTTGGGGGAAAAGAAATGGGACCATTTTTCTGGGTTAGATGGATATCCTGTGCTCCATTAGGACTCCAGGCCAGACTCAAAGACAGTGTGCTCTGCCAGGATGTCCCTCCAGCTATATCACCAATGGCGTGGGCTGCCTCAGTTTGCTCTCACCTCACTCTCCAAAGCTGGAGCTTCCTCTGGCTTTTGGCTGCAGGGATTGTGTGTGGTGTTCTTGCTTGTTGCTGCATGTCCTCACCTTCCATGCTGATCCGTGGTGTCCTTCTTCCTTCTGTCAAATTTCCACTGCAGATTTCTCTCCAACTCTCCCCTGGGAATGCACTTCTAAACTTTTGTGCTACTATTTTCCTCTCTCCTAAAGCAGTGTTTCCTTTCCCCACTCAGCCATCTTGGAATCTCTTTGCTTGTTTCCTTTTCTTTTTTATCCACTTATAGTAATAACATTGGTTAAATCTATAGTCTCATTCAAATGACTGGCAGTTGATGCTACTTGTTGGTTGGGGAGTTCACATGAGGCACTCAGCAGGGGGAACATCCTTGTAGCCTTTTGTCTTATACTTCTTGAAGCATGGCACATGGGTTATGAGAAGAAACATTCCAAGAGCAAACTGGCAACAGACCTAAGTGGAACTTCACAAGGTTTCTTACAACCTGTTCTCAGAAGTCATGCAGCATAACATCATTTCTATCACATGCTGATGGTTACACATGTCAAGCCTAGGTTCTACATGGGAGGGTCTTCTACTATACGCTTCTATCTCCTTCAAGTTCCCTTTATCACAGTCTTGGCCAGAAAGATACCTGCCCCTCTTTGTACATAATATTTAGAAATAAAGATATATTCAAATACATGTATTAATGGGTAGAGCATAAATAAGTCTTAGAAACTTAGTTGGAAAGCAATCTGAATAATGTTATTTTTTCTTTTTATTCAGCCTCTCACACAGGAAATCATGCCAGAAAGACTGTAAATAAGAGTTAAGAAGAAAATCTACTATCTCGGGAAAATTAGGTGTGAATAGTCAGTTAACCAGCAGGATAGTCTTCTGTATTTTACCATTAAATAACACAAAGAAACATAACTATATCTGTTTAGATAGCAGAAACTGGTATAATTTAACAAACCTTACAATAAGGAATAAATTCCACTTCAATCACATATTGGTAATTGTAACATTTTAAGTAATATTTTTATATTAGTTTTTATTTATTTGGGAGGCAGAGAAACATAGGGGGAGATAGACACACACACACACACACACATAAACACACCACAAATATACTTAGCTCCCATCTGGTTCACTCCCCAAATTCCCATAATGACCTGGATTGGTCTAGAGCCAGAACGAGGAGCTGGAAAGACAATTCAGATCTTCCAAATGGGTGGCAGGAACCCAGTTACTTGAGCTGTCACTGCTGCCTCATCTGCATTGGTAGGGAGATGGAGTTAAGAGCCAGAATGAGGAATTGGACCCACGCATTCCAGTGTGGGATGTAGGCATTTAAACCAGTAGGCTAAACACCTACTTTTAATATTTTCATTAAAATTTTTAGTATTTTGTACAAGATTGTGTAGCTGGTTTGTGGCAGGTGGAGACTTTCCTGATTTCTAGCCAAGTTGCCATTGTGATATCAAGCAAGGCCTGATGCTGTATGCGTAGAAAGTAAACTTCAGTCTAGAATATAAAATTATAAAGTACTTAATACATTTGTTACTTTTATTTTTAGAATAAAGACAACAGGTTCCTTCTGTTCTTTATTCTTTGTTATGTTTTGATTTACTTGTACCTATCAAGAATATTCTGTGATGGAATTTGACATTAAAGAATGATTATAAAATTGAGATTTTTAAATATGATATCCTATTCTTATATTGATATTATTATATTTTGCATCCTCTAGGCTGTAATTATGGAGGAGTTGCTAATAATCATAGATATTTAAAGATAGGAGTTTCAACTGAAAATAAAGAAAATCCGGATCAATTAATGAAGGTAAATATTCAACATTTGACTGAAAGTACTCAATATTACAGTCATAAGTTTGTCTTTCCCTCTTATGAAGGGTGAAAATTCACTGATTTTAAATTCATTAATTAAAATATTAACTATTTTAAGCAAATCATTTTGGTTTTATGGTTTACTCTGGTTTTATACTGTACAACCAGTCAAATTTTAATCTTTAAGAATATTATTCACTTCTTCACATGGGGTATATCCTAAGGGAGGTGTGAACCTCCTAGGGGAAGGCACTCTGTTGACTTTCATTACTTGGCTGGCCTGGGAGGAGAGCTGGCCAGGTAAAGGCAGGGGGCATCTCTAACAAGAAATTTACAGTTCTGCCTGTAATGTTGCTGACCCTACTTGACCATCCCCTCAGCTGCAGTGGTCACTTTGGAAGTTGGGCTGAGTGAAGGGCTTTTCAGCTTAGAGCCAATAAGATCTGTGGCTCTGACCTGGGCATCCTTCGACTCCAGGGCAGGTCCATTTCCAGTGATCCAACTCTTGGCAGAGATGCCAGGGCTCTTCACAAGCTGACTTCTGCTGAAGCCCAGGCTTACCACATTGAAAGCCACTGCAGTGGCCTGGCCTGTTGGGTCTGCTTGAGGGCAGATCACTGTACAGATCAGCCATTAATAGGCCTGCCACCCATTGCTTCTGATGCCGAGCTTTCTTTTCCTCCTGGTTTGTGTTAAAGCAGACCAGAGGATGCAAGTCAAGGGAGTGCCCGTGTCCCATCTCTAATCTTCAGTGGCCTGAACTACAAGTCTATAGTCACAGGCATGTTCTGTAGTAGTTTTTCTAAGGTAGACAATGCCCATGAGGAAAATTATATTCTCATTTTAAAACTTTCTTTCCCTTTGGTCTGAAAGGGAGGTTTTTTCTACTTACTGTATACTTCGCTGATGGCGAAGTGAATCTAGCTATGAGATTATTATTTAAGTTCTTATTTTGGCTATGCTATTACAGAAAAATGTTAGCCATCTCTTTTATAAGGTCTAAAGATTAAATTGTGCATCCTACAGATTCCTTTATAATAGAATTAGTTTCCTACCTTGAAGAGAATAGAGAAATGAAAGAACAAGTTGGGCTTAGAATAGAGAAATGAGGGAGCAAGTCCTAGATCGCTTGCTGACAATAGCAATATTACATGAATACTTAGCAAACCGTTTCAACCATTAGATAACAACTTAAGAAAACATTTACCAGAAGGTCCAATGCCTTCTATAAATTTTAAGAATCATGTATTTGAAAACACCTCTTAAATATCTAACATGGTGTAGTTTGTTTAGCCAGTAAACTTAAGCACAACCATATAAAATGTTTTTAGTTTCTACCAACAAGTCTAAAACATATGATACACAGATTCAGGTCACACAAATTAAAATGTATCTTTGATTGATTTTAGCAGCTTAAATTTATGGACAATCTTATCTATAAGCCATTTAAAATAAAACTCTGAATAAAATTTTCCCATGTGGACATACAATATGTACACACATATAACATAGCATAATAGACCAATATAGCAATTTTAATAATAGCTTTTAAAATCTTTAACTCTTTTTGTAGATTGCCAATTGATTTGAATTGCTTTTTGTTTTTAGTAACCTCAGTTAACCATACTTTCTCTCAGTTGGTACTGTTAATACATTATTGGCTTCATCTGTTTACAGAGCCATCCCAAAGTACTGAATACAATAGAAATGGCTGGAAAAAGTCCATAGGAACCTATAGGAGGACAGCTAAACACAGAACCAACAACGCTTTAGTTTTATGAGCAGCACATCATATATAACTGTGGATGACAAAAGACTTTAAGTCGCCATGTTTAAAATTATAAACTCATCAACCCACAAGAGGCACTTGCTTACTTCACAGTATTTTTGAAAGCACCTGTAGGATTTTACAAGTTTTTAACCCTTTAGGCCTCTGGGGCTTTCTCATTAAGATGACTATCATGTCTAGTAACACAAGATCATTAGACTTTTTAACTCTCAAACATTTGTATTAATAGCATTTTCCATTATAGAAACTTAAACTTCTCAGCCTTTTGACTAAGATCAAGTGTATAATATTAAAAGAGATTTAGGGGCCAGTGCTGTGGCATAGTAGGTTAGGCCTCTGCCTTTGGCACTGGCGTGCCATCTGGGTGTTGGTTTGATTCCCAGCTGCATCACTTTCAATCTAGCTCCCTGATAATGGCCTGGGAAAGCAGTGGAAGATGATCCAAATGCTTGGGCCCCTACACCTATGTGAGAGATCCAGAAAAAGCTCTTGGCTCCTGGCTTTAGATGGTTTAGCGCCAGCCATTGCAGCTATCTGGGGAGTGAACCAGTGGATGGAAGACTCTCTCTCTCTGTCTCTCCTATGCCTCTCAAATAAATACATAAATCTTTAAAGTAAAAATGGTGATTTAATCCATTAATACATGAGGTTTTTATGCACTTACGAATAAAGAGTAGATCAATATTGCATTAAATAGTTGCCCTACAACCTTTGAGAAGAACTATGAATATGCTCAAATGTTTATTACCTTTCTTAGGATGGTAGTATGTTCCAGAAGAGACTTTCCATGCTTTATAGAACCTTCCGTCATAAGAAATCTTATAGTAATGTTTAATAAAACAGATCAAAGAAAAACATGCTTAGAAACTAAGAGTAGAGGAGAATTTTGCAATTTATTGGGTTAGAAGGAAGTATCATCTACAGATTCATTTATTATATTAATTTTTACTTCTCCTTTTACCTAGTTCTCTTTCCTTTTACTTAACCCATTTCCTATTCCCTAAGATGTTTTACATAATTTCAAAATTACTTAGGTCTCTTTCCTCTTTTTTTTTTTTTTGGCAACACTCAATCTTGAAAATGTATTTTTAAATTATTATACTGTTACAATATTGGAATTAGTATACTATGGCTTTACTACTAGGAAAGGCATAAATATAATTATGGAAAAATATAGGTCAAAATCATATGCATAATTCAGGTTAAAGTACAAAACAGTTATCTATTTAATCATATTAAGTATATTAATAATTTACATGCAACAGTCACTAGAGATAGGAAAAATGGAAATGTATTAGCTACAAACATTAGTGGGAACATTTTGAAATTATTATCAAGCGGTTTAATTGGATATTATGAGTTAATATTGAAGACCGATTTGGATTTTGAAAATATGAGGGTAAATATGTTTTTCTTGCATGGGGAAAACTTTTATTCATTGTAGAGAGAATATTTATCAGTATGCTGTGGATTTGTGTATGAGAAAGGCTTGGAGTAAATAAATGCTCTGTATAAGTATGCAAAATATTATTAAAATGGTATTTTTCCCCTCTATTCTCTAATCATTGGTGCTCTTTTAAATGTTTAGATATTATCTGAAATAGAAAAGGAAGAATTTTTGAGAAGTAAAGCCCATTGTTCCAGTCCTGGTTCTGTTCTTGAGCCTCATCCTCATGATTTACCTATGGATGAACATATTACACAAGGTCAGTGAAACTGATCAGTTATATTTTTGATAATTTTATGTGATTGACCATAGTTATCTGAAAACAATTTGAAAGATATTTTTGAATTTAGCAGAACATACTTGTATTTGAAAATGATGCCTCTATTTATTAATTTACATGTCCTCTAATTTTCTTCTTTTTAAGATTTATTTTATATTTGTGAAAGGGAAATTTAAGAGCTGACACAGAGAGAGGGAGAGACAGAATGAGGTCTTCCTTCCACTGTTTCGCTCCCCAAATGGCTACCACTGGGCCACACAAAACCCAGGAGCCAAGAGCTTCTTCTGGGTCTCCCACATAGGTGCAGGGGCCTAAGCACTTGGATCATCTTCCACTGCTTTCCCAGGCATATTAGCAAGGAGCTGGAACTGAAGATGAATAGCTGGAACTCTAACCAGTGTATGGGATGCTGGCCCTGCAGGCGGTGGCTTTACCCGCTATGCTACAGCGCCAGCACCTCTAATTTTCTTTGTATTCTATATTACTTAATTTAAAGTTCTATAACTTAATTTCAATATGCTTCAAAGTTTTCCACTGACACAGCTGACTGTAATAGATATAATTAACCCTGAATTTATGAAGTATATTTTAACTATATACCTTAACCATTCCTTAATTATATACACAAGCACATTTTTAAGTTTTGTGGAATATTTTAAACCAAGTTATATGACATAATTATTGACTACAATAGAATTTCTATGTATATTCAAGAACATATTTTCTTTTTGTATATTAGCATTTTTACTTTGATAATATGCTGGCATTATTTCTTCACTTCACAATTACTTTTATACTTTAAGTTGAATTCTTTTTGACAGATTTGGATTTGATCTTAAGACTAATAACATTTCTTCTCATGAATACAGATGATGGTGATATAAATTTTGGGTATTGTGAAGTGGAAGAAAGGTGCAGACAGTCATTTGAGGCTTGGCGAGATAAACAGAAAGAACTAGAGGACAAAGAAAAAGAAATTCTCAAAGCTCAGAGAGAGAGAGAAGAAAAGCAATTTCAAGAAGAAGAAGAAAAGAGACATTGCTGGATGAAACAATTTGAAATTGAGAAAAAGAAATTAGAGAATATTCAGAAGGTATGCCATTTTTCTTTTGTTTTTCATATATATTTTGAATCAGTAACTGCCGCTGAAGAGTGTTAATGTTTGGGTTAGGTTATGGTGTGAATCGATCCCCTTGCCCCTTGGCTTTTAATTACTGGAAGCAGCTGGCTGTGAGTTGACAGTAGTTACTCTGAACTTTTTGAAATTCATTGAAATTCCAGATACTGGATCTTGAAAGCCCAGTCTATGAAGTTTCAAGGATCATCCCAGATTGTTTGAAATTTACAAGTATGCCGTTGCTGTATTGTATACCCTTCTAATCATAGGAAAAGGCATACAGAGTGTTCTTGATAATGCAGTGCCCTTGCTCTGTAGTCTGGCGTAAGATACATTATGTAAAACATAATGCATTTGTTGAGCCATCTAGATGATAATCGGTGTCCCTTACACTGGGAGCTTTTTGTTGTAGAGTTTTACATTTGTTTTTATATCTGCTATGTGTTTTTTTTATTTTTTTCTATTTTTTTTTCCCAGCGTGTCGATGTAGTTAGGTCATACTATGGGCATTTTGAGAAAATGGTGGGTTTTAGGATTCTGTTTATGGGTCATCAAGAACTTAAAATGTCTGGATAATGGTCAGGACAGACCCTCTCCAGTTTTCATTGTTAGATTTGCTTTATGTAGTATCTAGAACATGCTGGCTTTAAGGGTTCCATTTAGAGAATATTAGCTGTGGTCAGGCAGTTCAGGATACTCTATCCCTCCATGTTGACTACATTTAATTAATGGAGTATATAGAAAGTAAACAAATTAAAAATAATTATATTCTAATTACTATGGAGCTAATTTTGCTGACCCCTTTTTAGTGGTAACCATTCTAACTGGGATGTGGTAAAACCTGATTGTGACTTTGATTTGCATTTCCCTGATGGCTAGTGATCCTGAGCATTTTTCATGTGTCTGTTGACCATTTGAATTTCCTGTTTTGAAAAATGCCTGTTCATGTTCTTTGCCCATTGCTTTACTGTATTGTTTGTTTTGTTTTTATTGAGTTTCTTGAATTCTTTATAAATTCAGGATGTTAATCTTCTATCAGTTTCATAACTTTCCTATTTTTCAAATATTTTCTCCCATTCTGTTGGTTGCCTCTTCAATTTGCTGTGTTTCCTTTGCAGTGAAGAGTCTTCTCAGCTTAATGTAATCCCACTTGTCTATTTTGGCTTTGATTGCCTTTGCACCTGGGGTCTTTTCCAAGAAGTCTTTGCCTATTCCAATATCTTGCAGAGTTTCTCCAATGTTCTCCTCTAGTAATTTGATGGTATTGGGTTGCAGATTTAGATAATTGATCAATTTTGAGTTGATTTTTGTGTAAGGTATAAGATAGGAGTCTTGTTTCTTACTTCTACATGTGGAGATCTATTAGCTGGTTGTAGATGTGTGAATTGATTTCTGGAGTTTCTATTCTGTTTCATTGGTCTGCCTGTCTATTTTTGTGCCAGTACCAGGCTGTTTTGATTATAACTGCCCTGTGATATGTCTTGAAATCTAGTATTATAATGCCTTCAGCTTTGTTTTAGTTGCATAAACTTTCTTTAGCTATGCAGGTCTCTTGTGTTTCCATATGAATGTTCTCATCGTTTTTCCTAGGTCTGAAAACAACTCTCTGAGATCACATTGAATCTGTAAATTGCTTTCGGTATTATGGACATTTTGATGATATTAATTCTTCCAGTCTTTTCCAGATTGCAGCATATTTACATCCTCAGAATTAGAACCCAATGTCATCTATTCAATATCTTACTGTAAAATTAAGCTTGTTATCCTAGTCCTAGTAACTGAGTACATTTGCATAAATCATCATCTTTAACTGTTTACAAATATATACTGTGAGAATCAAGTTTAATGAACAAAATAGTCTTTGATATTAGAATATAGTGTTTTATATTATCAATCTTTAGGAAGAACAGGACAAGATAAATGATGAACTCCATAAGGAAGAGAAAATATGGAAAGAAAAGCTTCAACAGCATGAGGTATCTATTTGTTGTTTTTAATCGTTACATTATCTTTCTGCATTTGAAACAAACTACTATGTTTGAAATTGGAATTGAAATTATATTGTCTAGCTGATGTAGGATTTAGTTTACTACAACATTTAAATTTATTAATCATCAAGAACTTTGAATATGATTTTCAGAAAATTAAAATTAATTTGTTCAGTGAGTATATCTATGTAAAATTGTAACTCCAAAATTTCTTTAAAGATTTGAGAAAAGAGGAGCCGGCACCATAGCTCACTAGGTTAATCCTCCAACTGCAGCTCCTGCATCCCATGTGGGTGCTGGTTCTAGTCCTAGTTGCTCCTCTTCCAGTCCAGCTCTCTGCTATGGCCTGGGAAAGCAATGGAGGATGGCCCATGTGCTTGGACCCCTGCACCCCGATGGGAGACTGAGAGGAAGCACCTGGCTCCTGGCTTCAGAAAGGCGCAGGTCAGGCCTTTGGGGCCACTTGGGGAGTGAACCAACAGAGGGAAGACCCTTCTCTCTGTCTCTCTCTCACTGTCTGTGACTCTGCCTGTCAAGTAAATAAATAAAAATAAAAAAGATTTGAGAAAAGATATGATTATGAATATTTTACTATGTCTGAAGAATATTAGAAAAGATTAGTATATTTCTTGAGCACACTCAACTGATTGTTTAAACCCCATTTAAGATTATTAACCCCATTTAACATTATTATGTTTAAATTTAATTCATTCCAAAGTTTTTATGTAAAATTAATATATTGCATAAAGTTGAAAAACTTCTCACATCCAGCTATCCATATAAGCATTATTGTACTTCTTTGTATTTCCTTCAAATATTTTCCTTATTTTTATAAAAATCCTGAAAAAGTAACTTCCCATTGTATATGTTTAAATTAAAAATGGTTAGGCACGTGAAGCATCAGGCTTAAATACTTACAATGCTTATCAAAAATATTTTAGTTGGTAAACTTTCTCTGTGTTTTCAAAGCTACAAATATTTTTAGCTATTTCTTTCATTATTGTTTTGCAGTTTTTATTTTGAAGACCTTTCATGTGCTTGGTTATATTTATCCCATTTTTTTATATCTTTTGTGAATAAACTATGTGATATGAATATCGTCTTAGGAAAATTAGTATGCATGCATATGCATATAGTATCTTTGTGTGAGCTGAATATAGCAAAATATTAAATATTGTTAAACCCAAAAATATAATTATAAAGAATAAAACATTACAGATACAAAAAAGAAAATGTTTTTACTTACCATAGAAACTATGTGGTTTATTTGTGGGTAGATTCTTTCACTACTTACTTTTTACAATTGAAACATTGTTACATTAAATGTATATTTTTCCTATGGTGTTTATGATTGCAGACTTTATGTTTATTTCTTACATTGTTTTGAAACTTTAGGATTTTTCACTTTATATGTTCACATGTTAACTATTTTTAATGTGTCCAGAAATTCTTTAAATGCCTGAGGTACAAAAATGAAATTAGAAAATAATACCAGATTGTATGGAATTTATATTCTTTAGGATTCTGACATATTACCTGCATCCAAGTGTTTGTATGTATGAGTGTGTGTGTGTGTGTGTGTTAAAAAGCTAACTCAGCCCTTTATCCTATGACTTTTTTGGTTGTTGTTTAGAAAATTTATTTTTCTATTAATTTTTTTCTTTCAGCTTTTCTCAGGTCTTTATTCTGGAACTCTTATTTGTCATTTGTAGGAGTTTCTATGGTTAACTTCTTTATACTTTGACAAATATTTCGTATTTTTGTTATTTTATATACTGTTTAGAGAAAGCACATCATTTTGAAGTTTTTTATTTAATCAGCTATTCATGCATTGCATTTTGACTTTGTTTGAAGGAGCAATTTTTTAAGTTTAAATTCTTTTTGTGATTACTTTTACATGAAGTGATTCATATAAATCATTCCTTATAAAATTTTTACTTTATTGAAGCTCTTCTCTAGTTTAATAGTTCCTATTTCTTAGATGTTGATTCTTGCTTCTATTTAATGTATGTACTTTCTCACATCTTTTGTTAGTTATCCTTAAATATTTCCTGAGTTCTTTTTATCAGCTTACTATTGTTTTAGGACTCTAGTGACAAGAATTTTCCTCTAACTACAGATCAGCTCACTTAATACATTATGTGTTTGGCAACTTTTTTGATAGTTGGGAAGAGAAAATATGCATGAGTAAGTGGGTTCTTCCTTTTGCTTGCATGTGTGAGCTACCTGGCCTTCTTAATGTCATAATTCTGTACTTCTGTAGTCTTAGTGCTTTCTCCAAGTATTTTTTATCAGAACTCCCATTTCCAAAATTTTGAAGTCTACTTTTCTTCTAGGTGAATTATGACCTGTGGTTTCCCTTGCCTTTTTTCTGTGTCATTTTAATTTCATATATTGTCTTCAAGGAAAATTCCTCAATTTATATCTAGATGACTAAGTATACCCACAATATTAGAGTATCAACTTACCAGTGTGATCCAATTTCCTAAATATCCTTTTAAAAATAATATCTTTTAAAATAAGTGACTTCATATATGTCAGTATAACTTCAGTTTAAGTGTTTGCTTTCCATCTATATATTTCATGATATTTTCATAAAATCACACATTTGGCTTATGTTGACTGCAAATCTTATGTCATTTTAGGAATTTATTAGAAGCTTGCATTTACAAATGGAAGAGGAAAGAACAAGACTTAAAGACTTACAGGAAACAGAAAAAATACGTTTGTTAAAACTACAGAATGATGCAGCCATAAAAATTCAAGCTAAATATAAAGCATTTGTAGCCTACCAAAAATATGGCCCGATCATAAAAGAACAACTAGAAAGCCGGAGAAAGAAAGCACAAGAATGGAAAGAAATGGAAGCTAAAATACGACAGATGGAGGCAGAAAGGCAAAAACGATTAGAAGAGGAGGAAAGGGTAGAAGAAGAGATAAAAAGACAGAAACAAGAAGAAAAGAAAAGGAGAGAAAAAGACTATGAAGAAAAAAAGAACATTCTGAAACAAGAAAGAGAGGAACTGCGAAACAAGGAAAAATTAAGATTAACAGAAGATGCAAAACAACAACTAATAATAAGTAGTACATTAAAGAAAGAAAATTCTATTGATAAATATTTAACTGTTGAAGATAAGTCAAAGAATAAGTGTCATACAGCCTTAAAGATTATGGATGAAAATTTGAAGCAAGAAGATGTTCCTCTTGAGGAATCAAATGAAACAGAAAATGTAGATACACAGCTAATATTGAAAGAATTAGTGCAATCCATATCAAACCAAACAATTTTGTCAGAATTAAAAATGGAAGGAGAAAATACAAACCCAACGAAAATACAGTGTTCAGAAAAATTGGGCAAGCAAGAAAGAGAATATGAAAATATAAATGAAAATACTGAACTGGAAAACCCAGATCCAAAAGAAAATGTGAAAGAACAGTTTCAGCTGCAAGAATTAAATTCTCAAATACGAAAAGAGAAAAATGTCGGACATGACATAAATAAGAATGTGGGAGATGAAATCCAAGTAATAATAGTTGGACATAGTATAGGAATTAATGAGGTAAAAAATAAGGAAGTGCAGAAAATAATCACAGGTGACCAACAGAGAGAGGCACAAAAAGTAGAAAATGAAGAGGTACCAGAACACAATGAATCATTACATGAAGAGAATAATACTTCACTTATTTCAATGAAAGAAAAAATGTTATCAAAATTGGAAAAGCCTGAAGATACAAGGAAAAATTTACATGTGACTCAAAAACAAGCTGATTTAAAATCCAGAGAAATCGAGGACAGTCCAGAAGGCAATGCTCTGAATAGTGACTTTGTCATTTTTAATGCCACTGATGCCTTGAGAAATACAGAAGGCAAAACAGACAAGCAAGATTACATTGTAGGAAGACATACTCCTTGTGAAGATTTGTGTGGCTATAATGTAGGAAGTTCCTTAGTTTCTAAAGAAGTTGGCTCTCAGAAAGCTGAGGTTAAAGAAATTCCAGACCAGTGTAATAAAAATACAGCTGAGTGTGAAAATGTCAGCTCTGGACCAGAGTCAACACTTCTGTCTTCTATTGAAGAAAAGAGACTAGCTTGGATGAAATCATGTAAACCTTGGTTCAAAATCTTCAGTCAGAATCAACAAAAGAAAATTGTTAAAAGAAGGAGACCTGTGAAATGTGCAGCCAACAGGATGCCTCCTTTGAGTACACTAGAAATTCTTCAGTATGGCAGTTGGAATACTCTACAGCAGGTATTCTAGTGTTATGCTGTTTTTTCACATCTAGTTCTAGTTCTCTAAAATATAACTTCAAAGTTTAGTAGACACAATATTTTTATACAAGAATTCTTCCTCTTAATTAATGAATTTATTACTGAAATACACTCCAAGAGAGGAGATGTATTTTTAAAATCTCAACCAAAAATATTCAGGTCATTGTCTCTCTACATGAAATACTATAGAAGGATTTGTTTTATAGTTTTTAATCTCTTGAGTCCTGTGTTCAGGGGTCTCGTAGCTATTATTAGTCTTCTAAGAGTGAAGGTGTCCAGGAATTTAAAATTGGAATTAGAGCTGGAAATTACTAATTTGATATTCTGGACTACCATATCACCTGAGTGGCCCCTTTTGGCATGAAGTGGCTTTATAGGACTATTGCTGTGAAATAAGAGTTTATATAATAGGAGATTATAGAATTCCTGTATAGAAATAAAATTATTCAGTTGTATGTTATGTAAATGTAATACACATACACCAGAAATTTCAAATAGTTGTCACCAGTGCAATTGATTCTGTATGGTTATGGATACTAGAGTTTCAACCAAAATTGGAAACTAACAGATGTGTAAAACACAGGAAAGAATATTTTTATAGTGCAATACTAGAAAGGGTTTATTATGAATATACATATAATTGGCTAAGGCCTGAAAGTCAAATGTCATTGAAGATGACTTAGATTCTTAGTGTAGACAGATGCCTAGGAAAATATATATTTATAGTAATAAATAAGCATTATTTAATTTTTCTCTCAGTAACATTCTTTTGTGTAATGTGATAAATGAGTACTCATTTATAGACTTCAAGGAAGAAAGAAAGAAAGAAAACCCAATCTTATGCTATCTCACTAGTCCAAGTGATCAGTTTCAGGTCACAGTAGGTCTAAGAGTCAAAGGGATCACATAAACAAAACTAGTGTCTGCTAATACTAACTGATAGAATCAAAAAGGGACAGAACGATCCAACATGGGAAGCGGGATACACAGCAGACTCATAGAATGGCAGACGTCCTAAACAACACTCTGGCCTCAGAATCAGCCCTTAAGGCATTTGGATCTGGCTGAAGAGCCCATGAGAGTATTTTAGGCAAGGAAAGTCAAGACACTCTGGCGAGAAAAAAAAAAAAAAACTAAATGAAAGATCTCAGCGAGTGAGATCCCAGTGGAAAGATTGGGCCATCAAAGAAGGAGGTACCTTTCTCTGAAGGGAGGAGAGAACTTCCACTTCGACTATGACGTTGTCTAAATAAGATCAAAGTCAGCGAGCTCAGGGGGCTTCCATGGCCTTGGAAACTCATGACTAGAGCTTGGGGAGATTGCTGATGCCTTAAACAAGAGTGTCAATTTGTTAAATCAACAACAGGAGTCACTGTGCACTTATTTCTCATATAGGATCTCTGTCCTTAATGTGTAGTTCAATGTGAATTAATGCTATGACTAGTACTCAAACAGTATTTTGCACTTCGTGTTCTGTGTGGGTGCAAACTGATGAAATCTTTACTCAATATATACTAAATTGATCTTCTGTATATAAAGATAATTGAAAATGAATCTTGAAGTGAGTGGAATGGGAGAGGGAGTGGGAGATGGGAGGGTTGCGGATGGGAGGGAGGTTTTTTGACAGGCAGAGTGGACAGTGAGAGAGAGAGACAAGGAGAAAGGTCTTCCTTTTCTGTTGGTTCACCCCCCAATGGCCACTGTGGCCGGCACGCTGCAGCCAGTGCACCACGCTGATACGAAGGCAGGAGCCAGGTGCTTCTCCTGGTCTCCCATGCAGGTGCAGGGCCCAAACACTTGGGCCATCCTCCACTGCACTCCTGGGCCACAGCAGAGAGCTTGCCTGGAAGAGGAGCAACCAGGACAGAATGCAGCGCCCCAACCGGGACTAGAACCCGGTGTGCCGGCGCCACAGGCAGAGGATTAGCTTATTGAGCTGCGGCGCCATCCTACTCCTTTTCTTTTAAGAGACTTATTTACTTGAAAATCAAAGTTACAGAGAGAGAGGTATAGACAGAGATCTTCTGTCTGCTGGTTTACTCCCCAGATGACCACAATGGCCAGGGTAGGGCCAGGCTGTACCCAGGAGCCAGGAACTTCTTCTGGGTCTCCAACATAGATGGCAGATGCCTAAACACTTGGGCCATCTTCTATGGCTTTTCCCAGGTCATTAGCAAAGAGCTATATAAAAATACAGCAGCAAGGCTTGAACTGGTACCTGTATGAGATGCTGGCATCACAGGCATTACCCGCTGTGCTACAACACTGGCACTTCTTTTGCCTACTCTTTTTTTTTTTTTAAAGATTTTATTTATTTATTTGACAGGTAGAGTTAGAGATAGAGAGAGACAGAGAGAAAGGTCTTCCTTCCATTGGTTCACTCCCCAGATGGCTGCAAGGGTCAAAGCTGTGCCAATACGAAGCCAGGAGCCAGGTTCTTCTTCCCAGTCTCCCATGCGGGTGCAGGGGCCCAGGCACTTGGGCCATCTTCTAATGCTTTCCAAGGTCAAAGTAGAGAGCTGGACTGGAAGAGGAGTAACCAGGACTAGAACCGGCACCCATATGGGATGCTGGTGCGGCAGGTGGAGAATTAACCTACTGCGCCACAGTGCCGGCCCCTCTGCCTGCCCTTGACAAACTGTAATGTGCATATGGATAACCAGTGGATTTGTTAAAATGTTGATTCTGATTCAACATGACCTAATGTTCTTCCTTTTTACCACACCTCCATTGGTGGTATTGGTGCTGGTCCATTGCAGTGCTCTAAAGAACCCTGTAATCTCACTACTACTCAAAGCAACTGTTTCAAACTTTTTGCTTTACAACATTAAATATATTATATAGAAATGAAACATACATGTGAATGTGCCATATGAAAGTTAAAAGCGTGATGGAAGCTATGATGCAGTGCATCCCATGTCATAGTGCCTGGCTTCTTCCAGTTCCAGCTTCCTGCTAATGTATAACCTGGGAGGCAGCAAGTGATAGCTCAAGGACTTGGGTTTTGGTCACCCAGGTGGGAGACCAGATTGAATTCCTGGCTGCTGACTTTGGCATGACCCAGCCCCAGCTGTTGGTAGGTTTTGGGGGAGTGAACTAATAGATGGAAAATACTTTCTCTCTCTCTCTCTCTCTCTCTCTCTCTCTCTCTCTCTCTCTCTCTCTCCTTTAAATAAAAATAAGTAAGTAAAATTTTTGAAAAAGAAAACACTATGTGATGTGCTGAGTACATGGCAATGTATTAGAAATAAGAAATGTATATGTATGACTTTCAAACTATTTCAAATATAGAGGAAGAAGTATTATTCATGATTCCACAAATTCTGTATGCTCTGGGTATATTATAAATTCAGTAGCAAGGAATGATTCAGACGTTGATAAGAAAGAACACCTGTTGTAGAAGGAGATACATATTGCATGGCTCAATTATTATTGGTTGTTTCTACTTATAGGTTTCATAATATCTCTACTCATACTTTCTTCTGTTTTTACAAGATAGCTGAGTCTGTCTAGTTGAAATATGGCAGGTTAGAAACACAATCTATTTCCTGATCTTTGTGGTCCCTGGTACTATTCAGGGATCCCCAGGATACTACCAAATGCAGATCATAAACATTTATGTAGTTAATCCTAAAAATGAGTCCAAGGACATGAAAAAAAACAAAGAAAAAGAACTTGGTAAGGGACTGGCTCTGTGGAGTAGCAGATAAAGCCACTGGCTGTGGTACTAACATCCCATATGGGTGCCGATTCGAGTCCCAGCTGCTCCACTTCCAAACCAGCTCCCTGCTAATGCTCATGGGAGAGCAGTAGAGGATGGCCCAAGTTGTTGGGCCTCTGTACCCACGTGGAAGACCCTGAAGAATCTCCTTGCTCCTAGCTTCAGATTGGCCTAGCTCTGGACATTGCAGTCATTGGGGAGTGAACCAATGGATGAAGATCAATTCCATCATCTCTGTCTCTGTCTTTCCCTCTCTCTCTGTGACTCTGCCTTTCAAATAAATAAATTTTTAAAAAATTTGGTATGTCTCTATCTCTCTCTCTTTTTCTCTGTAACTGCCTTTGGTGAAAAATTTGGTGAAAAATTCAGAGAGTTAGCTAATAAATGACTGACTTATTGCTTTGATATATTTTACTTCTGAACTTGAACTGGTCATGTATGATTTTGTCTTTCTAAATGGGAAACATTAGAATGAAGATAGCTTCACTCAAATTCAGTTGTTAATGAAGGTGAATTTCAACATGTAGCATCACCTAAAGTTCTCTACAAATTTTGCAAGGCTAATATAGTTTATATTTGCTATCATTGTCAATGTTATCCATCTAATTTTCTTGAATTCTCTAGGTTACAACAGTGACATTTCAGGATTTGCCAGGTTGTAATCTCTCCCCATTAGCAGAGTGTACAAATCTTCAGTTTCTATCTCTTCGACGCTGTGGATTAACTTCTTTGCATGGCCTGGGTAACTGCCATAAACTTAAGTACATAGATGCACAGGTATGTTCTCTATTCAATTTATCTTATAACAAAATATAAAACAGATTCATGTTTACATCAAGGACCTAAATTTGTGAGAACCAGACATGGAAGTCAGTTAGGTGGTATGACATAAAAATTATTCATGTTTTTGCAGGTGATATTGGTATTGCTTTTGTTACTTTTTTCTGTATTAACCAATGACTACGTTACTTAGTAGTTCAAAACAGCAATGCTCTTATTTGCTCATGGTCCTGTGGACTGTGACTGGAAGCACAGCCTGGCAGGATGCAGTTTGTCTTGACTGGATCTCTTATGTAATCGAAGTCAGACTAGTCTGTACTGTCAAATCATCTTTATGTCAGATACCACTGACATCCGTATGGTTCAGCTCTTGTGGTTATCATGGTCTTCTTTCGAGTGTGGCTGAATCCCAAGGGTTAGTGTTCCAAAAAGACAAGCTCCAGTATGCAAGTGCTTACAGTATGCATCTGCTGGCATCATGTTGGCTAATGTTTCACTGGCCAAGACTTAAGTTCTCATGGAAGAATTGTGTGGATGTGTGAATATTGGATTGTAAGATTTACTGGATAATAGCAAAGTAACAGACTGTTACAATCCACTTCTTGGCTCCTTATGATTTACATCCTTCCCACATTCAAAATACATTCACATCCCAATGACCCCAAAGTCTCCCGTACTTACTGCATCAAGTTCAGTCTTGAAGCATGGGATCTGTTCCTATATAAATCAGGTCCAGTTGAGATGCAGTTTTTCAGGTGCAATTTCTTGGGTACGTCTACTCACTGAGTTCTCTTAACTTAGGTCTCTACAAGGTAAAATGAAAGGTTCTCTTTCTTCCCCTATACCACAATACCCAGATCCCGTGGTGAGACAGGGCTTGGTTGACTACAGTAGACATTCCCATTTTCGATGGTAAAATCAAGATTGGCAAAATATTCTTTCTTGTTCATTTACATTGTTTGAAATATTTTATTATATTGTCCTATAAGAATGTTAAGGAATATGAAAATTAACAAATTCTTTTAAATCACTTAATATTTTTATTTAGATAGTATATAGTTTGTATGGTTATCACAAAAGATGGAGATTCATATATTCATTTGGAGATCAGATCTTGTCCTTCCTCCTTTTGCAAATTTTAAATATTTCTTTAATAAGCCATTGAAATTAAGCTAATCATATTTGCTCCTTGCTTTAGGAAAACCATATTGAAACCATCAACTGTGAAAATCTGGAAAATCTCTGTGTTGTTCTTCTTAATAAAAATCAACTGACTTCTTTTCATGGTTTGGATGGCTGCACTAATATTCAGAATCTTGAAGTTTCTCATAATAAAATCACTCGAATTGGTGAGAATGGTAGAATTTTATTAATTTAGACATTTATTTTTTTAACATTGTGCATTCTTTCATATATTCCTTTTTAGGAATCAGCTAATATTCATTTGCATATTTTATTTATCTTATACTTAATTAATTAATCTTTTATCAAAATTAGGAAAGCAAACATATTCTTAATATATATAAAAAGAGTATATTCACACCACTGAAAAATGAATAGTTCTTAGTGTCCTGTTAAGTTAGTATATTTACTTTTCCGTCCCTTTACCAATAACCAGTACTACGCTAAGCTCTGCTGGGGAATATACAACCCTGATTAGGTGCTGTTTATGGATTTTATGCTTCCACTTTTCTTAGGAATTCTCACAGCTGTTTCCTGGTGAACCCTTTCATTAGTTGCATGCATACATCACCCACACTAACCTGTCCTTTAGGTGAGACGGTGAGTACCACCTGAAAGGGTTCATCTTCCAGAATTTCTCCGTCCCTCCATCCCTGTACACGCATGTCCATGTGTCTAGATCTACTTCCTTCCTTATGTTTTATAATCCATATAATTTGGATATTAAAATGTCTCATTTCATTTTTCTCTAAAATTCCAAACAGTTCCTTCTAGAATCATCTCTATCATTATCATGAGCCTGTGACAAATTATTCCTACTGTCATTCCCTTCATCTTAAGCTTTTGAAAAACAAAGTTTTCTTTTACTTCACATTGGGGACTTTGCCTCAGTGCTCTTACCCTTTGGTGTGGAGAGTGCTCTGTTCTTGTTATCACTTCTTATCTCCTAGCATTCCTCTTCAATACACTGAAAATCATCTTCAAATTTTTTTCTACCATGTTTCTAGTAAGATAATCCTAAAGTAGAAATCTATTTGTGTTGATTAATATCTGGTTTAAGATACTGTCTTTTTATTTATATATATATATATATATATATATTTTACTATTAACTTTGGCATGAGATTCTTAATAGTCTTGGTAGGATCTTAATGATGGTTAATAAAGAATTAAGCCTTGTAAAAAGTCAGGAACTTGGTTAAAAAAACGTTTACTATGATACAATACAAATGGATTAAATGTTTGTACCTCCAAAGGATACTGTGATATCCACCTTATTTATCCTATAATTATTTGGAAATCTGATCTTGACTGAAATATCAGGGAGTGGGATAGGAGTAGATTGGGGAACAGAAGTAAGCCTACGCTTTGTGTGTAGATGTTATTCTACTTAAGTCTTTTTGAAATTAGTTTTTTGTTTCTTTTTTCATTGCAGAAAATATAAAATGTTTACAAAAATATAATACATTGGAAACTCCATATAACCATTATTTATATTCAATGTTGCTTAATCTTTATTTTTTTGGTTTTGATTTTTTTTTTCTTTTTTAAAGCAAATCCGAAAACTACATAACTCTATCCCTTCATTCTTCAGGAGACAGCTTTTAATAATATGGTCCTTTCTAACTTGAGCACAGTGCACTATGGCACCTAATAAAATTAATAATGATTACTTATATAAATGATAATCCATAATCTAGTATTCGTAATTTTGGGGGACCATTGATTTGTTGCATAACCTCTGTTGTTTGTTCAGATTACCCTACATTCTAGCTTTATCCCTTTATATTTTTTTGTCATCAAAATTGTTTCATAAAGCTCTCTATTTCCTATAAATGGTAATGTGCTTATAAGGCTTAATTAGATTCAAATCCATTGCTCTAGCAGAAATTCTTGATAGCTGACACTCTGATTCATACTGCATTACATTAACAGTCATACAATGTTTGTCAATTTACTTGTAATGATGATATTGTTCAGTACTGGATACAGCTGGTGATGGTGAAAACACTCCATTATAAAATGCTCCATCACCCTTTGGCTAATTTATCATCTATTTATCAGTATGACCTGAATCAGTTAATGCAATAGGGATATGCAAAGTGAGTTTTCTAATTTGATCATTTCCTTCACATCTTTTCAGATGAGATTGTTTAATTAATTGCAGCTGTTTGGTTATCCTAAAATAATTTGTAGAGGAAAAATAGGGATGCATGCTTACCTTTGAATTGGTAAATTTTCAGAATACAATCCTAGTAACTCAAGTTACTTCCAGTGATGTATTTTTGTTTGTTTTCCTTTATTTTGTTTTTTTGTATTTCTCTTCCCTAACCTCTCTCTCTCTGTCTTTGTATGCTTATGACTCATATTTTAATATTGAGATTATTTCCATCAGATACCTCATTATTTTTTGATACTTAAATTGTACTGTTCCATGAATTTGAATTGAAGATATCAAATATTGATATCTCTGATTCCTGCTTACTTATTTAAACTTTACAGTTTTGTTCTCTTTCTCTTCCTTTACAAACTTTATGCCAACATATTTACATAACTCTTTGTTATCTTAATCATAATATAGCTTCAAAACAATGCCAATATTATTACTAACAAGAAAACTTACTGATTTAATTTTAAAACTTGTTTTGATTTCTTTTTGTCCTTGTATTATATCCCCAGAGAGATACAATTAAAGTAGTATTTCTAAAATTATTTGAGGTATTTTTATCTTTGTGATTATATTATGAAGTTGATATACAGTTAGTTCACTTTTCTCATTTGGTTCAGTTTATTTTTAATTTTTAAAGCAGATATGATTTCACAATGAGAATTAGTTAAGAAAAGTCTATTCAAAGTGATTATGCTTCTGTCCCTATTCTTTTTTATTCTTTTAGCCTATTTCTTTTATATGCAGATGCTTTGTATGACATTCAAGTTGAATATTTGTATTTAGACATATATATACCTAAGAGTGTATATGTATGAGCATACTTCAAAAAGTTTATAAAAATTGATTAAAACTTAAATCTATTTTGGCACAAACAATTTTGAAATTAATGCACAGTTGGTTCATGATATACATTTTCCATGAATCACTTGAAGACTGATCTAATGAAAAAACTTCAAAACTGTTTTGCACCAAAATGAGTGTCATTTAATTCCCCACACTTTCTGAAGTGCCTTTATGTATGTGCTAATCCTTCTGTCACAGAAAATGTAGCATACATTGAATACCATTCCCAATCTTGCTTATTTTCCACTTAGCAACATATTATAGATTTCATAATAAGAAATCCATTCTTTTTCCATGGCTGTAAAATATTCTTTTGTGTGGATGGATCAGAGTTTATTTCGGTGGTGCGTTTGGTGGGTCTTAAATTGTTTCCAGTCTTCTGTGTTGCTACCGCGGATATCCTGACACCTAGATAATTTCATACTTGATCAGGTATATCTTAGGATAATTTCCTACAAATTGTATTATTGGACTAACAGATATCAGTAACTTAGGAAAGTAATGCCAAACTCCCTTTATGTGGATTGTGCTATTTTGCATTTCTAATACATAATCGTGCCTGGTTTTTTCTTATTTTCTTCTGTTTATTGTGTTGCCTTTTTGTCATACTTAAGTAAAATGTTAATTCAGTTTCTAAAATCTTTTTCATTCTTGTTGATATAAGTACTTAAATATAGAAATTTTCCTTTGAGCAATTCTTAGCCCATAACTTCTGATATGTAAGAGTTTTCCTCATTTCTGTAAGTTTAGCTTGTCTTTGAATCTATAATTTTTGTTAAGATTCATTTAATTATATACTTAAAAGCCAGAGCAACAGAGAGGGGTATTGGAAGTAGGAGAGAGAGAGAGAGAGAGAGAGAGAGAGATATGCTGGATTGGAAGTGGAGCAGCCAGGACTCGAACTGGCTCTTGACATGGAATGTCAGGTTGCAAGCAGCTGTCCTTATCTAAAATTTGTTAATTCCTATATGGAAAGGTCTCTTTTTATGTTATTCTATGTATTATAGCCAAGGAATCATTTTTGTGCCATTTCTGATATTTGCAACTTATTGTGGCTTTCTTACTAGTAAATTATGTGGTTGGTTTTCCTGAATGTTTTATGTGCACCTGAAAAGGAGGCAGCCCTTTTTTCTTATTTTGATGTAGAGTTTATTCTTTCAACCATAAGATCTACCTTACTGACCATTTTAAGAGCTTTTGGGTACATGAGCTATGTTGGACTGAGAATTGAGCTATTTTAAATTTGCCTGTTATTTATGTGTCATTAATCAGACTATTGCTTTTTGTATGTCTCTTACTTTCTGCTATATGAATGTTGCTACCACTCTGCTTCTTAAGTAACTATGATTTTTTACTGTAAGTAAAATTCTGTCTTTTCTGAAATGGTTTCCTTTTGTTTGTGATTGCCTATTTGGTCACTTTTTTATTTTTAACCTTTTGAATCATCACTTTGTTTTAGCGTGTTTACATTTATAAAGTATTTTGTTTTTTATTGTTTAAAATACATATAGAAACAATTTTGTTGTTGGCATGAAGACACATGTGTTAATAATGTATGCTAATATGGTGGTACATACTGAAGTGAACTTAAAAGAAAAAGAGGACCATTTGTAAATTGAAATTCTTGAAATCCTGTTTACTTCATCTTCATTGCCAGCAATACCATTTTAGGATTTTTTACTGAGAACTGGATTTCCTGGTATAGGATATCTATAAAATTTATGAGAAAACTGATATAGTATTAATTGATGTACCTGAGGTATCTCTGTGTAGCACAGTGCAAACAGAGCACAAGACTTCTTTGCTGTCTGTTGCGTACAGTGAAGACACTGTATTTATGGAGTGTGAGAAGAGTCTACATGAGAAAGTGGATTTTTCTGAAGACCCTGTAGAGTCTGTTTTTCATCTTCAGAAACTGCTTACAGATACTGGTTGAGCTAAGGAAATGCATAGACTTTGTCTTTCATTGATATATTGATGCTAAGAACTCTTAGGGAGGGGCACAAAGATAGATTTGTGTTTATAAATTCGTAAGTTACTTTTCCATGGTATAATGTTTCTTAAGGAGATGAACTAGAATTAGAAGCAATACCATAATATTTTACATTTGTAGTTTCACGTTTCATTTGCTTCTAATTCTTATTAAGTTGTAGTCATTACAGAAGTTAACATATAATGATAGTTCTAATTACTCTTTTAATTTGTAAACATTAATGTACATTTTAATTGATTTAATTAAAGTGAATGAGAATAGTGTCAATGTCAGTCTATTTAACAATTCATTTTAGATTAGTTATTCTGAATCTTAAATTCTAATTAAACTATATGAGTATAGACCAAAATTTTATGAAATACTTATAACATATTTCAAGTAAGAAACACTTTTATTTATATAACACTAATAGTTTAAAATTGAATTCCATAAATTGAAATTTCTGAAGTTACTAATACATTTTTATAATTGCCTTTAATATTTAAACTTATTACATGCCTTGGCTATGGAAATAGATGATTTTTGTTATTAGTAGGATCCAAAACTGAAATATAAATTAAAAGTGTAACCTAAAATAGAGGCTCCTAACTATATTACATATGGAAATACAGATTTTTTTCTGGTCAATGAAGGGAAGAGGTAAACTATTATATTTGATATCTATTTTTGTACAAATTGTGAAATAATTGCCAGAATATTATTTACATTTTTTACATTATTTTCTATCATTGGTCTGGTTTAGAAACAAGTTTTTGATTATAGAAAAATTTAACATGATCAGAAGTTATTTTTAAATACATAATCAATTTAAGCTAATTAAGCTCACTTTAGGGTAGATGATTTTAAAGATACTTTTATTTTATGTTTTATTTTTAAAGATTTTATTTTATTTTTTTAAAGATTTATTTTATTTTGAAGGAGAGTTACAGAGAGGCAGAGAGAGAAAGAGAGAGAGAGAGAGAGAGAGAGAGAGAGAGAGAGAGAGAGAGAGAGAGAGATGTCTTCTGGTTCACTCCCCAAATGGCCTCAATGGCTGGAGCTGAACCAATCAGAATCCAGGAGCCAGGAGCCAGGAGCTTCTTCCAGGTCTCCCACATGGGTGCAAGGACCCAAGGACTTAGAGCGTCTTCTACTGCCTTCCTAGGTACATAAGCAGGGAGCTGGATTGGAACTGGAGCAACAAGGACTTGAACTGGCTCCCATATGGGATGCTGGCACTATTGGCAGCCTACCCCAAGATACATTTATTTTAATCAGACGAGAGATTTAATTGTACTTTTCATTAAATTAAGACTTTTTTCTCCAAGTTGTATTTTATAACTCAGTTTAATTTGCATGAACTTCTATTTTAGCTTTGTTATATCTTTATTATATTTCATGGAGTTTTTTTGCCTGTAATTTCTCATAAGTGTGAGGCAAGTTGATAAAACTTTTGTTTTATCTGTGTAATATGGAGAAACAGTTCTTGAATGGATGTTGCCACATGTATTTTTATAAAACTGACCCATGGAAATTTTTCATATTTTGAGTTAGTATTTTTTTATTTATTTTTTAAAGAATAACCAAAATGGGGGCCGGCGCTGTGGCGCAGCAGGTTAACACCCTGGCCTGAAGCACCAGCATCCCATATGATCACCGGTTCTAGTCCTGGCTGCTCCTCTTCCGATCTAGCTCTCTGCTGTGGCCTGGGATAGCAGTAGAAGATGGCCCAAGTCCTTGGGACCCCTGCATCCGCGTGGGAGACTGGAAGAAGCTCCTGGCTCCTGGCTTTGGATGGGCGCAGCTCCGACCATTGCGGCCATCTGGGGAGTGAACCATTGGATGGAAGACCTCTCTCTCTCTCTCTCTCTCTCTCTCTCTGTGTGTGTGTGTGTGTGTGTATGTGTGTAATTCTGACTTTCGAATAAATAAATCTTTTTAAAAAAGAATAACCAAAATGAATGAAAATTATAGTTTTCTTTATTTCTTCCACATTTTAAATGATATAGTTATTTATTTGAAAGGCAGAGTTATAGAGAAAGTGAGTCAGAGTCAGAAATAGAGAGAGATCTTCTATAAACTGGTTCACCCCCAATAGCTGGCTAGGCCAGGTAGAAACCAAAAAAAAAAAGGTATTTCATCCAGATCTCACACATGGGTGTCAGGAATCCAGGTACTTGAGAATATCAGGCAGAAAGCTAGATCAGAAGGGACAAGTAGCTGGAACTCCAAGCACGCACTTTGATATAGGATATGGGAGACCCATGCAGCTGCTTAATCTGATGCACCTCAACACTGGCCCTCACTTCTCCCATTTTTATTTTGGCTTTTGTTGACTTCTTAGCAGAAACATTTTGAAACTTAGTTAATTTTGAAGACTATGTTACATGATCAAAAAATTTTTTGTAAACATTTTAGAGAAAAAATTTAATATAATATGACAATAGATAACTTTTATGCAACCAGGCATTTGTTTTAAGACCTTTATGCCTATTAACTCTTTAATGATTTTTTTCCCACTATCAAGGAACAAAACATAGGCACAGAGAGGTGAAGTAAACTGCGTAAGACAGGATTTGAAATTCAGCAGTCTACCCCAGTGACTGATTTTTTACCTTATTCATCTGTCTCTTTAATAAGTATATATTTAATACTTAAAATTATTACTATTTCGGCCGGTGCCGCGGCTCAATAGGCTAATCCTCCGCCTTGCGGCGCCGGCACACCGGGTTCTAGTCCCGGTCGGGGCACTGATCCTGTCCCGGTTGCCCCCCTTCCAGGCCAGCTCTCTGCTGTGGCCAGGGAGTGCAGTGGAGGTTGGCCCAAGTGCTTGGGCCCTGCACCGCATGGGAGACCAGGAGAAGCACCTGGCTCCTGCCATCAGATCAGCGCGGTGTGCCGGCCGCAGTGCACCTACCGCAGCGGCCATTGGAGGGTGAACCAACGGCAAAAAGGAAGACCTTTCTCTCTGTCTCTCTCTTTCACTGTCCACTCTGCCTGTCAAAAAAAAAAATTATTACTATTTCATACTACATTATAGCTCTCTATGAAACACAAATGCCATTTATAAATGAGCAGATTCATTTATTTATTTATTTATTGACAGGCAGAGTGGATAGTGAGAGAGAGAGAGACAGAGAGAAAGGTCTTCCTTTTTGCCGTTGGTTCACCCTCCAATGGCCGCTGTGGCCAGCGCATCTCGCTGATCCGAAGCCAGGAGCCAGGTGCTTCTCCTGGTCTCCCACGTGGGTGCAGGGCCCAAGCACTTGGGCCATCCTCCACTGCCTTCCCCGGCCATAGCAGAGAGCTGGCCTGGAAGAGGGGCAACCGGGATAGAGTCCGGCGCCCCAACCGGGAGTAGAACCCGGTGTGCCGGCGCCGCAAGGCAGAGGATTAGCCTGTTAAGCCACGGCGCCGGTTATGAGCAGATTTATTAAAGAGATGCTATGTATGAACGATTTTCCAGACATTGAAATATAACACTTGAATATTGCTAGGAATGTAGCAACAAAAAAATGACTTTTACACCAGAATATATCCTAGTAATATGTGTCTTTTTACATAGTTTTATATATGTAGAATTGCCATAAATTGTTATATTTTATTTATTGACTACTGAGTAAAAACAAAGAGAAGTATGTTCATGTATGACAAAATAAAACATTACTGTCTTCTCAATTATAAAGCTTCTTTCTCTGCTGTTTTAGGAAAACTTTAATCAGGAAAAAATATTTCTTTAATTTCATCATTAATTTGTTGATTAATAACCTGTAGATAATATAATCCTAGATTAAATTACTGTATGTAGATAGAGATACTAAGAGATTTCTTTCCTGTTACTTTATTTTCCAGCTAATATTCTTTCTGGAAAATGATCCTAATGTAAATATGAAAGAAGGAATTCAACATTTTCATATATACTTGATTAATATACTATGGCCTGAAGTGAGAATGCGCCTGGATTTATTCATACTCCAAAATATTGTCTTTGGATATTTGGAGGAAATTTTTTAAAAAGTAAAATAAAATAAACCTGAAAACATTTTTTTGTGGAAATGTTTTTATATATAGTGAATTCTTTAGAGTCCACTAGATGGTGCTAATTTACCTACTAATTTTGCAAACTAACATTCCCTGGTTATAAAGCTGAAAGGGATTTTACTGATCTGCGAGTTGTAGCTACCATAGTTTACAGATGGAAAGTAGACCCGCATAGTTTTGATATAACTCTTGGAACAAGTAGGGTTAGAGCTCAAGTTTCCTGCTTCCTGTTTCATTCTTGTTTCTATACATGTATAACCCTGGAGAACTTTCACACTGAAATAAAAATCTCAAGTGCAACTCAGCATGTTTGCACATGCAGAGAAAAACTGTCAGAGATAGTAATCAATAATCAGCATAAAGAGGTAGACCTTTACCAAACATTTATTGAGTGAATACTCCCAGGATAATTTAACATCTTTAGTTTTGCTGTTCCTTACAGAATGTTCTCCCCTGTGGCAACAATGTTTTATTTGACCAATGGCTCATTTCTATGGGAGGAATTCTTTGAAATAGATATTTGTAGCAAGTATGGCCAAATGCCATTCTGAAAGGGAAAGAAAACTTTTCTTAGGAACATTTAGGAATTACTGGCATATTAAAGTAAAGCTTTCTGTGAGTCTGTTTTGCTCAGTTTTCAGCCTTTATTTGATAATAAAGAATTTAATAGGTTAAAAGAGGAAGGATAGCAACTAACTCTAACTTCCCTCCAGCTAGATTGCTCCTTTAATCCAAATGCATTTACAGGATCACGTTGCTGTTTAGTCAGTGATGCATATATTTTGTTTGAGTATATGAATATCCTATTCCTCCTTCGAAGTTGATCTTAAAAAGCTGTTCTCTCTGAAGCCTTATTTGGTTACCACAGATTTATAGATTTTTAATTGTTTATTTTATTAAGAATAATTGTTGTTGGGGCAGGTGCTGTGGCATAGTGGGTAAAGCTGCTGCCTGCAGTGCTGGCATCCCATATGGGTGCTGGTTTGAGTCCCGGCTGCTCCACTTCTGATCCAGTTCTCTGCTATGACCTAGGAAAACAGTAGAAGATAGCCCAAGTCCTTCGGCACTTATACCCATGTGGGAGACCTGGATAAAGCTCCTGGCTCCTGGCTTTGGATTGGCGCAGCTTTGGCTGTTGCGGCCAACTGGGGAGTGAACCAGCAGATGGAAGACCTCTCTCTCTCTCTCTCTCTCTCTACCTCTCCTCTCTCTATGTAACTCTGACTTTTAAATAAATAAATAAATCTTAAAAAAAGAATAATTGTTAAGAAATTATAATAGCTACTATTTTAGTAACTATCGTGAAAAGGGTGATGTTATTTTTTAATCCTCTAAATAATGTGAAATTATCCTAACTCCACAAAAAGAGGAACTAAGGCTAGAGAAGTTGGTCATTTTGCCTACATTCACACAGCTAGTTTTAGAATATGCCTATTGTATTGAAACCCAGAACTGCCAGAATCCAGAGCCTGTTCATGTTTCATTATGCCATGCTGCCTGTTGCATAAGTGTGGTATGGATAATCTTAGCATAGTTATGGAGAAAATTTAAGAGACTTTTTCTCATGATGGTTGTGGATTAATTTCTTTATTCTTATACCTGGGGTTTTTGGTCTTTAAATAGTTTTGAGGCTATGCTATTTAGTGTGTGCAAATTTATATCTCTTGCATATTTCTGTGAAATTGACCAATTTTATCATTTTTCAATGTCCCTTTTCACCTATTGTAATGTGTTCTGCCTTGGTTTTCTGTATCTAATGGAAGCAAACCAGCTTTTTTTTTTTAAATCTACTTAACACTTCTAAAAATGATTGGGATCCCTTCACACAGCATTTATTTGTATGGTCCATATCTATCAGACTTCAAAATTTCACTTACAACTTAATAAATAAAGGCCTTGCATTCATAAAAACTAAAGTGAACATAAATTATATTGTTTAAGCAAAAAGATACACTGAAAAGAGGGGAATTGTTACACTTTTTTTTTATAAGTCTCTAATGTCTGGCTTACCACACTTGGAGTCTTATATTTCCTGGAATTTAATTTGCTATGATAATACAATCCAAGTTGCCGCTGAAAACTCCATTATATTCTCTTGAGTAAATAAGAATAAAACAGGTGAATAATGTCATAGAATTATTGTGAAAATACTGTTAACCTTATGAAATTTTTGAATGCCTCTCTGAGGATCTATGGATCACACTAGGAGAATCACTGGCTTAATGTGCACATGTTATATTCATCCTTATTTTTTTTCCTGTATTCTGCACCCAGTGTTTGCTGAAGTATCTTTTTTCATGACAGTTGTATATATTTATGGATGTAGCATGATAATTTAATACATATACAAAATATGCAATGATCAGATAATTTTTTTGGAATCTCAGACTCTTCTGATTCTTCCTTAAATACATAATTTTTTTTTTATAAACTGTAGTCACCTTACAGTGTTGTTGAACTCTGTGTAATCTTATCTAACTACTTGGTACCTGTTATTCATCCTCTTTCTATTCCTTCTTGCTCCTACCCTTCTTAGCTCTCTAGTGATTGCTATTCTACTCTTCTTTAGTAACATCAACTTAACTTCCATAGATGAATGAGATCATGTAGTATTCTTTCAATGCCTAGATTGTTTCACTTAACAAAATGTCCCTTGGTTTTATCCTTGTTGCCACAACCAACAGGATTTAGTTCTTTTTATGATTGAATAATATTTCATTGTATATAGATAACATTTCTTCATTCACCTGACATCTTGATAGATTCCATTTGTTGGCTATTGTAAATTGTGCTACAGTAAACATAGGAGTGCATGTATCTCTTCCTTCAGATATATACAGAGGATAGCTGGATTATATGATAGTTCTACTTTTTATTTTTTAAGAGATTTCCATATGTTTTTCATAATAGCCTACTAATTTATATTTCCATCATAATAGCTGTACTAATTTATATTTCCATCAACAGTAGAGAGTTCTCTTGTCTTTGCATCCTTGCCAGTGTTTATTAATTTTGCTTTTTTGATCATAGAGATTCTGACTATAATGAAATGATGTCTTATTGTGGTCTTGTTTTTTATTTCACTGATAATTAGTGATGTTGAGCACTTTTTTCATATACTTGTTGGCCATTTGTATTTCTCCTTTTGAGAATATCTATTTGGATCATTTGCTCATTTTAAAAGTAGATTATTTGGGTTTATGCAGTTAGGTTTTTGAGTATATTATATATTTGGGATATTAAGCCTTTGTCAGATGAATAGCTTATAAATATTTTCTTCCATTCTCTAGGTTGCCTCTTGATTTTGTTGAATGTTCTCTTTGCTGTGTAGAGGTTTCTTAGTTTGATTTAATTCCATCTGTCTATTTTTGCTTTTGTTGCCTTTGCTTTGGAGGTTTTATCTAAGACATAATTTTTGTACTAACATTCTGAAATATTTCTGTATGTTTTCTTTAGTACTTTAATAGGTTCAGTTCTTAGATTTAGTTTTTTGATCCATTTTGTCATGATATTTGTACAGGGCGAGTGGCAGAGACAGATTAAATCTCCTGTGTATGAATAGCCAGTTTTCCCAGCAGCATTTATTAGAGTGGCAGGCCTTTCTATGAGGTACTTTTGGGTTTGTTCATGTTCTTCTTGTTCTTTTATTTGCACAGTTAGATTATTTATTTGAAATCTTTTTTCACTTGCTTGATGAAGGGGCTTATTTCTATAAGCTTCCCTCTTAACACCTCTTATTATCCATGTGGTTTTAGTATATTGTTTCCATTTTCATTTGTTTCATAAATTTTTTAATTTCATGGTTTGAATAGTTTTTAAAGATTTATTTTACTTTTTTGAAAGAGTTGCAGAAAGGGGGAGGGAGGGGGGGAGGGAAGAAAAGAGAGAGAGAGACAAAGAAAGAGAGAGAGAGAGAGAGAGAGAGAGAGAGAATATCTTTCAATTGCTTTTTTACTTCCCAAATGGCCGTAAGGGCCAAGGATGGGACAGGCTGACACCAGGAGTCAAGTTTCAACCAGGTCTCCCACATAGGTGCAGAGGCCTAAGCATTCAGCTGTCTTCTGATGCTTTCCCAGGTGCATCAACAGGGAGCCACATTGGAAGTGCAGCAGCTGGGATCCCATATAGGATGCCAGCATTGTAGGTGGCACAGCCTCATCTGCCACACCACAACACTGGCCCTAGTTTGAATTTTTTTATTCATTTAATTCAAAGCATGTTGATAGTTTATATGTATTCATGCAATGTATAAAGTTCTTGTTGGTTTCTAGTTTTATTCTGTTGTGGTCAGAAAAAATACATATGATTTTCATTTGTTTTAATTTAGCAATACTTTTTTGTTAATCTAAATTTGGTTTATAGGAGTAAATTCCTATGGTTATAAGAATATATATTCTGCAGTTATTGAGTGACATATCCTATAAATGTCTCTTGGGTCATTTTTGCTTTAACATAATTTAAGACTATTATTTCTCACTTGATATTTTTGCCTGAATATTCTGTTTATGACTGAAAATAGAATATTTTGAAGTCCCTAAATATTATTGCATTAGAATCTATTTTTCTCTTTAGATATAATAATATTTGTTTTATATAATTGAAAGTTCCAGAATTAAATATACATATATATCATATATATACATATATATATATATATATATATATTTACAAATGTTTTACCCTTTGTTGACTTTATCCTTTCATCATTATATAGTGACCTTTCTTGTCTCTTTATCACTTTTGATTTAGAGTCTGTTTTATCTGATAGTACTGTAGCTAATCCTTCTCTGTTGGTTACTGTTTGGATGGCACATCATTTTCATCCCTTCACTTTTTTTATTAGGTTATTTGTGTCTTAGTGGAGTGAGTTTCTTGTAGACACCTTGCTGTTATGTTTTATTTTTATTCATTCATGCAGTCTAAGACTTTTAACTGGGGAATTTAATCCATTCATTTTCAAGGTTATTAATGCTATATCAAGGCTTACTTTTGCCATTTCATTTTTTTTCTGGTTGTTTAGTACATCCTTTATTTCTTTTTTCCTCTCCTGTTTGCCTTTCTGTATTGATACAATTTGATTCTTTTCTCGCTTGTGTCTGTCTACTCTGTTTGGTGGTTTTTATACTTTCATGTGCTTTCATGATTCTAGATATCTTTCTTTCACCTTCATATTTTAAACACCTTAAGTAATGTTTGTAAGGGTGGTATGTCTGATAATGATAAACTCTCCCAGATTTTGCTAGTCTTGTAAAGCCATTATTTTCCTTTATGTCTATGAGATAGTTTCTCTGGGTATGATATTCTTGGTCATCAGATTTTTTTTTCTATTGGGATCTGGAATATGTAGTCTCCTCCTGTCTTGACCGATAGTATTTCTGTTGATAAATCAGTGTAATAAGTGTAAGGGGTGCTTCATTAAATGTTGACTTTTTTGGTGTTTTTTTTTTTCTCTTGCTGTTTTTAGAATTGTTTCTTTGTCTTATATTTTTGATATTTTGACAATATTCCTCAGATAGAAAACATGTTTTGGTCAAATATATTTTGAGGTCTTTAAGCCTCCTGAGTCTGTATGTCCATATATTTGCCAATATTTGGGAAATTTTTAGCTATCATTTTATTGAATAGGTTTCTATGCCTTCTCCCCTTCTCTTCATTTCTAATAACTCATAATTTGGAAATTTATTCACTTCATAGTGACCCATGAGTCTTAGAGGCTTGCTTTATTCCTTTTTAAATCTGATTATTTTATATCAAAATTTATCTCCTTATTCTCTTTGAATAGAGTCTCTTAGTGAAGTGCCCAACCATTGTTTTTTTAATTTGATTTGTTGAATTCTTCTGTAAGATTTGTCTCTTTCTTTGCTAAATTTCTTATCATGAATTGTTTTCCTGTTTTCATTGAAAAAGTGTATTTCACTATATCCTTGTATCTCACTGAATTTCCTTCAGATATCATGATTTTGAAATCTTTTTCAGAAATTTCATGAATTTCCCTCTCTTTGGACTCAGTTGCTAGGAAGTTGCTATTTCCCTTTGATGCCATAATTATTGTGACTGGGTATGGATTTAGGTGTCTTCCAAAGATCCTTCTTTGATAAGGCTTGGTCACCAGGGTAGTCTATTCAGAGGTGGCTAATCCTTTGGGAGGTGTGGGTGGTACCAATGTCATTGGGGCTCTACCCTCAGAAGTGATCTGTAACCCTATTCTGTCACTGACTTCCTATTTGCTGGTATAATCTCTTCCACATGCATACTCCTCCAATGATGTATCACTATCTGCTGCCCTCACCAAAGGCCAAACCAATCGGGACACTCAGTCTTGGACTTTGAGCTAAAGGAATATTTTCTCTTTATAAAGATAGCTACTTCTGGTATTTAATCATAGTGATGAAAAGCTAATATACTCATTATCTCACTTTTTCATACTTATTATGTACTCCGTGTTGATATTTTCACACCTGGAAAATCTTGTCACTACCAATTTTGTAAAGTGGCTTTTGTAATAAAACACATCTTCCTAGAAATATATTTTTTAATTTTTTTTATTATTTGACAGAGTTATAGACAGTGATAGAGAGAGACAGTGAAAAAGGTCTTCCTTACGTTGGTTCACTCCCCAAATGGCTGCTACAGCCGGCGCTGTGCCAATCCGAAGCCAGGAGCCAGGTGCCTCCTCCTGGCCTTCCACACAGGTGCAGGGGCCCAAGAACTTGGGCCATCCTCCACTGCCCTTCCGGGCGACAGCAGAGAGCTGGACTGGAAGAGGAGCAATCGGGACTAGAACCCGGCACCCATATGGGATGCTGGCGCCGCAGGCGGAGGATTAACCAAGTGAGCCATGGCACCGGCCCCCCTAGAAATATATTTTAGGATGTTGGTTTGTAGGCTCTGTGTACTTTAGTTAGGTGCAATAGTATTGTCTCCATATGGCTTCTTTAGCCCTAATTGATGGTTCTGGGCACAGGACACACAACATTGCAGAAAGGGAGCCTGCTAGTCTCTGTGGGTCATGTGGGAATGCTTCTACTCCAGCAAGCATAGGCAGGTGTGCTGCAGCAAGCACAGCACTGAGAGTGGGGTCCCCTGATTTCCACAGATCACAGATCCCATGGGGTAGAATCACTCCAGTTGGTTCATGTAGATATAGCATGACTTGTGTAGCAATAGGAGCTGGTAGCCTTCAGTATCCGTTAGCATATGGGAACAAGGCCTCTCTACCAGAATCAGGCAGTTGTGGTATGCAAGGCAGTAGGAGCAGAGCAATTGTGAGCTTGGTTTCAAAATAATGTCAGGGAGCAGCAACCTTTTTCCCATTGTGTGAAGACTTTTCCACGTTCAAACTGATCCGGACCAGGGCAGTGGAGCAGTCAATGCAAGGCATTTGGTTCCCTTCTTTACAAGATGATCCCAAATCTTGTTCCTTAGCTTCTCCATTTTGTCCACATTGTATTCCAGCACTCTCCCTCAAATATTCTAGCCAATATTTACACGTGCGCACAGAAAGACATATAAATTTCAGTCATTCTTTGAGGGAGAGAAGCATATCCCAAACCTATAGCCTGTCTCCAGTCATTTTGCCAGATGTCTTCTTCTGTGTCTCCAGTTGGTTATTTATAATTCTGGAAGCTAAGTTCTGTGATCTACCATCTGCAAGCTGGAGATCTGATAATATTATTAATAGTATTATTTCTATGTAGCAATATGTTGTAAACTTTTCAGAGCTCTTTTTTTTTTTTAAAGACTTATTTATTTATTTGAAAGGAGAGTTACAGAGATGAAGAGGAAGAGACAGAGAGAGGGAAGTCTTCCATCCACTGGTTCACTCCCCAAGTGGCTGCAGTGGCTGGAGCTGAGCCAATCTGAAGCCCAGGAACCTGGAGCTTCTTCCCAGTTTCCCACATGGGTGCAGAGTCCCAAGGACTTGGGCAGTCTTCCACTGCTTTCCTAGGCACATCTGCAGGAAGCAACCTGTTCCCTGGAAGTGGAGTAACCGGGCCTCAAACTGGTACCCATATGGGATGCCAGCATGTCAGGTGGCAGCTTTACCTGCTAAGCCACAAGGCTGACCCCCACAGCTCTTTTTTTTTTTTTTTTTGTCTATCATCTGGTATGTTCCTTCAGCCTAAAGAATGTACATTACTATTTCCTTAATGCAAATTTGCCAGAGATGAATTTTTTTCTGACTTTATTTGGTTAAGTGTTTTAAAAATTATTTTCATTGTATTTGAAGGCAGAGGTAGGAGGATCTCCTGTCTGCTGGTTCCCACTCCAATGCCTACAACAGTCAGGGCTGAATCCTGATGAAGCCATGAGCATGGAGCTCAATTTGGTCTTCTGCGTGAGTGGCAGACCCAAGTGCTTGACCCATCATAATCTGCTGTCTTCCAGATTGTGTAACACAACACTGTACTGGAAGCACAATAGCTGGGATTGCAGCCAGGCACCCTGATGTGAGGTGTGGTCATCCCAAGAAGTGACGTAACTGCTGTGTCAAACACCCACCCCCAAATATGTTTTTAAATCACACACAAACAATGCATATAAAAACCTACTTCAGAAAATTCATGGAAGATAGAATGAAAAGATATATTTACTTTGTTGCAAAAACTTGAGATCAATATGGTTTTTTTTTCAAAATACACATTTTTTCATGGGCCTTTTAAATAATGTATGTGTGTGTGTGTGTGTGTGTAAATACAGTTAAGGAATAGGTTTATCATGTGGCTTGCATTTTCTGAGTTGTGAGTATATTGCATTTTACTAGCTTCCTTGTTTAGGTTGATGTATGTCTACCTAATTGCTGATTCTTAAAAGATATTTTTCTTTGTCTTTTCAGATTGTTTTCTTTGACTATTGTTTTCATTAGTTATACTCTGATTTTACTCTTTGAGATTACTTTGGTGTTTACCCTGTTTGAATTAATTGTGCCTCCTAAATCTATTGCTTGATGTCTTTATTTAGTATTGGAAAATTCTTAATGTTAAATGGAGAGTCAGCCTTCCATATCTGTTGTTTCTACATCCATGGATTCTCCCAATCACAGATAGAAAATATTTTTTGTGCTGATCACCTACAGATTGTTTTTCTTTTCGTTATTCTCTAAAAAATACATTATAACAAATATTTATATAGCATTTATATTTTATTAGGTATTATAATTCTATATTATTTAAAATATATTGGAGAGTGTGCATAGGTTGTATGCAAATGCTGTGCCATTTTAAAGGGACTTCAGTGTAAACAGATTTTGGTATCATCAGGTGGGTCCTGTTACCAGTTCCCCTATTGGTACTAAGGGACAGCTGTAGCTATCCTCTAATTTTCTTATACTCTTGTAAATATCTTCATTTGTGTCTCTATGTATCTGAATGTTTGGCTACTCAATTTATGGTTCTCTAAGTCTTTGGTTGTGTCTAATTTAATGCTCAATCTATCAATGAAAGTCTTGTTTGCAGTTATTACACTTTCTCAGTATTATAATTTCTATTTTTTTTTTTCCTTTTTGACAGGCAGAGTGGATAGTGAGAGAGAGAGAGAGAAAGGTCTTCCTTTGCCATTGGTTTACCCTCCAATGGCTGCTGCGGCCGGCGCATCTCGCTGATCCGATGGCAGGAGCAGGTGCTTATCCTGGTCTCACATGGGGTGCAGGGCCCAAGGACTTGGGCCATCCTCCACTGCCTTCCCGGGCCACAGCAGAGAGCTGGCCTGGAAGAGGGGCAACCGGGACGGAATCCAGTGCCCTGACCAGGACTAGAACCCGGTGTGCCGGCGCCGCAAGGCGGAGGATTAGCCTGTTGAGCCACGGCGCCGGCCTATAATTTCTATTTTTATTTGGTATTCAATGTCTGTTTTCATAGTATCTAATATTCAAGTATTTAATTTTGACATTTTATTTAATATGTGCAACAATGTCTAATTAATCTCCATGTATGATAACTTCATGGTTGGATTCTACTGTCTATTGTTTCTCTTCATTTTTAGTCACCTGATAGTCAGCTTTTTATCACTTCAGTGACATATCTGAGAAAGCTAATTTTTTTTCATTTATTAAACTTTTATTTAATGAATATAAATTTCCAAAGTACAGCTTATGGGTCACAATGGCTTCCCCCCTCCCACAACTTCCCTCCCACCCGCAACCCTCCCCTTTCCCGCTCCCTTTCCCCTTCCATTCACATCAAGATTCATTTTCAATTCTCTTTATATATACAGAAGATCAGTTTAGTACATATTAGGTAAAGATTTCAACAGTTTGCCCCCATATAGCAACACAAAGTGAAAAAAATACTGTTGAAGTACTAGTTATAGCATTAAATAAGAGTGTACAGCACATTAAAGACAGAGATCCTACATAATATTTTTTTAAAAATTAATTAATTTTCTATGCCATTTCCAATTTAACACCAGGTTTTTTTTTTTTTTTTCATTTCCAATTATCTTTATATACAGAAGATCGATTCAGTATATAATTAGTAAAGATCTCATCAGTTTGTACCCACACAGAAACACAAAGTGTAAAAATACTGTTTCAGTACTAGTTATAGCATCACTGCACATTAGACAACACATTAAGGACAGATCCCACATGGGATGTAGGTACACAGTGACTCCTGGAAAGAACGGGGCCATCAAAGAAGGAGGTACCTTTCTCTGAAGGGAGGAGAGAACTTCCACTTTGACTATGACCCTATCGGAATAAGATCAAAGTCAGCGAACTCTAAAGGCTTCCATAGCCCTGGCAACTCATGACTAGAGCCTAGGGAGATTACTGACGCCATGAACAGGAGTGTCAAATTGTTAAGTCAGCAACAGGAGTCACTAAGAAAGCTAATTTTATAACGTGAAACAGTTGAAATTCACAGTCTTAAATCAGGTGACTGTTGTTTCTGCATCTGGTGAAGGCATTCCTGTAGCAGAGTTCAGAGGTTACAGGGAGCATCGCATGGCAAGAAAGTATGCATATTTGTCTGCCTATCCTTATAAAATCATCATACTTCAATAATGGGGACCCTACCCTAACTGCCTAATCTGATTCCATCACTTCTCAAAGACCTCACCTCTAAATACTATAATTGGGTTAAGTTTACACACTTTTAGTGTAATTGATAATACTGGGGACCAAGCCTTTAACACATGGGCTTTGGTGGAACACTCAAAATGTTATATGGTGATAATCTCCTTGTTTATTTTTTGTTTGGCAGACAGAGAATATTAGAAAAAATGAAGTTATAGAATCAGTTTCCAGTTAGACTACTGTCATTTTCCTGTAGAGGTCTTTAGTTTTATACTAAAGGCAATCTCTGTACAGTGAAATGCAGATATATATTTTTTTTAAGATTTTTTTTTAACTTTTATTTAATGAATATAAATTTCCAAAGTATAGCCCATGGGTTACAATGGCTTCCCCCCTCCCATAACTTCCCTCCCGCCCGCAATCCTCCCCCTTCCCGCTCCCTTTCCCCTTCCATTCATGTAAAGATTCATTTTCAATTCTCTTTGTATACAGAAGATCAGTTTAGTATATATTAGGTAAAGATTTCAACATTTTGCCCATATAGCAACACAAAGTGAAAAAACTACCATTGGATTACTAATTATAGCATTAAATAGCAATGTACAGCACATTAAAGACAGAGATCCTACATAATTTTTTTTTTCAAATTAATTAATTTTCTATGCCATTTCCATTTTAACACCAGGTTGTTTTTTTTTTTCATTTCCAATTCTCTTTATATACAGAAGATCAATTCAGTATATAATTAGTAAAGACCTCATCAGTTTGTGCCCACACAGAAACGCAAAGTATAAAAATACTGTTTCAGTACTAGTTATAGCATCACTTCGCTTTAGACGACACATTAGGGACAGATCCCACATGGGGTGTAAGTACACAGTGACTCCTGTTGCTGATTTAACAATTTGACACTCCTGTTCATGGCGTCAGTAATCTCCCTAGGCTCTAGTCATGAGTTGCCAGGGCTATGGAAGCCTTTAGAGTTCGCTGACTTTGGTCTTATTCCGATAGGGTCATAGTCAAAGTGGAAGTTCTCTCCTCCCTTCGGAGAAGGGTACCTCCTTCTTTGATGGCCCCGTTCTTTCCACTGGGATCTCACTCACAGAGATCATTCATTTAGGTCTTTTTTTTTTTTTCCATGATATCTTGGCTTTCCATGCCTGCTATACTCTCATGGGCTCTTCAGCCAGATCTGAATGCCTTGAGGGCTGATTCTGAGGCCAGAGTGTTGTTTAGGACATCTGCCATCCTATGAGTCTGCTGTGTATCCCACTTCCCATGTTGGATCTTTCTCTCCCTTTTTGATTCTATCAGTTAGTATTAGCAGATACTTGTCTTGTTTGTGTGATCTCTTTGACTCTTAGACCTATCAGAACTATCAATTGTGAGCTGAAATTGATCACTTGGACTAGTGCGATGGCATTGGTACATGCCATCTTGATGGGATTGTGTTGGAATCCCCTGGCACATTTCTAACTCCACCATTTGCGGCCAGTCCGATTGAGCATGTTCCAAATTGTTCATCTCCTCGCTCTCTTTTTCCACTCTTAGATTTAACAGGGATCACTTTTCAGTTAAAATTTAAACACCTAAGAATAATTGTGTGTTAATTACTGAGTTCAACCAATAGTACTAGAACAACAACAACAACAACAAATACTAAAAAGGATAAAGTATTACATTGTACATCTAAAGTCAGGACAGGAGCTGATCAGTTCATTGTTGCTTATAGTGTCCATTTCACTTAACAGGTTTCCCCTTTGGCGCTCAGTTGTCACCGATCAGGGAAAACAAATGATATTTTTCTCTTTGGGACTGGCTTAATTCACTCAGCATGATGTTTTCCAGATTGCTCCATCTTGTTGCAAATGACTGGGTTTCGTTGTTTCTTACTGCTGTATAGTATTCTATGGAGTACATGTCCCATAATTTCTTTATCCAGTCTACTGTTGATGGGCATTTGGGTTGGTTCCAGGTCTTAGCTATTGTGAATTGAGCTGCAATAAACATTAATGTGCAGATGGCTTTTTTATTTGCCAAATTAATTTCCTTTGGGTAAATTCCAAGGAGTGGAATGGCTGGGTTGTATGGTAGGGTTATGTTCAGGTTTCTGAGGAATCTCCAGACAGACTTCCATAGTGGCTTAACCAGTTTGCATTCCCACCAACAGTGGGTTAGTGTCCCTTTTTCCCCACATCCTCTCCAGCATCTGTTGTTGGTCGATTTCTGAATGTGAGCCATTCTCACCGGGGTGAGATGGAACCTCATTGTGGTTTTGATTTGCATTTCTCTGATTGCCAGTGATTTTGAACATTTTTTCATGTGTCTGTTGGCCATTTGGATTTCCTCTTTTGAAAAATGTCTATTGAGGTCCTTGGCCCATCTCTTAAGTGGGTTGTTTGTTTTGTTGTTGTGGATTTTCTTGATTTCTTTGTAGATTCTGGTTATAAATCCTTTATCTGTAGTATAGTTTGCGAATATTTTTTCCCATTCTGTTGGTTGCCTCTTCACTTTCCTGACTGTTTCTTTTGAAGTACAGAAACTTCTCAATTTGATGCAATCCCAAATGTTAATTTTGGTTTTGACTGCCTGTGCTGTTGGAGTATTTTCCAGGAAGTCTTTGCCTGTGCCTATATCTTTCAGGGTTTCTCCAATGCTCTCTAATAATTTGATGGTTTCGGGTCGTAGATTTAAGTCTTTAATCCATGTTGAGTGAATTTTTGTGTAAGGTGATAGGTATGGGTCTTGCTTCAAGCTTCTGCACGTGGAAATCCAATTTTCCCAGCACCATTTATTGAATAGACTGTCCTTATTCCAGGGATTAGATTTGGATCTTTGGTCAAATATAAGTTGGCTGTAGATGTTTGGATTGATTTCTGGTGTTTCTATTCTGTTCCATTGGTCTATCCATCTGTTTCTGTACCAGTACCATGCTGTTTTGATAACAACTGCCCTGTAGTATGTCCTAAAATCAGGTATTGTGATGCCTCCGGCTTTGTTTTTGTTGTACAGGATTGCTTTGGCTATTCGAGGTCTTCTGTGTCTCCATATGAATTTCAGCATCATTTTTTCCAGATCTGAGAAGAAGGTCTTCGGGATCTTGATGGGTATTGCATTGAATGTATAAATTGCTTTTGGGAGAATAGACATTTTGATGATATTGATTCTTCCAATCCATGAGCATGGAAGATTTCTCCATTTTTTGGTATCCTCTTCTATTTCTTTCTTTAAGGTTTTGTAGTTTTCATTGTAGAGATCTTTAACGTCTTTGGTTAAGTTTATTCCAAGGTATTTGATTGTTTTTGTAGCTATTGTGAATGGGATTGATTTTAGAAGTTCTTCCTCAGCCATGGCATTGCCTGTGTATACAAAGGCTGTTGATTTTTGTGCATTGATTTTATATCCTGCTACTTTGCCAAACTCTT
Source organism: Lepus europaeus (assembly GCF_033115175.1). NCBI lineage: Eukaryota > Metazoa > Chordata > Mammalia > Lagomorpha > Leporidae > Lepus > Lepus europaeus. The sequence continues at coordinate 35,637,882 of NC_084836.1, read as the reverse complement.
CGATGAGTTCCAGCAGTCTCTTAGTAGAGTTCTTTGGGTCCCCTAAATAAAGAATCATATCATCTGCAAAGAGGGATAGTTTGAGTTCGTCCTTCCCAATTTGTATCCCTTTAATTTCTTTTTCTTGCCTAATAGCTCTGGCCAAAACTTCCAGAACTATATTGAATAGCAGTGGTGAGAGAGGGCATCCCTGTCTGGTACCAGATCTCAGTGGAAATGCTTCCAACTTTTCCCCATTCAATAGGATGTTGGCCGTGGGTTTTTCATATATTGCTTTGATTGTATTAAGGAATGTTCCTTCCATACCCAGTTTGCTTAGAGTTTTCATCATGAAAGGGTGTTGTATTTTATCAAATGCTTTCTCTGCGTCTATTGAGAGAATCATATGGTTTTTCTTCTGCAGTCTGTTAATGTAGTGTATTACGTTGATTGTTTTGCGAATGTTGAACCATCCCTGCATACCGGGGATGAATCCCACTTGGTCTGGGTGGATGATCTTTCTGATGTGTTGTTGCAATCTATTGGCCAGAATTTTATTGAGGATTTTTGCATCTATGTTCATCAGGGATATTGGTCTGTAATTCTCTTTCAATGTTGCATCTCTTTCTGGCTTAGGAATTAAGGTGATGGTGGCTTCATAGAAAGAATTTGGGAGGATTCCCTCTTTTTCGATTGCTCTGAATAGTTTGAGAAGAATTGGAGTTAGTTCTTCTCTAAATGTCTGGTAGAACTCAGCAGTGAATCCATCTGGCCCTGGGCTTTTCTTTGTTGGGAGGGCCTTTATTACTGTTTCAATTTCTGTGTCAGTTATTGGTCTGTTTAGGTTTTCTATGTCTTCCTGGCTCAATTTAGGGAGGTTGTATGTGTCCAAGAATCTGTCCATTTCTGATAGATTTCCCTGTTTGCTGGCATACAAGTCCTTGTAGTAATTTCTGATGATTCTTTTTATTTCTGTGGCGTCTGTTGTTACGTTTCCCATTTCATCTCTGATCCTATTGATTTGGGTCTTTTCTCTTCTTTTTTTAGTTAGTTGGGCCAATGGGGTGTCAATTTTGTTTATTTTTTCAAAAAACCAGCTCCTCGTTTGGCTGATTTTTTGTAATGTTTTTTTGGATTCAATCCTGTTGATTTCTTCTCTGATTTTAATTATTTCTCTTCTCCTACTGGGTTTGGGTTTGGTTTGCTGCAGATTTTCTAGATCCTTGAGATGACTTGAAAGCTCATCTATTTGGTGCCTCTCCAATTTCTTGATGTAGGCACCTATTGATATAAACTTTCCTCTTAACACTGCTTTTGTTGTATCCCATAGGTTTTGGTATGTTGTGCTGTTATCCTCATTTACTTCCAGAAAATTTTTGATTTCTCTTTTAATTTCTTCTATGACCCATTGTTCATTCAGGAGCATGTTGTTCAATCTCCATGTGTTTGCACGTGCTCTAGGGATTCCTGAGTTGCCAATTTCCAATTTCATTCCTTTGTGGTCTGAGAAGCTGCATGGTATGATTCTAATTCTTTTGAATTTGCTGAGACTTGCTTTATGGCCTAGTATGTGGTCAATCCTAGAGAGGGTTCCATGTACTGCTGAGAAGAATGTAAAGTCCTTAGATGTAGGATGAAATGTTCTGTAGATATCTGTTAGATCCATTTGGGCTATAGTGTCGTTTAAATCTACTGTCTCCTTGTTGATCTTCTGTCCTGTTGATCTGTCTATCTCTGAGAGTGGAGTATTGAAGTCCCCCAGTACTATTGTATTGGGGTCTAAGTCTCCCTTTAAGTCCCTTAACAAGTCTTTTAAATAAGCTGGTGCCCTGTAATTAGGTGCATATACGTTGATAATCGTTATATCTTCCTGTTGAATGGATCCCTTAATCATTAAATAGTGCCCCTCTTTGTCTCTCCTAACAGTTTTTGTGGTAAAGTTTATGTTGTCCGATATTAAGATGGCTACGCCCGCTCTCTTTTCATTTCTGTTGGCGTGGTATATCTTTTTCCAGCCTTTCACTCTCAGCCTGTATGGATCATTGTTGGATAGATGGGTTTCTTGTAAGCAGCAAAAGGATGGGTTTTGTTCCTTAACCCAATCAGCCAATCGGTGTCTTTTAACTGGACAGTTCAAGCCATTAACATTCAATGTGACTATTGAGAAGGAGTAACTTTGCCCTGCCATTAGCCAAAGATACTTTCTAATATATGGATTGAGATTCCTGTGATCTTTTGGTGTGAGGTTTCCTACCTTTACCTTCTTTCATATTGGTGACCGTGTTTCTGTGTTTCTGTATGTAACACATCTTTAAGCATCTTTTGCAGGGCTGGACGAGTGGCGACAAATTCTTTCAGTTTCTGTTTGCTTTGAAAGGTCTTTATTTCACCTTCATTCATAAATGAGAGCTTTGCAGGATATAATATTCTGGGCTGGCAGTTTTTCTCTCTTAGCACCTGGGCTATGTCTCGCCATTCTCTCCTAGCTTGCAGGGTTTCTGAAGAGAAGTCAGCTGTGAGTCTAATTGGAGATCCTCTGAGAGTAATCTGTCGTTTCTCTCTTGCACATTTTAGGATCTTTTCTTTGTGTTTCACTGTGGTGAGTTTGATTACGACGTGTCGTGGTGAGGATCTCTTTTGGTCATATTTATTAGGGGTTCTATGAGCTTCCTGTATTAGGATGTCTCTGTCTTTCTCCAAACCTGGGAAATTTTCTGCTAGTATCTCATTAAAAAGGCCTTCTAATCCTTTCTCTCTCTCCATGCCTTCAGGTACTCCTAGCACCCGAATGTTGGGTTTTTTAAGAGTATCCTGTAGATTCCTGACAGTATTTTTTAGATTTCTGATTTCTTCTTCTTTTCTTTGATTTGACTGTTTCCTTTCCCGTTCTCTGTCTTCTAAGTCTGATATTCTCTCTTCTGCTTCGTCCATTCTGTTTTTAAGACTCTCTAATGTGTTTGTCATTTGATCTATTGAATTCTTCATTTCATTATGATTTCTCATCACTATCACCATTTCTTGTTCCACTAGTTGTTTCAATTCATTTTGATTCCTCCTTAATATTTCATTTTCACGAGAGAGATTTTCTATCTTGTCCATGAAGGATTTCTGTAGTTCAAGAATTTGTTTTTGAGAACTTCTTAATGTTCTTAGCAATTTTTTGAGATCTGCTTCTTGCATTTCTTCAATCTCCTCATCTTCATAATCTTGAATTGGGGTGTCTTTTTCATTTGGGGGCATCATAGTGTCTTCCTTATTCTTGTTAGCTTGGTTTTTGTGTTTGTTGTTTGGCATGTTGGAGATATTTGGTTTCTTCACTGTGGTGTTTTTTCTTGTTACACTATGGCTCTATATTAAGTGGACTGTCTGCTTTCAGTGGTGCCTTAGAGGCTTGAGATGAGTGTGGACTGAGAGCTGTGTTTGGTTCCTCAGGGCTGAGGGTGTGTCAAAGATGACACTCCCAGGTTAGGTGTGGTAAATCTCTCTCTTTTTTGATTCAAAAGGGAAGTAATTCCGCACAGCTGAACGTACTTGGAGGTAGTTAGCAGGCAAATGATATACCCACAGGAGCCAGAGATTGGAAGCTCTTTCCCAAGGACCACACAGGGAATCTCTGCTGCCCTCAGTGTGGGCTCCAATTCTCCTGCAATCTCCCACTGGGTTGCCAAGTTAGATGCTAATCTCCTGTTATTTCACCCCTCCCCCCAGAGTCAGGTTTTTCTGCTAGGCTCAGGGCCGGTGCAGACCTGAGGTCGCCCAGCTTATGACGTATGTCCAAAATGGCGCCTGCTCTGTCTTGCTCGCCTTTGAGAGGTGAGCGGAGAGAGAGAAACTTGTGTCCGTATCAGTCACTTTTTTTATTTTTTTTTTCTCTCTCTTCTAGTTAGCCTGGTGAACTTTTCCCCACGGAGTTTCAAGCCTCGTTCCCTCTAGCCTCCTCTTTCCGCTTGCCTGCTGGTATCTCGGGCTATGGAGGTTCGGCTCACCTCGCGTTCCAGCGCTGGTGCGTTGAATCTGCCGCTGGTGTCCCGAACTTGGGCTCCCACGCTCTCCACGCAGGTCCACTGTGAATCACTAGTTCCGGAAGAGTTTCCTCTGCTGTTTCATCCCCTACTCTTCCTTGACCCTGCAGTATCTCCACTTATATTAAACTTTCTCTCCCCCCGGACTAAGTGTGCTTCTGCCTATTCCGCCATCTTGCCCGGAACCGAAATGCAGATATTGTTATAGAGGTTGTTTTAAAGCTGGGCTTCAGTAGTGCAGTAGTGCAGAAGCCATTCTGTACTTGAATTGTCCTTTTAAAGTGTAGTATATGGAGATCCTGATCAAAAGCTCTCATGTTATCTCTTAGGAGAGCCTTGGAACACAAATCTTGCCCTGTTCCTGTGAATAGTCCTTTCCTATAATAATAGATATCTTCAATGATGTGTATCCATCATACTGCTTAATCTATATCTTAACTCTCTTATTGTACCCTTTCAGTTCTCTTATGACTTGAATTGCTCCTCAGAACCTAGGCCATTGTAACTTTAAACTGAAAGCTTGTGCTGTATTTTATATTTCTATCTCTTATCCTTGTCCTGTTGTCTTTTGGATTGGCTTTTTCCACATTTCCTCTTTTTTTCTCAATTCCTACTTCATTAATTTATTAATTTCATCATAGAAATTACAAAGCTTGCACATAATTTATTTCAACGTACCAATACATTTATTAACTTATATGTATATAATATTTGGGGTTTTAAATCCATTTAATGCTGTAAAGAAGACATTGTTGTTATTTTAGATAATATTTGATTATATCTGTAGACGTTTATTGCTTTTATGTCTTTCATTTCTTGTTTCATTTAAAATCTTGAATCATTTTCTTTTTTCCTGATTTAGCACTTTTAACTTTTCTTCAAATAAGAGAACTGATTGTTGGGTAGCTCTGCCAGATTTTTTTTTTTTTGTCTAAAATATCTTTCTTAACACTAATGTGTTAGTTATAATTTAACTTGGTCTAGCCATTAAGATGCTCACATCGCATATTGGGATGCCTTCCTTTGAGTCCTGGCTCTGCTTCCTGTGATCCTAGGAAACTGCAATGATGCCTCAAGGTTTGAGTCCCCATCACTCACAAAGGAGACAAGGATTGCATGCCTGACTCCCAGCTTTAGCCTCGCCCAGCCCCAGCCATTGTAGGCATTTGAGGATTGAACCAGCATATGGGAGCTGTTTCCATCTGTCTCTCTCTCTCTCTGTCTCTCAAATAAAGTAATAAAATTAAAATTTTCAAAAGATATGATTTATAAAATAAGCAATTGTTGAAATATAGTAAGGTGTTTTAAAATCATCTTACAGTGCAGAAAAATCATCTACATAGAAATTACTAATTGGACATTTTCATTCTCCTAATGATCCTATAGAAATATTACTAAGGATATATATTTGAAAATTCATGAATATTGTTAAATAGAGCAGAAAGTAAAATGAAAATGTGTTTATTTAAAAAATTTAAACTGTACTTGTTGGCTTCCTCGTTTTTAAGATGATAAAATCATCACATTTATACTTTACTCCAACTGTTCCTCCCAGTCTTATCAACTTTAATGTCTTTATTTCTTCAAAAATTTATTGGGATTTTCTTTTTGATTAATCCATATGGTACCTTAACTTACAGTATGATTATGTCCCAATATATCCCTCATAAGTTGAAAACATTATATCAAAAATGTATTCAATATACTTAATATATTAATTTTCATATTATAGCAACACAGTTCATTACTAAGTATGGTTTGTTCCCTATAATAATAGCATGGCTGATTGGGACCTGTGGCTTACTGCCACTGTCAATCATCAGGAGAAATTATATGACTATATGTTATTAACCTAGGAAAAAGTCAAAATTCAAAATTTGAAGTATAATTTCTTCTGACTGCATTTGTCTTTTACACCATCAGAACGTTGAAAAATAATTAAGTACAATCATTGTAATTTAGAATTTAAATATTTTGAACAATATTACTCTTCTTAACAATGTAATTTGCATTTTTGCAATCTTCTTTTTCTCTCATGACTTTTATTATTCATATAAAGATCCATATCTTTACCTACTGAGTTTATATCTTAGTGAAGCATTAGATCTGTATGAAAATGGTCAGTGTCAATTCTTTTTACAAGTGTTTCTTCACTGTTTGCTTGTCTAACTTATGTCATTCTTTAACTGCTTAAATCTCATTTTTTTTAAAGTGAGTCTGCTGGAGATGCTGTTTCCTGAATTCTTTCATATTTGAGAATGTAGCAGTTGCCTTCATACTTGAATGAGAATATAGCTATATATAGCTATTTGTACTATTTTTTGGTGACTTTGTTTCTCAGTACATAGTGATCACTGCTGCACCACACATATGGTATTGTGTGTTGGTCTGGTAAACCTTTAGGCTAATTGGAATTTTCTCTCCTCATAACTAACTTCACTTAGATAATGAAAATGTTTTCTCTGTTCTTAATCAATAACTGAAGCAAGAAACCTCTTTTTGTTTTTGTCTAAGATATCTTTCTTAACAATAATATGTAAATTATAATTTAACTTGGCCTAGCAGTTAAGATGTTTACATTGCATATTGGAATGCCTTCCTTTGATATATTTGTCAATATAGCCATAAAATTTTCTTGGAAAGTAATGTCCTTTTCAAACTACAGATTAAGTTACTCCTTCGTTTATGGAAAATTTTTATTTGATTCAGTTTTCAGTAATAACATCCATATTTTGATTGTCTTTGTCTTTCCTTCATGTCTATTATTAAATGGATTTAGTGTGTATCTTTTATCTTCCTCACACTTTATTCTCAACAGATTATGTCCTTTTTTGTAGGCAGTTTAATTTGTAGCTTTCCGTACAATGCTTTTTCTAAATTATTTATTTAGTTCTAATATGGTGTTAATTTGGTCATTTGTTTACTTATTTATGTTGTTTCAGTATCTTTGAACTCTTGTTGTGTTAGATTTCTTTAATATGTTCTTCCGTAGCCCAAAGCACTTTGGACATAGTTTCTTCTTTCTTGAGTTATGTTTAATTCAGAATAGAATCCTTATTGTATTAGTTGTATATTGCTCTGAATTAGATTACCCCAAAACTGAGCAGTTTAAAACACCAAACATTTGTTACCTTGCATTTTCAGTGAGTCAGAAGTCTGGAAATCAGTTAGTTGGGTGATGGTAGCTCAGGGTCTCTCAGTCAAGCTGTGAAGTAGGACCACAATCATATCTGGGCTCAATGACACTGATACAGGTTTGATGCCAGGCCCTAGTTACATATAGTTTTAGCTTATTTCCTTTTCTTTTTCTCATTAGGCTGATTTGATATAATCAAAATTTACTTTTCTCATATGTGCCACCCTTTTCATTATTATATTTCAGTCAGTGCTTTAGAGGGCAAGCTTACTGTGATTTTCCTAAAGGTTTATTTTATTTACTTGAAACTTAGAGTTACAGAGGGAGAGGGGAGGAGACAGAGAGGTCTTCCATCCACTAGTTGACTCCCCAAAATGGCCACATCAGCTGAGACTGGGCCAGGCTGAAGCCAGGAGCCATGAGTTTGGACTATCATCCACTGCTTTTCCTAGGCCGTTAGCAGGAAATTGAATCAGAAGTGGAGCAGCTAGAACTTGAACCAGCACCCATATGGGATGCCGACACTGCAGATGACAGCCTAACCTGCTACACCACAATGCTGGCCTCTGTGATTTTTTTATTTTCTTTCTTTTCTTTTTTTTTTTTTTTTTCAATTTTCCTCTAGCTCTTCTCTCTTAAAATATAAGAGATATGGCTTCCCGCCGGCGCCGCGGCTCACTAGGCTAATCCTCCGCCTTGCGGCGCCGGCACACCGGGTTCTAGTCCCGGTCGGGGCACCGATCCTGTCCCGGTTGCCCCTCTTCCAGGCCAGCTCTCTGCTGTGGCTAGGGAGTGCAGTGGAGGATGGCCCAAGTCCTTGGGCCCTGCACCCCATGGGAGACCAGGAGAAGCACCTGGCTCCTGCCATCGGAACAGCGCGGTGCGCCGGCCGCAGCGCACTACCGCGGCGGCCATTGGAGGGTGAACCAACGGCAAAAGGAAGACCTTTCTCTCTGTCTCTCTCTCTCACTATCCACTCTGCCTGTCAAAAAAAAAAAATAAAATAAAATAAAATAAAAGAGATATGGCTTCCCATGTTCAGTGTTCTCCACTTTGGCTGTAGGCAATTTTTTTGGATGAAGAACAGCATCAGGTTTTTCTAAGTTTTTAATAGTTCACTTCAACAACCAATTTTTGTTATTTTTGATGGTGGTCAGGGTTAAATCAGAGCAATGGTTGTCTTCAGTACTTGCTGTGTTTCCTTTTTCAAAGATACTATTTTTAAAAATATTAAGAAGAAGTATGTTCTCATTTTAGAATTTAAAGAAACAGAGACATACACAGTGTAAACAGTAAAACTTGACCTGCTCTCCACTTCTCTCTGTCATTTTGCAGGATTGCAGAGTTGTTTTTAAGTCAATGCAGACTGTCTCCTATGCAATACAATTACAGATGTATAGAATTTGATTCAGGTTCATGCATAGATTTAGATTTAGATTTATTCAATAGCTAAAAGTCCATGTATTAAACTTGAATTTCACAGAGAATAATATATCACAGACATCATTCCATGTAAGTACTATTACACATAAAGATTATGCTTATTAACTTTGGATATATTCCATATTATATTTAACTGTCCTTTTACTGATAGAATTTTTTAACTTTTATTTAATAATATAAATTTCCAAAGTACAGCTTTTGGATTATAGCAATTTTTTTCCCCCATAACTTCCCTCCCACCCGCAACCCTCTCATCTCCTGCTCCCTCTCCCATCCCATTCACATCAAAATTCATTTTCAATTATCTTTATATACAGAAGATCAATTTAGTATATACTAAGCAAAGATTTCAACAGTTTGCATCCACACAGAAACACAAAGTATAAAGTACTGTTTGAGTACTAGTTATACCGTTAATTCACATAGTAGAACACATTAAGGACAGAGATCCTACATGGAGAGCAAGTGCTCAGTGACTCCTGTTGTTGATTTAACAATTAACACTCTTATAGCATCAGCAATCACCTGAGACTCTTGTCATGAGTTGCCAAGACTATGGAAGCCTTTTGAGTTTGCCAGCTCCGATCTTATTTAGGCAAGGTCATAGTCAAAGTGGAAGTTCTCTTCTCCCTTCAGAGAAAGGTACCTCCTTCTTTGATGGCCCAATCATTCCATTGGGATCTCACTCGCAGAGATCTTTCATTTAGGTCATTTTTTTTTTCTTGCCAGAGTGTCTTGGCTTTCCTTGCCTAAAATACTCTCATGGGCTTTTCAGCCAGATCTGAATGCCTTAAGAGCTGATTCTGAGGCCAGAGTGCTGTTTAGGACATCTGCCATTCTATGAGTCTGCTGTGTTATCCCACTTCCCATGTTGGATCATTCTCTCCTTCTTAATTCTATCAGATAGTATTAGCAGACACTAGTCTTGTTTATGTGATCCCTTTGACTCTTAGACCTATCAGTATGATCAATTGTGAACTGAAACTGATCACTTGGACTAGTGAGATGGCATTGGTACATGCCACCTTGATGGGATTGAATTGGAATCCCCTGGCACATTTCTAACTCTACCATTAGGGGCAAGTCCGATTGAGCATGTGCTGAACTGTACATCTCTTCCCTCTCTTATTCCCACTCTTATATTTAACAGGGATCACTTTTCAGTTAAATTTAAACACCTAAGAATAATTGTGTGTTAATTAAAGAGTTCAACCAATAGTATTAAATAGAACAAAAAATACTAAAAGGAATAAAATAGTAAGTTGTTCCTCAACAGTCAGGACAAGGGCTGATCAAGTCACTGTTTCTTAGTGTCCATTTCACTTCAACATACTGATAGACATTTAACTAGTCTCCATTTCTATATTGAAGCAATATGGTAAGGAATATCTCTAATAGATTGTTTGTTTATTACCATGCAATGGGTTCATAGACTTAGGGATGCAAAATAAAATATTCCTCAGTATTATGAGGTTTGAAATTATGGTTATTCCAGTAGATCTGTAACTCTTACAGACTATTGAATAGACAAATTTTAGCTTCTTTGTATATTGATTGAAAAACATAATGTGTTTTAAAATTTGATTTTACCTAATAAGCTTTATTTAATGTCTCTAGCCTAACATGTCACACACTTAAAGCTCTTTCTAGTATACAGCCTTAACATGGAAACATGCATGGTATGTGTGAAGTATAGCAAAAAGGCCAGCATATTGGGATGAATTTAGGAAAGGAGATGAAATGAGTAGAGAATGAATTCAGAGAGATAATGAGAGACAGATCACAGCAGGTCCTGCAGGCCATTCTAAGAACTTTGGAGAACCTCCTGGCTGTTATCAAAAATCTAAAAAGTATTCTAAAAGTATTGTCTCCACTTGCACTGCACTGTGACCCGCCCCCCCCCCTTATTTCCTTAGCCTCTAGATTAGTTTTGCCTCTACCAAAAATTTTAAGCTGCTTCATCACTGCCAAAGGCAAGGCCACCTTTGACAGCTGTGTCCGAAAAGATGCCTTTGATAATTGTAAAATGTATATTGTTTTATTTTCATACATATTTATTTCATACATATTAAGCTCCCCCTTCATCCCAGAATTCTGTCTACCTTTTCTGCTTGCAGATTTTCCTCTTGTTGAGCTATAGTTTCTTTTCATTTTCCTTTGCCAAACTTTTTACCTTTCTGCAATGTGTAGCCTGATGCTTCATTCTTGCTTTTCATCATGAGTTAATCTTGAAGACTTCACAGGTACTGTCCCTGCTCCAAATGAGTTTATACAAAATTTTATTTCTGGAAAACTTAAAAAATCCGTTTAAATGGCTTTTAGTAATAGTAAGACTGTGAATGTGGATTGTTTAAGATGTTTAAATATTTGAAAATGACATTTCATTCTTTACTACTGCTAATCTGTCTTAGCTGGTATTTCCTTCTGCCTGGACTGCCAACTGTTATTGTAATCCAATGGGTTAATTGATGATCATTAGAAATGACCATAAGACACATTGAACCCTGATCTATGTTTTATTTCAGCAGACATGGCGTTATATTGTAGCTAATATGCATTTATTATCATATGAAATACACTATTTTTTAAAAAATCATTTTTCTTTTAATTTTTAATTAATGCTTAACATATTCAATATGGTTTGCAGATACAATTCTAATAACATAATAATATTCTCTCTTTCCCTCTGATTTTCTCCTCCTCTTCCTCTCACTTTCCTTCCTTCTCCCTTTCTTTTTTTAGTTTTGAGATAACATTTTAAATTTACATTACAATAAAAAGGCTTAGTACATTACTGGAATAAGAAGTTTAACAAGTAAAAAGGAAAAAGACCCTAGTTTAGTGGGAATATAGACAATTTTTATAAGCAATAATTGAATGGGAAAATGGCCATTTCACCCTTATACAATAAATCTTATCCCTTGTAATTTATAATATAAATTTAACCTATATTTTAACTTAGTCAAATATTTGAGAGGGCAGAACAGTTTATTCCTTGATAGCAACAGGTAATTTCTCTATCATAAGTACTATTTTATATTATAGAAAAATGTGAGTACTTCTCTATTGATTGTAGATGAAAATTTCAAATATCAGAGTGGTACACAAATTTGGATTTTCGTTTCTTCTTTTCTTTTATAGGTATTCCATGCTTTTCTTTTGTGTTACATATTTTAGTTCCCTTCACAAGAAAATTTACATTTTGGCATAAAAATGCTTAAAAAGTAATAGAAATTGCATTTTTATAAGAAATAACCATGCATATCACTAAGTTACTTTTTTGACTCAGCTATTAGAGATACTACAATTTTGAAATAAATTTTTTTAAATGTGTCTCTGAAATATTGTATAATAAGTTCATAATCCTATTTAATTATCTGAATTTTAAAAATATGATAAAAGTTAGATTTTCTTGTGAGATCTTGGTAATATTACATGATTATTCCTTTTATTCTTCCATCTCAATATAAGAGTCTACCCTTTTTTTGCAAAGCAATATATATTCAGAAAAAATCTTGGGTAAAATTTCTAAATCACTTCAGGATAAATTTATTAATAAGTTCCAGATATTTTATATGCATTTTGGTTTCTTTTAAAGGTTGTCTGTTTCAATAAATTATTAAATTCCTTTCTTGCTTTTTAAAATGAAAGCCGATATGGGGCTAACATTTTGGTACAATAATAAAGCTGCTGCCTGTGACGCCAGCAGTCCATGTTGGAGTGCTAGTTTAAATACTGGCCGCTCCACTTCAATCCAGTACTTATGCTAGAGTGCCAGGGAAGGCCACAGATGGTGGCTGAAAGTCCTGGCTTCTGGCTTCAGTCTGGCTCAGGCCTGGCAGTTGCTGTGGTTTGGGAAGTGAACCAACAGGTGGAAGATCTCTGTCTGTCTATCTCTGTCTTCCTCCCTCCCTTCCTCTCCTTCTTCAGTCACTCTTCCTTTAAAATAAACAAATCTTTAAAAAAAAATAAATCCTCAAGGACAAGGACACAGTTGTAAAGGCTTGACACCAGTAATTGAGTTTTGAAAAAAGCTACTTCAAAAGAGTATAAATAAACAAAATTAAAAAACAAAAATCTTATGTGTGTTCTAATATTGAATTGAAAAAAAAATTGTGAGAGTTTGACAAGAAAATTGGAATGAAGCACAGCTCTCCAAGATTTAGCCTCACTGGCTCCCATGTATATGATCCTCACGGAAAATATTTCACTTACTCAAGGCCTTAAACTTTATTTTCAGTTTCAAGAATTACTTATTTTAACTAGCAGAGTAAGACCTACACAGAATATATATGACTAGGCTCTAAACACACACACACACACATATGTACGCGGAGTAGGACCTACATACACACACATATATTACACAGAATAGGACCTAGACACATACACACACATACACACACACACGAACATTTTAAAAAATGCATTTATTTATTTTAAAGGCAGAGTGACAGAGAGGAAGGAAGGCCAGGAGAGAGGGAGGAAGAGAAATAGCCTCGATCTCCTGGTTCACCCCACAAATGACCTCAACAGTCATTGCTGTGTAGGGTTTATGCCAGGAAGCAGGAAGCTTGATCAGAAACTCTGTAGTCAGGACAGATCAGGCATTCCAATGTGTGATGTACCATTGCTGGCAGTGGCTTAATGTGCTGTGCCACAGTGCCTGCCTCTGAATAACATTTTCTAGATATTTAATATCCTCCATGAAGCTTTTATAGACTTCTTTGGCTGTTCTTTTCAATGCTAACTCCTGATAATTCATTTAAACAACCTTTGCAGTTTTTATTCTTATAACTTCTTAGGTGCAGTTGCTAATATTTCATTGATTCTTATCCCATTGTGCTGAATTCATTTGGAAATTTTTTTTTTTCTTGACAGGCAGAGTGGATAGTGAGAGAGAGAGACAGAGAGAAAGGTCTTCCTTTTGCCTTTGGTTCACCCTCCAATGGCCGCCGCGGTAGGCGCGCTGCGGCCGGCGCACCGCGCTGATCCGATGGCAGGAGCCAGGTGCTTCTCCTGGTCTCCCATGGGGTGCAGGGCCCAAGGACTTGGGCCATCCTCCACTGCACTCCCTAGCCACAGCAGAGAGCTGGCCTGGAAGAGGGGCAACCGGGACAGGATAGGTGCCCCGACCGGGACTAGAACCCGGTGTGCTGGCGCCGCAAGGCGGAGGATTAGCCTAGTGAGCCGTGGCGCCGGCCATTTGGAAATCTAAAGTACATGTTCCAGTGATAGAAAAATGATGACCTAATATTCTACATGCAACTTTAAGCTGGAATTACAAATTCAAGATCATTAGAGTATTTGAAAAATGTCCTTTCTTAAAAAAGGGCTTTCTATCTATTCCCTGTTTAGTTAAAAATAAAACATTCAACATCCAATGTATATCTTTTAATATGTAATTCAATTTTCAGTTGAGACATGTCATTCAAAAAGATACCTCTGAGATGTCAGTTTAAATAATAACACATTTGAGTAAGAATGTATGATACAAATGATAGTAGAAAATTTTTCTTCCAGGTGGTTTAGAATCTTTGAAAAATCTTCAGCAACTAATCGTGGACCATAATCAGTTAATTAGTACAAAAGGTCTTTGTGACACACCTACCATTATACACCTGGATTGCTCATATAATCATCTGACTGATGTTGAAGGCATTGATAATTGTGGGCTGCTCCAAATATTGAAGTTACAGGGGAATTATCTAAGTGAGGTAATTTCTTTGAATTAATTGATTTGTTATTAATATACTTTCTTTCTGATAGAAATATCGACTATTCACTTTTAAAGCAATTTTGACTATTTTTTGTTTTTTTATCAGATGCATTTGCTTTTCAATTTGCTTTTAAATCTTCCATACATTTTTCTGCTTCATAAGTGATCAACAGTTATATTTTATAAATAAATAAAATGTCAGTTTTCATAGTACTAAAATATAATATATAACACATTTTCAGTTATGTTAGTGTGTGTAGGAACAAATTTATCCCTTATAAAATTCTAATTGTTTTGTCATGAAATGCCTTTCATAAGGAATATTAAAATTATGAAATTAATTAACAGAAATTGTATTTACATTAAAAGCCTCCTTTAGTGGCATTGATGATAAAGAACTTATCTGATATTTTGACAGATTTTATATTTTTAAATTTGCTTAAAAGACAAAGTATTTTGAATACACAAACTAATGAACCAAATTTAATTATAGCTTCCGTCCTTGGATAATCATGTTCTACTAAGGGAATTATACTTGGATGATAATAGCATTTCAGCTGTGGAAGCATTTTCTTCATATTGGCTGCCTTTATTACAAAATCTTACTATCTCTCAAAACAGGTAAATGCATACACTATTTAAGCAACAAATTCATTGAAGGATTGCTTAAAATAAATATGTGATGTTTATATACAACTGGAAAAGCTGGGTTTCTCCAGCAATTCAATGGGAATGCATCAAACTAACTTGGTACATAAATTACAAAGATAACCTTAAACATTTTGAGATATTAGAGGGATGTTATATCATAACCTAGAAGTTTAGCAGAATTTTAGTTATTGATTTATCTTCCTCATTTTGTTTCTTCTCAAAGATGTACTTGTAGAACTCAGGGTAGCTTTGTTTATAATTGTAAAGAATATAGTTCTCCGGAAAATACAGGAGGTAGTTAATCTAATTCAGAAGGATGTCTCATTCGTTCAAATGGTACCTATTAAGTCTTAGGGAAAAAAAAAAAAAAAAGATTTTTAACCTGTTCTCAACTTGCATATCTTTTGTAACTGTTAAGATGGATTTAAATTTGATTTCCCTAGGGATATAAAGTAACACTTGAAAAAAAAAATACCTTAACATTAAACTGAAATGTGTACCTGTCCCACAAAATCCATTTGAGACCAGCAAACATCTGGATCCTTGCAAAGAATAACTGTCTAAAACCAAAACAGGAGCAGAATACATGTAACTCCCCCTCTGCTTACTATTTAATTGAGAACTGTTTACTCTAATAAGATTAATTTGTTCATCAAAGGCACATGGAGTGGAATAAGAGGAACCACCTTTAACAAGAAATTGCTTCTTTGGGTTAGACTATGCTTACAAAACAAGTGAATAAAGACAGTCTAGCATGTATCTCCATTATTTCCCAAAACATATGCAAAGTTATCTCTCAATCTCGGCCACAATAGTGCTTGCACTTTGAGCAGGCATGTACTAGACTATTTGGCTTTCACATACGAAACTTTGATGATTGAAAACTGAATCTGTGTTAAAAAATCCCCTTAAATTGTTTTAATCAGATCTAAGATATGAAAGTTCAACTGTGTTTAAAAGTATATTTGCTCCTTGAAGTAGCTCCAATAGAAACACTGTGTAAGAATTTGGCTATCTATATACATGCTGGAGCTTTTCAGAATATTTTCCAGGTAGCAAATATAATTTTAAAAAGAAATATTTAGCTGTGTTTTGACCATACGCAATAAACCACTCAGGAATTGATATACATAGCACATTTTACAGGACTGATCTCAAACCATATTAATAAGCTTTAAAAATATTTAAAGAGATCAAAAATATTTAAATCATGAATGTATTATGAAAAATAATTTTAATTTATTTGGGCAATTTAAATAATCAAAGAAATATTATATGCCTAAAAATTAAAATAATACTATCTGATAGACTTTAATGCTATCAATATGTATAATCCAATATCAACCTAGTAGAAATTATATAAATTAGTGTACTAATTTTTTATAATTGAAAAAAATGATTGAGATAATTATTGCAAATGATCCCTATTTAATTTTGTTTGACTAGCCTTATAACATTGAAATATTGGCCTGGGGCTTGATATTTTGAGATATTAAAAAACACATGCTATATGTCCTTCAAAAAATATTTAGGGATAAAAGAACTCAATCTTTTATCTGTACAAAAAGTATAACTATCATTTAATATGCACTGTTTGTAAATTTTTAATAACACTATCACTTATATTTGACAGTATTTTGGGGTCTCTCAAAGTTCTTTACACAGGTAACTGTTTGCTGTTTCTGAGAGGATGAAGGGAGAAGGCCTAAGGGCATCAGGGAAAAGTGATGAAAATTGACATATAGAATAGTAAAATTATTCCTTTGTAACATAGTTTAAAAATGATCACCAATCTAAAGATTTTTTGAACACAAGCTAAATACCCTTAACTATGGAACTTAACCATCATAACATTATGCTTTTATATGTGCATTGGCTCCTAAAGAGTCATAGCAAGTTTGATAAAACACAAAGTCAGCCCATCTGGGATTGAAGTTTTAATCTATGGCTTATCAGTAAATTGATGTTGGACAACTCTCTCCTCAGTATTTAAGCCTCGCTCCCCCTCCCCCCCAACCGCCCATGTATGAAAATGTAATGATGCCTACTTTATCTATTCCTTGGACTTTAATGATGATACAAACATAAAATGTAGGTGAAGCCATTTTGCTATTTTGAGAAACATTTTATAAATGTGATACTTGGTTTTGTGGTTGGCCTAGCCTTTAAATTGCATATATTTTCCCTTAATTTTTGATAAATATTTTCATCACAAGGAAGGAATTATGTATCCATATGTTTTTTTTTTCCCTAACAAATGGAATACATATAAAGAATGGTACTTAGTACATATTGTTTGAAATATTTGTTTCATCCAGACTTCTGTTTTAAATTTTCATTAGGACATGTGACTGTTTTAAGTTTGACTCAGTGGAGCCCTGACTGGAAGACTCCCTGGCTTCATATAACTTTCTACTTCCATGGGACTCTAAATAGGAGCAGAAAATGGAAACTATTACCCATTGGCTGCTCATTGTACAAATCTTTTGCTTTTTGTCATCTTTGAAATTTATATCTTTTTAATGCCCAGGGCTAATGTGACAAGGTCAAATGGTATTAGGTTTTCACTAATGTCCTTTGTCTTTCTGGTTTGAATTTTCTTGGAAAAAAATATACACAGAATGTCAGTAAAAGGAAAAGTTCTAGAGGTTTGAATAAAGGATTCTACTATTAGGTTTCCACCGTCCTAATGAATAGTCATAAAGGTGAATGGATAGCCTGTTTTCTTGATTAAAATTTCAAAAGAGAAAAGGGTCATTATTTTAAATCAGGGTTAGCCAAAAAGACAAAATCCAATAATATTACAAAAATATTTGGTCAAAGCATTAATTTCTTGGATTTTTTTTTGCAAAGAGAATTTTTATTGATATTTAACGCTAAAACTATTGATGATTTTCATTTGATGTCTCACATAACCTGTGTGTCACTAAATCACTTACTGATTTAAAAACGAAGTACTCGAAAAGAGACAAAAATATATTCTGAAAGTCTTAATATATCGTTAGCTATGAATATTTCAAAATCCCTTAAGTAGAAGGACGAAGACTTAGTAGAAACATAGTATATGCAAGTAAGAATTTTCTTGTTAAAGAATACACTTAGATTTTTGCTTAAAATTGTAGATCTAGAATTAGCAAATGTCATAGATTTAAATTCACTAATTATGTACCAACAGATTTTCAGTTTTTCCCTTTCTCCTCTCATCGCTCCTTTACTTCCTACCTCTCCACTTTGTCTCTCCATCTTCCTTTACTTCCTGTTCCTTCCTTCCTCCAGTAAACTTAACCTTTATGTAAAAATAGTGAAGTGTAGGTATAAATATAATAATGGCCATTATTTTCTCAGTGTTTTGTTTATTAAATTGGATTTTTCCCTTAGAAATTATTTTCCTGGGGCAGTATTATATAAGTTTGATATGAATAGTAATTTTGTACCTAGGATTGGCAACATTTAGCAATATCTCTTCCAGCCTTGATATTTAGGCTACTTTTTTTTTTCTTCATCAGGGGTATCTTCTTTCTCTCTGCTAATGCAGAACAGAATAATACAAGAGAGGAGTCAAGGTCAATTTCAAGGGTTAGTCTAATGCCAGATCCATGAGGCTTCCAGTCATAGTGTTACTCTGTGAGCTTCTGACCTTGGAATAACAGGGCGTTTTGTTTTGTTTTGTTTTAACCATGGCAGGGGAATTGTAGAAATACAGAGATGAAAAACTGTGACAGGACAACTGGAGGGACAGTATTAGAAATAGGAAAGGAAAAGAAATACAAATTAATACATTCTTTTAAAAATTTTTTTTTGCCAGAGATACAACTTTAGATTAAGTATATTTTGAAGAGTTGTGTGATTTCAACATTTATTGGATGGGATAGTTCACTACTATTTTTTAAATTATAAAGAGAATATATTTTATGCAAAAAGGCTTTGCTTTGTAGAAGATTCAGATATGCTGACTTAACTTTAATCTCTAAATAACTACAGTGATTGATTATGTTACAGAATAACATAATCTTGTTATTCTCTTGGCTAGGTATGCAAAGAAACTAAAGTTAATTTTCCTTTCTTAAAACTTTTGTTTCCAGTGATGTACATATTTTTCAAATGATTTATGTGTCTTGCTTGAATTTATGTTTTAGAAATTTTAACTTATAGTTACATAAATTATAACAATTATTACTTAAAATTATTTTTAAAAAGTTTTAAGCAGTATTATTAGAATATTAACATGCATAATTAATAATATTGATTTAAATACCCATTATGTCTGCCAATTTTAAGCCTATTCTGTTTGTAAAATATTTTATAACATTTTCTTGGTTTCATGTCTTGTATGTTGAACATATCTCCAATTTGCAATTAAGCCCACTGTAACTTTGAATATTTACATCACTTAGGTTGGTTTTAGTGTACTGCAATCTAATAAACATGAATTTTTAAAACTGAAAAACAAAGCTGAAGATTTTAATCAGTAATGGTGTTGGAAAGTGAAAATAAGCTTTTTCTTCAAGTTTGTGCCCTAAAGGTTTAAGTAATGTATTTAAGCCAGGGAAAAAAAAGATAATAAAAATTTTCTGTAAATTTAGCCTTATTAAGAAACAAAATAATAACAAGAAGTCACTTATTTTTATTTATATGATAAATACATAAAGTCTATTTGTGATTGAATTTCACAATTCCGTAGTAATTTCTCTTTTAAAATAAATAGAAATCTTATGTTATAAATTCTTAGAGTTTGCCGGCGCCGCGGCTCACTAGGCTAATCCTCCGCCTTGCGGCGCCGGCACACCAGGTTCTAGTCCCGGTTGGGGCACCGATCCTGTCCCGGTTGCCCCTCTTCCAGGCCAGCTCTCTGCTGTGGCTAGGGAGTGCAGTGGAGGATGGCCCAAGTCCTTGGGTCCTGCACCCCATTGGAGCAGCGCGGTGCGCCGGCTGCAGCGCGCTACCGCGGCGGCCATTGGAGGGTGAACCAACGGCAAAAGGAAGACCTTTCTCTCTGTCTCTCTCTCACTGTCCACTCTGCCTGTCAAAAAAAAAAAAAAAATTCTTAGAGTTTTATAATTGTTGGGTATTTAGTAAATATTTAATAAATGTTATAATTGTATATATAATTACATAAACTATGGAATTATACATTTGTATTGCTATATAGTTACATTGATAATAGTAACAACAATCCAATTTAAAATTTTTATGAATTCTGTATTTTTGTTTTCAGTTTGACAAAAATTGCACCACTTTTTCATTTTGTTTCCTTGGAAAAGATAGACTTCAGCAACAATTGTCTTTCTGGTAAGTTTACAACAGTGTATAATTTGTTAAACTTTTGAGTTTCTGTTCCAAATATGATAAGGAGTTATTTTGAGTATATATGTGTTAATGGCATTTATAAATAAAAAATCTGTATGACATACATGCTGATATTAAACTATCCTTTCCACTTTTAAAATCATAGCAATTCCAGATCTTGATTTTTAGGCCTAGACAAATGTCCCAATTATATATTTATTTAAAAGTCATATGTGTATCTCCCAGGAAATGAATAGAATAATGAAAGTAAGTACACAAACATGTCTAACTTCTTTCTTAGGAGGTATACAAGAGTCATGAACTGAATTAACTTATTGCATCTGCCCCCCACACACATCCACTCCTAATCTAGATAGAACTAGTCTGACTTTGTCACTATAGGTTAATTTTGTCTTTATGTTTATGGAATCAACAATCCTGTTGTTTGTCTTCAGCTTTCCTTGCTCCGTATTCATATGACATTCCACTATATTGTTTTTATCAGTATTTACTCTTTCTTGTAATTGTTGTAATATATTAATATATCACAGTTTGTTTTTCCATTCACCCCGATGATCAGGATTTAGATTGTTTAAGATTTGAGGCTACTGTGAATATAACTTTGTTTTAAAAATTCTTGTACAATTTTTTTTTTGTGTGTGGACTTCTCTTGGTCAAGTGTTTAAGATAAAATAGTTGTGTGTGTGTGTGTTTAACTTTAAAAGAAACTAAAAAAAAAAATTTTTTTCCAGAGTTGTTGTAGCATTTTACAGCCCTGTCAGTAATGTGCGAAATTTCCAAATGCTCCATTCTAGTGTATTTAGTGTTTTGTTGTATTAACTCACTATGGTTTTAATTGACATTTTGCTGATAAAGTCATTTAGCTTTGTCCACATGTTCTTTGGTGGTTTCTATATCTTATTGTGTCTGTCTATTCAAGTGTCTCATAATTTTAAAGTATTGGTCATTTGCCTCTTCTTATTGATTTATAGATGTTCTTTATATATTCTGTAAAAAATCTTTGTCAGATATATGCCACGTAAATACTTTCTCCCAACTCTGTTTTACCTATTGATTTTATGAATTGTATATTTACATGAGCAGATGTTTTTAGTTTTGATGAAGTATTTCTTACATAGTTATTTTTATAGTTATTTTTCTCTATGTCTTTTGTAATAAATATTTTCCACCCACAGATGGAAAAGATAATTTCCTATGCTTTCTTTTAGAAGTTTTGTACTTTTAATTTTTCCAATTAAGTCTTATTCATCTTAAATTAATTTTTACATGTTATGTGAAGTAAATATTGAGTTCATTTTTATAAGAATATGCAGTTGTTCTAGCAACACTTGTTAAATACACTTTTTTTCATCACTGAGTTGCTTTGGCATTTTGTAAAATGTTGTTTTATGTTTGGTTCACTTTGGGATGTGCTTCTTTTAACTGCTTTCCTCTTTATAATGCTTCATATATTCCTGTTTATCTAAGTATAGAATAAATTTAACTGTGTGTGGTCCATTGTAGAGAATATTCTTTACTGAGTCTGTACGTTGTCTTCATTTAAAAGATGTTATATTCTGGTAGGAGTTAATTTATGATTTTGTTTTTATCAGTCGTCATTGCATTCTGTCTTTTAACATGTCATGTTAGTTTGCAAGTTTAGTGCATTTTTCTACTGCAGGGAATGGTGTTCATGCCTAATGCATAGTATTTCTGGGTACTATCTGAATCACTGAGATGCTCATTTAGGTCTCATGCATGAGAGGCTGCAACTCCAATACCTATCATTGCTGCGTGAATTTAAGCATTGACTTAGGACTCTTATCCCTACTGCAAGTGGTCTCTGCAAGGTTTTGCAATCTTGTTCAATGTGTGTGACAAGTAGCACTTTTCCAAGGATGTATGATCAGTCTTCATATAGGTTTCACAATGTGCTCTCTCCAACATATACATACAGCTTTTTAAAGTACTTTTCACCACAAATCCTAGCTTCGGTTTTACCTCCTTTAGTTTTACCTCCTCAGCTCAGCAAAGTAGACTCTGAGGCTCTTTTTTATGGCTTGGAAATAGTAACATGCCTCCAGGTAGAAAACTACTGCGATTGTGGAGTGATTGCATGTTCACCTCGAATACTTCACATCCTTTAGTGTCAGAGTTAAAAATAGGTGCTTTATCTATATATTGACCTGTTTGATGATTGTTTTCTGTAGAAAAGTACTTCAGTGTAAATTGTTGTGTACTGTACTCTAGATTTATTTATTTACTGTTTTTACCTTTGAAAGTATAATAGTGTCATGTAGTTCTTTTAAAAGGTATATGTTCAACTTTATCGTCTATCCTATTATCTTAGATTTTACTTTTTCAGATTCTGTACTTAAAATCTGGCATAAACTGTTCTGAATCCTTTATGCACATTATTTAATCCTATGAACTTTAGTTGTATAGCAGAGTGAGTTCATACAACTACAAGATTGTAGAAATACATAAGAGCAGCTTGTGTTCTCAAAACCATCTCCTTTAAAATTCATATGATATTCTGTAAGCAAAATAAAAATATTTTCTTTTAAAATCTTACCAAAAAATAAAATATTCCTTGATTTATGATAATTTTTACTTGTGATACCTTTTGTAAAATGATTCTGTTTATATTCTATAGATCTTACCAGTCTCATAAAATGTTTTGAAGCATGCTATTCTCTCCGTGAATTATCTGTCACTGGAAACCCACTTCTTCAAGAAATAAACTGGAGGTAAAGCAGCACTGTTGTGTAATCAGCTTTATTATAATTGCATAAAACACAATTTGGTGGAGATTATAAAGATTAAATGCTGAGGAAGAATTAATTTAAAATTTCAAAAGTTATTTTTTTAAATTTTGCTGAAGATGGTCTTAAAAACTCTTCAACTTAAATAAATTCTTGCATGTATGTGAGTTAGCATAAATTTAAAATTATAATTGTGATCCAAACCATTAACTATGTGACATGTTTAGAATGATATTGACATGGTCTTGAAATTTATAGAAGATATGTGTTGAGAAATCTTTTTTGAATATTATCTGAATCAAATAGCATGCTACTTTAATTATTTTATTTCTGATAGTAATTTAATTTTGTTTCATTTTCATGAGAGTGAATGTTAGTATCGATTTAAAAGTATGTATGATAAGCATGTGTGAACTCATATCTGTCTTTAGAATACTAAAGTACTTAGATGTAAGCCAAGAACATTTTTCTGTAATTTTTAAGTTTTTTTCTTAGAAAAAAGCTTCTTTAATTTAAAATTCTAGGGTGAGGATGATTGGCAATAATGTGTTCTATATTTCAAACTAGCTGTAATATAAAATTTTGAATGTTTACCACATAAGAAATTACATAGTTTTGATGGGATGAATATTCTAAATTACCCTGATTTGATCATTATATTATATACAAATATCAAAATGTGACATAGTCCTTATAAGTATGTATTATTATTATGTATTAATTAAAAATAAAGATACTCTCATAGTATACTAATAATATTTAACCCCCTGATCCACCAGTGTTTTCTTTTATTACTAGCTATTTTACAATACCGTAGATATAGTTAATTCAATCATTTTTATTTCAGTAATCTGATCACTGTATGCTTTGATGTAGTCTCATAGGTTTACTCCGCTTTGCTTTTATTGGAACACTTAACTCTATACATTATTAGTGTTCACAAAATTAGGGAAAAAATTTAGCCTTCTTTTTTTCAGATAATTTTTTTACCTCTTTGTCACCTATTCTATCTTACTAGGTCAGCAATTTCAATATTAGACCCCTAGATATTGTCCTAGAAGTTGCTTTTGCTCTGTTCCTTTATTTGTGTTTTTTTCTTTCTTTCTTTCTATACTTCACTCAATAGTTTCTATTGGTGTGTCTGCAAACCTGGCCAATTTGTTCAGGCAGTGAACATACATTTATGAACAAAGCATAGACAGGGAGGAATAGTAATTGAAAAACAGTGTTTGTGTGACACCTGATCCTGGGGCAGAAGCAGGCAACCCTTTTCCCAGATTTGGTGTCTGCAATATATAGTGGTGTTCAGGAAGAACATGGTTCTGCTGACATGCAAAGGAGTATAATACATCTTACGGAAGAATTAAGTCTGATTGTGTCTAGAACTCCTACGTCTGACTTAATCTGCCTGAAGAACAAGCTAAGACAGTTTAGGAAATGGCCTGTCCCATTTTGTCAGAGGCCTCTACAACCTCTGACACTGTATTTCCAGGAGTATTGATTTCCTAGGCTTTTTAGTTGGACTTTGGTGAAGAAGATAGCATTTTGCACCAAGTCAAACACAACCATAGTTTACTACTCATTGATAATTTGTGTATCACAGAAGTTGTGTATGTTTCCTCAGAAAGTCTGTTTTTGTTTTTTTTTTTTTTTCTTTTTCAAAGCTCAGTTTCCATATACATTTCTAAGGTTCACTCTGTTCTCTAGGAAAACCTAGTGGGATTTCACATATTGTAGAACAAAACATGTCAACTTCTAGTTTATAAATGCCTTGTCCTGGTGTACTTTATTGTGTGACATAGAGGAGAGAATATAACCTATTACAGCGGTTCAGAAATATCTTTGTTGTCAACTGGAAACCTGTCTTGAGTACAAAATTTAAACAAATGTAGACCTACTAAACCAGAACCTTGAGATGATTCTCAGTGGTTTGTGTTCTTAACAAGTCATTTATATGATTCTGTTGCACATTAAGTTTAGAAATCATTGTCTTTCTAAACAAAGACATTCTGCTCCTGACTTTACACTGTATGCTGCTGGCCAAGTGACTTAACTTTCTTAAGTCTCCAAATCCTCAGTGGTAAAAAAAAATCATAATCTCATGGAGTGGTTATGGAAATTTGAATGGTATGATATGCATAATTTGTCTAGAACAATTCCTAGAATATGATAAGCACACAAAAATACATCATCTTCCTGTAGTAACCTATCCTGTATTAGTATGATTTTGTTAATTTATCTAAAATACCTGAGGAACTTTATTGGAAAAGAAAAGGTTTCTTATAGTTTGCAGTTAGAGGCTACAGGATCACATGGCTGCATAGTCTGGAGTCTAATGGAGGCTGCTCATGGTGGTTGTGGAAGCTCAATCACTTGATGAGCCAGGTAGAAGAGAAAGAAAACCTAGACTGAACTTGAACTCAAAATAATTAACAGTCCCATGAGAGCCACCTTTCAGGGGCATACTCCCAGTGACCCCAAGACCTCCCAAGAGACATACCTCCTACCCACCACAATTAGATGCAATCTCCATCCTAATCCATCAACCATTAACACATCAGAGTTTAAATAGCTACATGAATTTGGGTGAGACAAATCCCCTTGTACCCATAAAACTTCATTACCATGCTAACCAGATAAAATATATGAGTTCTTATTCAATCACTGCCCAACACTCATTTAATCCTCTCAGTATCCCCAATGGAATAAGTATGTAATTTAATATAACTATTTATAATCCAGAAAACTGAGAAACAAACAAAGCTTGATCATTTCCCCCAAGATCATATAACCAACAAGTAGAAGGGCTGGAAAACAAACACAGTTTGACTCCAGAGATTGTGCTCTTACGTGTTTTATTGTGATGATCATTATTAGAGTCAGCAGACAGAAATGCTTCAGAGATGTGGAGAAACGTTGTCCATTTGGTTTAACCTAGAGAAATTGCCTTGGCTGAAGGGATAAACTTTATTTAACACCTCAAAAGGTGGTTAAAATTTGAAATCAAACTAAAATTAGAAATCTTTCTGGTGAAAGAAATATCCATGTAAAGGAGAAAACATCAAAGATATAGTCAGGCTGTGATGGGTTGTTCAGCTTTGGCCTGGTGCATCCCTGCCTTTTGTGGCCATTTGAGGGATAAATCAAGGAATGGGATCCCTCCCTGTCTGTCTGTCTGTCTGTCTCTCTCTCTCCCTCCCTCCCTCCCCCCCTCTCTCCCTCTCTCTCTGGGAAATGATTGTCGATTGTAGCCCTTGTTTTTACTCCTGTGGAATTTTGTCTTCCTACTTTTTACTTATTGAATACTATGATTAGTGGCCGATTAAACCTGTGAATATAGAGTGGATTAAAATTATGTTTTTGCAAAAACAGATTAAGAGAAGAGATGGAGGGAGAAATATTGACAGGGAGCAGGGGAGTGAGGGAAGTGTAGTTGTCTTCTTGGAACTGTACCTATGGAATACATAAAATTTGTTCTCTTTATATTAATTTAAAGTTTTAAAAAAATTGAAATAGACCTAACTGGAGGTACTTAGGACACTGAAGGCATGCTCTAGGAAGGTGTTTCCCCCAAAAAGGCTATTATAAAATCTTGATTTGAGGCCAGCTACTTTGCTTGATTCCTGGCTCACCATGTGATCTCTCCTTAGCACGTGCTCTACCACTCTTATCATAAGCCAAACAAATGGGACTATCTGATCTTAGACTTAAACCTTCAAAACTGATCCAAGTAGCTCATCTCAGGCATTTTGTTACAGTAATGAAAAGCTAATAAAGCAGCTGATATTATTTTTAATGAAAACATTGGACAGGTTATTTTAGATAAATCTTTATTTTCTCTAGTAACTATGTGGACAAAATATGTGATAACAAGTGAAAAATCAATAGTTTTCCTCATTATTTAATGTCTTTAGGGGCCATGATTTTTCTCTTGGTACTGAACTGTTGGCAACAGAACTTTAATTCTCTTGATGATCCTATGTCCCTTCCCATCCAAACAGCTAGTATATGATTAGGTAAAACAGCTAATATCTGTAAACTATGTTTTTGAAACAACTGTTTAATAACATCATGGAAGAAAATAAATAATATTTGTATTATAAATATGTATAATTATTTGGCTTGTATAATTTCTGTTTAAATGAATTTTTCTGGGCTAGAATAATCCCAATCTGAAAATTTTACCAATTTCACTTAGATCAGTTGGCCTAGTGTAGCTTTAATTATTCAAAGAAGTGATTCATTTATCTAAAGGATTTAAAATCCAAAAATCTTTAAAATGTGGACTTGTTAATGAAAGGTCAACTGAGACTTTAAGCAGTATGTTTCAATGAACTTTACATAACCCCTTGCTACCAACAAAGGGATTAGTTATAGATTTTCCCAATTGGCTTCTTACTTTCAAGTTTAGCCAGTGATAACACTGACAAAACTGATGTACTAAAAATTTTCTTTTTAAAACTTAATCCACTGTCTCAGTTTGAAATCTCTTTTGGGAATTAGTTTCATTCACTAATGATTAATAAGGCTTCTTAAGTGACAGAATATTCACCAGGAAGTTTTCACTAAATGAAATATTGATTCAGCCCTTGACTAGTAGGAGCCCAGCTGGAAAAACTAATGTTGGGAACTCATAATATTCTTATACTTCATTTTAAACATTAATTCACTAGTTTCAGCTCTTTGTTCTATATTCATCATAGGCTCTATAGGTCTATGTTTTGAACTAAAGGCCAACCCCTGCACTGTTATCTTGTGCAGGCCAGAAGATTATCTTTTATAAAAGAAATTAAAGAACAAAATGTATAAAATAAAACATTCAATCCAATATAGATGGAAATCCCAATTTCAACGTGTTATTATAATCTTGAAAATTCAAGCAAACTGTTTTTACCAAAAATGTTTCAAAATATGTGAATTATATAAACCATTTGGGTAATTTTTAATATCAAATTACTGAACATATCATCAAAGTGTTCCCATTGTAAAAACTCAAGCCTTATTGAACCACATTTTTTTGTTGATTGCTGCTTTCTACTTTTTTGAGTTAAATATTTTTTAAAATTAATGTGTACAAATTTCATGTATTTTATATATAAAGATTCAGGAACGTAGTGACACTGTCCTGAGCTACCCTCTCTCACACCCACACTACAATATGTCTTCCTCCTCCCTCTCCTATTCTCACTGTTAATTTTTACAAAGATTTATTTTCAGTTTACTTTATGCTCACAAGATTAACCCTACACTAAGTAAAGAGTTGAAAACATAGTATGAAGAAGAAAACACTGTTCCTCAACAATTGAGACAAGGGCCATAACAATCATTGAATATCAAAATGTCAATTTCACTCCTATACATTACCTTTTAGGTACTCTATTAGTTACCACAGCTCAGGGAAAGCATAGTATTTGTCTTTATGGGAGTGGCTGATTTCACTAATTATAATGGTTTCCAGTTGTATCCATTCTGTTGCAAAAGACAGATTTCTTTTTCTTTTTCTTTTTTTTTTTAACCACTGAGTAGTATTCCGTAGTATATATGTAATTTCTTTATCCAGTCTTGAGTTGATGGACATCCCTGGTTGATTCCATTTCTTAGCTATTGTGAATTGAACTGCAATAAACATGGTGTACAGATAACTTTTTCAAATGCTGATTTCATTTCTTTTGGGTAAATTCCTTTGAGTGGGATTGCTGGATCATATGGTATATCTATTTTCAGCTTTCTGAGATAGCTCCATACTGTTTTCCACAATGGCTATACTAGTTTACATTCCCACCAACCATGGGTTAGGGTACCTTTTTCCCAACATCCTTGCCAGCATTTGTTGTTTGTTGATTTCTAAATGAGAGCTATTCTAACTGGGGTGAGGTGAAACCTTATTGAGGTTTTGATTTGAATTTTCCTGAGGACTAGTAATTCTGAGCATTTTTTCATGTGTCTGATGGCCGTTTGAATTTCCTCTTTTGAAAAATGCCTGTTAAAGTCCTTTGTATATTCCTTAACTGGATTGTTTGTTTTGTTATTGTTAAATTTCTTGAGATCTTTGTAGATTCTGGGTATTAATCCTTTATCAGTTTCATAGTTTGCAAATATTTTCTCCCATTCTGTCAGTGGCCTCTTCACTTTGCTGAGTGTATCTTTTGCAGTAGAATCTTAACTTGATGGAATCCCATTTGTCAATTTGGCTTTGATTGCCTGTATTTTTCAGATCTTTTCCAAGAAATCTTTGCCTATTCCAATATCTTGCAGAGTTTCCCCAATGTTCTCCACTAATTTTATGGTACCAGGTTGTAGATTTAGGACCTTAATCCCTTATGAAAGGATTTTTGTGTAAATCCAGGTGTAAGGTAAGGGATGTGATTCATACTTCTGCATATGGAGATCCAGTTTTCCCAGCACCATTTGTTGAAGAGACTGACTTTGCTCTAGTGATTGATTTTGGCTTTTTTTTCAAAGAAAAATTGTAGATGTGTGAGTTGATTTCTGGAATTTGTATTTTGTTCCATTGGTCTCCATGTCTATTTTTGTGCCAGTATGGGGCTGTTTTGATTATAATTGCGCTGTATTATATCTTGAAATCAGGTATTGTGATGCCTCTGGCTTTGTTTTTGTTTTATAAGATTGTTTTAGCTTTGCAAGTCATTTGTATTTCCATATGAATTTTAATGTCATTATTTCTAGATCTGAGAAGAATGTCATTGGTATTTTGATTGAGATTGAATGAAAAATGTAGATTGCTTTGATTAGTATGGACATTTTGATTATACTAATTCTTCTAATCCATGAACATGCAAGATATTTCCATTTTTTGTGTCTTATTCTATTTACTTCTTTAATATTTTATAATTTTCATCATAGATATTGTTCACCTCCTTGGTTAAATTTATTCCAAGGTATTTAATTTTTTGTAGTTATTGTGAATGGCATTGATTTAAGAAGTTATTTCTCAGCTGTGGCATTTTCTGTGTATACAAAGGTTATTTATTTTTTTGTGTTAATTTTATGTCCTGAAGCCAGCACTGTAGCTTAGCAGGTAAAGCCACCTTCTGCAGTGCTGGCATCCCATATGGGTGCTGGTTTGAGACCTGGTTGTTCCACTTCCAATCCAGCTCATACTATGGCCTGAGAAAGCACTAAGAGATGGCCCAAGTCCTTGGGCCCCTGCACCTGCGTGGGATACCTGGAATAAACTCCTGGCTCCTGACTTCAGATCAACGCATCTCCAGCCATTGTAGCCATCTGGGCTGGTTGATGGTAGATCGAGCTCTCTCTCTCTCACTCTCTCTCTCTCTTTCTCTGTCTCTCTCTCTCTCTCTGCCTCTGCTTCTCTGTAACTTTGCCTTTCAAATAAATAAATCTTTTAAAAATGTAAAATTTTATATCCTGCCACTTTACCAAACTCTTTAAGGAGTTTCAATAGTCTCTTAGTGGATTCTTTTAGTTACTCTATATATAGAATCATGTTATGAGCAAATAAGGATAGTTTGACTTCCTCCTTCCCAATTTGTATCCCTTTGATTTTTTTCTTGCCTAATGGCTCTAGCTGAAATTTCCAGGACTATGACGAATAGCAATTGTGAAAGTGGGTATCCTTTTCTTGTTCCTGATCTTAGTGGGAATACTTCCAACTTTTCCCCATTCAATAGAATGCTGCTGTGGGTTTGTCATAAATTGTTTTGATGGTGTTAAGGAATATTCCTTCTATACAAAATTTGCATAAGCTTTTCATCATGAAAGGATATTGTATTTTATCAAATTCTGTCTCTGCATCTATTGAAATGATTTTATATTTTTCCTTCAGTTTGCTAATGTGATATATCATATTTATTGATTTACTAATGTTGAACCATCCCTGCATAATGGAAAGCAAAAAAGAGCAGGTGTAGCCATCCTAATATCAGACAAAATAGATGTTAACACAAAAACTGTTAAGAAAAACAAAGAAGGCCACTCTGTAATGATTAAGGGATCAATTCAACAAGAAAATGTAACTGTAATAAATGTATGTGCACCCAGTGCCAGGGTTCCTGGCTATTTAAAATAAAAAAAAATAAATAAAAAATAAAATAAATGTTAATGGATCTAAAGCGGACATAGACTCCAATACAGTTGTAATGGGGGACTTCAACACCCCACTTCAATTAATGGAAAGATCAACTAGACAGAAAATCAACAAAGAAACAACAGAGCTAATCTACACTATGGACCAAATAGACCTAACCTAAATCTATAAAACTTTTCATCCTACAGTTGAAGAATACACATTCTTTTCATCAGTGCATGGAACTTTTTCTAGAATAGACCATATGCTAGGCCATAAAACAAATCTCAACAAATTTTTAAAAAATCAAAATCATACCATGCATCTTTTCTGACCACAATGGAATGAAGCTGGAAATTAACAATTCAAGAATCTCTAGAACTTTTGCGAACTCATGGAGACTGAACAACATGCTCCTGAATGAACACTGGATCATTGAAAAAATCAAAAGAGAAATAAAAAAATTTCTGGAAACGAATGAAGACAATACTGCATATCAAAACTTATGGGATGCAGCAAAAGCAGTGTAAAGAAGGAAGTTTATAGCAGTTGGTGTCTACATCAAGGAATTAGAAAGGCACTAAGTGAATGAACTATCAGTGTATCTCAAGGACCTAGAAAAACAACAATCCAAACCCAAAATTAATACAAAGAAAGAAATAATTACAATTAGAGAAGAAATAAACAAAATAAAACCAAAAAAGAATACAAAAGATGAGTGAAATGAGGAGCTTTTTTTTTAAAAAAAAAATAAGCAAAAATGATACACCAGTGACCCAACTAACCAGAAAGAAGAGGGAGAAGATCCAAATCAATAAAATCAGAGATTTTATTCAATCTTCTGACTTTGTTCTTCTTCAATATTGTTAACTATTCTGAATCTTTTGCCTCTCTCTTTAAACTTCAGAATCAATTTGTTGATATCCATAAAATGCTTTCTTCAAATTTGATTGGAACTTAATTGAAACTGTTATTCAGTTTGGAAAGAACTGATATCTTGACAGTATTGTATTCTTCCTATTCATGAATATGCGATGTCACTCCACTTTTTTTTTTCTTCTTTGATGTCTTTCATCAGAGTTTTGTAGATTTCCTCAAAGTAACTGTTCTAAAAGTTTTGCTTGTTCGAGAAGTTAACTTTCCCCTATGAACAGCAGCTTTGTGAAAAGAGGGCTACACTCTGCTTGTGAAAGATCTAGGCAAATAGTTTTAAGGAGCTGGGCTTGTTGGAAATTTCTTGCTGTTTGATATTTTTTTATATCATTTATCTACTAAATTGGTACTGAAATTTTCTCACACTTGAAAGTTTGATCCTTAACAGGACTCAGGGAAAATAATAATTTTAGATGTCCCAGATCTTAATAAACATCGTAATCTCCACCTCTCCTGTTTTAGCCCTACTTTCACTGTATTTAACTTGGAAAGACAATCAGATCTCACCTTTATCTCTGAAATAAACAGCAACTTCTAATAAGATTGTTTTGATTGTATTCTTTTATAAAATAATGTTGCTAATATTATTATTTACATGATGCAGCCTTTTTATGTCAATTTCTAGCTTCAGATTCCAAGTTTGAGTCATGTTTTTCCATTTTAGAAGAAAAGAATTAAATGCCCAAAGCTCTAAATCTTACTTTGTATATGATACCATAAATTTTAAACAAAATTAAGTCAACAGTAGCATTTTCTAAATAGAAGTAATTGCATTTTCTTTTTTAAAAAAATATTTATTTTATTTATTTGAAATACACGCTTACAGAGAGAGGTAGAGACAGAAAGAAAACGAGGTCTTCCATCTGTTGGCTCACTCCCCAAATGGCTACAGTGTCCGGAGCTGAGCTGAACCAAAGACAGGAGCTAGAAACTTCTTCCAGGTCTCTCACATGGGTGCAGAGACCCAAGAACTTGGGCCATCCTCCGCTGCTTTCCCAGGCACATTAGCAGGGAGCACATTAGTCAGAAGTGGAGCAGCCGGGGACTCAATCCAGCACCCATTTGGGATGCCCATGCTGCAGGCCGGGGCTTTAACCAACAGCTCAGGCCACATTGATTGGATTTTCTATAATATATACTCTGTGCTGGCATTATTTGAGTGATAGACATATGGGTATTTTAGGTATATACTCTCCTCATCAGGATTACTTACTTTTTCCTGTATTTTCCGTAGACATTCTCTTCTTGAAGTGTTACCTTCCCTACAAATCCTCAATGGTGATATGCTAAGCTGTTATACAGAAAATCACCCTGAAGACAACTGTCAGCTAAATGTAGGATGTTTCCTTGCACTTTGTCAGACCCAGATTCAACAATTCAACCTACTAGTTGAAAACCATATCACAGGAAAAGGGTAAGATTCTTATCATACACTTTCTGTACTTAAAAAGAATAATGCAGTTTATACACATGTGTAAAAATTATTCTGATCAACTTTTTTTAAGATAAAAACACACATGTGAAATTTATTTTGCATTAAAAAATCTGTGACATCGTGTTTTTATACTTTGAAACAAGCTAGTAGGTATTTTAAACAAAATTTAAAATATTTAAATCCTAAAATATTAGACGAAATAAAAGAAAGCATAAGGGTAGCTTCAAAGCAGGAGGTAAATATTCATGTCATTAGTCATAAATTTATTCAAAAGCTTTCATAGACAAGACATTATCATCAGTAAAGCAGCTTAAAATAAAAATTAGATAATATAGTTATGATAGAGTAAGCAAGTTTTTTTTTTTTTTTTTTTTTTTTTTTTTGATAGATAAAAAGTGAGAGAGAAAGAGAGAAAGGTCTTCCTTCCGTTAGTTCACCCACCAAATGGCTGCTATGGCCGGAGCTATGCTGATCCGAAGCCAGGAGCCAGGAGCTTCCTCCTGTTCTCCCACGTGGGCCCAAGCACTTGGGCCATCCTCCACTGCACTCCCGGGCCACACCAGAGTGCTGGACTAGAAAAGAAGCAGCCGAGACTAGAACCGGTGCCCATGTGGGATGCTGGCACCACAGGTGGAGGATTAGCTAAGTGAGCCACAGCGCCGGCCCCAAGTAAGCAAGTTTTAAAACAATACATTATATCTTTAAAAATAGTTTATATTGTTAAAGATTATATGTACTTTTAAAAATACTAAGATTATTTACATTTTTCTTTGGGCAAATCTACTGATATTTCTTTGTATATATGTGGCAATGTATGATTTTGTATTTTAGGGTGACCCTTGATGTCCATCACATTGAACTTTAACTGACAAAATTTAGATTTTGATCTGAGATATAAGTCCTTTGGACTGTTTATTATTGTCACAAATTAAGTTTTGTTTAGTGTTGAAAATGGAAAAGACATTATATTTTTTATATTTAATGAATAAGTAGTGGTAACATCTAATCATAAAAATGCCAGTATTTGAAATGAGCCTTTTTCTGTGTTATTAGCCAACAAAATTAGTGAAATATAAAAATCAAAAATATATTATGACCGGCACTGTGGCACAGCGGGTTAACAATACAGCCAATTGGGGAGTGAACCAGCGGATGGAAGACCTCTCTCTTTCTCTCTACCTCTCCTCTCTCTGTGTAACTCTTTCAAATAAATAAATAAATTTATATATATATATATATATATTAGAACAATCTATACTAATATCTGATAATTACCTTTTGGAACACAATAATTATTTCTACATTTTAGGAAATAATTATGACTTTCACTTTTTTTAACTTTTGTTTAATAAATATAAATTTCCAAAGTACAGCTTTTGGATTATAGCGGCTTTTTTCCCCCCATAACTTCCCTCCCACCCACAATCCTCCCATCTCCTGCTCCCTCTCCCATTCCATTCACATCAAGATCCATTTTAAATTATCATTATGTACAGAAGATCAATTTAGTATATATTAAGTGAAGATTTCAACAGTTTTCACCCACACAGAAACACAAAGTGTAAAGTACTGTGTGAGTACTATTTATAGCATTAATTCACATTGTACAACATATTAAGGACAGAGATCCTACATGGGGAGTAAGTGCACAGTGACTCCTGTTGTTGACTTAATAAATTGACACTCTTGTTTATGGTGTCAATAATCACCCTAGGCTCTTGTCATGAGTTGCCAAGGCTATGGAAGCCTTTTGAGTTCGCCAACTCCAATCTTATTTAGACAAAGTCATAGTCAAAGTGGCCCGTTCTTTCCACGGGGTTCTCACTCGCAGAGACCCTGCATTTAGGTCTTTTGTTGTTGTTGTTGTTGTTGTTGTTGCCAGAGTGTCTTGGCTTTCCATGCCTAAAATACTTTCATGGGCTCTTCAGCCAGATCCGAATACCTTAAGGGCTGATTTTCACTTTTTTTTTTTTTACTGTGGTTAAATTTTTAACATTTCTTATGTGTTCCATTGTTTCAGAAAAATATTAAGACAATTTGTAGCTGCATATTATATATATATACTACAAATTAAAGATAAGTAAAATTAAGAAATAATAAAACAGAAATAAAGGAAGATACACAAAATGTGGCTAAGAAGGAGGCCTTTACAAGGGCAGAGTCCTTTACATTTGTTATTGGGAGCTTCAAATCTGTAAAAAGTGAAAATTTGATTAATTACATAAATATGACATTTTTAGATGTCATTTTTAGAGATAGAAATCCAACAGTTGCTCAAGAAAATCTCAGCCATTTATACCTTAAAGTATTTGAATTCTCATTGCAGTGCATTATTTTTTCAGAGAAAAGTGAAGTAACTTTCCCATAATATATGTTCTTTCTTTAAAAGTCCAATACAAATATTTTGTGTGGCAAGAGTCAATGTAAAAATGTCTTTTTAACTTCATTTCATAAATAACTTTTCCAAATTTAGGCAGTCATGATTTCTCATGTTTATGGTAATAAAAGCATGACTTTTTCTCATTCATTTGTACCAAAAATACCTAGAATAAAAATGCTCCTAAAACTTCCAGACATTTTGTCTAGACTGACAGATCTAAATTAACTAAACAAATATTGTCAAATTTTGTTTAAAAGAATATCAATTTTTATATAAATAAGTAGAACTAATTTATATTGAATGTTATACTAAAGTTCAATATTCATTTTAGGCCATACAGCATAAAAGGTTAATTCTATATAAGATGTAATACAGTGATATACGCTGATGTAATTTATATCATTGAATGTCCTTACTACTTACTTTTTCAGAGATGTACTTACCTTGGATACAGCAGAAAATCTCTATAATTATTTTAAGAAATTGATGACACTCAGTAATGAATACCGATACGCACATGAACATGGAGATGTAAATATCGCCGAGAGAGATGAATCCAAAATGCTGCAAAATCGTGTGGCTCCTGCATGCATTGACAGCCTATTGCAAATTAAAGACCTCTACTCTTGTGCAAACAAACAGAAACAGGAGTCACTTAATATTCCTGACAAATTGATGAACTCTGGCTCTACTCACTTCCTATTAAACAACAGCTCTGTATGTGAAGATATGGAAGGAAAAAATCAAGAAAAACTAATAGGACAGAAGAGAGAAGACAGCGAAGCAAGCAATAGCCCCCCAAAAAGAGCCCCATTTGTAGAAACAGTGATGACAAACTCTCTGAGAAAGCACCAAAATACAGCACACAGCAAGAAAACGTGAGATGTGTAAATCATTTTCCTATTACAGATGTGATGTTTACTATTCTTGATGGATAATCTTAGTGCCTGGCACCAAATAATAACCTGAAAGAGGATTTGAATCACTATTATATTTCAT
This sequence comes from Lepus europaeus, assembly GCF_033115175.1. NCBI lineage: Eukaryota > Metazoa > Chordata > Mammalia > Lagomorpha > Leporidae > Lepus > Lepus europaeus. The sequence goes on along the minus strand of NC_084836.1, from coordinate 35,601,087 downwards.
ATTAACGCCCTTAATTTTGTTTTCATGATGTGCACAAAGCTTTAAATACAGTATAGATTCATTGGGTTAAATTTTTGCAGGTTCTGATTAAATTTCTATTATTATTTAATTTTGAATGTATAGATGTGAAATTATTTTTCTGCCTCCTAATTTCTAAACCATTAAAATAGTTAAGAATTGTTAAAGAGCAATAAAATTTTACATTCTAAAAATAAGAAAAGGTATAAATTCTGAATAATCACATAATTTCATTTACTTAAACATACAATTTGCCTGTGCTATTTATGTGATTATTGAAATGTAAACACTTACAAGTATATACGAAAGTACTTGAATATATGACTATAAATTTTTTTGGCATAACAGCTTTATAAAGTAGGGCAATTTTCTCTGTGATTTATCACATAAACCCCATTGCAACTGTTAACACTTTTAGAAAGCTAATGGTTGGCTTTAATTGTTTATTGAACCAGAAAACATTGGTATTTACTTTGGCCTGTCACCTTCTTCTTGTGCTTTTTACTTTTTGACCTCTGTCAAGCTAACAAAAGAGAAAGTGGCCAGATTTAGCTTCTTCTCTAATGACAGTGCTGAATAGGGCAAAAGTCAGAATATCACAGTAGCTAATCTTGCTTTTCCCAGTTTTCCTTCTTTCAGGAATTGTTGGTTAACAGTGATTTTTGGGGGGAGCTATGTTAAGTAATTTGATATAATGAAATTGATATTTATTTCCTAATACTAATTTCTTAACTTTTATCAAAAATGGCCTTCATATTTCCTGTTTTATATTTTAACCATTTATTTAACTGATTGCCTTTTTTCCAAATGCTCTGGATGTTGTCTATTGGAATTTTATATGAGCAATATATATATATATATATAACTTTTAATCAATGATCAATAAAATAACCAAATGCTGATATTAAGTAAGAATGAAGAACTAAAAATATAGATAAAGCAAAGACTGAAAGAATAAAGGGAAAAGACGATGTATATATACTTGCTGAGCTTTGTAATTCAGGAAGATTCCTTGTCAGTTGTCAGTGTCCTAAGCACGATTTGCAAAGGCTCTTGTGCTAAAGATGTTTTTCCCATTATAATTTTTTGTTAAAGAAAAGATTAAAGTGATGATGATAGAGCTATTTCCTTTTTCAAAACAGAGAGCATCCCACATTCAGGAAAGCCTAAAGTCAACTTCTTTACCCACTTTCAGTGAAGTAAAAGCAGGCCATGTGTTAGTGTCGTGAAGAAAATATCCCTCATCTACTTTTTTGTTTTTGTTTTCCTTGGGAAATTTTGATCATATCACACTAAGGAATTCATGTAATGAATGACAGTAAAAGAGATTCACAATAGTAATTAGTGAAAATTGTATTTTTATAAAGAGAAACATAAATACTGTTTAAGGTTAAATGTGTTTTATTAGAAACTTTCATTCTTTAGATGTTACAATATATTTTCTAATTCTTTCTGTTGTCACACAAAGTACCTCTTACAGTGCTTAGAAATCTTCTGATGAATTTTTGTTCAAATGACAAAGTGGTGAAGGGATGACTGTATGACCAAATTAAATTAAATCCATAGCAAAATTTACAAAGTTCTGGATAGCGAAGGAGGAGGAAATGATGTCTTGGAATGTGAATATTTTCCCAAGTACTAGGAGTACAAGTAGTTTATCTTACACCAGATATTTTAGCAATTAAATTTTCTATTCATAACCAAATATATTGAAGACATACTGGTTTTAGATAAAATTATGATGATAATGGTAATATTGATAATAAACCATAGGAGTACCTGGTTGGAGTCCTGGCAACCCCACAACTCTGATCTATCTTCCTGCTAATGAACATCCTGGGAGGTAGCAGATGATGGCTCAAGAATTTGGGTTCCTGCCACCTACATTGGAGACTCAGATGGAGTTCCTTGCTGCTGGCTTTTGCCCACACCTGACCCACTCCTGCTTATACTGGGCATTTGGGGTGTGAACTGTCTCACTGTCTCTCCCTCTCCTTTCCTCTGCCTTTCAAATAACAATAAATTAAGAAACATTTTTAAAAAGAAACAAATGAAATTCCATTTCATCTATATCAATCCCTCTGTTTCTTTCCTTTCTTTCTTTTAGATTTGAAAATTTCCATTACATTTTTGCTTCTAAGAATTTAAACACAAGAAGAGTCTTATTTGTAAATAACAATTTATTTGGACCTTGTTTGAAAGACAGCTGTCTGTGCCGGTGAATTTACACACACTAACAATGTAACAATTTTTTTTTCTCCTCCAAATAGTATGGCAGCTGTATTAATCCAGGCACACTGGCGTGGTTACATCATGCGCAAAAAGATTAAATTCTCCACATGGTTTCATACTGCTACAACAGGACTGCTACCCAATTGTTGCATCAAGAATCAGACTATTTTAAAGAAAGAAAAAAGAAAAAATATTGTGAATACTGAAGAACAGAGAAAGAAGGCTGCTATTCTTATTCAGGTTAATTTTAATCATTTAATAACATACTCATCAAAGATGAATAGTCATCTTGCACTGTATGTATGTGTGTGTGTATATATATATATATATATATATATATATATATATTATATATAAAGTAATGCCCAAACCGCAGTTATTTACAATACACAGATTTTTTTTAAGATTTATTTATTTGTTATGTGAAAGGCAGAGTTGGAGAAAAGGACAGAGTTAGGCAGTAGGAAAGAAATGGCAAGAGAGATAGAGAGAGCAGGGAGATCTTCCATCTGCTGGTTCACTCGCTAAACAGCTTCAATGGCCAGGGCTGGGCTGGACCGAAGCCAGGAGTCTGGGACTGCATCTGAGTCACCAGTATGAGTGGCAGAAACCCAAGTACTTGAGTAGTCTTCGGCTGGTTTCGTGGGCACATAAACAAGGAGCTTTTTCAGAAGTGATAGTTTTCAAGATAATTACTTCTTCTCTGGCTCCAATAAATATATCCAATATTTCAACTTGTACCTGTACTCCAGAGAGCAGTGCATACACAGAGCTGTTATAGCTCCTTGGAAGGGGTGGGAATGAGGGCAGGGCAATTGATTCAAGGAAACTCTGAGAAAAGCAAAGAAATTTCAGTTACTATCTTTAAATGTTATTCTGTCATATAAGGAATGTTGATGTCATGCAGTCCAGACTGTCTCCTGTCATTACTGGATGATCAATGCATTTTTCAGTACTACTAATAAATGCCTATTCATTTATTTTGGTCCTCTCAATAAAAGGACGTCAGTTAATTTATAAAACAGTGTAGTTCAGTGGCTAAGTTCTCTACTGGATGTCCTTTGCCTGGGCTTCTTTGCTCCTTGAATATATGGAATAGCATTTAGGCTATTTTTTATTGGCTTGCCATTAGTATTCCTTAGTTTTATGATTTATTGATCCATATTCAAATGTTAACTAAGCAATGAAGGGTTTTGAAATACTGTATTTAAAATAGAAGTCAGTGCTCCTCATCCCCCTGATCAACTCATTCAATTTTGCCTGTAGTATTTATTTAGAATATGGTATATTTGGCAAATGTTAGTCTCTTTAAGTTGCCTTTTTTGACACAATTCAGTAGTCTTTAAGACTTTCCTTGCTGTCTAATGTAGCAGACATTGCACGAACATTTGGTATATCATTTGCCCCATGCTTGCAATAAGACATTTCCTCAAAGATCCTTGGTTCCTAGACCAGAATCTAGATTTTAGGGGTACTATTTGTTACTGGTATTTACTTTTAGATTTCTTTTTAGTATACTGAGCTCGAAAATACATATTTTAAGAGAAAAACACACTATTTTACAATTAAATTTATTAGTATGGGACTTTTTATTTACTTGATATCGTATTTTTATCTGTTCTGTGGAGAATCCTAATGTCCAATGACATTAGCATAATTTCCATTTTTCTCCCCTCTCTTTACTCCCTTTATCCTGTGTGCATGCATTTTGTGTGTGTGTGTGTGTGTGTGTATGGGAGTGGGTGGGTGGTTGATGACACACACACACAGGCTACACAAAAGAGAAAAAGGAACTTAGCCTTCATCACTTGCTTTTGGCATAGACTCAAGGACATGGAAGGAAGTCAGAACACTTTATAGTGAAAAAATAAAAATAAAACCATTAAGGTATGCTTTTTTGGAGATTGCCCACATGATGAATCTTAAAGGAGTGGTTTGGGAAGCATATTGGGCTTTATCTCTTGTTGGTCCTAGGTTATAAATAGAGGCAAAAGCCAGGGAGCTGAAAATCACTGACCAAGTCTTGACCATTCCTGGCTAATAACTGCAGAGGTCATAATACAACTTCCTGGTCCATTGCTGCAGAGGTTATGATTTTACATCCTTGGCTGCATGTTGCAGAGAGTGCATTTGATTTCTTTTGTCACATATGGTCTGGTTATTTTGCATACTCTATCAGTACTATTAATACCAGTGATAGGATTACTGAAAGCAGGTTTTGAATTATCTTTTGCAGTAAAATGTATCCTTTAAGTGTATTTCATTAGCATATAGTCAAATAAATATGTCTTAAAGTCTCTTTAAATAGCTTTAGTGGGTATGCCCATAACATGAAATGTCTTTACATTTTTTAAAGATTTTAATTTCATATCTATTTAACTTTGTGTTATAGTTATCTTAAACATGTGTATGGCTCCAAAGTCAAGTGTAAACAAGATACATTCAAAGAAGTCTGGCTGCTGTTGCTGTACTTCTACCCTATTTTCTGCCTTTTAACAATTAATTTCTACCATTAATTAATTTCATTAAATAATTTCATACTTTAAATGTAAAAAAATATTTGTACATATATAATAATAATAATGATACATGAGATTATTTTATTCATGGAATATTTGAATGAAAAGTTAATGCACGGGCAAGTGTTTGGCTCAGTGGTTAAGCCGTCACTTGGAATGTCTGCATCCCACATCTGAATCCTGGAGTCGAGGCACAACTCTGCTCTCCATTGCAGCATCCTGCTAATGCACACAATCGGGAGGCAGTAGGTGATAGCTTAAGTACCTGGGTCCCTGCCACCCACATAGGAGACCCAGATTGTTTCTGGCTCCTGGATTTTGCCTGACCCTGCTCTGGTTGTTGTGGGCATTTGTGAATGAACCAGTAGATATTTCTCTTTCTCTCTCTTTGTCTCTCTGTGTTTTGCTGTCTGCCTTTCGAATAAAAATAAATACATACATAAATATTTTGAAAAGATAGTAAAAATTTTCCATGAACTTTCTGGGGACTCTTTGTTTATGTTTGTACTCAATTCTTTCATAGATAGATAAATAACATGAGAACACGCTTATTTCTCCTTTAGTTTTTATACTTCATATATCTTGAAGTTAAATCCCTCACAGTAGCTACAGATAGATACTCATTTTTTAAAAACCACATTGTACTTGTTATAATTTGGAAAGCTTTGCCTATTCCAGGGTTGTTAAGATCTGAACACTTTCAATGGTATTATTCCGTTTTGAAGTGAAATTAGGTAATAGTTATGGACCGTGATACCACCTCTCTGACGTGATAATTAATGTGTTGGAGTTTTCCTAGATGTATTTTGGCTTACTTCATACGTGATCATTTGAAAATTAGCAAAACTGGTTTTCCTTTATCTCTCTTTTCTTTTTGGTTTAGAATAAGTCCTAAAGGAATTGCCAGATAATTGATTGGTTGACCTACATGTGCAGTTGAGGGAGTTTTAAAGATTCTTTTCTGCTTACCACAAGGAAGGTCCCCTGAGATTCAGAACTTTAGACACATGCAGCCATTTAATTTATCTTGCAGTCTTAAGTGTCACATAAAGTTCAAAAAACAGATTATTGAGCCATTAAACTGAAGTCTAAGATGTTTTATCTTCCTAATGGGATAACACAGAGAATCTGGTTTGGGATTTGATCTATAACCTTGTATAACATACTTTAAATTTTTGTTTAGGCTGTTTGGAAGGGCTTTATTTTGCGAAAGAAACTGACAGCAGCTCTAGAAGCTATTAGAAATGAAGAATCTGAAGAAGAATATGAAGAAATTGATTTAGAGGACTTTACTTTTGATGAAGTAAGTAATAACTAACTATAACACTTAAATATTATATTTAAATACTTTAATATACCATAGTGGAGCTGAACTGGTTTGTAAAGTGTTTGTCCTATTAGCACTATGCAATAGATTTTTTTCAAATGACATTTGATTTCCACTAATAGGCTATTAATTTCTTAACATATTTTTCAGTAAGCCTATAAGCTTGCACAGTGTGTAAAGGTAGTCTTAGAATGTTTACAAGAGTACCTTTGTATGCTTTGAGAAAGTTCTTTAGAGGTTAATATCCTAAGAATATTTGACCACAATACCAAAATCACCAAAATTAGGGAATTTACATTTTATATAAGACTATGGTCTAATTGACATTAGACATTATTCAGATCTGCAAGTTGTCCTACTAATGTCCTGGTTTTAGGCTGAGATTCAGTCCAGTATGACCAATTGTATTTAGTTGCCATTTTTTCTTAGTCTCCAAATTAAAAACCACATTGTACTTGTTTCAATTTGGAAAGTTTTTGTACTGGTTACAAAAAAGCATTGTACTTGTTACAATTTGGAAAGAATTCCTGAGCTTTTCATCATTTCCTTGACTTGACACTTTTCATGATTATAGTAATCTCTCCTTACCTGTAGTCCAAAAATATTAAATGGGAAATCCCAGCAATGAAAAGTATAAATTTTTTAAAATATTCATTTATTTATTTGTTTGAAAGTCAGAGTTACAGAAAGAGAGGAAGAGATAGAGTGATCTTCCATCCACTGGTTCACTCCTCAAACGGCCGCAAAGGCTGGGGCTGAACAGGTAAAAGCCAGGAGTAAGGAAATCCCTCAGTCTCCCATGTAGGTGCAGGGGCCCAAGTCCTTGGGCCATCTTCCACTGCTCTTCCAGGCACATTAGCAGGGAGATGAATCAGAAGTGAAGCAGTCGGTCTCGAACCAACACCTGTGTGGGTTGCTGTTATCACAGGTGGCAGCTTTACCTGCTACACCACAGTGCTGGCATCAGTATAAGTTTTAACCATTTTAAATAGTGTGATAAAATCTTGGACTGTCCTGTTCTGGCCCACGAGAGGTGTGAATCATATCTTTGTCTAGCATAACCTTGCTGTATAAGCCATCATCCAGTTAGTCACTTGATGGCCATGTCATTTATCAGATTGAGTGTTGTGGTAACACGTTGGCTTTTGATCAAGTAACACATTTTACACTTAATAAGGGTCCCAAAGTGAAATAAAAATAATGCGGGAAATTCATTACAGTAATACAAAGGTTCTTCAAGAAATTCATGGAAAATTACATTAATACAACTTTAATTTTGGTACAAAAATTTTGAAATCCATGCATAGTTTTTTAATAATATATATTTTCCCTCAACTGTTTAAGACTCACATATTTTATAATTATTCTATTTTATTATTAGTTATTTTGTTAATCTCATTGTATCTAATTTATAGATTAAAGTTAACCATGGTTATGTAAGTATAGGAAAAACATAGCATATATAGAGTTTGGTAACATCCACTTAGATGCCTTAGAATGCGTTTCCCATGGATAAGAGGGAACTCCTATACTGACAATTTATTTTGTAAAATGTCTCTGCATTTCTGTTCTCCATATAGTTCCTTCTAATTAAATCAAGTTTTTGAATGAGTAGAGTTTTAATTAAGATTACAGTTTTTTTAAAGATTTATCCATTTATTTGAAAGAAAGAGTTACAGAGAGGGAGAGGTAGATAGGTCTTCCATCCACCAGTCTACTCCTCAAATGGCCACAACAGCAGAGCTGGGCCAGTACGAAGCTGGGAGCCAGGAGCTTCTGCCAGGTCTTCCACAAGGGTGCAGGGGCCCAAACACTTGGGCCATCTTCCACTGCCTACCCAGGCCACAGCAGAGAGCTGGATCAGAAGCGGAGCTGCTGGGTCACGAACCAGTGCCCATATGGGATGCTGATACTGCAGGCGGTGGCCTTACTCGCTACATCACAGTGCTGGCCCCAAGATTACAATTACATTAAGGTTTTGGTTCTTCATGTTTAAATCATCTTGGTAAGAAGAAAACCGAAGGGTCAGGTATTTGATCTTGAAGTTAAGATGGCTGCTTTCCATATGGGAATGCTTGCGTTCTATACCCACCTCTGTTCTGACTCCACCTTCCTGCTGGTGCAAATCAGGAGGCTCAAGTGACTCGGTGCCAGCAACCCAGGTAGGAGACCTAGAATGAATTCCAGCTCCCTGCCACGGCCCCTGATTGGAGACATGGCAGGCATTTGGGGAATGAGCCAGAAAATTGAAACTTTCTATTTCTCTGCCTCTCAAGTTATTTAATTATTTTTTTTAAAAAAAAGGAAAATAATGTTACATGCTTCTCAGAGCATCAGGATAGGGCCCTTTTAAAAAAATTATCCTAAACTGCATTTAATTTAGCTACCCAATTTTAAATGTACTGCCTTAAACCCTTTTGTAAGAGAATAAGACATAAAATAATATATCAATTTATTAATTATATTAATGTTGATGTGACTATAAAGGACATGATTTAACAGACTATTAAAATGCCATAATTATATAATTTGAAAATAATTATGTTTTATGTTCAAAACACCCTAAGTCAGACTAACATGAAACACATATTCCCCCAGTTTTTGTGAAGTACCTACACTTTTATTTTTACAAAGTTCTGCTTATCCTTCTTAAAAATCTGATCAATCGATACACACTGACCATTGCACGTACTCTTGGTAGCCTTACATAATAATTGTGTTAGTAGAGGTCTGAGTGATTTTTACAATATTTAGCATAGGCATATAAGAGGGAAACAAAGATGTGATGGTGAGAGACAAAGCCTGTGGAGAGTCGGTGCCTTCTCACAGCAGTGACACTTCTAGCTTTGTAATAAAGTAAAGGGTGAATTGTTACTGCTAGTATTTTCATCACTCGGGAGGATGACTTGGGGAAACTTTTCAGTTTTGGAGACTGCCTAGTGCATACTTGGGAATATTGTTCCACCTTGAGAAGGATCGAAAACAGGAACAATCTGTGCAGCTGGTTTATGCTGTGCAAACAAAACCTAGCATCAACTGTATATATTTTATTACTAAATGATTCAAAAATATATTTAATATTACATTTATTTTAACTAAATCAGCTTTAAGGTTCTCTAGCTACATATCTCCTCATGATAACTGGTGTAATAACCTATTTCTAATAATTAATGTGTTTCAAGATTAAAATAGGAGTTAAGTATAATCTTATGTTTTCATGTACGCATATGTGACATATCAATGAGAACCCTGGTGTTCAGTAGTATAGTATGTTTTAAAATTCAATTAGGTAGGGACTGGCGCTGTGACACAGTGGGATATGGGTGCCGGTTCTAGTCCCGGCTGCTTCTCTTCCGATCCGGCTCTCTACTATGGCCTGGGAAAACAGTAGAAGATGGCCCAAGTCCTTGGACCCCTGCACCCACGTGGGGTAACTGGAAGAAGCTCCTGGCTCCTGGCTTCAGATTGGCACAGCTCTGGCTATTGTGGCCAATTAGGGAGCGAACCATCGGATGGAAGACCTCTCCCTCTGCCTCTCCTCTCTGTGTGTAATTCTGACTTTCAGATAAACAAATAAGTCTTTTTAAAAAATTCAGTTAGGTGGCCAGTGCCGTGGCTCAACAGGCTAATCCTCCGCCTTGCGGCGCCGGCACACCGGGTTCTAGTCCCTGTTGGGGCGCCGGATTCTGTCCTGGTTGCCCCTCTTCCAGGCCAGCTCTCTGCTGTGGCCAGGGAGTGCAGAGGAGGATGGCCCAAGTACTTGGGCCCTGCACCCCATGGGAGACCAGGAGAAGCACCTGGCTCCTGCCATCGGATCAGCGTGGTGCGCTGGCCGGAGCGCGCTAGCCGCGGCGGCCATTGGAGGGTGAACCAACGGCAAAGGAAGACCTTTCTCTCTGTCTCTCTCTCTCTCACTGTCCACTCTGCCTGTCTGAAAAAAAAAAAAAATTCAGTTAGGTAACTTAAGATCTATTTTCTAAATTTTTTTCAAACATAATTGGGGGTCTCCAAATTTCATTGCAATACTGAATTATGAATTTATGAAAATTACATCAAAAAGACTTCATTTTTTTCTTTTTGTACAGCTTTCTGTTCAGATTTTGATATCAAGATTTTGTTGGTCTTATACATTTGATTGGGAAATGTTTCCACTGTTTGATATACTTGTATTATTTGTTTCTTGAAAGTTTTTACCAGTATATAATGTATTTGGAAAAATATTCCATGTGAACTTGATAGGAACATGTATTTTGTTACTAAAATGCTAATTACTTCAAGTTTATTAATTGTGATTTTAAAGATCTTGTGTTTTCTTATGGTGGTGGGGGGGAGAGGCATTCTATGAGTTATTGAAAGAAAAGTCTTAAAATCTCTTACTGTGATTCTGGATTTCTATAAATTGATGTCTGTTCTGTCAAATTTGTCCTCAGATTGTCCTCATACTTTAAGACTATGTTATTAGGGCATACACATTTAGCATAAATCGTTGTATCACTGATTCGTTTGTCATAACATTTTCCTCTTTATCTCTTCACTGACTGCCTTAAGGACTTTGTTAAGTCTAATAATTTTGTATCTGTAGCTGCTTTCTTTCAGCTATTATTTTCCTGATACTTTTTTTCTAACCATTCCTAGTCAACATTTCTGTGCTTTTATATCTAAATTGTATTTTATAACAGTGTACAGTTGGGTTTTACTTAATTTTATATTTTATTTTGACATTTTTATTTTTAATAGATTATTCAGGTCATTTTTGTGTATATATTTTTAATGTTTATTATTATTTGAGAGGCTATGAGGCACAGAGAAAGGTGGAAAGAGACTCCATCTTCTTATTCACTCCCAAATGGCTGATGTGTAAGGGTGCTTCAAAAAGCTCATGGGAAAAAAAATGGAACTAAAAGACTAGTTTAGGGACTGGCGCTGTGGCTTAGCAGACTAAGCTACCACCTGAAGCACCAGCATCCCATATGGACGCTAGTACGAATCTCAGCTCCTCCACTTCTATATCATCTCCCTGATAATGCTCTGCCAGGGAAGGCATTGATGGGGGCCCATGTGCTTGGGCCCCTGTACCCATATGGGAGACCTGGATGAAGCTGCTGGCTCCTGGCATCAGCCTGGCCCAGCCCCTGCCATAACAGCCATTTAGGGAGTGGACCAGTGGATGGAAGACCTCTCTCTCTGCCTCTGTCTATCCCCCTCTGTAATTCCACCGTTCAAATAAATAAATGAATCTTCTTTTTTAAAAAATAAAGAGTAGTTTATTTTGGTGCAAAAAAAAAAAAAGAAATCCATACCGATTTTTCTTTTTCTTTTTTTTTTTTTTTTATATTTTTTGACAGGTAGAGTGGACAGTGAGGGAGACAGACAGAGAGAAAGGTCTTCCTTTGCCATTGGTTCACCCTCCAATGGCTGCTGCGGCTGGCGCTGATCTGATGGCAGGAGCCAGGTGCTTCTCCTGGTCTCCCATGGGGTGCAGGGCTCAAGTACTTGGACCATTCTCCACTGCACTCCCTGGCCACAGCAGAGAGCTGGCCTGGAAGAGGGGCAACCGGGACAGAATCCGATGCCCGGACCGGGGCTAGAACCCAGTGTGCCGGTGACGAAAGGCGGAGGATTAGCCTAGTGAGCCGCGGCGCCGGCCATACTGATTTTTCATATTATGATTTTTTCTATGAAATTTTTAAAGGTCCTAAATATATTTTCCATTTTTTTCTTCCATTCTATGGATTATCTCTTTATGGTTTCCTTTGCAATGTAGAAACTTTTTAACTTGCTTTATCCCATTTGTCTCTTTTTTCTTTTGTTGACTATGCTTTTAGGGTCATATCCAAAAACCATTGCCCCAGCCAATGTCATGGAGTATTATGTGTTGTAATTTGGATGTTTCCTACTGCTCTATCTTATAATTCACTAATCATCCTACCTTGCTTTTTCTAATCATCTTTTAGCTTCCATATTGAATGTTTAATTTCTGTGTTTTTTTTTTTTAGCTATACAATGTTACTTGGTTCTTGTTTTAGAAATTCCACTCATATGTTGAAATATTCTATCATTTCCTATATTTTCTTAAGCATTATTCATATGATATTTTCCAAAACGTTCTTAATGTATCACTTGTAGGTTTATTTCTATAAGTTGTTTTTTTATAAATTTTTAATTGAAAATCTTCTCTCTCTTTAACTCTGCCTGCCCAAAAAAAAAAAAAAAAAAAATTCCTTCTTAGCTTCTTAGCCCCCAGTTGTTTCTGTTGCCCTATGATGCTTGGCATCTTATCTACACATGTGCACTTGGAGTTGGCAAACACATGAAGGCAAGTTGTATACATGAATATGAGCTCAAATTTCACTGGGTCCTTGGACCTTTAATCCTTGGCATCCTCACGTTAGCATCCTCAAACTTCAACTTCTGTCCTCTTATCCCTGTAAAACTGCTGTAAGCAAGCCTCACATTTGTGCTCTGCATCTCTTTACTTTCAATTAAACTGCGACTTCCCCGGAAGGCAAATGTGAAGGGAAATAGAGGGCTCACGTCAGCATGAGCCTCTGTTCTCCAGAATTGTGGCTTATTAATTACTGTTGCTTTGATTGCTTTTCCTTTTCTTATGTAATTTTTTTAGAATATTTATGGATGTTCCAAGAAGGATCTTAATTCTAATTCGATATTTCCTATCATGGCCAGAGTTTAAATTTTGATAGGTGACTATTTCAATAGTCAATAGGCATCTGAAATTTTCTAGGTTGTGTTCTTATCAAAGTGAACTGAAAAGATAAGATACCTGACCTCACAGTGCTTACAGCTTACTTTAGGTAACTATAAATACACATGTAAATATACACTATACTATAAGCTACTACAAGTTGATATAAAAATAAGGAAGGGTATGGGATAGAGCAGTGTGTATTTAGATGGATGATCAGAGAAGGCCTACATGTAAGGTGTAACATTTAAACAAAGATGTGAAAATCAAGTGAGAGAATAGCCTCAGAGTAACTGTCAGGCAAGCATGTAAACCTTGAAATAGGAACTCATCATAGCCTTGGCAACTCATGACTAGAGCCTAGGGAGATTACTGACGCCATAAAAAAGAGTGTCAAATTGTTAAGTCAACAACAGGAGTCACTGTGCACTTACTCCTCATGTAGGATCTTTGTCCTTAATGTGTTGTCCAATGTGAAGTAATGCTATAACTAGTACTGAAACAGTATTTTACACTCTGTGTTTCTGTATGGGTGCAAACTGATGAAATCTTTACTTAATATATACTAAATCGATCTTCTGTATATAAAGATAATTGAAAATGAATCTTGATGTGAATGGAATGGGAGAGGGAGCGGAAGATGGGAGGGGTGCAAGTGGGAGGGAAATTATGGGGGGGGGGAGTCATTGTAATCCATAAACTGTACTTTGGAAATTTATATTTACTAAATAAAAAAAAATAAATTAAAAAAAAGAAATAGGAACTCACTTAATGTATTAAAGGAACAGATAGTTTGCAATATGTAGAGCGATTGGTTGAGGCTGAAAACCAGGGAGAAGGAAGAAATAGAAAAATGGCCTGGGATTGGTCACCCTAGACCTGGGTTATGATGTTAGGCACTTTGGGTTTATAAGTGCAATACGAAGTTATTATTAACGCTTGAGGAACAGAGTTAAATTATGTTTTACATGGATGATTTTGAAAAGCAGAGATTATACAGATTATAATTAAGAGAAGCTAGTAATCAAAACCAAGTCACACATTAGAAGGTATTATCACTTTGTCTTCCTTTGACCTCTTTTTCATCCCTTTTCAATTTCTATCACTTTATTTTAAAATTGTTTTTAACTCCAAAGGACATAATCACATCATGGGGTATCTCTATACTTTTTCCCTTTTATTTCTCTCTCCAACCTTCCTGTATGCAAGTACAAGGCTTACATGAACAGAATTTTTCCTTTTTCACTTAATAAAAATAATTTCCTCTTGGATTAAGTCTTCTAGATTTTTAAGATACATCAAACTATAATTATATAAAATCAATTCTAATGTAATTATTCTCCTCCCACCAGCAAAAAATGAGTGGTTACAATATGGTAGGTATAAAGACTGGTCCATATGCAGATTGCTATGAAGATAGGTTCATAGACAGAAATAACATAGTCCCAGGTTTACAGGATGTCAGAAATATATTTGTATATTTGCAATGATTTGAAATTCCTTGAAGGAAAATGAATGTAAAATTGTCTTTCTAAAGTAACCAGGATCAAAAAACCTAGATCAATCTGCCATCAAATTTTTCTGTTTAATGATTTATTGCCTCAGAAATGTGATTTCTTTTAACAAACAGCTGGTTAAGGGGACACTGATAAACAAGAATCATTTTGTTTCAGTTTTATTAAGTATAGTTTACCCTAATTTATTGGTGCCAAGAACTGTGAGGCACCTGATTTTGCCCTGCATGCAATTTAATAAGTTAGGCTGCTGTGTTTCCATGGATGCTGGTAGAAGAAATGAGACTTCCGGGTTACAGACAAAAACATCTATCATTTTTACAATGTGCAGCAGGAAATGTGTGTTTTTCTTAGATTTTTCGTCCCCAGGTTCCATTTCTTCAAGGTAATCCTAGTAATCCTGAGGCTGGCAAATTCCTCTTCATCTTATGAAGGACGATTACCAGCCCTGTTCAGCATATGCCCCCAAAGAAGTAGTTATCTTTATTATATTGGACAACAAATAAAATTTTCTCTCTATCCCAAGGGGAAACATTGTCTGTGTCTTCCAAGTCTATTAGCTATCTGCATACTTTTGAAAAGATAGTCTGGAGCAAAGCCTGTTGTAGGTCATGGAGAAATATTAGAAAGTGGTGGAGATTTATATCTCAAAAATATCCATCCCATTTCCTCATAGTACACCACTCCATTAATCTGAATAATCTAACTGATGGGAACTGGGACAAAAATCATTGAATTTGCTCCGTGATGCATTTAATTATGGTTATTACCAATACCACAACTGGTTTTTTACTTTTTACTATTGACCTTCCCATTAGGTTTGAGGCTTTAATCCACATCCAGCAGATCCTTTCTTGTCCCTCAAAGAGACTCTAAGATAATTGTGTCATCCAAAATCCCCCTAGTCAATGAGTTGACGGTAACCTGAATGAATGCTTCTCAGTGCCATATTTGTGTTTTCTTAAAAATTTGAAGATGTCTTATGATCAGATATCTTCTAGGTAGCATTTGTACACCATAAGGGATGACTAAGTGTGAAGAGATTTTTTACAAGACAGTTGCAGGATTTGGGCCATCTTCTATTGACTTGATAGACTTCTTTTTTTTTTTTTTTTTTTTTAGAGATTTATTTATTTATTTGAAAGTCAGAGTTATTCAGAGAGAGGAGAGGCAGAGAGAGAGAGAGAAGTCTTCCATCTGATGGCTCATTCCCCAATTGGCTGCAACGGCCGGAGCTGTGCTGATCCGAAGCCAGGAGCCAGGAGCTTCTTCCGGGTCTTCCACGCGGGTGCAGGAGCCCCAAAACTTGGGCCATCTTCTTACTGCTATCCCAGGCCATAGCAGGGAGCCGGATAGGAAGAGGGGCAGCCGGGACTAGAACCAACACCCCTTGATAGACTTCTTAATAAAGCTAAGGTAAATGACTGTCAGAGTGTGGTCAGAAACTTCTGGAAGGGTATGGCAGACTCAGTATTATGCTAAATGTAAGGTGCTTGCAGCGGTTTAAAAGATACACAAGAAGCAGATTTCAGGGGCAGTGTTTAGGACAATCAGTAATGCCTCATGTCTCCCCACACTTTACAGGGTACTGGATTGTCATTCTCCATTCAAAATTAGATGTCCAGCTTCAGTGGCTGTATCTTTATTTCTATTTTCTAGCTTCCTATTGATAACTTTTCTTTTGGGAAGTTCAGAAACAAGGAACACATGCATTTACTTTTCTTTTGGGAAGTTCAAAAGCAAGGAACACACACAAGTTAATGAGGATTAATTTGAAAGCATAAGTTTCCTTGGACAAGGCTGTACCAAGAGGATATGTCAGTTATCTTTATCATGTCTAGAAATAATCAGGATAGATTCCTGAGTTGTTCAAATAGGTCTATATTGGCTTCATTGCACTTTTCTCTGTTATTACTTAGGAAGTGGCTGCAAGGATATGATTTTTTTCCCCCTGGGGACTGCCACATTCCAGTGAATGTCAACCTGCCGTATAACTGTGTGGATGGAAGGGCATGAGATAGGTTGAATCAGATTATCCTCTTGTTATTTAGTAGATTTTGTGGTAAAAGGAACATAACTATCCAATTCAAATGGTCCAAAAAACAGAAAAATTATTCAAGCTAATTTCAAGGGTCATATGGTGTGCCAAAGACAGCTAGTTAATAACCTGAAAGATGTCAACAGTGGTCAGGCTTTGAAGTTGTAGTCAATTTTCTAGAGGCAGTCAAGGGCAAAGATCCACTAGATGAGACCTCTTCTGTTCTAAGACATTTGACTCAATTTTTCAGGAGTCTTAAGTCTTGTATGCATTAATAGTTTCTACATCAGGAACTGAGTTTTTCCCAGTCAGTAACTTGAGTTCAGTTGTGCTCATCAGAGAAGAGGCTATCATCGTGACATCTATATGAAGAACCAACATAGTTCTATAAGCAGTTGTAGTTTCTTTTCTATATTTGAGAGCCCAAAGCAAGGTGTCTTTAGTATACAAGTCTTTCATTTTTCACAAAGAAGAACAAACTGTGAGGCAATTGGCAATAGCCCAAGAGTTAGTTGGATTTTAGCTTAGCAAACCATCCCTGAAGCTATCTAAAGGATTTAGGGAAGTTTGGATTAATTGAGGTCCTGTCAATGCAGCAGCTTTGCTTCAGGCAGTATAGATAAAGTTTTTCTAGGGGCTGTCATTTTGACATAGTAGGTAAAGCCTCCATCTGCGATACTGGCATCCCATGTAGGCTTTAGTTTGAGTCCTGGCTGTTCCACTTCCCATGCAGCTCTCCGCAAATGGCCTGGGAAAACATCGTAGAATAGCCCAAGTGCTTGGGCCTCTGCCACCCATGTGGGAGACCCAGAAGAAGCTCCTGGCTCCTAGCTTCAGCCTGGCCCAGCCCCTGGCATCTGGGAAGTGAACCAGCAGATGGAAGGTTCTCTCCCTCTCTCTCTCTCCCTCTCTCTCTTTCTCTCTCTCTCAACTCAGACTTTCAAATAAATAAATAAATCTTAAAATAATAATAATGAAATAAAAGCTTTTCTATCAAGAGTAGCTACCTAGCTACCTTTTCACTTAAAGCTGTGTTGCTACAGAGATCAGGTTAACTGCACTTCCATTTCCTTTTGACAAATGACACTTTTGGAGACTGTCCCACCTTATGAGAATCCAAATTGCCCCACCCAAAACAGAGTAACAGGTCAGAGAGTCATAAGGTCTCCAAGGGTTAGTCATTATTTCTGAAAGAGGCCCATAAGAAGCTAATGGCTTCTTTAAAAAAAAAATTTATTTTATTTATTTGAAAGACAGATGACAGAGAGAGAGAGAGAGACAGAGAGAGAAATCTTCCATCCACTGGTTCACTCCCCATATGGCCTCAATGGCCGGAGCTGTGCAGATCCGAAGCCAGGAGCCAGGAGCTTCTTCCAGGTCTCCCATGCAGGTGCAGGGGCCCAAGGACTTGGGCCATCTTCCACTGTTATAGCTGGATCGGAAGAGGAGCAGCCAGGACTCGAACCAGTGCCCATATGGGATGCCGGCCCTTCAGGCCAGCGTGTTAACCCACTGTGCCACAGTGCCGGCCCCATGGCTTCTTTTTAATAGGAGTGCACCTGGTTGTTTTTTTTTCAGAAAGTCCAATATTCCAAAACCACAAAGGATACCTCTGGGTGAAGGCTATCGTCATTACCAGGGGTTTCAATCAAGTACTAAAGGGGTATAGTAAGGTATTGGACCTCTTTTGTTAGTCGTGAAAAGGTCAGTGTTTTTCCTTTGCTGTTGTGGGAACTAAACATTGTTTGTTCTTCTATATATCCCCAAAAACTCTACCTAAGGGATGGGGCCCAGAATTATATCCAGATTTACCATTGCCAACAGAGTTGTGATAACACGCAGCATAATCAGTGACTAATAAATAGAAAAAATAGATACATAGAAACTAATGCTTTAAAAGTGGTGATATACTTTACATATTAATTTGACTTGACAACCAACACTGTGTCATCTGTATAATAAAATCCTTGGAAATCCTTGAACATCAGTGCTCACACTAAATCCAGACCCAGTGGTCACGCTATCAGAGGCCAATCTACTCCTATTGGGATAATCCCCTCTAGGACCTACAGGATGGAACAGCAAAGCTTATCACCATCAATTTATACTATACATTCAGATATGGAAGAACAGTAATTGCACATTGACTTGGCCTAAAAGACCTTACTTACAAGGTAGATTTAGGACCTTTCATCACTGTGAACCACAGTCGTATCTCTTGAGTTGAAACCTTTAGCTCTATAAACCAGGAGTCTTGATAGGATAGTGTCCTATGCCAGTGTGGGAAACACTGTCTCTATATTTTCATACTGTCAGCTATGCAAACATCCTTGAAACAACAGTCTAGATGAAAGCCATCACAGATATGCAGATGTGGAAGGCTCATGAATAATTATCTCCTGCCATTAAGCACCTAGTCATAATGAACTTCAGAAGCAATGATGAATAAAGCGTTTTCTCAATCCTTGAGTCCATAGTGTTTGACAGACTTTAAAAAATAGTTTTAGCCATCTAGATGTTTATCTCTCCTTCAGTAACACAATAAGTGTCCAAAAGAACCTGTTTGAGTAATTTCAGATGGTATGGTTATCTACATTCGCACTTTGATTTTTTACCTTCTAATTTCTAAAATGAATTTTCACTGATGTTTTTACTTGTTGACTTAGTTTAACAGATTTTATTTTCTCTTTCATTCAAACAATTTAGAAGTCAACATGTAAAGAACCAGTATAATTTTCTTTAAACTTAAACAGCCAATATTTTATAAGTTCCTAAACCCAAATGAGGTGGAGAAAGCTAATATTACACCAGAAGAGTCAAATTTCTAATTGTTTCTTGTCTCGGGCAAGGGGCAGAATCAATAAATTTATAGGAATAATTTTTATGAAAGAGGTAAAATGTATTAGGCTGCTTTCAACTCTGGAGTTTAGTCAAATCAAAGTCACAAAGTTATATGTGTGTGTGTGTGTGTGTGTATATATATATATATATATATATATATATATATATAAAACAATGTTTAGTTGGAAGACAGACAAAACCTAAAATAAAGGCAAATGACAAGACTAAAGAAAAAGTTAAATATTTGGTATGATGGAAAGAGACATACATGACAGATAACAGCAATCTCCAACAATATGAACATGTATGCTTCTACATTGAGGAAAGTGAAATTTGGGAATTCATAATGGGATACATTTTTGAACTGTTAAGTATTGTGAAATGCTATAAAGGGAATCACTAAATATTTTTTTTTTTGACAGGCAGAGTGGACAGTGAGAGAGAGACAGAGAGAAAGGTCTTCCTTTTGCCGTTGGTTCACCCTCCAATGGCCGCCGCGGTAGCGCGCTGCGGCCGGCGCACCGCGCTGTTCCGATGGCAGGAGCCAGGTGCTTCTCCTGGTCTCCCATGGGGTGCAGGGCCCAAGCACTTGGGCCATCCTCCACTGCACTCCCTGGCCACAGCAGAGAGCTGGCCTGGAAGAGGGGCAACCGGGACAGGATCGGTGCCCCGACCGGGACTAGAACCCGGTGTGCCGGCGCCGCAAGGCGGAGGATTAGCCTAGTGAGCCGCGGCGCCGGCCGGAATCACTAAATATTATAATTATTTTTGATACAGCAAGTGTCAAATTTGACAGAGGAGAAAAATTGGGGGGCAAGGTGGGAGCGGAAGTAAGAAGAAGGAGAATGACTAAGTTACTACTTTAAAAACTTCTAGTACCTATTCAACATTAACTGACTTGTGTCCTCGGCAAGTCTGGTCCTAGTGTCATATGTTAGGATTTCTCTAGATGGCATGAAAAATTCCTTATAGATATACAAACATTATCATCCTTATTATTTGTGGCTCCTGTTTCCAATAGCCTTATGCTATACTCTCTCAAAGTTGGATTACAACAAAACAAATTCTTCTCTGATCAAAAGCCAAATTTTATATATATATATATATATATATATGTGTGTGTGTGTGTGTGTGTATGGGGTGGGTATGTATGTATGATATATGTATATGTCATCAGTTGTTCAACTCTGATTATATAGTTGCAAATGTATCAAAGTTAAGCCCATTTGATAAGAGTCCTTTAGTAACCATTAAGCTTCCCAGACCCTTAACAGAATGTGAACAGAAGAATTTGTGTAAATGTGTACTGAATAGAATGATATCTTAATATAAGGTTTTAAACCATCTGTTTATCTCTCTTGGCCAATTCCTCCTGAAAATTTGAGGTCTTATTTCCCTCAAAATATTAGATAATGCCAAATACACTTGATATTAAATACTTGAACTCAGGGTCAGATTGTGGTGCAGCAGAATAAGCCGCTGCCTGTGAAGCCAGCATCCCTTTGAGAGACAATTTGAATCTCAGCTGCTTCACTTCTGATCCAGCTCCTTGCTAATGCATCAGGAGAGGCAGCAGATCGCCTAAGTGCTTGGGTCCCTGCCACCCACGTAGGAGAGCCACATGGAGTTGCCAGTTCCTGGCTGCAACCATTTAGTGAGTAAACCAGCAGATGGAAGATCTCTCTCTCTCCCTCCCTCTCCCTCTTTTTCTCTTTTATTGTCCCTTTGAAGTAAATACATAAATCTTTTTTAAAAAATTAAAAATTGAATTCTTATAAATCATTAGTCTTGCTAATATTTTTGGTTTTAATTATATAATTTCTAAAATAATTAGTATTTTATATTAAACCTCTTCTTTATGTTTCTAAAATTAGTGAGATTGTTGGATTATAAAGGATTGTTGGAATCCCAGAACATTTTTGATCTTATATTCAAAACAAGAAAAAAATGTTTTTAATTTTTTGTACTTTTATATAGCAATTTGAAAAATGAAAAATGTCTCCAGACTTTATAGAGCCTGTCCAAGGAAGAGTACCCTTTATTTATCTCCATGGTAAGGAAAAGAGATCACTTGTTTGTGAGATCTTGCTCTGCTGCAGAGACAAAACAACTAGCTTTCTAGAGTTGCTTTGTCAGCTGTTTAACTAAAAGTAAAAGTTCATTTAAAAATTAGTGTAGAAGTCAGACTTCTTATCCTGATCCTTTTCCATAGCTACTTGTCAGGTGGCACATTGCTTTTTGTACTATTATCTCCTTCACATCTTCACATCTTGTCTTCATTTTAGCAGTTTTCATGAGAATAAAAATACCAGTTTGATTATAGCTGATTACCATCACCCTTGATCTTTCTTGGGATAGATCATATTTTCCTTTATCACTTAAAGAATTTTAAAAAATCCAAAGCCAGCATCCAGTCCTTGGAATGTTGTATCAAATGGTAATTCTTTTTTTATCAAATTTATCACCCATCAAAAGCTAATCAGAAAATTTTGGTTGTAAAAATTAGTAGTTTACTGAATTCTTGGCCTGATTTGTCAAGCAATCAACATAAGCAGCTTGAATATATTGCTAAGAAATTACAGTAGCTTATTTTCCCACGCCTTCCCAAAGGTGCCAAAGCAAATCTGACACATATTTTTTTTTATTTATTTGTAGTATGGCCCGGAATCGTAGCCATTGTTTTGGAACCACCATTTTCAGCCTTTTTCTTTCTTTCTATGAAAATGAGAAGGAGAAACATTAACAGTTCTGATAAGAGAGTGCTTGCTCATTCTATCTTTTCAATAATACCTTATGTAGGAATACTGAAATGCATAATTTTAATTGACAAAATTATATATGTGTATTGCATACAACATACATAATATTTTGAAATATGTATTTGTTGTAGAATGGCTAAATTCAGCATATTAACATAAGCCGCCATTACCTAACACGTTACCATTTTTGTGTGGTGAGGATGCTTGAAATTGATTGTCCCAGTGACTTTCAGAACACAATACAATGTCATTAACTATAGTCATCATGTTGCACAGTCTCTTGAATGTTTTCCTCCTGACAAATAACAATTTTTTCCAAATAATCTCTACCTAACAACTGTGTAGGTGCTAAATTACATAATCAAGTCACACAAGTTTGCCCATATTTCCTAAGACTAAATGTCATATGGAAAAGCTGCCATTGCCTTGCCTGCCTGCCTGCCCTCAATGAGTTAGTCCTGCCCTTCCAATAATCTTTCAAAAAGCTGTCAAAAGACACTGACATTGTATAAATGGGAAATTGCATGTAAATATAGTAATTCAACTTACAAATAATAACTAGGTTTGATAATTTTAGAACCATCTTAAAAACAATTTATCCAGGGCCATGGTGTAGTTAAGCCACAGCCTGTGACACCAGCGTCCCATATGGGCACTGGTCAAGTCCCAGATGTTCTCTTCTGATCCACCTCCATGCTAATACTCCTGGGAAGGCCAGAGACGTGATATGTACTTGGGCCCCTGCCACCCATATTGGAGACCGAGGTGAAGTCCCTGGCTTTGGTCTGGCCCAACCCACACCCCACCCCAGCCTTTGCAGCCATTTGGGGAGTGAACCAGTAAATGGTCTCTCTCTTCCTTTCTCCGCCCCCATCTCCCTCCCTCCTCTGTGTGTGTGTGTGTGTGTGTCCCTCTCTGTGTAACTCTGCCGTTCAAATAAAATAAGTAAATCTCAAAAAAAAATTGACTGGTATTCTGATCTTTTTTTTTCCCAAAACGATGCAAAACACATCATTGAAACACAGAAGTTTATCCTAAGCTACACTAGATAATCCACTCAAATCAGATTCAGATAATTATACTACATGAATATATTTACTACAGTTTTATTGTAGAAAGAATAAATTTTGAAATTCCATAAATGGAAGATTTTTTTAAGATGAAGAGAGAGGGAATTTAGGAATTTCAGTTTGTATTTTTGTCATTCAACGTAGTTGAATTAGAGAATATAATACTGGAAACCATATTCCTTATATTGTGTTCATAGCTACTAAGTCCTCCTCTCCATCCACTCAGAAAATTGATTAAAATTGAAAAAGCGGTAAACAGTGTTTAAGACATTATTTATAGGAAAGTTAGGGCTAATGTATCAAAATACAATTTTTAATAGTGATATTTGATAGAAAATAAAATTTGCATTGTAAAGAGCAAAAAGTTGATTTCCAACAGTGATGTGTTTAAATTTCTCTCAGAATCAGAGTTACCATTAAATACTCTGAACAATATGAACTTCATTTTTAGCATACTGAATATCAAGTTTTCACTTTATTTGAAACTTGCAGATGAAGTCTTGTCCTTTTTTTCTGTATGTTTTCATTAAGTGGATACAAATCATCTCATATTAGCAAGTAGCAACTTTCCTATAAACTAAGATTCCAATATACTTTGTCAACATTCATAGTATATAAGACAATGTAAAAGAAACTTTACAAAGTTTATGCAAACTAACTTTTTTAACTTTTTAATGTGGTTACTTGTGCAGGCTTCCTTAGAGAAAGAATGGCTAGCGTTAGATTCCACCCGCTTCCCTTCACAAACACCGCTGCTTTCAAACCAGCTGCACCGGCCAAAGGTAACATGTCATGGAAACTTCTGAGTGCTCGATCTTTGCCCGTTTCTTAAGGTTATGCTATGCTGCAGTGATTAATAATACAATTTATTGACTTGAAAAACATAATTACTTTTAGAAGCCTCTGACTTCCTCCTCATCCCCAGATGTAATTTTTCATGTAGCTTTTCTTTCATTTGCTCCTTTTTTTTTTCTTTATTTTGGATTTCTTTCAACACTTTATTTCACAGTAGCAAAAAAAAAATTGATATACTTCAGCTGCATATTTGGCAGTCGACTAAAATCACTAGTTGACAGCAGTTTAAAAATACAAAAATATGCATTAAGAGGGCAACAGCTGAAGATTCTCAGTCAGAGGTCAATGAACTGCAATATCTGTTATTTATTTGATAATCTTTGAAGTTTTGTTTTCTGAGATTTTTTAAGATCTTCGCAATTAATCATTTTGTATATGGGAGCTATACCAAAAAGCAAATTCTGCTCCACTACAACAAAGAATATTTATGTGTATTCCATAAATTTTATTTTATCATCCTTTTAAATTTTATAATGAGTTTTCCTTAGGAGACAACTTGTTAATATCTATGAAAAGTAATACAATAAATGGTAGAATTTTCTAATTTATTTTATATTACATTCTTTCTTGATAAGATCTCTGGAACCTTAAAATATGATGATACTTCCCTTAATTTACCAAGTCATCCAGCTCAAGCATGGCTCTGTAATGAAAAAGAAAATGTGTTTTCATCAGAACACCCAGGATTAAACAGCAGGTAATCTTTAATTGCTTTTTCAGAGGATCAATCTATGAATGACAAGGATATTACATTCCTTTAAAAAGTATTGCAAAAATTGATGTGAACTTACTTGTTGAGAAGATGGAACATTTAGTATTAAAAATATTGTCATGATTTAATGGTCTTCAGTGTAAAATAACGTGAGGTAGGTGAATTAAAGCAACTATAAAAGTTATGTGTCACCGAAATAGAGTCGTTAATTGTTGAAAGCAAATAGATCTTTAAATACTACCATATAGGTAGAGATAAGGATTAGAATTAAAATCCCAGTGCTGCACTACTTTCCACGAAAGGCTTGAAATATGCTTCAAGTAATTGAAATGTAAACATTTTAAATTAATGGCAGACTTTTATTACTTTTCAAGATAAAGTTTTCGTGTAACTTAAATGCATTTTATTCCCAAGTTTGAGATAGCATAAGCAGCTTGTAGTTTTTAAAAAGTGCTTATATTCCTGTGTTAATTCAGTTAAAAGTGGATTTTTTTCTATTGCCAGATCAGAAAATAGAACTTTAACCAGGACATCTGAATCAAAGACTAATAGAAAGAGTTTGCTAAAATCTGAGAAAGAAGAAAAAATTTCAGAAGAATGGTATGTGGTCTATTTTGTACTAAAAAACTGAGAAATTGTGATATTGTTAAATGTCCAATCAGCTATTTTTTCAGATTTCAAAAATATCTATTAATTTTTGAGAAACTATACATCTGATTAAACTGCAGTTTCTTAGGTGGAAACACAAATGTATTTAGAATGAGATAATGCAGATATATATGCTATTTGTATATATACACATGTAAATATTATCTGTAATTTTTTTGCCTTTTAATAGGGGTTTTAAGAATATTGCTACTGCTCAACAAATGTTGAAGAGGGCACAGAAAATGAAGTCAAAGAAATTAAAGAAAAAAATAGGTGAGTAATGCTGTTTGAATTATAATTTGTATAATATTGAAGATAAATTCATTTAAAATATTTATTTCAAATTAAATTCAATAAGAACAGAAATGAATGCAGAGATGAATATGCCTATGGTAACGACTCAAAAAAATAGAAAATTTAGAGAAAATCATGCTGTTACATTGAATGCTTTGTTATACTCCTTTTTTTTTTTTTTACTTTTTCTTTCTCTTATCTAGTTTGCTATTGATTATCTATTGTGTACTGAGAATTATGTTATAATTTGTTTCTGAACTGGTTTATTTTGCAAATTGTTGATTCTAAAGGAGACCTACTTCATGTGTTTCTTGCTTTATGTGATTTTAAATTGCTCAATTATTTAATACAACTTATAAATTAGTCCCATGGAGTTTAGTTGTGCAGACTTCACGACTTTACAACCTGGGAAAGAAACATAGTTTATATCTTTTATGATCTTATTGAACTCAGGAAATATTCAAGGCCATCTTTTCTTCTATCCCAAGTTACTCTCAAAATCATTTGTCTTTGTTTAGACACTTCTGATATTTTAATAAAATTACATAATATGTGGAGTAGCTTATATATATTAGTGAAAAATAGTGTGGTATTACGATTTTATATCTCTAATTAAAACTATTTGAATATATTAGCTTAGTCCAGGTAACTTATTACTATGTTTACTAATTGACTCAGAAGTTCAAAGTAAGCAACTACTTCATGAAAAAACTCTTTTAGTTTCTTTTATGCAAATTTCATTGTTAGTAAACTATTTGCATTAAAGTTTTACCCCTGAGATGAGTAAGAAATCCATCCTAACCCTCTTCTTCTAGTTTATGTAAGCATATGAAACATTCAAAAATGTATTTTATCCTATCCATTCATTATTCAATACAAACTTATTTTAGATTATTAATTCAGCAAAGTTATAAGAAATATGTATGTAATTTTTAATTTTAAAAATCATAAATAAAAATAGCCACAATACTTTTGATTTCCAAGGAATAACTGGTATTTATTGGTACATCTCACACTAGCCATTTGATAAATGACTGATGGCTCATTTTTCTCCTCAAAAATATCCAACTTTTCTTTCTTGGTGATTTATTAATGACATATTCATTTTACCCTGTGTCTTTTTGAGATAACTTATTTTTGGTTGTGTGCTAAAAAATTGGAAGTTTTGAAATACTGAAATTTTAATCATTTTAAAGATAAATACAAATAAATACTATGTTGTGCTGGTTGCCTTTTCCTTCTGCCTCTCATTTTGCAAATTCCTATTAAAGTCATCAGGACTCTGTGAGTTGAATGTTATGTGGTAGTCACCCCAGTCAAAGAGTAATTCCAAACCCTTAACAATAGTGAGACTTTCTTGCAGTTCTGTGGATATGGAATCCGGTACAGCAAATCAAGTTAGTTTGATAAACTCTTCTATTGCTTTGATGTCTGTTTCTACCCATCTTCAAGAGTATCAGAAAACATTCTTTGCTGTTTTGAGAATAAAGTTTCTGAAACTGCTGGGCAAGTTCAAATATCATTATTTAAGAATTCATTCAGCCAGTATCTAACAAATAATTCTTTCCTATTCATATTCAAGAAGCTTTGCGAGAATAATTTTTTGTTTCTAAGATAGTTGTCTGAAGTAGCCTCTGTTACTGAGGAAAAGACTGTCTTGTCATATTTTCCATATGATTGTGTCTCTCTGGAAACACGGATCTTTGTTTTTAATTCTTCTAATTGAGTGTGGTTTTTTTTAAGTTGAGTACATTTTTAGGAAGTCATTATTAATAACTCTACCAGAGGAATAATAAAGAATATATATTCAGACTTTAAAATTACGATTGTAATGGTACCGATTAAACACAATTAGGCCTAAATTAAACCTCTTTATGTCAGTCACAAGGGGGCACGGTAGGGCAACAAATGAACAAGGACAACCAATTGTCCACTTCAGCACATTTAACCCAACATTTGAGTTAGTGTCAAGCAGGACCTGTTAGTTAAAAATCTGAAATGGCGATTGTATAATTTTATGGAAATTAGTACTCCAATTATGTGATTGTGGTCCCAGTTACATTTCACTACTGTGTAAGGTTTTGTGTCTCTGTTAATGCTTTTGTTTCATCAAAATAATACTAGATTTTAAAAAAGAAACAATTTTTCTTTAAAAATTGAATGCTGAAATGCAAAATTTATTGATGAATTTTTTAAAAGATTATTTATTTATTTTGAAAATTAGAATTACAAAGAGATGGACAGAGAGAGAGGGAGAGAGAGAATCTTCCATCTTCTGGTTCACTCCCTAGATGGTTGCATTGGCCTGTCTGAAGCCAGGAGCTAGGAGCTTCAGCTGAATCTCCTACATGGGTGGCAAGTGCCCAAACACTTGGGCCATCTTCTGTTGCTTTTCCTAAGCCATTAGCAGGGTGCTGGATTGGAGTCGAAGCAGCCAGACTCCGGAGCCCATGTGGGAGGCCGGTGTCGGTGTGGCAGGCTGCAGCTTTACCTGCTTTGCCACAACTCCAGCCCCAAATGATGACGTTTATATTCTCCTCGCTCTTTTCCTCTGTTGTTTTTCACAGAAAATAAATATATTAGAAACATTCAAGAAGCTGTTAAGATTGGCAAATATGAAAAAGAAAGTCAGAGGGATCCTCTCCAATGATTCTGTTTCATTTATCTTCTGTTTGGTTCATTATGTAGCACTTACTTATAGATAATTTTTGTTGCAATGAGTAAATTATTTAAGACTTAGATTCTAGCCGGTGCCGCGGCTCACTAGGCTAATCCTCCGCCTGCGGTGCCGGCACTCCGGGTTCTAGTCCCGGTTGGGGCGCCGGTTCTGTCCCGGTTGCTCCTCTTCCAGTCCAGCTCTCTGCTGTGGCCCGGGAAGGCAGTGGAGGATGGCCCAAGTCCTTGGGTCCTGCACCTGCATGGGAGACCAGGAGAAACACCTGGCTCCTGGCTTCGGATCGGTGCAGCGCGCTGGCCGTAGCAGCCATTTGAGGGGCGAACCAACGGAAGGAAGACCTTTCTCTCTGTCTCTCCCTCTCACTGTCTAACTCTGCCTGTCAAAAAAATAAAATAAAAATTTTAAAAAAGATTCTGCAGTACTTTACAATTTAATAATTTGTCTGTGTTATCCTATCAATTTACTTGACTATATCCAAAATAAGGACTATTATTTTAAATTTTTATTTATTAATTAAAACGATGTTTTAAATATTTAAATTTGGTTAAATTTTTTTAAATTGCCAGTAATTCAAATATATTTTTTGGAAATGTAAATACAATTTTATTCATTTTGGTGCAAAAATATTGAAATCGATTCTTTTTTTTTTTTATAATACATGTTTTCCTGTATTGCTTTATAGGCCCTTCTTTAAGTCCTCTATGGAGGTAATTTCTTACCCAGACAACTTGCAAAATTTAAAATTTCCAGCCACTAGGGGGCAATATTGTCCATAAAATTGGTGGGAGACTAGTTCAGTGGGTGTAGGGAGGAAGGCAAGAGACTCAGAGAACAGTAACTGTTAAATGAAGATGTTATGTCCTTCAATCTAACAAAACAGTGTTCTTCAAGAAAGTAGGGCATAAACAAATAAATGGTGAATGGGAACTTTAATTCAAACTTCTGCTATTAAAATCTCAGGGCAATTTGCTGTATAGGGAGCACGTAATATTTCTGGTGTGTGTCATATATCCTTTCATTAACCAAGGGATGTGAGTCCACAATATTTAAGGTGAGAAAGAAAAGAAAGTGAAGTGTAATGGGATAAATAACAGAGAGGAAAATTCTGTTGAGGAAGCTGATTAATGAAGCAAGGGACTGAGTAAACATGTGGTGTGGGCAGCTATTAGGAGAGACAGTACTCAGGACTTCTGTTAGTATAAGTAAGTCCATCTGTGTTTAAGGGCAGGAGGAGGAGGTGGAGAAGACCAGGGAGCGAGGAATTGATTGGAAACCACAGAATGAAAACTAAAATTGTGAGGTGTTATCATGATTTGCTCAGTTTATGTTTGGGTTAGAGTTGTTGTTTTTCCTAGTCAGTAATTGCTATTTCCCTCATGATTGATGTAAGCTACAACTAGTAATGACTGGTCTTGTCTTGTGGATTTTGTTTGTTTGCTTGTTTTTACTGTTGCATCATGGAGCAAAGTAATTTCAGAATGTGGTGACTTGCATTGGAATCTAGTAGATACCCAGGGAAGTTTACAATCCTGTAGATGATGCAATGATGAACGTCATACGTAGGGTGAGAGTTACAGGTTTATTGAAAACATGCAGGGTCAATGACCTAAGCATAGTGAGCAGAATTGGTAGCAAGACTGAGATGAGCTGGATAGAGAAAGGGAGTGAGTGGGGGGGTTTTATGTGAAGCACTCACCAGAGAGGATGAGGCCAGGATGTTGAGCTTTTTATATTTTGTATATTTTATATACAGTTTTTTTAAACTTTTATTTAGTAAATATAAATTTCCAAAGTACAATTTATGGATTACAATGGCTTCCCCCCCATAACTTCCCTCCCACTCGCACCCCTCCCATCTCCTGCTCCCTCTCCCATTCCATTCACAATATACAGTTTTTATATATTTATCACATCTATGCATATAAAATTTAGAATTCATAGTTAAAAGAGATAAGATGAAGCAAACAAGGTTAATTTAATTGTGAGGGTAGAACCACAAGTGGAAATAAGAATCATCTTGCAGCTGATTTTGACACCTAACATAGTGTCAAACACATTCAAAGTATTCAATATATGTTTGCTGATTTTATTTCCATGAGGAAAATAGCTTGAGACTATCTTGGTCATATTTAATCACAGCAATAATTAATCCAGGTAGAAAAGTTAAGTTAGGCTAACTGTGTATATACATTAAGCAGTTCATGAGCAATAGCAAAGCAATCAGGTTATAAAATGATAATACATTTAATGAATATTAAAAGAGAAGAATCCATGGGAACTGTATTGACAAAACTCCAGCAAACTGGAGTTTATTCAAGATGTATGCTGTTTACCTTACTTATTTCCAAAAAGAATTCACAAGAAATTGTATCAAATGTTATTTCTACGCTTTCAGCAAACCAGTAATAAAATCCATTAAGTAATTAATACTTGAGGGCTGAGTCTGCTTGTTACCACACTGAATTTGAGGAACCTGTTATCATGCCTCGTACCCGGTAGATATTTAATAAATAGCTATTAACTGACTCCACAATATATTATAAGAAATTAACTAATATCCATTTGACAATGTATGTAGTGTGACTATGTGTGTTTATTTTAGTGATTTAAATATGTGTTTGTGGGGGAAAATTTTAAATTAATAAATGGTACTCATAAGATGATGAAAATTAGGTCACCATGAAACACTAAAATGACATTTCTTTTAGAGCACTACTGTACTTGTCAACTACAGAAAATGAGCAGTAATAAACAGATTTTTATAATGATAAAATATACAGTGAGTTTAAATTAAAATTATAGGAACTAAACAGGATTATTAATGGGATGAAATAATTTCATGGATATTCTTATGCCTATCTAAAATTATGTTACTAAAATGAAATCATGGGTATAAAACGTGAAGTATAATAGAGTCACATGCATAATAGGAACTTGCTTTACTTATCTATGGGTTACGTGAAGTATTTTTCAAAGCTGCGTTTAATAGCCACTGCCTTGATTTTTTAAGCATTTTTATACTCAATTTAGACTTGCTATTGATCACACAGTAAACTTCAGAGTACAAAACTGACTCTGTAGTGCTCTAAAGGTAATACAAGCTGTACTTAAAAATCCTTATCTCCTGGCTTTCTTACTGGATTGTGTATTTTTGAGGGGGCAAAACAGTGGTGTTTCCAGGAACTGTCAAATCAAGTGATTATTTTATTTTCTCTCATCTAAAATTTCTGTTCCTTATCATTATGCCTTTGCAATTTCAATTAATTTATATCTTAATCAATTTAAAATGATGTAATCAGAATGTTTTTAGCTAAAAGGATATTGAAATGTACTATTCATTCTGGGGGCTTGTGAAATAAAATTATATTAAGTAAATTGATCTGGACACTTCTTATAAATAGTTTGAATGTACTAAATTATTTGACTTCGATAATAGTTATGAGGGAATACAATTGTTATACTTACTTTACATGATAAGAAACCAAGTCAAGGAGAGATTATTATTTGTGGAAAGAAATGCCAGAGAACTTTAAAAAAAATCCATCGTTTTTATTTAGTGTGCTTCATTGAATAAAATGGAGCCAACTGTGGATCTATGTTTCTTACATATCTCAGCTTATTTTTTGTAGGATTTAAGGTTTTCTATGTGAATATTATAGGTTAGAAATACTATCATCCTTTAACTTGTAATTATGTGCCCATTAGCTGCCATTTATTGAGCACCTCTACTTACTGTCGACGTGGACTTAATACTTTACCCATGATCTCTTTAATTCTCACAGTAAAACTTCAAAGTCAACGTCACTTCTGTTGGTCAGAGGTGAAGGCAAAGGGTACAACCAGTTTGTCCAGAGTCACACAGCTAGTAAAAGTTAGAACTGAGATCTTTCCTAGGTCTGTTGAATTGTAATGTCGTTGCTCAGAAAAAATGTAGATAAATAGAAAGGTAAGAAGAGCAGGAGCATAGCAAGACTGTTGTAAGGCACGCCAGCAGGTTATCGGCTGCCATGGAGTTTGTAAGCTGTGATAACCTGTCTGCTCTGATTAGGTAACACTTCTTCTGACAGAGCAATATTGTCTTGTAAATAACTCGGATAATAAATAAAACTCTGAAATTAACATATACAAATGTTGTGGTATTATTGATAATCCATACTGAATTCATCTAGAAACATCTAATAATTAAAACACCTTATATCACAAACACTTATAGGATGTACCCAAATATTAACCATTGTTTCCTGAAACCTTGAGAAATATCTCTGGGGAACATGTAAATCATAACATAGTAATGATAAATTATTATGAGGAGGCTAATGGAAATCATCAGGTCCTTCATGCTAGAGAATAACTGTAAATATACTTTATTATGCTTCTCTAATTCACAGTGTAAAATCATGCAAGTGTAGGATTTAATCTAAAATGTAATCTTGTATTTATACCCACTTAACTTTTATTTTCCATTCTGCATATTCATTTCTATTATACTAGATATTAATCAAAGATTCTTAAATTCCCTTATTTTTGCAATCTGATATAAGATACTTAGAAAATGTATGCTACCTAGAATTGTGGTTTTATGTTACTCTACATATATAACTTTTCACTCTTTATTTGACTTCCAGTACTTCCATCACTATCTTCTTTTCTCATTGTTTTTCTGTAAGTACAATCTCTTTGTCTCTTTGTCTTAATACATCAATATCAAATCCCTGTTTTCACATTTCATAAAGCCATTCATTACCAATAAAAATTATGGAGCTCTACATTAGCCATCATCCTATTTATTTTATAAAATCATCATTATGTTCTTAAAATTATATATATGAAATACATGAAATCTGTTTTCTTTATGTAAAAAATTAATTTAAAAATTTTATATTTTTTATGTTTTAACTTTAAAATATAGAAAAATTTGTCTTTGTTATAAAAACCAATACATTTGAATGAAAGATAACTCAATATATTTTATATTATACTAATAAAATCTTTTTCTATCTGTTCTTTATCCCACAGCTCTTTGCTTATAATATATCAAGGTCTCCACACTTTAGAGATAAAAACTGTATATAGTTTTCCCTTCAACAATAAGTTTTACTTAAACAGTTATGCAAATTGATCATTGGCTATATTTTTAATCAGATAACTGAGCATATATGTGCAGAGTTGGCATAAAATTCAGAATAACATGATCATCAATTTTATAGAGCTTCTAGAATAGATATTACTTTAAGTACCACCATAAAGGAAATATTATGGTCATTTCAGAGAAGGAATGACCAAAGCTGAACTTTCCTGTTATTGTTCTCTTTTTGTCTAGATCCCACTGTGCGTCTAACATTATTCAAAAGCAATGAAAATAGAGTTTCTGTTACAAAGTCACCAAAGAAGGCAAGGCCCAGAAGAGTTGGTTACTTTCAAGGTATGATTTATCAACAGATAAATATAAAGCTTAAAAGATAAGACAGAAAATTATACATAGTTTTTTAATCCTCAATAAATCCTAAAGTACATATTAAGTATAACATGTGCTTGAATAAAGTCAAAATATGGCTCTTAGAATTAAAATACTAATTTAGTATACTGATACATTGGCATAGAAATTTAGTGCTTATATCAATGGCTATATAAATTCTTTATTGAATATGAAATTAATATAATTGCTATTAATATTATTTAAATTTAAGTGAAAGATAATATCAGTTGAACTGTTCACAAGTTGAAATGATATTTCAATATACTTAGTTCACTGCCAATATATACAAATTGCATTAAACACTAAAATTACATACTGGAACTTAAATTTTTTATTTTAATTTTTTTTTTTTTAGTTTTAAACAGATTCAATATAGTTCATAGAAGAAATTCTAAGAATATAATGATACTCCCTTTCTCCCGACCTCTCTCCCCTACTCTCTCTCTCTCACACCCTACCTCCCTATCCATATTCTACCCACTCCCCTTTACTTTACTTTTATTTTATTTTATTTTTTTAATTTATTTGACAGAGTTAGACAGTGAGAGAGAGACAGAGAGAAAGGTCTTCCCTCTGTTGGTTCAACCCCCAAATGGCCGCCAGGGCCAGAGCTATGCCGATCCGAAGCCAGGAGCCAGGTGCCTCCTCCTGGTCTCCCATGCAGGTGCAGACTCCCAAGCACCTGGGCCATCCTCCACTGCCTTCCTGGGCCACAGCAGAGAGCTGGACTGGAAGAGGAGCAACCAGGACTAGAACCAGGCACCCATATGGGATGGAGGCGCCACAGGCAGAGGATTAACCTAGTGAGCCATGGCGCCGGCCCCTCCTTTACTTCTATTTAAAAGGCAGAGCTACAGAGAGTCATAGGCAGAGAAAGAGGGAGGGAGAGAGGTCTTCCCTCTGCTGGTTCACTCCTCAGATGGCCACAATGACTAGAATTGCACCAGTCTGAAGCGAAGATCCAGGAGCTTCCTCTGGGTTTCCCATATGGGTGCATGACCCAAGGACTTGGGTATCCTCTACTGCTTTCCCAGGCCATAGCAGAGAGCTGGATCAGTAGTGGAGTAGCCAGGAATTTAATCAGCACCCATATGGGATGCCAGAACTGCTGGCAGCAACTTTATACCCTCTATGCCACAGCACCAGCCCCTCTCCTTTAATTCTGAGATAATACAACTTTATATTACAGTCAAGAGCTTAATGCTTCATTAAATAAATAGTTCAATAGTGAAAACCAAAAAGATCCTAATTTAGCAGAAATATAGGCAAGAGCTATAAATAATAGTCAAATGGAAATATGACAATTTCATCCATATACAGCAAATTCAAGGTAATCACAGATCATTAAAACTATAGTAATAAATATTTTTAGAGTATTTGAAGATTGAAGCATGGTCAGTTCACTTTCAGGTGAACGATTTACACATCTTGATATAAGATTATTTTCTTTATTTCATCATTTAAATGAACTATGGACCTATAAGAAATATTTAAATGTTATTGAGGAGCAAATGTGACTTCAACACGTTTACCATTATCCTTTTTCATGATGAAATGTTTATCATTTTACCTGCAACTGAACTAAGGTTGCAAATAAAAAATAGAATAGAAAAATAGGAGGCAAGTATATTTGAATGGAGAGGGACTATTGAGAATTTTCCGGGGCAGGTATTGTGGTATGATGGTTAAGCTTGGGATGCTACATTTCCTAATGCATTGCCTGAGTTCAAGTCCCACCTCTGCTTCCAATGCAGCTTCCTGCCTGTGTGTACCCTGGGAAACAGCAGGTAATGTGTTACGTACTTGGGTTCCTGCCATCCACGTTAGAGACCTTGATTGAGTCACAGGCCCCTGATTTCCTCCTGACCCAGCTTTGGATATTACAGGCATTTGGGGAGTGAACAATTGGATCAAAATTATCCTTCTCTCCACCTCTCTCTATGTGACACTTGCTCTTTCAAATATAAATAAATTTAAAAACATTAAAAATTTATGAGGATTCTCAGTATTTTATCTTCTGTAAATATGAAATAACTCTAAAGTGACTGCATGTTCATAGCATGATTGAAAAATAAATACCTTTTGATTTACATTTCTGTTTTTTGTTTGTTTGTTTGTTTACTTATTTATTTATTTATTTATTGACAGGCAGAGTTAGTGAGAGAGAGACAGACAGAGAGAAAGGTCTTCCTTTTTCTGTTGGTTCACCCCACAAGTGGCCGCTTCTGCCAGCGTGTTGCAGCCGGTGCGCTGCACTGATCCGAAGCCAGGAGCCAGGTGCTTCTTCCATGTTGGTGCAGGGCCCAAGCACTTGGGCCATCTGCCACTGCCTTCCCTGGCCACAGCAGAGAGCTGAACTGGAAGAGGAGCAACCGGGACTAGAACCCAGGGTGCTGGTGCTGCAGGCGGAGGATTAGCCTAGTGAGCCACAGTGCCGGCCTACATTTCTGTTTGGTAATACCTCAATCTAGATAAAAATTTGATAGCCACCAAATTTATACCTTTTTGGAGATGTCTACCTAAGTATGAAGGAATGGAACTTATGGATTCTGAAATTTTCTTTAAAGGACAAAACAATAAACACAGACACAGAAATATAGATAAAACAAATTTAACAAATTATTGACATTATTAGATCAGTAGATAATGATATGTCATGATTTATTTTTCCATTCTATATTTTAATATATTTATTTATTTACCGACCTTTCATCCACTAGTCCATTCCCTAAATGTCAGCAACAGCTGACACTGGGCTGGGTCAAAGCTAGGAGCCCAAAATTCAATCTCAGTCTCCCATGTGGGCAGCATAAACTCTGGTTGAGAAGTGACTCTAATCCGGGTACTCCGATATGGGATGCAGGCATTCCAAGCAGCACCTTAACAAATGCACCAAATGCCTACTCTTATGTTTTTAAAAATATTTATTTGACAGGGAGAGAGACAGAGAGAGAAAGATCGTCTATGCTCTGGCTGATTCTCCAGATGCCCACAGCAAGGGCCAGGCTAGTCCCAAACTAATAGCTCAGAACTCAAAATGGACCTGCCACATGGATGAAAGGAACCCAAGCAGTTGAGGCATCATCTGCTGCCTCCCGGGGTGCTCATTAGTAGGAAACTGAATCAGAAGCAAGGTTCTCTCCACATGGAATATGCACATCCCAAGCGGTGACTTAATTGGTGAAGAGCATGTCTGATGATTTATTTTTGATACTTAAAATTTTTCTTAGTAAAACATGAACAAATTTAGTAGTCATTAAAGGTATCAGAACTCAATATTATTTCAAGAAATACTTATGGATTAATATTTTAATAGAATTAAAATATATTTCCAATACAAAATAAGACTTGGATTTTATTCAAGGTTAATTTCCCAGTTACAATATTAATTTCACTATTTCACTGTTTTCAAGAGGAAGAGTAGAAATTCTGCTAAAATCAGTGGTGGCTCCAGAGGTGTTGTATGTTAAATAGGAACATTATTGCTTTAGTGAGGAAATGCATAGGAAGAAAGATAATGGGGAGGTACTATTTATTTATTTATTATTTATTTATTTATTTATTTATAAGGCAGCACATATAAGAGTGACAGATCAGTCTTCCAACCACTGGTTCATTCCCCAAATAGCAGCAACAGCCAGGGCGTGGCCAGGTAGAAGCTAGTGACTCCATCAGGGTCTCGCACATGAAAGGCGGGGACCCAAGTATTCAGGCCATCAGCTGCTACCTCCCAGGTGAACATGCAGGGAGCTTTATCCAAAGCAGAGCAACTGGATTTCAAACTGGCACTCTCATATGGGATGCTCACATCTCAACCAGTGGTTCAACCACAATGACAGCCCCTGTTTTTGCCCTTTAATTTAGTATACACCTCAGAGTCAGAAAGGAGAAATCTAGGAGCCAGTGTTGTGGTGTAGCAATTTAAACCACCACTTACATGCACAGCATCCCATTTTGGAATGCTGGTTTGAGTCTAGGCTACTCCAGGTCTGATCCAGCTCCCCACTGTTGTGCCTGATAGAGCAAGGAAAGAGGCTCAAGTACTTGGGCCACTACCACCCATGCGGGAAACCTGGTTTTTGTTCCTGGTTCCTGGCTTTGGCCTGGTCCATCCTTGGCTGTTGCAGCCATTTGGGAAGTGGCCCAATGGATGGAATATCTATCTCTCCCTCACAGGTTGTTGTACTGCCTTTCAAAGAAAGAAATCTTTCAAAATAAGAAAGGAGAAACCTAGCATTTTTTTTTAAGATTTCTTTATCTATTTGAAAGGCAGAGTTACAGAGAGGCAGAGGCTGAGGGAGAGATTGAGAGGGAGAGGTCTTCCATCCACTGGTTCACTCCCCAGATGGCCACAAGGGCTGGAGCTGGGCCGATCCAAAGCTAGGAGCCAGGAGCTTCTTTCAGTTCTCCCACTTGGGTGCAAGGGCCCAAGGAGTTGGGCCATCTTCCACTGCTTTCCCAGGCCATAGCAGAAAGCTGGGTGGAGGAAGTGGAGGACATGACCCGGTGCCCATATGGGATGTCTGCACTGCAGGTGGTGGCTTTACCTGCTATGCCACAGCGCTGGTCCCTAGCGTGTTCTTTTGAATTCTTCATTTCTGTGAAAGGTGAAGATATGTTAAAAACTAGAATAGTGTATTTGGATATGGCATGTTTATTAAATTGTATGCAAATATAGCTTAGGAGAAATTTAAAATAGTAATTGAGAAAAACTAGCCTGTAGAACATGAAAGATTTCCACATATGCTTTATGATATAATGTTTTGAGATTTTTTTTCTTTCCCCTATGTTAAATGTATTTAGTGTTCTCTCTTTCTCTTTCTCTCTCTCTCTCTCTCTCCTTTCCTCTCTTCTTTTCCCTCTCATCCCCTCTTCTCCCCTCTCCCCTGTCCATTCTCCTCACTCCTGTGTGTGTGTGTTCGCATTCACACACATGCACTCACACCAGCGCACAGACACATGCACTCACACCAGTACCACACAAGTGCTTTGGAATTTCATTATTTCACTGGATGAGCTTTATGTACATACCAGATTTTCTAATGAGTTTTAATTATTTTAAGGTATTTTTTCCTTTAACAATAGGCATGGCTAAAATGATTCTACATGGAAGAACTTTTTTTATCCAATTAATATGTTTTTTTTTTCCCTATGTAAAGGGGAAGAAAGAGGCAAGATAATTTGCTCCCATTCTATTTATGTGTCTGTGACTTTTTAATTATATCTATATAAAAGGAACAAATTTCATGTATTGCATACATACAGTTTTAAGAACATAATGATACTCCCCACCCTATCCGCTCTCCTTCACTTACTCCCACCATCCCTCCTCCTTCCTTTCTTATTTTTCTTTTAATTTTTGCAATGACATACTTTGTTTACTTTATAATCATAAACTTAATCCTCCAATAAATAAAGAACTCAAAAAGTATTAAGTAGTAAAACCACTATTCCTCAGGAGTATAGACAAGAGTTATAAATAATACTCAAATCTCAAAAAGGCAGTTTCACTCATATACATTACATTATTTTGTACTCTGTATATTAGTTACCACAGATCAGGAGAAATGTTATATTTGTCTTTTGAGAACTTGCTTATTTACCTCCTCAACTCAAATTCATTTTCTGATGCCTCAAAAGACAGCTCTCAGGTTAGAGCCTGACTAACCCTGCTGTCCAGAAGAAAGTGCATTTTGAAACCAGCTCTTTTGAAATATAATTTACCTGTTATACAATACACCCTTTTCACAGTTAAATTCAGTGAGTTTCAGTGTATGCAGAGTTGCATAAGCATCATCACAGTCTAATTGTAGAACTTAAATAGATTTTTTGCCTAAAGAAAAAAATTAAATAAAATTACTAGTTTGGCATTTGACCTCCCACAAATGAGGGAAATCAAAATAAAATTTTGCTATAGGTTCAGCTTGAATGAGTTTACATGGAGTTGTATCTCAGCACAATGGTATGCCAACATTGTCTTATCAGTTCTTCTACTTTGTTAAATATAAATCATGGTATTATTTGACTAGTGCTTTAAATAATTCCACTTATTTTGACTAACACTGTGTGATTTTTTAAAAAACTAAATTTAAAAAGCCTTTTCCACTATGAGATGTTGACTACGTAAAGTTTCCACAATAAATTGCACTAAAGTGCTTTTATTATTATGCTGACCTTTGTTAAGATGTTACTAGCAAGACAGAGAGTATAGTGGAGATAACTCTATTTTTGTTAGTCTAGAAGAAATATATCTGGTAGGAAATATGAAATTAACTAGTATAAGCTAAAACATACTACAATAGTGCATGTTTTTAAATATACTGTTCTATTTTGCCATAGTCATGAAATATTTACAATTTGTCTACCTATAAGATTAAGACTTTTAACATAAGTAAGCAAAGATGAGGAACTTTAGACCACATTTCTTCCCATTTTAACCTCATATATGAGCTATGTGTCAGATATGAGTCATTCTATATTAAGACAAGACTGAGAGGGGCAGGTGCTACGCCTGCAGTGCTGGCATACCATATGGGCGCTGGTTCAAGTCCAGGCTGCTCCTCTTCAAAACCAGCTCTGCTAATGCACCTGGGAAAGCAGTGGAGGATGGCCCAAGTGCTTGGGCCCCTGCACCCATGTGGTAGATCTGGATGAAGCTCCTGGCTCCTGGCTTTGGCCAGGCCCAGCCATGGCCATTGTGACTATTTGGGGAGTGAACCAGAGGAACTTTCTTTCTCTCTCTCTCACTCTCTCTCTCTCTCTCTCTCTCTCTCTCTCTCTGTGTGTTCCTCTTCCTCCCCCTCCCCCTCCCTACCTCACTCCTTCCCTCCTCTGACTTTCAAATAAATAAATAAATCTTTAAAAAGAATAGACTGATAACCTGCAAGCTCTAAAGATTGAACATCGGCTTACTTTGTTTATATTAATCTAATCATGTACCTGTCTTGGTTTAGCTTTATAAACTACAATTGCTACCTAGGCTTTAATACTCAAACTTACCTTAGAACTTAAAACACTTTCTTGATTACTACTTTAAAGATCTCCAACCAAGTTTCCCTTTTCTGTTTTATGTAGTCAATTTGTATCCCTGATACTACTCTTAAGTTTCCATCACTTGGGTCTGAGGAAGTGTAGCATCACAGATGAAAGTATAGACTCTGCAGTGAATCTGACACAGTTTGACTCTTGTTTTTAAGTTGTTGGATTTATTTCTAAAAAGTAGAATTAGTAAATCAATGCATGTGTATTTCAATTTTGAAAGTGTATCATTAAACTGTTTTGAAAAAGATATTTACAAATTTAGTAAGTAGAAAGGGTGCATGGAGTGCCAATTTTGCTTCTCCCTCAGTGGTATTCCTTACTGTTACTCATTTGTTTTTCTTGTTATTTTGATTGACAAATCATTTTATATGTTTCATGAGGAAAATATTATAGTTTTACAATATATACATAACACAACATGATTAAATTAAGATAATTGATATATCACTTTACTTACATATCATTTTTATGATGAGATATTTGAAAATTTCTTGCTTTAATTTTGAAATATATAATCAATTAACTACACTAACCCTAATATCCAATAGATATTTTGTTTTAATATTTACTTATTTATTTATTTGAAAGGCAGGGTTACAGAGAGAGGGAAAGACAGAGAGGTCTTCTATCCACTGGTCCAGCCTCAGCTGGACCAGGCTCCCATGTGGGTATAGGGGCCTAAGCACTTTAGCTACACTTCACTGTTTTCCCAGGGAACTGGATTGGTAGTAGAGCAACCAGGACTCAAAATGGTGCCAATACGGGATGCTAGCATTGTGTGGATCATCCATCGTCAGGTTCATTCTCCAAATGTCCTCAATGGTCCTGGCTGAAGCCAGGAGCCCAGAAGTCCATCCAGATACTCCCACATGGGTTATGGGAGCCCAAATTCTTGGGCCATCTTCTGCTGCTATTCCAGGAGCATCAGTGGATAGTTGGATCAGAAGCAGAGCAGCTGAGATTCAAACCAGTGCTCCAAAATGTGATGCCAGCATTGCAGGCTGCAGATCAACACTAGCCCTAAGTTGCTACTATAAATGAAATTATTATTTTGCCTTTCATATTGTTTATTATTAGCTTACAGAAATAACTCTGTTTTTGTATGTCTATTTTGTATCCTTCAAATTTATTCAATTTATCAGTTCTAACAGATTTTATTTGAACTCTTCAGGGTTTTCTATAAATAAGATAATGTTTGTTAACAGATGGAAATAATTCCAGTTCTTTATTTCCTATTTCTGTACCTGTTACTTCTTCCTTATACCTATTGATATGTTTTCTGATCTTGACTACTATGTCAAAAAGCAGTAACAAAGGTGGGCATCCTTCTCTTGTCCTTAATCTTAAGCTTTCATTTTCTCCTTGTAGAGTGCGATGTTAGTATGAGTTTGTCATATATATCACCTTTGGTTAGTCTATTCCCTGTCTATTCAGAAGTTTTATTATTGATGGCTGTTGCTTGTTGGCAAATGCTATGTATGTGTGTGTGTGCCTTTCATTTCAATCTGATAAATCGTATTTATTGGTTTCCGTATGTTGACCCACTCCTGCATCCCATGGATAATCCCCACTTGATCATAGCAGATCAAATGTTGATTAATTAAATGTCATTAATTAGCTCTATGACCTTGCAGATATTATTTTCTGTTTCTCATTATTTTTCATCTGTGAAATTGGATACTATTAGTACCTAGTTGGGAGTATATTGAGGATTACATAAGAACTTACTTGTGAAATACTTAGAACACACAGTATAAGTACTTAGAAAGTACTCAAAACTTGTAATCATGGCAACCATTATTTTTAAATTAAAGAATTTTTTCTTATTTACAGTTTGTAGTATTTATTATATTTATTATTAAGTACTGTGCTTAGAGTTTTACTTGAATTCACTAACTTAGTCCTTTTAAAAGATCTGCAGAAGGTGTTATAACTGGCAACACTTTACAGAGGAGAAATCTGTGACATTCACAGTTTGATAAGTGACTTGCCCAAGGTTGTACAGAGAGAAAGTGGCTGAAAGGAAATGGGGATAATTCATCAAAACAAAGCTAGCAAAATTAAAACAAGATGCATAACTTGGAGAGCAAATATTATCAGGTAACCCTTTGTAATATAATGTACATTTGTAATGTATACAAACAAAACTAAAAATACATAAGAAAAATAAATCATTATTAAAGTAGGCAAAAAATCCATGAGAGACTCAAATAAATTTTGTTTGTTTTCTAATAATTTACATTAATATAAATCGGGGATAAGTTAGTGCTAGGATGGATTTATGTTCTATAATTCTCTATGCTACTTCAACTATTAATTACTATTAATATTATTCTAATCTAATATTAAGTACCAAATCTATTAGTCTCTAAGTAAAGAGGACCATATTTTGAATCATATATTTTAATTTTCACATACTTGGGAACCTTCTTACACAGCTCAAAATTCAGCACTACAGTTTTGCTTCATTTATTTCTGTTTTTATTTATATGTGAATGGCTCTCTTGCTGTCATCTACCGAAACTTCTAAATTTTCTATTTCTTAAGTTAATACAAAATTCAGACTTATTGGCTTAGGACTGGGAAGGAAGACAGACAAGCCAGGAAAAAAGCTGAGTCTGGCCCGACAACTTTCTCAGTATGACAATTTTAATCTTGGCTCTTCCATTCTCTAGAACAATTTTATTTGATTTTAAAGTCAGGTTTTCTCAATTCCCAGTCTGGTGCTGTCATCACTAACATGATTCCCATTTGTCCTTTTATAAAATAGAAGAGTTACAGATACCATATGTTCTCATACATCATAGATGTTCAAATATTTTTGTATTAAATTTTTGATGATTGGTGGCATTAAAAAACCTTTAATTTCTATAATTTTACTTCAGAGCTCTCTAATCAAACCATCTTCTCTTGTGGTATTTTTTTTACATTATGATTACAAGCATTTTCTTCTGCTTTCTCTCTTGTAATGCCAACTTAGAGCACAGAGTCACATTATGTAAATTGTTTTCAAGCAGGTCTTATATTTCCATAGCTCATATAGTACTTGCTAATGCTGCCAACTACTTCGTGTTAGGAGGCTACAAATTAAATGCCTCAAGGATATGTAAAGGCAAACAAAGAATACCTGAAGGCATTCTATTAAGAAGAGATCCTCACAATCTAATTTCTACTGAGCAAAATTCAGTGTTAGTCAAAACAGACATAGCTGCAAAGAGGTAAAATGTGACTTGTGTATCAATATGTCAGTTACAACCACTATCATCTGAATTATTATTTTCCTACTAAAATTGAAGCTGCATGGATCCTTTCATATACTCAGCCCTTAACTTCTCATTTTTTAAAAATTTATTCAATTGAGAGGGAGAGTTGAAAGAGAAAGAGAAAGAGAGAAATATGATATGAATCTATCTTCCATATGCTGGTTTCACTCTCCAAATGTCCACAACCATGGGGGACTGTGCTGGGCCAGAGCTAGGAGCCTGGAAGTCCATCTGGGTCTCCCCCATGGGTGCAGGTACCCAAGCACTTGCCTCATCTTCCATTGCTTTCCCAGGCACATTAGCAAGGAGCTGGATCTGAAGTGAAGCATCCAGGACTCGGGCTGGAGCCCATGTGGCTCAATCTGCTGCACCACAATGCAGGCCTCAATAAATGCTTCTTAATGAGTAAATGAAAGCACAAACTATTCTGCAGTAGTTTCAGATTTAGGTTGGGTTACAAGATCCTTACATAATGTCTTTGATTTAGATAAGGTTACAAGATCCTTACACAATGTCTTTGATTTAGATAGGGTTACAAGATCCTTACACAAAGTCTTTGAGCATGTCTTGTCTTTGCCCAACTGCACTGGCTTTGCTGTACATCCCAGGAAACCTTTTCCCCCTGCTAATACTGGTTGTCCCAAATATGAATCCTATAGGAAGACTTTTT
Source organism: Lepus europaeus (assembly GCF_033115175.1). Classification (NCBI taxonomy): domain Eukaryota; kingdom Metazoa; phylum Chordata; class Mammalia; order Lagomorpha; family Leporidae; genus Lepus; species Lepus europaeus. The sequence goes on along the minus strand of NC_084836.1, from coordinate 35,556,430 downwards.
GGGCACTATATTGGAACACTGCTCACTGGGCTCCCATGGTATCTTGAATACACTTTATCCATGATAATAGCCTCTTTTTTTCCTTGCCTATCCTTTACAGTTTGCATAAGGCATTGTGCAAGTATTTTGTCTAAATAGTGAAATGTTCACAACAATCGTCATCCTTTTCAGGAGAGAAAGCATCATTATTTTTGAGAAAACATAGTAAAAATCTGTATTTGCAGGGAATTCAATATGAGGTATGAAAATCTTATAAACCAATTTTTGTATGACCTTATTTCTCAGTGTACTGGAAGGAAAAAATGATCTTGGAAGAGAATCAGTATCAAAACTAAAACTTGCAAAATTTTAGTCCATTAAAGAGATACTCAGTCAGCAGCTGTTTAATTTCTTTCTTCTTCTTTAATATAGTAGCTTTTAAATTGAGTATTTAAAAATTTTCATATCTTCCCATTACACTTCCAACAAAAGCTAAACTCCGTGTCATTGCCTACTTGATAGGAAATGTCAAGCCCACTTTCTATTCCACAAGTATGATAAGCATGCTGATTCCTTGTGGCCCTTGTAATTCATCTTCTTCCTGCCTAGAAACTGCCCTTGGCACTATCACAAATGACTCTGTCATTGTTGAGTTCTCACATCTAGTGAGAGTAAGGTTCTTCCCTGGACAACGCTAACTAAAGTAACCCTTTGTTTTCTACCAAGTTCTCTTTCATAGCAACTGTGCCACTCATAACATTTACTTATTTATTAGCTGTGTACTTATATATTGTGTCCACCAATAGAATACAAGTTCTATGACTGAAGAACCATGTCAGTCTTGTTGATTTTTACATCCTTGGCACCTAGAGCAGTGCCAGGTACATATTCAGTACTTAATAAATAAATGCTTGAATAAGAAATAAAGATTTATGACATTTATAATTAAAACACTCTAAGTATATCCTAGATAATATTATACCACTTGGTAATAAAAGATTTTGAACCAGTTTCAATTTTGTGTAGAGGGGCCGATGCTGTGGCATAGCGGGTGCAGCTAAGACCTGCAGAACTGGCCTCTGATATGGGCACCAGTTCGAGTCCCAGCTGCTCCACTTCTTATCCAGCTCTCTGCTATGGCCTGGGAAAGGAGTAGAAGATGGCCTAAGTTCTTGGGCCCCTGAACCCACTTGGGAGACCTGGAAGAAGCTCCTGGCTTTGGATTGGCATAGCTCCAGATGTTGAGGCCATCTGGAAAGTGAAGCAGTGGACGGAAGACTTTCTCTCTCTCTCTCTTTCTCTCTCTCTGCCTCTGTCTTGCTGTAACATTGTCTTTCAAATAAATAAATTTAAAAAATTTTTTTCTATAGGAAATTTTGATTAGGCAGCTTGATCTAGTGATGCATAAAACATAAAAACATACTTTGAAAATATTATTCATAGGGCCAGTGCCGCGGCTCAATAGGCTAATCTTCTGTCTGTGGTGCCGGCATCCCAGGTTCTAGTCCCCGTCGGGGCACCAGATTCTGTCCTGGTTGCTCCTCTTCCAGTCCAGCTCTCTGCTGTAGCCCAGGAGTGTAGTGGAGGAGTGCTTGGGCCCTGCACCCACATGGGAGACCAGGAGAGGCACCTGGCTCCTGGCTTCGGATCAGCACAGTGCTCTGGCCACAGCACACTGGCTGTAGCGGCCACTGGGGGGTGAACCAACAGAAAAAGGAAAACCTTTCTTTCTCTCTCTCTCTCTCACTGTCCATTCTGCCTGTCAAAGAAATAATAATAAAAATAAATAAATAAATTTTATCCATAGATAAGATGGACTTTCAGAAGGACATTCTGGGTCTGAGAGCAGCCTATTAAACTCTTCTTTACCCATATTAGTTATAACTTTTTTCCATGTTTTCTTTAATTCATCCATGAGAGAATATATGTATTTATTTCAAAGCATATATATTTTTGTTCTGAACAATAATGTTTTTATAATTTTTAATTTATATAAGGTGAACAAATTTCAAGCATTTCATATATACAGATTTAGGATCATAGTGATACTTACCACGCACTTTCACTTCCATGCTCCCCAGCCACCCCCCTCCTTCCTTTCTTATCCTTTCATTAATTTTTACAATGACATATTTTCAGTTTATTTTGCAATCATACGCTTAACTCTCCACTAAATAAAGAATTCAACAAATAGTAACAAGAAAAAAACTATTCCTCAACAGTTAGACAACGGCTGTGAACAATCAAATCTCAAAATGGCAGTTATGCTCATATACATTACATTTTTGCACTCTATTAACTACCATAGAACAAGGAAAACATATGATGTTTGTATTTTGGGGACTGGCTTATTTCACTGACTATAGTGGTTTCCAGTAACATCCATTTTTTTTTTTTTTTACCAAAGACAGGATTTATTTTTTAAAGATTTTCTTTCTTAAAGATTTATTTATTTGAGAGACAGAGTTAGAGAGAGAGAGGGAGAGACACAGAAAGAGGTCTTCCATTTGCTGGTTCACTCCCTAAATGGCCATGATGACTGGAGCTAGGCTGATCTGAAGCCAGGAGCCAGGAGCTTCTTCTAGGACTCCCATGTGACACGGGGGCCCAAGCACTTGGACCATTTTCCACTGCTTTCCCAGACCATTAGCAGGGAGCTGGATTTTAAGTGGGGCAGCCAGGACTTGAACTGGCTCCCACCTGGGATGCTGACATTCCAAGCCTAGGCTTCACCTACTGCACCAGAACACTGGCCACAATTTCACACAGCTGAGTAGTAGTCCATAGTTAATATATACCATATTTTCTTTATTCAGTCATTGGTTTCTTGGACATCTGGGTTGATTCCATATCATATTTGTGAATTGAGCTGCAATGAACATAAGGGTACTGATAACTTTTTCATATGCTGATTTCATTTCATTTGGGTAAATTCCTAGGAGTGGATTGGCTAGGTCATATGGTAAATCTATTTTCAGGTTTCTGTGGAATCTCTATTCTGTTTTCCATAATCGTTGTACCAGTTTACCTTCTCACCAACAGTGAATTAGAGTACCTTTTTCCCCTCATCCTCACCAGCATTTATTGTTTTTTGATATATGAATGATAGCTATTCTAACTGTGGTGAGATGAAAGCTCATTGTGGTTTTTCTTTGCATTTCCCTGTTGGCTAGTGATCCTGAGCATTATTTCATGTGTATGTTGGCCATTTGAATTTTGTTTTCTGAAATATGTCTGTTTAAGTCCTTTGCCTATTTCTTAACTGAATTGTTTGCTTTGTTGTTGTTGACTTTCTCGAGCTGTTTATAGATCATGGATATTAATCCTTTATCAGTTGCATAGTTTGCAGTATTTTCTCCCATCAGAGTATATTTTATATGTACCTTTACATACTATACATACTTTAAGTATATATTGTTTAAATATGTTATAAATATATATACATACTTGGCATATATATTTAATATATATTTTATATGTGTGAAGGAGGTGATTAAATTTACTAAATGGAAAGGAATTTCATAGCTCTTACAGTTCTTTTTTTAAGAGATTTATTTATTTATTTTGAAAGTCAGTTACAAAGAGAGTGGGAGAAACAGAGATAAATCTTCAAACCACTGGTTCACTCCCATATGGCTTTTCACAGGCCATTAGCAGGAGCTAGATCAGAAGTGGAACAGCTAGGACACAAATGGATGCCATATGGGTTGCCAGCATTTCAGCCTGCAGCTTTACCCACTGCACCAAAACATAGGCCCCTTACAGTTCTTTAATATGTAGCCTGTGAGACATTGTTGGTTATTATAAAAAAAAAAAAACCACGAGAGGACTTCTCCATCTAGCAGTAGAGGGCTATGTAATTCAAAATAACACCACTATGGAGAACACTACAAAAACTTGAAAATATAATTTTGAAAAACCTAATCAAAATAATTGTAGAACTGACAGGTGAAGAATTGAGAAGAAAATCTAGAAGCTTGAGGAAGTGTTTGATACTGTTTCCTGTATAAGTGAACTGGAAATTTACTTCTATCTGACCCTTATTAGAAACAAATATAAAGTATTTCCAACACTGTGTAACATTTTTCTAGACTTCAGATTATCTCTCTGATTCTTCACATTCAATATTTGATGTAGAATAAAATACAAACAAGCATAGGGAGGCATAGCTAGCATCACTGAAAACTACTAGAAACAGTTGAAATAGAATCAATGAGATTTTATATCACAGAAACATTAAAAGATATGTAGATGGTAGTTTTGAGCATACCATAGAAGAAAATAATGATTTCAATGGATATGGATACTATTTACAAAAATATTCAATAGGAGTCAAAAACTCAAAATCATAACTGAGGTGAAGAACTTAATGGATGCATTCAGCTACAGCTTAATGAAAACTGAAGAAGAAATTAGCAGACTGAAGATAGCTCTGAGAGAATTACTCATATTGCAGCATGAGGGCGTGAACACAGCATGTTAAGCCAACACTTAGGCCACCTGTATCCTTTATCTGAGTGCCTGGGATCTGGTTCCCATCCAGCTTCCTGCTGAGGTGCACCCAGAGAAGGAGCAGGAGATGACTCAAATATTTGAGTGCCTACCTCCGAGGTGAAAGATCTAGATGAAGTTTTCGGCTCCTGGCTTCAGCTTGGGCAGCCCCGACTATTGTATCTATTGGTGGATAAAATAATTTGGTGGATAAAATAGTTTGAAAAAATGTTTTCAATGAGTCTAAAGTTGAAAAGGAGAAAAGATTTGATGTTAAGAGAAAATTTTTTTTTTTTTTTTTTTGACAGGCAGAGTGGATAGTGAGAGAGAGAGACAGAGAGAAAGGTCTTCCTTTTGCCGTTGGTTCACCCTCCAATGTCCGCTGCGGTAGCGCGCTGCGGCCAGCGCACCGCGCTGATCCGATGGCAGGAGCCAGGTGCTTCTCCTGGTCTCCCATGGGGTGCAGGGCCCAAGCACTTGGGCCATCCTCCACTGCACTCCCTGGCCACAGCAGAGAGCTGGCCTGGAAGAGGGGCAACCGGGACAGGATCGGTGCCCCGACCGGGACTAGAACCCGGTGTGCCGGCGCCGCAAGGCGGAGGATTAGCCTAGTGAGCCGCGGCGCCGGCCGTTAAGAAAAACTTTATATCAAAATGGAGAAGAGATTTAGTGAAAAAACAAAAAACTTTGTGTTAACTGATTAACATCCTTGTGATGAGAAAAACCGTTAAATATAAACCCATTATAAGTTTTAAAAAGTAGAGAGAAAAATCACAAACAATAAATTTGACACAAAAAGACAACCTATCAGGTTTAAAAAAAAAAAAAAGAGAACTTCAAAAATACCTGGGTATGGCAAGCATTCTCATACAGCAGGTTAAGTTGATGCTTGAGATGCCCACATCCCATATCATAGTGCCTGGTTAGAGTCCTGCGTCTCCACATATCTGATCCAGCTTCCTGGTAATGCACCTAACAGGTACCACATGACACAAGTACATGCTTCCTGCCACCCAAACCCAAATGGAGTTCCTGGCTCCTGCTCCAGCCCTGCTCCAACCCTGACCATTTTGGGTACGTGGAGTATGAATTGGCAGATGAGAGTGTTTTCTCTCCGTCTCTCCCTCTGTCTCCCTCACACTTTCAAATAAATAAATCTTTTAAAAAAGAATAAAAGATGCCATGGTGTTTTCATATACTTAAGATTGTTTCTATGATATGAGAATGAGATGCTGTAATAATGGAAGGGGAAAGAAAATATAAAGAAAGAGACTTAGTCTGGGTAATCCAGCTTTTGATAGAGATCCATGGGTGGGTATTTGGCCTACCTGCTGGCATCCTATCTGAGTGCTTGGATTCAAGTCCCAGTTCTGCTCTCAAAGCCAGTTTCTTTCTGCAGCCTGGGAGGAAGCAGGTGATGATAAAATTATTTAAGTCCCTGCCACATTTTCTTTCTCTTCCTTGTTTCATCATCTCTCTCAGCCTCTCAACTAAGTAGAAGCAAATACATTTTAAAGCATAAAATTTAAAAAGTAATAATAGTTAAAGATCCAGAGAAAGGGAAGAACAATAACAATGACAGCAATAAAATAGATGGAAGGAAATTATCAAAAATATCAATCTAAAAAATTCCCAAGTTTCCCCATCAGGAAGGCCAGCTGAATGATAGGAAAATAAATGAAAAGAAAACTGTCTTTTAGGCACATCTTCAAAAAACGTCATAAATCCAGGGGCAAAGGAAATCTGGTTGTTTGGCATACCTGAACACATTGATAGGCATACTCTTTGAGAGAGTTGTAGAGTTAAATATATATATATATATATATATATATGTATATATATATATATATACTATAGAGAGAGTACTAATATGTGAGCTTATAGATATATACCCTTTAATATATATATATATATACCATTTATAGATATATACCCATATATACCCTCATAGATTTATACCCATATATATATATATACCCTTATATATATACCCTGATAGATATATACCATTTTATATATATGTACTATATATAGAGCAAGTACTAATACATGAGCTTATAGATATGTACACTTTTACCAATGAATTTGGAGAGTAATTATAATACACAGAAAACTGACTGAATGTAAAAATGTTATAACTAACTGAGAAAGCAAAAATTCAAAAATGAGAAGAAAATATAATCTGTTAAACTGCTTTGCCATTTTTTCCCCATTAGCACCTGTCTCTTTGGGTTCAAGTCAAGAATAAAATTCATGCAATAAAATAGGCTTCATAGAACAATAAATTTACTTTGATTAAAGAAAGGACAAAGGAAAAGAAAAGAAATCACATAGCGATTTGGTGTGGTGAGGAGATAATCACACCATGGCACAACATTTGATGACCTAACCATTTTGCACTTTGGAAATGCGTATGCATTAGACAAGGCTCTGAGTGTGTGGATCATCTAAGCTCAGGGAAGCCATCCGTTCTGGGGATCCCAGTGGCTACTATAATTACTCATGTATCTTCTCAGATATGTGACCATGTTGTTACCGAATCCACTTAGAGGTTCAACTGGAAGAGATGGGGTGTTTTATATTAAAACCATGTACCTACATAACATCATTGTGATGTCTTTCTGTAAATAACTAAGTGAGGTATGTTTGAAATCACCCATTAAACAGTATTTTTATACAAAGTTAGTATATGAAAACAATACAGTAAAATAATGGCATTTTAGTCAAGAAAAGAACAGAAATCATCACCAAAAGGCTGATTTTAAAATAAACAATAATGAGTGTTTTTTGGGCAAAAGAGAAAGGCTTCCAGATGAAGTCTTGGTGGATATGTCAGAAGTAATGAAGAACAAAGAAGAATGGATATGTGGATAAATCTAACCTAACTTTGGCTTTGTTTGGGAGGCTTCTGATTGATTTAACATATTTATAGACATGGTGACAATAACATTATACAGATCCCCTTTATGGGTCTGCATCTATAGATTCAACCAATGGTGGCTGGAAAGTATTCTCAAAAGATTATCATTTGTAGTAAATATGTACAGAATTTTATTTCTTTCTTTATTCTCCAAACAATGCAGTAAAATAAACATTTATTTGAAATATACATTGTAATGTGCATTATGAGTAATAAAGAAATTACTTTGAACATACAGGAAGATGTGTGTATGTTATAGGCAAATACTATGCCATTTTATGTAAGGGATTTGAGCATCCAGGGATTTTTTTTATATCACAGAGGTCCTGGAACCAATCCCCTCAAAGATAGCAAGAGACTACTCTATTTTGTTTTTCTTAACCCTGCATAAATTAGTTATCCTGCCTAAGATTTTTATGATTGGTTTTGAATAACATTACATTCCTTTCTTTTTTGCTATCTATAGCCTAATGATGGAGCAAAAAAAAAAAAAAACACATCTGCTATCTTGAAATATAGGACTGAGTCTCAATCCAAGCTGAAACCTATATAATGTTGATTATGTTATTGAACCTTTCTAACTTGATTTTCATCATCAAACAATGCAAGTAACAACACACCACATAAAGTCAGTGAGAAACCTGAATATAAAAATGTTTAAAAATGTATTAAAATGATTTAACCTTTAGAATTGGAAAGACACAATCCCTTATCTTCCCTATTTTAACACGTTTCTTGAATATCTATTTTGACCTTGATATTGTACAAGGAGATGAAGATATATTGCTGAATGAAATAATATAGGTGATAAATAATGGAATATACTCTCTGACAGAGGTGGGAGGAAGTAACCAGGGATTAATTAAACTTACATTTATAAATAATCATGTAAATGTATCATAACACAATTGAATAAAACTACATGGAGGTGATATAAGAGAAGCTCATTGTAACACTAAATCTGGGAGCCAAGGAAAAAAGTAACACTTGCGCTGATAGTTTACAGTTGACTAAAAATAATCAGAAACAGTAGAAGCTATATAGAATGGGAGTTCCTTACCAAGGTTTGGGTCTGATAAAAGACTTACAGAGGGTGTAGCCTGGGTCCTTCAGGAAATGGAGGAAAACTGATATGGAATGAGAGGAAGCTGTAGAACTTCACAAGGGATACAATATTTTAGTCCATCCTTTTCCATCTAAAATGAAAATTTTATGTGTGCCATGAACAGCAGCCAAAGTAGGATTGTAAGCCAAAGAAAAAATTATCAGATTTATTTTACAATGAATAATTATGGAAAGGAAAGATAAAAAGGAAACAAGGGTGAACTTGATAAGTTAGAAGATCATGGCATTAGTCCAGAAGAGAGATGGTAGCTTGGACCAAAGTGAACAGTGGACAGATGTAGAGATACTGAAAAAAAAAAGCAAAGAAATAATGGTGACATCGCATGCATATGTTCAACCTGAATCTTATATATGGAATGAGAATAATACCTATCTAATAGATAAGTTGTGAGAAGTGAGATACTTAGCATAGTACAGTGCTCAAATTTGATAGCAATCATTTTTATTTCCATTGTCATCCCAGACTTCTTTATTGCTTTCTTTCTCACTTAGTAAATATTATCCGTCTTCCTTTCTTTGACTAAATGTTTAACTTTGCTTTGGATTTTTTGTTATTCCATTTTCATTGATATAAATAACAATTAAGATATTGCTTAAGATGCCCATATCCCATACCACAGTAAATAGATTCAAGTCCTGGATCCACTCCAAATTATAGCTTCCTGCTAATTGGAACACTGGAACCTGGGAGGCAGCAGGTAATGGTTCAAGTGGTTGAAGTAATTGATCCCCTACCACTACTGGATCCTGCTAGCCCAGCCAAGGCAATTGTGGGCATAAGTAAATCAGCAGATGGCAGATTCTCTCTCTCTCTCTCTCTCTCTCTCTCATTAGATAGATAAGTCAAATTTTAAGAAATCCCCAAAACCATGTACTTAGAAAGAAAAGACGTTTATTTACCTCAAAGTTTAGGAGACTGAAAGCGAACGAGTGGGAAGCCCCATGTGTTCAGCCTCTGGTGTGGGCCTCTTAGACAAGGGCATTGAAAGGGTGGGAGCATGTGCAGAAGCAATCATATGGTGATACAGGTCTTGATTTTATAAAAACCCACTATCTCAGGGGGTATTAAGCCATTCTACAAGACCAACATTAGTCTTATCCAAGAGTAATGTCTCCAGTCACCTAACCATCTCCTACCTCTTAAACATTCCATCACCTCTTACTTCACCACAATGGAGAACAAACTTCTTGCTCATGAACCTTTGTGGATCAAACCACATCCAAACTGTAGCAGATGTTAACATACCTGTTTTCATGATACTCTCTCATGATGATCCCATGTTATCTCCTGTCTTTTCTTTCTTAAATATTTGCTCTACCATCTCCCCTGACTTCTTCAAATCAACATGGATAAGTTGCATCTCTCCCAGTGAAAATGTGATTCTGTCTCCTTTCAGTCTACTGCCTCATTAATCTTTTTCCCTTGCTAGCCTTTTTAAGTAGTCTCATCAATGTCTTTGTACTTCATTTTTGTATATTCTGCATTTTTAATTCCCTCAAAAACCACTTCTGTGATTCTATTTATTTCCTTTTACTTGAGAAACAATGCATAATTAATAACCAGAATCTTCAGAAGCTTCAGCTTAGTGAGAATTATAAGCTAATAAACAAATATATAACCTAATGTACAATCCACTTGTGAAGTTATACTTTGGTAACAATGCCATCATCTACTCAAATTACATTCATTACAGTAATCAGTGCAAGCCTCTTAGTTGCCCAATCTAGGAACTTTATTTCTAATTGCCCTTTCTTCAGTATTTCATCATTCTCCCTGGAATTTCTCCACTTTCCTTATATATTCATTCCCACTCTTGTCTGGTTGTTCTACTTTTTATCAGGGACTTCTTTTTAGTCATTTTCTCTGTCTATTCCTGTTCCTTAACTAGCATTATTGTATACAATTTTGTCTGTAGCCTTCTTCTCTACTGAGAATTATGGATATTTATTCGTTCATACAGCAAATATTTACTGTGTCAGACATTGTATTAGATTCTAGGGATGCAAAGATGAATAAGATATAGTCTCTGTCTTTACAAATACTGCCTTTGAGTCCTGTTGAAAAGACTTACATTTAGAGTCACAACAAAATACTGTGGAAATAAAAATTAGAGTTGCTACCACATGATAGAAGGATTAAGCTAGAACACCTAATTCTCTCATATAACATACTTACAAGCATTAAAAACCAATTCTCTATATCCATCCTTCCCCGTTTTATTTTTATCAGGGTACTTCAAGCACTGTGTGTATACCCTGAAGTGAATCATATTCATTTCACTCTCCCTACTTGTTTGACTTTCATTCTGTCTCTGTTAATAGTATCATTAACTATTTATTAAAAAAGACTGAAAAATCAGATTCAGTCTTTTTTAATAAAAATTATATATTATTTGAAAGGCAGAGTTACAGAATGAGAGAGGGTGGGGGAAGAGAGATCTTCCACCCATAGGTTCACTCCCCAAATGGCTGCAATTGGCCAGGCATTGGCCAGGCCAAAACCAGGAGCTAGTAGCTTATTCAGAGTCTCTCATGTAGGTACACGGCCAAAGCACTTGAGCCATCCTCCGCTGCTCTCACAGGCACGTTAGCAGGGAGCTGCATTGGAAGTGAAGCAGCTGCTACACAAACTGGTGCCCATATGGGATGCTGGTGTTGCAGTAGCAGCTTTACCCACTATGCCATAATGCCAGGCCCCAGAATCATTCCTTTTTTTAAGGTTCATTTTATTTATCTGAAAGAGTTACAGGAAGAAGTAAAGACAGGGAGAGAGAGGTCTTCCATCTGCTAGTTCACTCCCCAAATGGCCACATCAACCAGAGAAAGGCCAATCCGAAACTAATAACCAGGAGCTTCTTCCGGGTCTCCTGCATAGGTGCAGGTGTCCAAGGACTTGGGCCATACTCCACTGCTTTCCAAGGCACGTTAGCAGGGAGCTGGATCAGAAGTGGAGCAGCCAGAACTCGAACCTGCACCCATATGGGAAGCCGCCACTGTGGGCTGGGGCTTTAACCTTCTGCACCACAGAATTATTCTTAGTTCTGTTCTCTCTCTCATTGTCTATATTAGCAGCCGCTCCCCTTATTCCTTTGCCTTCAACAGTTCTTGCCTTGTAATACTATAATAATCTCCTTTCTCATATTTGCATGTGTCAGTCTTTTCAGTATTATCAACTATACCTCTACAACAATGTCTTTTTATATATGTATATTTTTCCATAGAAAGCTTTTATTTCATAAATATAGCTTTAGGAATATAGTGGTTCTTCCCACCATACCCTCTCTCCCATCCCCAATCCCACCCTGCCTCCTATTCTCTCTCTCATTCCCTGTCCCATTCTCTATTAAGATTCATTTTCAATTAACTTTATACACAGAAGACCAACTCTATACTAAGTAAAGATTACAAAAATTTGCAGACATACACACAAATGTTTGAGAACAAGTTTTACTGTTAATTCTGATAATATAACTCATTGAGGACAAAGGTTCTGCATGGAAAGTAAGTGCACAGTGACTCCTATTGTTAATTTAACAATTAACACTGTTATGTATGAAATCAGTAATAAACCAAGGCTCTTGACATGAGCTGCCAAGGCTATGGAAGCCTTTTGAGTCCACACTCTCTGATAGTATTTAGACAAGGCCATAAGCAAAGTGGAAGTTCTTTCCTCCTGTTGGAGAAGAGTATATCCCTCTCTGTTCTTTCCAATGGGGTCTCACAGAGATCCTTCATATTGAACATTTTTTTGTCACAGTGTCTAGGCTTTCCATGCTTGAAATGCTTTCATGGGCTTTTCAGCCAGACCAGAATGCCTTAAGGGCTGATTCTGAGGTCAGAGTGCTATTTAGAGTAAATGTCATTCTATGAGTCTGCTGTGTGGACTGCTTCCAATGTTGGAACATTCTCTCTCTTTTTAATTTTATCATTATTATTTTTATCAGAACCTTGATCTTATTTATATGATCCCTTTAACACTTAATTCTATCTGTATTATCACTTTAACACATCCCTTTAATGCTTAAGATGGCATTTTTTCCCACCAGCTTAGTGGGATTTGGAGTCCCATAGCAAGTTTTTAAACTGTACCCTTAGATGTAAGTCCATAGGAATACATGCAGAACTATACAGCTTTACAGTTACAAAGTTACTCCTCCCTCTCTTATTCCCACCCATATTTTTCACTGAGATCTATTTTCTTTTTTTTTTTTTAATTTTTTTTTTTTTGACAGGCAGAGTGGACAGTGAGAGAGAGACAGAGAGAAAGGTCTTCCTTTTGCCGTTGGTTCACCCTCCAATGGCCACCGCGGTAGCGCGCTGCGGACGGCGCACCGCGCTGTTCCGATGGCAGGAGCCAGGTGCTTCTCCTGGTCTCCCATGGGGTGCAGGGCCCAAGCACTTGGGCCATCCTCCACTGCACTCCCTGGCCACAGCAGAGAGCTGGCCTGGAAGAGGGGCAACCGGGACAGGATCGGTGCCCCAACCGGGACTAGAACCCGGTGTGCCGGCGCCGCAAGGCAGAGGATTAGCCTAGTGAGCCGCGGCGCCGGCGAGATCTATTTTCAATTGACTTTATACACATATGATTAACTCTATGTTAAGTAAAGAGTTCAACAAATAGTATGAAGAAGAGAAAAAAAAAACTGTTCCTTGACAGTCAAGACAAAGGCTGTTCAAGTCATTGCTTTTCAAAATGTCAATTTCACTTCTGCAGACTTCCTTTTAGGTGCTCTATTAGTTCTGAAGGATAAGGGAGAACATATGGTATTTGTCCCTTTGGGACTGGCTTATTTCACTAAGTATGATGTTTTCCAGATTGATCTATTTTGTTGCAAATGACTGGATTTCATTTTTTTTAACCATTGCGTAGTATTCTATAGAGTATATATCCCATAATTCCTTTATCCAGTCTTCCATTGATGGGCATTTAGGTTGATTCCATGTCTTAACTATTGTGAATTGAGCTGCAATAAACATGGATGTGCAGATAACTCTTTTATTTGCTGATTTCATTTCCCTTGGGTAAATTCCCAGGTATGGGATGGCTGTGTCATATATTCATATTTCTGATGTATCTCCAAACTCTCTTCCATGGTGTTTTTACTAGTTTATATTCCCACCAACAGTGTATTAGGTTACCCTTTTCTCCACATCCTCGCCAGCATTTGTTGCTTGTTGATTTCTGTATAAAAGACATTCTAACTGGGGTGAGTTAAAACCTCATTGTGGATATGATTTGCATTTCCCTGATGGCTTGTGATCCTGAGCCATCATGTTTCTGTGGGCCATTTGAATTTCCTCTTTTGAAAAATGTCTGTTTAACTCCTTTGCCATTTTCTTAACTGGGTTATTTGTTTTACTGTTTTGGAGTTTCTTGATCTCTGTATATTCTAGTTATTAATCCTTTATCAGTTAAATAGTTTGCAAATAATTTCTCCCATTCTGTCAGTTGCCGCTTCACTTTCCTGAGTGTTTTGCTGCATAGAAGCTTCTCAGTTTGATGTAATTTCATTTGTGAATTGTGGCTTTGATTGCCTGTGTCTCTGGTGTCTTTTCCAAGAACTCATTGCCTGTGCCGATGTCTTACAGTGTTTCCCCAGTGTTTTCTAATAATTTGATGGTGTCAGGTCATAGATGTAGGTCTTTAATCCATTTTGAATTGATTTTTGTGTAAGGTGAAAGGTATGGGTCCTGCATCATTCTTTTGCGTGTGGAAATCCAGCACCATTTGTTGAAGAGACTGTCCTTGCTGCAGGGATTGGTTTTTACCTCCGTGGTCAAAGATAAGTTGCATGTAGATGCTTGGATTGATTTGTGGCGTTTCTATTATGTTCCATTGTTTTACCCACTTGTTTTTATACCAGTATCAGGCTGTTTTGATTATAAGTGCCATGTAGTATGTCTTGAAATCTGATATTGTTATGCCTTCAGCTTTGTTTTTGTTGTATAAGATTGCTTTAGTTATTTGAAATCTCCTGTGTTTCCATATGAATTTCAGCATGATTTTCCCTAGATCTGAGAAGAACATTTGGTATTTTGAATGGTATCACATTGAAATGTAAATTGCTTTTGGAAGAATGGACATTTTGATGATATTGATTCTTCCAATCCATGAACATGGAAGATTTTTTCATTTTTTTGTATCTTCTTCTATTTCTTTCTTTAATGTTTTTAGTTCTCACTGTAGAGATCTTTGACAACCTTGGTTAAATTTATTCCAATGTATTTGATTTTTTTGTAGCTATTGTGAATGGGATTGATCTAAGAAGCTCAATCTCAGCTGTGGCATTGTCTGTGTATACAAAGACTATTGTTTTTTGTGTATTGACTTTATATCCTAGTACTTTACCAAATTCTTCTATGAATTCCAATAGTCTGTTGATGGAGTCATTTGGATCCCCTATATATAGGATCATGTCATTTGAAAATAGGGATACTTTGACTTCCTTTTTCCTATTTTGAATCCCTTTGATTTATTTTTGTTACCTAATGGCTCTAGCTAAAACTTTCATGACTATATTGTATAGCAGTCATGAAAGTGGGCATCCTTGTCTGGTTCCGCATTTCAGTGGGAATGCTTCCAGCATTTTCCCATTCAATGGCACTCTGGCCATGGGTTTATCATAAATTGCCTTGATTGGGGCCAGTGCTGTGGTGCAGTGGGTTAACACCCTGGCCTGAAGCGCCGGCATCCCAAATGGGCACCAGATCTAGTCCCATCTACTCCACTTCTGATCCATCACTCTGCTGTGGCCTGGGAAAGCAGTAGAAGATGGCCCAACTCCTTGGGCCCCTGCACCCATGTGGGAGAACCAGAAGAAGCTGCTGGCTCCTGGCTTCAGATCAGCGCAGCTCCAGCCTTTGCAGTCATCTGGGGAGTGAATCATCGGATGGAAGACCTCTCTCTCTTTCTCTCTGCCTCTCCTCTCTGTGTAACTCTGACTTTCAAATAATTAAATAAATCTTAAAAAAAAAATTGCCTTGATTATGTTGAGGAATGTTCCTTCTATACCCAATTTTCTTAGAGTTTTAGTCATGAAAGTGTGTTGTATTTGATCAAATGCTTTCTCTACATCTATTGAGATAATCATATGGTTTTTGTTCTTCAATTTGTTAGTGTGATGTATCACATTTATTGGTGAATGTTGAACTATCCCTGCACCAGGGATAAATCCCATTTGATACGAGTGAATGACTTTTTGATATTTTGTTGGATCTGATTGGCCAGGATTTTACTGAGGTTTTTTGTGTCTATGTTCATCAGGGAAATTGGTCTGTAGTTCTCTTTCTCTGTTGCATCTTTACTGGATTTAGGAATTAAGGTGACGCAGGCTTCATAGAAAGGATTTGGGAGGATTCCTTCCCTTTCAATTGTTTTGAATAACTTGAGAAGGATTGGAGTTACTTCTTCCTTAGAAGTCTGATAAAATTCAGCAGTGAAGCCATCTTGTCTGGGCTTTTCTTTGTTGGGAGGGTCTTCATTACTGATTAAATTTCTGTCTTGCTACTGGTTCTGTTTAGGTCTTCTGTGTCTTCATGGATATATTTAGGTAGGTTATACATGTCAAGGAATCTATCCTTTTTTTCTGGGTTTCCCAGTTTGTTGGCATACAACTCTTTGTTATAATTTCTGATGACTCTTTTTATTTCTTTGGTGTCTGTTCTTACATTTCCTTTTTCATATTTAGTTTTATTGATTTGGATCTTCTCTCTCCTTTTTTTGGTTATTTGGGCCAGTGATGTGTCAGTTTTCTTTATTTTTTCAAAAAACATGTCTTCATTTTGCTAATCCTTTGTATTGCTTTTTTCATTTCAATTTAGTTGGTTTCTTCTCTAATTTCAATTATTTCTTTTCTCCTACTAGTCTTGGGTTTGGTTTGCTGTTGTTTTCCTAGATCCTTGAGATGCATTGATAGCTCATTTATTTGGTGCCTTTCCAATTTCTTGATGGAGGCACCAATTGCTAATAACTTTCTTCTTAATACTGCTTTTGTTGTATCCCATATGTTTTGATATGTTCTAATTTCTTTTTTTATTTTTCTTTTTCTTAAAGATTTTATTTATTTATTTATTTATTTGAGAGGTGGAGTTACAGACAGTGAGAGAGAGAGACAGAGAGAAAAGTCTTCCTTCTGTCGGTTCACTCCCCAAATGGCCACAACAGCGGAGCTGTGCCGATCCAAAGGCAGGAGCCAGGTGTGCCAAGACTAGCTCCAGCCAATGCAGGGGCCCCAAGGTGTGAGAGGTGTCAGTGCTTGAAGAAATGAGAGACACTCACAGCAAGGCTGATGGCATGGCTCTGGCTCTCGAGCACCAGACATTATTTTTATATCATAAGTCAAATAATTATTCTTTCTTCTTACAATAAAAAGTCTTGTCCATTTTCTTAGAACCATTGACCTTGTGTTTTATGTTGCCTCTAGACTCTATGTCTAAATCTAGTTACAATTTCTTTGACTTTCAAGGGCATGTACAGAGCATGGGTTACAAGCATATACAGGTGCAAGACAATGATTTACAAGGGCATATTCAGAACATGAGTTACAATTATAGACAGGTGCAAGATAATGGTTGCAAAGGCCTGGAGTTCTGTCAAGCTATGCAGAAATTGCCTGCACAAACTAGAATATTAACTTCCTAATCTGATATTTACTAGAAGCCTCAATGTTCAAAGCAAGCCCTTTATTAAATGTACCCCCTCTTTTGCAGTTCTTTCTGTAACTCTTTAATTTCTTTATTCTGCTTATCTAAATGTTCACTTAGACCTATTCTGCAGTTTTGACATCCTAACCATTGCTGTATTTGTAGCACATATTGCATTAAAGCTTTATAAATATTTTTTTTATTTGGCAGGTAGAGTTATAGTTAGTGAGAGAGAGAGACAGAGAGAAAGGTCTTCCTTCCATTGTTTCACCCCCCAAATTGGCTGCAGCTGGCGCTGTGCTGATCTGAAGCCAGGAGCCAGGTGCTTCTTCCTGGTCTCCCATGCGGGTGTGGGAGCCCAAGCACCTGGGCCATCCTCCACGGCCCGCCTGGGCCTCAGCAGAGAGCTGGACTGGAAGAGGAGCAACCAGGACTAGAACCTGGCACCCATATGTTTAGTGGGAAGTATATACCAAGAAGCCTGTTGCCTTTTTCACAAACAGCTCAACTTTGCATAAAGCATTAACCCCTTCTCCTACACTAACATTCTGCTTGATTAAAATTCTACAAAGCGGGCTGGGGCCATGGCTCAACAGGCTAATCCTCTGCCTAGCGGCGCAGGCACATCGGGTTCTAGTCCCGGTTGGGGCGCCGGATTCTGTCCCGGTTGCTCCTCTTCCAGGCCAGCTCTCTGCTGTGGCCCGGGAGTGCAGTGGAGTATGGCCCAAGTGCTTGGGCCCTGCACCCCATGGGAGACCACAAGCACCTGGCTCCTGCCTTCGGATCAGCACGGTGCGCTGGCCACAGCAGCCATTGGAGGGTGAACCAATGGCAAAGGAAGACCTTTCTACCTCTGTCTCTCTCTCTCTCTCTCTCACTGTCCACTCTGCCTGTCAAAAATAAAAATAAAAAAATAAAAAAAATAAAATAATAAAAAAATTTCTACAAAGCAATGGACATTTTGGGGATTTTGGAACTAAGCGTTCTTCCCTCAAATTAGGAATACAGCAATCATTAGCAGGACCACCAGGAAGTTCCGGCTTTCTCATGCAGAGTGTAGTACCCAGCAAACCTAAAACCACCAAGAGGACCCCAGCTGTGCTTCTCAAGCCTTGCTGAGACAGACCTGCTGTGACCTTGTCAGCCAGCCGAAGCTGCCTTGACCTCGCCACAGGTGCTTCTTCCTGGTCTCCCATGTGGGTGCAAGGGCCCACGCACTTGGCCCATTTTCTTCTGCTTTTCCAGGCTACAGCAGAAAGCTGGATTGGAAGAGGAGCAGCCATAACTAAAACCAGCACTTATGGGATGCCAGCGCCGCAGGTGGAGGAAAAACCTACTGCGCCACTGCGCCAGCCCCAGTGTGTTGTGTTTTCGTCGTCATTTGTTTCTTTTATCTTTCCTTTGATTTCTTCTGTGAGCCCCTGTTCATTCGGAAGCATGTTGTTCAGTCCCCAAGTGTTTGCGTTTGTTGAGTTGCTGATTTCTAGCTTCCTTTCATTGTGGTCTGAGAAGATGCATGGTATGATTTTGATTTTTTTTTAATTTGCTGAGACTTGCTTTAAGGCCTAGCATGTGGTCAGTCCTAGAGAAAGTTCCATGTACTTGTGAAAAGAATGTTTCATTCTTCCTCTGTAGGATGAAAAGTTCTGTAGGTATCTGTTAGGTCCATTTGTTCTATAGCGTCAATTAACTCTGCTGTTTCTTTGCCGATATTCTGTCTGGTTGATCTGTCCGTTGCTGAAAGTGGGGTATTGAAATTCCCCATTACTATTGTATTTGAGTCTATGTCTCCCTTTAGATCCTTTAACATTTCTTTTAAATAGCCAGGTGCCCTGTAATTAAGTGCATAAATGTTTATAATAGTTACATCTTCCTGTTCAATTGATCCCTTAATCATTACACAGTACCCTTATTTGTCTCTTTTTACAGTTTTTATGTTAAAAATCTATTTTTTGTCTGATATTATGATGGCTACACCAGCTCTTTTTTTGGTTTCTGTTAGCATGGAATATCTTTTTCCATCCTTTCACTTTCAGTCTGTGTGCATCTTTGTTATTGAGATTTTTTTTCTTGTAGGCATTAAATAATGGGTTTTGGTTTTTAATCTGTTCAGCCAGTCTGTGTCTTTTAACTGGAGAGTTGAGGCCATTTACATTCAAGATGATTATTGATAAGTAACAACTTTGCCCTGCCATTTTTCCATAAATATTCCTTTTTTTTTTTTTTTTTACTTTGGATTTCTTTTGTACGTTTTCTGGAAGATTTCCTTCCTTTACCTTCTTTCACAGTGATGACCATGTTTCTGTGTTTCTGTGTGCAACACATCTTTAAGCATCTTCTGCAGGGCTGGACAAGTGGTGACAAATTCTTTCAGTTTGTGTTTGTCATGGCAGGTCTCTATTTCAGCTTGGTTCATAAATGAGAGCTTTGCAGGGTATAGTATTCTGGGTTAACAGTGCTTTTCTCTTAAGACTTAGACTATATCTCACCATTGTCTCCTAGCCTATAAGGTTTCTGATGAGAAGTCAGCTGTGAGTCTAATTGGAGATCCTCTGAAAGTAATCTGGCATTACTCTGGTGCAACTTTTAGAATCTTTTTGTTTTATGTGGAGAGTTTGATTACAATGTGTTGTGGTGAAGATCTTTGTTGGTCATGTCTATTAGGAGTTCTAAGTACGTGAGTGCTTCCTGCACTTGGTGTCCCTTTCTTTCTCCAAATTAGGGAAGTTTTCTGTTATTATTTTACTAAAAAAGGCCTTTTAATCCTTTCTTTCCATGCCTTGAACTCTTATGATCTGTATGTTGGTAGTATCTTTTAGATCTCCAACTGTGTTTTTTGCTTTTCTTTCTTTTTTTGTCTGACTGTAATATTTCCAGAAATTATCTTATAGTTCTAATATTCTTTCTTCTGTCTCATCTATTCTGTTGCTAAGGCTTTCCACTGCATTTTTATTTAATCTATTGAATTCTGCATTTCCAGTATTTCATTCTGACTTCTGTTTAATATCTTCATTTCTTGGAAGAACTAAAGCAATCTGATGATTAATTTTCCGAATTCCATTTCTGGCATATCCTTGATCTCTTCATTTCACCTTCTATCTTGGGAGAGTTGTAGTGTTCCTTTGAGGGGCTCACAGTGTCTTCCTTATTCTTTTTAGCGTTTTCTTTTTGTGTTTCGGCAATTGTTTGTTTGTTTGTTTTTTTGTTTTGTTTTGTTTTGTTTTTGGCCTGGTTGCTTTCCTCTTTAATTTGAGTCTTTGTGATTTAGTGGGACATCTATACTTCTATACTTTTAGTGAGTTCCAAGAGATGTGTGCTGGTGGTGGCCTGGGTGCTCTGTTCACTATTCTAGGGTGGAGGGGGTATCTAATGCAAGGCCCCATGGGGATTTTTAGCTTTCCTCTGGTTTTTTGGTTAGACGAGGTTGTTCACTTCTGTTGGTGTGACCCGCCCTTTTCCCTCCAGTTGCAGGATGCCCCACTGTAGTCTCTGTTGTGTTCAAGTTTATATTGCCCTGCTTAACGAACTGCACCTCTAATCTGTGGAGATTTTCTTGTGGTGAGGTTTCCTTCTGTTATAAGCTGCTATGTGTCTGTGCATTGTGAATGGAAGCACGGAGCCCCGCCTGCTGTAACCTAGCATGCTTCTCAATGGTGGATGGAATGAGCTTGTATTTTTGATATTCAGGACTTCTTGTTGTACAGCTTGTGTGGTGGGAAAGAAATTCTTTTGAAATGTTGTGGTCCTCGTTCCTGGGTTGGGGGTGTGATGAGGTGGTCCCACAATTGATGGACGTATGCACAGGAGGAAAGGCAGCAATCTCCTGCTTACATTCAAAAATGTAAACAAACAAAACAGCTTCTCCCAACCAGCTGCAGACCCTGGTGGAGAGAGGGGAGAGAGGGAGTTGGGCAGGGGTATGACAGACCTCTCTGTTTATTTCTCTATACCGTCTCTTTTTTCCCATGTGGAATCTCAAAAGCCATTCACCAAGCTCTCATTCCTGCTGCTATTTGCAGCTCTATGGACCGCAATTCCTGTCTCACCTGGTCTGGTGGGGGCTAGTGCCAACCTCCCCAGTTTGGGCCTCTGGCGCTTTCCTTTCTTATATACTCTTTTGACGAGACCTGACCAATCTGTTGCTCTCCTGGGCTTCCCATCACAATTTCCCAGAGCCCTACCTCAGGCATGATTCTTTGCACCTTTTTAACTATCTGTTTTGCCCTGTGTTACTTGGATCATCATGTTGCTATACCGCCATCTTGGAACCTCAACAATGTCTTTCTAAACCCTAGTTCTGAAAAGTGTACCACTGTCGAAAATAATGTAATGCCTTTCTGTTTACTATTGCACAAATTATAAATTCTTCAGTATAGAATGCTCTTCACTTACTGTTCACATCCTGCTTTTCAAGCATTGCCTTGTAACATTCTTCCCAAACCCCTGAAATATCCCCTAACTGCATATATTGGACTTCTTCACTATATCCCCCAATATAATTAACTATTTTTTCTTTCCAGTTATATCCTGCACTTTATACCTTTATTCTGTTTCCTTTATTTGAAATGCCCTTCCTCATCTTTCTTGTTTCAAACTTCCACTTATCCTTTATGACTCAAATAATGTCATTTTACCTGTAAATCATTCCTAATACCACCAAGCTTCCCATAAGCCTTTGTCCACGTCCCTGTAACATTGTCCTGTGCCTACATGTTTTCATTTATTTCCTCTCCTGACTCTTAATCTTTTCAAGGTCAGAGATCAAATCCTAGTCATACTTCTGTTTCTTTCCAATCTCAGAACCTTGCAAGCATACTAGATTCATATATTCTAGGCACTCAATAAGTATTTGTTGAACTAATAAACATTTCTGACAAAAAAAAGTCTGGATTCTCAGAAACACTCTTCCTGCCAATTGCTATTACTCAAAGTCAAATATTGGCCTATTCCCAACTTAAACTTACAACTCATTCAGTGTTCACATTCAAGCTTGTAAGTCCCACTGTCTCAGCCACCCCTACAATCTCTTCAGCAAACTTTGGAATTCATTTAATCATTTCCTACTGAAGCACAACCAGCTGTGAGGGTGTAGATCTTGAAAAACTTAATCATCGCAATAACTGTCTCTTTATTTTAGGATTTCATAGTTTTTCAAACATTTTCTGAAAGAATAGAGATGGGGGATATAGTATAGTCAGTATATATTTTTATGTTTCTGCAAAAACTAAATGATTTAAATATTTTCAATGCAGATTTTATTTTAGTTTACTGAAACTGTGTGAGCTCATGTTTTCCAAAAATTTTGTTACTTTCCGCAATATTTTTCATCCTATTTTAATTTAAAAAATGAACACTCAACCTAAAGCTTAAGAAAATGGGCTATGGAACAAGAATATGCACATTTAAATCCCAACTCTGCCCCCTTGTTATGGATCTAACTTTATTCACATCCTTTACATTTCTGTCTCCTCATTTGTAAAATTAGCATAGTGAGATAAAATAACACATAACTCACAGAGTCGGATAAATGAATCAGTAATTCTATAATGCTTAAAACAATACCTGTTGTAGATTAAGTTCAGTACATTCAGGTACAGAAGCCATTTGCAATGAAATTTGCCAAAACTTAAAATTTATAGTAACTGAACATTTAGAAATACTATATTTTAAAAGGTGGTACGTATGTGTGGGTTAATGGCTGGGGAGTGAATGTGTATTGTAGGAAATTTATTAGCAGTCAATCATTTTTCAGTAGAAATGGATTTCCAGGTAATGGTTAATATACATAGCTGAATGAATAGTCAAGATGCAGATTCTGGCTAATAATCCATTATCCTTTAAATTTTAGCTGGACAAATTTGATAAGCAAATTTAATCCAGTTTTCTCAAGGTGATGTCAATCAATCAATCAGTCACACTTCTAGCATTAACCTACCACCTCCAACATAGATGCTATCCTTTCTCATTTCTTTCCTGCACCCCTGTATGAGGTCTTGAACTTAGGTTGCACATTGAAGCATGAATCTATGAAGAAACTGATACTTCTAAACATTCCAGTAATAAATCTAATTATAAAAATTAACTTAGTTTTTCTCCTCAACTTAGAGATAAAATATTTTGATTTAGATATTGATAAATGTTTTATAGATTCTATACTGCAACTTGATCAAGAAGAACAGGGAATGATAACACTTCTAGCATTGCTGAACTGAAGTAGTGAATTGCTTTTGTATAATTCTGTGATTCTATTCTATGACATAAGGTTTTAGAAATCTTGAAGTATTTATCAATGCTATAGGAAAGCAAAATTACCTCTTTGAAGTTTTCTAAAATATATCTTATGGTTCTTTATATCAGTGACCTTAAATTGTGTATGAGATTCCCTATTTATAGAAAAAAACACTTTGATAATTAGTCGACTTACTATTATAAGTAACACCCATAGTTTTAAGAAATTAAAAAATATGTTTACCATAGAGTCAATATGTTATCACCACTCAAAGCTAAACTCAAAGTTGAAAGTTACTCAGAATTTCCAATTATTAATAAATGACACAGTTATGTTCAAATGGACGCATTTTTATTCATGGTAATATGTACATGAGCTTAGGCTGCTCTGCAGCCTCACTTGTACTCATTTCTAGTGTCGTGTATCTGCCCATCTACCTATGTACCTACTTCCACCTAGTGAAATGAGCTGTTATTCTTAGAATATAGTGTCAAACTGGAATATACATCTTTTTTTTAGCTTCTTCGCCTTGTTGATTCTGTACTGAAATGAACATTTTGCTTTAAAATATCATTTACATTTATTTTCATGTGTTTTGCTTTGATGCATTTCTGTTAATATTAGAAAACTGAATGTGGTAATATATTATTAGTTTTTGTATTATTTGTGTCAGTATTAGCAATGCATAGATTTGAAGTATTTTAATGTTTAAAATATTTAAAATAAGTTCAGTGTTTAAAATGTAAATCCCATTATGATTGGAACATAGGTCCTAAGGAATTACAATATGTTCTCCAAAAAAATCTATTAAAAAATCTTACCTTTTTACATTAAGTTTATTCAACAAAGAAAAAATGTCATGACGTACAAGAAAAGTTACTTAATAATCTGTGAATTTAGAATATTTTACTTGAGAAGGAAATAAAAACACCCAAGTATTTCCCCAGAATTCCTCTCACCCATGCTAAGAATAAAGTAAATGTTGAAGAAATAGAAACAATGGCAAGGCTTGGTATAATAGAAGAAGAATAGACCTTTTATATATTTTTATTAGACTATTAACCATAATTGTGTGTGCCAAGGTTTAGGTTAGTTAAAACCCCCTACAAACTGGGCTTATGGAAACAGTAACTGATCCTTCTAACATTGTGTTTTTTAATACACCACGAGAATGCATTTCCCCAAAAGTATAAGATCCCTATCTGGAGATGTGATGAAACGCTTTAAAAAATTCTATAGCAGAGGGGAAACATCTTCCTTAAAATTCTAAATCCTGTAGCTAATGGGAGTCACACAATAGAGCCCTGCACATTGAAATATTTTCTCATTTTTAAGGGAATTAATGGCTCTCTACCAGCCCTTTAACATGTAAAATGAGTAAGTTACTTGTGTCCAGTACATCCAAAAAAGAGCCAGGATAAAATAAACATAAGGGGTTGGATATCTTGGAAAAAATCTGTCATGGGTTTGGGTTAATCATCTCCAGAAGAAATTCAACTTGATGCCTGAAATGTAAGACTTCTTGGAGAAAGCAGAAAGGCCTGAGGCAGTGTTGATCTGAAAGAGTGCTCTCCATGGGTCAGAGCTGCTCTGCTGGCAGAGTGCAAACCCAGTTCACCACCGCGGCCTCTGAAAAGTTGTAAAAGACTGCAGGGGCCTTCCAGTGCACGCACTCCAGCTTTGGTTACATAGTTTTAATGGCCCAGTTTCTTATTAAAAAATAAAACTTAAAAATAAAAGCTGTGCCTAATTCTGCAACCTTCTGTCCATCAGTAATAGGTTTGCCTCCAACTACATTCGTGGAATAAAACATCAATTTCTTAAATTTTAGTGATCATACATAAAAGTACTTGAAAATGTCAGAGCTTCGTTTGGTGCAGTTTTCATAATGTGCTGTTCTTAAGCTTCTAAGCATTGGAAAGTTAGTTATTTAAGCAATAATTTGGGTCATTTATCTTCTATCATTATTCATACATTGATGAAGATTATTTTTTTTCCTGCCATGAGCTATTTGTTTTCTAAAATCCTTGACACAACACATGTTGGAGTCTGGGTAAAATGTTATTCACTATCAATAATTATTGATCATGAACTACAGAGAAAGTAATCTACTACTAAGTAACTCAACTCAAATATTTATTCTTTTTGCCTCAACTTCCTTCTAGCTTTCCTAGTTATATCATCAGAGATAGATGGTATTCATTTGAAATAACATCAGGTAGACACAAAAATGGGAAAAAATCCATCATGGGCTTGGATTAGTCATTATTAGTAGAGGAATAATTATATGATTTTTTCCTGTGTGACAGTAAAATGTCCTTCTAAATTGCCATGGCATGTTTTAAATCTATGTTAGGAGAAAAGTAGCATAAAGAAATGGTTTTTAATTGCCTTTACTCCTACACCTAATTTTAAGACTCCCAACTTCCACAGGATTTGAACATAGATGAATTGATGATTAAAATATCTGTACATAATGTAAAGACCATTCTTTTTTGTAGACATTTAAGGCTGCTTTTTTAAACTCTTAAAGTCTATCATTTTATACTCTCTACTGTAGATTTTTCTTAAAATTATTGTGATCTTATAGACAAACCAGTGCTAGTAAAGAAATTTCAACCTTTCAACAACGTAGAAGTCAATCATTTCAATGAATAGAGACCTAAGTGCTGAAGCATTTCAAATCCTTTTTCATTTGACCACTCAGTGACCTGATAACTATTTCCTGTCCCTAAATAAGGTTGTGACCCAGGTCTTAGAGTGTGAAACTCAGATAATTTTAGAAACAAGTCAAATGCCATAGAATTAAAGAAATAGATGACAGTTTGGCTAAATTTTTTTCTTTTCTATTGGAATAATTTATGTTAAATATAAAAAGAATAAAAAATCAAAAATAAAATTAGAGTAAAATATTTATCCTTATTGAAAATGATGAAATTATTGTTTTCGTATTCCACTAGGGTAATAAATTACTAAGTCTCCCTAAAAGATTAGCTTGTAACACAGTTCCTCTTTTTTCATTCCTTTAAGATATTTCAGATTACAAAAAAATTTAAGTAAATAAATCACAAGTGATCATATTGCTATTTGAATAACTCATCAGAATAATTTGCAAACAAGTAAAATAAAATGTATACTGAATTATATATGTGTTGTGTATGTATGTGTTTATGTGTGTATATATGTGGGTATATGAGTATAATCCTTTGCCTGTATCAATATTTATAGCTACAGTCATAAGAGAACAACAGTGACAACAAAAATCCCCTTTACATATCAGACAGTATTACAGGAATGTTTCTAACCACTTATTTGAGCTGTTAAAATGCCTTTGGCAATTGGATTAGGGCAAGGAAGACACTTACATGTGCATTTTGCTGATCTGAAAATGTAATTGACTGTAGTTTGTTTTAATAATTTTTTTTTGCTTTTCCATAACTTGGATGTGAAATATAATGTTATGAAATGTTAATTACTTTAATGAGGTCAAGAAGTGTTTCCTTAAAATAACAATTTTAATGTTTAACACACATTTGATACTTTTTCTCCTTGTCCAGTTAATGAAGTTATAAATTAAAAATATATTAAAATTAAACTAAAAATATGATTTTTAAAAAGTGAACATAAAGAAAGTCTCTGAAATTGACACTTATCCCAAGCTGTTTAAATTAAGCTGAGATTTACACTTTCCATAAGGATCATGTAATTTATCAAACAAAATAAATCCTCATTTTGGGTCTCACGTATTGTAAGAAGGACTATACAATAACTAGCTAAAAACCATAGCACTGATGAAACAGTGAGAAAGTTATTACCTTCAATATTGTTTTAGAATGTAATGTGCCATTTGCTCATAGCCACCATGCTTTTTTATTGATAATATGCTAATTATACAGTCATGAAACTATAGAATTCCACTCCTCTTCCGTTGAAGGTTGGACTATTGCCAATTTCCATCTTATGGTTTTATAACTTGGCTTATTGTATGTTTCATTTGGAACTGTGTCATGGGATTGTGTGAGTGTGTGTAGATGTGTGCAATTTAAATATAAAATTTAAAGACTTTCAAAAGTGAAATATATATAATTAGTGTAAAATAAAGCCAAGCACCAGCCTCTTAATTTTCTTACTACCAGGAATCTATCTAAACTTGAACCCCCAGAAAGTTCTTTTAGGTACAATTTGTGAAAAATATGTATAGAAATAAAACTTATACTTAAAATAATGATCTTGAGGCTTATATATTTATATTGCTGCTGTAGTCAAAATTATAATGTAAATTGAGATGTTGTAAACAATTAGCATCTAATTAGCAATATGGAATAAAATTTGTAAGAAAATTAATTTTCAAGTGCCATCTGAGGTTATTGGAAAAGTAGAAATAGTGATTCATAATTACAATTTTGTGAGGAAAATGTAAATTAACATTGTGCATCTTGTAGTTTGTTTATACATGAATACAACTCTATTCAACATATATTTTGTTCTTTCTATTTGCTGTAAATGAAGATTTCAGTTATTTATTAATCCATCTTTTTCTACATATTAATTTCTATTTACAAATTTTGTCTTCAAAAATTACTTTTCCCAATTCAGTTTATATATATAAGGTACATGCAATGATACATAAATGGCAATCAATAAAACTTGAAATTATTTAATTTAACCAAATTTTTTCTTCTAAGTTTAAGTAGAGCACACTTAATACATTGAGGTCATGAAGTTTAAATTTGAATATTGTCATTATAGTCAGAAATTTAAAATAATATTTGACAGCAAATATAGCAATGAAAGTAAGGGAAAAATACATACATGTAAGTGATATTTCTTTTGTGATTGCTGTTGTAATTTAGATTAGACAAAAAAAGTTTTAATTACCTATTGATCAAAAGAGAGTTACAGTTCTAAGATTAAAAACTGAGGATTAAGACTAGAAAGTAAACTCTAAATACCAAGAAAAAAACTCAGATTTAACCTACAGATGACCTCGGCTTGTTTGTTCAGATGACAGTTCTAAAAGTGCGCAGGGAATATTCCTGTTTAATACAATTATTTGTGGCAAGACTTGACCTCAGTGACTGTCAGGGACAGACCTGAATTGGCCCATTCTCTAATATGGTGACATTGCTTCTGTTGCCTCGATTGTGACCTCTGATTGCTTGGTACCCTTGAGAGTTCTGAGTAACAAGCGTAACTCCTGGTTCTTAGTCAGGAAGGTTGGTCTGCCTGCATAGATTTATCTGCCCCCTTAGTCTGAGTTACATGTGCTCTCTATCTGACCATCACCATCATATAAAAGTATGTCATTTTGTATACATGCATGTCCCTGTGTACTTTAATAGCATCTCAGAACTTGTGAAAAATGCAAAAATACCATAAAAAGAAATCCTTGCAATTAAGTGTTTATTAGAACAAATACTCATTTATTTTCAAGCAGTTTTTTTTTTTTTTGCTGTACTACATTTAAAATTTCGCATGTAACAATATCTTTGCCTACCTCACAGAAGTACACACTGTTTCCCAGCCCCCAACTCCTTAATCCTATCCTATCTGGGATATAGAGAGTTGATGTAGAAAGATGAGGATGAAGAGTAGAAAAAAAAGTATTTAAAACTTGCTTTAAATTGCAATTTCACCATTGTCAGCATGGGAAAACTACTAAACTCTTTGAAATCCTATTTTCTCACTTTAAAATTACAAAGCATCACTCAGTTTTTATAAAAATTAAATGAAAATTAATGCAATGTAAATAGCATATCACAACTGCCAGCACATATTTTAAATTGTTGTTAAGCATATTTTTATATGCCTCTCAAAGAAGGAGAAAACATGGATAACCTGTACATCAATGGTACAGGATAATCCTGAATTCTTGTAATCACAGCATGGGATGAGGTCTTTTCCATGCACACAGCAGCCTGAACAGAACAATTTACATAGCTTTCTTTACAGTTTAACTAAAAACTAGGATCAGGATCATTTGGAATCATTTGTTTGTCAGTCATGTGTTTAGACATGGTTTGGTTATTTGAAGTTAAATTATAAATGGGCAGTAGAGTTGGAAATTTAATTTAAACATTTAAACATTTTCATGCTAAAATTTAGTGCTTTGTCCTCCAGATCAAGGGTTTTCAAACTTTATATTTTAGCAGAAAACTTCTCTCTTCAAATGAAATATTACCCAAAATTCAATATAGTGTGTAAAACAGCTAAGAAGAGTACATCTGCTCTGGTTTAGGAAGTGGGTCTGATCTCTTGGCTACTTCCCATAGCAGCCACTGAGATGCATTTGCAAAGCCTCCTAGGGCTTCACAGAGCACAATTTAAAACCAGTATATCTGATTAGACCTTACTAAAGATTAATTCCCTCCTTATATCCTCTTATTCCATCCAGGACCAACCTACCTGTGCTTGATGATTATCACATGCACAAGCATACATGTAATAGCTGTAACTAAAATGCCCTATTCTCTCTGCTGCCTGAAGTTCAACCCTCTGTTGGTTCATTGTTAGATTAATACCTGGCACATAGCAGACACTAAGTTAAAAAAGTCAAGCATTTTATGCAAAATGCAACAGAACTATATTATAGTTAACAATCAAAATCATGTAGCATAATTCTTGTTCTGATTAAGCTAACTTAATGACCCAGGGTTGACTGTTATGGATAATTACATTTCATATTACAGAGTTCAGTGACTCAATAAAAGTATTAATTATTTTATATTTTATTGATTAGAAGATATGGATTTATCTTAAATTCTAACATTTATAAAATCAGAAAGCATAGATAACAGCTTATATTTGCTGTCAGCCAGGTGGTAGTTGACAAAAAATGTGAAAACATTTGATTGTAATTTTCCACTAAGATCAAGATAAAAATTATAGATCAGAATAATATAGTGCTCTAGAACTGCAGAATAATTACACAGTACAGGTTTAACACTCTCTTCTGGAACTCTCTCCCAAGGTTGTGATATTGAGCAAACTAAAGGATTAATATCCTGTGCAGCAGGAGACCTGAAGACTTCTACTCCAGTTCAATGCCACTGCCCTTTCTTAGTGGTCAGTGACCATGTCATAAAGCTTATTTTTTTACTGTAATCTCGATTACACATAAACACTTTAGTATGGTTTGACCTTCATTCAAATGAATTGCTTTGATTTTCAAGTCCTATATGATAACAAATAAAGCTCAGCAAGGAAACATTGCCTATCCTTTCCTGCAAAGCTCATTCTGAACTGATGTTTCGGTTACAAAGACTTAACAACATGGAGAAACTCAAACCCAAGTAAATATAGGCATAGAACTTGTGATTTTGAAATATCAAGTTAAGAAAAGCAAAAATCCAGACAGAAATAAATTGATAGCAAAAAAAATTAAAAGATCTTACCTCCACCAAGGAATGTCAAACTATGCTTCCTGTTTGTAAAGTCACTCAGACTTAAGGATTATTTGTTTGGGACCTCCAAGTGAAGCTAAGAAAAAATGCAAGTGGCTAGATTCAATTTCTAGGAACACATTAAATATCAACACTTTGTGAACAGCTCTGATGTTACACTACTAATGGAATAGCCCCTCCAAGAAGCACTTCTATAGACTGTAAAGTTTCTCAAATTCTCAGAGATGTTCATAACATGAATATTGGGTAAGATATAAAATGGGGAAAAGACAATAGAGGTAAAGTTGGGAAAAATAGAAGGTGAATAAAGAGAAAAAGGAAGGAATTGACAAATTTTTAACAGCAAAATAACAAACTTGTATGGGTTATGACATCAAGGAATTAAGCATAAAAATATGTACTGTCAGTAACTATAAAAAGTAGGAATATGAATAAATATGAATAATTAAAAATGAACTTCGAATATAATGTTTACAAGTAATTATTGATATGTAAACCCTACATATAAAGCTAGTTCTAGACTTTCTCTGGTAGAAAGATGAAAAAATTGTGAATATATTATGAATTGTGAATATATTATATATATTTATATCTGAATGCATTATATTATATATTTGTATATCTTAACATTGTGAATAAATATAAAGGTAATATTCTGGTAGGAACTTCATACAACTTTTAAATCCATAGCCCTAACACTATGTGATATTATGAGCAACTTCTCTGTACTAAAGCCATCTTATCTGTTAATCTTTAAAATGGCAGGAGTAATATGTATCTCTCAGAATTCTTGTGGGATAATGTATTGTAAGTACATAGGCAGTTGCTGTGCATAGAGTAAGTCCTCAGTAGATAACTGCAACTGCTATTGCTACTAGAATTTTCTTAGCTCTACCTCCAAATATTCCCTCATAACATACATTCTCCCTCACTAAAATTTCTAATGTATTGTCCCATGGGATATTGAGACTCTGTTTTTCAAATTAATTTGTGTTCTCATCAAAACTGAGCAGATAATGCAGAAAGTTCCCATAGATCCCACATGTGCATGGGCTCCCTAATTATAAACATCTGTTACCACAATTGTAGATCCCAGATTGACACATTGTTGTCACCCAGTGTCCATAACTAATATTGGAGTTCACTGTTTTGTACATTCTGAGTTTTGACAACTGTTTAATGACATATGCCCACCTTTATAATATGTAGCAGATAATTTCACTGTCCCATTTCTATGATCTTGCCTGTTCATCATTTCCTCCCCCAGTCCTTGCCAACCAGTCATCTTTTTATTGTCTCCATAACCTTGCCTTTTCTAGAATGTCATAAAGTTGGAATTACTCAATATGTTGCATTTTCAGATTGACTTCTGTTATTTATTAATACACATGTAAGTTTTTTCCCCTGTTTGTTTGAGGCTTGATAGTTGTACTTCTTTTTAGTAATAAATAGTATATCATTGTATGGATACTGTACCACAATTTATTTATGCACCCCTCTACTGAAGGGCATCTTGGTTGTTTCCATGTTTTGGCAATTAGGAATAAAGCTGCTCCAAACATCCAAGATCTTGTTTGTGTGTACATGTTTTCAGCTCATTTGGGTAAAAATGTGGAGTTGTGGTGGTTGGATTGTATGGTAGTAATATGCCTAGATTTGTGAGAAACTGCCAAACTCGTCTTTAAATTGGCTGTACTATTTTACATTCTCTTCAGCAGTGGCTGAGGGTCTTGTTATTTCACATCTGCATCAACATTTGGCGTTTTCTCTGCTTTATATAGTTGCCTGTCTGATAGGTGTGTAGTGTTCTTGTATGACTGTTTATTTGGCAGTACCTTCATGACATTTGATATTGAGCATATTTTCATTCGCTTTTTGTTAGCAATACATCTTTGTTGTAGTGACTATTCAGGTTTTGCCCACGTTTAAATCAAGTTGTTTTTTTTTTTTCTTGTTGTTGAGTTTTAAGAGATCTTTATTTTGAGTAACAGTGCTTGATTAGCTATGTCTGTTGCATGTACTATCTCCTAGTCTGTGGCTAATCGTCTCATTTCTTGACCATGTATCTCACACTGCAAAAGTTTTTGCTTTCAATGAAGTCCAGACTATCAATTATTTCTTTCATGGATCATGCCTTTGATCTTAAAAACCTAAAATATCATCACCAAAACCAAAGTCACCTAGATTTTCTGTTTCCCTCCTAGGAATTTTGTAGCCTTGAATCTTACATTTAGGTCTATGGTTCATTTTGAGTTATTTTTGGGGGAAGGGTATGAGGTCTGTGTCTAGTTAGTCCCCCCCCCCCCCCCGGTGAATGTCCAGTTGTTCTCACACCATTTGTTGAAAACCATAACTTTTCTCTACCTCATTGCCTTTGCTACCTTGGCAAAGATCAGTTGACTGTGTGTCCATGGATCTGTTTCAGGTATATCTGCTCTTTCACATTGATCTATTTGTCTAGTCTTTCAGCAATGGCACATTGTCCTTTTTAGAGACTGCTTATCTGAAATGATGCCTCAATGTAAATTAAATGTATATTCCTTTGTATAGTGGTCTCTTTCCCTCATTTTTCTCTCATGTTTTCTAATCATCATAAAATTATATGTACTCATATTAACCATTTACAATACAATGTTTTGAGATGTATGTATATACAAATGAAATGATTAAATCCAACTAATTAACATACTGTCTTAATTACTATAGCTTTATCGTAGGTCTTGAAAATAGGGAACATCATTCTCAAGAAAGGAATAAATGGACCCATTAGACACAAAATATAAAATATAAATATAAAATAAGTATTCTAGAATGATTAAATACATAGGAGTATATTTTAAAACAAAATGGAGGGGCCGGTGCTGTGGCTCACTTGGTTAATCCTCCGCCTGTGGCACCAGCATCCCATATGGGCGCTGGTTCTAATCCCGGTTACTCTTCCAGTTCCTCTCTCTGCTGTGGCCCGGGAAAGCAGTGCAGGATGGCCCAAGTGCTTGGGCCCCTGCACCCACATGGGAGACCAGGAAGAAGCACCTGGTTCCTGGCTTTGGAGCAGAGCAGCTCTGGCTGTAGCAGCCATTTGGGGAGTGAGCCAACGGAAGGAAGACCTTTCTCTCTGTCTCTCTCTCTCACTGTCTGTTACTCTACCTGTCAAATAAAAAAAAAATGGAACAATAAAAGACCAACAGAATTAGGAAACTGAAAAAACTGAACAGTGATTCTAGAAATGAAGTTTGCAACTGATGGAAAACTTAGTAGATAAGTTAAAGAAATTAAAATTGAATATACATAGAACCAGATCTACAATTACCATATATAATCTATGCAATTATATTTACAATTATAAAAGCACCACATACTTATATTGTATTTTTACCTAATGTTATAAACTTGAAATTTTCTCAGGACTCATATTACCTGAAGAGACAACATTGTTCTGGAGAAATCCTTTTTTTTCTCTGACCTTATAACTCAAAAATATATATTAGCAAGTGTTCTTGATATATTGAATGGAGAGCTCTCAGTCCTAGTCTAAAACAACCTTGAATTCACCAGTTGACTTACTATTGACATTATTATGAGAAGGGCACTAGTACAAGGTTTAGAAGAAGGTTCCTGATTTTCCACTGGCTAGCTGTTGTATCTTGGATAAATCACTTCATTTTACTGAATTTCATTTTTCTCATTTGAAAAAAAAATGGTTGCATGTTCTCTTATTATGAATAGTAACATGTTTTCATTTGTAGGTTTAACTCTGTGTACAACTATAGTAAAAAAAAAAATCAAATTTCCTACCCTCAAGCTAACAGTTCAACAGTATGATAAAATGTTATGGTAAATATATGACTCTAAGTAATTGATGTCTTAGATTTATTCTTAACATATTGAGGCAGCTGCCACAAGAGAAAAAGAACATAGGATACTCTTTGTTGAACAGCCAGAATCCTATCTAGGGAGTTTATAGATCTCATTGTATCTTCTCAACATCCCTCAGAGAAAAGTATAATTATCCTTGCTTTGGGGGTAATGAAACTGAGATTTTGAGCTTATATAAGAGTAACCAGAGTTGGAACCTGCATCTGTTTGACTCCAAAGACCACCATGTTTCCACTTCACCAAGAGACCATATTTTCCCATGAAACTGCCCTTAATGTTTTTCTGAGTATGGAAATGAATGACATTTTAAAATGTTCTTAATATACCAGCTATAATAAATGTCATGTAGTTTCTTTTTCTCTTGTGGATAACTTTTGGAAAATAAGAAAGAATTTTAGAATACAATTTTCCATATTTGGTCTCAGAGGAATTTGTAAATTTCTACTAAACCTATTCAGATGTTAAATTATGAGAATGACAAAGTATAATAAACATTCTAGTGAAAGGAAGTTATGTATGAATTGGTAAAAAAAAAAAAACAATATTCCATAGTGTACTTTTCCTATGATAAATTCTTTCTAAAAAATAGCTTTTTCATGCACTTTGTGGAATGAAGTTGTGACAATCTGCATATTTGTGACAAAGTTGTGATATATTTCTTGTGAATGCTTGCTGAAAAACTGAAACTTGCAGAAAAACTGAAAGAATTTTGAGCTACATGTGTTTCCTTGCTAAAATGACACGTTGGCTGAGGTTGTGGCACAGAGGGTTAAGCTACCGCTTGCAACCCCATATCCTGTATCAGAATACTAGCTTCTGCTGTGCTTCTGATCCAGCTTCCTCCTATGCACACCTGGGAAGGCAGAGAAAGATGGCCTAAGTGTGTGGGCCCCTGCCACCAAAGTGGGAGACCAGAATGGAGATCCTTGTTTTGGCCTAACGCTGCTGCTATAGCCACTTAGAGAGTGAACTAGTCCTTGGAAGATCTCTCTTTCTCTCTCTTATTCTCTCTCTCTTTCTCTCGTTCTCTCCTATTCTCCCTCCATCTTTCCTTCCCTCCCTCCTTGTCATTCTATTTTTCAAATAACTGAATAAGTTATGTCTTAGGAGTGGATCATCTGATGGGAGAGTACTTGTTTTCTCTCTCCTTTTGCCTTTCATGTAAATAAGGCTTATTTACATGTAAATAAATACTTGTAGTGGGAACATTGGATGACAGTTCTTCATAAATCACATTTCTGAATGTCCTGAAAGTTTGGCACCAATTGCACTTTAGCTTCTCACTGTCTTTCCGTGAGAATACTGAATAATATTGAATAATCATAGAGGATAATAATGTCTGCTCTGAAGCAAAAGTCAAATTTTGTTTTGCTTTTCAGTGTAATAAAGGTAATATTTCCCTCTGCTGCAAAGGTCAGGTTTGTGCACAGCTAGTTACAAAAGATCTGAGCTCCTTAACTTCAGGGTGTCTCTGTGCTGTGACATACCCTCCCTGGCGTGCTGTGCACCTGGTACTTTGACTTCACCTTTGTAGAAATTAAGAGGCAAAGGGAACCATCATAAATTTACTGATTCGTATGCATCTTGCTGGGCTGTGAATGAAGCACTTTGTCCCTGATGTAATAGTGTTATATATTCCTCCCCCTTTTATAAATCTCTCAAGCCAACTTCTTCCTAAAAGTGAAATAAAATCTTAGACCCTCACACTTCTTGACATAGACAAACTTTAATTTGACAACTAATTCACTCAGTAATGAGGCTATTTAACTCTTTAAT
This sequence comes from Lepus europaeus, assembly GCF_033115175.1. NCBI lineage: Eukaryota > Metazoa > Chordata > Mammalia > Lagomorpha > Leporidae > Lepus > Lepus europaeus. Next base: position 35,519,988 of record NC_084836.1, on the reverse strand, counting down.
GAATTGTTCTTAATTAGTGGACTTTTTTAAAAAATATATTTATTTACTTGAAAGGTTGTGTGTATGTGAGTGAGAGAGAGAGAGAATATGAATTTCCCATCCTCTTCACTTCCTAAATGGCCACAGCAGCCAGGGCTGGGCCAGGCTGAAGCCAGGAGTCAGGAACTTTATCGAAGTCTTCCAAGCGATGGCAGGAACTCAAGTACTTGAGCCATCACCTGCTGCTTCCCAAAGGTATTAATCCAGCAGTGAGCTGGATCAGAACTGGTACTCTGGTAGCACCACATTGCCCACCTCCTTTATGGAGTGTTTTCAAAGCTTATCTGTACTTTGTAATTTTTTCATCTGTTTGGTTGATTGGTCCTGTGAGATGCTTTTAGTAGCAATGGGTGTATAATTACTGCTTATAAATGTATATATAGTAGTTTTAAGGAGCTGATGTATTTTTGAAACTGGATGAAGTACTTCAATCCATTAATCCAAGAAGTTGAGTGAGTCATAAACAGAATAGATTTTTTTTAAATTAAACTTTTATTTAATGAATATAAATTTCCAAAGTACAGCTTATGGGTTACAATGGCTTCCCCCTCCCAAAACTTCCCTCCCACCCGCAACCCTCCCCTTTCCCGCTCCCTCTCCCCTTACAATCACATCATGATTCATTTTCAATTCTCTTTATATACAGAAGATCAGTTTAGCATATATTAGGTAACAATTTCAACAGTTTGCCGCCATATAGCAACACATAGTGAAGAAAAAAAAATACTGTTGGAGTACTAGTTATAGCATTAAATAAGAGTGTACAGCACATTAAAGGAAGAGATCCTACATAATATTTTTTTAAAAAATTAATTTTCTATGCCATTTCCAATTTAACACCAGGGTTTTTTTTTTTTTTCATTTCCAATTATCTTTATATACAGAAGATCGATTCAGTATATAATTAGTAAAGATCACATCAGTTTGTACCCATGCAGAAACACAAAGTGTAAAAATACTGCTTCCTGCACCCCATGGGAGAACAGGAGAAGCACCTGGCTCCTGCCATCGGAACGGCACGGTGCGCCGGCCGCAGCGCACCTACCGCGGCAGCCATTGGAGGGTGAACCAACGGCAAAAAGGAAGACCTTTCTCTCTGTCTCCCTCTACTGTCCACTCTGCCTGTCAAAAAAAAAAAAATACTGTTTCAGTACTAGTTATAGCATCACTGCACATTAGATAACACATTAAGGACAGATCCCACATGGGATGTAAGTACACAGTGACTCCTGTTGCTGACTTAACAATTTGACACTCCTGTTCATGGCGTCAGTAATCTCCCTAGGCTCTAGTCATGAGTTGCCAGGGCTATGGAAGCCTTTAGAGTTCACTGACTTTGATCTTATTCCGATAGGGTCATAGTCAAAGTGGAAGTTCTCTCCTCCCTTCAAAGAAAGGTACTTCCTTCTTTGATGGCCCTGTTCTTTCCACTGGGATCTCACTCACAGAGATCTCTCGTTTAGGTCTTCTTCTTTTTTTTTCTTTTCCATGGTGTCTTGGCTTTCCATGCCTACAATACTCTCATGGGCTCTTCTGCCAGATCCGAATGCCTTAAGGGCTGATTCTGAGGCCAGAGTGTTGTTCAGGACGCCTGCCATTCTATGAGTCTGCTGTGTATCCCACTTCCCATGTTGGATCTTTCTCTCCCTTTTTGATTCTATCAGTTAGTATTAGCAGACACTTGTTTGTGTGATCCCTTTGATTCTTAGACCTATCAGAGCCATCGGTTGTGAACTGAAATTAATCACTTGGACTAGTGAGATGGAATTGGTACATGCCACCTTGATGGGATTGTATTGGAATCCCCTGGTACATTTCTAACTCCATCATTTGCGGCAAGTCAGATTGTGCATGTCCAAATTGTACATCTCCTCCCTCTCTTATTCCCACTCTTATATTTAACAGGGATCACTTTTCAGTTAAAATTTAAACACCTAAGAATAATTGTGTGTTAATTACAGAGTTCAACCACTAGTACTAGAACAACTACAACAACAACAACAACAAATACTAAAAAGGATAAAGTATTACATTGTACATCTAGAGCCAGGACAAGAGCTGATCAGGTCATAGTTTCTTATAGTGTCCATTTCACTTCCACAGGTTTCCCCTTTGGTGCTCAGTTGTCGCCGATCAGGGAAAACAAATGAAATTTGTCTCTTTGGGACTGGCTTAATTCACTCAGCATGATGTTTTCCAGATTCCTCCATCTTGTTGCAAATGACTGGGTTTCATTGTTTCTTACTGCTGTATAGTATTCTATGGAGTACATGTCCCATAATTTCTTTATCCAGTCTACTGTTGATGGGCATTTGGGTTGGTTCCAGGTCTTAGCTATTATGAATTGAGCTTCAATAAACATTAAGGTGCAGATGGCTTTTTTATTAGCCAAATTAATTTCCTTTGGGTAAATTCCAAGGAGTGGGATGGCTGGGTTGTATGGTAGGGTTATGTTCAGGTTTCTGAGGAATCTCCAGACTGACTTCCATAGTGGCTTAACCAGTTTGCATTCCCACCAACAGTGGGTTAGTGTCCCTTTTTCCCCACATCCTCTCCAGCATCTGTTGATGGTAGATTTCTGAATGTGAGCCATTCTCACCGGGGTGAGGTGAAACCTCATTGTGGTTTTGATTTGCATTTCTCTGATGGTTAGTGATCTTGAACATTTTTTCATGTGTCTGTTGGCCATTTGGATTTCCTCTTTCGAAAAATGTCTATTGAGGTCCTTGGCCCATCTCTTAAGTGGGTTGTTTGTTCTGTTGTTGTGGATTTTCTTGATTTCTTTGTAGATTCTGGTTATCAACCCTTTATCTGTACTATAGTTTGCAAATATTTTTTCCCATTCTGTCGGTTGCCTCTTCACTTTCCTGACTGTTTCTTTTGAAGTACAGAAACTTCTCAATTTGATGCAATCCCAAATGTTAATTTTGGTTTTGACTGCCTGTGCTCCTGGCCTCTTTTCCAAGAAGTCTTTGCGTGTACCTATATCTTGCAGGGTTTCTCCAATGCTCTCTAATAATTTGATGGTTTCGGGTCGTAGATTTAAGTCTTTAATCCATGTTGAGTGAATTTTTGTGTAAGGTAAAAGGTATGGGTCTTGCTTCAAGCTTCTGCACGTGGAAATCCAATTTTCCCAGCACCATTTATTGAATAGACTGTCCTTATTCCAGGGATTAGTTTTGGATCTTTGATCAAATATAAGTTGGCTGTAGATGTTTGGATTGATTTCTGGTGTTTCTATTCTGTTCCATTGGTCTATCCTTCTGTTTCTGTACCAGTACCATGCTGTTTTGATAACAACTGCCCTGTAGTATGTCCTAAAATCTGGTATTTTGATTTCTCCGGCTTTGTTTTTGGTGTACAAGATTGCTTTGGCTATTCGAGGTCTTCTGTGTCTCCATATGAATTTCAGCATCATTTTTTCCAGATCTGAGAAGAAGGTCTTTGGTATCTTGATTGGTATTGCATTGAATGTATAAATTGCTTTTGGGAGAATAGACATTTTGATGATATTGATTCTTCCAATCCATGAGCATGGAAGATTCCTCCATTTTTTGGTATCCTCTTCTATTTCTTTCTTTAAGGTTTTGTAGTTTTCATCGTAGAGATCTTTAACATCCTTGGTTAAGTTTATTCCAAGGTATTTGATTGTTTTTGTAGCTATTGTGAATGGGATTGATCTTAGAAGTTCTTCCTCCACCGTGGCATTGTCTGTGTATACAAAGGCTGTTGATTTTTGTGCATTGATTTTATATCCTGCTACTTTGCCAAACTCTTCGATGAGTTCCAGTAGTCTCTTAGTAGAGTTCTTTGGGTCCCCTAAATAAAGAATCATATCATCTGCAAAGAGGGATAGTTTGAGTTCTTCCTTCCCAATTTGTATCCATTTAATTTCTTTTTCTTGCCTAATAGCTCTGGCTAGAACTTCCAGAACTATATTGAAGAGCAGTGGTGAGAGTGGGCATCCCTGTCTGGTACCAGATCTCAGCGGAAATGCTTCCAACTTTTCCCCATTCAATAGGATGTTGGCCGTGGGCTTTTCATATATTGGTTTGATTGTATTGAGGAATGTTCCTTCCATACCCAGCTTGCTTAGAGTTTTCATCATGAAAGGGTGTTGTATTTTATCAAATGCTTTCTCTGCGTCTATTGAGAGAATTATATGGTTTTTCTTCTGCAGTCTGTTAATGTAGTGTATTACATTGATTGTTTTGCGAACGTTGAAGCATCCCTGCATACCAGGGATAAATCCCACTTGGTCTGGGTGGATGATCTTTCTGATGTGTTGTTGCATTCTATTGGCCAGAATTTTATTGAGTATTTTTGCATCTATGTTCATCAGGGATATTGGTCTGTAATTCTCTTTCAATGCTGCATCTTTTTCCGGCTTAGGAATTAAGGTGATGCTGGCTTCATAGAAAGAATTTGGGAGGACTCCCTCTTTTTCGATTGTTTTGAATAGTTTCAGAATAATTGGAGTTAGTTCTTCTCTAAATGTCTGGTAGAACTCAGCAGTGAATCCATCTGGTCCTGGGCTTTTCTTTGTTCGGAGGGCCTTTATTACTGTTTCAATTTCTGTCTCAGTTATGGGTCTGTTTAGGTTTTCTGTGTCTTCCTGGCTCAATTTAGGTAGGTTGTATGTGTCCAAGAATCTGTCCATTTCTGATAGATTTCCCTGTTTGCTGGCATACAAGTCCTTGTAGTAATTTCTGATGATTCTTTTTATTTCTGTGGTGTCTGTTGTTACGTTTCCCTTTTCATCTCTGATCCTATTGATCTGGGTCTTTTCTCTTCTTTTTTTAGTTAGTTGGGCCAATGGGGTGTCAATTTTGTTTATTTTTTCAAAAAACCAGCTCCTTGTTTGGCTGATTTTTTGTAATGTTTTTTTTGGATTCAATCCTGTTGATTTCTTCTTTGATTTTAATTATTTCTCTTCTCCTACTGGGTTTGGGTTTGGTTTGCTGCAGATTTTCTAGATCTTTGAGATGACTTGAAAGCTCATCTGTTTGGTGCCTTTCCAATTTCTTGATGTAGGCACCTATTGATATAAACTTTCCTCTTAACACTGCTGTTGTTGTATCCCAGAGGTTTTGGTATGTTGTGCTGTTATCCTCATTTACTTCCAGAAAATTTTTGATTTCTCTTTTAATTTCTTCTATGACCCATTGTTCATTCAAGAGCATGTTGTTCAACCTCCATGTGTTTGCACATGTTCTAGGGATTCCCGAGTTGCCAATTTCCAATTTCATTCCTTTGTGGTCTGAGAAGCTGCATGGTATGATTCTAATTCTTTTGAATTTGCTGAGACTTGCTTTATGGCCTAGTATGTGGTCAATCCTAGAGAAGGTTCCATGTACTGCTGAGAAGAATGTAAAGTCCTTAGATGTAGGATGAAATGTTCTGTAGATATCTGTTAGATCCATTTGGGCTATAGTGTCATTTAAATCTACTGTCTCCTTGTTGATCTTCTGTCCTGTTGATCTATCTATCTCTGAGAGTGGGGTATTGAAGTCCCCCAGTACTATTGTATTGGGGTCTAAGTCTCCCTTTAAGTCCCTTAACAAGTCTTTTAAATAAGCTGGTGCCCTGTAATGAGGTGCATATACATTGATAATCGTTATATCTTCCTGTTGAATGGATCCCTTAATCATTATATAGTGCCCCTCTTTGTCTCTCCTAACAGTTTTTGTGGTAAAGTTTATGTTGTCCGATATTAAGATGGCTACGCCCACTCTTTTTTCATTTCTGTTGGCATGGTATATCTTTTTCCAGCCTTTCACTTTCAGCCTGTATGGATCATTGTTGGAAAGATGAGTTTCTTGTAAGCAGCAAAAAGATGGGTTTTGTTCTTTAACCCAATCAGCCAATCGGTGTATTTTAACTGGACAGTTCAAGCCATTAACATTCAATGTGACTATTGAGAAGGAGTAACTTTGCCCTGTCATTTGCCAAAGATTTTTTCTAATATATGGTTTGAGACTCCTGTGATCTTTTGCTGTGAGGTTTCCTTCCTTTATCTTCTTTCATATTGGTTACCGTGTTTCTGTGTTTCTGTATGTAAGACATCTTTAAGCATCTTTTGCAGGGCTGGACGAGTGGCGACAAATTCTTTCAGTTTCTGTTTGCTGTGAAAGGTCTTTATTTCACCTTCATTCACAAATGAGAGCTTTGCAGGATATAATATTCTGGGCTGGCAGTTTTTCTCTCTTAGTACCTGGGCTATATCTCGCCATTCTCTCCTGGCTTGTAGGGTTTCTATGAGAAGTCAGCTGTGAGTCTAATTGGAGATCCTCTGAGAGTAATCTGGCGTTTCTCTCTTGTACATTTTAGGATCTTTTCTTTGTGTTTCACTGTGGTGAGTTTGATTACGACGTGTCGTGGTGAGGATCTCTTTTGATCATGTTTATAAGGGGTTCTATGAGCTTCCTGTACTAGGATGTCTCTGTCCTTCTCCAAACCTGGGAAATTTTCTGCTAGTATCTCACTAAAAAGGCCTTCTAATCCTTTCTCTCTCTCCATGCCTTCAGGAACTCCTAGAACCTGAATGTTGGGTTTTTTTAATAGTATCCTGTAGATTCCTGACAGTATTTTTTAGATTTCTGATTTCTTCTTCTTTTCTTTGATTTGACTGTTTCCTTTCCTGTTCTCTGTCTTCTAATTCCGATATTCTCTCTTCTGCTTCACCCATTCTGTTTTTAAGGCTCTCTAATATGTTTGTCATTTGATCTATTGAATTCTTCATTTCATTGTGGTTTTTTGTCACTATCACAGTTTCATGTTCTACTAGTTGTTTCATTTCATTTTGATTCCTCCTTAATATTTCATTTTCACGAGAGAGGTTTTCTATCTTGTCCATTAAGAATTTCTGTAGTTCAAGAATTTGTTTTTGAGAACTTCTTAATGTTCTTATCAATTTTTTGAGATCCGCTTCTTGCATTCCCTCTATCTCTTCATCTTCATAATCTTGCATTGGCGTGTCTTGTTCATTTGGAGGCATCATAGTGTCTTCCTTGCTCTTGTTACCTCGGCTTCTACGTTTGTTGTTTGGCATGTTGGAGATAATTTATGGTTTTTTTGTTTTTGTTTTTGTTTTTGTTTTTTGCTGTGGTGTTTTTTTCTCATTATACTATGCCTCTAAGTGGGCTGTCTGCTTTGATGGAACCTTAGGGGCTGTGATGGGTGTGGCCAGAGAGCTCTGCTTGATTCTTCAGGTATAAGGCTGTGCAAAAAGTGACTCACCCAGATTGTTCACTCCCTTGCTCCTTACTGGATTGCTCTCTCTCTCTCTCTTTTTTTTTTTTTTTTTTTTTTTTTTTTTGACTCAGTTGGGAAGTAATCCGGAATGGCTGAGTGAAATTGAGGGTAGTTGAAATCTGGCCTCTGTGAGTATTCGTTTGATCTACCCCTGGGACCACACAAAGAGTTTATGCAGCCCTCAATGTGTTCTCAAGATTCACCAAATTCCGAAGTTACTGAGTTTGTGGCTGCGCTTTAGATATGTAAAATGGCTCCTGCTCTTTGTTTTGCTCGTTGAGTGACAAGAGAGGCCTCTGCTTTCCCCCCCCCAATGTCTCGGGTTTCTGCTATCTTTGTCTTACCTCCCTCCCGTTCCCGCGCTGTCGAGATTCTGTGGCTCCTCTCCCGCGGTTGAGTTTCCACGCAGTGGGCTCCCTGTAGGTCCTCTGTGTCACATCCACTAGATCCGGAAGCGTTTCCTCTGCAGTTTTTTTCTTGAGTCTTTTCCTGAGGCTACAGTAATTCCACTTTTATGAAACTTTATTTTCCCAAACTACGGCGCACGTCCTCACTATCCGCCATCTTGGCTCCGCCTCGGGGTTGTCCTAAACAGAATAGATTTTAAAAGAAATCCACAGCTAATATGTCAATAATGGCTACAGTGATTGAAAAAAATCCACAGCTAAATTCATTAGAGTAAAAGTGTATACAACAGAAAAAAAAGAAAACCTTAATGGATAATGAGGCAAAAAGAAAATAGATTACCTTCAAAGAAGCTGCTATTAGAACAAGAACTGATGTCTTAAAGTCACCAGAAGAGAGTAAAATATTGTCAATCATTTGAACATTGAATGAATGAAAAAGGTTACCGTCAAACTGGAATTCTAGGTCCTGAAAATCTTTCCATAATAAAGACAAAATGGAGATGTTTTCAAATAAACAAGAGCTTAATTTACTCCTAGAATATTATTTTTCTTTAAAAGAAAATTTTAGCAGATTAAATTTTTAGAAATTGAAAGATCCAGAATTCAAGAAGATAAAAAAATTCATAAGGAAGAAAAAATTTTTTGACAGGCAGAGTTAGACAGTGAGAGAGAGAGGAACAGAGAGAAAGGTCTTCCTTTTTCCGTTGGTTCACCCCCGAAGTGGCTGCTATGGCCAGCATGTTATGGCCAGCGCACTGCGCTGACTCAAAGCCAGGAGCCAGTTGCTTCCGCTTGGTCTCCCATGTAGGTGCAGGGCCCAAGGACCTGGGCCATTCTCCACTGCACTCCCAGGCCACAGCAGAGAGCTGGACTGGAAGAGGAGCAACTGGGACAGAATCCGGCGCCCCAACTGGGACTAGAACCAGGGGTGCTGGTGCTGCAAGCAGAGGATTAGCCTAGTGAGGCACGGCGCTGGCCAAAGAAAATATTTTAATAAATTTTATGGTTAATTATGTGAATACAATACAGTGAAATTGTTATAAGTAGGGTACAGCAAAATATTAATGTGTAAGTCAAAATGGAGATAAATTGGGCCGAAGTACTCTATGATTCTTGTATTCACTAGGAGGAGGGAAAAAGGTTAATTTTAGATTGTGTGGGCCGGCGCCGTGCCTCAACAGGCTAATCCTTCGCCTAGCGGCGCCGGCACACCGGGTTCTAGTCCCGGTTGGGGCGCCGGATTCTGTCCCAGTTGCCCCTCTTCCAGGCCAGCTCTCTGCTATGGCCAGGGAGTGCAGTGGAGGATGGCCCAAGTGCTTGGGCCCTGCACCCCATGGGAGACCAGGAGAAGCACCTGGCTCCTGGCTTTGGATCAGCCCAGTGCACTGGCCGCAGCGCGCCAGCCGTGGCGGCCATTGGAGGGTGAACCAATGGCAAAGGAAGACCTTTCTCCCTGTCTCTCTCTCTCACTGTCCACTCTGCCTGTCAAAAAAGTAAATAAATAAATAAATAAATTGTGTGAAGTTCAATATGTATTATTGTTGTTTTTAACATAACAATATTGTAAAAACTGAATGCATAGTGGCAAATATTATTTACACATTCATTTGAAAAATCAATAGAAAGAAAATAAATACTCAATCCATTATGATGCCAAGAACAAGAACACAGTACAGGCATTGCAAATAGAAAGCACAAAATATGGTGGTATATATAAATTCACATGTATCAATACTGATGGTACATGTACATCATCCAGTAATCTAATTAACACATAACAATCATTTGTAGATATAAAAAACATCCAGAGACAAACCATAAAGACACAATGAGTTTGAAAAGAAGAGGATAGTGCAATATATTTGAAAAGAAATATATGTATATACATACATATATATCTCCAAAAGAAACCTGATGTTCTGAGATAAAATGAAATATAATTTAAGGGAGAAAAAGATGGCTAAACATAAAGAGCATCCTACCAAAATTATAAAAATTTCAATTTACTAGAGAAATATTAAATTTTGTTAAACTAGTATATCAAAGCCTTAAAGATAGTATCAGAAAAAACTTAAAATTTTACCAAAGAGAAGCAAAAAATTCCACAACTGTATTGGGAGATGAATTTTAACATTCTTGTTTCAGTAATTTATAGAACAAATACTCAAAAAATCATTAAGGGCATGTTTGAAAAACCGAAATAACAAAATTTGCCTAAAGGATATATACAAAACAGTCAACAAGTAAAGAATACATATTTTCCTCAAGCACTCAAAGGATATTTACCAAACTTGACATTATATTGACCTTAAATTAGGTCTTAAAAAATTTTAAGGGTTAAAATCGTGTGCAGTATGTTTTCATATTGCAGTGTGCAACATCATGCCATTGAACTATAAATGAATAATACTAAGATAACTAGAAAGTTTTAATTGACTGAAAATTAATATGGAAATATTCATTAGAAGAAATGATTTTTAAAATTATATAATGAAAACACTGAATATTATAAGAGCAATAGTTCATGAAAGTAAAAACCATCATAATCAAAATTAGTTTAGAAAGACTAAAAAATTGGATGTACTCTTGGCAATGTGGGTCATGAAAATACAGGAGAAAGCACAAATAACTAGTATCAGGAATGGAAAAGAAATGGAATAAGAGGTTGCTATGAATAACTATGGCAGCACATTTGAAAGTCTGCAAAAAATGAAAAAAAAAATTCTAGAAAATTATGTTACCAAAACTGATCCCAACTGTAATTTTAGACATGATCAACTTTTTTTAAAAATGCAGGGTGGGTATTGTGGCTTAAAAGAATAAGCTATCCCTTAGAACACCCACATGACATATCAGAACAACTGTTTGGGGAACCACCTTCTCCACTTTCAGTCCACCTTCCTGATATTGTGCCAGGGAGGCAGATAATGATGATCCAAGTACTTGAGCTCCTGCCACCCCTGTCAGAGATCTGGGTGGAGTTCTTGCTCCTGGCTTCCTCCTGTTCTACCCTTTGCTGCTATGAGCGTTTTGAGAGTGAAACAGAGGATGGAAGATCTTTTCCTCTCCCTGTCTCTCCTTCTCTGTCACTCTGCTTTTAAAATAAATAAATAAATATATATCCTTAAAAATGCAACCTGTAATATTTTTAAATCACATATTGATTTTTGAAATAATATTTTTCAAATTACATACAAAGATTCTACTAACAAAAGATGTGCAAGACCTTATGGGGGGAATCATAAAACTTTATTGAATTTTTTTAAAAAAAGCTTTAAGTACATTCAAATGTTTAACTTCTGCCAAATTAACTTATGGAAAAAAGTGTAATCTCAATTGAATCCCAAAAGATGTTTCTTTATAAAGTTGACAAGTAGAATCTATACTTTGGATGCAAAGTCAAAATCCACAGATGGATAAAACACATTCAATGAAGATAAGTAAACTGAAAGAATTTGTCATACCAAGAACCACAACTTATAAGTCATGTGTCCATCACAATGGAATAAATAAGTTCTAACACACTCACACTTTTAAATACAACATAGAAATAAAAAATAGTGGACTAGATTTATATACAGCAAGACAGATACATTCTCACAAACAATATCAAATAAATTAAGAAAAAAGTACACCTATACAGTTGTCATATTTATGCAGATGTACAGTTCAGAAATGAACAAACCTACACTATATTGCTTAAATACATATGTTGTAAAAAGAGAGTAATTAATAAAGTCATGGGTATAGTTACTTTTGAGGGAAGTAAGAGATTTCTGAGTGGAACTTCTGGTGTGTAGGCAGTATTCTAATTTCTGGAAAGTGTCAGGGGTCTCATGGAATATTTTTATGATATTTTATTTATAGCATTATAATGCCTGTATTAACTTCTTTCCAGTGTATTAGTAGATCAGGAATGCATTTTTGTGTCTTTAATTTAAAAGTGAATTACAAGAAAGAAGGACCTGATTCATTCGCAAGTGAGGTTTGGCTATATGAAATAAAACTTTTGTCCTTCTAAAGATAAAACAATAAAATACACAAATTTTATACTCGAGAAGTAACCACTTAGAAAGTTACCAAACATTCAACATGCTATGGAAATGTTACCTATGGAAAATAACAAATGTGGGCCATGTTTTTAGTTCTTAATATATTATTACTCAAATGGTGGAAGATATTTTTACTCATTGCTTATTATTCATAAAATGTTATTCCTAGCTATAACAGAAGCATATCCATATTTCAGTTTGAAAAATATAAAAATCATCATGTAGACAATAATAGAAATATTGAGAAACATATTGTAGACTTATATACTATAAGCACTACTGTTTTAGAACTATTTTTAAAAGTATGATTACAAAGATATAAAAAAAAATGTTCATTGGTTCCTTCAAATCTCTAGCATTAATGTATTAGTACAATACTCCTTGTTGACTTCCCTTGCAATAAAGCTAGTAAAACCACCTAATTGGCCCTCAATTAATACTATTACTGAAGAGTAAAATTATAGATTTTTTTTTTATCAAAGAGTGGAAACCTTTAGAAATGACAGGGACCTGAATTCTAAAACCACACACACACACACACACACACACAAAATAAGGTGGAAATAATAGTTATGTGGCCACCATGACATATTATTCTGAAAGCCAAGCCTACTCAAATCACCCAGCTTACCATTAGTATTTTGGGTGGGCCCTGGTTTGGATGACCTACCATATTAACACTCCCTGAGGGAGTCTAGGTTAGATAGAGGAATATTTTCCAAGGATAATTAAATTGAGATGGTGAAACAGGAGAGAACTATGTCAGTGGAGCCTACTTCATGGTTATTACTGAGCAATTGCTAAGAATTATTTGAAATAACTTAAAATCAATTAGAACCATCTAACCTTCTTATCATTTGGAAATTGATTTTTCTTTGTAAAAGACATACCAATATCCTTTTATATTATGAAATAAAAGCCATTTTTTAGAATACCTGTTACAGGTTTAAAATAATGGTAAAGAGTGTTCCCTGCACTCACCACCAGAAAATTGTTCTGTCTATTTTTGTGATTAACCTGGAATCTTGCCCCTCCCACCAGTGACCCCATATAACCTTCAAGTTGGTCTGGATTTACAGATTCATGCTTAGGTAACGTATCCAGGGAAGAGAATGCTAGCCTGTGGCAATTGAGATGGTATAAAAGTCACACATAATGAATTCGTTTCATTTTCTTCAACAACAATATAAAAACATAACTGTAGTTTTTAAATTCCTACTATATGTTAGGAACTATATGTATTCCTGTTGTACTATAATAACATTTATTTTAAGAGAAGAAATTGAGGCAGGGACGAGGTAAATAATTTGCCAACATTACACAATGAAAAAAATTATTTACTATGTGCAAGTTAGTCACTAGGCAGATACAAAGATATATAAAATATAGCCCTGACTTTTATAGACTGAATTAATTTACTCTATAATTCATTTCCCATGGATTCCAGTTTCAGAGCTTCTTTGAACAGAAAATGAAATAATGTTCCGGATTCATAAGAAACAATATAAAATAATCTTAAACCTCATGATTATTGAGTAGTCTTATAAAGAATACCCTGTTGACATTTTTCTTCATATGACTTATAAATGGATAAAGACCAGTGCAGAGAGAGGATCAGAATTACTGATTTTGATTTTTCTTTGTGCCCCAGGCTCCAAGATGGCTTGGCACAGTATTGTTGCTGATTCTGGCTTTAAAAACGTTCATATTCATTAAAAATTTTTGCATTCATTTTGATTTAAAAGAATTGCAGTAAATATTATCTTTATTACTAAAATTTTTTTTATTCGTCATGCCCTTAAATTTATGCCTAAGGCAAATACCTAACTTATCCCACTCGCTTTACGGTAGTTCCAGCCATGGTAGCAGCAAACATGGGGACACATTACATATTCATGCATATATGACTTAATCATCCCAGGATTCGCTTTAGTGATTTGGCTCTCATGAAAGAAACCAACAGACTATATTTATATTGTATTTGTTGCTACACTACAAGATATTAGCAAATACATTTATAGCTCAATTGAACAATAACAATAACATACCTACTTCCTTTCAGGTATAGGCTAATACACTCAACTACATCCACTTTGTGAAGTGATATTTTTTATTCCAAAGAAATTCACTTAACTCCAGATATTCCATAATATCAAAAATGTATCTTACAAGATACAAATATTGCAGATATAGAATTTATTAACTCACTTTTATCTTTCTTTGTTTTCATAAAGGTCATTCATATACTTTGTATACTACACACCCCAACCAGAAATAGATAGACCAAATTTTTAAAATTAATTTAAATGTCACAACATAGCAAGTATCTTTTATTCCCATGCATTGTTTTAATCCTTATTGCCATAAAATATAGTGAAATATGTAAAAATGATTAGTACTGCAGTTAGTCTTTGGCCTTGTATATAGCTTTGGCTCTATTCCCAAAATTTTCATTTTAAAATTTTTACACCAGCAATCCTCTTCTTTATTCATGAAGTCATTTTTCCTTATTGATTAATTACACATAATTTAAATATATTTTTGAAGAATAGAGATGTTGCTTCTTATGCATAAATGCTCTTAGAGAGTTACTGGTTTCTTGCTAGTCCTGTCAGCTTTCCAACAACAGATTGAATTGGTTAAGGAAGAAGCCATAAACAGCCTATCAACAAGTATTTATACAGATATTAATGAAATTAAAATTCTGTTAGCATAGCAGTTTATGCCAAATTCCAATTTTATTTGTGCTTTGTGAGGTATGATGCAATAACTTTTCTTAATAAACAAGTACAGAGCACTTATACTTTATAATGTAAATCATACCTCTAGTACTTGCAATATAATATACATAGAATCAGCCATTTATCAAAGTTACCAAAAATATTTCCATCACATAAAGAAGTGTTTTTGCTCAGCCAAAACCATGTCCTACAAAAGCTTTTGATAAAGAAGTGAGCTCATCTCTATACATGAAACCAAGAGTATTTTAAAATTACATTATTGAGAAAAGCCATTAAGCGAAAAGAAAATAGTCATGGGAAAGTTGCCATATGTACTAAAAATATAAATACTTAGCTTATTTTTGTGTGTCCTACATTATAATTGAATCTTAATCTCTTTCAGTATAGATATTATGCTATATAAAAAATTTAGAAAACTGATTTAGTGAAGCACATGGGTTTAATGAGCACTTTTATTTTGCTTTTCATGAAGAAAAGAATAGTATTTCCACTAATTTAAAAAATACTTCATTTATTTTGTTGACCTTCTTGAAGCTAAACTCCCTTCTTTTAGGACTGCATATGTTTTGGACATTTTGTAAAGTTATTTTCTTTTTTTTTAATTTCTTTTTTTTTATTTAGTAAATATAAATTTCCAAAGTACAGTTTATGGATTACAGTGGCTTCCCCCCACACACATAATTTCCCTCCCATTTGCACCCCACCTATCTCCTGCTCCCTCTCCCATTCCATTCACATCAAGATTCATTTTCAATTATCTTTATATACAGAAGATTGATTTAGTATATATTAAGAAAAGATTTCATCAGTTTGCACCCACACAGAAACACAAAGTGTAAAATACTGTTTCAGTACTAGTTATAGCATTACTTCACATTGGACAACACATTAAGGACAGATCCCACATGAGACGAAAGTACACAGTGACTCCTGTTGTTGATTTAACAATTTGACACTCTTGTTTATGGCGTCAGTAATCTTCCTAGGCTCTAGTCATGAGTTGCCAAGGCTATGGAAGCCTTTTGAGTTCGCCAACTTTGATCTTATTCCAACAGGGTCACAGTCAAAGTGGAAGTTCTCTCCTCCCTTCAGAGAAGGTACCTCCTTCTTTGATGGCCCTGTTCTTTCCACTGGGATCTCACTCACAGAAATCTTTCGTTTAGGTCTTCTTTTTTTTTTTTTTCCAAAGTGACTTGGCTTTCCATGCCTACAATACTCTCATGGGCTCTTCAGCCAGATCCGAATGCCTTAAGGGCTGATTCTGAGGCCAGAGTGCTATTTAGGACATCTGCCATTCTATGAGTCTGCTGTGTCTCCTGCTTCCCATGATGGATCGTTCTTGCCCTTTTTTATTCTATCAGTTAGTATTAGCAGACACTAGTCTTGTTTGTGTCATCCCTTTGACTCTTAGACCTATCAGTGTGATCAATTGTGAACTGAAATTGATCACTTGGACTAGTGAGATGGCATTGGTACATGCAATCATGATGGGATTGTATTGGAATCCCCTGGCACATTTCTAACTCCACCATTGTAATGTATAATATATATATATATATATATTTGTGGAGGGGTTGTGTTATAATTTGCTGCCTTTATTTGCTGATTTTTATTTCAATGTACTTCTAACTTTCAAAGTTGAAGGCTGTTTCCGTAACTCAGGTAATCATTTTGAGACATACATTATCCTCCCTGTTACACAGGTTTGTCTATAAGCTTAAAGTCTCTACCAGTTCTAACTTTCTCAGGGCACTAAAAGAACATTTATCAACTGTGACAATTATTCCTTTATTTCACCAGTATTTATGGAACACCATCCTACTATGTACCATTTACATAGCTGATATTATGATATGCAAAGCAGGCGCAAAAATAGAAAATTATAATATAATACACTATATATAGGACACAATGTATGTTATAATATAGTGTAGTGAATGCTATCATGAAATCTAAATAATGCATTCAAATCAGCATCCCTAGCCTAAGTTCAACATGAAGTACAATGTAGGAAAATCAAAGAACTTATCAAAAGAATGTAATTTCTAAACTGAGACATTAAGAAGCAGGAATATGATTGGTGAAATGAATAATCCCAGGCATAAAAAACATCATGGGGAAAAAATCTATGGACAAAACTAAATATTTTATATAACTACAGTATGTCTCTGGATTGAAACAGGAATATATAAGATTTGTCTGAAGTATAAATCAAAACTTTTATGCATTATAAAAATTAAAAAACTAAAAACTTTCAACATTATCTGAAGGCAATGGGGAACCAGGAGTTCAACCTGCAAAGTAGTACAATTAGGTTTGACTTATGACAATTTCATTTGTAGTATGAAGGTACATGTGTAGGGGGAAGACCAAAAGCCAATAGACCAGTGAAAAGTTGCTACAGAAATTCAGAAAATACAAAAAAAAAAAATAGCCTGAATTAAAATAGTGGTGAATTCAAAAGAATTTAGAGAGTAAAATCTGTAGTTAGAAGGTGTGAAATAATGCTGGTTCAGCAGGACACTGTAGTTTATTGATGATGGGGTGAACATTATAGAAAATCAGGAAATGTATAATACATGAGATCCACTTGTGTACAAGCTGTTTGGAGTATCTGTGGGATACCAACATGAAGAAAACTCATCATAGAGTGGAAATGTAGCTTAAAGTAAACCCCAGAGAAAAATCCATAGATTGAAAGGGATTGCAAAGGAAGAGAAGCCCATGAAAGAGACTGAGGCTTAGCCAAAAAATAAGAGAAAAACAAGGAGAATGTAATGTAACAAAATCCAGAGGAAACAAACCTTTAAAAAGAAAGAAGTATGGGGCCAGCGCTGTGGTGCAGCAGGTTAAAGCCCTGGTCTACAGCGCTGGCATCCAATATGGTCACCATTTTGAGTCTGGCTGCTCCCTATAGAATCCAGCTCCCTGCTGATGCACCTGGAAAAGCAGTGGAAGATGGCCCAAGTCCTTGGGCCCTTGCACCCATGTGGGAGAACTGGAAGAAGCTTCCGGCTCCTGGCTCAGATCAGTTCAGCTCTGGCTGTCATGGCCATTTGGGGAGTGAACTAGCAGATTGAAGACCTCTCTCTCTGTGTATCTCTACCTCTCTCTGTGGCTCTTTCAAATAAATAAAACAAATCTCAAAAAAAAAAAACAGTAGACAACAATATATAATACTGTAAAGAAGTCAATAAAATAACTTCAAAGAATCCTCAAAATTTGGCAATATGATCATCTTGGGGAACTGAGCTCCAAAGAAATGGTACTAGAGAGCTGAAGCATGAATGGTAAGTCAAAGAGACTGAGCTGTGACTACTAATTTAAGAAGCTTATCTGTTTAGAGAAGGAGAAAGAGGAACAGCTGGAAAGCAAATGCAAAAAAAAAAAATCACATTTTTTTTTTTTTTGGACTCACAATATAGAAGAAAAAGAAAACTGATAATAAGAGATGCTAGACAATATGGAATGGTAGAAACTGGAGCACCATTTGGGACATTGAGTTTGGGAGGAATACCTCTTATGTTGTGACATGTTAGAAAGATATGTATAAACTATATACAAGTTTGCTCGCTCCTATTCAAGATAGTGTCAGAAGTAAAATAGTTACATTGGGAATGGAAAAAAAGAAACATTACTGGGATATCCAGGAGGCAGAGTATATAGGTCTAGTCACTGATAAGATATCGGTACTTAAATAATGAGTATCTGAAATTAATAACAAAAAGTCTATTCTGGGTGACTTGGAAATCAGGAGAAAAGGCAGACTTCAGTAGGATGATGATAATGGTAAACCTAAGTTGTTATTCTTGAGTTCAGCTGCAAATATGGGAAATGAGAACAGAAATAAAATAGAGGTTAGTGATACCTAGTCTTTAAGCTATTAGCACCAAGAGGTAAGAAACCTATCCAGCTGACTGCCAGCACAGTGCCACTCATAAGATAGAGGTCCCATAGATGCCAGTGGACTCGGGAGCACTGTCATCTAAAGGAATTGTTAAAGGATCCTAAAAGGAAGTGCTTAAAGTCTGGTGTCCCAAAGACCTGCAGAGAAGATATTTTTAAGCCAAAGGAAGTGGACTGTATAGTTGAGTTGAGTAGAAACATCAGTGAAGATGTAGAATGAATGTGTTTGTTAGATAAGACTGTTTCGGCTGGCACTGTGGCTCACTTGGTTAATCCTCCGCTTGCGGCACTGGCATTCCATATGGGTGCGGGTTCTAGTCCTGGTTGCTCTTCTTCCAATCCAGCTCTCTGCTGTGGCCCGGGAGGGCAGTGGAGGATGGCCCAAGTGCTTGGACCCTTGCACCCACATGAGAGACCAGGAAAAAGCACCTGGCTCCTGGCTTCAAATCGGCGCAGCGCTGGCAGTAGCAGCCTTTTGGGGGGGTGAACCAACGGAAGGAAAATCTTTCTCTCTGTCTCTCTCTCTCTCTCGCTCTCTCTCACTGTCTTTAACTCTGCCTGTCAAATAAAAAAAAAAATGACTGTTTCAAACTGTCTAAATAATCACAATTTCAATTTGACAAAATTAGGTTGAGGTACTTTAAGGACAGAATGGAAAAATGAAGAAATACAGAAAATAAACAACTCGTTGAGGAATTTTGTTCACAATTATTTCTACATTGAAAGATAAATTATTGAAAGAATGAAATCATCTATTGATTTTATTGAATCCTGAATATAAATTTGTAAGTGATGAAGAGAAAATAGACTATAGATTAGAATACAGCTAGCAGATATATAAATTTGTTTGTCTAGAGAAAAAGAAAGTGGCCCTGTTAAAGTGGAATAGAAACTAAAATCATCAAATGGGCAAGGGAAAACTTTTGTACTAGTGATAATGGAGAAAGGACTGTGAATGGTAACTTTAAAATGAAAAGGAAATAATATGATCCAGTAGGTCAGGAAAGAGAACAGGACATTTCATAATATGTGACCTAAAATTATTAAATAATTATATAGAATAATGTATAACTTCACTGGCAGTAGAAGCAAAAATTAAGGTCATGATTATACAATGTTGTCTAATTATCAACAGATTTAAAATATTTGCTATCCAAAGATTGACCAGGGACTCAAGAAATTAGTAAACTTGTACAGTATTGGTAAATGGATAAAATGTTTTAAAAACTATCTTATAATATAGGTTACATTATTCAAAATATTTATATTTTGAGATATATTGCCTTTAATTCTCTTAAAATTAATTAAACGTAATACTGAAAACATATCATGTAACAAGTTAATAGATCATACTACAAAACCATTAAAATGCACTTTCCACTATATAGTGTATTTGTTATAAACTAGCTAGAAAATAGTATATGAAAAATACATACATAATACAAAAGCCAGAAAATATTTGCAAAAGGAAAGGCAAGAAAATCCCTTAAAACAGTACCTACTAGTTGGTCGAATAATGAGATATTTTTGTGTGTGTAGATTTTTTCTTAGACATTTTTCTTTTTAAAATGTCTATAATAAGGTTGTGTTGTTTCATAATAAAAAGCTCAACAATTTATTTAAATAGAATCATTGAAACAATATAATTTGAAATAAAGAATCCTATATAAATAGTAGTAAATAGAACATAGCAAAAATCAAAGGAAAACTTTTTTTCTTAGCTTCAGAATACAGGAAATTGACAAAGCGAGACCCAGGGAATAAGGAAAGAACAGTGGACAAAAGAAGGAATATTCTGCAGTCTGAATGATGCTTCTCCTAATATTGAAAGGAAAGGTGTAGTGGACAGTCTGACTAGAAACTAATAACCATTTCAAATAATTGAAATCACCATTATTCTTCCTACACAAAATACTAAAAGCAGGATTTATACAAGTTTCAAAGGAATATCTTAGTCTCCCCTTTTTAGTGATGAAAATAATTTTGAAATGGTTTAGTTGAGACACAATCGCTTCCTCTAGTTATTTCCATCCAACTTCACCATTGTACTTATTCTATTTCTTACTCATGCTGGTCTACCAATCTATGCCCTAAGGATAATATAGTTAACACGAATTGTACCCTCTCCTGTTCACTCTGGAGTTGTTAAGAATTTCGGCTGAGTATAGATGTAAAATCACATAATGTTTATGAAGTGTTATTGCAGTGATGAAGAAAAATTTCCAAAAGTAGTACTTTAAGAAGTGACTGTTGTAAGGATATACTGGGCTCCATGGCCCAGTAGGTTAATCCTCCACTTGTGGCACCAGCATCCCACATGGGTGCTGGTTCTGGTCCTGGTTGCTCCTCTTCCAACCTGGCTCTCTGCTATAGCCTGAGAAAGCAGTAGAAGATGGCTCCAGTCCTTGGGCCCCTGCACCCACATGGGAGACCAGGAAGAAGCACCTGGCTCCTGGCTTCGGATCAGCGCAGCTCCAGCTGTTGCTGCCATCTGGGGAGTGAACCAATGGAAGGAAGACCTTTCTTGCCGTCTCTCCCTCTCACTGTCTGTAACTCTACCTCTCAAATAAAATAAAATCTTTTAAAAAAAGATACACCACTCTTTTAAAAGAAGTTTATGTATTCATTTGCCAGGCAGAGAGACACAACAGGACATACATGAGAGGGAGGGAGGGGGAAGGAAGAAGGAAGGGAGAAAAGAGCATAGGAAAGAAAAGAAAGAGAGAGAGGGAACTCCCATTTAGTAGTTCACTCTCCAAATGCCTTCAATGGCCAGGGTACTAAAGACAGGAGCCTGGAACACCATGCTTTCCACGTAGGAGGCAGGAACCCAAACACTTGAACCATCATTGCTGCCTCCCAGGGTCTACACTGGAAGGAAGCTAGAATGAGGATCCAGGGCTGAGAATTGAACCCAGACATTGGGATGTAGGAAGTGAACATCCTAACTGCTAGGCTGAGTGCTTGCTCTCATCATTTTTAAAGGCAGAAGGAGATTACTTATTACCATTCAACTTGAAGTATACTTGTTGCAAAAGAATTCCCTCCAAATCAAGAGTAAATAAAATTATAGCCTTGGGCTCAGCTGATCATGAAGACACTGAATTCCTACCGTTTTCTGCTACTGCGCTACTGGGTTCAGCATCTGGTCTGGTTTGCCAAGAAAGACAAGTCACCAGCTGGGGCTTTGGTAAAGAAGAGACTTAATGCTGTGCAGTACCTGAGTATGGCAGCCCCACATCTTCCTTTTGAGTCTCTGTTTGCCTATAAGGTAAATTTTCTTGGTGTCTGGTTTATGGTTTCAGTGGTGAGCCCTTGCACGTGAAGTAATTACTCCTCCAAATAAAGCAATTATAAAGGGGTTGGCTGATGTATAGCATTTAAGAGCTATGATATTTTAGAACCATAAGTAATGTAAGAAGTACTAGGAACTTTACTAAATAACATGGCATGTAGAGAAACAAAATGTCTTAATTTTTAGCTGTCCTGAAAACTAGTACCAGAGTTTTACTAGATTGAAAATTAGAGTTGTTTCACTACTAACAAAAGCAACTTTTAAGAAAAAAAGGCAATTTAGATGCATCATCTTTGACATATTCAGAATGACACATGCTAAGCCTATATGTACATTTATGAGTGTGTATATGTACATACACCAGGCATTCCAAATAGACTTTGTCCTGTGCTTTTTTTCAAAATTACAAATATATTGATGTTTTATGTATAGACATCTATAGTGAAATAATATTTCAAATTAATACATGGACGTTCGAAATATCAGGTTTTAAAATAAAAAATTTTCTGAGTATGATTACCATGAGTTTGTTTTCAGGATATGACTCCCTCTGATGTACCTAACCTCCAAATATGCTGATAACACCAGGAAAGACATAGAATAAAAGATAAGTCCAAAAAACAAAAACAAAACAAAACAAAAGATCAAGTCCATGGAGGAAGACTCTATAACACCTTATCTTAGGTGTAATTATAGCAGATGTAGTAATGATATAGCAGCAATGTCTGCAGTTTAAAAAAATAGTAATTTTAATATTTGAATATCAAGGTTGAATATTTACTTTTTCCTTTTGTTTTAATATTTTTACTTTTATGTTTGTTACTGTATTTCTTACCTGAATGATTTTTATACTGTGTATTTTTCCATACCCTTCTTTCTTGTTGAGCTTTCTCCCATCCTTAGATGTTCTGCCCCTAGTATAGTTTCCCTGAAACTTAATGTAAATTACATTTCTAGCTTAAAATATATTAGCTAACACAAGTAAAATTAAAATACCATCTCAAGTATAATTTATAAATTCTATATAGGGATAAGCCTATTATAAAAATAATTAGATATAAAATTAAGCCTAATTTTAAATCATATGTGTTGTCTTTTAACTCTGTTGCGTATCTTTTTAAATACAGAATGTTTTCATTTTTATAGTTCCTCTTCTATTTTCTTTTGTTGGCCATGTAATATAAAGGCTATGTCAAATGAATCATTGCCAACACACACACACACAAAAAAAACCTAAAAACTCATGATAACAAACAGAGTTTTTATTATTAGAAAACTAACTCTGAACTTTCTAATTAAAAACAAACCCTATAAAATGGTAGTTCAATTAAAACATTTCCTTTTTTTTCTAAATAGGTGAGTTTAAACTCAAGCAGGCAAAGTACCTAATTTGTACATAATTGACACTAACTTCTTACAAATGATTCCACTCCAAGGAATTTGCTATTTTTGTTCTTTCCTATGATAAAATTTTTAGCTTACACTGAGCAGAATGGATAACATTTGATTCCATTAAATACAAATAATCATGCCATCTTTTTTCCCCAGGTAAAGAAGACTCTATCTATGAAGATACAACTGCAAATGAAAAATTAGAAAGGAGGAGAGAATATACATACCAATGGCTTCACACACAAGTTGGGGTTCATGAAACAACTAGTTCCAGAAATATGAAATGGTGAGGTCATTTCCTTTAAATTAGATTTTTGTATTGTAAACACATCCTGAAAAGTGAAACCTAGGTTAATTATACCAAAACAAACATGACTTCATAGCCAAAGGCCAATACACCAGGTTGTCAGGTTATCAAAAGGGCTTTTTATTATTTTTTTTTCATTTATTAAACTTTTATTTAATGAATATAAATTTCCAAAGTACAGCTTATGGGTTACAATGGCTTCCCCCCTCCCATAACTTCCCTCCCGCCCGCAACCCTCCCCTTTCCCGCTCCCTTTCCCCTTCCATTCATGTAAAGATTCATTTTCAATTCTCTTTGTATACAGAAGATCAGTTTAGTATATATTAGGTAAAGATTTCAACATTTTGCCCATATAGCAACATAAAGTGAAAAAACTACCATTGGATTACTAATTATAGCATTAAATAGCAATGTACAGCACATTAAAGACAGAGAACCTACATAATTTTTTTTTCAAATTAATTAATTTTCTATGCCATTTCCATTTTAACACCAGGTTGTTTTTTTTTTCATTTCCAATTCTCTTTATATACAGAAGATCACTTCAGTATATAATTAGTAAAGACCTCATCAGTTTGTGCCCACACAGAAACGCAAAGTATAAAAATACTGTTTCAGTACTAGTTATAGCATCACTTGGCTTTAGACGACACATTAGGGACAGATCCCACATGGGGTGTAAGTACACAGTGACTCCTGTTGCTGATTTAACAATTTGACATTCCTGTTCATGGCGTCAGTAATCTCCCTAGGCTCTAGTCATGAGTTGCCAGGGCTATGGAAGCCTTTAGAGTTCGCTGACTTTGATCTTATTCCGATAGGGTCATAGTCAAAGTGGAAGTTCTCTCCTCCCTTCAGAGAAGGGTACCTCCTTCTTTGATGGCCCCGTTCTTTCCACTGGGATCTCACTCACAGAGATCATTCATTTAGGTCTTTTTTTTTTTTCCATGATATCTTGGCTTTCCATACCTGCTATACTCTCATGGGCTCTTCAGCCAGATCCGAATGCCTTGAGGGCTGATTCTGAGGCCAGAGTGTTGTTTAGGACATCTGCCATTCTATGAGTCTGCTGTGTATCCCACTTCCCATGTTGGATCTTTCTCTCCCTTTTTGATTCTATCAGTTAGTATTAGCAGATACTTGTCTTGTTTGTGTGATCTCTTTGACTCTTAGAGCTATCAGAGCTATCAATTGTGAGCTGAAATTGATCACTTGGACTAGTGCGATGGCATTGGTACATGCCATCTTGATGGGATTGTGTTGGAATCCCCTGGCACATTTCTAACTCAACCATTTGCAGCCAGTCCGATTGAGCATGTTCCAAATTGTTCATCATCGCTCTTTATATTTTTCATTCTAAGATTTATTTGGGACTAATTCTATTCTGTAATCCTAAAAACCAACAGATGAACCATATGAATGACACTACTGTGTAAAGTAAATTTGTATAGCATCCATTAACTGTTTCTAAATATCATATATAGAATAGGTTGTATTTCACTTTATTTTATTTTGTGTACATTTACAAATTTGGCAGTTGAAATTATAATTCAATGCTGAGCTATCTTTTACCAGTTGTGTAATTAATTTTCAATGATTCCCCAAATCTTCCATTTGCACTACTTTATAATGAAATAATGTTTAATTTTAAACCACATATATATTGATTGATTGATTGATTTGAAAGACAAAGAATCAGAGGGGGAGAGCCAGAGAGAGAAGTTTCCATCTGCTGCTTCACTGTCAAAATAAATGACTGCAATAGCCAGAGCTGGGCCAAGTAGAAGTCAGGACCCAGGAACTCCATCTGGGTCTTCAACATGGGTGACAGAGGCCCAAGCATTTGGGACATCATCTACTTTCTTCCCAGGTACATTAGCCAGAAACTGGATAGGAAGCAGAGCAGCAAAGACTGGAACCAGCACTGGATAGGGAATGCCAGCCTCACAAATGGAGATTTAATCTGCTGCGCCACAACACTGGCCCTATAGTTCAGCTAGAAAGTTGAAGATAGTTTTATATCCCCTACCAACAAACAGAGGGCCATAAACCTAATAGGTACTCAATTAATTTCTATTACATTAATGTGTTCCATTGCTAGGGATGCCCATAATCAAATACCACAAATCATGTGTTTTAGGCAACAAAAATTTATATTCTCACAGGACTAAAGGCTAGACGTTCAAGACCAAACAGTCACTAGATTTTCTCTCTTTAGATGCCTCTGTCCTAGGTTTGCAGATTGCTCCTTCCAACTGTGTCCTCACATGGTCATCCTTTAGTCTGTGTTGCCTGTGTTCTAAGCTTGTCTTCATATAAGGATACAGTTATATTGAATTAGAATACAACTGCATAATTTTATTTATATTAATTGCCTCTTTCAAAGCCCTATGTCTGAAGACAGCCACATTCTGAGGATTAAGACTTAACATAAATTTGAAGGGACACAATTCAGTCCATATCACTGTGTTATAAAGTATATGTCTGTACTGAACCAAAATTTTAAGGAAATTTAAGGTAAGAGATGGGATTTTGACATAGATCTTCCATATTTCCTTTTTTTAACTCCATATTTCCATAAAAAAGTGCATAAATGTTCTGTTGTGGGCATTTATTAAATATGTAAACCACTATTGAATCCAAAAATGAGAACATTTTATACATATTTCATGGCATTGTGGTTGTTAAATAACAAAGGCAAAAACAAAATCCTAGAAGTAATACGTTAAAACTTAAGTAAAGGCTGGGGCTGCTGGGGGGCAGCGGGTTAAGCCACCATTTGCAGTGCCTGCAGTGCCAGCATCACTATGGGCACAGGTTCAAATCCTGGCTGCTCCATTTCTGATTCAGCTCCATGCTAATGCACCTGGGAAAGCACTTGTGTCCCTGAACCCATGTGGGAGACCCAGAAGAAGCTCTTGGCTCCTGGTTTTGGCCTGGGCCAGCCTCAGCTGTTGCAACCATTTGAGCAATGACCAAGCAGATGGAAGATCTCTCTCTCTCTGTAACACTTTCAAATAAATAAATATTTTTAAAAAGACAGCTAAGAAATAGAAGTAAATAAAACATTGTATTATAGTGACTCACTATCATTAGTTCTTTCACATTTTATTCTTTGTATATTTATGCTTGACAAAGAAGAGTAATATCAAAATTTAGAAATTGAAATATTATGTTAAATTGAATTAAAAATAACTATGGAAAGTTGTATATTTGTACTTAGCTTTCTTTTTAATGTAAGGTAAGAAAACTATTATTTACCTTTTTTAAATAAGGGGACTTCAAAAAGATTGTGTATATGAAATGAAAAGATGTTTATGCTGGTCTAAAAATTTTGAAATCTGCATGGTTTTTTCATAATAAGCATTTTCTATAGAATTTTGAAATATAATCATAAATAACTGATTTGTCCCAAACTTTTCATTTGGGAATTTCTCTCTTATTCTTCTTGCACATTTATATTATTATGTTTTCTGTTTTGAATCACAATGCAGCAGTCACTTCTTGCCTGAGTTAGATCCAGATGTACTCAATGGTGGAAGAGTTCAACTTATGGTAAGAAATGTGTTTAAAGCTATAGAAAAATGTTGTCAACACAGGTGCTCAATAAATTACACTTGCAAGTATGCCCAAAATTAGTTTAAATTGTGGAAATATCAGAACTATATTTGAGGTAATCTCAAAATACCATGTGTTAAAATAATAACATGTTTTCTTGATCTGTCATAAAACCTTGCAATATGATATTGCTTTAAAATATTAATTTTGTATGATGGATGTAAAAATATTAGCATGCTACCATTTTAAACTAAAATTACTATGGGTGAGAAATCATTAGTTACATTATTTTCTTGAATATTTTGAAAGTGTAGAATTTATAGACTCTACTTGAAAGAACAAACTACCTTCCAAACTCAGAAAATCAAACTGTGTGAAAAATTAACAAGTAATTGTGAGCTTAACTAGTCTAAGTAGTAAGGTATAAGTTACTAAAGCTTTAGGGACAATGAGGTTGTAAACATAGTGACAAGAGTATAGAGTCTGATAGTATAAATGTATGTGGATTGCTAAAGTCAATTGTACTATATGGTATTAGAAGAAAGACAATGTTGTCAGAAGGAGACTGGCCAAACTGGAGTCTAAAAAAATGGACCCACCACAGAAGAAATTTCCAGTGTGTTTCCCGAAAAGTCCAAAGAATACAACACACTGACCACTAACAGAAGTGTGGAACCTCCTTGGCAGGTAAAAATGTATATATCAGATGACCTAACTTTGAAAGAATGTCCATTTATGTCAACCAAAACCTCTTTCCCATTTATCAGTAAAACTGATTATGATTCATTTTTTCATGAAGAACTTCATATAAAAAGATAGTGTAATTTCTGGTGAAACTGAGAATTGTGGTTTCCAGTACAGTTATGTTCATCATTTTCATAAACAGTTCATTCAAATAGTTTTCCTAAATAAAGAGCAAAACCTAGGGTAGTAGTTGGCTTAAATTCATGTGTTTATTAAAATATTTTTGGAACATCTGTTAAGATTTTAAATAATCAGTAAATTATTTTGCATTTTTGTAGAGACTGGCAGATTAATATGCAGGTTAGTCTAGGAAAATTTAAACTTAACACTGTTAACACCACATTAAAAGAAAGATTTGTTTTATTGAAAGGCGGAATTATGAAGCAGGGTTGTGGGTGGGTACAGAGAGAAAGAGATCTTCCATCCACTGATTCACTCCCAAAAAGGCTGCAATGGCCAGGGTGAATCCAGCTAGGAGCTTCAAGGTCTCCTATATAGGTTTCAGGGGCCCAAGCACTTGGGCCATCCTCTGCTGCTTTCCTAAGCACAGTAGCAGGAAGCTGGATGGGAAGCAGAGCATCCAGGACTTGAACAGGAGCCCATATAGGATGCCAGGACTGTAAGTGGTAGCCTAACCTGTTCCACTACAGCACTGGCCCCCAACATACGTAGTATTGACTAATACTTTGCCACAGATTGGTAAATGAAATGATATTATATTTAATTACTATACAAGTAAGAATGAATGAAAATATACTGGATAGATTACTGATCAAGTTGATTGTATGAGATTAATTTTAGACATTAATTTTCTTTTTCCAGATCCCTTTATATTCTATAATATGCAAATACAGGAGAAATAAATTTCAATTATAAATGCTTTTTTTGGTGTTGAAGAGATACAAGTGAACACAAAAGCAAAGTAAATGCAAGTGAATTAGGAATGCACGTGTGTGTGTGTGTGTGTGTGTTTGCAAGAGGGGAGTAGGACACAGGGGAAAGAATCAATGGCTTATATTAGAAGGATGCTGATTTGACTAACAATCCAGAATATAAATCTTAGAGAGTAATCTGGAATGAAACACACCTCCCCATTTATGCCAACCAACTAGTGGCAAATAAATATGTAACTGCAACCAGGCTATAGTTGTTTTGTTTGTTTGTTTGTTTGTTTGTTTGGACAGGCAGAGTGGACAGTGAGAGAGAGAGAGACAGAGAGAAAGGTCTTCCTTTGCCGTTGGTTCACCCACCAATGGCCGCTGCAGCCGATGCACAGCGCTGATCTGAATGAAGCCAGAAACCAGGTGCTTCTCCTGGTCTCCCATGCAGGTGCAGGGCCCAAGGACGTGGGCCATCCTCCACTGCACTCCCGGGCCAGAGCAGAGAGCTGGACTGGAAGAGGAGCAACCGGGACAGAATCCGGCACCCTGACCGGGACTAGAACCCGGTATGCCGATGCCGCAGCCGGAGGATTAGCCTATTGAGCCGCAGCGCCAGCCAGAAACAAGAAGTTCTAAAAGACTATATTGATTTCTTAATAACTGGAATAAATATATCATTCAGGATACTCTACTAAGTTTCAATAAAACAGATAGAATAAGACATTATCATGCATTCAACTTCTGGATTTTGAGAAAGCTAGTAAATTTGTCTTCTCAGCAAGAGTAAAGCATATCACAATGAAGACAGAGGTTAGAAAAATTAAAGTACAATATTTTCCTTACATAAAAAATCAGAAGACATGTCAAAGATACAAGGATGATTATGTTATTATTTGAATTAAATATATATTCCCCCAAATTCCAGGACCTGCACAGAACAGTTATAATTACATACTCTATGGAACATACTATGAGATTTTGATCCTTGAGTGCAAGAAGTTATTTCAAAATGAGATTTTAAATTTGAGTGCAGGAAGTTATTTCAAGAGCAACACCCAGGAAAGGAAATAAGCAAGACCTAGCAGAGGGAGAAAATGAACTCCAATAGAGATACAGCAGAGCAAGTGAGTTCTGGGAATGAGAAGGCCTTTTTGAGTTGTCTCAGCTTGAGGCAAGAGGTCAGGCTTCTATTACTGCACCTTCTCAGGAAAAGGTGTGACTTGGACAAAGCACCTCTCGTTGGTCTCCAGAGAGATTTTAATCTGAGAGCCACCATGCTACAACTTCTCCAGAAGTGGAAGTCTCTGACTCATTGGTAAACATGTTCTAGTTGAGGAAAGAGAGTAAGTTCACTACTCATGGATGAAAAACTTGATAGGTAAAATCTGGCAGTTATCCCCCAAATAAATGTGCACATTGTTAAAAATTCCAAACAATATTGTAGCTGATATCTTAGGAACATGACAAATATCATTCTAAAATGTGTGTTGAGAAATCAAAACCTGATAATATATGTCAACATTGAATAAGAGAATCAAGTTACATAATGAGCTATAAAGACTTTGTAGAGAACTAAAGTAAAATTTATGCTACTGGCATACAGTGGAAATGCATGGTTAGTTCAGGATTGACCTGTGACTATATTGGAATAAGGATAGGACGGTTTAGATTGTTTAGCAAATGACATTCATCAAATGACATTATGGAAAAGAAAAACACAGGAGTATATATAGACCAACACACCCTTTCTGATAGTGGATAGAATTTAGAAGATTTGAAGACATAAATATGAAAGGTAAAGCTGTAACAAATAAAATAAAATAGCAAATAATATATTTTCAACTTAGGATATACTCCAAACCATATAGCAAAAAATGTAATTGACTTTGATCAGTTTAATACTTTCCTAATGAAAAATTTATAGAAAAGGTTGACAGAAACATTACAAACATGGAGAAACTGGTTTTAGTGCCTAAAACTTATAAGAGCTTAATATCTAAATATAAAAAGATCTCTCACAGATGATTAATATAAATCAGGTAACCCAATGAATACATTAATAAAGCGCCGTGGCTTAACAGGCTAATCCTCTGCCTTGTGGCGCTGGCACACCGGGTTCTAGTCCCGGTTGGGGCACCGGATTCTATCCCAGTTGCCCCTCTTCCAGGCCAGCTCTCTGCTATGGCCCGGGAAGGCAGTGGAGGATTGCCCAAGTGCTTGTGCCCTGCACCCGCATGGGAGACCAGAAGCGCCTGGCTCCTGGCTTCGGATCAGCACAATGCGCCGGCCGCAGCAGCCATTGGAGGGTGAACCAACAGCAAAAAGGAAGACCTTTCTGTCTCTCTCTCTCACTATCCACTCTACCTGTCAAAAAAATAAAAAATTAAAAAAAAAAAAAAAAAAGCCGGCACCGAGGCTTAACAGACTAATCCTCTGCCTTGCGGCGCCAGCACACCGGGTTCTAGTCCCGGTTGGGATGCCGGATTCTATTCCAGTTGCCCCTCTTCCAGGCCAGCTCTCTGCTATGGCCCGAGAAGGCAGTGGAGGATGGCCCAAGTGCTTGTGCCCTGCACCCCATGGGAAACCAGGAGAAGCACCTGGCTCCTGGCTTTGGGTCAGCACAAAGCGCCAGCTGCAGCGGCCATTGGAGGGTGAACCAACGGCAAAAAGGAAGACCTTTCTCTCTGTCTCTCTCTCTCACTATCCACTCTGCCTGTCAAAAAAAAAAAAAAAATCAGGTAACCCAATGAATACATTAATAAAGTACAGGGACCGGCACTGTGGCATAGTGGGTTAATGCCCTGGCCTGAAGCACCGGCATCCCATATGGGCGCTGGTTCAAGAACCGGCTGCACCACTTCTGATCCTGCTCTCTGCTATGGCCTGGGAAAGCAGTAGAAGATGGCCCAAGTCCTTGGGCCCCTGCACCCGTGTGGGAGATCCAGAGGAAGCTCCTGGCTCCTGGCTTTGGATCGGCACAGCTCTGGCCGTTGTGGCCAATTGGGGAGTGAATCATCGTATGGAAGACCTCTCTCTCTCTCTGCCTTTCCTCTCTGTGTAACTCTGACTTTCAAATAAATAAATAAATTTTTAAAAAAGAAAGTATAAATAAGAAGTCCAGAGAATTGATGCTTAAAAATATAAATGTACATGAAGACATGATCAGTCTAGGTGAGAGGTATGAAAATGGAGAGTAAGAAGTCTCATGACTATTGTATTCATTAGAATTGGGAAAAAAAGAAAACTAGGTTTTGGAAAATTCTGTTGACAACTTAGAAATTCTTTTTTTTTTTTTTTGACAGGCAGAGTGGACAGTGAGAGAGAGAGAGAGACAGAGAGAAAGGTCTTCCTTTGCCTTTGGTTCACCCCTCAATAGCTGATCCGAAGCCAGGAGCCAGGTGCTTCTCCTGGTCTCCCATGTGGGTGCAGGGCCCAAGGACTCCACTGCATTCCCGGGCCACAGCAGAGAGCTGGACTGGAAGAGGAGCAACCGGGACAGAATCCAGTGCCCCGAATGGGACTAGAACCCTGTGTGCTGGTGCCGCAGGCTGAGGATTAGCCTAGTGAGCCGCGGTGCCGGCCAAGTTTGAAATTCTTAAAGCTAATGAAACTAAAAGCTGGTGCAGTCTTCTAGGGAAAAAAAAAAAAAAAAACATGTTAGTGTTAATTAAAGTAGGTCTTCGCTTGCCCTATTACTTTTCATGCCCAATCTTGCATAGAGCCATCAAAGAATATATACCAAGAAGTTCCTAATATAATTTACATAGAGTTAGAGGCTAATCTGTGTGCTCTTCATTAAGGAAATGAGTAAGAAAAACTTGTTTGAGGGCCAGTGCTGTGGCGCAGCAGGTTAGCATCGTGACCTGCAGCACTGGCATCCCATATGGGCGTCAGTTAGAGACTGGGCTGTTTCACTTCTGATCCAGCTCTCTGCTATGACCTGGGAAAGCAGTAGAAGATGGCCTAAGTCCTTGAGCCCCTGTACCCATGTGGGAGACCTGGAGGAAGCTCCTGGCTCCTGGCTTCGGATCAGCACAGCTCCAGCCATTGCGGCCAATTGGGGAGTGAACCATCGGATAGAAGACCTCTCTCTCTCTGTCTTTCCTCTGTGTAACTCTGACTTTCAAATAAATAAATCTTTAAAAAAAAAAGAAAAACTTGTTTGACCTATATTTAATAAGCAGGAGGAACAAACTAAAACTATGCAAAAATAGAAACATTTCAAAAATATAATACTGAGTTTTAAATTAGTAAACATAACTTCAAATTTATATGTATATTTCAAAAATTTCTTTTCTCTGGGCTATGTATAGAAATTTCATTTCTATAGGCTATGTATATTCTATAGGCTATATTCTATGTATATTCTTTTCTCTAGACTGTTTGTGGCAAACTAGCCTTTCTAAAGGAACTATTTTTTTTTAATATAAAACTGGATAAAATATATCAAGCAATTGTTTTCCTGTGCTAAAAAACAGGCAGCACAGGTCTATTATCATTGAAATAAATCAAACACAAAAATTGAGTTTTACAATCACACCAGTTAACAGCCTGGAAATACTTTCTAGAGTCCAGCACCAGGAGGAGTGAGCCCAAAAAGAACACTGTGGTTTCACTAGCCAGGAAGAGCGATAACAGTTTTCAGAGTTGCTGAGGTAGCTAGTATTTCCAGGGCAAAGACTATCTGGTATTTCCAGAGAAAGGACTGAAAATTTGGCATAGATGTCTTCTTAAGTATTTGACAAAATAATCAGCTCCATATGTATGACAGTGAAACTGAAGTCCAGAAGAGAAAGTCTACATGGAATATAGGACTTGAACAGGGATTCTGCAGATCACACTAAGCTGATAAGCACGGGAATTCTGATCCTCCATAGTAGGAAACGAACTGAGGCATTTAGTTAAAATCACATAAAGATCAGCTTTAAAGGCAGACTACTCTAGGTCTATAGAAGCAAATGTAAAACTCAAAATGATTAAGTTAATCAATAAGTAAATAAATTGTCTGCCAGAATAAAAACCAACATAGTTTAGGGTGGTAGCAAAATCTAGCTATGCAAGAAGTAGCATCATAATATCCAGTATTCAATGAAAAGGAAAAGTTGCTAGACCTACACAGAAGCATGAATATGTGTCCGAAAACCAAAGAAAAATCAAAGTTACCACTAGAAACATAAAGTAATAATATAAAAGTTACAATTTGCAGACAAGAACCTGAAATGTTATTAGAAGTATGTTCAGAAATTTAAATGTTACTAAACAGGTTGGGATAGGAGGAGCAGTAGAGGAACATTGTGGTGGAGAGAGCTAAATTGTTATTCAGAGTGCCAGGGGTCAAGTCCTATCTCTGCTTCCTTCCCATCCCTCTTCCTGATAATGTGCCTGCTCGGCAACAGATATTGGCCCAAGTACTTGGGTTCTTGCAACCCACGTGGCAAACCCAGGTGGAGTTCCTGGCACCTGGATTTGGCCTCCTGGTGCCTTGGCTATTGAGGGCTTCTGGGGAGTTAACTAGAGTGCCTTTCTCTATTTCTCTCTCTCTCTCTCTCTCTCTCTCTGCCTTCAAATATTAATATATGGGGGGAAAAAAAGCAATGCATGGGAATCCCAGTAGAGACAAGGAAACTTAAAAAATAGAATGAGCCGGCACTGTGGCATAGTAAGCTAAGCCTCCGCCTGTGGTGCCAGCATCCCATATGGGCGCCAGTTCGTGTCATGGCTGCTCCTCTTCTGATCCAGCTCTCTGCTTGTGGCCTGGAAGTGCAGTAGAAGATGGCCCAAGTGCTTGGGCCTGCACCCACATGAGAGACCTGGAAGAACCTCCTAGCTTCTGGCTTCGGATCTGCCCAGCTCCAGACTTTGTGGCCATTTGGAGAGTGAACCAGTGTTAGAAGATCTTTCTCTTTGTCTCTCCCTCTATCTGTCTGTAACTGTACCTCTCAGATAAATAAATAAAATCTTTATAAAATACAATGAAATAAAAATCTAGAACTGAGAAAAAGCTTTAATTGAAAATATTCACAGGATAATCAATGTTAGAAAATATGAGTACTTGAAGACATAAGAAACAGCAGAGGAAAAAATGGCTTTGAAAAGCAGTTTGATTTATGAGATAATATCAAATAATCTAACATATACATATGTATATGTATATAAATTGAATTTCTGAAAGATTGTGCCTGAAAAATTTGTGAAAAATACTCAATATTTTCCAAATTTCATGAAAAATGTAAAACATACTGAAAAAGTTCACTGTACACAGCAAAATTACACCTAGGCACATCACAACTGCTGAAAACCAAAAATAAAGAAATGAAATTTTTTAAAAAACAGTGAACAATGCATTGTATACAAAAGACCATTGATAAGAATTATTGATGACTGTGTATCAAAATATTTAAATCCAATATCTTCAAGTGCTGAAAGAAAAATAAATTATCAAAATTCAAATCTATACTCAGTGAAAATATAACTAATCCATTACATTAAAAGGGAAAAAATTATCTCAATACATGTGGAAAAGATCTTTCACAGAAATAAGCACTTGTGTATGGCAAAAATTCTTACAAAATTAGGAACAGAGAAAACTTCCTCAATATCAAATCAATGAAATAAGGAAAGTAAGAAGACTCGTACAACCTGATTCCAACCTTTATATAAAGCCCCAGTAATCAAAATAATTTTCCATTTACATAAAGATAAAAAAAATCTACAATATGGAGAAAAATATGGAAAATAATACAATGTGGAAAAGAGTGTGGAGTCCAGAAAAATATCCATATTTACAAGATCAATTGATTTTCTATAAAGTACCAAAGCAATTCAAAGAGGGAAAGAACAATGAAGTTACCTCCATGAAAAAAAAAATGAAACTTCAATCCTACTTATACTTTATACAAATATGAATTTGAGTTGAATTATGGGCTTAACTGTTAAAGCTAAAATTATCAAGCTTCTTCGAGAAAGCCTAGTAAGATAACTGCACCAAGCTTTGGTAGGCAGATTTCTTAGAACACACACAAAACAAAAACAAAAAATAATGTAAATTGTACTTCAGCTTTAAAAGCATTCACCCTTAGAATACATTAGTCAAAAAATAAAATGAAATGAAAAATGAAACCATATGGAAAGATGTTCAGCATTATTAATTACCTGGGTGATAATTAAAGTCACTATGTGATGCACCTATTATAATGGGTAAAATAAAGATGAATGAAATTGTCAAGTGCTGACATGTATGCAGAACAAGTGGATCACTCATTGATTGCTGGTGAGAGTGGTACAGCTGCTCTGGGAAAAAACAAATCTGTCAGTTTCTCAAAAAGTTAAATATGCACTTAACATATGACCTAAGAATCCTGCTACTGGGCCTTTTTCCTAGAAAAAATGAAGTTTCATTCAAACAAAAAACAGCATGCACTTGTTCATAGCAGTTTTATTTACATTGACTAAAATCTAAACACAACCAAAATGTCATTCAGTAGACGAAAGGCTAAATAAATGGTGACATCCATTCCATGGATACACATAAAACACAAAGAAATAAAAACTCAATAAGCTTGAAAATCATTGATAAAACAAAGACTTCAGTGGATCTCAAGAACGTTATGTTGAGTGAAAAGAGCCACGGAAAGGCTACTTACTGTATAGATTCACTCACTAACATTTTTCAAAATCGAGAACACATCTGTAGCTGCCAGTAGTTATGCTGAGGAGTAGAGCAGGGGACATTTTGGGGAGGTGATTCTACCAGTGGCTATATGAATTTACATGTATAATAAAATTTCACAGAACTATTAATATATTAGTGCAATTGAAAACTAGAAAAATTTCCAATAAGAGCTGTAATTTAGTAATAGTATTGCATTGTCAGTTTCTGGTTGTGTTCATCATACTTTGGTTACGTAAAACATTTAGGTAGTCTGTGTGTAGGGTGCACAGGAAATGTAAAGTACAACTATTTTCTTTTTTTTTCTTTTTTTATAGGATTTTTAATTTTTGAAATGTGAAAACAAAAATTGTGAAAATAATTGAATTTCTTATTTTAGATCTGTGTATTTTAGTGCACATAAATTATATCTCTATTTCTTTTAAATATTTATAGTGCCTTTCCCACCCACATAGGCTTTGTTATGTAAGCAAAGTAATTTGTGCAATAGTGATGATGTATTATGAATGGAAAGGTAGACGTAACTCAGCTCTCTGGAAAGGAATTTCAGATGATTTTTTAAAATCACCCATATGGCCGGCGCCGCGGCTCACTAGGCTAATCCTCCGCCTTGCGGCGCCGGCACACCGGGTTCTAGTCCCAGTCGGGGCACTGATCCTGTCCCGGTTGCCCCTCTTCCAGGCCAGCTCTCTGCTGTGGTCAGGGAGTACAGTGGAGGATGGCCCAAGTGCTTGGGCCCTGCACCCCATGGGAGACCAGGATAAGCACCTGGCTCCTGCCATCGGATCAGCGTGGTGCGCCGGCCGCAGCGCGCTACCGCGGCGGCCACTGGAGGGTGAACCAACGGCAAAAGGAAGACCTTTCTCTCTGTCTCTCTCTCACTGTCCACTCTGCCTGTCAAAAAATAAATAAATAAATAAAATTTAAAAAAATAAAAAATAAAATCACCCATATGTCTAAAAATAATACAAATGATGATGTGTAAGCTTAGACATTTGTATTAATTTTAAATTTGCAAATTATTCAAACAGTTAAAGTGAATGACCTAATCCCAGATCTTATAGATACAATGTATAATGAAAAAAGTTACAGAAAAGTGATCCCATTTATTTATATTAATTTTGAAAATAATATAGTGGTAAGACACCCAAATCTCAGATCAGAGTACCTGGGTTCAATTCCTGGCCCTGGCCTCAGACTCCAACTTGCTAATGAAAGCCCCCGGAAGTTAGCATCGATGACTCAAGGAATTGAGTTCTGCCCTACAGGTGGGAGACCTGGATTGCATTTTAGCTCCTGGCTTCTGCCAGGTCCCGCCCCATTGCAGGCATCTGGGGAGAAAACCAAGGGATGGGAGCTCTCATATAATATGGTAAATAGCTAAACCAGTAATATAGTCATTTATTACCATCACATTTTATGGACAGTATATATTTATGTTGCTGTACTTTAACTACTGGCAAGACAGATTTGTTTACAGCAACACCACCACAATAATGTGTGTCTTATAATGTTTTAACAGTTACATCAATACTACATTGTGAAACAATAAGAATTTTGAACAATATGAAACTTTGAGCTTCAGTATAATTATATATACCATCCATCATTGTAACATCATTATACAATGTATGATTTCACTCAAAAAATTGTAACGCATATATGTAGAAAACTATGAGGTAATATATATAAAGAAACTTCCTCTTTAAGACATTTTATTTCTCTATAAAAAAAAAAAAGCTGGGGGCCAGCACTGTGGCATAATGGATAAAGCTGCCACCTGCAGTCCCAGCATCCCTTATGGGCACCGATTCAAGCCCCTACTGCTCCAATTCTGCTCCAACTCTCTGCTATGGCCTGAGAAAACAGTAGAAGATTGCCCAAGTCCTTGGGCCTCTGCACCCACATGGGAGACCTGGAAGAAGCTCCTGGCTCCTGGCTCCTGGCTCCTGGCTCCTGGCTCCTGGCTTCGGCTTGGCCCAGCCCTGGCCATTGCAACCATTTAGGGAGTGAACCAGCAGATGGAAGACTTTCTTTGCCTTTGCCTCTCTGTAACTCTGTCTTTCAAATGAATAAATAAATCTTGTTTCAAAAAAAAACTAAGTAATAAGTACATAGGAACTTGTTTTTAATATGTATTACATGGCATATCTTTGTTTCCAAAAAATGCAAAACTTTTAAAATAAATAATAAAATCTTACTTATGAAAATACAGAAAAGAGGAAGTTCTTGTTTATTATTAAGTGAGAAAATAGCTACTTCTAATTAAGTTGCCAAGGTTACAGATTAATTAGAAAACAGTTGCATAGAGAGTCCTTCCAAAATTCACACACCTCATTTCACTGGGAAATGTAAGAAAACTACAAACCTCATATGTAAGTCTATAAATGGGCCATATTCGGAAACCAAAAACCTGGAAGCACTTTGCATAATTACTGATCAGTAAATATTTTTGTTGCTACAGTTAGAGAATTATTATATGACATTAATTTGAGAATGTTTATTGCATTATACCCATAGAAAATATTTCATATTGTTGTGCTTTACAACTTAACTTTTATTTTTGTAGAATAAGTATTGAATGTATGATTAGGTGTTTGTTTTAATATGTGCTGTTTAGTAGCAGTGGGTGTTTACCAGTTAAGTGTGCACCTGCAGCTTTTAAGAATGATCAGCTCTTTGAATCCAAGCGTTCTGCCTTTACAGATTTGACAGCTATGAGTTGAAAATGTTTGAATAAAAAACTGTATTTGTACTGAAATTGTGCAAACTGTTTTTCTTGCCATTATTACCTAAACAACACAACAGCTACTTACATATTGTTTACATTACATTATTAAAAGTAATACATAAATGATTTAAAGGGTATTGCTGGAGGTGTGGAAAGTGTATGCAAGTATTAGACCATTTTCTATAATAAACTTGTGTATACACAGATTTTGATAGCTGCAGGAGTCATGGAACCAATCCCCCATGGTTATCAAGAGACAGCTGTGTATTTTCTTTGTATGATATAGAAAAAAAGACATTTTTTCTTAAAGTTTCCCATTTGTTAACAGTAAGATAAAGATTGATGTCCAGTCTTGAAAGCCTATGTTTTTAGAAATAGAATTGAATATTAACACACATGGGCTGTGCCAGATGCACTGACAGACATAACCAGCCAATTTATGAAATTTCAGATGTGAATTTAAGTTGCTAGGTGGCACCATTATGAAATCATGTGTTCTTGCTAAATTTTACTTCTAAATTTGATTCCCTGTAAATTCTGACCTAATTATTAATTGACATTTAATTGTTTTCTGTTTTGGAAGCATCAGTCCTTTGGATGTTAATGACTTAGAAGATCATGAGATTTTTGGAAGGCATTTATCCCTTGGAATAAATTATTTTTAAATCTTGAGGCTTTTAATTAGTGCTTCTTTAGACAGCAGGAAGAGTTGCATATGATTCACAAGCGTTTCTTTGTTATCTAGTCTCATCTGTATTGTGATACTGCTTTGGTGTTTCCCCTTGAATTCTTGACTACTTTTTTTAAAAGACTTATTTGTTTATTTGAAAGGCAGAGCAACAGAGGGAGGAAGGGACAAGGGATGGAAAGAGAGACATGGGGTGTGGGTGGAGGAAATCCTCCATCCCCTGGTTCACTCTACAAATGGCCTCAACAGTCAGGTCTCGGCCAAGCTAACAAAGCCAGTTGTCAGGAACTGGGTCTCCCATGTGGGTGGCATCAACCCAAGTTCTTGGGTCATGTTCCACTGCTTTCCCAGACTCATTCACAGGGAGCCTGCTCAAAATCTTGGTCTTGAAATGGCACTCTGATATGAGATAATAGCTTCACAAGCAGCAGCTTAACCCATTGCACCTCCACACTGGTCCTTTGAGCCATTGTAATGGGAATGTTAGACATGTACTGATGTGCACTAGCTAAAATGAGTTTCAGAAAGAAACTATAACATTTTTCATACAAATCACAAGTGTAGATTGGAAGTCAGCTTCTATTACATTTTAAAGTTTTCTACTGATGTTTTTGATGATGCAATTTTATCACTTTGCTAGTTTAATTGTTTGCTATTTAAAAAAATAAAAACCTAACATTATAGAATGGTTCCTATTCTGGGCAAAATTCATACTTTCTTATTACAAATTAATAAGTATATGGGGCAGGTGTTGTGGCCCAGTGTGTTAAGCTGCTTGCTTGAGACACCCACATCCTACGTCAGAGTTCCAGTTCCAGTCCTGGCTATTTCATCCTTCCAATTCAGCTTCCTGTTAATATGCCTGGGAGGCAGAAAATGATGGCTCAAGTACTTGGGACCCTGCCACACTTATAGAAGACCCAAATGGAGTTCCTGACTCCTGTCTTCCACCTAGCCTGTCCCTGGCTGTTGCAGGCATTTGGGGAGTAAACCAGTGGATGGAAGATTGATATTCTCCCTCTCCTTCTCTCTCCCCATCATTCTGCCTTTCAAATAAATAAATAAATCTTTTAAAAGAATTCTAGTTGCTAAGTATGTGAGGTAATGTGCATGTCAGCTCTATTTACCCATTCCCATTTATATATGTGTATATAAATTTCTAGGCATCATGTTGTATACAATAAATATAAAGGATTTTATTTGTCCATTAAAATTAAATAAATTGAGCAAAATATGAATAAACAATGAGTTCATATGTGTGAGAGTGGGAGAATGGATAAAAGCATATAAAGGAAAAGGGTGAATTGATCAGTTTGAAAGAGGTTTTGAGTTTTAGACTCTGAATCCTCAAGTCTTTGTAGTTCATCATATGGAGACAACTTTTTAGTCACAGTGGTGGTTTTATGCTTTTATTTTGCTGTATTTAAATTTTCCTCACATCAAACATGAAAGACAATGCTTTTTCACAGGATTTCAAGCATACTGTGGTTTGGGTTAAATCCCAGCTACTTTGAGTCTGCTTTGCTTCCCATCATGGTATTTTCCCCCCACTGCAGAGATGAATTCTTTTTAAGTCCTTACTTAATGATGTTAGGCATTTTATAGGTAGAAAGCAATTCTTTCAATTTCTAGATTCTATCTAAGATAGCAATAAAACTACAAAGATAATTTTACATGAGATGAATTATTTGATCCCTATATCCTTAAAAAGAATACATCCTGAAGTTTCTACATATTTACCATTACCCCCGAATTAGACAATGTACAATATTCTTTTATTGGCCATGGTTATAACGTGAAGGTGGAGATCATCTATGATGTGGTAGACAAATATGGGATGAAAGGCATTTTAGAGACTTTTATTAGGAAGACTAATAGTTATAAGTGGTGAAATATAAATATTGCATAAAATAATATAATATGACATTTCTAGCATTCAATAAAGAATTAAATAATATATTTGGTAAATAAGTGATGTTAAGCTGTTTAAAGTTTCACCAGCTGCCTTTGAGATTGATTTTCATCAAAATTACTGTACTAAAATGTTTTCTTTTGTTGTACAGACTCAAATAGCAAACCTCAATTTTAAAATCGGCTCTTATTTGCAAAAAATGCTTTGACATAGTGCATTTGTTCTGCCTGGGCAGCAATAAAGGATTGTGGTATCATTTTGAAGAAGGTTGTTTGACAGAGCCTGTTTGTTTATTTGGGGTAATGTGAGCTGCATTCAGAAAATGCCATATTTTGTTTCATGATTGTATACATTCTCTCCCATTGCTCCCAGGCAAGACTTGTAAGCAGAGAAGACACGGATTTAGACCTTTTTTCCATGACCAGTGGAAGTGCTTTGTCTGTGAATAGAGAAAAAAAAAGTCAGGCACACAGACACTCAGCGGGATCTTCAAGTAAGTTGTGGTTTCCTTCAGAATTAATTTAGAAATCGCAAGCGAATTGATGGAACCTCATGCCAACAAGCATTCTTTTACAGATGGGGGGTAGGATGCCAGCAACCAGAACTGCCTCTAAATGTGTGCATGAATTTTTTTTCCTTGAAATGTCTTCTTCTGATAGAAATACAATTAAATTATTTCTAAAATTAGCACCATCAGTTTTTTTTTAAGTGTGTTCTGTAATTCAGTGTTACCCACTGCACCCACCCTGTGGATCATACTATTTTATCATTTAAAAGCAATTTTAGACTAATTTATGGGTTTATGCTAACTATATTTGACCTTTTGCTACTTATTTAATAGATGTTATAGATAAAGTAATTTTTGAAGGAAAATTTTCAGAAATAATACAAGTTTTTAGATAATACTATATTGTAAAAAAAACCACATGCATTTAAAATCTTTATCCATTGGATGGATGATAGCGTGATTATGTTTCATGATGACTTTATATCCATGAAGGTGTCATACACATTACCTTAAGTTTGGTTACAGAACAATTTATGTTTCTATCTGTGTGTGTGTGCATGTGTTTACTAACTGAAAAATGCAAATATTTTTGAAATATCTTGTGGTTCTTCCAGGGAAATAGAAACTAATTTCTTCAAAGTCTTCAATAACTCACACCCTACAGATTTTTGAAACATTTTCTAAAATGTTGTAGTTCATTACTATAAAAGATGCCTTATTTGATGTAAATTTTTTTAATTTATGCAAAGTATAGTAGAACCCAAAAACTTACTATTAACTTATACTTCATTATTACTGTTCAGTTATTCTTGAAAAATTTTTGTTACTCATTTATATTTTATATATACAAAATAAATTAAAATATACACACATACACACACATGTAAATATACAAAATCTGTATTTGCTTGGATATAGGAAAATCAAGGACTAAGATAACTCTCTCCAGATAAATGTGAACTTCAAAATGAATCTTCCACTTTAGTTTTCATTCAGGTTGAAGAGCTTTATTAGATTAAAATCATTTAAAACTGTTAATGTATGCAAGTTCATTTTGATAAGTTTTAATTTGTCTTTTGAAGTAAGAATTTTAATTTGTCTAAATTTAAAATATTTCCCAGGCTTTAAGTATCTCAGACTCCCAGAGTTTTCCTTAGTTTAATATAGAATCTGGCCATTCAAAGGTTGTTATAGTCACTGAGGTTAAGAAATATTTTAGATTTATTCACCTAAGTAAAATTATTCATTTAATATAAATGTTCCCTACAGAAAATGCTGATTAAATCAGTCTTCAAAATATAAACTCCACTTCAGAATATACCATCCTTTGGCATGTACTGTAATAATAATGTTATCCTCTTTATGCACTGCATTTTATAAACTCATGATATGTTAATTTGGAGCTTTGAAAGTAAATATAAACAAATAAATAATTACCTTATTTTACAGAGTAACATTTCTGTTCATAATGTATCATCTGAATGTTAAAATATAAATAGTTCAATAAGGCAGCAAATATCCTGAAATACAAATAGTTCATTTTTCTCAGTCACATTTAATAATTTTTGAGTATATAAGGTCTTTACATAGAGCCCATTTCTTAGCATAGTCTCTAAAAATCTAAAATAATGCTATTCTCATTGCGTGTTATTCCAGTTAGTTGTCAGTTATTGCAAATACTACTGATATCTAAATTTGCTTGCTAAGTGACATTTTATGAGGAACCATCTTAGAAAAGGTTATTATAAAATAACAAACTAGTGATGAATGAAATGCTACTTAATTGCAGCAGTTACCAGTTAAGGAGTGTTTGCTCTGACAACACTGGCTGGATTTGAATCATGATTTAATCCTTAACAAGAGAATGAAAATGGAAGTGGACACCTTGTTAAGGTTGTTGTTAGGATCGAGTGTAGAGCATTTAGAACAAAATCTGGTGCACAAAAAGTGCTTTAATAGCTGTTCTTTATAATCATCACCTATGCATGGCTATGCAAGAAGAACCACTTGAACCAGTACACTGAAATCTCAAGTATCAAGTCATATGGGCTAACTTGTTCAGCTTATAAGAAACCTACTCCTAATAGTTCTTTAACTAAAATACTTGGCTTAACCCATTATTGTATAGAAATCTTTTAACTTTCAAAAACCTTGGGTACTAGGCCTCCGTGGCTCAGGGCCAACCACTTAACAGCTTTGGCATTTTGAAAGCTCTTTCTCCTCCAGCTTTCTCTCTCTCTCAAAACTTGTCACCTTATTAAAGCTAAAATATTTCTTTTAACTTTGAAAGCCAAATATAGAGAGTAGTTTATGGACTGCAACTATAAAACCTTCTTTGAGCCCTTGAACTTTTCTAGATACTTCTCTTTCAATGTTGATATATCATGGTAACATGTATTCTTTGAAATCAAACAAACCCAAGTTTAAAATCCCAGTTCCACCATCACATGTAAGTCACAAGAGCCTGGGTAAATTATTTAACCTGTAAAGATGAGTTTATTACTTATAAAATGGGGATAATGATGTTTATCTTGCAGTTTTAGGCAGGAAGAAGTGAGTAAAAATATATATAAAGCATGCTATACATGCCTAGCATGGTGTAAGAGCTTGAAGAATAGAATATGTTGCTTTATGATCTTCTTGGGTAATTTTTAGGCAACCCCCAAATAGAATTGTCTTCCTCTCCTGTGTG
Source organism: Lepus europaeus (assembly GCF_033115175.1). Taxonomy (NCBI): domain Eukaryota; kingdom Metazoa; phylum Chordata; class Mammalia; order Lagomorpha; family Leporidae; genus Lepus; species Lepus europaeus. The sequence goes on along the minus strand of NC_084836.1, from coordinate 35,475,212 downwards.
TCAACTGTGACCACAATCATTGTCCTTTCCGCATTTGTCCATCTAAGCCGTATTGATTTTCTCAAAGGATGTCCGAAATGTCCTGTCCCTTTCTTTGGAGGACTTACTGCTCCGTTACAAGAGGCCATGGTAGTCCTCTCCTATCTGAATTACTAATCTACAATCTAGTTTACAAAGACATGAAGGAGTTCACATCCTCACTCAAAAACTACTATTTACAAAATGAATATGACAACAGATTTCCTTACTTAGATAATACTTAGAAAAAATATTTGAGTTCCATAAATTATTTTGATTTTCTCAGTTTCCCCCTTTAATACTCAAAATATGTACCTCAATAATAATTTTACTGCTACAATAATTTATAACTTTACAAATCATCTTTAATTCTATTTTATTAGTTATAGTAGTTACTCTTTTTAAATATTTTATTTATTTATTTTAGAGGTAGAGTTACAGTGAGCAGGAGAGACAGAAAGAAAGGTCTTCCTTCCATTTGTTCATTCCCCAAATGGCCGCAATGGCCAGAGCTGCACCAGTCCAAAGTCAGGAGCCAGGAGCTTCTTCCCTGTCTCCTACACAGGTGCAGGGGCCCAACGACTTGGGCCATCTTCTGCTGCTTTCCCAGGCATAGCAGAGCGCTGCACTGGAAGAGGAACAGCCGGGACTAGAACTGGCACCCATATGGGATGCCGGCGCCACAGACGGAGGATTAACTGCACCACAGCACTGGCCCCAGTAGTTACTCTTCTTTGATAGGTAACATAAGTGAGTCACAAGATTTTTTTTTTTTTTTTTTTTTTTGGACAGGCAGAGTGGATAGTGAGAGAGAGAGACAGAGAGAAAGGTCTTCCTTTTTGCCATTGGTTCGCCCTCCAATGGCCACTGCGGTCGGCTCATCTCGCTGATCCGAAGCCAGGAGCCAGGCACTTCTCCTGGTCTCCCATGCAGGTGCAGGGCCCAAGGACTCCACTGCCTTCCCGGGCCATAGCAGAGAGCTGGCCTGGAAGAGGGGCAACCGGGATAGAATCCCGGCGCCCCAACCGGGACTAGAACCCGGTATGCCAGCGCCGCAAGGCGGAGGATTAGCCTGTTAAGCCACGGCGCCGGCCGAGTCACAAGATTTTAACAAATTTGTCTTTCAAACAAAATATTAGCAGAGTAAACTAGCAACTTGAATCCATTTTTTTTTTCCTCTTCCAAACACAGTGATATATTTTCTTTTATTTTTCAGTGGACTAAAATATAAAGATTAGTTAGTAAAAGAGAACATGAATTAATGTATCTCATATTATTTATTCACTCACTACATACTTGATGGCTTCCAGGTTCCTCATTCAGATCATCTGTGAACTTTCCAGCACAGACTCCATTTTCACAGTTAGCCAGGAATTGAGGAGCCACACCATCTCTAAGTGTGAATAATCAGCCTCTAGTCAAGTTCTTCTATGAGCATACGTAAACCTCTCATGAAATGTAAGCCCTTTTAATATAGTATTGAATGTTCTGAATATGGAAAAATACTGTGTGGTTGAGAAAACACAGTGAGGTTGAAATGAGTGAGGAAGGCTTGTTGGGGACAAAGTACTTGAAATGTACTAAAGAGGAAGCAAGCCATCTATTAGAGACAAAGGGCGAAATATGAGTATATATCGTGGGGCGTGAGGGGACTATTTGGATCATAGGTTCCACATGCTAAAGTAATATGAAATAAGACTTGAGAAGTAGGAATTTGTCTCAGTGATTGACACTTGGAATGCCCACATCCCTAGTTGGAATGCAAGGATTTGAGTTCCAGCTCTGCTCCCAGTTTCAGCCTCCTGCTAATGCACACCCTGGGTGGCAGCAGATGATGATTCAAATACTTAGATCCCTACCACTCATATGGGAGAGTTGGACTGAGTTCCTGCTCCTCTCTTCAGCCTGGCTGTTGCAAGCATCTGAGAACTGACCCTTCAGATGGGAGTTTTCTTTGTCTGTGCATCTGTCTCTTTGTGTTTTGTTAACTCTTAAATAAATGAATATTTAAAAAGAGAGTTCTTACCACAAAAACAGAAGTATAAAATAAGACTGGATAAAAATGGAAGCTTAGTTTTTGGTGAATTTCAAAGTGGAAGACCTGAACTTTCCTAGTAATACTGAGTAACTAATGGAGATTTATTTAGATAGCTTAAGATCAGTTGGAGTGGCCACCATCATGGCACAGTGGGGTAAACCACCGACTGCAATGCTGGCATCCCATATGAGCACCAGTTCAAGTCCTGGCTGCTCCACTTCTGACCCAGATCCCTGCTAATGTCCCTGGGAAAGCAATGGAAGATGGCCCAAGTTCTTGAGTACCTGCTATCTGTATGGGAGATGTTGCTGGAGATCCAGGCTCCTGGCTTCAGGCTGACCCAGCCCCTGCTACTGCAACCATTAGAGGAGTGAACTAGCAGATGATAGATATCTCTCCCTCTCCCTCTGTAAGTCTGCCTTTCAAATAAATAAAAATGGTGAGAAAAAAAAAAGATCAGTTAAAGAAAGCTATTCTGAATTTGGCCCAGAATTACACACTGCCTCTGTTATGTTGACAAAGTAATTCTACACCTCTTATCAAAAAATAGTAATTGAGATTAAAGAAAGTGCAAAAGAAAACAGTTTTCTAGATGTCCATGCCTAATATTTCTATCGATTCAGAGAGTAATGGCAGTAGCTAAGGGAAAAGTAAATTCCAAAAATGGCCATATAGTATTTTTTTTGTTTAAATTTTATATGTTATTTTATTTTTTTTATTTTTTTTTAACTTTTATTTAATGAATATAAATTTCCAGTGTACAGCTTATGGATTACAATGGCTTCCCCCCCCCATAACTTCCCTCCCACCCGCAACCCTCCCCTCTCCCGCTCCCTCTCCCCTTCCATTTGCATCAAGATTCATTTTCAATTCTCTTTACATACAGAAGATCAATTTAGTATAAAGATTTCAACAGTTTGCACCCACATAGAAACACAAAGTGAAACATACTGTTTGAGTACTAGTTATAGCATTAAATCACAATGTACAGCACATTAAGGACAGAGATCCCACATCAGGAGCAAGTGCACAGTGGCTCCTGTTGTTGACCCAACAAATTGACACTCTAGTTTATGGCGCCAGTAACCATCCTAGGCTGTCGTCATGAGTTGCCAAGGCTATGGAAGCCTTCCAAGTTTGCCGACTCTGATCATATTTAGACAAGGTCATAAAAGACAGAGTGAGGATAGTAACCAATGATCCTAAGAGTGGCATTTACCAGGTTTGAACAATTATACAGCATTAAGTGGGGAAGAGGACCATCAGTCCACACAGGTTGGGAGTAGAGCCATTGGAGGTAGAGTAGAGGTTATGATTACAAAGGAATGAGGCCCAAGTGCACTAGACAGGGCCTAGAACAAAGGACAGAGTCATTATTAGAGGAGCTAAGAAAGGTGCTGTCTAAGCTACAATTAAGTTTTCTGATTGAGAGGCAAATAGAACCTGATAGAAGGGGCTTGATAATAATCTGGTGGGCTTTAGGCCTTGTAAATTCAGAGGCCCAGACCTATCTATCTCTTCACATGGGGTATATCCTAAGGGAGGTGTGAACCTCCTAGGGGAAGGCACTCTGTTGACTTTCATTACTTGGCTGGCCTGGGAGGAGAGCTGGCCAGGTAAAGGCAGGGGGCATCTCTAACAAGAAATTTACAGTTCTGCCTGCAATGTTGCTGACCCGACTTGACCATCCCCTCAGCTGCAGTGGTCACTTTGGAAGTTGGGCTGAGTGAAGGGCTTTTCAGCTTAGAGCCAATAAGATCTGTGGCTCTGACCTGGGCATCCTTCGACTCCAGGGCAGGTCCATTTCCAGTGATCCAACTCTTGGCAGAGCTGCCAGGGCTCTTCACAAGCTGACTTCTGCTGAAGCCCAGGCTTACCACATTGAAAGCCACTGCAGTGGACTGGCCTGTTGGGTCTCCTTGAGGGCAGATCACTGTACAGATCAGCCATTAATAGGCCTGCTACCCATTGCTTCTGATGCCTAGCTTTCTTTTCCTCCTGGTTTGTGTTAAAGCAGACCAGAGGATGCAAGTCAAGGAAGTGCCCGTTTCCCATCTCTAATCGTCGGTGGCCTGAACTACAAGTCTATAGTCACAGGCATGTTCTGTAGTAGTTTTTCTAAGGTAGACAATGCCCATGAGGAAAATTATATTCTCACTTTAAAACTTTCTTTCCCTTTGGTCTGAAAGGGAGGTTTTTTCTACTTACTGTATACTTCGCTGATGGCGAAGTGAATCTAGCTATGAGATTATTATTTGAGTTCTTGTTTTGGCTATGCTATTGCAGAAAAATGTTAGCCATCTCTTTATAAGGTCTAAAGATTAAATTGTGCATCCTACAGACTCCTTCATAATAGAATTAGTTTCCTACCTTGAAGAGAATAGAGAAATGAAAGAACAAGTTGGGCATATAGTATTTTACAAGTAGAATTCCCACATTCCAACATAATTTGAAATTTGCAATCAAGAATTATTACCATGTCATATATTAATATATGTCTATGTACATTTATCTATATATGCATATTTACTCATATATGAATAGCTAAGTTGTACATGGCTGGCTGGGATACATATATACACACACACAGACATTTCTATGTATATGCACAACAATCCTACACTGAGTGAACATAATAATTATTATTATAAGTATTCTGAGTTATTAAACCACACATCATGATAGTAAGCAATTAGATGTCTCTAATGTGCAAGACACTCCTTCTGGAAATTAAGAAAATAAAGAGATTCTGTATGCTTAGCACAAATTTTTTAGCTTTTTTGCTGCTCTCTTGCATCACTTTTTCCCCCCAGTGGATGCTGTCTCTACAAAACAAAGAAAAAATTTTTCATTAACATTCTATGTACATCTCTGCACACTGTGGATATGATGTTTAGACAAATGGCTGCATATTTCCAGTGTGGCGTTCACATCCATAAGTATATGTTTTGGTCATCTGAGTCCACTGAGGAGATAGACTTCATACAGTAGATTGAACAGGAAAAGTCTAATATTAGAGCCATTAACTATACTAAAGGAGCAACTGTGATAATATAAGTAAACTCATGTGGTACCGTAGGGATGAGGAAGAGCTCCCGAGGAAGAACAAAGCTGGAAGGAGAAGGTACGGTTCAGATATTGAATAACAGAAAAATTCCCTAATTTGGGCATGCTTGAACTGGTCTGGAATCACTGGGCAAACAATGGAAAATCATCTGGAATCCAATGAGAAGAAGTAGAGGATTAAAAGGGGGGGGGGGCACAATCATACAGTGAGAGTGAGCCATTGAAAGAGCAGAAAGTGCAGCAGGCTTTGGTGTCCCTGTGGAGAGGATGGCACTCAGGTAATTGCTAAGCCATGCTACAAGTTTACACAGGGATCCTGTTCTAGGGCTGCAGCTGGGTAGGCTGCATCAGGGATCTTCAGTCCCACAAGCCAGGAACTGCAAAACCTCTTCCTCCTGCAATGCCTCCCTGGTTTCCTCTCTTTAAAAATGGTGTTCTCATTGTTGAGAGGCAGAAAGTAATTCCTTTATCCCAAAGCTTATAATAAAGGGTGCATTTGTTGCAGAAAGGTAAAGCCACATATACATTCAATTACTACTTTGTGAATATAGCACTTATATATGAGTGTGTATGAATTATAAATATGAAGAACAGCCTTATAAAAAGTGTAAATTTAACTCTGACTTCTTCTCATTTGAGAAGATTCACAACTTGGACCAAATTAAGCCCTTATATTATTTTATTCACAGCATTTTAGGCTAGAACATGTATTTGAGTGACTTACATGAGAAGCATAAGAAGGCCTGAAATTGTCAGGGAAACGTTGCTCCATTCTTATTTTTCTCTTCTGAGTTTTATGTTACTTCCAGCCTATAAACTGTCACAATAACTAGAAAATGACTGATAATCTATGACATGGCTCACACTAAGCTGTAATTATGAGGTACCAAGAAATAAAACATGATTAATATACTGATTACATTTTTAAACACAGTGAGAGAGAGAGAGGTAAAGAGCCAACCAAGGACTATCAGTTAGACTGCCCAGTCTGTACACACATACTCTGAGTTATCAATACCATTCTCTCTCCCTCCCTCTCTCTCTCTCTCACTGTGTTTAAAAATTTCCAAAATTTTACATCTAAAAAGTTATATAAATTTGTGTGTGATAATTTCTGAACTAAAAGTCAAGAGAAGTTGTTGTTTCTTTTTTAAAATACTCATTCTTTCATTCATTTGAAAGACTAAGCAAAAGGGGTGGGGTGAGAGAGAGAGAGAGAGAGAGAGAGACTCTTCCCTCTGCTGGGTTACTTCCCAAATAGCCTCAACAGCAGAGTCTGGGCCAAGATAAGACCAGCAGCCAGGTCTCCCACTTGGGTTGGCAGGGACACTCAGATATGGGATGTTGGTATGACAAGCAGTGACTTAACTCGATAAACCATACCACTGGCCCTAGAAGCTGTTAATTCTGATGGTATGAAAATCATGCTTGTCACTGAAAGTTTTCTCTATGCCAGAAAACTTGTAAATGATCCTGATTTCAAACAGTGTTTAAATTGTCTCTAATTAATGTAGCTAAAACTGAGAAGAGAAAAAAAATCTTTTCTTTAAATGTTTTCCAAGGAAAAAATAAGAAAAGTCCATCATCCTCAACAGATAACAGCCATTTTATACAACAAGTTGAATATTAAACCTAAAAGACAATGCACCCACTGATAAAATGTTGCTTAACTGCATTCTAATAAATTTTCAAAGAAAGAACAATTTCTTACTAAGGAACCAGTCAATATTTCATGGATAAAATTTGAAAATGATCTGTAGCTTAATATTTAGCTAAATGTTTACTTTTTAGAAAGAAGATCCTTATCAATTGAAAATTGAAAATATTTAAAAGGGAACTAGGCATAGACCAACAAGCATTTAAGCATTAGACTAAGCTAAAAGTAATCACTAGAGTCTATGAAGTTTTATATAAAAGTAAAATGTTGTTATAGGAAAAATAAAGGAATCAAAAATTTCATTCTTCAATGTAGATGACTATGTGAGAGGTGGTCTTATTTTAAATCTGATTAATTCCTCTACAGAATATTAATTAGAAAACTAGGCCTACAATCTGTTCTGAAGAAAGGAATGTATATTTTAAAGAGAACTCTGGAACATTATTTGGTATTTTCATATCACTAGCTTTTAAACTTGAATCATAAACTTAAATTTTACATGAAACACCAATCCAAAGAATAAAGTATCAAGATAAGTACATATAAACACCCATGCAGAGGGAGGGTGCAGAATTTTACCTCCTAATTCTTGCCAGATTACCGTTTATAACTAGAAATATAAATTGATTTATAAGTTTACAAACCACTGATAATCCATCAGTGGATTTACCTGCCGTATTGTTTCCTGTTGTTCTCCAAACTTTCTTCTACCTGCTCCAACATATATCTCCTTGAAAACCTCCTTTCTCAAAGCTCCAAAATCTGTCGCTGGCATTTGGATCATTTGGAAGCTGTGTTACTTCCTCCCGGTCCTTTATATTCCATAACTGGAATTTACAAACAAATTATTTCCTCACTGGATATTAGAAATGTTTTACATATATAACTTAATTTCCTACTGTTTATAGTATTCAAAAAGAGAGTTCCAGTTATATTTCATCCTGTCCCTGTTTGTATACTTTTCAATATAGACTAAAACTATATGCCAAAAAAATCCAGTTGGTTCAAATGACCATGGATCAATTGACATGTTAGTTTCATTTATACCTGGCCTTTTGAAAATCCTGACTGTTAGATAATTCTGCTATAATTTCCCCTACTTCTGTCAACAAAAATGACCTAGAAGTGTCTACTATTCCAATTATTTTTTCAAGATTCAAATAAGGCACTGTGCATAAATGTTATTTTAGTAAATTATCTGTTCATGCCATAGAGCCCAAATATATGGGAAGATAGTAAGTGATAGCTCAATTACTTGGGTCCCTACCACCCATGGGAGAGACCTAAATGGAGTTCCACTCTCCTGGTTTCAACCTGGCCCAACCCTGGATTTTGCACGCATTTGGGAAATGGATCAGAGAATGAAAGATCTCTCTCTGTCTTCCTTTCTCTCTCTCTCTCTCTCTCTCTCTCTCTCTCTCTCTCTCTCTCTCTCTCTCTCTCTCTCTTTCTCTGCTTTTAAATAAAATGGAAAAAAATGAACCATTTTAAGGTAATTCTTAAAATTAAAAAAATGATGTTGGGGTTATAAGATGTAGATAGATTAAAAAGTGGATACAGATAAATATCTCTCCTCTTTTTTTCACTTACAGAAGTTGAAAAACAGCACTATATTTTGACACTTTTTATTCATTTGGAGTTTTATAGCCTTATTTCCAGGTAATGGCAAGTCTTCCCATTTCAAGGCCAGCAAAAAACAGATATCCATCTCAAATTTGCTTGCATAATTGTTTTCTCAATGGTACTACATAAAGAGACATCCTTTATTACTGTATGGTAAAAAAAGATATTAACTTAAGATAAACATTAGTTATATAAATCCAAGTTCTGATTGTGTTGCTATCACTTTAGCTTTGGAAAAACAATTTAACTTCATTTCCTGAGTTTTCTCATTCTTAAAATGAGGTTGGCTATATGTTTCTTGCAGTGTTGCAATAGGCTTGAAAGAGACAGTGAATGTAAAGTTATAAGCCAGAGCTTTGGACATGGTGGGTCCTTAAGTCCCTGCTATTCCTTCAATGGCGTATTTTCAACATGAGTGATTTAATGTTTACAGAGAATCAAAGAACAAATGGATGATAAGAAAATAAGAAATTAATGGGGCTGGCGCCATGGTGCAGTAAGTTAATCCTCCGCCTGTGGCACCAGCACCCCATATGGGCACCGGTTCTATTCCGGCCGCTCCTCTTCCAATCCAGCTCTCTGCTATGGCCTGGGAAAGCAATAGAAGATGGCCCAGGTCCTTGGGCCCCTGCACCTACATGGGAGACCAGGAAGAAGCACCTGGCTGCTGGCTTCAGATCAATGCAGCTCCAGCCATTTGGGGAGTGAACCAATGGACAGAGACCTTTCTTTCTGTCTCCCTCTCTCACTGTTTGTAGCTCTACCTCTCAAATAAATAAATAAAATCTTTTCAAAAAAAAATAAAATAGGAAAATAAGCACATAATACTGTTAATATATTTAATGGTAAAAAGTATAATTACATTTTGTTGATGATAAATATGCAATAGATTGTCAAATTGTGTATTGCGATATTTTTCAACTGGCACACTTGTGATTACATTCTGCCTACAAAATCTACTAATGAAATAATTATTTGATATTTACTACCACTGTTAATTGTCACCAAATTTAACTGTAGAAGTCAAAATTGACATTTATATTTTCCATTAAAAAGATTCAGCTTCATATTTTTTTTAAATATTGTATTTTTCCCTTGGATAGAAACAAGGAAAAGATAAGATTTTATAAACACTTGAGGTCAAGTTAAACTTTTTCATTACATGTATGATGAAAACTTTTTTTTCTTAAATCCTCTTTTTTATCTGAACTACTACATATCTATAATATTATATATTACATATCTGAATACAATATTACATATTACATATCCAAAATAATACATAAGAAGCTACAGCTACAACTCATTGGGTTATTGTTATTTTTTGATCAGTGAGAGTTATACTCTAACTAAAAATTTAAACTTTAAAGCTGTTTGTGATGAGGGAAACTTCACACATGTGGAAATAAAGTTAAAAGATAAGTTATTCTGTGCATAAGGCCATGTCTAAATACCGACAGAGTTTCTGGACTCAAAAGGCTTTCATAGCCTTGGCAGCTCATGTCAAGAGCCTCAGGTGGTCACTGACGTAAAAAGTAAGTGTTACTTGTTAAATCAACAACAGGTCCTTAATGAGTTGTATTATGAGAAATAACTGTAAAACTTGCTCTCAATCTGTACTTAATACCTGGTATGTGTGGGTAGGGGGGTGCAAACTGTTGAAATCTTTACTTAGTATAGAATTGGTCTTCTGATAAAATTAATTAAAATGAACCTTAATGAAGAATGGGATGGGAAAGGGTGTAGGAGTTGGGATGGTAGGAGGGTGGGAATGGGGGGAAGAACCACTATATTACTAAAAGTTGTACATATGAAATTTGTATTCATTAAATAAAATCCTTCTTTAAAAAGATGTTATTTTTGATACAGAACTTTTTGCAGTCCATACATAGTTTTTTCATAATATGAAGACAGATTTTCCATGAACTTTTGGATATCTCTTATATTATTGCTTAAACATTTAGGCTGATTTTTTAATCTGAACTTTTGGGATAGAAACTTTAAAATATAGATTTTATGGGGCTGGCATTGTGGTGTAGCTGGTTAAGCCACTACCTGTAAACCCAGCATCCCATATGGGTCGTGTCCAGCTGCTCCATTTCCAATCCAGCGCTCTGTTAATAGCATAGAAAAGCAGTGGAAGATGGCCTAAGTCCTTGGGCCCTTGCCACCTATGTGGGAGACACAGATGAAGCGCCTGACTTATGGCTTGAGCCTGGTCCTGTGCTGGCACTTGTAGCTATCTGGGGACTGAACTAGCAGATGAAAAATTGTCTCTTTCTCTCTCTCTCTCTCTCTCTCTTTCTGTCTTTCCCTATTTTTCAGTAAGTCTGACTTTGAAAATAAATATATTAAAATATTTTAAAACATAATAAAATAAAATACAGATTTGTTAGGTCTTGGTATTTTATCCCTAAATTTGAAAATTAATTAATCAAATACATAAACACTTCAAACTTTGAATATTAATTAAACAGATACATTAGCATTAATACTTCAGACTTGGAAAATTAAACAAATTCGTTAACACTTCAACCCACAAAAAATTCTAGTAGTCAGAACTGAGTAATTAATATTAATTAACATTGCACTAAGAGCACATTTACATGGTTTGTAGACTTATCTAATTTAGATAAACTTTAATAGGCTATTTATTAGAAGAATAGACACAAAATAAATAGTTGTTGATTTAGTGTCCTTTAACAGTTTGATACTGTCGATTTCAAAGATCTGAGATAGGTTAAAGAAACAGTCCACAGTGTTTCCAGATATACTTAAATATAGCAGCTATTAGTAACTATAAAATCTATGTACTGATATGATGCTATAGCTAGTTTCAACAGCAATAGGCATTACCCAGAGAGTGACAATCTTCATATGTGGTAACCTGAGAGAACTAATTGTGTATATGTCAACTGCATTTATTCTTTCTAAAAAATGTGTAAATATGTGAGGACAGGGGCCATGCATGCTCTATTGATAAAAGATTAAAGCATCATGTTCCTAACTGTAACATTTTACTTCTATCCCTTCCCTATATGATCATTTCCCTTCTTTTATACATTGTTTTATTCTTTGTTGTTGTTGTTGTTATTGCTGCTTTCAAACCAATTTCTTACACTAGCTAATGTGGTACAAAAATAAATGGATATGGTCAAATGTGAAATGCATTTGTCAAATGAATGAAACTGAAGTGCAATAATATAATAAATCCTCAGGCTAGTCATGTTTATTGTTGCCAAATGTCTCCCTGCTAAGAACTAATAAGCATGAAAAGGGATAATGAAAGTTTCCATGAAAAATTTTTGGGAAACCTATCCACAAGTCTTCACTATCTGGGAATGTGGAAATAAGTGTTTGTTTTATACAAGTTCCATATGAGGGCTGTAAAGATGAAATTTAGAGAATAGAGTCACATGGAAAGCAACTACAGTATGAAAATCACTAATAATATTTGGCTTACAGAAGAAAATTGACAGGAAAGCTCCACTGCCACATAATAAGGCACTAAAGAAATACATGTTGAATGAACGTATGAGTGAAAGGCAGATTTTAAATTAGTTTTCGTAGACCTCAAGTGCTCCTGAAAATCAAATTCAGCTTTCAAATTTACATCTTAGAGTATGTAATAAACATTTTCAAATTTATTTAAAATGCATATTTTTGCTGAAGATTTAATTTGGCCAAATTAGTTCACAGGAAAAGGAAGGGAAAGAGAAGATAATTAGAAATTGAAATATACTTTTATAAAAGAACTGGGTTGTTTGAAAGGAATATGTATATCAATAAAAGGTAAATAAAATTTCAATTATTTTCATTGTTTATGCTGTTACTCTTTAAATAAAAATAGGTGTAGACATAGTTATAAATATAAGGAAATTGAATAGAATTCTGAAAAGAACATTTAAACAATGATTGCAGAATTTTAGTAACACAGATTTCCTACTGGCAAGAGAAAACTTAATTTTTTAAATTCTCTGTAGATGCAACTATGAATAGTGGAAAATGAGTGATCAACCCTCTTTGCTTACTGAGATACACTTTTGGTTAGCTACTCCACGTGGAAGCCTACATAACCAATAGCTATCTACTATTTCACTGGAAAGTCAAGGAACCAAAATAACCAAGGTTATATGGAACAGTTACCAACGGGAAGAAGGATCTTAGTTAATTTAAGGACCCCACTAGGGAAAGAAAATCTAGTTCTGAAACCAAATCTATTTATATTTTATAACAAAATTACATAAATCATGCAAAACTGAAGATCCTGTAGGAAAACAAGAATGAAAGTGTATTGAACAGTGTTAGCACATACTCTGAAGAATTTATAGGAACAAGAGAATATGTTTAGCTTTACATTTTTAGCACCATGTTCTAGGCATCCTTGTCTGTGAAGATTCTACCACAAAGTATCTTTAAGAATAAATCAATACAGTAGTGTGTTAAAAATAAAACCTGAGAAAATAATGTGTATTTTAAAGGGAATTCAAAGTGTCTAAGCATTATAAAAGATCAATAAACAGGCAAAATACAGAAATTAAAAATCTATGCAATATCTACAAAATAAGAACCCAAATTCTGTATGATATGTATTAGCTTTTATGATTCAGAATTTTTTTTCTAAAATAAAATATGTAGATAAACCAAATTGTATGTATGGTACCTGGTGATTTTTTTAAAGACAGGAGTCTTAATGCTGGTTACAAATGCTTTGGATATTTTTTGTGACTATCAAGTATACCAAAATTAACTATTTTTCTCATTTAATTATCTCTAAATTATTGTATTAGAATAGCTAAATTAATTCGCATTTTAACACATGGAAAAATGCTATTAATATTTTACAACTTACAGGACAGCCTTTGTTCAATGAAAAAAACCACTAAAATCTCAAAAACAAGCATAGTCACCATGCTGGATTGACAAAGTCCAAACATGGTACACACAACCTGCATGCTATTTATTTTATTTTCATTTTCAGCATTAGGCTTTACCTACCTGAAATCCACTGTAAATGACTATTATAATTCAAGGTTGGACACAGCAATGGCTTTCAAAAGCAACTGTCATTTGGACATTGTTCTGTCTCCCTAAACCCCAAACTTTCCCAATGTAACTAATTCATCGCCCTTAAGTCGATGTAAACACTTTGCTGCTAAAAATTTGTTCTGGTCACTTTCATTAAAATGTTGAATTTTTTTCCTCCATGCTTTACTTATGCTGTATCTGCTGTTAAGTAATGCAATATGGGAAGAGTTTTGAAATAGCTCCTACATCCAGACACACAGTGTTGGCTACATTGATGAAAATCCAATGACGTATTACTATACATCATGAGATTTCTATTTTGACCTGTTTAACAGTTTTTTATACATACCAGGAGAGTTATTCAAAGCATTTTACATATTAAATTACTTATCAAAACACAGCATATATAGACCTTGACATTTGTTAAAGAACCAAAGATTTAACCCCTCAAAAAAAATTTTTTAAAGGACCAGAACAAATCTTGAGCAGAACACAGATTATGTGGCAAAGAAGTGACGCCTTGGAAAATACAGGATACTCATCAAGACATACTTTCAGCACATATGTTGGAGGCTGATTGGTTGATTTCTATGATCACCTGCAAATATGCAGCAGACTGTTGTTTAAAAAACATAAAATCTTTAACAATACTGTTGGAAAAGTAGGGAGAGAAAAAAAAACTGTCAGAGGTCTTTAGTCATATTTTTCTGTTCCACGAGCCCATCGGTAGGTCTAGGTCTAATATCAATTTTTTGAGACAGGAGTCTCATGCTATTTTATTTTCATGTGGGTAAGTAATTTCAGAATGATTATACATTGACTGTATTAAATTGCTTTTTATTTTCTTCTTTCATTTCTAGAGTAATCATAGGACAAAGTAATGACTTTGCAATGAATGCCAATATGTGATTCCTTCATAAATGTGTTGTTTTACTCCACAATTTATTTTCTATGTATCTAGTGATTTGACAACTTATATATTAACAAAAAGACTCTCAATAAATGCAATGAGAGAATAAGCTATATTGATTACTGCTGAAATTGTTTATTTACCACATATCAAAACAATAAAACTCAAGATTTTAATCACATCTAAAATATTATGTTAACAAAAACAGTATATATTAACTTAAGTGTTGGTCATTTTAAAGACTAATTTCCTATAGCATTTTCATTCCACTGCAAATATACTTCAAAATTGCTATCACACTATGTTTTCAAAATTGCAATTATTATTTGTTGAAGGAATTGCAATATACAATGGGAAATTTTTAAACTGAGTTTTAAATATAGGATTCCATTGTGGATAACTACAAACAGACTTAAAGATTCAACAGAAGCTTTAAAATAGCAAAGACAACAGAACAGTGTTAGAGAAGAAAATGCACCAATGATGAATTTCTAGTCAATAGAAAAATCCTTTAGAATGCAGGAACATTGTTAAGAATGAGGGTTCAGTTTATAAAATCAATTCAATTTATTTCATTTTGAAATTATTATTTTAGGCATATATGAAATTATCTCTAAGTATTTCAATACTTTGTCCAAAAATTGCTAACCCTCTCACATGTTACTTGTCATCTTTGGTAAAAAGCTTTATATCAAGAATAAAACCCTTTTAATAAAAAGATACAACCCTTATATAATACATTTTTATACTTATAGTTTCATCTAAAATCCTACTAGCCAATAAATAAATATATTAATAAATTGCATTGTAAAACATCTACTTATTTCTACTTTTCACTTTGAAAAATTCTTGCAAGAAACTTAATTAACATTTGTGTCAGCCATTTGTGAAAATCTGCTTACTCTTTTTACTAAACTCTATTCTTTATCTTAAATATATTTACATCCTAAAGTAATTTCAATAGCTCTTTATTTATCAGAGATCCTACTTCCTCACTGAAAACGCTACCCAGCCCCAGCATTTTCTCTCTATATATAGTGTGTGTATAAATATGTGTGTGTGTGTGTATTGTATATGTATTTTTATCAAAGAATTTTTACTGCTGGGACGAGGTGAGGGTTTGCTGTTTTCTATTACTGTTTTTACAAGAGAACAAAGTAGACATTCCATTCTGTTATTTGGGGGGAGAAATAAGCTAGATCTTTCCAACATATAAATAGTAAGTAGAAGGAGGATAAGCTTTTAGGAAGCTTCCTTAATGTTTTTTAGGACACTGATTTATCATCTAGGAAACTCTTGCTTTTATGAACATTAGTGGTCCTGCTGCTTGGAAGAGTTCTTGCCGTTTCTCAAAGCATACTGACTTACTAGATGCTTCATGCAGGATAAATCTGGCCCACATATAAATGCCAACTTCACTTGTCACCTCTCTATGTTGTTTGTCTGCTAGGATTGCCTTTAGGAGTGCTAGTTGTGACAATCTCTAAACTTCTGAGCTACATTCTGTCTTTAACTCCATTAAATCTTGTGCCAATGGCCATAGGCCTTAGCTTCTTTGTGTCCCCTATATCTTATCCTAACATAATAGCTTCTTAACTTTTTTTCATGTTTTTCAGAAATGTTCTGCTTGTAGACTGAAGATAAACTATGCTTCTTTTAACTCTTTGAATTTATTTGCCTAGTCATAATGTTAAGGTTAAAAACTAAAGTGCAATAATCTAAAGGAATTTAAAAATATAAAATGGACTTTTATACTCAATACTCAGCATCCTATTGCACCAAACTTGAAACAACAGACAGTTTACCCAGCCTAATGTTTGCTAATTCTTCTATTTGGACATACTTTTTAAAAAGTATTTAAAATATTATTTGAAAATATTGATCTCAGAAAAAAAAAAAAGATGTTATTCTCTGTACTCATTAGGCACACACACACACAAAACACATCAGAATGGAGAGACATGTGGTTTGAACCTTTGCCTCCAGCCAGCACTAAGGAAACCCTGGAATCTGTCTTGCTGTCGCTGTTCTAACCCTTTCCCAACAGATACAGTCCCTTGCTCTGCTTAATCCTCAGGAGATTTAAAGCAGATGATCATAATTCTTGAATAGTATTCTTTATACGGCGTCTTGAGGATGTGCCAAGTACAGCATTCCCAATCCAGTAGCCCACTCTTCCAGCTACTTTGGTTTTTAGCCTCTAACCATTTTTGAAACTTTTATATGGATATTTTTATATTTTAATTAGTTTTTAAAACTATGTGTAATTTTAACTTGTTGAATAGAAAAGATAATTTCTTCCATTTTATAGCACCTGTGCAGAAAACATTCTCATAGATCTTACTACTATGTCAACAGAATCAATGACAGTGTTTACAAAAGCTCTGTAATGCACGTAGTATTTTCTTCTTTCTAAAATGAAAGCTCAGAAAATCTGTGTAAAAAGACTGTGCTTTATGCAAATTAAATCCATGAATATCTTTAGAATATAGATGCAATGTACTTTCTGTTTTATGAATAAGCCCTGTTCCTGAAGACCTTCATTCAATAGGACTATTTCTAAGATAACTTTAACATATGCTTTATTCATAAAAATACATGTAATTATGAAATTTACACTGTTAAAAATAAAAATAAGTAGAAATATGAAAACCAAGAAGCTTTATCATTTCATATTCTTGAAATACATGGGAGATTGAATCCAAAGCTAGAAGGAAACTGTTATATCTATTTCATTGTTTTAGTAACTCCTTTTATTTATTCTAAACACAATTAATAGCAACCTTGATGATATAACTTTCCAAACAAAAATAAACTCAACAAAGATACTTTTGTTAAACTTGAAGGTCATAGAGTTTTCAAATGCCTGTTGTTGACTTTAGTATATTCCTGACTTTAAAATGCAATTTGAATTGGATCATGTTAAGTGAAAATGTACATTTAATATCACTGTCTAGGTTGTTCAATTAAGGGAATACTTGCACCAATGATAACAAATACAAGACCTTCTAACAAAGAACGAATATCATTCCGTGACAATCCTCTGCAACTCAGTGGTGGATGGGGAAGTGGCAAAAAGAAGGCAAAACCTTCCCAGTAGTCCTTCAAGCTTCACCATTCAAAACACATGGCAAATGGTTTATTTTCAAGAACTTTGTGGATATCTGGTCACGTTACCAATTGGATACAAGGTTTTAGAGCGCTGTGTTTAATTTGTTTTATTATACATATTTCACAATTTTGTTTTATGATGGAGTTATCTTCTTTGCCGTCTGTAAAATAAAGTTTTGCAGTTCTTCCTGTGTTCATGTTGAATGGCCTCCAGAAAATTTAATTCTTGAAATATTGGAATGGAATCTGTAATATCCAGTTTCTCCTGTAGCTTCAATTTTTATGACACGTTTATTCAAGATGGCTTTTATTATCAGAAATAAATGTAATTCCATAGATTATAAATATATTCATTGACATTGTTTAGTGTAGAATTAATGAATAATAATTATATGGATATACTTTATCCTACCAGATCATTATCATTAAGTATTTTAATTAAAATCTAAAATAATTCAAAAAATAATAAAATGGCCTTTTATTCTTGTTTTAAATAGTCTTTATTGGATAACAAAGTTACAATAAGAAAATATACATTAAGTTAATGTAAAAATGAAATATCACTGAATTGGATGTTTATAATGTTTCATTTAAATGTATATTATCCTTATCATTCATAAAGGATAGGTGTTAATTCTGGTTCATTGGCATTATTCTGCTGATTCAGAAATATTCTGTAATTATTGTTAAGATGCCTTAAAATTGTCATTTACTTTTTTTCAAATTTCAAACCTATCATTTTGTAATAATATATTTTCTATATATATAGTATATATAATGTATTTTCCAGTTTTATTAAAACTCACTGTAGTGTAGTTAATACTGTGTTGCATCTTGGTAAAAACAATGTAGAAAATGCTGCATTTACATTTAGCCCTCATAGGATCTATTAGTCTCCTGAGTCTGGAATTTTTTTTACAAAGTTAAATTTGTAGTTCCAGGGAGTTTCCATAGCTATGTGCTGTGTAATAGAATCTGGTGAACTTTAGGTTTTTCTTCTGTTTTTCTTATTCTTTATTAAAATATTTGATGTACAAATCACAACACAGATTGAGAGATGCATTTATTTAGTTTGCATCCCCCATCTACTTTTGGAGTCCTCTTGCATTTCAAACCTGTAAATCTCTTTTAACTTGATTGGGATAGCAATGTTAATGAGCCTTGAACTGTCAATCTATAAAGAAAACATAGGTTCATATCCTAGAAATTGAGCTCCATCTGTAGTTGCTTCATGAACACACTGTTAGGTCATCCTTTCACTAACAGTATCCACAAACCAACGTAATGTAATGATGGAAAATATTTTATCTCAGCTTACTGTGAACCTTGCAGAAATAAACCTTATTAGAGCTGATATTGATGGGGTTTTATGGTTCATATACTCAAATAATTAAATGGAAAGGCTAGTACAAGAGGTGAGATGCTTATGATTAAATGTTTTTTGCCTAAAAATAACTTTACAGCTTCCTTATTCTATAATCTATATAACTATTTTATAATATTAATTGTGAGGAAAATGATTGGTGTGATGTGTCCAAATTTATAAGTGATGATTGATACATAGTCCAATAAAACAATTTCCTGATTATGGTGTTGAATTGGATGTTTTTTATACTGTTGTTTATTGTGTCCAGCCTTAAAATGATAATTTAAATAATCTTCCAATGCTCACATTTATCTTTGTAAGGCTAGTTTATTAGTGTTTGTGAAAATAGAAAAGATAAACTGATATTTTTAAACGTGAATAAAACGTGAAAGATTTCAAACCAAAAGATATATTTTCTCCTCTCCTTTTGAAGAAATTAAATGTTTGCCTTCAAGATTCAGGAAGATAAAGACATGAGCCTGCCTTGTCACTTAGTTGGCACTGAGTTTTGTATCGACAGTGATGTACCTAGGCAATGGGACTATTCAAATGCACAACCACAGATGACTTTTGTCCTTTTCTCCACCCCATATCTTACACTCAACCCCCCCTCAACTTAATTATATTTGTATTTGTCTCCTATCCCCAATACTATAACAATCACCAGTAACTTCTAGTAAGAATAGCAAGGTGAAACACAAATCAAAGAAAAAAACAAACAAAAACCCTGATAGAAGTGTTAGGTGGGCTGTTTGATGATTACAGAATGTTTGGATATGATATACTGGTTGATGAGGATGGCCACTTCCACCAAAGTCTGGTCCACCAGCATCATCTCTGTATACACAGTACACTATAAGAGATCTTGCTGAGTGCTTTGGGAACCATTAGAAAGCATTATTAGACATGGATCCTAATTTCTTATTGTGTTCATAAGTCAGTTGAAAGTACATCACTCCCATTTAAAGGAAAATGATATAAAAGGGTCAAAGCATTGTTATAAGCGTTGCCATTTTGTTTAGATGCAAATAAGTAAATCCACCAATGTGCCAGGAGACTGGCTTTGAGTTTTCTTTTTCTTTTTCTTTTTTTTTTTTTTTTCAGAAAACATAAGAGAGCACATTTCAATTAGAAAGAATGCTAAAAAGCACAGTTGGGATAGTAATTTTTTTTTTTAATTTACATTGAAAGTGAACAATAAAATGCGATCTTTTAAGAGATCTTTATCTACTTTCAAATCATCACAGCATCAGCATAATAAACATTGGTTTATATGTTTCCTGAGTATGGTATTTAGTTATTAAATGGGTCCATAACATGATTTTCTCCTAGTTTATAAATTACTCCTATTTTCTCTGACTTTTGTTTGTCTAGATGGAGCTGTTTTTGTCATTGAAAATTATGAGATTCAGAGAAAGGCCTTGCTAAGCAGATAAATAATTATAAACCAGATCTGTGATATCTAATACATGAGACACTGGCCAAGTGTGGTTATAGAGTAATATGCTTAATCTCAGTTGAGGTTTTACTTAGTATGAAAAGGAAGTGTAATGCCCAATAATTTATATTGACTGTGTTAAAATAATATTTTATTTTCATTTTTTAATTTAAATACTAGAAGTTGAAACAAAAAAATGATAAATGTATTTCTATTGGATAGCCCCGATTTGAGGCTTTTCTTTAAGATTACTTAGGGTGTTTTGATGCACCAAATAATTGATAAAATAATAAGAAAGAGACCATAGAAAACAGTGCACAGAAGTCCTAGTTTATCCAAAAAAATGGGTGAAGGGGGAACATTGATTCTGCTACACATAGTAAATATTATGAAAGTAAGAGATAATCCTCCATTGTAGTTCTAGATTTTGAGATGGGATAACTGACTTTAACTCTAGCATAATTGAATTTAATTTTCTATTTTCTATATTTATTTTTATTTGGTTTTAATCAGAGACTATTTAGTAAAGTCAGGTTGAGGTATTTTATGTTACTGATGGTGAGAAAGAAGACCAGCACCCACCTGGTATTCTATGTTATATCAGGCCTTACATATGTATAGTTGTTGTTTTTTTCAAATGGCATGATTTGAACCTTGATATAAAAGGATTCTTGGCCGGCGCCGTGGCTCAACAGGCTAATCCTCCGCCTTGCGGCGCCGGCACACCGGGTTCTAGTCCCGGTCGGGGCACCGATCCTGTCCCGGTTGCCCCTCTTCCAGGCCAGCTCTCTGCTGTGGCCAGGGAGTGCAGTGGAGGATGGCCCAGGTGTTTGGGCTCTGCACCCCATGGGAGACCAGGAGAAGCACCTGGCTCCTGCCATCGGAACAGCGCGGTGCGCCGGCCGCAGCGCGCTACCGCGGCGGCCATTGGAGGGTGAACCAACGGCAAAAGGAAGACCTTTCTCTCTGTCTCTCTCTCTCTCACTGTCCACTCTGCCTGTCAAAAATTAAAAAAAAAAAAAAAAAAAAAAAAAAGGATTCTTGTAGTGGAAGCCATATTATATTTGGCATCCTACTATATCATAAATCTAGTTTTAATTGAAGAAATAAAATATGAAAGCCTGTAACAGTTGCATAAATGAATATAATACATTTGAAAGATAACAAGTATAGTGTGTTTATAACTTCTAAAAAGTATATGATCAATACAATTTCTGGTACCTCCTGACAACTATTCACCTTTTCCTCCCAATATGCATTTCCTATTTCTTAGAAGCCAAAATTTTACCCAAACCAAAAAGTAAAGTGAAATTTTTCATAAGACCTTTTGTTTATGACCCATAGCCCTCCCAACAGTATAGGCCAAGGGGCAAAGAATAAATTTCAAGAGTCTCTCTAGTAGATTTTAAATTTTCAGCTCTTAGAAGGACACAAGAGGCCTCTTTAGGGCTCAGTAAGAAAGGGTACTTGAAGTAACACAAAAGAGTGGCACAAGTGGTGATTTGTGCTCTAACATTGAGAGCTTGGAGTGAGTCAAGGCTTCTCTGTTACTCATCATCTTTGCTTTAATACAATAATTAACCGAATGCTATAGAAAGATTGTTTTAAAAAAAATAAGAAGATTTATTTACTTGATGGGAGAGGAGAGAAGAGAGAGAGATCATCCATTCAGTGGTTTACTCCCTAAATTTGGGCCAGGCCAAATTCAGGAGCCAGAAAACTCCATCCAGGTCTCTCATGTGGATATCAGAGACTCAAGTACTTGAGACATCATATCCTGCCTTCTAGGTACATTAGCAGGGAACTGGATTGGAAGCAAAGTAGCCAGGACTTGAACTGTCACTCTGATATGGGATGTGGACATCTCACACTGTAGCTTAAACCACTGCTCTACAACGCTTGTCCCAGAAAGATAGTTTCTATGAAGATTTTAACATAAGTGAACCAGTTCAATTAATAATAACATTCCCCTTCTGTTTTACTACTATATATACCATTACTGAGAGTCTGCATAGTTTCACCACATTATAGGAGGTGTTGTATGTATATTTACATCCCAGGAATAGAGGTGAGAAACTATGTCAAGTGCGTGGTTTCCTTATGGAAGTCTGATAAATCTTCCAATGGTAACCAGATGAAACAATGGTAAAGCTTTCTAAAAAATAAATATGGCCTTGAAATTACTTCAAAGTGACTTTTTCTATCAAAGACAGTGATACAAATGTGCTATGATCCTCATAGAATTGGTTTAGATCTGCACTGTACAATATAAATATAATGTGAGTTACATACATAATTTAAAATTCTCTAGTAGCCACATTACAAATCTAAAAGGAACTTAATTAAATCAGTTTTAAAATATATTTTCTTTAATATATCCAACATAGATATGATCTTTTGGTATCCATAGGGATTTGTCCCAAGGCCTCCACATATAGCAAAATCTGAATGCTCAAGTCCCTTAAGTTGGTCCTCTAAATCTGCGTGTTCTTTATCCACAAATACTGAAGGCCAATTGTATTTCTTTTATGAAAAAGAATTACAAAGACATTGCCTTGCAGAGAAAACCTTGGCTATATTAGTCCCTAAATTTGTATGTTTTGGAGAAAATTTGAAAATAAAACAGCAAGATGATTTTAGGTTACTGATATCTACAAATGTATACTATTGACAAATTCCTAATACTATATATTCCAAATCAAATAAATAAGTGATAACTTCACCACTTTAAGCCTTGGAATGGATTTGAAGTTGTTTTCTAAAGTTACTAAATTGAAGATTTCTCTACAAAAGTTCATATATCAACAGATAAATACCAGGAGACATAGTTAGGGTGAATCTGTTTCTCATCTCTCTGCATCATTCAGATTTGGTCTAACCATAGATTTTTCTGTGAACTTCAAAATGAAACCAATGTTTGGAATAATTTAACATGATTCATAGAACAAAGTAAGAAACCTACAGCAATTTGGTTCTGCTAAGTACATTTTTTGGTATGAGGCATATGGAGAAAAGAGTATGACATTCGTAGCTTGTCCTGTGTTCTAATCCTCATTCTAATAAGTCTTGAACAAGTGACACACCCTGAGCCTATTTGCTTACTATTAAATTAGGATTATAATATTTAACTTATAGGGTGCTATGAGTACAAGTGATAAAGTAAATGAGAAGTGAAGCCACAGGGTTAGTATCTTGGGTATGTATCATAAACACTCAATAAATCATGACGATGCAGTAAACCTTTCCAGACCAGTCTTCCAAAATTAAACTGAAATTTCTCTAAGTAGATTAAACTTGGATCAATTATGCATACCTTATTTAGGAAGTATTTCCATGAAATGATGGGAAAATATTTTTAAAAGATTGAGAACTGACTTCTCTAGATTTGCCTTGAAATGGCAGTGGAATTTCATGCATCTTGAGCATCCTCCACTGAAAGCGTGTGGAATACTTTGGAAATGTAAACAGTGTACATTTCTAATGGTATGTTAACTTACTTTCTCCCATTGGCAAGTAAAACATATATTTCTAGAAAATAGGTGGAAGCGTGAGCATCGGAGCTCTATACTCCTGAGACAGACCATAAAGTATGTCTACTACCAGAGTCCCCAAGCAGATTCAGCAAGAGGGTTTGCATTATCTACTTGTCATCCTTCTTCCTTCATAGGGAAATATCAACTGGTTATTTCCAGAGACAAAGAAAGGGCTGTCTATCCCTGGGTTCTTCTTTCTTTTTTTAAGATTTATTTTATTTATTTGAAAGATAGTTAGAGAGAGAGATAGAGACAGAGAAGTCTTCCATCGCTGATTCACTCCCCAGATGGCCACATCGGCCAGAGCTGAGCTGATCTGAAGCCAGGAGCCAGGAGCTGCTTCTGGGTCTCTCGTGTGGGTGCAGGGGCCCAAGGACTTGGGCCAACTTCTACTGCTATCCCAGGCCATAGCAGAGAGCTGGATCAGAAGAGGAGCAGCTGGGACTAGAACTGGCACCCATATGGGATGCCAGCACTTCAGGCCAGGGCTTTACCCACTGCGCCATAGCACCGGCCCCAGGGTTCTTCTTTTTGAACTGTTTAAAATTTGCAGTAGGGCACAGTGATGAAACCACCATGTCAGACTCCTGTGTCCTATTTGGGAATACATTGATTCATGTCACTGCTCCACTTCCAATTCTACTTTCCTAACACACATCCTGGGAGGCAGCATATCATGGCCCAAATAGTTGGGTCCCTGCCACCCACGTAAGAGAGTCAGATCGAGTTCCAGCCTCCTGACTTGGTTTGGCCCAGCCCTGACTGGGGCATGAGTGTAAACCAGCAGATGGAAGTTCTCTTCTGTCAGTCTCCCTGCCTTTCAATTTAAAAAAAAAATGATTTATCTATTTATTTGAAAGGCAGAGATATGGAGAGAGAAAAAGAGACAGAGAAAAATCTTCCATCTGCTGGTTCACTCCCCATATGGCTGCAACAGCAATGACTGAGCCAGGCAGAAGCCAAGAGCCAATAGCTTCTTCTGAGTCTCCAACGTGGGTATAGGGGCCCAAGGACTTGGTCCTTCTTGCGCTGCCTTCTCACGTGCACTAGCAAGGAGCTGTATAAGAAGTGGGGCAGCCAAGACTCAAACTGGCTCTCATATGAGATACCAGCACCACAGGCAGAGGTTTAACCTTTCACACCACAGCACCAGCTGCTTTATATAATATGTTTTCCCTGATCAGTGACAACTAACTGAGCACCAAAGTGAAATGGACACTATGAGAAACAGTGACTTGATCAGCTCTTGTCCTGACTGTTGATGTACAATGTAATACTTTATCCATTTTAGTATTTTTTTGTTCTAGTACTGATGGTTGAACTCTGTAATTAACACACAATTATTCTTAGGTGTTTAAATTTTAACTGAAAAGTGATCCCTGTTAAATATAAGAGTGGGAAAAAGAGAGGGAGGAGATGTACAATTCGGGACATGCTCAATCGGACTTGCCCCAAATGGTGGAGTTAGAAACATGCCAGGGGATTCCAATACAATCCCATCAAGGTGGCATGTACCAATGCATCTCACTACTCCATTTGATCAATTTCAGTTCACAATTGATCACACTGATAGGTCTAAGAGTCAAAGGGATCACACAAACAAAACTAGTGTCTGCTAATACTAACTGATAGAATCAAAAAGGGAGAGAACGATCCAACATGGGAAGCGGGAGACACAGCAGACTCATAGAATAGCAGATGTCCTAACTAGCACTCTGGCCTCAGAATCAGCCCTTAAGGCATTCAGATCTGGCTGAAGAGCCCAGGAGAGTATTTTAGGCATGGAAAGCCAAGACACTCTGTCAAAAAAAAAAAAAAAAAAAAAAAAAGGAGACCTAAATGAAAGATCTCTGCGAGTGAGATCCCAGTGGAAAGAACAGGGCCATCAAAGAAGGAGGTACCTTTGTCTGAAGGGAGGAGAGAACTTCCACTTGGACTATGACCCTGTCGGAATAAGATCGAAGTCGGCGAACCCCAAAGGCTTCCATAGCCTTGGCAACTCATGACTAGAGCCTAGGGAGATTACTGACGCCATAAACAAAAAGAGTGTCAAATTGTTAAATCAACAACAGGAGTCACTGTGTACTTACGTCTCATGTGGGATCTGTCCTTAATGTGTTGTCTAATGTGAAGTAATGCTATAACTAGTACTGAAACAGTATTTTACACTTTGTGTTTCTGTGTGGGTGCAAACTGATGAAATCCTTACTTAGTATATACTGAATCAATCTTCCATATATAAAGATAATTGAAAATGGAAAAAAAAACTTGGTTTTAAATTGGAAATTGCATAGAAAATTAATCAATTTTTGAAAAATATCATGTAGGATCTCTGTCCTTAATGTGCTATACATTGTGATTTAATGCTATAACTAGTACTCCAACAGTATTTTTCACTTTGTGTTACTATGTGGGGGCAAACTGTTGAAATCTTTACTTAATATATACTAAACTGATCTTCTGTATATAAAGGGAATTGAAAATGAATATTGATGTGATTGGAAGGGGTGAGGGAGCGGGGAAGGGGAGGGTTGTGGGTGGGAGGGAAGTTATGGTCGGGGGGAAGCCATTGTAATCCATAAGCTGTACTTTGGAAATTTATATTCATTAAATAAAAGTTTAAAAAAAGAAAAAAAAGTTTTTTAAAAAATTAAATTTAGAGGCCGGTGCCGTGGCTCAACAGGCTAATCCTCCGCCTTGCGGCGCCGGCACACCGGGTTCTAGTCCCGGTCGGGGCACCGATCCTGTCCCGGTTGCCCCTCTTCCAGGCCAGCTCTCTGCTGTGGCCAGGGAGTGCAGTGGAGGATGGCCCAAGTGCTTGGGCCCTGCACCCCAGGGGAGACCAGGAGAAGCACCTGGCTCCTGCCATCGGAACAGCGCGGTGCGCTGGCCGCAGCGCGCTACCGCGGCGGCCATTGGAGGGTGAACCAACGGCAAAAGGAAGACCTTTCTCTCTGTCTCTCTCTCACTATCCACTCTGCCTGTCAAAAATTAAAAAAAAAAAATTAAATTTAGTTATCTTTTCTATTAAGAACAAAAACTTTTTTTAACTTCATACACTATGTTTTAAAGTATCAACCTAGATTCAATAAGCAACATTATAAGAAGTTTTTAATATACTCAGAAGAATAAAAAGTGTTTAGGGGTGGGAAGTATTAGATTCAAATGAGAATTGACAGCTACAGAATGTTCTCATATTATTTAACTGATCGTTAAAGATGAGTTCATATCAAGGACGTCATTTAGTCAAGATACAGCCTAATAGGATTAAAAACTTGCTTTGTGACAGTTTTCAAAAATAGGAAGACAGATATTCTTAGATAATTTTATGATCAATAAATATTCAGATAGTTTTCAAATAAAAAGAGACATGATTGGGGGAAATATCAATTCAATTTGAATATGAAATGATTAGTTATCGACACTAAAATTTCTACTTAGTAAGCACACTGGTTTATTAATAATAGGTGGGAGAAAATTTGAGTGGCCTACAGAGGTATTAGCCTACAGAGGTATTATCAGTGTCTGTTGGGAGCTGTCCTGATGCCCCTAACATCTGAGTGAAGCTTCTTCCAAGTGTAGACATAGGCAGACCGTTGTAAATGGTTTCCGCACAGGGATATTGATATCCACAGTGATTTCCTGAACACACAAGTGAGTTCTTCTACCCCAGGAGATGAGTTCTGTGAGGCGGTCAGGAGCAGTATGATGAGTCCTCTAAGTTGAGTGATGGCTGGGGAAATCTAGAATTTCTGATATTATTTATTTGAATCATATTAAAGATTGGAAGACTTCTGTCTTAGCTTGGGATGCCATTACAGAATTCAGTAAGCTAAGTGGCTTAAGCAGCAGGCTTATGTCTGATAGTCTGGAGTCTTAGCTATGTCCCTCTTATTTACAGAAGTCCATCTTGCATCTTCCTGCTGTGTCCTCACACAGGGCATGCAGGAAGATGTGGGGTCTCTTTTTCAAAATATTTATTTATTTGAAAAGCAGAGCTACAGAGAAAGTGTGGGGGCTGGAGGGGAATCTTCTATCCAAATGACATCATCAGCCAGATCTGGGCCAGCTGATGCCAGGAGCCAGTAACTCCACATAAGTGGCAAGGCCCTTAGGTCACTTTTTTTGCCTTCCCAGATCCATTAACAGGAAGCAAGATTGGAGGTGGAGCAGCTGGGACTCAAACCAGCACTCTGATAGGGGATTCTGGAGTGCAAGCAGCAGCTTAACCCACTGTGCCAGCATCACAACACTGGCCCCAGAATTAGTATTTCTTCATCCCATTTTAAGGATCCCACCCTGATTACCTAATTAATGCTAATGACTCCACACAGCACCCCCTCCTGTTTCCAAATATCATCACAGTGGGGCTTAGAATTTCAATGTATGAATTCAAGAGGGGACACACTCAGTTGATAGCTGTCTACTAGAGACCATGTAGGTTAATTGAAAGCATTGTTATGTCCACTATATAACCAGTATAGTCTGTCTCAGTAAATACATGGTTTCACAATGAGACTCTTTTAATAGGAGATGAGACCTTAAAAAGTTTAATCTATTTGTTTAGATTGTACAGTTATTGGCAGAGCAACAAGTAGGACCCCTGTTTCCTGAATCATGAAAATCTTGGAAAATTTATGTTAAAGGTAATACTTATGTTTATAGTCTAAACGAATAATAGTTTAAGAGAAGCACAACTGTACCCGTGGACCTAGCATCCTCTGGATATTTGTTTTTCGTATGTGATCTTTTCTCTTTTTGTTTCTTTCTCTTAGAATTATATATTTCACTTTCTTAATTTAAATATTTCAATTTTGTTTATGTTTTTAAAATTTATTTTCACTTTACCATCAAGTGCTATCATTTTATTTTTCCTATATCCACAATCTTTATTAAATGTTTCCACATTGTGAATCTTAAAATAACAGTAAATATAGAGTGCTTATTTTATAGTCAGGCACTATCCTAAGTGCTTCTGATATTCTAACTCTCACTTCATTTAATTGTGCCCTTGAGATAGGGACTGTTCCTAGCCCCCATTTCACAGAAGATGGTACTGAATCATAGAATAGTTACAGTTCTCCCAGTATATGGTAAAGCTGCACTTAAACCCAGTGAGTCTGAATTTCCTCTATACATCATTATGCTTTTGAGGTTACAGTTGAAGTTGTTATCCATAAATATGCATTATAATAAAAGTTGTCTGTCATCAGTTAGCCAAAGTTGTTGTCAAAAGGAAACCCAGAAAGTCATCTATATAATAAAAGTACAAACAGGCCAGAATAATACAATTATTTAACAGAAGACACTCGCTTTCTAAGTGTAGTCTAATTTTGTCTCAAGGCAAGATAAAATAAACTCTTTTTTCACCTTAAAGAAAATTAATCTTAATTTAGAAAATAATAGTCTTGTGGTTTTCTTGTGAAAGAAACCAGAGATGTAAGCTATTGTCAGCATTAAGGACATCATTTGGAATCTTAGATTTGAAAGAGACTTGAATGAAATAGATTTTCCTCTGTAGCTTCTCTTGTCCAGTTGTATGCAACCTTGAGAATAAGCTGACTCTACAGGAAAATTTTATGGTTAGAAAGCTTGACTTTTACATTAAAAACTATTTTCTGACTCAAGACAATCCATATACTTCCATTTTATTGGGGCTCATCTAAATGTAATACTCATTCTTGTGTCAACTAAAAATCACAAACTCTTTTAACTGCTCCCCATAAGACTTTGTTCCCAAATTGTTTTTTGATTCAGCCACTGTACAACAGAGAAGCTGAAAATGAATTTTTTCTCTATAAAAATAGCTTCTCGAGCACTTCTTAATTCTCTAGATTTCTGCAAAATACAGTGTATAGTGCAGATCTGCTTCATTTCTACTAGTGTGATGTAAGCTAAATTTGTTTTGCTTCCTTGGCAACTAAGTCATACTGTAGAGTTAAGATATACTCATATTTTTACTGTTGGGACACGTAAATTTTGTTTCCTCTATCTTATATTTTTTAGCCTTAATTTGCAACTTTGTCTCCATTAATTTAATTCCATCTTCTACCTTCACCAAAAATACTTACCTCTAAAATTCTAAAATTTTAATTAGCCTTCCCAAGAATGCATGATTTGTAAAATTTAGTAAGTTAAAATTTGTTTTTATTTTTTAGACTATTCAGTTGAATAAATGTCTATCTTTAATGGCTAATACCTGAAGGAAATTTTTAAAAATAGCTTACAGGATTCCACAGTATTCATGTCCAGAATTAGAGTTGCTTGCTGTATTGTACAGACACTTTTGTGTCTTAGACAGTTTGCATCAACTGTGACCCAGCAGTTAGACACCCAGAGAAGTTTACACACCTTAAATGAGACATTGCCCAGATTTCTTAAAAAACAAAAAAGTGACTTTAATAAAGTTTCTTTCCTTAATTCATTTTGCCAACATTTACATTTCTTTTTTAAACTCTAAAACAGTATTCAGTTCTATTAACATTAGAAAGAATGCAAGATTAAAGAGCATTTCTACTCAAAACAGAATAATATGTTTACTTAGATTTCACTTAATTCAATTCAATTATTGAGCAATTCCTGATGTAGTGAAAGAATGACAGTATGTCTCTCCCAAAGTAGCACATATGAATCAAATACAGTGTAAAACAAAGAATTTCAAGAACATTAATCATAAATACACTTTATTGGAATTATTTGGATTCCCTGCAAATAACTTTATTAAAGAGATGTTCCCCAAAACAAGTTTCCTATAAAATTGTAGTTCTTAAGAACTTAGTCCATTTTAATATTTTCTAGAAGTCCATAACTATTTGAAACCTCACAAAGAATCAGAAACAAATGAATTGTCTAAAAGACACTTTTTCCTTTGCTTGTTTTTAACTTAAAAAAAAAAAACTTGCTAAGTAAAATAGGAGAAATGATTTAATTATTTATTGTATTTCAACTTTGATAAATTGTGCGGTCATAATGTTCTGAGATCTTAGCAATTGTGAAGGTAGGAAGATGTTTAATTGTCCTATAGCTTTAATAACAAGCGTTGATTTGGAGGCATCATGTTGGGAACTGAAGATGTCTTCGGATGCTGTGGGCGTCACACTGCTGCAGGTAGGGCATCAGTTCTGTTTCATAGAGAGAACATAAGAAATTCAGTGAAGATCAATTTAATTTTTTTTAAATGTAGCAAAGCCGTTTTTAAAAAGAGGCTGAACCATCGCCTGGCATTTAGCGTAGCCGCTAGGACAATCTCGCAGCCAGACTGAAACCTGGCATCTGCTCTCCGGAGAGAATGGATCATTCACTGTTAGGCACAGGTAGTGGAGGTGCAGGCTACTTACGCACACGCACACACAAACACGAACACACGCACAGCACTGTCCGGGAGACTTCCTTGCCTCTAAGTCTACAGCAACGCGCGACACGGATTAATCCTGATTGCCAACCGTGAAACAAAAGGGCCACTGTCTTTACCAAGGGACCGTTAGGTGATCTGTTTGCCAATATCAATATTTGGATGGAAAGCTTAAAATATGTTGTTTCTCCAAGAGTTAGACTTTAAAGGGAGAAAGCACCACTGATGAAATATTAGCAGTAAATCGGTTAACCACTAACTTCGTTCTGTATTCGTCAACGCGCTTTGAAGTTTGCATTAGAAGCGAAACCTCATTCTCTTTGCTCAGAATAGAGACGCCCCATAGATGCATCCTTAACCATAGTCCCTTCTGAGTATAGGTGACTTTGCCCTACTGCGCGGAGATCAACTCTGGCAGCCTCTGGACCTCCAGCTCTCGCCCCAGACGCCTAGGACAGGCCGTCCCGTGCGGCTCGGCTCCCCGGGGCGGGTAGCGGGGAGGGTGGTCCTTCTCCCGAGATACGCACCAGGTGGCGGCCCACCCTGCAAGGCGGCACACCGCCTAGCCTCCGGAAGTGTTCTCGGAGCATGGGATGTTCTGAAGGCCTCGCCGGTAAGGACTGGCAAAACGTTGAGCTGCTCCCTCGCCGTAGGGCTCACGCTCTGGAATGCGGGTCCCTGCGGGCAGGGGCGCCGCTTGCAAACCCCAGGTCCAGCATCCAGAGGAGGGGCGTCCCACGGCTTCACTTTCTTTCCACGAGCCACAAGGAGCTTTTTGTTCCGAAACTCTGCTGGGCACACTTTGCAAGTGAAAAACGCGCTTATCAAAAATCACATCAAGAATCCAGGGAGCTGGACAGTATGGAAGGGAAAAGTGAGTGAACATTAATCTTTACCTTTCTCTGAAGTTCTCTAATTGAAACAAAAGCAGCTCTCTCTCTCTCTCTCTCTCTCTCTCCTGAATTGTTGTCGATGTAATAAATTTTGTGAGTTTCTTCGTTCTGGTTGAATTTATAAGTCATCACGGTAAGCAAGTTTAGCTGGATTGCAGATAGTTGTCATGCCTAAAATGATATGCCTTCCAAGCTCACCGACTTAACTCTCAACCCCTGTCCCCCTGTATTCAGGTAGGAGGTTTTGTGGGAGAGGGAGGAACACATTGGGTGGGGAGTTTCTCAGAGGATCTACTTCTCTCTGTTTGGACCTGCCTCGGTTTTGTCCACTGGCCAAACCCTGGAAGGGTTTGTTGAATGACCATGGACTTTACACCTACACTGTATAATTCCAGTCCAAAGGAGAACCATCTGTCTTTCTGACTCAGTATCTATGCTGAGATTTTCTTTAAGAAACTCTTTCCCGGAAACATGAAAGCTGAAGGTGTGAATATGCACTCACAGTATCTTGAAAATAAACAACTCTGGCTTTAGAATCAGCAGGGGGAGAGGGGAAGTACATTTAAAACATATTGAACAGAAGCCTAAACAATTCAGTTACCAAATACAGTAGTGTAAAGTGTGCTTTAGGTAAGCAATTATTAATTTGTTGATGAAAGTTGATGCATTAATTAAATAAGTTCAGAATAATTATTCACCATTCAAAGACATATGCATTATGCATGAAACTTATCTTTAACAGTTTTTTATTAAATTCATGACTTCCTGGAATCACGACACCAATCATATAAATAAGGGTGACAAAATTATCTCGGTGCCTAATTATGATTTGTTAATATTTTCAATAAAATACCTTTTCTATAGTAATTGTAAATAATGTCTATTAATATAAACAATTACATAGGCTAGATAAGTCAAAATATTTGCATGTGGGGCAAACAGTGGTCTTAGATTTTTACATTTGAATTGGATCCTTTAGATAGGAGAACAGAAGTCAAATCCATTAGGCTCTTTTTAAAGAAAAAGGCAACTATGTGAAAACTCTTACTGAAACAAGTTGAAATTCAAAACATAGCTCTTTGAAAAAAATCAGGAGTTTTTGGAAGATCAAATGTTTACTATCATGATTGAAATCAAGTTAAATTTAATCCATTATGTTTGAGGAGCATTGTACCTGGAAAACTTACTGGATAGACTAACATTCAGGTAATTGTCTTTAAAAGAGAATAGCTTAAAGATATGTGACAATGTTAGATGTTAGTGAGTAGGCGGGTTTCCTGGAGTAGGTGATGATGACTTGGAACATATATTTTAAAGGAAAGCCTAAATATCTCTCTGTGTGTATGTATTTCTGTTTTGATGAAAACCTCTTGAGCTGTTTCACTGCAAAAATATATTTCTATATGTGTTTTGTCTGCAGAGCTGTGGGAAGGCTGACGAAGAAGCCGCGGAAGGAACGCAGCAGCAGTGCACACACAAGCACGAGGCCACCTGGCTTCTTGCCATGATACATGACATTCAATTATTTTAGTACTTTTTCATGAGAGTTTTGCTCCACCAGCTCCTCCTTCCCTCCCCAGATCATAGCTTTTCTACATTTGGCATAGCTCTCCTGATTCAGCACGCATTTTTCCTAGCTTCACTTATAAGCCTCAAACTCTAACTGCAAAAATAAAGTGCTAAGAGTAAAATTGTTGGAATCCCATCTTGACAATTCCTGCTATTATTATACAAGTGTGACATTTCTTTCAATAAGTTGAGAAAGAAAGGAACTAGAGTGGTCTACACATTGCTTCTACTGTTGCTTTGATGTATGCACACAGAAATATTTTTCATTTTCCAAAATATATTCACACTAGGGGAGAAGGGCATTAAAAGCATCTTTTAGTCTGAAAGAATTTTTTTCTAATGTAAAATGAGTCGGTCTCAGGCTGCCTTAGACTGACAATCCCTTATCAGAACTTTACTTCCTAACAAAACATGATCTTTTGGGAGGAGAGTGTCACATAGTGAATCTTTCAAGTAGCTTTAATTTATTCAATTACTTTCATTCTAGACCCTAAAGTGAACTAAATAAAACTTTTTTAAGCATGCAAAGCATTGTATTGGGGGTAAGGGAGCTGCCACCTGACAACAAACTGGTTGAAAAAAAATAATTTTGGATGTAACTTGAAACGGAGGCATCAGAGCCATCCTCACAAAATAGCCTTTCCACCCTGTTGGCATCCAGTGGTGCCAGAGGAAGATCTAGCTCACGCCAACACATTTCAATTACCAAAGCAGACTTGAACCTGTAAGAGGTCTGGCCAAGCTTCCTCCTGGTGCTTTCATATTCTTGACTCCCTCAGCAGGCACCATACTTCATCCCCATCAAAGAGAAGTGAAAAAGCGTCCATGGCTTCACAGCGTCCATATCTCTAGAAGTTTGGAAATCCAAGGATGCTGGAAATTTGGTTGAGCTTTAAAAGAACCCCTGTCTCTCCTACCCCAATTCTCATCCCAGTCACAGCACCACCTTCTGCAAGTGTTGACGCCCTTCAGAAAAGTTCAGATGTGAAGGAGGTGAAGTGAGAAAGGAGGCATCACAGCCTGTTTCAGATAGGTTTGACTGACATGAAAGAAGGGGTGCTGTATTTTGGATTTAGATGCTTGAGTATAGAAAGAGTTGAGCAGTACTCAAAATAGGAAGACAAAGAAGGAATTGGGAGCCTGGGACAAGGAGCTGTGCCTGCAGGGATATAATCCCAACTAGAACCTTTTAAAATAAACTCGATCTTTCTTTTTCAGCTGATAGCTCCTTAGAACATTTGCCCTGTGGCCTGGGCCAACTGGACAGGTTCAAATCCGGGAGGGTTGGGACAGAAGAATGAGAATCAGAGGCAGGTTTGAAAAGCCTGCTGAGGCGGTAGGGTCTGCACTGGATCTTGGGAGGGTAGCTGAAAGAGTTTATCAAAGTGCTATGGTTGATTTCCAAGAAGGTTATCCACAAAACATCAAGCAGAAAAAGCCCATTTACATCTCAGAGAATTTGAGATAGTCTCCAGTTTGATTTCTTCTGCCTTCTTATGTCTTCCAGCAACCACTTAGTTACTATTACTTTAATTACGATTATTTTCAATTTGGTATTATGCGCCAATGTGTGTTATTGCCATAAACTCCATCTCAACCTCTCAATATCCATTTAATGCAGCTTTTGGCAACTGAAGAGCCAGCTTCTTGCCAAAAAACTGCAGATTAAGCATTCGTTATGGGAGTTTGCCATTAGCTGTTCCCTCTGTTATGGGCACATGTGGTTACATGTCACAAAACACACGGGATTCCGTGCAATTCGGGAGGCTCCGGGCCATTGCGTCGGTGACACCTTGCACTCCATCCCTCCAACCTCTGCCATCAAAAGTGGGTTCCGGTAATGGAAACCGGTTTACTACGCTGTTGTTCTCGGCTTCCCTTTAGGATCCTCCATGAGTTGGACTTTTATTGGTAAACAAGTACTGTAGCGCTTGCATCATATGTCTTTCATTTAAAAGACACCGAATGTTTCTCAGAGAATTTAGGGCTGTTAAGACGCATATTTATAAACAAGCTTACAGGGCTCCACAGCGCATCTAAGTTTATTACTAGGACTTGTTTGTATCTTTCCTCAAGTCAACAATAGGCGCTGTTTTTTGCTATGAGGTTTCAAAAATCCTAGTAAACGTCCATTTCTTTTATCCCCGCCCCCAGCCGCATTTATTAGAGAAAATAAAACTTGCACGATAATACCTGAAAGAAAACAGGTACAGAGAGGGGATAGGAGAATCGGAAATCACCGACCCACCAAGAGTGAGTGGCTGGGGCGACACTCATTGTTCCCAGGAGAGCTTCCCAAGAACTCAAAGTGCCCAGGAAGCGCGCAGAGCTGCTACTCCTCAAGCGAGGTCCAGATGCCACAAGGGAAACCTCTGGAGTGCATTTCCTTGGCTTCCCCCGCCCTGCTGCGCCATCCCAGCCCGGCCTCGCTTTGCGGAGGACGCCTGGCGTGGAGTTCCCGCTCCCCCACGCAGCCTAGCTCGCTCCAGGAGCGCAGTCTCCCAGTGCTTTTCTTAGACCTCGCCCCCCACCCCACCCCATTTTCCCACCCTGGAGATTTAACGATGCGTGCACACTGTTGGCTGTCCTGCTCCCAGGCGTAACAAGGATGCACCCGAAGCTACCTCAGGAATGGTGTCAGCCTGAGTGCGCGCTCAAGACCACGCCGAGCGCGGCGCCGCAGGGACACCTCGACTGTCCGTCCCTGCGAGTGGGCTGTGTGTTGGTGGGGAGGCGGGGTGCAGCCTCGGGTGCACCCCGGGCCGCGCTCCTGAGTCTGCTGCTGCCCGCCCGTCCGCTCGGGTTCTGCTCGGCCGGTTCTGATGTTCAGGGTCAGCCCCACCTTTAGGACAGTGCCGAGAGGCAGGTCCAGGGTGCGCCGTGATGTTTTCTTCTGGGGCTGTGGCCTGCTTGGGCCTGGAAGTAGGTCTCACTAGCGAGGCACCCCTCAGCCAAGACTCCAGAGAGGGTGGAAATTTCCGGACCCACCCGATACCAGCGAAAGGTGGACTTGGCCTCGCGGTCCTGAGAGTCGGCGCTGAGCGGCGTGCCGCTGCGTAATTGCCAGGCTGGCCCGAGGGAACAGAATGGGCGCCTCTGGGGCCTGTGGCGAGAAAGGCTGTCACCACCCAGGAGCAGAGGCCTTCCTGGTCCACAGCTTCTGCAAGTTTTTCACCAAATTGACCACCTTAGAGGGCCTATCCCGAATGACTGCCTTTTCGTGCCCAAGGCACCGAACGCGTTTCCCCCAGACGGCGGCAGCTCTCCTCGGAAGCTGGAATCGGGCCCAAAGCCACACAGAGAGGCTTTCAATCCTGCAGCGCTGTCCCGGCCGCCCTCCCACCCCCTTGGGCGGGAATGG
Source organism: Lepus europaeus (assembly GCF_033115175.1). Taxonomy (NCBI): domain Eukaryota; kingdom Metazoa; phylum Chordata; class Mammalia; order Lagomorpha; family Leporidae; genus Lepus; species Lepus europaeus. The sequence goes on along the minus strand of NC_084836.1, from coordinate 35,438,250 downwards.
AGGCCCCGGCCCTGCCGGTGCCTGCGACGCGGCCGCACCCTTGCGTCCAGATTCGCGGGCGCGCGCGCCTCTCGCCTCCGCACTTGCTTTGCAGAGTAACCGCATTGCGACTCTTTAAAAAGCAAAAAAACATAAGACTTTAAAAATTACAAAGTCTTCCTCATAGACCCCCGTTGTGCCATCATCTTTCCTCTGGCCTAGATCAAGGGAGGCACTTGTCTCTACCGGCTTTTTAAAAATTATTTGAGTTTAAATGGAGAAATTGCGGAACAAGGGAAGGGGTGGCGAGGAGGGTTTGGGAAATAGCTTGGTGTTGGGATTGTCCAAGCTCTTCAGTGTCTCTACTTGGGCTTTCCTCTCGTCCCTATCACCACCACGTCCACACGCCGCCCACTCCAGACCAGAAGGGAAGGCCACGGCCTCACAGTGCGCCCAAGCCCGGGGGACACGCAGCTCCCGTGGGGCAGAAGCAGCAGAAGCGGCCCTTCTGGCACGCCTGTCCCAGTTGAGCGCTCCCAAAGCACCCGGCTCCTCGGGCTTCGGCTCAGCGTGGGTCTCCCACGTCAGTGACTTACGGACGAGCTTAGAAGCCCTTTGGAGCACTTTTTCAAGTTCTCAGGATGCCTCTACATCTCGGGGAGTCAGTGGCAGGCGTGGGGGCGGGGTGGGGCCGGAGGTGGCCAGGAAGGGGGCCCAGGAGCACGCAGAGCGCGGGGAGTGGAGGGTTAACTGCTTAGCGATCTCACCGAGCTCTTCCGAAATGCCAGTCCATTGTCGCGGCTACAAGGATTCTGGGTGTCGGGGCCTCGTCCCTGCTGGCATTTGTCTGAAATGGAGCTGTCTGTCTTCTCTAACCTAGGCCCGGTACGCGCCCGGCCCGGGGTGAGTGGGGAGGGCCGGGGTTGGGGGCGGGTGGGGGCGGAGGGGGACCCGGGGTGGAGTTAGTCGCCTGCCTATTTTCATATTCATTAGAACTGGGAGGTTGCCCGGGGAGCCCAGCTGAGTTTCAAGATATAAAAGCAACTTCGGGTGCCCCCTCTGCAGCCGGGACGCATTAGAGGGCTCGGAGCGGGGCAGCTCCCGGCGCCGCAGCGCTCGCGTCCCTACCCTCCTCCCGGGCCCTCCCTCCTCCCGCCCACTCGCTCCCTCCCCCAGCGCCCGGCCGAGGCTCCGCGCCCCGGGAGCTCCGCCGCAGCCTCCGCAGGATTATGGAGTTTCTGAGCGAGAAGTTCGCCCTGAAGAGCCCGCCGAGTAAGAACAGCGACTTCTACATGGGCGCAGGAGGCGCGTTGGAGCACGTTATGGAGACGCTGGACAATGAGCCCTTTTACAGCAAAGCGTCGGCAGGCAAATGCGTGCAGGCCTTCGGGCCGCTGCCCAGAGCCGAGCATCACGTGCGTCTCGAGAGGACCTCGCCCTGTCAGGACAGCGGCGGTGAGTGGCCCCCCGCGCCCCGCACGTCCCGAGTGCGGGCCCGCTCGTGACAGGCAGGGAGGGAGGAAGAAGGGACAGCGGGAGCCAGGGAGCAGCTGGGCGGGCGCAGAGAGCGGAGCGTGTCGCCCCCCCCCCCCCAGGCACGCGGGGTGACCGCGCTCCCGGTCTCGCCCCGCGTGACGGCTGCTGTCGCTGTCGGGTCTGGTCGCCTGCGGGGTCCCGCGTTCCCGGCTTCCAGGACCCGGGTGTGGAGCGATAGGGCGCTAAGTGGAGCGTGTTTCTGCCTCCGAGCCTCCGTGCGGCCAGGGCTGGGGGGCGCTGAAATCCATCAGGGCGCCTTTAGTGGTCGTCAGTGTCCTCCCCACAGAGAAAAAAATCGTGAGCTCCTTTTTAGGTGAAAAACACTTTTTTTAAAAAATTTTCCTAGGCGAGGCGTTCTGTTTCCTCGTGAAGTTGCAGGTTGCAGGCTTGCTAGACTATGAATTAGCCCGTGTGAATTTGTGATTTCTGCCTTTTCTGCCTGTGTGTGTGTGTGCTCGCAGTCTAACACACGTTAAGTTTTTGTGCAACACCAAACCGCTTTAAGTAGCTTCGCGCACAGTCACCGACAGACTCACTCGCCCCCGGATTCCGCATTGTCTCTTTCTGACTCCGTGTTAAAAGTCACCTCCGAAGCCTTGCGGAGCGCTTGTGGGTGGAATCTTCAACTCTGAGTACCCAAGTATCTCGAAGTCAAAATGTTATCAAAACAAACCATCTATCTTTCCTATCTTGAAACCCAATGCAAACCTATTATTTCAGATCGCGACAGCTGAAGCACATTTACAATGCCGAAAGGACTTTTTCCTTATCATTGTATATATTTCGCAGTTAAGCTGTAAGGAGCGGGTTGCTTTAAAATAACAAACGAATTAAGTGTGAAATATTTACAACAAGTCTCCCGCCCCTTATTTTAATGGAAGTTCAAAATCTGGCAAGACGCTAGCTTAGCAGGAATTCTTTTTTTAAAAAAAATTTTTTTACACAAGATTTTTTTTTTCAAAAAAGCTCTTCTTTGATTTCTGTTCTTCAGCTTTCAGGTTATTTTTGATTTGTAAGAGTAAACCCAAATTACAGACGAAAATGATAAAGTTGACCACTTGATTTTTTTTTTTTCACTTATTAAGAGAGACTCCAATCGGTTTTTAAAATACAGTGAAATTTGACTCTCTGCCTGTATCTGTATTGTCGGTATTCTCGGTTGTGGGCATCAAGTTCTTTGACTGGACAGGGTTTTTCTTTCGTGGTTCTGCCGCGTCCTGGGTCACAATGTGTCACAATGCTCTCCATTGTTAGGGATCCAGGATGAGAAGAGAAATAGGCGATTCTGCCAATGAACCAACTTTGAAACAGGTATCACACTGGTGGTGAAGGGCCGCAGGGCAGCGTGGGCAGCCGCGCGCACGTCCGGGCCGAGAAGCCCCTCGCCGCTCGCTGCTCCCCTCCCCCAGCCCTAATTGCCGCAGTTCCCCCTTTAACTGAGACAAAACCGTATTGTTCATCCGTCTGGGCCCCTCCGCGCACTGAGTTCTACTTGCCATCTTCCTCAGAGGGAAGGTTCAGTCATCTAGACATCGGAACAGACTCCCCGTGTGTCCCGATTAAAACGGTGACGAAATTGCGTTGTCGTGGGTTTGTGCAAAACAGACACCTAGGGAAAAGGTGTGAGTACCCGTTCTGGCCGAGTTGCCTTAACTTTTTTACATAAAGTGTCCTGTTTCATTATGTACGTGTGCGTGTGTGTGTGTGTGTGTGTGTGTGATGCTGGGCGACACTTGTGTTTTATATCATACCACAAGCATGCAATCAAATCTGAAGGAAATTACTGAAATTTAAACACTGCTCAACAGATGCTTGCCTTGGTCGTGTTTCCCTAGGTGTTTTAATTCCTGTCCTTTGGTAGAGGGGGAAAATAAAGATTTCTGCCCTAAAATGTGGTTCATGTGTTAAACAGAAATAGGAAATATTTGACAGAGTTGCAAGATGAGGTTTTAATAACGAAGTCTATGGAAATCTTATTCTTTTATGTATAGAAACTACTTCCAGAGATTGATATGAAATCACGTTTTTTCAATTTTATTGATTGCTTTTTGAAAACAATTTAAATGCAGACATGAATATATAGTTGAAAGATTCAAAATGTAATAGAAATAACGCCACATTTAAATATTCAATCGATTTTCTGTGGAGGGGGAAGATAACTTTTGGATATTGTTATACGAATGTTATTTGAAATTGAAATATATTTTCTGAGCCACGTAAGTAGCTTAATTTTGTCTTCTGTGGATCAATGTATAACTTGCTTTATTCTGGTTCATTTTGTAAAAATAATGGTCACTTGGGTTTTTCTTTTTAAGCCTAGAGTATCCGTTAATCTGACATTAATTTGGTTGTAAATTAAGTCCATAAACATTGCAGCAGCACGGTAAAATGCAACTATGGATTTTGGCAAATTATGTGAGTTCCACGTACACATTTAAAAACTGATTTTAAAAACTGCCCCGCTATGAATTAATAATTGTGCATATTGTGATGATCAAATTAAAACTGGCACCAGACTGCTTTCCTGATGCACTAAATTGCCTCCACTGAATTCTTTCATCCAAATGTGTTTCCCAATCCTGAGAGCTGTTGTTTTGTCCCCCTGGGTGCAGTGAACTACGGAATCACCAAGGTGGAAGGACAGCCGCTTCACACGGAACTGAACAGAGCTATGGACAACTGCAGCAGTCTCCGAATGTCTCCTGGGAAAGGGATGCCGGAGAAGGGAGAGCTGGATGAACTCGGGGACAAATGTGACAGCAACGTGTCCAGCAGTAAGAAGCGGAGACATCGAACCACCTTCACCAGCCTGCAGCTGGAGGAGCTGGAGAAAGTCTTTCAGAAGACCCATTACCCGGATGTTTACGTCAGGGAGCAGCTGGCTCTGAGGACGGAGCTCACGGAGGCCAGGGTCCAGGTAGGAGCCAAGTGGAGGCCTTTGGGGTGGGCGGGGAAGGGAAATACCATTAGCATAATTGAATGATCACATCTTGCCCCAGAGGAACAAACTGATTCCAGAGCTGAAGACATGGAACAATGTAATATACGTGCATGTAGATCCAGCAAAATTCCTTTTTACTTGCTCAGGATTTGACAACTTGCAGAAAACATACAACAAAAGAATGCTTGAGTTATTACATAGGCATAGATGTTAACAATAATTAAAAATAACAATATGGCAATAATTCTCAAAATTAATGAGAAACAATCCCAGCTATTCATTTAGTGATCGATAGATTTTATTTTGTTTTTCTGTTTTATCAGCCATTGGGATACAAATCAGATATTTGTAAGTTATTTGTGTAAAAGCCTATAAATCTATGCTCAGGGTTGGTGTTACAATAAAAGAAAAGAGAAACTATACTTAGAATCTCCCAATTGTTATGTATACCAGAAAATATCTTTATTAGCAAAATTGTAGCTCTTTTACAATTTTATCACCCCCGTAATTGTCAATGGATGTAATTTTATTTTAATTTTTAATATCTAGAAAAATTATGTTGTTGCAGAGTCTATAGGAATACTGTCCTTAAGGTAATTTTTATATATATTCAAATTATATTTATAAAATAAATTAGATCATCAAATATATTAAAATTACCAAACTGGATTACTCAATATACTTAATTTTTTAGTAATTTGAAAAAGAAAATTATACCAACTGAAAGTTCTACCTCTAGGAGAATTTTATTTTGTCTATGTGTGATATTCTAAAACTATATTTTATTAGTTCCCAGGTAATAAGTAATAATTTAAAATACAGCAGAAATCCAGGAAAATGAAATTTTTCTTTGTATGTCTTTTCACCACTATACCTAGGAAAATATTTTCATAAACCACCAGGAAGAAGTCAGTATACAATAGTGAAAGATTTTGTTCCAAGTGGAGTAACAGTATTCCTTCTTAAGATTAAGCCATTGTAAGGCCCTTACATCATTAAAGACAACATCTGCTGAGGCAGGGATAACAAGCAGCAGATTTTTCTTGAGTGTGTAGAGGCAAATACTTGTTTTATCTTAGTTCAGGAAGTAAATATATAGAAAGTTGATGCTAATGAAGAATATTAAATTGTCAGATATTAACACCAGTCCTGCATGTGTATTTTTTTTGGTCTTGTGTCTGTATATTTAAATTCGTTATACTTAACCATAGAAAACTATGTTTATATACTGAGTGATCAGCTGTTCACAACGCATGTTTTCCCTTTAAGTCTTGATTATTTTTTGTCTATGAACAAGTACAGAGAACCAGCCTTAACCAAATTGACTCAGGTTGTTCTCTTTCCTGCTTTTTTCCTGTGTTGATAATTGGCACCCATTTTAAGAAGACTGTCAAGGTCACTTTCTCAACGTGGAGTCGGGGGGAGGGACCTCTTTACTAAATTCCCTTAGTATGTTCCTGGTGCTGGATATGGGACAGCAAGAAAACACGGTTTTGTTTGTGGTGGTCCTGTCTCAAGCCCTGGGCGTAATGAATAATGCACACTGACCAGCTGTGTACCGAGAAACCCTACTAAACAGGTAGCTCTCTTTGTCTTGTTTTAATTGCTGCCAAGTCTTCAAAGTGCCAGCTTAAATTTACAACCTGCACTTAAATATTAAACTGAGTACTAATAGTAGCCAGAATTGTGAAGATAAAGATTTAGAAGATAACAAGCGTTTGGAAAAAGAATGAAAATTTCCAGTAAATTTGAATGAAAAGCATTTAACAACTTGCATTTTGATAGTGTATTTCCAGCAACTTTCCTAAATATTTTGTATTTTTATCAGAATTCTATAAAGAAGACTGGAGATTTCCCAGAGCTGTTTAGATAATGTCTACTCAAAAATAAAGAATATATATTAGATATAATTTTCTATACCTCCTTTTGATACATTAAAGTACTAAAATGAAGATCTTGGAGATACGGAAGAGTAGATTAATGAGTATGTAGCCCTATGAGGGAGATAGTTCTTATGATAAATATTTCTTTTAATATGGAACTAGAAAAATTGTGCATGGCAGCTTAGCAACACAGAAGAGCCCACAGTAACTCACAGGCTATCTCGACACTTAGTTCTGTCTGCCTATTTCTTTTAATATTTATATTATCTGTGTTTTAATTTGGAGAAATTATTGTGAAAATATCTTTGTATTTTCCATTAGAGAGGATAAATAAGTGGCATGATTTAGGTTTTAAAGCCATAGTTCAACTTCAAATGATTCCATTTTACCATTAGTCCTTAGTGTGCTCAAGATAACATATAATCTTATTTTTGCCTGTTTCTAATTGACCATATTTCCACTGCTGCCATATGATAGAGTTGTAAGCTTTATGTTTAGATGTTTATAAGATTATCTAAGTATACATGCAACCCAGGGCAGTCTTCTCCTTGTAACATGTTTCAAAAATAATTTTTAATAGACCCAGGTTATGTTGGCCACATTTATAGCATAAATGTCAAACTAAAACTACAAATGTCTCCCAGACTTTCAGCATTCTCTTAGAGGAGTATTTTCCACGACAGTGCAGAGAACTAAGGAGTCTTATGTATTGAAATTTTTTTTTTTATTTTCTATAGATGAGAGAAACAGAGGCTCAAATATATCAAATAAATTTGCTGAAACACCACTGGATCTCTCTCATAAATGATGTAGCCTCACAGACATATGGTTTTCTATATGAGGGTATCAAAGAAAGCACAATGTATGGAGACTTTTCTGACATCAATAGATTCCTTTATAAGTAATTTTGTTGACCTAGTTTACATTCTAGTTTGAAATCTTGTAATGTCCAGTTTGCTTTATTTATCCAATATTCCTTAAGTAAAATTGTACTTTTTTTAAAAATTAGGTTTGGTTTCAAAATCGAAGGGCGAAGTGGAGAAAAAGGGAACGTTATGGCCAAATACAACAAGCTAAAAGCCATTTTGCTGCCACCTATGACATATCAGTTTTGCCAAGGACTGACAGCTACCCACAGGTATGGTAAACTACACAGAATGCTGATCAAGAAAAAATAGACGTGGTTTGTGTATTCTTTAGAAAGTTAGCATAGGCATTATTATGTCTAACATAACGTTCCAGAGTGTAAATTTAGCCTCCGGGAGACATTTTTCTGGTTTGTTGAATTTTTATTTTACCAAGTTACTTATTTTGTTATTTTCTTTCAGAGTCATTCACTAAAAAAAAAAATCTCAATTTTTTTGTTTTCATTTTGGGTTGTGTTATACATTGCAATAGATAAAACAGTATCATTTAGTGTCTTTTTATCCTACATTTTAATTATTCATGCACCATTCCTTTATTGACATTTAAAAATAAATAAAGTGTTTCCTGGCATGCAATTTCTATGGCTACTGTTTTAAGAACTCTACTAAAACCGGTGTCAAACGTGGCCTGTTAAACTCTCAGTTCTGCTTACTAACATCTCTCTTTTCCTATATTGTCTTTTCAGATTTGTAGTTGCTCATTGTCTCAAAGACAGATTAGTTCTTTATGGCTTATGGGTTTTAAAATTAATCATACATACAAAACACTTCCCTGCATAATGGGAGCTCTGCTTACCTCATTACGAACGTGTTAAAAATTCTTTTCTTCTCATTTTCCCCTTTAGTTATTTTTCATTTTCATTCTTTGTAATGTATTCCATCTACAGCACATTTGGGGTTAATTTTTTCTAATACTGAATAATGATATTTAGAGTGGTATTTGATATTGATAAGAAATCTGTGTAGTTTAAGTAACAAGCCTGGCTTTTTTTCATTCTCTTCTTTAATGGCATGCATTGTATAGGACCACTGTGCAAACACCTGTGACACATATATGCTGGGGAAATACCTGGATAGTTCAGTAACTCAGTCGTCTCTCTCCTAATCTTAAGGATATCCATTTTCTTCAGCTATGAGCTCTTACCTCAGGGGTGTGAATTTGCTCTTCTAATGTTAACTTCTTTGTGTTCTTTTTAGCATCCTTTAAAAACTGATTTTGGGAGCTTTACTTCTGCAGAGAAATTCACCACCTTTATAAAGTTAATATTGTGTGTTAAAAAGAGCCTTAGAAATCTCCTTGCTCTACTTCCTCACCTCAAAAGTTATGAAGAAGACAAGCCTGGCTGAGTTAGGAATGAGTCCATGACAATCCAAGTGGCTCCTTAAAGGGCTGTGGGCTAAGCTGCAGTGCAGACTTTCCCAAGCAGTTTGCTAGATTGGCAGTATGGGAACCTTTGGACTAAATGCCTCATACCTGTCATCAGAAGTATCTTCTTTCTCTTTCAAAGTTGAACTTAAAGCAATTACATTGCATTTTCTTTGATTTAAAAGCATGAATATACTTCTGGTTACTTATTATCGTAAGGCTAGTTCAATTTTATTCACCAAATATTTCTGAATACCTTAGTTGAGCCCGAACAAAATACTGTATGGGTGCTTCTCTTCTAGCCTACAAGCCCTGAGCCAACAGGGGCTGAAGAGTCTTCCTACTTGTTAACACTACTATACCCCTTATTCTGTGTCCAGACAGTGTTCTAAGGAAGTTACATTTAATAATTTATTTAATTCTAGCAACTGCCTTCTGTTGCAGGTGTTACTAATTTTTTTCTATTTCCCAGATGAGGAAACAGGCATGAAGAAGTGAGACATTTGCTCATTTTCCTTAGCAGTGAAGCTTGAATATTATCAGAGGCAATTTGTTTGCCAAGTGTAAGGTCTTATGTCACTGGGAGAGACAATAGACTTTCTCTTCCTAGGAATATTTAAATAATCAAATCATTAATAAATTAATATCGCAGGAGTCCAAGACTGGAGCTACATTACTGAAGTTTGTAAATAGTTCAGGGAAGCAGGAAAGATACTGACTACCAGTGAAATAACATTTAAAATAATTGGCATAGCATATAATTTAGATAATTTCAACCGATGACAGTGATAACTTTAGAAATAGTAAGATAGCATTTTAAATACAACACTGGTTTAGGACAGATCTTTTTAAAAATATTACTCTTTGAATCTTCATTCCCATCCTTTTACCCCTGATTCTATTTTCCACTTCTTTGTTCTTAGCTGTTGGATGCTTTATCTCTGGCTCCTCTTTTTTCTGCAATGTAGCATAAAGCATTCAGTTGGGCTGTTGCCAATTAAAATCTATACTTGTATAAGGGCTTGTGTGACTTAGTGTACACTGATTTTTCCTCTCTTCCTCTCTTTTTTCTAACATCATTTTGCTGTTACATTATCAACCCTCAAAACTTGAAGTATCATCAGTTGAAGAAAGAAATAACTTAGTAACTAAAGCACAAAAAGAAATGGTACATCAAATTATATATTTGATAGTTTTTTTATTCCAACAAAGGATTAATTAAAAAGTTTCTCCTCAAAATTCTGGGTAGTTTGCCCTAATTCTCCTGGTGGCTTCTCCAAAACTTGTGTACATTGATTATACTATTACATAATCTAAATATGGGAATACAGGTAACATATATTGCAATTATTTTGTCAGTGAAGTACATGGATAATAAAAAATTAATGCTTTTAATATTTTCCTTATTGGTTAGTCATTTAATGTTTGATGGCCCAAAGTTCTGAAGTCCTGTGTATTCTCCCCATTACAGATACTGAAGTGAGGAGGGGAATGCCTGTGTTAACTTGAAAATATGGACTAGATCTTTTTAGTTTGTTTGGAAAAAAAATTGTGCCAAGATCGTGTCTCTCAAGCTTCAACCTAAAGGGACATGTATTATCATGTGACTTCAAAATAGAAACTCAGAGTGGGAGAAATAGGCACTGAAATAGAATCCAGCAACTCAAGGCAGCAAGACATTGCATTTGGTCACTGTTACTAATTACAGAAGAAAGTTATTAATTACAGAGAAGTTGGAAACTAGAAAATGTTTGAGGCAGGACAGAAATAAAGAATTAACAATTTGGCAGGAAAGCAAAAATATATATAGAAACACATGAAAAACAGAGGTGGTTCAGAAATATGCTCTTCCTGTCTGCTCAGTGTGGATAATCATTGCACCTAGCATGAAGGTATCTATATATACCATGTAATGTTTATTTATGAATAGTAATTAGTGCTTTCTAAGTTGTCTTAAATACTTTGTTTCAACTGGTCTTCATTACACTATAGCAACCACAACCATAACAGTAAAAATAATAACTAACAATTGGAAGTTTATTTAAAGCCAGGCATTGTACTTCCTCCTTATAAACCATTACTGCATTTAATTTAAGCTCAGGTTTTCTGAGGTCAGAATTCCTGGGCTATTTTAGGCAACATTGTCTCCTAAATTCATCACTGGATGAAACAGTTCAATTCTGACCATGAAACATTATATCATTTTGGGAAGCAAATATGCATCCATTTAAAAAATTATGCAGCAATGATCTAAAATATTTTAAAAGTATATATGCTCCTCAGATTCTTTGAAGATGTTAAGCTTGTTCATCTTTGATAATAAAAAATGAGAAAATGAGAGGCATGATGGCCATAGTAACATACTTGATTTACTGAAAATAGTAAATAAACTGAAAATAGTAAAATAACAATAAAGTTCTTGGGGGCAGGCATTTTCCACAGCAGTTAAGATGCCCACATACCATATCAGAATGTCTTGTCTACTCTTCCAATCCAACTTCCTGTTCATGTTCACCTGGGAAGCAGCAGGTGATCACCATGGTCCTCACGACCCTTCTGTCCATGTGGGACACCGGGATTGAGTTCAGGGTTCCTGGCTTCAATCTGACCCAGGCCAGGCTGTTGTGGGCATTCGGTGAGTGAAAAAGCAGATGGAAGATCTCTCTCTCTGTCTCTATATCCTGTCCTTTCTAAATAAATAAATAAATCTTAAAGTTCTTTATTTTGGCCCATAATATCAGTTGCCATTTGGAAACATGATGACTTAGCTAAAGTATTTAGTATTTTTCAAGACATGCAAAGTTAAAAAAATACTTTAATTGCTTATATTGTGAATCTGTCCCCTCTGTCTTGAGTCCCCTTCTTGTTATCTAAGTCATATTTTTTTCTTAAACTCTGAATCCTCTTTGAGTTCAATCACCTTCTTACTGACTCTGCATTGGGCTGGAAGATGTGCCTCCCCATTTACAATGTAAAATATTTAAAAATATGCTCCACTTCTTAGTCACCTTTTTATCACCACAGTCCTATGCAGATTACATAAGTACTGAATATATGTGAGTAAAGGTACTTATTTGAGCATTTCTTCAATAATATGTTATAAAACAAAAGTATCAATTTTCATTAAAATAGCTAATTTCTGAATCTCTGTTATTAACTAACTCCATTGTCTTAAGCAATTAATTTTCCTCAATTTCTTCTCTAATAGACTAAAAAAATTTAGAGAGTCCTTTCAGCTCAACTTATTTTCCCCCAAATTTGCTTGTATTTTATCAATAAATATACTGTTTCAGGGTATGGGATATATGAGTGATACAGACAACACTGCCTGCTTTCAAGACAGATTATAAACTATATATTCGTACTAAATTCTGCAGGGTTTTTTTAAAAAAATTTATTTTATTTGCAAGGTAGAGTGAAAGTGGGAGAGATGAGAGAGATGTGAGAGAGAGAGAGAGAGAGAGAGAGAGAGAAATCTTCCATCCCCTGTTCACTTTCCAAGTACCCTCAACAGTTGGGATTGAAATTCAGGTGCCAGGAACTGCATCTGAGTCTCCCACGTGGGTGACAGGAATACAAGCACTTGGGCCATTATGTGCTGCCTCTCAGGCACATTAACAGGACCTGGATAAGAAGCTCTAGGAGTAACGAACTCCCATTAGAAATGTGGGCATCCCTTGTGCTAGCTTAAGCCTCTGTGCACAGTGCCCACCTGTCTGCAAATACTTCTTGGTGAAAACTACATCAAGCAATCTAAAGAATCTTAAATAATTTTGGTCTTGAATTTAAAATCAAGAATCTAGCAGCATTAGATATCAACTTGTTACTATTTTAGTGGAACCAAAGCACTGTTAAAATAATTATTTTGCAGAATAAAATATTTTGTTTAGGTGCAATTATTTTCTGGAGGATTATAGCCAACCTTAATTCTTCCAAAAAATGTTATTTTTATGTCCTTAGATTTGGTTTGGATTACATGAACTTTAACTTTATTATTTGCTAGCTTGGTAACTTTGGATATGTCCCAGGACTTTCTTCATGTTAAGACCCTTTATTTTTAAACTGGAGGTATTGTTGGTACTGATGTTGGTACTATTGGTGATACAGATGATGATGTTTCTTTCTGTCATTGAGAGAATTAAATTGATTTATGAATAAAAAAGCTTTATGTTTACAGTCTATAAGCTGAATCCTGGGATGTGAACAGAGATAGGAGTTAGAGTATTGTCTCTGGGCTTTCAATTCTGTCATGGTTCCAAATCTGGCTCTGCCACTTACCAGCTTTTAGAACTTAGGTGAGCAAATTAACCTGAGAATATTGCTCCTCATTTATAAAATGGAGATAAAAGTTTTTCTATTTGTGAATGTTGTGCAAAATACTTAGGGCATCGCTTTGTACATAATGAGTTTTTAATAAATGGTAGGAATTTTATTATATCCATTATTCATATTAATTTGGTCCTAAAGTGCTTACCTCTCTAAGTAGCTCTTAAATTGTAGCATTAAAACTAATCTAAACTGTTTTTAAATTTATTATTTAGGAATCTAAGGAAAGATCAAATTTATTTAAAAATACTATACTCTTTGAATTACAAAAACCAAACATGGTAGCTTTAGAAGATAGAGTATATTTTTGATTCAGTAGTCTGTGAATTCTCATGAAGAATGAATTTCCACCAAAGGTTTCAGAAAAATTTTGAAGTTTTCCCCCTCCTAAGTTTTGAGTGAGATTTTACTTACTGAATATGTATAGTAGAATCATCACTAAGTCTAACCTTAGGAAAAATTGAAAGGGGCCCACACGGTGTCCTGTTTTGTATTCTATTATTGATGTCATTATAAATATATGCTACTTGCAGTTTAAACGTAGCAAGAAGTGGAATTCAACTTATAGTACTTTGTAGTCATTGTGATCATTTAAACACAGACCAAAACTGAATAACAATTCTAATTTAACAAATTCCATTTCAAATATTGCAATTATGAGTTTTTCAACAATGAAACTCTAACGACCCCATAAGAACAATGGCTGTAAAGACATTGATCATCCTGTCTTCTACCAGCAGTGTCTTTGCTAATCTTAGTTTTCATTGAGCTAAATAAGGAATATGGAACTCATTGCCTAGTCTCTATGGCCTAACAACTAGTCATCTAAAGCAGTTTTTAACTTTGGAGAAAGTAGCACAATTTTATCACCATTATTTCAGTATTTTCTCAAATATCAAAGTAAATAAGTAAAACACAATCTTCTAAATAAAAAGTTTTAATAATAAAACTATGCTTGATATATTGTTTAATGAATGTTTTGTCACTTATGAAATAACTGATGAGATAATCTTATAATGATACAGTGAAACAATTATTTTATGTTGGATGGTTGGAGGATGAAAATGTTACCATCATTAGGTCACCAAATCGTGTTGATATCGTACAATTTGCCCCTGATTATAAATTAAAATATTTAAAGTTGTAGGAGAAATTAAGATAATCTACATTAATCAAATTAATATAATTTTTACAATGAGTAAAGCTGCTGACTTAATTAAATGTCTAATATAGAGAGAGTTCATATATGGATAAACAGTATTTTATATGTAAGTATGAACAATTAAAATTAACTATGTGTAGTATGAGACATCTGTATCCACTTGATGAAGGTTAGGGTAGATACATACAATGAGTAGATTTTATTATTCATTTTTATTTTGTTAAAATATTTATTTTTTTATTTAATTAAAAATTTATTTTGTTAAAATACATAATAAATAATAAAATGAATAAGTAATAACATAAATAATATCTCCACAAAGAAGTGAAGGGCATTCATGTTTTAAAGTACATGAATTGTTAGATTTACTTTTTGTAAAAAGCAATTTCTGATTTAATTTGATTAAATGACCATACACAGTAACTTAGTTTCTTTTGCTTTTTTTCTTAAAAAAAAAAAAAGCACTGACTTTAATTGAATTCATGATAGGAATTTTATATTTTAAGAGGAAGCAAAACAAAAAGTGAATGAATTTCCAAAAATATAAGAAAAATGTAAAAATAAATCATTACAGTGTCAATGTTAGCTTATACATCTAAAAAGTATTTCCTATGAGAACTGAGGTGAACGAGCTGAGAAATTAAGCCATCAAAGCCGCGAAAATCTATGAGCACAGAACCGTGGGTTAAAATCTGCAATCCACATGTTTATTGTTGGTGTGAACCTTATGATAGATTTGAATGCAAAATTTTATGCATTCCATAGTAATTAAGCCTCAAGTTCCCATGAATTTTCTTTATTAATCTAAAATATGTGTATTAAGTCGATAAAATTTTGCACTAATTTACAGTTGATTTTAGAATCACAAAAATACAATTTTAACTTTGAAAGTAATACAAATAGAAGATGAGTAAAATTGATTGCTTTACTAAGGGTTTTAAGTATAAGTCCAAAGCTCATATATTACCCCAGATGGAAATCTGTAAAATTAAAAATCTGCTGTGCAAATTAAGGCATTTGCATATTTGATTTATATTGTAGGTAATATATGCACAAGGAAAACAATTTACAAATTCATACTTTTATCTTTGCTTCTTATAGTTGTCAATTTGTTTTAATAGAATAATTGTGTCATTAAAATGCTAATGAGTCAGCAGTAGGTATTATATGTGTATTTAAACACTTGCAAAATAGTTTAACAAATATTTGGAATATACTTCATATGATTGTTGCTTGATGATAATAAAATAGCAAAAGCTAGATGCTATAACTGTATTCTCTTCTTAAATAAGTTGATTTGAAAAGTTTGATTTTAAAGCATATTTGATGAAATTTATAATTTATCTTTTTAATGTGCACAATTACCTTACACTTTCAGAATAACTCAAACATTAACATAAAAGAAAAGAATGATTTCAATAATCTCATATTTTTTTATTTAGAGTATCTTTCAAATGTTATTTGAATACTAAAGTTCATGTAATATCATTCCAGAAATCACCAAGCACTAATAAAATCCAAAATTTAACAAAAATCTCCAAGCATAAAAATCTCCAAGCACTATTTCTTATAAAACTTAATGTTTTTAAAATCTGCAGTTACAGGAGAGATGCAGTGTTATTTTTTAGGTTAAGAAGTTCTGTTTTAGAGTAATAATCTCATATGACTGTTACATCTAATAATGAACTGTTTTTAATGTAAAAGGCACTATTCTTTATTCCAGATCCTTGTATACATTTTTAAGATGGAATTTTGTTAAAAAAAATCAAAGTGGTACTCAGTATGAAATATATGGTCTTTTCTGATGAATAAATTATTTTCTAATCATTCAGTTTTATAATACTGTATTCACAAATATACTTTTGAAATTTCTGAAGTACAAAATGATTCCAAAAATTCTCAAAATTTTATATATTATCTTAAGATTATTTTGATGAAAATTAGACATAATAAGTAGGTCCTTATGACAGTACCCTCACTTTTTATTTTTTTACTTTAGTATTTAATTAGTTTTTGGCACAGTTAATGTGATTTGTATATACAAACTCTAGTGATATTCCATTCTTTTCTCTGTCCCTCCCTCTACGTCCTCTCCATCCTCCTTTCTTCACTTTTATCTCAAGTAGTTTTTAGTGTGTGTTGGTCACTGGTAGTACATTCACTAATTAGAAGTATACTTAGACTCTTTCTCCATGTTAGCAAATTATTGGTGTAGTAACTGGAAAAGTTAATGGATCTCTGAAGTTAACCAGCAGCTAAAAATTACCTGCAGGTTACCAAGCATGTGATTCTGACAAATATTCTGCCACCCTAAATATTTAAAGGAAGGAACATACTAGTAAAGTATGTAATAGTCTCTTAAAAGAGTAAACAGCTTTTGTAGAAAGCGATGTTTTCATTTTTAAGAGATCGTATAAATTTTGTAGAAATGGATGTTTTCATGTTTAAGAGGTCATATAAAAACGGGTAAATTAAATTATGTAGTGATAATGTGCTAATACATATGTATAGTAAGTATGGAATAAAACAGAGTAGTCAATAAATGTAAGCTTTCTGTCAACAAGGAAAAACCAAAATCGACTTTTACGTGTCCATGTAGAGGAGGACTGCTGCAGTAACTTCATTACAAGCACTGCTTTGTGACTCCCCCGTGTGCCTTTTAAAGCGACCTCGCAGAGCAATGTGTGAGCATGTGATATGAAGGCAGTGTGTGGAGAAGTAGGTTAAATAAATTTGTTTTAGTAAAAACTGTTATGTAATGGAGTTAGTTGCTTTGGAGGTGCTTTAAAGTTGAGAGAAGAAATTGAGAGAAGACTATCACTTACGGATTTTTTTGTATTATTCAGTGTTTCTGTTAAGTTTAATGGGGAGTGTATTCTAAATAACAGTGACATCTTCTAAATGAAATGCTATCATAAAACTGGATGTTTTTGTTTTTACATGAAGCTACATTACAACTACGACAAAGACTAACAAACTCATGTTTCTTTTACAACCTTTTAAAAAAAGCTAAAAATTACTGCAGTAAAATAAATATGAATATATATACTACATTTAGTATACTAAAATCCTTGGAGTTTTGATCACAAAGAATTTATTTAGATCATTTCTAATCTAGATGATCTATATTTAATCCATGATGTTTCATATCACTTTAATTCATTACAAATATATATCCATAATGATATAGAATTTTTATTATACTTATAAAAAATTTCATATATATTTACCACTTTACTTCTTTCTGCTTTTAATCTCTTAGGAGAAAAATTAATGTTAAACGAATTAGATTTCAGTTTGGAAAGGACCAGGAAAAAAGTAACTCTCTTCCAAAATTCCAAAGTCGTGGGATAATTAAGTGTTAACTTTCTATTTGATTGGGAAAACATTAAGGGGTGAATTTTCAAAGTGGAGTGTAGTAAGTCAGATGAACTTCCATTCAGGCTATTAGGAGGCATTTGGCTAAGTTCCCTGGACAATGCTTTGAACACACTCCTAGAAATCAAAAAAAAAAAAAAATTCAAAGTACATTAAAACATCGAATGCTTTTAGGTTCGCCAATCCTTTTAAATGAAACGCAGAAAAAAATGTAAAGGCAGACCATCTTTATTTTTTTCTTAATTTTTAAGAAAGTTACAGAAAGAAGGATGTTTGCATGTTGTTTCTGTCTGCAGTATCTTGAATATTGTGAATATTTAGATGTCTAAAATCACCTTTAAAATTGTTTAGTACTGGGTATTGCTATTGTGTCTATGAAACATAAAAAAAGATAGTTTTATTTCCAGAAAATTAATTATTTCATTCCAAAATACAACAACAATTGTGATATTTCTTTTAATGTGTGAAAGAGTGGGATTTTGATGGGCTTCCCTGTTGACACATAGGCAAATGTTCAGTTTTAGATAATGCGACTTGTAGATTTTAGCACATAATTTAACTATTATCACCTGTACATAAATAGAATTGGTGAATGGATGATCAGTAGAATGAGCACACATGACAATAGATTTAGTCACTGTAAGTTCAACCTTCCTATAGTAACAGAAATATGTCATCTAGAACAAAGATGGTGCCTGCCCAATTCTCCCTGCAGTGTCCAGATGGTACCTAGTCTATTATCTGTTGTTGTAGCTGCTATATATTGATAAGGTATGGCAGTCTCAATCACACACAAAGGAACATAACCAGAAAGACACAGTCTGGAAACCCCATTATATGAGGCATGGTTTAAAGTACTAGAGATCTTACCTGGAGAAAAGAGATACCTGATGACATTTTGAGATTTGCACACGTAAGAGGGTTGATACCCTATGTCAATTTCAGGAACATAAAAAGAAGCCACAGTTAGAGGAAGTTTAGGAATTCACTTTTACAGATCTCTCCAAAAGAAAGGAATTTTTTTAAACAGTTGTGCTTCTTATCAGAGAAAATGAACAAAATTAAAGGTATCCAAAGAATTTTTGCTTTTGGAAAGAAGCTTCATAATTCCAGTTGATTTTCAAAGTTTTCAAAGTTATTGTTACCATTGTTTTAATACAAATCCCCTGAGCCACAATCCATGCTTAATGAAGCAATCTCTAAGGAGATGTGTCTGTTGTGGAGAAAAGTTTTTTTGTTTGTTTTTAAGATTTATTTTTCACTCACTTATTTGAAAAGCATATATATGAGAGGGAGATATATATATATATATGTATATATATATATGAGATATAGAGATATAGATAGATAATGTATATATGTGTGTATATAATTATAAAAGAGAGAGAGAGGGAGAGAAGGAGAGAGAATCTTCCATTTGTTGGTTCACTTCCCAAATTATAGCAATGACCAGGGCTGTACCAGGCCAAAGGCAAGAGCCAGGAGCTTCTTCTGGATCTCCCATGTGGATGCAGGGGCATAAGCACTTAGGCCATTTTCTGCTGCTTTCCAAGGCACATTACCAGGGAGCTGGATCAGAAGCTGAGTAGCCATGGTCTCTAAATGGGATGATGGCATTGCAGCTGGCAGCTTAACTTGATGCACCACAATGCTATCCCCAAGAGGAAAGGTTTTAATAGAGAAAATAAAAGCTGCTGTAAAGATAGGTGACAAGAACAAAGAATGTAATTTTCACAATTCCTGTTAAGATTACAGAGTATGGTGATACTAGAGTTCATATTATGAAGCATAATTACATATATAAGCATAAGTTGTCTATAGCATTTTTATTACACTAGCAAGATGAATGAATCCAAATTTAAGCATTCTTAGAGATTTTTTAATCTTATTAATCATATTGTTAGGCCTCAATATGAGGAAACAGTTATGGTCAATCATCATGGGTTTTATTTTGTACACTAGAATCTATGATACCCCCACAAAGCTGGGATTATGAATAAATAAACAAGCAATTTCAACTCATAAAACTAGTTATATATTACAGCATTTCTTAAGGTTTTCTGAGTTCAAATTTGACTCCAGTCATTGAATTTACACAACCTTGGGCGAGGTTCATAACTTTCTGTTCTGTAGTTTTACCTTCCACAAAGCAGGGATAGTAAAAACAAACTTCTTTTGGAATTTTGAAACCACTAGAAGTGTTCACAAGCTATTCCTGACTCATGGGGATTAATTGACAACTGTAAGTTGTCAAGTGTATGATCTTGATCATTGTCATTATTAAATGCTTAGATGTCCAGAAGGAATGCTCCAGAGGAAGTAAAATCCCAGTTCACTGAGGATATTATTGTTTATGACTTGCATGGAAACTTTCGATATAGAAACCAACTGGGTTCCTGAAAGTCAAATGAAGATGTATCAGAAATTTAAAGTTGAAAGACAGCCTGGGATTGGAGTAGAAACAAGGAAAAATAGAAATAATGGGAAGGATGTAGCAGTAAAAATGTGTGAAAGAACCTAGCCATGGGAATAAATGGCAGAGTCTTCAAAATATTTTAGGTTTCTTCTCAAACTCAAGGAAAATATTCCTATAGTAATTCGCTTTCTCATCGCTTCTGTTCAGAAAACGTGTCCATATGTTGGAGTTTCTTTTAGTGAGGCATTTAACATTTAATCGTGCCTACGTAAGTTTTGATGAAAGTAAAATGATGTACCTAAGTCATAGACTCTACAGATTCTTTTTTTCAATTTTTAGATAGAGTAATGTTAATATCTTTGGGGAGAAAATATTTTCTTAATATACATTCATAGGTTGGTTTCCTTACTTTCACTTTTTTATCTAATTAGTATATTTATGTGTATTTGGAATACAAGCGAATTGTTTTAATAACAAATGCTTAGCAACACCATGTATAAATTAAGAAATCTTTTAACAGATAAAAATACATAATGATTTTCCATCACTATCTTGCCTTTCATTCCTTTTCAGAAATCAGCAAGCAACTTTACTTTCATTTCTGAAAGCTCTTTTGTCAGACATGTGACTGTGGTTTTTGCAGTGTAGCACAATGTTTGATTGAATGTCTGAGGAAAATCACCCAGATTAAGTTAGAAGGACTAGTTTGACAGAGTAATGACATTTACAGCCCTCTTGTTGGTTTGAAATATATAACTCAGCAGTCACTGGTACAAAACATTATTTTTTGGCTAAGTGGAATACATATAGCAGAGTGAGCCAAAAGTAAAACAATGTAGCCTATGATGATTTGAGGAGCAATAAAATATGCAAATTATTACATATCCAAATATGTCTAGATACATGTGTTTCTACATTCAGATATCTAGATCTCCCTCCACACACACGTGCACGTACACACACACACACAAGACTTCAAAAGATTCATGGAAAAATGTGTACTGTGTAAAAACTACATAAATTTCAAAATTTATAAACTTTTCATCTTTCCACAAACCTAAAATACTCCCATATGTTGTATACAATATATATATACATATATATAAAAGATTGAAAACACTTATAAATATATAAGGCACCATTTTGAAAATAACACAGAAATAAGTGCACCTAAGAGTTGAAATCAGTTGTTTGGGTTTTCTCTTATGTTTTAAAAATAGTTAAGCAGTCTTTTCCAGAGCAACAGAGTAACTTCTCTTTCAGTAAGATCTAGGAGATTTATTAACATATTTTCTGTTATTAATTAAAAATAATTATCATAGAAAGTACAATTCAAGCTTTAGTATTATAAAAGTATGCCTGAGGTTGTATATAGAAGCTGACAATCTTTATGTAAAAATTAGTATGAATATATAATATTGAAGTCATTGATAATTCCATTCATGAGTTTAAAAAGATAAGAAATCCGAATATGATGAACATGGATATTGCTGTTATGGTCTGATTCAAATGTATAGTGGTAATATTGTTGCAAAAAGCATACATTTCCATATCATCTTCAGAGCTGTCTCCTCCTGCATTGCTATACTGTGCAACATTGGCCTTTTCCATTTTTTTCTCAGCTCCAACTGCTTGTCACATTTTTCTCTGTGCTTCCCAGGAATGCATGTGATTATTTTTGTGTGTATTTAAATAGCTTGTCCATTATGATTGAAATTCTTCCTATTTAAAATTCATAATAAATAAATTATAGTGTTTCTTTTACATATTAGTAACTTCAGAAAAATCTGCGTGTTGTTAATATTACAGCGAATTGTTTTCTTTAGATATTTAATAATAGGAAGTTAAGTTTCTTGGGCACAAATGATAAAAAGTTTTCAATGTTATATAAGATGTTATATTGTATTTTAGTTATTCTCGAGAGATAATCTCCCCAATATTTGCATGTTTTTTCAGCTGTTCTTCCATTATTTGGTACCTGTATATATTTTATAATTCTAAATTTGTTAAACTGGTCACATATCTCTTTCAAGTTCACTATATCACATGTAAATCATAGAAAAATGTTTAAAATATGTATGTATTTCTTAGATTCTCAGAGCTGTTTATTGAAAGCCGTAGAACAATAAAAAGTAATGAGAAGACAAACATTTTCCGCAGTGAGTTTGGTCAAAAACATCTTTATAGAGAAAACAACCTAATGCCAGCCATGGTTTCCAACAAAAACTGCCATACCAAGTCCAGCTTCAGAACTTTTAAAAAAATGCAATTGTGTCATTTTGTTGTAGAAGCATGAAAGCTATCTTTAAACTTAAAACCATATTTTCAACTACTTTGCTAAGCACATGAATCTAAGTCATGAATCATGACTAAATCTTCCAGATTCATTTAAAAACCATGAGTATAAAAGAATGATCAGGAGATTGACATGTTTTGAGACTATTTCATGTGGTCAAGTATGTGGGTTTTTGGTGATCTATTACAGAATAACAAAATGTACGAATTTCTCAAATAATTTTTAAGATTTATTTTATTTATTTGAAAGACAGAGTTAGAGAGAGAGAGAGTCAGAGAGAGAGAGAGAGAGAGCGATCTTCCACCCTTTGGTTCACTCCCCAGATGGCTGCAACCACCAGAGCTAAGCTGATCTGAAGCCAGGAACCAGGAGCTTCTCTCAAGGGTCTCCTATATGGGTTTTCCCAGGTCATAAGCAGAGAGCTGGATCGAAAGTGGAGCAGCTGGGACTTGAATTGGCACCCCTATGGGATGCCGGTGGTGCAAGCCAGGGCTTTAACTCGCTGCACCATAGCGCTGGCCCCCAATTTTTTTTTTTTAAGATATTTTTTCAACTACTGTTAATATAATTCTAGGCCATCCAACAGGGGCATATAGTGAATAGTTAACCAAATTTAGTAAATGCAATTTAACAAAAGTAGGTGAACAAAAATGAGAAGGTGTAAATGTAATATTTGTTGTTTTATATATTTCAGATTCAGAACAATTTGTGGGCAGGAAATGCAAGTGGTGGTTCTGTGGTGACATCATGCATGTTGCCACGTGACACTTCCTCCTGTATGACACCTTATTCTCACTCGCCTCGGACAGATTCCAGTTACACAGGCTTTTCAAACCACCAGAATCAGTTCAGCCACGTGCCCCTCAACAACTTTTTCACTGACTCTCTTCTTACCGGGGCTACCAATGGACATGCATTTGAGACAAAGCCAGAGTTTGAAAGAAGGTCTTCCAGTATCGCAGTTCTTCGAATGAAAGCCAAGGAGCACACTGCCAATATTTCATGGGCCATGTAACATACAGTACTCTTTTATTTTTCTTTTAATAGTAAAGTAAAACATTCTTATTTCTCATATTTAAAGGATACCACAATAAGCTGCTGTGTGTGGAATTGCTAAAGGTCAAGATATACAGTGAGGCCAGCTTAAATGAATAGTTGTTATTATTTAACATTAAAATCTAAGAATGAACCTCTGAAAAGGCTAAATAGGTTTACCATGCACCAGTCTCCACAAACTCTGTTTTAGTAGTATGTTTTTTTTCTATTGTACAAGTCAATGAAATATGATCATGCAACTTCTTAAAAGAATAAATGTATTAAACAAATTCCTCTGTTATAGATTGATTTATGCTAGTTCTGTATAACAAGAAATCCCTTGTAAAATAATACCTGATAAAGGAGGAAATGCACTGGGAAAAAATGTCAAGATACCAAAGCTGTCAGGTAAATATTGAACTAGGGTGTTTTGGGGAGTTAACTGCCATTTCTCGTTCTCTGGCTCCAAGAAGCAATGGGCATATCCCCTGTTGCTGAGAATTTATCTTCAGGCCTCAAAGATTTTTTTTTTTAACCTCTAGATGTTTTAGTGAATTTCCAGTCTGTGAAGAAAGAACTCTTCTAAAATAACCTGCTTTGGCATAAAATATTTGGTCATAGTTTCCTGAAACCATGTGGCTAAAGGTGATAACTGAAATATTCCGGCATGATTTAAAAGATCATCATGAGAACAGTTTTTATAAATGCTGTCTTTTTAATGAAAAGGCCTGTGTGGACTCAATGACGTAGTTGTCACAAACAAGAAAAAAAACACAAAATGCCCTGTTACTTTTAACCAAAATAGTGTCAATTAAACTGTACACACAAACATCTAATAACTGTACTAAAAGAAGCATTTTTCAGTTAAAGGAGCAGTGAATTGGGATTCCTATTTATTTCATGGGTATGTGCATGCTCACAAGCATTTGTGTTTGTTTCTTGACACATTATGCCTTAAGCAGTTGTTGCTTCTGTGGTTTTGCATAAAGAATTAAGACGTCAGAAAGCTCTCTAAAACTTCTAGTGGAAGAGAAGAAAAATACATTGCATCTGGAAAATTGCTAACTCCTGTGATTTACTTCTCCTCCCTTTCCCCTGTCACATTCCAAGCTTTTTCAGATGAGTGAAATGTCAACCTCCTTGAAAGACTCTTAAGTTCATAAAGGCAAAGTAAATTAATTGAAATGAAGATGACTTCCATGGCTCGGATCAGAGCAGGATTTGCTCTTTGTAGTCTCTTATTATATTCTTGTGGTTCGTATAGACTTTAAAGATGTGCTTGCAAACCCTAATGGCAAAAGGACAACAATAAATGAATATTTAAAATTAAATTTCAGAAAAAGTACTAAATCCAGTTAAGTGTCTTTTCTTAGTGGGAATATATTTATAGCAATTAGACATCTTTTGTAATAAAATTTTAAGTCAAGCAGATGACGAAGCTGAGTGATGTCCTAAACAAACATTCCCTGACTTCGTAATAACTTTGTTCTTTATTGCTTGTGTGTTCTCTCTTTTTAGCTTTGTTCCCAAGAAAAACTTGTTCAACTCTAGCCATGAGAATCATGCTTGCACGCAGGAGAAGCTTTTGTGAGAGGATTGTTTAGGCAGCTGTTAAACATCCTTCATGTTTGAGAAGAGAATGACTGATTTTTAATATACTCAAATATGTGGTTAACAGGAATTTGTGAACTAAAACTTTGGTTGTGAACTAAAACTAAAATGTATGATTTTCTTTTTAATAATTTCATAAATTAATAGTGTTCATTTTCATTTTCTTCTGCCTTCTTAATTTAAATTTTAGTGCTCCTGGGCTCATGTCTTGATCTTTCAACTAAGATACAAAACTTCTAAAGTTTGAATTTTACTTGATTCCTTGGTTTTCCCATTCTTTCTCCTCATTAAATTTAAAGGTTAGTTGGAGCTTCTGAAATTCAGTTTTCTTCAAGCCAAACAATATTTTTCTAATTGAAGATTTATATCTGCAATTCTCTGTAAAAGTATAATTCAATTAGCACATTTTTTAACGCTTCCAGTGTGTGAAGTGCTATTTGGGATAATAAAATAAATACTGGAACTATGGTTCTTGTCCTTTGTGAGTTTACATCTTCCTGGATGACACATGCCTTACGTTTGTACTCTCAACTCTGCCTGATGTAGTAGCAATAAGAATTGCATGATGCTTTTGGTATTAACATTCCAAATTCTCTTTTTGTTGGCCAAATTTTTATGATATATGCAAGTTGCCAAAGTATAAGAAAATGTAATAGGATGAGAATAAAGCTAAGACAAAGAGTATATAGAGTATACTTCCTGAATTTTCTCTTGCTCTTTCTGAACTTAGGTTGAACAGTTTTATGCACTAGAATTCTGATGAATCACAAAACTGTTGAACTTACATTAGAGTACTTCAAAATGTTTACTTTTGTGCAAAAGCACTTTTAAAGTAAATGTATTTTTTATAATGTGCACTTTCCAAGAATATTTTGAAGACTTTATTTGCAAAAAATATTTTTAATTTTTGGCACCAAACTAAAAATTTTTTAATTTAATTTTTCCATGAATTTTTTGAAGTATTCTTGTGCACTTAAGAGTAAAAAGTAAAACTAAGGAATATTTTGTCACCTTTAATGGGGCTTATTATTGACAGTATCAATTATTGGGAGTTCTGGTGTATGAAGTGTTTTGATTAACCTGGATGGACATTTGTTAGCATGACTGTACCTCACATTTGCTTTACACAAAAGGATTAAAACATGACCTTGTACATATCCCCCCAAACCTCCAGCAATGTGGTTAAGACTTGGAACTCATGATACAAAATGAATTTGTAGGGGCCAGTGTTTTGTAATGGGTTAAGCTGCCACCTGCAATGCTGGCATCCAAAATAGATGCACTGGCTGCTAATGCACCTGGGAAAGCAGTGGAGGATAACCCAAGTGCTTGGGGCCTTGCACCCATGTGGGAGAACCTGATGAAGCCCTTGGCTCCTGGCTTCAAGCCTGGCCCAGCCCTGGCCATTGAGGCCATTTGGGGAGTGAGCCAGTAGATAGAAGACTCTCTAACTCTGCCTTTCAAATAACATTTTTAAAAATATGAATTTATAGGTGAATTTAGTTTGCAGTTCCTTGAAGCATAAAGTGAAATTTCAGAAAATGATTTGTGGATTTTTGAAGAGTGCTACTGTATCTCTCATGAATATTAGGCAATGTGTATTTCCTCCTTACATAATATCTTTTAAAAGCAGAACAACGAAACTACTTCAGTTTTTGCCGTGGATCTGACAACATATCTCAAAAGAATAAGAGTTACTTAACCTGTATAACCTTGAGGAAGCACAAGAGAACGAGTGCATAATTATGGGACTGTATTAGTTTCATTGTTTCCTACACCTGTTGATCCCTTTACCTTCAAGGAAGGGAGAAGGAGCAGATCACTGCACTCAACACAGTGCTTATGAAGAGGATGTGCGATTGTTTCCTTTTCCTTTGCTTTCTCGTCTTAGGTGCTAGGTGCTTATTCTTATTTCCATAATACAATTCACACCTCACCTCCACGTGCTTTGTACAGTCTGTGTTATATATAGAGGTATAGTTTCAGTTTGTCAACAACTAAATAGTTCCTTGGATAAAATAATAAGTGAAGAGATCTATTACTATGTGTGCATAAACTGTTTTAAAAATCTAAGAAAGCTTTTTATTTTTCTTCTGAGACTTATATGTCACTATGCATATTATAAGTTAAAAGAAATATATAAGTGACTTTACTTGAGTGCTTAATCATGGCACAATTTTATAGTAAGTATTTGACATTAGAACGAGACTCATTACATGTTGAATTATTTAATGCATTTCTTAAAACTGTGTACTTGAAATATTACAAATCATACAAATAAGATTTCCTCTTACCTATTATGATATGTACTTCAAGATTCTAGAGAATTATCCAGAATATTTGCCAACATATTAAAAACATGACAGTTTTTCAGTAGAAAAAAGAGCCCCTTTAGGTAACTCATACAGTCTAGTTGATGAATCTGAAAAGATTTAAATATTCATATCCCTATCTCACTAGAGCACAGTTCACAACCTAATGGGAGTGGGTAGAGAAGGGTGCATGTCTGATAGAATTCAGAGGTTCCACAATCTGAGATGAGAAAATAATTATGCTTTAATTTTTTTCTAACCTGAAGAATGAGCAAATGGAGTTCCTTCCATTTGTGATTACGGACAATAAATCTCAACATAGTAGATCATCTGTGTCTGAGTTCCATATTGCTGGATTTGACCAGCTATGGATCAAAAATATTTGAGCCAAAATTCATACTAAACATGTACAGATTTATTTTTTCTTTCATTGTTCCCTGAACAATACAATATAGTCTCTATTTACAGAGTATTTACACTGCATTACGTACTGTAAGTAACCTTGACAGGGTTTAATGTGGGAGGTTGTGTTTAAGTTATAACAGACACTGTGTCACTTTACATAGGGACGGGAGCATCCATGGTTCTTGGTATCAGCAGATTTTCTTTTCTTTTTTTTCTTTTCTTTTCTTTTTTGACAGGCAGAGTTAGACGGAGAAAGACAGAGAGAAAGGTCTTCCTTCCGTTGGTTCACCCCCAAATGGCCGCCAGGTGCTTCCTCCTGGTCTCCCATGCGAGTGCAGGGCCCAAGCACTTGGGCCATCCTCCACTGCTGTCCTGGGTCACAGCAGAGAGCTGGACTGGAAGAGGAGCAACCGGGACAGAATCTGGCGCCCCAACCGGGACTAGAACCTGGGGTGCCGGCGCCACAGGCGGAGGATTAGCCTAGTGAGCCACGGTGCCAGCCAGCAGGTTTTCTATTAAGATGGTTTCTAGAGACAATTCCCTGAGGCACCAAGAAGAATGTAGTAGTGGGATGGACTGTGGATTTGTCACCAATAGAAAGAGCAGAGATTTTCTTCTTACATTTACAAGTGTTATTATAAATATGTCAAAATCATAATTTAAATTTATCATTTTATCAGGGTAGTTTTTAATGTTGCTGGATGTTACAGTTTATAAAGATGTGTTGATATTACTACATCCTAGAATTTTATTTTCTAAATATTTGGATGCCTGTATAACAATATAATTAGTTTCCCTCTTAAGTATAAGCATTTTCTTTTATTTCTCTCAAAACATTATCTGGGGCAACTGTTTGGCACAGTAGTTAAGACACCACTTGGGATGCCCACATGCCATATTGGAGTGCCTCATTTTGAGTCCCAGATCTGCTTCTGATTCCAGTGTCCTAAGGCACACACTGGAAGGCAGTCAGTGATAGCTCAAGTACTTGCATCCCTGCCATTCTCGTGGGAGACATGAATGGAGCTCTTAGCTCCTTGCTTTGGCCTGGCCCAGCTGTGGGTGATGCAAGTATTTGTGGGGGGAACCAGCAAATGGAGATCTCTTTTTCCCTACCACTCTGTATCTTCCTACCCTCTTTTCTCTGCCTTTCATATTTAATGAAAAAAAATTAAAAATGCATTATCTAAGAAGGGATTCATAAGTTTCACCAAACTTCCAGAGTGGTCCATAGCATTAAGAAATCCAGTATCAGGGCCAGCATCATGGCATACTGGGTAAAGCTATTGTCTGCGATGCCTGCATTCAATGTGTGTTCCAGTTCGTGGCCTTGCTGCTCCATTTCCAATCCAGCTCCCTGATAATGACATGAAAAAAGTAGCCGAAGGTGATCTAAGTGTTTGGGCACCTGCAACCCACAGAAGAGACCTTGATGAAGCTCCGGGTGCCTGGCTTCCACCTGGCTCAGACATGGCCATTGTGAACCAGAGAATGGAAGACCTCTCTCTGTCTGAGTCTCTCTTTCTCTCTGTAACTCTGACTTTCAAATAAATAAATACATAAATACATAAATAAATAAATAAATAAATAAAAATCTGACATGGTCACATCTCCAAATTAAATATTTCTCACTGTAGAAGATCATCAAATATTATGGAATGAGTAAGATAGATATTCATTTATCATATTATCTCTCCCTAGCAAAATATAAGTTTAAACAGAACTGGACTTTTTAAAAAGCAGGAAATTTGACTTTTTTTTTCTTTGAGTGAGTGGTAGTGATGACACCCGAGTAGCAAGACTACCCTTGGTTGAGATGGGGCATTCAAGAATAGGGCAGGTAGTCTGGTCAGCACCATGGAAGGAGCGTGGCTTTAGAAATTCTACTTCTAGGGACCAGTGCTGTGGCACAGCAGGTTAGGCTGCCACCTGCAGCAGCAGCATCCCATATGGGTGCCAGTTCCAGTCCTGGCTGCTCCACTTAAGATCCAGCTCCCTGCTAATGTGCCTAGGAAAGCAGTGGAAGATGGTACAAGTGCTTGGGCTCCTGAACCTATGTGGGAGATCTGGAAGAAGCTCCTGGCTCTTGGCTTTGTCCTCACCCAGTCCTGGCTATTGCTGCCACTTGGACTGAATCAGTGAATAGAAGAACTTTCTGTCTCCCATCTCTCTGTTACTCTGCCTTTCAAATAAATAAATAAATAAAAAAGAAATCATAAAAAAATTATACTTCCACAGCTTTTTAGCTGTAAAGCTTGAGGTGAATCATCAGTAACTGAAAAAAAACCACATGAGATTTTAAATTAATAGAGTGCATTCATAGTTGCTTTTTAATTTGACTCTCACTTTTTTTATGATCATGAGTTTATAGCCTATGCTTTTTGCAGGTGAGAGCACTTAGGGTCAGAGGTATAAGGAACTTCAAAGCCCAATTCCTATTCCTGAACTGTCTTATTATTCTGTGGGCTTTCCTTAAAGCAATGAAGAAACAATAATGTAAACATGCATTAGAAATGTAATTTTCACAGTCTGTGGAGTACTTAAATGAAAAAACCTTTATAATAGCTCTAATTTTTCCTCCTATTGCGTCTGTTAGCTTTTTTTCTTTTTTTTCTTCATGTGTTCAATCTTTATGTTTAGTTTTATTCAATTTATCAAGCATATATTGAGAAATGTCTGTGATAAGACCTTTGAGATACTGACATGCTGGTTGGGAGAGGAAAGGAAACAATAATTACAACATCATATAGAACGTTTGGAGAAGAATGCTACTGGAGAGCAGGTAAGACCAATTAATTCCACTGTTGGTAGATCGTGGAAGGCTACAGAAAAGGTATTGTATCTGAATCAGAATGGAGAGATGAGTAGGAACTTATAGAAATTGCATTTTATATCTTTTTTGGGGAAGAGAACTCAAGTAAGTTTTTGAGAATTTATGTGTATGGTACTTAAAATATTTGTAATCCCTAATTCATGTATTTGCATCATGCTACAAATTTATCTAATTTTAAATATTTAATTTATTATCATTATGTTTATTAACTGATCAAAATCCTTAGGTTCTGCATAAAAATAATTTATTTTATTCAATAATGATTTTCAAGTCTTCTATTATCAAGTAATTCAATAAAAACCTGCTAAACTCAAAATATTACAATGTGCTATGCTAGCCATGGAAGTTATTGATAAATTCAGATCATGTCCTTTGTTTTCAAAGACTATTCAGTATACTTGGATGGGTAATATTTACTGAAATTTTCCTGATGTGGTTTAACAATGCATTTTAAAATCAAAGCTATAAGTAAATATGTAACAGAAAAATTTGAAAAACTTTAAATGCACTTTCCAAATACACATCTACAGAAGCTGATGGAAAGGTTCAGTAAGAGCATGATTTCACCCTGTTATACCCCTTGATCTCTGACCGACAAGAAGAGAGAGAAGATTCTGAGGTCATAACAGAAAAAAGACTCCCTACGCCATGAAAGAGAGAAGACAAAGAAGCAGCTGGGTGTTGCCTTTTCTACTTTAATTGAACTCTTTCCTTGCCTCAGTTTGGCTAAAGTGTGTTTCACTGTAAATAAAACAGCAGCCAAAATTTCATAAACAGAGGTTTAACGGAAGAATTGCTCCCTCGTTTCTAGATCCCTGTATCTTTAGCTGTGAAATTGATTGATGTTTTTAAAAGCTTTATGGGGCTTCCTCTTGTAGATATGGTTTCTGGGTCAAAGATTCAAAAAATGTCAAGAAAAAATTATTCTTGGAAATACCTGAGACCAAATGTTAATAACCTAGGTAGAAAACTAAATGCTATTAGGAGACAAAATCCCAAAATGAGGCAATGTATTCAAGGTGCAAACAAATGACAGGAGGGAACTTGCTAGACTCATGTAGTTATGGGACTCAGTGTAGCATCTGTATCTGTGTGAAGATTTCTTAGATGAAGAATTCTTCAGGTTGCATTTCCATTGGTTTGGCGAAGTTCACTGTTTGGCAGAACAGAATCAAGATTCTCATCCCAGATGTGTCATTGAATATCAGTCCCATCTCACTTCTCAGTTTTCAGAGTTCAATTCAATTCAGCAAATATTTATTGAGTGCTATGGCTGCCGACTTTTCTAAGTCAGAGGGGAATAATGAGATGTTAGTACAATATGACATGCCTTGAGTAAAAAAGGCATGCACACAGAAAGTTATTATCATTGCTACCATTTTAAATGAGAAATTAAATTCAATTGCATTAATGGCACAGTGGATAATGCTCCAATTCTGGACTGCAATTTTTTGTTTTTTTCTGCACAAATCACTGGATACAAACCACAATCCCAAAGCTTGACTTGCAGGTAATAGAACACCATCCCCCACCACTCCCTCCACCACCTCCTCAGCATCAGTTATGCACATCACTAAGAGCTCAGCTGAGGGACAGCATTAGCCATTATATAAACTAATTGGGTTAATTCTGCTCTGGAATTTAGGCAAATAATGTAACTGAGATAAACAGAGGGTCACTTATGCGTCTACTTGTACACATTTATCTACACTTCTTATTTATACTACTAAATTCTTAAAACAACACTAGCCTATAAATTTGCCTTTTCTTTTTGATTCTTTTGGCAGGGTTTCTTACATACTTAACTTTTAAAGAGTGGAGATCGGCCTTCTCTCAAATAAATAAGAGAGCTGTGGAAGGAAAAGACTGCAGCTACAAAGTAGTTCTAACCCATTAAACGCAGATGGCTCACAGGGGGTTTAATCTTCGGGAGCAAACACACATCACGCTGAAATATAGAGCTGTTTTCTATCACTTGTTACCATTTGAATGTCTGTCTCAGGAAAGTGAATTCCATATATCTTCCTGGCCATCAGTTGCCCTTTGAATACTCCTCTCTCTCGGATGTAGCTAGATTTCTCTTCAGAACTTACTGAGATGAATGAGCTCTTGCCACACATAGAAGTGAAAGAAAACATTTCTTTCTTTGCCAGAACAGATGAGATTCGTCATTAGGAGAATGGATTTGACCTTGTAAAGTGGACCAAAGCAATTAACAAACAAGCCCCTTGGCGAGTAGATAGCCTTTATTTTAGTCCTCTAACAGGAGCTGGTTTTTGTAGTTTATTTGTTTGTTTTGCTTATGGCGATGTTGTAAAATCTTTAAATATGAACACCAAAAAAGAATCCAAAATATGAATAAAAAATTGCCTCCAATTTAAGCCTTTATACATAAGAAAATTTGAAGGACATTTATAAAAATGATATGTTTATTCTCAGCTATCATATCAACAAGTCAAATTAGTTTAGAAATTATTAAAGGAGACCCATCAAAACAGTTTGATAGTATCACATAAAATGATGGCAATTTATAGTACCTAAGCCAAGATTAGTTTTACTTTGTATCTCATTATCATTGTACGAGCTTTTCTAACATACAAGGGGACTTTAAAAGCTTGGTGGAAAGTGAAATTAAAAGACAGTGCACATTTTCCGTGAATTTTTCTGAAGCTTCATCATATTTATCTCCTAATCTGCAATTCTTGCTATAGATTCTTTTTCTCTATTCATTTTAAAAGATTATTTATTTAATTTACTTTAAAGACAGGGAGATACAGGGACAGAGAACTTCCATCTGTCAGTTCACTTCCCAAATGCCTGCAAAAACCAGGGCTCGCTCAGGCTGAAGCCAAGAGCTGAGAACTTGAT
This sequence comes from Lepus europaeus, assembly GCF_033115175.1. Lineage (NCBI taxonomy): Eukaryota > Metazoa > Chordata > Mammalia > Lagomorpha > Leporidae > Lepus > Lepus europaeus. The sequence goes on along the minus strand of NC_084836.1, from coordinate 35,404,977 downwards.
CCAAGTCTCCCATGCTGGTGGCGAGGACCCAACCGCTTGAACTATTACCTGCTGCCTCCCAGGATGCACATTGACAGGAAGTTGGAATCAGAAGCAGTGCTGGACTCAAACACAGGCACTTTGATATGAGATATGGGCACCCCAAGTACCCTTTAAACTGCTGTGGCAAATGCCTTCCAGTTTCTTCCATTTCTTGTCTCTATATTTTTAAATATACTCTCCCCTTTCCTGGAGCCCATATCTAGCTAAAGCCCATTCTGCAGGTCTAAAGTCTTATATGACATTCAGGAAAAGAGCAGCTGCAAAATCCTGGGGTTATACAGTTGACAGGGAATAAGTACCTTCCTTAACTTCCTTTCCAAGGGTATATGTGTACTTAATGCTGTGAAAGGGGAATGACATAATCTTGAGTAAACCCAATTTTTAGCAGCCGACCAACACCATGGCCCAACAATTCTTTGGTCTGGCTATTTCAGTTATCTTTGGAACCATTCAGCAATTTGCACAATTAGATACAGATTAGAAGCAATTGCTTTAACCCCTGAATAAACAAATCAGTTCAAGGCACTAATAGAAAAGCATCCCTTCTTTTTTTGTGTGTGTGTATGTAGTTTATTTCATTACCTTATGAAAAACAAAAAAAAAATAGATAATAGGAAGGATATTAGAGTAACAAAATATTTGAGATCCTGGTGCATTTTCAAAATTCCAGAAGTTTTAAAAAATGTATTAGTAATGAAGGAAAATCAATCCACTTATTTTTTATTTTTTAACCAGTAGATGGCACTGCACAGGAGTAAGTGGTAGTTACACCATTGTGATTCCGGAGACAAGAGAATCATCAGCTCTGATGGCTGTTGTGAAATTCCTCCTACCAGACTTAGTTTTCACAAAATTGTGTGACAGTTCTATGTGAAAGAAGAACACACATTCAATAACACTAATTTTATGCATCAAATACTTCAACAGTGCTTCCTGTATGATGGAAGAGTAGGACCTCTTGTACTCCTTTTTAGGTAAGAAAACTGAAGCTCAGAGAGACTAAGATTCCCTAACATCACACGCCTCCTCATGGAAGGACTGAAATTTGGCCCAGGCATTTGACCTAATCTGTACTCTCTCTCATTTGCTCAGTCTTAATTTACTAAATCTTTCAGTCTCAACTTCTGCATGTTTTCTTTTTTTTAAAAAATATTTATTTATTTATTTGAAAGTCAGAATTACACAGAGAGAGGAGAGGGAGAGAGATCGAGATCGAGATCGAGATAGAGATAGAGATAGAGAGAGATCTTCCATCAGTTGGTTCACTCCCCAATTGGCTGCAACAGCCAGAGCGTCTGTATGTTATCTATGATACTTCCTTCTATATTTACTTTCTTTCCTATTCAGCTTAAACATCACAGCCCATTCTTTAACTGCTCTTCAGCCAATACCATCAAATTCTTGTTGTTCTCCTTTTATCACACCTGTGTGTGTGTGTGTGTTTGACAGGCAGAGTGGACAGTGAGAGAGAGAGAGAAAGGTCCTCCTTTTTTTCCATTGGTTCACCCCACAATGGCCGCAGCGGCGGGCGCACTGCGGCCAGCGCACCACACTGATCCAAAGCCAGAAGCCAGGTGCTTCTCCTGGTCTCCCATGCGGGTGCAGGCCCAAGGACTTGGGCTATCCTCTACTGCACTCCCGGGCCAATCGGGAAAACTGTGCAGATTAGCTCCACTAAAAGAATATGTATTACCGCAACCAAAAATTCAGATCATGAATCCAAAAGGATTAATTCAGTCTGAATCCAGTCATTTTTTTCTCCCTATTTTTCACTACAAACATTTCAATGCTTGTTCACTCTTCGAATCTCTTACCTCTAAAATTCCACTGCTTTACCACACCTACACACACACACACACAAATTGTGTTTTTTTTTTTTTTTTTTTGACAGAGTTATAGACAGTGAGAGAGAGAGAGAGAGACAAAGAGAAAGGTCTTCCTTTTGTTGGTTCACTCTCCAATGGCTACCATGGCCGGTGCTGCGCCGATCCAAAGCCAGGAGCCAGGAGCTTCTTCCTGGTCTCCCATGCAGGTGCAGGAGCCCAAGCACTTGGGCCATCCTCCACTGCTCTCCTGGGCCACAACAGATTGCTATTGCTTTTAGTTGTCCACTGTGTAGTATTTTGTTAGAATTGCCCTAGGAGGCCGGCGCTGCAGCTCAATAGGCTAATCCTCCGCCTGCGGTGCCGGCACACCGGGTTCTAGTCCCGGCCGGGGTGCCAGATTCTGTCCAGGTCGCTCCTCTTCCAGGCCAGCTCTCTGCTGTGGCCCAGGAAGGCAGTGGAGGATGGCCCAAGTCCTTGGGCCCTGCACCCGCATGGGAGACCAGGAGGAAGCACCTGGCTCCTGGCTTCGGATGGGCACAGTGCCTGCCGTAGCGGCCATTTGGGGAGTGAACCAATGGAAAAGGAAGACCTCTCTCTCTGTCTCTCTCTCACTGTCCACTCTGCCTGTCAAAAAAAATGCCCTAGAAAACTACAGATTCCCAGAATACAAATTCCCAGAATTACTGAGAACATCTGATACTTATTTCTCCCTCCTGCTTGGGAGGAGCTTCCATGTTGGCATCTGTGGAACCACGTTCACCCATTCCTCTTCCATTCTCTCCTAAAATGTTGGTGACTCTTCATGGTTCTCTATTCTCTCCTCTTTTCTCTTTCTGAATACTGTTTGCAGGTGCCTTACTGCAATGTCTAATCCTTTGATATCACCACAGATCTCCCTTCTGAAAAGCAGAAGTGTACATGTGTTCACATACTGGTATGCTCACAGGCACACCAGACTCACGAAATCTCAAGGTTGAGCCTAAAATCTCAACATACTCCTGCTTTGATAGAACATAGTTGTATACACAGTTAATAGACTTCATTTTTACCACAGTTTTAATTTGCAAAATAATTGAATGAAAAGAATAGAAAGTTCCCACGTATTGCTTCTATCATTAATATCTTACATTACTATGGCCCGTTTTTACTGTTCATGAGCCAATATGGATACATTATTGTAACTAAAGTCCCATAGCTTACAATAGGGATTACCCTTTGTGCATTCTATGGGTTTTGACATATGTATGTTGATGTATATCCATCGTTACAATAGTGTACAGATAATTTTACTGCTCTAAAAATCCTTTGTTCTCCACTTTTTCACTCTCTCCTTCTCCTGAGCTTCTGACCATCATTAATCTTTTTACTGACTCCATAATTTTGCCTATTCCTGAATGTCATAGAGTTGTAATCATACAGTAAGTAGTCTTTCCAACTTGGCTTCTTTCAGTTCATTTCATTTTTATTTCCTCCCTATCTTCATGACTCAATATGTCAACTCTTTGTCACTGAATAGTATTCTATTTATGGGTAAATGTACCAGTTTGTCCAACCAAGAGCATCTTGATTGCTCTAGTTGGACATAAGTTTTCAACTCATTTGGGTAAGTACCAAAGAGCGTGATTTCTGGGTCATATGGTAAAAATATTTTTAGTTCTGTAAGAGATTGTCATACTAGCTTCCAAAATGGCTCTACACTTTCTACATTCCCTGCATAGAATGAAAGTTTCTGATTCGTGGCATCCTTTCCAGGATTTCATTTTGTCAGTATTCAAGATTTGTAGTGGTATTTCATTTTTCTTTAATTTTCAATTTACTGATATTTCATGTTTCATCTACTTAGTTTCAATTTATATATTTTTGTGAGACATCTGGGACTCTTTTCCATATTTAAAATTGATGTTTTTGTCTTATTTTTGCATTTTTTGTTTTTTTCATATTTAACATGCAAGTCCTTTGTCAGATACATGTTTTGCAATCCACCCTTCCCTGCCCCCCAACCCTGCATATGGTTTGTCTTTCATTCTCTTCTCAGTGTCTTTCACAGAGCAGAGTATTTTTTTTTAAATGAAGTTAAGCCAATTGATCTTTTAATATAATGGATTATTCTCTGAGTGTTGTGTCTAAAAAGCTTTTGCCAAGCACAAGATCTCCTAGATTTTCTTCTTTGTGACTTTTGTAGGAGTTACATAGTTTACACTTTTATTAACAATAATGTACACATTCATGGGCTACAGTGTGATATTTTAATGCATGTATATAGCCTGTACGGATCATTTTGCATTACCTTGTGATTGGAGGCTTTGAGCTTCTCTCTTTATTCATACAATAAATCTTATGCTATTGTGAACTATGTTCTCAACACTACGCTGTGTTACATTTGAAATTTATGCCTTCAGTTTGGCTTTGATTTGGTGCCTGTTATCCAAACACTCATTATTTTTTCCAAAATCCCCTCCCCATCATGATTTTAGTAATCAACACTGTGTGTTCAGATCAAACGTTTTTTGTTTTGTTTTTAGTTCCCATATATGAGGGGGGATATAGGTATTTGCCTTTCTGTGTCTGGCTTATTTTGCTTAACATGATGTCCTCCAGTCCCACCTATTTTTCTGCAAACAGGATTTCCTGGAGAAACAGGCATTTCTTTGATGCAATGATTTCATGTCTTTCGGATATATGCTTAGGCATATATCCTGGGATTGCTGGAACATAAGAAAGTTCTATTTCTGGTTTTCAACTTATGCTTAGTTTTTTGACACATTTTGAGTTAATTTTTGTGAAAATTGTAGGGCCTATGTCTAGATTTATGATTTTTCTTTTGTATGTATATTCCATTGTTCAGCAACATATATTGAAAAAAATTATCCTTTCTTTCTCGAATTGCCTTTGCTTCTTTGTCAAAGATATGTTGACCGTATTTCATGAGTCTATTACTGACCAACTTCTGCATTTCGTTCCTCCATTATTGTAACTTCCCTGACAGACAGCTGAATGCCATTCGTTTCTCCTCCCTCTTCTCCTTCATAATAAATCAGCCCTAAGTCCTGTACTAAGCATTTATAAAGTAGCATTTATTTTAGCACTACAATAATCCTAAGTACAACCAGGTCCATATTAACAAAAACTAAACTCAGAGAGGGAACCTATTTATCTAAATATCCTGAGATGACTTTATTCTTACACTATGTGCTATATTACCACATACTGCTCAGGAGTTGCAGAGCAATTGGACTTCAGGATCTGAACTCCCCAACTTCACAGAAATTTCTAAAGGGATTTTGAAATTATTGTTTTCTCCTTATCTCACTGCCATCATATTAATTCAAGCTGCCATCCTTTTTCAGCAAGTTTACCAGTAACACTCACTGTTTCTGCATTCAGATTGAACTTACTCCAGATGGTCCTTTCTAAAGCACAAATCTGATATAACTAAATCTAATACCATCTCATGGTTCTCCATCACTTCTAAAGACAGCAGACAATCCAAACTATGCTCACAACTTCCATCTCTGCCCAAATCTCTAATGCTGCCATACCCATCTGCTTCTATTTCTCTGTAGACATTGTGTCTTTGCATAAACCTGTATCTTTATACATGTGGGTCCATTTGCCTCTTTTAGTCTTTTCTGTCCTGCATTTAGCTAACTCCATCCCTTCAAATGACAACTAAATACTATGTCTTGGTAGGATTTCAAAATTGAGAAAATAATATAACATTCAGTTACATATATTGCATAGGGCATAATTATATTAAGGAATTACTCATTGCGTGTATGAAATTCAAATGTAACCATGTCTCCTCTATTTTATCTGCCAACCTTATGTCCTAGGGAAGTCTTTGAAAACTTAAACCATACGATTTTGCCAAATGCCCCTCTGATCTGCCCCTAAATCATCCAATGCTTACTCCATCACTGCATTGTCCATAAGGACAGAGATATTGTCTTTCCCAACAGCATATTTCTAGCATGTAGACATCCAAATTTTGGTGCATGGTAAATATTTAATGTTTTTGAATAGATGGCTTAAGCTCCTATGACTGATACTTAACCAATTTGGATTGCTACTGTCTGTACGATTAGTATGTACTTTAAACCTGACTTTGGTGTGTTTTTAGAGTTAAATTAAACATCCTAGGATAGAACTTATGAAATAATAAATTATCTTCAAATAATTTCTGGTAAGGCTTAATCTTAGTCTGTTCAGGCTACTATAACAAAATATTATAAACTGAGTGCCTTGCAAGCCACAGAGACTTATTTCTTACAGTTCTAGAGGCTGAGAATTCCAGGTTTAAGGTGCTGGCAGTGCAGATTTGGTGTCTGGTGGGGATAAACTTTTGGTTTATAGAAGACTTCTTTGGAGGTTACCCTTATATGGTAGAAGAAAAAACTATGGTCTCTAGCTCCCTATAATGGTGTTAATGTGATTCATGAGGACTAGACCCCCAGGTCCTAACCAGTCACAATGACTCTACCTCCTAAAACCAGTACATTGGGGTTAGAATTCACCAAAATAAGTTTTGGGGGATACAAACATTCAGATCATAGCTTGTTAGCTCATCTAAGCATAAAGGAAAATTTCTGCATGTTTGTAGACATGTAGACATGTAGAATTGTAAGACACTAAGTTTGTAATTATCTAGAGAAGGTAAATATTGCTCCCTTACCTAACCTAAGTGGGAAACTATCATTGTTTTTTTTTCCTAAAGTTTTATTTATTTGAAAATCAGAGTCACAGAGTGGAAGAGAGAGAGGGAGAGAGAGAGAGAGAGAGAGAGAGAGAGAGAGAGAGAGAGAGAGATTTTCCATTTGCTGATTCACTCCCCAAATGGCTGCAACAGCTGGGGCTGTGTCAGGCCGAAGTCAGGAATACAGAGCTTCTTCTGGGTCTCCCATGTGGGTTCAGGGACCCAAGTACTTGAACCATCTTCCGCTGTTTCCAAGGCCATTAGCAGGGAGCTAGATTGGAAGTGGAGCAGCTAGGACACAAACAATACTCATATGGGATGCTGGAATCAGAAGCTGGCTTTACCAGTTTCAACACCGGACCCTGTTTTTCTAGGTTGGTCAGCTAGAGTAATATTTTTCTCTACAATACATGTTTAGGGACACTAATTCTACAGATTGAGAAAAAGTATTCTTTTTTTTTATTTTTTATTTTTTTGACAGGCAGAGTGGACAGTGAGAGAGAGACAGAGAGAAAGGTCTTCCTTTGCCGTTGGTTCACCCCCCGAAGTGGCCGCTGCGGCCACTGTGCTGTGGCTGGCGCACCGTGCTGATCCGAAGGCAGGAGCCAGGTGCTTCTCCTGGTCTCCCATGGGGTGCAGGGCCCAAGCACTTGGGCCATCCTCCACTGCACTCCCAGGCCATAGCAGAGAGCTGGCCTGGAAAAGGGGCAACCAGGACAGAATCCGGCGCCCCGACCGGGACTAGAACCTGGTGTACCGGTGCCGCAGGTGGAGGATTAGCCTACTGAGCCGCGGCACCGGCCACGTATTCTTCAAAATAAAAAATTATGTTTGTTTATTACCTGGAAAAGCCAATTTAACCAGATTTCTGTCCTCTGGAAATTTTCAGACCTTTCATTCAGTTAATGTACATAGGGAATCTGCAAGGGTGGAGTATAATATTGATGATTTTTCTAACCTAACATATTCTTTTTGTTGGGGAACACCGAATTTGGGTAATACTGATGCAAATTTTGATGTTCCTCTGGGAGTAATGCGTGTATCAACCCGATTTTATTAAAAAAATTGGCCCTTTGGAATAACTAATTTAAGGAGGGAATTATAAACTTTATCTATAGATTTAGCTTTTACAAATATGCTAATATGTTTTGAACCAGAGCACTAAAAAAAAAATCCAAAATAAATGTCCTTGGGATTTGATCTGTGTAAAATAAAGCTCATATTTGACACAGAAATTGTTAAGCCCAGAAGACTCTGTGAAATCCTTGAGTAGTTATATGTGATTTGGATTGCTGAACATTTAGTATTATTGGATTTTAAAACAAGAACTTCAAAGGTAAGACACGATTCTCACTGATGGAAAGCACATGTAGTGTGGCTGAAACTGCCAGAGAATACAGTCAGGGCTGGTGTCCATGGCGACCTGTGAGATGCAGTTATCTGCCCCCTGCCAAAGCTTATTTTCTGCCATCATTTGAATGAGGTCGAGTGTCACTAGAAGAGCTAACATTTTTATAATTTGCCTGAAAATGGGGGTGAATCAAGTTATCAGTACCCATTAGGCTGTTATCAGTACCCATTAGGTTATCAGTACCTACTAGGTTATCAGTACCTATTAGGCTGTAAGTTAGTATGGGCTTATTACTTTAATAGTCATGTGTCATTACACTAATATTTAATAACAGCCATAATTTATGCAACCATGTATGTAAAGCATCATGCCAGTTTCTTTACATGACAATGACTATAGCTGATATTTTGATCACTTATGTGCTATACACCATGCTAAATTTTTTACTTGCATTAATTCTTTCAGTAATCCCTTGAAGTCTTACTATTATATCCATTGTACAGATGGTGAACCTAATGTTTAGAAAACTTAAGTGACTTACTCAAGAGTTATGTTAGAGACTGATATAGGGTTTGAAATAATCTCTATCTGAGCCTATATTCTTAAAGATTTCTTATTTTTTAAAGATTTCTTTATTTATTTGAAAGTTACAACTACAGGGAGAGATAAGGAGAGAGAGAGAGAGACAGACAGAGAGAGAGAGAGAGAAAGAGAGAGGTCTTTCATCCACTGGTTCACTCCCCAAATGGCCACAATAGCCAAGGCTGTGCCAAGCTGAAACCAGGAATCCGGTTTCAGGTTTCCTCTGGGTCTCTCCCATGGGCCAGGGACTTGGGCCATCTTCTGCTGTTCTCCCAGGTGCATTAGCATGGAGTTGGACTGGAAGTGGAACAGCTGGGACTTGAATCTGTGCCCATGTGGAAAGCCGGCACTGCATGAAACTGCTTAACCTGCTACACCACAGCACTGGCGCTTAAAGCGCTATACTATTTTCCCTAATGCCCCAGTTTGAATAGAACTGAGAGTGACATTGAACTAGATAGTCTTATCAACTTTCATTGTGGAAGAAACTGGTTCAGAAAAATCTATCTACTTTGTTCAGAGTCTTGAGGCATAAGTACACAGGTTTCACTGTGGGTAAATAAATAAACAAATTTGTAAAATGATCAAAGTCAGAGAAGCACCAAATGCAAGGCTCAGGGAGAAAACAGTTTGAGAGAACATAATTTGGTTCTTTGGACAGGAGGTGAAGGGAGAGAATCCAAACAGTGCAGGAGAACCTCAATTGTTGGCCTTCCTAACAATTCTGCTTCAGATTTTAAGAAAAACTCTGGAGTGAGCATTTGGCACAGGAGTTAAGATGCTGCTTGGGGCTCTCAGCCCCACAGCATAGTGCCTGGATTCGAATTCTAGCTCCATTTCTCTCTCTCTCTCTCGCTCTAATATTTTATTTATTTATTTGAAGGTAGAGTTACAGACAGTGAGAGGGAGAGAGAGAGAGAAAGGTCTTCCTTCCATTGGTTCACTCCCCAAATGGCCTCAACGGCAGGAGCCGTGCCAATCCAAAGCCAGGAGCCAGAGCTTCCTCCAGGTCTCCCACAGGAGTGCAGGGGCCCAAACACCTGGGCCATCTTCTACGGTTTTCTCAGGCCATATCAGGGAGCTGGATTAGAAGAGGGGCAGCTGAGATTAGAACTGGCCGCCCATATGGGATGCCAGAGCCACAGGCAGAGGATTAACCTACTGTGCCACAGCGCCAGCCCCTCGCTCCACTTCTAATCCCAGCTTCCTCCTGCTGCACATCCTCAGAGGCAGGAGGTGATGGCTCAAGTCATCGAGTCCCTGCTAACACATGCAGGAAACCCAGACTGAGTGCCAAGTTCCTGTCTTAGATCTCCCAACTCTCACTGGTGCAGGCATTTTAGGAATGAACCAGTGGGTGGCAATCTCTCTCTCTCTTTCTTTCTCTCTCCTCTCTCTCTCTCTCTTTTTCTCTTTCTCTCTCCTTTCTCTCTCTCTTTCTCTCTCTCTTTCTCTCTCTCTCTCGCTCTCTTTCTCTTTCAAGTAAATTTTTTAAAAAAAGAGAGAGAGCAGAACAATTCTTGTTATCATTCTTAGATGGTACTTTCTATCTAATTTATAAGATCCTACATAATAAAATAGGTTCAGATGGAATATGATGTTTTTCCCTGCTAAAAGCATTAGGAAATAGACCACTTGAGGTCAGAGTAACACCAAGAAGAATTTCCCAGCACTAAAATGAACCACATTGCAAACTCTCCCTAAGTGCTTAGCAACATCCTGACACAGCTCCATTCATATGAGGCTTGAAAAAAGAAAGGGGCCTCTTGTGAACTTTTCAACCACAAAGAGAAGTGTGCTTTAAAGAAAATATAGCATCGTGCTGTAGCAGTGTTACATATCAGCTGCTGAGTCTCCATTAAAAATAAGAGTTAACAACTGATATTCTTCCTGCTGAAAGTCAAAATAGTTCAATCTTTAGAAATTAAGTTTCTGAAAACCATAATAATTATATATCTTATGTTTAATGTTCTTTGTACTCCATTATCATTTGTTGTTCTATCATTATTTGGTACTAGTACTATCTCATTAAAGATCTCAGGATCCCTTCTACAAAGATCCAATTGAATGACAGGTAATGTAGATTGATATCAATAAATCTGTCATTTAGTGATATCACTCTCCTTGTTGCTAAGAGACTTTAGCATATGTAGAAAATAGAAACCTAGCTTTTGTTATGGTGGTTGTTTGATTTCACATATTTTGTTTCAAGCAAACTTCATTAGGAATAAATTTGGATTCCAGCTCTCGCAGCCCACATAAAAGTAATTGTTAGCAGTCAATATATTACAACGGTTAACTGAGCAAATTATTACCCTGCAACACACACTTTGCCAACCACTTTAATAAGCACTGTGTGAGATACCTACTATTATTGTCCGTAGGTTATAGATGGGAAATTGAGGACTGCAGAGATTCAATAATTTATCCAAAGTCTCAGGGCTAGTCAGTGGTAGAGCCAAGATCAAGCTCTGGAAATCTAACTTCACCGGCATTTATTACCATTATGGCGTAGATGGTCTCCTGTGGAAAGAGGACTATTGGCAATTCAGTCTGACTCTGCCATGAACTTCGATGATCTCTGCCTTGGATTCTCCATCTATAAAATGAGAGGCCAATCTAACTGACTCCTAAAATCCATTAGAAGTCTAATGTTTTATGACTTTCTCTAATTGTTATAGCAAAACCTCAGAGAAATGAGTACTTGTGCAGTATCCAAAATGGATTATATTATAAATGGAAAAACTAGAAAGAATGAGTGGTGATTTATGAGAGAGGAAGGTAAAATCATACATATTAATAACATGAAATACAGTGAATTCATTTAGCATTCCCTGCGCATATGAAAAAATTGCTTTTGCAGATGCCCTTGGCAATTGCATACCTGGACCCTGGAATTTAAAGCTGGAAAATTTTTGTTTGTTTGTTTTATGTATGTGAATTCAGAGAACTAATATGGAGTTCTGTTTTTCTGAGTTGTATTCACAATTCATGGTAAACCAGAAAAATTTTGTCAGGGACCTTTCAACTCCCTATTATCCAAAATAAGCTTATCTGACCTTCTTGGGTGTGACCAAAGGACTTCAGTCTTTGTTTGTATTCAAGTGAAGTTTTCCTCTTTGTAACTCCATCTCCCATTGCTATTAACCAGTCAAGCCTGTTTTACTTTACACTGTGATAAGGGGATCAAAAGCAGCTTCCCCACATCTAAGGCAATCTTAATCAATTGCAAGGAATATATGAGTGGCATGGTGTGGAAGCTTCCTGCCTGGAGGAGGAAGGGATTGACTCTGGATTATTACTTTTGATTCCATTGATAGAGGGAGAAAATTAGGTAACCTTGAGAACAAGGTACTTTTGCCTGTGGACCGTTTTGAAAGGACATAAGATAAACTGTCACCCCCTCTTGACCTTCAACTAACCTTTCACTTGCAACATATGTTTTGAAGTGCCAGCCATGTTGATTTCCATGGCTGTTTGGGTACAAGTTTCAGGGAAACCTGCTGCCTTCAAGTCTTTAATGACCTTTTTGAACTAAACATTAAAGATGCTCTATGGCTCACAGAAGACTGGTTGACTGGCATTGGCTATGAAACATCCTCCCAGGTGTGCTAAGTAGCCTTTCAGTAACAACCGAACTATGAGATCCTATTGCCCAGGATGAAAACTAAACAGCAAGCGCTCACTGTGTTCACGAGGATGAAGTGGTGACTGTATCACAGAGCCTGCCTTCTTTGTGGCATAACCACAGGAAGGTCCACGGGTTTCGGCGTCATTTCCCAGGTTATTTCAAGTGTGAATCAAGCTATTGTTTGTTGATAATTTCTATCTTTCAATGCCATGAGGAATGAGAGATGAAAGAATAAAGGAATGGTTCATGTGATAGGAGAATGAGAACAAATAAGAAAGTAAAGCACAGTGTTCATTTTTGCAAAGGCTCTTTTACTGTGGAATAATCTGAAAGAGTAAACGTATGACTAATCGTGAGCACACATAACAGGGCCCTCCAAGGAAGAGAAGAATGAGGGTTAACCACATCGAATCAGTTGCTTTTCTCCTTTGGTGCCTGTTATGTTACTGTAACTCTTTCCTCTATCATCTTTCTATCACCTCTGAAGATCTCACATCTCCCTGCCCACCTCACCTTTTTAAGGAGAAAGAAGTCACATGAATAGAATGAAAATCCAGTCTCCCCGTTGTGCGAGGCAGGAGCTGGCAGCCTTCCAGAAATGCTTTTCCAAAATTATGGTCTCAAGTTTTCATTGTTGTGGCGGAAGGGAGAGAGGGGGATTGTGGAACCGTGAGAACTCTCTGGAGATTACCACTGGCTCAGACACCTCATTACACAGCTTTAGGGGTTAGATTCACAGAAGAGCCCAGGGAGGCCAGGGGAATCATGGGGGAAGGACTTCCTGAAAGTAGGAGAAAGAGCATTTCTCATTTGTGATATTAATGACGTTTGCTTTCAAACCATGTGCCACCCCAAGCAACTCCTGTGAATCTATGCCTATATATCGAGTATCTAAATTAAGTAATAAGAATAATCGTGTTAACCAAATACAGGGATAGGTTTTACAAACAGTGCTATAAAAATACGTATTCATTTGTTGTTCTGTGGATTTCTAATGGGCAGCAACACATTATGATGGATTGCATATAGCAAGTGTGCAATAAAAATTAAAGTGTTACATGTCCTGGAGGACACAGATCCAGCCCTCAAGGGAGTTACGGTTTGATTATTTCCATAATATAAATTTGAAAGTTAGTCTTAGTTGATGTCAGTTGTATTGAATTGACCTCAAATGCCCAGGAAAAAAATTCATGCCATGTTCAGAGTATTTTATATTGAACTTAGAATTGGCAGAAAAATATTCTTTAGCTTAAAAAACTCATGTAGCCTTAAAGAAACTAAATTATAATCATTGAATAAATATATGTGTGTTAGTAGCTTGTAAAATTCTCTCGGGATCATAATCCTTTCACTGTAATAGCAGCTCTTTAACAATAGAACTCAGCGTAATATGTGTGTGTGTGTGTGTGCCTTGGTGTGATTGTATGTGTGCAGTCAAGCACATGTGAAGGAAGGAGAATAGAAAAAAAGACAGGGATACTCTCAGGCCATACTAAACATGTTTTTGATGAGTTAATGGCTAACATCACTTTGAAGAAAAAGCTGATAATAAATACTATGTGGGAGCCAAGATAAAAAGGGAAATTTCTTGACACGGGACTAACCATGAACAGTGTGACTCTGGCTCTAGTCTTGCTTGTGATAATCGACAGCCTATGTTCAAAATGAGTGCAAGTCTCACATCTGATTAAGTCAATTTTCTGCTTAAAACTCTTCCATGTCTCCAGTTGCCTAGAATCAAAGTCAAAACCTACAATAGGGCTAATAACGGCTTCCATGATCTGGCACCCGCTGATGTCTCCAGACTTTCCAATTTGTTGCTCCAGCCAAGTGGCTGAATGTTGCTCCTTTGCTGGGTACCCTGACCCCTATTTTCAGGTTTTCCTATGTATTTTGATGAGAGAAAAAAAATATTTTCTTTTTTCCTAATAGTCTTCTCATCCTTCGAATTCTAGTTTAAAATCACTTATTTCAGGAGGCCTTTTCTGACCCTTCGGTAGAATTGACTTTGGCGGTTCTACTCAGCATCTCCTTTCCCTGGCTAGCCTAATTATCTTGCTTTAGTATAGCTGTCATTGTAAGATCTGTCTTCTTACAAATCTGTAACCCTCGCCGAATATAAGTTTAATTTCTAATTTGCCTAGAGAGTTTGCAAGACAGTAGAAACACAGTATTTGGAAAATTCATTCATTCACTCAACAAGTATGTATTCATCAATGCCAGGCACAGTTTAGTTGCTTAAGTTGTAGTAGAGAACAAAATAGGCTAAATAGCCTTTGGACATTACGTTTTAAAGAAGTTAAGTGTCAATCTAATGTGTTAGAATGGTAAGTGCTAAGTTAAAAGACAAAGTGGGACAGGGAAGAGATAAGAAATTGCTGAGGTGGGAAGAGTTACACTTGTGACCGAAATGGTCAGGAGAGGTCACATTAAGAAGGTGACATAAAGGTGCTGCGAGAGAACCAGGGGGATGTGGGGAGGCAGAACACTGCAGGCAGGGGAAGATTCGCAGGATTGTCCCCAGGATGTTAAAGGGAGGGTAAGGACAAGGACCAGAGAGGTAACAGGGACCCACTACTAAGACACCTCCAGCTCTGTAAACATCCTGTCTCTCCTCACTAGTGGACCTTGCCCACAAAACTGATTCCTACGTTGTCCCTTCCGGGGTGGTTTTTCTATTTCTTTACTTCTGCATTTATCATTTGGAATTCTTCTCTAACGATGATTTCTTTTCTCCATTCATATATTTATTCAGTAATGTATTCATATCCATATTGACTGGTGAAATAGTCATTTTATTATTTGGGTTACAATTCAATTCTGTCATTCCTTATGGTATTTCTCAGCTTTTGCTATGGGGCTTTCTTTAAGGCTGGCTACTGTTCCTTTATCACATATTCTGGTCCTTTATTTGTGGAGCCATTCTTGTATTCTCAGGCACCACAAGATGTTCCAGGTTCATCATGTATTTTCTCTGCCCAGCCATAATTACTAACCCATGCATGTAAACATTTCAATATTCATTTCTGTCTTCTTCCTTCCTTCCCTCACTCCCTCTGGCTCTCTCTCTCTTTTTCTCTCAAAACATAATATGTATTATATTATTTTATATAGAACATATGTTATTCTCATATAATATCTCTGTTTCTAGTCCAGCACCACAGGTTTATTTAATTTCAGCTTTCCATCTTGCTTATTTACAGCTTCTCTCTCTGACAGCAAGAAACCCAGCTCCTGTTATCTACAATTTTTTGACTTATTCATTCAATTTAGTATACAGGCAAAGCAGTTTTGGAATTGCTGAGCTATTTAATCTTAGAACAAGAAATGTTCCTATTTTGTGGTCATCTTCAGAATTACCCTTGGCACAGATTGTACATTAGCCTATGGCTAAGGATATTAACAGTACATAGAGCATTTTATCATGTAGCCCAACATTCAGGCATCAAGGAAGCCCTGGTTCGTGTCCTCCTTATCCCCTTTGTGTCAATAATGGCAGCTAAGTCTTGAGCCAAAGAATCGATTTGAAAATATCACAATATAAAGGACTTGAGGGGATGTCTCTGACCAATCGCATGCCAATGGAATGTCTGGACCATAGATAACACTAACAGGTGCCTGTTTTGCTGTGTGGTTAAGTGCTTGCCACTCTTCAGTTGTTCTGTGTTCACTGACAGACATTTGGAAGAAATCCTGAAGTTACAGGGAGTTAATTCATTACAATGTTTTAAATTATATTGATCTTTTATTAGCAATTCTGTTTCTCCTTTTTAAGGGAAATGAGATTTACACATTATAAAGAGAAAGAAAGTATAATATTCCACACCTGAATTGCTCAATTGGAAGTTATCTGTGTTGGGATGAACACTACCAACTCTGAAGCAAGATTAGAGATGAGCTACTATAAATTACTATATATCACCTATAATATCACCTGAAGTAGCATCAATACCATCCTTGGAAAAGTGCTTCACAAGATGTGAAACTCGATATTTAACCTAGTATATTGCCTATTAAAATAGAAAATAGTCCTTGAAAATAATGACATCTTGTAATTTAATATCTCAAAGGTATTTTAATTAAATGAATAAAGAAATACATGAACCATTTTCTGAAGCTCAGTAGTGAATATAGGTAGAATGTTCTTGGGGTCACCTTGTATAGTGTCATGAGCATAGTAACAGCACTGAGGCTGTGTTGATTCCAGTGTTGTATCAACATTATGCAGTGGGGAAGTCACACATTCTAATTCGCACAACACACTGGGCAAACTGACCACCCAAGGTTCCCAAAGTACCTCCAGTGCTCTTCACAACGTGTCAGCCACAGGGGGCGGGGTCTCACAGCATCTGCACAGGTGGTGCCTCTGAGCTGAAGAAGGCAGGTCTTGAAGGGCCAGTAGAGTCAGCTTCCGGCGAGCGGGGCTTCAAGGTCGGGGAGCTCAGAGCCTCGGCCTTGGGCAAGCGCAGAACTCTCTGGTGGGAAGGTCTGGGTGTGGTGGGTCAACCTGGGGCTTTCACTCGGCCACTCTCAGAAGAGTCTGTTCAGAGTCTCACTGGGCCTCTTCAGTCTGCAGTTTATATACACTTTTGGCGGTCAGTGTAGAGCCAACAAGGTCCTGAGGAGGGTGTGCGTAGGCCATGGTGGTTCTTATCATGTCCATGTAGATCTCCTGCAGTCAGCTTAGCCACTGCTTATTTCTTATTAATATTATGGTGAAGCTGTTTAATTTCTGCTCCTTACATGTTGAGCAAACAGTAGTTCAACAGGACTGAAATAGACTTGGTAGAGGCTATTCATGAGCTTGTTAAAATATCATTCATTGGCCGGCGCCGTGGCTCAACAGGCTAATCCTCCGCCTTGCGGCGCCGGCACACCGGGTTCTAGTCCCGGTCGGGGCACCGATCCTGTCCCGGTTGCCCCTCTTCCAGGCCAGCTCTCTGCTGTGGCCAGGGAGTGCAGTGGAGGATAGCCCAAGTGTTTGGGCTCTGCACCCCATGGGAGACCAGGATAAGCACCTGGCTCCTGCCATCGGAACAGCGCGGTGCGCCGGCCGCAGCGCGCTACCGCGGCGGCCATTGGAGGGTGAACCAACGGCAAAAGGAAGACCTTTATCTCTGTCTCTCTCTCTCTCACTGTCCACTCTGCCTGTCAAAAATAAAAAAAAAAAAAAATTAAAAAAAAAATAAATAAAAATAAAAAAAAAGAAATAATAAAAAAAATATCATTCATTATCTTATCAGTCAAAAAAGAAAACAGAGACTTATGATATAATACTTTGCTTCAAATTCTTTTTTTTTTTTTTTGACAGGCAGAATGAACAGTGAGAGAGAGAGACAGAGAGAAAGGTCTTCCTTTTGCCGTTGGTTCACCACCCAAGTGGCCGCTGCAGCCAGCACGCTGTGGCTGGCGCACCGTGCTGATCCAAAGCCAGGAGCCAGGTGCTGAGATGATAAAGATGTAGACCCTGTGCCACCAGGCATCTGTAAACTAAATTTTCTAGATTCCCACAATCCAAGAAGATTCTTGGGTATTTTCAGTGACAAGTCTGTGGCCTAAGTCCGCCTGTCCTTCTCCCATCTCCATAGTCAGGACTTGGAGATCTTCCACCTTCATCTTTCCTCCGTAGCTCTTATTTCCCCCCAAGAACCCACACTTCCGTGTTTCCTTCTGCCATCTTCTTTTTCACCATCCTCCTCTCTCCTTGCCTTTCTTCCTGCTTCCATTTTGTTAAAACTTTCTTTTCCTTTAGCCTTTGACCTTCTAACTCCCTGCCACTGACTCCACATCATTGCTTTCTGTATTTTCTTAGCATTAATAATTAGACCAGAACCGGCTCTTTTTGTTTCTCCTTTCCTTCTTCCCTGAAAATCTGATGGAGTACATCGACATAGCCACTTCCATCACCTCCATGTATCTCTGTGCCCTTTCTGTAATTCTGCTATGTGGACAAACATGCGCACTGATTCTTGACATGCACAAACAAGTGTGACTGTTTTGTCTGTACCAGTCACTTCAGTTCCAGGGTAAGCCCTTCTCTTTTTTTTCTTCCTGACCTGACTGATTAAGTCAGTCAAAACATCAAACTGGTTTATATGACTTGACAGCATCACTCTGTGTCTTGTTTGTTATGATATGCCATAGTTCCCTGACTTTTTTTGTAAATTTCCAGTTATGACATTTTCTTTGAAATCTGCTGCTACTGTTTCCTATGAAAGTTATCTGCGAAGTCTCTAGATTTTCAACCCCCCAGTTGGAAGTCCTCTGTCTCCCCTGAGACACTTTGATCATTTCCCCATTACTTCATGCATGACACTTAGCTGAACATGCAAATGTTTCCTCTGCTAGACTATAAACTCTACAGCAAATAAGTGTTTATACTTTTAATATGATAGTCTCTTTTATTTAGTAGATTCCTAGACACATAGTCTAAAATTGGGAGAATGTTTGCATATCCATGGTGAAATTTTGAGTTAACACTAAACAACAAAAGATGGTTATAAACAAATGGGAACAAGAAATATGATATTTATTTTCAAAGGAAAATTGCTGCTGTAGTCTTAGCATTTCAATTAGAATTTATAGAAAAAAGTTATAAGGGTTTTTTTTTTTTTTTTTTTTTTTTTTTGCCTATTCTCCTCACTGACTTTATAGGTTTACAGGAAAAAAATCCGAGAGGACTCTTGTGCTTATTCTTGGGAAAACTTTTTTCATTGACTTAAAGGCAATGTGCATTTTTCGGAGGCCAATATGCTTTGAAACTTTCACTGGAGTTTAAATTTATGTAGTTTTAATGGCTAGCATGTGCTCTGTGGATGTCCATGTATATGAATATGTACCCATAATCCTTGTGGACATAGATATAAAAATGATACAAATCCTCTTTTTCTGTTTATATACTTAAGCCTCACAGCTTCTAAAATTGACTGATTCCATATAAGTACTGTGCTGCTTTGTCAAATAAAAACCACCAAGGAAAATGCATTTCTGCATCTGTGTATCATCTCTACATCACACACATTTGCAGGTAGAAGAAAGAAAGCAACAAAAAGAAATGAGAGAAAGAGAGCAGAAATACATATATGAGTGAATGCATTTGTGGCGGTAGCATATTTTGTTCATGTTCCTGGCAGTGGATCCGTGAATACTGAAATACATGGGCAACTGTATCTATTTTTATATCTCATTCTTTATATATTCATATCTATGTTACCTGGTGATTAAAATAATTTTTGCTTAAGTGTATATCCTAATTTTAGGTGAGTATGTTTATATTATCAAAACAAGAATTAAAAACTAGAATGCTAATAATCATGCTATAAATTATATAATCATGCAAGGTTTAAGTGTTAATATTACAAGTGTCAGTTTGTCAAACTATAAGTACAAGAAGCTTTTTCATGGTTAGATAATTTTAGAATTGAAAATCTTGGTGTGTAAAACAGTGTGAATAATCAAATCAGAACAACAATTTGATGAATTTGATCAATCCAAGTTTTTCATTTTCTGAAATAGATTGCTTAATATGCTTCATATTGTCCACTAAATAAAAAGCCAAAACCTTTCAAACTTTTTTTGTATAAAACACTAATTTAGGTGGAATTATTTTTTCAGTAGTCTGATTTTCTATTGTATGTGAAAGCAGCAATCTTGAATATAATTTGCAAAGCAGAAAAATGAAACATTTTCACCCAGACAAAATACTTACAATTTCAAAACAATAGCCTTTTTAGTAAAACAGTTTATTCAAGGAGTGATCTTCACTTTTCCTTAAACATTTTAAGTCTTATAAGACTTCACTACTGTCAATACTTTCAACATCACTTTTGCTTATCAACATCACTTAAATTTCTAGTGTTATTTAGATACATTAAAAAGTAGTGATTCCTAAATATAAATAATCAAACAGCAAAATATCTGTTTTTTGTACCTATGAAAGCATAAATGATTTATTGATAATGTAAATATGAACATTTCAGTTTCAGTAAATTAACTAGAAGCTTGCAGCCTTGAGTACAGTATAAGGCAAGCTTCTGTTGAGAAGCATATGGGAGAAAGGGAGTCTATTTAAACCAGGACATTTAGCCATTAGCCTGAAACAGATTCATTGCTATAATTTTTATTCTGATAGCATTTAAAGAACATGAAATAGTAGATGTCATAAAAATAAATAATCATTTTTCCAGGATCTTTTTCTTTAAGCCTTGAGAAGGTAATCTTAGTTTTAGCTTCATATTGGTGAACGTATTTCTTTTAGCTTTTTAAAAACAAAAACTGTTTTTAGAAAAGTTTAGGCAAATAAGTAGATCTTTGATAATAGTCAAGCAATTAAAGAGGTTATGAACTAGTGTTTTGACTGAATTTAATGATCTTCAAACTTGTTTTGTGTCACGATAGGGCTGGATTTAATTATAAGAAAAAAATTGTCCACAGATCATGTCCTGTGATATTTATGAATTAACCATATGTCAACTTTTCTCAGTTTAATTTTCTCAGTCTAATTGTTGACTGTAGATTCATTGTTTCTTCTGCACCATATACATATATGAATACACACATTCATCTTATGGTGAGGGTAGAGAAAGAAAGATTAAATCCTGCTATCTAATATTTCTGGTGCTAAAGAGACATGAAGAAAAGAACACTATGGCTTCACAAAAAATAAGGCCTGAGAATTTAAATAAAAATCTTTAAAATTTGATCAGGTAATATCCCTATATCTATTGCATCTTTAGAATTAAGACCATAATGAATATGTAGACTACAAATAGAGTTTTTATCTGCATGAGTGATATATGCCAATTATTCTAAAGCTTGATCACTCTGTTTCTTGGAAGTGTCTTCTCTCACTCTCTCATGGCCTCTACTGTTTCTCCCTTCTACATTCTCTCTCTACGTGCATCTGCTTCCTTCTTTCAGGAATGAAGATTGGATATCAATGATTTGGATAAAATGGCAATTATGCAGGGCAGGCTGTACTATGTGTTACTGGATCATTTCCTATTCATCTTTTCCCATCTTTTCCCATTCATCTTTAAGGGCATTTGAGTATATGTGGAGGTGACATACAGGGATAAATAAAAATGGTTTCTAAGCATAAACTTCAGAAATTTATTCCTGCATATAGAATTCAGTATTTGGAAGTTTCAAACAAAATCCACAATGAAGAGGAATGTAACAATACTAATGAATGATCATCGTATCAATTATTTCCAGATGATTTGTTTATTTTGTTCCTTTTAGAAGTGTCCGTCGTGAAAATAATGTGTTCTGTTTCAACTGTTATGATTTGCACATTGATAGATTTAGTTCACAGCTTTCCACTAAATACAAATGCTCTACCTCCAAAGGTATTCTGCTCTGAAAAACATTTTCATAATTTGCTTGTTTGGAACTAAATAGATTTTTTCCTCCAACAGAAAACAATGTTAAAAGTGGAGGTTAAGATCTCAAAATAATTCACAAAGGCTCATTTACCTAACTATAGTCTGGATTGTTCCTGAGCATATAAAAATATCTATCTATCTATCTATCTATCTATCTATCTATCTATCTATGATATTTCTCAAGAAAGAATTATGTGCTCAGGATCCCTGCAGCAGAGGTGAGACAGTTTAAGCCTATTGGCTTCTGTAAGATGTGTTCTTTGTCCCCTTTTTGTCTCTGCACTTTATCTTTAACCTCTCTCCAAGGGCACAGCGATGGGCACACTGACGAGCACATGAAGAAGATCTTCACTTTCAGAATGATGTATGACTTTGGTTTATATCTTACCTATCTAAAGTACCAAGGTGGAAAAGTGCTAAGACTCACGTGCTGTACAAAGACCTGATTTTATTTCATGATAGAAATTTAAATTTTCCCTTGGATTTAAAAAAAATTTTTTTTGACAGGCAGAGTGGACAGTGAGAGAGAGAGACAGAGAGAAAGGTCTTCCTTTGCCGTTGGTTCACCCTCCAATGGCCGCCGCGGCTGGCGTCAGGTGCTTCTCCTGGTCTCCCATGGGGTGCAGGGCCCAAGCACTTGGGCCATCCTCCACTGCACTCCCGGGCCATAGCAAAGAGCTGGCCTGGAAGAGGGCCATCCTCCAGTGCACTCGCTGTTTGTCTTATGCCAAAAAGTATTTAGAATGTATGTAGCTACGAGGATGGACATTTTGTTGTATTTTCCTGAGGAGGTGCGGCATGCTGCTAAACCTCTTAGGAACCTGCACACTGCCTCAACTCACAGCTTTGCACATTAGTGACTATGCTTAGATTTTTTGTAGAGACAACATTATAGAACTACAAACATTTTCATCCTCTGCTGATGGGTCTTGTAATTCTTGTATCGGAATGTTGTTCTGTCTTGTGTCTCTAAATTTCACTCAATTGTTTGTTCACTTTAGGTTTGGATAAAGTCAGTGTAGATTTAATATCACATATCTAGATCTGGTCAAGGTTTCCCCTTAAACCCAAAGGAAATAGTTGAAAGGGAAAACCCAGAATAAAATATCTTAGGAAGACTTAGACTTGGTCTGGTTATGTTTAGATTCCTTCCAAATTTTGGCTCAGTGTTGAGCTTTATTGGCAGTCTCATTCAGAACTGTGGCTTTATCCGTTTTTTTTTCATTTGCCTAATATGATTTGTTAAAACATTCTCTGTTTATTTCTTCTTGCTTAACATTTTTCCACACAGCAGGCATAATGAATTTTTGTTTATGATGGGCCGTACTTCCTGAGTTATGGTATGGAATCTGGGTTTGGTTTCTTTGGAAAGATATTTTATTGCTCTTTCAGAAGTCTTAGGCAGCTTCTGGTGTTCTAGTTCAGACATATATTTCTCTGAAGTTGGTTGCCAAAGAGGCGTTGTCTCTTGGGAAAAGCAGGAAGGACCTGGTAATAAATAATCAATACAGTTTTTAAGAATGACATTAGCAGATTTATTGTTTGTTTTTGAAAGATT
The DNA here is from genome assembly GCF_033115175.1 of Lepus europaeus. Taxonomy (NCBI): domain Eukaryota; kingdom Metazoa; phylum Chordata; class Mammalia; order Lagomorpha; family Leporidae; genus Lepus; species Lepus europaeus. Next base: position 35,381,908 of record NC_084836.1, on the reverse strand, counting down.
TATTTGAAAGGTAGAGTGACACACACCCAGAAAGAGGGAGGGGGAGAGAGAGAGAGAGAGAAAGAGAGAGAGAGAGAGAGATCGATCTTCTAACTAGTGGTTCATTCCTCAAATGGCTATAATAGAGCTGGGCCAAGGCAAAGCCAGGACACTGGAAATCTATCTGGGTCTCCCACATGGGTTGCAGGGGCCCAAGCACTTGGGTTGTCTTCTGCTGCCTTCTCAGGTGCATTAGCAGGCAACTGGAACAGAAGTGGAGCAGCTGGGACTCAAACCAGTGTTCTAATATGGGATGTCAGCATCACAAATTGTGGTTAATCCATTTCAGTACAATGCTGGTCCATATGCTGAGCAGACTTCTTGGTGTAGGTGTTATAATCTAATCTCTATCAAACTATTGTTGCCTCTGAATATGGTGTAATTTTAAAAATGATCTGTACTTTTAGAAATTTATATAAAGGAAACAAATTTCATGTGCTTCATATATAGTTTTGAGACCATAATCACTCCCCCCAACTTCCCTTCCTCCCTTGTCCTTACCCTGCCTCCTCCTTCCTTTCTTATTTTTCTTTTAAATTTTGCAGTGACATACTTTCACTTCACTTTATAATCACAAGCTTATTGTTCTACTAAAGAATTCAACAAGTGGTAAGTAGAAAAACCCCTGTTCCTTAGGGGTATAGACAAGGGCTATAAACAATAATCAGATCCCAAAAAGTCAATTTCACTCATACTTTTTTTGTACTCTATATATTCATTACTACAAATCAGAGAAAACATGATATTTGTCTTTTTGGGACTGGCTTATTTCACTGAGTATAGTGGTCTCCAATTGCATCCATTGTGTGTGAAAGACAGGATTTCCTTCTTTTTATAGATGAATAATATTCCATAATGTATATATGCCATGTTTTCTTTATCCAGTCATCAGTTGATGGACATTTGGGTTGATTCCATATCTTAGCTATTGTGAATTAAGGTGCTATTAGATTGGGGGTAGAGATAACTATTTCAAATGCTAATTTCATTTCCTCTAGGTAAATTTCCAGGTGTTGCATGACAGGATCATGTGGTCGTTCTATTTCAGATTTAAATGCAAGGTCCGCAAAGTTCTTTGAAGTGCTGTATGTGTTGAGACTTGTAAATACTGATCAAATACAGAAAACACATATTAAAATATTCTCTTCCCCCAAAGAGCTAAGGAGATCATGTTGCATTGTGCAAAGAAAGCCAATATTGGCTGCATTTTGAAATGAAAGTACCTGGTTTGTAGCTGAAGAATTGGTTATACCCCTTTGAGATGCTTCACTGTCAACTAAACTTTCTAAAATGAACTTTTAAAGGAACTAACCCATATTTTTTGGGCTAATGAAAAAATTACTGTAGTACCATATAAATTGATTTCACTTGATAGAGCTTTCTAGAAAAAAGAACATTCATTAATTCATTCACATATTCATTGATTTTAATAATGCATACTGTCTTTTAACCAAAAATATTTTGGATGCATTTTTTCACATAAACTATTGATTTTTTAAAAAGATTTATTCTACTTATTTGATTGTTAGAGTTACAGAATGAGAAAGAGAGACACTGAGATCTCCCAAATGCTGGTTCACTCCGCAGACGGCCACAATGGCCAGCGCTGGGCCAGGCCGAAAACAGGAGCTAGGTGCTTCATATGGATTTCTGATGTGGATGGCTGGGGCCCAAACACTTGGGCCATCTGCTACTGTTTTTCCCAGGGAGATGGATCAGAGTGGAGCAGCAAGGACTGGAATTGGTAGCCACATGGGAATGCTGGCATTGCAAGTGGTGGCTTTATTTACAATGCCACAACTCCGGCCCCATATTGTGGTATTTTTAATGAGATACAAAAAAGGCAAAACAAAAACAAAACCCAAAATCTATTTTTAAAAAATATTTATTTATATATTTATTTGAAAGAGTTAGAGAGAGGAGATTTTCCTTCCTCTGATTGACTCCCCAAATGGCCACAACAACCAGGGCTGAGTCAGGCTACAGTCAGGAACCAGGAGCTTCATCTGGTCTCCCACTTGGGTGGCAGAGGCCCAAGCACTTAGGCTATTTTCTGCTGCTTTTCCAGGTGCATTAGCAGAGAGCTAGATTGGAAGTGGAGCAGCCAGGACTTGAGCCAGCACCCACATCCGTCCCCAGCACCCAAAGTTTTATGTCAAATTATTTCAGTTTATTTACATACAAAGTGGCCATTAAATGATTAATGTCCGATGGAACAGAGTGTTGACCCTGAAGCTAGGTTGACTTCATTTCTAAACCCAGTTCTATCTTAATTAAATTACTAAGTAGATGGTGAGTCTCAGTTTCCTCATCAGTAAATTAAAAGGAAGAATGCGGTCCCAAAGGGACAAATACCACATGTTCTCCCTGACCTGTGATAATTAATAGAGCACCTAAAAGGCAACCTGTAGAAGTGGAATCGACACTTTAAGTAATGACTTGAACATCCCTTGTCTGGACTGCTGAGGAACAGTTTTTTTTTTTTTTTTTTCATATCATTTGTTGAACTCTTTACTTAACATAGAGTTAACCATATGTGTACACAGTCAATTGAAAATAGATCTTAAAAAAAAGCAAAAAAGTGAAGAATGCGTGGCTTGAAAGGCTGTTATGAGAGTAATGAATGCAGAATGTCTTATATTATAGCTGGCAGATATTGTATGTTCAATACATGATAGTTGTTCAATAAATAATTATTATACATTCATTGATAATGAGTGCATGTAAAGAGGTATTTTGAAATAGAAAGATGTGCATCTGTGAGAATTTTCTGAAAATGCATACTTTATATTTAATGACTGGTAAACAAACTATGAATCAGTAATATAGAAATGACATCTTTAAAGACAATGCTAATAGAGTAGTATGCATATTTTCCTCTGATGTGAAATACTTTGTAAATGTTCGAATCAACACTCAACCACTCAAGATAAAAGAACTTGAAAAGAGAAAACGGGAGAAGCAAAAACTCAGGGTGGGCATTTCTAGATGGCCTTGTGATAACAATTAGTACTTAGAAATGATGCACATCACTTTCATTCACAAGCAGCATAATCCTACCATGTGGCTGGGAGGGTAGGCAACCAGAAATACCTGGTAAATGAAGCTAGTGATTACCCATCCCGGTTTCACCACAGAAATGTTATTATGTTGTTCATGGAGCTTAGTTTCTGAACCTTGCTTTCTGTCTTATTTACTATTTACCATATACATCATACTACTTTTCTAAAATCGAAAATAATTTTGCATTCCAACAAGGTTTCAGATATGGGATTTAGAATTAGTCCTATGTTGAACATTAAGGATCTGAAGAAGGCAGCATGGTTCCTGCTTTTGTAGAACTCACAGTTCAGTGAGGAAGACAGGCTTTGAGCCAAAAACTTTTGATGCAGTACATACTTTATTACATTAGTGATTTGATGAGAGTGCAACCGCAATACAGAGAAAGATGTGTGTAACTAGGTTTGGGTGAAAATAGAATGATTTCAGATAGAGATTGCTTTTGAGTTGGGGTTTGATGCATGGCTAATAGGTATTAAAGGTTTTTAATAAGCATTTTGATAGGTTTTAATAATTTTTGTTATTGTTGCCAGGCTCTATGTTTTGTTCCTGCATAGTATGTATATATTTTTAAGTTGTATATGCAATGTTTGTTGTATAGTAAATATGATGATGATAGTTCCGTCACAGAGAAATTGTAAGATAGAAGTCTGAAGAAAAGATTCAGACTTCATGATTAAAGGTTTCTGGATGTGTAGTAAAGCAGCTTTAACATTATTCTCGGGACACAGAGGCAACCTACCAAGTTTTTAAAAAGGTGAAATGAAATGTTCTATACTTTGAAAATATTTTCTTGAATCAGAAAATGAGTTTCAGGAGAGTCAAACTTATTGGCAACAGTGATTTTTGGACAGAGAAGTAAATTATTCTGATTTTACATTCCAGTCTTTTTTAATAATATCTTTTCAATATAGAGCTTACATTCAATATTACTGCTAACTGGGAAATCAAATATTAAACATCTTACACGTGTCTGAGCAAAATGTTATAGAGATATTTCTCTTATTTATGTTTAAATTGGGTTGACTTCAACTTTTCCTTATGTATGTTATGATCCTGTAGTTCCATCTGGTGTCAAATACATGTAGCCATTGTCATTCTATATTTTAATTCTTGAAAGATGTGAGCAGAATATGATAGACGAACTCCATACAAGAAGTGGTGTAAACACCTCCTTAACAACCACAGCTGCACTTGCATCAATACCTGAAGTGAAATTGCAGGAAAATCTCTGAAATGAGGAAAACATGGCAAAATGGAACAGTTTACATTTATAGAGGAAACACTTCATTTAGAAAAAGACATGGACTATTTAAGAAGTATTGAAATCAGAAATTTTATTGTATTTTGCACATTTTATGTAATTATAGCATTTACAAAACATATGGTCCAGTAATATCCTATGTTACTAACTTATTGAGAATATTTCAAAGCATGTACCAGCTTACATTCTTTTAAAATAAAATACATCAAGTTGAAAATACCTTTCCATACATTACAGTCACTCACTAAGTATTAAAGTCACTGAAGCGTAAAGATGAAAATTATGTTGCATCTTTATCATGTAGTTGAAGAGTTCATTGCACTTGTTCAATAAAACCAGCCAGTATTAAAAATACTATGCTAGGACTTTTCATTATAGAAAACTTTATGGAATACCTTTCTTTTATGGAAGACTATCAGTTTGGGGAAGACTGATAATTTACTCTTTATGATGTGCAATTTCCTTCCAATTTGTCTCATCCCTTTTTTTAATCAACACATAATAAAGTAGTGCAATGAATTGGAATTTGGATTAAAATAGACATGGACTGAAAGACTGGTTTTGTAAACTGTTAGCTATGTTGAGCAAGTTAGCCATGAGCAAGTTGGTTGAACTCTCAAGTCTGTGTTTCTGCTGGTTTAAGCTAAGGATTGCAATACCTAGTATACAGAGTTGTGCATTTGAATGAAAGGATGCAAAGTCAATTTAGTGAGTAGCAACCATTGATGCATGAAGAGAAGGAACAACAACTAGGCTCCTGCCTCCTACCATAGAGATCTCATCTTCTGTCCTTAAGGTAGAATACAATCTTATTTTCCAAGATGCTTAGAATAAAAATATTACCATGAGAGGTATTAAATTTATTTTATTTTTCAAAATTGTTTATTTGAAAGACAGAGAGAGATAGAACTCTCATCTGCTGATTCACTCCCCAAATGCCTCCCATGATGAGATGAGGAAAAAGCCAATAGCCAAGACTCAAACCAATTCCTGCATGTTGGAATCCAATCACTTGACACATCACTGCTGCCACCCACAATCTGTTCTAGCAGGAAGCTGGAGTCAGGAAACAGAATCAGATATCAAACCAGATATTATGGCAAGGGATGCAGGTGGTATGTTAATCAAATTTCAACTGGTAGTACAAATGTCTACTTGGTATTATTTGTTTACTTGAAAGTCAGAGTTACGGAGAGAGAGGGAGAGACAAAGAGAAAGAAAGAGAGAAAGACAGAGAGAAAGAGAGAAAGAGAGAGAGAGAGAGAGAGAGAGAATCATCCATCTGCTGGTTCACTCCCCAGATGGCTGCAAAGGCACAGGCTAGGCCAAGCCAAAACTAGGAGACTCTGAGTCTCCTACAAGAGTGGCAGGGACCCAAACACTTGGGCCATCTTCCTCTGCTTTCCCTAGGCCATTAGCCAGGAGCTGGATCAGAAGTGGAGCAGCTGGGGATATGAATCTGAGTGAATATGGGATGCTGAAGTCACAGTCATCAGCTTTACCCACCACGCCACAACGCTGGTGATTTTTAGTAAGAATCAATGGGAGCATCAGTGAAACAAATTGTACTATAAATAACAACTCAGGATAATCAATTTGGAGGGACAGAATTCCCATGGAGGTGGAACAGTATAGCAGTTTACAAATGATAAGTCTGGCTGTGGTAGCAAATCGTCACACCAGACTGTGCAACATCATTAGTATTTTGAAGATATGTATGCTCAAAGATAATAGGTTCTCTTCCTCTTCCTATCTCTCTGCAAACCTAATACTTCTCACCATCCCATTCTAGCTCTTGCATCCATTAAATTATAAAAATTTTTGTCCTACATTAATCACTTCTTTCTTGGGTTCTGTTTATAAATCTGAGGTTCCATGATGTTGCATTCTTCCAGTTCTGCTCTGCGCATTTATTCTTTTTTTTATTTTTCATTTTTATTTTTGACAGGCAGAGTGGACAGTGAGAGAGAGAGACAGAGAGAAAGGTCTTCCTTTTGCCGTTGGTTCACCCTCCAATGGCCGCTGCGGCCACTGCGCTGCGGCCAGCGCATCGTGCTGATCCGAAGCCAGGAGCCAGGTGCTTCTTCTGGTCTCCCATGGGGTGCAGGGCCCAAGCACTTGGGCCATCCTCCACTGCCTTCCTGGGCCACAGCAGAGAGCTGGCCTGGAAGAGGGGCAACCGTGACAGAATCCGGCGCCCCAACCGGGACTAGAACCTGGTGTGCCAGCGCCGCAAGGCAGAGGATTAGCCTATTGAGCAACGGTGCAGGCCTGCATTTATTCTTGATTGATCTCCTGAGTATCACTGCTCTGGTTATGAATTAACTTTTTGTAATTCTCAAGATGCTGTAGTCTCTATTTTTCTCACACTTTCTGAGTAATTGAGTTCATCCTCATGAATTATTACTTACTATATGTTAATTCTAAGAAATAGAAGATTTGTACCTGCATTATACTAGTTTCCCATTGTTACTGTAACATTCACAAATATAGTGGCATAAACAATGCAAATTTATTCTCTTATAGGTCTATAGGAAAGAAGTCCAAAATCAGTTTCATGGAGCTAAAGCAAAAGTACTGGTGGGCTGATTCCTTCTGTAGGTTCTAATGGAGATTCCATTTCCTTACCTTTTCTCTTACTTTCCTAAGGCTACATTCGTCACTTCAACCTTCAAAGCCACTAACATAGAATTTTCTCTCTTTTCTTATCTCTGTTTTCATCCTTATATCAAATTCCCCTTTGATTCTGATCCTCTTTCCACCCTATTTTAAGGGCTGTTTTGACTACATTGGATCCTTCTGGATAATATAGATAATCTTTCTACTTGAAGATCTTTAATCATATCTACACATTCCCTTTTGCCACATAACTTTCCAGAGATTAGGATATGACTTTTGGTTTAGGTGGGGTCATTTTTCAGTCTACCCCAGTACTCAAGGTTTTGATGGACATCTTCAATTAGGATTTTCATAGCTATTTTGAACACAACTTGTCAAAAACTGAATTTGTCATCTTATCTCCTAGGCTGAATTTTCCTTTTGTATTCCACATCTCAATTTGTCATAAGTCCATTCCCTTATTCACCCATGGCAGATATCTGTGGATCCTCTGTGACTTTTCCTTCATTCTCTACTTATAGTAAATTGTGATGTCCTATTTTTTGATTAACACTGCTTGACTTTAGGAAAAATATTTGTTTCTTTTTCGTCATTCATTCTTAAATATGTCATGCTTGTCATCATCTGAATACTATATATAAAAGCAAATCAGATTACACCAGCTCCTCTCTTTTATGTCTCTTCTTTCCCATGTCTCTCTCACATATAGGATAATAATCAAAACAGTTTATTAATATATTTTCAGTGTCTCCTACTAATATATAATCACTTTGAAGGCAAAGCTTGGAATGATTTCTTTGCTTCTAGCACCTGATGTTGTACCTGGCTATGCAGAATCAATGTTTATTTATTTAAATTGAAGTTCTTTATAGTGAAAAAAAGGTTTTCTGGGGCCAGCACTGTGGTACAATAGGCTAGGCCTCCACCCGCAGTGCCAGCACCCTATATTGGTGCTGGTTGGGTCCCAGCTACTCCTCTTCCAATCCAGCTCTTTGTTACTTGGAAAAGCAGGAGAAGATGGCCCAAGTATTTGGGCTCCTGCACCCACTTGGGAAACCTGGAGGAAGCTCCTGGATCCTGGCTTCAGATCAGCTCAGCTCCAGACATTGTGGCCATTCGGAGAATGAACCAGTGGATTGAAGACGTCTCTTTCTTTCTATAATGCTACCTCTCAAGTGAATAAATAAATAAAATCTTAAAAAATGTTTTCTGTGGTGGGGTTTCTCTTATAACTCTTCTTATTCCACAGTAATAACAATTTACATACCAGAGCAAAAGCCCTTGTGTCTTCACCAAAAGAGTTTCCTCCCTCCTGGGCAAAAGATAGAAAACTTTTCAGTCTCTTCTCTTGTAGATGGGTATGGCTATGTGATTATGTTCTAAGCAAATGGAAATGAAGTTAACTTCTTCCAGGATTGGTACACGAACAGTTCTCATAAGTAATTAGTCATGCTTTTCCCCTTCCATAGACTTGATGCTGAAAGCTTGAAGACCATGGAAGCCACATATTGACCTTGGTAGATATGTGATAGAAGTATTTGGATTCCCTAAATCACCTCCCAAAGAAAGACTCTGAAATTAAGAGAATTAATTTGACTCTATAGGGATGAGAAAAATACACTTCTGTCAGGCTTGCACCAATACTTACTTTTGAGTTAATGGTATGACTGTGATTAATATGTCTACCACACGGTGTAAGAACTCTGCCTGTTCTAGGAGTTCCCTCTCTCTGGAGTGAGTTTCACCTGTGCCATCCCTAATGCTTCAGCACAGTCACTACTTCCACCAGTAAAACTTGGAATCCAGGCTTTTGGGTGAAAGCTTCTTGCTTCCAAAGAAGGTGAATTTGGTCATATCGGTATCATTCCATCTGTCATTGAATTTATGTTTATCTCCCTTGCTTCTAACCTCCCCAAGCAAAATTTAAATTTCAAAAAGGGCAGAAATTAATCATTTTGTATCATCAGCCAAACTTGGCATTGTGTTCTGGCCTGAAGATAGAGAATTATTGCAATAAAGTTGCAATAAATATTTATTGGATCTCAACACAATTTCCTTACCTATAAAAATAACATAATAATTCAGACCCCATATGGCTGCTGTGATGATTAAGTGAGGCAATATATGCAAAGCACCTGGCACATAGCAGACACTTACAAAATGCTCTTTTTTAATCCTCCATGGGGCTGTCCACAACTTTGTCTGATGGGTTCGTCTTTTATCTTAATTGTTTCCAGCCAGGATTATAATTTGAGTTTTGGGTCTTCGGTAATTTCATGTATGTATTATTTTTCTTCTTTCCACACAAACCATAATCTCCATTTGAACACAACTACTTGTCATTGTTTTTTTCTAGCCTCAATACACCTTGGACAGGGGGAGGTGTTTAATATACACTTTTTTAAGTTGGCCGAATACTGTCTATATATGTTCTATTGTGTTACATTAAAAACAGTGCTATAGCCAAGTCTCCATGACGGCAAACAAATCTTTGGCCAAGAAATAAGCCAGTACATAAAACATGCTGTCAACTTGACTTTCATACTAACCTATGCAGGTGTGTCTCTATTTAGGGAGTAGAATATTATGGCATATCAGTGTCAATTTAGTGTAATGGGAGAGACAGTGTGTGTGTGTGTGTATGTGCATTACATAATCTGTAAAAATGTGGAATTTATTTGGTATACTTAAGAAATGTGGGGGGCATGTGAGTGTCTGTGTGTGTATTACAGATAATCTGTAAAAATGTGGGATTTATTTGGAATACTTACGGAATGTGTGCATGTGTGTGTGTGTGTGCATCCATGTGTGTACATGTGTTTGGACTCTAGAATCATATAAGGTTTTGCCAGGACTTGACGCAGTATCCCTCCCTTTGACATGTTCTAAACTCCTCCAGGAATGTATTCTATCTTTTTTTTAAAGATTTTATTTATTTATTTATTTGAGAGGTAGATTTACAGACAGTGAGAGGGAGAGACAGAAAGAAAGGTCTTCCTTCCGTTGGTTCACTCCCCAAATGGCTGCAAAGGCTGGAGCTGGCGCCGATCCAAAGTCAGGAGCCAGGAACTTCTTCCAGGTCTCCCATGCGGGTGCAGGGGCCCAAGCACTTGGGCCATTTTCTACTGCCTTCCCAGGCCATTACAGAGAGCTGGATCAGAAGTGGAACAGCTGGAACTAGAACCAACCGGTGCCCATATGGGATGCCGGCACTGCAGGCGCAGGATTAACCTACTGCGCGATGGTGCCAGCCCCGAATGTATTCTGTCTTACACATCCCCTTTTATAACAACATAATCCACATTCATCATTCAATTTACAAGTGTTGCCAGAGCTGCAATATCAAAGAAATCCCAGTACGAGTTTCAGTTTCCTGACAGTGGTGGAACGAATTGGAATTCAGAGGTGACATCGCCCTCCTAAGAGTATAGAACCAGGGATAAGAGCACAGACTGTGGAGCCAGACTACCTGAACTTAATTTCTGGTATCATCTCTTGCTGTGTGATGCAAGCTTTGTCAGGCATTCCAGAAGTATTTGTAAAGTGCCTAATATGTTCCAGACGCTGTTATATGTGTTCAACAAAGAGCAGTAAACCAAGACAAAAATTCATTCTGCCATGAAGTCTGCATTCTAATTGGAGAAGGCAGACAAGAGATAACAATAACAAAAATATATAGAATGTTAGATAGGAACATACACTTAGGAGAAAAATAGAAGGAAAACAAAGAAGATGGTTAAAGACTGCAGGGGCAAAGAGGCCATCAGCGAGGACTTCATTGAAAAGATGGAGTCTGAAAAATACCTTAGGGAGAGGAAGAGGATTCTGCAGGAGCAGAGGAAGAGCTCACTATGAAGGGAATAGCAGGTATAAAACCTCTGCATAACATGAGACCAAAGGAAGATGGAGAATTTCCCGGCCCCTCAGACCACTCCTAGGAATTTGGTTTGATTCCGAGTGATTCGCAAGGTCATGAAAATGTTTTGAAAAGGTAGTGTTCTGGTCTGATTCGTGTTTGCCCAGGATTGCTCTGTGTGCTGCAGTAACAGTAGACTGAGGTAGGCAGAAGGTTTAAACATAAGACCAGACAGGGGCCTATTGCAAAAATTTAGATAAGAGTTTCAGATGAAGTTTCAACTTGATGGTGGCAATAGTGAATAATAAGGTAGGTTTCATTTTTTTATTTGTGGAAATAATACTAATAGACTTTGTGGTTGAATTGATTAAAGAGAACTGGAGAATACAGTCACAGGTAACCCTTAGATTTTGGAACTGAATAACTAGAAGGGGAAAGGCCATGGAGCAAATTTTGCTGAAAGAGCATAGACATTGGCTCAGTTTTCCAAGTTTGGAAAGCCTGTTGTACACTCAAGACAGTGAGATAAATGAATCTTGAGTTCAGAGGAAGTCTAAGTCAGAGATTTAAACAATTAAATCAACTCAGCAAAAAAGATAGTATTTTAAAACATGAAGATTAGATGAGATCAACAAGTGAGTATGTAGGTAGAAATGTTCAGTGCCTGTAATGTGTATACAGTGGTAAGACCTACCTCAATGATCCATTTTCAGGATTAAATAAATTATATATGTAAAATTCTTAGGGCATTGTGTGATACATAACAATCTCTAAATGAATATCAGATGTGGTTGTTTTACTTTAAACACAATAGAATGAGACATTCTTGTTCAGATTTTATGTACCACAAATTATGTTGTTAAATGAAGACTCGATATCATTTGACACTAACACACTTCTCACACATGTTCTTCTTTAAAGCATATTTTCTATAGTAGTTTTCTATAATAAAATAAAATAGTTGAGTCATATTGGAATTGGAACTGAGCACCAATTTCATTTGTTCTGACCTTTCTTCCAATAGGATTTGCATTTGATTATTTTTTCATGATATCCTGTTATATATCTCTCTCTTTTCATTTATGTCCATATGTTAAATTTGTGTGTATATAAGTTTGTGTATTTTATATATACTTTCAACATTTTATTCCTCAACAAACCTCCAAATATCCATCATCTTAAAATAGTATGTGATCAGTTTTTTAATTTTTTCCCAGTGAGTTAAGTCTATTTATAACAAATATTTTGATGCTCAAACTGTCAGATTTGTGACTAGGAGCCTCTGTCATGCTGGCTTGTGAATCCTTTCCACATGTCTTTATAATCCATAGAGCACCTCTTGGTTTCTGGTAGATGAAAAGGCAGAATTTGCATATTCTCTTCCCCAGCGTGGAGAAACAAAAGGAAGAGAAGAAATTAACTAGCAGGTGGTATTTTTAAAAATTCACGATGAATACATTCTTTCCTCTAGGTTATTTCTTTAAAAATTCTTGTGAATAATTTTCTTTTATTCTTGTTATGTACTTACATTACATTGCAATCTTTATTAAGTCTCTTCATCCTATAAATCGAAGCCCCTTGCACAAAATTGATAGGCACAGAACCAGTTTACAGAGATATTTTAAAGCATGGTTACTAGTTTGTTTGTATGACTTCATCTTGTATCTAGCCATAGTTACAAAGCATTTTATGGTTGGTAGAGGTCCCAGAGAGGCCATATTGTTCAACCTGTCTCCCTGTGAAGAAATTTCTATGAGGACTTTTGATTGTTGTCCAAGTTTCTTTGAACTATTACCAAGATAACTTTATTACTTTCTAAGGATCTCTTTCTCCGTGTTCATTACTTCATATCTTTAAATTGAATCACGATGTCTATTTTTCTGTCTTCCATCCATTAGTTCTAGTTCTATGTATGATACTTGACCCAAAACAGTGTCCCCTTTTCCTAGATAAGAGCTATTCATTGCTGGAGAAAGCTTTGATGCCTGCTTTGTTGGCCCGAGAGTCTTCCTTGCTACTGGTGAGTTAATTCCAATTTCCTCATTATTCACAGGACATGTTTCCATTATCTCTCCTTTGCTTGTAACATAAAATTACATTAAACCAGTAAGGTGATAGATATATTTATTTTATTTTATTTCACTTTATTTATTTATTTTTTGACAGGCAGAGTGGATAGTGAGAGAGAGACAGAGAGGAAGGTCTTCCTTTTTGCCATTAGTTCACCCTCCAATGGCCGCTGCGGCTGGCGCATCTCGCTGATCCGAAGCCAGGAGCCAGGTGCTTCTCCTGGTCTCCCATGGGGTGCAGGGCCCAAGCACTTGGGCCATCCTCCACTGCCTTCCCGGGCCATAGCGGAGAGCTGGCCTGGAAGAGGGGCAACCGGGATAGAATCCGGCGCCCCAACTGGGACTAGAACCCAGTGTGCCGGCGCCGCAAGGCAGAGGATTAGCCTGTTGAGCCATGGTGCCGGCCGATAATATTTATTTTAAATGCTTATTTTTATTAATATAAAGAAAAAAGATTCAGTGTATTTCAGATACATTTCTAAGAAGATCACCATACTTCTCTCCCTTCCTCAATCACCTCTCTTGCCTTCCTTTCTTTTTTTCCTTTAATTTTCGTGATAACACAGTTTCAATTTACTTTATAATTGCAGGCTTAATGTATCACTAACCATAATGTTCAACAAGTAAAATTTAGAAGAACTGTTACACAAGAAAATAAGCAAAGACTATTAAAAATAAATCATAAAATGTCAGTTTCATTTTTTATACTTTTTTGTATTCTTTGTTAACCACTATGTATCAGACATATGATATTTGTCTTTTTGGGACTGGCTTATCTTACTAAACATAATGGTCTTCAGTTGCATCTATTTTGTTGTAAAAGGTGGGATTTCATTCTTTTTTATGGCTGAGTAATATTCCATCCTGTATCCAAAACACATTTTCTTCATCCAACCATCTGTTGATGAACATCTGGATTGATTCTATCTCTTAGCTATGTAAATTGAGCTGCTATAAACAAAGGAGTACAAATAACTCATATATTGATTTAATTTCCATTAGGCAAATTCACAAGAATGGGATGGCTGGCTCATATTGTAGATCTATTTTCAGATTACTGAGGAATCCCCATACTATCTTCCATAATGACTGTGCAAGTTTAAATTTAAACAACACTGTATTAGGGTGTATTTTTCTTTACATCCTCACCAGCATTTATTATTTTTTATTTTTGGATGATAGCCATTCTTACTTGGGTGAGGTGATAGCTCATTGTGTTTTTTATTTGCATTTCAATCATGGTTAGTGATTTTGAGCATTTTTTCATGTGTCTGTTGGCCTTTTGTAGTTCATCCTTTGAAAAATGTCTGTTCATGTTCCTTTGCAGGTTTCTGTATTGTTTGTTTTGTTGCTGAGTTTTTTGAGCTCCTTAAGTATTCTGAATATTAATCTTTGATCAGGTGCATAGTTTGCAAATATTTTCTCCTATTCTGTTGATTGCCTCTTAACTTTATTGAGTGGTTCCATTGCTGTGCAGAAGCTTCTTATCTTGTTGTGTTTCCATTTATCTATTTTTGTTATTATTGCCTCCACTTCTAGAGTCCTAGCCAAGTCTTTACTTATACCAATAGATTTTTTTTGGCATTTTATAATATAAAATGGTTCTTTTATATGTAGGTATCTAAGAAACCAACTCTCTGGGTTATCTAAGTGAAAATTGATAAATGGAAACAGGACTTTTTTGAAGTCAATTGAGAAATTTCTTGGACAGCATTTTATATTCACTGGAATGTCTATAGCTTAGTTTCTGTATAAAGATACATCACAACATCATTATTTTTGATACTTTAATAAATCATTACATTCTATATTAAGTATGTATAACTTTAATTTTTAAATGTGAGATTAAGTATAAAGGGTTTTCCCAGAAATAAAATGTCAGTTTTAAGCAAATCCACAGGTGTAGGTAAAAGAAAGGAAGCTGAGATAATTTTAGATCACTGGAGAACTTTAATTAAATTCAAGAACCATGCCACTGTGTTGAGAAGAGCTTATCCTTGATCCCTAATTTGAAGCCCTGAAATATTAGAAAAAGTTCTTCAATTCCTCCTACCATGGAGGTCCAGTGGGTAATAGCAAACTATGGAGAAGAAGACATTGTGAGGCCATATCAAAATGTCACAGAATTCATTTTTAGTGTGGAAATGTACCTAATGGGTAGCTAAAACATTTTGAAAAGGAAATACTTCAAGTAAACTCAGTGATACCTGCTTATAATTGCCTTGTAACAGGAAAGAGAGTCAAGTAATTATTAGAAAACAATAGATCTTTATTGAAGCATTGGTCTGACAAATTAGTTTTAAATTATGATTGAAAATAATTGCACACTTCTGGGTTCCTTTGACTATATTGTAATCAATATTCATGAGATTTTCCCATAGTTTTTACCTAATAAGTTGCATTTATTAGTGAGTTTTTAAATTGGTTCCTGGGCCTGTGTTAGACACAGGAGAAAATAAAATAATGGTATTTCTATGAGATGAATAAAAACCAAATGTAAAAATGTGTTAAAGCATAGTAATGGCATTGCTACCTTAAACACTTAATATTTGTATAATCATTTTGAAAAATTAAACAGAAAAGATAAATAACTCTAGTAGTTTTTATAGAGAACTAATTCCTAATGATGCAGAATCAATTACATGTTACATTGTTCAAGAAAAAAATGTAAACTAGAATAATTTAAGGTAATTTAGCATAAGGTTAGACTTTTACTCTATAGCTACATGTGATTTTTCAACGTGTTTTAATGTATTTTATATTTTTTGTGTTTTAAATTAACTTTAAACTGATATTAAAATGAATTGTTCCCAAAGCAAATAATATTTTCTCAAAAATGATAACATGTTTGTGAAAGAGACAGAGTAGTAGTCAGATACTGATCATTTTACAATTCTTGATTATGAAGTATAATTTTGTATTTTTGACAGGCATGACTGAAAATTTATTTTTTTCATTTGGAATAATTGATACTTAGATAAGAAAAAAAACCTTCTCCTAGTTTATTCTATGCAAAATGTTTTCATAATCTCATTTTTTCCTTTATTTTTGGTTAAGATTATTTAAATTTGGCAATAGAAGTAATAAAAATGTATTTTAGCATATGAACATTAATATTTTTCTTACTAGAGTCTAGTTTTCCTGGACAGTTCTTATAAGGATGAAGCACATTAATAACAACATTTTCAGTACCAAGACCAAAACTAAAACTAGTTTTCTCAAAGATCTATTCTTGAAATAATCTATTGCATATGGGAGGTAATTTTTTGTTGAATCATTTTGTAGGAGATCAGCAAATACTCCTGTATAAAAACTCAAATAAATATAATTTTCAAAAGTTTAAATTTTACTTATTTGTACATTTACAAATTTCTGCCTCATGGAAAGTAGATGATTTTCAGGAATATTAAGGATTAAGAAATTAAAATTAACAATATTTATCAGGAAACATGAAAATTTTACAACAGAAAATTGATTTGAATAGGCAATTATAAAAAACAAGTTCTTTGAAATTACTATTTTACTTAATGACATATCCATCAATGTTAATAGTCAGAATTTAAAAGTTTAAAATTTATCAGATGTTAAAAAATAATGCCAAATGATGATAAGCATTCAATATAATAACGTTTGTTCAGAATAATTTGAAGTATTCCAAAAATAACATTTCAAATTTGCCAGATTCATAGCCTAGTAGGATTTTTTAAACGTGTCCTGTTCTGTAGTGCACCACTTGCCATTTGTGTGCTCAGACATCCTGCTCTCCTCTTCTAACGAAGTGCATTAGTCAAGAGCTCAATGACCTCTGACAAGGCTCTGTACGGGATTATAACCTGACAGGAGGCAGCTGGAAGAAATACTTGACAATTCACACTTAAACTAATCCCTGAAAATTGCCTGGCAGTTATGAGGAAGTAACAGTTTTGCTCCCTTGTGAAAAAGACTAATAAAAGATATTTCAAGTGGAGTTTAGGGGCACAAACTGCAGTTTCTGAATTAAAACTGAATTATCAAATTCTCCGAGCACCAATCAATAGGTACCATGTTTTCATGAATAGATTCCATTTACAACCCTATTTCAAGCAACTCATTCAACCACTTTAGTCTGTTGATAGAAACCTCATTTAGTCAATGGATTGTCTATAACTGACTAACTCCTTTAATAGAGTTTTAACACATCTCACATGTAAAGACATTTCATTGAAGGCTTATACAAAATAATAATTGTAATCAGAAATATAAAGTGGCCACTTTCTGTAAAAATTATAGCAAGAAATCAATAATACAGATTTTGTAGGTTGACTTGTATTCTATCATGTCATTTTATTTAAGAAATATATTTTTTTCAAATCATAACTGCTCTGCTATAATTTTGCTTAAAATCGTATTGTCCACTTAGCAAAATATTTTTAAACAACCTACAAAAATTACATATTTAACAAAGTATATTAAATAATATAATCATCACCTGTTACAACATACTGTATTCTTGAATAACATGTGTGCATTTAGAAATTCGGATTCTTCATTTCCTCTAGTAACTTCTTCTATCTAAGTTCCATAATATCAGATATTTCTTTTTTCTGTCTGCTATCATTCTCTTGGAATTGTGACTGAAATCTTTTCCACAGAGAAATGAAAAAAAAAATTAGAATGCAAGCTAACTTTGAATTTTGAACATGTATAATATGTTTCTTGACCTATACTTGGCAGGCATCCATTAAATGAGTGACAGTTTAAATCGAAATAATACCAGTGTAAACCTTATTGTTATCAATGATTTTCATAATTTTTAAATATTCTATAGAAAAAATAGCATTGCTAGGTCATTCAATAAAAATTACCTGATAGCTGTTATGTGACATCCACTCTGTTAAATGCAGACATTTTTATTTTTTAAAAGATTTTATTTATTTGAGAGGTAGAGTTACAGTGAGAGAAAGAGGAGACAGAGAGAAAGGTTTTCCTTCTGTTGGTTCACTCTCCTTCATGCCTGCAACTGCTGGAGCTGTGCCAATTCGAAGTCAGGAGCCAGGAGCCAGGAGCTTCTTTCAGGTCTCCCACGTAGGTACAGGGGCCCAAGCACTTGGCCATCTTCTACTGCTTTCCCAGGCCATAGCAGAGAGCTGGATTGGAAGAGGAGCAGTCATGACATGAATCAGTACCCATATGGGATGCCAGCATTGCACATGGAGGATTAACCTACTGTGCCACTGTGCTGGCCCCAGAATTTTTTATTTTTAAAAGCCTTTAAAATGATTCTTTTTACTTTCTGCTATATTCAAAATTCAACTTCTAAATTCACTTGCTGCATCTAAGGTGCACAGTAAGAAAAATTGGTTTAAAAGCCCACACTTGTTTGTAGTAATCCTTGGTAATTTTTAGCACTATGAGTAGAGTGACTTGCTTTCTAAACTAGAAAACATATCAGGTTTCTAATTTTCTACCTAACAATGAGAGTTTTTCTGTCTGTAAACATTGTGTCTAACTATGCATCTTCTTTCAACATTGGTAGTTTATCAGAGAGCTGTTCTTATTGTGACCCCACAAACACAAGCTGCTTTGCATATTTTTATGACATAAAGATGGTCAATGGGAAAGAAGGCTGCAAAATTTGCCCAAAGATCACTGATGGGTGATTCCTTTCTCAATTATTTTACTCTGGGATGCACTAACTGTCTGAGCATAGTGGAAATCTAGGTCCTAATTATAATGGAATGGGCAGGAATGACAGTGCAGCAGCGGTGTGACAATGTAACCTGTGGAAGGGTCCCCTGGGTCTCCTGTGCCACATGTACTAGGAGTTACTGATTTAGACCATCTGTCTCTTAGGCTGGAGAACTACTTGTTAGGTGAACAAACTCCAGGGTCATTATCTTTATGTTACTCAAGCAGATGACAAAATCTTGCTAAGTTAAGAACTCCCCTGTTCTTAATTGACATTTTTGGGAAAACATTAGATAAAAGAATTTTGTTACTCTATTGATTTATATTTACTGAGATCTATTGAAAACGATATTATGCTCACAAGGGAACTTCAGTGATAACACGAAATGTATCAGACTTTCCAGTTTTTGCAGGTTACTTTAGGTGACTTCATTTTGACTTAAAAAAAAAGATCATCATTTTTCCAATCCTCACTGAGATCCCTAGCCATTACCATATTGCAGGTGTTAATAGCACTCGACTTCTATATAGAGTAAGATCTTATCACTAGCAATTATATCTGATTATGAGTTATTTGTTCAGTCCTTTTTTTCTCATTGATAAATTTGATCATTTTTTTCAGTCCTATTTTTCTCATTGATAAATTTGATATTAATAGCCTGTAACTTAAAGGCAATATGAGTGAACACAATTGCCTGCTTTTAAAAAAATTAAAAACCCTTATAATCATTTAAAACATCATTAAACTATGTTCTACTTGTTTCTTTCACAGGCGTATATTGCTGATAATATGAAATTCAGCAAAGATCCAGTTAACTAGATTATGTAAGTTCTTCTGAAGAAAACTTTAGATATCACACTACTGAGAGGTAATTTTCTTTGACTCTGAAGCAAATTAATAGTCACATGAGAAGTTTGTCCTTTGAGTTTTACAGCTGCTTTCACACTGTTTCACACCCATTCACAGTATTTCCTCAAAGTGGGAAGTGTTGAAAATAATGACGAGAAACCACTGGTGGAGATATCTTTCTGTTTGGAGCAGATTCAATATGCTACACAGGCTTTGTAAGGCTGGCTGTTGCTGGTAACAAATACAATAAAGTACAAGAGACTTTCAGAATCATGGAACTGCATTCAATATAAAATAAATGGACATTTAAAAACAGCCCAACCAGAATGCCACCTATACTTTTTAGCTGATGTTTTGTAACCCCTTTATTTCTTTTCTAACTTCACATTCAAAATTTTCATGCACTGATGATTGCTTTGTTTCATTATAAATAGTATAAAAAATATGTGAAATCTAGTTTAAGACGGAATTAAAAACTTCAGTTTCAAAGAATGCATTTTTCCCTTTTGTATGTCACTCATAGCTGTGCACGTTTATCCAAACGTGTATTCAACACCTTGAGGATGAGGGTATATTCTTCAAATTTTTGTCATAAATACCTCAGACAGCAACTCAGGCTTCCACATTTGCCTTCATGTGAAATCAGCTGAAAATTTCATTTTGTGTATTTATTTTGCTTTTGTATGCCTAATTTCATACCTTTCAACAAGGCAAAATCATAATTAATAACTCCTGTATATGAGTAAGGTTGATTATTTTATGTTGTGCCTTTATTAAAAAACTAAGTATTTTTCCCCATTATGTTTCAATATTTTCAGTCTAGCATTTTGTGGTAACTGCTCTACAGCTCAAGCTCACCAAGGTAATCAAGTTGATGACATTGATGCTCAAGTTCAAACTCAATGTAGCCTCCATCTGTCTTCTCTAAACTCAACACTCAACATGTGTAGAAAACTCAGAGGAGTAAATCATCCACTTACATATCTGGATATAAAGAATGCTGTAAGTGTCCAGATAATAATGTCTCAAGATTAGAGATTAGAGATAATTTTTATTATGCTGTGTATACTCCTGTCTAGTACAATGCAAACATTGAGAAATGCTTAAGAAATGTTTGCAGAATGGTTAATTGTTGAACAAGAGGCTAGGGAGCTGTTGAGAGATGACTTACAAGTATTGTGCTGTCTTGAAACTATCAGCTTTCCATCATCTCATATGTCAGTGTTTCCCCAGGTAATTATCTTCTGACCCTTACCACTCGTACTACCCTCTAACACACTCTCTAATTTGACTCTAGGGAATGTTTGGATCATCTAATGGAATATCCAGCTGTTCAATATACCACAGGTTGAATACAGTTTGTATCATCTGATCTGAAGCCTGGCCAATCTGATAAAATTACCAATGTATACAAAATTTCTTGTAATCCATTTAACTTAGGCAGGAAGTGGTAGAAAGAATATCATAATAGTGTAAGTGATGATGAGCAGTTTGATTGAGGGAGACTCATCAGTGTGCAAGAATAACCAATAGAAAAAGGAAATCAAGGGCTGGGACGAATCCTTGATAGAAACCAGAAAACAAGTAAGGCTCAGGGAAGAGAGGAGGAAATGCTGAAGAAGTCGAAGGACTGGCTGAAAGAAGTGTGATGGAGCTTAAGGACAGCACTTCCACATTTTCTGACACATACAAAACACTCAATAGATGTTAAACAAATTACTGAGTGTTCGCCTTAGGAGTATCAAATATCTCAGAGAGGTCAAATAGTTAAGGACTTGTAATAACTGAAGGCAATTATGAGATCACTGCTGACTTTTCTAAAAGCAACTACAATGGATTTGTGGGGGCAGAGCCATATTTTAGAATAATGAGGAGTAAATTTGTGCAGATGAAGATTTTGTCATGATTAAAAACTACTCTTAGGCCAGCGCCACGGCTCAATAGGCTAATCCTCTGCCTGTGGCACCGGCACACAGGGTTCTATCCCTTTCAGGGCGCCGGTTTCTGTCCCAGTTGCTCCTCTTCCAGGCCAGCTCTCTGCTATGACCCGGGAGTGCAGTGGAGGATGACCCAAGTCCTTGGGCCCTGCACCCCATGGGAGACCAGGAGAAGCACCTGGCTCCTGCCTTCGGATCAGCGCGGTGCGCCGGCCGCAGCGCGCCAGCTATGGCTGCCATTGGAGGGTGAACCAACGGCAAAGGAAGACCTTTCTCTCTGTCTCTTTCTCTCACTGTCCACTCTGCCTGTCAAAAACAAAACAAAAACAAAAAAAAACAATCTTAGAAGAAGTTTGGTCAGAAAGAGAATAGTTCGACTCCAGAATACTTATTCCTCATCCATTTTTAATTAAAGTTGATTTTTTAAAAAAAGATTTATTTAATCTGTTTATTTGAATGGCAGAGTTACAGAGATAGAGGTAGAGACAGAGGGAGAGATCTTCCATCTGCTGGTTCACTCCCTAGATGGCTGCAACATCCAGCGCTGGGCCAGGCTGAAGCCAGGGGCTTTATTTGGGTCTCCCACATGGGTGGAGAGGACAAAGTACTTGGGCTGTCCTCCACTGCTTTCCCAGGGGCATTTATGGGCCTCAAACCAGTGCCTATGTGGGATGGGATGCTGGCATTACAGGTGACCATTAAACCCACATCGTTACAACACTGGCCACTAAAGTTGATTTTAAAAAATTATTCTCTTTCTTTGAAAGACAGAGAAAGAGAGAGAACAAGAGGGAGCACCTCTGTCTGCTGGCACACTCTTCCAATATTGCAAGAGCTTAGACCTCTACCTGTGTCTCCCATTTCGGAGGCAGGTACCCTGTACATGAGTCATCATTTACTGTCTTCCTAGGTTTGCATTAGCAGGAAGCTGTATCAGAGTTGTATCAGAGCAGGGACGCGAACCTCAGCACTCTTGACATACAATGTAGGATGTCTCAAGTGAAGGTTTAACTGCTGCACCAGACACCCGCCCAGATCATCCATTTTGTACCAGATTCTGTGCTAAGCACCATATTCACCCATAGAGTTCAGAGTAGAGTTCAGTGGTGAAAACAGATAGATTACAAACAAGCTGAGTGTCAGGAAAGACTAAGCACAAGATAATATGGGCAATGGAGTTGATTTAGTGAAGACAAAGGAAGACCTTTCTAAGAAAGAGACAACTGAAAAAAACTGGAATTAAGTGGGAGTTAGACAAGACTGGTGGGTGCGATAGAAAGGAGTATTACTTGTTGTGTACTGATACTTCATACCTGTTGAATTGTGCCTCTGTTTAACAATACTTCATTGAGCACTTAATATTTTGTTTAGAGGGCAAATCATGTTAAATGTCCTCGCCAAAATAATAACCATACAAAAAGAATATCATTGATTGAAGAATATGGAGAGGTGGGGAAACTTTTCTTCTGCCAAGGACATTTGGATATTATAATATCACTCATGGGCCATACAAGATTATCACCTATAAATTAGCCTGATATACCTTTATTAAATTTTGAGTTCTACCTTTGGTTGCCTTGGAGGGACAGACCAAATGATTTTGTGGGACTTACGTGGCTTAAAGGGATAGAAATAGGACAGAGCACAGAAATTTTAAATTGTAAAACAGATCACATTCAGAAAAGCTCCCATGGACTTACTACATCATTGAAGAAACTGAACATTATCAATATTTTTGAAGCCTTCTGTGTATCTCTTTCATTTTCACCAATGTATACAATGAAATATGCACATTCAATACATATTCACACTATATATATATAAACAATAATATATAAATACAATTGCTGTTATAAATTACTAACTTGTCTTCCCTTACATTATTAATATACATGCATATATCTCTAATTTATATACTGTCAAATTTTGATAGTTTTTAAATTTCATGTAAATGGAATTAGATAACTTATATTATTTTGTGTTTTTCTTTTTTATTCAGCATGATATTTTGAGGGTTTTTCATGTGGATTCTTATAGCTGAGATAAATCAATTTTTATTGTTATTTAGTTGTACAATATAAGATCTATGACAACTAATTTATCTATCTCTTAGACATCTGGACTATTTCTAAAACTTTGCTTTATCAATAGTATGGTTTGAAACATTCATATATATCACTTGTTGAAGTTTTTCTGGAGCAACAAGCTAAAGTGAAGAACTCTGTCATTTGATATGAATATGATTATTATTGCCATAAAATATCAAATAGGTTTTGAAAACAATAGAGGCAGGATGGTAGGTTACAAGAAGACAAGATCAAAGAAAAAATTGTTAGTATATGTGAGTTGGTTTGCATTTTTTCAACATAGGGAACATGCGAACATATTTATGAGAGTACATGAAAAGAAAAGAGTGGAGAGAAAGATTTTGAGCATAAAACTGTGAGAGATGACATAATTAATGAGTAGGGTTCCAAAGGAGTGGGGAGAATGTGACATCAAGATCATAGGTGAGACAGAAAAAAAAAATCAAAGCTCAGAACCATCAATTGAATAGAGATAGCAGGGCTAAAGTGGGAGAACAGAAGTAAGAAAAACAAACAAACCAGAGTCTTCCATTTGCACTGCCCAGTGTTTCTTTGCACTAGTTAAAACTGGCAAAGCAAACAAACAATAGCAATGCAGTGTAAAAGTAAATGCAATACTCCTGCATTTTTAAAACCATTATGTTTCAAGTATTGAAAGTGTGTATGTATAATATATATATATATATATATATTTCATAGTTTTTGCCTTATGCCAACTCAACTCCATTTAACAGATATAAATTAAGTCCATGAGCACAAAGTTAGCAACTCAATCTAAATCCCCCACGTGGGTGCTAGGGACTGAACTACTTGAGCCATCATGTGCTGCTTCCAGAATGCACATTAGCAAGGAAGTTGGAATTGGAAATGGAGAAGCTGGGATTTGAATCCACATGCTCAAATATGGCCTGAGATATCCCAACTGGGCCTTTAACCACTGCAGGAAAAAGTTTGCCCTCACAATGTAAATATCTCAAAATTGTTCTCTTGGATTTATTCCTTGAAAACTATTTCTTGAAAATTGCTAGTCACCATTTCCAATTCCTTTCTTCAAGAAAGTATGTGTCTGGTTGAATATTCTGTTATTTTTAAAAAAAGATTATTTATTTAAAAAGGCAGAGTGATGTAGAGAGAGGGAGAGACAGAGAAAGAACATTTTCCACCTGCTAGTTCACTCCCCAAATGGAGGCAACAGCCAGGTCTCAGGCTGAATCCGGGAGCCAGGAACTCCATCCTGGTCTCCCACATGGGTGGCAGGGGCCCACATATTTGGGTCATTACCCACTACTTCCAAGGAGCATTAGCAGGGAGCTGAATTGTAAGTGGAGCAGCCAGGACTTGAAGCACTATCATGATAGGGAATGCTAGTACTGAGAGTGGCGGCTTATCCCACAGCACCACAACAACACTGAACATTATTTTTTATAGTATTTCTTTTACCATAACAATGATAGGGGCGCTGTATTTAAATATATGTATATATATTTACTTAATACATATGTACATATACATTTAATTTTTGACTAGGGAGCTGTGTCTTGACCATTATACTGAACATTACCAACACAAGGACCAAGCTGTTAAAATTCTAGAATTAGAGATGTGCGCATGAGCTATTCAAGTCAGTTGAATTAAGTATGTTAATTAATCAGTTGCTCATGAGGTTGTATACATGATGGCTTTTCAATCTTTTTGGCATAAACTGATTTTGGGATTTATGCACATATAAAATATTTATATTATTTTTCAAAAACTATTTTTTAGAAACTTTTTAAAATTTTTATTTGATGAATATAAATTTCCAATGTACAGCTTATGGATTACAATGGCTCCCCCCCATAACTTCCCTCCCACCCGCAACCCTCCCCTCTCCTGCTCCCTCTCCCATTCCATTCACATCAAGATTCATTTTCAATTCTCTTTATATACAGAAGATCAGTTTAGTATAGATTAAGTAAAGATTTCAACAGTTTGCACCCACATAGAAACACAAAGTGAAACATACTGTTTGAGTACTAGTTATAGCATTAAATCACAATGTACAGCACATTAAGGACAGAGATCCCACATGAGGAGCAAGTGCACAGTGACTCCTGTTGTTAACCCAACAAATTGACACTCTAGTTTATGGCACCAGGAACCACCTTTAATTCATTTAGATGCTTGAACTTTGATGGGGAGAATACTTTTCATGAAGTTGCAGTGTGGATCTTGGTGTTCTCTCTTGCTTCAAGAATTGGCTTTAGAAGTGTCATTTTAAAAAGTTGCTGACAGGGGCCCGTTGTGGTGGTATAGTGAGTAAGGCCACTGCCTGCTATGCCGGCATCCCATATGGGAGCCGGTATGTGTTCCAGCTGCTCCACTTCTGATCCGGCTCCCTGATAATGTCCTGGAAAAAGAAGTGGAAGATGACCGAGTGCTTGCGACCCTGCCACTCATGTGGGAGACCTGGATGAAGCTCCTGCCTCCTGGCTTCCACATGGCTCAGCCCTGGCCCTTGCAGCCACCTGGGGAGTGAAGCAGTGGATGGAATATCTCTCTGTCTGTCTCTTCCTCTCTCTGTGTAATTCTGGGACTTTCAAGTAAATAAAATAAATCTTTAAAAATAAAATGTACTGATAAGTAAAAATTAATCAGAGGAAGGATAAATGCTTCCAAACTTCCATTACTGTTGCATCTAGGCTCAGCAAGCTTATCTAAATGGACTTTTTGTTATTTAAGCCTGACTAATTTTCTTTGTATTTACTGTCTTAATTCCATGTGTCTACCATATGCCTTATAAATCCCTAACAATCTACTTATTTTGTTGCAAAGCAATTTTTTATTTAAAGATGCAACTTAAATATATATGTTACTTATATACTATTTAATATGCTTTGATGATAATTATTGGAAAATCTTTTCACGAAGATCAGTGTCCATGCCTTGTTTTTGTTACTATCTGAGTCTCAAGAAGCCCAAATCCTGCAGCCATGATGACTTTAGCTTTAGTTAAAAGCAGGCAGCTATAAGTTTGGGAAATATTGTATAATTTATATGGCACGAGTAATATCTTTAGCATTCTGCATGAAAATGGTTTCAAGAAAAGTCTTGCTGGTCTTCTACTATAATGTAACACCTATGTGTACCTCACATGAGGTCATCAGAACCATATGTGCATTTATTCCATTGTAAATATTAGCACATGAGTAATATTGAAACTCAACATGATTTTTCCATTGCTACCAGCTCTAAGGTCACAAGCAACTTTAACCCAATGGAAAGATAACTCTATTTCTTTTGGTCTTTTATGAGCACGGTTTCCCATGTTTTTATAACCGAGGCCTCATCTGAAAATATTTGTCGTTCCTATTTGTAAGGGAGTGTTGTAGTCTCTGGCCCAAACTTCTGAGTTTTATGCAGATTTCGTTTTAGCACCTATTCTCCTTGTCTCCCGGTGGGATCCAAATAGCCGCAATGTAATATGAAATACTGTTTTTCAGCTTCACTTCTCCTCTCCATACATAACCTTGAAAATAGAAGTTATAAGAGAAAAATTGCAACTATTCAAAATGCATCTGTCCAGATTTATGGTGGAATTTGGAAAAGATCCTGTTGTAAACTGAAGTTATAAACTGGCCTCCCCCAACTAGCTGCTGATAACCTAGTTCATCTGTCTTATGTCTGAGAGCTGAGCTTAGCTCAGAGATGGGGCACCTTTCCCACTCAGAAGTCAACATGAGAAGAAACAGTGACAGTGTAGGTAGGAGATGATTTATGTATCTTTTGACTCCCCTTACCTTCCTCAAACACCCTGGAAATATTTCAATGAACTTTGTGCCCTTTTTGTGCACAGTACAGCTTAACTTTTTTCTTTTTTTGCTTGTAGTAAATGAGCAACTACATTGAGTCATTTAATGAGTTCTTTGAAATATTTTTATAAAGTGTATATAAATAATTTTGAAATATGTTCTCAGTCATTGTCTCATTTAGCTACACCAGATAACTGTAAATTAAGCAGATTAAATATGATTATTCTCCTGTTTAAAAAAACTCAGACTTAAAGTGTTTTAAATAAACTTCTCAAAGTCACATGATTAATGAATAATGAATGGAACTCTAAGTTTTTGACTCCTTATCCAGTGCTTTTTTTTATTCTGCACCCTATTTTATATTGAAATACGAAGCATTTGTTTCAATTCACATTCCAAATCTTACTTTGACATTTAGTGTTTAATGTCTTTCCTGGTTAGAACCATGCTTAGACAAATTTGCTTTAACCAATTCTCAACTACACAAAAGCCCCTTTATCTGTGTTAGTATAAATCAATTAACCTCTTTACTTTCTGCTCAAAGTTCCAAACTTCAAATGAATTGCCCATTAACTTTGACTGTGTGCCCAGTGTACTCTCGACAATAAAAACAAGCATCTACACAATGTGCTGAATGCACTATTATTGTCAATCCAGGTTTTTAATGTATCCCTGAAAAAAGAACATGAGGAGCTGGCCCTGATGCTTTATAGAGTGGTAAGGTTTTGGTGATAGGAAACCTGTTATGGATGACTGCCTTGCAAGAACTGTGATGCCTTCTAATAGTTTCTAGTAAGTCTCCTAATAGTAAGGTCCAAGGATTTCAGCCTTCTGCAAACCAAGTAAGTGCACATTCAGCACAAAATTCTCACAAGTCTACAATGGAAAAATGAGGCAAATGCACAGTTTTCATAGTACTCAGTAAATGATTTATGAAGGCTCATTTTTTTCCCCCATGAGGTAAGGTAAAACTGCTCAATTGATTTCATTGAACAAAAGAGGCAACCTAAAGCTATTTGAAACAGAAGTAAAATCAAAGAATAAACCTGGTTAATGCAATGAAGTTTGCTGGCAATCGGAAGAGAACACATTTGAAGTACTGTTTATATTTTTCCTTCTTTCCCTCCCTCCCTCCTTCCCTCCTTCCCTCCATCCCTTCCTCCCTTCCTTCTTTCTTTCCTTCCCTCTTTTTGATGAGAGAAATATTATCAAATGTAACTCATCATAGGTTCATGAAGTTCAGATCATGTTATTTAAATAAACAACTGTTTACTTACTTTCCCATTTTTTAACCACTTTTGGATTGTAGTTAATTAATTGCCCTATCATGCCACATGTTCTGTAACAGGATCCCCCTATATGTGCCTGTTTCACAGCTCTTACCATAGGCAATTTGCCATAGAAGTTTCACAAAACCTGGACTGGCATATCCCCGTTCAACCAGTCAAATCTCCAAATCATGTACCTGAATACCAACGGCTATAAGAAATGTTGTGAAAATGTCTAAATGTTTACCCCTAATTTCTGAACTTTACAAATTCTCTTCAAGGATTTGTAACAAGTGCTTCACTTACCAGCTCTGATCAAGCCATTGCCCTTTCCTTCCTAGTCTTTATCAGCAAGTAAGTTTTCATCTGGATTTTCTCTGCTATGGCTCCCCTGCAACAAAATTCCCACATAGAATCTAGATTATCTTTCACAAAATGGAAATAACCAAGCAAACTCTGGAGTACAATCCTTCATGGGCTTCCCAAGTCACTTAATGGCAGTTGTACTTGCTGACACAAAGACCCTCGATGAACCCCTACCTGGTAATTTTTTCCTACTTAATTTTTCTGGCTTTTTTATTTGCTCACTACTTTTTTCCTTTTTGGTTTGCTTCTGTGGGTACATGTACTTTTGCCTAGCTCCTGGCATTTCTTAAAGCTAAAATCTGCTCCTCTCTGGATCTAGGTTGGACAAAGCTCCACAAAGCCTCGGATAATATTTTTAGATTTTCAGGTTGTATAGGCTCTGTCACAACTACTTAATTCACCCATGGCAAAGCAAAAGCAGATTTAGATAATCGTGAATGAATGAGTGTGGCTGCATTGCAATAAAATTTTATAGACACTGAAATTTCAATTTTATGTAATTTGCATTGTTAAGAAATGCTCTTCATTTGCTTCTTCTTATATTTTAAACATTTACATGTAGCTCAAGGGCATACTAAAACAGATGGTATAGTTTGTG
The DNA here is from genome assembly GCF_033115175.1 of Lepus europaeus. NCBI lineage: Eukaryota > Metazoa > Chordata > Mammalia > Lagomorpha > Leporidae > Lepus > Lepus europaeus. The sequence goes on along the minus strand of NC_084836.1, from coordinate 35,352,437 downwards.
GGTCCTTGTTTGAGCTTAGCTTAAATGTCATTTTATGATGGCTTGACCTTATCTAATTATGGTTCATATCTTAGCACTTTATTATTTTAACTTGCATCCTCATTTACTTTCTTTTAGTAATTATTTTCCAATTGCTGTTTGTTTATTCTCCATTTTCATTCAAGTGCAGTTTTTATGATCTGAACTATTCCAGTGATCTCTACTTACAGTGAGAACAATATGGAGCATATGGTAAGTGTCCAGCAAGTGTTCGTTACCTAAATTAATTAATTGTGTGAGCCCATTTCACACAATTCAAAGTGCTGTAAAAATGAGCTACGTTGGTTTGTTTTATGAGGTTAAAAGTCCAGAACAGGGAAATGTATAATGATAGTAATTAGAAAAGTGATTGACTAGGGCTCAGAACCATTGGTGCGGATGGAAAGAATTGGGAATGATGGCTAATGGTTATGGAGTTTCTTTTTTAAGTGATGAAGATAATCTAAAATGAAGGTTGGTGATGGTTGTACAACTGTGTGTATGCCTCAGAACCATTGAATTGAATACTTTAGCTGGGTGAATTGGTGATATGTGAAGTATATTTCGATGAAGCTGTTTAAAAACACAGTGAGAATACAATTTACTCAGTACAAAGTGCTATTAACTTTCTCATAACTTTCTTTCGTCAAACTGAATTTGAGAAAATATTTAACTCTTATTTGTTCAATCTACAGCAGGCATAAACAAAATATTTATACATTCGCATGGGGCATCTTATTGTGTTTATACAAAGATTATAGAAAGAGATAGCTTGAAGACTTTCATTTGACATCCATGTTACAGTCATTTTCATAGAAATGGATTCCTGTGGTATTATTCAGAATCCAATATCATGCTTTGTGGAGTAGAGCCATAAGAAGCCATGCATCTGTGACAATCTCTGTTGTTGTTCACTTGTCGCTCCACTCTCCTCAACCCCCTTTCTCAGTAAGTAGAGTTCTTGTGGGATCGTGTGCCCAGAAAGACTGACTCCCCTCTTAATTGAAGCGTGGAGGTTGATTCCTCTTAGCCAGTGGTGACAATTCCATCACTCTCTGCTTATGGAGTCGTCAGGTAGGAGCCAATAACACCAAAAGAAATTTGTTAGGGGCTTGGTGGAATGTCATCTCCCCTACCGAAACAGACACAAAAAAAGAGGTATTGCAGTTCTTGTCCTGGAAAGAGGCCACATGAATGCAGAAAGTTCAGGGAATGTGAGATAAAGGAATTGCAGAGAAGCCTACTGGGAACCCTGTATTACCTTCCAGTTCTGTGAGGTGTAATTAAGTATTAAGTACAGCCAGTGATTCTCGAACCATGATGTGCATCCCAATCACTTGAAGATCTTGTTAAACTTATGATTATAATTCAGTGAGTCTGTATAGTTGCAGGTAAGGTTGATGCTGCTGGTCCACGGCCCACACTTTTTTGTAGCAAGAGTTTATGTCTCTGTTGACATTTCTATTACTTGTAATTGGAAGCACCTTAACTGATGCATTATGGATGCTAAATCTACATTAAAAATGACAAACTGATTTCTCTCTATCTTCATGTTTGTAGAAAATACAAATATAAATTATACAATGTCTTCAAGTTGTTTTAAAGAGGAAAAAATCATATTACTCTGTCTTAACACTAACTCTGCTTTCCTTCTAAGAAGTAATCAAACCAGAAGAGAACATCTTTTGTGATAGCATTGTTACACAAAATAGCAATTTTGTTGAAACTTTAGCATTGTTTATATTTGATAATGATATACATTTTAGCATAATTTTTAAAAATTGGTAAATGTTGGAAACAGGTCATTTGGATTGTTAAATATTAATTTAATATTAAGTATGTTTAGTAAGTTAATTATTTTTTTAAAAAATTACTCAAACTAATTGGATAAGCATGAACATGGAATTTTTTTAATCGCACTAAATTTTTTTTCAAATGCTGTTTTAGAGCTATGTCAATACAGATTGAAATATAACACAATAGGAAAAAAACAATGAATAGTGAGTAATAAAAGATGCATCTCTAAATAATAAGAATTTAAATCCCAGTTTTCTGATTTGGGCCTTTCATTTTGATATATTACATTTATTGCCTGTCTGGAACAATGAAAAGGTTATGATACTTTGTAATAGGAAAATAGTGAACAATACTGTGTCAGTACAAAAACTGAAAGGAGAAAATATGAATTGTGCCTGTGGATGTAAACTGTAAATCTTATGGAAATGAAGTGGGCTGCCTCTGATGATTGGATGTTATTTACAGGAAATGGATACTGTTTGTTTATGTCATTATTATTTCTGTTGACCTAATATTCATCTAATATATTAGAATATGATATGAATGATGCAAAAACTATTGCAAGGAAATATAATTTCATCACACTCCCTCTTCATATTTTCTCAATCAAAATAAAAGTTAAATTAAAATCAAAAGTCCATTCCTTTTTGAAAATGATAACTAGCTATCAACCTGGCCAACCTTGATGGAAGGCCCCTGGGTGGGTCACAAAACAAGGTTAACACTACAGCAATACAGTGTTGATTTAGGCCATTCCCAAAAGAATGTTGATCAAATACTCGGGGCAGAGCTTACTTTAGTTTTCTTTTTGCTAACATGAGGCTTAAAATAAAATCTTCTAAATCTGCAAATCTTCCTGTATGTGTTTATTCTTTGATGAAATTATAAGAAAAATACTTTTAAGATTTGATGGATTTTCCTAGATACATAATCATGTGCATTTTTTTAAAGATTTATTTATTTATTTGAAAGGCAGAGTTACAGATAGGCAGAGGCAGAGGCAGAAAGAGAGAGGGGCTTTCATCTGCTGGTTCACTCCACAACTGGACTCGATGGCCAGAGTTGTGCTGATCCAAAGCCAGGAGTTTCTTCCTGGTCTCCCACGTGGGTGCAGGGGCCCAAGGATTTGGGCCATCTTCTGCTGCTTTCCCAGGTGATGGCAGAGAGCTGGATCGGAAGTGGAACAGCCAGGACTTGAACTGGCGCCCATATGGCATGCCGGCACTGCAGGCAGATGCTTTACCTGCTAAGCAACAGTGCCAGCCCCAATCATATGCATTTTAGAAAAGATTTTTGGAGCTGGTGTTGTGGCTTAATGGGTTATGCTGCTGCCTGTGATGCCAGCATCCCATGAATGCTGGTCGAGTCCTGGCTGCTCCACTTCCAATCAAGGTCCCTGCTAATGCACCTGGGAAAGCAGTGGAAGACAGCCCAAGTGCTTGGGCTCTTGCATCCATGCAGAAGACCTGAATAAGTCTCCTGGCTCATGGCTTTGGCCTGGCCCTCAGCTTTGGCCTTTGAGGACATTTGAGGAATGAACCAGCAGATGAAAGATCTCTCTATCTCTCCCTCTCCTGCTCCATAACTCTGCCTTTCAAATAAATAAAATAATTCTTAAAAAAAAAAGAAAAAAATATTTTAAAAATTTATTTTAAATACAGAGCAACAGAGACAGAAGGAGACAAAGAGAGATCTTCCATTGCTGGTTCAGGCCCCAAAAGACCTCAATAGCTAGGTCTGGGCCAGGGTAAAGCCAAGAGTTAGGATCTCTGGGAGACATGGGTGGCAGGGGTCCAAGTTCTGCACCCATCTTCTGCTGCCTCCCCAGGTAGGTTAGCAGGAAGCTGGCTTGGAAGTGGAGCAGAAGAGACTTGAATAAGCACTCAGATATGGGTTGCTGGCATCACAAGTGGTGGCTCATCCCAGTGTCCCACAACACTGGCCCTGACATTTGCATTTTATAAAAAAAAAAAAAAGGTCTGACTAAAAGACATGAGGAAGTGGCATAAATATTTTAGGCCCTGAATTTTCAGCCAGATCATTAAGGGCAGGATTATATTTCCTGGTCCTGTAGAGTCAGTGTTAATTCACTCCAATCTAAATTTTAAAATGCTTCAAGCCTCTAACTATATGCTGACTTTGAGGGTATAGATTTATGAATAGTTACCTATTGTTGTGTTCAGTATCTGGTAATTCCTACATTATTTGCTTTATGTTGAATTACTTGTTTATGTGTTTTATAAACACAGCTCATAGTATGTACCACTTAAATTTTTTTTAGAGATTTTATTTATTAATTTTTTTTTTTTTGACAGGCAGAGTTAGTGAGAGAGAGAGAGACAGAGGGAAAGGTCTTCCTTCCATTGGCTCACCCCCAAAATGGCCGCCATGGCCAGCGTGCTGCGCTGATCCGAAGCCAGGAGCCAGGTGCTTCTCCTGGTCTCCCATGCGGGTGCAGGGCCCAAGCACCTGGTCCATCCTCCACTGCACTCCCGGGCCACAGCAGAGAGCTGGATCATAAGAGCAGCTGGAATATGAGCTGGAGCCCATGTTGGGTGCTGGCGCTACAGGCAGAGGCCTAGTCTACTACAACACAGTTCCAGACCTCCAATATATTTTTATATTATATTAGAGATAGTAACTTATAAATTGAATCACCTTTGAATAAGACCTAGGAATCAAAATGGAAAACTTACTTAATTCTTCAATAACTTTAATGTTTTATGCTCACAAGGGAATTTTTAATGAATTGTTCAAGGAAGAATGCATACCATCACAAATATTGTATATTCATGATGAGATAATTGATTGCTGAAATGATTGACAATCAGATAAAAACAAGATATTTTCATTTAAAACCTATTTAAATGCATTCTATAAAATTAGTGTGCTATCTTGGGGGAATGAATCTTTCTTTCTCTTTCCCTTTCTCTGTAACTCTAACTTTTAAATAAATAATTTTTTTAAAATAATTGGTGTGCTGGCCGGCGCCGCGGCTCACTAGGCTAATCCTCCGCCTTGCGGCGCCGGCACACCGGGTTCTAGTCCCGGTCGGGGCACCGATCCTGTCCCGGTTGCCCCTCTTCCAGGCCAGCTCTCTGCTGTGGCCAGGGAGTGCAGTGGAGGATGGCCCAAGTCCTTGGGCCCTGCACCCCATGGGAGACCAGGATAAGCACCTGGCTCCTGCCATCGGATCAGCGCGGTGCGCCTACCGCGGCGGCCATTGGAGGGTGAACCAACGGCAAAACGGAAGACCTTTCTCTCTGTCTCTCTCTCTCACTGTCCACTCTGCCTGTAAAAAATAAAAAATAAATAAAAACAACAACAAAAAAAATAATTGGTGTGCTGAGACTAAGCCAAATCCAGCAGGCTGAGTTTTCCATACCAAGCAATACATTTTGGTCCATATTGCATAACCTAATGTTGGATTACTCTTATATATTCTTTGTAGAAGTTAATAAAAAGAAAAAAATATGAGTGTAGCTATGCACAATGAAGTAAGATTGGAGCAATGGGAATGGTTGGAACAAAAGATATTCATATTCTAATTAGGTACAAACATATAAAAATTTCATAATTCTTCAAATTTCCTATATATTCATGTAACTCCAGGCTTTATTTCTCTGAAAAATATTTAATGTTCTATAATAAATTATTTTTGATATGACTAATGATAAAGGTATGGAGCCATAACACCACATGTTTAGAAAATATAAAAAGAATTGATATGTGTAAGTGTCTTGTTTTCAGAGTCTTCAGATATAATTGTACTTGTACTTAGAGTCTTTGTTTTTCTCAAGTGAGCAAATCAATACATGCTTATTTTAGATTTCAAAAAAATGCCACAGGCCATTATCAAACTCTAGGTAACTGTGGCTATTGCAGAAAAGTAAAATTGCATAATGCTGCTTTCTTTTTTTAAAAAAAAAATCAATAAAAACAATTTTATTTGAGCTGTGATTTTCAAAATTATAACCTACTGGTTTAGTTTCACTGTATAACCAGTTCTGTAATGAGCAGACTATGATCATTAGGATAGCGTTACTAGAACAAGTTGCTAAAAGAGAAATGAGTCCAGGCATGACAGATTGTACATGTTTGGTTTTCTGTATTTAAAGAAGCATCATCAGGCCGCTGCTGTTGCATAGTGGGTAAAGCTGCTGCCTGCAGTGCTGGTATCCCATATGGGCACCAGTTCATATCCTGGCTGCTCCATTTCTGTTCCAGCTCTCTGCGATGGCCTGGGAAAGCAGTAGAAAATGGCCTAAGTTCTTGGGCCCCTGCACCCACATGGGAGACCTGGAAGAAGCTCCTGGTTCCTGGCTTCAGGTCAGCCCAGCTTAAGTCGTTGCAGCCATTTAGGGAATGAACCAGCAGATGAAAGACCTCTCTCTCTTTGCTTTTGCCTTTGCCTCTGCTTCTGTGTAACTCTGCCTTTCAAATAAATCTCTTTTTTTTTTTTTTAAAGAAAAAAGCATCATCATAGTAATTGAAAAACAGCACTGCACCTGCTGGAATAATAGACTGTAGTACAGTGTATCAGGTGTTTTTTTTTTTTTTTTTTTTTTTTTTTGACAGGCAGAGTGGACAGTGAGAGAGAGAGACAGAGAGAAAGGTCTTCCTTTTTTCCGTTGATTCACCCCCCCACTGGCCGCTGCGGCCAGTGCGCTGGGCTGGCGCACAATGCTGTTCTGAAGCCAGGAGCCAGGTGCTTCTCCTGGTCTCCCAAGCTGGCACAGGGCCCAAGGACTTGGGCCATCCGTCACTGCACTCCTAGGCCACAGCAGAGAGATGGACTGGAAGAGGAACAACCGGGACAGAATCCAGCGCCCTGACCAGGACTAAAACCTGATGTGCTAGCGCCGCAGGCGGAGGATTAGCCTATTTAGCCGTGGCACGGGCCAAACTATTGGCTTTAATGATGATGCATATCACACACTGAGTGCTCACTGCAGGCTGGATGCTATGCAAAACACTTAACATTATTCTCTCATATTGTGTAACAATACCTGAAAGCTAAGTACTGTCTTTCTATTTTAAAGATCTGGAAACTGCAACTTAAAGTGGCTGAATAATTTATTCAGGATCAAATCATGAGCAAGTATTTATAAAAGCATATGAATCCAGGCTTGCGCTGTGGTGCAGAAGGTTAAAGCCCAGCCTGCAGTGCCAGCTACACCTGTAATAGGTGCCGGTTCGAGTCCCGGCTAGTCCACTTCTGATCCAGCTCTCTGCTATGGCCTGGGAAAGCAGTAGAAAATGGCCCAAATCTTTGGGCATGGGAGACCCAGAAGAAACTCTTGGCTCCTGGCTCCTGGCTTCCGATCAGTTTAGCTCTGGCCATTGCGATCATTTGGGGAGTGAAACAGTGGATGGAAGATCGATCTCTCTCTGGCTCTACCTCTGTCTGTTAACTCTGTCTTTCAAATAAATAAAAATAGATCTTAAAAAGAAGAAAAAATAAGCATATGAATCCAACCATTGTGAATCCAAAGTGTGGTGGTAGTTGCTGTTTAGTGAAGTCTTGACTCAGTTTTGAACAGAGGTTGGCCATTTCCTCTTCTTGAATGGCCAATGAAGTCCACACTCTAACCATTCTCCTTTTCAGCCTTTCATCCTTTGGGCCTCTATGCAGCAGCTTAAATCACCCCATGGCCAACGGCCAACAAGTAGACAATTAGGGAAGACTCTTTGGCCTGGAGAACCAGAAATTATTCAGATTAGCCAGTTCACAGGGAGTTCAGAAAATCTAGCTAATTCCACAGTGTGATATGTGAGCTGCTCCCTTCTGCACCAACTTGCTGTTACCCTTGTCCCAGCAGCAACCACTTGTTGGCTCGACCTGGAAGTTTGGAGCTCTAAGTAGTAAAGAGTTTGCCCGCCTTCTATCTGAGAGTCATTGTACTGTGCCCCACCATCAAAGCAATCTTTAAATCTTAGAAAACACTGAGTCTACTCCCCCAACCTCTTTCCTTCTTCTGTATGTTTAACGTGAAGTGTATAGTGAAGATGTTAGGCTGTGAAACATCTATGGCAGAACTGAAAATTACAAACCAGTTAACCCTCCTCTCCATATACACATAATTGATATTAATTTGTGTTATTTAGAGTTGGTTACATGAATTTCACTATAGGCTTTTTCCATCTGTGAAAATAAAGATCACATTTAAGACAAAATTGAATTTAACAGGGCAAAAGAAGTTTATGAATGGACTTTAAATTATATTATTCTTTTTGGCAGGTTTATGAATCATAAATTACTAAGGAAATTTATCAGAGCAGGAACATGATTATTATAACATCTAAACAATTCAATATAGTGAAAGCAAGAAACAACTCAAATGAATAATAATTCCAGTAGACCCCTTGCACTCAAATACTTTAGAGATGAAAGTGTTAGTAATTCCCTCCGGGATGCAGAAAAGAAGTTATTGCAATGTGTAATCTGCTATGAATTATTTTAATTGGCTAATAACAGAGTTTTGAAAAACTTTTTCTGTAAAAAGTCAGATAGTAAATATTTTAAGGCTTTGGGAACTGTAAAATCTCTCTCCCAGCTACTCAAGTTTACCTTTATAGTACGAGAGGAACCACGGGGAATAGATAAATGAACAGGTCTATCTATGTTATAATAAAGCTTTACTTACACAAACATATAGCCAGTTGGATTTGAACTATGAACCAGTTTGCTAATGATGGTTGCTTTAAAATTGCTCTTTGAGGGGCCTGCGCTGTGACGTAGCGGGTAAAGCAGCCACCTGCAGTGCTGGCATCCCATATGGGCACCGGTTCAAGCCTCAGCTGCTCCACTTCTGATCCAGCTCTCTGCTGTGGCCTGGGAAAGCAGAAGATGGCCTAAGTCCTTGGGCCCCTGCACCCTTGTGGGAGATCCAGAAGAAGCTCCTGGCTCCTGGCTTCGGATCAACACAGCTCCTGGCCATTGTGACCAATTAGGGAGTGAACCAGTGGATGGAAGACCCCTCTCTCTCTACCTCTCCTTCTCTGTGTAACTCTGCCTTTGAAATAAATAAATAAATCTTAAAAAAAAAAAAGTAGAAAACAAATTGCTCTTTGAATTGTGATTCAGGCTTCCATTCTTATCTGTGACTGACACACTTTTATGTAAGTGGCTTCAGAGTTTAGAATGATGGGAACCACACTCCAAAAACTCTCAACTGATGCAACTAAAGGCACTCTCTTTGTAAGAACAGTATGACCGGCTGGCGCCGTGGCTCAACAGGCTAATCCTCTGCCTAGCGGCGCTGGCACACCGGGTTCTAGTCCCGGTTGGGGCGCCGGATTCTATCCTGGTTGCCCCTCTTCCTGGCCAGCTCTCTGCTGTGGCCCAGGAGTGCAGTGGAGGATGGCCCAAGTGCTTGGGCCCTCCACCCGCATGGGAGACCAGGAGAAGCACCTGGCTCCTGGCTTCGGATCAGTGCGATGTGCCAGCCGAAGCGGCCATTGGAGGGTGAACCAACGGCAAAAAGGAAGACCTTTCTTCTCTCTGTCTCTCTCTCACTATCCACTCTGCCTGTCAAAAAAAAAAAAAAAAAAAAAAAAAGAACAGTATGGCCACAATCCAATCAGTTTCTCTGGAACACTTAGTGCAGGTAACTTAGATAAAGGTTTATTTTCTGTGATACTGTCAGCTTCACAAAGCCACCAGTTTTCACTACAAGGTTTACTAGCTGCTGCTCTGTATTTTCTATTTGTCAACATCCAAAAAACAACCAAGAAAATTGCATTGTATTTGTCTCTCACATGAAGTAAGCTATCAGTTGGAACTAGCAATGAATAATTTCCTTTTATGACCTGTGAATAATAATTATAGATATAGGAATAATAATCAGTGTTAGTTGTTGAATATTTCTGTTTGAAATCTTATTTCTTTCAAGACTCAGTTCCATTTTGTTCAGCAAATGTTCTTTAACTCCATGGCCCAGCTTTTGTAACCTTTTTGTTCCCCATGCTTCATCGATCTCTGGTTCTGGTTTTCTTTGTATCACAGCATTTACTGCACTCTCGGGTCCTACCGTTAGCTCCCCACTACACTGATAATAAATGCCTGAGAGTCAGAAACTATGATTTATTCAGCTTTGTATCTCTAGGCTCTCACACAATGCCAGCCTTTTAATAGGCACCTGTGCATAAATGTTTATGACATAAATGGATGAACAGATACTTTGAGCCATGGTCCACTGGGCTGACATCCTGAAGCCTTCAGAAACCGAAAGGAAACACTGAATCCTGGCAACCCATCAAGGTTCAGCTGCAGAGAAGGCCCATCACTCTGAATCATTGTAGCTTTGAAAATGGTTGGCAAATGTTTTGTTTTGTGTTCACTGACTATAAGATGTCTTAAATCTCTGGGCACCCACTCGTTCTCCTGGTATGTTGGTTTGTACACTCAAGAAAGGGAGAAAGCAGGTTGGAAAACAAACCACGAAGACAGATGGTTTCCCTTGTCTGAGTCTGCCTTGGTTTCTGTTTATCATAGTACCAGAACTAGGATGCCTGTAGAGATGCGTGCAGATAGGCTACCAGGAATGAGATTTCAATTCAAGTTTGGCTCAGAGTAAGTTACTCTCCCAAATGTCTTTTACAATGTGCTGACTGTAATACTTTGACCATAAACCACTGGCAATAACCAGAAATTAGACCCTGGTTAGAAACGTATTACTACATTGCCAAATCCTTCTGTGGAATTCAACTACTACATATTTTTAGGTTAAAGAGAACTAAGTCTTCTGGACTTTGGACAAATTTGACTGTGGTTTCAAGTTACTTTAGAGGAGAATTTTTAGCTGATGTTTCATTTTATATGATTTATTTCACATGGAAATATATTTATAATACATTTGATAAACAAACCTCTTTTCTTATTTATTTATTTTGTTTTAAAGATCTATTCATTTGTTTTTTCTGTTTATATCGCCATCTGTCTCTGTCTCATTTTTAATAATTACATATATATATAAAGTATATATATAAATATGTATAGGTATAAAAATTTTGTGTTATTTCATATATGCAATTTTATGAGCATAGTGATACTTCTCACCTTAACCTCCCTCCTGCTCACACTCCCCCTTCTTCCTCCTCCCTCTCCTATTCCAACTCTTAATTTTTACAAATTTCTATTTTCAGTTTTTATACTCGTAAGATTAACACTACACTAAGTAAAGAGTTCAACAAATAGTATGAAAACAAACACTGTTCTTCAACAGTAGAGACAAGGGCTGTAACAATCATCAAACTCAAAATGTCAATTTCACTCATATACATTACATTTTAGGTACTCTATTAGTTACCTCAGATCAGTGAAAACATATCAAAGGTACATTCATCAATATTTATTAACTAGAAGTTTCCAGTTTAAAATATTAATAATTTGGGGAGTGGGACAGAAAGGAGGATGTACATAGGAATTTTTATACCTTAGATCATTGGAAATAAATGGGATAACAGGGGTGAGTACATGAGGGGGTTTGAGGAGAGAAATGAATACTCTGAGGGAAAAAAATGGAACTCTGAAAACATTAGAGAAACATCTGGAAAAGTCAAGGACCTCATTCTATGGATGATTCCTACAAGGTTGGCACCAAAGGCATTTATTCTGATGGGGATTGCTTAGTTAGATTCACATAAATAACCCTTAACAATTTCTCCATGGTGGTATTTTTTTCATTTCCCTTTGGTTGACCATTCCTCATTCTTTTTTTCTTGAAAGATAAAGTGATTAAAGCATGAGGATCAGAAGGGACATCATAGAGTACCACCTCTAAATTCAATTGGGTAAGATAATTACACATAGTAAATTGGCTTTGCTGTCATAATTTGTAATCCACAACAGAGGTTAAGTGAGTTGGTCAGGAATTCGGACACCTCAAGAAACATCTTTTTTGGAATTTCTAAAAAGAGAAACAAAACATTTCTGGGGAAACAGGTTGTGCCAAAACAGAACTTTACTATTTATTTACTTATTTGACATTTATTTATTGGGTGCTTGCTATATGGAAATAGGCAATAGCAAGGAAAAAAGTCGTTATAACTCATCGTCACTTCATGAGAGGAGCTTAATCTGTAATAAAAGTTTCCAGTTTGACATTTTGAAGTTATGGGTTGGCTGAGAAATTCTAACTCCCAAATTCCAGTATAGATTCTTACTTGTGATAAACCTAAGTGCTGACCTTTGTAAGTTTTCCTACTTGGTCGTTCTTACAATTGATTGTAAAGCAGGTTTCTTATTTTTCAACTCCCTCTCAAGTCATTCCCAACAAATAATTTTGCTATCTGCTAAATCTAATCCTCTAAGGTGATTTGTGTCTACATGATCCATGTTTATTGTCAATCTAAGTGATGTTAATGAGCAATAGTGGTCATATTTTGAGCAAAAATCTTCCATTTTTATACTTAAATAAAATATTTATGTATTAATAATATAGCTGCCAGTTATTGTAATACTGATTACTGCTCATTTTTATTTGTAAAATGGAGATACAATTTAAGTATGATATATATAGAAATAAATGCATAAAATAAAATACCTGCTTATTTCTTTTGGCTAATTAACAACCACCTACATTAGAGTCTACAATTACAAACATAAAGCAATGCTAATTTTTGAAAAGCCTAAAGGTTTTAAGTTTTGGATCCATCCCTTGTTTTCTTTCTTTGGGAACAAAACATAGAGATAAAATACAAAAATTTCTCTAAATTTAAATTCTTTTTTTTAAAGAATTTGTCATTATGGCCAACATACTCTGATGGATGCCATGGCCTGTGTATTAACATTTTACATTTAAGGAGAAGGGGGCTTGGTTCTTCTGCTCATTGTTCATTCTTAAATTTTCATTGGTACTTTATAGAGGAAAAAATCACTGCAGCAAAATATCAAGAAACTAATGAAACTGGGTAATGTGGATTCATCTTTTTGCACAATCATTGGAAACCAACCTCTCATTTGAAATTTAATCTTTCTGTTACTCAAACTGATTGTTTTTCCCATGAGAAGGAAGTATAATGGCAGTTGAAATAAATCCAATAATATGTTCATTCATCTACAAAATCAAACATACTAAATCATTTGTCAATCTATTATGAATAGTTAACATAATTGACTTGACTGGGTATATACAATTTTCAAGTATCAATTCAAATTCCTTAGAAAAGAAGTTTGTGAAGATGGTATAATGCAGTCAAAAGAATATATAACTTGGAATCAAGGAGATAGTTGTTCTGATTTATAGTTCACCGCAGCTAGCAAAGTGACTTTTAGCAGATTATTGTAGTGCCTGAAGCCTTGGTTTCCTTATGTCTGCAGTTTCTCTTTTTAAGATTGATTGATTGATTGATTTAGCAGAGCATGAGAAGAGAGAGATTCCATCCATCTGCTAAGCCACTTTCCAGATGGCCCCAACATCCAGGACTTGGTCAGGATGAAGCCAGTAACCAGGAACTCCATCCAGTTCTCCCACCTGGATGGCAGAGACCCAAGAACTTGGGCCATCTTCCTCTTCCTTCCTAAGCACATTAGCCAGAAGTTGGAACAAGAAGCAGAGCAACTCAGACTTGAAGTGGCAATCTGATAAGGAATACAAGATCATAAGCAACAGCTAAACCCTCTGCACCACAACTCTGACCCCTATCTCTTCAAATTCTACCCATGTCTGACATTCAGTGATTCCTTATGGCTGAGAGGCTGCATAGAGACAAACAATATACTTTCAGTGAGCTTGATGTTTTTAATGATCATCAAACTGATTGACTTCACTTTTTTCTTATAGTTTCTTTCATGAGTTTAGTATAGGTTTTGGTTTTTTTTTTTTTATAGTATAGCCTATTTTGATCATTTAACTGCTTTTTGTACATATTTTCATTCAGGACACGTACACATTACTGATTGAAATAGCACAGATAAGCACCGAAATGTAGCTCTGTGTATTTGAGATAGCACATTGAAAGGTAATTTCATTTACTGTATTCATTAAAAATAGATTTTAATTTTTAGAGCAGTTGTCACTTCATAGAATATTTGAGAGGAAGGTACAGAAATTTCCAGTTTACTCCTTTTGAATCTCCTAATCATCATGTAAAACAGTTAGCTTGTCATTTGTGCCATTGTAGGCCTTCATGTATTTTTTCAGGTACGTATGATTGCTATTCAACCAACAGAAACCAGAATTTTCTCCCCTTCTTTTCCTTGAAACTCTTTGCAATACATTGCCTTAAGTACATGTCCAGCCATCATTTTTCATTCATTATTTCACTTGACCAAGGCTTGACATTGACAATTCCTTAACTCTCCTCTCCCTCAACACTGAAATTTCTTTTTTCTTGCCTTCATCTGATCACTTTAATCTTCTTACCTTTCCCTGCCTCTATAGTATTGAATCATATTCAACTCTGGGATTTCTTCTTCTTCTTCTTCTTCTTCTTCTTCTTCTTCTTCTTCTTCTTCTTCTTCTTCTTTTTTTTGACCAGCTGAGTGGACAGTAAGAGAGAGAGAGAGAGAAAGGTCTTCCTTTACCGTTGGTTCACCCTCCAATGGCCGCCGCGGCTGGTGCACCGCACTGTTCCAAAACCAGGAGCCAGGTGCTTCTCCTGGTCTCCCATGCGGGTGGAGGGCCCAAGCACTTGGGCCATCCTCCACTGCATTCCTGGGCCACAGCAGAGAGCTGGCCAGGAAGAGGGGCAACCGGGATAGAATCCGGCGCCCCAACCGGGACTAGAACCCAGTGTGTCGGCGCTGCAGGCAGAGGATTAGCCTAGTGAGCCGCGGCACCAGCCATGGGATTTCTTCTAACCTTGCTCAGTCCTCAATGAGTTTATGACTTCAATACAATGCTCTGCCAATATTTACCTCTAATTTCAACTCTCTCCCATGTCCAGATTCTTATTTTTAACAGCAGCTTACTCCATTTAGAGTTCTTACAGGGCTCTCAAATTCAACAGACATAAATTTTAATTAACTCTTACCCCCAAAATGTTCCTTCTCCTCTAATGTTTATTTTTAATACTAGCATGTTATCTCTGCAGTTATTGAAAGTAGATGTCTGGGACTCACACTATCCTTTATTTTCCCTAATTTCTTAGTTACAAAGGCATATACTGAAGTCCATATCTGATTTTGAATTTCACCTCTACAGGTCTTCCATTTACTATGAATGTGACCTTGGTAAGCTAGTTGACTTCTTGTTATTTCAGTTTCAAGTTTTATAAAGATTTATTAATTCATTTGGAAGGCAGAATAGGAGAGACAGAGAGAGAGAGAGAGAGAGAGAGAGAGAGAGAGATATCAATCTCCCATCTGCTGGATTTCTCCCCAAGTATCTCCAAGTATCTCCAACAGCTGGGGCTGTGTTTGACAGAAGCCAGGAACCAGGAACCCAATCCCAGCATCTTACATGGATGACAGGGACACATCTACTTGAGTCATCACCTCCTGCTTTTTTTTTTTTTTTTTTTTTTTTTGACAGGCAGAGTGGACAGTGAGAGAGAGAGAGAGAGAGAGAGAGAGAAAGGTCTTCCTTTGCCATTGGTTCACCCCCTAGTGGCTGGCGCACTATGGCCAGCGCACCGCGCTGATCCGAAGGCAAGAGCCAGGTGCTTCTCCTGGTCTCCCATGGGGTGCAGGGCCCAAGCACTTGGGCCATTCTCCACTGCACTCCCAGGCCACAGCAGAGAGCTGGCCTGGAAGAGGGGCAACCGGGACAGAATCCGGTGCCCTGACCGGGACTAGAACCCAGTGTGCCGGCGCCGCAAGGCAGAGGATTAGCCTGTTGAGCCACGGCGCCGGCACACCTGCTGCCTTTTAAGGGTGCAGACTTACGAAAAGCTGTAAGCTGGAGCAGAATTCGGATTCAAATGTAGGTGCTCAAATATGAGATGCAGAATTCCTAAGGGACATCTTAACTGCTGCACCAAATGATTGTCCTCTTCATCAGTTTCAAGTGGTGACTGTAATTCAATGTTTTGCCCTCTGGGACTTCATCTCCATATTGGACTATTGATCTGTGAAAGCCTCACAGTTGTCTTACTTTTGGCCATGCAGCTTAATTTATGATTTGTTCTGCAACCTGAGTGATCTTGCAGACGTTAGGAAATCTATCCTATGATATGCTCAATTGTTGCATATTTCCTCTCATTGACTGATATTCATAAGCAGAAGGATAATGGATTATATTTCTTTGTGTTTGCAGTGCTTAGAATAGAGTGAACATATATATTTTTGTTAAAATAATAGATAATTTCTAGCTTATTTACAACTAAAATGTAACACAAGACTTTAATTACATGGTCATCAAATTGTATTTACTAGTTAGAGTGTTGAGCAAACACCTAAAGAAAAAGGGTGCTATTACTCTGCATACAGTCAAAACATATAATTTGTAAAACTGTCATAATCAGGGTCAACTGTAATTTCTGAAGTAATGTCTTTTAAGTCTGAACTCCAAATTCTGTTTAGAAGAATCTGACACAGTTTATTGCAGTGAGTTTGGACTAATCTAACACCTTTCTGTCTAAATATACCCCCTTTGGTTAATCCTCTACCATTGCATGAGGCCAATTAAAAGTCACTCTTTAATGTTTTCTTAGAGATTTAAGCATCCATGATAGGCCCTCTCTAACTAATCCTGCTTGGAAATCCAAGATCTTTAGTGACTGTTGAGCCCAGCATTAGGAGACAAATATTTGACACCTCCTTGTCCTCCAGAGTACTCAGCACAACACAGCAGGCTCACTCTTTAGATAAAGAATATTTAAACCTCTAGTCCATGTTTTAGTCTGGTTAGATGGCATCTAATTGGCTGACAATCATTTGAGGAAACTAAGTGGTGCAACTTATAGACCTATGACTGCCTAATCTAAGAGCAGGATTCAAGGCTAATCATTTCTTCTGAGTTTGTTCTTTGGATATATTCTAGCTGTGACAAATGATTCATTAATTCGAATAGTATAAGCATCTACTCCAAACCATTCTGGGTAAAATTGTCTATTTATTCAATAATCATTAGCTTCACTTCAGATTTGGAAATGATTATAAAATTATACTTAGAATAACACTCCAAAACATTGACTAAATGATGGGTTTTATTGGACTTGAAAATTAATTAGGGCATTCTGAAATCAGAATTATATGTTTTTCTTTTGTGGTAAATTATTACCTGAGATTGAAAAGTCATTTTTCATGGATCTAGATGCCAATTACACTTACTTCTGAATGCATAGGATTTGTACATAACTATCTATTTTTAAAGAAAAAATTTATTTATTTATTTGAACTGCAGAATTAGAGAGAGGCAGAGGCAAATGCAGAGAGATCTCCCATCTGCTGGTTCACTCCCCACATAGCTGCAACAATCGGGTCTGGGCCGATCCAAAGCCAGGAGCCAGGTCTTCCACATGGGTGCAGGGGCCCAAGGAGTTATGCCATCTTCTGCTGTTTTCCCAAATATATTAGCAGGGAGCTGGACCAGAAGTAGAGCAGCCGGGACTTGAACCAGTGTACATATAGGATGTCGGCACTGCAGACAGCCATAGCGCCAGCCCTGTGCATAACTATCTTAACTATAAATTCTATCAAAATACCCATTCTGCATATTACTCAAATGGGAAGTAATAATTAGATCTTCTGATTTCATTTAAATTGCAGTTATTCAGTTTCTATGTTAGAATTGTAAGTTTGTTCCTGCTTATGCTTTGATTCTTACAAAGTTATACACTTCTTTTTCCTCCCCCTGAGAGTCACACAGAGAAACAGACAGGGAGAGAGCTCCCATTGCCATGCCATTCATTCCTCAAATGCCTGCAACAGCCTGTCACAGGGGTGGAGGGTGAGAGTAGAGGGCACAGAGGTGGTTATTCGAAACCAGAAGCCAGGAGGCCAATCCAAGTCTTCCACGTGGGTGGCAAGGACCTAATGCTTGCAACATCACCTTCTGCTTCCAAGGGTCTTCATTAACAAGAATCAGGAGCTAGATTCCAAGATCACCAAATGATTGTCCAAGGCACTTCCACATGGGGTGCAAGCATCTTAACCGGCCAAGTACCTGCCTTTATATGCTTCGTAGTTGAAAATCTCTATCATGGCATTCTATTTTCTTCTCACAGTGCTTTTAGCATATTGAACACAATATACCTGCTAGATCCCCTATTGGACACAATGTACCTGCTATATCCTCCAAACTCATGTCAGTGGTTGTATGCAGATGTGGTCAGTCAGGGGGACCGCACTAGCCACCACAACATGTGTTCATGTCACTGCCACAACTCCAGAGGAGAGAATGAACTGCAAAGTAGAATCTCCTATCAGAGTACATTCAAGTCATGGGAGCACACAAGGCAAAATTTGTGTAGTTATAATCAAGGTGCCTATAGAGATTGGTTCAAAGAAGTGCACATGTAAGTCAGGACACTGCAGTTCCCTCCCTCCCTTCCTCCTTTTCCTCCTCCCCCCCCCCCTTGCAGTTCCCTCCCTCCCTTCCTCCTTTTCCTCCTCCCCCCCCCTTGCAGTTCCCTCCCTCCCTTCCTCCTTTTCCTCTTCCCCCCCCTTTTCTCTTCTCTTCTCTTCTCTTCTTCTCTTCTCTTCTCTTCCCTTCTCTTCCTTTTCCTTTTCCTTTTCCTTTCTAAGATTTATTTATTTATTTGAAAAGCAGAGTTACAGGGAAAGAGGAAGAGACAGAGGCAGAGACAGAGACAGAGAGATCTTCCATTGGCTTGTTCACTTCATACATGGCCACAACAGCTGGGACTGCACCAGACCTGAGCCAGGAGCCTGGAAGTCCATCCAGGTCTCCTACATGGGTGGCATGTGCTCAAGGATTACTCCATCTTCTCCTGCTTTCCCAGGTGCATTATCAGGGAGCTGAATCAGAAGTGGAGCAGCTATGATTTATATAGGATGCCTGCCTCACAGCCAGCGTCTTCACCTGCTATGTCACAATGCTGGTCCCTGGATTTCTTAGACTATGGGAAAGAAAATTATATTGTTAGCTAGGATAATGCCAGCTAAAGCTTCCACGCATCACCATGTTAACCATCCTAAGAATATAGCCCACATGGAAAAAAGTTAATTGATGAAAAACACAAGCGAGATGAAAAAATAAGGGAAAGAAGGGAAGGGAAGGAAGAAGGAAAAAGGAAAGGAAGGAAAAGAGAAAGTAGATTTGGATACAATTGACAAATCATGTCAAATACAAATTATCCTTTGGCTGTTAACAATGACAACTAGAATACAAAATTATCTGAAAAGCTGGTAGGAGAGGATGCCCTAAATTTGTTTAAGTCCGTTTTTTCCAGGATTATTTATATACAGAACACATTTTTCCTCCGAAGTTCATATTTTAAGAAATCAGAACAGTATAAAAGCATTACAGTATTTTTTTCTACTCCCTGTTCTTGTTTTCCACTCTGACCAGTAGTATATATTTAAAGGAATCCATCATTCCTCTACTCCAGCTATATACTATTTCATCAAATAGATGCATTATGATCTATAGAATCAGTTCCTGGATTTAGATACATTGATTGCTTTAACACTTCTGTTACTACAACAGATGAGTAAACTTATTTGTATGTATTCTAGAGGTGGGCTCTCATTAAAACAGAATAAATTTCAGAGATTAAAAGGTCAAAGAGTGAACACATTTGTCATTTTTAGATGTTGTCAACTTCCTCTCTGTAAGTAATCATACTTTGAACTCCACACATAGCCTGCTTCGTGGTAGCCTTGACAACTGGATTTGTTTTCACACTGTGAATCTTGCTAATGTTAGAAAATAATACTTTAACTTATATTTCCTCTTACTATGATTGAAACAGAGCATCACTCACTATGTTAAAGGACAACTGGATTTGTTTTTCTGAGAACTATAAATTTACATCTTTTGCCAATTTTTGCTACAGAGATTTACTAATTAAACAGCATTTTCTACATGAGTCCCAGTCACCCCTCTGCTTATTATTCATCTTTTAACTTTGTTTCTGATAACTCTTCTTGTGATACAGAAGTGATTAATATTCATATACAGAAAAGCTTTTTCTTTGTTTTCTGTTTCCATATTTTTGTTCTGGAATATTTTTTTTCAACAATCACAAGATCTTCCATCACACATATTCTTCTTACATTATGATTGTGTTAGTTTTCCAGGGCAACCATCACAAAGCATTGCAGACTGGGTGGATCAAATAACAAAAATGTATTTTCTTACTATTCTGGAGACTAGAAGTCTGACATCAAGCCGCTGGCAGGGTTGATTTCTTTTTGGCCTCACTTCTTGGCTTGTAGCGCCTTCACAGGGTCTTTTTTCTAGGTGTGTCCTTCCCTTCTGAACTGACCAATTATGTGCATTTGGGTTCACTAGTGACCTCATTTAACCTTAGTCACCTCTTCAATGGCCTTGTCTCCAAACAAGGCATGTTCTCTATTTCTATGAGTTAATGAATTTTGGAGGAATAAAATCTGGTCCATAACAGTGACTTGGGTAGGCCCCAACCATACTGGTTTAATATCAAAATTTCACTTTTTATTTGCTATTTTACTATTTGGTAGTAGTCTCCAACCTTGCTTTTTTATTTAGAGTTTTACTGTCCATTATTGTTTGTTTTTCTTATTGAACTCTAGAATCAATATATTTATTTCTTGTAGGGTAGACAATAAAACCTGTGGGAATCTTCATTATAATTATATTGACTTTTTTATTTTTTTATTTTTGACAGGCAGAGTGGACAGTGAGAGAGAGAGACAGAGAGAAAGGTCTTCCTTGGCCGTTGGTTCACCCTCCAATTGCCGCCGCGGCCGGCGCGCTGTGGCCGGCGCACCGTGCTGATCCAAAGCCAGGAGCCAGGTGCTTCTCCTGGTCTCCCATGGGGTGCAGGGCCCAAGGACCTGGGCCATCCTCCACTGCACTCCCTGGCCACAACAGAGAGCTGGCCTGGAAGAGGGGCAGCCGGGACAGAATCTGGCGCCCCGACTGGGACTAGAACCTGGTGTGCTGGCGCCACAAGGCAGAGGATTAGCCTATTGAGCCATGGTGCCAGCTATATTGACTTTCAAAATTTAACCTGTTGATATTTTACGCAGTGAGTCTTCTAATTAGTTCTTGTTCTTTTTGATGACTATATCTCTATTTTTAATTGCTATTCAACTGAAACATCTAATTGTGTGAATACAATTTCTACACAATGTTTTAAGTATTCTAGTTAACTAGTAATTGCATTTACTAAATAGGAAAACTTTAGTTTCCGGTTTTTTTGCATACCTGTCTTTACTCTTCCAGTTTATTTTTACTGGGTAATACTTGCATAAAATGTAAACTACGCAGTTTTGACAGTGACAGTTTTATCTTCTAACCATCTTTAACAAAAATGCTTCTTCTTTTATTTTCCTATTATTGTCTGATCCTGACTTTTAGACTTTTAGATATAGAAGGCTTATCTAAATTTATCTATTTACTGATACATCTCTTCCTCAAAATTTTGTTTGTTGTGAATCTCTATATTGTCAAAGTCCATAGTATACAGTTTCATTCTGTCAAATCTTCATCTCTTCCATTTTATTTATTTACTTTAAAAAGTTTATTTTTATTTAAAAAATCTTTTTAATGTATTTATAAAACACAATGACAGAGAAAGACAGGGTGAAAGACGCACACACACGCACACACACTCGCAGAGGAGTAAAAGACTGAGAGACAGGAGAGATCTTTCAATCTTCTATTCCCTCATTCACTCCCCAAAAGCTCCAAAAGGCAAAGGGCTGGGCCAGGCCAAAGCCAGTTGCCTGAAACTTCATCTATGTCTCTCATAAGGTGGCAGAGACCAAGTATTTGCACTTTCTCTTTTTCAATCTATGGTTTAAGATGTACAATGGTCACAGGCCTAGTCTTTTTCTGCTGTTAGAAAGGAATTAATCCTCTGGTGGACAGTGTGAATTTTATACTTTGGGTATCTTCAGGTTCAAACTATATGTCTTTTCCTTTTTATATCTCAAGGGAAAACTTGGGGGAACATGACAAAGATTTACTAGAAAGTTTGATGCTAGCTTTATTTTCTTTCTCATATATGTGACATAATTTCTTTTTGCCTAGGCTCTTTAGATGTTCAATAAACTTACAAAGAAATATCTCATTGTTCTGAGCACATAATGTTGTCTTGCAGTGTATGGAAGTGATATAGTTCTACTTAAGAGTCTGTTTTTTAGGACTGGCATTGTGGTGTAGCAGGTAAAGCCACTGCCAGTAGCACTGGATTCCCATATGGGTGTAAGTTCAAGTCCTGGATGCTCCACTTCCAATCCAGCTCCCTGTTAATGTGCTTGAGAAAGCAGTGGATGATGGCCAAAATGCTTGGGCCCCTGTACTCATGTGGGAGACACAGAAGAAGCTCCTGGCTCCTGGCTTCAGTTTGGCTCAGCCCTGGTCATTGTGATCATTGGGGAGTGAACCAGTGGATGGAAGATTCTCTCTCTCTCTCTCTCTTTCCCTCTGTAACTCTATCTTTCAGATAAATAAATCAATTTTTAAAAAAGAACGTGTCCTTTAATTATATTTACCTTTTTGTCCTATTGTTTTATTTTCTTTGTAGGTAATTACAATTATATATAGAATGATTCACCTTTTCTTATATTCTACGCTTACTGTTTTGTCTTTAGTGTCTACTTACTCTCCTTTTCTTTCAGTAGGTTAAACTTTTATTTCTGAAATTGTTTTTCTATTTAACTTTCATTTCTTTTTTGGATTCTCCCAGTTTCTTCATTCTCTTTGTCCAGTTGCATGTGTATCAACTGTTGAATATGCACTAGAGTCTGTACAACTTTTTCAGAGTTTGTGTGTTTCTGGTCTTCAATTACATTGACAATTGCTACACTTGAATATTCTTTTGTTGTTTGGTGATGGTGTTCATACTGTAATGTTGGGTTATAATTTTCTAATCCTTTGGGACATTTCTCTGGTGAATTTTTCTCTATTTATAACAATTTTGTAACTCTTTTTCTTATAACATTGCATGACTTTGGCCGGCGCCGTGGCTTAACAGGCTAATCCTCTGCCTTGTGGCGCCAGCACACCGGGTTCTAGTCCCAGTTGGGGTGCTGGATTCTATCCCGGTTGCCCCTCTTCCAGGCCAGCTCTCTGCTATGGCCCAGGAAGGCAGTGGAGGATGACCCAAGTGCTTGGGCCCTGCACCCGCATGGGAGACCAGGAGAAGCGCCTGGCTCCTGGCTTCAGATCAGCATGATGCGCCGGCCGCAGAGGCCATTGGAGGGTGAACCAACGGCAAAAAGGAAGACCTTTCTCTCTGTCTCTCTCTTACTATCTACTCTGCCTGTCAAAAACAAACAAACAAACAAAACATTGCATGACTGCATGACTTCTAAAATTTTTCTTAGAAATCTTTGTATGTAACAGAGATGGATTTTTCTGAATAAGCTATTAACAGATTATTCTTGTATATGTGAGATGGGAGGGTATGGAGGGAGACAGGGAAAGGACCAGTGTGGCAACCAAATTTATCATCCTGGTTCCTTGTCCATCTTTGTACATAGGATTCGGTAAATTATTTAAATTCTCTGGTCTTTGTATAATTGTCTTTACTTCATGGATCTGCTCTGAAAAGTGCTCCTTATATATGGATCATGCAGTATATGGAAATTCTCATTTTAGCTTTGCTCTGACCTGATTTGATGGTGCTTTAAAAGTTATAAAATGATTGGTTTCTACTGTAGCATACATGTAAACATAAAAAAGCAAGTAAATGTTGAAGTAATATATGAGTAGCCAAAGCCCTGCCTCAATAATTCTGTGTACTGTTTTTTTGGCATCAGCCTTATTGCCTTGGACAAAAAACAGATACCAGCTTTGGCCTACTCTGCAAGGAAACTCTTTGATATGGTTAATCATCTGGCTGAATGGAAACTTAACAGATGCTGGAAAAAGAATGGATGAATATCATCTCAAAAATAACAATCCTCATCAACACAAAAATATCATTGGCTTTAACTAGTAAAAGATTTTTTTGGCCATAGCATATTTAATGATCATGTATTGCAGCTTTGTAGGACAGCTGGTGAAAAGTATCAGTACACTTATCCTATGATTAAAATGCAAGTTTTTGACATATGTGAATCATTGTACCTGAATACTTTTAATAAAGAATCAAATTATCTCGTTAAAAGGGACAGGGTATCTTTAATACACTTTAATAATCAGCTGCACATGCTCAAGACTATTTTAGGAAATATCTTCCAATGTATGCTTTCAAAAATTTTGATGATATATGAAATTGAACTTGGCAGCTCAAAAGAGAGAAAGTGAGAGTCATAATTTATGTGCTATGGCTACTGTATTTCAGCAACTTGCTTAGGAAACAGCTATTTCATTTAAACAATTTTTTAAGGAGAAAAAGTTGAGAAATCTAAAAAAAAGCCCCTAAAATCCTTGTCATCTGTTAGAAATTGAAATATTTACAAGTGTTTATCCAAACATGAATGGATTTATTTTTGTCCTTTTGGAATTGAATCTAAAAGCTTGGTGAAAATGAACTTCCTCTTAAAAAATTTACAATTCTTCATTTTTCTTTTCATAGGAGCAGAAATGCTGAAACATCATTTTCTCTCAGAGTAGAGGATATGTGTTTCAGAGCCAAACTAAACTGAAGCCATCTGGGAACTTGCCATTCTTCACCTTCCAATTCACTTGCTGAGTGGAGGCGATGATCCTTAGCTCTTATTGTTTTAGTCCTCAAGTTCATCTCAACAACTTTGAATGAATGCCATTCCTTTTTCCAGGTGATTTTTATCTGACTTTATTAAATTTGTTTCCTATATATCTTTCACTTTATCCAACAGCAATGTAACATGCTGCAAGTTCTTAACAATCTTTTTTATTAATCTACATTCCTAATACTGTGCAAATATAAATTAATAGTTGTCCCAGAATTCAATAGACAGTGATAACCTATAAGACTTAAGAGATTTTAGCTTCTAAGTCTTATAAAAAGCATTTTTAAAATTCCTATTGTCTGTAGCTTAAAGTACACTACACATTATTGTTAAAATCTCCTGTGCCCTCCCTTTATTTGAGATGTTCCATTTGCTGATTCACTCTCTAAATGGCGACAATGGCCAGGGCTGGGCCATGCCAAAGGCACGAGCCAGCAGCTTCATCCAAATCTCTTATGTGGGTCACAGGGGCCCAAGTACAAGGGCCATCTTCTACTGCTTTCCCAGGTGCATTAGCAGGGAGCTGGATCTGGAGCAGAGCAGCTGGGGCTCACTGGTGCTCGTAAGGAAGGCAAACACAGCAAGCAGAAGCCTAACCCACTGCACTACCATGCTAGCCCTTCAAGAAATTTTTTATTTCATTGCTAATGTCTTCAATGATCCAGTGTTCATTCAAGAACACGTTATTGAATTTCCATGGATTTGCAAGTGGGGTTCTGTTGCTCTTGTTGTTGATTTATAATTTTATTCTTTTGTGTTCTGAGACGATATGTAGTATTATCTCAATTTTTAAGTAATTACTGAGATTTGATATGTGGCCTAGCCTATACTTTTGAAGAACAATGGGTTTTGTATTTGATATTTGTTGAATTTTTCATTTGGTAGAGGGTTAGGTTGATGATTGTGAAGTAAACTGAAGGTATGCCACTGTGAAAATTGAAAGGAGGAGTGGGAATGAGGGAGGAAGGGAAGGGGGGAGTAGGAAGTATCATTATGCTCTTAAAATTGTATATATGAAATACATGAAATTTGTTCTCTTTATATAAGTTTAAAAATTAAAAAAAATATTATGAGATTTTGTTTGTCACCATATATATATATATGCTCCATGTGCTGATGAAAAGAACATATATTCTGTAGCTGTTGAGTAAAATGTTTTATAAATGTCTGCTTGGTCTATTTGCTCTACAGTATGTCTCAGCTCTGGTGTATCTTTGTTGATTTTCTATCTAGGTGGTCTGTCTGATGTTAGTGAGTGTTGAAATCCCCCTCTATTATTGTATTAAATCTATTTCTGTCAATAGATCTAATAATATTTGCTTTATACAATATATAGTATATATTTGGGTAGTCCTATGTTGTGTGTATCTATTTATATTCATTATATCTCCTTGCTGAACTTATCCTCTTTTCAATATATATTGTCCCTCTTTGTCTTTTTAAAGTTTTTAAATTTAAATTTTCTTATATGATATAAGTATATTACTCCTGCTTGTTTGTGGTCTCCACTCACATAGTGTATCTTTTTGAAACCTGTCATTTTCTTTTTCTTTTTTTTTTTTTTGACAGGCAGAGTTAGTGAGAGAGAGAGAGAGACAGAGAGAGTTATAGACAGTGAGAGGAAACCCTTCATATTCAATCTGTATGCATCTTTTTTAAAAAAAATATTTATTTATGTATTTGAAAGTCAGAGTTACACAGAGAGAGGAGGGACAGAGAGAGAGAGGTCTTCCATCTGATGGTTCACTCCCCAATTGACTGCAATGGCTGGAGCTGTGCCGATCTGAAGCCAGGAGTTAGAAGCTTCTTCTGGGTCTCCCACATGGGTGCAGGGGCCCAAGGACTTGGGCCATTTTCTACTGCTTTCCCAGGCCTTAGCAGAGAGCCGGAATTGAAGAGGAGCAGCAGGGTTTCAAATTGGCACCTATTTGGGATGCTGGCACTGCAAGCAGCGGCTTTACCCGCTGGCCGCAATCTGTATGTATCTTTACAGGTAAAGTGAGTTTCTTTTGGCAAAATATAATTGAGTCTTGATTTTTTTATTCATGTGTCTACTGTGTATCTTTTAACTGGGAAATTTAGTCCATTTACATGTAAGGTTAGTATTGACAAAGTAGAACTAACTCCTGTCATTTTGTTGATTCTTACAGATTTATAGATCCTCTGCTCCTTTCTGACTCTCATTGTTTATCTTCATGTTTGGTAGGTTTTTGTCATGGTAAATGTGGGTTCTCTTCTACATTTCTTTTGGCATTGTGCTTTGTTTGGTGATGATGTGTTTTCATGGTGATTGGTATGATCCTTTTACTTTCAATGTAGGACTCCTTCCAGAATATCTTATAGGGCTTGTCTGCTGTTGATGGAATTCCCTATTTTGGCTTTTCTGGGAAGTATCTTATATCCCTTTCAATTCTAAAGGATAGCTTTACTGGATGTAGTATTCTTTTTTGAAATTTTTTTTCCATTTCATGATCTTCAATAAATCATTCCATTGTTTTCTGATTTGAAAGTTTCTACTGAGAAGTCTGCTGTTAGTTTACTGAGTTTTCATTTGCATTTTTTCTCTCAGTGTTTTTAGGATTCTTTGTTTGTCCAATTTGACTATAACATGCCTTGTAGCAGATCTTTTTTGGTTGAGTCTGGCCAGGGTCATTTGAGATTGTATCTGGGTGTTCTGTATCTGGATGTCCGTATCTCTGAAGATTTGGTAGGTTTTCAACTATTGTTCCATTCAATAGAATCTCAATGTCTTTTTCCTTTTTCTTCTTTTTTAGATACTCATAATATGCATATTTGTTTGGTTAATGGTATCCCATATACCGCATAGGTTTCCTTTATTCTTTGAAATTATTTTTGTCTGACTGGATTATTTTGAAAGTCGTGTCCTCAAAATCAGAAAAATAGTTCTCCCACTTGATCTATTCTATTGTTGAAACACTCAAATATATTTTTTTATTTACTGATTAAAGTTTTTAGCTCCACCAATTTGGATAGATTCTTTTAAATAATTTATATCTGTTGAATCTTTCACTCATATCATGCATTAATTTTCTCATTTTTTTAAATTGTCCACCTACATTCTTTTGCAATTCGTTGAATTTCCATAGGAATACTATTTTGAATATTTTTTCAGACACTTCATTTATTCCCTTTAAATCAAGACCCATTTCTGAAGAACTACTGTGTTCTTTTGCAAGCATGATGCTCCCTTGCTTCTTTGTTTCCAGTGTCCCCACACTGATGTCCATGCATCTGGTGTTAACAGATCCTTATTCCATGAATAGTTTTCACCAAAAAGGACTTTAGATGGAATATGGAGAGTTAGTTTGGTAGTTGCTTTGGCTTTGGTTCTAGGTGAGTCAAATACTCAGTATTGTATCCTTTGAGTGAGTTCTTCAGGTTGATTGAATGTCAGCATTGCCTGTGAGTGGCATGGTTGTCTAGTTGGTAGACTTTAAAGTGGATGTGGGTTTCCAAAAGTGTGTGTTTTCTGGTCTCAGGAAGTTAGTGTCAATAATACAAGCATTTGTGATGGCTGTAGTTTTGTTTCTTGTGCTATGGGATACAGAGGGTGCTTTCCCCTGTTTCATCAGGCAACTATGAGTGATACTGGGGTTTGTGGCACCAATAACTGTGGCTCTGGAACTGTTGATTGTATTTAGGACCTTCTCCAGGCTCTACTGGTTGCATATGGGTAGTGCTGGGGCAGATAACAGCAAAAGTACTTGTCTCAACACCTTAGGATGTGAAAGTGGCCTTGCCCAGATCTCAAGGAGTGAATGCAAACTGTGCTAGGGATTGTGCACTGGCAAGTATCAGCAGGGTGGATTCAAGTGATTCTGAGGAATATAGTACTAATAATCACAGTTCTGGACTGCAGGACAGGAAGTGTATCTCACTTAAATGCCATGAGTAAAGCATAGGTTATGCTCAGGATTGTGCACTGTCAGTCATGAGCCTACAACAGTGTAATGGAGATGGAGCCTTTCTCAGACACCACAGGGCAAGCACAGAAATGTCCTTAACCTATGGAGCCAAAAATGACAGTTGCCCAGTGGCAAGATACAGTGGAGATCTTCTTGGCTCCCTGGTTTACTTTCAGGATATAATGGGGATTGTGCACCATTAGGCAAAGTTCTGGCACAGTAGAATGCAGATAGGATCTTGCCCAGATCCCATTAGGTGAACATAAATGACTCTTTACACTATAGCTTCAGTGGTCACAATCCTGGCGCTGCAGGACTCAGAGAGTAGCTTACTCTTGTGCCGCAAGTTGATTACAAGTTATCTGAAAATTTTGCACTAGTAGGTGCAAGCCTACATCACTGGGATGTAGATACGGCCTTCTTCTGGCTCCAGGGGAAAACACAAGTGTTGCTGAGACTTACAGAGGAGTGAGACTGAAAACACGGTCATTCCTTTGTTGTCCAGTTTCTCCTCTGTAGTGGAGGCGAGTGCAGGGCCTCTATTTAGCCATCTTAGATCTCCTTGCTGAGCACTGCTCTACGTGCTTTATGCGAAATGTCTTATTCAATATTTGTAATGTATTTGGTGCTTTTAGTTGGAAGATACAATAATCTTTGTCCTACAATATGAGAAAAATGTGGTCTAGAAAACTTAAGTAACTTCTTTAAATGATCCCAGCAAGTTAGTGATAGATCTGTGATTCAGATTGCTCACTCTTAATCATTCTTCTATTCCAACTGAAGAGATTTATTATTATCTATTTTTTAAAATTAAGTAGATAGAAAAAAAATAAAAAAATAAAAATAAAATAAAATTAAGTAGATAGAGAGAGGAAGAAAGAAAGAAGGATGGATGGATAGAGTTCTCGTTTGCTGGTTTACTTTCCAAATGCCCATGATGGACTGGGCTGAGTTGGAGCCTGAATGCAATCCAGCTTGTCCGTGTGGGCAGGAACCCAACTACTCAAACCATTGCCTGCTGCCTCTAGGGTCTGCATCCGTAAGAAGATTGTGTCAGTAGCTGGAGATAGGTATCTAACTGCAGTCACTGCAATATGGATGTGGGAAATTTAACTTGCATCTTAAGTGTCAATCCAAATATTCTCCCAAATTGAATATATTTAACATAAAATAAAGTCAATTTTCACTTTCGCTACAAGTTGAAGTAATCTGGATATACGTTTATTGTTATGTTTTCACCATTTTAGATCAAGTAAGAGGAATACAAAACTTAACTTTCATTCAGTGTATTAAAATGCTTCTACACGCAATCATTATACTTTAAAAAAAAGTATAACACTGCACTGTTTTTAAACATATTTAGTTATTCAAAAATCAGTGATAGACAGAAAGAGGAAGAACTTTCATCTGCTGGTTCACTCCTCAAATAACTACAATAGCTAGGACTTGTCAAGGGCAAGGGAAGAGCCAAGAACTCTGTCTGGGTTGCCATTATGGGTGGTAGTGATCCAAGTATTTGGCCCCAATTCTCTACTTTTCTATGTACATTAGCAGGAGACTGGATTGGAAGTGGAGTAACCAGGATCTGAACCTGCACTCCAGTGTAGGATGCTGGTGTCTCAAAGCAGTGGCTTAACCTACTGTGCCACAGTGCTGGCCCTGAAACACCGCACTATTAATTTATGGTAACAAGTAATCAGTTTTCTTGAATATTTCATGTCTCTTTTACCACTGTGCACACAAATATATACGAATAACTAACTTTGTGATGGGGCTCAAATGATCAAGATTTCCTGATTGTCTGGCATGCTAGAGGATAATATACTATTTTCTTTACACTAAATGATTTTTACTTTTTAAAAAACATAACCTTAGTGATCTTAAACTATTCAAAAACATTTTATGATTCTAATTCTGTTAATGGAGTTGATGTGCATTGCACATGATTCAAAACTGAAATTGCTTCAACCATTGCCTCCTCCTTCAGATCCAATCAATAGCCGAGACATATGAACTATACGTCCCTACAGTCACATAAGTCTTGGTGTCTTCCTACATTTTCCAACTTTCTTTATTGTAAATTACCTTTTCATTATGTCCTTTTCAACTGCTGAGAGAACTTCCTACTTAGAGTCTTGCTCTTCAATTTGATTTCAGTTCAATTCATTCTTTACACTGTTTCTAGATAAATATTCGCTGAAGCACAATCATAGTCATGTGACTCCTACCTTCAAAATCAGTCTGAGCCTCTATCTTGCCTGTACTGAATGGTATTCCTGTCTCTTGAGTCTGACTTTGATGTGTTGGTGACAGTTCACACCAGCTTCCAAAAGAGGATGTTCAGTTTGTTAAATTTTCAGAGATTTTAGTCAGTTGTTAAATCAAGTCATTTCCAAAAATTAAATTATGTAAACATAATCAAATAATTTTATTTTTAAAAGAGATTTATTTATTTATCTGAAAGTCAGAGTTACACAGAGAGAGGAGAGGCAGAGAGAGAAAGGATGGCCGGAGCTGCGCTGATCAGAAGACAGGAGCCAGGAGCTTCTTCTGAGTCTCCCACGAGAGTGCAGGAGCCCAAGGACGTGGGCTATCTTCTACTGCTTTCCCAGGCCATAGCAGAGAGCTGGATCAGAAGAGTAGCAGCCAGGTCTCAAACTGGGGCCCATATGGGATGCTGGCATTGCAGGCGGCAGCTTTACCCACTATGCCATAGCACCATCCCCATCAAATAATTTTCTTATATAGATAAAATTCAAAACTACTTTCTTTTAAATTATGCTATTATATTGTGTCACATTCTTAGAAAAAATAGGAACTTATTTCTCACAGTTCTGGAAGTCCAAGGCCAGGGTGCAAACATGGTTAGGTTCTGGCAAAGACCCTCTTCTGGTTCCAGGTTACTGTCTTCTTGCTGTCTTCTCATTGGTGGAAATAGAACAGAAATAAGAACAGAAATCCCCTTCACCAGGGCTCTGTGTAATCACCTCCCAAAAGCCCCACCTCTTAATACCATCACACTGGGGATTCTGATTTCAATATATGCATTTTGGGGGGAGTACAACTTTCAGTTTGTAACACGCCTCTAGATTTATGCAGGTTTCTTGAAGAAATGAATTTTTTCCTCTTCATCTTTCCAAGGCATAGAGGATTTCCAAAGCACTCAAGACATAGCCTCAGATTCAGATGCTCAATAGAACATTTCTTAGATGAATGAATTTCTCATGTCTCTGCATTCCCTACAGAGCTAGATGGTGCTGAACACATTGTAGTCATTCAATAAATAGCCGTTGATTGATTTGTAAGTGAAACAAAAACTAAAAATAGTTGAAAATTGTATTTTAGTGAAATACAATAAAATTATCTGGTTTCTAAGACTTTTAATGCTTTCAACTGTTGTTTCATCTATCACTGCTGACTTTTGTGCAATGTCATGAGGCTGTTGTCTGCTCAAAGTTATAATTCTGAAGAATCCTCAAGCCCCCTAGCAATGCCAGAATCTAGGAAATCTGCAGTCATTTATGATTAATGAGTCTCTGTGTTTTGTGAGGCATTATTAAAAACAGAAGCCAATGACTTCACTGGTTCTGACAATAACTTTGAACACAGGGTCAGTCCTTCAATGTTAACATTTCTTTGTAAGATTAAAAGAAAGTAAAAACAATCTCATCGGGAGCTTCACCCAGATGTGACAAAATAGGAGACACAAGTTTTCAATCTGTTTCTACCAATGAAACGTCACCTCATTTCACAGAATATTGATGATGAGCAAATGTTACTGAAGGGTAAATCTAGTCATCAGAAAAACATAGAGTTCAGGACTCTATCAAACATCACATAGTCAATTCATAGAAGATGTTAACCAAGAGGCTTAAGAGTGGTTTAGGAACTGACTCATAGCAGATGCACTTTACTATTTGCATTTCCCTCCAGATGAATAATTGGAAAGAGAGTTATCAAGTTTTTTTTTTTTTAAAAATCAAAGTATTCAAAGTTCTATAAAAATGTAAGCAAGTACTGCCTGTTTCCTGAAAACAAAAGTTGTATAATATAAGGGCATTTTTATTCAATTACACAAATATAATAATCATGTGCTCCAAAAATTTTAAAAAATAAGAAAAGTATGGTAATTTGTTTCTGACTGGAAATTTCAGATTAAAGAGCACACATAGCTCTCCCTTTATATAAGAAGATAAATATCTATAAATGAATACTTTATATGTAATAATATGATTTTTAAATTGTTTATTACTATAAAGAGAACAGAACTCAGTATTTCACAAATGCAGTTCTAAGAAGATACTCCTACCTCATATTTCACCTCTTCCCTCCCTCCCTTCCTCCGTCAAACCTCCTTCCTTCTTTTTGCTTTTTTCCTTTAATTTTTGCAATAACATAATTTCAATTTACTTTATACTCACAGACTTAATGCACCACTAGCCATAATGTTCAACAAGTAAAAAGTAGAAAGACTACTGTTCCACAGGAATATAAACAAGGGTCAAAAACAATTTGATTTAAATTATTGACAATTCTAAAAGGAATGCTTGTTTTATTAAGAAATTAATTCAAGCATGTCAACTCTGCTTACTGGCAAAACTTTGTGATCTATATGCAATAAAAACATGTTATACATAAAAACTGGTACAGTTTTCAAGCACCACATGGCACTGAATCCCATCTTTACCACCATGTTAAAAGCGTCCTCCTAATTGTCAAGCAATGTGGTGATGATATTCAGAGTAGCTACACAACTATATTACGTTTTCTATGTTAAAGGCACCTCATGGATGCTTTAAGCTTGACCTTGGATTTGTATGAAAAATTGAGTGGAAGGCCAATAGTTGAGTTGTGGTTTCTCTCCGTTTAATATAATTTCCCAGCAGTCTGGCAAGGAAAGGAAAAAAAGAAAAAAAACCCTGCTTGATAGGAATTGTCACTTTCTAGTCCTCCAGTGAAGCAGCACTTAAAAAGGATTTAGCAGGAGCCAGCGTTCAGCCGATCCTTCTTCCTGAAAACGTGATGATGTGAGGATAGACAGGCCTAAAGGAAGAAATAATCCAGGATGTTTCTTGCTCACTTTATTACTAAAAGTTACTTATAATTTTTTAAGGGCCCACTTACACTCGTTGCTTCAAAGCAGTAAGAGGACGCATCAGAGCTATACAGTTAAATTAAACAGTCCTCGGCAGTAAGAATGAAGATCCTATCTCGTCATGGTTTTAGTTGTTACAGTAACCTCAATTTAGGTTAACCAAACAAAAGATATTTGAAAAATAGCACCCCTTCATGATTTGGTACCTTAAACCTCCTTTTCTATTTCACTAAACAGGACCCGTGAATTAGGAGGTGTTGTACACAAGTGCTGAAATAAAACCCTTTGCTGTTAATGTCACAGAGGAAGTGAGTTATAGGTTTTGTAATAAGATACTTTCCTCCCTAAGTACTTAGAGTTATGGTGTTGTTCTCTACCACTGGAAAAGTGGTTTTCATTGCCTGGCTTTTGGAGATTTCAGTTGTTTCTTTTAATTATTTAACTCATCGCTTCCATACCTTCAATGTTTGCCCAGTCATTTTCAAAATATTGTCCTGTGCAAATAGTTCCAAATGCTCTAAGTGTGGATTCCTAAAAATGTTGGTTCAGTTCCAAGAATTGGAAAATACAAATGATTGACTCAAAAGATTTTTGCTAATATTCTCCCTATATATTTTGTAGGTCAAAACAAACTGGAAGAAAATGAGTAGAAACATGCAATACTTTGATATAGTTTTAAAAATCCTCCTAGACACATAAAGGGAATCAGCAACAGAGGAATACCTCTCCTCCCTGCCCCATGAAGAAATTATGTTTTCAAAAACAAGGTTTCAGCACACTTATAGGTTCCAGTCATTTACCACTCCCCACAAGTATTTACTGGGTACCAACCATGTTGAAGCATTATGCAAGATTCTGAGGATGCTGTGATAAAGGTCATTCTCCTTGACTTTAGAGTCTAGAGATATAAAAATGACAGTGAGTTAAACAATAACAGGAGGGGGACATCAGTTGCAGGAGTTAAAATGCCTACAGCCCTTATCAATGTGCCTGGGTTGGAGCTGTGGCTGCTCTTCTGGCTCAGCTTCCTGCCAGTGCGCACTCTAGGGGACAGCAAGTGATGACTTAGGTACTTGGGTGGCTGCCACCCATATGGAACACATGAACTGAGCTCCTGGCCTCCAGCTCTGGCCTGGACCTATGTGATCTGTTGCTGGCATTTAGCGAGCAAATTGATCTCTGAAAGAACTTTAGTCTGTCTGTCTCTGTCCCTCTGCCTTTCAAATGAAGTGAAAATTAATAACTATATTCTTTAAAATTAAACATTTAGGAATTGGAAGCTCTCAGCTTGGAAGTGACTTCTGAGCTTCATTCTAAATGACAAGACACAAATTCTGTGAATTTACATAAGGTAATTCTATGTAGGAGATGAG
The DNA here is from genome assembly GCF_033115175.1 of Lepus europaeus. Lineage (NCBI taxonomy): Eukaryota > Metazoa > Chordata > Mammalia > Lagomorpha > Leporidae > Lepus > Lepus europaeus. The sequence goes on along the minus strand of NC_084836.1, from coordinate 35,317,508 downwards.
AGGCCCTGAAGGAATCAGCTTGGAGTGTCCAAAGGACTGAAATAGAGTTGGTTGGGCCTGGCCACAGACTGGTGGGAGGGGCTAGAAGAGGGGTGAGAAGATCAGAGGAAAGCACAGGTCAGGTAACACACTCTCGTAGACCAGAGCAAGGAGTTCACATGTCCTTTAGCAGCAAGGGAAAGCCATTTGAAGATACAACAGAGAGTTATATGACCTGATTGTTTTTTTTTTTTTTTTTTTTTTTAAGATATTTCCTAGGGTAGGGGCTGGGAAGCAATGTCGTGCAGAGTATTAATCCTCCATTTGGTAAGTTCGCATCTGATAACTCCCACTTTCACTTCCTATTTAGCTTCCAATGAATGTGCCTGGAAGGCAATAGTTGATGGTGTATGTGCTTGGATCCCTGCGACCCTGTGGGAAACCCAGGTGGGGTTCTTGGCTCCTGGCTTCATCCTGGCCCACTATCAGCTGTTGTGGAAATTTAGAAAGTGAAGCTCTGTGGCGCAGTGGCTTATATGGGCACTGGTTCAAGTCCCGGATGCTCCTCTTCTGATCCAGCTCTCTGCTAGGGCCTGGGAAAGCAGTAGAGGATGGCCCAAGTGCTTGGGCCCCTGTACCCGCATGGGAGACCTGGAAGAAGCTCCTGGCTCCTGGCTTTGGATCAGCTTTGCTTTGGCCATTGCGGCCATTTGGGGAGTGAACCAGTGGAATGGAAGACCTCTCTCTGGCTGTACCTCTCTCTGTAACTCTGTCTTCAAATAAATAAAATAATAATTATTTTTTTTAAAAAAAAGAAAGTGAACCAGTGGATGAAAGATGTCACGCTATTTTTTTCCTCCCTCTTTGTCTATCATTTGGCCCTTAAAATAAATAACAAGTTTTAAATAAAGATACATTTGTTTTCCATGAAGAAAATAGAATTGAAGGAGTAGTAGTTGATGCAGGTTTCCAGTCATTTTGTTGTTGCTGTAAGGTAGATTGTGTAGACAATACTAAGTGGAAAAAGGATTTGTGGATTTAATGTAATTCTGACAATTTTCTCAATTTTTTTCTTCATGTAGCATCTCTGGTTCACTCCTCAAATGTCTGCAACAGCTGGGACCAGCCAAGCCAAAGCCAGGAACCTGAACTTAATCAGGGTCTGCCACGTGGGTGGCAGACGCATAAGCACTTGAGTCACAACCTGTTGTCTTCCAGGATACACATTAGCAGGAAGCTGGATTGGAAGGAATTTAAACCAGGTATTTTGATAAGGTATATGGGCATCCCAAGCAGCATTCCAACCTCTGAGCCAAGGGCCAGTCCCAAACAAAGGGTTTTTAACCAAAAAAAGCTCCTGTCTGTTTCCCTATACTAAACTGTCATTTCAGTTCTATTACTTTTGGAAAATTAAGGTGGATCTTGGCAGACCTAAGTGTCAAAAAGAAGAATGATCCCAGATATGCAAGTGTAGAAAGGCATATCAATAGGTAAAAGTTTTTGATTTCAAAAAGACCTAAATCTTCACTCTTAGAAAATGTGTAATAGAACATGGATATGAAACATCAGAACATCATCACAAGGGGCCAGGAAAGACGGAAATAGAGTGATGATTAATAACATATTGTTGTATTCCTGTTCTATGCACAATGAATACTAATGCTAATAACATATGGCTGTGTTAGCACCTTTTCAAACAATAAAAATCTACAGATTGCATTTAGTTTGTGAACACAGTGTGATGACATAGAGCTTCCTTGGTCATCCTTATCTGGAGTGGATGGGACAAGAGGCTGATCTTGTTTTCCAGTTTCTCCCTTTCACCACCCTATTTCTCAGTAGTGGTGTAAGATTTTTAAAAAGCATAAGGAAAGGTGAAGTACATAAGTTACCCAGAGAGACTGATTTCAGAAAAATTTCTTCCTGTAAGAGCTCTTGAAAAAACACTGCAAGCTGCTCTGGTTATACTGCACCAGGACTCTCAGGCTAGGGGAGTAGATTACAGTCCTTGACTTTCCTCAAGCCTGCTTAGATGCTGACTGCAATCCTAACCCACTGAGGTGACCGGAGATTGCTTCTGAATCAATAACTGCAACTCAGTTTTCTTACATGTTGCGTAAAATTCAGGAGCTACGTTTTTCTACCAGTGTAAAGCTGGATTCAACACTAATGCTGAGAAATAGGGGTTGGTTATTCTGCTGTCATTGTTACAGTTTTTCATAGTCTGTGCTGACTCAACTAAATTTAATAGTACAAGTTTAACGTTGCATTGTAACCACTTTGCATTACAAAATTGTATTTATTTAATATATACATTGATTTACAATTATTTAGCTATAACAGGATTTTAGAAGAGATATAAAATAATACTGGATCTTTTAAAACAATAACTTCAAAGAATGTACTTCAAAAGAAAAACTTACCTACATTTCCATATAAAAATGGAATATTGTTAGCCAACTGATAGATTCCCAGGATAAAAAGGGATGTTGGCATTAGGAAATGGTAATGTAATAAACTTTTTATTTTTATTAATATAAAGAGAACAGATTTCATGTAGTTCATAGATATGATTCTAAGAACATAATGAAACATTTACCTTTATTTCTTAGTTTTGTGCATAATTTAGAAATAATCTTGGATTAAAATTCAGTTCAATAATTCTTTCAAATTAATATTTTATTTATTTTTAGAGATAATGTACTTTTAACTTACATTATAGTCAAAAGATTGATGCCCCACTAAATAAAGGCGTCAACAAATAAAAACTTTGGTAAAAATATAGGCAAAGGCTATCAATAATAATCAAATGAAAAGATGTTAAGCTTCACTCATATAAATTTCATTTTTACTTTTTAAGGATTTATTTATTTATTTGAAAGTCAGAGTTACAGAGAGAGGGAGAGACAGAAAGAGATCTCCCATCCACTGGTTCACTCTCCAGGTGGCTGCAATGGTCAGGGCTGGCCCAGGCTGAAACCAGGTCCCAGGAGCTTCATCCAGGTCTCCCAGATGGGTGGCAGGAACCCAGACACTTGGACCATCTCTGAGGCTTTCTCAAGTGCACAGGCAGAGAACTGGTCAGAAGTAGATCAGCAGGGATACAAACCGGTGCCCACATGGGACGCCACCATTGCAGGTAGCAGCTTTACTCACTATGCCACAACACCAGTCCTTAAAGTAAATTTTAAAACAGTCACAAGTAATATTATTTAGAGTGAAAGACATCTCTCTTTTGATAATAAGAGTACAGATTCTCAATAGAGATTGACTTTTGTGCCAAAGAAAATATTTGTTAATGTCTAGAGACATTTTGGTTGTTACAACTTGGAGAGAAGCACTATGGGAATCCAGTGGGCAGATGACAAGGATGCTACTAAACATCTTCCATTGCACAGAAAAATTTCTTTTCTAAGTGTCAGTAGTGCCAAGTATGAGAAACCCTGAAGTGTACAGTATTAAAGAAACTTAATACCAGAGAGTGAAAGAAACATAATCAGAGTATGAGGGGCTGTTTCTACTTAGCTAAACTCTGTGTAGTGCATCTTATAGGAACCCAGGAAATATTCATTGAATAAATACATTCAAGCAAATTACAGACAATTGTTACCTGCATACTTACTCGATTTTATTCAGGAAAAAGACACAGGTAATTATTCTTTTCTAGACCAAAAGCAAGTTAGCAATCTTCGCTGTAGGGCAACAGTCTATTGAATACTTGGGAAGTATTTTTAAGATTATTTTTATGGTATACTTATTAAAGCAGATGAGGCTCTCAAATGTGTATGAAGGCAGATGAGGCATTCAAATATGCTTCAACTCCTAGTATAAGAGAAATATTAAGATGAGTTTGGTAATACATAGATGTAGCCATTTTATTATACTGTGAAATTACTACTCATTCTTATGGAACAATAAAATTTGTGGAAAGGACCTTTTTACAATTTTTAGCCATAAATGATAGAATTTTTATGTACCCCAGGCAGTAGTATTACTTATAAATTTATACCATACACCACTTTAATGTAAACTTTTTCTTTCTTTCTTTTTTTTTTTCCAGGGGACCGATCAGAGTCAAACCATATGCTGCGGCTTTCGCCCTATGGAACTCTCAAATACACTGCAAGAATAATTATACCTACTTAATGGAGTTATAGAAGAGAATGTGGTGCTGGATGCTAAGACATATATAATCTAATGAAAACCCTCTGTAAACTCTCTAAAGGCTTATGCTATGAGTTTTGCAGTTTTGTGGGTTTTCTCTTATTAAGAGACTAAATAGCCATTGACGTCTCTAAACGAATAGAGGGATTCTAAGGACCCAAATGCTTTCCTGCTCAGGGGATTCCAACTTAAGTATATACTAAAGAGTTCTGGTTATCTGTGAAACCCATTCTTAGAGAGAGACAAGAAGAGGAGAGAAAGGGAGAGAAGTGGAGGTGAGGAGGGAGGAAGAGAGAAGGAAAGCACTTTTATTGTATTTGGCAAAAATATATCATGTCCAATTTTTCTCTATTTGAAAACTAAAGCATGAACCTAGACCCTCATCACTTCCCCTTGGTCACATGATTGTGGCAACATAAATGTCTTTCTGCTTACATCATTTTCCTATTCAGCCCATCCTTCAGAGCTTGCCTGCTTTTAAATGTTTAAAAATTTTAAAAAGATTTCTTTATTTATTTGATACAAAGATTAATAGAGAAGGGAGAAAGAGAACTTTATCCACTGGTTCACTCTCCACACCGCCTCTAGAGCTGAGACTGGCTCAGGCTGAAACCAGGGAGCCCTGAGGCCCTTCTGGGTCTTCCACTTGGGTGGCAGAGGTCCAGGTACGTGGGCCATCTTCCCCTTCTTTCCCAGGCTCATTAGTCGGGACCTGGATAGCAAGCAGAGCTTCAGAACTTGAACCAGCGGTCAGATATGGGATGGCGGTGTTGCCGGTGGCAACTTATCTCACTGCGCCACAATGCCAGCCTTGTCTGTTTTTTTGTTTTCAGAAGCACGTATCTGGAAACCTAGCTTCAAAGTGTTTGACCCTCCTAACAGGAAGGAATAATTCTTATAAAATTTGAACTTACCTTTCTTTCCAATGACAACCCCACTATTTACACCCTATCTACACAGACCTTTCTCTGTCGCTAAAACTGTCATGATCTGTTATGCTTTTATGCCTTTGGTTTTTCTTTTCTGCCTGGATAATGTCAAACTATCTTTCAGATGCCAAATACTTAATTTTCCCCTAATCTTCTGACTTCATTTCCCTATGTTCCTAAAAGAGTTGCTACATACATATATTGAAGAATTTACCATACCATATTACAATTATTTGTTTGACTATTTCCTCATGGACTGCCCTCTCTGCAAAAGAAGCAGACATATTGGGGTTGGCGCTGTGGTGTAGTCGGTGAACCTGATGCCTGTGGTGCTGGGATCCCCAGTGGGTGCCAGTTCAAGTCTCACCTGCTCCACCTCTGATCCAGCTCCCTGCTAATGCTCCTGGGAGGGCAGCGGAAGATGGCCCAAGTCCTTGGGACCCGGCACCCACGTGGGAGACCTGGAGGAGGCTGCTGGCTCCTGGCTTCAGATCAGCCCAGTTCTTGTTGTTGCAACTGTTTGGGAAGTGAACAAGAGGATGGAAGATTCTCTCTCTCTCTCTCCCTCTCTCTCTCTCTCTCTTCCTCTCTAACTTTGCCTTTCAAAAAATAAGAATTTTTTTTTAAAAAAGAGAAGGTGACATATTATTTATTTTTGTATTTCTCTTTCTTATTCATGGTGAGTAGTTATTTTATGAGCGCTATCTACATATTAGGATATCTAAAATTAAATAGATAATCAGATAAAGTAAATTGAATCAGAGATGTGGAAGAGCTGAAACTCCAAACAATGCTGGTAGGAATACAACCACTTTGGAGAATTGTTCAGCAGTTTCTTCTATATGTAAGCAAACACTTAGACATGGCCTTCCCATTCAACCTTGTTGTTACCCAAGGGAAAATACAGCATATGTTTGTACAAAAACTGGTATATAAATGCTCATAGACATTTTATTTTAATAGCCCAAACTGCATACAACCCAAATTCGCAGCAATAGGTGACTGGTATAATCAGTAGCATGGTCCCATATGTAATATTATTTATAGTACTACAACAACAGGGTGAATTTTTGAGAAATGCAATGAGGTGAATTAATCTGAAAACAATTACGCTGAGTAAGAGAAGTCAAACTAAAACAAGTATATGCTGTATAGTTCAATTTTTGTAACGCTCTAAAAAATGCATGATCTCTATAGTGACAGCAAGCAAAATAGTTGTTGTTGGGGTGAGGCTCAGGTAAAAACAGGAGGAATGGGGCATGAAGGAAGGATTTAAAGAGTGGCCTGAGGACACTGATGTGGTATTCACATATATTCATATGTGAATATTCTATATTCACAATATAGATTTTGGTGGTGGTTTCACGGATATAAACTTAGGTCAAAACTTATCAAATTGCATATTATAACTACGTACAATTTTCCTGTGTCATTTTTACTTCAATAAAGCTTTTCTTTTTAAAAAAAAAAAGCTGGTGGAATCACAATGAGATGATATTTCCCAAGTAATTTTGCAAGGTATATGCTACAGGTTTTCTTAGGGTATAACAGATAAATCTATATATTATTGACATAATTTTATAATATATTTTCCTTCTTCAAAATTAACAGAATTATTGATCTGGAATACTATAAAGTCAGAAACTACACTACCCCATTAATAAAATTTCTTGGGGCAGGCAGTTAGCCTAGTGGTGAAGACACCATTTAAGTTACCCACGTCTCATCTCAGAGTGCCTGGGTTTCAGTCCTGGCTACACTTTTTGATTTCAGCTTCTTGGCTAATGGATGCCCTAGGAGGCAGCTGGAGATGACTGCAGTACTTGGATTCCTGCCACCCATCTGGGAGAACTGGATTGAGTTCTGGGCTTCCAGCCTCATCCTTGCCCAGTCCCAGCTACTGAAGACATTTGGGGAGTGAACAACAGAAGAAAGATCTCAGATTCTCTGTCTCTGTCTCTGTCTCTGTCTCTCTCTCTGCCTTTATAATAATAGAATGACAATATATAAATAAAAACATGTTTCTATTAAATGCATAATTTAGATGTCTACATTTACTGTAATGTGATTAAAAGAACAAGATCACTGTGTGGCCTCTGGTCAGGTAATTAACACTTCTTCAGAACCAGTGCTTCATTTGGTAAAAGAAGGCAGCTTGTGTAGAATGAATGTAGTTCAACAAAAATCAAAGTAAAACATTTGCAAAATATTTAGGAAACGTGTTGGTGGTAAGTAGTATTCATGGCCACTGTAGCACTTTGAAATCTAGAAGAGAAATGGAGTTTTGCACAAGTGATTGTGAAAAAAAAGCACTAGTTAAAGTGAATATGCTGTCAGTAAGAGAGGAGCCAGATGCTTTGCAAGACAGTGAGGTCTCCACTGACTCTGGACTGGAGAGGGCAGGTAGCTTGTGAAGAACTTTTCACTGGAGCCAGCCCCTGAAGGATGTGTGAAACTGGAATCTGGTGGAATCCATTCTACTCTGATAACACACAGTTTTATACATCGGTAGACCTAACAAAGACGTGAAGAGAGATAATCTGAAGAGGTGGTTTGCCAGCAGTTCACAGAGCAGATGTGATAAGAGGGAAGTACTGATTTTGACTGGAGCAGACTATCAATGAAAACAGGTACAAATGTAGGATGAGCTTGAAAATGGTTTTCAGCAAATCACTGAAGGCCTTGAATACCATGGTTAAGAAGCTTAGAAGTTTGGACTCATGCTTCACAAAGTGAGTTCATGAAACCCTACATTTCAGCAAATCTCCGGGGTGATCATCAATGTTCTTTTTTGAAACTAATTTTACTACACCTGGACTGCAGAGCGCTGATGCTCATAAGCAAGACAGAGCCCAGAACTGAACAAGTAGTCTATGGAGAAAGTGATTGAACTCAGTATTAGACATGTTAAGTTTCAGATGCTAGTGGCACAATCAGATACAAACGGCCAGGGGGAAATCGATAATAAATTTCAGCCTGAGCCTATGGCTATAGATGTTTCTATGATTAAAAACTTATATGAGTTGTGTTTGTTGAAGACTTAGAATATGAAAGGCAAGCTAAAACACAACTACAGTTTATATATCAAATATAGCTCATTTTTTTTTATTCAACAGGTAGAGTTATAGACAGTGAGACAGAGAAACAGAGAGAAAGATCTTCCTTCCATTGGTTCACACCCCAACTGACTGCAACGGCCGGAGCTGCGCTGATCCGAAGCCAGGAGCTAGGTGCTTCTTCCTGGTATCCCATGCAGGTGCAGGGCCCAAGCACTTGGGCCATCCTCCATTGCCCTTCCGGGCCACAGCAGAGACCTGGACTGGAAAAGGAGCAACCGGGACTAGAACCCAACGCCCATATGGGATGCCAGTGCTGCAGGTGGAGGATTAGCCAAGTGAACCATAGTGCCGGCCCCAAATACAGCTCATTTTAATCCTAAAAATGGATCTGACTGGTTTTACAGTCAAATCCCTAACCTGTAAATGAAGAATGCTCCAAGATTCAGTCCTTTACTTCCTTTTCTCTCTAGGCGTGTTCCATAAGGGATCTTTCATGGAATTTCACAACTTGAAGCACAATCTTTATGTTGCAAGTACTCGGCTAGACATTCCTGGGACTTTGTATGCCCAGTGGATGTCCTGAACTTAGGAAGGCAGAGAGCAAAATCTTGATTTCAATTTTCCCATCCACACTTCAGAAATATTCCATCTATCCAATTATTTTTTAAAGATTTGTTTTATTTATTTGAAAGTCAGAGTTACAGAGGAAGAGAGAGAGAGAGAAAGAAAGAGAGGGAGAGAAACAGACAGAGAGATCTTCTATCAGTTGGTTCACTCTTGAAATGACTACAATAGTCAGGGCTAGGCCAGGCAGAAGCCAGCAGCCTGGAGCTTCCCTCAGGTCTCCCATGTGGGTGCAGGGGCCCAAGCACTTGGGCCATCTTCAATTGCTTTCCCAGGCACATTAGCAGGGAGCTGGAAATGAAGTGTAGCAGCCAGGACTCAATCTGGCACCCATGTCGGATGCCGGCAGTGCAGGTAGCGCTTAACCCACTACGGCACAACCCTCATCCAATTATTGAAAACAAGAAAAAATTATCCTGCTTTTAATTTCCTTTCTCACACTTCACATCCAATCAGTAAGTCAATCCATTAAAATCTAACTTCAAAATATTTCCAGAATTTCTCTCGTTCTCACCACCTTGACTGTTACTATCCTGATATAAGTGACATCACATGACACCTGTATTCATATAATTGCTTCCTAAATGGTTCACTGCTTCCCTCTTGCCTCCTTTCAGCCTTTGTTCTATACATAGGCAGAGTCACTCTTTTGTAATGAACATGGGTATTTCAAAAAGTTCATGGCAATGGAATTAAAAGATTATTTTTGAGAAGATGAATTTTGAAATCCATGCATATGAAAAAAGTTCCTGTAAAATGTGGGTTATGAAAAAAGCAAAGATTTTAAGGTATTTTTGTAACACAGTAAACTTATCTTTTGATTTTTTTCATTAACTTTTAAAAATATTATTTTTAAAAAAGATTTATTTATTTATTTGAAAGGCAGAACTTACAGAGCACAGACACACACACACACAGAGAAGTGAGAGAGAGAGAGAGAGAGAGAGAGAGAGGGAGGAGAGAGAGAGAGAGAGAAAGAGAGAGAGAGAGAGAGAGAGAGAGAGAGAGAGAATCATTTGCTGGTTCATTTCCCAAATGGCTGCAATTGCCAGAGCTGGGCCTATTGGAAGCCAGAAGCGAGGAGTTTCTTCGGGGTCTCCCATGGGGGTGCAGGGGCCCAAGTATTTGGGTCATTTTCTGCTGCTTTCCCAGGTGCATTAGCACAGAGCTGGTTCAGAAGTGGAGCAGCCTGGACTCTAGCTGACGCCCATATAGGGTGCCAGCATCACAGGGTACACCACAATGCAGCCCCTAAAAACCTACTTGGAAAAAAAAAAAAAAAAAAACCTACTTGGATGTCAGATCCTGCCACTTCTGCGTATAGTGCTCAGAATAAAAATGTTGTTACCAAAAATCCCAGTTGTGGAGCATGAGCGCGGCCAGGCCAGGCCAGGCCAGGCCCGGGGGCTCCGCATGCGCAGCTGCTCCAGGGTGCCCCCGACCGAGCTGCAGGGAACGAAGCCACGCGGAGCCAAGTAAGATGGCGCCCAGAGGAAGTAAGATGGGCGGAATCCAAAGTTGTTTACCACTAAAACTAACTGGCTGCGCAACATCAAGGGAGGTAACAAAACTAGTAACAAGTGTATAGACATATGGCTAGTCCTATAGAAATCCCCCGTAAGGTGATTTTTTAAGTGATTGGTTGGTCCTTAGCCCTGCCCCAATGACTCTGCAGTTTTGTGTTCTAAAAGGTACTATTATGCAAAAGGTGACTGAGTCCTTGCTAGACTTGGCTCCCCGCTGCGTCTGATTGTCTCCGGGACCAGGAGGCTGGGGAACGGGCGAGCAGCACACTTACCTTTCCTCGGACCCAGTCCATCCTTGTACGGGTGGACTAAGACCCAACACCCAGTGATTTGCCTAACCCTTTCTAACTTCTGTACCTCTTATTACAACCAGGATTTACTCCTCAAAATTCCTGGAACTTGTTGGGCAGGCTCCACCCTCACCATCCTTAAATTTGCTGTATCTTCTCCCTGCAATGCTTTTACATGTCCAAACTTCACCCATTCTCTGGTTCTTGGTCACTGCTCAAATGTCACCTGATTAAAGGTTTCCTTACCCATCAGATATAATACAATAAGCCTCTCGACTCCATCACCAACACACAATACTTGTTCAAAATATTTGAGTGAAAATTCAATATTGTAATTACTATTATATCTGTTGCAAATTACTACCATTTGGCTTAAATAAATTTCCTTATTTCATATGTAGTCAGGTTATAGAGCATGAACTTGAATCCGATTCTTTCTGACTCAAAAACTTTATGCTATGGGAATTCGAATCTCAATGTTTGGAAATCATCCTCAAATAGAAATATTTGAAATTGTGGAGGAAGTAGGATAATACAGTGACTAGATCACACAGATGGATCAGGAGCAAACGCTAGAGGATCAATTTTTTTCAGATCCTAGATACCTTTGGAAACATAAATGAAATTCTTTGACCCTTCTGCCCCCAAACACATATGAATACATTCCACAGTCGTGTATACTACTGCAAATAATTTATAGATTCTATATAACTGGACAAGGCAGAAATTGATGGAGAGGGTAGACCAGAGAGGGTTTTGCAGACTTCTTCTTTTAGAATGTTAGAGAGTAAATGTAAAGGGAGGGCACACAGACCTTCCAGATCCAAAATTTATAACTTAGACTTCACTGTTTACGCATAAGTTATTCAAATATTATGATTTCATGAAGTCAAGATAGAAGGAATAAAATAGCTGTGGGCCCAGATGTGCCCCATTGATAAGAACTAGATTCCAGGTGTCACAGCACAAGGTCCATGCTCCTTTGGCTATACCATGCTGCCTCTTCAGGAAAACTGAGTCATCTTGTGGTGCTTCTGAGTTGTTTTCAGGGTGCTTCAGTATATGAGATCCAGGTGTTTTTCAGCACCAAAACACATAGTAAATAAATAAGATGGAAAGTGCTTTGCACTGAAACACACCAAAAAGTTGCTTTATAACTAAATCATGGATGTGAGAAATTCATTCGTTAGTTACAATTGCTGAAAAAAATGTTAATGATTGAAGACTTAAAAATCTCGATCTGACTTAAAATACTAGTACAAGAATTTCACTTCATCATCCTAGTCACTTTAGTGTGCAATTTGGTTTTCATTGTGGAAAAGGCTGAAATAGTGTAAGATTGTGACACTGCAGTCAATTGCACAATTACAAGGAATGTGATGCTTTCCATATCCTTGTAGATACAATATAAAATGTCAGTGTATTTTCATTCACTTGGAGAAGCTTAGATAACATTTAAAATCTTCAAATCTGATGGAAATAGCAAATAGAGAGTAAGTGGAGTAGTTAATCCATTTATTTATCTATTTATCTATCCATCAGTCCATTCATCCACTGATTTTAAAAGAGAGGGCTTAGCCAGTGAAGTGGAAATCCTTGTACATTATTTGTGGACTCTTAGAGTGATTGACAGGACTACCTAGAGTGCCAATGTACTCTCTGCTCCAGCTTATCAGCTAACTGGTGAAATTTAACACGGATGGTGTCAGCTTTATGTTTAGAGTGGTACTGTATAAATAGATGAAGCTACTAGGAGGACCTTGTTTTGGAGTTTTCACCTCATTTAAATTCTTAATTTGTCCCTTCAGGTTAGAAAAGACTATTGCATTGTGGTCCTGCTTCCAATTAATGAGCTTCAGAGAAGGATTAAGTTTGCCTCTCGCAGTCTTTCCAAAATAGACTAACCTTGAATCTCACAAACTGTAGGGCAAGGTAAATACTCTGTTCTGATTCAAATTAACTTAGACAGGGAAGAAAATTCTAGGTGTTTTTATTATATCAAGAGACCCAGGAGTTAAAGTTCATAAAAGAAAAAAAGTTCATTTTACTGAAAGTTCAAATGAATAAATACTAGTTTGGGGCCCTTGTTACTTTTATTCCATTGTTTTGCTTACTTAATATATTCTGTTTCTATTCATTCAACAATGGTATTCCCTTCCAGCAAGAATTAATAGCTCATGTGAGTATGAAGAAGTCTAAACTATTTGTGAGATTTTGTTTTTTGGAGTTAACTTCTGAAGTACTGGCTACAAAACATCATTAAGATATCAAACACTTGAAGTATGAGAGTGGAAAGGGGAAGCTAACTGTGTGCATATTTGTGAGGTCACTTGAAGGATGTGCATTCCCTTATGATGGCTTTTCTGGGGTTTCACACAAATCAAGACATCTGATCACAGTGTTTCCTTCTGCAAGAAAGTATTCAGCCCTCATCCTCTCATACTCAACCCCAACTCATACTCAAGAGTAAAGGGATTGCATGTAGGGGAATCAAGAATGGTGTTCCATTTTACCTTAGTCCATCTTTGCCAATTTCTTTTGTATGTTTTGCTGTTGTCTGGTTAGAGTGTTAATTCCTAAATTCTTTGACCTCAATATTCTTATTATGACAAGCACATAAAGTTTCTAGTGTCTACCGAAGATAAATTAACTTCATAGTTTTTTTTTTTTTTAACATAACAAGGACTGAATACAGCTCCTGAGTATTTGATTATTAAAGTAGCAATATATTTATTCATAATATATTTCAGTACCAAAAAAGAAGTAAAAATGTATCATAATTAGGTCAAATTACTCATATTATCAAAAACATTAAATTTTATTTCAAATAAGTTACTCAGCCTCAGTAATCATCAGAAATTTAAATGAAAATATGTTTGAATTTTAAAAAAATGCCTTGGTGTTCTTAAATAATGCATCTCACAGCAGGTATTTAAGCACTGACAAAACTTGGATGTGCTGATATTTGTAATCAACACCCACAGTCTCTTTTAAACTAACAAGCCATTCTTCCCAGTAGGAGTGTAAACAAAACCCTAATTGGAGATTTTGCTAACTATTCTCTCCTGCTGTGAACACTAGTTAGTGTCTAGTGTTTAAACAGTAACATCAGCTACAATTTATAATTGGCAAAAGATAAGAGCTAATTCTCTGAGTTCAGGCAACTTTATTCTGTATACTTAAACTGAACCAATCCCATTCAATGATCTCTTAATTAGCAGCTTGCATCAATCATCTTTTGTTTTTTACATGACAGGGGGATTTCTCATATATATAGTGTTATTATTTTTATTTATTTATTTGAGAGACAGAGAGAGGGAGAGACAAGGCAGAGACAGAGCTCATATCTGCTGGTTCACTTCAATGGTTTAGTTAGAACAGCATGGCCAGGGGTTGAAGCCAGAGCCAAGAACATAATCCCGGTCTCCTACATGTGTGGAACGAACCCAACCACTTGAGCCATCACCTCTGTCTTCCATGATCTGCGTTAGCAGGAAACTGGAGTCAGATCCAGGTATTGAATCTTGGGCATTCTGGTGAGATGTAGGTGTCCTAACTGCTAGGCTCAATGCCTGCTCCCAAATCAATCATCTTGAAACTGTTAATTGCAAAGAAATAATAATTAACACATATAGTGCTGATAAAATATTGAAATTTGTCCTAAATATTTTTTTCAAATTTTATCTCATGTAATCTTTACAAATTACAGACAGATATGAATATAGTTTTCAGTTTACAGACGTGGAAACTGAGCCCACAGAGCAGATTGTCTTAAGCCTCAGAGCCACTAATCAGTAGAAATGAGATTTGACCCCAGGCAGTCTGAATCCAGAGTCTGTGCCTAGCCTTGTTCACTAAAAATAAAAGCGTAAATAGATGAAAAGTAGCTAGCATCCCGTTTTAGACAATAGAATTTAACATATCTGCAGACAAGGGACTTCATGGAGCATCCCAGGTTTTACACATTTCTCATGGATTCTGAGAATCACAGGTTGTAAGATAAAGTGCAGCCTTCATTGAAAAGAATACTTAGAGGAAATGAAAGAACATAAAGCACAAAGAATGAATAAAATGAGAAGTAAAAGAGGTGCAAATTCAATAATATGTGTTTCATTTGATCTTAGAGTATATATTGTTTTATATTGTTCAAATTATAACCATCTCTTTTACCTTTTCCTTAATGTGGCTATCCACATATTTTAAAGCTAGAATTTCCTGTTCCCTGAAGTAGCTACTACTAATGTGCAAGAATAGAACTATAAAATTAATTGAAGGCATTTAAAGTATGATAAAATAAAATAAGGGGTGGACATTTTGCATGGCAGTTAAGATACCACTTGAGCCACCTGCATCCCATATTGGAGGCCCTGGTTTCAGTTCTGATTCCAGCTTCCTGCTAACGTGTTCCCTGGGAGACAGCAGGTAATGGCTCAAATGCCTGGGTCCCTACCACCGGTGCAGGAGACTGGGACTGAGTTCCAGGTTCCTGCTGTTGGGGGCATCTGAGGAGTGAATCACTGATAGATCTTAGCCTCCCTCTCTTTCTCTACCTTTCAAATATGCCTTTTAAAAAAGGTAAAATAAGCATTAATAATGAAAATAGTACCAGGTGTAAGTTAGAACACAAAACATGTACCACAAAATATATCACATGTGGTAGAAACAAGCCCAAATTTTGTTTGCTAGATTTCTAACAAAGTGGAGAACATTATTTATTTGATTCATAGCCAAAAGGAAAACTAAATTCTTGCTCAGGAGCAGTTGAATTATATCTGGAATTAGAGAATATTTTTCATGAGTCCTAGCAAAGAGGATACATGATAATGTTTCATAAATATATAATTATATGTATAATTCATTCAAAAATAAACATGGAGATTAGCTCATGTAACTATCTCACAAGTTAACATTCTAAATAATTAACAGATAATTAGAAATATTTTGGTAAGTACAATAAAATAATGATAAAAAAGTTCCAAGTACAAATCTTTGAATAGATATATAAATGTGAGGGATTTTCAAAAAAGTTAATGAAAAATGCATATTAGGAAAAATCTAGGTACAGTTTTTAATTTTTTTTGCAAGAAAATCAACATACCTTTTAATTTCATTTTCTGAGAACTTTTTGATATACCATTCTGTATACATAGATATGGAAACATAAAAATAAAGCACAGATATGACATTATAATACCAAAGCTCAGTTTTGTATATGAGACTTAAACTGACATTATAATCCAAAAGCTTTGTATAAATATTAGTATGTATTCTTCCACAGAATAAATAAAATTGCTGAATAATATTTAGACAAAAACTTATGTGCCATAAATTCTCTAACATATGCCCTTTTGCTAGACATGTACTTGGTTTTGAATTTTATATGAACTTGCCTTGTAACTGAAATAAATATTTTTATGCAAGTTTTATGCTTTCTTTGCTTTGGATATATCATCCAAATTGAATATTAAGGTTAGCAGGTTTAAGTAATTAAAATTTTCAATTAAAACATTAAAATATTATAAAGGGCCTACTGGATACAGTAATGTTTTGTCTGATCAATCTGTACATTTTGACTTTTTGATAATTAAATGTACATGCTTGTTAATACTACCAATATTTAAGATTTGTAATCTTTACATATAAGAATAGTTAGACTATTTCTACATCATCATTAAGAAAACCAATCAGACCAGATATCTTACTAATGGTGACAACACAATTAATGTTCTGCATGAAGTAAACGGTATCTTCCTTATCTTCCTTTAACACATACTAAATTAACATTTATTGAATAATCTATTTTGTCTAGAAGACAAGTGTGTAACTTTATATTATGTTTTCAACTGCATTAGTAAATGCTTAGAAAGAAACACAGTAACACACTGCAAAATTTCAATAGCTTAATAAATACAAATTTATACTCCATTCACTAAGAATCTGATGTAGCTCTCTGGTTGGAATTGAGAAAGACATCTGTTCTGTTGAGTTCTTTAAGGACCCAGGTTAATGGAGACTGCCATCTCCAACAATGGGTTCCAAAGCTTCTCTGGGTATCAACATCCAATTGATGAGGTGGCAGGAGAAAGAGCAGAGAAAACATACTCTGTTCTGTCTTGTCCACAAAGTGATAAATTGTTTGACCACCATTCCATTAACAAGAAGTAGTTATGTGGCATCCTCTAAGGACTATTTGGGCAATCTTGGGTAAACTACATAATCCTTCCAAGTTTGAGTTTTAAAATTCACTAAATGGGAAAAACCAGAAATCAGTTAACATGGTAATAATAGAGGTTTATACTAGATATAAAGCACTTATCTCAGTGTCTTACTCATACCAGGGCTTAGTTAATAAAATACTCTTATTATTTTAATATAAGCAAAGAGAGACAAGCAAACATAAAATAGAAAAATATTTTAGTGACGTGAAATTACATTTGATAATTTTTGAAAGTGTTTCAAGAGAAAGAAAAAAATTTACCTGCAAAGAAAAAAATATGGTTTTAGACACCTCTGTAGTACTAAATGCACTAAAAGTTTTTAATTCAAGAAATGCTGTGTTCATGAATTTGATTACTGTAGTACTATTTAAACAATAGAAAGACTTGCCTATATGTGTGATTATATAGTTGCATGAAAAATATGGAATTTATGCTTTCTTTAAAAAACACATGAAGATATAAAAAGCTGAACTTGGGGCCAGCGTTCTGCAGCAGCAGGTTAAGATGCTGCCTT
Organism: Lepus europaeus; assembly: GCF_033115175.1. Taxonomy (NCBI): domain Eukaryota; kingdom Metazoa; phylum Chordata; class Mammalia; order Lagomorpha; family Leporidae; genus Lepus; species Lepus europaeus. The sequence goes on along the minus strand of NC_084836.1, from coordinate 35,300,205 downwards.
CCTATCCAGCTCCCTGGTAATCCATCTGAGAAGGCAGCAAAGACTCAAGTACTTGGACCTCTACAACCCACATGGGAGACTGGGATGGAATTCCTGGCTCTTGGCTTTGGCCTGGTCCATACCTCACTGTTGTAGCCATTTGGGAAGTGAACCAGCAGATGGATGATCTCTCTCTCTCTCTGACATGATCTCCCACCCTCCTCTTCTGTTGCTCTTTCAATGAGACAAATATTTTTTTCCTTAAAGTTGAACTCAAGAATTAAAGATGACATTGGGTAAAAGAGAGAGTGTTAAATTCTAACTTTCTGAGTTAAGTTTAAGGATTCTTGTAAATATTGGTCCAAAATTAACTTAAAGGTTAAGAATGATTACTGAAATATAATGCGTGCTGTGAAATTAATAAAATAAGTTCAAAGTATGAAATGAACAAAACAAGGAGACTCGAGGACTTGTAAATGAGGGTTGAAGTGGCAAGAAGTGATTAAAACAAGAAAGATTTTCATCAGTAATTGGGAAAAAATATTGAATTGTTAAGATGTATATGACAGAAACTATGGTTGCATGATGAGATCTGAGTTTTTAAAAAGTCATTGTGGATGCATTTTGGTGAATAAATTGGAGAAATTTAACAGTGATGTGGGAAGTCCAGTTAGTAAGTTGTTAGAGAAGTTTGGTTAAGATATGCCAGTAGCTTGCACAAGGTGTTTGGCATTGCACTGCAGAGAAATTGATGTGTTTGTGAATAGTAGACTTTATAAATGGTAGAGTTAGTAATGGATTGCCCACGTGCATTAGAGAGAGAGATGGGAAGAGTGATGAGTATCTGGTTGTGGTACTGGGTAGTAGGCAGACATACTACTCATTAAGATTGGGGTCCAGGATTTGCAGGAGAGAATTTGTATTAACTTTTGTGAAAAGTTGAGTTTGAATTACTTTGGGACATGCAAGTGGAGATGTTATATACATATCTGGACATGTAGATAAAAGATTCAAAGGAACTACTACATGTAGTAAAAATGTTAATGCATAATCATATATGTAATATAATGGAAACTTACACCCAAGTTTCTCAAACTCAGCACCATTGACATTTTAGGCCAAGTAATTGTGTTCTTCAGGGCTGTACTGTGTATTAGAGGATGTTTAGAGCACCTCCATCCACCAGATGCCAGTAGCAGCATTTGGGTCATGAGAACCAAAAATATCTGCCGGTTTTGCCAAATGCCCTATGGGGGTCGCAATAGCACCCTACTGAGAAACACTGCTTCCTGGTAGTAAATACGAAGAGAATATAGAATAATAAGAAAACCATATAACTATACTGAGACCAGAAACCTTAAATTTAATTTATTCACAAAATATATGGCTCAGGGAATTTTCTTTAATTGAAATAATTGTCATGGATATAAGAACAGTTAATGAGAACAAGAACTCAAGTTTTCATAAGTGCTATTGTGAGACTAGTTAAAGTATGATCCAGGAGAGATGGAAAAATGAAGTCGGATGGACTAGAAATTTCAAAGTGGTTGAAGATGGGATTTGCAGAAAAGAAGAGACCATAGAAAGGTATGAAATATTTGTAACTTCTAATTTGGAAGTGATGCATCTTCTTCATATAGCTGGTTAATTCTGTATAGGCATGAATAGGCTTCACTGAGAGACAATGCTATTCTGATTCTGTTTTCAAGAAAAACAAGGTTGGTCCGCATCTCTAGGAATAATGTGTGCATGGATCTGGCCACAGTCTTTTTATTTGGTCCTGTTTTTAGCTCTGAATTCTAATGGCTTCATGGGGAGTATATTTGGAGGTCTAACAGATATAAGGACTTTGTTGATCCCCGTAGAGGAACATTATTTGCTACATGGTACTATTAACAGTGTTTCAAATGTGTACTTTTTATTAATTGGTTTATATAAATCTAGACAATTTATGTTGGAAATTTTTTTTGTAGGACTGATTCTTTTATTGGTAAGTAAATGCTTCCTTTATTTTATTGGTAAAGAAAATTAATTCTGTAATTCCCTGAAAAATACTCAAATTCATAATCATTTTTACAAAATGAAACTAGTGCGGCACAAAGTAGTTAAATTGTGCAAAATTCTTTCTTTTTTTAAAGCTTTTTTCTTCACTTACAAAAATTCAATTGAATAGTGACTTTGTGTTTAATGTTCACTTTCATTTAATTCTCACATGATTATTTGTACTCTGCAGTGTTTGTGATATTATAAATGAGTTTCTTTCCTGTAAACTTTCATTTGGAATACTTAGAATGGAAGTTGTAAGTTGCCCTCAACTGCCAAGTCCTTTGAAAGTGAGATTGAAAAAAGAAAGAAATAGAAATCTCCTTTAAAATAATTTAAAGATCTCCCCCCCTTCCTTAATGACCAGAAATTTCTAAAATCCTGGTTTCTAAAAACCGTGCCATATTGAAATTTCCCTGGCGGACAGCACTGCTCTGCTGTCTTACATGTGGTTAATGTTAGTCACATCCTTGATGTAACATAACACAAGCTGGCTAAGGTAATCCAATGTGACATATGACAGCATTGTAAGCCAGTCTGGGATATTTGAAAATATGCCATCTTTCAAATACCATGGACAGATAGCGTAGTAAGCCAACACTGGAAACTCTGCTGCTTTCATTTTGAATAGCAACATAGATTCTCTGATAATGAAAGAGTAATTTCCAACCTGTAGATTCTAACAAATGTTAGCAAAAGCACATTTCTTTCTTGCTGCTAAGTTTATACTTGAAACCACTTAAGTTAAATCATTAAGAAAGATTTCTACTAAAGATATGTGATTATTAATTACTGCAGGTCTAATAAGTGAAAATTTCCAGGACAATGCACAGATGTACTAATAATATCTAGTAATAACGAGGTGACAAGTAGACATGTAGTTTTTGCTTATTTGCCGCTGAATTTATATTTTCAGGTTGAATCGAGTATCATTTTATTAGCATTAGAGGGAAAACAATCTAGAAATGTGAGTACCCAGGCAAAAATATAAGCTTTCTACATATGTTGTTCAGTTTCTCTGAGAAAGTCTTTCTGTCTTCAACCTAATTTATTGTGCAGGCTGTGGAGAATTTGAAAACCATGTTTTCTTCTAGGATTACTTCAAGATCAGCTTCTTTGGTTTTAAATTTGTTTCAGATTTGTTTGAGTAGAAAAATACTAGCACTAATAATTTCTGATGAATAGTGATGAGTTACAGAAATGAAAATAACCTGGACACTAAATTTGATAGAGGATGGAAGAGGAAATTGAACATAATATGTACATCTTAGAATGGAAAGGTGAAATTGCACTACAAGGTAAAGATCAGCAAAGCTGTTCTTTTTTTGGTGATCTTTAAAACTGCAAGTTGTAATACCTTAATTATATTTTAGAAATCCAAATGTAGAAGAATCTCATCTTTCCATATAATTCAAAATCATTAAATAATTCTTGTATACTCTATTAATAATACAATTTGAATAAAGGTGGAAAATTTATTTTCTTGTAAATTAAAAGTATATATGGCATGTGTCTATAAGAGGAGACTTTAAAAAGTTGGTGGAAAAGGCCCATTATCATGATCTTAAATCCATTTTCCATGCATTCTTTGAAGTTCCTTGAATAACTATATGTAATTATATTTTAAAAATTTCCTTCATATACACTATGTTTTAAAATGCTAACTAGAGGTTTTCCTAATTGCTGAGATGACATGGGGTATAGGAATAAAATGGTACACGTTTTATTATCTTATGTGCAACAAGAAAATTTTCTAATATTTTAATATTAAACTTGAAGTTTTTGGTGATGTTTTTAAATGTCTTCTCATTTGAAAATCAAAAACACATTGTTTATTGTGAAAATAAATTATTTTAGCTTATTTAACAGAAAACTGAGACTCAAGATTATTCTATTAACTGATGGAATCCTAGTTTTGATTTATTCTTTGAAGTCTGCTCTTTCTTTTTATGGCACTCATAAAACAAGAAGTTTGCTAAAGTGACCCAAGATACAATGAGTGTCTCCAAATTTTAATGCAAAGATAAATAATTTAACATTAGATGGAGGATGGATGTGTCACCTTGAGAAATGACCTTTCAATTCTGGTTGATAATTAAATTAAAACAAGTGTAGAGCTAAAACTTTTGTAATATTTTTATATTTAGTGCTAAGGAGTATGTTAAATAGAGACAGAATAACACCCAAGGAATCCTAAATAAAAGATCTGAAAATTTTGATTTAGTAGAAACAAACATAAAAAGTATTGCCAAACTTACTGATATTATAAAACAATCTATGAAGCCCACTGGAAAAACAAAACAAAAAAATTGTTGTACCTTTTATGCAACCTGCTTTGCAAGCCATTCTAGAAAGGTGTTGTCTCAATAGAAGGAGGGACAAGATATCAGGAAAAACTGTTAGTTTTGTTGCAATGACTACATTTTTCTTGTATTTGTCATTCTTACAGAATTATACCATTGCAAACCTCGGGAACTGAGGCTCACAGATGTTAATAGATTTGTTCAAACTAATGTACCTAATAAGTAGCACAGTAGGAATTTGCACCAGGTTACAGATTGGAGGTCTGAATGGTGAGAATTCTGAAAAATATTTATGTTACTCTTGGAAGAAATATAAATAATTGATAGAGAATAGAAAAGTTTAAAGAGAGAGAGAAAAAAGAATTTTTTCAAATTGATGGTCTAGCACTTATACGGGCCTACCCAGAAAAAATTGCGATTCATTTAAATAACTGCTAATTCTGTTTGCTTATTAGTTGAGTTAAACAAATAAGGAATCTTCTAGACAGTGAGTTGGCGCACATTTTGACCTCTTAAAATACTGCAAGGTGTTACATAGGATTGGAGTCAGATACTTCTGCATTCATTTCCTTGTTCAGTTTGCCCAGTGTGTTACTTTGGGCAATTTAACTTAATTCCTCTAATCCCTAATGCACTCCTCCACCAAATGAATACTAACATTATTTAGCTGTCTTCTATTAAGTTAAATTGTTGTAAAAAACTGTCACCCAAATCTGAGTGGCTTCACAACAAAGGGGCATTACTGATTGGGAATACAGATTCTTTTCAGATCAGCTTCAGCTCTACTCCCTGTTTTTTGTTTTCTGGGACCTTTTTTATTGTTTTGGATATGTTGGTCTCCTGGAAGAGAGAATAGAGAGGTAGGGGAACCATGGGGAGGCCCTAAAAGGGCCTCCGTGGTTCATGCATCACTCTCGCTGACCTTTCATCCAACTGGAGGAAATCACACACCCAAGCCTCAAGTGGGTGGGGCAGCCAAGCATCACTGTCTCATTGGGAAAGACAGAGAATAATTGGGAACAACCCTACATCTGTCACAACACCCACAGGATTATCGTGATGATTAAATGAGAAGAAAAAGTGAAGCTCCTGGCAGAGTTTCAGGCGCATAATATGCGCTCTCAAAATTTTGCTTCGATTTCATTCCCTGCTTGGGGTCCAGAGTCAAACTGATTAAAGACCAAGCATGTGAAGTATTGCAGCTGCATATTAAATTCCCAGTGTTCATTCTGTGTATAACCTTTTTTGTAATAATTGAGAGAATTACAAATGAGTGAATCATTATGCTTCTTCTTAGAGACTTGGACTTAAAAGATAAAATAAGGATTATATTTGAAAAATCATGGTAAGTTGGAAAAGACTATCATCTTCCTATTTAGCTCTCAATTAAAAATTAACAAATTAAGAACTAACTTTTATGAATACATTCCTAATTTCTTAACATCATAGAAACTTCTTTTATAAATATATATACATATTTATCTGTTCTACTACATACAAATATACACATATATGCTCATTAATAGAATACATAATGCTCACCATTAATAAAATATTAAATCAAAGCTTTCTTTAGGTAGCAGTTAGAATTCCAGATGATAATAAATTTTGGTGATGCTTATATTCCAGTGTGAAATATCTCCGGTATTTTGCAAACTTTAGGACAGGAGGAAAATTCCCTATTGAATGTAAAGGTCTCTGTGACATGCGGTCAACTCCCACAAGAGTTTTGCATGAGTAATGGATTTGGTCCTATAGCTCTTTGGATAGATCCTTGAGGAAAAAGCCAAGTTTTCCCTTCCCTTTCTGAGATCAAAAGCACCACTGTACTTTTGGTATGAGAAAGGTTTTGCCATGGTTGCCAAAAATACAGTTTTCCCATCAGTTATGAATAGTGATCCAGGCAGTTTCTCTAGGGTGGCTCCATTTCAGCTCAAAGGTAGTACTTATTTTGAAGAGCATCTTGAGTGCCTTTAGGATAAAAATTGTAACAGTGCAAAAATACTTTTCCCTTCAGCTGAAAGACCATCAACAACAACCACTGTGTAAGGTGTTATGAAGTACCAAACAACCTTTTGTGAACACTTGCGATAAATTTCCATGTGTGTAAGATCAAAATACTCAGTTGTCATGATTTATCTGTCCATTTTCCCCCAATAAAATTTAATGTGAAAAAAACAGATTTTCGATGAAAATACAATTGTTTATATGGTTCCACAGAAACAAATTTTTGAGAGTCTTCTTGTGGAAGAAACTTATGAGAACATTACTGATATGCCATTCTCCATTATAAACTCCTTCAATAAAAGAATTCTGTTTTCCCATGATTTTAGATGTACCGTAGATTGAAATGCACCCTCTGTAATATGACACATACTCAGAGTGCTCTGACAGAAATGGGACAATGACAGATGGGTGTTAGCCATGTTCTATTAAATGATCCCATAGTATACAAAATCCACTTTGAAATTATAAGTGAAAAAATTTTGAGAATTCATTTGTTTCTTCAGCATGTTTCTTTAAATTCAATGCATCCAATACATGGCAAAATTAAAGTCAATGAATAAAAAGCAAATTAAAAAAGAATGATTACAATATTTTCAGTCATTTGTGGGAGAGGGGAAGGATACACAGATAAATAAGTCTCCTAAAGAAGTGTGCCCACTACATTTGGGGTCAATATACATGAAAGTGGAGTGTTCAGCTGACTGAAAAAAAAAAGAGACCCAGAAAAATCCTCTGTTAGGATCTACCTGGCTTTACACTAGTGTTTACAATCTTAAGATTTGCTGCATTCCTTAATTTTCCCCTGAATCTCAGGTCCAATTAAATGAAATAATATGAAACAAAACACTTAGGCACTTTACGCTCCAAATCGTAAAGCTAAGGATAGGAGATCTTGAATGATTAGAACTAATTGGTGACTGCATATAGAGATCAAATTCACCAGAAAGCTGCTTTACTTTTTGCTTCAGTTCAACAGGCACTGTTTAAGATCAGAGGTAAGAGGGAAAAAAGTTGCATGTTGTGTTAATTGCTTGGGGAGTGTGTTTTCTGCTCACGTTTGATGCTATAAAATGAAATGCAACAGTTTGGAATGCAAACTGAAACTAGAGGTAGCATGGGTGTGGCCATTTACAGCCTGAACTCTTTTGTACTTTGCCAGTCCCTGTTCATTCATTCTAATTTTTGGGCCTTGCTCCAGGAGAGCTTTTGAGAAAATGTAAAAAGACAAAATGTGCACAAAGACTAAATGAGGTATTCAAATAAGTTCTGAAAATTTCATTCTCTCAAACATCTTTATATTTCATTAATTCTATGTCACCTAATTTTTCTAAATTACTATTTAATAGCTCATTTCACTTTGTGTATCTAGTCTTGAATATTCTGCACTCTGCAGGAGACATGTTGGCGTATATTCTGCCACTTTTTGTTATTTTGAAGTCTGTTATGTACAGATAACTCAGGTTTTAATTATTTTATTAAATAATAAGTCTGTTAAATGAAATTCATGAACATACTAAATCTAGTTCATTTATATAATTTTGTTTACAAATTATGCTGCTTATAATAACAATGTTGATGTGAATGTGTACTTTTTCAAAAGTGAAAATTAATAGGTATCTTCTTTCTTTTATTTTCTGCTTTGTGAATGTTTAGCTTATATTTTACACTGGAATGATCTATGATGAGGAAAAGCCACACTTGGGAAGAAATGCATGCTGTGAGCTTAAATTGTTAAATTTTTAAAATATTTGAGTGATGGTTATCTATAACCAAATTTCTTCTGATATTTGAACTTGTCTTATCACCCCTACTGGATTCCTTATGAGAAAATGCCTTTTTTAAAAAAAAAAATTCTCTAAATTGGGAAACTTTTAATCTGGTTTGCCTCTACTATGAAATTAAATTCTTCCATTGACAACACACATAATTAATAAGATAAGAAGCTTTTGCTGTAAAGAATGAATTTACCAATAGATTAATGCTATAGTTTGAGAGTGAGAAATTAATGAAATGTATGCAAGATTAGCAAAACTACTTACTAATATGTTTTAAATATGCTAAAGGGAAATCAAATTCATTTTGTGTTTAAATTCCTAAAGTTTTGATTAAACCCTAAAACATGTCATGCAGCTGCACTGAATTCATTTGATGGAAACACTTGATAATCGTTCACCTTATACCCTTATCATCTGTACACATTCTTTCGCACTCTCTCCTTGAAAAAATAAACTTAAGCACCAAAGGAAAAAAAAAATTAAACAGCAGTCTGAAAACCGAATAAAAAAGAAGCAATCTCTGAAAATAAAAACAGAAACCTCTAAAATAATGTTTTATTTATCACATACAAACGTGTTTTCCTAAGAATTATTTCCAGGGTGAGCCACCATATGGAAGTAGAAAGCCATTATAGAAATGAACTAAGATGGTTTGTATCACCTGCATAACTTGTTTTGTTCTATGCCTTCAGGCTTCAAAACCCGCTTCCCATATTTTTTTCCTTTCTTTAAAAATAATGTACATCAGTTTAATTTATCCCAGGTCCTGACAGAAGGATCGGATTTTAAGCATTTAATGCTGTGGTTTCAAATCCAATTTCTCAGTGTTCATCGTTTCAAAAGTGGCAGAATTTGGTTTTTTGAAAAGGTTCAAGAACTTGGGGAGGATTGGCATGCTTGCTGAAGTCCCACACTGATGTTAAAGGCTGCTCTGTCCAGGAGAGAGCAGTTTGGTCTGAATTTTTCTATAGTGCTCCAGGAAATACTCAAGCCTCCACCTCCTCCAACAAGAGCCTCTTCTCATTGGTGTCAACCTAGGAATACTTTCTAAACTCATAAAGTATCCTGGATAAATAATCTATTTACAGGTTTCTGAACAAGGGCACTGATTGGTTGATGCATTTTCCTCCAAGGAGGGTATCGGTATATCTGCTTAAGGCCAGATTCCACTGCATATGTTCAGAAACAGCTTTCCTTGAGACCAATGGGATTTTTATCCGTCCAGACACTGAAGCACTAGATCCTTGCACAGTAAATTCATTGTAGGCTTGCTTTATTGGTGGTGGGGAAACCTAAAAAAGGTCAGGAGTACAGATTGCTTCAAATAAACATCCAGAATCTCAGATGCGTTTTTGAAACAGGCCCAAGTTTATTTGAACCTCTTTCTCTGGTTTGGAAATCAAGCTGAAAATTTCACAGAAACAGATTTTCTTGTGAGATCTCAGAATGTTGTGGTTTAAGTAAGGTAATAAACAAACTTGAAAAATGAAAGGCAAAATTGGCTCAAACTCACCTGGTTTCATTCTATTAAATGTCTGAAACTGAGTGACATTGTGTGATGTTTTTTAAAAAAAATGAAAAAAAAAATGAAAAAAAAATCAAACCCACATCTTGACTATTTTATCCTAGAATTATCAGACATTTTGCCTGAGTAGAATTAGAAAAATTTGTAGCTCCGCTGTTCGGGTCTGTCCTTGTTTCAGTAACTCATCAATTCAACTTTCGCCATCTACAGTTTGAGAAATTTCTGCGTTGGTCTTCCATGTTGAAACTATTAATGAAGGATAATTCTTGGACCACTTGCTGTGAGACCATTTCCACGTATTTGTTGGTATGATAGCCTAGACTTGTATGACATCTATATGGAATCTATAAAATGAAACAAGATAGAGGTTTTTTTTTTGTTAATGCCTACTATTAAACACGAGGTAGAAGAATTAAGAGTTGTACAAATATCACATTGTTTATCATAGCAAAATCATTAAGCAGATATCTCTAATTTCATTTTTAAGTGATAAAAAACTGGCTCATGAAGCTGTATGAATTTCACCAATTCTAAAGCTATTTTATTATACTATTAAGTAGCAGATGCCGGATTAAATCCAAGGAGTTCTGGCTTCAAAAACCATACACTTGACTACTAATTTATGAAGTTTCCTGTGTAGTTATTAAGGTTTTCTCAAGAGGTTGTTTTAGTCCAATTTTCCCTAAATAAGATCTTGAACCAAAATCATAACATAGAACAGATTATACATCTTATTTACTATCTGGAGAGAGTCCTGATAGCTATAACTAGGAAATTCTATAGTTAAGAAGTATTCTATGATGATAATGTCTTATATTTTTAAAACACTCTATACAGAAACCTTTTGTACCTATCTTATTCTGATCCTTCCAACAAACTGAGAAGTAGGCAGGTTAAGGCATCCTGGTCCACATGTGTAAATGAAGAAAACTGCAACTCTCTGAAATTAACAGATTTTTCCCCAAAGTCACAAAACAAAAAGAGACACCCACAAGAGACTCCAAGTAAATCTTTTACTTATGTAAATTTCTGCTTACAAATCAGCACTCCAGAATTCCAGTCTGGGGTCATCTTTTAATTTCTTGTTTTATTTTCTCACTTTTTCCTCTTTCCAATTGCACTGTATTTTCTCCACAGTATCTTTGTATGCTTTAGCTTTTAATATGTAGTAGAGAGCTCTCGCGCTAACTGATAAAATCCAAGCTACTTTTGCAGAGCTCAAAATAGTCTGGACACATGATACCAACGCTGTTCTTGGACTACCCATTTAAGTTATGTATCAAGTCTAAATTTAATCAGGGCCACATTTTATTTATACATTTCATGCATTAAACTCATTTAAACTTTTAGTCAGATTTCATTAGAAGAAATACTACCGTGCACATCATGCAGTAGTGAAGCTAATGTGCTTCAGGAATCTGAAAGGAGTTGGAGATCAGGAGTCTGATTTCAAAATTTCTTTTTGTTTCTCTGCTTAGTGCTTGCAGCAGGTCTGTGAGCAGCAGAGTTTGTTTCCTAAGACGCTAATACAGTCAGCATGCTCTGTACACATGTGTAAACACAGACATTCCCTGTAATCAGGGAGGTTGGTGTCTTAAGGCAAGATTATGTTTTTTTAGGAAATGCAATTTATGTTCAGGATTAAGTTTCGCTTGCAGACTGATAACGTCTGAGGTTCAGGGAGATGATAGTAAGGATTGTGTCCTAGCTGCCTGCCCTGCATCTGAAGTCTCAACGGAGCCTTCCTGGATAGGCCCCATTCTCAGGATCCCAAGTGAAATCACTTAGATTTCTTCCTTGCTTAGAAAGATGAGAGAAGTCAATGATATGAAAATGGAAAACACATTTGCAAAAAATTCAAAGCACCTATAAATCTCTTTGGTGGGTGCAAGGAAATTTAGAGAGACACAAGGCAAAAACACAGAGGACTAGCACCCTTCTACACGAGTCAGGAAATGTAGATTTATGTCTGGTACTTTGGTATTCTTGAGGTTGAGTCTGAGGGGGGCGGGGATGGGGAACAAGTTAGGCACGATTGATTCCTAGGATGTAATCATTTAAGTCGGCTTGTGGCATGGCCCTAATATTACAAAACAAATTAAGTATATGACAAATATTCTTTGTCTTTTAAAATAAATGTTGAAGTAAATGCACCCAGAATACCAAGTAAGCCCTTCCTGTAATTCCTTCTGTAGAAAAAAAAAATGCTGTGCTATTTCTTTTCCAAACCAGAATTTTTTTTCACAAGTCAAAAGGACAGTTTCCGTGCCAAAAACATAATATTTTTGGCCTAACACTAAATCCACAGGGCTTATTTCTCCTCCTCCTCCTCCTCCTTCCCTTTCTTTCTTGGTGCTTTTTAACCTCCAGTGTCAGCGATCTGAGGTCCCCTCAGCTTCCTTTTTCACAGTGTATGCAGATCATGCAAGAGGCCCATGGCTTTGAGCAAACAGCTTAGTTGTTGTCTCCATCTTCCAAAAAAAAAAAAAAAATCTTCAGATGAATCGAGTACTCAGCCCTGGAACCCTTCTGACCACAGGGAAGACTGGCGTGCTTTTTTATCATGGTAACAGGTACTGCATGGGGAGAGGCTGTACCACAGAAACCTCAAGCTGCCTGGGCCGTGACGCTGAGGGTCTAAGTAACCCTGCACAGGGTGAGGGGAGCATTTACTTGTTTGTTCAAACATAGTTTCTAAATTACCTGTTTGTGTCAATTAGGAGGACAGAAATGGAGAATGCTGCACTGACCTAATTTTCACAGAATAAAGTCCTTGTATAGCGTAATAATGATCTGGAAAATGAGATATACTCAGATAGCCAGGGTTCTGCAAGCTTGCTACATTCTGATTCCCCCTTCTGTTTTCTTCCACCAAATTTGAAAGAAAACACATTGTAATTTAGAAAAAAAAAACCCTCCCCCTTCCCTGTTTGTTCCACCTCCCCTAAAATAAAATTTTATGACACTCAGTCTTATTTCTTTTCAAGACCATTTATTTAATAAAAAAAGGTTCTTCTGGCCTGAGATGCAATATAATTGAATATGTATTGTTTTTTTCATACAGTTAATGTTTGGGGCAGAGGCTAAAACATTGAAAAGAAGGAACTGAAATGGAAACTCTGACATCACTTTAGCAGCCGTCCCGCTGCCTTTGCTGGGGAGAAAAATATTAGCTCTTGTCTAACTTACCTTTTCCATAAGGTGTAAAAAGCACACTATACAAAGGGAGAATATGAAACCCAGAGCTGGTCTGATTGCCTGCATGCTATTCATATACACACCCATTGTTGTAAACTGGCACTGGGTGAACCGACTGATTCTAACCAGATGGCTGCACGCAGAAGTGCATTGAGGAGTTTCCTCTAGGGTGCCTACACAGTGTCCTACTGGCTTCCCAGGCTGAAGGAAAAATGAAAAATATGAGTTTCCACATTATGAGATTTCATCCAGATGCTCTTAAGGTTGTACATTAAATAATGAGTCTTGGGCTTTAAAGAATGTTACTATTTTAAAACTTTGCAGACTCTATGCGTTCCTCCACTGGGTGGCGCTCGAAGGCCATAATACTGAAGACAACTTAGAAACCGGATATTGGAAATCTAATTTTTTTTTTTTTTGAAATCTAATTTTAAAAATGTCATTTAGGGGTGGATTCATTATCATTCTAATCTAATATGATTACCAGTTTATACTGTCTATTGCCATTTGCACTATATTTGCACTATTTACTGAGTGATTAGCAATAATTTTGCATTACAGAGTATTAGAAACTTTTGAGACATGGAGATGATTTATCTATATTGGTAAAATGAAAAATCTTTGAATAATTTCAAGAATAGGATATATTCTACTCAATGCTTATAATGTCTTCAAGTGACCACGATAATTTGTCTATAATCAAGTTTTGTTTTTTTTTTTCAGTATGTTTTACCATTTTAAAGGAAGGTGTTGTTGTCCAAGTATTTTTTGAAATTTAAGAAAACATTATTTCATTTAATTTTTTTTTGTCTTGGTCCCTTACTAACAGCTCCTAAGAACTGTCCTTATAATTTCTGGAACTGGAATTTTAGAGCTGTAGGGGACATTCATTTCGGTTTAATGATGTTCACTTATAGAGTACTATGTGAACTATCAACTAGAAATAAGAAATTGATGTATAGATTTAGAGTTCAATGAGATATAGTCATTTCCTATTAAAAATGTGCATAATATTTTATCTGGTGGCATTGGTGTTTCTTCTTTCTTGTGGCATTAATTTCTCTTACCGCATGTTTGCATGTGGAAATCCTATTTTCAGGTCTTTCTTGACTAACAGTACAGCCACCTGTAGTATTCTATGATGATAAGGCTAGAATTCTAATGCCTTTATAATCTTATTTTATGCACCTTATCCCATCCTAAAATTTTATCACTAACCAGAAACAGATATATATGAAATTGAAAAGTAGGTAGTACTGTTTGTCATCTCCTCTCTTTGTGACCTTATCTCTAGAACACATTTTATAGTTGAGAAATTAAAACTATATGGTTTACATGCAGTTGTTTTAGACTCACAATATCACAATTTACAGATTATATGATCTGGATTAATTTACTTAATATCTCATGCTTCTCTATGACTTAATTTGGAAAAGGAGAATAGTCCTTATAACTAAAGATGATTCTGAGTATTAAGCTAGGTCAAACATATGAAAAGCTTAATTTGTTGACCTGTGATAACTTCCTGATAGATGGTAGCTATTGTCATCAAGAATAAACTTGGGAAAAACAACTCTGTTTGCCCCTGTTATAGATCGAAGTGAACAGACACTAAAGCATGTAATGCTAAGTATATATCTTAGTATTATATTCTCATGTACTTCCTAATGTGGACAATCATTCATTCACCAACATGTATTTATTGAACTTCTAATATAGGAGAAAAATTGCTCTGCATGATGGCATTATAACAATGAACTAGTACAAAACTTGCCCTTATGGTGGCTACAGTTTCATAGGAGATATAAGTTCTACATGAAAACATATTATTCAGATAGTTTTTCAATTATAGTTGGAATAAGTATTGTGAAAAAAAAAGTTCAGCATAGTGAAACACTAGATGCCAGTTGGATCACTCACAAAAACATTAATTTGAACCTCCTTTGTCTTACTTTGCACAAAAATGGATATCTTCTTAGCTTTTTAAATTCTTTCAGACATGTTTTCAGAGTGTCACACTTTTCTTTAATTTCACATTCCTACTAAAATCTGTACTTTTCTGAAGTCTTATCTCCTATAGTGTTTGCCTTCTCTCTGGTTTTCATAGATCAATAAAAATTATTTAGTCTTTTCTCCTTGGTTCATCCCCAAATACCACTAGCATGTGGAATGGAATGAATACCACAGCATCACTCAGAAAACAATTTAAAATTAAATTTGAGTTACTCATTTCTTTCTTTCTTTCGTTCTTTCTTTCTTTCTTTCGACAGGCAGAGTGGACAATGAGAGAGAGAGAGAGAGAGAGAGAGACAGAAAGAAAGGTCTTCCTTTGCCGTTGGTTCACCTTCCAATGGTCGCTGTGGCCGGCGCATTGCGGCTGGCGCACCGCGCTGATCCAAAGCCAGGAGCCAGGTGCTTATCCTGGTCTCCCATGCAGGTGCAGGGCCCAAGGACTTGGGCCATCCTCCACTGCACTTCTGGGCCACAACAGAGAGCTGGCCTGGAAGAGGGGCAACTGGGACAGAATCTGGTGCCCTGACCGGGACTAGAACCTGGGGTGCCAGCACTGCTAGGCGGAGGATTAGCCTACTGAGCCGTGGCACTGGCCTGAGTTACTCATTTCTTAAAAGTCACTTGTCCATTCTGACCAGAGAGTCTAATCCAGCAGAAGAGAAAGTCACACAATTCCAAATCAGGTAGATGATGTTCAAAGAAGTATTGATCAGGAAAAAGCTTGTATGCTTGTTTCTGGTGTTATAGATTTTGTTGATGGGAAATTACGCTTTTTTTTTTTAAAGTTATGTTCATGAATCTTTGATACATTTTTTAAAAGTCTATGTATTTAAAAAGTTTATTTATTTCCGTTTATCTGAAAGGCAGGGTGATGGAGGAGGGGGAGAGAGAGAGAGAGAGAGAGAGAGAGAGAGAGAGAGAGAGAAAGAGACTGACTCTGATGCCTTCCATCCACTGACTCATATCCCAAGTGTCCACAACTGCTGGTGCTGGTTCCGGCCAAATCCAGGAGCCAAGAGATGTAGGTGGCAAGAATCCAAGTACTTGAGCCATCACCTGCTGCCTCCCTGGATGCGCGTTGGCAGGAAGCTTGATGGGAAGCAGGGGACAGACTTGATCCCAGGCACTCCAACATGGGATGCAGACTTCTCAAGTGACAGTTTTACCGACTGCACCACAACGCCGGCCCCTGTTATGCTTTTATTGTCTTTGTTTTGTGGTCCTTGGCTAGAATGGAAAATGAAATAAGACTTTCCTGAGGAAGTAACATTTAAGCTTAGAATTGAAGGGTGTGAGATGAATTGTATAAAAAGATGTAGAACAGAGGGAACACCATGTAGGATGGTAGGAAGGTTAGGAAGGTTTTTACTCTGCTTGGCTTAACCTGCCCCTAGTCATATTTGTAAACTTTTGAGTAGGAATGCTTGGTCAAGTTTATTTCTAAATTACTCTCCTAGGAAATAGTGACAGAAGTTGAAGGAAGTGAGAGTTGAGGCTGGGATCCTAAGTAGAGGCCTCCTGGAAGAACTAGGATTTCAGCATGATCCTGAGGGAAGGAGTGGACATAGATAGCAAGAGAGTTTAGAAAGGACAAGGGAAGCAATGGGATGAAAAAAGGTAGATGTCTGCTGTTCATGGTAGAGCAAGGAAATCTGTCCACTGAAAAGGAAGTCTCAGTGACTCTTCTGGAAAAATAAGCAAAACCTGAGAAAACCATTTAATATGTTCTATAGATAGTGACATGATTTTTATATGAATGGAAGATGGCTCAAAATAATGTTGTAGACTGCTAGGAGGGTTCAGACTAACAAAGAATTAATTCCCCAGGGAAATGTTCATATCAAGATCCAATAATGCAGAATTAGTAGTATGGGGGGTTGGGAATGAGAGAGATCTGTGTATATCTTGCTTGCTTGAATAGCTTTCTAGCTATGTTGGAGGTGGTAGAATACAGATGAGTTACACGCCTTTGTTCCCTTGAATTACAGGTGCGTAACAGCCTGCCTTGAAACTTAGTGACTCAAAGGAATGCCTTTTGTTTTTCCCAAATATACAACTTTTTCAGGGCTTTACAGGTATAGCTTGTCTCCATGCCCTAGGCATCCATTAACTGGGATGGGCTGATGGCTGGGACTGAGGTTGTCTAAAGACTCAACCATTCGTAAGTCTGACTGATGATGGGAGTTGACACCTTAGTTGAAGCAGTCACCTGAACCCCTTTTAACATTATTCCTCTCCTAGTGGTTTCAGAAAATGACATGATGGCTGGGTTCCCAGGGAGACCATCCTAAGAGAGATCCAGGAAGAAGCTGTATCCCCTTTTCTCATTCAATCTAATAAATCACAATGTCACTTTTGCCATGTTCTATTCATCAGGATGGCTAAAATCTGTCCAGGTTCACACACACACACACACACACAAAGAAACATTTAAAAAATATTTATTTATTTGAGAGAGAGAGAGATCGAGAGAGAGAGAGAGAGAGAGAGAGAGAGAGAGAGAGAGATCCATCTGTTGGTTCACTGCC
Source organism: Lepus europaeus (assembly GCF_033115175.1). Lineage (NCBI taxonomy): Eukaryota > Metazoa > Chordata > Mammalia > Lagomorpha > Leporidae > Lepus > Lepus europaeus. The sequence continues at coordinate 35,282,834 of NC_084836.1, read as the reverse complement.
CAAATGGTTAAAATAGCCAGGTATGAGTCAGGCTTAAGGCAGGAGCCAGGAGATTCATTTGGGTCTCCCACATGGTTGGAAGGGCACAAGTACATGGGCCATCATCTACTACTTTCCCAAGCCACCAGCAGGGAGTTGGATCAGAAGTGGAGCAGCTGGGCCAGTGCTGTGGCGCAGCAGGTTAAAGCCCCAGCCAGCAGTTCCAACATCCCATATAGACGTTGGTTCAAGTCCAGGCTGTTCTACTTCCAATCCAGCTCTCTGCTCTGGCCTGGGAAAGCAGTAGAAAATGGCCCAAGTGCTTGAGTCTCTGTACCCATGTGGGAGACCTGGAGGAGGTTCCTGGCTCCTGGCTTCAGATTGGCTCAGCTCTGGCCATTGCAGCCATTTGGAGAGTGAACCCGTGGATGGAAAACCTCTCTCTCTCTCTCTCTCTCTCTCTCTCTCTCTCTCTCTCTCTCCCTCCCTCCCTCCCTCTGTAGCTCTGTTAAATAAATAAAATATACCTTAAGAAAATAAAAAAAAGAAGTGCAGCAGCCAGGACAAAAGCTGGTGCCCATTTGGGATGCTGACGTTGTAGGTGGCAGCTTTTTACCTGCTACACCATAACACCAGCCCCAAAATTTAACCTTTTGATGGGGAGTTAATAAAGTTATGGAAAAGCATTATGGTTTAGAAATACAGACTTCTGTCATATCTGGACAATACAATGTACCACATTTTTGTGCCTCAGTTTAGATGTAGAAAGATGAATTTTCATTTTAAATCAGGGGGTTGAATGTAAATTATTTTACTTTTAGGGAAATAAACATCTTTATTAAAGTGACCTATGGGACATTGTCTTTGGGAAATTTTGTTCAGCCTAGGATGTTGGTTGTGTTCATCTACCTGTGCATAGGCATTTAAAACAATCATTATCCATTGACAAGTTTCATAATTGAGGAGGTATATATTCACCATAGAGTAATGGAGGTACCTAAGAGGAATGTTTAACCTGGAATACTGATACGCACAAAACATTGTAGTGCTCTGAAGCTCTGGCTCCTTCATTACATAACTAATTTGGAGAAGTGTAGTACTGTAACACTTTGTCCAATTAATTAGCACTATTAAGAAAGACAAATGGACTTAGGACTTAGGGAACTGAGTTTTCCTAAGAGTGGAAGTCAGTTTGAAAGTGTGGAGGAAGAAGCAAGAGGATTTCACTTAAGAGACGGAGAACAGAAGCCAATAAAGTAGGAAAGGAGATAAGCTTCATAAAGGATTGAACGCTTGCAGTGTTTTCGTTTAGGACTGTGAATACAGTCATGCTTACTACAGTGTGCTAAGGATTGCTTGGCATTTTTGTAACTTGATTTACTTCAGTAATGCCTCAACATTACAGTAGATTCTGATACATGTAGCTTCCAAACAGTTCATGAAAAACTACATAGATGTCAAGAATTTCTTGCACCAAAATTTGTTTATCTTTTAATTCCATTTCCCATGAGTTGTGTTACTGATCTGTGTGAAATTAAAGAATGTACGTATGTCACTCAATAGATGTCGGTTTCTAGGTAGTGACACTCAGGGACCCATTCCCACTGGCAACCTTGCACATGATGATCCAGGTAGATCATCCATGTACGAAACAGAGATCTGATGCTAGCACTGGATGAAACATGAAAACTGTGTGTTGTAATGAGGATTATATAGCAAGCAGTCATTCATGGTGGTGATTATTATTGTCAGTGGTAAAGACAGAACCCCTAATGCTAATGTTTTGATTTAAAAAAGGACTTTCTACTGCCACAACTGATGAATATAATTGTTATTTTCTTGATGGTATAAATAATATATATGGTAAAGATGGATGATAATAATCCAGCCTGCTGGAGAAATATTTTATGACAGAATTACCTTATGGTGCCTTTCAAATCATACCAAATAAATTTGTTTTCCAACCTTATTTGCAAAGTGGCCTTAGTTGACTTGGACAATTAAAAAATAAACTTTAGGCAAATCTTTAAAAAACATCAGCAAAATTTCATCTTCAGTTTATTTTTTCTTCTCATTTTTTCACTATGTCTCTCAAGGGAGGTAATTTGATAAAAAAAAGTTTTTAAGTATCACATATGATAATAGAGTAAAATTAATCAACATGAAGGGTTAGTATAAAGAATAGAATATAAGTTTACTTCTTCTTCTTTTTTTTTTCTTCTCTTTTAAAAATTTTTTGACAGGCAGAGTGGACAGTGAGAGAGAGAAACAGAGAGAAAGGTCTTCCTTTTTCCGTTGGTTCACCCTCCAATGGACGCCGTGGTTGGCGCACTGCGGCCGGCGCACTGCACTGATCCGATGGCAGGAGCCAGGTGCTTCTCCTGGTCTCCCATGGGGTGCAGGGCCCAAAGACTTGGGCCATCCTCCACTGCACTCCATTTTTCCATTGATGGATAACATTTTCTGGGTCAATTTAACAAAATTTTGCCAAATATTTAAACCATGAAGATATTCTTCTACTATTTTTTCTAAAGGATGAAGATTTTTAACCACTGAAAATACTGTGAACTAACATTGATCTGGGTGGAAATTTAATAAATAGCATTGACAATGGGGACATATGAAAGTGCATGTTGCTTTGTGGTGTGTTCCTGTTTGATGCCAGAGCCTGGTTTCTGATAGGGTTACCTACGGATATGGGACCCATTGTATACCCTAACTATCAATCTTTTCATTTTCTTGGGGCAATGCCTTTTGTCTAATCAGAAGATGGCAGATTCCATACAAACATCTAGTTCCCTATTTCTCAGAGGTCTTTCCTAATTACTTATTAATCCTAACATCTGACGAAACCTCAATTTTTTGACTATCTGAACTATCACTACAGCACATTTCATTTGAAATTGTGCCAGCAAGCAAATAGTTTGTCTTTATTTATTTATTTATTTATTTGACAGGTAGAGTTATAGACAGTGAGACACACAGAGAGAGAGAGACAGAAAGGTCTTCCTTCTGTTGCAATATACTAGAGCATATTCGTCTGTGAGAAAATTTTTATGGGTCTTTGTTATATCCTTCAGCAATATACCTTTACTTAGCTTGCTTTAGTAATCAAAAACTTTTGATCTATTATTACTGGATGAGGTGGCTTCTCTTCAATTCTGCCTTACCCTGACAGGCTTTCAGCCTTATCCTGACTACCACTTTTGGTAAGGTCAAAGGGTTTACTTGATGAATGAAAACTATTCATACTAACTCCATGATTTATGCAGTTTAGGGGTTGTGTAAGTGTTTGGGGTTCGTAAGTTATATTCTATGCAAAGTTTTTCTTTTTTTGATTAATTTTAGCAGCTTATATTTATGGACAATCTTATCTATAAGCCATTTAAAATAAAACTCTTAATAAAATTTCCCCATGTGGACATACAATATGTACATACATATAACATAATAGACCAATATAGCAATTTTAATAATAGCTTTTAAAATCTTTAACTCTTTTTGTAGATTGCCAATTGATTTGAATTGCTTTTTGTTTTTAGTAACCTCAGTTAACCATACTTTCTCTCAGTTGGTACTGTTAATACATTATTGGCTTCATCTGTTTACAGAGCCATCCCAAAGTACTGAATACAATAGAAGTGGCTGGAAAAAGTCCATAGGAACCTATAGGAGGACAGCTAAACACAGAACCAACAACGCTTTAGTTTTATGAGCAGCAAATCATATATAACTGTGGATGACAAAAGACTTTAAGTCGCCATGTTTAAAATTATAAACTCATCAACCAACAAGAGGCACTTGCTTACTTCACAGTATTTTTGAAAGCACCTGTAAGATTTTACAAGTATTTAACCCTTTAGGCCTCTGGGGCTTTCTCATTAACTATCATGTCTAGTAACACAAGATCATTAGACTTTTTAATTCTCAAACATTTGTATTAATAGCATTTTCCATTATAGAAACTTAAAGTTTGGTACCACATCACATCTTGACAGTACTTCTAATATAATCCAAATAGCCTGATTAGTTGGTGTCTCTATAAGATGAGAGACATAGGTCCTTCAATTTTTTTCAGTTGGGCCCAAACTGGAAAAACCAAAGTCCAAGATTTACTGGAAATTTTAGAGTCCAGATTGTTTGGAACTTTGATTTTTTGAATGCCTGTCAAGAATGCCAAGAAGGCTCAAAATCCAAAATATCTGGTTGAAATAAGATTCCTTAAAATCATGACATGACATAGACCAAATTTGATCATTGTTACAAGGTGATTACTCAAATCTTTGAAAATAAGCACATATTTAAATAACCCATAGCTCTTAATAAAAATTCAGCTGTTTTTGAACAATTAGAATTTAACAGACATCAAGAGAACATAATAGATTACTTTAACACATTGCTTTAACAGAGAATCAGATTTTAATTCTATGTCAAAGAGAAATAGATTAGTATACTTGTAACATTTTCCATCTGCCAATGTCCTTGATTTATATATGCAAAGTTTTTCACCTCCGTACTCAAATACTAGATTGTGACAGTTTTTTTCCCCTGAATTTATTTGATCTATAAGAGCTTCAATTTGAGCTCTACCTTTGAAATTGTCATTTCATTTGACATCATCAAAAAAGTATTTCTTGTAGTCTGTATACTCCATAAACTCTCATTCTAATGAAGAACAACTATAATGGAATAGACATATGAAACAATTCTCCAGACATTTGGGGAAAGCATGTGTTATCAGTGACAATGTGACTTTTTAGTGATTTTCGTTTAGCCCTCTGATCTCACTGTTTTTTCTCACCCCAAATATATTCTGTTTGCCTACTAACAATTCACCAATTATGTTTTTCTCTTAGAAGAATAAAATTTGTTCTCAATAGATTAAAGGCAAAATATAATTAAAAATCTAATTATAAGCAAATTTTACATCTGTATACTATTTGTTTTGCCTATCTTATTTACAGCTCTTTCCCCTAATGTCAAGAATAGTGACTGGAACATTATAAAATAATCAATAAATATTTTTGAATAAATTGATATCTTTTCAATATATTCTATAAATATTCTATAAAATAAGCAGGAAAACATCACTCTGATTATGCAGACCTGGGATAGAAATATAAATTTCTGAGCATCTATGCTAATTTCATTACATCTTTTCTGGTGTATTTACATAAACGATATAGAAAGGCGGATAGATGCTGTAGTTGGGTGAGTTTTCTGTTGATTAAAGAACTGTATATAAAACTCTGATTACTTAATCTATAAAAAAACGTTAAAGGTTGTATCTAGTAATACTCTTGACCACATTATCACCAATAACTGTAGTACCACTTGATATATTGAAATTGATATATTTTAGCAACTCCAATCTAAAACTATTTTGGCTTCATTTGAGGTTTCTAACCCCCTGACCTCAGCAGCACATTTTAGTTATATATAAAACAATCACTTTCTCTTTCCTTCTGGAACACCATACGTTCTCTGATTAATCACATGATCTATCATTAGCATCATAACTTTTGACTGGTTCTATTAGTATGGTTTGAGGGTGTGTGTCCCTACCAAATTCTTATGTTGAATCTCATTCCCAGTGTAATAGAACTAAGAGGTAGAGACTTTGGAAAGCGATTAGGTCATGAGGGGTCCACTCTCATGAATGGGATTTACATCCTATGATATAGTCCCAAGAGAGCTGATCCTCCTCTTACGTCTTGTGGGCACACATAGACTGCGTTGTAGGCCCCCACCACACACTGAATTTGCTGACACCATTATCTTGGACTTCCTAATCTCCAGAAGTCTGTGCAATAAATTTCTATTGTTTATAAATTACCCAGTCTAAGATATTTTCTTATAATAGCTCAAACAGATTAAGATAATAGTATATAAAGATTGTGGGTGGAGAGAAAAAACAAATATAATCTATGTGTTTTCAAAGGATTGTAGAAAGTAGTTTAGTATGTGAGTATCTGGGGAAGCAACCAACAGGAAACTCTCATTCCTCAAGGAAGCTGGCTTCTTGGATGTGCAACCTGGGCTGTTACAAACCCTGTGCACAAGCTCATTGCCCTCTTGAAATCATTATTAAATTTTGAATGAGGTGCCCTACACTTTTATTTTGCTGGTCCTCATAACTTTCGTAGCAAGTGTAGGCTTTAAGGAACTTCGGAGAAACAGCATGGTTAGAGAGTAGTTAGCAAGAGGGAGACTAGGCGATGTCAGAAATGGAGTGAGAGAATATTGCTTGTACGACCTTGAATGACCTGAGTAAAGTTTGAACTAGGTCATTGAAACTTTTGTACTAAGAACAGAATGAGATGATCAAAGCTGACCAGGTTTAGTAAAACTATAGGAGTTTGAACTAGCTGATTTATAGAGGATTTTTCCAATTCTTATTTTCTTTGTACATTATCTTTTGTCATTTAATATTATCTTAAATTTGATTCCATCTTGCTCTGGCCCCAACAGACTGGGCTTGTTTTCAATTCACATCTAATTTTGAGGGAGGTGAAATTGTCATAGGTTTCACATTTTTAATATAATTTTATATATTTGATTTATTAAAAGCAAATGAGATAATGTATGTGAAAATGCTTTGGAAGGCCTAGTTCACTCTATAAATACAAAGGATTAAGTATTAGGAAAATTATAGTTTAGATTTGTTGAAATAATTTGTTTGAAATCTCACATTTTCCAATAATTTAGGAGAACTATATACTCTTTTACTATAGCTAAAACATAGAACTTGCTTTCATTTTATGTAATTAAACTTTTGGAGAAGGATAAACTTGCATAGTGTAAAGAGTGTTCTGATATTGGCAGTTGTAGCCTGTTTAGAATTTTCTTGCCAAATGTGCAGTTTCTTGATTTTTTTTAAGTTGGTGAGAGAATTAATTTTCTGTGCTCATGCTTGTTTCCAACTTAAGACTTCAATTTACAAGCATGAAAATAAGGTTTTTTTTCTACCTAAAATATTAAGTTTAAATACTCATTTCTTGGATCAAGTTGTTGGCAGTTATAATGTTGGCCACAAATGTCTCCGTGTTTTTATGATCCAGACAATGATGTAATTGTGGATATATTTCTTCAGGAAGATGGCGATCTTTGCAAAGATTAAGTCCTCCACCACTGCTCTTGACCCTGGCCTTAAGCATCAGTTGTCAGCTGTTACCTATATAGCTCCCTCTCCAGCCATCTCTAGGTTCTTGGATTAGGTCACACTCCTTCACTGCCCTCCACTCTCTCCCTCCAGGGAATCTGTCATGATTGGATTGATACTTTTTTTGTTTATTAACTGGTTCCTCTGTTGATTATAACTTAGTTGGAGTAGGATCCATGCTGATTTAGTCTCCCAATCCCATCACATGTCTTAGCAAATAGAAGGTGCAGTGAATGTGTTCCTTCAGTAATTAATGCTAAGGTACCTGTTTCAAGTGGGATTACTGTACTAAAAATTTTATGAGATAATTTGTGAAAGATATTAATAGCCTTGGGATGAGTAGTGATAAAGTAGTAAATATTATCTTGATTATTTTTAGAGCTGAAGTTTAACTTTACAATAACCTGCTTTACTACTTTAATCAGTCTTGATAGGCTAGATTATGCAGCACTAAAAATGGACATTTCAAATATTAACTCATTTCTGATGAAATCAAAGGGAGCCATCACTCAAGAAAGATATGTTGGGTCCTAAGCTGAGGGTGTTTTTCTACTGTTCAGGACATAGCAACCCAAAACATGGTTTCCTGAACAGTGTTTATTTAAGATCTTCCTCCTTCCCCTTCCTTCTTCTTTCTTTCTATATCTTTCTTTGCCATACTCAGTAAGCTTGAATTGTGACATTTATAAATTTTTTAGCGTAGATCATTAGAAAACAGAAATAAAACAAAATGATATATATTTTAGGATTGTATAATTTAACTTCCACAGGTTAAATATTAAATAACCAATGTATATATAAACTATGAACTGACAAACCACTCTGCTTTTGAAAAGTGTTGGGAAGTAGACATTTCACCCAGATGCTGGTTAAAATTCCCATGTACCATATCAGAGTACCTGGCTTCTATTTCTGTCTCCAGGTCCTGATTTCAGTTTTCTGTTAATGTTGACTGTGGGAGGAAGCAGTGATATTTCAAGTTGTTGGGTCCTTGCCACCCATGTCGGAGGCTTTGAATGAAATCTCAGATCCTGACTTTGACTTGGCATTTGAGGAGTGAACCAATGAATGGAAGATTCCTCTCTCTACGCCCCTTGCTATCCTCCCTCTCCCCCCCTTTTCCTCTTCCTTTCTCTGTACCTAAAATAAATAAAAGCTTAAATGGTACTGTAAAAAGAGCATGGTAAAGATAATGGTGAAGGCTGAATCCATGACTATGAGAATGGAGGGACAAGATTGCAATCAAAGTTCAACACTATGGAATCCTAAGTGACTATTTATGGAAATAGGAACATAGATTTTATAAAGAGCCTTGTATAGAGTCTACAGATCAATTCTGGCATTTTAACTAATTTTAGAGCTTACTAACTACTTATTTTTCAATTTAGTCAAATTACTGACTAATAACAAGTGGGTTTAGCCAAAGTAGTCACTAAAAATAAGAAAAGTAGTCAAATTGATAAAACATAATTTTAGCTCAAATCAAATCTAAAGGACTATGACAGAACTGAATGTGACCAAATGTTGTTTTGGTTTGGAAGCCCTGGCCCCATTGCAGTGTAGTTGTTAGAAATCTACATAATCTGGATCAACTTTGTACAGGGATGTCTTAATGAATCAGACAAACAGATTGTTTGGCCACATATGTCTCCACCATCATTACATTATACAGACTAGGCATAATTTCCAGATTAATATAATCTCACATAAAACCAAAAGATAAAATTAAATGTAAAAATATATATAACTTTATGCAGCAAAGCATATTTGTGTCATAGAAATAAACATTCTAAGAAAGAAAGTTTGGCTCACTTCATCATCCTAATCTAACTTTTACCATCTTCTACAGAAGGAAGAATTATATTAGATTATAGCGTGTAATGCCAAGTGAGCTTTGGCAAACTTTAGAGATTTTTTTTTTGGCTTATTGTTAGCCACCACTTGAAAATATGTTTTATATTATGAGTAAGCAAATATCTTTTGAAACAAAATTGATACCAATTATGTAATATAACTAACATTTAATTTTCTTATTATTATGGGGAAAATCTTCTCTAAACTGTGGATCCCGTTTGTCTTGATAGAACATTAATTATTAATATTAGAATATAATTAATTCATTTATTCAACAAGTATTTTTTGAGCATGAATAGTGCTACCATTCTAGATCTTTGATTTAAATCAATTAAATAAACTTCTGCCCTCATGTAGTATGGAGGGGGACAGATACAATTATATATGTAATCTACAGTGAGTGTGCTAGAAAATAAATAGCCTAGAGATTCTGAGGACGTGGATGGGACAGGCTGGGACTCATTGAGAAGGTGCCATTTAGCAAAGGCTTGAAGAGGGTATGATAGTAGTCAAATAATAGTTTGAGGAACAGCATTTCAAGTAGAAGGAATAACTAGAGCAGAGGTGTGTATCTTATGAGTACAGAAATCGAAAAGACCAGTTACTTGACTGAACAAGAAAGAGAATGGTAAGAGTTGAGGCCTGAAGCATAAAAAGGAAGAGGACTTAGGCATTTATACTAAATGAAATGAGAGTTCTTGTAGATCTTGAATAGGACAGGGACATGATCTGAACAGTGATTCAAAGGACCCCTCAACTGCTCAGTTAAGAATCAACTGTAGTGAAACAAGTGGTGAAGCAACCCGGTCAACCATGCAGTGGTAATAGCCAAGAAAAGGATAATGGTGTAGGAGTGATGAGAAGTGGTACCAACAGAGACGGGAAAACTATATGTTTGGGTTAAGGTGATGAGGAAATCAGGAGTCTGATCTTAGATATTTTGAGTCTGAGATGAATGTGATGCATTTCTGTAGATACACTGAGGAGTTAGTTGGACATGAGACTGAAGTATAAGCAAATAGACTTCCATTCTAATAAGAATATTTGGGGAAAGAAAGACATTAAGGACTTTTAATGCATTTATGTGATTCCCATTCAAACAGGAAAATACTTTTCCTCTGTTCTAAGTACTTTATTTTATAGCTGTATTTATTTCCTACATAACTATCTGTGGGCTTGCTTGCTGGTGGGAAAATAGCACCATCTTGTGGGTTATCAATAAATAGATTTCTTAAAAAACAATTCTATAGAAACAGCAGTATAGTACATTTTTCTGCACTTTAAAGAAATATAATTCTTTTTTAAAATACTGGTTTTTATTTGGCAAATAATTGTGTATATTTGTGGTGCACAAATTATGATGGTTTAATCTACAAAAACATTTTAGAAAGATTAAATCAAGGTAATTAACACTTTTCTCACCTCACAGACTTGTTTTTTGTGTGGTGAGAATATTAAAATTTTATATGCGGCTGTTGTTGCACAACTATTTAAGCTGCCGGCATCCCATATCAGAGTGCCAGCTTAGTCCCGGCCATTCCACTTCTGACCCAGCTCCCTGCTAATGTGCCAGGAAGGAAGTAGAAGACAGCCCAAGTACTTGGGCCAGTGAAAACCATGTGGGAGTTCAGGATGAAGTTCCTAGCTCTAGACTTTGGCCTGGCCTAGACCTGGCTAAGCGTTGCTACCATTTGGGGAGTGAACCAATGGATGGGAGATCTCTCTCCTCTCTCTCTCTCTCTCTCTCTCTCTCTCTGTTTCTTCCCCCTCTCTCTGTCACTCTTCTAAGTAAGTGATACATATTTTAAAAAGCTATGAATATTCTCACTTACATATGCAATCCAGACAACTCATTTTCACAGACACATAAAGAGTAGAAAGATGGTTACCAGGGGCTGGTGCTGTGGTGCAACTGTAAAGCGGCCTCCTGCAGTGCCGGCATTCCATATGGGGGCTGATTTGAGTCCCAGCTGCTCCACTTCTGATCCAGCTCTCTGCTGTGGAATGGGAAAGCAGTGGAAGATGGCTCAAGTCCTTGGGTCCCTGCACCCACATGGGAGACCTGGAAGAAACTCCAGGCTCCTGGCTTCAGATTGGTGCAGCTCCAGCTGTTGTGGTCAGTTGGGGAGTGAACTAGCAGATGGAAGACCTCGCTCTCTCTGCCTCTCCTTCTCTCTCTATGTAACTGTGACTTTCAAACAAATAAATAAATATATTTTTTAAAAAGATGGTTACCGAAGATTGATGGGGTATGCATGCGGACAGTTTTAATTCTTAAAATAATCTACCAATGCTTTGATAGCTCACACAAATCCTTGGGTTTATTTGTATGAGATTGTATCTACTGAGTGCCAATCTAACCTACAAAGCCAGTAACTGAATAATTCAAATAAATATCAATTCAAAAAAACATCTTGGAATTGGACATTTAGCCTAGCAATTAAGACACTCACATCCCACATCAGAGTGCACAGATTCAAGTTCCCATTCTAGCCCCTTGCTATAGCTTCTTGCTAAGGCAGATTCAAGGCAGCAATGATTGCATTTCTTACCTGTTTTCTATAGACATCTCTAAATCTGAATTAAATGGTACTTTGAAGGTGATATGGGGAGACAGGGTCAAGTAGATCAGAAACCTGCCCTGGAGATCCCTTGAACCACTCTTCTTGCGATCCTTACTCTCCCGGAGAAAACCTGATCCTTTTATCTTGGCATCACATAAAAAGCTGCAGCTTTCAAGTCCCCATTCTTTCCCAATAGTGCACATCCCATCGTGGCTTTCACTTTCAGCAACTCTTAGTATTAGGGCACAATTCCAGATGATTCTCTCCGTTCTCTGACAGAAAGGGATCCATGTAGCATCTTCATGTCTTTGATCTATGAGTCAGCAACTAAGGATTGCCAGGCTATGCTGACCTGACACAGCAACTATTCCGTGAGAGTCGGTAAGCCCTGGACAAATAGATGCTGCCAATTGCTTTGTTCCTGGTTCCCAGTCATCCTGATCCTAGGCTAGGGCTATGTCCCATTGGGTTCATCCATTTTGTTAGTGGTGGACACGGGGGTCCATGTGCTTAGGGTGCTGCCAAGCAAGCAGCTTCAAGTGGAAGTTGTTTGAGGGAAGATTTATTTACTTTTGACAAGGAGACAGCGGGAAAGTACAGTTCCCTATGGAAACTGCCTCCCTCAGTGGCAATTTGCTTGGGCTTTTAAAGCAATGCTTAGAGGAGTGACCAGGGAGTAGAGAAGGGGGAGTAAGGCCCTTCCTGCTAAAGCAATGTCTTCACTCAAAAGTCTGTTGCAGACTGGTCTATCGCAGCTTTCCTTGTCCATGGGGTCCTGGACCCTTCTGCCTACGATCTTGTGAGGAGATAAGCTTTCCTACAGCATCGTCTGAAAAACCAGCTCAAGAGAGTAGGTTTTCTAAGGCTCTGCTCACATGCCTTTGCACGCCTCTTGCTTAAATCCTCTTGGTTATGGGAGTTCTTTCAGCTTTCTTACAGATTGAAACACGTTCAAACTAAAGAAATTAGGGACAATGTGCTCTCATCTATTAATTATTTGTGTCTGAAATTCCTCATATTTTTTAAATAAAACTGTGTAAAAACACTGTGATAATCGAAAACAATATTCAAAATATGTTATGTTGCTTGCCCAGACCCACATAGTTACAATGTGATGAGAATGACAAATCTTTGCCTGTGCCACGTTGTTTGTTGCCTTCAGGGCACATGAACCACAGACTAGCTTAAGGAATACTAACTCCTTTTCTTTAATCTCCACATCCAAATTATCTACTGAAGTTCAGTTTTGCCTTGACCAATATGTTTACTTTCTTAACAGCGGATAAAACAAGAGGTTTGGAATGGAAAGTTTAAGCGCCATGTAATTGTAAGAGTTTGGGCTTTTGCAATATTTTTTTTCATATTATTCATCTCAAGTACAAAAAAATAAGATTTAATATTATGTGTACAGATGATTTTCCAACCTGAAAGATCACAAAACGCTTAACTACTAATACTATGTACATATAAGTTCCTTAATTTTAATAATAGATATGATGTTATATTCTGATAATTAAATATTATACATTTTTATGTGCGGGTATTTTAACAATCCATGCAAAAAGGGAATTAAAAAGTATTTGTTTTTATGAAAAAACCCTTTTTTGAAATCCATGCATAGTCTTTTCAAAATTTTCTATGAAATTTATGAAGATCCTTTGTTTATTATACTGTTAAATATATCCAAACTCCTGGTCACTCCAGAGAATTCAACTTTTACTACATTTTTGAAATTGGAATTTAATAAATGCATTATATCTATCACTGGAGTTAAAAGCAGATTTTCAGACAATGTATTTACATAATTCAAGACTTTTGTGTTTAGTTTTATGTGTATTTTCTATGAACGAATTTCTGTTTCATGATTCTTAATTTCCACCTACACGTTGCAATGAAAGTCTCATTCACTAGTGGGAGGAATTCTAAAAGCATTTACTTTGTTTCTTTTGCTAGGATAGCCATTTCCTTCTCACTAATTAAATTCAGCAAACCTGCTTTACATTCCACCTTGCTTTAACAGAGAAAGCATTGAGGAATGGTATATAGAGAGGAAAGGTAGATATAAACAAGGAAAAACGCTCTACAAATGCAATAAAGAATGGACACAATGTTTGGTGTAATAAATAGAGATCACTTTTATTTGGGTGGGGTGATTCTGTGGACTCTGGTAAAGGCACTATGATTTATGGAAGGACTACATTGGCTAAATTCCAGTGCAGCATTTTCTCAATATACAAGAATCTTGTCAAATTAAAATTGATGGAGCAAAGATTCAGAAAATAAATTTGTTGGTTTCTCCTAAGAGGTAACTAAAATGATAGGATTAATATATACATGAAAGATATACATATATAAATTATGTTTGCTATAAATATACTTAACAAAGTGTCTTCTGTCATGTTGGTTCACAGAATATAGTTAATGCAATTTAATATAAGTTAATAATTTACTTTATGGTTTTTCAGCATCAGCTCTATAAGTTAATTTATTTGATGGTTGCTCAGCATCAAGTGTGTGCAAGTATGGTGCTGGACAAATGTATGTAAAATATACGGACCAACCCCATTGGTACAGCCAAGTGAGAAAGAGAACTTTTCATGAAGTTGTGAATATGGTGTTCTTGATAAAAATAAGGATGTAGCTAGTGAGGCGAGAGATGAGGTCACAGCCCTTCCATACGACCCTGCCTATTTCATCCAAATTCCTCCCACCTCCTTGTGCTGGAGAAAACCATTATTTCCACAAAACTACCATCTAGAACCAGCACCAGCTGAAAATATCTAACATGCTGGCTGACTGTATCTCTACAGTGACCTATAGCTAATTATTGTAACATGATAATTTTATAATGACTGAGCCTCTTACTTGCATCATGTACCTGATGCCATAACATGTCCAGGATTTCCCAAAATGGCAAGAAATTCGGCACTACTCAAATCCCTCCCCATACTGCACTGTCTATGAATATTCAGTTCTTCCTGATCACGTAAAAGGATAACCCCAAATCACTGGTTGGGTGCAGCTCATTCTTGAACATGCCCACACTCCCTCTCAAGTACCTACTTTAGCTTTGCTAATAATAAATCTTATTTCTCTGCTAACATTTGCCTATGTCTACAAGAACCAGGACCCAGCCATCCAACAACAGTCTTCCTCCCACCATCCTACAGATTATAAGCTTCTCTTTGTTTCTATCCATCATCCAGAGTTCTTTCTCCTGAAGCTACTTGAAAATCACTGTCTGGGAGAGCAAGCCATGAATCTCATGTTGGAGGAAAAAAAGGGAATGGAGACACACTGATTATTATGCTTCCTTAACAAACAGAGGCCTGTTATTTCCTGGTGTTTCATGGGAATCCATCATTATGTGTGTTTTTAAACATATGTTTAGATAGTAATGCAGCTCAGACTTTCCCTGATGGCAGCTTTACTCTTAGAATTCTGATATCATCGTCTATCTTAATTCTGTTATGGAAAAATGTGAGATTCCACAATATTACTACTAGTGCTGCCATAGATATTTTACCCAGGTTATATGTTTTTTTTCTAATAAAGACAAATTAATTTTTAAAAGTATTCATTTATTTGAAAGCCAGAGTGAAGGAGAGAGAAGGAAAGATAGACAGGTACATGAGAGAGTAAGAGAGTGAGAGAGAGAGGAGAGAGAGAGAGAGAGAGAGAGAGAGAGAGATATTTTCCATCCCCTGGTTTACCTCCAAATGCTCCTTCTAGCCAGGTTGGTTCAGGCTGAAACCTGGAGCCAGAAAATCTATTTGGGATTCCCACATTGTGGGGCAGGGCCCCAAGTACTTGTGTCACCATAGCTGCCTTCTCAGTAACATTTACAAGAAGCTGTATTGGAAATGGGGCAGCTGGAACTAGCACTCAGATATGTAATGCATAGGTCACAAGAGGCAGTTTAACTTTTTTTTTTTTTGACAGGCAGAGTGGACAGTGAGAGAGAGAGACAGAGAAAGGTCCTCCTTTTGCTGTTGGTTCACCCTCCAATGGCCGCCGTGGCCGGCGCGCTGCGGCCGGCACATCGCGCTGATCCGAAGGCAGGAGCCAGGCGCTTATCCTGGTCTTCCATGGGGTGCAGGGCCCAAGCACCTGGGCCATCCCTCACTGCACACCCTGGCCACAGCAGAGAGCTGGCCAGGAAGAGGGGCAAATGGGACAGAATCCGGCGCCCCGAACGGGACTAGAACCCAGTGTGCCAGCGCCGCTAGGTGGAGGATTAGCCTATTGAGCCATGGCGCCGGCCAGCAGTTTAACTTGCTGTGACATAATGCCCATCCTATCAAATTAACTTTTAAAATTGTTAGACAATAAATAGTAAATCAAGTAATAAATAGAAAATGGCAGGAACCTTTGCATAGGTGAGCTTTTCAGAAAAATGGTTGCATAAATGGTTTGCATAAATTATTGTCTTGAATACTGTGTCACAGTAAATATGGGGGGTTCTTTACAATGTTAACAGAAAGTGCATATTATGAAAACTATGCATGGATTTCAAAAAAAATTTTACACCAAAATAAACTTGTCTTAATTTTGTTATGAACTTTTAAAATCACGTTGGTATGACCCCATAAGCACATGGATTTGATTATAATGCATTTCTGGAAAAAGAGAGAAAATGGTTGTCCCTTAATTTTCATTTACACAAGTGAGTTTCATTGTATTTAAAAATGTATACAGTTGCAGAGATCTCTCACTTAGTTTTTTTTTTTTTTTTTCCTTTGCCAGAGTGTCTTGGCTTTCCATGCCTAAAATACTTTCATGGGCTTTTTAGCCAGATCCGAATGCCTTAATGGCTGATTCTGAGGCCAGAGTGCTGTTTAGGACATCTGCCATTCTATGAGTCTGCTGTGTATTCCGTGTCCCATGTTGGATCGTTTGCTCCTTTTTAATTCTATCAGTTAGTATTTGCAGACACTAGTATTGTTTATGTGATCCCCTTGACTCTTAAACCTATCATTATGATTAACTGTGAACTGAAACTGATCACTTTGACTAGTGAGATGGCATTGGCACATGCCACCTTGATGGGATTGAATTGGAATCCCCTGGCACGTTTCTAACTACCATTAGGGGCAAGTCCGATTGAGCATGTGCCAAACTGTACATCTCCTCCCTCTCTTATTCCCAATCCTATATTTAACATGGATCTCTGTGAGTGAGAGCCCAGCAAATAGAACAGGCTATCAAAGAAGGAGGTACCTTTCTCTGAAGGGAGGAGAGAACGTCCACGTTGACTATGACCTTGTCTAAATAAGATTAGAGTTGGCGAACTCAAAAGGCTTCCATAGCCTTGGCAACTCATGACAAGAGCCTAGGGTGATTACTGACGTCATAAACAAGAGTGTCAATTTGTTAAGTCAACAACAGGGGTCACTGTGCACTTACTCCCCATGTAGGATCTCTGTCCTTAATGTGTTGTACAATGTGAGTTAATGCTATAACTAGTACTCAAACAGTACTTCACACTTTGTGTTTCTTTGTGGGTGTAAACTGTTGAAATCTTTACTTAATATATACTTTATTGATTTTCTGTATATAAAGATAATTGAAAATGAATCTTGATGTGAATGGAATGGGAGAGGGACCGGGAGAGGGGAGGGTTGCGGGTGGGAGGGAAGTTATGGGTGGGGGAAGCCAATGTAATCCAAAAGCTGTACTTTGGAAATTTATATTTATTAAATAAAAGTTAAAAAAAGATACAGGTGTTACATTCATGTTTAGTGGTAAATAATCCAAAGGAAATCTAAAAATTCCATTTCCTTCAAGATGTCTTCAATTATATCAGCAGATGTCTCTATGCCATCTTCTGATATAATTTTCTTTTTTGAGGGGGGCATAGATTTCAATGATAAACTCTTCTAATCTGTATGTCTTCTAATCTATGGGGATGGTGGATTGGATAGGAGAATATCTTCATTTGTATATTTGAATGGTAGATGGAGAGGCAACTAATAGAATATTGGAGAAAGGCTCAATAGTTCATTGTCAACATGTGGATTTTGGAGAGGTGGAAATTCCAGTAGGGGAAGAGGAAAAGTCTAGATTCAGCAGGAACTGATAATATGTGGTGAAGAGGGTAGATATGTAGATATATGAATAGCGTGAAAATTTTGGAAAGGAAGCAAGACTTAAAAGAGTGATTTTTGAAATGTACTATGTGATATAATGCCACATTTGTGTATTCTGCAAGAAATTACAATAAAAACTTGCACTGTTGTTGAGGCATTTTGGAATTGGATGTAGAATTCAAGATGAGATTCTTGGTTGAGTTAGGTCTTAAAATGGGAAAATATTTGAGATGTACTCTACTTACCCAGCTTTTCATAATTCTTTTGTAAAATTGAAATCTTTCTGCTCTGATTTTTACATTTTAAAAATTCTCTTCCCCTTTCCAAATCTCTTGTTTATCTCTCTGGTTCCTTTAAATCTTCATTCAAGTATACCAGGGCAATAAGAAATAAAACTGAGAATGCAAACTTTCAGCCCTTCTTACTTTCTATATATATGTATATTTCTTTAGTGTGTGAGTTCAATATATGTGTTCTGCTTTCTCTTGTCTTTGTGTTTATATCAATTCTAGATGTCCTAAATACCAAGTTCAATCATTGACACTGTCTGTTTTCTCATGGAGTTGAAATTTTTGTAAAGTTTAGCACTCGTGGAAAGATAATAATGTCTGACTTTTTGTTTTACAAACACTCGGTATGCAAAACCAGATGTCAAAGACAGAAGATTTGTAGAAACTGAAGAAAGAGGTGAACAAATCAACAATTGCACCAAGTGTTATGCACTGGGGCAATCACAGACAGAAGTGTGTTCTCTGGTGGCTATGAGACGCGTGGATCTTTATGCCCTGCGTCAGTAGTAAATGGTTTATACATAAAGATAGACAAAGTTACCTCACAGCTAATCTAAGTGAATCTGGAGATTCTCAAGACATATTAGCATTCCAGGCATGAGATAAGGGGCATTCCATGATCCATCCCATCAGGACAAGGGCAGAAGGTTATCTCCATGACTTCTTCTATCCCATAAGGTTTGAGATGACCATCACGGTTACCCAAAGAGTAAGGTGGAGGTTATAGACAAAATGGCTGAGATTATGTCAAGCTGAATCCCTATGCCTTGTTTTGCTTTCATAACAAGTTTTAGGCTTGATATCAGGGCCCTGCATGCACAAAAACTCTGTAATATACTTATTATAGTGTCCTTACAGATGAGCGAATGTTAGCCCACAAGTGAGGTAAATAAGATTTCCCAGCGGTTTTTGAAGTTTAATGCTGACATTTTGCCTCTACAGCTTGCTTACTAAGCTATTCCACTGAGTATTCTACAAGCATCAGAAACTGTATTGCAATATATCAAACTATGGGAGGTTACCTTTAAATAAGTGAAATAAAGAAAAAAGAAAGCAGAAAGGAAAAAAAGTATTGATGTCTACTGAGAAATTATAAAAATGTTTTTTCTCTTCTGGTGAAGAACAATACCTTTCATATAGTACCATTGAAAATCATTACTTTTACTTTCTACCCTTTTCCTCTTGGATTTTTAAGTTGAGAAACATACAATACAAATATGCAAATCCACAATGCAAATACTTGAACTTGTGCCCATGTGCATTTTTCCAGGAAGACAGAGTGGCAGTAACTTTTGTCAGACTCTAAAAGAAGACATATCAGGGGCTGGCGATGTGGCACAGTGGGTTAAAGCCCTGGCCTGAAGTGCCGGCATCCCTTATGCGTGCCAGTTCGAGTCCCTGCTGCTTCACTTCCCATCCAGCTCTCTGTTATGGCCTGGGAAAGCAGTAGAAGATGGCCCAAGTTCTTGGGCCCCTGCACTCATGTGGGAGACCCGGAATAAACTCCTGACTCCTGGCTTCTGATTGGCTCAATTCCAGCCATTGTGGCCATCTGGTGAGTGAACCAGAGGATGGAAGACCTCTCTCTCTCTGTCTCTACCTCTCTCTGTAACTCTATCTTTCAAATAAATATAATAGATCTAAAATAAATAAATAAATAAAGAAAGAAAGAAGACATATCAGTCTATCCACTGTTTGTCATTTCCATGACCTTTTTTTGATTGTGTTAGCTCCTACTCTTATCTATATGCTAAATATTCACCTAAGTTAACACATTTTGCCTCAAAATTTTTTAGTTTTATTTAAAACTAATTTTATTTGAAAGTAGATAAAAATGTGCAATAATTATTTATTATTGATACGTGATAAATTACTCTGAATTTTAGTAACTTAAAACAACAAACATTTCTCACAGATTCTGTAGGGAAGTGATCTGAGAGTGACTTAGCAGGAAGCTGGAATCAGGAACCAGAGCTATCTATGGAACCCAGGTACTCTGACATGAGTTGTGCATCTAAATCAGCATCATAATTACTAGACCAAATGCCCACCTATTTTTATTTTTTCAATTTTTAAAGGTTTATTTGCAAGGCAAAGTTACAGAGAGAGAGAGACAGAGAGACAGAGAGACAAAGAGAGAGAGAGAGAGAGAGAGAGAGAGAAAGAAAGAGAGAGAAAGAAAAATTTTCCATCTGCTGGTTATCTCCCCAAATGTCCGTAATGGCTAGGGTTTGGCAGGCCAAGGCCAGGAACCAGGAGCGTCTTCTAGGACTCTCATGTGGATGGCAGGGGCCCAGACACTTGGGCCATCTTCCACTACTTTCCCGGGCACATTAACAGGGAGCTAGATTGGAAGTGGAGCAGCCAGGACTGGAACCGGTGTTGATATGGGATGCCGGCATTGCTGGTGGCAGCTTATCCTGTTATACAACAACATGTCAATTCTTTTTTTTAAGTATTCTGTTGCCTGATGAACAGCTTTCTCTGAATATTCTTTAGGCTCTTCAAATTAACTATGTTCAAATATAACTGACTTCTGTCCACACAAAACCCACTTCTAGAAATTCACACTTCTGTAAATAGCATACGTACTTATCTAGTACTGTAAGCTGAACATTTTGGGACCTCTTTGAATCTTTCTTATCTCTCATTCTGCGAGTTCAACACATGACTGTCTGTCCTATCCTATCTCCTAAATGTCTCTCCATCCCAAAGCCATGGTCTCATTCAAGCCCTCGTCTTCATCTGGATCATTTTACTGAACTCATATTTGGTCTCTGCACTTAAAGGAGGTAAGGAGGTTATTATCTATATTGACTTCAGAAGGTTTTTTTTTTCCCTAAGGCAATGATCCCTGTCCTAGCTAATATGAGGGGATGCTTCACAAGCCATCTGAAACTTACTTTGTCAGCCATCACTCCAGACTACCTGGACCACTTTTCAGCCTGACTAAACTTCCACACTCTTTTCATTACTTTGCACAACCTGTTCCACAAGGATATCCAAACATGCTCCCACCTCAGGTTCTCTTTATTTACTTTTCTGTTTCTTGAAAGCACGTCCTCCACCTATGATTTCTTCACATGGTTTGCTCTCAGGCATCTTCAGGCATCTTCTCAAAGTTCATTTCATTAAGAAGATCTCCCTGCACCACGCAGTCTGAAAGAAAGCCTCTCCAAAGTACTATTGGTTTTATCTGTTTTATGTCACCTTAATGGTACTTTGGGAAATTCTCGCCACCTGACATATTATCTATTTGTTGGTTTCTTAGTTCTTTGCTTTCTGTTACTAGAATTTAAGCTGCTTAAGGATGTGGACTTCATTTTTTTATTATTTTATATCCATGCCAAGGAATTGAGCTTTCTTTATGGTAAGTGCTCAAAAATATTTTGGAATAAACCCATAAATTAATATGTTTTCTTTGTATTGAGCATATTTCCCCCTTATACAAGAGTACTTCAACAAGTTCAGGGAAAATGGAGTTAAATTATATCTATTTTGAGAAAAAATTGAAATTCATGAATGCAGTTTTCATAAAATATGTTTTTCGGAACTTGTTGAATATCCCTCCTATCTATGACATTCAAAATTGTTTCCTTCATATCAACTTATCTGTAAAAATTTTTTTAATAATTTATTTTCAGTTATTTGGAAGGCAAACATACACATACACTCGCACACATACACTGGGGGTGGAGGAAAAGAAAGAGAAAGAGAGGCACACATACAGAAAGCCATTTTCCATCTGATAGTTCATTCCCCAAAATGCTTGCAGTAGTCAGGGCTGGGTGAGGCCAAAGTCAGGAGCTGGGAACTCCATTTAGGTTTCCCAAACGTGTGGCAGGGATCCCAGTACAGAAGTCATCAGTTGCTGCTTCCTAAGGTGCACATTAGCAAGAAGCTGGAATTGCAAGTGCAGGAGCTGCAACTTGAATCCAGATATTTTGATATGGGTTCTGGATATTGCAAATGGCATCTTAACCTTTGTGCCAAATATCCGATCCCAAATTTCTCTTTTAATCCCCTTTCCAGATACTTTTTAAGTATCCTCATGTGTCTGGATGACTAATTCTTCTAATCAGAAGAAAATCAAATTAATATCTTCTTTATGTACTTATTGGAGAGATAGAGTTACAGACTGAGAGAGGGAGGGACAGAGAGAAAGGTCGTCCTTCCATTGGTTCACTCCCCAATGGCCATAACGGATGGAGCTGCGCCAATCTGAAGCCAAGAGCCAGGTGCTTCTTCCTGGTCTCCCATACGGGTGCAGGGGCCCAAGGACTTGGACCACCTTCTACAGCTTTCCCAGGCCATAGCAGAGAGCTGGATTGGAATAGGAGCAGCTGACACTAGAACTGGTGCCCATATGGGATGCCGGCACTGCAGGCAGAGTATTAACCTACTGTGCCACGGTGCTTGGCCCCAAATTAATATCTTCTATGACACCACTTCTTTTACTAGAAACACTTCAAAGTTACATCTTCAAAGCTAATATTATATTTTATAGTTATTTTGTGTTGTATATCTATTTTTCCATCACCGACTGGATTGTAGGATGGATTTTGAGAGCTAAAAAAAACAAAACAAAACAAAACTTGAATGATTTAATCAATTATTGGATGGTCTATAAATTTAAGACAACTGTTAGATAAAAAGAAAAAATAAGATCGTTTTCCTCATTATAAATATTAAATTTGTTTTTTGTTCTTTCCCTCTGGGCATTCTTTCACATGCATAGCACTTGTACCTACAATGTTATGTCTCTAAACACAGCAATACATAGGGGTGCTGAGCAGCTAAGCATGGCCCTGACTTGACAAATGTCAGGTTACTTCATTCCACAGAAGGTAGGGAGATCCCTGGGCAGAATCAACCTTCTTTGAAAGTTCTTTGTTACATATAAAGGAGAATTATACTATCATATGTCTGATTTGAAATCTTTTAGAGCTTTAACAATTTGATGGGAGATGAAATCAGGCTTTTTTCTTAAATTGTTAAATTGTTCAGGAAAACACCTTCTAAAAGATTTTAAATAACATAATTGCTTGACAATTACTTTGAACACATTGAACAATTTTCTTTCACTGAAAAGAAACTGAGTTCTTAGTAAAAAAAAAAAATCACTGAGTTCTAGCACACTGTAATAACGGTCCAAAATCCTAACAGTGAATTCTAATGGAATGGAGCCATATATAAATTAAAATTTATCTCTAATCTCTTTATTCATTAATTTTCAAATTAGGCCTAAACTCACAAAGACCTCTCCCCAAACATCTACCCCTAACATATATGTGTATTTTTAGAGCTATATCTATGGTCCCAACTTATATTACAATATAAGTAAGATTTTTACTTCTTACTGCAATGGACAGTCCAGGTTTGCAATTGGCCTGACATTGCTATGACAATTAACTTAAATGTTTTTCATTAATTCTTTTTTTTTAGTAGCAATCAGTGCTTATTCTCTGTTTTCCGTGCAGTCATCAGTTCGGTGCTATATTCATTTGTCACAATGTTTGAACAATCACCTTCATGAACACCATATTGTAAAAATTTTAATTTTAGAAGCAACCACCTTTTCACCTTTATCTGTCATATGGAAATGAAATTTTACTTACACTATCATTAAGAGTTGCACTTTTGTGACTTCAGTTTTCATCTGTTAAACTGCAGAGAAAGGTTGTCAGAATCAGTTTTATTTGATCTTTCATTTCCCAAATTTCCAATAAGTTAATGAAATGCTATTAAAACTGGGTCACTTATTTTCAATTCTGGAAGTTTCCTATCCAATTTATGAGTCAAGATTAAAATATGCACTAGAATAACAAAGTAAAGTATTTGTATTATGACTATAACAAGCTTTGTGCTATTTTCATTGAATTGAATCAACATTTACCAAAATAAAAATGATTTAATGATAATATATGTATCAACAATAATAACTGATAACATTTATGAGCATGTAACAACTACCACAACCATGCTAATGCTTTTCATGCATTGTCTCAATTGACTTTAACACATTATCTCTATTTATAGAAACGAAATATTGAGGCAGACATGTTGCACAGCAGGTCAGATCCTGCTTAAGATGCCTGCATCTAATATGAGAAAGCCTGGTTTGAGTCACTTCTGACCCAGCTTCCTGCTAATACGTATCCTTGGAGGCAGCAGATGATGACTCAAGTACTTGGGTCTCTGCCACCAACAAACTCAGATTGAGTTTCCAGATCTCTCAGCTTTTGCTTGGCCCAACCCTGGCTATTGTGGGCATTTGGAGAGTGAACCAGCTGATAGAGATCTCTCTGTGTCTGCCTTTCTATCTTTCCCTCTCTGCCTTTCTCTCTCTCTGCCTTTCAAATACAAAAATTTTTTAAAATACATTTAAAAAAACAAAATAAATAAAAGATTTATAGAGAGTATATATATTCCTTATTTTATACATTTAATAATAGAGTATAAATGAGACTCTCTGTATTGGATTTTTTAGGTTTATTAATAAAATAAAATTTATAATAATGTATGTCAAATTATAATTTCAGGTGTATCTGAAATAATTATATCATAATGGATGATTGTAAATAGGTATGGAAGAATTTGGCAGGCTTATCACCAAGGAAGAACTCAGATTCAACAAATTTTTAAAAAGATTTATTTATTTATTTGAAAGGCAAGGCTACAGAGAGGTAGAGGCTCAGAGAGAGACAGAGGCTCAGAGAGAGAGAGAGTCTTCCATCCACTGGTTCACTCTCCAAGCAGCTTGCAATGGCTGGAGCTGGGCTGATCAGAAGCCAGAAGATGGGAGCTCCTCCAGAGTCTCCCAAGTGGGTGCAGGGGCCCAAGGACTTGGGCCATCTTCCACTGCTTTCCCAGGCCATAGCAGAGAGCTGGATCAGAAGTGGAGCAGCTGGATATCAAACTGGCGCATATCTGGGATGCTGGCGCTACAGGTGAAGGCTTTACCCGCTAAGCCACAGTGCCGGCCCCAGATTGAACAGTTTAATTGGTCATTTGATTTATGAAAATTTGTTGAATTTTTTTAAGAAATGTCACTATGTTAAAACTAAGGAGTTTTTAACAATTTTACACTAGAATTTAAATATGTATCATTAGATACTGTATTTTGTAATCCAGATAATATTAAATAAATTTTTGAATTATTGAGAGCTCATTAAATAGCACCTTGTTTCATTCTTATATAATTTTTTAAATGTCTTATTTTATTATTTGATAATAGTTTTTAAAATGTGGAATAAAAAGTAGCCTTTCTCTGCCTTCATAGTAAATATTTTGTTATTTTAACTCAATAGACAGTGCATATCCTGTTTAACAATTAGTTCAAATACTGTACATTTACCATGTAAATGAGAAAAACAATGCATGTTGGAAACAACTTGTATATATTTGGTGAAAAGGCTGAATGATTTGGATGAAATCTATTAGCATTTAAATGTATATTGAATATGAAGAGCATAAGACTATAAATTGTCAAAGTTGGTGATTCTTTTAGGATCTTTAGGATGCAATAAATAAATAAGGAAACAAATGAATAAATAAATAA
The DNA here is from genome assembly GCF_033115175.1 of Lepus europaeus. NCBI lineage: Eukaryota > Metazoa > Chordata > Mammalia > Lagomorpha > Leporidae > Lepus > Lepus europaeus. Next base: position 35,257,335 of record NC_084836.1, on the reverse strand, counting down.
AAGAGGTACTCTTAGTGTGTACCAGTTGAGAGAACTTTATTCCCCAAATGTATTACTGAGGACAAGGAATGTGTCTCCACAGGTCTTGAGGGTAAGTCAAATGCAACTAAAGGTCTTGGATAGCGTTAGAGACTTGTTATTCTCTGATAATCTGTTTTCTCCCCAAAGCTAGGCTCCCATTGTTCCCTACAAGTTCTCTGCCCCTGTGCACGATCAGCTAAGCTGTCGTTTATTTTGGTTTTTACTTTTACTGCTTCTGCAATCCAAATCTCTGCTTCGTTGTTCTGTCCATGAGTGGCTGACTCATGGCTTCGCCTTGGCCAGGACCTGCTCAAGGGTGGTATCATTGACGTTTTGGGATCAAATAATTCTCATGTATGAAGTCTATCCTGTGCACTGTAGCATGGTTAGCCACATTCTTCTAAGAGATACCATAAACATTTCCCCAAATTATAACAACCAAAAATTGTTACATGTTCCAAAGAAGTAATGCATAAGTGGTTTCAACCACTCAGTTACAGGGAATAGTTTCTCTTTGAGTGTTACATTCTTTCTCCTTATCTCAGAAACTCACTGCCAGAGAAAAAGAGCTTTTTGTAAACTAGAGGTATTCGCAGCAATATCTTACAGGACCTCTCCATTAGAGTTAAATAATGTCTTAGTGTGGATTCAAAAGGGACACTAAATAAACCAAACTAGACTCACAGTTTACCTTTATTCTTTTTTTTTATTTTTTAAAGATGTATTTATTTATTTGAAAGGCAGAGTTACAGAGAGGCAGAGGCAGAGGCCAGGGGCAGAGAGTGAGAGAGAGAGAGAGAGAGAGAGAGAGAGAGATCTTCCATCTGCTGGTTCAGTCCTCAAATGGCCACAATGGGCTGAGCTGTGTCGGTATGAAGCCAGGAGCCAGGAGCTTCTTCTGGGTCTCCCACAAGGGTGCAGGGGCCAAAGGAGTTGGGCCATCTTCTACTGCTTTCTCGGACCATAGCAGAGGAGCAGCCAGGACTTGAACCGGTACCCATATGGGATACTGGCACTACAGGCGGGGGCTTTACCAACCATACCACAGCTCCAGCCCCTCCCTTTATTCTGTTGCTGTTTTTAAAAAATTTTTGTTAAAGCTTAAAACATGTTATCTTTAGTCGTGAAAAATTTAAAATTCCGTGATTCCTTACTTTTCATAACTTTATATTTTTATCAAATGCAAGTAAAATAAAATGGACTACTTTTCACTTAAAACATAATTTTAATGTTATTCAGTTTTCTACAAAGGAAATTCTATAGCTGCACTTCTATGAGTATACGCATATAGCTTATAGACATTATATTTGCAAGGAGAGTTCATATCTTAGTTCAAATTCACGTGACATTTACTATTTGTATGACCTTGAGCATTTTACTTAACCCACCTATTCCTAAATTTTCTTAAATGGGGAGAAAAATACTATCTAACCTATAAGATTTTAGAATGACTAAATGAGTTTATGGTTATTTAGTAAGTCTAAATGTTGTTTAAATGCACAATCATAAAAATGACCAAATCCATGAAATCTCAGAATTTCCACATTTATCATTATGTTGATTGTGGGAAGGATTTCATGCATACATGTATTAAACTCATGACACTGTATATTTTATATATACACAGTGTATTATATTTTGAATGTACCTCGATAAAGCTGAGAAATTGGAATGTCTAGTAAGTAAATAAAATATATTTATAATGTTTACTTATTGATAAAGATAGCTCTTTCTGGATAGTAGTAATCTGATTTGTTTAAAATTTAAAGTTTTGGGCTGGTGCCGTGGCTTAACAGGCTAATCCTCCGCCTTGCGGCGCTGGCACACCGAGTACTAGTCCCGGTCGGGGCGCAGGATTCTGTCCCGGTTGCCCCTCTTCCAGGCCAGCTCTCTGCTATAGCCCGGGAAGGCAGTGGAGGATGGCCCAAGTCCTTGGGCCCTGCACCCACATGGGAGACCAGGAGAAGCACCTGGCTCCTGGCTTCGGATCAGCATGATGCGCCGGCCGCAGCAGCCATTGGAGGGTGAACCAAAGGCAAAATTGGAAGACCTTTCTCTCTGTCTCTCTCTCTCTCACTATCCACTCTGCCTGTCCAAAAAAAAAATCAAAGTTTTGTTGCTTTTAATTAAAGTGTTAACTTTTTCTGCCTTGCATTTTTTAATGAGTATATAAGATTTACATATACCTTTCATCATAATTTCTTTGAATAAACCATTTTAACATGTTCGATATTTATTTCTAATTCTTCAGTTTGTCACTCATCTTTAGACAGGCTTCTGATTTAATATTCCTCACTCAAATCTCTGAATGATAATAGCCATTATTTTATATGTTACAGGTCCACATTTCAGAGAGGTTACTTATTTATCTATCTCTCAGGGTGCCTATGAAGACTCATTCCATAATTTTCTTACATTTGTATTTCTTTCTTGTGTTCAGAAACAATTGGTACAGTAAATGAACCCTTCAGTATATTTAACTTAAAAGCATGCTACAATTTAAGTGCATTGTTGCTTCCTGTCTACAGAACACAATTGCTGCTAACCAATTTAAACTGAGCAATTCTTCACATAGAGGAAGTATTAAATTCTTAAATTTCCTCTTAAGTCTTTTGAGTCAGATGAATTTTGTTTTTTCTACTTCTTTTTTGTTGTTGTTGTTGTGTGTTTCCATGAGCTGTAAAGGAATCTGACATTTTTCATTGACAAGCCTCTGAGTGGGCCAAATTTTATCAATTTCTGCAGCATAATGGCAAGAACTTTCCCACCATCTCCTAACATACATGAAAATGATGCTGTCATGCTCTTTGACAATTTTATGATTTTAAAATGTAGGCTATTGGCTATTGCACAAATATCTTACCATAATGAAATGGCTACCGTTGCCTCATATATTTCAACATTGTGATTGGTGCCTATGTAGAACACTTTGTTGTAGAGTTTTTTTTTTATTAAAAATGTGCATTCATTGACAATATCTAGAAATACACATCACTATTTTTTGTTGTTGTTGTTGCCTTGTGATACTGGCAATGATACTGGCTGTCCCAATGCCTGATTTCTTGTGTTGACACAAGATAGGGAAACAGAACTGATTATGTGAAATAAGTGACTCTAAAATGTCCTTAAATTTCCTTTTTTTTTTTGCTTTAGAAACAGTGTAGAATCAGTATATCTCTATCTTGTTTGACATAGCTATGTATAATTTTTCAAAACATACCTTTTGACTAGCTGCTTTTTACAACATTAGCTTGGTCCATTAAGATATCATTTTGATTCCCTATATAATTTTGCTTCATTTCATTTCTGTAACTACTTCCTCAACAGTTTTATGCTTTGTGGTCATTTAGTTGGGTCCTTCCTATTGTCTTCTAACAATATTTGTCAAAATTCTCATGCCGATTTTCCAAATATTTCGTGGCCTCGTCTGATCTGAACTGAGTCCTGTTCCACTCAAGATGACTTCTAGTATCACGCCATTTAGCACATAAAGTTGTGTGTGTGTGTGTGTGTGTGGTTTTTCTCCACATTTAGGTACCTTCCTTTTCCTTGCACAGTTTAAGGCCCATGTGATGTACTGTTGCCTCTAAGTGCCCTCTGACAACACATTTATTCCATTCATATTTTGGTTGTCTTTAAAAGTAAAGCTTTATGTCTTAAAAGTGGAAGGAATTTTTGAGATGAGGTAGTTAAAGCCCTTGCTGAGACTTGGAATATTTAAGTGGACTCTTCAGTGTCAATTGAATACCATATCCTGTGATTCTGTTTTACTCTGTTATCACATAATATTTCTTGTATTATGTTATTGTCTCATTGTATAGGTCATATTTATCACTTTGGAAGAGCTGTCTTGAAAATTAGGTGCATGCTTACGTATCCTCCAAATGCCTAGCCCAATCTAAGCCCTAGGGTTTTATATGCATAATGGTATATGATAGTTCAAAACCCAGCCATATATGATATCCATGTATATCTAACTATCTGTTCATCTCTCTTTGTATACATACATATATATGTATATATGTCATAGCATACTTCTATTTTAAAAGTTTTTATCATTAACTGCTTGTACATCCATTATAGACTCTGCTATGAATTTTGTGATTATGAGTGTTTAGTTTTGACCAAATATTAGATCACAAGCATGTACTGAATGACTCTGACTCTTGGATCTCTGCTACCTTACATTATTATTGATTAAGTCCACCGCCTTCCCTTTGTGCTTTCCATACTGGTAGGAACAGGCAGACACTGGTATATGACAAGTTCTATTGCATGTCCACCACCAACACAAATCGCTCTGGGAGGTTATGAAGGGAAGAGGTAAGTGTAACAAAGCTTCGTATGAATATGACGAGCTCCCTCTATTTTCCTCTGTTCTACCTCATAATTCTTACTAGGTCAGGCTTGTTCTCTGATGAAATTGTAAAACAAGGTAATAGCTGTGTTCTTTGGTGGAGCTACATCTTTGTGGAGTCACATGTTGTTCTGCCTCTTCTCTAGTAGTTTCACCACAAACACAGGACTAAATTTATAGGACAGAAAATGTGCACGTGTGTTCGGGGGAGAGGAGGTTGAGAAGCGACTGCTGTTAGGATAGTTGTGTGGAAATCACGTGACCGAGTCATAAAACACACCAGACGAGGAGGGAACAAGGAAGTCTTACAGTGAATTGCCCTTTGAGAAGGGAGCAGTCCCTCTGGAACATCGAGTTAGTAATCTAAACTATACTTTACTATTAAAACTACTCATGCTTAAAATAAGTTGCCTTAGTCATTAATTAAATCATAAAACCACTGAATAAACTAACTGACATCTTTATAAAATGGGGATTTAATTATAAACTCTAATCTTGGCAGTGCCTCTTGAAGTGAAACCTAAAACTGTGACCGTAAGTGTGTAGACTCAATAAAAGTAACCTTTCCACTTATTAGCAACACATCTCTCACTTAAGGGGTTTCCTTTTCTTAAACTGTTGGCACGTTTGACCCACTCTGCACTCTGAGTCCTTAGGAAAGACGCCCATTTCTGCAAATATGGAGACGACATTCAGAAGTCTCTCGAATGACATATAAGGTACAGCCGATGTTTAACCAGAATTTTAATTTGGGGAACTAGAAGAGATGCTAAGTAGCAGCATGATACATTCCTTTTCTCCTGTAACTCAATGTATGCATGTGCATTACCCTGAGACTGTAACATGTATTACTTTGAGTAGAAATAATTTAAAAAGAAATCTGACTTGCTGTTGTAATATCTGTTTACAGTTAAGAACATTATCTGTTGGAAAGTGCAGTGCCTCGGTGGCAGAGTCTGTCATCCGCTTGGAGATGATCTGGGCCCATAGCAGAGGGTATCATTTGCTTCATACATGCCCACTTTCTATGTATTTTCTTTACAGGGAGACCTGACAGCCACACCTCCAGTTCAGCCTGTCTTAGGGTTTTGTTTAAAGTAGTGAAAGTAGGCTAATTTCTTTAAGAATACTCCCCGAAGCAGATAAGCTCTTTCTCAATAGCACTTTCTTGGATTACACAGATTACCAATCAAGTGAATGATTCAGCAGTTTCCCTTGCTCAGTTATTTGGGCTTCCAGGAGGACAAGGGGAAAAGAATTGTGCAGGAGATTTTTTTTTTCTGAGATCACTCTTGGTAATAGCACATGGCATATCTGCCTCGCTCTATTGTGTGGAACTCAGTTGTAGCCATATGTAAGAACAGGGGTGTCAAGAACATGCGGCCTGGCCCTGTGCCCAGGAAGAAGAGAGGCTCATATATTAATTACTGGGGACAGCTGATTGTTTTTGCCACACTGGTTCAAGATCATTCAGTCTTCTTTGGTGCAAGAAAGGGATAACTTACCCTTTGAGAGCTCATCTCAAGGAAGCTTTGATCTTCTGGAAAGAAATCCAACTGGGATCCAGAAAGGTGAACTGATTTCTGCAATTAAATTGAGACCATTTATATCAAACACATGTATCTCCAAATAGAAACATTTTACATTTGTAGCCTTATTTTCTGTGTTTAGAAAAAGACAACCATGTCTTTCCCATGTAAGTCTGTCTCCTATTACATCATTTTCCGACAATTCTAGTGCCAGGTTGAAAATTCAGTCTGTAAGTCTGACACTTAGGTTCTCTAAACTCATCAGGTTTCCTATTGGGAAATTGAAATGTCTTTCATTTTGGAAGAGTTATTCTGAAAAATTGCCAGCTAAGTCCCTGTGGTGCAAATGAATGACATGTTGGTGGAATTGGAGGCTTCAGAAGAGTTCATACAAATCCAGTCTCATGTTACTCAAAAATCAGTATGGCTTTCTTGGTAGTGAGTTATGCCAAATTCATTTTGTCACCCTCCCAAAATTTGCCAGTTGATTTACCTATTTTGGAAATAAGAGAACGCTAATGCTTAACAATAAAAAACCTGGGGTCTGCATTGTGGTGTAGTGGGTTAAGTTGCAACCTGTTATACTGGCATCCTGTATGGGCACTGATTCAAGTCCTGGCTACACAACTTCCAATGCAGCTCCCTGTTAATATGCCTGGAAAAGCAGTAGAAGATGGACTTGGCATTTGGGCCCTTGCACTTGTGTGGGAGACCTGGATGAAGCCCCAGGTTCCTGGCTTCAGTCTGGCTCAGATCTGGCTGTTGTGGCCATTTGGGGAGTGAACCAGTGAATTCAAGACCTCCTCTCCCCACTTTCATCTTCTTTTTTCTCCTCCTCCTCCTCCTTCTTCTCCTGTAACTGAATTTCAAAAAAATAAATACAAATCTTTAAAAAATATAAAATGCTGCTTTGAGCAGGACAGACCATGTAGTGCCCAAGATGATCCAAATCAAGGCACACTCTGAATCTTGCCTTTTACTTGTTGAAAAGGCAGCTGCCCTAGGCGGAGCTATCACCCCTACTCTTGATGTAAGTCCTAATAGTGATTCCCAACAGTTAATGTTATCAATCTGGATAACTTCAAGAGGACATCTGATTCCTTGCTGAGCTTTCTTCTGGTATCAACTACTATGTGTAACTCTTTTAAAGAAGCTTCTTCAGTAGGATGACCAATAGTCTGAGTTTTTTTGGGACTGAAGGGTATTCTGAGATATGAAAATATGATGAGTTGAACCTCATAATCTTTCATTTTTATCTTTTTTTAGAGACAAAGAATTAGAGACAGTGGGAAAGAGAGTCATTTACATCTATTGCTTCACTCTACAAATACCCATGATGGTCAGGACTGGGTCAGGCTGAAGCCAGGAGTTGGAAAATCAATCCACTTCTCTCACATGATTAACAGACTCAACTATGTGCTCCATTACTGCTGCCTCCCAGGATCTGCATTGGTAGAAATCATTCTTGTGTGGAACACAGGAATCTTTTTTATTCTTTTAAGATTTATTTATTTATTCAAAAGATAGAGTAACAGAGAAAGGAAAGGAGAGAGAAAATCTTCCATCTACGGGTTCACTTTCCAAATGGCCACAACAGCCAGGGCTGTGACAGGACAGAGCCAGGAGCCAGAAGCTTCATCCAGGTTTCTCACAGGGTACAGGGGCCCAGGGCCTTGGACCATCTTCTGCTGCTTTCCCAGGCTCATTAGCAGGGAGCTGGATCAGAAGTGGAACAACCAGGACATGAACAAGCACCCATATGGGATGCCAGCACTGCAGTCTGCTGCTTAACAGGCTGTGCCACAACACTGACCCTAGGACACAGGAATCTTAACTGCTTAGCCTACTCCTGGTCCTTGTATTATCTTAATATCCTTTTGAGCAGAAAGAAAACAAGAGTTATAAATATTTCAATATTTTCTCCCTTTTCTATCACTATCACTTTTGTTTTCATTTTTAAAAGATTTATTAGTTATTTGGAAGGCAGAGTAACAGAGAGAGGGAAAATACAGAGATTGTCCACCCAATGGTTCACTCCCCAAATGCCAGCAACAATTAAGGATAGGCCAGGTTGAAGTCAGGAGACAGGAACTCCATTTGGGTCTCCCACATGAGTGGCAGGAACATAAGTACTTGGCCCTTCACATGCTGCCTGCCTGATCCAGATAGATTAACTGGAGCCTGCTCCAGAAGTGTAGAGTGGACACGATTTCAACCAGGCACTCCAACAAGTGACATGTGTGTCCCAAGAGGAGGCTTAACCATTCATGTCACAACACCCACTCCACTTTTTCTTTCTTGAAAGCATCAAGCTTCAGCTTATTTGCCCTGGAATCAGCAGGCAGTACTTCTCAATAGTGGTTCCACAACCACCTGCAGCAGAAATGGTCATACTTTAAAAAATGCAAATCGCTAACTCTACCCCAGATCAACCCTCAAATCATAGCAGAGGGAGCCTGAAAAACAGCATTTCTAATAACTACCTTACTTTGTAATTTGGATGCACTAAAATTAGAGCTCTACTTCTTTTAAAAGTCCATTATAGAGTAGCATAAGACAGCCTCTTTTTTCACCTGTCTGAATCCAGATTAGGTAATACAGAGTTTGGAAGGACATCACATTTCTCTTTCAATACACTCAACCTTAGGAAATGCAGATACTTAATGCAAATAGAGCCCCAACTTATAGTTACATACTACAAGATTGTCACACTCTGGAGGGTAAATGGAATTTCTCTTAGGCTCTTCATCTTGCCACCTCAAGACAATCATTTTTTGTTAGAGCCTCTTTCCCTTGCACATTCCCTAGCAGCCATTTAAAAATTCTCTTTCTTCAATTCCTGGTTAATCATCATTTCTTGGTTCTCACAGTAGTCATCCCCATGAGCATCCCATCCCAGCCCTGCATAGAGCACCTTGTGATGATCCTTCTCTCCCTGTGTAAGTCCCACTGTGTGCACGCAACAGCCCTCCCAGCTCCTTTCCAGACTCATTTGCAGGTTTTTGTCTGAGAGGAGAGAGGAGGCAGTGGTTAACATTACCTCCTACCTCTGTCTCTAGTTTTAAACTTCTTCCTTTAATTGCTCGGTATTAGCTAGGATGTTCCGTTTTCTGGAGCGTACCCTCGCTCCAATTTAGTTTGGTAGTTTTAAGAAAAATCAAAGCCAACATCCTTTGGTGGTCATTGTAGATATCCCCACCAGATGGCACTCCTAGGTTAGCTTTGTTTTTCAGATTCCTTCAATAGAGGCTTTTTTTTCCATATGAAGGAGTACACTTTCATGATAAAAAGTAAACACTAATTAGTAACATAGGCATTTAGTATTACTGTCAAGTATTATATGATATACATAATTATGTGTGGTCTTTTTTTCTAAACAATTATTATCTCACTTTCTTCACAAATGTCATATAGAACATGAAATTTGTTTACCTTATATAAATAAAAAAATTTAAAAAAAACTTAAAGTATCTGAAAGTATTATTTTCATTTTATATTTAAGGAAACAAAGACCTAGAAAGATTATGACTTATACAGTATTGCCAAGAAAATATTTTTTCTACAGAGAAATCTTTTATTTAAGGGATACAAATTCCATAAATATAATTTTAGGAATATGGTGTTTCTTCCCATCATACCTTGCCTCCCACCTCCACTCCGCCTCTCCTCTTCCTCCCTCTCTCATTCCCAGTCTCATTCTCCATTAATATTCATTTTCAATTAACTTTATACACAAAAGACCAACTCTATACTAAGTAAAGATTTCAACAATTGCACACACACACACAAACCACTTGAGAACGAGTTTTACAGTTAATTTTCATAATACAACTCATTGAGGATAGAAATCCTGCATGGGGAGTTAGTAGTGCACAGTGACTCCTGTTGTTAATTTAACAATTAACACTCTTAAGTATGATGTAAGTGATCACCTGAAGCTCTTTACATGAGCTGCCTAGGCTATGGAAACCTTTTGAATTCACAAACTCCATTAGTATTTAGACAAGTCCATAAGCAAAGTGAAATTCCTCTCCTCCCTTCAGAGAAAAATGCATCCTTCTTTGACGACCAGTTCTGGGGTCTCTCACAGAGATCCTTCATGTGTAACATTTTTTTGCCACAGTGTCTTGGCTTTCCATGCTTGAAATGCTCTCATGGGCTTTTCAGTGAGACTAGGATGCTTTACGGGCTGATTCTGAGTTCAGAGTGCTGCTTAAAGCTATTGTTGTATAAGTCTGCTGTGTGGACTACTTCCCATGTTAGAACCTTCTCTCCTTTATAAATCTATCTATTATTATTATCAGACACTTGACCTTATTTACATGCTCCCTTTAACACTTAATCCTATATATATGATCACTTTAACACTTAATATAGTCCATTTAACACTTAAGATGGCATTTTTACCATCCAGCTATATGGGATTTGGATTCCATGGCAAGTTTTTAAACTGTACCCTTAGAAGTAAGTCCATAGGAATGTATGCAGAACTATATAGCTTTATAGTTACAAACTTCCTCTTCTCTGACTTATTCCTGCTCTTATTTTTTACTGAGATCTGTTTTCAATTGACTTTATACACATATGATTAACTCTATGTTAAGTAAAGAGTTCAACAAATAGAATGAAGAAAAAAAACACTGTTCCTCAACACACTGTTCCTCAACAGTCATGAAAAGGGCTATTAAAGCCATTGCTTCTTAAAGTGTCAATTTCACTTCTACAGATTTACTTTTTTTTAACTTTTATTTAATAAATATAAATTTCCAAAGTACAATTTTTGGAATATATTGGATTTTTCCCTCCATAACCAGCCTTCCATCCTCAACCATCCCATCTCCCACTGCCTCTCCTGTCCCATTCTTCATCAAGATTCATTTTCAATTATCTTTATATACAGAAGGTCAATTTAGTATATACTAAGTAAAGATTTCAACAGTTTGCACCCACACAGAAACACAAAGTATAAAGTACTATTTGAGTATTAGTTATGCCATTAATTCACATAGTACAACATATTAAGGACAGAGATCTTACATGGGGAGTAAGTGCACAGTGACTCCTGTTGCTGATTTAACAATGACACTCTTATTTATGATGTCAATAATCACCTGAGGCTCTTGTCATGAGCTGCCAAGGCTATGGAAACCTCTTGAGTTCGCCAACTCCTATCTCATTTAGACAAGGCCATAGTCAAAGTGGAAGTTCTCTCCTCCCTTCAGAGAAAGGTACCTCCTTCTTTGATAGCCTGTTATTTTCTCTGGGCTCTCACTCACAGAGATCTTTCATTTAGGTCATTTTTCTTTTTTTGCCACAGTATCTTGGCTTTCCATAGTTTGGTACATATTCAATTGGACTTACTCCTAATGGTAGAGTAAGAAATGTGCCAGGGGATTCCAATTCAATCCCATCAAGGTGGCATGTACCAATGCCATCTCACTAGTCAAAGTGATCAGTTTCAGTTCACAATTGATCATAATGATAGGATTAAGTGTCAAAGGGATCACATAAACAACACTAGTGTCTGCTAATACTAACTGATAGAATTAAAAAGGAAGATAACAATCCAACATGGGAAGCAGGATACACAACAGACTCATAGAATGGCAGATATCCTAAAAAGCACTCTGGTCCCAGAATCAGCCCTGAGGACATTTGGATCTACAGATTTACTTTTAGGTGCTCTATTAGTAATCACAGATCAGGGAGAATATATGGTATTTGTCCCTTTGGGACTGGCTTATTTGACTAGATATGATATTTTCCAGATTCATCCATTTTTGTTGCAAATGAGCAGATTTCGATTTTTTTAATCACTGTATGGTAGTCCATAGAATACATATCCCATAATTTCTTTATCCAGTCTTTGGTTGGTGGGCATTTAGGATGTTTCCATATCTTACCTATTGCGTATTGAGCTGCAATAAACATGGAGGTGCAGATAACTTCTATTTGCTTATTTCTTTTTTTAAAATTTATTTGATAGGTAGAGTTACAGACAGTGTGAAAGAGACAGAGAGAAAGGTCTTCCTTCCATTGGATCACTCCCCAAATGGCTGCCATGGCCGGTGCTGCGCCTATCTGAAGCCAGGAACCAGGTTCCTATTCCTGGTCTCCCATGCTAGTGCAGGGGCCCAATCACTTGGGCCATCCTCCACTGCTTTCTCGGGCCATAGCAGAGAGCTGGACTGGAAGAGGAGCAACCGGGACTAGAACCTGGCAACCATATGGGATGCTGGAACTGCAGGCAGAGAATTAACCAAGTGAGCCATGGCGCCGGCCCCTATTTGCTTATTTCATTTCCCTTGGGTAAATTCCCAGGAATGGGCTGTCTGCATCATATGGTAGTTCTATGTTCAGATTTCTGAGATATTTTCAAACTCTTATCCATAGTGGTTTTACTAGTTTGTATTCCCACCAACAGTGGATTTAGGTTACCCTTTTCCCCACATCCTCCCCAGCATTTGCTGTTTGTTGATCTCTGTGTGAAAGCCATGCCAACTGGGGTGAGGTGAAACCTTATTGTGGTTGTGATTTGCATTTCCCTCATGCTAGTGATCTTGAACATTTTTTCATGTGTCTGTTGGCCATTTGGATTTTCTCTTTTGAAAAATCTGTTAAAATCAGTACACAAAAATCAACACCCTTTGTGTACACATCAATGCCAAGGCTGAGAATCAACTTATAAGATCAATCCCATTCTCAATAGCCACCAAAAAATGAAATAACTTGGAATAAATCTAACCAAAGATACCAAAGATGTACGATGAGAATTACAAAACATCAAATAAAGAAATAGAAGAAGATGCCAAAAAATGGAAAAATCTTCCATGGTCATGCATTGGAAGAATTAATATTATCAAAATGTTCATTTTTCCAAAAGCAATTTATAGATTTAGTGACAATCAAAATACAAATACCAATCAAAATATCAGACATTCTTCTCAGATTTAGAAAGAAAATTATGCTGAAATTCATATGGAACACAGGAGACCTCAAATTGCTAAAGCAACCTTATACAACAAAAACAAAGCCAGAGGCATCATAATACCAGATTTCAAGACATACTACAAAGCAGTTATAATCAAAACAGTCTGGTACTGGTACAAAAACAGATGGATAGACCAATGGAACAGAATAGAAATGTCAGAAATCAATCCAAGCATCTACAACCAACTTATATTTAACAAAGTAGCTAAAACCAATCCCTGGAGCAAGGACAATTTTCAACAAATGGTGCTGGGAAAACTGGATTTAAGTATGAAGCAAGACCCCCTACATTACACCTTACACTAAAATCCACTCAAAATGGATTAAAGATCTAAATCTATGATGCAACACCATCAAATTATTAGAGAACGTTGGGGAAATCCTGAAAGACATTGGTACAAGAAAAGAGTTCTTAGAAAAGACCCCAGAGGCACAGGCAATCAAAGCCAAAATGAACAAATGGGATTACATCAAATTAAAGCTTCTGTACAGCAAAAGAAATACTCAGGAAAATGAAGAAGCAACTAACAGAATGGGAGAAATTATTTGCAAACTATGCAACTGATAAAGGATGAATAATAAGAATATATGAAGAGATCAAGAAACTGCACAACAACAAAACAAACAACCCACTAAAGAAATGGGCAATAGAGGCTTTTGACACTGAAGCAAAGACAAGAAGGATGATTTATGTTTCACGATTGGCTAATAACTAGTTCTGCAATGGTTCACACACTTTCATGATGAAGGCGCATGTTATTCTGTTTAATCTGAGGTGATAATATTGCAGTATACTTGAGAACACATTATAATGTAGGCAAACGGCAGTATTCACGGATTTTTTCCACTGGATGCCCCAACTATGTTACTGCAGACTGAAGGATCCAGAAAGAATTTAATGCTTACTTCTCAAAAATGGAACATGTGCCTTCCCTGAAACACTCTATTTCCAGCTGTGGCCTCTCCTGTCTTCCAACTCTTAAGCAACACTTACAACTTCTTGTACCTCATCATTAAAATCATCCCTCTTTCTTAACTCTACTTATTTAAACTACATTTTAATAATGACTCTAGTTCTACTCCATTTCATGACTAGCTGAATAAAAAAAAGACTGATTTGCAAAGAGGATCTGACCAGTGATTTGATGGAAGATGATTTTAAATTTTAAACGTCCTGTCTAAGTCAATAAAATGACATTTAGCAACTTACAGAACTTGTAGGGAGAAGAAACAGAAGCTCCCCCAAAAAAGTTGAAGATGTGAATAAAAAAAAGACTAACGACCTTATTCAAGTCTAGAGACACCTAAGAGGAGCTTGGCTCCAGTGTGTTTCATTGACATCATGGCTGTCAGGCCCCAAATTAGTCTCTCACTTGGTGTACCAGTTTGGACACTTCAGAAGCTCCTGGCCTAAAGCAATGCAGTTGCTTAAGTCTTGTTGTTTGTCTTTAAATAATAATTATGGTTGCTAAGATTTTAGCATTCTGATTTTTTAATGTGCTGTTATGTTGTTTTTCATATATCAGCAAGGTACTCAAATTCAGATTGCCTTGGTTAAAGAATGGAAAAGGGATTGTTGCTAACACCAAGCACCACCAATAGAGAGGCAGTTTGGTATGCAGGACTGTGATAAAAAATATTGTTTTCAAATTTTAACTTTGTGAATAATGCTCACTATGTTTCTTAATCACTATGAAGTTTCCTATATACATGGAGCTGTCATAAAGACAAACAGAAGCAGCTTAATATGTGGAAGTGACCCTTCCTTATTCATCTGGTTCTTTATGAAAGAACCCAGATGATCTGTTAGTGAAAAACACAGGTCAAGGGAGAAGTCAGTTTTCCTGAGAGAGAAAAAAAGGGACCAGGCCAAAGTGGCAAAGAGATGGTAAATTAAGACTGAGTCCACTCTCAAATGAAGGCTTCCTTCTTTTGATTCGTCCATGTGAGAAGTGACTGGAACTGTTGTTGCTTACAGAAAGAAGCCCAGAAAAGGTTGTTCTCATCATGAGGCTTGGCGTATACTCCTTAACAAGAATAAATGACTGGAAAAGCAATAAAGGTACTTGGGAAATCTTGTTTGTTAGGTTACCATGAATGCCATCAAAGTGGATACCACACCTTGCAGAATCTAGTTACCTACTAAAATTTTACGATTTACAGTTTGTTTCTAGGGGTAGATGTTGTGGTACATGGGTTTAAGCTCCCATTGGAGATAACTGCATCCCATACATGTGTGCTGTTTCAAGTCCTGGCTACTTCACTTTGCATCAAGCTTCCTACTAATATTCCTGGCAAGCAGCAGATGATGGTCCTAGTACTTGGGTCTCTGCCACCCATGTGAGAGAACTGGATGGAGCTCCTGGCTCTTGGCTTCAGTTTGGCCCAGTCCTGGCTATTGCAAGAATCTGGGGAAAGAACCGTTGGAAGGAAAATCTCTTCCTCCGTGTCTCTCCCTCTCTCTCTGTCACTCTACCTTTCAGATAAATAAATAAATGTTTTTTAAAGACTGAACAAAGAAAGAGCAAAAAACCCAAAAGATTGACTTTTATAGTAAGTAAAAGTGTTTTATAAAAATAGAAAAATAAGATCTCATGATGTAAAAATAGACATGGACGTACATATTTAGACTAAGAAAAATTCTATGCATTGAGGATTAATTTTCCTAACAATAATTAATCTTGACCCAAAATACATATAATTCAGGGCTACTAGAAAGAGAACCCTCATTGATTCATTTATTCATTTAATTCCTACTTTTTGTTGGACCCTCTACTAAGGGCTGGGAATCTGGTGATGAACAAAGTCATGATACCTGCCCACAAGGAGGAATATTCAATGCTAAGTATACTTTGCTTAAAAAGAGCAAAGCGATGGATATACACAGGTAGTTTTTCCACAAAAGCACACTATAGCCTGCTTTTCCATGTTGACTTTTGAATCATGATACCATCCCTGTGAGGGCTGAACACATTTACAAAGAAAAGATAAGCAACCCAAAAATAAATGCTTTAATTAAAGTATTTTTTTTCAGAATTAGCAACATTGTTAAGTAATTTGTCACGTGTCATGATCTCCAAGATAAATTTGGCACTTTAGTCTACCAATTTCTGTGGATCATGGTAAAAAATAATTCCTATTTAATGCTATGAGGAAATTTCAAAGATTTCCAAACACCATGTTTGGAGATCCCTTTACGAATGGGTAGAATATCACACTGGGGTGACATACCATGAATAAACTCTGAAATACTTTGGTTGGATGTTGCTCTGATTCTTGGAACGAATGATTCACATCAGTGGCATAGCTAGAAATTGAAGGCCTTGGAACAAAAATGAAGAATGATTCTAGCTTTCACATTAGAATTTACAGCAGCTGAATCCCCACTGCCAGAGCAGAACAGAAATGAAAATGTGACATGGGTCTTGAGAGATCTGAAATTTTCAGCAGGCCAGTGGAAAATGGCAAATTTAATTTTGCTAGGCACTGAAGTCCCCCAAAATAACTGTAAATATGTTTTTTCTCAATTTGATCACAGCCTATCTAGATTTAATATGAGAGACATATCTGTCACTGAAAACCATGGGAACCACCTCCCTAAGAGGATCATAAGGGAGCTACATAGTTTTTTCTTAACTGCACTGAAAATACCAGGTAAAAGTTTTATAGACTCTCCCTGAAGTTCTGGGCAGACCTCATTATTTGTATAATGAAATAAAGTTTAGATGTTTTTTTCTTCTTCTTGGTTCATGTTGCTTACAAGTTGTGTCTACACGCTTCAACAGATTTTCCAGGGGATTTGCTTACCAACGCAGGCTTCCCACAGTGAGGACAGAGTGTCTGAGCATCAGCTTGTGATGATAATCATTGGTCTTCAAGCCCAGATGAGCAAAAAGCTACCTGGGGAGGGGGTGTGGGGCTTTAAAAAGTACCAATGTACAGGCTCGCTCCAGATTCAGTAAATCAGAATGTCTATTAAGAGACTAGATACTCAATGTCTTCTAAAATTCATGCAAAGGACTTCAAATATTTAGCTGCGTTTGACATTTCTGTATCGCCTACATTAAAATGGGTTTAATTAAATCACTAATTCCTTCAAAAAGTTAAATAGATATTGTGTTATAACATGAAAGAATCATGGGAAGCAAATGAGTGCTTTGTTATATTATAAATTACACAAATCTTACCCCAAATATTTTTTTTCCTTTCAAACCTACCTAGTTCAACCTGCATAGGTATGAATGAATAGGCAAATCTTTCAATCAGCTGTACTGTTGGAATCTTCAGGTCCACAAAATCCAACCTCTCACGTGTGCAGTTATAGCATCTATGCGAGTTGTGACATCTACTTGCCCAGTAATACTATTTCACACTTCCTGACAACCCATTACTTTATCTCTAATTGCACCACTAGGTGGCAATCTCTGTTAAAAAGTAATCCGCCTCTTAAACCACAGAACTGCCTAGTGTCAGGTGTTGAGGGGTGGGCGGAAGTTTTTCCACTACACATTACTTTGGAAATATGATAAAAGGCACATCAAATTTTAAAATATAAATGAAGAGGGGAGGACATATGGCACAACAGTTATGATGTCATGTAGAATATCTGCATTCCATATCTAAGTTCTTGGGTTGCAGTCCCGACACGCCTATGAATTCAGCTTTCTGCTAATGTGCATTCCGGGAGGAAGGAGATGATGGCTTAGTACTTGGATCCCTGCCACCATGGGGAAGACCTAGATTGAGTTTCTGGCTCTTGGCTTCAGCATTTAGTAGCCTTGGCCGATGCAGGCATTTGCAGAGTTAACTCTCAGACTGAAGATGCCCCCCTTTCTTTCTCTCTTTCTCCCCTTTTCAAATTAATGAAAATAAAGAAATACAATTTTTAAGATTAAAATAAACCTAAAACAAGTTTTTAAATAAAATGTTCTTAAATTGACCAAGCCATATGCGAGTGAGAATATATATAAATCTTCAAATATTAATAAATTGTAGAAAGTTTTTATTGTTTTCAAAAAGAAAAGGTGGATCTAGACTCAAAAATGCAGCTGAAAATAGTTATTTTCACAAAGCATCTATTATTGCACAGATAATACTGTCATGGGCTTCCAGATACAATCTATTGATGGAAAAATATATTCTAAAAATTTATAAGCTGAAATGACAGACTATAAAAAGATGGGCCAGGATGTTTTATGGCACCTCTGTTAAAAATGTAAGCAGATAATCAGCACCATTATGAGCAACAGGGCACCATGTTCTCAAGGACTGTAGAGTCTTTTGTAAAGTCATGCACTTTGAATATTGTTCAAACCCTTTGCACGTAGCTACTGAATTTATTAAATGACCAAGAAGTATCATTAAAACTGAAGCATAATAGGAAAAAATGAATGAAATTGGATGGTAAGGTCAGGATGCTGATGCTGAGTGAATCTACTAGAATTCAGAAAATGCCTGTGAGCCTTAGAGTTACTTTTGCTTCCTCAGTTAGGGAGTGATTCTAAGACCACAAGCCATTCCAAGTCCTGCAGAAGATAAGGTCTTTGTCCAGGTGACCATTTGTTCACACTGCCCTGCAATCGTATAGTGCGTGTTTCTTGGGGGCCTACTGAGGGGAAGGAGCAATGAAGCAACTAGGGGGGCTCTAGGAAGGGCACACAGATCAGTTGTCATCTTTAAATGGGCTCTAGAACTATTTTTAGGGATGTCAGAGGTAAAGAAGATTCAAAGAAAAGGAATTTGGTTGCATTGAATTGGGTGTGGCTACAATGTAAGATTGAGAAAAGTGAGATTTGGAAAGAAAATATATGACTTAACCATCATGTGGTCTCTACTGAGGTCCTGGCCTAGACATAGAGATAGAAAGAATCTCAAGATGGGATCTTTCCTGTTTGTCTCTTGTTTACTTGAAATATGATTTTGCTGAGAGCTAGAAGTCACAACCTCTGAATATGAGGTGCTCTTCTGGCAAAACCACAAATGCCTAAGTATTTCATTCTTACAAATACCCATGATAATTTTAATAAGAAAGAAAAAGAAGAAATAAAAACAATTATGAAAATTCTTTGTGGCCACCTTGTGGTGTCCACCTATGTCTGATCACGGCTCTGGCGCTGGCTCCTGACTCCAGATCCTGACTCCCCTTCCTTGCTAATGTGAACACTGAGAGGCAGCAATGATAGCCCAAGTATTTGGGTTTCTTCCACCCAAGTGGAAACTTCACTGACTTCCTAGCTCTTGGTTTCAGCTTGGGCCTGTCCTGGAAGCTGTGTCAAACACATGGGAAGTGAACATGTAGGTAGGAGTGCATTCTCTCTCTCTCTTTCTCTCTCTTCCTCTCTTTTTCTCTTTCTCTCCCTTTCCTTCACTCCCTCTCTCTTACTACTCCTCAGATAAATAAACAAAAACTAAAAAAAATATAGATGTTATGTATTTTACACTGGCAGAAAAGCTGGTTGTGTCAGCACTTCATAATAGAAAATAAAGGTTTGGAATAAAATTCAGACTCCTGCATTTCATCTTGTAGATAACCTGCAAATATATATATCAATCTGTCCTGAGTAGGTTCTAGGGCCTAATTTTTATTCATCTATTATGTAAATGTTCAGTGATACACTTAAGCAGACTTTTTAAGGAACCTATTTTGGTCATGATTCCCTTGGCTGGAACTATTTCTTTCTATTATTCTTTTTGCCCTGTGTTAATCCCTCAAACACAAGTATTCTTGGAAGTCACTCATTTTGGGGAACTTGATAATTATCTATATAAACACACTTAACCACAATACTATATAAGATGGGAAGAGTTTTTGGAATGAATATCAGAAAAACATGGGGAAACAACTGTTTTACACTCTACTTCAATAAAGAAGAAAAAGAAGCATTTTTCAGATGATTTTTTTTCTTGTTTACTTGGGTCATACAGCCCTTCATTTTTCCCAAACACTTCTATTACAATAGAATATAAATATGGGAAATGACATCAGAGATTTACTTCCTACACTGTGAGATAAGGTAGCCTTTATAATAGAACTGAATTGTCATCTGACAAGAACCTAGAATCTCTGCTGTGCAAAGTAAAAAACAATGATTAGAAAAAAAAAGGATGACTTGGGGCTACACTATAGTAGTTTTAGACCACTCATAAAACCTAAGAATCTTGATTTACTGGCTTGGGAATCTTACAATTGGCATTAAAATTGGAATTGGAGCAGCTTGGACTTGAACTGGTGCCCATATGGGATGTTGGTGTCACATGTGGCTGCTTAATCCACTATGCCACAATGCCAACCCCCAAGTAATGCTTCATATTGTCATATTTTCCAAAATAATAGAATTGCTCTTCACTACCCCTCCAAATTTTTAAAGCAATCTGCTTATTGGAAATATCAGAGTAATATAAGCAATATGTCTTCAGATACATATCAGATATTGACACATACTAGTTAATAGGGCAAAGTACAATCAGTCTGGAATAGATGGTAGAAATCTACCATTAGTTGTAAAGCCATCGTTGTAACAACTGTTTGAAACAGAAGGTGCTTATTAGTCATCACTCTATTTGGCTAAGCTATCAAATTAATACTGAAATAGTCACCCAACTGAAAGGAAACAAAAAAAATCAATGTTATTTTCTTATTTTCTTATTTTTCAATATAGTTTGAGACCATCAAAAATAGCTTGAATCTTAGAATTGAAATGCCTTACATAAACGTGTTAAGAAACAAGAATATACAAAACAGCTGAACAGTAACTAAAGAAGCATTTATAATAACTATTAGTGAATGCTGCTGCGCGAAATAGGGAAGTGACATTGTTTAATGTCAACAAAAGAGAAGCCAAATACTTTCTTCAAAGAGGCCAGGGAGAAATAATTTACCATAGAAACTCTGCCCAATTCGAGACTGCATGTGTTTCTATTCCAGTGAGGAAACCTAGGAAATTACAATTCTTTGTAAAATGTAAGAGAAGTAATGTGATTATTCTTTACTAATTTTCACAAACGCTTGAGTGAGTATTATATTCCAGTAACTTAGAAAGATGCTGGGGATATCCTTCAATTGCATTATGGTATTGGATGTGTAAAACATGGAAAATAACACATGGACAATCTGAGTCCCATTTTTACATGGATATTTCATCAGGTCCAAGACACCATTTCTGTAGAATATAGGTTTGTTTTTTTTCTTTGTACCACGAGAAAAGAAAACGCTAAACTATAACAAGCTATGATTTGTAATGCAATTACAATTTCAAGGAAAATGTAACTGTTAAGTGTGAAATAATTTGAACTATGACAGTTTTCTTGCAAGGATAATATGAGGGCCAAATATATCTGAGTAGATCTTAAGCCTATGCAGTGTTTCATTGAACAAGTAGCTGTGCAGAATTTGAATAGATGTATCTAAGAAACAACAGCAACCATGCAGACAACAAAGCACTCCATGTTCGAGGAAGTTTGGAAGATGATGAATTAAACAACATTGAACTCCACTGAAGGATTACAGAGTCTTTCACACTTGAGATGTGTTGAGAATCTCTAAGAGGTGAATGGAGTGTTCATGTGCTTGATAAAAATAAACTTCCTTGTTTAATAGGACATATCAGGACTCTCTGGAAAAAAAAATCAATGCATTCAGAGTTTAACTTAAAAAAAGTCAATCCAACTTTATATTAATTACTTCTCTAATATTTGGGTTTCTAATTCTCTAATTTTAGGTTTTCTTCTCTAATATTTAGGTTTCTAAGAAATATGACAAAGTTAAAATGTATGTGAATATGCATATCTCTCTTTTCATTGGTGGTGTACTTATGCCAAATTCCATGCAATTTTCCCATTCTGTTTATATGGGCTGTACAACAAGGAAAACTCAAATTCCCAGATATTTTCTTGATTGGATAGCAACAATTCTTAATTACCCTTTAACAAGGCAGTGTTATCACTTTTTTACCCTGTTGTTAATAATGCTGAGGTAGAAGTAAGCCTGGATTTTCATCCTAATTCAGCTATCTGCTGGCTGTAATCTCTTGGGAAACTTATTTCATGTTTTTGTGCCTTTTTCTTTTCATTATCTGTGAAATGGAGTAATAATGTACCTATCTATTAGATTATAGTGGCAAATACAGATTGATGTAGGCATAGATATAACAGAGATAATTTCGAAAATAATTAGCACACTATGCATCAGCTGTTGTATATTTTTTCTCAACACTCCTCCAAACAATGCAAAGAAGAGTTCTGCCTACCTGTGTTCCCTTTGTAGATCTTCACTTTTGAGGTGGGTTTTAAGGTTTGGTGGTTCCAAGGTCTGGGCTGAATGTGTGAGGCTGTGGTAGCAAGGCCATTTGGTCACACACTTAATGCGCTGTATCCAGTCTAATTTTTTTCCCTATAATAATCCTCTAATTTGGGTTTTTGAGTCCTTTCTAGTTCCTCATTTTTTCTAACCTCTGGTATGGAAGAGAGATGCATTATTGACTAGATTAACCCCCAGAAAATTTTGTCCCTTTCCATTAAAAGTGCCTACGAAAGTCAAATCCATAGACCTAACTATGAATCTTCTAGACCTTACCCTGGTACCTCCTAGAATTCACAAAGCATCATAAAATAAAATACATGAGAGTACTATTCAAAGAGTAAAAGTGAAACAAGGGAGATTCTAGGGGACCTATGAGACTGAACCCACCTACAAAGACTTTAAGGTAGCACTACCCAGGGTCGAGCATTGCGGCACTGCTTGGGACACCCACATCCCATGTTGGAGTGTATAAGTTCAATTCCCATCTCTTCTTCCAATCTAGCCTCCTGCTTGTGTGTACTCTGAAAGACAGCAAGTGATAGCCCAAGTACTGGGAGCCCAGCTATTTATGTGGGACAACTAATTGGAGTTCCTGGCTCCTGGCTTTGGCCTGGCCCAGAATGAGCTGTTGCAGGTGTTTGAGGAGTGAACCAACATCCATGGAGGCCTCGCAGGACCCTCTCACGCAGGTCCACGGATAACTGCAGAGAGGCAGTTTTGTCTGTGATACACACTATTATGTCTATCTATGATGCCACTGAAACCATTTCCTCCCCGAGAAAAATTAAAATGAGAAAGAAAAGGCTGCGTGTACAGCTAACATGTTCCACTGTCTTCATTCCTGGAGTTCCAACATGTTAGAAAGGATAATGACACCTTTGCCACTCTCCGTTTCTCTCCTAAAGTTTGTGTGGAAGATGTCTAAATGCTCTAAGGAACACAAATAGTTCCCTTGTTATTTTAAGAAAACCATTAGGGATAATGACCCTGTGCCATTCCTGTTCTCTCAGAAACTTCTAATTTTTGTCCTAACTTCTACATAATGAATAAAATGTCCAAGTTCGAAGAACACTGTTTTAACGATATTTTTGCTTTCCTAATCTATACAATAGTGCAAAGGCCTTTTTTTTTTTTCTTTTACATTTTCCTCATCTTTTCGTCTTTATCTCTTTTAAGAGGTAAATGTATGGAAAAAAATTTAGATTGGGAAACCAGGCATTCTTACAAAACTTAACAGAATGATTACTCTTGAAAGACGAAGAAAAGCAGAAACTTAAATTTTTTGAAAACAGTGAGTTTTAACTGACTCTTCCAATTGTTGTACTGCTCTTTAAAGGAAATTCTTTTTCAGGTTATTGAGGTTCTTAGTATTGGAAAATTATCAAAAAGGAAATGTTATAAGCATCTGACATTTCCTTTTGGGGATGGTGCCCAGGATTTAAGAAAATGAATGAGATATGTGAGAAACATTAACAGGCAGTGTTAGCTCATTACAGAAACATAACTGTTCATTATTTCCTGGAACTATACAACAAAATTTAAAAGGTGGATATTAAGAAATAAAGGTGTAAGCTTCCTGTAGTCTAAAGAGTAGCAAAACATGTTGCTTTTGTCACATACAAGGTGACTAAGGAACAGGAGGGGAGTGAGTAATTCTCCTCTTATGAGAGAAAAGTGGGCCATTATTGTCAATCATCTCTGTTTTTGTGTCCCCACCTGGCCTGCTACTTCCTCTGTACTCGCTACAGTGGAATTCGGAAGAGAACTGGAGAATTGGGGCACACGTTTCTTTGGTGGTGTTAACAGCCTATATAATTTCCTCTAGGGCTGGTCAGATCCTTACTTAATTCTCTCCAGGGCAGGCCAGATCCTTGTCTGAATGTAGGGCGAATCTTCGCCAGCAATTCCTGAGTCATTCCTTGTGTTCTTACATCTGGCCTGCTTGGATGACATAGCTCTTGAGGATGATGGAACAGTAGTGTATTTCTAGACACCTTGTGCCTATTAGGTTACACTACACAGTTCTGAGCTAAAAAAGAAGAGAAAGAGGAAGAGGAGAAAAAGGAAGAGGAGGAAGAGGCAGAGGAAGAAAGAGAAATAGACTCTGTAAATAATATACAGAACATCTTTATTTTCCCTATAGAATCAATGAAAAATTCCCATATTCGAGTGGCTTAAAAGCAAAACTGATAAATGCAAACCTTGATTGAACTATCTTGTTTAAATATTGCTATTCACTAGTCTGGATTAATGAAATAAGAGAGTCTGTAAGGATTGTGTTAATTCCCCAGGAAGAGTTCATGTTAATTCTAACATTTCTTTTCATTAGAATGAAGACATTCTTTATGTGATATTAGATGCAAGTAAATTAATCTTTCTTTTAGTGTTGTAGGGGTTGTTGGTTTCATTCTGGAAAGCCTATACTAAAGATCAAGCTGCCATCATGCAAAACATATTTTTTAAACTAAAACTCTTCCATTTCTCACTGATATAAAGCAAAATATCAGTGATGAAAATCTGCTGAAGACTCTATGTACACAGCACAATTCAGTGTGCTACCAGGAAAATAGTTGAATATAAAATTTAAAAAGTGTTTAAGCCCCAAGAAATATGATCCCCTCTCCACAAAGTCTATAAGATAGCCCTGAAGAGATGAGCTGTTGGACACCAGTCTATTATCTTTTGGAGAATGTGACGTAAGATCAAATTTGATTTTTCTAGAGTTGAAAAAATGATTCTTTGTTTTTTTTCTTGCTCTCTATAATTTATTCTTATGTAAGCATAGAGTGTCATTTTTATATAGCTTAGCTTACAGAATTGGTCACTTAATGACATGAACTATAAATCACAGGATAAAGTGGCTTTTTCAGCTTGCCAATCAGAGAAAAATGAGACAATGGATACCTTTATTTCATTTCGAGCTGCTGAAAATTGAATGTAGTAAAGGCTATAGCTCTAAATGGACATGATCAAACAGAACTGCATTGACAACTCAGAGGTTAAAATTAATGAACAGTACATTTTGTTATTATGGGATTCTCATTCATAAATGTTAATGTATTTTAAAATAATGAGCTGTGTGATTATGTAGTTACAAACTCTATTTCATTTAAGCATGTTTTTAAAATGAAATGGCTGAATGGGCAAGGAGGGACATGCCCTTTGGCAATTATAAATATCTCCCAGTTCAATATGCGTTGTAGGCAACAACAAAAAAAAGTTAAACCTTTAGAATCCATGGACAATGACAAACTGAAAGGAAAACTCATTAATTTAGAAAATATTCAATGAGATTTTTTCAAAGTTAAATGGAAAGTGTCAGGAATTAGGCTTTTGCTCCTCCTCTGCCCACCTCATCTTAAGTGCACAAATGAGTTCAACGGGCTAGGGACTAGAATTTACTCTGTGGTAATTCAGGTCAAGGAAAGTAAAAGGGATGTGCAGTGGTAGCTGAATCACATGGATTTTTAAGGGAAAATATCCACATACCACTTTAGCACAAAATTATAGTGGATGGATCATAATGTGATTTACGTATTTTGCTAGGCTTGAATTTTGCTAAATTATTGTTTTCAATGTTTATATTTTAATAGAGACATTTCATTAGGCAATTTGATGTGCTTAACATATACTATGACTAATGCTTTTATTGCCTTCAAAATTAAACATAAACACTAGGAGATACTCATCTAAATTGAGTTAATCATAATTTAATTACTATATGCCAAGACACACCCATTACAAAATTCAGACCCATATTGGCCAAATAATAGAATTAAAATACTGTGAGATCAGACAAGACTGGGTAATAAACTCACTTATTAGATATGTGAGAAAATACTTTAGTAAAGATTCTTAAGTTAGTTGTTACATGAAGAGATCCTCATTTCAAATTTAAATTGTAAATTTTCCAGTTTCCTGTTATTTTTGTTTTTAGTTTGATAAGGAAGTAATAAGAACCAGTTGCAACTATTGGTGTTCAGAATAGCTATAAAACTTATGACAGCATATCCTAACTCCTGCAACGTCAATCATTGTATACCTAATTACTGCTTCCTATGATGTAAAAATTAGCAGAAATAGCCCAACTATTTTTACCCTTCAATACTTTAGTAGGCAAAACTTCTAATGAGACATGCTCATCCACCATGGGGGAAAAGCACTCACACTCTCTAAAGATCACATGTCAATCCTTTTCAAGACAGTGAAAAGTTTTAAGGTCAGCTTTCTAGGCAGAATGCTTAAGTGTTAAGAGAAGAGGCTATTCTTGTTAGAACAACAGGCTTAACTATATCCAAGACCACACTGTTCTACCCAAAATGATTTTTTATTATGCATTTGGTCAGCAATACCTTCCAGGTAAGCCCATACTTTCCATTTAGTTCCATAAATGTTTATAGAGCACACACTGCTTCTTACGCACAATACTGGAGATTAAAATCAAGTCCAGGCACAGCCTGTAGATCCTTGGGCCTATGATCCTGTAGTCAGAGTTCTCTTCCTTAAAGTATGTTCTCTCAGTATTTCAGTGAGAGACTAACGAGACTCTTGTGCACAAGATCAAGGACCTTGCTCCAAGGCTCCATATTGCTCTCTGTACAATCTCAATTTCTTACCTTAAAGTACAAATTACTCTCTAGGTTGTGGTGCCCTTGTAACCCTCATATCTGTGTCATTGTGCATAACTACTCTCCCCTCATTTTTCTTCTTTACTTCCCTCTGCAATTTCCCTGAACCTTCTAGATTAATCAGATCCTGTTACTACATGGTTTAAGTCCACCTGCTACTGAGAAATATCTTGCCATCAATGTCAGACCCAGGTGAGGTAATATATTATTTGAAATCTCTTGATTCCTTGGAGAAAGTTGCCCCATTCTCTGAATTTTCAGTTAATTGTTTTTACCATTGCAATTATTTTTGCCACATTAGTTTGTAATTCAAACGTATTCAAGTTTGTCTTTCACTCTATAGCAAACTTTCTTTATAATTAATCTACATATTTTAGTATTTAGTAGAATATCAGGCATATAGGAGGATTCTTCAAAATGTTCATGGAAAATGAAATTTAATGATAAAGTTTATTCTGGTCTAAACGTTTTTTAATCCATGTATATTGTATTCAAAAATATTGAACATTGTATGAGGATGAAGTTTTTTTAATTTTATTTATACTTTTTCATTTTACTTGAAAATTTGAGAGAAGAAATCTTTCATTCCCTAGTTTACTCTCCAAAGGTCCACAACCACCAGGGCTGAGTCAAACTGAAGCCAGGAGCCCCGAACCCAATCTGGGTCTCCTCTTCGATGGCATAGGCCCAAGTAATTGTGTCATCATTTACTGCATCCCAGGGTGTGCATGAGCAGAAATCCGGATCAGAAACAGAGTAGCAGAGACTCAAGTCAGGCACCTGATATGAGATGCCGGTGGCATCTTAACTGCTACACCAAACGCCTTTATTTTTCTTACACTCATGAAACAAGCATGAAAACAAACAGAAAAAAACTATAATACAAGGAAAATGCTAATTTTTGTTAAAGCCTTATTGTATTCCAAGCACTGTGCTAAAACTTTTAGATATTATCATATTGCAATTTCATGCAAATTTGGTAAGTTATTATTATTCCATTTCATGTTTCTCTGCACTGCTCACATGTATCAGTGTTTATTTTTTGTCTATCTCATCTTATGCTGTATGATTTTTGGAGACATAGACTATATCTGACATTGTTTTTCTTTTTTAAGATTTGTTTGTTTATTCATTTGAAAGGCAGAATGACCAGAGAAAGGGGAAAATAGATGATATATAGATGAGAGACAGGTAGATAGATAGATAGATAGGTAGATCATTCATCCATTGGTTGACTCCCCAAATGACTGCCACAGCCAGGTTTGGGACAGGCCAAATCCATCCTGGTTTCCCACTTGGGTGGTTGGGGCCCAAATACTTGGGCCACCTTCTGCTGCCTTCACAGGCACATTGGCAGGAAGCTAAATCAGAAGTGTTGGATACCAATAATGCAAAATGTAGCTTACCCATTGTGCCCCACTGCCAGTCCCTCAAGCACTGTTTTATTTCTAGTACCTTATAGGTTACTTAGTACCTAATAGATAATCATAGTTTTGGCTGATGCCTTTGGGAATGTATTCATAAACTAATCAAAGGATTCCAATTGCCTAGTGTTTTAAAGTTTATGACAGCACACACTTACATATGCTTATGTTGTGCCAGATACCATTCTAACTGCTTTACAAATATTCACTTACTTGCAAATATTACCTAACCTCATGAGCTACCTACCCCAACATTTTGACCAGGTACCTGTGTTTATGCTACTCTTCTAGATGAACTGAGATAAAATGTAAGCTATGAGATTAGCTATGTGTAATCTACTAAAGTGTAATTCAGTAAGATTTTAAGTTGTTTTACATGGTTTCATGATCATTTTTCTACTTGGTGAAATCTGTAGCACAGTGTGATCATTTTTCTTCATCTGCAACCTTTGTTGTCCTACTTCATTGACCAAAGTTAACATGACTTATGGATATTGTACTCCTTGTCTATGACACATTCTTTCTCCCTGAAATTCTTGCTTAAAGGATAGAATTTTGGTTACAATTACCCAAGTTCTAGGGCCTCTCAATTGCCTTTCCAATTTGTGTCCCTAATTACTATTTCACAAATGTGTTTAGGCTAGAAACAACATGACTTATGATCCTCTTTTCATATGTAAGTATGGCTTCTGTGCTTGTTGGGCTGGTGAGTTTTCCATATCTCTACAATTCCATGCAGGGGGATAAATTTTCATGTGTATTTTCCACATTATTTAATATTTATCTTGGTTGTTTCTTAATTCATTCTGCAACTGTTTCCATTTCAAAGGGAATATATTGCTTCTTTTATTAAATCAAATTGGTTGAAGAGTGCTTTTTTTTCTATTTGATGTTATAAATTCATTACTATTATATTAACACTTCTTTACAATATAAATTATTATATTATTATTTGTGGCAATATTTTTCTATGCCATAGATGCAATTTTTAATAGCAGTTATCATTGATTTACTATTAACAAAATTTGTTCCTAACTGTAAGTAGTTTAGAAAATGTATCCATTATGTGTTCTAATTGATCATTAATCAGTTTTCTATATCCATAAACATGCAATCTGGTCATTTCTTAACTCTCAACAGTATATAACCACAGAATATAATATTTTATTATTATTTAAATTTTTAGTTTATATGACATTCAGAGAAGCAGGGAGAGACAGAGAGAGAGAGAGAACTCCCATCTGCTGATTCACTCCTCAAATGCCTACAATGGCTAGGATTGATCCAGGCAGAAGCAGGAACCCTGGATCCAGCCTGAGTCTCCTATCTCTGTGGCAGGAAACAAGTGCTTGAGCCATTACAAGTACTTGAGCCTCCCAGGGAGCTCATTAGTGGGAAGCTGGGTCAGAAGCATTGTATCCAAGACTTGCACCAGGCATGCTTAATATGGGATATGAGTGTCCCAAGCAGCATCTTATCTGCTGAACCAAATACCTGCCAAAGAAAAATATAACATTTTAAAGAATATTTTAAAAAATTAACCTCAAAATTAAGAGATGCTGAACACATAAGAACTTTAGCCATTGTTGTAATCTTTGAAAGAATTTTGAATCTGTGAAGCCTCAGTGTGCCACTATGACTCCTCTATATATTCCTTTTCTATTGCTGTATAGCAAATTGGCACAAATTGATCAGCTTACAATGTCCCATGATGTGGGTCACCGTTATCCCTGTGAGAAATCCAGCATGATATGTCTAGGTTCTCTGCTCAGGTTGCACAGGGCTGAAATCCAACTGTGACCAGGACTAACCACTCATCAGGAGGAACTGGGGCAGAATTCACTTCAAAGCTTGTTCAGATAATTGGAAGAATCCAGTTCCTTGCGGATGTGAAATTGAAGTCTGACTTTTTGCTCCCAGAGAGTTACCAGAAAATGCTCTAGCTTTTTTCACATAGTGCTCTTCATTTTGAAGCCAGTAATTGCATAGCACAGCAAGTCCTCACTGTTTAAAATTTCTCCTTTTCATTTTAAAGATCTCTATGATGAAAATTACAAAACCTTAAAGAAAGAAATAGAAGAGGATACCAAAAAATAGAAAAATCTTCCATGCTCATGGATCGGAAGAATCAATATCATCAAAATGTCCATTCTCCCAAAAGCAATTTATAGATTCAATGCAATACCAATTAAAATACTGAAGACATTCTTCTCAGATCTGGAAAAAATGATACTGAAATTCATATGGAGACACAGGAGACCTCAAATAGCTAAAGCAATCTTGTACAACAAAAACATAGCCGGAAGCATCACAATACCAAATTTCAGGACTTACTACAGGGCAATTGTTATCAAAACAGCATGGTACTGGTACAGTAACAGATGGATAGACCAATGGAACAGAATAGAAACACCAGAAATCAATCCAAACATCTACAGCCAACTTATATTTGATCAAGGATCCGAAACCAATCCCTGGAGTAAGGACAGTCTATTCAATAAATGGTGCTGGGAAAATTGGATTTCCATGTGCAGAAGCATGAAGCAAGACCCCTACCTATCACCTTACACAAAAATCCACTCAACATGGATTAAAGACTTGAATCTACGACCCGACACCATCAAATTATTAGAGAACATTGGAGAAACCCTGCAAGATATAGGTACTGGCAAAGGCTTTTTGGAAAAGACCCGGAAGCACAGGCAGTCAAAGCCAAAATTAACATTTGGGATTGCATCAAATTGAGAAGCTTCTGTACTTCAAAAGAAACAGTCAGGAAAGTGAAGAGGCAACCTACAGAATGGGAAAAAATATTTGCAAACTATGCAACAGATAAAGGGTTGATAACCAGAATCTACAAAGAGATCAAGAAACTCCACAACACCAAAACAAAAAACCCACTTAAGAGATGGGCCAAGGACCTCAATAGACATTTATCAAAAGAGGAAATCCAGGCCAGGGCTGCGGCTCAATAGGCTAATCCTCCGCCTTGAGGTGCCGGCATACCGGGTTCTAGTCCCGGTCGGGGCACCGATCCTGTCCCGGTTGCCCCTCTTCCAGGCCAGCTCTCTGCTGTGCCCAGGGAGTGCAGTGGAGGATGGCCCAGGTCCTTGGGCCCTGCACCCCATGGGAGACCAGGATAAGCACCTGGCTCCTGCCACTGGATCAGCGCGCCAGCCGCGGTGGCCATTGGAGGGTGAACCAACGACAAAAAGGAAGACCTTTCTCTCTGTCTCTCTCTCTACTGTCCACTCTGCCTGTCCAAAAAAAAAAAAAAAAAGGAAATCCAAATGGCCAACAGACATATGAAAAAATGTTCAAGATCACTAGCAATCAGAGAAATGCAAATCAAAACCACAATGAGGTTTCACCTCACCCCAGTTAGAATGGCTCACATTCAGAAATCTACCAACAATAGATGCTGGAGAGGATGTGGGGAAAAAGGGACACTAATCCACTGTTGGTGGGAATGCAAACTGGTTAAGCCACTATGGAAGTCAGTCTGGAGATTCCTCAGAAACCTGAATATAACCCTACCATACAACCCAGCCATCTCACTCCTTGGAATTTACCCAAAGGAAATTAAACTGGCAAACAAAAAAGCTGTCTGCACATTAATGTTTATTGCAGCTCAATTCACAATAGCTAAGACCTGGAACCAACCCAAATGCCCATCAACAGTAGACTGGATAAAGAAATTATGGGACATGTACTCTATAGAATACTATACAGCAGTAAGAAACAATGAAACCCGGTCATTTGCAACAAAATGGAGGAACCTGGAAAACATCATGCTGAGTGAATTAAGCCAGTCCCAAAGGGACAAATATCATATGTTCTCCCTGATCGGCGACAACTAACTGAGCACCAAAGAAGAAACCTGTTGAAGTGAAATGGACACTATGAGAAACAATGACTTGATCAGCCCTTGTCCTGACTGTTGATGTACAATGTAATACTTTATCCATTTTAGTATTTTTTTTTGTTCTAGTACTAGTGGTTGAACTCTGTAGTTAACACACAATTATTCTCAGGTGTTTAAATTGTAACTGAAAAGTGATCCCTGTCAAATATAACAGTGGGAATAAGAGAGGGAGGAGATGTACAATTTGGGACATGCTCAATC
This sequence comes from Lepus europaeus, assembly GCF_033115175.1. Lineage (NCBI taxonomy): Eukaryota > Metazoa > Chordata > Mammalia > Lagomorpha > Leporidae > Lepus > Lepus europaeus. The sequence continues at coordinate 35,224,962 of NC_084836.1, read as the reverse complement.
GGACTTGCCCGAAATGGTGAATTTAGAAATGTGCCAGGGGATTCCAATATAATCCCATCAAGGTGGCATGTACCAATACCATCGCACTAGTCCAAGTGATCAATTTCAGTTCACAATTGATCACAGTGATAGGTCTAAGAGTCAAAAGGGATCATACAAACAAGACTAGTGTCTGCGAATACTAACTGATAGAATCGAAAAGAGAGAGAACCATCCAACATGGGAAGCAGGATACACAGCAGACTCATAGAATGGCAGATGTTCTAAACAGCACTCAGGCCTCAGAATCAGCCCTTAAGGCATTTGGATCTGGCTCAAGAGCCCATGAGAGTATTTTAGGCATGGAAAGCCAAGGCACTCTGGCAAAAACAAACAAACAAACAAACAAACAAACACCTTAATGAAAGATCTCTGCAAGTGAGATCCCAGTGGATCCATCAAAGAAGGAGGTACCTTTCTCTAAAGGGAGGAGAGAACTTCCACTTTGGCTATGACCCTTTCAGAATAAGAGCTAAGTCGGCGAACTCAAAAGGCTTCCATAGCCTTGGCAACTCATGACTAGCGCCTAGGGAGATTACTGACGCCATAAACAAGAGTGTCAAATTGTTAAATCAACAACAGGAGTCACTGTGTACTTACGTCTCATGTGGGATCTGTCCTTAATGTGTTGTCCAATGTGAAGTAATGCTATAACTAGTACTGAAGCAGTATTTTACGCTTTGTGTTTCTGTGTGGGTGCAAACTGTTGAAATCTTTACTTAATATATACTAAATCGATCTTCTGTATATAAAGAAAATTGAAAATGAATCTTGATGTGGAATGGGAGAGGGAGCGGGAGATGGAAGGGGTGCGAGTGGGAGGGAAGTTATTGAGGGTGGGAAGCCATTGTAATCCATAAACTACTTTGGAAATTTATATTTACCAAATAAAAGTTTTATTTAAAAATAAATAAAATAATTATAATGGCTACATTAATCAAATGTTTTTATATCAGGTACTATTCAAATTCCTTTCTATAGATTAAAGTTTTTAATTCTTTCGATGAATTAGGCATTATCATTAGTCCATTTCACATCACAGTAAACTAAGGCAGAGAGATATGAAGGAATATGCTCAAGGTGCTCCTTCAATACTTACTTTGTACTGGAAGAAATAAGAAATAGTTCAGTGTTTCTATTTGTTTTGTTTTTAAGACGTTTCCACAGCAGATAACTCTCCACTAAATTACTTGTTTTGTAATATTTACTCTTTTATAATAGAAATACAGCTTAAATCAACTTTACTTTCATAGCAAAGAACACAGATGAAAATTGTGCTTGTTCCCTTTTCCAGTGAATTAAGTGATTTAAATGCTTATTGTTCAGTAGATGGTAGATGTAGTACTGTTCCTTGCTTAGTTATTCATTAAAGGAAGATGACAATTTCATTTAAATGACTCTTTATAAAAGTATTGCATCTGAGTATTTAATATCATCATCTTTTGCTAAACTTTATCTCACTGCACACAACACTATGAAAGGGTTTGCTCATACCTGTAATTTAATAAACTCATCTGGATATTATTTTCCTCACTCAATTTTTGAATAGGGTAACCAGCTGAGGCATAGAACTGATTGTAAAAGAACATGAAGTATCTGGCTCTGTGGTGAAGTTGCTAACAATGTGCCTCAGAGAGATAAACAGTGTTCTCATGTCAAACAGATAAGTGCTTACTTAGTTCTTCCCACCTATGAACAGGAGTAAATTGGCATGACCTAGCTAGCTGCTAGTATTTCAGTGGCTTTATGGGGTGCCCTGATGGGGAAGCCTCCCAGTTGTTCTGAGATTATAGTTCTATAAAGTATCAAAATATTTTATTTTCAAAAAAATGATGGAACAAAAATGATTTTAAAAGACTGGGGGGGAAGCACTAGAAGAAAAAGAAAAGTATATTCTCAGATCTTAACTAAAATCTCCTAGTGTTTCTTCTATATCTGGAAGTTTTAGAATAAGTGAGATGTTATGGGTAAGCACTTGTGATGAGCAAAAACTAAGTAGGATTCAAAGTATGGAAGGGTAGGACATGGAGCCGTAACTTATGACCCTATGGGCTTCAATGTGAGAAGAAAGAGGCAGGTTGTCCTAGGAGGGTTCTCAGAAAGGCATAATTTTAGACACTATAAATAATAAAACAAATAATAACGTGGCAGATTAGAGATTGTAAGAAAGATAACTGACAATTTCATGTCATCCCACTCAATTCAACGAAATCCATCTTTAGCAGTCATTAAAATTCTTAGCAAGTCACTAAATGTACTTGAAAAATATGGTAGAATTTGAGAACACATTATTCACTGTTGCTATCCACAGATTTAGCACATGTATGAAACAAAATGGGACAATTTGTTAAAAATTAATTCTGGACTTTCTATAGCAGAAATACTTTGTATAAAATTGAATTTCTATACATCATTACCATTCTTTAGGGGCTTTACAGAAAGAGCAAATTAGGTAGTATAGACATAAAACAATTCCACTAAGATATTCCTATTTAGAACAGCTGGTGATTCTATTGACCAAAATCAATACTATGCTCATAGTTCAGAACTTATTTAAGTTCTTTTCACTGTTTATTGAGGATAAAGTTTCAGTTACAGAAGATTCATAAGTGATCTCTACAATATTATACCCTCTAGTTAATAATATTATATTGTGAACACATAAACTTGTTGAGAACAGATCTCAAGTTAAGTACTCTTACTATAATAATGAAAAAACGCAACCATGTCTAAGTGTTAGAAAGTCCTTTTTGTCTACAAAATATGTCTTCCTCTCAATTCCCAATATTGTTTCATCAAAGCACCATTCTTTATATGAACATCTCAGCCACTTCCTACCTACTCTTCTATCTCAAGTTACATTTTAGTTCTGTCAACACTGTTAATCCAGATTATACTAATTGTTCTAAAGTGGAATTCATATAACTCCATGCCCATGATTAGAAAATACAATGATTCTGTTTCCTAACAAATTAAATAAAAAGTTTCAGCCAAGGATTGTAGATTCGACACAATAACATTCAAGCCTTTTTTTCTAGCCTTGTTTATCATGTATCTGCAACTGAATTTATTTCTCCAATTTATGATAGCTTCCAAAATATCTTTCCTTTGCTTCAATTTCAAATTCCCCATCTTTACTTGTTTATCACTTGTACATCCTAAGATCTATTCAATATCAACTTACTTTTTTCAAGGTGCATTTCTTTCAAAGATAATTAACAACTTTTTAATAAAAATTTATTTATTTACTTGAAAGGCAGAATGACAGAGATAGATACACACACACACACACACACATACACACAGAGGGGTGGAGGGGATCTTCCATTCACTTTATCACTCTCCAAATGGCCACAACAGTAAGTCTGTGCCTAGTCAAAAGCAGGAGTTAGAAACTCCATCCTGGTATCCCACAGGGGTAGCAAGAGCCCAAACAATTGGCTCATTTTCTACTTCCTTTCCAAGTACATTAGGAGGAAGTTAAATTGGAAATGGAGCAGGACTTGAACCAGCACCTTGATAGGGGATGCCAGCATCACAAGCAGTAGCTTAACCTGCTGCACCACAACACTGGCTCCAACTGATAACTTTTTAACTTGTACATGTGTTTTGCTTTTTCCTAACTACTTGTAATTTACTGTGACTTGAAACTAGCTATGCTTTTATCTTACCTTCCTGTCTATGGCATGAATATTCTTGAAGAAAGGTCTGTGTCTTATTCTAAACTCATGTCTTGCATAATTTTAGGAAATTGGTTTTTTAAATAAGTGAACAAGTGTTCATGTAACTTAGAAAATGGTTATAATATGGGCACATAATACCTTTAGAGAGAGAAAAATTTGATTCATTACACACATATTTTAGTCAGCATGCATATTTATTATTATTTACTATGGTCAAAAAATTACTTTTTTTCTGGGAGTACAAGAATCTAAATAAAATATAATATTCTAAGGTAGAAAATGCAAAATGATTATTACATAAAAATCTATGATTTGGACTCACACATTCTAACTTCTAGAATTTACAACAAAGCTAATGTGATAAAAACAGTGAAGATATAACTCTAAACAAGACACAGAAGCATCCTTTGATCAGGGATGCTATTGAATAAGGAAGTTTAAGAACTGATAATTTCAGAGTGAAATAATAGCTATAAAGGAAATGAGATCAGTAAACAAACAAGATATTTTCAGAATATAGTAAGTGCTTTAAAGAAAATAGAATAAAAATTAGAAAATATATACTATGAAATGAATTACAAAGGCAAAATTATATATCTGCTTTGAAGGGTCTATTTTAATTCACAGTATTTTTCTTTTTTATAATAATTCATGCATATATTTATTAAGGGATAATTTTATTTCTCCCTAATATCTTTATGTTATATGGCTAAAAAAAGTAACTATGATTATATGTTGATAACCATTCACTAGCCAAATTGCAATAGCAGGTAAAACAATTTTACTATGCTATGCAGCCAAGAGATACCAATTTTTTTTAAAAAATGTTATCTCTGTGCAATTATGGGATATGAGATCGGAGTGCAGAGGGAAACATCAGACCAAAGGCCAATCAAGTAATATTTGGAAGCCCATAAACTCATTACATTATGTTTCTTTCTTGAAAAATTGGCAATATGCTGGACATTTCTTAATGTAGAGGAATAAAAATTATGGGAGAGTAAAAGACTCAAGAGATCATTAGTGAACACCTCCAAGCTGAGTCAAGTTCGAACTGCAGTTCTTTGGGGAATAAATATTATTACAAGACGATATGTGTCTGGAAATATTGTAGTGAAGTCTTCTTGGTGGAATAGCTAATAAGCCACGTTCAATATTTGAAACCAAACTTAGAACATCCTTGTGCTTTTTTAAAAGATCCTCAGTGGAAATTTCCAAATAATATTTACTGAAAAGACATTAAGATTATAAATAGTGTTTTTCCTCTTTGTAAGTTCAAAGATACTACTATATAAAGCAATAATTGAAGTACTTTACCTCCATTTTAACATATTTACACTTACAGATTAGAAATGAAATTTCACTCAACAAAATCAATGAAGATGTCTAAAATTCAAAATCTAGATCTGATTTCCAATTCAATGACCATTTCATTGCAAGGACATTGAATCTGCAGGGAAAAACATTACTTTTAATTATTTATAGAATGAATAAAATGATTTTTATTCGAGACATTTGACAAAGGAAAATGCAGAAATAAACAACTTGAAATTCATGGCCATTCTACTCATATATTATTTTCACAAAACATTACTTCCATGAACAGTGAACACTGTATTTATTAAATAAAATATGCCTGTTATAAACACACATATATTATATATAATCTGCAAGCTGTTCTCATGCCTTGCTCACTATTGCCTTCTAAAATAGTTGACAGCTATAATTTTCTTGAGCTGGTTCTAATCAACTTGAAAACTTTTATATTTTATTCTGATTTTTTCAATTTTTTTTTCAGTAAATCTTATGGCTGGCTGTTTTTTATTTCTAGGCTGTGTTTTTCAGCCTTCCGCATTTCTTAAACCGTTCCTTTTATGAAAAATGAGCAGGCACTGAAGCAAACAGTAATTTTCAAAACACGTCATCATTGGTGATCAGGACATTTAAAGTATAGCACATATAAGAGAGTACTCCTTTTACATCACAGCAAATACTTTCAGAGCTCTCAAAGCCATGATCATTTTTTCAAGATGTTAGGACGATTTTCCTCAGCCTTTTGTTTCAGGTTCACTGTGGCCACTTAAGTACTGGATACAACTCACCATAGCAAATGATACAATGATGGAGTATTGGAAGCCTAACTGACACAGTGCATGGATTGGAGAAAGTAGACCTTTCCAGGTGAGGATTAGGAAAGGACTGTTAATAGAATTTGTCATAATGCACATAGAATCTGATGATGAGCTCCTGGACAAAGAAATGGGGAAGGAATTACCAATCCCAGTGACATTTTTTTTTGCCTGTTTTTTTTCTTTTTTAATTTCATCTAAGGTATACAAACTTCATACATTTTATATATACTGATTTAGGAACACAGTGATTTAAAGGGACTAGTAATACCTCTGGAGGCTGTCTGGATAGCCTCCCTCTCTAGCTAAACACCTACAAAAGCTCTCTTGCTGATGGCCTCATGATAAAACGATTATCCAATTTTCCCTGCTCCCCAACTAACACCTTCTGACTCATACCAGGAACTCATCACTCTAGTTGGACTTCTATCCTCACTTCCTCTCTCCACACACCTCACCAGTGATCCCTCCCAGGCCCAATGAATAGTCATGTTAGTGTGCCTTTATTCCGTCACCCTACTAATTTTATTTTTACTTAGTCTTTCTTTACTATGTAAATCATAACTCCTCCATACCATATACCCAACAGCAGCATTGATTTCTCCTTTACCTTAACTCAAACAGCAAGAAGTGCTGTATTGAAATGTGCACTTACTTTCAGTTATGCTATTATTATCCCTTGAGGCAATATTCTTTCCTTCCTTTACTACCTCTCTATCACAAAACTGCACCTCATTTTTTTTTTTTTTTCGTTTTCTTTATTTTGCTCTGCCCATTGTCTGGGATCCAGTTGTCTCACGCCTGAATGATCCTAAGAGTTGACTAGCGGAGCTCACTAGGCCTAAAGTAAAAAGAGCTAACATTTGCTGGAAGTCAAAAAGTGTCAGAATCTGGGCATCATCCCATTAAATCTTTGTAACCAGCCTATTTTCACTCTTTTATGAATGACTAAGGGACCAACTTCTTCCCATTGCAGTTTAAACCAAAAGCCCAAATTATAAATAAATCTATATTCATAATACATCAAGAAACATCCCTTAAGTGTCTGCATGTAACTTTTCAGTAATTTTCATGTAAATTTTCAGTAATTATTATTTTCATTATGTTAGAGGAAGGACTAAAAACAAACAAACAAACAAACAAAAAAAACCCCATAAACTAAGTATTGTGATCCATGTCCTACAGAAGAGTGAATAATTTGATTTTCCAGTTTTGATGGAACTTTTTGTTTGGAAAAAAATTAAACTTTGTTTACCAAAGGCAGACAAAGATGAAACAAAGGGAAAACTCATTTGCTTTTTATAACAGAAGGGGGCGAACATTTTGCTTTTCAGTAAGGGGAAAAGACAGGTAGGAAAGGAGTTTGAAAAAAGTGATGGGCCTAAACCAGGTCCTACGGAGGGAAATAGCTAGTACACAATTCTGACAAGAGACAGCTCATGAGTTTAAGTGAAGCGGTGTGGCTGATACTGATGTTCAGTTACTTCTAACTTGTTTCATAATTCTCTCAAACCCTCCAATCCCACATTTTCAGTAAAACTCTGTGATATACAGCAACCTTGAGTTGGTTGTAATTTGTAGAAACGTTCATAGATCTGAAGTCCAGGGTGGTGCCAGGAAAGTGTGGCACCTTGTGTACTAACTGCTCCCTTTTCTAAAAATAGAACTATAACAAGGTGCCCTTGGGAAACAGTGTGAATTTAGCTAGAGTATCTTATGGCAGAGGAGCATGAATATTAAAGGGAAAGAGCATCCCAAAAGCCTGGGTGAATTGAATGTATCCAATTAAAAAAAATGCTATCTCTCTCTCTCTCTCTCTCTCTCTCTCTATATATATATATATATATATATAATGCTCATGTTGCACTAATTTCCTTCGATTTATTGAGCTCACTTTACAAAATCTATGTAATCTATTTAACATGCTATTTTCACATGTTCATTCATTCATAATTCAGTCACGTATTTTTTGTAAAGGTATTAATTTATTGTTTTCCTATGTACCTAACAGTACAGAAATGTACTAGGAATCTTCATATATGATTGTACCCTCCAAATTCTCATTCTTACTCAGAAATCCAGTTGTATGAGCCATCATCCCAATATGCACCTAATGTAACTTTGTTATCTTTGTTCATGCATTTTGGTATTCATGATTGTATTCATTTTTGTATTCATAATTTCTGCAAAAAATTAATTTTCCTGATTACTGGTCTGGTTCCACATAAGCTAATTTATTTTTATTTGTCAAGGGAGATTACTCTGACTCCCAAGTTATATTGTAATCCATGAAGAATCTGTTTCTCACTTTTTTTGTATCTGTAACTGTAATAGAGGACAACGCTGATACAACAGACTGAATTATGATTCCCCAAGCTGCCCACACGTTAACTCCAAAAATCTATGAATGGTATCTTACATGGCAAAAAAGACTTTTCAGGTGTGATTAAGATAAGTATCTGAAGATTGATTTTTCTGGATTATCTGGGTGGACCGGAAGTATAATCATAGTGTCTTTATAAGAAATAGGTAGATTCGACTACAGTGACAGAAAAGCCAGTGTGACCGTGGAAGCAGAGGATAGAGTAATGGAATTTGGAGTAATGGATACCAGAAACCTCTAAAAGTGGAAGAGACATGGAACAGATTCTCCCAAGGAGCATCTAGAAAGAACCAGACTTACAGACACCTTGATCTCAACCTTGTAAGTCTTATTGCAGATACAGAGCCTCCCAAACATACAAGAGAAGAAATATACATATTTTTAAACCTGTACATTTGCAGAACTGTATTACAATAGCAATACCAAGCAAATTTGAAATAAGGGTAGAAGTTTGGGGCAGTGATTAAGAGATCATTTGGGACATCCACATCCCTTATTGGAGTATCTGGATTTGAGACTGGACTCCACTTCCAATTCTAGCTTCCTGCTAATGCTCACCCTGGGATGCAGCAAGTGTTGGCTCAGATATTTGGTTATTTCCAATCATGCGGGAAACCCAAACTGAGTCCCAGTCTACTGGCTTCGACCTGGCTCAGCTTGAGATGTGTTGGGCCTTTGAGGAATGTATCAGTAAAAGTAAGGTCTCTATCTCTCTGCCTTTCAGTGAATTTCAAATGACTCTTAAAACATTAAAAAGAAGTAAAAGGAAAATGGCTACTTAATTAAAATTTGATATAATTTTATTTATATTAGAAAATAATTCTAATCCCTCTACTCATTTTGAACTGATTTATTGCATTTATTCTGTAACCTCAAGTTATAATATCCCTATTTCCAAAAGTTAATTCTTAATATTATGTGTACTGAAAAAGAGTAATAGACTACATTTTACAATTCTTGCATGTTTATTCCTCATTCTTTCATGCTTGTTTTTGCAACTTTACATTGCTGCACAGAGTAACAATGGACATTCTTATGAGGAGTCTTCAAAAGTTCAGGAAAATGCAAATAATGAAAAAAACTATGCATGAACTTCAACTTTTTGCACCAAAATAAACTTACCACAATTCCATTTTCCATGAACATTTGAAGTACTCTCATATCTATAAAAATAATTTTCTTAGAATGACAGTTATATTTATTATTTCAGAAAATTATATAATTTGTCTTTTCTGAAAATTGGAACATTTACATACAAGTGAATCTTTCATAAGAGCATAAGAGATAAATGATCCAATCTAAATGAAATCATTTTGAGAGAAACATATATCCTGGATGTCACTTTATTATCTTAACAGTCGTATATAGCCATATATAGAAAGAAAAATTATTACGTGTGACAGGTTTTCTAACTCTTTTGATTCTGGAAGACTGATTACACAGTTTGTCTTTTTTTTTTTTTTAAAAGGAAAGGGCTGTAATATGTTTTATTCAGAATCTGTAAGGGATTTGTGTCACTCCAGAATTTCTGTATTGAAGCTTGAAACCTCAAGCAGAGAGAGAGAAGAAGGGAGTGAGAGGAAGAGAGAGAGAGAGAGAGAGAGAGAGAGAGAGAGAGAGAGAGAGAGATTATTTCCTATGCTGGTTTTCTCCATAAACTGGCACAACAGCTGGAGCAGGGTCAACTAATAGCCAGGAGCCAGGAACTCCATCTGGGTCTCCCTACATGGGTAACAGGAATTCAAGCACTTGAGTCATCGTCTGCTACTTCCCAGGTGCATTAGCAGGGAGATAGATCGGAAATGGAGTAGTCAGGATCTGAATTGGTACTCTGATGTAGGATTCTGATGCAGCAAGTGAATGCTGCATCCCTTGTGCCACAGTGCTAGCCCCAGTGATTATCATTTTTGTGGAGAGGCAGAGAACTTTGGGAGAGATGAGGAAAGGGCTAAAACAACAAAAATCCCTTAGGATTTTATGAGGCTCTTCAGATGCCAACGAGAATAATCCATTGCTTCTTCCAATCTCTTTGAGGGGGCTTAGGTGACTGAAACCTTGTACCAATGTCAGGGCTTATAGCCTATGACACGGGGCAAGCTAATGGGGATCCCCAGGTAAACACACTCATTCCTGAGTCAGAGGGAATTGCCTATGGCTTTGCAGGGAAAGCAAAATAAGGTATTAATTTTTCATTTTCCTGAGACCCTGTATATCTTGTAGGCTCTCAGGCAAACAGAAACATAGTAGGAGAGAACCAGATCCTTGGTTGTTCCTGGAGAAGTCACCTCCAATACAAACAGTACACTTGGGTCCAATATGCAGGTTCATGCATTACATTGGATTTGCTAGAAATTTCCTCCTGTAAATATCCAGTGTGGCAGATGCTGCAAGCAGTCTACCTGACAGCCCACCTCCAATTATCAAGGTAGCACACAACAGAGATACAGTAACTAGGGAAGACTGACAAAAATCAACATTACTGTTCCCCTCAGACTTTAGGAAACTACCAATGTTCGCTAGTGTTTGTGCACATCTTCACTGTCATTGGATTGTCATTGTTGTGCACACCTTCACTGTCAAGGATTGAAGTCATTCCTTGCAGAACTGAAAAATCCCTGTTAAGTAAATTAAGTCCAAGAAAATGAAATTATCCCCAGGGTGAGACTGCTTTACTCAATTCAGAGTGAGAATGGATGTGTGTTTATAGCTAAACAACTCAGAAATTTTCTGGAATTTTTGATTTTTGGGGGGTAACATGGAAACTATGTGTTTCTTACAGATCTTAGTCAACAGGGAAGACAGAGAAGAACCATATATTCAACAAGACCATTGCTAAGGCATCTTAGGAAATAAATAAGTTCTGGGCTAAGGTGCTGCAAATTGCTCTGCTTTAGGTGATAACAGCCCCTAGAAATGAACTTTAATAGAACCATATGAAATGTTATATGGGAGACACTTCCTTGCAGATGAGATCAGCATGAGTCCAGGAAACAGTAAATTTGTCAATGAGTTAGATATTATCAAATATGTTTGATCTCTAGGAACTATCTAGAACATTATTAATAAATATGCTTCTAGCCATTTAATGTCTCCTATAGATATTACCCTTCACTACTTGGCACTTGAAGATTGGTTGCTTTTTAAATTATCTTCTTTATTTGAAAAGCAGAGTTATAGATATAAATTTATTTTTTAAAATTTATTAATATAAAAAGAACAGATTTTATGCATGTCATAGGTATAGTTCCAAAAATACAACCACACTTCCATCTCTCCCACCCTCCCTGCCCTCTCTTCACTGTTTTTTTCAAAGACATAAATTTAATCTACTCTATATTCACAGGCTTAATTCACCACTAATTGTAATATTCAACAAGTAAAAAGTTGGAAGATCACAGTTCCATATGAGTATAAACAAGGGCTAAAAATGGCGATCACATTCCAAAATGACCATTTCATTCCTATATATTTTTTTGTATTCTATGTTAACTGCTATATATAAGAGACAACATGATATTTGTTTTTTTGGGGGCTCGCTTATTTCATTAAGCATAATAGTTTACAGTTGCATTCATTTTGCTGCAAAAGACAGGATTTCATTAATTTTGTGATTGAGTAGTATTTCATAGTGTATATATACTACATTTCCTTTATACAGGCATCAATTGATGAACATCTGAATTGATTTTCCACTGTTGGTTCACTCCCAAAATACCTGCAACAACTGGTGCTGGGCTAGTTTGCAACTAGGAATTGGAAACTCAATCCAAGTCTCCTAGCTGGGTGACAGTGACCCATGATAGGGTGTACGTAAGCAGGAAGCTGGAATGGAGAGTGGAACCTAGATTTGAACCCAGGTACTCCTATATGGGATGTGAGAATAGCACAAAGCTCAAAACAGCCATGCCAAATGACCATGCTTGGGTACCTCTTAAATCCTGATAAAACCATGCACTGCTGAGAAGAATGTAAATTCTTTAAGTATAGGATTGAAAGTTCTGTAGATATCTGTTAGATCCATTTGGGCTATAGTGTCGATTAAATCTACTGTTTCCTTGTTAATCTTCTGTCTGGTAGATCTGTCTATTTCTGAGAGTGGAGTATTGAAGTCCCCCAGTACTATTGTATTGGAGTCTAAGTCTCCCTTTAAGTCCCTTAATATGTATTTTAAATAAACCAGTGCCCTGTAATTAGGTGCATATACATTTATAATAGTTACATCTTCCTGTTGAATTGATCCCTTAATCATTATATAGTGCCCCTCTTTATCTCTCTTAACAGTTTTTGTGTTAAAGTTTATTTTGTCTGATATTAAGATGGCTACACTAGCTCTTTTTTCATTTCTGTTGGCATGGAATGTCTTTTTCCAACCTTTCACTTTCAGTCTGCATGCCTCTTTGTTGGAAAGATGTGTTTCTTGTAAGCAGCAAATAGATGGGTTTTGTTCCTTAATCCATTCAGCCAGTCTGTGCCTTTTAACTGGAGAGTTGAGGCCATTTACATTCAATATGACTATTGATAAGCAGTGACTTTGCCCTGCCATTTTTCTTCCTGTGATCTTTTACTGGGAGAGTTTGTTCCTTTACACTTTGTGTTTCTGTGTGGGTGCAAACAGTTCAAATCTTTACTTAATATATAATAAATTGATCTTCTGTAGATAAAGATAATGAAAATGAATCTTGATGTGAATGGAATGGGAGATGGAGCGGGAGGTGGGATGGTTGCGGTTGGGAGGGAGGTTATGGGGGAGAAAAAGCCACTATAACCCAAAAGCTGTACTTTGGAAATTTATATTTATTAAATAAAAGTTTAAAACAAAACAAAACAAAAAACTTCATATAGATGGAAAAAAAAAATCCTGATAAAACCAAAATCGTGAAGAACAGCTGTGCTCCAATTGAAATAGCCACTGTAAAGTTCCTTTACTATTATATTACTCTATAAAACTTAAAGAGGTTAAACCATGGACCTGCTACTCAAGAGTTAAGCTGATACATTTGTCTGACCAGAACTAAGTTAAGGCCAATCTTACCTAACAAACTGGTTCTGTACTATAGACTGATTTTTGAATAAAATCTGGGATGAAAGATTCCTAGTTTGGAAGATTTAGAAATCATAATTTCCCAAGCCCTTATGCACCCGTGAACCTCTGATGGTCCTAAATATCTTATTAAAAGAGCCATCAGATAAACAATGAAAGGAGGATCTGCTCTCTACTCTGTCTGGTGAGACTCTGTTGGACCTTTCATTTTCCCATGTCTCTTTGTGTTGTATCTGAAAGCCTTCACTGCTTTTCCTGCAGACTATAGGCTCTTCAATTATTGCTGCTCCTGCATGTCTTGCATTCTTGGACTTTGAGCCAGAATTGATAAGTCATTTTTTTGTTTGTTTTTATAGCTGATGGTTGTTTGAATCTCTCTTTCTTCAGCCTGGAAAGATGATGCCTTAGCCAAGTTTTACAAAGGGATGTTAAAAGGATGGAGCCAGCATTGTGGCACAGTGGGTTAAAGCCCCAGCCTGCAGAGCCGGTATTCCACATGGGTGCCGGTTTGAGTCTCAGCTGCTCCTCTTCCAAAGCAGCTCTCTGATAAAAGCAGTAGAAGATGGCCCAAGTCCTTGGGCCCCTGCATTCGCATGGGAAACCTGGAGGAGGCTCCTGGCTCCTGGCCTCAGATTGGCTCAGCTCTGGCCATTGCGATCATTTGGGGAGTGAACCAATGGAATGGAAACCTCTGTCTCTATCTCTCTCTGTAACTCTGTCTTCAAATAAATAGAATACTTCTTTAAGAAAAGGTATGTTAAAAAGAAATCTGAGCAATTGTTGAATTTTTAAAGACATCATTGAAGTCTCTTGAATTTTGGGCCTTTAATTTGTCTCTCCTTACATGAAACTGGACATGTTAGCTCCCTTTTTCAAACCATTACTTGATTCAAAAGGGAGACATTAGCTGGGCCTGAGGGCAGCCTATGGCAAAGCATTCTTAGCATCATCAAATCTATAGCAAGTAGCTTGTTAACAAAGATATGATTCATAATCTGTCTGTTAGTATTGAATAGATTCCCAGAGACATTGCAGAAAGCATTGCTACCAAGAAACAGCCCTAGATTAATTGTCACTTATAGTCCTTGATAGTAGAGTAACTCTCAGACTACTTAGTAGCAGAACAAGGAAGGACTTGTGCAATTGCAGTACTACTCATTATATGTACATCATCGTTTCTACCAAAGTTAAAACCTGAGTAAACAAAATAATGCAAAAAGCTTTATGGTTATAGGAAGTGAGGATCCAGGACATGGACACAGGGAGGATCCTCCACATTGTTATAGGAAGTGAAGATCTTTCACATGACCTATTTGGTTGTCCATTTTTAGGCTCAAAGTGACCTTTTTTTGTGTGTGAGTTCATGAACTATGTCACAATGCCTGTGGATATTTCAATTATTCTCATTGTGTCCAAACTGACCATATTTTTCTTTCCAGATGTTTGCAACAGATGCCAACTAAGTTCATGCTGATGCAAAATCACCTTCTCTAAGGATCAGACCCTGAAACCTGAAAATATTTACAATTAAATGTAAAACAGTCTCATATCTATTTCTCTGGTCAGCAGTAGATAGTATAGCAGTGACTCCAAATGCTCAGTTTTGAGTAATAAACGACAGAAAGAGGGGAATGGTGCTGGACTTTCCTTTTACCAAGCTGTTCCATCCTCATAGCAGGTTTCCCCTTGACACCCAAACTCAACTACATTTCGTTCAATTTTGCCTTGCTTTTCTTGAAAGTTTCCCTGTGTTATACTAAAAACGAGTATGATCACACATTTTTAAGTCTCTGCTTTTTAAGACACGGTTGCTCATGAAGAGAAGGAATCCAGAACAGAGAATTAAATGCCATGTGACGTGGGCTTGAATAGAAGGAAAATCTAGCTGATAAAGACAAGGAAACAGGGCAACAGGGGAATTTAAATACCCCAGAGAATGTTCAGGAACCTGAGGGCCATTAAACTCAGAAATTGAGAAGGAAAAGTCCACTTACAAGGCTGGCCTGTTTCTATGTCCCTCCAATCAGAACCTACCTCACCAGGTGCTTTTCCATTCCAGACTTTTCTCCTACCTAATCTGAAAGCATTCCCCAGACTCCTGATAGAGGAGGCAGATTTGAGTCATCTTCTGCTAACACTTTGCTGGCCTGCAATAAAGCCTTTTCTCAAAAGACTGGTATCACAAATTGTGATTATGAACTCTAGGTATAAACCTACCCCATGCTCTAACAAAAGGAGAAAAATTGAAATTTTCCTTCAGGTTAGAGAATAACAGTGGAGGGTGGTAGAGTAATGAACGTAACTTGAAAGCTTGACTGTTAGGTTTGGGAGCATAAATATTCTGGTAAATGTTTTACAACTTGTCCTCTCACTCTCTAAACATGCTCAAAAGCCCTGATTTGTGGAGCACATGAATTTCCATGGTGTCAGTACTCACATAATGACCAGTTTCCAGCTACCAACTTTCCATCACTGAGCATGGAATTGGGAATAAATATACACCGTGTGCTCACAAGCATCCTTATGTGCTGTGTCCAGGACATCCATAGATGGGGAAAATCAATGGGAGAATGGTGAAACACAGGAGTCTGGGAAATGGAAAAGAAAAGGAAATGGTTTTCACCAAGAGCCAGCAGTTTCCGACACATAGCTCTTCTCTTGGCTCAGCTAACCAGTAGTCTGAATCTTTGAGAGCAGAAAAGCTCTCTGGATCTCTCAATCTTTTGGACTTGTTTAGCTTCCTATGGTGTTGACCAAGAGAAAGTAAAATAGTTTCAGGGTGCAGAGGAGAGGAAAGATTTAAAGAAAATATCCATTGTGGGGTAAGGAGGTGGAAATCACACTAACTCTGAAATACAGTCGCACAGTTATTCAGCACAAAGAAATTGGAAATATAATTCTAGATGGTGAAAACCTAAATCTATTTTTTCAAGATTTTGTTTATTTTATTTGAAAGGTAGAGAGAGAGAGAGAGAGGTGTCTTGCTTCCGCTGATTCACTCCCCAATTGGCTGCATCAGCAGGAGCTGAGCCGATCTGAAGCCAGGAACCAGGAGCTTCTTCCAGGTCTTTCACGTGGGTGCAAGAGCCCAAGGACTTGGGCCATCCTTCACTGCTCTCCCAGGCCATAGCAGAGAGCTGGATTGGAAGTGAGGAGCAGCTGGGACTTGAACCAGTGCCCATAAGAGGTGTCAGCACTACAGGCAGCAACTTTACTCGTTATGCTGCAGTGCTGGCCCCCTAACTCTATTTTTATGACATTCAGGAATCAGGAAATGAAATAAAGATGACCATTATTAGATGACACAATTTTTGAGACAGTTAATGAATTAGTCAACAAAATAAATATTGGGATCTGCCTTTGGCATATTAAGTAGATTTGCATGGGTCAAATAAGCAATCATTTTTTAAAAGATTCATTTATTTTTTGAAAGTCAGTTGCAGAGAGAAAGAAGTTAGAGGCAGAGAGAGAGGTCTTCCATTGCTTGTTCCTAATTGGCTCCCCAATTGACTGTAATGGCCGCAGATGCTCTGATCTGAAGTCAGGAACCAGTAGCTTCTGTGTCTCCCACGTGAGTGCAGGGGCCCAAGGACTTGGACCATCTTTTACTGCTTTCCCAGGCCATAGCAGAGAGCTGGATGGGAAGTGGCACAGCAAGGACTCGAACCAGAGCCCATATGGGATGCTGGCACTGCAGGTGGAGGCTTTGCCCACCATGCCACAGTGCTGGGCCCAAGGATGCATTTTGTATACCCTTTAACAGTATTTTCAATTTCAATTTGAATATCAATAATTTTATTCTGGTTTTGATGAAACCAGATTATGAAAGGAATGAGAGGAGAAATGTAGAACAGTGAAGAAAACTGGAAAACAGGATTGGATCTACTTAATATAAAGATTCTGCAGCCATAAAAGCATCAGACTCCATGGACACACACTAAATTCTTTAGACCAGTTTCATTTAGTTAACCTCATATCACCAACGACTATGGCAATATTCTTGATTGGAAGTTTGGCTCAGTGACAAACGTACAGAACTGTGTTGATAATGGCCACAGGCCAAGTAAAGCCCATTGTTTGAACTGTGACATTAATTTGCAAACATTTTCTTACTTTACCAGAACATGAACACCTATTTAATTCAGTAACAGAATAAGAAACAAAATATATGTTTCTAATTCTTTATTTATTAAGCTTTATCATTATTAACACAAAATTAGGTAAAAGGTATGAAGAGATCACTGACACATATATGTATAAAACAGGGTAGCAGGAGCTGTGAGTGGGTTCAAAATTAAAGACTACCTTCCATTTTAGAAATGAAACAAACAGACTGAAAATGAAAAGATGGAAAAAGATATTCAATGCTAACAGAAAGTGAAAATGAGCAGGTCTAGCCATCCAAACATCAGACAAAACACTGTTAAAAGAGACAGAAAAGGATTAAAGGATCAATTAATTCAACAGGAAGTGTGACTATAGTAAATGTATATGCACCCAATAGTAGGGCATCTGGCTATTTAACACAAATGCTTACAGATCTAAAGGGAGACATAGATAACAGTATAATGGTAATGGGGGACTTCAACACCCCATCTTCATTAACAGACAGATCAACTAGAAAGAAAATCAACAAAGAAGTAACAGAGCTAATTCACACTATTGGCCAAATGGACTTAACTGATAGCTATAGAATCTTTCATCTCAAAATTGCAGATTACCCATTATTTTCTCATCAGTGCTTGGAAATTTCTCTAGAATGGACCACATGCTAGGCCATAAAGAAAGTCTCAGACTTTCCTCAGACTCATACAACAATAGCTTTAAGCAGCATTCTGAACTCAGAATCATCCCTTAAAGATCTTAGTCTGGCTGAAAAGCCCATGAGAGCATTTCAAGCATGGAAAGCCAAGACATGTGGCAAAAAAATGTCCTACATGAAGGATCTCTGTGAGAGAGACCCCAGTGGAAAGAAGTGGCCATCAAAGAAGGATGTAGTTTTCCCTGAAGGGAGGGGAGGACTTCTACTTTGCTTATAGCCTTGTCTAAATACTGATTGCATTTTTGGATTCAAAAGGATTCCATAGCCTTGGCAGCTCATGTCAAGAGCCTCGGATACTCACTGACACCATACATAGAGTGTTAATTGTTAAATTAACAACAGGAGTCATTGTGCACTAAATCCTCAATCAGGACTTCTATTCTCAATGAGTTGTATTATGAAAATTATAAAACTTGTTCTCAAACAGTTTTTTTTTTTTTTGGTGTGGTGTGTGTGTGTGGAAATTGTTGAAATCTTTACTTAGTATAGAGTTGGTCTTCTGTGTATAAAGTTAATTGAAAACAAATCTTAATGGAAATGGGAATGGGAGAGGGAGGAGAGGGTGGGATGGGAGTGGGGATTCTTAAAATTGTATTTATGAAATTTGTACTCATTAAATAAAAGGTTTCTTTGGGGAAAAAAAAGAAACAAAGCACAAATCAAATCAAAATCTTCCCAATTAAGGGTCAGAATTTGCAAAGGTGTGATGCAAACCTGAGCTTACCAAGCCAGTGAAACAGCAAGTGGGACATGGGTTTGAAGCAGCATAAACCAAAGGGAAAACAACAGCAGACAGAATCAGAGAGGCAGCCTAGTGCCAGATCATCCCAGACAAGGGAGGTCATGATAAATGCTTTAAATCTGAGTAAGATGCGAATTCAGTAGAGGATTTTGTCCAAGAAGCGATATGATCTGTCTCATGTTTTGTGCTTTTCAAACTTATTTATTCCTAATTATCTGGTTGTGATGGTTGGGGAAAGGCCTTAAGCAATAAAATCTTGTAAGAGAGTCCTGTGGCTTGGACCAGGTAGTTTACGGTAGAGGTAATAAAAATGTAATAAGGTTCTGTATGCATTTTGTAGATAGGATCTAAAGGAATTTAATGATAGGTTGGCTATGTGAGGAAAGTATGATTGAAAGAGTTAAGCCAAACCTCCCTGGTTTTGGAGGTGGGCTCCTAAGTACATGAAGATGACTTTTACTGAGACGAGGAAGACTGAAAAATAGGGTTCCAGCAAGGAGAACTCAGGATTTCAGCTATAAACACAGTACACTTGGTTTGCCTTTTAACCATCCCTGAGGAGAAATCAGGTTTGCAATGATGTCCTGAACCTATCCTTCAGAGCTGACTGAGGATATAAATGTGGGGGTTTTTAATACATAGTACAAAAGGTCATGAGTCCTGATAAAATGAGCCAGGGCTGTGAGTACAAAGGCAGGGATCCTTAGGCTAGAGGTCTGGAGCTTAATATCTGCAACATTAAGAAAGATGAGGGGAAATTAGCAAAGGAATAAGAAAGGTGCACCAGAGAAGTAGGTGGAAATCCTGAAGGGATTGCTGTCTCAGAAATCAAGTATGAAAAGTATGAGCAAGCCAGAGAGAGACCAGTTGAGGTAAGGGAACGCTAAAGAATGGAGTCTCACAGAGGCTTGGTGGAGAAGGAAGTGGTCAACTTGGTGAAATGGGGCTGATGATCTGGAAAGATGAGATCCAATATTGTGCATTGGACTGAGCAACATGGAGGTTATTGATGACCTGTTTTGTTGAAATGGTAGTGCTGACATTGTTTGGGATGATTCATCAGAGGATGGGAATTGTCTTAGTTTTATAGTTCTCTGAAATGTGGTACCACACATTTAGTGGCTTAAAACAACACCTATTTTCTAGCTTACAGTTCTCTAGATAAGAAGTCTGGCCTGACATGTCCATTGCTCGTCTGTGATCTCAGGAAGGTTGAGGTCTTCTTTTACGCATGCTTGCTTATGGCAATGTCTGCTTCCCTGTGGTTGTAGAACTCAGTTCCCTGTTTCCTTGCTGGTTGTCCATTGGGAATATTCTCCACTCTGTAGCCACCCTTGTTCCTTGCTATGTGGGCTTGTCCATCTTCAAAATCAGTAATGAGAATCATGTCAAATCTCTCGCACTTTGTACTCTGGCTTCTTTTACGGGCACTTAGAGAAAATGCTGAATTTAAAAGATTCATGCAATTATTTCTCACTATTTTAATGTTAACTGTGCAACATAGCATAACCTAATCACACTGGTAAATACAACACAGTTGTAGCAACACAGATTATAGTTGTTGTGTATGCCAGGGATTTGGGGGGGGGCATGCAGGGAAAATTGGGGACCATATTAGAATTCTGCCTACCACAGTAAAATTGGAGACAGGTAAGACAGACAGCCTTTGAAATAGTTGTTTTTCTTTTAAAAGAGAAGAGAGCAGTAGAACAATGACTTGAAGGACAGTGGGATCAAAAGATTATTTTACTTTATTTTTTCATGTAAATGTGATGCTGATAAAAACAGAACACCTTCAATGTAGTGCATAGATACAATTCTAAGAATACAATGATTTTCCCTCCCCCTTCCTTACTCTTTTCTGTCCTTCCCCTCCCCTCCTTCTTTCCTTCCTCCCTCCCTCCCTCTTTCCCTCCCTCCCTTCCTCCTTCCCTTCCTTCCTTCCTTCTTTCTTTCCTTCCCATCTTTTTTTCTTAATCCCTATCTTTCTAAAAGATATTTTTAAGATGCAGTAAATTTAAGAAATGTTGGTATGCTGATGAAAGTAATCCCGAGAGAGAGAGAAAACCCAATATTTCTGGAGAGAGGTGAGCTACTCAAATGATATTGTGAAGTAAGCCAGGAGAGAGGGTATCTTGGGCATGTGTGAAAATGTCAGTCTTAATTAGGAGACTAGAATATAAAGATCCTTCACAGTAAATGGAGACTTCTTAGCTATTTGTCAGAGCTGGCAAAAAAATTTCATCTATTTCTTCTTCTTTTTTTCTTTCTTAATTAAAGAAAAGAGATCTACAGGTAAGAGTGGGGGTCAGGGGGCACTGTGGCCTGGCTGGTAAAGCCACCACCTGCAGTGCTGGCATCCCATATGAGTGCCAGTTCAAATCCCAGCTGCTCCACTTTTGATCTAGCTCTCTGCTATTGCCTGGGAAAGCAGAAGAGGACGATTCAAGACCTTGGTCCCCTGCACCCATGTGGGAAGACCTGAAGGAAGCTCCTGGCTTCAGTTTGGTGCAGCTCTGGCCGTTGGCCATTGTGGCCAATTGGGGAGTGAACCAGTGGATGGAAGACATCTCTGCCTCTCCTTCTGTCTCTGTGTAACTCTGACTTTCAAATAAATAAAATAAGTTAAAAAAAAAAGTGAGCATGGGGAAGTGCTGAGGAAAGTTTGAAGACAGCATATAAATATTGCTTTTTAAAAAAAATTTTTTGACAGGCAGATTTAGACAGTGAGAGAGAGAGAGAGAGAGAGAGAAAAGTCTGCTTCTGTTGGTTCACCTCCCAAATGGCCGCTAAGGTTGGCGCGCTACGCCGTTCCAAAGCCAGGAGCCAGGTGCTTCCTCCTGGTCTCCCATGCAGGTGCAGGGCCCAAGCACTTGGGCAATCCTCCACTGCCTTCCCAGGCCACAGCAGAGAGCTGGACTGGAAGAGGAGCAACCGGGCCTAGTACCAGGCACCCCAGACTAGAACCCGGGGTGCCAGTGCCGCAGGCGGAGGATTAGCCAAGGGAGCCACCGTGCCGGCCTAACTTAGTGTTATTAATATGCACTAATATCTTCTGAATCAAAAGCAGTCAAAGCACCTGAACAGGTAAATCATATAGGCCAAATAAATGTATAAGAATGCAATAAAGATCATTAACGAAGAAATAAATAAGAAGTAAAAATAGTGATCTATTTTTAACTTTCCAAATAATCAAAGTTATTTCAAAATTACAAAACCCAATAACTGAGTGAGGCATCTTCAGTAACTATTACTTAAACTTCTAAGAAATTCAGGGTACTTTTTGCAATTTTGAAAAGAGGAAAACTATTTTAAAAATATATAGAATTGCATACACTCAAATGAAGGGATGGGAATCCAGATTTCGTAAAAGTGACTTGAAAGCATTTATCTCTTTAACTCTGAAAAATAAAATTGGCAAAATTCTCCCTTGTAAGATACAAGAAATTTTCTCTTTCCCAGGAAACAAAGATGTGAATTACCTTTGAGTGATATTTGTATTTGGAAAAATTATCATTTAACATTTTTACCTTTATTTTCAGAAACATGAAACAAGCACTACTTATTACAGGGAAAATGGTATAATCCATATTTTGGTGTTCTTTGGAATAAATAAATTTTTGTGTGTGTCAGAATCTGGGATGAATCTCATCACTCTGTCACTTTTTATAAAACAAGAAAGACTTTTTATTTTAATGAGTTAGCACAACAATGTACTTATAAAATATAGTTTGTTTTCATTTGTGCAGACTGATGAGGGGTGTATAAAGAGGTCTCACTAAGTACAGCATGTACAAGTAGCACAAATCTTTGGGAAAGACCCAATAAAGGTTGGCCTGGATTTCCATGCTCCTCTGCCTGGAATTGAGAGTCTCTAACCATAGGAGGTTATGTCAATCTGAGTAAGCTGAGCATGAGGGGCTATGAATTGTGTTCTGAAGGCAACTGTTGTGATGATTCAGACTAAGATCAGCGTCCCTAGTTATCCCCCGGAAAGAATGACTATTTCCATTCTCAGTCCTCCTGAAAAAGATAAAGCCTCAAAAAAAGGGCCCAGGATTGCAGATGGTAGGTGATACAGTGAACCATGTTTGATCACCTCTAGTAGCACTGACAGAGGAAGGAGATGGTGGAAGATCAGACATGTCTGGATTCAGTAACTATGCCTCAAGTGGAGCCCCGGAATCTGTTTATATCAAACCTACTTCCCTCCACTCATCACCCTGTGATTCTAATGATGATAGCCTGCACTTTGAGAGATACTAACCTTAAAAATAACAATTTTAGCATATAAAACACATGTGACTGGATGGTAAAATAGCTTTTAAAATATAGCATCCTGTCACCTTAATGTCTATCTTCTATCCTATTGAGAGAGAAGGCAGGCTGGGTTTAGAATAAGGCAGGCTGGGTTTAAAATGGAGTCGCTTGGCTAACTGCATATTGTTCTGCTTTTGTACAAAACGGCTGGGCTTGCAAAATGCTTTTTTTAAGATAACTAAACTTTAGCTGAACTTGTAGCATGTGATGTGTTAATGCCTTCATGAGATAATTGAGCATGTGACAATTATTTTAGGAGCTATGTTAAGTTTTTGGTCATGATGACCCCGTATTTGTGCTTGCTCAAGGATATTGTTCCCTCATCCGGGAAAAACCCGTTATCTTGTGATAATTTGTTATGCTGTGCTTGTGATTTATTTGTCATGCTGTGGTTTATCTTGTGATCTTTTGTAATGCTGTGGAGATATGCTAATGTTGTGGTTTTAAACCTTAAATACTCTATGCGGTTGATGATCGGGGCCTCTCTTCTCGCACCGCACCAGAGGGTGCTGTTGTGCTTAGAGTTGGCCCATCTGCGCAGATGTAATAAACTTCCTCATGCCCTTTGCAGCGATTGGAGTGGAATTCGTGTTTCTGGGGTCGGTAGAAGTGTGAGATACCTTTCGGGGGTCTTACACTATGTTAAAAATGGTTCATATCTCCAGGAGAGCTGTAATGAAAAAATGATGAGATTCTACTCTTTAATATAAATAATTCCCATGTCGTTTCATAAGTGTGCTTAGTATGGTGAACTCCAAAATTGACTTTATAATGGTAGTTTGTCATACTGGAGAAGACACTCTCTGGGATGTCACATCCCATACTGGAGTACCTGGGTTCGTGTCCTGGCTGACTGTCCACAGACTTCTTGTTTTTCTCATTGAAAGTTCATAGTTCATCACAGGACAGATTATGAGTAGGATATAATGGTCCTACACAAAATGCATACATGTTGAATGGCATTGTGGCACAGCAGGTTAAGCCTGTCCCAGTCCCAGCTGTTGTGGAGTTTGGGGAGTGAATCAGCAGAAGGAAGATCTATTTCTCCTTCTGTCTTTTTAAGTAAATAAAAATCAATGAAAGTCATCAAAGTGGGTGCATATATTTTTAATATTTTAGGGCTTTTCAAGTAAAAGAAACCCTGTACTTTGGAAGTATTTAAATTTTTTCAGTAATTTTTTATTGAGTGTCTCATAAACATTTCAAACTTAGCATTCCAAATAAGAAACTTAATTCTCACCCCTAGAAAACCTGCGTCTCCCCCAGTCTTCCCAAGTCAGTGAATGACACTGCCATGCAACCAACTGCTGAAGCCTGGATCACCCTTCTAGACAGCTTCCCATAGCCACTTCTCCAGCTCTCTCTTCATTGCACTTCCTCAGTTCCTAAACCTGCCGTATTCCCTTTAAACACTACTCTATCTCAAGGCGCCATCATTACTTACCTGACAACTGCGATAGCCTCCTAAACATTCTTTCTCTTCCTATTTCTGCATCGAGAGTTGGTTGAATGACGTTTTTCCTGTGTAGTCACAAAAGACTGAATATAAAAGGGCTCCCAAGTTTGGTTAATACTCACCTGTCACCATCTTGAAATTCTTGATAGTTTTAAACAAGGGTTCCTGCATTTTCATTTGTACCGCAATCCATAAATCACATAGCTTGTCCTGCCTGTTCCCTTAAAATTTCCTCTCTACCAAGCAGATAGAGTAATTTTAAGTTTTAAACTAAATCTTGCATCTTACTGATTAAAATTCTCTATTCCCTACTCCCTATTTTGTAGGCTACAACCTACTCATAACTTTAGCCTTAGAAACCTTGCTTAGCTTCCCCGCTGTTCTTCTGAGTGTCTGATTATTGTCATGTTGTCCTTCCTTCTGCTCTTCCCAGCAGCCAAACTCTCTCCCTGGGTGCTGTGGATTAAATTATGATCATCCCCCCTCTCCGCCAATTCATCTGTTCAAATCCTATCCTCCCTGTGACTCTCAAAACAGGGTTCTTAAGATGTAATTAGGGTTAATGAGGTTGTAAGGGAGAGGTCCTGATCCAATAATCTTAGTGATTTTACAAGAAAAAGAAAAGAGAGACAAAGGCCATGTTCAAGAAAGCGGCCATCTGGAAGCCAGGAAGAGCGCCCTCAGCAGACCTGGTCCATGCCTGCACCCTGACCTCAGCCTTCTAGCCTCTAACTGTGAGAACATATATTTCTGTCATTTCAACCAGCCAGTCTTTGGCTTCTTGTTATGCCCCTCACCCCAAGACACATGGATTCTGTGCTTTCTAGTTCTGTTTGGATAGCCTTTCCTCCAGCTCTCCTCTTGACCAGCATTTTAAAATAATTCAGCTCTTTTCTCCAATATCACCCTGAAGAGCACTCCTTAGTCACTTTCTATCTATCATACACCCTTCATTATGGACATTTGTTATTCTGTTCTTGCTTAATTGCTTTTGTCTGTCTTCCCACCTCCACCCAACCTAATGCTCTCTCCATGAGGACAAATGATGTTTTTGCTAGTTTGCAGCAAAATTAAAACATTGCATGAAATATAATACTTGCTCACTAATTACTACTTCAACCAACAAAGGAAATGATTCAAACATATCTAGTTAAGCTCTTAAAGAAATGAGTTGGATTCAGTTCAGTGTCTTATGTGTGAATACTGTCCCAATAAGACTACTATAAAAGTGTCCATTGAGTCAAAATGTTGAGAGGAAACTAATCGGTAGAGTATCAATACTAATTGCCTCATTTACTCTAAGATAATTTTTTTTTTAATTTGACAGAGTTACAGACAGTGAGAGAGAGAGACAGAAAGAAAGGTCTTCCTTCTGTTGGTTTACTCCCCTAATGGCTGTTACGGCCGTCGCTGCGCCGATCCGAAGCCAGGAGCCAGGTGCTTCCTCCTGGTCTCCCATGCGGGTGCAGGAGCCCAAGCACTTGGGCCATTCTCCACTGCCTTCCCGGGCCACAGCAGAGAGATGGCCTGGAAGAGGAGCAACTGGGACTAGAACTGGTGCCCATATGGTATGCCGGCGCCGCAGGCAGAGGATTAACCAAGTGAGCCATGGCGCCGGCTCAAGATAATGCTTATTAATATGAAATATAGCTAAACTTATGATTCTGATGTCAATCATTTATCCGAGAGTATTAAAGAAGTTTTATTTATTTTGCTCTAACAAAATCATGGCTCTTTTACTATGTGTGAACATCTGGTAGCACTATAAATCTGAGATAGTGCACAAGTGTTTACTGCTTGGGTATTTCCCATGATGAGTAATCTATTGTTACTTTTATGTGTAAACTTATGCAATGACAAAACAAGATTAAAATGCAGTAATATTCCAAGATGTCATTAATAACATACCCTCTCATGTCATCAGCACGTTTTCACTGAGCTGGCCACACCTCAAAAGGAGTGTATGCAAGCAAGTGTTCTAATACTCTGCTCAGTGTAACTTCTATAAAAACACATTAATCAAGCATTTTCCAACTAGGATGTCACAAAACTCCGATGGACTGCCAAGACAGACAGCTTCTGTTGCTGACACCAGACTATGGTTTTCCTTTCTGGGAGTTTGTACTTAATCATTAGACCTAAAAGCTACTCTTAAATAATTGCAAACATATACAGAATGCTTACTATGTATTTTTATGCACTCCATATCACAACAACCCTATGGAGGCTTTCCTCTACCTTCATTGCACACAGTGCACTATGTAAGGACACTTCAAAATGTCCAAGGAGGGGTCACTGTTGTGGCAGAGCTGGTTAAACCATTGCTTGCAATGCTGGAGTGCCAGTTGTAGTCCTGGCTATGTATCTTCTGATCCAGCTTTCTGCCAATGCTCCTGGGAAGGTAACAGAAGATGGCCCAGATGCTCTGGTCCCTGCTAGCCATATGGCAGGCCATGTTGCAGTTCCTGGCTCCTGGCTTTGGCCTGTCCCAGATCTGGCAGTTGTGGACATTTGTAGAATGTACCAGTAGATGAAAGATCTCTCTCTCTCTCTCTTGCTCTGTCTTTAAAATGTTATATACATATATATATATATATATATATACACACACACATATATGTTATGTTATATATAGTTATATATCTAGTACTAGCATAAGTCTTAGACAATGTATACATTTATGTATATATAGCAGAGATTCACAAGCCAGTGATAAATAAAATATATCAGTTTTATGAATTTCTCATGATTCCTGTCAGCATACTTACTCCTGTAAGTACTAATAATACCTAAATTAGATAACTGATTTTAATCTTATAATTCAATAGATTTTTATATTAAAATTTCCTGAAGTAATGCTATAACTAGTACTGAAAAAGTATTTTTACACTTTGTGTTTCTGTGTGGGTGCAAACTGATGAAATCCTTACTTAGTATATACTGAATCGATCTTCCGTATATAAAGATAATTGAAAATGAAAAAAAAAAAAACCTTGGTTTTAAATTGAAAATTGCATAGAAAATTAATCATTTTTTTAAAAAAAATATCATGTAGGATCTCTGTCCTTAACGTGCTGTACATTGTGATTTAATGCTATAACTAGTACTCAAACAACATTTTTCACTTTGTGTTACTATGTGGGGGAAAACTGTTGAAATCTTTACTTAACATATACTAAACTGATATTCTGTATATAGAGAAAATTGAAAATGAATATTGATGTGAATGGAAGGGAAGAGAGAGTGGGAAAGGGGAGGGTTGCGGGTGGGAGGGAAGTTATGTGGGGGGGAAGCCATTGTAATCCATAAGCTATACTTTGGAAATTTATACTCATTAAATAAAAGTTAAAAAAAAGATTTCCTGAATATTTTATCACATCACAGTATGTAAAGCAATGAAATTTACTAACTTTAAAGTTGAAATAGATTTTCAACACATTTTAACCCTATGTTCTTTTAGAGCTATTTAGCTTGAACTGTCTTTTTATTAGGTCTAAGTTCAAATCAACACTGATCCATCTATGCAATGATACTGCATCTATTAGTATATTTATAACAATAATAAATAGTAATTGTAACAAAGTGACAGTAGCCAAAATAATAATGACCATAAAATTAATTTATTAACACATTTTTCAGCCATGAACTAAGAATTGTCTATGTCACTAAATCTGCACAAAAGTGGTTACTGTGAAAAGGCTTGCTATTCTCCAATTATTCAAATGAGAAAATATGTAAAAGGAACTTAATTGCTTAAGATTATTGGAAATTTAAAAACTGAAATTTGAACCCTGGTATTCCTGATTGCAAAGTCTATAAGGGCTCTCCATCACAACAGCCTTAAATCTGTATTGAATTTTAATTTACATGAACTATCAAAATAAGCTTCATGCCATTCCTCTATTAGTAAGTCACAAATAATGTAGAAGTGCTATCTTCAAATTTACCCTGAAAGAAACAAAACTCATTCCTTCTTGAAGCAATTGGCATTAAAAAGAATTCTTACATATGTCCCTGGGAAAGGCTTGTTTTTGCCACACATACACACAAAAATTCAAACTTATTCATTTGGTATTCATGACTATTGAGACAATAAAATTCTGTGGTTAGGCTATTCCCACATTTCTTCTCCTCCTACCCCGCCAACATTTACATGTAAGCCAGGTGTTATCATGGAGTCCCAGTAATCATTAAATCTGACATTTGGGAATTCTGTGCTCCCCTGAGGGGCCCCACCTCAGAAGCCAGGTTCCCAGGGATTTGACCATGTGCTGCTTCAAAGAAAGCACTGCAGTGAGATCCACCTTGGTTACCTCAGCGCTTTTCCATGAAAGCTAAATATGACTTTGAGTGAACTACTTAACCTCTCTGAAATCATCTTTCTCACACATAAAAATCTAATCTAATCATCTAATCATAAAATGCTACATTTGCCTTTCGAAATTTTTGTGCAATTAGGAATAACAGAGATAAGGCACTGAGCGTTCTTACAGCATGTGTTATAGAATAATATTCCTTTATCCTACCCCTCTTTTAGTAACAGAGGAGAGAGTTTTTGTTTCTTTAAAACACAGTGCCCAGTTTTAACACTTATTAAAAGAAGCTCTATCTTATTTGTCTCTTAAACCTCAAGTTTTTTTTTTTTAAATAGCACAACATAGACATCGTTTCTAAGTATAAATGAATTTGTGAATATTTCACTACCAAAGTCTGATCTCTCATTAGTGAACTCCATAAAAGATGCACTTATTTACTGTTGGATTAATTCTAGTCATTTATTGCCCCACTGAACTCTGGAACTCCAAGCAAAACAGAAGAGACTTTCATTAATTGAATAGAAAGTATTTATCTCAGAAAGTAGCCTTTGCAAACTTAGTAATTGTTTGTTTAATTTATTTAACTTAAGAAAAAATAAGGTTCAGGAAGAAACATCATTAAGGTAGGAAATGGGCAGATGTTTATCAGAGCAGTTAAGACAACCCTTGGGATGCCCACATCCCATATAAAAGTGCCAGGATTTGAGGCCCAGCTCTGCTCCCAATTCCACCTTCCCTCCAGTGCTGACCCTGGGAAACTATAAATTTTGACCTCAGGTGTTGGGAACCTGTTATCTATTTGAGAGACCTGGATGGAATTCATGGCTTCTGGCTTTGGCCTGGCTCAGCCTTGGTTGTTGTGGGCATTTGAGGGGTAAACCAGCAGATGAGAGCTCTTTGTCCATCTGTCTGTCATTCTATCTCTCTGTCTTACAAATAAAGAAATTTATTTTTAAAAAAGAAGAAATGAATGCATTGCAAATTTTGACAGTAAGATTTTCATGCTACTCCTCTGAACAGCAATTGTCTTAAAAATATGTTGTTTGCTCCCCAGATTGTGTCAATACAAAGAATGACTTGCCCTAAGTTTTCATATTTTCCTTTCCCTTCCTGAAAGTCATGTAACACGCTCTCTATCTTTCTTTTAAATGTCTTAATATAAATTGTAAAAATTATCTTTCTTTTGAGTGAATAAGATTTCCTTCCCTAGTATTGGTTCAATTATTTTGTTTGGATAGTGTGCTTGTTAAAGCTAATTGATAATTTTTCTTCCCATCAGCTAGAAACTTTAAATCATTCTTTGTCAGCTTTTTCTTTTATGTGATTATGAGAATACATTCAACTTTCAAAGATTTTAATAAAATATTTCTTTTATGAGAAAGTAATTTCTACATGAAATTTAACACCCACTTACCTTTCAAAAAAGAATCAAAGGCATTTAGGATCATTAAACTGCTCATCTTATAATGTGACTAATTAGCTTAATATTATGCCTCAAGTTTTCCTTTACGTGACTCTAGAAATGACCTTAATTGTACATTTTCCATCCAAGTGAACTAAAAAAAAACAAAGTGAGCCTGGCAGTGAGTATAATAAAATCGTTTTGTTGATAATTTGACCTCACTGCTGATAAGGAAGAGGAAGTATTTTTTTTAACCCCTGTCACTAGGAATACAAATATGATTTTTAAAAGAGAACTTAAAAAAAGTACAAAGCTTGTACTGCTTAGCTTTTTGAAAGATAGCTTAATTGTGGACTTGGGCCCTGAGAAACTGTCAGAGCTAAGAACCAAGTTCTTCAGGGAAGGGTGAAGCAGGAATCATTTACCACCTCTGTCCTTATTCACCCTGACGGCATGTCCTAGAAGCCTTCCCCTAGCTGCAAGTGGGCAAAGTTCCAGAGTGCCTGACCCCTTGTCCAGTTGTAACTTAATGACTATCATCTACCCCTTCTCTGATTCTCCTGAGAGATTCTTGGTCGAACAGACTTTCAGGTTCAGGGGTGTTCCATCTCCTGTAAACCCAGCACTGATAGTTCTCTGCTTTTAGAGTAGCTGTCGGTGGGATTACTCCTTCATGCTCACAGCTCAAAATATAAGATGAAAGAGACCTATGAGGGTGCTTCAAAAACTTTGTTTGAAAAACCAAATTAAAAGATAAATGTATTGGCTCTGGCGCTGTGGCATAGTAGACTAAGCCTCTGCCTGTGGTGCTGGCACTCTACACAGGCAATGGTTGGTGTCCTGGCTGCTCCTCTTCCGATCCAGCTCTTTGCTATAGCCTGGAGAAGCAGCAGAAGATGGCCCAAGTGCTTGGGCCCCTGCACCCGTGTGGGACATCTGGAAGAAACTCCTGGCTCCTGGCTTCAGATAGACTCACTTCTGGCCGTTGCGGCCATTTGGGGAGTGAACCAGTGGATGGAAGATCTTTCTGTCTCTCTCTCTGAAACTCTACCTCTCAAATAAATCTTTTTATTTTTAAAGTGTATTGTGGTGCTTTTATTTTGAAAATCACTTAGAGCTTTTTTCATAGTCCACATCTTCCATGATCTTTGAAGACACCTCATATACACAGACTTCAAATTTTTTTGTGCCCAAACCAAAAAACTTAGGTATTAATTCTATTTTTCCACGAACCTTTCAAAGCACCCACATATTCGGGTTGACTGGGTAGGGGCAAACTCAGAGTTCTACTCCAAGGTGCCTGTTCACTCTCTGGTTGCAGCTCTGGCCTCACATCAGGGACGTTCAGGGGTGCGCGGTTTGGTTTGGAAATCACTGATCATGTTCTTCTTGCTTCTTTTTTCTCTTATTTTGGTCTTCTTCAAATTTATTTCAGGCCCACACATAAAATTCACTTTGCTTCTCCAGAGAATGTTCTTTTTAAACAGCAAAGTTTGCCACTACATAAAAAGCAACAGGCTCTGATGTAGAATGGATTGAATATCCCGGCTTCTTTATCCCGTAAGTGTCTCTACCATACTGAAATGATGAATTAATGAGTTCTAAATTTCACTTACATGTATAACAATGGACTTAGGTCTTTCTTTTTCAGAGAGGGCAAGAGACAGGAGTGACAAGAGGAGAAAGACAGAAAAACAGACACAGAGAGCCCCTATGTGCCGAGTTATTCCTCAAATGCCAGCAATAAGACAAGGCTGGAATCAGGAGTTCAGAATCCAATCCAGATATCTGGATATTCCATTTGTGCGGCAGGAGCCCAGGCACTTCAACTGTCACTGGTACCACTCAGGATCTGCACTAGCAGGAAGCTAAAGTCAGGAGCCAGAGCCAGCCATCAAACTCAGGCACTCTGATAGGGAAGTTGGGAATCTTACCTGCTAAGCTAAACATATGCTCCTGATTCTCGCTATATGTTCTGAGTAAGTAACAACCCTTATTGGTATACAAGTAGTCATACTTTATGAACAAATGATCAATGTTATATCAATCATATTGTGTAGAAACAGATATACACTAGCACAGTTACCTGTAACCTCTACAGGGCTGTAAGTAGTTAAGAGAGATTTTCTGTGTTCAAACGTTTGGGGAAAATGTTTAATTTTTCTGTGCTTATTCTCATCTACAAAACAGAAACAATAAAACCTATTTAAAGGAGTTTTTAAGCCAATACAAATAAGATGTCACATGTAATTCAGTTAGTACTCTACTAGCACATGGTAAATGCTTCATAAATGCTGGTTAAAAGGATCACAAACAAGCATAAGATGAATTGAGTATACAAAGCTTGAAGATTGAGCTGTATTATTTGAGAAAAGTGTCTGAAGAGGTAAACACGGATGAGGCTGAAAATTGGTATGTAATTATCAAATATGCAAATAGCACTGGATTGCCATTGATGGTATGGTTCTGTTCGTTTTCTACCCATGCTTGGGAACAGAAAGGTAATATTGTATTTTAGGTTATCATACAATTGAGAAGGGAAAGCAATCCAATACACTCCTGCTTGGCAGAGAGTTTAAACAGAAGCAAGAATGGTGTTTACTTAGATTTTTATGTGGGAAATTGATTTCTTAAGTTTGAAGTTTTCTTTATGTGAAAACATTTGGTTGGATTACTTCTTCCCAAAGTTTCATTGAAAGTAATGTAAGAAATAAGAAATCCCTTACTGTCTAGTATATGAGTGTTTGATATTTCAGTATACCTGGCTTGCTCTCATCTTATTTTATTTCTTCACTGTAACCTTTGAATGAAGATCAATTGAAGAAAGATGAATTGATCTACTGCCTTAGTAATTTTCTCTTAGATATATTGAACCTGTTGCTCAATATCAATTTCTAATACTTTATTCAATTTTTAAAAACTTGATCTCTTTAATTTGTTGCCCATTGCCCGTGGAGAGGAGAGGCAGAGCTCACTGTCTTCCATGAACTAACAACCCCTCCCTAGTGTACTTCTTCCCACAGTTCCATAACCTTATTCACAGCAACCAATGTGGTTTTGGTGCAAGATTTATCCCTAAGCCCAAAGGAGTCTCCATACCTCCTCAGAACTAATTCTACAAGATTAAGGTGCATTATCATTGGAAGTATAAAACTCAGGAGCCCACAAAAACCATACAACTTTTGATGAGCGATCAAAATAGGAACATTTTGGGCCTGTCCACCTGTCTTAGAGCCTGCTGCTGCTGCCTATGGAGCATACTCATTTGACTCCCCCAGACCTACTGTCTCCTGGTATGCCAGTTCCACTGCCACTTTGGATGGTAAATATGTCTAAAAAACCTGCTTGGTGCCATAATGAGTGACTATTTCTTCAGATACAGGTCTTCTGGGCAAAGGGACTTAGTTTAGTGGATTCAGCATTATAAAACTGAGTGACTTGGTCACGATAAAGTTAAAAATCCAGGTTTTTTCTATAAATTAATTTATTTGAAAGGCAGAGTTACAGAGCTGGGGAGGCAGAGAGAGAGAGAGAGAGAGAGAGAGAGAAGTCTTCCATCTGCTGATAGACTTTCTAAATGGCTGCAACGACCAGGGTGGGACAAGGCCAGAGCCAGGAACTTTTTCCTAGTACCCCATGTTGGTACAGGTGCCCAAACACTTGGGCCATCTTCTCTTGCTTTCCCAGGCACATTAGCTGGGAGCTGGATCAAAAGTGCAGCAGCTAAGAATTGAACCAGTGCCCACATGGGATGCTGGGGTTAGAGCTAAAACTTTACACACTATGCCACAGCACTGGCCCAAAAATCCAGTTCTTACTGTTATTTAAAAACTATACTTAAGTTCTGGCCCAAAGATTGCTTTCAAAATATATATTTATATTTTGTAAATATTTTTAATAAACAAATTTGTGTCTCAAAAATATTAAACCAAGAAATTCAGGTTTGTTAAAAATATTCCATTGCTTTATCTTTTTAGTTGTAGTAAAAGCTAAAGTGAAAATGTCTAATGCTCTAGTTATCCACTGGTATGTAATAAATTACAAAGGGGATAGATTAGCAGACAAACTACTGCCTGTGATGCTGGCATCCCATATTGGCACCAGTTAGTGTCCTGGCTGGTCCACTTCTGATCCAGCTCCCAATTAATGTGTTGGGAAAGCAGCAGAAGAAGGAACAAGTGCTAGTCCCCTGGCACCCACATGGGGAACCTGGATGGAGCACCTGGCTCTTGCTTTCAGCCAGGCTGTTGCCATCATCTGGGGAGTAAACCAGTGAATGGAAGATATCTCTCTGTCTCTCCATCTTTCTCTGTAACTCTGACTTTCAAATAAATAAATAAATCTTTAAAAAAATAAATTCTCTAAAAATTTAGTGATATTCATATAAATCTCACATTCTTTTGTCAGGAATTCAGTTAGAGCTCAGCAGGGGTGACCAATCTTTTTTCTCAATGTCTTGAACCTTAGCTGGGAAGGCTTGACTAGTTGAGGTCACTGCAGGAGTTTGGAGTCAGAGGTATTTTATGCACATTTCTAATATTTGGGTTAGTATGACTTAAAAGGGGGGTGTAGCTTCAAGTATTGACAAGTGATACTACATTGATGCCTTTACATGGCGTGGGCTCCATGCAGTATGATGGTTTGCTTCTAGGAGGACCTGTGTCCAAAGGCAACATCTGTAGAGTGAGCACATCAAAATACACAAGGCAGCTGTGTGCTCTTTGTAACTTAGCTTTTGAAGTAAAAGGGCATCCTTTCCTTCATACTGTTGGTTAAAACAGAAACTAAGCCTGCCTCCATCAAGAAGAAGGGACAGAGACAGCATAGCTCAATGAAAGGAATATCAACTGATTTTGAGATTTTGATTTTTTAAAAATCTACAATATGTACTTTGGTCACAGAGTATTTATATTCGTCTCACATGGACAATGCATTCAGAATCTTCAAAGACTCTCCAAAGTCTCATTTCACTTTGGCATCAGGCTCAGAATAAAGGTGTAGAATCACAAAATGTAAATCAAATAAGGGAACAGGCAAATTTCTTGGGTAACTTCTTTTGTTCCATCTGAAGATCTATTAGCTGCTCCCACAAACACCCCAAAAAGATAAACAGGCATAGAATTTGATAATAAAGCATATCACAAAACAAAAATTTATAAATTAAAACATCTTCTTGTTAAGAGTTTTAAATTATGATGATATATTTTTCCCAAAAGTTCATAATTAATCAAGCTTGCATCAAATTCACATATTAAGCTAGACAGATTATCACTTTGGTTGATGGAAAAATGTGAGTACAGCTATATTTTCTTTCACATCTGTAGTTCTGACATTACTAGCATGTACAAAATATACATATACAATCTCTATAAATGTCTAGGGCTATAGCTTCCTTCATAGCACTCTGGTTTGGGACTTGACAAAATGCTACCCTCTGCTACAGTTGATGTCTTGAGATTCAGTTCAAGGTTGAATCAATTTATGATTTATGGAGTATAGAAAACATCACTAAAAACAAAGGGACTGATGGTTTTGCATGGAAAAGTGTTTTTGAATATCAGTCTAGCAATTTTGCATTTAAATTTATTTTTATTTGGAATTCCATATAATAATCAAAGAAATAGAACGTATGCTTATCTTTGAGGGAATATTCACTAGAACATCCTCACTATGAGCTTTAAAAATTCATATCTTGTTTCATATTTTCCTTGTCCCTTTAGGGTAAAAAATGCCACATAACTAGACAATGAATATTAATGTCATTCTGCCTAACGATATAAATTATTTCAAAAGTTGTGAAAATTGAAAAATGGAATGATTGAATGTAATAGCTTATTAGTGAGCCAAAATTGCACTCTATGTTTATAGATTAAGCTTGATGGGATTTTATGGTCCACCAGATGGATAATTATCCTGAAGTATCTTTCTATAAAACATTATTTACTTGAAATTTATGTCAGTGGCTAATGGTCAGATAAAGATTGACACCTTGAATCAAGGCCATCAGTCTCAGACTCAGCTTTTGTGAATTTACCTGCAGTGGACTTTTCCGGTTGCTGGAGACTAGGTAATACTTCCAGATTCAGTGTAAATTCTCTGAAGTTATATGGTGGTCACATATTTCATTTATAGCTGGTCCCACTAAAATAATTTCTAATATTTGCTTCCAGATTTTTTATATTTTAAATAATCTTCCAATAACTAAGACACTTTAATAAGAAAAGTAAAGATTTTCTATTGAATTGAAGACATTAAGCTTTCTGTTCTTAGATTGATCCTAACTGATACAAGTAGCTAGATGCTAAGACAGAAAAGTAGCTATTAGAGTAGCCGACCCCGGATTCTCTTAACTGCTGCTTCTGAACGTGTAATTCCTACCACATATTTTACCAATTAAGTATTATCTAATTCATTCACTTGAGTTAATTGTACCTCCTAGTTAAGGAATGTGGCACAGTGGGTTAAACCCTTGGCCTGCAGCACCATCATTCCCTATGCGTACTGGTTCAAGACTTGATTGCTCCACTTCAGATCCAGCTCCCTGCTAATGTTCCTGGGAAGGCAGCAGAGGATGGCCCAAGTCTTTGGGCCCCTGCATCCATGTGGGAGACCTGGAAGAAGCTCGTGGCTCTTGGCTTTGGATTGGCTCAGCTCTGGCTTTTGTGGCCATTTGGGGAGTGAACCAATCGATGGAAGACCTCTCTCTCTCAATCTCTGTCTCTTTCTCTGTCTCTCTCTCAACCTTGCCTTTGAAATAAATAAAAGAAATCTTTTAAAAAAAAGACAAAGAAAATTTATTGTTTTTCTTAGTCATTTTTATACATATAACACACACTGTTTCTCTCTTTGCATTTACAATAAAATGGTAAATAATTTGAGTGAACTTCCTTATGTAACATGAATATTTTATTATTATTTGTTCAGATTACCTGGACCTACACATATGTAGTTCTCTATTTTACTTTAGAAATGATCTGTCTTCTGACAAAGTGAGAGCATATTGACAGATAAATTACTAGAGCAGATAGACAATTTTGTGATGAGTTGATCATGATTCCTGACTTTTTTTTTTTTTTTTGGACAGGCAGAGTGGACAGTGAGAGAGAGAGAGACAGAGAGAAAGGTCTCCCGTTTGCTGTTGGTTCACCATCCAATGGCCGCCACGGCCGGCACGCTGTGGTTGGCGCACCTTGCTGAACCGAAGCCAGGAGCCAGGTGCTTCCTCCTGGTCTCCCATGTGGGTGCAGGGCCCAAGCACTTGGGCCATCCTCCACTGCACTCCCAGGCCACAGCAGAGAGCTGGCCTGGAAGAGGGGCAACTGGGACAGAATCTGGCACCCCAACCGGGACTAGAACCTGGGGTGCCAGCATTGTAGGTGGAGGATTAGCCTATTAAGCTGCGGCGCCTGCCCTGACATATATTTTTAAAAGTAAGGTAGTATATATTGCCTAATTATATTTCCCTATATTATTACTATTTTAAGTGATAAAAAAATTGAGAAGTGAGTGCTTTCCTAGTCATAATGCTAAAAAGGAGCTCAACAATTTTATTTCCCTTCACATTTTAATGAGTTTATCAAAGCTATCCCAAATGGACATACACTGAGATAATATATATAAAAATATTATGCATATATGAATCTTATGCTTTTAAACAATACCATATTTTAATTTTAATTCATCTGTAATCCAGTGAAATACATCAAAATTTATATCTATCCTGGTGGAAACTCATACATTTCTCAAAAAAAAAAAAAAAAAGAGCAATTTAGGGGCTGCCACTGTAGCATAGCAGGTAAAACCGCAGCCTGCAGTGCCAACAGCATATATGGGTGCCGGTTCGAGTCCCACCTGCTCCTCTTCTGATCCAGCTTTCTGGTATGACCCGGGAAAGCAGTAGAAAATGGCCCAAATCCTTGGGCTCCTGCACCCACATGGAAGACCCAGAAGAAGCACCTGGCTCCTGGCTTCGGATTGGCCCAGCTCCGGCCATTGTGGCTGTTTGGGGAGTGAACCAGTGGATAGAGGACCTCTCTCTCTCTCTCTCTGTCTCTGTCTTTCAAATAAATAAATAAATCTTTAAAAGAGTGGCCATTGAGGGGTGAACCAACGGAAATAGGAAGACCTTTCTCTCTGTCTCTCTCTCTCTCACTGTCCACTCTGCCTGTCAAAAAAATAAAAAAAAAAAACAATTTAATGGTCAATATCTGTGGACATGATCATAGGAGGATGAGTTGCATTGCTTTAAAGATAAAACATCCAGGCCGGCGCCATGGCTCAATAGGCTAATCCTCCACCTTGCGGCACCGGCACACCGGGTTCTAGTCCCGGTTGGAGTGCCGGATTCTGTCCCGGTTGCTCCTCTTCCAGTCCAGCTCTCTGCTGTGGCCCAGGAAGGCAGTGGAGGATGGCCCAAGTGCTTGGGCCCTGCACCCGCATGGGAGACCAGGAGGAAGCACCTGGCTCCTGGCTTCGGATAGGCGCAGTGCGCCGGCTGTAGCGGCCATTGTGGGGGGTAGGTGTGAACCAACGGAAGGAAGATCTTTCTCTCTCTCTCTCTCTCTCTCTCTCACTAACTCTGCCTGTCAAAAAAAAAAAAAAATGAAACATCCAGTAATTAGTCACAAAAAAATTTTCTAAAATGCAGACATGACTTTGTGATTATCCTTACCTTCGTTTACCAGCTGACTTATCTATGTTACTTTAATATAAATCAGCGACTTTCTAGTTAAGACCATCTTGCTGTACCACAGTTAGCTACTTCACAAACATGTGAACCTGAAAGAGTCACACATTTCTTAAGCATCAACTTTTCCATCTTTGAAATGAGAAGAAAAAGAACCAATGCGTGGAATGTTTTGTAATGATAACCATCAAATAACTCCAACTTTCTCCTAGTCTCATGGTAGGACGGCACTTCCCAGTTTCCCTAAAGTTAACTGGGACTGTGTTATTCCATAAAATATAAGAGGAAAAGAAGTGTGACACTTCCATTTGAAAACTGGAAGGGGCTGTGTGTAGACTGCACATTCTCTTTCCCTCTGCCATGATGACAACAATCAACATTCCAGATAGTGTCTCCTCTGTCAACGTAGACCTAGGAGGCAGGATAATGTAAGAATACCCCACAAACAAACATGTAGAGAGAGGGAGAAGGAAATTCTGTTGGTTTAAATCACTAAGATTTGAGAGTTATTAATTAATGCTTTATCACACATTTACTTTTTTTTTCTCTGTGGATACCTATTTTCTATGCCACCTCTGTTCTACAGTACTGAACAAACTTCATAATGGAATTTCCTAACTTCATTCTGAGCTCTCTCATCAGAGTTTGAGCTGTCATTTCAAGCAGCAAATGTAAACACACGATGCCTCCCGATTGCTCTTCAGATACAGAACAGCTCCTCCTCAACAGGCCCAGGTGATCCTGCGTGCTGATGCCACTGTGCCCTCCTTACCCCAACTGTCTGCCTCACTCTCTGCGCTCAGTTTCACTTCTTAAAAGTCATGTAATACATATGTTCATAGGAGCTTTGCAAGACCTTCCTTCTGCCGAATGCAAACACCTCTGCCGGCAGCCCATGCTGTCCCTCTCACCTCAACCATTCTTCAGAAATCAGCCAAAGAGAAGCTGACTCTGCCACAACTGTATGTTTTCTTCCTCTGTATGTGCTGTTAATAAACCCCATATATTTCAATGAAAACCCCCCTCTCCTTTGCACATCCAATGCCTTATTTCTTTGAACACTAAATTGATCAAAAATGATATATCAGATTTTTTCATCATTGCAAGTCAAGCAGTTAATATAATGCCTGCCAAATTATATGAAATCCAAATTATTTGTTGCTAAATAACACATATCCCACAGTTCACTTATTCAAGCGATAATACAAACTTATTCACTCTTGCTATCAGTATTCCTCAGTATTAAATTCCTCTGGTAAGCTTTTGGGTTCTCTATGTCTTCTTTTTCTTTTACTCATTTTCTTGTTCTACTCCTGTTTCTATTTCAAACTGCTATCACACAATTTCAAAAAATGCTGAGAGCAGATTCTTTTAAATGTAAATATGGCTTGCCCTGGGATGCCTTTAGCTGCTTAAGATTTGCTAGGTTCCTGTAAATTTTGAAAGGAAAAAAAAATCCATTTTAAGTGCAGATTATAATGTAAGTTGTAATTTTTCCCTCTGTCCTCAAATGTTCTTTTATTTGGTCATAAGAACATATTCTCTATGTTATGTGTCACTTGAAACATAAATAACCCCTTATGTCCTGGCAACATATTTAGACAATTATAATTTTTAATATTTATATTTTACAAGCTATTCTATAGGCTACTGTTCATGTAGGCTACTGTGTTTCCCTATAGAGGAACTTTGACATTTGTCAGAAAACTGTATTTGATGTCACCATCAAAAGCCAATTATGTTCAGTGAACTAAGAATCCACTGCTTTTTAAACTCTGAAATAAAATACAGGATAAAAAACAGAGTAAATAATTGATGATGATGTGCTTAACGAAAGAAAATGGTGTCTTGTTTGAAGAGGAAAATCAAATACACGACAGCAGTAATGATGCTTGTGGATGTGTGGTTTTAACCGTTTGGAACTTAGTGGTACAGGAGACTTAGCTTCCTAAAGAAGAGGTGGGGGAATGATTTATGGGCTCCTATAATCAGCCTCCTTATTTTCAGAAGAAAACATATCCCTCCAATATGGAAAAGTTTTAATTGCCCATGATAATAATGGAAGAGTTAAGTGTTTTTACCTGAAAAAATTTTCTTCTTGACTACCATATAGTGTTGCCCCACATCAAGATTAATTCAGGAAAAAAGTAGTCTTAATGCTTTCTGTGTTACCAAGTTGGCAACCGATCTTCCTAATTCAGTGAATAATTTATGTATTAATTATGATCAGAGAAAATTTTCCCAGGGGAATTGCAGAAATGAAAATAAATTATGACAAATTTTTCTGTTAAATTTTAAATGTAATGAGTTACAAAATAAATGACAAGTTTTCCCTTAATTTGACAGAGATGGTATTTTAACATGAATAGGTGAAAAAGAAAAATATGGAGATAAATTTCCACTGTCTCCTGATTTCTTCATTAAACTGTAGAAG
Organism: Lepus europaeus; assembly: GCF_033115175.1. Taxonomy (NCBI): domain Eukaryota; kingdom Metazoa; phylum Chordata; class Mammalia; order Lagomorpha; family Leporidae; genus Lepus; species Lepus europaeus. Next base: position 35,183,509 of record NC_084836.1, on the reverse strand, counting down.
AGTTTGACAAAGCCCTTTCTTTTACTAAATACCATATTCCATAAATTTCAGTTGAGAATTCTCAGTAAATGTCAAAGAAGATGCAAGTTGCTGCTTAGTTTTTCTTTCATGAATGAGTCAATGATACTTTTTCCAAACTGAAAGAAAGTAATATAATTTGGCTATAAGTTAAACTACTACATGGTGAAGATAGTTCCAATATGTCTGCTTCAACCTGTTTTATGTATTGAATTACTGGGAGAGCTCAGCACTTAGCCCACATACATGCATCACTCTTTGAAATGTCATTATGGGCTATATTTTTATGACACACACTCAATGATCTTTGTGTATATGACACTTCTGTATTGTGTTTTTCTTTTGCAAAAGTACTAGATAAAATAGATTAATACATCAATTCCTAGGTGCTTATAAAAATCACATCTCATTGATGAATAAATATGGGCCAACTTCATGTTTCATGGGGGGCCGGTACTGTGGTAAAGTTGGTAAAGCCACTGCTTGTGGTACTGATGGCTACTCCACTTCCAATTTAGCTCCCTGCTAATAATACACCTGGTTAAGCAGTAGAAGATGACCCTCCTGGCTTCGTCTTGGCAGAGCCCCAATCGTTGTAGCCATCTGGGGAGTGAACCAGAGGATGGAAGACCTTTGTCTCCGTCCTTCCCTCTGTAACTGTGCCTTGGAGGAGGAGGAGGGGGAGGAAAATGAGAAGAAGGTGATAGTGTTCAAATTGTGCCCAATTAGCATAAATATTTCTGTTTCATTTTCAGGTCACTTTTAAGCTTTTAGGAAAAATAATTGTCTCCTTATAACACAGTTTAAGCCACCAATCTTTTTGTTCTCAGAAACTGATAGTTTTCTTGACTTCTTTAACTACAGAAGGAGGGTTTTTGTTTTTTGTTTTTAAATCTCTAAGCCTTGGAACTTATTTTGTGGCTTATGTTTAATAATACTTGATTTCAAGTAAGTCCCAGTTAGCAACATGACCCTGGTCTGGGGTCAAGGATATGTTTTGAATGTGATATACGTTTGTTCTAAAATTAGAATGCTTTATGTAATAATCTCGAATTACTTCTGCTTTAGTAGCTGCCTCTTTCCCTCCTATCTCAGGTAACTTGTGCCGTGGCTGAAGTTTGGATTCTCACTGCCTCCATGCTTTCTTCATCACATCCAATATCGTCACTCAACCTTGGTGGATGTACTTCTTCAGTCTTCTTCTACTCATGAAAGTGGCAAGGAATACTTGAATGGGAAAATCATACATTTCTGTCTTCTCCTATAAGAAAATTTTTTAAATGTGCATTCAGAAAACTTCTTTTGCAAACTAAAATATGGCCAAAAATAGACTACAGGATCCCTTATAGTAGAAGACAATTTAAAAGAAAGGAAAAAGGGGGGCAGACATTCTGTGGGGCAGTTAAAGTTGACTTTTTTTTTTAAGATTTATTTTATTTATTTGAAAGACAGAGTTACAGAGAGAGATAGAGAGGGAAAGAGAGAGAGAAAAAGAGAGAGATCTACCATCTGCTGATTCACTTCCCAAATGGCTGCAATGGCTGGAGCTGGGCCAGGCTGAAGCCCCTAGCCAGGAGCCTCACCTGGGTCTCCCATATGGGTACAGGGTCCAAGGATCTGAGCCATCTTCTTCCGCTTTCCCAGGCACATTAACAGGGAGTTGGATCAGAAGTGGAACAACTGGGACTCGAACTGGCACCTTTATGGGATGCTGGCATCGCAGGAAGCAGCTTTACCCACTATGCCTCAATGCTGGCCTAATAAAATTGACTTTCAGAACACATACACCCCACATGGCTATTCCACTTTGGATTAAAGTCTCTGCTAATACTCAGCCCAACAAGCATTAGTGATGGTTCAAGTACTTGGGCCCCTGTCCCTCTCACAGGAGATCTGTGTTGGGTTGTGAGCTCCTGAGTCTGGCCTGGCCCTGCCATAGCTGTTGTGGGCATTTGGGAGTGAACCAGTAGATGGAAGACCTCTATGTCTGTCTCTCCCTCTCTCTGTTCCTCTGTGCTTCTGCTTTATAAATAAAAGGAACATAAATAACAACTTGAGAAATGCCTCTTGAAAAGCTATGCTAGGACCTTTGCGACACAAAGCTATCCCTGTGATTGGGTAGTGGGCACAGTGGGTAAGAAAATCAGTGAGTTTGTAGTCAGTACCAAACTAGAGAAGACACTAACTGACCTTGTGATGTAACTCAGTTGTCACCAACTGCAGTTAGAAATATTAGAAAATGTGTTAATTTTGTCATTTAAATGAGTCTTTGAATTCACAATGAGACCAGGTGACTAAACTCAGTCTAATCTTAAAAGAAAAAACAAACAAAAAACCAAAAAAAAAACCAAAAAAGCAGCTTGCTTCCCACATAAAGACTTAAGGACATTAAACCCGGAATCAATGCACAGATTGCAATGTAACCCAGGTAGAGAACATTCCTATACCTAAAGGACTATCTCACACTTTATTTTACCTTCTCACCAGTCTCCCACCAGTATCTCATCATGATCCATCCTGAAGAAAAATCTAAGTTATATAACGTAGTCTTTAGAATCTGAGGCACAGAGAAGATTCAGGAAGATTAACATTGAATCTACGTGTGGAAATACCTAACACAGTATATAGCTTATTTAAATATAAAGTAAACGTGTGTGATATATTGAATTCCTGATGTTTATTTTAGATTTCCTTGTGGTGATCTTATATACCCACAATCCAGTCTACTTTCCCACTTTTGACTTTGAGCCTGGCCATGTGACTTAGATGTGACACAAAATTTCTGGCAGTTTGACTTCCCTCTTGTATTTTTGCTATTTCCTGGAAGGCAAATTCTAGGTTACTGTAATCCCTCAACTTTGGTTCTTCCCAATTTCAAATAAAAAAATTAAAATAAATAATAAAATAAAGAGGATCCATTTATGTTTGTGAAGAAGTAAAAGGTCTATAAAAATAGTTAACAGTTTTTCTTCTGATGGAAAACAGATGGACATAATAACCTCTCTATTAATTCTTTAACATTTTAAACTAGCTCACAAATATGTTTTAATTCAAAAAGTCCAGCTCATCTCCACAAAACACTTAGTATACATCCATGAACTTCCAAGTTAAAAAAAAAATGCTCTGATAACAAATTTTTTGGGCACATAGATGGACTAGGTGATCACATTCTGATAATTAGCATTTAAATCCTTATGCTCAACATAGACATACTTGGGAAAGCATCCTTTTCTTATCCGGTATTGTGTCTAAGCAACCTGATTCTCTCAGCGCCTAGTCGAGAGCAGAAGCCACATAGTTTCAATTTCTTGGTTTGGTTATTTTTCTTTTACACTTGCTGTCTAAAGGCCTGTCATAGTTATCATCAACATCTGTACAAAATAAAATGTTGAGACCCTTTGCCTCTAAAGATATATGTCTATTTAACTTAGATAGCTTGACTGTTCACCATGCTAATTAAGATAAAGTAACTTCCAAAGAGAAGGACATTGTACTTTAACCCCAACTAGCTATCTCTAAATGTTAAGCCACTAGCCACTACATAGATGATGTGAGAGATTATGAACGGATGAGAGCACATCCACAATTATTAAAGGAAAACCAATTGCAAAACAAACTATATTGCTCATAAGCAACCTGCATCATCCTTGCATCCAGATTTGTACCTTACTTTTTATGATGCCATTTGCCTAGGACAATTAGCAGTCTTAAACAAAGACAGGGTTATTGTACGAAGGATTCTGTTAAGCAGCCAGCCATCTGTAGACGGGCTTAAATTTTAGCTAATAGGATTTAGGAGGCTCCTGATCATTGCTACAGATATTGACGAAACATTCCTGGAGTATGGATTGGTGAACAAGAAATGTTTGAAAACCCACTGATCTGGGATTAGGAGCATGGGCACCAGGACAGGTTTCCAAGGAAGACTAGTAAGTCCTCTTTCCTGGAGACTTTGATAGACGCCTTGCAGTCTGGCATGGTAAAAAAATCTGTCCTACCTCAGGCAGAACTGATGATCTAATGTCTAGAGGTCCCTTCCAAGCTTATGACAGAGACCTTGACATAAGACAATACAAAGAACAAAACATTGTATCAAAAAGCTGTTCATACTCTCCTTAAGACCCTTATTCCCTGTAGCAATAGATGAATCTGAGTAATAGTTACATGAACCATATAAACCATCTCACAATTAACTAGGGTGTACATTGCATGTGGTTAACCTAATAGCTATTATGGTTATCATTCATCATAATTCAAGCTAGATTTAGAAAAGAAGAAAAATTGAGCTGGTAGTCAAAATCTTGTTGTAATAGTTAAAATGTCTTCTTATAGAGTCCTGTGAAATGAGGGAGTTGGTATTATAAAACAATTTACTGAATTGAGAGAGTTCCTGGCATGTGTAAGAGGAAACACATCAGACTTCCCGAATAAACTTCCCTTTCTTTGCATTTGACTTAATGGAGGTTTTGGCTCTTCTCTGTCTCAGCATCATGTGTCAAAGACTGTAGAAACTTCCATCATTAACCCTCCTAAAGAAGGACCTCATGTCCTAAGCTTCACTCTCCCACAGCTGCTATCTTAAAAAAAAATTATAGCTTTTGTTTTTTTTTTTTAAATTTTATTTAAGTTACACAAGTTTCATGTATTTTATATATACATACTTAGGAATATAGTGGAACTTCCCCCCAACCCTCCCTCCCTTCACTTACGATTTCCTTAAGTGAAATGTCCCATTGTTCTCTTTCCTTTTGGATACATTGGATGGTTCATTGTTTTATTACCATGAAAGTATATTACATCCTCTCAAAAATACTGATCATGCTGACTTCACTTTTGCTGAACTATGCTACATTGCACTCATTCCACAAGCAACTCAAGGAGATATAATGCCATGAAATCACCGTTGCTTTCACCCTTTCAAACACACCTTTCTCACTGCAGATCAAAACTTTTAAAATTCACTTCCTGATTTACAGCAGCTCATTGAATGTTTTCCAAGCACAAAAACATGCTGTTGCAAAGGAAAAGTAAAGCTTTTTAAGGTTTGAGAAACAGCAGGGAGTCACTTCTTTAGTGGAGAAAATTAAAATGTGCAGTCCCAAGCTGGCAACATGAGGTGTCACATTTCTTACAACGCGTTGTGAGGCCTGCAGGTGTAACAACCTGCCACAACTTTAAATGAGCACAAGTGCTCCTCCTATATGCTGCAGAGCTAATGGTTTATCTCCCTCTGTTTCATTTGCTTGTTGCAAATCATTTCCAGAAGCCAATTTAGAATGAAGCACTGTAATCCAAGGATATTTCAGCTTTATTTTCTTCTCATTGTGAATCTTCTGATACTCCAGACTATTAAAACGTAAACCAAATATCATTCCCATGCACTTAGTAAAACTGCGTTCCATTAAACACGGACTAGAAATCAAATCTCAGATCTTAAAAGAGTACTTCTGGTACAGTTTCTTTTGATTCCCCATTATCTTGCTTCTACTGCAATACAGGACATAGTAGGACATAGTACTGATGTAAGCTAGAAGACAAAGGAAGAGCTGAGATCCCCGGCTTCTCCCTGCAGCCCTGCCTGCACTACTCCAAACCCCCTTTTAGTGCAGTGGAAAACCACAGCTTCCCAAAATCTCTGCTACAAGTATGTGCTGCAGAAAGTTATTCAACATGGCAGCTGGCTTCATCTCCATGGTGACATTCAGCTCATTACAAGGTCATTACAATAAAATGACCATGGCTGGCAATCCTGCTCCCAAGAAGCATCTGGCATTATGTCAGTACTCAAGAGCCACTGCAGATGCTGCCCCCTTTGAATATTCAATTAAACCTCACTCCAGAAACCACACTGCATGCCTCCAGTTCATTTAAAGGGATGCCCTTATCCCTGTTGAATGAAACTATCTCTTGAGCAGGCCCATGCTTGTTCACTCCCTCTTCAGAGTGTCCTTTGGCTTTGCACGTAGATGACTCTTGCTTCTCTGCTGAAATTTACCTCTGCCTCAGACATGACTTTCTTCTTGTGTCAGAGATAAGAACCTGGACCCACCAGCCCCAGCACAGTATGACAGCTGTGGTATGGGCAGCCTATTAAGAGTCACAGGAACAAGAGCAGTAATAGCTTGCTTAGTCAGCTTCTTTCTGAGGGATCTAAGCTTCTTAACTTCTCAAAGCATCTATTTTCTTATAAGTAAAATAAAGTGAACATGACTAACAAATGAGACGGTGATAAATAAATAAAATTATATCACCTACCTAGTTTGCGAAGAACCCAGCAAACTTTTTTTTCAAAGTCCAATTTACTTGATGAGTCAGATGAAAGGGCATAACAATGAAGAAGAAAAAGTATTGACGATGGCAAAACACACTGTGTTAATCACAAGACATGCTTTCATTAAGCTTTGCTGCACAAGCTAAGGCTGAAGGCCAGAACTAGCTAGGTAGTCAAGCATTGCGGCTGGCACTGTGGCACAGCAGTTAGGCTGTAGTCTACTTTGTTGGCGAGCCATATAAGTGCTAGTTCAAGTCTTGACTGCTCTACTGCTGATCCAGCTTCCTGCTACTGACTGGGAAAACAGCAATAGATGGCTAGAATTGTATCTATGAACGATATTGTTGAAAACTAAAAAATTACACTTTATGTTCTGTGTGGGTGCAAATTGATGAAATCTTTACTTAATATATACTAAATCTATATTCTGTATATAAAGAGAATTGAAAATGAATCTTGATGTGAATGGAATGGGAGAGAGAGCAGGAAAGGGGAGGGGTACGGGTGGGGGGGATGCTATGGGGGGGAAAAGCCATTGTAATCCATAAACTGTACTTTGGAAAATTATATTTACTAAATAAAAGTTAAAAAAAGAAAACTAAAAAATGAATAAAAGAATCTGAAAATATAAAAATATATTTACCTGAATCATTGCTTTCTTTCTATCTATCTATCATCTATCTATTATCTATCTATCTATCTATCCATCTATCTATAAAAGATAGCCCAAGTACTTGGGCCCCTGCCATCCACATGGGAGATCTGGATGGAGTTCAGGATGCTGGCTTCCAGGCTGGCTAAATTCTGACCTTTGTATCATTTGGGAAGTGAACTAGCTGATGAAATATCATTCTCTCTGTCTCTTCCTCTCTCTTTATCTTTCTCTCTATAACTCTTCATTTCAAATAAATAAAAATAATTTTTAAAAAGAAAAGTATTGATAATTAATCATAGACAGTAATATGTAGTAATTCAGATGCTTAAAGACTAAAAAATATAAAGAAAAATTACATATTTCTTACATTAGATATTCTTGATAAATGTGATGTTTTCTTGTTTCAATATTGATAAATGCAGAAGTAATGTTTGTGAGTCAAATTAATACTTATCATGGTAGATAATATTACAAAGATATTTTATTTCTAATGCTATTAAATAAATTTAAAACTACCTAGATTTACAAAATAAATTGAAAGTAATATTACTTTACTCTTCAATTGTATCAAAAGAAAACAATGAAATCCTATTTTTACCTTCATAATAAAGGTATAACTCATAAAAATCAAGACAAACTTGTTAAGATGCCATTCATCCTAGCAATTGTGGGTAGATGCTAAAGTGAAAGACAAATCTTATTTTTATATAATTTCTAATAGATCTGAGTGAGATAGGCTTGACATATATGAAACAAAATGCTGTGCCTCGTGTTAGGACTGTACACAAACATCACTATGCTGTAAGATTTAAAGTATCTGTGATAGAATATGATCACTGTAAGGTTGAATTTTCTTTTTTTTTTAAACTTTTATTTAATGAATATAAATTTCCACGGTACATCTTATGGATTACAATGGCTCCCCCCCAATAACTTCCCTCCCACCCGCAATCCTCCCCTTTCCCACTCCCTCTCCCCTTCCATTCACATCAAGATTCATTTTCAATTCTCTTTATATACAGAAGATCAGTTTAGTATATAAAAAGTAAAGATTTCAACAGTTTGCCCCCACATAGCAACACAAAGTGAAAAATACTGTTTGAGTACTAGTTATAGCATTAAATCACAATGTACAGCACGTTAAGGACAGAGATCCTACATGATATTTTTTTAAAAAATTTGATTAATTTTCTATGCAATTTCCAATTTAAAACCAGGTTTTTTTTTTTTTCATTTTCAATTATCTTTATATACGGAAGATCGATTCAGTATATACTAAGTAAGGATTTCATCAGTTTGCACCCACACAGAAACACAAAGTGTAAAAATACTTTTTCAGTACTAGCTATAGCATTACTTCACATTGGACAACACATTAAGGACAGATCCCACATAAGACATAAGTACACAGTGACTCCTGTTGTTGATTTAACAATTTGACACTCTTGTTTATGGCGTCAGTAATCTCCCTAAGCTCTAGTCATGAGTTGCCAAGGCTATGGAAGCCTTTAGGGTTCGCCGACGTCGATCTTATTCGGACAGGGTCGTAGTCAAAGTGGAAGTTCTCTCCTCCCTTCAGAGAAAGGTACCTCTTTCTTTGATGGCCCTGTTCTTTCCACTGGGATCTCACTCGCAGAGATCTTTCATTTAGGGTTTTTTTTTTTTTTTTTTTTTTTTTTTTTTCCAGAGTGCCTTGGCTTTCCATGCCTAAAATACTCTCATGGGCTCTTGAGCCAGATCTGAATGCCGTAAGGGCTGATTCTGAGGCCAAAGTGCTATTTAGGACATCTGCCATTCTATGAGTCTGCTGTGTCTCCTGCTTCCCATGTTGGATTGTTCTCTTTGTAAGGTTGAATTTTCAAGGAAGACTTATCTACAGGAAAACTCCTATAGGCCATTCACAGAAGAGAAAATGTTTGTTTCCTTTGTAATGCTCTGATACTTTCAAAGGATTCAGATCTATATTATACACTTAACAAACCGGCACAATTAGAATCATCTTCTGTGAAGTAGAAGTACCAAAACAAAGTTCTTGCAACCCAGATGGGAATAAAGGCATGCAAACATATAATTGCAACATTGCTTTCTCATGTAAACATATAATTGTGGCAGGCAAATTAAATGCTTTCAGAATCATTTTATGTACAAAGACCAGCAATGACACTGAGGAAAGTGTGAGCACTTTCATTCTGTATAAGGCACTCCAAGGAGATGATGTAAAATAGTGGTATTTCTCCAGGACAGTAAGAGACAATGCATTTCATCAAAGCAAAAGACCCAAAAATGTGAAATAACAATATTATACTTGGAAAACATAAGTAACTCAGCATGAATATAACATTAAACAAGTTTACTATATTATTGGAGAAATTCAAAAGTTTCACAGTCCCTCAAGATTTTCATATAAATGGAACATGGACAAGAAAGCATATCACTCTAGGACACAGCATGGGTAAGGCATTCAGTGTTAGCAATGGTGAGTAGGAGTAGGGTAGAAAAGAGAGATGTAAAAAACAATACAAAACAAAACAAAAACCTTGGTGCAGCAGTCAAGTTGGGTCCTTTTTGGATGCCAGCATCCCATATCAAAGTGCCTAATTCAAGTCCCTGCTCTTTCCAATCTGGTTTCTTGCTAATGTGCATTCTAGGAGGCAGCAGGTGATGGATTAAATAAATGAGTTCCTGCTACCTGTGTGGGAGACCTGTATTGAATTTTGTCTTCTGACTTTGACCTGGCCCAGCCCTGGCTGTTGCGATCAGTTGAGGAGTGAATGAATATGGATAAGATCTTTCTTCATCTGTTTCCTTTCTCTACCTTTCAAGGAAATAAAAGAAAAATAAGACTAGGAATTAAAGGTACTTTATAAAGAGTAGGCATTTACATGTAAAGACCAGTGGTTCTTTAATTTTAGTATGAATCAAAATCATTTTATTCACACAGATATTACTGGGGCCCCACCCATGGAGTGTCTGATTTAGTAGATCAGGTGTGACACTATAATGTGCAATTATAAGAAAGTTATGCTGATATTGCTGGTCCTGAAACCACATATTGAGAACTAATGGTAAAAAAAAAAAAAAAACAAAACCTCATAAGTAATGTACAACCTGGTGATAAAAGGTTTTAAAGCCTCATAGCAAGAATGTAGACTGAATCTTATAAACATTGGCAAGTCATAATGTCTTCTGAAATTTCATAACCTTTTGGTTGGCAATAAGTTTTAAAACACAACACTACAAACTGAGACTGGATTTACATGTTAGATGAACAATTATCAAGAATATAAAACTGGCCCCCGTATTGTGGTGTAGTGGGTAAAACCACTGCCTGCAACTCCAGCATCTCATAGGGATGCCAGTTTGTGTCCCGGCTGCTCCACTTCCAATCCAGCTCCCTTCTATGGCTTGGGGAAAGTACCAGAGGATGAACCCAGTGTTTGGATCCCTGATACCCACCAGGAAGACCTTGATGAAGCTCCTGGCTCCTGGCTTCAGCCTACCCAACCCTAGCCGCTGTTACCATCTGAGGAGTGAACCCAGAGATGGACGATCTCTCTCTGCCTCTCCCTCTCTCTAACTCTGACTTGTAACTAAATAAATAACCTTTAAAAATAAAAAAAAATATATAAAATCCTACATCTCCAAAATTTGGAGATAATCTGAAAAAATGCAAAGTTTATTACACCGCACCGCTGTTAGAAGAAGAAGTTGGTATAGAACTTTGGAAAGTAATTCAGCAAGACTTAGGAAATATGATTACTCTCATAACTTAAGATCTTTAATCTTTCTCTTGTGCATATCCCAAGAGGAACTCTCATTGTCGTGCATATGCAGAACTTTTAGAAGAAAATTTATTTAGTGTTGTAACAATATCTATCATCCTCTATCAATCATTGTTATCATCATCATTATCATTTGTGTATCTCTAAATAAACCTAACATATATAGATATGTAAAATAAAACATAAAGGTATAAGTTATTATATATGAGATTTTTAAATAGATTTTTAATTAAAATGAATTAAGGAACTGAGCTCAACATGGGTAAACATCAAGAACAAAATATTTAAAAAGTAGCACAATCTGATGTCTTATTTTACCATATAAATGTGCAGATACTACATATTAATTCTGAATCCACATGCACATAGCCAGTGTAAGCAGTGGAATATTCTGAATTCAGAAGTGTGACTACCTCTGGATGAAAATATTGAATTTGAGAATACACAAGGGCTTATATTTTGTCAGTAACTATTTTTCTTAAGTTAGATGGTAGATATTTTGGTGTTTTACTGTCATCTGTGTTTCTATGCAAGGATCAGTTTTAATTGTAAAACATGGCAATGCCCTAATGAAAATGATGCATTAGTAACAGGAATGAGTTAAACCTATCCTGCAGAGTGGATGAGTTGGAGCGACCAGAGAAAGACAGGCTATAAAAATGCCTATTGAGATGTTACTGTTCAGGTTTGCTTTATAGACACTAAATTTCTTGCTATTTCTGTGATTGTGAAGAATACAGCACTCCACTTGAAGTTAATTGTCAGTAAAGTATTTTTTAAACAGTTAATATAAAGTGAAACTTCATTGACTTTATTATTAATAATTACCCCCAGTCAACTGAAATTGTGTTTGGTTAACCTGAAAAACCTGGCAGTGCTTAATATCTTAATATCCCAGGGCAAGTGCACAGTGTGTGGGATGGAACACCCGATAACACTTGGTTCTGTAAGGTTATTTGCAAGTAATGAAAATCATATTTAAAGATTCAAGAATTTTCCTCTGCATACATAACATTACTAACAAAATCTTCACTTGCAAAATTCATTTTATTTTTGATTTGTGGGTCATACTTATATTATTTCATATTCTGATGCTATCAATGATGAAGTAAACTAGATATGTAAAAAGGAAGAAAGGTAAAATGTTTCAGAAAATTAATTATGCAAATTTCCGAGGTGTTTCTGCTATTATTCTTGCCTGTTGGTTTCATTATTTACATTTTCAATGACTTTTGTGTATTATTAGTCATGCTATTATTGGTAAATATTAAATAATTGATTATCAGATTTCAGTCATTTTAAACCTTGCCAGCAACTTGTGAATGCTGAAATCAGACAGATAAATCATTAGTACTAATTGGTTTATATACTAGACGAATCTCATTGAGGCTTTCTTACCATTGTCAATCTTTCTGTGTTAAGCTACCTTCCACGTTAGGGAAAATCACTTTGTCTTAATAGTTGCTGCAGAGGTAAGTAGTGCTGTAATTTTATTTTAAGCTTACCAAATAGAGCACTCATGAAAGCAAATTCTGTTACATAATCACATAATGCATTCAATACCTAACATACATTACTGTTAAACTCTCAGCTCATTTGGAGTAATTGCAAACCTGCTTTTCTATTTGAATTTCCCTTACCATTTTAGAAAAAAATGGCTGTAATAGACATTAAAGTAATTTCCATGGTGCCTGATAGTCAATGAATGTTTGCAAACTCTAAGTTAAATGTGATGAAATGTAATTATTTAGATGCTATGAAAATGATGATGATGATGATGATGATGATTCGAATGCTGAAAACAGCATTGATTCTTGGATATTTAGACTGAATTGAATACAAATTGAATTACACACTTTGACCTGCTCATTCATTTAATTATCTGTATTACAAAGCAAGTTTACATAACTGTAGATAAATAATCAAAAGGAAATTCTCGTGTATGGCAGCAGAGTCTGGAGGTGAGATCGTGGAGCTGGGGACTAAACTCCTAGTGTTCAAAGCCCGGCTCTGTCCCTCACCAACTGTATAACCCAAGCATGCTATGTGGTCTTCTCATGCCTCAGCTACTCAATGTAAAAGAAGGCTAATGATAGCACCTACCACCCAGAGTTGATTTGAGAATAAATGACTCAATAGCTATAAAGTACTTAAAACTGCCTGACAAGCAGTAAATACCAATTATGTGTTTGTTAGATAAAATCACATCGAATAGAAACAACCCAGTATATGTGCATCTGATGTTAAGATTATAGGCCTTGGTTTTAAGCAGATCACTGAGCTCTCCTTCTTCAGTTTTTTTTTTTCCCTTTTTTTTTAAATATTGAAAGGAAAACATACACACACACCAAGATAGATAGACAGATAGATAGATAGAGAGACAGACAGACAGATAGGGTGAGGGAGGAAGGAAGAAAGGTAGAGAGAGAGAGACATCTTCCATATGATGGTTCACTCCCCAAATGTCTGCAATAGCCAGGTCTGGGCCAAGCTAAAGCCAGGAGCCAGGAATCGCATCCCAGTCTCCCCCAAGGGAGGTAAGGGCCTGATTCCTGGGGCCGTCTTCTCTGCCTTCCCACGTGCAGTGGCAGGAAGCTGGGTAAGAAGCGTGGCAGCTCAGACTTGAACTGGCACTCTGATATGCTGGGGTACCAGCATTGCAAGCAGAAGCTTAATCCACTGCACCATAATGTCCCAATATAGAATTCTGAAAACGATACCACATTCACATAATTTTTATCTCAGTATGCTAACTCGACCCTGCAAGGCCCGCGCACTGCAGAGATGGTGGGGCAACAGCGTTCTTCCACAAGAAGCACCGGAGACAAGTTTTGGTGAACATGTCTACTTTATTAATGACCATGCACATTTTTTAATAGGCAGGCAGAAGGGGCGTAACTAATTCAGGGTAACACTAATTCTATAGGATAGAACCCATATTGGCGCTGCTTCAAGCTCCAATCAGCTTGAAGATCACGTAGCTAGGATAGCTTTCCAGGTGGTCCTGATGGGCCTGGGCCACACCTGGGAGCTGTTTACCTGATTGGCAATTACAGGGCCCTTTAACAGGGAGTAGGGGTGGGGAAAAGTGCCTGGGGCTCCCACTGCCCACCAGCAGTCAGGTTGTGGGGTCCTTCCTGGGAGGCATGGTGTGCCATGCCCTCAACCTCCTGCAGGCAGACTTCCCACCAGGTACAGTATCACCCACATCAATATATTGTTATTATTGTTCTATTTTTATTATTGTTGCTAATCTCGTACCATGGCTAATTTATAAATTAACCTTTATCATGGCTATATATGTAGAGGAAAAACATACAGTATCTAGATTTCAAGCAGCCAGTGGGAGAGCTTAGAATGTGCATCTTAGAAATAAGAGGCACTATTGTGGTCAGTTTCTGAAACGGCTACACCAAAACACATTTTTTGGAGCTTGACATGGAAGGACTAGGTTTGAATGAGATGGCACCATCCTTAATATCATAACAGCATAGAGGTTCAAGTTTGTAGTCAATGTTATTTTAATCCATTCATTCATTTATTAGAGAGAGAGAGCGAGCGAGCTCATCCACTGGTTGACTCCTTGAATGGTCACGGCGGTAAAAGGGCTGAAGGCAGGAGCTGGGAACTCAGTCCAGGTCTCCCACATGGCTGGCAGAAAACCAATCACTTGAGGCATCACTGCTGCTGCCCAGGGTCCGGGAGGCAGGAACCAGGGCTGTAGGTAGAACTCAGGCACTCTGTAAGGACACATGGGCGTCTTACTCCTGTCTTAACCACCCCTATTTTAATTGCTAATAGTAAATCAGGCTTGAGAAATGTGGGTAAACATACTTAAAGAATAATTCTTTTTTTCAGTACTTTTTGAATTGCATATAAGATATTATATACTCTGTTAAAAATCTAATTTTATTAGGACTTGAAGGTGTATAATTTATTGCTTTATAAGTCAATATTAAAAGCCACAAAGTGTGTCTTATTTTTTAGAAAATGAGTATAGCAGCCATGTATCTATAATGTGAAACATCTACTATGCTTTTAACAGTAACTTACTCCTTTTACTGTATCGCATTTTGCTGTTTTTTTAAAACTTGAAAGCTTTAGTGTCTCTTCAATCCTAACCCATGCCAAGGTATAGTAGCAAAGCAGAGTCATTAAGGTGTTTATGATAGTTTATCCTTGTGTTATAAGGAACCCTATTCTATGAGCATATTATTATTAAAAAAAAACTGCAAACACATTACATACCAAAATGTTTCAAGAAAATATTGTGATTTTCATTTTTTCACATTTTAAGGAGTAATGAATTGAAAAAACTATATAATTTTAGAGCTAAAAGTGATCAGTTACCTGATATAATGCCCTGATTTTTTAAAAAATATAATAGCATTTTTCCTTCTCTCTCTGTAACTCTGACTTTCAAATAAATAATCTTTAAAGTACAGGATAACCCTGTTCTCAAAAGATAATATTATGTTCCCAAATCCATTATCATATTTTGTGGTACAGTTAAAACTTTTGTCTAAGAAATATCATTTTGCATTCACATGTGGTTGAAATTTCCACTCTAATATTTGAGAAGAAACCATAAATGTGTTTTCCAAGATGGAGCTTATAAACAGATAACTTTCTTTAAGAGGTAAAATAGAAGAATGTTTTGGAATAAGACAGAACAATTTGGGTTAGAAGTTTTCCCAACAGCTTTTGGAACAAGTAAAGAGAAGCCAGACTTCCAATATCTCAAAGCAGGTACTACTGTATTGTGACAGCCCTGTACTTACAGCCCACAAAACAGTAACTGTTACATACTATTTTTCTTATGAAATATTAAGCCAAAAGGAAAATTATATATAAATTAAGTTAAAATAAACATAACTTGATAGGTTTTTGAGAAATTATGGTTTTCTCTTAATTTCTAAAATGTTTTTTGTTTATGAAAATAAAAAACAAATATGTCACTAATTAAAGGAGTTTGTAAAAACATGTTTTTAATATACGTTCTGTTTTTAAGGAATTTAAACTACTATTGTAGAAAGACCCAAAATAAAAAAAAATCCACAATAATACATCTTGTCTCTATACTTAAGCTCTGCAAAGTATTTAAACAAAGATCATAATGACAGCCCCTTCACTTTTGGCTTTGAGAGGACATAACTCATGTTGGAGCCATATGCAAACATCTAGAAAAGATTCAGAGCAAATTAGAAGTAACTGAAAATTCAACCTGGAACATAAAGTCAGGATATCATAAGGGGATTACCTTAACATATTATTCAGAGAAAGTCCCTCATCACAAGGATATATCACTTCATCAGAAATCAATGCAAGTTGCTGGAAAACCTGTAATTATTCTTAAGTCAAAGAAAGTAAACAGTCTCCAAGACTATTTTTAGAAGTTTATAATGTTTATAATTGGGCTTAAAATAATGTCTCTTGATAAAAATATAAAAATGGAATTGGACTATATTATAACTGTTTTATTGGTGGATACCAATAAAAATATATAGCCAGAAAAGTCAACATAGGTAGCAAATACATTAGAGGGTACAGCATAATTTTGTACACTGTGGTCTGAAATATGTCATAATCTTTACAGAATATATAACAAAATCCTTGGTTGGTAAGGATATCATTTTATCTTAAGTGTTCTGTAATTGTCCTGTGATTCACCTAATCGAAACCATAAACGAATGGGAGCTAAGAAAACTATAAGCTAAAGAAGTAGACAGAGAGTCTATAATATAGAAAGTAGACACTGTAAAAATGAAATGACCTGCTATCTCTTATCAGCTAAATACTATTACATCTACAATATGCACATATTATTATGTATCATAAAAGCAATTTAAGTTGCTTCTCTACAGAAGCCACGAGAATTTGTAAAGTCAAGTTGATTTCTTTCATTCTCAGGGAATGAAAATGATTAGGCACTTTTTTTTTTTAACTAGATATTGTTTAGTGACTACATGTTTGATTATCATATAGTTCTTCTTTTAAAGGAATAAATCTTTGCACTAGAATCATTTTTAATGTAATTGTGAGAAGAATGCAAAATATAGCGTCATTTATCTAGGAACCAACAAAAATGAAAAGAATGCCAATTGGAGCTGGATATATATTCTTAAGGGATTTTAAAATTATATACTTCAAAAACTTTGCACACATTAGTTGAAAACAAAAACTGAAACCTACCTAAATATGTTCAGTTTATCTGTAAAATTCTAGTGTAATTGTATGAATTTTCATATACTTTCCATAAATTTGCCCGAATTATCTAGTATACTACACAAAATTTTCTAATTCCCATAATGACTAGTAATAGCTATTTTGATCATTCAAGGTCTATAAATCACAACATAAGCACAGTAAATATATAACATAATGATGTTGGAGTGTTGATAAGGATTACATTCTCTTGGCTTAGTAGGGCAGATCTATTTAAAACAAGATTTTTCTACAGACACAAGGAAAATTATTTAAAAATAGTTAAGAGGAAAATAGCCATCTCATTTTCAATTCAAACAGACAGCATTGGATGCTAAGTGCTACATTAATGTGTAAATTATGCAGAATATACTTATCTCCCCTTTCTGCCACTAACATAATTTGCAATGCAGTAATAGTCATCATCTATCAGAGACAAGATGAACATAAATGCCTCTCATCCTCTCTCTGTGGACACTTTGGAGAGGCCCATGCCATCAGGTAATAGCAAGCTTTCTTGTTACATACATTTCATGGAGTGAATTATATGAGTAAGTGGAGCTCTACACACCACAATTGGGACTAATGTATAAGGGAGCTGTTGAAACTAAAAGAAAATGTGTTACTCCTTCTCCACCAAAAATCAAAAATTGCAACTGGATAAATTGTGGTAACCATAAGCTCCTATAAATTAGGTTTTCTCAATTTTGACACTAATATTTTGTCCTGGAAAATTCTTCGTTGTGGAGGACTATTCTATGCATTGCAGTATGTTTAGTAACATCTCCGGTCATGATGATCGAAAACGTCTATAAAAATGCCCTAAAGGACATAAAATTGTCCCTATTCAGAACCACTGTTTCATATAAAATGTGCTAAATCCAAATGGTTCTCATATTTATTCACTTTTGTTTTGGTTATTAAAAATTGGCACCACTATATGATCAGATGGTAAAAGGCTATGTAATGTTTACTGTATCTTATAGATAAATAGGATATAAATAGTGATGATTAAATGTATGAGTTTGATATACTAACAATTCAACTTTATGAAATTATGATATCTGCAATTGATTTAGGACAAATATATTTGATTTTTTCCCTTTACATGTGAAAATTAACCTTGAAATGAGTAAGGTTAGAGGATATAGATATAATATGATAATAATAAATATATTAAATATATGATAATAAATATATGAGAAATAAGATATGAAAAAATACAAATAAAGAAGGAGCACACAGTTGAAAGAACTACTCTAACAAAGGAGAAGGAAAAATGCAAGTTGTTGAAAACACTTCTCAAAACTGTTCTTTCAAGAAACAATTGTCTTAGAGCTTACTTCTGAGAAATTTTAAGTATTATATGATAGACTATTTTTTGTGTCTTGTAAACAGTTTATTCTGCTTGGATAAGACAGGAAAATTATGCAGTCTTGTTGAGTAGTTAGAATCCTTAAGGTAAATGGCAGAGAAGTTTTAGTAAGTTAAAAGAAATTTCTTAACATGAAACAGACTTGTAATTCATTAATGTCAAAAAAACATCTTCTGCAAATACTATTTACCACTAAAACATTCTTAGAATTTTTCGAGGTGAAAAAATTTTGAGATGAAAGACAAAATAGTAGTTGAAGTGAGATAATAATATTTTGTAACAGACAAATAAAATGAAAGTTGATATCACAGTTTCAAATTCTCAAATGAAATTCTCTGCCTCTCAAGAAACTAAAATGCAGTGGAGATAGGAGATAATTGTTTTGAATTACTTATTAAAGGCATATAAATTTCAAATATGCTTTCATCTTTGCCTACAAGCTTCCCATGGTGGTTTTGGAGCAACTAAAAAGAATTTTTAACCTGAATATGATTTTATCTTCATTATTAGAGGCCACTTATAAATGCATTTTTGTAGGTTGCCGTGTATTGCAATTTTACAAATGGAGATTAACAACATTTCTAGTACAAGGAACGAGGAGTCATAAATACTGATTAACTTAATTTTCACTTTCACAAAATCTTCATTATTTGTAGCTTCTTCTACATCATTTGATTTCCCTATTTAAAAGATTAAACTTGTATGGCTAAAGTTAGAATAAATAAGTAAAAGTTTAATATAATATACTTAAATAAATTATAATTGCAACATATGGAATATTTTATATGCAGTCTTATATAATTCTCTCAAGTTACCTTGCATGGCTAGCAGGAAAAAATTACTGCGATTTCATATATGAAAAATGATAAGCATAACTACATAAAAGGTATAGGAGTTTGGGACTAGAATAAAAACCAAGTGATGTGTTTAAAGTGCATTGAAATTGTTAGAAAAAACATACGAATGTTAGTATTATAATACTTTGGCCTCCACAAGACTGCCAAGTGCTATTTGGGAAAAGTTCCTTTATTGCCTCTCATGTTTTATCTTCTCTGTATGCCTTCTAGCATGCTTTTGCTTTGATATGAAATATTTTCTCTTTCCTCTGTGATCTTATCTTCTGTTTATTTCTACCCACACTTCAAGAAATATGTTGTTTGCAAGATCTCTATGAACAATTTTTTGGGGCAATGGCTTGGAGATTTCTTTCCACTCACGTTCTAGAGCTTTTAGAATCATCACATTTTATCTTAACCTAGCTGCATTGCATACTGTGTTATTTGCTGTCAGTTTAAGTGTTTTTCTTCTCTCAATTGCATTGTAATTTGTTTGAGAAAGAGAAACAATTGTTTCTAGCTTTTCTATTTCCCAGAGAAATTTTATGTATAATATATATGCATGGATATATATTCAGTGATTCATTTTATACAGATCTTTAGTTCATTATTCCTATTTTGATGATGAAATGCCATGATTATAATTTACTTATTGACTATACTATTTTAAACTTGTTGGATGACCCTTTAATCAACTTCTGTTAACCTCCCATTTTGGCAACAGTTCTTACGTAAGTGTGTGCGTGCATGCTCATAAACACACACACACACATTCACTTACTCATAAACAGAAGTTATCTTGCTCCAAGCCCATGTATTCAGGAACATGTTTTCGGCTGTATAGCTAATACTCTTTAACCTTCTTTAATAGGTTACCTTACAATGGAAACATTAGGCATGAAGAATATTTATAAGCCATATATAATTCTAAGATATGATTATGATAGTAGAAAGAATCTTTCATATTAGACAGTTGGAGAAATTATTTTTGTTAAGCAAGTGTTTTCTTATTAAATTATTGCTTTAACTTGAATGCCTAGAACAAACTTCTAGGTTAAGTTGGAACATCTTTTTTTAAAATTAATTAATTAGTTTTAAAGAGAGAGAGAGAGAGAGAGAGAGAATCTTCCATCTGCTGGTTCACTTCCCAGATGACCACAACAGCAGGGGCTGGGCCAGGGCAAAGCCAGGAGCTAGGAGCTTCTTCCAGGTCTCCCCATGGGTGGATGGAAGGGGCCCAAACACTTGGGCCATCTTTGGTTGCTTTTCTTAGGCCATTAGTGAGTAGCTAGATTGGAAGTGGAACAGCTGGGACATGAACCAGTGGCCACATGGGATGCCTACATTGCAGGTGGTAGCTTTACCTGCCATGCCACAACACCAGCCTCATAAGTTGAAAGATCTTAATAAATTTGCCTATGTTTATTTAAAAGTCTGACTAAAATGAAAGTCCAGCATAGTAACCATCGTCGTCATCATCATCATCGTCATCATCAGTATACTCCAAAAAATCTTTAAAAAACTTAGGATTCTTATTCTGACTCTCAAAACACAAGATCATACATGCTCATGGAGATTGCCCAAGTTTATTTCTAACTACCTAGATAATGATATTTGAGGGTGATATTTTATTCAGAGGATTGCTTCTAATTTTTCAGAAGTAATAATTGCTGTTATCACTAATAAAATTATATGTTATAAGTTATTAAGTTCCAAGGAATCTACTGTCTATAGGAATATGCAATTTAAAAATAATCTTAGTTCTACATTTTATTACAAAGAGTCTTCATAACAGTATACAAAAAATATTTAGGATCACATATGCACAAAGGATTCACTTTTTAAAAATTCTATTAGCCTACTCCAACAGCACAGGCAGTCAAAACCAAAATTAACATTTGGGATTGCATCAAATTGAGAAGTTTCTGTACTTCAAAAGAAACAGTCAGGAAAGTGAAGAGGCAACCAACAGAATGGGAAAAAATATTCGCAAACTATACTACAGATAAAGGATTGATAACCAGAATCTACAAAGAAATCAAGAAAACCCACAACAACAAAACAAACAACCCACTTAAGAGATGGGCCAAGGACCTCAATAGACATTTTTCGAAAGAGGAAATCCAAATGGCCAACAGACACATGGAAAAATGTTCAAGATCACTAGCAATCAGAGAAATGCAAATCAAAACCACAATGAGGTTCCATCTCACCCCGGTGAGAATGGCTCACATTCAGAAATCTACCAACAACAGATGCTGGAGAGGATGTGGGGAAAAAGGGACACTAACCCACTGTTGGTGGGAATGCAAACTGGTTAAGCCACTATGGAAGTCTGTCTGGAGATTCCTCAGAAACCTGAACATAACCCTACCATACAACCCAGCCATCCCACTCCTTGGAATTTACCCAAAGGAATTTAATTTGGCAAATAAAAAAGCCATCTGCACCTTAATGTTTATTGCAGCTCAATTCACAATAGCTAAGACCTGGAACCAACCCAAATGCCCATCAACAGTAGACTGGATAAAGAAATTGTGGGACATGTACTCCATAGAATACTATACAGCAGTAAGAAACAATGAAACCCAGTCATTTGCAACAAGATGGAGCAATCTGGAAAACATCATGCTGAGTGAATTGAGCCAGTCCCAAAGAGAGAAATATCATTTGTTTTCCCTGATCGGTGACAACTGAGCGCCAAAGAGAAAACCTGTTAAGTGAAATGGACTCTATAAGCAACAATGAACTGATCAGCTCCTGTCCTGACTTTAGATGTACAATGTAATACTCTATCCTTTTTAGTATTTGTTGTTGTTGTTGTTGTTCTAGTACTATTGGTTGAACTCAGTAATTAACACACAATTATTCTCAGGTGTTTAAATTTTAACTGAAAAGTGATCCCTGTTAAATCTAAGAGTGGAAAAAGAGAGGGAGGAAATGAACAATTAGGATCATGCTCAATCGGACTGGCCGCAAATGGTGGAGTCAGAAATGTGCAGGGGATTCCAACACAATTCCATCAAGATGGCATGTACCAATGCCATCGCACTAGTCCAAGTAATCAATTTCAGCTCACAATTGATAGCTCCGATAGGTCTAAGAGTCAAAGAGATCACACAAACAAGACAAGTATCTGCTAATACTAACTGATAGAATCAAAAAGGGAGAGAAAGATCCAACATGGGAAGTGGGATACACAGCAGACTCATAGGATGGCAGATGTCCTAGACAGCACTCCGGCCTCAGAATCAGCCCTCAAGGCATTCAGATCCGGCTGAAGAGCCCATGAGAGTATAGCAGGCATGGAAAGCCAAGATATCATGGAAAAAAAAAAAAAAGACCTAAATGAATGATCTCTGTGAGTGAGATCCCAGTGGAAAGAACGGGGCCTTCAAAGAAGGAGGTACCCTTCTCCGAAGGGAGGAGAGAACCTCCACTTTGACTATGACCCTATCGGAACAATATCAAAGTCAGCGAACTCTAAAGGCTTCCATAGCCCTGGCAACTCATGACTAGAGCCCAGGGAGATTACTGACGCCATGAACAGGAGTGTCAAATTGTTAAGTCAGCAACAGGAGTCACTGTGTACTTACACCCCATGCGGGATCTGTCCCTAATGTGTCGTCTAAAGCCAAGTGATGCTAGGACTGGTACTGAAACAGTATTTTTATACTTTGCGTTTCTGTGTGGGCGCAGACTGATGAGGTCTTTGCTAATTATATACTGAAGTGATCTTCTGTATATAAAGAGAATTGGAAATGAAAAAAAAAAAACAAAACAACCTGGTGTTAAAATGGAAATGGCATAGAAAATTAATTATTTTGAAAAAAAAATTATGTAGGATCTCTGTCTTTAATGTGCTGTACATTGCTATTTAATGCTATAATTAGTAATCCAATGGTAGTTTTTTCACTTGATGTTGCTATATGGGCAAAATGTTGAAATCTTTACCTAGTATATACTAAACTGATCTTCTGTATACAAAGAGAATTGAAAATGAATCTTTACATGAATGGAAGGGGAAAGGGAGCGGGAGGGGGGAGGGTTGCGGGCGGGAGGGAAGTTATGGGAGGGGGGAAGCCATTGTAACCCATAAGCTATACTTTGGAAATTTATATTCATTAAATAAAAGTTTAATAAAAAAAATTCTATTAGCCTAACATTACTGTCATATATTAAACATAGCTTCTCACTAATGGGAGACATAAACATATTTCAAAATTACTTTACTTTTTGGACAACTGCAGTAATAAATGTTCATGGTGGGATGCGAAAGAGAAATTTAAGTTAGAACTTGGGAGCTGGATGCTATTCAGCTGATTCAGATTCAGATAAGAAAATTTCAAGTAGAGAACAATGTGAATGGAGAATTGATGTAAGTAGTATGAAGCATCTGGGGGATTTAAGGAAACTTGGTGCTGTTGAATGGTTGAGTGGGAGGCTGGAAGTGAGGCAGGTGATAAGAGTAAGATAATAAGAGCCAATTATGTTAGATCTCCTTTGTTACTTAATATTAAAGTTCAGCATTATTTTGCTGTAGTGTTAACAATAGGTTGAAATAAGACAAGTCTTCAGGTTAAGTGATAAGATAAATGTCCACAACAATATGATATAATAATAAAAACATTTTTCATTTGCTTGTTATTTGTTTTATAAGTTATGTTAGGCAACATGAAAACACAGTGATGTAGCCCAGACTTTCATTTAGGCCAAGGATATGGATTTTCATAACATTATTGAGGGGAGTTTGTAATGTTTGTGAAAATGTATAATTTAAAAGTTATAAATATAAATTTAATTTTCACTTAAGATGAAAATAAATAATTAAAAAAACTGTGGATTATATTCCTACATGTAAAACACAAAACTGTAAAACCAGAAGATAACAGAGGAGAAAAGAGAATTGTCAGTTCTTCTTGCCTTACAATGAGGAGGAAACATTAATTAAGCTCCAAAATATGTAGGTCACCTTTAAAATATTGAGATAATTATTGTGGGTGAGACAAATCACATTTAGGTTTTAGCTGACTTTAACATAAAATTAAATATATAAATTTAATACTGATGGTGGTAAAATGTTAATTTCAAAACACTTTATTTATTTTAATTAAAAATAAAGAGTCATAGAGCAAGCAGTTAGTCCAGTGGTTAGGACACTGGAATCCCACATCAAAGTGCCTTGGTGTGTTTCCTGACTCCAATTTCCAACCTGTGCAGAACTTTGAAGGTAGTAGTGATGGCTCAAGTAACTGGACTCTTGCCACCAATGTGGGAAACCTGGAGTGTACTCCTAGTTCCTGGCTTTGGCCCTGGCAGAACCCCAGGTATTACAGCACTTGGGGGTGAGTCAATGGAGGTGAGCTCTCTGTCTCTCTGACTCTCAATGAAAAAGAAGAAGACTGTGTCAAGTGTTTAGCAATTTCCACAGAGCCAGATAAAACCAACATGACATATTTCTTCAACTTTGATTACAGTCAAAAGTTGAAAAGATTACAAAAGATTACAGTTGAAAAGTGATATAAACATTCCTCAAGACTTCATTTTATATATTATCATTTATTAGAAGCTAAGCATAATGTAAGCTTGCTTGATGACTTTTTATTCCTGTAAATAATTATGGACTTTCTATTCTGATATATTATTTGTAATTGATAGAAGTTACATGAAATTATTCTTCATTTTCATAATTTCAGTTCATCAAAACTTCAATAATTCCCTATTAACAGCTCATAGAATTAAAGTGCTTTATCTCATCCTGAATTCAGGCCATGTGATGTACAGTAGAACAGGGAGCCCACTGATACAGTCATGCTTTCTAAATGGGCAAGTGCCTACAAGTTGTGATACTTACAAATGTTCATATGAATCTGACTTGGAGCCAAGCTCTGCTGGATTTTATAATTTAACAACAGTTATTTGAATACAATAAATTTTTCACTTTAATGTTCCTCACATAAATAATTACTTAATTAAATTTTTGTACATATAAGTATCAGAAAATTAATATTTAAACATTTAGATCACAAGTTTTATAAGAAAGCTGTAATCAATAACATTTTTATAATGATGTCATTGTAATAGTGTCTTTTTGGATTTCATCAACTAGTTTTCTTTTGTTATATAACAAATTGCACCAAATAGTGGCTTAAAACAACACACATTTATTATCTTACAGTTTGCATGGTCAAGAGTCTGGTCAGAGCTTAACTTGATCCTTTTCTTGGATCTCACGAAGCTGCGGTGAAGGTGGTAAACAGGGTAGCATGCTCATCTGGAGCTTAGGGTCCTCTTCCAGGCTCATTTCAGTTCTTAGCAGGATTCATTTCCTTGTATTTTGGGGATTTGATGCCCTGATTCCTAGAGCCTGCCTTTTGCAATAACAGACCAGAAATAGCCATTGTTTCTTCAAGGCTAGAAGGTGAGCCTCTTTGCTGCATTGAATCTCTTCTTTCAGGAAATGCCTGGCTTCTCCCTCTTTTAAAATTTTTTATTTGTTTGAAAAGCAGAGAGATAAGACAGTCAGAGAAAGAGAAATGAAACTTCATTTACTGGTCCACTTCCCAAATGCCTGCCAAAGCCAGAGTTGGGCCATTCTGAAGCCAGAACCCAGAACCCACTCCCATGTGGGTGGCTCCAACCATCACCTGCTGCCTCCAATGGTGCACGTTGTCAAGAAGCAGCCGGAACATGAATCCAGGAACTTCGATAAAGGATGCTGGTATTCCAAGTGACATCTTAACTGCTTTGCCAAACACATGCCTCTGGATCCTCTTTTAGGAGGCTCACCTGCTTAGCTAATGCACATCCAGAATAATATTTTTAATTTTAAATCTTAACTACAGCTGCAAAACACCTTTACCTTTTGCCAAATTCTATTGGTTAAAAACAAGGTTAGTTTTCTGTGTTCAAAGGGAAGAGATTATACAAAGGTGTGAACACTAGGGGACGCAATCCTTAAATCCATCTTTGAATTCTGCAAGCCACAACTATTAAGAAAAGCCATCCTATTCATTCTGCTGCTCCATTACATATGGCAAGATGGGAATATATAGCTCAACAATATTTTGCCTAAAATAAAGCATACTCTCTAAATCCATAATATTTCCTTCTAGCTAACATTTTATCCCAATTTTAGAATTCATTAGGTTATTATTATATATTGAACTAAATTACACAATTGGTTTTTAATTCTACTAATCTATAGTGATTAGTGATAATCAAATATAGGTTCCAGATTCACTTTTCATAATCTACATGTTGATTGCCATTTTCTTCATACAATTGAGAAATTGAGCTATTCTTGAGTGCTTCTTGTTTCTTAATATTTAATCTCACAGCTAATACACTTTGGGTGACATCTTTTCTCTCTGTTCCACTATTTTCTGGATAAGTACATGTACATGGTGATAACATACATCCAGAAAAAATATATATCTCATAAAATGTAGAAAATATTCTATTTATTTTATACATCCTTTCTTCATTTAGTCCCACTATAGGCAAAAATAAAAGGATACTGTGAAAGCACTTAAAATACAGTTCTATTCCTGGCTGAGCTGTGTCCCCCAGAATTCATCTGTAGAATTCTTAACCCTGAGTGGTTCACAATATTTTGGAGAACATGTCTTTATAGTGATGATCAAGTTACAATGAGGTCACCTGGGTGTGCTGTGATCCAATATGTTTACTGTCCATTAAAACAAGAGAAATTTGAATCTTGAGGCAAAGACAGTGTGAAGAGGGGGAAAACAACCCTAGACACACCAAGAGAAAAGGCCTGGGACAGCTCCTTCCTTCACAGCTCTCTTAATCTCAGACTTCAGAAATAGGAGACAACAAATTCCCCTAGGTAAGCTTTCCATCTCCCAGCCAGTTTGCTGTACTTTGTTGAGGCAGCTCTAACAAACGACTGCAAATGCATATGTCCCCAACTTAGGAAAGTTTGAATTACCATATTTCAGCTTTACAGTGCTGTGAAAGTCATAGATATGTGGAAGACACCATGCTTAGAATCCTGATCTTTTCCCAGGCTACCCATGTGCAGTCTGGTGCTCTCACTTGATGCTGGATAGCAGGCAGAGGTAAAGGACTGGTACTCAACAGTGTGCTGTGTCGTTGAACTCTGCTGTTGGGTAGAATAGATGCAGTAAATGCATATTAGACATAATATTTTCAATTTACAATCACTTTATATGGACATAACGACATTGTAAGCTAAGAAGTATCTGTTCTTTAAAATTGGATTCTCTTGTGGTTATTTGCAATAACGGTAATTTTAGGAAGCCAGAAGCTGCGAGAGACTTCTGTATTTTCCATGAGACATAGTCTTCCCTTTTACTTTTATCACTTCTTTATTATGTGCTATACTTCATCAGCTGTTGTTTCAAGACCATAATGCAGAAATTGTGTATATCCTATTGGTTAAGAACTCAGATATAGAGCCAGACTTCCTAGACTGAAATTCTGACTCTTATTTGGTAACTGTGTTTTATGTAATTTACTTTATCTGGATATGCAACACAACCTAATTTGTAAGACCTAATACAAAATGATTTTTTAACAAGAGGTAGAAAAAAATTATGTTAAAAACACTTGAAGGGCCAGTATTGTGGCACAGATATTAAATCAGCCACCACATGCAATGCCAGCATTCCATACGAACACTAGTTTGAGTCTCGAATGCTCTGCTTCTGATACAACTCTGCTCATGAGCCAGTGAAAGCAGCAGAAAGTGGCCCAAATATCTGGGCTCCTGTCACCCATGCTGGGGACGCAGATGGAGTTCCCGGCTCCTGGCTTTGGCCTGGCCCAGCGCCCGCCATGGTGGCCATTTAGGAAGTGAACCAGCAGAGGGAAGATCTTTCTGTGTCTCCCTCTCTCTCTAACTCTGCCTTTCAAATAAATAAGTATTAACTATAGTTTAATATATTTTATTACTTAAAATGTAATAGAGGTGATTATTGACACAAGAATAACAACAAAAATGAAAAAACTGCAACTAGTATTTTGGGGTTATAATTTTACATAATAGAAAAATAATAACACTTCATTAATTCAGTTTCTTGACTGATAATAAGATTATTCTGATTCACTGTTCTGCAGTTTCATTTATTAAATAATCAAAATATACCATTACAAAAACTTTATTTCAAACAATACAAAGTGATACTCAGTTGTTCTTGGCAAGCATGAATAATTCTGATAATTTTTAATTCTGATAACAATCTTTGTGATCATGTAACTACCAGACCTCTTAAGAGTATTTTTATTTCTTAACACAAGTCAATTTCATGTAATTTTGAGGTTGATTTTAAACAAATTTACAAAATTATATCTCCTCTGAATTTTATGTAACTTGTATAATCAATTTAAGAAGTCAAAAGTGGATTTATGATTTTATTAATGCATCTTATTTCTCCATCTTCAATCACAAGAAAAATTAATTAAAATTCTTTTCCTGTTAAATATTGGTTTATCTGAAACTTCATAAAGGAATCATGTTCTTTTCTGTCCAATGTGATGATTTTTACTTTTAATTTTTATTTTCAAGACTGTGGGTATATGTTTCCAATATTGTGGAGGTTTTCAAAACTGGAAATTCCAAACTCTGATGAATTCTGACTACCTCTTGCTGTATATTATTGCAATGTTTACTTTGTCATAATTCACTGACACAGTATATTTCCTGCACACTGACAGCTTTTGTCTAGCCCTTGAGTCAGAGGGTTAATATTTGTGCATATGCCACAAGAATGGACTCTGGGTATGGAAGGTCCAGTCATACTCTCTCCACAGTGTCTAGTGTTGCCCATTCATGCAGACTGCCCTGTCTTTTGCAATTGGAACTGTCTTTGCTTCTTCTACTGCTTTTCATCATGACTGCCATTCTTGGCCCAGATCGTACCTGGCAATCTATGTAAGCCAGGGTACTCTATCTTCATTGACACCTATGCCAGGGTGCTGGGTTACCAGGCCAATTGCTTAATGCCCCTGATGTTGTGACCATAATTCTGGGTATGTGCTCATTCATATAGTTCCAGGCCTATCTCCCTTGCTCACTTGCATGTGCCAAGACTCAAAGACCTTACTTGAAAATCAATGGTCTAATTATTAAACTTAAGGTGGACATTTGGCATAGCAATTAAGATGCTACTTGGGATGTCCACAACCTGTATATAAATGCCTGTGTTTGAGTGCTGGCTCCACTTCCACTGTCAGCTTCCTGCTAATGAGCACCCTAGTAGACATCAGGTAATGTTTTAAGTACTTGAGTCTCTGATATCTATGAGGGAAACTCAGATTGAGTTCTGGGCTCCTGGCTTTAGTCCAGATGATTAAGGCACATGGGCGAGAGAAACATCAAAAGAGAGATCTCTGTCTGCCCTTTAAAAAATAATTTAAAAAAAAAAATTAAGAAGAGGCCGGCGCCGTGGCTTAACAGGCTAATCCTCTGCCTTGCAGCACCGGCACACCGGGTTCTAGTCCCAGTCGGGGCTCCGGATTCTATCCCGGTTGCCCCTCTTCCAGGCCAGCTCTCTGCTATGACCCGGGAAGGCAGTGGAGGATGGCCCAAGTGCTTGGGCCCTGCACCCGCATGGGAGACCAGGAAAAGCACCTGGCTCCTGGCTTCGGATCAGCGAGATGCGCCGGCCACAGCGGCCATTGGAGGGTGAACCAACGGCAAATAGGAAGACCTTTCTCTCTGTCTCTCTCTCACTATCCACTCTGCCTGTCAAAATAAATAAATAAATAAATAAATAAATAAATATTAAGAAGAAAAGGTAAAATTATTAAATTTTCAAGGTAGCAACAGTAGAGTTTAAATCAAGTGCAGGGCCCTTCTGAGAGTGAGACCCTATGCTTTAGTATAGAGGCCACATGCTAATAAACAGTATCCTGTCTGTGTTTGCAAACTAACCAGTAAGATTAGAATAATAACATCCACTTTATAGAGCTGATAATGATGCTAAATGTGATTATATACATGAAAAATATTAGTTTCTGATTCATGGTAAACACTCTCTTCCTCTCTATATATGAATTCTTATTTAATGACATGGGAGACTCAGCCACTACATCAGTAGAATTCATGGTTTACTGAAAGAAGAAAGGCATGAGAACAACTCATAATAATGATGTAATAAACAAACATCACTGGGCACTGAAAATATAAAAATTCCTTGTCTATATAGAATATGTAGAGAGAAATAGGCATGTACATAATTATAGTTCAATATGATTAGTGTTAGTTCTGTATCACAGAGAAAATTTGAATAGGGAAGAACACTACTTCTAGTCTAAAATAAAAAGGGTAATCTACAACATGATGAATTTTGAGCCCATCAGAAACCAAAACTTGTAAAGCAACTAGGTGAACTGAGTTCTAGAGTGGGGCCAGCCTCTCCAAAAACGCAGTGGACAGCAAACTATCTTGTCTTTGCAGACTACAAGAGAAAGGAGCAGCAGACATAAAATAAATAAATATAGCACTCAATTAAAATTGTAATGAATTTTTGAATATGAAATTGTGATGCCCTGGGGATCTAGAATTCCTAGAAACCCCAGACATTAGGTACCTGAGCCCTCCCCATCAGCGTTCTAACACAGGATTCCATAGAGTGCTCATGAGAAATATCGTGATCAGGAAATGGGTCCTGAGAAATGGGTCCCTCTCAGTCACGCAGGCACAAAACCAGACCTTTCTCTGTGGCAGATGCAAGAGTGTTCATGGCCAGGATTTTGCATTTTTGCAGTGATGCACAGCAAATGTAGGGGGTACCACTACATACTCACAAGGCAGTGCTCTCATTGGTGGAGCAGAGGGAGTGTTGTAGAGAGGGGGAGGGAATTCTGAGGAAACCTTACCTCTGAAAGTGAAGTACACAGTGCTTACCTGAGACTGGGACTGGAACAGAATTGGAAAGATGCCCCACCAGGAGGTTTGTACAAAGCCAAGAGCAGTCAACTTCAGCGGAAGCACGGAGACCCCTTCTGTAACACTCTCTGGCAGAGCTGCTCCAGCACTCTGGGCTCCACACCATGCACAAGGGAGCAGCAGCCTTCAGCTGAAGGACCCATTTATTATCCACGTGCTTTTTTAGGTCATGGCAGAAAACTGCCATTAGATGGCACCAAATTTCAAACAGGTCCTGTAGGGGACTGGATTGCCCAGCTGGACCCCTGGAACACCCTTCTTGTTAGAAGTGTAGTCTAGCCCTAGTCAATTCATTTGCTTTTTCATGTTTCACTCTCCTATTCAATGTCATTTTTTTCCTTGCCATCATTTGCCTTTGTGATATTGAATATCTTTTTTTTTTCTATTTGAGTTTCCTGAAACTGTTGTCCCAAAGTAGTATTAATTGAGAGATATGTTATACACACAATTGCTTTAGAAGAAGTGATTGTACACATACAAACACACAGAATTTTAAGAGTCGTGGTGTTCAGGGAAGGAGAGCATGTGGCATGCTTCAGTGTATTTTTTTACAATATGCAGAAATCCTAGTGAGACAACGAGCTATCATTGACAACATGCACATGGTGGTGTTTGCAGGATATGGGAAATTCAATTCTTGCAATGTACGGGTCACAAAATGATGATGGCTGCTAGATATCTCCAATAGAAAAGTGCATTTTAAAAAGTTGGCCCAATTTTTTACTACTTTGGAGATGGTAAAATGGTGATTGTTTACTTCTGTTTTTGACATTTGTTTCCTTTTATTTTGGTCCTCAAACATAAAAAAATATAAATAAGTATCATCAGCACAATAAGATTCACATATCATACCATATCAGTTTAGAAGTCCTTAGTACACGATAAACCTATTCAGGCATTAGTTTATTAATTGTATTACTTCTCCTGGCCTCCAAGGCTCCAAAATAACTTCACCCTTCATTGATCTCCTAACCTCTTTTGTAATTCTCTCCAGTGATTAACACCAATGTGGGTGCATTGCTGCTTCTCATACTTCAAAGGTACCCAACTTTTCTCAATATTTCAAGTCAGATTGTTTTGTGACTTATTTCTTCTTGGCTTTTATTTCTTGGCTAAAGTTTCCTCTCCACAGAGAGTTCTTTTTACCATTCAATATAAAGTATCTGCTGCCTGAAATATGTTCCTGGACCTCCCTAATACCCATCAAAGCATCTATGATGTAGGGCAGTCATTTTGATTCTTTCCTATCTTCCCCCTGTAGGAAGCAGTTCCAGGGGAGTAGGTGTCTTAGCTACTTTCTATTATATCCTACCACCTGGAATAGGTCTAGAAACAATGTTTTTCAATAAAAGAAACACCTCAGTTTATGTTCTTATTAAATTTTATCTTTCTAACTTTCTTACTACTATTACATAGAAAATATGAGTTTAAATTTTTAAAAATGTATAAAGGCCCAGGATCCTGCTTCCTGTAGTGACAATGGTAATTTGGCTTTTCACTGAGATGGATTAAGAAAGTGTGTGTGTGTGTGTGTGTGTTTGAAATGCTAACAAAGTGATTAGAAGACCAAATTCCAAATGAGAAAAAAAAAAAATGAGAGACATGAACCTTTCTCCAGTTTGCTTCTAGGAGTATCTATCAGTTCCAGAAAAAGGGACTGAGAAATCAAGAATTTGCTGAGTTTTCTTAAAATTTTATAGGAATAAAAATAATTGGATTCAAATCTTGCTGTGAGTTATTGGTAAATCATCCAGTCTTCTGATTAGGACCCTGATGGTTTACATCCGTAAAATAAGGGAGAGCATATTTTCAACTTCTAATTTCAGTCTCTAATAGTATTAAGGTCATTCTAGCTCTGATAAAGCTTAACATGTGTGAACAAATGAATGCCTGCTTTAGAGGAAAATTCTCCTGGATCTTAAATCCTGTTTATATAATTTTCTACTGGACCTAGCAAGCAATAGAGAACAGCCAGGAAAATGAAGAAACAGATGATGAGGCAAGAAAGCAAAAGAACTGGAGGAATAGCAAACAATTATAAATATAAGAAAAATACCTACCACAGTGGATTTAGAAAACAATGCAGGGATCCTATGTTTAGCCTAGTAGTTGAGACAACACATCCCACTTTGGAGTGCCTGGGTTTGATTCTTTGTTCTTGTTTTAACTCCAGCTTCCTGCACGAAGACCTTGGAAGGCAGCAGTCATGTTCAAGTAGTTGGGTTTCCGCTACCTCCATGGGAGTCCTAGATTGCACTCCTAATTCTAACCTCTGGCCCTGGTTCAGCCCTGGATGTTGTGGACATTTAAAGAGTGATTAGAGTTCTCTCAATCCAACTCCCTCTCATTCTCTGCCTCTCAAATAAATATAGAAGCCTTAAAAATAAAGCAATATATCTAAGGCAGACTAATCTCAAACTCAAAACATTTTTAATTGAATTCTTACTCTTTCCTCCCAAATCTGTTCAGCCACAGTGTTTATCTCTGTCAATGGCAATAGTTCTCTGTCTAAGGTTTTACTCTTACTTCCAAATATAGGTAAATAGACTGACTGTTTCTCATCACATCCATAGCTACCATGCTGCTACCATATCTAACTGACTGCTTATAGTCTAAACACAGCAATTAGTGTGATCCTGTTTAAACAAAAATTCAACCAGATTGTCCTCTACTCAAGAGTTTGCAACAGCAACACTTGAACTTAGATTAAAAGATGAACTCCTTAAAATGTTGATTAGGAATCTATCTATACCTTCCTAAATCTGTGTCATGGCCTTAGATCCAGTTTTTTTTTTTTTTTTTTCTTCTTTAAGATTTATTTGAAAGGCACAGTTACAGAGAGGCAGAGGCAGGGAGAGAGACGTCTTCCATCTGCTGGTTCACTCCCCAAATGGCCACAAGGTACACAAATTTGAAGCCAGCAGCCAAGAGCTTCTTCTGCGGCTCCCACTTGGGTGCAGGGGCCCAAGGACTTAGGTCATCTTCTACTGCTATCCCAGGACATAGCAGAGAGCTGGATCAGAAATGGAGCAGCTGAGACTTGAACCAGCATCGATACGGGATGCTGGCACTGCAGGCAACAGCTTTACCCGTTACACCACAGCACCCACCCCTAGATCCAGTTCTGTATCTGTAACACAAAATATATATATATCATCTTAAAGTTTGTTGATATTGTGTGCCTTACAATATCAGCTATAACCTTGTATTTTTTTCTGTAATAGACTTGTTTACACTGAGCCAAGAAATTTTCTATTTCCACTGCAAAACTAAAAAGAAATTTTTTTTTTAATTTTTATTTTATTTTTTTTTGACAGGCAGAGTGGATAGTGAGAGAGAGAGAGACAGAGAGAGAGAGAGAGAAAGGTCTTCCTTTTGCCGTTGGTTCACTCTCCAATGGCTGCTGCGGCTGGCACATCGCGCTGATCCGAAGCCAGGAGCCAGGTGCTTTTCCTGGTCTCCCATGCGGGTGCAGGGCCCAAGCACTTGGGCCATCCTCCACTGCACTCCCGGACCACAGCAGAGAGCTGGCCTGGAAGAGGGGCAACCGGGATAGAATCCGGCACCCCAGCCGGGACTAGAACCCGGTGTGCCGGCGCCGCAAGGCAGAGGATTAGCCTGTTAAGCCACGGCGCTGGCCTAAAAGAAATTATTTAATAAAAATTTAGTTAATCACTTATATAAAAAAGTGTTTAATTTTGGAAGTAGATTAGGTTTCAATCATTATCAGTAAGGGATTATGTTGATGAAACTAACTGCTGCAAGGGGCTGGTGCTGTGGCTCAGCCGGTTAAAGCTGTGGCCTGAAGCGCCGGCATCCCATATGGGTGCGGGTTCTAGTCCCGGCTGCTCCTCTTCTGATCCAGCTCTCTGCTATGGCCTGCGATAGCAGTGGAAGATGGCCCAAGTCCTTGGGCTCCTGCACCTGCGTGGGAGACCTGGAGGAAGCTCCTGGCTTCTGGCTTCAGATCAGTGCAGCTCTGGCCGTTGTGGCTATCTGGGGAGTGAACCAGCAGATGGAAGACCTCTCTCTCTCTACCTCTCTCTGTAACTCTGCCTGTCAAATAAATAAAATAAATCTTTAAAAATATATAGCAACTTAAAAAAAAAAGAAACCAACTGCTACTGTAAAACAAGTGATACTATAAAAAAATCCTGATAAAGTGGAAATTGATTATTGTATGAGTTAGCTTTATCAGTCATTATTTTTACTTTCATATAGTGTGTTATTATAACAACAGCCTCTCACAAACACCAGATAGTAATTTTATTAATGTTTCTAAAATCTATAGATAGTTTCTAGATAAGTAAACTTGGAAATATAAGACTGTTAACCTTATTATTTTGTTTGGTTTTTGCTATTTTGTAAGTTTTATTATTAATCTCCCATTGGAGCCCAGTAGATTTCTTCACAATCTGTTTCTGCATAAAGATAGTTTAAAAACAAATAAGCTTCAAGGTAAAGAACTGATTGCAACAGGGAAGCTACTAACTAGACTGCATCTCAGCCCTGGTTACCATACGGTTCTAAAGCCTTTTGCTCATGGCTCAATTTCATGATTGTCCAATTTTGAAAGTTGAGATTTTCCTAGAACAAAGTTTGCCTTGACCTTTAGATTTTCTTTTCCTTTTCTACACAATATAAATTATGACTAGGTTTTATTTTTTTTTCCTGTGCTCAAATTAGATTATGTAATTAAACTAAAATCAGAATAATGAAGTAGGTGGTAGGACAATGCTGTCTGCCCATTTTATATAAACTCTTTTTTAGCAAGATGACTAATACATTAATAAATCCAGCAACCTTGGCTACTGTCACCATGACCTGGGCCCTCCTAGTCCACATCCTGCAGCAGGATCTCACACATCATCCAGAGTGGAACTTGTGACATGTTAGTGGAAAAATGTAAACCACAGTTTGATACGCACTTCTGGGGAGGAGACTGTTCTGCCAAAAACAATTTACTTTACAATATTTCATTTCGATTATCTGCAGCATGACAACTAAAATGTTTCTCTTCTCTTATTCTGATTTGCAGAGGAAGCACAGATCAGTCTACATGGGCACCTGAGCACAGTTGCCAAGACTTTTCCTTATAAAGAGGATTATTTCTACACAATAGGGAAAGCAAGCACATTTCCTGCCTCTGCCAAATTCTGTCTCTCTACTTTGGGGTGGGGAAACACCCCACTCAACGTTCCCAAATTAGATAACATTACATTATTAGAGAGGAGAAAATGATATTTTTAAATAAAACGCATTATAAGAAAACTATTTAAAATTTACCCCAGTAGTAATGTTCATTTTTATCCAAAGTTAAGTTAAAAAAAAATACTATACATTGTATCTTCTACCTACCTATTTATCTTGATAACTATGTTTCTGTTTAAGTGTTTAGGAAACCAATTAACTTATTTATACCATTTATAATAATTAAATATGCTTAACTTCTTAAAATTTTTAAGGAAAAAAGAAAACCTAGAAACATTTGGATCAATTAGATTAGCTAATTTTGTGTAAGGTCTTCTTTTGCAAAATAAAATAATACAATAATGACTTACATAAAATATATATACTCATGCAGTAATATTTACCAAAATTCCAGTCTCTATGTGCTTATAAGACTTTTGATACTTAACTTAGGGAGATGTGGATAAAGACCATATTTGTTTGGGTTCAAAATTATAAAGATCAGCAATATTTTTTAAAAAGTTTATTGGTTTATTTGAAAGTCAGAGTTACAGAGAGGGAGGGAGGGAGAGAGAGAGATCGATCATCCCTCTTTCGGTTCACTCCCGAGATGACCATAATGGCCACTATTGGACTGGTCAAAAGCCAGCATCCAGGAGCTTCTTCCGAGTCCCCCAGGTGGTGGCATGGGCCCAGACACTTGGGCCATCTTCTGCTGCTTTTCCAAAGTTGTTATCAGGAGCTACATAGGGAGTAGAGCAGCCAGGCCAGGAACCAGCTGCCCTTATGGAATGCCAGTATCCCAGGTGGTGGCTTCACCCTTTATGCCACAATACCTGCCGCAGAAATGCTTTGTCAATAATATCTCTAATTTGCAATTTTTTTTTCTGAAAAAAAAAAAAGAAAAAGAGCAATCTGAAACTATATGTAATAATATCATAAGTTCATTCAACACATAATGATTAAATGCTAAATTTGTACCAAGCAAATTTGTTCAATGATGATGATACAGTGCTAAACAAGAAAGTTCGCATGGTCAGATAACTTAGGACAAGTGGATATAATGAAATGTAAGGTATTACTATGGGCAGGCATTGGCTTTCCTATACATTCAGTGTTTTCTAAAGTGATTAAAAGTAACGGTATTCCTTTCCCCTTATCTTCACCTACACATTAAGTTGATCTTTGAAAACTGAAAGCAAACACAGAATTATTTTTTAAGATAGTGGCTTTTCTCATTATGCAGGCAAAACAGATAATATGTAGGTGTCTATCCACAGAGTTCTTATTCTTTTCTTTTGATATGATGTACTTCAGATAATACATATACACTTCCCATATATACATACGTATACAATTTCCAGAACCCATGGGTAAATACATCTATCTATCTATCTATCTATCTATCTACAATTCCCAAACATACATATACAATTTCTATAACCCATGGGCAAGCCAGGAAACAAGATATGTATAAAAGAGTTCCTATTTCTGTATTAGCCTGTTATTTTCATATAATTCACCGAAGACAGCACCACACTTATATCTCTAGCATCAAGGGATCATCTTTATTTTGCAAACATGCACAGTTTACATATTTGCTGTCATTTGAGTGACTTGTCTGACAAGAATGAGAAAAAAAAATCACATCCTTAATCTATGGTTCATTTTCCTAGTTACTTTGATTAAAATTTTCCTGTAGGCAAATAGCATATCTTATTCATCCCATTATAATAAAGGAATGCAATAGAAAAAATCACTCTAGTTGTTAAGCAATTCATGTGTGTTCAATTATCTGTTGTTGACTATGTAACTAAAGTTTGGGGAGATGAAAACAGGATTGTACCTTAATTGTAATTAATGTATCAGAGTGAAGAGCTATGAGTTCCAAAATATGAAAGCAATACCCTTGAGATTTAGTCTGGACATTAAGTCCTCCACAAATCATTCTTTGGCCTTCCTTTCTTTTTAACATTTTATTTCAGAATAATTTTAAATTTACAAAACAAAAATTATGGGGGCATGCACTGTGGCACAGCAAGTTAAAACCCTGGCCTGAAGTGCCGGCATCCCATATGGGTGCAGGTTCTAGTCCTGGCTGATCCTCTTCTGATCCAGCTCTCTGCTATGGCCTGGGAAGGCAGTAGAAAATGGCCTAAATCCTTCGACCCCTGCACCTATGTGGGAGACCCAGAAGAAGCTCCTGTCTCCTGGCTTTGGATCGGCACAGCTCCAGCCATTGAGGCCATTTGGAGAGTGAACCAGCAGATGGAAGACCTCTCTATGTGTCTCTACCTCTCTCTGTAACTCTGTCTTTCAAATAAATAAAATAAATCTTTTAAAAAAATTGTGAAGTAATGATAGAAAGAGTTCCCATATACCTTTCACCCCACTTCCCCTATTATTAACATCTCACATTAGAGTATTTGTCACAATGATTGAGCCATGCCCAGCTTCTTCTATTTTTTCTCTAAACTCCTTTTATCCCTGCCACCCCTTTTAGCCTCTAGTAATCAGCATTCTGTATTTAGATTGAGTTTGTTGTTGTTTGTCATTGTTAGCTCCCACGTATAAGGGAGAACATATTGTATTTGTCTTTCATTGGCTTATTTCATACAACATGACATCCTCAGGTCCATCCAGTTTGCTGCAAATGACAGGATTTTATTCTTATTTATCTGGATAGTATTCCATTGTGTATATATACCGCGTTTTCTTTATTCGTTCATCTGAGGAGAGACACCTTGATTGATTTTATATTTTGGCTGTTGTGAACAGTGCTGCTATAAACATGGTAGAGCAGGTCTCTCTTTACACATGCATTCGTGTCTTTGGGGTACATACCAGCTAGTGAGACTGCTGGATCCTACGGCCATTTTGACACGGCTTAAGTGATTTTATTTTTTCTATTTTGATTTGTATTTCCCTGGTGGCTCATGATAGTGGACATTTACTCACATAATTGTTTTTTTTTTCCCCTGTCTTTTGGTAACTGCTCATTTAGGTCTATCGCCCATTTCCTAACTGGATTTTATTGTTCTTGTTGAAATTTTGAGGTGTTGATATATTCTGGATTAATTGTTGAACAGAAAGGTAGTTTGCAAAAATTTTCTCCCATTCTGTCAGGTATCTCTTCATTCTACTAATTGTCTCCTTTTCTGTACAGAAGATTTTGAGTTTGATATAATCCCATTTGTACAGTTTCACCAGGGTTGCATATGCTTTTAGAGTCTTATCCAAGAAATCATCACCTACATCAGTGTCTTGAAGCGTTTCCCCCATTTTCTTCTAGCAATTTCGTAGTTTCAGATCTTACATGTTAGGTCATTGATCCATCTTGAGTTGGTTTTTATATGGTGAGAGGTAGGGTTCTGATTTCATCCTTCTACATATATGTATATATATATATACATATATGTAGCATATATATATGTATATATATATACATACACACACATATATATTGTATTTATGTATATAAACATATATATATATATATAGCCAGTTTTGTCAGCCCCATTATTGAAAAGACTTTCCTTTCTCCAACATATGTTCTTGACAATGTTTGTCAAAAAACAGTTACCCATATGTATGTGGATTAATTCCTTTGCTCTCTTTTTCTGTTCCACTGATCCATGATATGCTGGTTTTTATGCCAGTACCATGCTGTTTTAATTTCTAAGCATTACAGTATGCTTTCAAATCAGGTATTGTGATGTTTTCAGCTTGATTTTTTTTTCTTTTTTGTTCAAGATCACTTTGGGTATTGTGGGTAATTTGTTGTTCCATATGAATTTTAAGTTTGTTTTTTCTAATTCTGTAAAGAATGTCATTGATAGGGCCAGCGTTGCAGTGAAGCCAATAAAGCTGCCTCCTGTGAAGCCAGCATTCCAAATAG
Source organism: Lepus europaeus (assembly GCF_033115175.1). Classification (NCBI taxonomy): domain Eukaryota; kingdom Metazoa; phylum Chordata; class Mammalia; order Lagomorpha; family Leporidae; genus Lepus; species Lepus europaeus. The sequence goes on along the minus strand of NC_084836.1, from coordinate 35,143,342 downwards.
GTGCTGATTTGTGTCTTGACTACTCCACTTCTGATACAGTTCCCTGGTAATGGCTTGGGAAAAGCAGCAGGCCACTGCCACCCACATGGGAGACCTGATTGATGTTCCTGGCTCTTGGCTTCTACTTGGCCTAGTGCTGGCTGTTATGGCCATCTGGGAAGTGATCCATCAGATGGAGGGGCTCTCTCTCTATGTCTCTGCTTCTCTCTGTATAACTCTGACTTTGAAAAAAAGTAAATAAATCTTCAAAAAATAAATAAAATAATGTCACTGGTATTTGATAGAGATTGTATTGAATCTGGAGATCACTTTAGCTAATATAGATATTTTATTATATTAATTCTTTGAATATATGAGCAAACAATATTTTTCCATTTTGTTTGTCTTTGATGATTTTCCATCATTGTTTTATAATTTTAATTGTAGACATCTTTCATTTCTTTGGCTGAAATTATTCCTAAATATTTGATTTCTTGGCAGCTATTGTGAATGGGATTTCTTTCCTGGTTTTTCTTTCAGCAAGCTCATTATTGGTATATAAAAATGTTACTACTTTTTTCTATATTGATTTTGCACCATCTGGCTTTACTGAATTGTTTTATCAGTTCTAACAACTTTTTAGTGGAGTGGTTTTTTCTTGCACAATTTCATGCCATCTACAGACATGGATATTTTGACTTCGTCCTTTTCAATTTCAATGTCCTTTATTTTTTCTCTTCCCTTATTGCTCTTGCTAATATTTCCAATACTATGTTGAATAAGAATGGTGAGAATGGATATCCTTGTCTCATTCCAGATCTAAGGAGGCATGGCTTAAATCTTCCCCAATTTGGTACCATACTGAGTGTTGATTTATCATATATAGACTTTATAGTTTGGAGATATGTTCCTTTTATGCCTAATTTATTTTTATCATCAAAGAATATTGAATCTTATCTAATATTTTCTCTTCATATATTGAGATGATCATATAGTTTTATTCTTCATTCTGTTAATGTGATTTGTGACACTTATTGATTTACAAATGTTGAGCCATTCTTGCATCCCAGGGATAAATCCTCCTTGATTGTGCTATAATGTTTGATTCGACTTTTGCTAATCTTTGTTAAGAAACTCTGTATCTATGCTCATCAAAAAGTAGCATGACTTTGATATCCACAGGTCTTTTTTCAGCTATAATCTAAAAAATAAAACAAAGACAACAAATTGCATTTAATTAGTTAATAATAAATATAAAATCTTTGCTACCAATGATAAATCACACTTAAAAGAGAAAAAAATCATACTTAAAAGAGAAAACATGGAAAATATCTCTTAAATAGATCACACTTGATGGTATGTTTCTTCAAAATATTATATAACACTGTTCTCACTTCAAGCTCTAGAATATAATTGTGAGAAAGCAATATATGACTATATTAATATTTAATGAATAGCATTTCATGCTATTATTTCAGGAAATAAAGGTGGAGGTTAAAATCACATGGTCAGAAATGTAAGGATGGGCATCGTGGCAGTTCTTCTGATCCAGCTTTCTGCTAATGTGCCTGCATCCACAAATGATCTTGTTCCTTCCTAATTGCCATAAATCCATCTGCAAGGTGTTTCCAGTGCAAAACAAATCTTCCCAGGAAGACAAATCAATCAATAAACAAGCTTTTATTGGGATTTCGCTCCCGGGTGAGGTTCTCCAGTCCCACAGAGCGGGGGTTGGGGGGGCTGGGGAAGTCACGTGTCAAGAGATTGGGAGGGCTCCTTTTATAGATACAGGGTGTGGGGGTTAAAGGTCGAGGCAGGTCTGATCCTCATTGGTTGACCTTTAGGCACCCGCAGGGACCTTGACAAGGACTTTTCTTCCCCGGAAGTACAGGTAGGGACTCTCTATTCCCAGAAGTATAGGCCTTCTCTCCTTGCGGATCCCAAAGCTACCACTGTCCACACACCAAACTAGTAGCTTTTCCAACAGTGCTATCATCACCCTCCTTTGACATCTGTCTGCTATTCATCCTTCAAATAATGGCTCAAGTAATAGTTTCACAGGGAAATTTCCACTGACCTTCTGTTAAACATTAATCCCTCACTGTAAAAGTTTTCTAGCACTGCATATCTTTTCAGGGTTTGTTTCAGTTGATAGTTCCCAATGGTTTGTGCATTTATTGGATTAATATCTGTTTCTTGGAGATGGCATTGTGACCGAGGTGGTTAAGCTGCTGCCTACAATGCCAGCCATCTCTCTAATAGCGTTCTGGTTTGAGTCCTGGCTGTTCCATGTCTGATTCAGCTCCTTGTTAATGCACCTGGGAAGGCCCCTGAGGATGGCCTGGATGCTTGGGCCCCTGCTACCCATATGGCAGACCAGCAAATGGAGCATTTCTTTTCTTCCGTGTCTCTCCTACTCTGTAACTCTGCCATTAAAATAATAAATAAATAGATAATTTTAAACATCTGTTTCTCTCAATAAAGGAGACCATAAGAATGCAGGGACAATGTTGGGTTTTGTAACTAGTATGGAGCTTGTCATATAGTGGACACTCAACCAATATTTGTTTAGTGAATATACGCTTTGTATAGAAAGGAGAGTTTAGTCTGAAATACCTGACAGGTGAAACGGAGATGTTCATTTACTTTTTGAGCACACAGGTGAAGTGATGGAGAAATAACATATTCCTCTCTATAAGATTGCAAAGTTGCCGGCGCAGCGGCTCACTAGGCTAGTCCTCCGCCTTGCGGCGCCGGCACACCAGGTTCTAGTCCTGGTCGGGGCACCGGATTCTGTCCCGGTTGCCCCTCTTCCAGGCCAGCTCTCTGCTGTGGCCAGGGAGTGCAGTGGAGGATGGCCCAAGTCCTTGGGCCCTGCACCCCATGGGAGACCAGGAGAAGCACCTGGCTCCTGCCATCGGATCAGCGCGGTGCACCGGTCGCAGCGCGCCAACCGCGGCGGCCATTGGAAGGTGAACCAACGGCAAAAGGAAGACCTTTCTCTCTGTCTCTCTCTCTCTCACTGTCCACTCTGCCTGTCAAAAAAAAAAAAAGATTGCAAAGTTACTTATAGAAGAAAAAACAGAAAAGTGAAGGTCACATTGAGCAAGTAGCAACAGGCACCTGCAGCTTTAAGAGAATAATAGCCATCTAGAAGGAGGCCCGTTACATACAACTTTTCCTTTCTAATGTGTTCATCAAAATGTGTCTATAGTAACTTCCATTAATCTTTTACAGGGCGACTGAGTCATGAGATTTTCCCCCCAAATCCATCCCCCAAAATTCAGTCTTAATATTTCCAGCAATCTTTGACAGCACTTCTCTACAATAGTGTCTCTGTGTGTCATGGTTACCATGGTTAGGAAATGTTTCCTGACAATGGTCTTTCGAAGCAGCTATCAAATTCAGGTAAACAGCTGTTTTAGAGTTGATAAGACTGTGAAAGAGACATTGTTGCTGATGACTTCAACAGTCTCAGGAGACCCTGAATATAAAATTTTCAGAAATACAATTAAACATTCTGAGCAGATCAATCTATCAGGCAGATGTTAGCAATCCTATCCATGACAGGAAGAAAAAGTACACCCTCCTCTGAAAGCAAAGACATTTAAAATTCTGTTTAGATGTAATAAAAGTTGTTGGTACTATCAATAGGAACACGGAAAGTTCAATGGATAAAGAGGAAGGAGATGGGAGGAATGGGAAAGACAGAGGAGATGAAACCAAAACTATGAGGGAACAATGAATCAAATGAAAGGGGAAATATTAATCTCATTAAGAGATTTCATCTTTTGTAAAATAAATATGATCATGTCCCATCAGTGAAAGAATAAAATTGTCAAGCACTATAATTATACCCTGATTAAATCATCTGTACCATTGTCTCAAGCGCAAAATCAATGGCAAATTTCCAGTTGCTAAAGGATCAAATGGTTAAAAGATTTTTAAGAACTTTCCTGAATATATAACTCAATACATTAACAATGTTCCACTTTTTAAAAAGCTTTAACAGTCAATCTTTTTACTTTGAAGTTTATAATCTTAATTCATATACACATTTATAAATCAAATAACTCATAATGGCATCTCTCTTAAATTGAAGTCGTAAGATATCCTTTACATCTCTATGTATCTGTATACTAATTAAATTCCTTACACACTGAGACAGGGACACATGGTCTAGTGCTTATGATGCCTACATCCCCTAATGCACACCCTGGGAGGCAGCATGTGGTGACTCAAGTAACACTACATGGGAGACCTTGATTGAGATCCTGGTTCTCAGCTTCAGCTCCTGTCTCAGCCCAGCTTCAGTCCTGGCTATTGTTGGCAACTGGGAGTAAACCAACAGATGAAGTTCTCTCTATCTCCCCCCCTCCTTTCAAGTAAATCATTGATTAGATAAAAACTTCACAATGCCTTACAGTCGAATATGTTTACAGTTCCAAGTTGCTGTGTTTTTGCCCTTAGATACCTAAGACTGAAAAATATTGAGTCTTTTTAAATTATATATACTGTTAAGTACTGAATCGTGTTTTCCTTAAAACCATATGTTGAAGCCCTAAAACCAACTGTGACTGTTTGGAGATAGGGTCTTTAAGATTTAGTTATCTGAGAGTCCGAGTTACAGAGAAAGGGACACACACACACACACACACCCCGATCTTTCATCCGCTGGTCCACTCCATATGTAGCCAAAACAGGCCATTATCTGCTGCCTCTCTCAGACTACTATCAGAGAGCTAGATCTGAAGTGGAGCAGCCAGGACGTGGGCCAGCAGCCATGTGAGTATCAGTATCACAGGTACCATCTACTATCTGTATAAATTAGACAAGTGAAGGTGAATTTGGGGCTAATAATTATGTTTTGGTCACTGGATTTTTTCAAGTATTAAATGTGATAATGAGTATATAACACCTAGAGTAATGCATAGCTAAAAGTAGGAATTCAGTGTGTTAATTCTTTCTTAAGATTTTATTTATTTATTTATTTGATAGGTAGAGCCACCATCAGTGAGAGGGAGAGACTCCCTAAATGGCTACAATGGACGGAGCTGAGCTGATCCAAAGCCAGGAGCCAGGATCTTCCTCTGGGTCTTTCATGGGGGTGCAGGAGTCCAAGCATTTGGGTCATCCTCTACTGCTTTCCCAGGCCAGAGCAGAGAGCTGGATCTAAAGTGGAGCGACTGGGACTCAAACCAATGCCCATATAGGATGCTGGTGCTGCAAGCATAGGATTAACCTCCTGTGCCAAAGCACCAGTATGTGGGCAATCTCTCTTCTGCACTTCACACAGTGGACTGGGTGCAAGTTCGTGGGTATTTTTGATTATTTCATTTCTCATTTGATGATATTATCAATATTCTTTTCAAATTGACATGGCAGGTATAATCCCTTAAAGTGTTTACTAATTTTACAAGTCTAATAAGTATGATTTCATGTTGTCTTTCTACTTTTGCCACTTGTAATCCCATAAAGTAAGATTTTAAAGAATTAGAATTTATAAAATTAGTGTTAGAAGACAAATTTTTCATTGGAATTCCCTTTGTTCATACCCAATTCTGTTTTTCATGCATTCATGGAACAAATACATTCAGTGATCTGGATATATTTTCTGGAGATATATAAATATAAATATATAATATATTTTATACATAAATATAAATAAAACAGGCAAAATAGCTTCCTTTGTGGAGTTTAAATAGAAAGCATGGGTACATATGCAACTGCATCAATCAAAAAAAATCTCAAAACTAAAGGATGATTAACATGATGAGAAGAAAATTGATATAATGAATGAACGACATTAGAAAAAATATCAATGCAATTTTTTATTGTTAATGAAAATTTTTCCGTATTTTTATGGCTCTTAGAAATAAATGTTTTGAATTTATGTAATGGGTATCCAAATTAAGAATATATTGTAGGGGCCAGCGCCAGCATCCCATATGAATGCTGGGTTCCAGTCTCAGTTGCTCCTTTTCCAGTCCAGCTCTCTGCTGTGGCCCGGGAGGACAGTGGAGGATGGCCCAAGTGCTTGGGCCCTGCACCTGCATGGGAGACCAGGAGAAGCACCTGGCTCCTGGCTTTGGATCGGCGCAGCACAACGGCCGTAGCGGCCACTTGGGGGGTGAACCAATGGAAGGAAGACCTTTCTCTCTCTCTCACTGTCTAACTCTGCCGGTCAATTTTTTTTTTTTAAAAAGAATATAGTGCATACACTTATCTCTATATAATTCAAGGGATATCACCACTTCCATTGCCTTTCTGAGTAGGATAATGAGTATTTAAGGAAATTGGTAGTGATTTGGTAATTTTAATCTGCATGTATTTTCAGTATATTGTTTCCTCTGGCCTTAAATGTTGAAATAACATTTTAATGATCAATGAATTTCATACAGATATACAACCAGGTTTATAAGTTGTTGAGTTTGCAGATTCTATTTTCTGTGTTTATTGAGTCCATAAGAGACTTGGGTTTGTTGTTGCTTAGAAACAGATGTTCATTTAAGTTACTCACCTCTTAAGAGAGAGAAATCAATTTTTATAGTTATATACAAATGCCATGAAGGCTCTGGAACAGTTCATTTTCAAAAATAGCAGACTGTAAGTAGAGTAAGTGGCTTTTATAGTTCCTGTATTGATGTCTTAAAATACCACGAGAGTAATCCTTGTAATAGTGATTTCAGTCAGGTTGTTTTCTGAAATGTGTGTATCCAGGAAGTTTTATTCACTCATTAAAAAAAAATTTGTGTTTTTAGTATGTCACTAACACAAAAGTCATGAACTTTACATGTGCTATGAAGGTTTCAAGGAAAACAAATAGATAAGTAGTATGCTTATCTTCAAAAACTCATGATCAACAAGAATTGATGAGAGATCTCCATAAATCTATGGTTAAAGATGAATAGGAAATAATAGAAATGAAAGAAACACACTTGAGTGGCATAATAAATTAGAAAAATGAACACATGCTAGTGGACTCAAAGGTGATGATATAATATCAGTGTCATTTACCTTGGGTTATGACAGATTCACTATCAACAGTCAGAGATTATGAAGTACATTAAGTAAAATCAGGAGAGAAAATGATCATGTTCAGGAAGGAAAATTTGAGGCAGAATAATTAGTTCCTTTAGAGTTGAAATATAAAGTGATTTTTAAGGGTTTTTTTAAATATTTGTATATACTATCATCATTTAGGGAAAATGAGGAAACACTGTTTTCAAAGCATACAAGATGGAGTTAAAAATAAACCTTTGAAAAGCAATAGTTAACAACAGGTCAGGTCATAGCCAGTTTGAAAGCCTCTGAACTCATTTTTCTGCTCTCCATTCTCATTTCCTCTGGTTAATCACATATGCTGTGACCTACGAGATCACATGTCCAGCGTTATCATATGGAAGAAATTGGACACTGGCCATTAGAATAAACAAGTAGACCTAGTTCCTGAATGTCTATTATTCTGTGAGTAAGTGAGTGACATAGGAAACTTGATATTTAGTAAGACTTTGTGTCTTACATCTCAGGGGGAAATATTTCTCTAATCTTATATGTCCAAAGAGAACAGAACCATACGATCTTGTATCAAGTCTGTCATACAAGTCTCCACCAGTGGTTTGCTCTAAATGAAGTGATGAAATGTTAAAAATAAGACCGTGTCTCCTCAACAACTGCTTCATACTCGTTCTGTAGCCCCTTAAATGTTCTCTCCTTTCAACTGATGATACTCCTAATCTTTTGTTATAAACACAGAAATCATCAAAGGAAATTACTTATTTTTCTATCAGCAAGCCTATACACTTAGCTGTACCTGAATCAATTTTCTCCACATGCCAAACTTTTATAAATATCACTGCTTATAGCAAATGGAAATACCTTCATTTGTGTCCTGTGCCTCTCTGTCTCCCACTTCTTTGAGGACTTTCAATGCCTCTTTCTTCTGCCTTTTCAAAAAAAGATTTATTTATTCAAAAGACAGAGTCTCTCTCTCTCTCTCTCTCTCTCTCTCTCTCTCTCTCTCTCTCTCTCTCTCTCCCACACACACGTACACACACAGAGAGATCTATCTGCTGGCCCTCTCCTAAAATCCTCACAATAGGCAGGGTTTGGCCATGCCAAAGCCAGGAACCAGCACCCCATTTGGGTCTCCCACATGTGTGTCAGAGATCCAAGTAATTGAGTCATCTGCTGCTGCTTTCCCAGGTGCATTATCTGGGAGCTGGATCAGAAGCAGAGCAGCCAGAACTCAAACCCAGCTCTGACACGGGATGCAGGTGTCACAGGCAGCAGCTTGGCTCATTACACCACAAGGTCAGCCCTTCCTGTTTAAATCAATTCTATCCATAGTACCCATCAACCAATCTCTAATATGTCCCATTAAAATAGTTTCTTTTGATTCCACAAATCTTTCCACATACTTTCCTTTTTTCCATTTTTTTTGTACTCGCAAACTTATTGGGAAAAAAAGTTTAAATATGGCAGATTATTTTCTTTATCCCTGTTCACACTTCAATCCTCCAGATCAACCTCAGAATTGGTTTCCATATTGTCAAAGTTAGTGAGCAGTTTCCTGTCATTAGCATTCATTACAGTAGGTCCCTCTTTTCTTCACCTTCTTTTCCATATGCCCATGATATGCAGCCTTCTTTCTACCCACTCACCCCAAACCATCATTATTTTTCCCCTCTGGTACACTTTCTTAAATTTCTTGGCCACCTCCTTTTGTTGTGACCTCTTTGCTCAAGTCATACAGACAGATGGACAATGCAGTTTTGCAATTATAATTGCTCTCATAATAAATATGGTGTTAAAGTCCCTAAAATGTTAATGGAAATACATGATCAAGCTGACTTCCCAATGTACGAAAAGCTATCATTCATATGACTTTGAAAAAGCCTGATAAGTCCTTTACTTACGTGGTACAATATCTCAAATTATGTTTTTTTAACTTTTTATTTTTAGTTTTTCATTCAGTAAATCTGACACAGTACCCATCATGTGTGAAGAATTGTTATGACTGCTAAGGGTCAAACAGTAAGCAACATAAGATTTCAAGGGTTCCTAAATTCATGGAACAAGAGTCAAGTCTGAGAAGGAGGATTGGGGACTTTACATAGACTTAAGAGCATCTTAACAATGGCTTTAATGCAATTTTTGTCAATGGAGTTTCTAGATGTAATGGGATAATATACCATCTTCACCTAGGAATATATACAAAGTCCTATCCCACGTCATTGTACTTCAAGAAATTCTTACAATTAAAAGCAGAAGGGAAATACCTGTTTAAGACCTTCTCTTTCAGTTAGACTTGATAAGAATAAGACCTTATGGTTGCAAATACGAACCATCAAAGAGATAATTGATTCCATTAAAAACCATTTGGAGGGGGTTAATATTTAGTCTAGTGGTTAAGATGTCTGGATCCCAAGCTGGAGTTCCTGGTTTCAATTCCTGGTTCTGCCTCCAGACTACAGCTTCCTGCCCAAGCAGGCCATGGAAGGCAACAATAAATAGCCCAAGTAATTTGGCTTCTGATACCCATCTAGGAGACCTAACTTGGATTCCCAGCTTCTAGCTCTGAACCCGGTCCAGTCTTGACCATTTTTGCCATCTGGGAAATGAACCAATGGATGGGAGTTTTTTTTTCTCGCTCTCTGTCTCTGTCTCTGTCTATCTCTTTCTCAAATAATAAATCAATTAAAAAATCTGGAGCATGAAAATATGGCTCAACCTCCAAGATCATTCTCCAACATATTCCCCACTAAAAATAGAGATGAGTATTCTGGTGATAAGAAATTTAGAAACAACTCCCTGGAAATAAATGCCAGAACTCCAAATGACAGAGTGTTTCAGTGATGCTACAAGGCTGTGTTAGGAATGTGGTTTTGCCTGGTCTCTCAATATTTTAGAGAATCCCATTCATTACTCAGGTGTTATGGCACAAGTATAAATGGTGTGAGTTGTCCTAAATTAAAGGATATCACCAATTTCAACAAACTAATGTATTAATCAGTGTAAAATGTAAGAAACTTTTCTTAGTATAGACCTGTCTAAATCTCTTAACCTTTCTTTGCCTCTTTTCATTTCATTGCTAAAATATAGCTAAAAATATCATTCTAACTCATTACAGTTATGTTAGATTTATGTGATAGGAGTTATGTTTAGGAATTCTTGGTAAATTATAAAATCTATTAAAATATGATCTATAACTATGATAATAATAATATATCTTCCAGATTAAAATGTTTTATTAAATTAAATATTAAAATTATTTATTAAAAACTTTTTAATTTATATTTTATTTTTGTTTATTTGCATACTTAGAAGCTGCCTTAAACTGTCTGTTTTAAAACAAATGCTGAAAACTGAAATGTATCTGAACAGCTAATTTTTTTAAAAAGATTTTATTTATTTTGTTGGAGAGGTAGAGTTATAGACGGTGAGAGGGAGAAAGAGAGAGATAGGTCTTCCTTCCATTGGTTCACTCCCCAAATGGCTGCAACGGCCAGAGCCACGCAGATCCAAATCCGGGAGCCAGGCACTTCTTCCCAGTCTCCCACCTGGGTGCAGGGGCCCAAGAACTTGTTCTGTCTTCTACTGATTTTCCAGGCCGCAGCAGAGAGAACAGCTAATTTAAACTTGCATATATTATGAAAAGAGAAAGTTTATTCAATAAGCTATTTGATTGAGTTTTTGAATAGAAACTGTCAAGATATTTCAGTTACCCTTGTCTAAATGATGCAAGAACTCTCTACAAGATGTTTTCGTGAATATGACAAATAGCGGTTAATAAACACAACACCAAGCGAGATAACCGCTCCAATTTCAGCCTGTCAGGAACTAACTAATGACTGAGAGGAAATACATGACAGGAAACATCTGTTCCCTTCTCACTCCTGTGGAGAGATGAGAAGGATACACCTTTTGACAATAAATAAATAATAAAAAAATTCTAAAATGCATATTATTTACTTTCCAAGGTTATCTTATTGAAAAAGAGTAGACATTCAATTTAACATGAAAAGGATGTTCTGCAATAGTTAAAACACAGTAAAAAAAAAAAAAACTTCTCCATGTTTTATGAAATAGAATTTATGAAATTTCTGATAATCTGACTTTAAAGGCAAAGAAGAGGGTGGGCATTTGGCGCATGGTTAAGACTACATTTGAGAGGTCTTCATTCCATATATGAGTGTCAGGGGTTCAAGTCCTGGTTTCACTTATGATCCCAGCCTTATTTATGATCCCAGCTTCCTGCTAATACTGATCCTGAGAGGCATCAGTTAATGGCTCAAGTACTTGGGTCCCTGCTACCGGTGTGGGAGACTGGGTCTCCCATGTAGGTGCATGGGCACAAGTACTAGGGCTATCCTCTGCTGCTTTCCCAGGCACATTAGCAGGGAGCTGGATCAGAAGTGGAGCAGCTGAGACAAAACCAGTGCCTGTATGGGAAACCGGTGCTGCAGGCTGGGGCTTTTACCCGCAGTGCCACAGCACCAGCCCCCTGGGTAAGAGACTTAAAAATCCACTGTAAGTGGAAAAAATTGAGTATAAACTCCTCTAATAAAAATGATAATAAAATATTTATACTTAAAATTCCAGTTTTGAACTTAACAAAGTGTTTTATCAATTGAATGTGGGAAAACACTGAATTCTAAAATCTTTATTGACCAAACATATGATTCAGTAATTTCTTGAACCAAGTTGTGAGAAATGTAAATTCACGTTTGTCTCATTGACTTTGCAGACAAACTTTAGTTCTAGTGAAATGAAAGCATATGTGACACACTTATAATTATTCACCAACGACTTTCACACCTTGTATGTACTAGAATAAAATACTGCAGTGATTTTTTTTTATCTCTAGAGAAGAATCAGCTACTTGGTACCAAATGGAACATATTCGCACACCTTAATTATTATTCATAGTGGCATTTATCATATGCCACCTCATTATCTCCACAAGCAAATTACTAAAGGTTATATAAGTTTGGAGTTTTTTTGTAAATAAATTATTCAGCAATTATTTATATTGAGCACTTGTGGTTGCATAGGCAGAGTTCATGAAAACTGACTGAAAAGTTATTAATTTTTGGAGTTTCTACCTTATTTGGCTCTTTTATCTGAAAGGTTTATCTGAGAACAGTAAAATCTATTCATGCAGAGCCTTCTGTAACGTCGGAGTCAGCCACTACCACTTGCATTTTGGCAGAGATTCAAAGGCAGGCAGAAGAGTGGGAAAGTTCCAGAGGAAGAAACAGAGGCTTTATGTATACCCTGACTGTGAGCAGTTGCCATGGGGGAGCTTCACACAGACAAATTAAAAGGACATCGTGGTTGGCTAGGGGTGCCTGTTTGGCTTTCTCTGGTTAGCATTAAATTGGGAGTAGGGACAAAATTTGGGAAAACGGTCAGTTATTAATCAAGTCGTATTTTAAGGCAATTGTTACAGGGATTATTGTTTGATTTCCTAGATTGTTACCGAGAGAGTGATCTGACTTAATATATAGCAGGCCAGCTTCCTGGCTGGTTAAGGTAAGAATGGGTTGCTTTTCTGGTCTTGTTGTGAAATAGAATTATATTTTTGTATATGACTTGTTACCATTTGCATATTAGTCTCTCAGTACCCATGAATAATAATGATTTACTATGAAATTTTATTAATCAACTACAAGTTTCTTAAACTAATAGTATTTTTTATTCTTAGCTTTGCATTTATGCTGCATTTGCTTTGCAGACTTTAGCCTGAGCTTGCGTAAAGAGTTCAGTCCTTCCCAGATTTTCCTTAGGAAAAGAGAGAACAAAATACCTGTTTAAGTGTAATCTTCTAAAACCATCAATCATAATCACATGCCTCTTTGAGTTTTATATGATTGTTTCAGAACAAGAAAGGAATTCAAAAACAGGAAAAATTGCTTCAATAGAAGTGCAATCAAAATGCTAGGTAAAAAAAAAAATGACAGAAAATGATTTTTCCAAAATTCACTTTCTTATTTTGCTTTTGTCACAGTTAGGGAATACTGTGATGACATCAAATTTTCATTCTTTAAAATCCAAACCAGGGGCCAGCACTGTGGCCCAGCAACGTAAGCTGCCACTCATTTGAATCCTAGCTGTTCAGCTTCCGATCCTGTTCCCTGCTAATGCGCCTGGGAAAGCAGTGGAAGATAAACCAGGTTCATGGGCCATTGCTCCCCATGTGGGAGATCCAGATGAAGCTCCTGTCTCCTGGCTTTCGCCTGACTCACCCTAGCTATTGCGGCCTTTTGGGAGTACTAAACCAGCAGACTGGACGAACTTGCTCTCTCTCCCCCTCTCTCTGTTCCTTTCTTTAAAACCATGTCTTTCAAATAAATAAATATTCTTTCAAAAAATCAAATCCAGATGATTTCTATGATGTAGTTTGTGAGGGTCAGTAAGTTAATATGAAGTTCTTGGAGTTTAATTAAAACATAGACTTCAATTTTTGTTAACTGAATGTGATTAGAAAGAGAGGAGAGAGCTGTACTTTGGAAATTTATATTCATTAAATAAAAGTTAAAAAAAAAAGAAAGAGAGGAGAACATCTATGAAGGAAATATATCCAGCAATTAAATTGGATATTTTATATCTTTCTGGACTATTTCAGTTGGCTAGAGATATTATTTAATTATATGCTATATTTGAACTTTTGAAGTTAATGAACACTAAGGTTTCATAGTATGACAATACAGAAGGGAATGTCAACAGAACAGTAACCAAGCTAGCATTTTATAGTACTCAATTAATTTTTAAAATATTTTATTTACATATTTGGAAGGCCGAGTTACAGAGGGAGGGGTCTTCCATTTGCTGCTTCACTCCCCAGATTTCCACAACAGCCAGGGGTGGGCCATGAATTCAGGAGATCCCTACTCAATCTGGATTTCCCCTACCAGTGGCAGGGACCCTAGTACTTGATTTGTCAAATGTTACCCCCAGAAATGCGCACTACCAAGAAACTGGATCAGAACTGGAGTAGTTGGCACTCAAACTAGGCACTCCAAATCTGATGCAGGCATTGCAAATGGTGTCTTAACTGCTGCACCAAGAATCTGCCCTAAATGAAGGTCTTCAATATTGATATGTAGAAGGATCAAAGCCCAACAAGTGATTCCCAATATGTGCATGACACTGTATATATAAGAACCTCAGTAAGTTGTAAACACATAGTTGAAGTATTCTCTCCAAACCTACATTTTCCTTTACATTTATGGAGCCTCAGTAAGTTGTGAAGAAGTAGTTATTAAAGATACTGTCTCCAAACCTGAGAAGAGAGTACCCCAGACAGGAGAGCAAAAAATGGGCTCCTGTAACTTTACTTGAACACAACTCATGAGGCATCTGGAAATCCACCAAGACCCCTGTAACTAAGTCATAAAAGTCAATACATTTTCTTTTTTTTCAACTTACCCATTTTAGGTCAGGCATTCTGTTGCTTGTAGCAGAGAAAGCTCTAAAATATCTAAAATGAAGATATTGCCTACAACTGAGTTCTGATAAAGATAAACAAACTTGAAGATACAATCACTTAGACATTTAACTACTTTAATGATCATAGTGATGGAAAAGCTTGATGAAAATGACCTTTTTTTAGTGGAACTTGATTAATATTTGAGATTTATTTTCCAATATATCCTAACCAGAGTATTTGTTACTAGATTTAGGGATGAGTCTCATAACCTGAATCTCTTTTTCCCAAATAGGAAAACTTCTATCTAAATAGTTTTGAATTCTAATAGACTGGACATGTGTTTGCACATACACACACATACACACATACACATGGTTATTTGAAACATTTTCGGAGAACAGAATTAAGATATGTGTATTTTGGCACAAAAAGTTTTCAAATTCATGTCTCTTCAATGAAATTTTCAAAGAACTCTCATAAATAATTTATAGACCAGGTATCTATTTATAGGGGGCTATCTGACAGCAATTTACAGCTCTTTCTTGTCGTATAAGAAAAGGAATATCCCCATGGTTGTAACTTAATACCACTTTTCCCATAAAATCTTTGTTAATTCCTCCTTTCTCCTTACTCTCAATAGACTTTAATTGTGCTGGAGAGTGATAATTATTTTCCACATTTTCTTCCAAGATTCCCTTTTTCCCAGAGTCATGGTTGTGTAGTAACATAAGGATCAGTTTTCAAATATACTGGGAGATTATATTAGCTTGCTAAGGCTGCAATAACAAAATCCCACACATGGTGGCTTAAACAAAAGAAATTGATTTCTCACAGTGCTAGAGACGAGAAATCCAAGATCATGTTCAACAAATTTCATTTCTTCAGAGGCCTCAGACCTTGGCTTACAGATGGCCATCTTGGTGTTTTCCACATGGTCATTCCTCTGTGTTGTCTGTATCGTCATCCCCCACCTTTAAAGAACCCTAGTCATATCGGATTGCCACACCTCAAGGATCTCATTTAATTTAATGACCTCTTTAGAGACTCTATTTCCAAACCACTCATATTTTGTGATACTGAGAATTAGTGCTTTAACATACGAACCTTGTGGGTATACAATTTAACTCAGCAGAGCTGTTAATTCATGTTTCTCCCCTTCATCCTCATATTTTCCTAACAAAGGGAAAGCTCTGGGAAAACTATCCTCAAACATCAATGTACACATTATTAAATAAATATTTTTGAGCTTCTCATAATATTTTTTTAAAAAGATTTATTTATTTACTTGAAAGAGTTACACAGAGAGAAGGAGAGGCAGAGAGAGAGAGAGAGAGAGGTCTTCCATCCACTGGTTTACTCCCCAATGGCTGAAATGGCCGTTGCTGCGCCAATCCGAAGCCAGGAGCCAGGAGCTTCCTCCGGGTCTCCCACATGGTGCAGGAGCTCAAGGACTTGGACCATCCTCTACCACTTTCCCAGGTCACAGCAGAGAGCTGGATGTTTGGAAGTGGAGCAGCCAGGCTGGGACTCAAACCGACACCTGCATGGGATGCCGACACCACAGGCGGCGGTCCTACTGGCTACACCACAGCGCCGACCCCTGAGCCTCTTATAATCTTAAGCATGTTACTTTCGAATTAGATAATCAAGTTATCATCAGTAATCATAGGAGAAATTGAAATTCCTGAATGGATATATCTTACAAACCACAGTCCATTACCCATTATCAAAATCTTTTGCTTAGACTGAATTATGAATGTGCACCCTCATATTTTCCCTGCAGAACAAGTTGTCATACTGATCAATCAAATGTCCCTATAGGGAATTTTCTCTTCTGATATACCTCCTCCTCAAAGTTTACGTGTGCATATTTTCCACGGTCTTGTGCTTTTGTCTTGTTCTGCTTTGTGTGCAACCAGGGCATTATGTCATCTGATGTTCCATTTAGTGTTATGACATTTTTCTTTGCAATATGGACATGAAACTCCCTTGAACTTCCCTTTTGGAATTCTTTGTGCTGACAACCTCTCTGCTGCCCTATAATTTCTACTCTTCTCCTCAAGGGAAGAAAAATGTCCTTGGGTAATCAGTGGGAATCAGTGGAAAATCCCTTATTGCCATTTCTGTCAGTGAGAAAATTTAGAAACTACTAGGGAACAATGACAACAAAGTATGGGAGCACTTAATGTCTCCCTGAAGCTGTGCACTAAGATAAATGGATTCATTTCATGCTTAACTCATGGCAGCCTATCATTTGCCTGACTGACATAGGTCAGGCTATATTGCTAGAATTCTCAGTGGCATTTATAGGACAACACGTATCCAACAACCAAGAGTCTTTTCTAAAATATCTTGATGCCTTGGAAAAGGATAGGGATAAAAGGTGGAGGATTAGTAGAGATAAAATTACTCCCATAAATTATTTTTCTCTGAAATCAAGATTGCAAAACTCACCTGTTAGTCCTTTTTGCTCTGCCACTTACTGCCTGAACAAGTTTTATACCTCAGTTTCCTCAAATGAGGCATTAACATTCCTTAAACTGTGTCGTATACTTAACCAATGATGATAATGATCTTGAGCATATGAAAGTCTATTATAAATCCTGTGTACATTCCACATACTAGTGAAAATAATAATTATATTCTCTATTAAAATTCCCATTGTAAAGAATCTCCAAAAGCGTTGCAGTTATTGCAGCCAGAAACCACTAGAATGAATTTCAGCCTAAGGAAAGATCAGTCATTTAAGACAGGAAAGAGGTTGAAACGTCTTCTTTGTAATTGTCAGTTTTGTCAGCTCTACAATTTGTTAACATATCTGTCTTTTTACAGTTCCCCAACTTTTTATATAATAGCATAAATTTAAATAGCCAGCACTTTATATAAAAAATACATAAAAATAGTTCACTGGATGAATTTTTTTTACATATGTAATGGATATTTACCTATTTCTCTACTTCTTTTTCTTTCAAATTCTCAGATGGTGAGGGGAGAAAACCAAGACCTTGAAAATAACACCTTCAGGTAAATTAGCATATTCACTACTAGAAAAATAAGCAGCCAAACATCTGTTTGCAGATTTTGTTTTCCTTCCTATGCTTTTTGGAATCATATCTTTCATACTCACAAAAATAAAATAAAAATATATTCTCCTAAGTGGTGTAGGGGAGAAAGAAATATTTAAAAAGACAAATAAGCAGGAGAATAGTATGCACATTTATTTAATATATAAGTTTCACATGACATGAGACCCTTCAGAAATGGAGATCCAAAGAAACAGGGAAGCTCAAGTATTTTTATGGCCAGTCATGCAGATGTAGAGTTACAGGACAAGAGGGCATGATCTTGAAGAAACTGCAGGAATCTACGACAGACCTGTTTGTTCAGATTCTTCTTGGTGTCTGTGGTTTCCAGGGTAGGGTGTTTCTTTCCCTAGGTTGCAGGGTGGGTACCTCTGGCGTGATGGTTTTATGGTCTGCTTCAGAAGGAATGACAATTCTTTTATGCCTGTTGTAGGGGTTAAGCCCATGGAGAAGATGAGAGTGGCCTTCCCGTTTGCAGTTTCCTGGAATGCCAGTGTGCCATATTGTAGGGTAGATGTCCTAAACCCCATCAGCTAGCAAAATTGCAAATCAAAGACAAGTTGCAATGTCATACTACTCAAAAGGTGATCTAGTTAGATTACAATTTACATATGCTTTCACTGGTATCTATAACCTGTCAGAGTAAAGTCCTGGTTCTGAAAACTGCCACTCATTCTCTAGGATAAGCAGCAGTAAATTTAATTATGTACACTCAATCTGATGTATTAATAAAATACTAAATATGATTGAGAAAGGCCATAGTGACATTGTGTATGTGAACATGACAAATTAAAAATGATGTAATTTTTTCTTACAGTATAAAATTATTTCATCATAATTCTAGTTTCAAGTTCTGAATAAAACTAGTTAGGACATGGATTTGGTGCAGTAGGTTAGGATACTACATGGGGCACCCTCATCCCATGAGGGGTGCCTGAGTCCTAGTCCAGGATCTGCTTACAATTCCAGTGTACTGCTAATGCTCACCGTGGGAAGCCACAGGTGATAGCTTAAGAACTTGAGTCCAAGTCAGCCTTGAGTGGGAGACCTGGACTGTGTTTCTGGTTTCTGGCTTCAGCCTGGTTGTTGTGGGTATTTGTGTGAACCGTAACATGCAAAATTCTCTCTCTCTCTCTTTTAAAAATAAGTACAAGTAAATAAAGAGAGAAACTTTTAGAAAAAACTACAGAGAACAGACGATCAGAAAATTCAATTTAAAAAAGAACTCAGGAATTTGGCAATTTTGGCATATTTCCATAGTCCATCCTCCTAGACTATGAAGTACCCCTTTTCTCTGACATTAAGCTTGAAATATTTCATCTTGCCTCTTTTTCTATGTTTATCTTGATTCCTTTTCCATGTAGAACATGGAAGGAATCAGAAGAATGCTTTTTCATAGAACATCTCCTGGCCGGCATCCATCTGTTTCTATATATTCTTTATTTCCTTGTAAGGAATGGAAGGAGAGGCCAGCACCCCTATCTAAGGACAGTCTCTCCCCTTGTTAATGTTCAGCATTTTCATCTGCTAAACGGTGTTATTCCAATCATTTCTCTCCCTCTCCCTTCCACCATCAAGTTTTCTAACTCTACTACTTCATTCCTATCAAAACACAAATATAAACATTCTGTAGTATATCCAAAATAACTTATTTTGATATGCTCTACTTTCCTCTTGAGCTCCTACCTCACTTCACTTATCCTTTCTCCAGCAAAGCTCCTTGGTTGTGTTGCTTCTTTGCTCTCTCCACTGCCATTCCATTAGTTGTCTCAATACTCTGTGATAAAGCTTGAATCCTCATCCCTCCATTGAAACACCTCTTTACACCATTTGGCATATTTATTCTTAACCATCCAGTCAGAATAAAATTTTGAGCAGCTACTATGTGCCACATGTGCCACTTTTCTACAAGGATTGTGAGTAGGAATCTCAGAACAACAGTATTTTTCTTTCTTTTTGTCCTGGGAGTAAAGTTTTAAACTCTTGGGAGGTGTACAGGTAGAAAAGTTTTGGTATATTTTCAGCAAAATTGCACAGCAAGCAAATCTTGTGCACCTTAACTTCCTGCTTACCAGAGGAAATAGGAAGTATGGTTGCTCTGAAATGGACCCACAGATTCAAGACCAGTGAGGATACTCAAATATGCAATACTTCCCTTGGCCCAGGAAGTCAGGTTTCCTGCCTCTAAAGAGAGTCACACATTCTGAATCTCTTTAAGTTACACAGACATCAAAGATACAACAAATCTTTGTCATTGCCCTAACCTCCAAGTTCACATATTTTAATGCTTAATGGCTTCTGGGTATTTAATGCTTTGTGTTATATTTGTATAACATTTCTTTTACCATTTCCCTTTATAGGCACCTTGTCTATATAGACTTCAGGAGATTCTCTGATTTTTTCTTTTTTTTTTTTTTTGCTTTCCTCCTTTTTAGTTATCTTTAATTATTTTTCTTGGAAATGCATTTTAATAGTTTTCAGTAACCAATTCAGATAAGGAAAGGGATTAAGCAGTTGACTTTGGGACCCGGGATGTTACCACTGAAATAGACTCATTTTATTTTTCAAAGACTTATTTTGTTAGAGTCTGTAAGATGAAATAAAAAGGGACAGTCTTTTCCCTTGTGATCATCAGAATAATAGCTTTTTCCTACATGCTAAATAACAAAACAAAACAAAACAAATTAGGACATTACCTTTCTAATTTTTGTTAACAAATGACTGAGTCCTAAATCGCAAATTAACCTTCTATATAGTAAAACACAGTGATAACTTTTGAACTCCAGTTTGCGGTTCCAGTGCTGGCAATATGATCAGCTATATTCACAATTCCTAACATAGACCTTCTCTTCCATTTTAGTCAAGTAGTGAAGTCAATTTAGCAATAATAGTCTGTCCATCTGAATACCTCAAAGCTTTGCCTGGAGAACATAATTTTTATTTTTACAACATTCCAAATAAAGACCATTTCATTAGGGCAACTACTTGTCTCTGCTCCCTGGGAAAGATTGTGAAGTGGAAGTTTCTCTGCAGAAAAAAATGACCCTAACACAAAACATAAAATAGGATAAGACATTGCATGAAATGATCAAGAAGTACTTTCACTAGAATTCCAAAAATTATTATTTTTTTATTTTTTAAATTTTTTGACAGGCAGAGTGGACAGTGAGAGAGAGACAGAAAGAAAGGTCTTCCTTTGCCGTTGGTTCACCCTCCAATGGCTGCTGTGGCTGGTGAGCTGCGGCCGGCGCAACGCGCTGATCTGAAGCCAGAAGCCAGGTGCTTCTCCTGGTCTCCCATGGGGTGCAGGGCCCAAGCACTTGGGCCATCCTCCACTGCCCTCACGGGCCATAGCAGAGAGCTGGCCTGGAAGAGGGGCAACTGGGACAGAATCCGGCGGCCCAACCGGACTAGAACCTAGTGTGCCGGAGCCGCTAGGTGGAGGATTAGCCTGTTGAGCCATGGCGCCGGCCCCAAAAAATTTTTTAAAACTTAAATAGAGCTCCTTCCATTGTACAGCTTAACTTTACAGAGTTACAGCAATGATAACAAAACTTCCAGTGATGAATTTTTCTATAGCTTTGATGACTTTTGGCAGGATTATCAATACTTTTCAAAGCTAGTCCTTTAAAAAATACTTCTTCAAATGGAAGTACGTTAAGCATTTAATATAAAGCAGACCTTAAGAATGTTTAAACAGGTTTTCTCCTCCACAGAGTAGTAACAGACCTGAATTTTCCTAATTTACTTCTAACAGTTTATTCTGGCAACAAGGAAATTTAAAACAGCAGATGGTTACTTGCATATCATAGATAAGTGGGGGAAAGCTAGTAGCACCAACTGGGATTGCAGTTCTGGGAAAACTTGCACATTTCGGCAAAGGCCATAGAGATGGAATGTTTATGAGCAATAGGCAGAGGGAAAGTGAACAGGAGGCAAAGGCCTTAATACAAAATAGGAAAGGTTAATGTGGCAGGGGGTGTGGGCCTGTTACTCTGCATTGGATAATGTTGTTGCTGTATAATGTGAATGACAGAAGAAGAGTGCCTTCTGGACACAAAGTTCCTAACAGAGCTGGTAGAGACTCCTCGCTTGTGCACCACTGAGAACACTGCATTCACAAGACGGCTCCCCTCTGCATACACAATCAAGCTCTTCCTCAGTCTAACTTGCCTTTCTTCTCTGTTCATCTTAGTGGATTTCTTTTCCTATCTTCTCATGAATCTACAGCAATGATGCACACTTCTTAATAAATAAATCGCCACTATAATGGATGGCCTATTGTGCTAATTTGCCCAGAGCTCACTGAGTGACCTAATGTACAATAAGTTTTGGGGAAAAAAAAAGTTTAGAGAAGCTGGAAAGTCCATTCTATTTCATTGCAATCCAGAGTAACCTATAGCTTGTTTGATTCTCGGTGCCCATTTTGTTATTTAATCTCCATGTTTTCTCAGCTCCAAATGGGAATCATAATAGTATCTGACTCAGAGATTTGTTGTGTGGATTGAATGAGTCAACATAAAACACTGAACAGCAAACCCTCTGTTGATGGCTCAGTGCTATTTTTATTTATTAACAATGGGCTCAAATTATCTACAGTGCAAAGAACACAGAGCAGTTGCTGCAGATCCTCCTCTCATGTAAAAAGCTCCAATTTTCTCCTATCCTCCTTGTGAAGTAGATGACTTTTAAAATAATAAAGTATACATAGCTGACATTTAGAGTTCACCACGTTCCAGACACCATCCTAAGTGCTGTACATGTGTTAACACATTTAATTCTCACAATGATCAAATGATGAAGATATTAATGTTATCCATGTCTACCATGTGCAAGAACAGAAACACAGAGAAGTGAAAACTGTTGCATGCCAGCAACATAGCTTACAGCTGTAGGAATCCCGCTTTGCACCAAGGCTGACTGGTTCCAGGGCCCTTTCCCACTTCTCTGCAGGACCAGGTATGTTTGTTCTCATGTTATCTGGTCTCAAAGCCTCAGGATTTTCATCCCAGTCCTTGATTCAACTGACCTTCTCACCTGTGCTTTGACTGGATTACTTCCCATGACCTCTTGCCCTGTGATTCTTTCTTTCTTTTCCAGTATCTTCAATAGACTTTTCAGCAGCTTTTCAAACAACCAACTTTCCTGTTGTTCTGAAATTAACAAGTGTAGCTATTTGATTAAAGGGTTTGTATAGGGTGTGTGTGTGTGTGCAGCAGGTTGGGCTACCTGTTGGGGTGCCTACCTCCCAAGTTTGAATTGAATTCTGCCTCTGCCTTTGCATCTGATCCAGCTTCTTGCCAATGGGCACTTTGGGAGGAAGTGTATGGAAGCCCAAGTGCTGGGTCTCTGCCACCCACATAGGAGATCCCAATGGAGTCCCTGGGTCCTTGCTTCTGCCTGGTAAGGCACTGACTGTTGCAGGCATTTGGAAAATGAGCCAGAAGATGGAAGATCAGTCTCTTTCTGTTTCTTTTTGTTATTCTTTCAAACAAAACAAATAAGTAAACATTTATTTAAGCAAAGTGTTTATGTCTTAGGAATATTACATTTTCCCCTGTTTTCCACATTGAACTTCACAAGGTCCATGCCAGCGATCAGCAACTGTAGCTCTACCTTCCACACCTACTCCCACCATGATTACTCTCTGGAAGTTACTGTGGCCCAGGCAAATGTAAAGCCTTGCGTTGGTTTTTCTCTCATGAAAATGCCTTTGAGCATGGGGTCTACAAAAGTAGTTATTCTAGGCGATGACAAAGTTAAGAGTTACAGAAGAGACTATAAAAGACTTCTTTGAAGAAATTAGTATTTGTTTTATTCCCATTTGTTTTTTTGCATGAGCTATTCTTCACTACTTAGGATTTAAATGGTTTATTTTTAATATAAATCTTACCAGTATTTAATTCTCTATAGTTGAGGATTTGTGGTTTTTGTTTTCCATTCTTTTGATGGTTTTATAGCATTGTTCTTTTACCCCAAATTTTAACAATCTTACCAAAAAATCTTTGAAAATTAAGTAGATATTTAGCATAACAATATCCATGACCCAGATTTTTAAAGTAATTGACATTTGAGAACTAGTGGGACAGGCTTTCATTAAACTAAAATAATTGCCTACAGAATTTTCAGATAATTGCTAATTTAAAATATCTACAGTTTGAACTGTGTTTTTTTTTTTTTTTATAAAAGAATCACACATACACACACACTCACACACTTAACTCCCCAAGGATTTAGACTCTGAGCTGAATTCATAAATTATGAAAGGATCTTTCTCAATTGGATTGACATTTGTACAATGTCACTTCCTGACTGATTTTTAGACCCAGCTTCTTAAGGGTATTTTTATATCCCTCATAGCACTTAGCACAATGTCTCATATAGAACAAGGCATAAATGCTTATTTGTTGGATGACTGCATGACTCCATGGTGGAGTCAAGAGGAATGAGAGTATTTTAAGTCTTTCTTGTGGGGATAATGCTGTGGCGCAGCTGGTAAAGTGCCATCTGCAGTGCCAGTATTCCATGTGAACGCTGGTTCAAGTCCTGGCTGCACCACTTCTGATCCAACTCTTTGCTATGGCCTGGGAAAGCAGTGAAAGATGGCTCAAGTGCTTAGGAGTTCCTGGCTCCTGACTTCAGACTGGTTCAGCTCTGGCTGTTGTGACCAGCTGGGGAGTGAACCAGCGGTTGGAAGCTCTCCCTGTCTCTCTCTCTCTCTCTCTCCCTCTGTAACTCTGCCTTTCAAATAAATAAATAAATCTTTTCTTTAAAAAAAAGTCTCTCTTGCTTCTCAACCCCATTTTTCATGTAAGAACTATGTAATAGTTGGATCAGAATCCTGGAAATCAACCAAAATTAGTGGGAAAAGAAAGTCTTTATATATACAGATGGTAACATCACCTCCTTCTGAAACCACATTGTTGACCTCTTAATTAAGTCTCTCCTTGACATCCTCAAAACTCAAAAGCCCTCTACTGTGTCTCCCTTCCTTTCCTCAAAACATCTATGTTCTATTCTTTAACAATAGAGTCCAGCCATAAAAGGTTACTAAACACTTTTTAAGTTGTTTTTACAGTATTCACAGTATTCACCCAAATCATTTTCAGCTAGACTGAAGTCGACCAGCTCAGCTGTGCGTGCACATAAAGGATTATGAACCAAACCTGCAAGCATACAGCCCTCCCCTCCCCCATGGAATGAAAATTGAAGAATGTGTGGAAACAGAAGAGCTAGGTGGATTTAGGGAGCAAGGAGTCAGATAAATTACATCTCTTCCTCACAATGATCCATGTATAGTCCTTCTGTGGACCTTACCAATCAGAAATTGCCACATTGATATGACCATTCCTGGTTTCTCTTTCCTAATCCCATAAAGCTGTCCCCAGACCCTCAATCAATTTGGTCTTCACCTTTGTCTCCATGCTGCCCAGGCCTCCAGATAAAGCCTTTCTCTTCTGGAAATAATAACACAGATTGGTTTTTGTGTGCATCCGGCAGCAAACCTATCTTGTTTGGTAACAATTTCTTGGTTGGCTGGCACCGCGGCTCAGGCCGGCGCTGTGGCTCACTAGGCTAATCCTCTGCCTGCGGCGCCAGCACCCCAGGTTCTAGTCCCTGTTGGGGCGCCAGATTCTGTCCCGGTTGCTCCTCTTCCAGTCCAGCTCTCTGCTGTGGCCCAGGAGGGCAGTGGAGGATGGCCCAAGTCCTTGGGCCCTGCACCTGCATGGGAGACCAGGAGGAAGCACCTGGCTTCTGGCTTCGGATCGGCACAGTGCTCCGGCTGTGGCGGCCATTATGGGAGTGAACCAACAGAAGGAAGACCTTTCTCTCTGTCTCTCTCTCACTGTCTAACTCTGCCTGTCCAAAGTGGGGTGGGGGGAAACAATTTCTTGGTAACTCAGATTGGACATACTATCCTCTAACTGCCCATTGCAACATACTCGTGTGGTAGAGTGACAGATATTACTGCCGGTCTATGTGGCCACCAAGATAGTCAAGTGATTCAGTTGATAAGATGCTCTCCATGTCACAGCAATACAAGCCTCTTGGTGCTTTTTCCCTCCTTTTGCCTATGGAACAAGACATTCCTGGAGAGGTAATCTTTCTTTTTTTAATATTTATTTATTTGAAAGGCAGAGTTACAGAGGGACAGAGAG
Organism: Lepus europaeus; assembly: GCF_033115175.1. NCBI lineage: Eukaryota > Metazoa > Chordata > Mammalia > Lagomorpha > Leporidae > Lepus > Lepus europaeus. Next base: position 35,117,687 of record NC_084836.1, on the reverse strand, counting down.
AGAGAGAGAGCAAGAGAGAGAGGTCTTCCATCCACTGGCCATCTTCTGCTGCCTTGCCATGCCATAGTAGGAAGCTGGATCAAAAGAGGAGCAGCCGGGTCTTGAACAGGCACCTATTGCAGGCTGCGGCTTTTACCTGCTAAGCCCCAGCACCGGCCCAGAGGAGTAATCTTAAAAGCAGTTTTACCTCCTTCTTTGCTTCTCTGATTTCCACCTCTGTTAGAGTTCTGGTTTTGTTCCTCTGGAAGTGGAATGAACATCCAGTCTGGATAATTAGAGGTAGAACTGGATTTCATTGCAGAGATACTCCTAGCAGTCTGAACCTGTTAAGCTGCACTCTTGTATCTTTTGTTCGTCCAGCATCACATATGATTTATGTCGTCTATGTTATATTTACCACTTTTGTGAAGGGAGGAAAGTTTTCTGGTGGGTAAATGGCTAAAACAACTAAAATCCTTAAGTTGGGATCTTATGAACATGCCTTGTCTCTGGAGGAAAAAGGCATTGTTTCTTCTGACTTCTTCGGGTTGTGTTAAGTGACTAAACCCTTGTGAAAGTGATAGAGCTTGTACCTTGGATGTACAGTGATCTTGAATAAATTCACAAATCAAAGTACTGCACTCCTAGGTCAGAAGGAACTGCTTATGAGTTGACTAGGATGGAAAAAATAATGGGTTGTTCCTCCATTGCTCTGAACAGCTACATGCCTTGTTGGGCATGTGAGACAAACCTTAACAATATGGAGGAGACCTGGCTCCTTGATAATCCTTGACTAGCAATCTCCACAACAGTCTATTGGACCTGATATTCGGGCTTCTGTTTTTTATCCCCTGTATCTTCAAATTATAGGAAATGCTGGAAGCATCCTAGCTGATAGCACTTCAGTTTGCATCCTGAAAATCTACACAATGGTCATTTATGAATTTATGGAGAGGAAGAAGAAAATATTTTTATATAGCATAGTTTGCTGCATTATTCTTTTATTAAAATTATTTATATGTTTGAAAGTCAGAGTTACAGAGAGAGAGGGAGAAAGATCAAGCAAGCAAGTGTGTGTGTGTGTGTGTGTGTGTGAAAGAGATAGAGAAAGAGAGAGAGAGAGAGAGAGAGAGAGAGAGAGAGAGAGAGAATGAATCTTCCATCCACTGGTTCATTTCCCAAATGGCCACAATGATCAGAGTTGGCCCAGGCTGAAGCCAGGAGCCCAGAGCTTCATCAGGGTTGCCCACATGCGTGACAGGGACCCAAATACTTGGGTCATTTTGCACTTTTTTTTTTTCCAGGCCATTAGCAGGATTGGAAGTAGAGCAGCTGGGACAGGAACTGGCACCCATACGGGATTCTGGTGTCCCAGGAAGTGACTTTGCCCTCTATGCCACAACACTTGCCCCCACTGTTATTCTTTAAGGCAGAAGGTATTTGGTCTGAAAATAGTTCTCTAAATTATAATACAATCCCACAATTATAATTATTCTTTAGATAAAAGGAAAATGGGGTGAAATTTGTATGTAAATTTTGTATCACTGTATCAAAAAAGGAACTTACAAAAGAAATGTAATATTATGATTGAGAAAACAAAAGTCTCAGAAAAAAGAAGTGTTGCCTGACTCTAAGTGGAAAGATGAGTGAATAACGGATTTGACAATCCTCTTAATTGTCCCAACTGCCCCAAACCCTCACTTTGCCCTCATGCCAATCTTCTGCCTTATGAGGGTGATGTGACAGAGGCATACTTGTTTCAGAAAAATGCAGGATAGAGACCCGTGAGTGCTATACTCAGGGGGGAACCACAGGAATAATTCCCTGTATCTCAACCTGTAAGGGAGGAACTTTATCCAACCCAGGTGAGGCAATTTCAGCTTGGACAATTACCTACTCACAAGATTTGATGACCAAAAACATTCCTAAGAATTGATATAGATCCATCCCCATTGTCAACTTTAGATTGATGTAATTGGAAAAAGTAGCATCCCTTCCTATTGAGATGATCCAAAGAGTTTAAACTGCTTGTTAGCTTCATTTTATCCAGACTTGAAATTGACATGTAGCAGTCTCACTTGTAAAATAGAATAGTAATACTTAATTCAAGAACTGTTGAATTGCCTAAATTAATCTTATATGTACGTACCCAGCATATAAAGACAGAATGTATTCAAAAATTGCTCTTTCATTTTTTTTTGAGGCAAGACAAAGTGATTAGGAATAAAAATGAATACACATACAGGCATAAATACACATGCAATAACAGATTATGAAGTTCTCTCTGGTGGTCTTATATAAGAAAGAGGCAGCACAGTGTAAAAATAAAGAATCAAAAAGCTAACTCTCCTAGATCTAAAACAAAATACTAATGTATGCATTTTTAGAATGGTTTAAAAGGACCCATGAAAAAATCTTTCACTTTAAGTGATATTTAACATTTATTAAGTGCACTTAGTGTTCTGATGGCTGTTTGATTGTTTTCTAAAGTACATTTTAAGAGAGTTTTTTCTTTGTTTTAAAAAAGACAGAGATGTACACAGAGAGAAATAGAGACATTCAGAGGTCTTCCATGTGGATTCACTCCCCCAAATTCCCACAACAGCTAAGGCTAGGCCAGGCCAAGTCAGGAGCCTGGAACTCCATCCTATTTCTCCCATGTGGATGACAAGGACTCAAGTACAGGGTCCATCACCTGTTGTTTTCAGAATGTACTTTAGTCATAAGCTAGAATCAAGAACAGAGTTGCAACTCCAACCTATTGTACTCCGATAATATGGTAAGGGCATCCCAATAGCATCTTTAACATTGCACCAAACACCTATACCTAAAATATATTTATAAACATAATCCTTATAAAAACACTGTAATATCTGTGATTATTTTCCCATCTCATAAACTAATGAAATTTATCTGCATCATGGTAGTTAAGATTGGAGATACTGCAACCTGACTGCTTTGATTTAAAGTCTGAATCTACCACTTACTAGATGAATGACCTATGAAAAATTACCTATCCTTTACACTGGGATCTCACTCACAGAGATCTTTCATTTAGGTGTTTTTTTTTTTTTTTTCCAGAGTGTCTTGGCTTTCCATGCCTAAAATACTCTCTTGGGCTCTTCAGCCATATCCAAATACTTAAGGACTGATTCTGAGCCCAGAGTGCTATTTAGGACATCTGCCATTCTATGAGTCTGCTGTGTATCCCGCTTCCCATGATGGATCGTTCTCTCCCTTTTTTGTTCTATCAGTTAGTATTAGCAGACACTTGTCTTGTTTGTGTGATCCCTTTGACTCTTAGACCTATCAGTATGATCAATTGTGAACTGAAAGTGATCAAATGGACTAGTGAGATGCATTGGCACATGCCACCTTGATGGGATTGTATTGGAATCCCCTGGCACGTTTCTAACTCCACCATTTTGGGAAAGTCCAATTGAGCATGTCCCAAATTGTACATCTCCTCCCTCTCTTATTCCCACTGTTATATTTAACAGGGATCACTTTTCAGTTACAATTTAAACACCTAAGAATAATTGTGTGTTAATTACAGAGTTCAACCACTAGTACTAGAACAAAAAAAAAAATACTAAAATGGATAAAGTATTACATTGTACATTGGGGCCATCAAAGAAGGAGGTACCTTTCTCTGAAGGGAGGAGAGAACTTCCACTTTGACTATGACCTTGTCTAAATATGATATAAGAGTCGCTGAACTCAAAAGGCTTCCATAGCTTTGGCAACTCATGACAAGAGCCTAGGGAGATTACTGATGCCATAAACAAGAGTGTCAAATTGTTAAGTCAACAACAGGAGTCACTGTGTACTTACTTCTCATGTGGGATCTCTGTCCTTAATGTGTTGTCCAATGTGAAGTAATGCTATAACTAGTACTGAAACAGTATTTTACACTTTGTGTTTCTGTGTGGATGCAAACTGATGCAATCTTTACTTAGTATATACTAAATCAATCTTCTGTATATAAAAATAATTGAAAATGAATCTTGATGTGAATGGAATGCGAGAGGGAGCGGGAGATGAAGGGGTGTGAGTGGGAGGGAAATTATGGGGGGGCCATTGTAATCCATAAACTGTACTTTGGAAATTTATATTTACTAAATAAAAAAAAGAAAAATTACCCATCCTTTCTGAATCTCAATTTTCTTACCTATGAAATGGGTGTAATAATTGTACTTATTTGTCTCGATTGCAATGAGAACAAATTGAGTTAAAATCTGCCATGTATATAAAACCCTTAAAGCAATACTGGTACTAATTAGAGACACATATGTGTAATACCAGAAATCATATTATTAGCCACAAATGAGACAAATATCAGCTACCATAGTTCTAAAGTCTGGTATTGTAACATGTCTCTTACAATCCAGTTTTATGCCTGGCACTGAATCCTTTATTTGGATTTCGGCCTTCAATTCTTATAACAAATTTAGAAGGTAGATTTAATTACACTTAATTTTAAATAAACATAAAATAAGCAAGGCCATTTGAAAATAAGTTTTATGTATCTCTTCTCAAACCCTGCTAAAATTAGAGGAATAAAAAGAGGCTAATATCTAAAGAAAAAATGTTAATTTTTTTCTCCTTTACCTGACTGCTGTACTTTCATGTCCATCTTATATTACCTAGGTTCAGTAAGAATCCTTATAAATTGTTTTTTCCAGAATCTCCTACCTTAATTATTTGATCATTCTCAATACCTGACAAAATTCCTTATTCCCCAGTATCCTCCAACCGATTCAAGATCACTGTAGCCTTGCATTATCAAGAATTCTCTCCCCTCCCTAGTCCAACTGTTTCTTCTTAGTAATTTTCCATCCACTTACTCTCACTCTGTTCCCATATTAGCATGTTGTATTCAGAATTGAGTCTAGTTCTGTACTGATGTCTCATTTCCCTTATTGCAATAGTTCAACATAAAATCTGTTTTACTCATGGATCTATGGTGTAGCTCTGGTTTTCTTTGTAAATTCCTTACCTAACTCTTGTTCTGTTGGTCTGAAATGCTAGCTTCTCTTAGGACTTTCACAACTAGTTGCCTCAATCCCAACATTGGCACCAGCAGCAAGTATGCTCACGCTTTTTAAAGATATGTATAGAATTTCTCAAATATCACAAAACTAACTAATGATAGAACTAGTTTTGAGTCAACTCTTCTAATGCCAATTTTAACATTCTTCAATGAATTCATGTAGAATAAATACACAAAGAATTTTTAAAAAGCACAAGTATTTTTGTTTTGTTTTGTTTTGTTTTTGTTTTTTTTTTTTTTGACAGGCAGAGTGGACAGTGAGAGAGAGACAGAGAGAAAGGTCTTCCTTTTGCCGTTGGTTCACCCTCCAATGGCCGCCGCGGTAGGCGCGCTGCGGCCGGTGCACCGCGCTGATCCGATGGCAGGAGCCAGGTGCTTCTCCTGGTCTCCCATGGGGTGCAGGGCCCAAGCACTTGGGCCATCCTCCACTGCACTCCCTGGCCACAGCAGAGAGCTGGCCTGGAAGAGGGGCAACCGGGACAGGATCGGTGCCCCGACCGGGACTAGAACCCGGTGTGCCGGCGCCGCAAGGCGGAGGATTAGCCTAGTGAGCCGCGGCGCCGGCCAAAAAGCACAAGTATTTGGAAGTCAATATAATGCTAGGTTTTCAAAAGTATAAATGTCAATGGTTTGAGAGAAGAGCATATAGAGTTCATGAAAATGATCATATACTGTAAAATCTGGGAAGACTATATTTATCAATGTGAAAAGAGTCTATCTGATGGGATATCTACAATGTGTACAGCACAATGTACCAGGCACTCTTCCCTTCCTCTTTCTCTTTCATGTAGTAAAGACACCACTCTCTTTGCTGTCTGGTTCCCAATGATCCCAGCTAGAAAAATATTACTATCTCATACCTGTAGCAACCACCGCAGGTCCAAGGGGTGGGTACTTAATTTTAAATAAACATAATAAAGACCAACTAGGGACTGACATCTGTAGCACGTAGCTGGTAAAGCTGATGCCTGTGTTGCCAGCATCCCATTTGGTCACTGGTTCATGTCCTAGCTGCTTTCTTTCAGATCTAGCTCCAACTATAATCTCTTTTCGTTTCCTGATGCTTTACATATGACTTTTTGTCCACTTCTTACCTTACTGCTAAATATTAGAGAGCATCTCTTGATCTCTGATGTTCTAATATTTCCTAAGGAAGTATATTGGCATGTATCTTTCTTACCTTAATTCGTTGTGCTGTCTTCGAACACTTTTTATTTTTCAGGTTCCCTTCTCTGGATGCAGCTTTCAAATATTTCACATTTTATTTTGATTCATTTAATAAGTATGTACTTAGCACACTTACCAATACTACTCAAAGTTAATTGATTCAGCAGCAAAGTTTCTGTACCTATAAATAGTTTAGGGACATCAATGTCCTGGGAAAATCAGTGGAAGATGTGCCAAGTGTTTGGGCCCCTTTCACCCACATGAGAGTCTGAGGTGAAGCTCCTATTTTCTGGCTTTGGCCTAGCTCAACCTTGGCCATTGTGGTAATTTGGGGGGTGAACCAGCAGATGGAGACCAATCTCTCTCTCTCTCTTCCCATGTGTGTATGTGTGTGTGAGTGTGTCTCTGTCTCTCCATTTCTGTGACTCCTACGTTCAAACAAACAAATAAATCTTAAAAAGAAGAGACCAATCAGACACTTTTCCTTATATTTATAGAGCTGGACATGTGGCAGAAACATCTTTTCTTTTGAAGTCATAGAACTGCTAGGTTAAGCTTACAGAGTTTCTAGGAACCATGTGTTTCACTCTATGGAGCGAAGTATGAGTAAGAAAATATGATGAGTCTAGCATTCCTGTAATATTTTGAATGCCACATTCCAAGCTTGTCTTTTGAATTTTGAAAATGTCTTTTCAATAACTTGGTTATTTGAGATAATAAAATCATTTTAGCTTAAGTCAGGTAGGTCGAGTTTCTGTCTCAGAATTTTAGTTTTCCAATTTAGAAATAGTAAGTGGTAAGACTCCTACCTTACACTGTATGAAAAATCAGTTCAAAATGGATCAAGGATCTAAATCTATAACCTGGTATCATCATATTATCAGAGAAGAACATTGGGGAAACTCTGCTAGACATCGGCATAGGCAAATACTAATTGGAAAAGACCCCAGAAGCACAGTCAAACAAAAATAGACAAACAGGGTTACAACATGCTAAGAAGCTTCTGCCCGGCAATGGAAAAACTTAACAAAATCAAGAGTCAATAGAATGGGAGAAGATATTTACAAACTATGCAACTGATAAAGGATTAATATCCAGAATCTATAAATAGTTCAAGAAACTCAACAAAAACAAAGCAAACAATCCAGTTAGAAATGGGCAAAGGAATTGAACAGGTATTTTTCAAGAGAGGAAAATCAAATTGCCAACAGACACTTGAAAAAAAAATTCTTAGGAACAGTAGCCATCAGAGCAATGCAAATAAAGAGCACAATAAGGTTCCACCCCTCCTCAGTTAGAATGGCTCTCTCACAGAAATGGAAAAACAATAAATGTTGTCAAGGATATGGGGAAAAAGTTTCTCTAATCCACTGTTGGTGGGAATGCAAGCCAATACAGCCATTCTGGAACACAGTATGGAGATTTCCCAGAAAGTTGAAAATAGATCTACCATATCACCCAGACATCCCACTCCTGGAAATTTACTCAAAGGAAATGAAATCAACATATGAAAAAGTTATCTGTACTTCCATGTTTATCATAGCTCAATTTACAATAGCTGATATATGGATTCAACCCAGATGCCCATCAACCAAGGACTGGATTAAGAAAATGTGGTACATATACACTAAGGAATGTTACTCAGCCATAAAAATAAATGAAATCGTGCCTTGTGCAACAAAATGGATGCAGCTGGAAAGCATTATACTTAGTGAAATAAGTGAGTTGCAAAAGACAAATATCATATGTTTTCCCTGATCTGTGGTAACTAATAGAGTACAAAAAAGTAACATATAATTATTTGCATTGCAATTTGCATAGCATTATTCCTGTGCATAAAACTGTTGAGAGGAAATGATTTAAAGTCTAAATGAACTTAATTATCATCTTATAACCGCATAGGAAATATTTTGATGTTACATTGTCATTGGTTGTATTTCACTGAAAGAAATTATGAATGACTAATTGACCAAAAAACTATACTTGGATGAAATGGCTATTTATGCATTTAATTATTAGTTATAGCTATTGTCTATATCCCCAATAAACTAGAGTTCTTTTGCTTTTTACTTATTAAATTTGTTATTTGATGAAGTATTAAGCCTTTTTACTATAATATAAATTTAAACTGTCATCTCAAAAACTAATAAAAAAAAGACAAAGAAAGGTAGAAAAAAGAGGGTATGAGGGAGGGAGAGATGTAGGAGGGGTATATCATTATATTCTTAGGCCTATATCTATAAATCATATTAAATCTGTTAAAAATTAATTAAAATAAAAATATAAAAAGAAATAACATGAGGCATTTGAAAAGTTATAGGGCACAGGGTGAATGTGGAATAGATTGTGATTGTAAACAGCAATTATTATTGCTGTTTCACTTATTATATTTAGTATAATATAGGTATATATAATATATATTATATATATACTATATATAATATAGTATAAGTGAAACAGTTCACATGGTAAATTTACTTGAAGTGATGAAAATTATTTTTAACAAGTCTTTTTTCTATGGCAGTGAGAAGATGACATAGGATGAGCAAGAGCTCAGCAGTGGGAAACAAAACCCTATATGCTATTTCAAGAGTTCATTTACAATGAATAATTGTTCTGTAGAAAAATAAGGGAAGGTAAATGCTTTTACTATAATTGTGTTTTTTATTCCTTTTTAAAATGGATTTGTTCAAACTATCAGTGTTTAAAGGCCAATGTTCAAAATATCTTTTTCACAAAATAAGTGAGACAATTTTTTTAAGTATCACAAAAAATCTAACTACAGCTGAATTGAGCATTATTCATTTATCAAGCATTAGACATAGCATTAAGCTATCACTTTAATGCAATCCTGTAAGTTTTTTTTTTTTAACTAGGCCCATTTTTCAGACAAAGAGACCAAAGTTTAGAGAGGTTAATGACTAACTCATGATTACATAGTCAGTAAATAGAAATTGAGATTCACACCAAAGTCTATGTAACTCTAAAATTATTCTTTCACAGTGTCTTACTGTCAAATTGAAATTCATATCCAGTTGCCTAGCTCTAGCTACTGTGAAGTCTCAAAAGAATATTTAAATTTATAATTCTCAAGTAGAATTTTTATAGATAAGAACCGTTATGTTCTGTTTCAATTTAAATGCTGTATCCAAGGTGTTCAAGAGAAGGCCATGGCCTCTACTTCTTTCTACCATTATACTGAGTATACTGCTCATAAATAATTCACTCAATGAATTTTTTTTACTATTATGATCATGTTAATATAATTCTTTCTACATGGATTTCAAACTGCAACACTTAAGTCTGATTTTTCTTATTGAATGAAAATATTTTTGGGTTAACTACTCTCATAATTAATTTACATATAATTGGGTTTTATTTCCGACTATAGGGAAAGTGTAATTTTTCTCTTTAAATTATAGTTTCAGTAAGGAGTGCAAAGAGTAGACACAAAAATAGATGTCAACATCTCTCCTATTATGAAGAAAGTAGCTGAGGCCACCTACAAAAGACTTAGGGGTTCTCTAGATTTACAATGCCTCACACATTAGTCATTAGTCATATGGTGACTACTTAAGATTGAATATGAATTAATTAAATTAAATTAAAAATTCAGTTCTCCAGTTGTACTAGCCACATCATAAGTGTATAACAGTTACAGATAACTACTGTTTTCATATAGAAGAGTTCCTTTATTATAGATAATTCTACACAGACAGCATTGATCTAGAGTCAAGGTGAACACTCTTAATGGAGAAGCCAAAATTTTCTCCTTCAGATTTAACCCATAATATACTTATTCTTAAAAGAAATCTCTAAGATAATGTGATTGGACATTAGATGCCAGTGATGAAGAATTTTGTGGAAAGAATTATCATCATAGGTATGTTATATTCATCCCTCCCTTTTCCTCTAAAGTAAGAAAACTCTTTCAGAGGATAACTCTAAAAGTATGTATCAAGTTCCCAAAGTTAACCAGACACCGGTATGAAAAGTCACTCCCAGAAAAGCTATCAGATAAAAGACCAACTCAATGGGCCAAAGAAGCAATATATATGTACATAGTTTAACAATAACCAGATCCATACCCCCAAAAAAGTACTTAAAAAAACCTTGATTTGTAGCACTTGTCAGTTTCCATGATGTAAATGTTGCCACTGTGGTCAATTACATGTTACCACCAAGAAGTCATTGAATCCCAGGGTTGGGAATATATGCTTTCAACTCTTGAGAACCCTGTAGTAAGCTGCATTTCCATAGTTACCAGTGCCTTTTATCAGTTATAGCCCCAGTACTAAGGGCCGTTAGAGGAAACCATGAAATACACACACACACACACAAGCAAGTACCCATCACAAAAAAACAAAAAGTAAGTTAGAGCAATTCATCATGTCAGAGGTTTTTCATTCCCATCCCATTTCTCCACTTTTCTGTACTTGACATGGAAGACACCAGAAATGTGATGTAAGGGATAGGAAACTGGCAGAGCAGTTAAGATGCCACTTGGGATGCCTGTTTCCATATAAGAGTTCCTTAGTTGGGATTCCTGCTTCTCCTCTGATTCCAGCTTCCTGCTAATACATACCCTAGAAAGCAGTGAATGATGGCCCGAGTATTTGGGTTGCTGCTACCTATGTGGGAGATTTGCTTGAGTTCCAGAATATCTGTTTCCACCTGTGCAAGCCCTGGCTACTGGAGGCATTTGGGGAATCAACCAGCAGATCGATGTTCTTTCTCTCTCTCTCTTTCTCCCTTTTAAATAATTTTTTATCTTTTTTTTTGAAGATTTATGTTATGTATTTGAAAGAGTTACAGAGAGAGGTAGAGACACAGAGAGAGAGGTCTTTCCCATCTGCTGGTTCACTCCCCAGATGGCTGCAGCGGCCGGAGCTAAGCCAATCCAAAGCCAAAAGCCTGGAGCTTCCCACGTAGGTGTAGGGGCCCAAGGACTTGGGCCATCTTCCACTGCTATTCCAGGCCATAGCAGAGAGCTGGATCAGACGAGGATCAGCTGGGACTAGAACCGGTGCCCATATGGGATGCCGGCGCTTCAGGCGAGGGCTTTAACCCACTGCGCCACAGCACTGGCCCCTTAAATATATTTTTTTTAAATGTGAATTAAGCAATGAAAGTATAAAGTAAAATGTGGAGTTAAAAGTGCTATAATGGGAAGTAAGTTTCTCAAGAAAAGGAAAACAAATCAAGTCAATCATACTTTTCCCCTGCTGCAGCATGTGACACTTCTGAATTGATGTGGTTAAATCTAAATTAGATAATGGTCTGCATCTTTATAGAGAAAAAACTAGGATTTTTGGTGATTTGACAGTTTTCTAAAAAACATGTAATATTAACTCCATTAGGAAAAGTGAAAATTCTTCAGATGAAATCTCCAAAGTTTCTGAAAGAAGTGAAAAACAATCAGTTGCTTTCTGTTTGTACCCATGTAATCCACCTAGTTTAAAGAATTAATTCTACAAATATGGGAAGTCAAGCAAGAATAAAGAATAAATGCATAGAAAAAATATCACTGTAATAGAATGTGTAAGGTCAAAAGGGTGGAACGGCTGAATTCTCTTGGATTGAATAAGTGCATCATAAATCTTTAAAGAGAGAAAAATGCTTACTGTAGAATCTCAAATTGAAATTTCCTGTATAGCATTACAAAATATTTTATATTTAATGAGGAAAAAAAGAAGCTTGCAGACAGCACTTGAAGCATCCACAGCAGGTATATGATTGACATTAATATATCGAGAATAAACTGTTGACTGATGTAGGTACTAATAGCATCTGACTTTCAGCACTGGCCTTGATTACACAGGAGATGGAGTAGTCATTACAATTGAGAGGACATGTTGAATAAATCATTGTCAGTTTTTATAATGTTTCAAGCCCATTCTTTGTTGATAGCCTCTGCACTGATATGGTTAAGTCCTTGTTGCGGTATTTCTTATGTATGACCACATTACTTTTATATCCTTCATTGTGGATTAAGATGTTGCAGAACATTCATTCCTGTACCCCAAAGCAGATTCACTCCCTCTACCTGCCTTTTCTAGCACCAATATGCTTTTTACAAAAATGCATAAATGAGCAGTGACAGCGGCCAATTCTTCAAATTTCCAGATTAGCAACTGTAGCACGCTAAAGAAAGGTGCACGTGAATAGCAGGAGGTAGAATATGGCCCAGAGTCCAGCACAGGATAGATTCCTTTCTGAACATTCCCTCCATTTCCCTTACCTGAATACATGCATTAGAATGTAACAAAACCCTTTACAAACTTCTCTTCAGCAACCAAACTTACTGCTGCCACAAGTGCAAAAGGGTAGGACATGAACCTGTGTGTCACAAAGCTCTTTAGCCATTTCAATAGGTGACAGTACACAAAAGAAAAGTTCTGTCAGCCTTACACATTCTACTACAATGAATTCTACAGTTTTGTCATTAACTGTTAGGGAATTTTACTTGAATATTGAATACATATGATGTTTATATTAAAAAAGACCCTTAAAAAGGAAATTAGAGTTGCAGTAAATTTCAACACTGCACAAATAATAAGGCATTTAATTGTGCAGTAGAAATTCTCCTACATTTGCTTTATCAATTTGCTATAGAAAGAATAGATTTTTTCCAATGTGCAGTGTTGACTCACTTCATAGTGTTAGAGTTGGGACTAGGGTTTCAATTTCTTAAATATCATCATTCGTTTGATAGTCTCAGACTGCATACGATTTCAAGCAGAGTTCAGCTACTATTTCAAAGGTAATGTAAAGAAACTATGAAAAAGGATTTCTTCCCCAGGATTTGGTGTTTTTCAAATTACACCTTGACCTTGCAATTTGAGTATCCAGCCATTGTGTTTCTTAATGGGATAAAATCCCATTTTGAATAACTTATTGGTGCTGAAATTGTTCACTAGCTGTGGTCTGACCCAGTTAATTTACAAATGCAGATTGCCTAGGACCTAATAAAGCAGCATTTACAGAGTTTGATGGTAAATACATTAAGCAGAACTCCATCTGAAGTATTCTTAGTAAATGATACTGACATTTTCCATATCACATCAGTTTCACTCAACCAATAAAATTTTAAATTTTTAACAAAGCTCTTAGGGTTTACATATTTATATTTATACATTGATACATGGAGTATTGATTTACTGCACATTAGTGAAATTGGTAAAGTTAGAGACAATTATTCCTAAGATCTCACCATTGAAATTTGTATGTTACCTTGTCTTTCATAAGAGATGAAAATTGTTGACTAAAATGAAAATCAGCTATTCATATTTTGAAGATATTAGTACTGGTACAATTTTGGGCACAGCATTTTAAAATATAACTTGTATTGTTCCAGTATGTAAAACAATAAGAAATATCACTGTGATAAATAAAAGTAATTATCATATCTTATCCAGCCTTTAATGGGCTTGCTCTACTGTTACATTTTGTCAGAATTAATCAGTCTCTCTCACCCTTCAATGAAGGTGACTCTTCAGTAAATAGTTGAACAGTCTTCCCCAGCTTTCTTTCGTTTGACTGTCTCAATCTCTCTAACTACGATCTCCTAGGAGTTGGAATCATGACGTCCTTTTTTTTTTTTTTTGGTATCCCAGTCTTGCTTAGGATAAAAAAAAATTGTGGTTTAACACATATCTACATATTTTACATTGATAATTTGTGTGAAGTCAATAGAAAAATAGCAGTTCAAACTGCCCATGGGATTAATAATAGATCTATGGACTTCTGTCATCTTTGGATGTGTCTACAAAAAAACAGCATGTTGTTTGTGTCATTTAACAGGAAAATTGCTTAACTAACTCCTTTATTCAAAAACATTTCTTTGCTATGCCTTATGTGAATGTAATTGTATACAATTTTATATGCACATCGGTTTGCTCACAAAAATGTATGAGACAAAGGCTTTGCTCTTGAGGATATAATGAATAGCATGATTTTCTTTAATGTAAAAATGATTATAACATGCAAGTTATTATCATACTAGGAGCACACAATAGTATTAGATGCACTTTAAGGAAAGAAAAATTTGCAGAATTCTGTGTTTATTTCTTTAATTCAAAGGAGGAGAAATGAGGAAGATTTCCTCTCTCAAAACTTCTTTAAAAGATTTTTTTTTTATTTGAAAGATAGAGTTAGAAAGAGAGAGAGAGAGAGAGAACGAGCGTGAAATCTTCTGTCCCTGTTCACTCCCCAGATGGCCACAATATCCAGAGCTGGGCCAGTTAGAAGCCAAGAGCTTCTTCTGGGTGTCTCAAGTGCTTGCAAGGGTCCAACTACTTGGGCCATCTTCTATTGCTTTCCCAGGCACAATAGCAGGGAGCTGAATTGGAAGTGGAGCAGCTGGGCTCAAACCTACACTCATATGGGATGCCGGCATCAAAGACAGGGATTTTACTCATTCTGTCAAAATGCTGGCCCCACAAAATTTTTAGATTGGAGAATTTCATTTCTTTCATGACATCAAATGTCTATAAAATTTTATTAAAATACAGCAGAGGGAGAGAGTGGGAGTGAGCAAGGAAGGGAATATCATTATGTTCTTAGAATTGTATCTAGAAATCATATTGAATTTGTTAAAAACTAAAAACATAAAATTATATCATATAGTATTTTAAAAGCATTATCTTTTTATTTTTATAATTTTATTTATTTGAGCAGTAGAAGGAGAAAGAGATAGAAGAAGAGAAAGTGAGAGAGAGAAAGAGACTGGGAGAGAGGAGAGAACTCTCATCTGGTGATTCACTCCCCAAATGCCTGCAAAAGTCCAATAAATGAAACTTGAAGCCAGAAACTCAATTCAAATCTCTCACATGAGTGCCAGGGACCCAACGACTTGAGCCATTATCACTATCTCCCAGGGTCCACATTTGCAGAAAGATGCAATCAAGAGTTGGAGCCAGGGATTGAAACTAAGTACTCCAGTGTGGGACAAGCATGTCCTAACCATCCTCTTAATCACTAAACCAAGCATTTGCCTCCAGAATGATCTTTTTATAATATATATCAGAACCATTACACTTTGAAATGTAGGATGTTTAAATTTTTATAATAAGAAGAATTACAAGAGCTACATTATTACTAAACACTATAATGTCGCTATTTTAGCAAAAACATCCCAAACAGGGGTAATTAAATAGATATCAAAAAGGCCACCCATATGAAAAGAATCTTAAATACCTTTGGAATTAAGGTAATTTATGCTTATAATTAAATGAAGAAATAATTAACCTACCTCTAAGTTATAGAATGAAGACTACAAATGCATGTTCTAGAAAGCAGTGATCTCAGAAAGCATTTATATTTAAATATGAAAAACATGATGAAAACACTGCATTTTTGAAACACAGTCTTCTTTCTGACACAGAAGTTATAGTTAATTTAACACTTTCTAAATATAAAATTCATCATTTATACTTTCATAATTATATACTTAAAAGGAAAAAGAACACACATTCCTAAGATACTATGTTTTTTTCTCCCACAAATATCTTGATTAAAAATATGTAGAAATTTAACCTTAGCTCTATTTTTCTTCTGTTTCTTAGAATATAATCTGTTATCCTAGTATGTGCTCTTCCATTGTGCTTGCCTTCCCACTTCCTTCCCTGACTCCTCCAACCTTATTATTTATATCTGTTGGTTTTACATTTTACAATGTAGTTTATATTCTGCTAATTTAAAGCATCCATTGTTTTTAGATTTGGAAGTTTGAAATATTTTACCATTGCATCAATATCACCTATACAAACCCAGTCATGTGCTGAAAAATGGTTCTTCAAATGAACAACAAGCCCTGATTTGTAGTGTTTGCCAATTTCTCTATAGTAACTATATCCCCTCTTGGTTTATTTCAAACTATCAATCCAGCTGTCAAAATTTCTGAATATGTAAGAGTCAACTTTCATAAGCTAGTAGAGACTTATTCAGGCATGTGACAGGTATCTACCTATCTTCATCTTGAATATCTTCAGTGACCTGCAATTATTTCAAGAAATACTAAGTATCGATGGAGAGCTCCAGTTATGGAAGGAAGGAAGGAAGGAAGGAAGGAAGGAAGGAAGGAAGGAAGGAAGGAAGGAAGGAAGGAAAAAAAATGAAGAAAGATATCCTTTATATTTCTTTTCTGCAATTTATCCCTGGCTCCATATTAATCACAATTCAAAAGCTATACAGTATAGAAATATTTGCCTTGTATCATTGAAGAGTTACAGACAGACAAAAGGGGGTGGAGAGAGAGAGAGAGAGAGACAAGAGAGAGAGATTTCCATTCACTGATTCATTCTTCAGATGGCCACAATGGCCAGGGCTGGGCCAGACAGCAGCCAAGAGCTTCATGCACATTTCCCACATGGGTGACAGGGGCCTGAACGCTTGGGCCATCTTCCACTGCTTTTTCTAGGCAGTTAGGAGGGAGCATTATAGGAAGCAGAGCAGCTGGGACAGGAATGTGTGCCCTTGTGGAATGCCAACATCACAGGTAGTGACTTACCAGCTACCCCACAACACTGGCCCAATCATTGAAAGACTTTAAGGAAACTACAGTGAGTACTTTCTTTCCCAGATTGAGGACAACTATTTTTTCCAACTGTTTCTCATATCCTGTGGTTTCTATAGTTCTTAAAACTAATTATATTCCTGGGGGTCTATGATAATTAACATTCAATAGGACCAGAAATGAACACTTAGCTCTAGATGTGGTCTGGGCAGAGCCAAGCGCCAGAGAATTATTACTTAAATTTCCTTAGCCACTGTAATTTTGCTAATGCAGTTTGTGGATTCATTGGATATTTCTGGCTGCCACATCATACAGTTGGCTTGTATGGAACTGTAATGTCAATTTTATCCACCCATGTGTCTTCCACCTAAAATGCAGTGAAGCCGGTTTTCCATCATCCTGCACTTGCCCAATTAATTTCTGAACCTAGGTGTAGGAATTTACTTTTATACCTTGCGTATGTAATACTACTAATTGTTTCATTTCAAATAACAAATACAAATGAATTCATAATCTATAAAACTCTCATTGTTTTCGAGATATTTTCAGATGTAAAGTATACATTCTCTCTCTCCTCTTTTTTTTTAAAGATTTATTTTATTTATTCAAGAGGTAGAGTTGCAAACAATGAGAAGGAGAGACAAAGAGAAAGGTCTTCCTTCTGTTGGTTGACTCCCCAAATGGCTGCAACGTCCGGAGCTGCACAGATCCAAAGCCAGAAGCCAGGTGCTTCTTCCTGGTCTCCCATAGGGGTGCAGGGGCCCAAGCACTTGGGCCATTTTCTACTGCATTCCCAGGCCGCAGCAGAGAGCTGGAGTGGAGGAGGAGCATCCAGGACTAGAGCCAACACCCATATGGGATGCCAGTGCCGCAGGCAGAGGATTAACCTACTGCGCCACGGCGCCAGACCCCCTCTCTTTTTATCCAAAGAAAAATAATTTAAAATGGTATGGATGACTAACATAAATAGAGAGTCTTTCTAAGAGGAATAGTATATGGAAAAGCCTGAGGTTTACATCTTTTTATTTGTTTATTTTTGTAACATGCTCTTTTTCCTTGTCAGGATCCATCATTCTGAAATGATAAAATGTAGGCCAGAAAATTTGTTTTATAAAAAACCATCTGCAGGAACTCGATTCCAAATTCTCTTTGGTATCCAAAATCTATTTTTCAATTAGATCAAGGGATGACAACTCCACCTTTAGAATCCAACATCCTGTTCCAAATCCGTCAGACCTCAACCTAAGACTTCAAAGTAACTAGACAGAATGCAAGTTTCTCCCTGAGCTACCCAAAATTTTTTCATGAATCAGCAATCAGGGAAGTAGTTGAGCTTTTTATAGATTTGACAGATTCAATTTACCTCAGATAAGAATTTCTTGGAAGGTAGTACCTCTCCCATTATAAGTTTTAGGTAATGACTCAATCTACTTCAAGAGAAGATAGAAGTTCCTTTGTGTATGTCTCCTTCTCATGGCAACAATGCTGTTTTCTATGTGCCTACTTGCACTTTCTATTTACTTTGCACTTGTTATGAAACGACATATTTGCATCAGCTTACCTTATCAGAGACTGAGATGTGTTATTAGCTTATCTCCTCTTCTTGTTTCTTAAAGTTACTATCTATTTTATGTCTCTCAAAGAGCTAAAATGACTTGCTTGGTTTCGTTAATATGTTCTCATATGTGTCTACAATGAAAATTTTCTAAGTGGCCCAACTACAATGTTTATATAATGACTCATTCTACTTCAGGAGAATAATGTGATAATAAGATTAAATAATAAATTTTTGCAACTATTAATATTTCTTCATTGAAAAAATACAGAGCAAAATTTTCTCCTCTTTTCCAAATAAACCAGGTGATAGCCAAATTTTTCATCTTTCATTCTAATATTTTCCCAGAAACCTTTTATTTAAGGAATACAAACTTCATGCATTTTATAAATTCAACTTTAGGGGGCCAGCACCATGGCTCACTTGGTTAATCCTCCACCTGCGGCACCAGCATCCCATATGGGTGCCGGGTTCTAGTCCCAGTTGCTCCTCTTCCAGTCCAGCTCTCTGCTGTGGCCCGGGAGGGCAGTGGAGGATGGCCCAAGTGCTTGGGCCCTGAACCCACATGGGAGACCAGGAGGAAGCATCTGGCTCCTGGCTTCAGATCGGCACAGCTCCGGCCGTGGCGGCCATTAGGGGAGTGAACCAATGGAAGGAAGACCTTCCTCTCTGTCTCTCTCTCTCTCTCTGTCTATAACTCTACTTGTCAAATAAAAATTAAAAAAACAATAAATTCAACTTTAGGAGCAGTGATTCTTCCCACCATATACTTGCCCTCCCACCCATACCCATACACTCTTCCTCCTCCCTCTCCTACTAATTCATGTTTGAACAACCTCATTCTTTATCTCCAATATAACTTGCTCCTTCTTGCTTCTTAGCTTTCCTGGTTGCATTTGTAATATCTCTTGTTATGCCTTATTTTATCTATTCATAAGTTTCACATCAAACACAGGCTCCGAACAAGTCTCTTTTGGAACCACCAAGACTTGGGCACAGGGCAGAGCTGTGACATAGCAGGTAAGCCTCTGCCTGCAGAGCCAGCATCCCTTATGGGTGCAGTTCCAGTCCCAACTGCACCTCTTCCCATCCAGTTCTCTGCTATAGCCTGGGAAAGCAGCGGAAGATGACCCAAGTCCTTGGGCCACTGCACCCATGTGAGAGACTCAGTAGAATCTCCAGGCTTCTGGCTTTGGATTAGCTCAGTTCTGCTCATTGCGGCCTTTTGGGGAGTGAACCAGTGGATGGAAGACCCCCATCACCACCACCACCACTCTGCAACTCTACCTTTCAAATTAAAAAAAAAAAATCTTTAAAAAAATAAAAAAAAAATGATAGCCCTTAAAGGACTGTTAGGACCTTGAGATCAAGTTATTTTTTAAATCAATGGTCCAGTGCCTAATAATGCTGAGTGAATATTTACTGACTGAAGTGAACACTTCTCCCACAGCAGGAAGTGAGAGGTAGACTATTTGCATCTCTTTTAGACTCAGTCCTTGACTTCCTATAGGCCCCCATGTTTGACAAGTTCTTGGTTCATTGACTAAAATTTGTATAAATATGATCAGAAAAGTTAGTATTAAAAAATAATAAAACAAAACCTTAGGGTAGGCATTTGGCTAAGAGGTTAGGATGCTCACTTCCTGGGTGGGATTCCCTGAGATCAATTTCCAGCTCCAGCTCCTGATTGCAATTTCCTGCTAAGATAGGTCTTGGGACATAGCAGTGACTGTCCAAGCTACTGAGTTCCCACCTCCCATGTAGAACACATGAATTCAGTTCCTAGCTCTCGGCTGTCAGGGCCTAACCCTGGACGTTGTAGGTATTTTAGGAATAAATGATCAGGTGGAAAACCAACACAACCCCTCCCTCTCTTTGCCTTTCAAATGAATAAAATAAAATTTAAAAAAAGTTTAAAAATATAAACAAGCCCTTTTACTTCTATAAAAACCATTGTAGGGCAGATCTTCCTTCCCCTTTGCTTACACATTGAATGCCCTCCAATGGACTCTTTCCAGCTTCAGTCTTGGCCTATGGTGTGGACTCCTTTAAAAATGTGATGAATATGAACTATTTGGAGCATGGTTACAATCACATTCCACCTCAACTCAAAAAATTTAAAGAGTTCTCTGTAATGCTCACAGTAAAATGTCATCATTTGAGCCTGGCATTTGATGTTGCTTGTAAACTGATCCATGGTCCATTTTAGCTTCTCTTAACTATTCTGCATTCGAGAAAATATCAAGAAAAACAAAACTATTAACCTGGCATTTTCTTATACAACCTATTATGTATGCACTCTAAGGTTCCCTCCAGAATGCCTTTCACCCTTATCACTATCCTTTGGTTATTTCTTTAAAGGTTTTTTAAAGGATAGTCTATCTCTCTCTCTCTCTTCCTCTCTCTCTCTCTCTCTCTCTCTCTCTCTATATATATATATATATATATATATATATATATAAATGAAAGCCAAAAATAGCATCATGCATTGATATGCTTGGACACATGCATTCTGTAAAGAAGGTGTTAAACCTATCCACCGCCTCCAAAATTTTCCTTGTGTACCTTTGAGAGTCTTTGGTTTTATTTTTTGTGTGGGTGTGTTAAGAACACTTAACATATGATCTACTTCCTTTAAAAATAAAGCACCACAAGGTCCAGTGCTGTGGTGTAGCTGCCAAAGCCATCCCCTGCAGCACCAGCATCCCATATGGTTGAGTCCTGGCCATTCTACTTCCAATCCAGCTTCCTGCTAATGCCCCTGGGAAAGTAGCAGACAATGGTCCAAGTGCTTGAGACCCTGTAACCATGTGGGAGACTGGAAGAAGCTCCTGGCTCCTGGCTTTGGATTAGCCCAGCTCTGGCCATTGAGGTCATTTGAGGGAGTAAATGAGTGGATAGAAGATTTCTCTCTCTCTCTCTCTCTGTGTGTGTGTGTGTGCGTGTGTGTGTAAGTTTGCCTTTCAAATAAGTAAATAAATAAATCTTTGCAAAAGAAAATAAAGTACACAACACTAAGCTGTTAACCGTAAGGATTATGTTGTATGACAGATTGGTAGAACTTAGTTGAAATGCATAACAGAAATTTTACATCTATTGAGCAACAACTCTCTATTTCCCCATCCCCAAATCCAGCAACCACCATTCTATTCTCTACTTCTGTGAACCTATCTTAAACATCTCAGTTATCATATATTTGTCCTCCTGTGTCCGTCTCATTCCACTTAGCATAATGTCCTTTAAGTTCTTCCATGTGGATGCAAATGATAACATTCCCTTCTTTTAAAAACTGAGTAATATTCCATTATAAGCATCTGCCACATTTTCTTTATCTAGTTTGTCAATGGACATTTGAGTTTTTTTCTGTAGTTTGATTACTGTGAATAAGTACTGCAATAAATGTGAGGTTGTAGATATTTCTTTAAATTCTAATTTCAATTTTTTTGGATGTATGGTCAAAAGCAGATCTTCTAGATCATATGGTAGTTCCATTTTAAATTTTAAACTTTTTGAAGGACATTTATACTGCCTTCCATAATGACTGTATCATTTTCTATTCCCACCAACAGTTGACAAGGGTTCCAAGGTCTCCACATGTCACTAGTACTTGTTATCTTATTATTATTGTTATTTAATGGTCAATATCCTATTAAATGTGACTTGATATTTTGTAGTGGTTTCAATTTGTATTTCCCTGCTGATTAGTGAAACTGAACGCATTTTCATATATCTGAGAGTTATATGTGTTTTTTGAGAAATGTCTTTTCAAGTTCTTGCCATTTAAAGATTCAGTTGTGTTCTTGCTACTGAATTGTAGGAATTTCTTGTAGGTTTTGGATGTTAATCCCGTGTGAGATGGGTCTTTTCCAAATTTTTTCTTCCATTCCATTGATTGTTTCTCCACTTTGATGGTTATACATCTTTGCTGTACAGAAGTTTTTTCGTTTGATGTTTGTCCTGGTCTGTTTTCCCTTTGTTGCTTGTGCTTCTGATGTCATATCAAAGACATAACAGCCAAGATGAATGTCGGGAAAGTTTCCCACTGTGTTTTCTTCAAGAACTTTTATAGTTTCAGGTTTTATGCTTACATCTTTAATCGATTTTGAGTTGTTTTTGTGTATGGTATAAGACAGGGGTCTAATTTCATTTGTTGTAAATGGATATAAAGTTTTTCTTAACATCATTTAATGAAGAGTCTATTCTTTCCCCATTGTGTGTTCTTGACACCCTTCTCAAAGATTGGTCAGCTGTATGTACAAGAATCATTTCTGGGTTCTGTAATGTGTTCCATTAGTATACATTCCAGGCAAGACTTTTGCAGTCATTCCAGGTGCAGTGGCTTTCCTTGCCTTTACTATTTTTGCAATTTTTTATATCTATTATGATTGTATCTTCATTTGATATGCAAAATATTTCTAGGAATTCAAAATTGATTTGAGCATTTTAAATCAAGCTGATTTTTCTCAAATAAAGATTGTTAGAAAAATATTATTATTGCATATCCCATTACTCTGATGAAGAAAAGTGAAACCCAGATGGCATTGTTCTACAACCATGAATTTATTATCCTGTTTCTTCATTACAAAATTTCTTGCATAGAAGTTTCTGTCAAGCTTAACAGTTTTTCAAATTCAGCTCTTTCTCAAATTGTACCAGCATTTCTATGCAGTGCTCTGATTGTGTTTTCACTTCAAACAGAAAGGTAATAGCAATATTTTCTCATTTGCTTTGTGTCCAGTGAGTACAGTTTTACCTATGTGATAATGGGCTTGTAGCATTTATCTTCCAAAGTCTCTCTCTGAAGTTAACAGACTTACTGTTTTTTTTGTTTGTTTGTTTGTTTTTTTTTTTACGTTTTATTTGCCTAAGCTAAAAATTGAAAAAAACTCACTCAAGAGAAACTCACAAAGTACTTACCAAACTTATGAATCAGATAAATTCAATGCCAAGCAGGAAATCACTGTCTGCCTATGAAAAGTTATTCCATTCTCTGCATCTACATGAGACACTATGGGTCCACGCTGTGGTGTAGCAGGTTAAGCTGCCGTCTGCAGTGCAGGCATCCGATATGGGCACCAGTTTGAGTCCTGGCTGCTCCATTTCTGATCCAGCTCCCTGCTAATGCACTTGGGAAAGCAGTTGAAGATGGCTTTTGGCCTGGCTAAGCCTTGGTTGTTGCAGGTATTTTGGGGAGTGGAACAGTAGATGGAAGATCTCTCTCTTTTCTTCTTCTTTTTTTCCTCTTTTTTCCTTTTTTTTTCTCTCTTACTGCCTTTCAAGTAAATGAAAATAAATTGAAAAAAATTAGAAAAGAGGAGTGATGCTGGTCAGACTTTTATTTTCAAATTAATTTGAATGGATATTATAAAGAAATGAATAATCCTATCACATCATTATTTTAAAAAATCACATCTAGTAGTAATCCACAGATTAGATTATTATATTCTGTTTTGTGGTCTATTTGCAGGTTTGCATTTCATCCTTTTCTACTTGATTTGGAGCTTGGTTGGGTACAATCCAAGTTATATACATTTCTTTAGCACTGAAATAACCTAATACATTGCCTTATTGATCAGAGTAGGTGCGGAAAGAGTTTGTTGAATCAAATCTATTTGATTAGATCTAATTATGGGATAGTCATTTTGAAAAAGGAGGGTGTTCATTTTTTGTTACTGTTTTGCAACTACACACTGTATATTCATGAATATGTCTAAATAATTTAAATTTAGAAATACTTACTTCAAGCCGGCGCTGCGGCTCACTAGGCTAATCCTCCGCCTTGCGGCGCCGGCACACCAGGTTCTAGTCCCGGTCGGGGCACCGATTCTGTCCCGGTTGCCCCTCTTCCAGGCCAGCTCTCTGCTGGGGCCAGGGAGTGCAGTGGAGGATGGCCCAAGTGCTTGGGCCCTGCACCCCATGGGAGACCAGGAGAAGCACCTGGCTCCTGCCATCGGATCAGCGTGGTACGCCGGTCGCAGTGAGCCAGCCGCGGCGGCCATTGGAGGGTGAACCAACGGCAGAAAGGAAGACCTTTCTCTCTCTCTCTCTCTCTCTCACTGTCCACTCTGCCTGTCAAAAAAAATAAAAAAATAAAAAAAATACTTACTTCAATCCACATCACAAAAATTCCTCTACCAATATTCTACCCTTCTGATGAAAAATAGCAAGTATGATTGCTTTCCAGAATTATTCTCAGAGAAACAAAATAAGAAATATCTAGCACCTGTTGCCTCTAGGCAAATGTTAATTAAATATTTCTATGTTCAGAAAAACTACACATCTAAATAGTAAAAGTATCAAATCATTGTTTGGCAATATTTTCTTACTTATTCTTCGTGATGTACAGATATTTGTGTAAAATAAGTCAATCATAATTCAGCTACTATATCATAAAACACTCGTATCTTTTGATCAAATAGGTCACTGTTTTCTAGCATTTTCAGTGACTGTAGAGCTGCTAAAGTATAATTGTTTAAAAGATATATTTTCTACAAGACAGTAATCAATTTTATCTTTCCTTATTGGATTATTTTATTTTTTTTTTAACTTTTATTTAATGAATATAAATTTCCAGTGTACAGCTTATGGATTACAATGGCTTCCCCCCCCCCCCATAACTTCCCTCCCACCCGCAACCCTCCCCTCTCCCGCTCCCTCTCCCCTTCCATTTGCATCAAGATTCATTTTCAATTCTCTTTATATACAGAAGATCAATTTAGTATAAAGATTTCAACAGTTTGCACCCACATAGAAACACAAAGTGAAACATACTGTTTGAGTACTAGTTATAGCATTAAATCACAATGTACAGCACATTAAGGACAGAGATCCCACATGAGGAGCAAGTGCACAGTGGCTCCTGTTGTTGACCCAACAAATTGACACTCTATGGCGCCAGTAACCATCCTAGGCTGTCGTCATGAGTTGCCAAGGCTATGGAAGCCTTCCAAGTTTGCCGACTCTGATCATATTTAGACAAGGTCATAAAAGACAGAGTGAGGATAGTAACCAATGATCCTAAGAGTGGCATTTACCAGGTTTGAACAATTATACAGCATGAAGTGGGGAAGAGGACCATCAGTACACACATGTTGGGAGTAGAGCCATTGGTGGTAGAGGTTATGATTACAAAGGAATGAGGCCCAAGTGCACTAGACAGGGCCTAGAACAAAGGACAGAGTCATTATTAGAGGAGCTAAGAAAGGTGCTGTCTAAGCTACAATTAAGTTTTCTGATTGAGAGGCAAATAGAACCTGATAGAAGGGGCTTGATAATAATCTGGTGGGCTTCAGGCCTTGTAAATTCAGAGGCCAAGACCTATCTATCTCTTCACATGGGGTATATCCTAAGGGAGGTGTGAACCTCCTAGGGGAAGGCACTCTGTTGACTTTCATTACTTGGCTGGCCTGGGAGGAGAGCTGGCCAGGTAAATGCAGGGGGCATCTCTAACAAGAAATTTACAGTTCTGCCTGCAATGTTGCTGACCCTACTTGACCATCCCCTCAGCTGCAGTGGTCACTTTGGAAGTTGGGCTGAGTGAAGGGCTTTTCAGCTTAGAGCCAATAAGATCTGTGGCTCTGACCTGGGCATCCTTCGACTCCAGGGCAGGTCCATTTCCAGTGATGCAACTCTTGGCAGAGCTGCCAGGGCTCTTCACAAGCTGACTTCTGCTGAAGCCCAGGCTTACCACATTGAAAGCCACTGCAGTGGACTGGCCTGTTGGGTCTCCTTGAGGGCAGATCACTGTACAGATCAGCCATTAATAGGCCTGCCACCCATTGCTTCTGATGCCGAGCTTTCTTTTCCTCCTGGTTTGTGTTAAAGCAGACCAGAGGATGCAAGTCAAGGGAGTGCCCGTTTCCCATCTCTAATCTTCGGTGGCCTGAACTACAAGTCTATAGTCACAGGCATGTTCTGTAGTAGTTTTTCTAAGGTAGACAATGCCCATGAGGAAAATTATATTCTCACTTTAAAACTTTCTTTCCCTTTGGTCTGAAAGGGAGGTTTTTTTCTACTTACTGTATACTTCGCTGATGGCGAAGTGAATCTAGCTATGAGATTATTATTTGAGTTCTTATTTTGGCTATGCTATTGCAGAAAAATGTTAGCCATCTCTTTTATAAGGTCTAAAGATTAAATTGTGCATCCTACAGATTCCTTCATAATAGAGTTAGTTTCCTACCTTGAAGAGAATAGAGAAATGAAAGAACAAGTTGGGCTTAGAATAGAGAAATGAGGGAGCAAGTCCTAGATCGCTTGCTGACAATTTAAAATTATAAACTCATCAACCAACAAGAGGCACTTGCTTACTTCACAGTATTTTTGAAAGCACCTGTAGGATTTTACAAGTATTTAACCCTTTAAGCCTCTGGGGCTTTCTCATTAAGATAACTATCATGTCTCCAAAATATCTGGTTGAAATAAGATTTCTTAAAATCATGACATAACATAGACCAAATTTGATCATTGTTACAAGGTGATTATTTAAATTTTTGAAAAAAGCACATATTTAAATAACCCATAGCTCTTAATAAAAATTCAGCTGTTTTTGAACAATTAGAATTTAACAGACATCAAGAGAACATAATAGATTACTTTAACACATTGCTTTAACAGAGCATCAGAGTTTAATTCTATGTCAAAGAGAAATTGAGCTTCCTGTGATCTTTTGCTGTGAGGTTTCCTTCCTTTACCTTCTTTCATACTGGTGACCATGTTTCTGTGTTTCTGTGTGTAAGACATCTTTAAGCATCTTTTGCAGGGCAGGATGAGTGGCAACAAATTCTTTCAGTTTCTGTTTGCTATGAAAAGTCTTAATTTCACCTTCATTCACAAATGAGAGCTTTGCAGGATATAATATTCTGGGCTGGCAGTTTTTCTCTCTTAGTACCTGGGCTATGTCTCGCCATTCCCTTCTAGCTTGTAGGGTTTCTGATGAGAAGTCTGCTGTGAGTCTAATTGGAGATCCTCTAAGAGTGATCTGACGTTTCTCTCTTGCACCTTTTAGGATCTTTTCTTTCTGTTTCACTGTGGTGAGTTTGATTACAACATGTCGTGGTGAGGATCTCTTTTGGTCATGTTTATTAGGGGTTCTATAAGCTTCCTGTACTAAGATGCCTCTGTCCTTCTCCAAACCTGGGAAATTTTCTGCTAGTATGTCACTGAAAATGCCTTCTAATCCTTTCTCCCTCTCCATGCCTTCAGGAACTCCTAGAACCCGAATGTTGGGTTTTTTAATAGTATCCTGTAGATTCCCGACAATATTTTTTAGATTTCTAATTTCTTCTTCTTTTCTTTGGTTTGCCTGTTTCCTTTCCTGTTCTCTGTCTTCTAAGTCTGATATTCTCTCTTCTGCTTCGCCCATTCTGTTTTTAAGGCTCTCTAATGTGTTTGTCATTTGATCTATTGAACTCTTCATTTCATTATGATTTCTAGTCACTATCAGAGTTTCTTGTTCCACTAGTTGTTTCATTTCATTTTGATTCCTCCTTAATATTTCACTTTCACGAGAGAGATTTTCTATCTTGTCCATGAAGGATTTCTGTAGTTCAAGAATTTGTTTTTGAGAACTTCTTAATGTTCTTATCAATTTTTTGAGATCCGCTTCTTGCATTTCTTCGATCTCATCATCTTCATAGTCTTGAATTGGGGTGTCTTTTTCATTTGGGGGTATCATAGTGTCTTCCTTGTTCTTGTTAGCTTGGTTTTTGCGTTTGTTGTTTGGCATGTTGGAGATATTTGGTTTCTTCACTGTGGTGTTTTTTCTTGTTACACTATGGCTCTATATTAAGTGGACTGTCTGCTTTCAGTGGAGCCTTAGAGGCTTGAGATGAGTGTGGACTGAGAGCTGTGTTTGGTTCCTCAGGGTTGAGGGTGTGTCAAGGATGACACTCCCAGGTTAGGTGTGGTAAATCTCTTTCTTTTTTTGATTTAAAAGGGAAGTAATTCCGCACAGCTGAACGTAATTGGAGGTAGTTAGCAGGCAAATGATATACCCACAGGAGCCAGAGATGGGAAGCTCTTTCCCAAGGACCACACAGGGAATCTCTGCTGCCCTCAGTGTGGGCTCCAATTCTCCTGCAGTCTCCCACTGGGTTGCCA
Organism: Lepus europaeus; assembly: GCF_033115175.1. Classification (NCBI taxonomy): domain Eukaryota; kingdom Metazoa; phylum Chordata; class Mammalia; order Lagomorpha; family Leporidae; genus Lepus; species Lepus europaeus. The sequence goes on along the minus strand of NC_084836.1, from coordinate 35,089,316 downwards.
AGTTAGATGCTAATCTCCTGTTATTTCACCCCTCCCCACAGAGTCAGGTTTTTCTGCTAGGCTCAGGGCTGGTGCAGACCTGAGGTCGCCCTGCTTATGACGTATGTCCAAAATGGCGCCTGCTCTGTCTTGCTCGCCTTTGAGAGGTGAGCGGAGAGAGAGAAACTTGTGTCCGTATCAGTCACTTTTTTTATTTTTTTCTCTCTCTTCTAGTTAGCCTGGTGAACTTTTCCCCACGGAGTTTCAAGCCTCGTTCCCTCTAGCCTCCTCTTTCCGCTTGCCTGCTGGTATCTCGGGCTATGGAGGTTCGGCTCACCTCGCGTTCCAGCGCTGGTGCGTTGAGTCTGCTGCTGGTGTCCCGAACTTGGGCTCCCACGCTCTCCACGCAGGTCCACTGTGAATCACTAGTTCCGGAAGAGTTTCCTCTGCTGTTTCTTCCCCTACTCTTCCTTGACCCTGCAGTATCTCCACTTATATTAAACTTTCTCTCCCCCCGGACTAAGTGTGCTTCCTGCCTATTCCGCCATCTTCACAGTCTCCGGATTATTTTAATTTTTACCGCTCTACTTTTGCTAAATTATCTTCCACTCTAACAGAGATGTAAATTGATTGAATCTATAGAATGTTAAAGTTACATACCCTGATAGAATCAGATATAACCCAGAGGGTCAACTAAAAGAGGTTACCAATTTTCTCCTTTAATTTCTAAGTCTTGGTCTAATTCAGTAATGTAATTCTGATATCTAATCATCTTCAAGATTAACTGTAGCCAATTTTAATTTATTATGGAAGGGTTATTCAACAGTAGGATTAATTTTTAATAGTAGAAATTTTGATGTGCAATATACTGGTTTACAGTAGATATAAATAAATTCCAGAGTCTAAATTTTGGAAGAAACTCTTAGGAATTTCTTATTCTATATAGCTTTTCTGTGCCCAATAGCGGGGGGGGGGGAGCTCCAACTGAAAAGGAAACAAAGTTGCTAAGCCTTCGCTAAGCCTTTGCTTGAGTTTGCCGCACTTCCGCATCCCAGTGACTCAGCGTTTTCAACAATCCAAGATGGCCCCCGGGGGAGGTACCTAGCCTGACAGGAGATTTCCATATTCCTGAACAGTATGAGTCCTCGGCTGTGAGGGTGTGCCCGGCTCGTGTCCTGCCTTACCTTTCAGCTGGTTGGCTCGGTTCCCTTGTGTCCTGGACAGCCCCCTTTCTGTTTCTATAAAAGCTTTTCCTCCTCCCAATAAAGTTGAGAACCCGGCTGTGCCCTGGACGTTGACTGATCTCCCGGCTCTGGTGTGGTTCCTTTGCCACCGACACTCATCATCCCACTCGGCCCCCAGCTCTCCAGGCTGGCCCTGAGGAGCTCTATCAGACCTGCTGCCCCATGATGAGCAGCACCCAATCCTTGTAAGTTAAAAATTATACCTTTCTTTATCTGCTTCTCTAGCCTCTAAAGATTAGCGATCTTCTTTAAACCACAGGCCCAATCCCTGAACTAACTTAAAAGTTTTTTTCAGTTTCCAAGATCAAGAAACTTTGCACTTCCTCTATAATTTCCACATCCAAAAGTCCTTTTAGTTCTATCTTTTGTGAGCCAGGTAAATTTCTTTGCTGTCAAATAGAGCCAAGAGTGAGAATGGTAGGCAGGTTCAAATATATTTTCTCAGATAGTTTATGTCAGTAGGTCTCTTATTCCCTAGTGAAATTAAGAATTAGTTCCACTTCATTGGGGTGATGGCAGAATGGACTTAGTCCTTAGATTTAAATGTTGGTCAGAGACAGAGAATGATAAAACTTCAAAAAATAGAAAGCTCACCTTTCCAGTTTGAGTCAGAGTGAGCGTTTGCACAGGGCTATATTTTCAAAGAATAAGCTTCTAGGAATATGGCTATGAGATGACATTGCTAGAAATGATTACCTATAGTATCCTATAAATAATGACTTAAAAATTACCTATCAAGTAATTCATCAAGCATGTAAATATAATTTGTAGCTCCTTGGAGTATGGTAAAGATTATACTTTGTTTATAGAAATCAAACATTCTGTTAAATGCCACTGGATTCAGAACAGGATTAAAGTAGGTAAGACTGAAGGCAAGGTGGCTGGCTACTTCAGTAGTCTAACTAAGATATGGCAATAGCATAGAACTAGGGCACTGGGATAGGAAAGGAAAGAAGAGGTAGTTAAAAAGCATCATTTGGTAGCTTTGGGATCCGCAAGGAGGGAAGGCCTACACTTCCGGGGAAGAAAAGTCCTTGTCAAGGTCCTCGCGGGGGCCTAAAGGTCAACCAGTGAGGATCAGACCCGCCACAACCTTTAACCCCCATGCCCCGAATCTATAAAAGGAGCCCTCTCAATCTCTGATGCGCGACTTCTGGCCCGTGCTCTGTTGCTCTGTTAGGACCAGTGAACCTCGCCTGGGAGCGGAATCCTAATAAAAGCCTGTGAATTAATTGATTCATCTGCCTGGGAAGATTTGTTACGCGCCAGACACCTTGCATAATTAACATAATTTGTTTTGTGATTTAGGTGTGAGAGAGAAATTAGTTTAACTTAACTCACAAATGTCAGGATTCAGTATTTCTATAGTTAGAGGCTTCATTAATTGAAGTTTTACATATGGATAATATATATGAGAAACAGGAGAGGTTGTGAAATTTGGCATTAATCGTGGTGAGTGTGAGGTACTATTAAGGATTCTGGGAGAAAAATCATCTAACACAGAGACACACATTTGAACATATTGTGCCTATAAACCTCGGTTAAAATGGTGAGTGATGCTACTGTGAAAGAGGGTGTGTGATGGAAAAGAAAGGATGGATTATTCCGAGACAAAACCATGGTGGAAGAACCAAAACCAAAAGTGAAAGGAAGAATACGGAGACCATTGGGAAGAAAGATAAACCCAGTGGACAAATATCTTAGAAGAGACAAGAGAATATGCAGAGATATACAGCTTGATTTGGAGAGGATGATAACCTCGCATTTTGCTCCTGGAAGACCAAAGTAAGAGCATGTGCAAATGTAAATAACTTTGTACAAAATGGAAAGGGAATTGAGATATCTAATGTCTGGTGACCTCAATTTTGTTTAAAATTGCAAATACCAAATCAGGCTTAATTACAAGGAATGTGTTCCTAGGTTTACACAGCACATTGATTTAACTATGCCTCACTATAACCTATTATGTATTTTCTGAGCAAATAGAAGAGAGAGATCCAAGGTTTCCAGCATAAAGTAATGATAAAGAGAAAAATACTGATTGCCTGCAACTAAAAGTGTATAATGCATAAATGTATTGAAATGCTAAACTGTAAACCAACAACATGCATAATCATTCTTGGCATATGAAAATGATACTGATTTTTGTGCATTGATTTTGTATATTGCACTGTGTTGATGTCTCATCAATTTTAATAGTCTCTTAGTGAAGTCTTTTACTTCCCTAAATGTAGAATCAAATTATTTTATTTGAAAATGATATTGAGTATATTTGAGTATATATATATATATATATATATAGTGTAAATACATGTATATTCTAACAGGAGAACTCAGCAAAGTTGCAGGGATACAAAATCAACATAGAGAAATTAGCAGCATTTTTTAATACACAAACAGTGATCATTCTGAGAAAGTACTTAAAAAGAACAATCCCATTCACAATTGCCACAAAAAATAAATACCTTGGAATAATTTTTTTTTATTTGACAGGTAGAGTTATAGACATGGAGAGAGAGAGACAGAGAGAAAGGTCTTCCTCCCATTGGTTCACTCCCCAAATGGCTCCTATGGCCGGTGTGCTGTGCCGATCTGAAGCCAGGAGCCAGGTGTTTCTTTCTGGTCTCACACACAGGTGCAGGGGCCCAAGCACTTGGGCCATCCTCCACTGCCCTCCCGGACCACAGCAGAGAGCTGGAATGGAAGAGGAGCAGCTGGGACTAGAACCCGGCACCCATATGGGATGCCAGTGCCACAGGTGGAGGTTTAAATGAGCCATGGCGCCGGCCCCACCTTGGAATAAATTTAACCAAGGATGTGAATGATCTCTACAATTAAGATTATAAAACATTAATTAAAAAATGGAGTAAGAAACACACCAAAATGGAAAGACTCCCATGTTTGTGGCTTAGAATTAATGTTATCAAAATATCAATATCAGCAAAAACAAATTACAGATTTAATGCAATCTTCATGAAAATATGGATACTGTTATTCTTCACAGAATTGGAAAAAAATTCTAAAATTCATAGGAAAACATAAAAAGACCCCGTGAAGTCCATACATTCTCAAACAAAAATGAAGCCACAGATAATATTGTACCAGATTTCAAAACATACTACAGGGCTATTAAAACCTAAACAATATGGTACTGGCATAAAAATAGTTCTGTATACTAATGGGATAGAATAAGAAACAATCCACATTCCTGAAACCAATATATCTTTGCTAAAAATATTCCAGGAAAAAGATGGTCTCTTGAATAAAATTAGATTTCCACATACAGAAATTGGAAACAAAGTTCTTATCTAACAATCCTTATAAAATTAACTCAAAATAAGTAAATATAAGACCTGAAACTATCAAACCACTAAAGGAAAACATAGAACAAAGTACTCTCAGACATCGGCATGAGCAACAGCTTTTTGAATGAGACTCCAAAATTGCAGAGAATAAAAGCAAAAATAGACAAATATATTAAACTAAGAAACTTATGCACAGCAAAGAAAGCTATTAACAGAATGAAGAAACAACCAACAGTATAGGAGAAATTATTTTCAAACTATGCACCTGATAAAAGAGCAATGGCCAGAGTATATAAGAATGTTAAGAAATGCAATAGCAAAACAAAAACTACAGTTAAGAAATTGGCAAAGGACTTGAACAAACCTGTTTCTAAAGAAGAAATATAAATGCTCTGAATTACTAACCAGCAAGAAAGTGCACATTAAAAGCACAATGAGCTATAATCTCACTCCTGTTAGAATGGTTATTATCAGAAAGTAAAACAAACAAACAAACAAAAAACAAATACTGGGAGAAGAAAAAAGGAACATATACCCACTGTTGGTATAAATGCAACTTAGTGCAACCACTATGGAAAACAATATCAAAGTTCCATATGGTCATATCTTTTTTTTTTCTTTTTTCTTTCTTTTCTTTCTTTTTTTTTTTTTTTTTTGACAGGCAGAGTTAGACAGTGAGAGAAAGAGACAGAGAGAAAGGTCATGGAAGAGGAGCAACCAGGACAGAATCCGGCGCCCTGACCGGGACTAGAACCCGAGGTGCCGGCACTACAGGCAGAGGATTAGTCAAGTGAGTTGCAGCACTGGCCAGAGGCCATATTCTCTTGAATGATTTATTCATTTGAAAGGCAGAGAGAAAGGGGGAGGGGGAGAGAGAGAAAGAGAGAGAGACAGAGAATCTTCTATCTCCTAGTTCACTCCTGAAATGGCCACAATAGCCAAGTCTGGCTAGGTCAAAGCCAAGAGCCTGAAACTCAATCCAGTTCTCCCATATGGACCATCATCTGCTCCTTTCCCAGACACATTAGCAGGGAGATGAATCAGAAGTGGAACAGAAGCCGGTGCTGCGGCTCACTAGGCTAATCCTCCGCCTTGTGGCACCGGCACACCGGGTTCTAGTCCCAGTCGGGGCACTGATTCTGTCCCGGTTGCCCCTCTTCCAGGCCAGCTCTCTGCTGTGGCCAGGGAGTGCAGTGGAGGATGGCCCAAGTCCTTGGGCCCTGCACCCCATGGCAGACCAGGAGAAACACCTGGCTCCTGCCATCGGATCAGCGTGGTGCGCCGGCCGCAGCGTGCCAGCCGTGGCGGCCATTGGAGGATGAACCAATGGCAAAGGAAGACCTTTCTCTCTGTCTCTCTCTCACTGTCCACTCTGCCTGTCAAAAAATAAATAAATAAATAAAAATAAAAAAAGAAGTGGAACAGAGAGGATTTGAACCAGCGCTCCTATATGGGATGCTCACATCATAAGCAGTGGCTTGACTCGCCATGCCACAACACTCGCTGCTTCAGGTCAGCTTTTATTGACTATTGTATGTACTAGGTTTGGGAAGATACTGGAAATAGAAAAAGAAGCAAAAGTAAGCTCTTCACTTTAAGGAGCTTCACTGTCTAAAGACAGACCTAGGTATTTAAACAAATTATACTGCTTGGTAAGAGGTATGAATAAAATATCATGGGAATATAGAATACTTTAAGCACATTCCAGCTGAAATTGAAGTTTAAAGAAATTCATTGTATTTTCAAGTTAATATTATTTTTAGAGGATTATGTTTGAAACTTTTTTTCTTTCTTTGGAGTATTCTGTTTTGAGACAAACACTTCAGTGAAGCATTTCATCAGACCAATTCTGATCCACTGACATGAAACTGCCACCCACAGCCATGCTCATCAACTGATTCTTTTACATGTATTTTTGTGTGCACTTGGGCTCAGAAAGGGCATAACTCAGAATGCTGATTAACACTGAAGTTCACATGATCCTGGGATTTATTTCCCCACATATTATTGTTCAGCACAAAAGAAAAGCAAATGAACTCTTTGCTTTGTGGATGAGAAAGCAGGTCTAGGCTTGTTGACATCTGTCTGTGGCTCCTTTCCAAAGGCTTATTTTCAAAAGCTAGATTTCCATCCTTTTGTGGAGTTGAAAAATCAAATACAGAAAGCTATAGGAAACTTCCTTTGTGGAAGAAGTCATGTGTGCAGAGTTTTCATTCACTACACACTGGCTATGTTAGAAAATCTAACTATCAAGAGCCTTGCCTTATGACTGAATTTGCCTACAAGTGATTAAGGCTAATTGCTGCAACACTAATTCTACCCTGTTACATCTTGCTAAGAATCTTTTGCAGTCCCATTATGTTTATTGCAATTTTCAAGCTGGGCCTATTAAGATTTTTTTTTTTTCACTGAAACCTGTCTCTTTATTACCTTTTATGATCACGAGGGCTACATAATAAAAACTCTTACATTACTCCTATTTGCAATCCTGTTGCTTACAAGGTAGTCAAAAAGTTACTCAATTTTATTAATACTTTAAAAATCCATATAAAAAATTCAGTATACATATTTTTCATGCTAGTGGCTCTACTACAATATTCTCCTCAGTTTCTATGGAAAGGCTTTTCATCCACAGAACTAGAAAATTAAGAGTTTCTGTAGTTAAGTAAGTTCCTTTCATGTTTTAAGTGCTAGAATGATTTACAGCTCCCTATTGAGATGAAGGTGCTCAAATGATTCCCCACCTGTCTTTCTTTTCAAGTTTAAAATGAAGTAAGTGAATTTGCCTTTGGTGTTTTATAACGCCAATGAACATTAAAGAGGTTTTGAACAAATGGAATTGCCCAGGCAGTCATCAGGGAGGAGCATCATTTTCTCTGGGTTTCTATCCGATGGAAACTATCTCGCTGATCCAGGCCAGAGTCCCTGGGTATTTAGTTTCCTTGACACTCGAGGATGTCACTGGCACCATTCTTGGGAAACTTGCCTACTTGGGCTTACCTTGAAGATCATTTCTCTTCCACTTCTCCCCATGAAGAAGCTTTACTACCGGGATCTGAGATTACAACTGTGTGGCACGTTTGTTTTCCTTCAAGCCATAACTCCCACTTACTGACATAAATCTCTTAGTAAATTTCATATTAACCATGAAACTTTCACACGAGTGCTTCGAAGCCATGTCATTTTGCACTAGCATTCCTGCCCACCATCACCTGTGTCACATTCAAATTCCCTCAAGGGAAGTTCCCTCAAGGATCAACTCTAGGTTGAAGGATGACCAGTGCTACTTCAGCTTCTTCGAAGCTCAATGGCGTTTAATGAAGCAAAGCTGAAGTTGCTCATAACATAAGACTTTCAAAGCCCAAGACTTAATTCACCAAGCAGGGACAAGGCATAACTAATATAAAAATAATAGTTCTTTTCAATTCTGGGATGTTACTAGCTGTCACAAATAAAGCAGGCTTGGGCCTGTATCTTGCAAGAACGACAGACCTTGAAACAAACACATGCTGCTTCATGAATATGTTGCTGAATCTTGAGAATTTTTTTCAAGGTAGACATTATTTAGAAAGAATTAGATGGTGTTTTCTTGAAAGGTTTAGCTATTTATAGTCATGTAATGTTAAAATTTCCTTTTCATAATGAGGACTATAATAAGTATTTCTGAAAAGGTACAAGCCTCTCTAAACAATTAGATTTAAAACAGGTTTTTTGTTTTGTTTTTGTTTTTGACAGGCAGAGTGGACAGTGAGAGAGAGAAAGGTCTTCCTTTGCCGTTGGTTCACCCTCCAATGGCCGCCGCGGCCAGCGCGCTGCGGCCAGCAAACCGCGCCGATCCAATGGCAGGAGCCAGGTGCCTATCCTAGTCTCCCATGGGGTGCAGGGCCCAAGGACCTGGGCCATCCTCCACTGCATTCCCTGGCCACAGCAGAGAGCTGGCCTGGAAGAGGGGCAACCGGGACAGGATCGGTGCCCCGACCGGGACTAGAACCCGTTGTGCCGGTGCCGCAAGGTGGAGGATTAGCCTGTTGAGCCGCGGCGCCGGCCTAAAACAGGTTTTTAAAAATTAAGTAGAATTGGCCGGCGCTGCAGCTCACTAGGCTAATCCTCCACCTGTGGCGCTGGCACCCCGGGTTCTAGTCCCTGTTGGGGCGTCGGATTCTGTCCCGGTTGCTCCTTTTCCAGTCCAGCTCTCTGCTGTGGCCCAGGAAGGCAGAGGAGGATGGCCCAAATGCTTGGGCCCTGCACCTGCATGGGAGACCAGAAGGAAGCACCTGGCTCCTGCCTTCGGATCAGCGGGGCGCACCGGCATAGCAGCCATTTTTTGGGGGGTGACCAATGGAAGGAAGACCTTTCTCTCTGTCTCTCTCACTGTCTAACTCTGCCTGTCAAAAAAAAATGCTATAACTAGTAATGAAACAGTATTTTTACACTTTGTGTTTCTGCATGGGTACAAACTGATGTGATCTTTACTAATTATATACTGAATCGATCTTCTGTATATAAAGATAATTGGAAATGAAAAAAAAAAAAAAACCCTGGTGTTAAATTGGAAATGGCATAGAAAATTAATTAATTTTTTAAAAAAATATTATGTAGGATCTCTGTCTTTAATGTGCTGTACACTCTTATTTAATGCTATAACTAGTACTCCAACAGTATTTTTTTTTTTCACTATGTGTTGCTATATGGCGGCAAACTGTTGAAATTGTTACCTAATATATACTAAACTGATCTTCTGTATATAAAGAGAATTGAAAATGAATCATGATGTGATTGGAAGGGGAGAGGGAGCAGGAAAGGGGAGGGTTGCGGGTGGGAGGGAAGTTTTGGGAGGGGGAAGCCATTGTAACCCATAAGCTGTACTTTGGAAATTTATATTCATTAAATAAAAGTTTAATTTTAAAAAAAAAGTAGAATCTTCTTAAAGCTCTCAAGTGCTGCCACTCTGATTTTCTCCCAGCATAATCAAATGTAACTTCCCACGCTCACATTTTATAGTCTATTTTTCTTTTTGTTTTCTTCTTAGCTTTCATTTTATTCTTTGCAATTAACTATTTTTATGTCTTTTTTACCTATACACCTTAACTTTTTATATTAGTAATCATTTAGCTAGGTCTTTATAAAATTCAGTCTTTCAACTGTTCATTCATTTATAGTTTTATATGAAAAGTAGAGAGAAAGACAGGGTCAAAAGGAATCTCATATCTGCTTGTTATTTCTCCCAAATGCCTGCAATAGCCAGGACAAGGGCTGGCCAATGCTGGGAGTCATGAAATCCATCTGGGTCTCCCACATGGGTGACTTGAACCAGCTACCTGCTGCTTCCCAGGGTGTGCATTATCACAGAGCTAGAATCAGAAACAGGGCTGATATTTGAACCCAGGCCCTCTAATGTGGCATGTGGGTGTCCCAAGCGATTTCATAACCATTAACCAAACACCTGTGCAAGTATTTTGGATCTTTGAATAAGTAATTTTGCTATGTTTTGTTATTAAAAAACTGTATTCTACAATTTAGTGAATTGTTTTATATGCAATTATATACTAAGTAAATTACAGAATCTTTTCAATGTTCTGGTAAATTTTTGAATAAAAGTAAAGATAGACTGCTTTGGTAATCTGTTTTCAAAGTAAATCCTTTTTGGAATGTCATATGTTTGCAATTAAAAGGCTATTTCTTAATCCAAATATGTGTTAAACACACAGATGAAACCCTAAATTGTATTGGATATATTGCTAAATCATGGTTCTTAACAAGTGTGCTTCGGAAAAAAAAAAAAAAAAAGGTTTCAATGTAAAAGGTGCATGGCATACCCTAAATGGGTGTGCTAGTGTGCTCTTCAGATTTATAGTTGACAGACATGAAAATAGCACAGATGAATGAAATTTCATTGTGACACCAATTGACTTGTGTTTACTTTTTGTAAAGTAATTTCAGCACACTGAGTCTAAGTATGGCATTTTAATTCATGCTGACAGTGTTAACGTAATCCGAGCTTATATGAATGTTTCATGGGGATTTTTATCCCAGGGTAGCCATTTAGCAAGCTGAACGTGGTTACGGGTTATTATCATGAGGGAATCAAGAAATATTTGCTTAGAACTTGTTTTCTTCCCTGGACTAGAGAATGTATTTTTGCTTGTAAAAATGTCCTTAATCCTTGCAACTATTCAGCTGAATGATGGTTCTTCTCATGTTGCAATATGAGGTTTCTATCTTATTAAACAGAGGGCAGGGATATTTCCATTTTCAAACTAACCTAGGTGTACAGCCTTTATCTATTGAGATAGAACACATGTCCAGTTAAGGAGACTGTAAGAATTCTGAATATATTTTTTTATTTAATGAATGCATTTTTACATGGATACAATTTTAGGAATATAATGGTTCTTCCCCCCAATCCTCCTCCATCTCCCATCCCACCTTCCTCTCCCTCTCCCATCTCCTTCTTAATTACGGTTCGTTTTTAGTATGACTATATACAGAGGACCAACTCCATGCTAATCGTAGACTTCAACAATTTGCACCCACGCACACACACAGCATATAGAGTACAGTTTAGGGAGAGAATTTGCAGTCAAATCTCACATTACAATTCAATAGGGACAGAGGTCCTACCTGGGGAGCAAATGCAGTGACTACTGTTGTTCCTTAAACAATTAACACTCCTTTTTTATTATATCAATGATCATCTGAGGCTCTTCCCATGGGCTTCCAAGGCTATGGAAGCCTTTTGTGACCATAGACTCAATCGGTATTTGGACATGGCCATAAGCAAAGTGGATGTTCTCTTCTCCCATGAATATAAATTATTACATGTGATTTTATTCACTTCAAGCCCTTTTTGTATGTAGTGAGGTATTAATAGTTGTGCTCAAATATACCAATTTTATTTATATAAAGTATAATTGAAAACACCAAATATGTATTTGTAAGCTTTCTCACACAAGGTAAATGGAGCTATAGCAATAATTTAGTTAATCTCTTACATGGAAAATTCAATATGGAAAGATTAAACTAAAGAGAGATCTTGATCCTTCTGTTTTATTGAAAATTTTGTATCTCTATTGATTGAAGTAACATGGTTAATGCTGAATGTTCAATTTTGCTTTGTACAGGGATAGAGAATAACAGGGTCATAGAGTTCTAATTTATCATTTGATGATTTGTAAGCAATTATCAAATATATCAGGCCTAAATTTTAACATCAACTCACTTTACATGTGCTTAGTTTAATCCTAAGTATGATATAAAATTTCTTTTCTTTTCTTTTCTTTTTTCTTTTTCTTTTTTTTTTTTTTGACAGGCAGAGTGAACAGTGAGAGAGAGAGAGCCAGAGAGAAAGGTCTTCCTTTTCTGTTGATTTACCTTGCAATGGCCGCTGCCGCTGGCACACCACGGCACCGCGGCCGGCACACCACGCTGATCCGAAGTCAGGAGCCAGGTGCTTCTCCTGGTCTCCCATGGGGTGCAGGGCCCAAGCACTTGGGCCATCCTCCACTGCACTCCCGGGCCAGAGCAGAGAGCTGGCCTGGAAGAGGGGCAACTGGGACAGAATCCGGCGCCCCGACTCGGACTAGAACCCGGTGTGCCAGTGCCGCAGGTGGAAGATTAGCCTATTGAGCCCTCTTACCAATAAGATTACATAATCTAAATGTGCTTATTTGTCAGATATTAAAAACTGACCTATATATTTTTAGAAATATAGCAATCCTTATCTAAGAAAACTCTGGTTCTTGTCTAAATACTACTTACCTTGAATAATCCCTAATGCCTACCTGAAAAAGAAATGAATGGGTGTGTATTAAATTAATGTTTAGGTTTTGCTTAATAGGAAAGCCATGGATAAAGAGGTGTGGTTTTATATTTATCATCAAATTGAATGTATTTTAGCCATATATATATCTATAGTCAAGCATCATATACCTATACTTTACATAAGTTATTTTAAGGCCAATGTTCATATCTTTTATATTTGCTATTATTTTAATTGGATGTAATAGTGAACTGTTAAACCTGAACTGCCAGATATGGAATATCTAGTTAACAGTAGTCTCTAATTTTTTCCTAAATGATTTGCCTATCATAATATTATGGAACACATTTATCAAATGTCTACTACCATTCAACATCTTTGAAATTTTTCCTGTCAGTCTGCATAAAAAAGGGTGATTTTTAAGCTAAAAGTACATATATCATCCAAATAATTCAAACATTATCAATAGAAAGTAAAAGGATGTCAACCCTCTGCCACTACCCTGATTTCACTTGAAGATTAAGCACTGTTTAATTTCTTATGTGTTCTTCAAGAATAATATAATCCAAATTTAAAAGAATGTATATAAATAGGTGTAAAATGATTCATTTCAGATCATTATATGAAATCTATCGGTATTGGTAATAAAAATATCTCTCACCCTTTGCATGAAAGCTGTAAGCTGTATAACATTTCATTGGACATTATTAATCATTATTTATCATTAACCAGTTATTTATGTATTTGTCATTAATGTTGTATTTTATTTGCTTTAATTAAAATGTTGCAGTGAATAACTTGGAATATATACTTTGGTATATTTTTGTGAGCCTATCCAAGTTCACTCTGAGAAAGGTGAAGTGCTGGAACATAGAGTGTGAGTTATACATTTTGATAAATACAGTCAAAATCATTCAAAATAATTACCTCCACTTACATGTCCATTTATATCATATGGTGATGCTTGTTTCCCTGTTTTCTCATCAACACTGGATATTACCCAACTTTTCATATCATTCTGGCAAAAAAATACAGAATCAAATTTTTAATATTTATTTATTTATTTGAAAGTCAGTGTTATAGATAGAAGGAGAGAGACAGAGATCCTTTATCTACTGGTTCACTCCCCAGATGGCTACAGTGCCCAGGGCTGGACCACCTTAAAGCCAGGACCTGGGATCTTCTTTCTGGTCTCGCACATGGTGGCAGGGACCCAAACATATAAATACATATAAACAGAGTTGAATGGAATGTTGGAGACTATCAGAATGAGAAATATTTTAACACCTAACATTATGAGGAATAAGGGATTGAGTGCATGGATAGAACTTAAGAAACTCTAAAAGATCAACTATTAGTTCAATAATATTATTTTCATCAAATTTTGAGACAAAAACCTTCAAGACTAAATAAATTTCCTATCCTATGGAAAAGATTACAAGGGTTCAAATCTCCTGGTGCTCTTTCTAATTGAGCACCCAGTATTGTTAACCTAGTTCAAAATGGGAAAACAAATTATTTGGTATATTCAAGGAATAATCAGACATCAACATAGAGACAAAGTAAGGCTTCAATTACCTCAGGGCATAGGTTTAAATATATTTATATCTTATATGTAAACTGCTGTGAGTGTGGTCTTGGCTATTTCCCTTGCTATATAATGCATACACCTCAGGAGAAAAGTGAACAGCTACAGATATGAATGGACAGTAGATATTTTTATTAATAATTCCACAGAAGAAAAGGAATAAAGGTTTATATAATACTCTGATAACAAATGCCATAAAATTCCTCATCACACGTAGTAAACATCTAGTCTCCTCTTCCTTCTTTAGCAATGGAGATTTGCATTCTCTGATTTCAGCATAGTCTCAAGTCCTCTTGATTCTGCCTCCTTTGTAAACATTTGCAGTATCAAATACTCTCCCTTTCTTAAAATTCAGCTGTTTTCTGTTTCTACATGCAAACTTGTATTTCTATACTTTTCAAGGTCAACAACACAGAGGTTCTGCATACCCAGCAAAATGACCCAAGCAAAATGTCATCAACACTTATTCGTCTTTTTTTAACAGATAATAATAACCCTCTTGAATGTTTTTGACAGTAAGAGTTTAGCCTACCACATAACGTCACAGTTTATAATAAAAACTTTAAAAAACCTTCAGATCAAATCTGCCACATGTATAAACATTGAACAATCAGAAGCAGAAATAGTTTAACCTAGTTGGCATCAGACAACTAAGAGGTCCTCTACACGAGACATAGAGCCATTTGGAAAATCAATTCTTGGGCTCTATTTCTAAACAATGGCTGCAGAACGAACTGAAATCTTTTTACAGTGTTCAGATAAAGGAAGTACCCCCAAAATATTTTAGTAAATTTACCAATACATTTAATTTCACTCAAGGGAATCCATTTCTAACATTCTCCATACACAGATCAAACTAATAATATCATTTATCATACAAATTATGAAAGCATCTGATTTATGAAGACTGCCTCACCCATTATTTCACTTTTTAATGCTAAAGTGTTTAAGTTTCAGGTTTTGTAACAATTATCCAATAAACAGGATGTATCTATAGAAGGCAGTTAGGAATAACTAACCACCAACAACTTATGTTGGTTATCTTATAAACAAAATTATAAAATTATCTAAGTTTGTTATGTGTTGAATTGAGAAGTGTAAATGTCTGCATTATATTGTGTGGAATGTGGCATTGAGTATAGGAGAAATTCCAGAACATTATTGAATCCATGAAAAATGATTCTTCACAATTTGTGAGAGGAATGGTTTTCATAGACTGTAAAAGAAGTAGCTGTTCATGAAGTAAGACCATTAGCTGAGAGTGTTGGAAATTCACTGTGATGCAGAGGACTTTACCTAAGAATCCAGGACTATCAGCAAAGTAACCCTATTTAATATTAATTCCATATTGTTACTGAAAAACTCATATAATTTTGATATTTAATATTTTGATATTTGATATATTAATTGAAAAAAACACATCATGGGAAATACTACCTTGTATCATTATACACTACCCTGTTATCACCAACTTTTAAATTACAGCAGATACTTTACTTATCTCATTTTAGAATATTTAAAATGAGTTAACTTCTAGATGTAAATGACAAGTTCAAGAGTGTTTATTAAGATGAATCTTGGGGCTGGTGCTGTGGCATAGTAGGTTAAGCATCCATCTGCAGCACCGCATTCCATATGGGTGCTGGTTCAGGTCCCGGCTGCTCCACTTCCGATCCCGCTCCATGCTAATAGCCTGGGAAAGCAGTGGAAGATGTCCCACGTGTTTGGGCCCCTGCACTTGCGTGGGAGTCCCAGAAGTAGCTGCTGGCTCCTGGCTTTGGATCAGCCCAGCTCAGCCCATTGTGGCCATTTGGGGAGTTAACCAGCGGATGAAATACCTTTCTCTCTGTCTCTCCCTCTCTCTGTAACTATGCCTCTCTTGAGTAAATAAATAAAGCTTAAAAAAAGAGATGAATCTAAATAGCCATATTAAAAAATATTCTTAAAAAGGAAATACTCAGATATATGTTGATTCTAGTGTTAATTCTGGAAGAAAATTCATTTTATGTGCTAACCTCTTTACCTGATACTTTATTTATCTTAATTTATATAAGTATCACAACAATATTGAGACATGCTTTCATTATTAATCACAAGGTTCTGTAATTCTCTTAACCTTTCGATTATCATAATTTTTCCCCTTTGGTAACTTGATACAATACTAAACTGAAATAAGGATAAAATTCCTGTATTACTTTTTAACTTTTTGCTCTCCATTTTCATCAGTGAGGTAGAGGAAAATCATATTCTTAGGTATTTTGATAGCATACTGTAGAGTATTCCACATTCCGAGATGCTGCTTCTTCTAAAAGAGTCTGTGCTTTTCAATTTTTTTCTCTTCTAAAGATGTATCTTAATATTATTGATACCAAAGACCAAAGGCAAGGCTCTACCAATGCTCGAATGTCAATTGCCTCCAGGAATAGAAAACTGGATAACTTACTTTTCAGCCATCATCGGCTTCTATCACAGTCTTCTTGGGTGCTGCATTCCTTAATGCTCACCTGACCACCCCACTTTTTCATCAGGGTGATATAGAACTGTTTTATTACTTACTCTTCTACAGCAACAAGTCGATTATATGAGTTTTCAGATGGCATCTAGTTTCTAGGTTTCTGCTGCTCTAATTTACTTTAGTATTTTCATAAAGG
This sequence comes from Lepus europaeus, assembly GCF_033115175.1. Taxonomy (NCBI): domain Eukaryota; kingdom Metazoa; phylum Chordata; class Mammalia; order Lagomorpha; family Leporidae; genus Lepus; species Lepus europaeus. The sequence goes on along the minus strand of NC_084836.1, from coordinate 35,072,790 downwards.
CTAATGTTTACATTAGTAGATCAATACTTATGGCATTGACATTTTGATTAAGATTTGTGGGAGCAGAAGTATTATATAGCTCTAAGCAAGACCTACTACAGTTTAGCTATAGCAATTCCAAAGAAAAGACTAACATCTTCTTCTAGCTGATTTCAACTATTTTTCCATATTAACTCCTGGCTGGACTAAGGAAGTCCCTTATATCCTACATTCTTTCTTGCTACAGACACCATAGAATCATCCTGCTTTTCTCTGTCTTATTCCTAACTACTACTTTGTTCCCAGACTTCCTCTTCATGCACTGGTCTTGAATTTGGTGCTATGGTTAGTGTCCCATCTACCTGATTCATTTCTTTGAGATTGTTAAAGTAAATTGAAGTTGCCCAGGGCAGCCTCCCTATCTTACATTACTACACAATAAACTGCAACCTAACATAGCATGTAAACGAGTTAAAAGTCTAACTTGGGAGAATATTTTTGCAAATGATGGCTGAGTCATAGCCAATCAATCATAACAGCTGCGTTTCAGCCAAGCAGAGGCTGCTAGCTGATCAAATAATGATCAAATAAGGAAAACGAGAAGCTGTAATCAATCAAGATATGTCTACACAGAACTTCTATTTTTCTGTCTATTCTCCCTACCTTCTCTTGACCTCAACCGGTTCTGGGTGCTGCTTGATTCATGAGCTGTACTTTGTTCAAATAAATCTGCTAAATTTAATTTGGCAAAAGTTTTTTAAAGAGAACTGTAGAAGAAAAAAAGTATAAAGATATTTTATTCTAAGGATTGCACTATAAAAACTGAAGAAATTTGGGCATTCAATTACAATAAATAAGGACATTAGTATGTAACAATAATTATAAAGTGATAATTATAATAATAGCAATACCTGATATACATGAGTAATTCTCTCCTTTTTTCCAAGGTGCTAAATAAAAGAAAGTCTGTGTTGGACTTCTACACTTCTACTTTGAAAGGTGGGAATCATCACATACATCTTGTTATTATCCATCCTGAGTCTAGAACTAACTCCTGCTAACTACTTTCTACTGCTGCTATCACCCATTCCTTTTCACGTCCAGCCCTTACTATCTTTTGTCGCTTGCTGGACACTTTCCTCCATGTCAGTCTATCTTAATAGACTAAAGATAACCCAAACACAGAAAGTAAGAAATCTCCTTGCTCCATGAGGAAAATTGCTTCCCTGGAGAAACACAGATTTGGAAACAACCATTTCCTGCAATCCGTTTTGCCAAGAAGGATGGTGTTTGTGATGGCTTTTTTCACAGCTCCTAATAGCTTGTAGGTTAGGGAGTGATTAATTAGGTAGACTCCTTGATGGGAAACATTTTCAAAAACTCAACTTTTGTTTCTTGATATGTCTGAGATTAAAAAGGTATTTTGTGTCTTGAAATTAAAACCCATGATATTTGCTTAGGAGAATTGTATAGCACTACTTGCTTTAAAGAAAAGTGATGAAAAATTAAAGCATATGGCAACACTGTAAAGAATGAAAATTTAAGAAGAAATACATTATCAGAGGTTTTGATTTGGTTTTCCTTTTCATTTACATGCTTAAAAATTTTTCATGAGGGGCTTGTGTTGCTATAAAGCAGGTGAAGTCACCACCTGCAACACCAGAGTCCCATGTGAGTGGGAGTTAATGTTCTTGCTGCTCTACTTCCTATCCAGCTCCCTGTTAATGTCCTGGAAGGCAGTAGAAGATGGTCTAAGTTCCTGGGTTCCTGCCACCCACTCAGGAGACCTGGATGAAGTTCCTGATTTCTGGTGCAGTGCTGGCTATTGGACTGAACCAGTGGGTAGAAAATCAATCTCTCTCTTTCTCTCTCTCTCTCTTCCTGTATGTGTGTGTGTGTATATATCTCTTTCTGTAATCCTGACATTCAAATAAATCAATAAATATTTTTTTAAAAATATACCACAATGTCTTTTCCTTCATTTCCCATATTTTCCCTTCTTTTAAATCCTGCAGTCTTCTTGTCCATTCTGATTATATATGCAGCTGTTCATGGCATTCTTCCCAACGTCTCTCCTCTTTGTCTCTCCTCAAAATAAATATCAGCCCACATATCTTTTAAAAAGTATAACTAATGGGGCCAATATTATGGCATAATGAATTAAGCCACAGTTTGCAATGTCAGTATCTAATACTAGAGTGCTAGTTTGAGTCCCAGCTGCTCTACTTCCAATCCAGCTCCCTGCTAACACATGTAGGAAAGCAGTGGAAAAGGTCCAACTACTTGGATCCCTGCCACCTACATGGTTCACCAGGATGGAATTTTTAGCTACAGACTTCAGTCTGGCCCAGACCTGGCTGTTGCAGGCATTTGGGGAGTAAATCAATGGATAGAAGATCTTCTTTACGTCTCTCCCTCTGTCACTCTGCATTTCAAGTAAATCTTTTTAAAAAGCCTAAGTGGCCGATGCTGTGGCATAGCAGGTGAAGCCACTGCTTGCAGTGCCAGCATCTCATACAGACATCCTGGCTGCTCCACTTCGTATTCACCTCTCTGCTATGTCCTAGGAAAGCAGTAGAAGATGGCCCAAGTGCTTGGGCCCCTGCACCAGCATGGGAGACCTTGAAGAAGCTCCTGGCTCCTGGCTTCAAATTGGCACCGCTCCAGCCATTGTGGCCATTTGGGGAGTGAACCAGTGAATGGAAGCCCTCTCTCTCTCTCTGCCTCTGCCTCTCTGTAAATCTGCCTTTCAAATAAATAAATAAATAAATATTTTTAAAAAAAATATAATTAATAAGGCTTCCATTTGCTTTGTAAAATTTCAGGTTTCTCTGAAAATAGATAATAGCTAAGAAATAAATATTTAAATGAAGAAACCAAATCCAAAAGATACATTATTCTAAAACTGCAAGCTATGAGCATTTTGATTGGGGAAGAACCGTTCAAACTCACCCTACCATCTTGAGTCCTGCTTCTCTGTTCTAAGATGAATATTCATGTGTGGGGCTGGATTTTTGCCATCAGTGTGATGGACAATTACAATGGCCACTTCATACAAACACCTGCTCCACCGCTTCTTTTGTATAGCATTCAGGAATACTAAACAACTTGCTTGAGTAGCAAGGAAAAGAGCTTCTAGTTTTTTTCAACTATAATTAGTTGTGATAACTCAACTCATAAATTTTCCCGGAATAAGTTATTCTCTGGGGCTTTCATTATGTAAATAATAACATGTGGAGAGGCACATCCTTAGTACTATCCCAATATGTGCTGTGAAAGCACTTGAATTTAAACTATACACAGATTGTATTTAAACTTGTTTTACATCACTGCTCACAGGCCCAAAATAATTGTATCAGGTTGTGAATCTATGAGATGTTAGTTGAGTAGTTATTGTTCTCAATATTTTCAAATAGGTAAAAATTTATTTTGTTCTAAAAGTTAAATTTGAAAAAGCAAATAAAGGAAATATACTAGACTCATCCTATGAATTAGAAAGTGCAGGTAGAAAGGCAAAATCTAAAAGAATCTGAGTCATTTTCTGTTTTTTTTTTATGAAAGATTTATTTATTTATTTGAAAGTCAGAATTACAGAGAGAGAAGAGGGAAAGAAAGGTCTTCCATCCACTGATTCACTTCCCAAATGGCTGCAACGGCTGGAGCTGGGCTGATCAGAATCCAGGAACCAAGAGCTTCTTCCAGGTCTCCCACGTGGATTCAGGGGCCCAAGAACTTGGGCCATCTTTGCCACTTTCCCAGGCTCATTAGCAGGGAACTGGATTGGAAGTGGAACAGCAAGGACTCGAACAAGCACCTATATGGGAGGCCAACACTGCAGACAGCAGCCAGACAGCAGCTTAACTGGCTGTACTACATCATTGTCTCTATTTTCTAAAGAAATCACTTTTATTCTGTGAACATACCACATTAGGAGAGAAATTATGAGCATGAAATTTGAGCAGAAAAGTTTCTCTACTTAAGGAATGTCCCCTGTTATCAGGAGGTGTGGCTGTGGAATGGAGAACCAACAGAGCATTTGTTTGATGTTCTGAACTAGAGAATTTATATTTGTTCTTTGCCATTCACTTCTTCATGAGAGGCTTAAGGGAGACTTGTTAGGAGATGTTTGTGCATATCAATAAATCAGGTGTATACACCCTGGGGGTTGAATGGAGTTTTATGTAATAACAGGATGAGTTATATTGAAGTTATGTGACTCCTTCTTTCAGCAGGATTTGTCCTAATTCTTCTTAAGGGTGTTGCTTTTTATAGTCTTTCCACTAGTTTTCCAGGACAATTAGCTAGTACTATTTTATTTAATTGTACCTTGTTTTCTTAAAGGAGTTTAATAATAATATCAACAATAATACTAGAAATAGTAACCATAATTATTAGAGAGGACTCCTCTTGCAACATATGCATTAAATTAGCATCTTGTCCTTTGAACTTTTCCTCAATTATAATTTCTGCTAGGAATCTTTATTTGATTGGCTTTAAAGTAGAGAGAGGCACCAGTTGAGCTGCCACTTGTGATGCCAGAAACACGTATCAGAGTGCCCTTTCGAACCCCAGTTGCTCCATTTCCAATCCAGCTTCTGGCTAATGTGCACAGGATGGCAGTAGATGATAGCCCAAATACTTAGGCCCCTGCTACCTATGTAGGAGGCCTAGGTGGGGTTCCTTGTTCCAGGCTTTGGCCTGGCCCAGAGCTGACTGTTGCAGCCATTAAGAGAGTGAGCCAGTGGATGGAAGATCTTTCTGTCTCTTCCACTCTCTCTCTGTCACATTGCCTTTCAAGTAAATAGATAATAAATAAATAAATAAATATCTTTTACAAAAAAGTAATGTAGAGGAAGACTTGTAGAACTTTATGTGTTACTTCTACTTCTCCTAAAATATTTTTCTTGGTTCTTTCACCAGTAACATGCACATCAGTCTACTTTACTATATGTACAACTACAGAGACTATAAAATCTTTTTATCTTATTGTCCTTCCTCTCCTTTTTCCCCTCCTGCCTTCCTAAAACAAATGAACACAAGCATAGGTTCACTGAATTCTAACATTGGACGCACATTTACTGAATCCATAATTCTCTATTGATCGGCTTCTTTTCTAGTTCTGTGATGGGCACTGGAAACACAGTGATGAAAGGCCATGTTGGGGCTGGTGCTGTGGCGTAGTAGGTTCTAGTTGAGGCTGCTCCACCTCTGACCCAGCTCTCTGTTAATGGCCTGAGAAAGCACTGGATGGCCAAGTGCTTGGAGCTCTGAATCCACGTGAAAGACCTGGAAGAAACTTCTGGCTCCTGGCTTCTTATCAGCCCAGCTCCAGCCATTGCGGCCATCTGGGGAGTGAACCAGTGGATGGAAGACCTCTCTCTCTCTCTCTCTCCCTGTAATTTTATCTCTAATAAATAAATACATTCTTTTTTTTTTTAAAAAAAGGAGAGATTATTCAAAGAGAATATCCAAATATTCCTTTTTAACTTCTTGATGTGGGCCACTCTTTGGACAATAACTTCTTTTTTTTTTTAAATTTCTTTTAAGTTATGCAAGTTTTAAGTATTTCATATATAGAGATTTAGGAATGCTGGGACTTGAACCGGCACCCATGTCGGATTCCAGCGCTACAGGCAGAGGCTTAGCCCACTGTGCCATAGCGCTGGCCCCAACATGCTATCTTTTGAAAAACATGACTTTAGATTGATTTACTGATAATAATGTATCCATACTAGTTTAACCTTAAACATTGTTTTCTATTATTTTTTCATAATGATGTTTAGAGTTTCATTCAATTCACTAGACTGTAGTTTACTGGTTCCCATAGCCTTCTTCATCTGATATATCATATGGTGTATATAGATGGTATGGGAGTTACGTGAGGGATGGTTTTTATCTCTTTTGTCCCTGATGATTTCCCAGTGCTTACATCAGTTTTTATACATATCAAGGTCTTAGTATGTATTTGGTGACTGCATGTATAATCGGAAATCCAACTCTCATTAATAGTATTGCTTTTTTGGTGATATGTATCTTGAATTCCAAATTGCCGATTTGTGAAGTTCGGGGAAATGATCCTATAAATGAACTGGAACTTCTTGAATGTTTTTATAGAGATTAAAGGAAATTCATGTACTGTTTTTATTAAAAGTTTCTTATGACATAAGTAATGTGACTGCTTTGTATTAAATTATTAGATACTTGTGAATTTGAAACAATAGCAATATTACTTTGTTAATACAGATAACACATAGGTAGAGTAAGTCTACAATAGGAAAATCAACAAATCTATTTTTTTAGGAAAGATTGTAAGACATAAATACAATAAAATTCAACTTTTATTTTCTTCAATTAGTGTTAACATTTGTGTCATGATAGTTTTGATGCATTGATTATAAAAATTTTGATGCATTGATTTATAAAAATTGAATCTTATTTTACCTGTTCTGTAATAAGCATACTGTTCTTACTTGAAATGCATTTTACTCATTTTCTATGTCACAAAATATAATTACATATAATAATGTAAATGGGTTCATATATTTCCACCATAAGATATCACATCATAAAGTATTTAAATAATTGCCTGTTTTATTTAGCATATTCACTTTTCAATTATTGTTTTATCATAAAATCTTTTCAAGACTTTTTGTTTCAATAACTTTCCAAGAAATACAGAAGATATATATATATATATATATAGAGAGAGAGAGAGAGAGAGAGAAATCAAAATGATAACAATACATCACTTATCTTTTTATTGGAAGACATGATATAAATGAATGAGCTTGGAGTTAGTTTTTAAAATATTTTAATGTTTTTAAATGTTAATTTAAGTGTTTTATTTTTATTTGATAGGTCAAGTGACAGTGAGATAGAGAGAGATAAAGAGAGAGCTCCAATCCACTTTTCAATGCCTCAAATGGCTGCAGCACCCAATGCTTCCCCGAGCCTGTATGAGTAGGCAGCTGCCATCTGGAGTTGGAGCTAGGAATCCAACTAGGGATGCTTACGTGGGATGTGGGTGTTTTCACTGCCAGGTAAAATGCCCACTCCAGTTTAGGTGTTTATTTTCTTATAGGAAATTGCCTAGCTTGGTGCAGGGTCTTTGTAGAATTCTTCCTCTGCATCTATACTCTGTTGGCAGTGAGCCAATCATATTGAAAATACACATGGATGCATGTAATCAGGTCAAATATTAGTTTTTTAAATAAGAATGCTGGTAGCCAGGGTTATGACTATTTAAAAGACTTTTTTTGTAGTTATTGATATCTAAAATTATCTGCTTTTTAATGAATTCAATAAGATTGCTAAATTAGAATGCTTAAAGAATATTATCTACTCATTTAAAAAGAAATTTCATTCCTGAAGCACAAAATTTTGGTGACACTATCATACAAAGCAAACTGTCCTTTGTATTTCTCTAACACTGTAGCACTCTGTCCATTTAGACTTGTGGAAGGTCCTTGAGTTTCTTGGTGTTTTGAGGTGATCTTCACTGAGATTCACTTTGGAAGCGATTTTTGATCTAGTTTCATATTGTTCCTTTCCCTTTGCTCTTTAAGCTGGGGGACTCATGACAGAAACTAGTACCAATTAAAGCCATTACACCATCACTCAACTAGTCTCGTTGAATTCTTTCTACTTGCTGAGTCTTCGTACCAAGGAGTTCTGAGCGATGAATAAAAGTTTTATTTGCTTTTCCCATAACTTACCTGCAAACATCCCTGTAATTATCTTGTTTCCTTCCTCAGTGAATAGTCCATAATTATTATTAATAATTTTATTTTGGAGAGATTCATTTATCTTTTGTTTATATACAGGTACACAAACTACAACATAGTATATTCAACTATGTACTACAGTATGTAATGCAATTAGTAAATGTATATAAATGTGTTTACACAAATATATCGGGACATGATTTCCTATCATGGGAGGTGTTAATGGAGGTCTACTAGGGATTTTGTACATTTACTTCTGAAGTCCAGTTTTTCAAAATGTTGAATAAAGGAAAATTATGTTTTTATCTTATGGAGAAGAGAGTTGCAGCTTCAGTGAGCCATTTACTGCAAAACATACTTCAGTTAGATAAAAGATGGAATGATTTCTGCTGACTTGAACAGTCTGTGGGACTTTGAGTCTAAGAAAGCAAGGTGATTCCATGTACATGGCAGGAATGTATATGAATTCCAAATAACTGTATGTGACATCCTTTTTCATAGGCCTTCCAGAAATGAAGTGTGCCTCACTCACAGCTGCAATACTTTCCAGCATTCCTTAAAACATCCCCCTCCCCCTACCCTAAGTGTGTATCAGTACATTAAAGTCAAATGCCTTTATTATGAGAAAAATTATATAAAGATTCATGTAATTATATTATTTTACATCTTTGATTTAGATAATTGTACTAAACTACAATCACATTAAAAACAGGATTGAAAATAATGTGATTTTAGACTTTATAAAAAAGCAATATTAAGTAATTTTATTGAAAAAATCTTTTTCAGAACACAAGAATGTGGATTAGCTATTATCTTGAATATAATAATCATATTACTGACAATTGTTGCTTCCACTTAATTGAAATTAAATGAAAGTTTTTGAGAATTTTGTGCACTCCTGTTATTGTATCTTGGTGCATAACACAAATTAAGTAAATAAATTACTAGCAGATATTAATGCCTGATACATTTAAATTTTACTTTTTCTGATAAATTATGTCAAAAATCATTCCCTAATACAGAATAATATATCACTTCAATTATTAGATTAATTTAATGTACTTCAATCACAAAGTACTTTTAGAAACAAAAGGCTATCATTTTTAGAATAGATTCTACTGACAGAGAATATACATATTTTTCAATCTGTGCTGACATCTTTTCTAGTAAAAGCATTTGGAATGTTATATTAATCACTAATAGAGGTTTATTGATAAAAATTAATACAAGGCTTAGTCTGATTTTCTTCTACTTTATAAAAAAAAGTCATTAAAGCCTATCCTAAATACATTATACAGCTAAGTATTCACACTGAGTTACATATCTATGTATTCTCTTATTACAGGAACATGAAACAAACAAGTGAGATTTCATTGATTAAAAAGTTTGTTCACCTGAAAAATTAAGATTTTACACACTCAACAATAAACAGGAAAGAAAAGTCCCTAAAATATGTTCATTATTTTAAGGCAATTTTATCACATATTTTCTCAAATTCCTTTAAAATTAATAACATACATAGAAAAGATAGAATCCATTTAGAGTTGGACTCAGGAGTCTCGAAATACTATTCTAGTCTCCACTGAAAGACTTAATTGAACTGATAATATTTGGGAGCTGCACTAATAACACGTGGATATTGTTGAAATAAAATATTTTCCAGCTGAATAGTTCTTGTCCTTTGCTATAATCCAAAAAGATAAATGTTTAAACTTTGCTACATTTTCTCTTATTTTCTTCTTCCTCTCTTTCATAATATAAGTTATCAAGTTAAGAAAAAACTATATTTGATCTATTAATCAATTGTTGTTCAAAGTATTTCCTACAAAATATATTTTAATGGAATTTTAAAATTAGATATTTCATTTTCAAGGTAGTAATAGTATTAGACTATTTTAAGAAAATCTCAGGGGTAGAGTGAGAATAATTAGGATATCAACTATTGTGAAGAAAGAAGCAAAAATACAACTTCATAAAAAGAAATATTGGAGATATGCATGGGTTTTTTTTTAAACAAATTTACCCCGTATCTTTTTTCTTCTTTAACTTGAATTGAAATGAAGTTTCTATCTCATTAATAGGCAAAGTGTACAAAATAGACATTTCTCAAAATAAGACGTACAAATAACCATCAGGTATATAGTACAATATTTAAGGTCACTAATCATCAGGGAAATGAAAATTTAAAACTTCAGTGAGGTACCATCGCATATTTGTTAGATTATTTTTTTTTTTTTTTTTTTTTGTGACAGGCAGAGTGGACAATGAGAGAGACAGAGAGAAAGGTCTTCCTTTTCCGTTGGTTCACCCCCCAATGGCCGCTGCTGCAGGCGCACAGTGCTGATCCGAAGCCAGGAGCCAGGTGCTTCCTCCTGGTCTCCCATGCAGGTGAGGGCCCAAGGACTTGGGCCATCCTCCACTGCCTTCCCGGGCCACAGCAGAGAACTGGACTGGAAGAGGAGCAACCAGGACAGAATCCGGTGCCCCAACTGGCACTAGAACCTGGGGTGCCGGTGCTGCAGGCAGAGGATTAGCCTATTGAGCTGTGGCGCCTGCCTAGATTAGCTATTTTAAAAATGACAAAAGATAAGTGTTGGCAAGGATGTGGAGTAAAGTGTATCCTAGTAAATTTTTTATTGGAGTTCAAGTTAACATATCCATAATGGAAAACAGTATGGAGGCTTTTTAAAAAAATTAATAGACAAATACCATATGATGCAGTGATTCTATTCTCAGCTATATATACAAATCAAATGAAATCAGTATCTTAAAGAGATGTATTTTTAATGCAGGTTTTTTTTTAGATAAAAAGATTATTTATTTGAAAGACAGAATTACAGAGACAAGGGGAGAGACAGAGACAGAGAGAGAGATCCTCCATCTGCTAGTTCACTCCCCAAATTGCCCCAATGGTAAGGGCTGAGCCAAGCCAAAGCCAGGAGCCAAGAGCTTCCTCTGGGTCTCATGTGGGTGCAGGGGCCCAAGGACCTGAGCCGTCCTCCATTGCTTTCCCACGAGCACCAGCAGGGAGCTGGATCAGAAGTGGAGCAGCCGGGACTCATAGTGTTGCTCACATGGGATGCCAGCACCATTTACCCACTATACTACTGTGCTGGCCTCTCAAAGAGTTTTCTGTACTCCTATGTTCATTGAAGCATTATTTAAAACAGCCAAAATAGGAATTGACCTAAATGTCCATATGTCCATTGATGGATGAATGGATAAAGAAAAGGTTATATATATATATATATATATATATATTTTATGTTTACACATATATGTTTTATATCATATATATATATGATATATAAATGACATATATATACATATATACAATTTATTCTTGAAAAAGAAGGAAATTCTACCATTTACAGCAAATTGAATGGGCTTCAAAGACCATGCTAAGTGAAATAACCAAGGCATAGAAAGATAAGTACTTGTTGATCTCATTTATATATGAAATTTAAAAATTGTCAAATGCCCAAAAGCAGACAGTTGAATGATGACTGCCAGGAAGGGGCAGGGGTGGGACATTAAAATGGGGATATGTTGGTTAATTGTCACAGGGTTTCAGTTATGTGGGTGGAGTAAGTCTTGAAGATCTAATATATAGCATGATGACTATAGTTAATAATATTGTATTGCATACCTGGAATCTGTTGATAGTAGAGTTTAAATGCTGTAACCATACTCCCAGAAATTGGTAACTATGTGAGATGATAAATATGTTAATGTGAGTATGGTTTATATTTCCCAGTTTCCATAAATCAAAAAATATCACTTTTTATCCCACAAATACTTGTAAATAAAATTTTTGTCAATTTTACTGCAATAAAGATAGGGAAAAAATAAAGATGAATTTAAAACAAAAAGATAGTTTTGAGCATTACTGTATGATGGGTCAGATATCACAATACTCTTAACACTTCTAGGTAAAAAAGATAGCAAGACAAACAGAAATCAAATAAGCACAGAAATAAATCTTTACATGTTTTACACATCTGTATACAGCCTGATTAGAAGATCACAGTATTAAAATTCATGTAGAAACCTTCACTGTAATGTACTGAAAAGAGATTTCTGCTAATTGCACATTTTAAGAGACAACATAAAGGCATAACCCAGAGAAGAAGAGTCATGCAACAACACAGTCATGATAAAACACACCCAATGAGAAAGGAAAAAAGAAAATTCTACATATGTAAGTTCAGTGTTTCTCCAATTTATTTTTCAGAGAGAGAAAAAACTTGAATGCCAGACTTTTTAGTATTAAAAAAAATTCCAACACTTGGTAATCTCATTTAGTGCTTGTTGGAATTTTCAAAAGTGCAACAAGTAAGAACTCTATCTATACCTAATTTATGACTTCCCTTCCCTTTCAAAAACCATTGAGCTAGCACTCTTATTCAAAAGGAAAACTAAAGTTTAATCAGGTGTGTCTTGATTGGACTGTGGAATGTCTTTATTTTTAATTCACTTTTGGAACTGTACCATAATATATCAAAAAGAATGATCTCTATTGAAATTAAAATCAATAAAGTCTAATTCCAGTTTAACATTTACCTTGACAGAAAGTAAATCAAACCATTGACTTTGTGTACTTTCTTAACACATTTGTCATAATTATAACTTTGTTCATTTTGTACAATAAATTTTTATGGAAACTTGAGTAGGTACTTTAGCTTGCCAAAATTAGACTAGTTAAACAGGTAAAAAGCTAAGGTAAATTTAGTGTCCTTAATGTTAAAGAATACTTCTTATTAAGAGGAAATATACTAAGACATATTTTTAATGGAACTAGAATAATCATGCTTAATTTCACCACCAACATTAAAAGTCTAAAATGGAAGCTTAAATATTTTTTCAAGGTGTACCAAACCTTTTTTCCATGAGAATAATTTAGGTAATCACACAAAAAATTAAATTTACACTTGCAAATAATGTTATTGATGCTTATAGTCATCAACTTCAAAATATATGTTTATAAATTTCTTTTAAACTATGATGAGTTACAATATGCTAGCAATATTGACATGCAATTAGATAATTTCACAGCTGAAAAAAGGTATACATCATAGTCACTGAATATAAAGCTGAAAATTACTTCAACTTCTATCAAATTGAATATATTTCAACAATTCTTGTCTTCTCAAAAAGTGATATAAATTACCAATTCTCCGTTTGAAGGAGTTATTGATTAAAAAATAACACAATGAAAACCTCGTTCTTTAACTTTATTTACATTTCTTATATAAGTATATAAGGGTATATACATTTCTTATATATGTCATTATTGCAGATAAGATAGGTTAGAAAAACAGATATGATTAGCTTTTTAAATCCATACAATCTATTGCCCAATTATACTTTGATGTGGCTGTCCATTCTTCACCAAACCTAAGCATCAGAATGCACAGATTCCAAGAGAGGGAAGAGATGTACAATCTGGGACATGCTCAAGCTGACTTGCCCCAAACATAGAGTTAGAAACATACCAGGGGATTCAAATTCAATCCCATGAAGATTGCATGTATCAATGCCATCTCACTAGTCCATTTGATCAATTTCTGTTCACAATTGATCATAATGATAGGACTAAGAATCAAAAGGATCACATAAACAAGACTAGTTTCTGAAAATACTAACCAATAGAATAAAAAAGGGAAAGAATGATCCAACATGGGAAGCGGGATACACAGTAGACTCATAGAATGGCGGATGTCCTAAACAGCACTCTGGCCTCAGAATCAGCCCTTAAGGTATTCGGATCTGGCTGAAGAGCCCATGAGACTATTTTAGGCATGGAAAGCCAAGACACTCTGTCAAACAAACAAACAAACAAACAAACAAAAACCTAAATGAAAGATCTCACCGAGTGAGATCCCAGTGGAAAGATTGGGCCATCAAAGAAGGAGGTACCTTTCTCTGAAGGGAGGAGAGAACTTCCACTTTGACTATGAACTTGTCTAAATATGATCAGAGTCGGTGAACTCAAAAGGCTTCCATAGCTTTGGCAACTCATGACAAGAGCCTAGGGTGATTACTGATGCCATAAACAAGAGTGTCAATTTGTTAAGTCAACAACAGGAGTCATTGTGCACTTACTCCTCATGTAGGATCTCTGTCCTTAATATGCTGTACATTGTGATTTAATGCTGTAACTAGTACTCAAACAGTATTTTTCACTTTGTGTTTCTATGTGGGTGCAAACTGTTGAAATCTTTACTTAATATATACTAAACTGATCTTCTGTATATAAAGAGAATTGAAAATGAATCTTGATGTGAATGGAAGGGGAGAGGGAGCGGGAAAGGGAGAGGGGGTGGGAGGGAAGTTATGGGGGGGGCCATTATAATCCATAAGCTGTACTTTGGAAATTTATATTCATTAAATAAAAGTTAAAAAACAAAACAAAACAAAACAAACAAAAAAACAGAATGCACAGATTCCATTTCTCTTTGGTTCTTCATTTGTGAAGTCTCTGCATCACATAAAATTAGTACCCGATGCGGAAAGGGAAATATTCCATGATCCCATGGGATCTGATAAAGTTAACCTCATGGAAGCAGAAAGTATAACTGTGGTTACCAAGACTGGGAAAGGGAATGGGAAGAGAGGATAAGGAAAGGCTGGTCAGTGAGTAAAAATATATAGTTAGGAGGAATAGATTTTGGTGTTCTTTTGCATAATGGAGTGACTACAGTTAACAATAAGGTTGTTATGTATAAGGTTGTTATTATAATTCAAAATGCCTGCGTCAGCTAAGACCAGTCAGGCCGAAGCCAGAAGTGAGGAATTCCATCCAGGTCTGCCACACGGATACCAAGAACCCAATTACTCAGGGCAACATTGGCTGGTTCCCAGGTGTATTAGCAGGAAGCTGGATCAGGAGTGGAAAAGTGTGCATTTGAAGTGACACCCCAGTATGAGATGCCAGCATCGCAAGCTGCAGCTTAACCCACTCCACTACAATGTCTTCCCCTGTTCGCTTCATGTGTATCTTTCTTCAATGTTTGTTAATATTTACCAGGGTTGGCATACGGCCCAGGAATTTTCTTTGTAGAAAGTTTTCATTTGTTAATTTATTTTTCTTTAACAGATATAGGACACTAAAGATTTTTTCTTTCTTCTTCTGAAAGGAATCCATTCCAAAATATTTCCTGGTAGCTGCTAAAATACAAGTTTGAAATGTGGCAGTGTTAAGCTTATAGAATAGCAATGTACAGAGGTTGGATGTTTGAGAGCTGCACCTCCGAAGCAGCAGGCAGGAAGTAAGAGCCAAGCAACTCGTGGAGTCTCGGTCACAGAGCTGACTTTCAGCAAGATTTCATTCCCTGTAGGCAGAATAAAGCTAATTAAAGAAACAGTGGGAAGTTCAGCTACACTGAATGAGTGAACACAAGAGAGGTTAGGAAATAAAGTTCTACCTTGATGCTTGCGTGAATTGGAACACAAATGGAAGTGAAATAATACCTAAACTTGCTTTAATTAAAAGGTGAATCAGTATCAGAAGTTACATTCTGTGTGATTCCATTTAGAACATTCTCTAGATGATAAAATTATAGAGAGAAAATGGACAAGTTGTTACAAAGGGTTAAGGAAAAGCGGAAGATGTGCAAAGAGGGTGGTGAAAGGGAGTTACTTTTAAAAGGTGATTAAAATCATAGTTATATGAGGTAATACACATAACAATTTATCACTGAATTATATATAATGGAATAAAAATGAGTGTATCCAAAATGTAGTAACATCTTGGTATGTGTGTTGTCTGGTTAGTTATGCTATGGTAATCAATTTCCTAGTCGTGAAACTGTACTACACTTTTGTAAGATGTCCTCATTGAGGGAAGCTGGATGATAATTCAAGAAACCTCTCTACTATTTTTGCTATTTTACGTGAGTCTATGGTTATTTCAAAATAAAAAGTTTAAATGAATTTAATAGTTAATTAAAAAGGAGTTGTGCTGGCTCACACAACCTTGGTACTGGTATCAGGGTTTCAAACTGTATTACCAGGATCTACTATCAAAATACATCATACTATGTGACTTTAGTAGACCAGTTTGGGAACTCACCTCTTTCTCTGACAAAATGGCTTTGGTATTGCCATGTTCAAGCACTTCAACATGTCAATGAAAGTTCCAGAGAGCATACTAAGACTACCATCCCAAAACTGATCAATGATAGCCTTTTTTTTCCCTCAATGATGCATTTCCAATGAGTTTTCCATGTGTTATAAAAGCAGTTACTGTACTTCCTCCCAATGCACATCCTAAGAGGCAATGGGTGATGGCCTAATTACTTGGGTTCCTTTCACTGACTTAGGAGACTTGGAATTTATAGGCTTCTGGTTTCTACTTGTCCCAACCCAGAATTTTGTGGGAATTTAGGGAGTATTTATTCAATGGAAGATCTCTCTCTCCCTCACTCCCTCACTCCCTCTCCCCCTTACTCTCTCACTCCCTCACTCCCTCCCTCCCTCCCTTTCAAATAAAACCAAATAAACAATATGCTGCAGCACAACAGCCTTCCCTAGTGGGCTGAACATCTAAAGGCTGTCTCAGAAATTCTAGCTATTGGGTCTCCCTAGCCATGTGATCTCCCCACAGTGATGCGTTCAAACTAAAATTGCCCAGCAGGGATTACATTCCGGACATCATTTTACCTTCTGGGAGTGATGTGATGAGTGTGAAACTCATCTGCACACTCGTGGCTCCAAACACAAGACTTGGACTCAGTCGGGCTCAGTGCCCTGCCAAACACTGATTGTGTGACATTGGGCAAGTCATCTCACCTCCCTGAGTTTTGCTGTCCATATATGTGAAAGTTCCAACTTTATGAGCTTGCTGGGAAGATTAAATAATTCCTCGCACATAGGAAAGTTCCTGACACATAATAAATGTTCCGGTTACATTCCTTCTTATCTTGGCTATGGATTCAACTTTACTATGTGATGGTAAGTAGCATCTGTGGCTAGTTGATCGCTGATATGATCATATCATGAGACCAATGACTGGTTAAGCAATAGAATAAGTGGTGATCCTCTAAAGAACAAAAAAGAGTAGATTACATTCTACTCTCTTTCATGTTGGTTTCTGCCAAGGTTCCATGCAAAAGCAATAGTTTCCAAAGTTAACTATAGTTTGTGTGTATCTTCAAATAATTCACAACTCCTGTGTTTAAGTGTCACTAAGTGCTTAAGTGACAAAACTTGGTCTTATGCTCATCCTTAATCCATTCACTGTGCTCATACCCAACGAGTGTTGTCGAGTCAACCCCATAAAAAGCACAGTGTATTGAGACTATAGAAGGGATAATTCTTCAAAGTCAAGATATTGTTACCAAAAGAGAGAACAGAAGCTGAGTGTTCTGCAAAACCATGCAGAGAGCATCAAATTACTCAGAGCTCATCTCAGGCATTCCAGATACCAAATAGAAAATAGCAGACTCACTGTTACAGAATGCACTGAGCATTCAATTAAGGATTCTTGATATGTCCTCTGAGTTAAACAACATAATGTTAGAAAAGATGTGGCATTTAAGAAGGCAAAAATTGACCCACAGAAGTGGAAAATACTTTCTGTATATAAATATGTTCTGTAGAGTTACATAAAATAAGCCTAATATGTATTATTCATTATAGTTGCCACTTCAAGTTCAAAGGCACCTATAGGATTTTCTAGTTATAGACTTTTATAATCATTGAACTTTTGTCTGCATTGTTATATTCAAGAACCTCTATTCAGTTTTGCACTGGATAATATGAATTTATCAGAGACAATCTTAAGCCAAGTTCTGTTACAACTGTACTATCAATATTTGTTTAACTATTGCGGGTCCATGGTTCCTTTGCATTTCTGCAAATGAGAGATCTGCCTCAGAATTCTTTTGCTTATTCTTTAGTTCAAGAATTCCCTGCCTGCCTTAGAAGATTCTTCCTTTCACCACACTTTTGTCTTAGCAATGAAATTCCTCTCATTTTCCAGCTCCGTAATTAAAGATATTTTTAACTAGAGCAGCTATGCTTAACTGTAATTATTAATACTATGACTTCAGGGTTACAGAAAAAAATATATACTCACAGTTCTCAAAACCTGCAAATTTCATCAAGGCACTTAATGTAAAAAAAAAAAAAGAAAAAGATATTGGAAGCAATAAAAGTTTATGGAAACAAATCTAAAGGCTTGTACACGCACTCTGCCTATTATGAACTCTTACCATCTACTCTGAATTGCATTGCATTTGCTTTTTATAATCATTATTTTTATCAGACACAAATCATGTTAGTTAACCCTTTTAACAATTCAAAATTGATTGGATAAATGCTTCAGAAACTCAATTAAAGTCCACTTAGAGAAAAGAGAAAGATCTCTATCTCAAGAAAAAAAAAAACAGAATTAGGAGTGGGTGTTGTGGTACAGTGGCTTAAGCTGCTGGCTGGGATACCTTGACCCCATACTGGTCTACTACTACTACTACTACTACTACTACTACTACTACTATATACAGGCTACTTTATGCTTCTGATCTAGCTTCCTGCTCATGTGCAGGAAGGAGCTGAGCTATGGCCCAAGTACTTGGGTTCCTGCTACTCTGTGGGAGACAAGGTTGGAGTTCCTGACTTCTGGCTTTTGCCTGGCCCTGTCCAGGCTATTGTAGGCATTTGGGGACTGAAACAACAGATGGAAAGTCTTGGTCTATTTCTCTCTTGGTGTAACTCTATCTTTTGAATAAATAAGTAATTCTTTATTTAAAGAGAGAAGAAAAGAAAACCCAGGAGAATAAGGAAACCAGATATTATGATAGAACTAAAGCAATTGGAGAACACCAATGGCAGTATTATTTACCCTTTCTCTTTCTCTCATTTTCTCCTTCTCCCTTATTCTTTGTATTTCTTCTCTGTGAGTAGGCTTTACCCTATCACATATTATTTTTATAAGATATTGTAGGCTTGGATCTGCAAGCTTTACAAATCTTCATTTTACCATCAGATAGTAATCATCCCTTTTCCTTTCTTTCCAGTTCCAAAAATCATTGAGAAAAAACTGCTGGTTGGCCTGAGTCATGTGTCCATTTCTGTTTTTGAGTTTGAATTCCCATGATTGACAGATTCTATTACTGTTTGAGGATAAATTAGAGGGAGGGTTTGTTCCTGCAAAAAAAAAAAATGCTGTTTATGAAATAAAGGAGAGGTGTTCAGCAGGCACACAGTTGTTTCCCAGTGCATGCTCTCATCTGTATTGTTTTATTTTCCCTGTTGTAGCATACAACAGTGCAAACACTGTCCCCTTCCCCTCCTAGTTAAAATTTATTTATTTATTTGAAAGGCAGAGGTATAGAGAGAGATGGAGAGGTAGAAAGAGAAATAGAGTTCCATCAACTGGTTCACTCCCCAGATGGCTTCAACAGTCAGGTCTAGGCTAGTTTGAAGTGAGGAACCTGGAACTCCATCTGTCTCCCAACTTCAACAGTAGGGATTCAAGCACTTGGGTCATCTGCTTCCTTCCCAGGTACATTAGCAGGGAGCTGGATTGGAAGTAGAGCAGCTGGGACTCAAACCAGTGCTCAAATGGGTTGCCAGCATCACAGACAGTGGCTTAACCCACTGTGCCACAACGCCAGTCCCACTTCCCCCTCTTTATACTATGGTTTCTACATTGGTATGAAGATAAACAACATTTTCCAACTCTGTGGAATTTATCTGTAAGTCAACTATCTTATGTTACCATTCTAGATGCTGTTTAAGTTATAGCTCTAGGGCCCTTGTTATATAAAATTAAAGATTATGTAGCATTCTCATATATTAAATTGTCAACTTGGAGAATTGGAAAAGGTTGGGCATAAATCATATAATCAGTCAAAAATATGAATCTTCTGTGTTGTTTAGCTAGCTCAAATAAATTGATTAAAGATATTCCAAAAAGTTTGTTTCTTTCAAGTTCATCCAAAGGCAGAGGTTATACCCCTTCCTCATGAATCTTGTCAAAATACTATGAATGCAAAACAGATATGATATATTATTCAGCAAGAAAATAAATGGAAAGAATTTTCTTTCCTTTAATATATTAAAAACCGAGTTTACAGTATCACTTTTATATACATTCATAAGTCGTCATGAGTTACAATGTATGTATATAATGAATATTTTGCACTACCAAGAACTATAATATCAAAATTTGTAATCAATTCCTTTTACAGTAAATTTATGTAGTTCTAATTAGGTTTTCCCCACAGCATTACATATTATTCGATTAACATATCATTAATGTACTATTCTCATTTGCTTTTTTCCAATATTACTCTTTGAACAAGACAGAAATTAGTTACTAGAGAATATTAGCATTAAAACCACTGAACTCTATTGATCAGAGTGGACATGATCAGGTTTGGATCTGGCAAAGAACACACTCATGAAGTTCTAAGTAGCAGCAACATATGAAGCAGGGAGACAGTCATAAACTGCTGTGGTAATGCTAAGAGATGAGATAGCCATGATAACAGGCAGCAGCAATGACAGTGTGGGGGCACACACTATGGCATGGCAGGTAACTTGAATACCAGCATCCCATATGGGTGCTGGTTTGAGTCCTAGGTGCTCCACTTCCAATCCAGCTTCCTGCTAATGTGCCTGGGAAGGCAGTGGAGGACTGCCCAAGTGCTTGGCCCCTGAACCCACATGGGAGACCCAAGAAAAGTTCCTGGTTTCTGGCTTCAGCCAGACCCAACCCCAGGCTGTTGCGGCCATTTGGTGAGTAACCTGGCTGGGCGAAGACTTTTTTCTTTTTCTGTAATTCTGACTTTCAAATAAATAAATAAATAAATATTTTTTAAAAAATGAGTAAATTTCTTTTTTTTTCCATTCTTTTTTTTTATTAAACTTTTATTTAATGAATATAAATTTCCAAAGTATAGCTTATGGGTTACAATGGCTTCCCCCCTCCCATTACTTCCCTCCCGCCTGCAACCCTCCCCTTTCCCGCTCCCTTTCCCCTTCCATTCATGTAAAGATTCATTTTCAATTCTCTTTGTATACAGAAGACCAGTTTAGTATATATTCTGACTTTCAAATAAATAAATAAATAAATATTTTTTAAAAAATGAGTAAATTCCTTTTTAAAAACAAATGACCATGTGTATTAGAAGACTGAAAAATATAACTCAGATTACTTGAAGAGACCACTTTTTAAAATCACTCAAACAAGTTCACTTTACATTAATAAGAAATTGAACTAATATTCATTGTGCAGTTATCCCTTGCAGGGCACATTGTAGATTTTACAGATGTAGCTACAAACACAACATAAAGTATGCCTGCAAAAGCATTGGAATCACTTGAGCATACAAGTGGCATGATATAACTTACTTCTAACTGGGTCACTATGAGTGTTTATGTTGACAGGGGACAGATAGGAGAGAGGGAGGTCAAAGGCGAAATAAAGTTCAACAATTAGGAAGTGATGGCTTAGACCAGGAAGATAGCAGTGGGGTGGAAAGAGTCTGAATATATGTTGAAGGTACAGTATAAAAGATTTGTTGCTAGGTTGTGTTCACAGATGAAGAGAAAGAGATGGGTAAAGAATTGTGCCAATTATTTGGACTAAGCAATTGAAAGACAGGAGTTGGGGCAACATTCAGCCTAGAGTACCTGTATATTATAATACAAGAGTGAAGAAAATAATTTCTGAAAACCTTATTGAAATTACTATATTTCACTTATTATACAGTGCTACTCCGAATCTGTGGAGATTATGATTGACAAACATAAAAGCAATGAGATCTGGGAGATCTTTATGCCACTATTGATTGTCACTGTTTAATATGTGACCTTGGTTTTGTTACTTAAGCTGTGGATATAGATATTATTAATAGTAAAATTCTATTGTCAAGATTCCATAATTCACATACATATGCAAAAATATTACAATTTTAAAGAGTGTTTTAATTGCCAAGGTCATCTGTATAGCACGTTTGGTCTTTGTTTTTATAGCATAATATGTTATCATCTGTTAATAAAACCAGTTTAAAATAATATTTTCTGTAGTCAATATGAAGATATGTCAATATGAAGATATTCATCAAATTTTATGTTATTACTGAGAACCTAGAAAATTGTCTTTGCTATTTTAATCTCAGATACTTTAAGTTCCACTGTGATAAAGCAGCTTTGACATATTTACATTCTAATGGTCTTTTTTTTTTCTTTCAGTTTACCTGTCTGGCTCCCAAAAGCACTCATATATATATATATATATATATATATATATTTCTTCCTGCCATAATTAAATTTTGGCAAGATCATTAATCCTAAAAAATGTACAAAATTAATCTGAAAGTAAGGATTACTCATAAATTCTTAGTTGCATGTCTAAACTGTTTCTATGTGGCATTGATATACTCTTTATTTGATCTAACAAATTGCTCTTACATATTTTGAATTATTGACAAATGAGTAGGAGATTCATCAGTGGAACACTGTTTCTTCATGCTGGTTTGCTGCATTGGTGTCAACTTTGCACAACATTTTATCTGAAACTGCTAGACTTCATCAAGACAAAACGTGTTAGATATGCTAAAAAATGTTCTCTATACATTAAACATGAGACTTCACTTACCAACATAGTCAGAGACTGTAGTGCTACTCTAAGTCTGGGTATTACAAATACAGTAATTCTGAGAAATCCCATTGTGCATAATGTTATCAAAACAAAGAAAGTGCACATATAATTGTATTTGATGTTTAAGTGAATTCTTGATGGCAGAGGACATCTGTTTTTGCTAGACATTGAAGCAAACAAAATCCACTGTTTAAAATTTTAACCATCTAATGATTGGAAAAATTTCCCACAGGCTATCTGGTGATGGTTCTGTATATGTTTCCCATCCACTTCCTGCATACTTTTGGCACTGGGAGATATAGGACATGTTCATGTTGCAATTTAGCCTTTGGCATACACCTTTAACAGTGTATTGCACTTGGTAAATCAATGTGCTGAGTTGTAGGAATCCCTCAGAAATTTATTTTAGCCATGGCTATTCATAACAATTATATACAGAAATGAATAAATTAAATAAAATATTCTTCTAAACCCAATTAAATATCACTCAATTTACCTATATCCAGCTTTTAAAAAACATTTCCTGTGACTACACTAAATTCAACCATTTTTAGTGAAATTGGACCGAGTAAGCCTCGAGATTATATATAAATAATTAGCACATTGTGTTTTAGATATACTAAGATACCATTGCACAGCATGAAAAATGGAGCTCAAATGCAGATGAGCTCACACTTTGTAGCAGTGCTATAGGTTTATGTACTATAAATACAGGAAATCTGATAAAATGTTTTTGATATGATTCCACCCAAAGGGAAAAGCATGGGACTTTGAAAATTTTGGTACTAACAACAGTATTCATATTGTGAGCATCTCTTCCTATACCTCTTGATGCTAGGTGAGTCAGCATGTTGGTTATAATGAGTAAATCTGAAAGTTTCTTAATCTCCCTACAGAGCTTAAATGAGCTGGTATTAGCAGGGTTCATCTGGAGACAGCACCCTAAGCCTAAACATTTGGATAGTCATTCTCCTTCTTAGTGTCCACCTCCCAAAACCCCTCTTCTACATATGTGGTAAACCAGATGTCCCGTGAAGCTTACAAGGTCTTTCTTGAGACAAGCCAAATTGCAGCTCCAGGCACATGGCTTGACAATGGCAATTACTTGCTGAAATGACATTTCTTTCACTGGATCATGCAAGAATAGATCACCAGAATGGTGCTGATGTGTTGACTTTTGATGGCTTTTACTCATATCAGACGTATCGGACATTGGAGCAATTCAGGGTTCTGGATGACTAGCAGTGCATGTGTGACCCTTGCAATCACACTGAGTGTCAGCTCAACACTTTCCAAGTTCCAGCTGCAGGCAACCTCTGAAAAACAGAGTATTACTGACATTTTCCATTACTTATTCATTTTTAAATTGACTCATGGGATTTCATGTAAAATCCTTTTAATGATATTGTTTTGAATTAGTAAGTTTTTGTATAGGAATTGCTGTTTCTATCCATGACATAGCATTTATTTTCCTTTACTTATATCCTTTTGACTTTCAAGAAAGTTTTAAAATATGTTTTATTTTTAAATATAAATTCGGTTGTTCTGCTAATCACAAGACTTTTATGTGATGAATTGTATCTAATCACTTTACTGAAAAGGTTATTTATTCTCATATCTTGTCATTTAATTAATTTGATTTTATGTGCTGGTGAGTATATTATCTCATCTCATTTCTTCTGCTTATCTTATTACATTGGCTGGAATGTCAAATACAGTCTTCATTAATGATAATGAGACTATTCATATTCTTCCTCTCTTAAACATCAGTTCTAATATTTAAAACATCACCACTATTAGTGATATTTTATCAAATTAGGAAAATCCTGACAAATGTGGCTATTTTGTGTTTTTTGTTTTTTCTAGGTGAGTTTCTTTATGCTTCTCAATTATGACCTAGCCAACTTAGTTTTCTTTCTCTAGTGTAAGATTATCCTGGTGCCATGATAAAAATGCATGAACTTACTGGATTTTCATTTGGAGAAATGGAGGAAGAGCCTTATGAGAAAGTAGGCATAATGAAAAGAACACGAAAATGTCATTTGACATAATAATTCTGAAATATCCAGTTTGTATTTAGGTGAAAGATAAAGCTATAAATGTTACAACATGACATCTTTTCACAACATGTGGTATCCCAGATATTACATGCAAATGTCATTCTCTTTTTATCCCTACATAGTATCAGAACCCAGATGAAAACCATATAAAGTAACATATTTCAACATAAATTTACGAATTTAGTGAACATGAATTTAAATATGAGTATTTTTGAAGACAGAGTTTATTTTTGAATAAGATGTCCACAGGCCTATCACACAACCAAAGCTCATGGGAAGATATAAGCAAGGACCGTAATTCTATCCACTGTCATTTTAAAATCCTAAGCAGAGCTATTTTTCCAAGCAAGGATGCTCTGTGCTGTGGTTGATTGCCAACTGACATAAATTGCTAAATATGTTCAGATATTTCTGTTTCTGGTAGTGGATATATCAGAATTAATTTGAGCAGATTTGCTTTACTCAAAAGAAACCAGTATAGAGATTGACTCCTTTCCAAGTGCAGCATTGTTAAAACATCTTTAATGAAATGAAAGCTTGACTAAGGTCACCGGGAAAATATGGGCAGTGAGTCCTCTTGAAGAAAAATTCATCAAAAGGGAGGAAAAAGTGCGGATTGGTGAGGTGGACTCAAACTCCTTCTTAGAACACTGTGCAGTTGAGACCAGACATGCCCTAGTTGGCCTCTGGGAAAATGGCATGTGCATACTTAGACTTAGATAGCCATGTGATAATGAACTGCTTATTTAGAAACTTACCACTTCTTTGTCATGGCGTAACTGCTGCTAATCACGATATGGAGAGAGAGAGAAAAAAATTTTCTAGCCACCTGTGAGTCACTGCCTCAAAAAGGAAGGAATATCCAGGCCTCTACAGGTTTAATAATTCTCGATATTTGGTTCTCACTGCATATCTACAATCACTGCCACAGCCTAAGAAAGCAGGATTCTCTGACAAGTTAAACAGGCTTTCTGATTTTCTATCCTTAAATCATTATAGTCATTTTTTGCTTCATGGCAGGAAAAAAATTACAGGCAAAGAGATAAAGCTATTTTCCACCTGTGAATTGGAGATTAGTATAATGTAATTTGAGTAATCTTATTTTGTGCTATTCTAGACTAGAGAAGGATAAAATATTTTATATATCTAACCCTAAATAGTTCCTTGAAGGAGAATAATATAGTTTCAACTGATAAGGTAGAGCCCCAGAGACTAAATTTTATTTCAGAATTTTTTTTCCCTAAAAGTGGATAGAATGTTTCTTTATGTTACCTAACAAGTTACCAGGTGGCTGTCAGAAAGTTTGTGGGGGCTGGTGTTGTGGTGTCACAGGGTAAGCCTCCACTTTGAATGCCGGCATCCCCTATGGGTGCTGGGTTGAGACCCTGCTGCTCCACTTCCAATCCCACTCCATGCTGGTGCACCTGGGTAAACAGCAGAAGGTGGTCCAATTGCTTGGGCCCCTGTACCCAAACACGGGAGAGAGCCTGAAGAAGCTCGAGCCTCCTGGCTTCAGCCTGGCCCGGCCCTAGGCTTTGAGGCCATTTGGGAAGTGAAACAGCAGATGAAGATTTTGTGTGTGTGTGTGTGTGTCTCCTCCTCTCTCTGTAACTCTGCCTTTCTAATGGATAAAAAAAAATCTTTAAAAAAATAAAGTTTGTGGTTTTAACTATTGTATTTATATTCATTTTACATTATTCTCAATTAAACTATAAGTACTATAAAACATAGTGCATTATGAAATGACATTGAGCATGGGTGA
Source organism: Lepus europaeus (assembly GCF_033115175.1). Classification (NCBI taxonomy): domain Eukaryota; kingdom Metazoa; phylum Chordata; class Mammalia; order Lagomorpha; family Leporidae; genus Lepus; species Lepus europaeus. The sequence continues at coordinate 35,046,651 of NC_084836.1, read as the reverse complement.
AATATGTCCAGATTATGTTGCATATGAAGAAAAAGGGCAAAGACAAAGACCAGAACGCTAATTTTCAAGGGATGGACAGAGTACAGAAGTTTGTCAATTAGACTGAGAAGGGGTAATTAGAGAATCAGACCAAGTAACAGAAATCCTGATAATAGAAGGGTCACAGAGTTTTAAGAATAAGGAAGTAGTCGACTGATGTTTTGAAAAGGTAGGTTAGAGTTTTCCTCTATTTAATACATTTAATTATTATTAACAATGATAACAGTTACGATAATAGTTAATAGTAGTGACAAATTCTCTCTACTAATCAGGTATTCTGGATGATTTACATGAAAATTTATTAACATAAGCGTTAAGGCATTTATTAAAAGAATGTATCATGCTGCTTACAAATTTAGTAGAGGGGCAGTCATTTGGAACAATGAACAAGATGCTGCTTTGAATGCCTTCACCCAACGTCAGAGTGCTAGGGACTGAGTTACTGCTGTGCTCCCAATTCCAACTTCCTGCTAATGCACACCCTGTGAGGTAGAATAGTAATGATTCTCAAGAAGTTCAGGTCATATCATACATGTAGGAGATGTGGATTGAATCCCTAGTTTCCAGTCTTGGCCTGGCCCAGCCGCATCGCTGCCAATTTGCCTTTAAAATAAAAAACATAAAAATTTGAAACAAAACAAATAAAAAATCAAGTTAGTAGAATATTATGAATCAAAAATCAAGTAGGAATTCCAAGAGAAAAGGCATAACAAAGATGCGCAAATGTTGCCATGGGAGCCATTACTCAGGATCTTGTCACCTTCACATGCTGCAGTGATACTGCATCTTCCACTTTGCAACCAGCACTGTTACAGGGTTTCTCAACCTGTTGGAAAAGTTGGATGCATGTTTTTTTTTTTTTGTATATTGTATGATATCCTAGCATCCCTAGCCTCTACGCGTTGGAATCCAGTAACACTCTAAATCTTGATAATCAAAAATGTCTTCAGACATTGCAACAGTGCTGCAGTTGAGAACTACAGTGCTGTGCAAATATCTCTTATTTGAGCTTTTGCTTCACTTTTTCAGAATTCAAAGCAGGAGCAACTACTTGGATACACTTGAGTCATATGACCAATAACAACTACCAGGAGGGTAGAGGGGAACTATTTCTTTTGTTAATTTCCATTGTTGAGTCAGTTGAAATTCACTTACCTTGGATTCCACTATTACTTAAGAATTGTGTTCAAATACTGAGGCATATAAACAACAAATAGGAATTTCTAATTGCCAAATATTATGCTAAATTCATTATAGTCATTTATAATCATTACAACAACTATTAAAAATAATTTGTTGGGCCAGCTTTGGGTCATAGCGGGTAAAGTCACTGCTTACAGTGCTGGCTGGCGTCCAATATGGGCACCTGTTTGAGTCCTGGCTGCTCCACTTCCAATCCAGTTCTCTGCTAATGTGCCTGGGAAAGCAGTGGAAGATGGCCCAAGTGATTGGGCCACTGCACCCACATGGGAGACCCAGAAGAAGGTCCTGGCTCCTGGCTTCCGATCAGCACAGCTCTGGCTATTGTGGCCATTTGGGGAATGAACCAATGGATAGAAGACATCTCTCTCTGCTTCTGCCTCTGCATCTCTGTAACTCTGCCTTTTAAATAAATAAAGAAATCTTTAAAAAATATATGGTTAACAATCATTCACAAAAATGATAAAGACTTTACATACTTTACCTGGTTTCACAGAGCTAAAATTATTTTTATGCAAATATTCTTTATCTTCTATCATATCAAATTCGACTGAAAGTTTAAACAGTTCCACTTCAACTTGCTATTTTTTTTCATTTTGTTTGTTTCTAGATAAAACGTTGTTTTAAAAATGGTTTTAATTATAATGATATATAACTTGTCATTTGTTGGAAAACTTTCACCCAGTGTTTACTGTAGTGGACAACTGCAGGATTGTTTTTTGATTCATATCTCTACTCCATAAAGAATACTGTTCATTCTTCTCATTCCAAATTTTCCTCCTACTGTCATTCAAGTTAAGGTCATTTCAGTGTCATGAGTACAAAAAAGAATTTCAGTCTCGATAAATCCTTGAAGATACTTTTCTGATGGTTGCTAGATGAAAAAGAAAAAAGGTCAGTTTTAGTTTCCCTTTATCTGAGACTTCATTCTTCATTCACAACTATGTATTGCACTCAGGATTTCATCTTCACACTTGCAACAAAGCCCAGAATCAATAAAATTGAGGTAATCTTGACATAAAAGAAGACAGGCTATACAATGGGAACATCTGGAGGAAATCACCTAATTGGTCCCTGTAAGTAGTTTGAGTATAATGACTCTTAGTTCAGCAGTTATTTGTGTAAACAAAGACTTGAGTGAAGAGTTTAGTGACTCTGTCAACCACCTCTTTCTCTACTATTTGGCTGATTTCTATTAGTACTTTATTTTCTTTCAAATTCCATTATCTCCACACACGTGCCCTTATTAATTCAATCTTCTTTTTTTTCTTCAATCTTTTAGTTATATGTAGATATTTGGCTGCAACAAATATAAACTGCCTTATACAAACACAGAAAAGTCCCAAAGAATACCTTTGCTAACAATAAATATTATTGGCTGTTTGTCATCTATTTACCAAAAATATTATAGGATCCATCATTGATAATGATCATTGAGGACTAAGAAGTCTATTGCTATCATTATGATCCAAATCTTTTCATTTGTACTCAACATCATATTTTCAAAGTTTTATCTTTCCAACATAAAATATAGATAAAAAGTTTGAGAGCTCAGGCTGGAGAAAAACAACAATCTCAGTGGATTTTATTCTCTTTCATACATATGACTCAAAGTGCTAAAAGCTAAGGATACCATAAATATATTAATAACAATCCTTATTGAGTGTATACTGGGTAACATGTACTGCAAAAACAATTTATAAACCTAATTAATTTATTTCTCTAAAACACAAGGAATAATTTACTTTTACTCCTGATTTATAGCTGGGCAGTCTGAATCATAAAAAAAATTGAGCAGGCAGCATGTCAGTAATAGGCCAAATATTCTGTTGTTTTCTAACTCAGGAGTCTAGCTTACACTTTTGTTATAAAGGCTATCACTGGTAAAGGAGAACACAAATGATCAGTAATATCATTTGAGCTAAATAAATAAAAGAAGTTCAGATATGAGGAAGATTATTGGGAATTTATTTATTTGTGTATCTGTGTATGTCTATATGTTTGTGTTTAACAACTTTAATTAAGCATTTGCTCTTCTAAAGCCTTTATAAATATTAACACATTTTGTCTCATATCAACTTTCTAAGGTATGTTTAATATAATCATTTTTATATTAATTATTAACATTTTAGAGATGAAGAAAGTGAGACACAGATAGCGAATAACTTGCCAAAGTCCCATAGCTGGAACTCCACGCATGTTCATTTGGCTTTTATCTGGTTTTCTATGCTCATGGCTGTGAGGTGGTCTAGCATATTGGCATCTACATGTCTTTTTTTTTTATTAAGTTGAAATTCTGTATTGAATCTATAGAAACCCATCCCTTCCATATCAGCTTTTTCTTTACTACTTGATCTTTCACATCAACTTAGAAGTTTGCTATTCTTTCTTTTAAAAAAATTATTTTCATTTGAAAAGCAGGGGGGGATGGAGGGAGATAGAGAGAAAGAGAAAAATCTTCAATCTACTTGTTTACTCCCCAAATGCCCACAATATCTGGGGCTAGGCCAGGCTGTAGCCAGCAGCCAGGAACTCCATCCAAATCTCCTATGTGGGTACTAGGGAGTCAGCTACTTGCGCTGTTGTCTCCCAGACACATTAGCAGAGAATTGGATCTGAAACAGAGAAACTCAACTAGCACTAGCACTCCAATAAGGGATGCTGGCATCCCAAACAGTGGCTTAATCTGATGAGCCAAAATGCCAGCACCTGTTTCTTCATTCTTTTTTTTTTTTTTTTTTTTTTTTTTGACAGGCAGAGTGGATAGTGAGAGAGAGAGACAGAGAGGAGAAAGGTCTTCCTTTGCCGTTGGTTCACCCTCCAATGGCCGCCACGGCCGGCGCACCACGCTGATCCGAAGGCAGGAGCCAGGTGCTTCTCCTGGTCTCCCATGGGGTGCAGGGCCCAAGCACTTGGGCCATCCTCTGCTGCACTCCCTGGCCACAGCAGAGAGCTGGCCTGGAAGAGGGGCAACCGGGACAGAATCCAGCGCCCCGACCGGGACTAGAACCCGGTGTGCTGGCGCCGCTAGGTGGAGGATTAGCCTGTTGAGCCGCGGCGCAGGCCCTCTTCATTCTTAAAGAATAAAAAATATTGCCCTCTTCCCCTCATTTCCCTTTGCAAACACTACCAAACTTTTCTACTAGCTTTCACAGAAAAGCCTTGTCTCTAATTGATGTGCTTCCATTTGCTCTTGAACCCACTTCAAATTTTTACCCCCAAGATTCCATCAATACCACAAGGACCATAGCTTCCAGGGGTCTTCACATTGCTCAATCCAGAAATAATTCTCAACCATCAAACTTCTTGACTCAACAGAAGCTTTTAATACTTAAAACACTTTTCTTAAAGCAGTTTTCCTTCAGGCTGCTGCCATCACTTGGTCTTCCACTTAACTTTTGGCTAGTTCACAGTGTTTATGTTGTTGCTCCTTCCCTATCTCTTTAAACTGTTAAATGCTGAAATCTTCCGGTACTGGGTCTTTGGCCCTCTCCTCTTCTTATATTTCTCTTTTCCTATTTATTTTGCTCCCTATCTGGCCTCATCCTTTTTTAAAGTTTTCTATGAATTATTCCAAAAAATTTTTTTAATGTTTTTTAATTTTATTTAATGAATATAAATTTCCAGTGTACAGCTTATAGATTACAAAATTTTATTTCTAACATATATGTTAGATTACAAAGCACATCAAATTGTTTCTTCTACATCTGTGCTTGATGTTTAATAGACATCCAAAACTTAATAAGTTCAAAACTGAGTTCTTGGTCTTTGATATTTAACTATAAAAAATGTTAAATGCTTGAAAAATAATTATATTTACCCTAATTATATGTTGTGTCATGTATACATGTAATGAAACATAACATAGTATTCCATAAATATATTTTTTGTGTTTGTTAATATTTTAAACAAAAAATTAAAATAGTGATAAAATTTAAAGCAATAAGTAAGCTAAAAAAGACAATGAAAGGAAAATAAATTTGATTTATTTATTTTCATACATTTGAAAGGCAGAGTGATAGATAAAGATAAAGGTCTCCCATGTGCTGGTTCACTCACCAAATGCCTGCAATAGCCAGACTGAAGCCAGGAGCCTGGAACTCCATCTGAGTCTCTCACATGGGTGACAGGGACCTAAGCAGTTGAGCCATTTGCCTGTCAGGGTACACATCGTCAGGAGGCCATATGGAAAGCAGAGTACCCATACTAGAGCCAGGCCCTCGACTGTGCAGTGTTGACATCCTATGCAGTGTCTTAACTGCTGTGCCAAACGTTTGTCCTACACTTGGTCTTTTCCCCCCATTCCCTGTCCCACTCTCACACCCATCTACACGCACACAATATCATCCCTCACTCTCATCAACCTGTTCTGCCCTTAGTTCTTCCATTTTATCATCTGTTGGGATTCATTATATGGAAATCCTATTATCTCAAAAATTTAATGAGATAGAAAGGAAATGAGAGAGAGAGAAAGGAAGGAAGGAAAAAAGGAAGGAAGGGAGGGAGGAAGGAAGGAAGGAAGGAAGGAAGGGAGGGAGGGAGGGAGGAGGGAAGGAAGGAAGGAAGGAAGGAAGGAAGGAAGGAAGGAAGGAAGGAAGGAAGGAAGGAAAGTGAAAGAGAGAAGAAAAAAGAAAAGGAGAGGGAGAACTAGGGAAAAGGAAGGGAAGTGTCTACATTCTTAGAATTATATCTATGAACTACATGGAATCTGTTTTTTTTTTGTATTAATATCACATTAACATGAGAATTGATGAATAACTATCATATATGTGCTGCAACCCTGAGAATTTATTATATAATTCCTTAAAAAAATAAATGTATCTTCACGTTCCAGAATATAAGCTTCATTAGAGAGTTTCGTTTTGTTCACATTTTTTATCTCAGAATATAGAGTAACAGGTGCTCAATAAAGATTTTTGAGGGGCCAGTGCTGTGGCTTAGCAGGTAAAGCTGCTGCCGGCAATGCCGGCATCCCATAGGGGCATTGGTTCAAGTCCTGGCTGCTCCACTTCAATCCAGCTCTCTGCTATGGCCTGGGAAAGCAGTAGAAGATGGCCCAAGTCTTTGGGCTCCTGTGCCTATGTGGGAGACCTACAGGAAGCTCCTGGCTTCTAGCTTCCATGGGCCCAGCTCTGGCCATTGCAACCATTTGGGGTGAACCAGCTGATAGAAGACTTCTCTTTCTCTCTCTCGGCCTCTGCCTCTCTGTAACTCTGCTTTTCAAATAAACAAATAATTCTTTTAAAAAAGATTTGCTGAATTAATGAATCCAATAGTATAAGAGTAAATAAAGAATTCATCAGGAAAATATAAGTAGTACTAATGTTAACAATTGGCAGAGATAATAAGGAACACTTCAGACAAGGAGGAAATCACAGATTTCAGCTTAGAGGTAAGAATTAATATGTTTTTAAAAATTTTAAAACACGTATTCATGAAAAGAATCCATAACAAACCTTCTAAATGTTAAAATGAGTAACATGTCATATAAGAAATTACCATATTTTCCAAATTAAAAACAATCTAATGAGAAGAGTGGCATTGCTTTACAGATTTGGAAATTTCTTCAATGTCTGATTTAATGGAAGAATTATGTGCCTTTGCTTTCAATTGATTACAAGGTAATGTTTTGGAACATGACAAAATATGCCTTAAATACACTTAAATAGAAGTGTATTTCAAAAATAGAGGATTAATAGTCTTTTCAGATAATGTGAATATTGTCATTTTTTGGTGAAATGCCAAGATTTGATTATTTGTAATTTCTTAATGGTTCATAGTAATGTGCAATCTAGAATAATACTCATATACTTTTGCATTATTAAATTAAAATTCCATGCTCCTTCTTGCACTATGAATGGATCTATTTTCCATTGTAACTTCAAGCATTGGTTATTTGGAAAATATGAATTATGTAGATCTTTAAAATGTTAGCATGTGATTTTCATTAATATTACCATTGATTTCATCAGCCAGGTCTTCTCTAATTAGGAAGTTTTCACAGTGGTGAATACAAGTGTCTGAAAATTCTAATTGTTCAGAAGGCTTAGATTATGTCAGTAATAACAAACACTTTCAATTGTTTTCTTCAAAGTGAGAATCTCACTTGATTAATTTCTGAGAAAATTTTCCAAACACTCAAATCTGAGTAAATATAATTGATCAATTCTTTATTCTTTCACTTTACAAATGTTATTTCTTGGGAGGGTCCCCTGATTCAATTATCAACTTAATCACACAAGCGCTTTCTTCTCAGATTGCCATATTACTTGGCTTCCAATTTCAACACAGAGAATATTTTAAAATATATACTAAATGGCAAAACTTCAATTTAAAGAATAATTACTATACCTCAGTTAAGAATATTTTTAAATGAAACTGGCCTCCCTGGAGTGCCTAACAGTGGAGAACACAACGAGTACCAATGCAATTTTGTATCCTTACCTTGATCCTTGTCAAAGTATAATCCTATCACTACTTTTGTACTCTCAACACAAATATCAGTACAATAAATAAGATAATGTTTTAATAGTGCTAAATAGCTTCAATCCTGTGGATACTCTGAAAAGGGCCTCTGGAACACCCATGGTTCTCTGATCCACATTTTGCACAGGGCTGTCTGTGATATTTTGGAAATTCAGAATAAATATAAGACAACATAAAAGAATAAACCTGCAATTACAGCTAAGTGATCTAATCAACAAGTGGAACAAGCATATATTCGAGACAAATGCAATCAAATAGTAAACATTATCAGATGAAATGCTATTACCTAAACTCATAGTTTCAAGCAAGTGGAGAGGAACAGAATGTCAGAACTTCAAAAGTAAAACATCTCAGTTCATGGAAAATTTCAGTTTAAAGTCAAGGTTTAGGAAGTTCGCATGGAGGCTGATGCATGGTCCAGCAGGATAAGCTATATACAACATCAACAGCCTGTATCAGAGCACTGGTTTAAATGCTTGTTACTCAACTTCTGATCCAGCTCCCTGATAATGTACCTGGGAAAGCAGCAGAAGATAGTCCAAGTACCTGGGCCCTTTCTACCCACGTGGGAGACCCAGATAGATTTCCTGGCTTTTAACTTTGACCTGGTTCAATTCCTACCATTGCAACCATTTGGAGAAAGAATGAATGAATGCAAGGTCTCTTTTTCTCTGTCTCTCCCCCTCTCTCTGACACTCTGCTTTTCAAATAAATAAGATAAATCTTTTATAATAAAAGTGAGTTTACATGGCTTATCCCCATTTAGTTTCTGATAGAAATAAATTGGATTTCTTCCCACTATGCTATGCTAGTGTGGAAATACCATAGCCTGAACAATTCTGTGTGTCTACTCATATTCCTCTTCAAATTCTTAGTCAAGTAGCCTTCCAACTGCCTCTTGGACATTTCTGTAAGAGGATTCATCACACTATTCATTACCATACCGCACATTTCTTAAAGGCAGAGACCACATCCTTGCTCTCTATGATACACATGTCCACAAGTAGAATCTAGGACAATGTCTGACATATGGCAGCTAAAATTTCTGGAAATTTTTCTCTTTGCCCTTACTTTAGTAAGCAAATAACTTCTACTGTTCTAGTTTATTTCTGTGTTTTCATTTAATCATTTAACATTCATATAATCATTTAATGTTTATAAGGTAAAAATTTTATCTAAACTTTTCAGATAATAAATGTTAAAGTTCTCCAAAACATTAGATAATCTGCTAATGCCCCAATGTAATAAATGGTGTAGCTCAGATATATGTTCACCCACATAAACAAAATGAAATGATGTAGTAGAGCCTAATAACTATAAATTCAATAATTAAATGATATTTTAACATGTATGAATGAATTTCACTTTTTATATTTTTTAAAACATTTTAATTTATTTATTTGACAGAGTTACAGATAGTGAGAGAGAGAGAGAGAAAGGTCTTCCTTCCCTTGGTTCACTCCCCAAATGGCCGCCACGGCCAGCGCTGCATCAGTCCGAAGCCAGGAGCCCGATGCTTCTTCCTGGTCTCCCATGCAGGTGCAGGGACCCAAGCACTTGGGCCATCTTACACTGCTTTCCCAGGCCATGGCAGAGAGCTGGATTGGAAGAGGAGCAGCCGGGACTAGCACCACGCCCAGATATGATGTCGGCGCCTGAGGCAGAGGATTAACCTACTGCACCACAGTGCCAGCCCCAATGAATTTCACTTTTTATGTGTTTAAAGATATGTATGCTTCATTCTTCTATTGAAATATGAAGAAGTAAACTTTCCATAAATTACATTACTTCTGTTGTTAATAAAAATGATAAAATCTCACTAAGAGAAAAATGACTTTAAATTGCTGTTTATATTGACATAAATGCTCTGAGGATGTTGATATTCCCCTCACATTTTTCTTTCTATTTTACAAACAGTAGGAAGGCTGATCCTCTAAAGTTATACTATTTTGACAAATGCCCATAACCAAATATTGAGGTATAATAAGTGGAAATCAAACTGTACCTCACTTTAAAGTGTATCAAATTGCTTCTTCTGGGCAAACAATGGAATGCTTTTTCAGGTATCCAAATGGTTTTCCATGAAGTCTACAATAATAGGAAGAGATTTAGTAAATTTCACTTGGCAGTAACTCAGAACTAAATTGGTTGTTTGTAAGTTAACTAATCACCAATTTATCGTTCATACTTCAGGGAATATATTTTTAACATTTTATTCTGATAGAATCTGTGATGGATTTGATTTCCATCCAGGTACCAGTATTCACTCTGTAATCTCAGAAAAGATTATTTGATATGTCACACCACATACTTTCATAATTTTACTTATAAACATAAGAAGCTGTCACTCTGTACATTAGTCTAATATTTATTACCCTTTTCCAATTATGCCTTTTGGATGGAATAGAGTTTTACATATCAATACTGCCCTGGAGCTCTTGATGTGATGATGAGAGGACTCAAACTTTTCTTTTTTTTTTTTCTAACAATCTCTAACCCCCCCCAAAAAATTCTATAGCTAATAAATACTATCCATTGTGCCTGCCATTTATATTGGAAATAATAAGCATACAGATAGCCAACTAAAAAGATTAATGTCTAAGGGAAGTTGACACAGTAAATACTAAGGAAGTAGAACATACATGTGAAACATTCACCATGAAGAACAGCTTTCAAAGTGTATGTTTCTTGATTCAAATCCTTATTCTGTCACTTATGATTTAGTAAACCTGTGCAATTCAATAAATTGTTTTTGAGAACTAGTTCATTCCTTTGTAAAGTAATAATACCTACCAATACAGTTCTGTGAATTTTGAATTTCATACATAAAGATTCTTCAAAAATTTGTGGAAACATAAAATTAAAAGATAGGTTTAGGCTCTGGCACTTGGTTGAGTGGCTGAGACATAGCTCTTGATGCCCACAACCCATATCAGAGTGTTTGGTTTGAGTACTGGCTCTGTTTCCAATCCAGCTTCATGTTAATACACAACTTGGGAAGCAGCAGATGGTGGCTCAAATACTTGGGTCCCTGCCACCCATGTGGGAGATCTAGGTTGAGATGTTTGCTCCTGGTGTCAGCCTGGCCCAGCTCCAGTGTTGTAGGTATCTGAGAAGTGAACCAGCAAATCTCTCTCATTCTCTCTCTCTCTCTCCGTGTGTGTGTGTGTGCATGTGTGCATGTGTCTGTCTTTCAAACAAAATGAAAATAAATATGTAAATTACTGACAAACTTTCCCTTTCCTTTCAAATCTATCTGAGCTTAAAAAATTTGTTGTCCATTTTATTTTTTAAATTTTTTTAGAAGATTTATTTATTGGCCGGCGCTGTGGCTCAACAGGCTAATCCTCCGCCTTGCGGCGCTGGCACACCGGGTTCTAGTCCCGGTTGAGGCACTGGATTCTGTCCCGGTTGCCCCTCTTCCAGGCCAGCTCTTTGCTATGGCCCGGGAGTGCAGTGGAGGATGACCCAAGTGCTTGGGCCCTGCACCCCATGGGAGACCAGGAGAAGCACCTGGCTCCTGCCTTGGGATCAGCGCGGTGCGCCGGCCACAGTGTGTGGGCCGCAGTGGCCATTGGAGGGTGATCCAATGGCAAAAGGAAGACCTTTCTCTCTGTCTCTCTCTCTCACTGTCCACTCTGCCTGTCAAAAAAAGAAGAAGAAGAAGAAGAAGAAGAAGAAGAAGAAGAAGAAGAAGAAGAAGAAGAAGAAGGAGGAGGAGGAGGAGGAGGAGGAGGAGGAGGAAGATTTATTTATTTATTTTGAAAGTTGGAGTTACAGAGAGAGATAGAGCTCTTCCCCACCTGCTGGGTCACTCCCCTGACGACTGGAACAGTCAGGGCTGAGCCAGGCAGAAGCCAGGAGCTTCATCCAGGTCTCCCACATTTATGGCAGGGGCCCAAACACTTGGGCTATCTTCCGCTGCTTTTCTCAGGCTATTAGCAGGGAGCTATATTGGAAGTGGAGCAGCAGGGACACAAACCAGTACCCACATGAGATGCCGACATTGCAAGCAGCAACTTTACTTGCTATGCCACAATTCCAGCCCCTTGTTATCTACTTTAATTATGTTCAAATGGTTAAATAATTTTTTTCAGGGTCTGTGCCTGTGAAAGCAGCGGAAGATGTCCCAAGTCCTTGGCCCCAACACCCACATGTGAGACGTGGAAGAAGTTCCAGGCACCTGGCTTTGGCTTGGCACTGCCCCTACCATTGCAGCCATTTGGAGAGTGACCCACAGTATGGAAGATTTTTCTTCTCTCTCTCTCTAACTCAGACAATTAATAAAATACATCTTAAAAAAATTTTGCAATGTCATCTAGCTAGTTAATCACAAATCAAGAAAGAGTCACTATGGATTTAACAGGTGCCAAAACAACAGACTTGTCCATTGTACTTTTGTACCTTCCTGCACTTTTTTTTCTTTTTGCAAATATGCAAAAGCTTATGCTTACTTCAGAGATTTATTGCAGGGTTTCCCAACCTCAGCACTACTGACCTTCAGGCTGGATAACTCTTTTAGGTGAGAAGATGTCCCGTGATTCATGGGCATTTGGCTGCATTCCTCACTTCTGCTCTCCAGATTTCATTACTGTTTCCTTTCTCATCTTACCCAAAAATATACCTAATAGTTGAAGAGTGAAATTTCCTCTGGTTGAAAACCACTAACTTATGGCAAATATTTAGCATAACAAACTACCTGAATCTATCACCAGTGTGAAATTATTTGAATTTCCTTTGTTCTTTCTGCTTTTGGGAAAATAGACTACTCAACTACTCTTGTGAAAATGAATTATTATTCAAAATTTATCCTCAAATTAAAGCAAAAACATTAGTAGCATCTGGCATAGTAATTAGTAAGTAATGAATTGTCATACCTGCATCAAATGTCAAAAGATAGAGCTGTTATCTATTTCATAGTAGATTTTAGGGATTCTATAATGAATAGTTCACATGATTTTAAATGTAACTACATAAAGGATGGATATTTTGATGAGCCACCCATGTCATCATTTAGTTCAAAGTCACTGATATTTTCAGCGATTGAAAGTGTTCATTTTACTTGGCTGCAAATCTGAAGCCTTCTTCGTGAACTTCTCTGATTTGATATAGGTACTCTGCCCAAGCTTCTGCTTCTTCCATAGAGATCAACCTTATCCTACAACCTACCTATACCAGAATGCAAAGGCTTGACACCCTTTTCTCTGTTTCCTCTACTCCTCTGTTTCATACGTGACAATGTACATAATTTTATTTTTCCACATAAAGTGAGTTATCTAGCACTTCCAGAACAAAATAAGATGCTCTCAGGACTTTTTTGGTAAAGAAAACACAGAACTTTGGAACATTTTAAATATACTGTTGTGTTAACTGATCAAGTTAGCACTTCAATTAAAAAAAAAATCTTTCCAGGGGCAAGTGGCTAGGCTGGATGGACACAGCTCACAACTGCGGGTCCCAGACGTGTCCTGTTGGTCGCTGCTACTGCTCAAAAGTGGGGCTTGCAGTTGAGACCAGTGCACTGTCAGGTCTGATCCCCTTGCCTTGACACCTACGGTGCTCCTTCCCCAGCCCTCACTCGGTCCTTCCTCACCAAGCCTCACAATCCTGAGTGGGACCCTCTTGAAGCATGTAGTAGCTTATTTTTCTCTATAACTGCTTGACTGTGCAAACGAATACCAGAAATCTTTCTTCAATTCAATTATACCAATTATAACTTGATAGCTATTAACCAACCTTTCCCCAACCCTTCCATCCCCATTCTCTCGATAGCCTCGGTTAACTACTATTCTCTCGTCTTTCATGAGATCAACCTTTGTAGATTTCATTTTATGAGGGAGCTTATGCAGTATTTGTCTTTCTATGCCTGACTTATTTTACTTAATGAACTCTATCTTGACCTACATTGCAAATGGCCAGATTTAATCATTTTTGTGGCTGAATAATTGAATTCTACTATATGTCTGAATATGTACCACATTTTCATTATACAATCATTACTTGATATACTCTTAGTTTGTTTCTATTTCCTGCCTACTGGGAATAGTGTTGCAACAAATATTGGGATAGAGATGTTTCTTCAGTAGACTGATTTCATTTCCTTGAGTTGGGATTATTGGATCCTATAATAGTTCTATTTTTGGTTTTTTAAGTAGCTTCCATATTTCTTTCCACAATGGCTGTATTAATTTACTTTTCTACCAACAATGTACAAGGATTGCCTTTTCCTCGCATACTCATTGATACTTGTTATCTTCTCATTTTGGACAATACCATTCTAACTGGAATGAGGTGACATTGCAATAAAGATTTGATTCGCATTTCCCTGATGATTATTAAAGTTGAATAATTTTCTCATATATATCTTGGACTAGCCTTTTATAAACTTAGCAAAAATTTACCATGTGACGCCTGTAAACAAAAATTTGTAAAAACTTTGTAATTAAAAACAATTTGAAGTAATCCAAATATCCTACAACTAGACAAAAGACATACTGTGATGTAATCATATAATAATAGAACACAGACACCAAAAATGGAATGAAATATACTCAAAAATTTAGATAAGTTAGAAATTCATTAGATTAAGTGAAACAAACCAGTCTTAAAATGCTACATATGGCAGGATTATGTTGATATGACATTGTAGAAAGGCAGAATTACAAGGAGAGAAAAGTGCTGTGGTAGACAGAAAGAGGTAATTGTAAGATTGAGATTGACTACTAAGAGTCTTCAGGAGATTTGGGGGAGTTATGAAACTGCTGTTTATTGTGATACAAGGATCAATACTACACAAGCCCAAATCAGTTATGTGCAGAACAACATAAAAAAACTCTCAACTTTACTTTACACAAATTAATTTAAACTCTAAGCTGTACCTCTTAAACCAGAAATGACAACCAATCGAAAGGATTTTAAATTACAGAAAATAAATGTACTATATAGGTTGAAATACGACACTTGTTCAAGAATTCACTGTTTGAAACAAAAAAATGGTTTGGACATTGTAATTAGTAAGATAAGACTGCAATACAAAAAGTACCACAGGCCAAGTGGCTTGAATAACAAAAATTCAACTGCCAAATCCTAGACGCTGAAAGTCTGAGATCCAGGTATTGGCAAGTTTATTTTTCCTGCGGTCTCTCTCCTTGGCTTGTAAGTAGCCACCCTTCCCTTGTATTTGCATATTTTCTTCTCTCTGTACTTTTCTGTGTTCACATTTTGTCTTATAAGACTATATTGGATTTGGGCTCTCATAATAACTTCATTTTAATTTAATTCCTTCTTTAAAGACCCTGTCTCTTCATGCAATCACGTTCTGAAGTCCTGAGAGATAGGACATTTAAATATGAATGCTTAAGGAGAAAGAGGCACAAGTCAGCTCTTAAAAAATAGTTTTACAGTTATCTGTATGACATAAAATCACAGTGATGACTAAAGTTTAAATGGAGGAAATACTAACTCACTAATACCTGACTTTCCTGTATAACATTCAAGTACCAATTCAAGTTACTGGCATTCTTCCCCTAGTGATGGTTTCATATAGAGGTGTCTTCCAAATTAGTAATTTACTGCTAGAGTAAATTAGTACACTCATTTAGTCTAGATTAAGGAACGTCACAATACAGAAAATAGTTGCAACATCGTTATTGAAAATTCGGGTTACCTGTCATCAAAGCTTCCCTCTCTTCCTGAGAGTTGCTTGGAATTCATTGTTTTGGGTATCTTTCTATTTGATTATCATTTTGCTGTGAACTAGGGCTGTTAGGGAAGGGAAGGTACCATTCACGGTTAGAAAGAAAAAGAAGCAAGGACATTGCTGCTCTACTACTGGCTTTGCCTTTTCTACTTGGTTTTCCTGCCATCCACAGGGGTTGTTACTCTGAGAAGGAATAGTGAGGCAGTGCTTGTCCATTTGAGACCAAGATAATGGGGTACATTGCATGTTCAGTAAGACCATTGTTTTAAAATAAGGTTTTATTTTGGTCTCAGAGAGAATTTTTAAGGAAGAGGCCCATATATCTTTCAGTATTATTAGAAATTCTTGCTCAAACCAGGGAAATAGAATCCAGGATATGTTCAGTGAAAGGTGTGACACTGATTATTTGTGCAGATTGAACATAATGAGCTATGTGTGTGAATATGTGTATTTCTATTCACTGTATCCTTTCCTGATAGCCAAATAATTAATTTTCAGGTAGAATAATTTTTCTAAGAACACTTGGCAAAAACTCCTCCATTCAAGTTGATTTAAATGCAAATAGTTGCTTTGTTGTTGCCTTGGTTATAAAATCAATTTCCTTTTAAAACTGGCATATCAGTCTGGGAACATAAGTGCAGAATAATGCCATAGGCAAAATCATGAGTCAAATAAATTATTTCCCTAACTTAATGCAAATGTATTCATACAAAGAGTAACATTTGCACCAGGAAATCATAGCCAGGCCAGCACTTTTCCAGAGGGAAATTTCTAAATGGGCTTTTAGCTATTCAGTGAATAATCTTTTTTCAAAGATTCATAATATCCATAGGTATAAAGGACCTTTGTGGAAAAAAATATCAAATATTTTTAAAAAACAATGTTTTCCTTTTCTTTGGATAGAATATTACTTAAAATATCATTCAAACAGGGGTTTTCCTAGTGTGGCAATATTTCTATTTTGATTCAGATACATTTTTTGGTTGGAGGCACAATGGCTTTTCCTCTGCATCCCAAGATATTTCCTAGCATCCTTGTTCCCTACCAACTAATTCTAGCAACAAATCCTTCTTCCCTGGTCGTGACAATCTAGAAATCTCCTAACATGGCCAAATGCTCTCTGGGAACAAAATTGCCCCAGTTGAGAACCACTTATGTAAGTGTGCCTCTATCCAGTGCTGTTCACATGATGCCAAGAGTATATATTCTCATTTCTGGGTACCACACTCAGCCATTTCCTGGAAGTCTGTGGCATTTCTGGATGTTGAAATTTTACATGAACTTTTAATGTAGCAATGTAGATAGTCATTGCTGGAAGTGGCCATTGTTACATAGAGAGTCCATAGAGGGAAAATAGCAAATTTCTTCAATCAGCAGACAGGAGAAACTTGAGTCATGCACTGGTCTTTTCTGTGCAGACTCAGGAATCGAGTTAGGACCAATGAAAGGTTACAATGAGAATGATTATAACTGAATAGGAGAAGAATTTATATAAAGTGTTGCTAATACAGAATATTGATACTTCCTGTTTCTGATAGTTACCCTCTGACCATTTGAAATATTTATTGATTATACATTATCTTATAATGTGAATTACCAACTCATGTTCTAAGCACATTTTACAATTACAGTGTTTATAGTTTCTTAATTTGTAAAGGAAGGCCATTGACATTATTTGGTCTAGGTAGAACATATAGTATTACCAGTATTTTTAAAAATCATCTTTTTTTTTTTTTTACTTTCAAAATGAAACCAACTTTTATTTTTTTCATTCATCTATGCAAACAGACAGCCATGGATCAGAGGCACTGGAAGGAATCCCACGAATGAATGGAAGACGCAGTAGGTGATTCAGAGAACATAAGATGCTCTTGTTTAAATAAATGAAAGCTCAAATGATTAATCTCAGATCAGAGAGAAGAAACTGTCCATCAAAGAACAGCCATTATGAAAAGGAATAAGGAACAAAAGAGGTCTTAGAAATTGAAAATATGGTTGTAGAATTAAAAGATAGCTAGGAAGTATGTCAGGAAAAACTGAGATCAGTCTCCTGCAAAATGATTGGCACATGCTAACTAAGCATGACCCTGCTTCATCTGATTGCAAGACATAAGAAAAGAAAACCCCAGATAGTCCAAGTTTCTGAGTGACGTGTTGTATCTCTGCAGGAAAGTTCCAAAATGCAAGAAACCACTGTGGCAAAGCGCTTTCTTGAGATTTTTAAGAAAAAAAAAATCATCTTATTTTTTATGTTTTTATACACAGTTCTTCTAAAGAACTTGTACATTTGAAGCCATCAATTTGTTTCTGCTGTTTCATCATTGCTTTTGTGACTAGTAAGCTATTTTCTATGAAAAATCAAAATTCACCTGTATATTTCTTGAAACTGTTTGCTTCTAATTTTCACAGTGAATTTTCTGTCCTAACTGTGGTTGTTGGAATTTTTATGCCAGACTAATGCAATTCTTAAATAGAGGGAAGACAATAGATTTACTAAGTGCTTGCCATTTGCCTGCCACAGTACTTAATAGTTTACAGGCTTTGTCATATATAATCTTATTAAATTCCACATCACTATTAAGAAAAATATGATTATTCTTGGTTTAGAAATAAGAAAATTGGAGCACACAAAGCACAATAGTTTCACCAATGACACACAGCTGGTTAGTGGCGGGGCAGAAATTCAGACAAGCTCTATTTGACCTAAAGTGCATGTTCTTTCAATTGCAGCAATACACTATAAGCACAAAGGAACCTCCTGGACTTTTGAGTTAAAAAAATGACATAATCAAAGCTATGCTTTAAGAAAATTGAGTTAGTAGCAACTGACCTGAGAAATTTTAAGGAAAAAAGGAGAGTCTGGAGGTTATTGAAGTAGCCCACATTGAGAATAATGAAATCCCTGTATCAGAACAAAAATGGTGACTGGAAATTGAAGAAGAAATAGAAATGAGATATTACAGGGAGAGAATTCACAGGGCAGGATAACTGATTGAATGTTTGGACAAGTAAGTAGATGACAATTCAACTTGAAAAAATTGTATGAGTAGTTTTTCAACGTTGAAGCTTTTCTATGGAACATTGTGAGGACATTTTAGACATCTTGAGATGCCAGATTTGAAGGCAGAACCCTAGACAGCAGGTTTTAATGTAAGATTGCATCCTGAGAAAGGATAAAAATGGTTACAATCGAGTTGTGAATGTGAGTCATATACATTGGTTTAATAGAAGCCATGGGATTGCCAAAGAGTTGAAATGAGAATTAGAGTCAGAATATTGAGAAATGTTTATACTTAAATGATAAGGATGAAATAATATAGCTAATGCAAATAAAAGTGTAGTGAATAGAAATGGAACAAGGAGTTTTTATAAAAAGAAAATAATCACGAATTGCAAACACTGTATTTTTGAACAGCACTCGGCAAGCTATCAGCAGTGCCCCCATCGACCAGATTATTGCATGGCTGCCCAAATCCCAACTATCTGCATCTTCATCACTTTGCCATCCAGTTTTCTTTCATCATTAGAACCTGCTCTATTTGCTAACACCATAGGCTAACAGTGCCAGAGAATTCTACACCAGCGGCCCTCAAACAACATTTGGTGGATTTAGTGTCTAAATATGCCAGTTCCCTTGCACCTCAGGGAGAAAAACTCCAAGATGTTCCTTCTACAGTGGCTTTGCCAGTTCTCCAGGATGCTTAATCTTAATTAGTCTCAAGAGGGGCCAGCGCTGTGGCGCAGTGGCCCAGCGGGTTAACACCATGGCCTAAAGCACCGGCATCCCATATGGGCGCCGGTTCGAGACCCAGCTGCTCCACTTCTGATTCAGCTCTCTGCTATGACCTGGGAAAGCAGTAGAAGATAGACCAAGTCCTTGGGCCCTAGCACCCGTGTGGGAGAACAGGAAGAAGCTCCTGGCTCCTGGCTACAGATCAGCGCAGATCAGGCCATTGTGGCCAATTGGGGAGTGAATCAGTGGATGGAAGACACCTCTCTCTCTCTCTCTCTCTCTCTCTCTCTCTCTCTCCCTCTCTCTGTCTCTCTCCTTCTCTCTCCCCCTGCCTCTCCTCTCTCTGTGTAACTCTGACTTTCAAATAAATAAATCATTTAAAAAATAAATTAGCCTCAAGGGAAACTTGCCCAATAACACAGGATCTATCTGCTGTCTTCCCTTTTATCATGTGCTAATAGGGTTTTCTAGGATGGCTTATGAAATAAACTCGAATCTGCCTCAGGGAATGCTTCTGGGAGAACCCAAAAGAAAACAGAACACGAAGAATAATGAAGAATATCAAGGACAGAGAAGTCATTGTCATGTTTAGGGACAGCCATTACAATTGAACATCAGATAAGTTGGGTTAAGAAAATGTGGAATGAGAGAGTGTTGGAAATGCCAGGTAATATGAGGTTATCAGAGAGAAGCTGAGAGAAAGATTTTTATCCCGGCCTAAGTGAAAACAAAAAATCTGTCTAGCGTGTGACAAATTGAAGGGGGATGTTGAGGATGTAGAAGAGAGTGGATAGTTTGGAACAGCTGCTTTGGATTGCATGATACATTACTAATCACAGAGATATTTTAAGATAGCTTCATGTAATAAACAGAGCTGTTTTTTTTTTTTCATTCAAAAACTTGCATAGTAATTCTGATCTTCCCTCACTGACTGTGTGACCACGTGAAGGATATTTAACACCTGTGACCTCATTTTCTACGTTTGGGAAATGCAGATACTAAAATTCGTCAGTCAAGGACCCACGGATTAAATGCAGCATCATAACATAAGGCTGCCTGGCACACAGTAAATAATTAATAAATGTGAGCTATTACTCCTACTCAGGGGAAAAAGAATGCCATCAAGATATGATTGCAGGAGTTCAGAGTGGCGATAGTCAGCTTGGTGTTACGTAACTAAGAAAAGTTGGAACGTTCATCTCTATTACAGAAATATTAGGATAAGAAACACCTATTTGTTCCAAGTTCTTACTTTCCCAGGGGTTCTAATGGATTTACAGTTTCCATTTTTGATAATGTACTACATTTGTCTGGGCATTCACTTCAAAAGATAACAAAAATAAAAGTAACTTCAGCCTCAGCTTTGTGGATATTTTACATGGGTATTATTTTTCAGACAATAAATGGTGTCTGATTATTGTGGGAAAATCACACTTCACTTGAGGTTTTCATTTCAGCTTTAATTTAATGCTCAAAACAATGTAGTAAATAACAAATTAAGAAGAATTTTCAAAGCAAACATTATTGTTATATTCCCAAAAGGAGAAGTTACAACCTCAAGTGAACTTCTTATTGTTAACATATTTTAATTTATTTTTCATATTTTTTTCCTTAGAGGAAAACTTACTTCTGTGTACCTCAATGTTCTTTTTACTATTAGAATTCATTTAAAAAGACACTACAGAAGACACTATATTATTATTTCTATGGCTTCCAATAAATAAATCCTTTGAATGTTTGCATATCACTTTTCTTGGTAGCAAAGAGAAGAAATATTGACGTTACCTTTACAGTCAAAGCTTATGGGGAGCCATTACTGTTAGTAGACACTAGAAAAGAAAAAACAAAATGTTTAGAATCAACTATGATACTTCTGGTCATTGAATTTGAATATTACAGTCTTCTTGTAGAATGCAAGTTTCTTATTTTACGAATCTCGGTTAAATGGCAATGTAGAACAAAATTAAAAGGTTGTCAGAAAGCATTTTTAACTATAGTTGCACATGAAATTATAAAATTTATGCAAATAAAACTCTACCGGCAATCATAATAGAATCTATGTTTATATGCACTTGTGTTCTTTTAAATTATGCAGTATTGATTTATCAAAACTTACTATTTCATACGTTCTCTGTTGGACACAGAAGACATAAAAATGAATAACTTAACGTGTGTTCCTCAAAGATTTTAACATCCAGGAAGATTATTAACCAGTGCAGTTCCTTTTTTTTGAATGAAAATTAAAAAGATAAATTTTTGACTGCTGTATAGTATTCTATAGAGTACATGTCCCATAGTTTCTTTATCCAGTCTACTGTTGATGGACATTTGGGTTGGTTCCAGGTCTTAGCTATTGTGAATTGAGCTGCAATAAACATTAATGTGCAGATGGCTTTTTTGTTTGCCAGTTTAATTTCCTTTGGGTAAATTCCAAGGAGTGGGATGGCTGGGTTGAATGGTAGGGTTATATTCAGGTTTCTGAGGAATCTCCAGACTGACTTCCATAGTGGCTTAACCAGTTTGCATTCCCACCAACAGTGGGTTAGTGTCCCTTTTTCCCCACATCCTCTCCAGCATCTATTGTTGGTTGATTTCTGAATGTGAGCCATTCTCACAGGGGTGAGGTGAAACCTCATTGTGGTTTTGATTTGCATTTCCCTGGTTGCTAGTGATCTTGAACATTTTTTCATGTGTCTGTTGGCCATTTGGATTTCCTCTTTGGAAAGATGTCTGTTGAGGTCTTTGGCCCATCTCTTAAGTGGATTGTTTGTTTTGATGTTGTGGAGTTTCTTGATTTCTTTGTAGATTCTGGTTATCAACGCTTTATCTGTTGCGTAGTTTGCAAATATTTTTCCCATTCTGTCGGTTGCCTATTCACTTTCCTGACTGTTTCTTTTGCAGTACAGAAACTTCTCAGTTTGATGCAATCCCAATAGTTAATTTTCCAAAACCCAGTCATTTGCAACAAGATGGAGCAATCTGGAAAGCATCATGCTGAGTGAATTAAGCCAGTCCCAAAGAGACAAATATCATTTGTTTTCCCTGATTGGTGACAACTAACTGAGCACCAAAGGGAAACCTGTGGAAGTGTAATGGACACTATGAGAAACAGTGACTTGATCAGCTCTTGTCCTGACTGTTGATGTACAGTGTAATACTTTATCCATTTTAGTATTTTTTTTTGTGAACTCTGTAATTAACACACAATTATTCTTAGGTGTCTAAATCTTAACTGAAAAGTGATCCCGGTTAAATATAAGAATGAGAAAAAGAGAGGGAGGAGATGCACAATTGGGGACATGCTCAATCAGACTTGCCCCAAATGATGGAGTTAGAAAAGTGCCAGGGGATTCCAATACAATCCCATCAAGGTGGCATGTACCAATGCCATCTCACCAGTCCAGGTGATCAATTTCAGTTCACAATTGATCACACTGATAGATCTAAGAGTCAAAGGGATCACACAAACAAGACTAATGTCTGCTAATACTAACTGATAAAACCAAAAAAAGGGAGAGAAGGATCCAACATGGGAAGGGGGAGACACAGCAGACTCATAGAATGACAGATGTCCTAAACAGCACTCTGGCCTCAGAATCAGCCCTTAAGGCATTTGGATCTGGCTCAAGAGCCCATGAGAGTATTGTAGGCATGGAAAGCCAAGACACTCTGGAGAAAAAAAAAAAGAAGAAGAAGAAGAAGAAGAAGAAGAAGAAGAAGAAAAAGAAGACCTAAATGAAGGATCTCAGCGAGTGTGATCCTAGTGGAAAGAACGGGGCCATCAAGGTAGGAGGTACCTTTCTCTGAAGGGAGGAGAGAACTTCCACTTTGACTATGACCCTGTCAGAATAAGATTGAAGTCAGCGAACCCTAAAGGCTTCCATAGCCTCAGCAACTCATGGCTAGAGCCTAGGGAGATTACTGGCTCC
Source organism: Lepus europaeus (assembly GCF_033115175.1). NCBI lineage: Eukaryota > Metazoa > Chordata > Mammalia > Lagomorpha > Leporidae > Lepus > Lepus europaeus. Next base: position 35,023,565 of record NC_084836.1, on the reverse strand, counting down.
ATAAACAAGAGTGGTAAATTGTTAAATCAACATCAAGAGTCACTGTGTACTTACGTCCATGTGGGATCTTTCCTTAATAGGTTGTCCAAGGTGAAGTAATGATATAGCTAGTACTGAAACAGTATTTTTACACTTTGTGGTTATGTGTGGGTGCAAACTGATGAAATCTTTACTTAGTATATACTGAAGCGATCTTCTGTATATAAAGATAATTGAAAATGAAAAAAGAAAAAAAACCTTGGTATTAAATTGGAAATTACATAGAAAAGTAATCAATCTTTTTAAAAAAATATCATGTAGGATCTCTGTCATTAATGTGATGTACACTGTTATTTAATGCTATAACTAGTATTCCAACAGTATTTTTTTCATTTTGTGTTGCTATGTGAGGGCAAACTGTTGAAATTTTTATATATACTAAACTGATTTTCTGTATATAAAGAGAATAATTGAAAATGAATCTTGATGTGAATGGAAGCGGAGAGCGAGTGGGAAAGGGGAGGGTTGCGAGTGGGAGGGAAGTTATGCTGGGGGAAGCCTTTGTAATCCATAAGCTGTAATTTGGAAATTTATATTCATTAAATTAAAAAAATAAAAAAAGATAAATTTTTACTTAGCTAAGAAGTTAGTCAACATTTAATTTTTTCTTTTGATTCTAAGACTTTCACAATTTTGGAACCAATCTAAGGCATAGACACAGCCAGCCTTACATGGGTCCAGACTACTAAAATAACTTATAAATTGATACCTCAAGTAACTCTACACATTTTAATCTTAATATATTGTCCAAAATTTTCTCTTACTCAAAAATTTTCAACCCCATTGAACAATGTGCTCAGGACTCAAATTTGGGAACTATCCTTTATCTTTTCTTTCTTCACACCCCAATCCAACACATAAGCAAGTGTCAGTTCTGACCACTCCTCACCATGTCTGCCATTTACCTGGTCCAGACATTATGATTTCCAATCTTGGCTACTATAGTAGCTTCACAAACTCTTGTTTCTTCACTATGTCCATTCAGCTATTTTTGAATCGTGTAACTCAACCATATCTCGCAAAATTTGCTTTACCCTTCCTCTCTACAGACTGCTTTAAATACTCCAGTGGCTTTCATCACACTTTAAAAAAAAAGATTTAAAATCTTTATAACATGGCACAACCATGCACAACCTTGCCCATATTCTAATCTCAGTTCCTTCTTTCACTCCCCCTCCAAGTGTTCACTCTGCCATGCTGGTCTTACTGTCCCTAAAAATGCCAAAATTAGTATTCTGAAAAACTTACATTGATTTTTCTGTATGGCTTTACTAGCCACTATTTAATTTATTGCCACTCTAATCTTCATTTTTTTTCCTTTGTTTTTATATTAGCACTTAATTTGCTATTTTTTTCTGGTTAATTTAATTTTATTAGTAATTTTAGATGCTTTTTCATATTTACTTCATAGGTAAAAATATGTATTTTAAAAGCAGGATTTATTAATATTATATAATACGGAAATCATGATAAAGATCCTAAAATGAGGAAAGAAGGGTATAATATTATGCTAAGGATATAATTCATTGAAGACATCAAAATATCTAAATATCAAGTTATATGTTATAAGATTGAATCAGGAATAAAGACTCTCCCAATAAATAAAAGTCAAGGGCCATTTGGGGAGTGAATCAGCAGGAGAAATATCTCGCCCTCTCTCTGTAATTCTGCCTTTCAAATAAATAAATAAATATTAAAGAAAAAAAAAGTTGAGTGTCCCTCCTTGTGATGTTGTGGGAAAAGCCTGAGACATCTGGCCCCAATTCATATCCCAGCTGCTCCACTTCCAATCCAGCTCCCTGCTAATGGCCTGGGAAAAGCAGCAGAAGATGTCCCAAGTTTTTTGGTCCCTGATGCCCACATAGGAGATCATCATGAAGCTCCTGCCTCCTGACTTCCATCTGGCCTAGCACTGGCCATTGTGGTCATCTGAAGAGTGAACCAGTGTGTGGAAGATCTCTCTCTCTCTCTCTCTTTCTCTCTCTTTCTCTGTGTAACTCCAACTTGCAAAATAAATAAATCTTAAAAAAAGAAAGGAAGAAGCAAAATTGAGGATCTGATTTTTTCACTATTGAATTCTTTCAAACTTTTAAGGAAGAACTAATACCAATTCTTCTGAAACTTGAATACAATATCTTTTATGTGAAAAGTCACTTCTCCTTTATTGTTTTCAAGATCCTTTGTCTTTGGCATTTGACAGTTGGATTTGTATATGCTTATGAACTCTTTGAGTAGTGTAGTTGATTGTTGAGCTTCTAGGTGCATAGATTAATGTTTTCATCATATTTGAGAAGCTTAGGGCCATTTTCTTTTTTTCATTTAAAGTTTATTTATAAGAAGGGTAACACAATTTTTTTTCTAGTGGCAGGTGTTTAGTTTAGTGGGCTAAGACACCAGTTGGGAGAACTGTATCCATATTGCACTGCTGGGTTCAAGTCACAACTCCATTTCCAATCTAAATTCCTGTTAATGACACCCTGGGAGACAGTGGGTTATCAATAAAGTACCCAAGTCCATGCAAGCTATATGAGAGCCCAAAATGAAGTTCTGGGCTCTTGGATTCAGCCTAGCCCAACACTTCCTTTGCAGGCATTTTCTGAATGAACCAGTTGATGAAATCTCTCTCCCAAATAAAAAATACAAATTTTACAAAAAAAATTCTGTGCTCTCTTCTCTCCTTCTGAATCCCTCATTATCTAATATACTGATATCCACAGATCTCTGAGCTTCTATTCATTTACCTTCATTTATTTTTCCTCCCTTTCACATCCTTGTAATTTTAATTCATCTATTTTCAAATGTATGGATATTTTATTCTACTGGCTCAAATCTGCTGTGGAGTCCCTCTGGTACATTATTCATTTAGTTATTGTACTTTCCAACTACTGCATATCTGTCTTTTAAAATCATTTGTATCTCTTTATTGATACTATACTTAATGAGATATCCTTCTTATACTTTATTTTAGTTTTTTAGATATTGTTTCCTAGTTCTTTGACCAAATTTAGAACAGCTAAATTAATCACTGACTGATTGGTCAAACAAATGTCCTTTCTCAGACAGTTTCTATTTATTTCTTTTTTGTTCCTGTATGTGTGCTTTTATGTTTATTTCTATGCCACACTTTTGTAAAAAAATGTATGTATTTTTAAAATATAATGTGGCCATAATAGAGGTGAGCATATCTCATTTTCCTGGAGTTTTTAATTGCTATTTTTTTGTTTTGTTATTATTGCCATTTACTTGCCCAGCTATGTTCCCAAATTAATTTTATAAAGCCAGTATTTACTGTGTACATAGCCACTGAATTTTCTGTTTGATTAAGTTGGTAATCAGCTAGCGATTGGACAGATTTATTTATTTATTTATTTATTTATTTGAAAGTCAAAGTTACACAGAAAGAGGAGAGGCAGAGAGAGAAAGAGGTCTTCCATCCAATGGTTCACTCCCCAGTTGGCTGCAATGGCCAGAGCTGCGCCGATTTTAAGCCAGGAACCAGGAGCTTCTTCTGAGTCTCTCACGCAGGTGAAGGGCCCAAGGACTTGGGCCATCTTCTATTGCTTTCCCAGGCCATAGCAGAGAGCTGCATGGGAAGAGGAGCAGCCGGGACTAGAATTGGCACCCATATGGGATGCCAGCACTTCAGACCAAGGAGTTAACCCGCTACACCACAGCGCAGGCCCCCAGATATTTTCTTGAATAACTTGTCCCAGTAGAACTCACTGACTCTGCCAAAAGGCTGAATATGTGTTCAGTGTCCTGGCAATCAACTTAGAAGTCTAATAATTTTCATTTTTTATTTTCCAAGTGCTTTATAGCCAGAGGTGAGTTTAGGGCCTTAAACATCTTTCCTGGGAATGTATATAATCCCATACATGAATGTGCCTTCTAGATTTCTATAGAATTTCTTCTATATTTCTAGGAATATGCTGGTGCTTTTCTAAAGTCCCTGTGGACCACTCACCCACCAATTTTTTCCTCTAAGTTTATTGATCATCTTGTTTGCCCCATCTATTACTGTTGCCTATGGTATTCTGTACATGCTGCTACAATGAACTACAAAAATGTAGTAAAATCAGCCAGAATGGTAAATAGTAATTAATAGTAAACTTGTGATAATTTCATTGGAGATACAGCTTAACTAATTGTGTTAATGTAAAAGATAAGCCAGAAGCTTTCCCTTTTGAGATATCTACCTGAAACTAACTTTATAAATATATTGACCTAGAATTAGAGTAAATATTTTTACAAAGTCAAAAAGGACTAATAATACACTCTTAGTCACAAGACACTGTGTCATTCAATTATTTATACATTTCTAAATATACATTCAACCTCAAAGCATACATGCATAGATTTTGAGTCATTTATACTTTCACAATTCTTTGCGTATGTTCAAAATGTCAATAAAATATATGTGCCAAAAGCATAATTAATAATCTTATAAATATATAATTTAAAGAACAGTAAATAATGCAGTCATCTTCCATTTGCCAGTATCTCTCTCTCTCTTTTTTTTTTTTTTTGACAGGCAGAGTTAGACAGTGAGAGAGAGAGAGAGACAGAAAGGTCTTCCTTCCGTTGGTTCATCTCCCAAATGGCTGCTATGGCCGGTGCACTGAACCAATCCGAAGTCAGGAGCCAGGTGCTTCTTCCTGGTCTCCCGTGCGGGGGCCCAAGCACTTGGGCCATCCTCCACTGTCTTCCCGGGCCACAGCAGAGAGCTGGACTAGAAGAGGAGCAACCGGGCCAGAACTAGCACCCCAACCGGGACTAGAACCCGGAGTGCCGGCGCCACAGGCAGAGGATTAGCTTAGTGAGCCATGGCACTGGGGCCAGTATCTCTTGAAAACATGTAATTCTTAGGTTGATACCATAGTAACTGCCAATGTTACTAAAGGTAACAAAAAAAAAAAAAAAAAAAAAAAAAAAAAAGCAATCCCGAAGTTCAGCATTTAAAAATAAGTGCGCTGTGGTGCACTAGGTTAATCCTCCACCTGAAGCGCTGGCATCCCATATGGACGCCGGTTCTAGTCCCGGTTGCTCCTCTTCCAGTCCAGCTCTCTTTTGTGGCCCTGGAGGGCAGTGGAGGATGGCCCAAGTGCTTGGGCCCCTGCACCCACATGGGAGACCGGGAAAAGGCACCTGGCTCCTGGCTTCAGATCGGTGCAGCTCTGGCTGTTGCGGCCATTTGGAGAGTGAACCAATGGAAGAACTCTCTCTCTGTAACTCTGCCTGTCAAATAAATAAATAAAATCTTTTAAAAAATAAACAATAAAAATAAAATAAAAATAAGTCTAAAAGGAAAAAAAGTTGAAAAAAGATTGTTCAAAAAGTAAAAAGTAGAAAGACAACTGTTCTATAGGAGTATAGACAACGGTTAAAAACAATAATTAATGCAAAAATTAAAGGGAAAAAACAAAGAAAGGAAGAGGGAATGGAGGGAAGTGTTGTTATCTTGTTATAATTGTATCTATGAAATATATGAAATCTGTTTTCTTTATATTAGTAGAAATTAAAAAGTAAGATGATCTGAATGACTCTAAATTTATTATAGAAAACAACAAAAGAAAAAAATTAATTATTTTTAAAACATTTTTTAAAAAAATTATTAATTGAGTGGTAGAGTTACAGATAATGAGAGGGAGAGACAGAGAAAAAGGTCTTCCATCCACTGGCTCGCTCCCCAAATGACCGTAATGACTGGAGCTGTGTATACCTGAAGCCAGGAGCTGGAAGCTTCCTCTGGGTCTTCCATGCAGGTACAGGGGCCCAAGCACTTGGACCATTTTCCAATGCTTCCCCAGCTCATAGCAGAGAGGTGGATTGGAAGAGGAGCAGCCAGAACTAGAACTGATGTCCATATGGATGCCAACGCCACAGATGGAGGACTAATCTACTACACTACAGCGCCAGCCCCAGTGTATAATTCTTATGTCGATTTTTTTAATGTGGTATTTCCCCTGGGAAAACTGTATGAATCAAGAATTATTTTAAGTGCTCACTTCGGCAGCACATATACTAAAATTGGAACGATACAGAGAAGATTAGCATGGCCCCTGTGTAAGGATGACACGCAAATTCGTGAAGCAGTCCATATTTTTATTCACAATAGCTAAGACCTGGAACCAACCCAAATGCCCATCAGCAGTAGACTGGATAAAGAAATTATGGGACATGTACTCCATAGAATACTATACAGCAGTAAGAAACAATGAAACCCGGTCATTTGCAACAAGATGGAGGAATCTGGAAAACATCATGCTGAGTGAATTAAGCCAGTCCCAAAGAGAAAAATATCATTTGTTTTCCCTGATCGGCGACAACTGAACACCAAAGGGGAAACCTGTTGAAGTGAAATGTACACTACGAGAAACAATGACCTGATCGGCTCTTGTCCTGACTCTTGATGTACAGTGTAATACTTTATCCTTTTTAGTATTTTTGTTGTTGTTGTTGTTGTTCTAATACTAGTGGTTGAACTCTGTAATTAACACACAAGTATTCTTAGGTGTTTAAATTTTAACTGAAAAGTGATCCCTGTTAAATATAAGAGTGGGAAAAAGAGAGGGAGGAGATGCACAAATTGGGACAGGCCCAATTGGACTTGCCCCAAATGATGGAGTTAGAAAAGTGCCAGGGGATTCCAATACAATCCCATCAAGGTGGCATGTACCAATGCCGTCTCACCAGTCCAGGTGATCAATTTCAGTTCACAATTGATGGCTCTGGTAGGTCTAAGAGTCAAAGGGATCACACAAACAAGACTAGTGTCTGCTAGTACTAACTGATAGAATCAAAAAGGGAGAGAACAATCCAACATGGGAAGCGGGATACACAGCAGACTCATAGAATGGCAGATGTCCTAAGTAGCACTCTGGCCTCAGAATCAGCCCTTATGGCATTCGGATCTAGCTGAAGAGCCCATGAGAGTATTGTAGGCATGGAAAGCCAAGACACCATGGAAAAGAAAAAAAAGAAGAAGACCTAAATGAAAGATCTCTGTGAGTGAGATCCCAGTGGAAAGAATGGGGCCATCAAAGAAGGAGGTACCTTTCTCTGAAGGGAGGAGAGAACTTCCACTTTGACTGTGACCCTATCGGAATAAGATCAAAGTTGGCGAACTCTAAAGGCTTCCATAGTCTTGGCAACTCATGACTAGAGCCTAGGGAGATTACTGACGCCATGAACAGGAGTGTCAAATTGTTAAGTCAGCAACAGGAGTCACTGTGTACTTACATCTCATGTGGGATCTGTCCTTAATGTGTTGTCTAATGTGAAGTGATGCTATAACTAGTACTGAAACAGTATTTTACACTTTGTGTTTCTGTGTGGGTACAAACTGATGAAATCTTTACTTAGTATATACAGAATCGATCTCCTGTATATAAAGATAATTGGAAATGAAAAAAAAAAAAACCTGGTGTTAAATTGGAAATGGCATAGAAAATTAATTAATTTTTAAAAAAAATATTATGTAGGATCTCTGTCTTTAATGTGCTGTACACTGTTATTTAATGCTATAACTAGTACTCCAACAGTATTTTTTCACTTTGTGTTGCTATGTGGGGGCAAACTGTTAAAATCTTTGCTTAATATATACTGAACTGATCTTCTGTATATAAAGAGAATTGAAAATGAATCTTGATGTGAATGGAAGGGGAGAGGGAGCGGGAAAGGGGAGGGTTGTGGGTGGGAGGGAAGTTATGGGGGGGGGGAAGCCATTGTAATCCATAAGCTGTACTTTGGAAATTTATATTCATTAAATAAAACTTTTAAAAAAGTATTATTTTAAAATGTTATTTTCATCTAAATGTAATGTTTGATTCATTAGTTACAGTATTTACATCAAAACTGCATATTTTTGATGTTCTATTTTTTAATGATTTGCATTTTTCTTACAGTAGTAACACAAATCATTCTATAGGAAAATGGTGTGTTATAGAATCAATTAATACCCAATGCAAATTATTTGTCTTTTATATACATTAAGCAGTTTAATTACTTTGAGGGTCACACATAAATTATTTCAGCAACAATTATGATTTTAATTTTATGAAACGATAAGGAATCTTATTTTCAATTTCTAGATCCATTTTAAAACGCTATTATTTTTGCAGCTGGAATCAGAGTAAACGTACATCCACCTATCTACAGGTTAAGAGTCCACATTGACTCTGTGGTTGTCATTGCTCCTGTATCACTCTGCACAGATGAATTAGAAGAGATGGGTTCTATAGACACCTACATTTAATGGTCCTTAGCTGAGTTATTTGCAAAGGTGACAAATTTAATTGAAAATATATTTGATGGGCAGGCATTGGTTCATATCCATTATGGAAGTGCCTAGTTTCCTTTCAGCTCCCTTCTAACGTGTACCTTGGTAAGAAGCAGGTGATAGCTCAAGTTCTTGGGTGCCTGTCAACCACAGATGAGACTTGGGTTGAGTTCTGGGCTTCTGGCTTCAGTCTGGCCCAGTCCTGGCTTTTGCAGGCATTTGCAGAGTGAACCATTTGATGGAAGATCTCTCTTCATCGGTCTCTGTCTCACTGCCCTTCAAATAAAATAAATAAATAATTTAATAAATAATATTTGAATTCTTCAATGTTCCAATGTTTATTTCAAATATTATATCATGATGTATTCTTAAAAGAAAAAATATTGTGTATACCAGTGATTTTCTGTCATAAATCGAAAAATTTCATTTAGGAAGAAGAAATTGCTAAACCCCTTTGGATCATAAAAGGACTTACAAAGCTTAGGAAGATTGATGATTCATTGATGTGTCACAAAAAGCTATCACTCAGGCATGGGAGAGGTATCTGTCAAATTTCCAGATGATTTTCAAAGCAAATTATTTAACTTGCAGCATTGAAAGGGAAAATAGTATTGGTTTTACTAAGTAGGATATACACATTAAATTCTAGAACTCCTTGAAATGCTGTAAAATGACAGTCAGTTCTTCAAGATGCAGACTATGAAAGCAGCCTGCCTGCTAAGGCTGTGCATACTTGTAGAAGTGATTCAGAAGATAATTTAGACTGATTAACAATAAGGAAGAGATTTAAGTTTTCTGATATTGAAGATTAAAACAGCCTGCGGTTAAATGGCAACACGCTGCTGTAGCTCTCTTTTAAAAATGTGCATATTTAATATGATGCTTTCTTTTTCCAATTAAGCTTCCAGGAAATGAGTGATATGTCTTACAATTTATAATATCTATGAATTGAATAATATGTATTTCTATTTCACAAGACAAAATTTTATACAATTACATTTTATTTTAAATACACTTTCTAAATTAATTGAAATCATATTATGTACCTTAAAATGCAGACGTTTTCCATGTTTAGCTTTGATCTACTTAACTGTACCACACTTACTATAGACAAGTCACGAGTGAACTTTTCTTGAGTTTCATCTTTGTCTTATTATTAATGCAATATACTCCCTTTTCCTACTTTTTCTTTGCACCTCTTAAGTTACAAGGCCACAGGACTCTGTTACTCTGCACCTCTTACTGTAGTAAAAGGCAATATTGCATCTCTTCCAAGACTTTTCAACCTAAGCACTATAAAGAATTTGTGGCTTGTGGAATTCTTTATTTGGGGGGAAGTGGCGGGTAGGAGGTGGGTGTAGGTGCTGTCCTGTGCATTTTTGGATGTATAGAAACATCTCTGACTTCTACCCACTAGATGTCAGTAGCAATCACCCCTTTCTGTGGCTGTGAAAACCAACATTATCTCCAAACTTTGCCCAATGTTCCCTGGAGAGTAAAATTGCTCCAGTTAGAGAACTATTAATCTACTTGTTAAGTGACTTGATGAAGTTCATATATGAAGCTGTAATTCAAAACCAGATTCCTCAAATCTTTACAGTTTGTGTGATCTTGGGCCTGAGTTTATAACTTCTAAAACATAAATAATTTTATAGAATCATTATTAGAATTGAATGGGATAATATATGTTGTAGAGTAACAATGTATGTATTTTTCTAAAATACTTTGAAATGAACATTTAGGGACAAAGGAGAAAAGATCATATTAAAATTTGTCTATCTACCTATTATCCTTTCAGTCCAACAATTTTGAAAATAATTTATTTTCTCTTGTAAAGTCATAATCAATGTATAGCTTTTTTTCTCCCATCTCCTGCTTATTTAACATATCTCCTTTGATCCAATGTTTTATACAGGGAAAGACTATTTGGTCACCTTTCTTTATTATGACTTCTCATGTAATTGAGAATTCTTGAGTTGCATACTACATTATAATTATTCCCAATTATGCATGTATGCATACTTTGATTGGGTATCCACTCTACTAGTTTCAACTTTCAACTTGATGTGTTTCTCTTCATGCACTGATTAATGAAAATTTTTCCTACTTTAATAGGGAACTAGTTAGGCAACGGGAGTAGTATCCTTCTGTCTGTATATTATTTTCTATTGGTCAATACAACTTTAGACAATTGCAAGCTCTTGCATGTTAGCTAACCTTATTGGCCTGATCTGTTTGAGTCAAGTGTCAAGAAAAAGGCAGGTGTTGTGGTGTAGTGAGTTAAGCTGCTACTGGGCATGAATGCCTCCATTTAGGAGAGCTTGGGGCAGAGTCCCACCACCTCTGCCCATCTACCTTCCTGCGAGGTAGCAAATGATGTCTCAGGTAGTTGGATCCTCATCACCCATGTAGGAGACCCAGATGGAATTTATGCCTCCTAGATTGGAACAGGCTCAATCCTGACTATTGCAGGTGGGGAGTGAACCAGCAGATAGAAGATCTTTGTTTCTCTCTGTCACTTTACCTTTCAAATAAGTAAATAAATAAACATAAAAAAAATTATGAAAAAGTGAGAGCCGGAAGAACTATTAGGAGACTATTTCAGTAACCTGTAAGAGTAAAGATAGTACAATTAAGAAAAGATGGATATAAGAAATACATAGAAAAGAATCTGATTGAGTGTTGGTAGTGAATAAGATAGTGGTATCTGAAGTAATTAAAGGTTTGAAGGATTTATATTATTTGTTCCGTTGGAAAATCATAGAAATAATGAATTCAGTTTTGAATGAGCTACATTTGATAATTAAGTAGAAATTCCAGACTCAAATATTTAATAGGTAGTTAGTAATACATAATAACTTGGGCTTATTAGAGTTTTTTAGAAAAAGCTACACATTTGACAGAACTGCAGGTACATACACAGAAGCAGTTTGTGTGTGTTGTGACTTGTGAGTATACATGTATATATCCATAAACACAACTGTGAGTATGTAGGTATGCATATTAAAGCTTTCAGATGGATTGTAAAAATAAAATCCTCAAGCACTGGAATTATTTATTTAATGATTTATTTATTTATTTGAAAGGCAGAGTTACAGAGAGGCAAAGGCAGCGAGAGAGAGAGAGGTCTTCCATCTTCTGGTTCACTCCACAAAAGGCCACAACGGCCAGAGCTGGACTGATCCAAAGCCAGGAGCCAGGAGCTTACTCCAGGTCTCTCATGCAGGTGCAGGGGCCCAAGGACTCAGGCCATCCTCAACTGCTTTTCCTGGCCATAGCAGAGAGAGAGATTGGAAGTGCAGCATCAAGGATTTGAACCATGCCCATATGGGATGCCGGCACTGCAAGTGGTGGCTTTACCTGCTATGCCACAGTGCTGGCCCCAAGCACTGAATTATTAATATCATACAACTCTTTTCAGATAGCCTTATGAATTTTAAATCCTGGAAAGATGAATAAATAAAGAGTAAAAAAATATCAGCCATCATATAATTGCAATGGCAAGATGACAAGGTACTCTTAGCACATATAACTATAGTAATAGTCATGGTTCACAGATCATGACTTTGTGACAGCTGTATAATTTTAGTGAAATTATGAAGCAGAACAAAACATTTGTGATGTTGGAGAAACTACTTCAAAATCAATCTCTGTACCGAAAGACTTTACATGGTACAGTTGCTACTGACAAACATCTTCCCATTGTTTTCTTTTTTCACATTAATTACTTTCACTTATACTAGCATAACTAATCAGATTTGAAAGTATGAGAGAACTAGTTGCTGCTTCTTTCATACACCTCAAAATTTCCTTCCAGGGGGCTGGGGCGGCGGCTTGGCCTGCGGTGCTGGTATCCCTTACGAGCTCTGGATCAAGGCCCACCTCTCCACTTCCAAACCAGTTCCCTGCTAATGTACCTGGGAAAGCGCAGAGGATGGTCCAGGTGTTTGGATCCCTGCACCCACCTGGGAGACCTGAAGAAACTCCTGGCTCCAGGCTTCAGCCTGGCCCAGCCTTGGTTGTTGTGGCCATTTAGGGAGTGAACCAACAGATGGAAGACTTTCTCTCTCTCCTCTCTCTCTGTAACTTTGAGTTTCAAATAATTTAAAAAATAATTCTTAAAAAAATGTATTTCCAACAGTTTAACTAAAATTTCAGACATTTCTATAAATGTTAAATTAAATTTAAAGATCTCAGAAAATTTTATTTCCACTGATACCTTTCACTAATTTTTAAGTGCTTATAAAAAATTATTTAAAATGTGGCACGCATTAGACATAGTAGTTAAAGTTATCCTGAATCCCATATTAGTGTGCCTTGTTTAAGTCCTGGCTCTTCCAATTCTGATCCACTTTCCTGTTGGTGCACATACTAGGAGACAGAGGATGACAGCTCAAGTACTTGGGTCCTGTCACCCACTTGGGTGACCTGAATTGAAATGTGGGCTCCCAGCTTTAGAATGGCCCAGCCCTAGCTATTGTAAGTATTTGGAAAGTAAACCAGCAGATGGAAAAATCTCTCTTCCTTTCAGATAAAAAATGAAATAAATATAAAAATATTTTAAAAGCTAACACAAAGATTTTAAATAAACACATAGGATAAACTATCACACGGAAGTATAAAATAATAGAATAAAGAATTGGTTTTCAATAGACACAAATAAGACAGTTTTTTTAAACATTATTTTCAATTAAAGAAGGTTTACTAATTCCAAGATTCTTATCCTTTCCCATTATAAACAGACAAACACAAATTAAGCACATAATATTCACTGGGTGAATTACTTAACAAAATAGTTTCTATATTTTGTAGTCCAGTATACCTATTATGAAGATTCCTTCCCTTGCTCATGAAGCTAAAAAAAAAAAAAAAATCAGAGTTCAGGTGATGGGATTAGAGATATTTTTCCATGTTCTTGCGTATATTATTTTTCATTATATGACTTCATTTTTATAATGAAATATAACTATTTAAAAAGTTTACCAAGAGGCCAACATTGTGGCGCAGTAGGTTAAACCCCGACTTGCATCATCAGTATCCCATATTGTAGTGCTTGTTCAAGTTCTTGGTGCTCTGCCCTGTTAATGCAGTGGAAGACAGCCCATGTGCTTGGGTCCCTGTTACCCATGTTCCAGACCTGGATGGGGATCCTGACTCCCAACTGCAGCCTGGTCCAGATCTGGCTGCTACAGTCATTTGAGGGAGGAATCAGCAAATGAAAGATCTCTCTCTCTCTCTCCCTGTCACTCTGCCTATCAAACTCTCTCTCTCTGTCACTTCACCTTTCAAATAATGCTTTAAAAAAAAAAACTTACCAAAAAAGAAAATACTAGTACATCATTATCCTTCTATCAAAAAGAGTGACTTCAAAATCACCACAGTCCCTTCAATTAAAATAAGAATGGGAAAGGGAGTGGGAGGAGGAAAAACTGTGGGAGTATGGGTGGGATGGAGGTAGAGGGGGAAGAATCACCATGTTCCCAAATTTGTGTATATTAAATTCATAAAGTTTTTATTCCTTAAATAAAGTTAAAAAAAAAAAAACCTTGCATAATAAATAAACAAATAAGTGTACTGGAGTCAGTGCTGTGGCACAGCAGATAAAGCTGCCTGCTTGTGATGCCAGAATCATTTATGGGTGTCATTTCAAGTCCTGGCTGCTCCACTTCTGATCCAGCTCCCTGCTAATGTGCCTGGGAAAGCAGCAGTCCGCGGCCCAAGTGTTTGGTCTTCTACATCCACATCCATGACTTGGGCTTGGTTCAGACCTGGCCATTGCAGCCATCTGCAGAGTGAATCAGTGGATGGAAGAGCTGTCTCTGTTTCTCCCTGCCTATAACTCTGATTTTCAAATAAATAAATAAATCAGAAAAAAAAAAACCTGAGATTGGGGCCAGCACTGTGGCATAGTAGATTAAGCATTTGCCCGAGGTGCTGGCATCCCTAATGGGCACCAGTTTGAGTTCCTCTTGCTCCACTTCTGATCCAGCTTCCTGCTGATGGTCTGCGAAAGCAGTAGAAAATGGTCCAGGTGTTTGAGCACCTGCATCCATCTGGGAGAGCCAGAAGAAGCTCCTGGCTCCTGGCTTCAGATTGGCCCAGCCATTGCAGCCATTTGGGGATTGGGGCCAGCACTGTGGCATAGTAGATTAAGCATTTGCCCGAGGTGCTGGCATCCCTAATGGGCACCAGTTTGAGTTCCTCTTGCTCCACTTCTGATCCAGCTTCCTGCTGATGGTCTGCGAAAGCAGTAGAAAATGGTCCAGGTGTTTGAGCACCTGCATCCATCTGGGAGAGCCAGAAGAAGCTCCTGGCTCCTGGCTTCAGATTGGCCCAGCCATTGCAGCCATTTGGGGAGTGAATCACCAGATGGAGGACCTCGCTCTCTGTCTCTCCCTCCCTCTGTCTGTAAGTCTGCCTCTCAAGTAAATAAATAAATCCAAAAAAAAAAAAAAAAAACCTGGGGTCAAAATTTTCATCAAATTATTTCTTACTGGTAAATCACTTTTTTTATGTTAATGATAGCATCATTCTTCCACACATTCAATAATTTTCATTTGTTGCTTTGTTTAACATTGTTCATGAAACCAAGCTATTTTAAAAAATACAGAAACTAAATAAAATTTGAGTCTTGGCTTATGGAATAATATACAACTACCCGGATATGTCATGCTAAATAACGAGTGCTGTGGATACGAGGAGAACAGCATGATAAGGAAATGCATTTGAGTCTAACAGGAAATCAACCTGAAAAGTTAGAAGGTATCTCTGCACTCTGCCTGGGTTGTCTTAGAAGAGAAGACCACTGAATTTGATCCTGAAGTTAGTTTGTTAGCAAAAAGAGACTTAGGAAAAGAAACAGCTTCCCTGGCGGGAGGAATTGCTTTTATGAAAGGCATGAAGCCACAAAAGCAAGAAACATTCTCAATCCGACTCCTACTCTTTCCTTTTCTCCCACAATTAATTTGTCAGAGTTCTTTGCTTCAACTTCAGAACACTCCTCTTACTTTTTCCCATTTCCTTTGCCAGCACTTTGTTCAGATGTGCATTAACTCTTACCTGGACTTTCTCTTGTATGTCTAACAGATCTTCCTGCCTTTCTTCTCTTAACAATTCTCACCCATCCAACTCACTGAAGTCAAATAACTATAATTATATTAGAAACTAATCAAATTTAGTCTTGAAGTTAAAATTAAGGCTTGTCATCATTCCAAATCAGGAATCATTGCATGATTGAGTCATTCTCTACATATCAAAGAGTTAAGAAAAATAAACCTTAGTGCCTTACACAAGTAATATAATTTGTTGGAAACGAGAGACAAGTAGTTAGATACAGAAAAACTTTAATTATCTCTGTTAACTTCATCTTCTAAAAGCCCTATCTCCACATATAGTCACACTATGATAAGGTTTCAACATAAGAATTTTAGGGGAATCAATTCAATCCATAGCGTCAAGAATAGCTGATATTTTCAGTCAAGTTTGAAGGCCATCAAGAGGAAAACCGGGAAAGAGTTAATGTTGCAATGCAAGCCAAAAGCCATCTCTTGGAATAACTACTTTTGTGTATTTGTTCTATTCAGGTTTTCAGCAGATTGCAAGAGATCCGATTACCCTGTGAAGGGAATGTGCTTTACTCCAAATGCATTGATCTAAATGTTAACTTGATCCAAAACACCTTGCAGAAACATCCAGAGTTGTGTTTAAGCAAATATCTGGGCACTGTGACGCAAGTGGTTTAACACATAAAATTAACCACCACACTCTTGTTACTCTCAAACTGCTTTTCCCTTTTCTATTACAAACTACAAAGCATTCTTTCCCCAAATGTTTACACACCTGGAATATATTATTTTCCTTTCTCTATCTGGAAAAATCCCACTCATTAGATAAGACACAAATCAAATGTCATTGCTTTCATAAAGTTTTCTCTGATTAGTACATATGTGATTACTATATTTATTTTGAAAGCCTATATTTTGCACCAGAAATGAACTTAACTTATTTGTGTGCTTCTATCAGTTTATTACCACGTTTTCATGAAGCATATCATTAAAGTGTTTCAAAAGCATAAACCGTAAAATGTCTTCCATAGTTTATGTCTATCCATACTTCCGATTTCTATTTTGTCATGCTGACCAACACAAAAACCTTGCAGTTCAATTGGAGTTCAGTTCTTCTACCCTGGGATAGAATAACTAGAGTGATTATGAGAAATGAGTTGGTAAGGAATGAAATATATACTTGCCAAAAGATCTTTGTGTGTTTAAAAATGACACAATTGTGAAGGCTTATATTAGAATAATGCAAACAAATAAATCACAGTTTGTAACAGTAAAGATGAGTTTTAGTAATGTAAAAATATATTTTAACACAAATATTTTGACTTTCTAGAAACACATGAAGAAATAATCTATAATATCACATCTTTTATAATAAAAAGTCAGTCGATCCAAACATGACAATGTGAGACTCCTGAGATTCTCTTAACAAGGGACACAAACTGAGTGATGGCTTTAAGCAGCAGTAGTTTATTGTCTCACAGTTTAAGAATCCAGAAGTCCAAAATCAAAACATCACCAGGACCTTGCTCCTTCAAAGCTCTAGAGGAAAAACTGTTCCTTGCCTTTCTCTTAGCTTCTGTTGCTGCTGGCAATCCTTAACGTTCCTTTGCTTGCAGTCAGCTGTGAAACTCCAGTCTCTGTCTCACCGAATGGCACTCTTCCCCTTTCTCTTCCTTCCATCTTCTTTTAATGATATTTTTCACATTAGATTAAGGTCTGACCCTACTCCATTATGACCGCACTTTAATTAATCACAATTGTAAAGAGCCCATTTCCAAATAAAATCACATTCTGAGGTACTAAGGGCTAGGACTTCAACATATTTATCGGAGGACACAATTCAACCCCTAATAATGATTAGCCAAAGCTACTATATTTTACATTGATTAATGCAAAAACATTAATAGACCACACCCTTAAAGGACAATCTCAATAAATGTAAGGTACATCCTTGATTATAAAAATAAAAAGACCAGGGCCAGTGTTGTGGCATAGCAGGTAGAGCTGCTGCCTGCAAGCCAGCATCCCATATTGGTGCAGTTTCAGGTCCTGGCTGTTCTACTTGTGATTCAGCTCCCTGCCACTGGTCTGGGAAAGGCAGTGGAGGGTGGCCCATGTACATGGGCCCCTGCTACACATGTGGAAGATCCAGATGAGGCTCCTGGCTTCCAGCTTAGGCTTGGTTCTGCCCTGGCTATTGTGTCCATCTGGGGAGTGAACTAGTAGATGGAAGATCTCTCTCTCTGTCTCTCCCTCTCTGTCTGTACTCTGACTTTAAAATAAATAAATCTTTTTAAAAGACCATAAAACAACTCTTAAATATCAGAAATGAAAGGAAACAAAATATCAAATAAATTTGTAAATAAATTATTCTGTTGGATTGTTGAAACAATTGGGAAAAAAAGTAGGTTGGGTAGATCTTGGACATAAGACAAACATATGCAAATTGAGTGTTTTAGTTATATCCGAGAAAACATCTTGGAAATTTTTCAGAAGTAACTTTCCCTAATAATGAACAGGAAAAATTATATTTCTATTATATTTGCAATGAGATTTGAATAAATGGAATTATGTATCCTTCTTCTTAATAGAGAAGTATAATTTATATCCTGAACTCACCTCTACATAATTCACACTTCAAGTTAAATACAACGAGAACTTAACAAAATGATTCTAAAGCTGATCTGGAACAGTAAAATATTTCAGAAAAAAATTAAGATGGAAAACTAAAAATATCATTTGCCCTAACTGTATTAAAATAAATAGTATAGCATACTATAAAAATATTACCAGATTAAATGTAGATACACAGACAAGATATCACCATTTTCAAAGATTAACCAATCCTCCTGTGTCTTTTATCCTTTTAATTGGTAAGGATATCTGGTTACTATTGCAACAACAACAACAAAAAAAAAACAAATTCATGGAGGCTGAAATAAAATACAAGCTTATCTTATTTTTTAGGCAAAACATTGGATAGCCCAGGGCTACTATGGCATCCTCACATTGAACAGAATTCTGATGGGTTTATTTTAAATTGATACTGTGCCATCCTCAATAGACAGTTCTCTTATAATGCCTCTGGATGACTAATCTAGCTCCTCCCTTCAAGTTCACACTTCAGCCAAGGAGAGAGGTGAAAAGTGTTGAGAAGAAACTTCTTATACCATTTCTGTTCACATTTCGTTGCCTAGAAAATAGTCATAGGGGTGAATCCAACAGAAAGAGTACAGAAAATTCAGTCTCCAGCTAGACAGAAACATGTGCAACTAAAAAAAAATTAATTGAAAAAATAGGAGAACATATATTCATGGCACCACCTATGGTGCCAGCATCCCATGGCAGAGTGCTAGGTCGAGTTCCAGATGTTCTGTTCTGATCCAGCTTCCTGCTAATGTTCCTGGGAAGGTGGAAGAAGGTGACCCAAGTATGTGGGAAAATGATAAAGCTCCTGGCTCCCAGATTTGGCTTGGTCCAGCCCTTGCCATTGTGGCCATTTGGAGAGTGAACCAACAGATAGAAATACTGAAATACTCTGTGTCTCTCTCTGTGTCTTCCCTCCTCTCTCCCTCATTGATTAGCTTCAAGAAATAAGTAAATGAATAAATCTTAATGAGTATGATTATAGAAATTTAAAAGTAAAAATAATAAGTTATCTAATATTTTGTTGTTTTCAATTTGGGAGACAGAAAAGGAAAGAGAGAAAGAGACAGAGAGAGAGAGAGAGAGAGAGAGAGAGGTGTTCCAGCCGCTACTTTACTCCTCAAATGCCCATAACAGCTGGTGATGGACCAAGCCAAAGCCAGGAGCCAGGAACTTCATCTTGATCTTCAATCTGGGAGCCAGGAACCTAAGTACTTGAGTCATCACCTGCTGCTCCCCAGATGCATTAGCAGGAAGCTGGATCAAAAGGGGAGTGGAAGTCAGTCTTAGGCTTTCTGATATGGGTGTAGGCATTCCAAGTGGAGGCTGAACCTACGGTTCCTCAACACCCAATCGTTGGTCTAATGTTAATGCTTATATTACAACCTCTACTATATGCCACTTCAAAGAAACAAAGACAGACTTTCCAGAGAAATATAAATTTCCTAGCTGAAAGAGCTACTGAGGACCCAGTAAATTCCAGAATTTTACAGTTAGATAAAAGATTCTGAAAGTCCCAAGGAAAGAAAGATAATATAAAATTGATATATAAAAACATGCTAATAGGAAAGATATAAGATTTTTTATATGCTAGAAAGCAGTGATATAACGTCTTCAAAATTTTGAAAGAAAATTATTTGCAGCTAAAAATTCTCTTTCCTCCCTAGCTATCGACCTAGTTAGAGATTTCAATCAGACATCTAATAAGTATTAATTTTTAAATATAAAATTATGACTTTATGAATATATAAGTCAAATATTTTACAATTGTACACATTCATTGATTTTAAATCAATGTAAAGGAGAAACTTAGATGTAATAATTTTTGCATATAGCAAATTTTTATTTTAATAGTGTGCAAAATTTTTCCAATAGTGAGGTAATATTTGGCACCAAATTTTCTCCTAGGCAGAAATAGATTATATTTCTTCTTACTGGAAAAAGCTCATTTGTATTGCTATGGAAAAAAAACACTTGAATGACTACTAGTTTTCTACACTATAATTTCTGCCCCTGTAAAATTACAAGAGTTTAATCAAAGCAAAGACTTTCAAGAGAACACACCATAAAGCTCAAGGAATCCCTGAAGGGTTTGCCAGAGATGCTCAGTACTCCACAGAAAGCACACTCAGTAATCTTTTGCCCATTTCCACATCTGTGACATTTTTCCCTGAGGTGACAGTTGTCAAAAGTTGTAATGTCTAAGCATTTAGAAGGGCATTTAAGGTTGATCTTCAACAAAATTAAGAGTAACCAAAAAAAGAATAATAGCAAAGCTTTTGTGAACAGGAATGTGATCTATCCAGATCCATTGCTCTGTTGTTGCTAAAAAGCATAGCAGATCTAAGGTGACTGGTAAGCATCCATCATAGTAGAGATGAAGAACAAAATACAAAATTTAAAAGTACAATTTATACATTATCAACAGCTACTGCAGCATTTAAGAAACTATTGACTTTGATACATCTATGTGATAACGTATATACAGAAAACCAAATGAATGAAAAAAATGCAATTGTTAATGTCAGGGAAAGCACTGTTTTATATGAAGATTAAAATTAAATACAAGCCGGCGCCGCGGCTCAATAGGCTAATCCTCCGCCTGTGGCGCTGGCACACTGGGTTCTACTCCTGGTCGGGGTGCCGGATTCTGTCCCGGATGCCCCTCTTCCAGGCCAGCCCTCTGCTATGGCCCGGGAGTGCAGTGGAGGATGGCCCAAGTGCTTGGGCCCTGCACCCACATGGGAGACCAGGAGAAGCGCCTGGCTCCTGCCTTCAGATCAGCGTGATGCGCCGGCCGCGGCAGCCATTGGAGGGTGATCCAACAGCAAAGGAAGACCTTTCTCTCTGTCTCTCTCTCACTGTCCACTCTGCCTGTCAAAAAAAAAAAAAAAAAATTAAATACAATGTGGGGCCAGCGCCATGGTGCAGTAGGTTAATCCTCCACCTGCGGCGCCACTATCCCATATGCTCGCGGTTCTGGTCCCGGCTGCTCCTTTTCCAATTCAGCTCTCTACTATGGCCTGGGAAAGCAGTAGAAGATGATCCAAATCCTTGGGTTCCTGCACCCACGTGGGAGGCCTGGAAGAAGCTCCTGATTCCTGGCTTCGGATCAGCACAGCTCTGATAGTTGCAGCAATTTGGGGAGTGAACCAACAGGTGGAAGACCTTTCTCTTTGTCTCTCCCTGTCTGTAACTCTACCTCCCAAATAAACAAAATGTTTAAAAATAAAATAAATAAATAATAAATACAGTGTGGTTCCTAGATTGATACAAACCATATTTATATTTTATCAAAATAAAAAGTTCTATTTGATTTCATGCATCTCTATGATATAATTACATTGGGTTTGTAAAGATAATTAAAATAAGAACTAAGTCATCAGCTAGCACTAAAGGAAATTAATTGATAATGTCTAAATCAGATAGATTAGGAAATGAAAGTTTAAGAATATTATTTTTAACATTTAAAAATAGTTGGGAAAATGAATGAAGCATTTGAAAGTAGTTGTCTTGGAAAAGAGGGTCTAGGTTAAGTGAGAATTAGAGTGCATACTTTTCACTTTGAGTCTTTGATTTATCAGTGATATATGTTTATAATAGTGACAAAAATAGTTCTAAATTCGAGAAAAAATATAACTGCATAGTGTTTATAGGATTATTATAGGTGGTCAAGTTGGTAAATTGGTTTTAGTTGAGATGATGTAAATATGAAAAAGCTTTTCAGCAGAGAAAAATATTATGTGAATGGCTCTCTTCCATTTGAAAAAGTGCTTTTATTTATTGTTAGTAACTGAGTTACTAACAATATGAGTTACTAACAATTACTCAGAAGTAACTGAGTTGTGAACAGAATTTCATAGTCAAAAGTCTCCGACATTTCCAGACTAGTGACAAAAATTTAAATCTATATACAACAAAATACATAAAAATGATATAACTTTAAGTCTTTGTATCCTTGCTTCATGTTATAACATGGGTTTGCTGGTCTTGATTTTGATGTTCTAGTACTTTAACTTTCAATGTTCAGGAAAGAACAAAAAGAAGAATGAAGAATAAATTACATGTGGATAGACATAAAGAACATTCACATTCTTGTATGGAAAGTACGTATTTAATACATGCAAGCATATATTTTCTTATAAGCAGATGTTGACATTACAAAATAACAAGTAATTGAGCACAGATGGTGTGGTTGGCTTATAAAGTGCTTAAAGGAGAGTTAGCACTCAACAGAGACAGCAGATTTCCTTTTCAGTTAGAGTTCTTTTGGCTTTAAATAGTCCAGATTTCTTTCTCACTTAATGACTCTTTGCAAAGGAGTGCTGTGAGCCAGTTTGAAAATAGTAATGTATCAAATACAAATGACAGATATAAAAATGATTTTATTTCAAATCAACCTTAAAGGAACCATGCTACATAGATCAAGTGTAAAGTATAGTATCAGTGCTATACATGAATTATATTTACATCTTTGTACACAATTGAAAAATGTTAATTTATTAATATGATTATTACATTCTTTTCAGTTAGTTATTGAGTAAATTAGGCTTACTTGCTGCAGTAGTATTTTCATATTTATGATAATTGCAATAAATTAGACCTGTGACAGAATAAAACAGTCTATTTTCTCCTATTCATGGTTGTGTTGATGGTGTGTTTACGTCTGTAACACAAATAAAAATGATGGTAATTGAGGAAGGAAATGGAGGAAAAAATAAATCTTACATGTAGTTAGGAGACAGTTAATAGTTTCGATTTACTATTTTGTAGAGCAAAATAATGTTAACCCCAAGAACACCTATACCATGCTGATAGTATTGACTAGAAATATTAAGTTTCATATTTGAAAGTTTTTCTTCCTTTTCATAAAAGAAAAGGAAGGGAATAGTCTATCTCGAATTTCTGAGCCATGCCCAGTATTTTTACATTCCATTGAGAAGGGACTTGAATTATCCCTCAAAGGCATTCTTCCACACAAAGGTTTTTCCCTTGACTTCAAAGTAGGAACTACAGGAGTGCATATTAACATTGAAATGGATGAAAAACAGATTGAAAATTTTGAATAAGCATAGCAAATTGAAAGGCAGCTAGTAGAAATAATCAGAGGATCAGTTAAACGGACAGACCACTTGAATCTCTATTGTGTTAAAGTCAAATGCAAAGGATGAAGATAATTTTTGCAAATACTGAAAATCCTATGCAATTGAAATCATAAGACACAGAAGGAAAGAAAGCTCTAACTCCTTAGATGCAATAAAATATTACTATGGCCTAATGAAGCAGGCAAAATACATTTGATTACTAAATTTTGTTTCACTTCCTAGATCCCAAGATACACAGATTTGGGGAGCAATCACATCATAGGTAAGTTGATACTTCCTGTTGGCTGCGAAGACCTTTCCATAGACTTTCTGTTAAGTCAATTCCCAGAATTTGCAAAAAAAAAAAAAAAAAAGCAGAAGACAATGTTTCAGAATTTCAGAGCCCCATGATCAATAATCTCATTTAAAAAGATCAACATTTTAGACTGTGAGGATGGAGCATATCAATAGTCTGCCACAGGGCCGGCACTGTGGCATAATGGGTAAAGCCACAGCCTACAGTGCCAGCATCCCATATGGGTGCCAGTTCAAGTCCTGGCTGCTCCACTTCAGATCCAGCTCTCTGCTATGGCCTGGGAGAGCAGTACAAGATGGCCCAAGTCCGTGGGCCCCTGTACCCATGTGGGAGACCCAGGAGAAACTCCTGGCTCCTGGCTTCAGATTGGCGCATCTTCAGCCATTGAGGTCAATTGGGGAGTGAACCAGCAGATGGAAGATCTCTCTCTCTCTCTCTCTGCCTCTCCTTCTCTCTGTGTAACTCTGACTTTCAAATAAATAAATAAATCTTTAAAAAAAATAGTCTGACATATTACCATCTTAGAAAATGCTTGTTGTTTCTTGTTTACTTCTGCCTTACCAATGAGATCCTTAGAACCATGTAGTTCTTAATCATTTTCCCAGCGATGTGAGGTTCTTTTTTGCTTATTTGTTTAAAATAAAGACCATAAAAAGAGTTAGTTAACTCTGGTAGTGATCTCCTTAATATAAGTTGCTTGCTAGAGTGTATTCCTCATATAAATCTTTTGAGAGATAAGAGGATAAGAGGATAAGAGGAAAGCATGAAGCATTTATTTTGGAGAGCTTTACGAAAATCCTTTCCACACATTTCAAAATTTTATGTTCACTCTGGGAGAAAGGTTTATTGATTAATTTTATTTATCAGACATTTGTTGAACAGGTTAAATTAGTAAACTAGGGGTGGACATTTCACCACTTAAGACATGCACCAGTTAAAATTGTATATCCCTTATCAAGTAACAGAGTTCAGTAGTTGGCTCCTTAATAATGAGGATCCTGGGAGACAGCAGTGACGACTCAAGTCATTGTGTTCCTACCACGCCTGTGGGAGACCTGGATTGAGTTCCGGACTCCATCCCTGGCACTGCCCCAGCCCATATGGGATGGTATCTCTCTCTGTCTCTGTCTCAACTAATAAAGTAATTTTTAATGTGGACCAATTATTGCAGAAGGATTAATTAAAAAGTTTCCTTCAACAATGTTTGAGGCTACTATAAGACTAGAGACTAGAAAGAACAAAATTTTTTAAATAGTCCAACGACATAGTTGAAATTATTGGATATGTCCTGAAATCAAACAGAAGAATCTGAAGCTGAAGCTAAAGATAATGAAAATAAATGAAATTCACCCAAAGGAGTTCTAGAATTGCTCTATATTAGTGGAACTTCCATTACTTTAAGTAAAATACCTGACATATACAGGAAACTTTATTTTGGCTTTTAGTTTTGGGGCTCATAAACCAGTATCTGGCATTCTCATTAGTCCTGCATCTGACAAGAGCAGAACACGCCCACATGCTGAGTCAGGAAGCAGACAGGAAACATGCTTTCCATCCTCCTTCTGTGTGGTCTTCCCTTCTAAAGCCATCATGATTCAGTCCAGGGCTCCACCCTAGCCAACTAACCCAATCCAATCATTTTTCAAAAGCCCCACCTTCAGTTATGACAATTGGGTCAAGTCTCCACCCTTAATCCATCAACTGTTTATCATTTTACCTTTAACATATTACTCTGAGATTTAAGTATCTGCTAAGGTTTAGGAATCAGATCTTGACAGAACTGTAAGAAGCTCCAAGCAAAGTATCAGCAGTTAGCAATGTCAGAGAAATTAAGTCTTGCTCTAAGTATTTCTTCATCTGGTTACTCATTTGTATGCCTTATAATAAAGCAGTGAATGTAAGTAAAGTGTCCTTTTGGGCTCTACAAACTATTTTAGTAAATTTTCAAATATTAGGGTTGTGCCCTGGGACTCCCTAATTTATAACCAGCCTATCACAGGTACAGAGGTCTGGGGCTGGTGACTAGCATCTCCTGTGGGGCAGTCTTGGACAACGAGCCCTTGTGGGATCTCACGACTTCCATTTACTTACACTATATCCTGCATACATAGTGTAATTGTATGTATAACTCTCTGTTCACTTGGTAAGTTGTATCTACCCATTTCAGGTTTACAGGTTGATGTTATCACTAGGTCTCTTCAAACATGTTAAGGCATATAAAATATGTTAAAACTTTTAGATTTTTTTACTAAACCATACAAAACTTCTTCAAATATTTATAATATTTATTCAGAGTTTTATGTAGTATAATACTATCAATATTCTTGAACTATTTCACCTATATAATTTATTTCTTTGCATTTAAAGAGCTTTTTTTTTTGCTTTGTGAATATCATAAGATGATAGTTTTACAAAAGCTCTATGAAAGTTACAGTGTGCAATTATAGTAATTAATGGTCATAAGTGCAGTACAGTGAGTATTTGAGCAGGAGAGTTTTAATACCTACTTAGAGCTGATTAATTTTGAATTATAATGCATCTCTATCAAATAGAGTAGCTAGATCACTACTGTCATGACTAAAATATGAGTAAAAGGTTAAGGGGAACAAAGTGGTAAAACATGTGCTCTTACTTACATTTTCGTGTCCAAACCCGAACTTGTCTTTGTAAAATGTGCACTCTTTGGGTGTAGACACCTGCATCCAGATGTAGTTTCTCTTTTTCTAATGAGCATGTAGTATGCTACAGGGAGATTCACCCCAATACAAAGGTATTAAGATAATCCCATCTAGATTTAGAAATTGCTATTCTACAACATTATCTTGTTTCCAAAAAGATCTCTTAAAAAGTATAAATAAATATGTTGAAAAAAACTAGATTTTTCAAATAAACTAAATAGAAGTAATTCTATGTATAAATGCTAGGAATGAGTTTACTTAGACTGCTTGATTATATCTCAATGATAAAAGTTGATTAATCAGAGAAGGCTATATGTTTCTTGTTTTTTTTTTGTTTGTTTGTTTTGTTTTCATTTATTTATTTTTATTTGAAAAGCAGAGTTAGAGTGAGAGAGAGAGATGCAGAGATAGAAAGAGAATGCCCTGGTTCATTCCCCAAGTGACTGCAATGGTGAAGATGGGCCGATCCTAAGCCAGGAGCCAGGAGCTTCTTCCGGGTCTCCCACATGGGTGCACGGGCCCAAGCACTTGGATCATCTTCCACTGGTTTCCCAGGAACATCAGTAAGGAGCTGGATCAGAAGTGGAACTCCCAGGACTTGACTTGGCACCCATATGGGATGCCAGCACTGCAGGAATTGGCTTAACCCACTATGCCGTATCACTGGCCCCTTAGATTCATTTTTTAATCTGCAGTTTTCCTAGGTAAGTTGCAGAAGTCTCATGGACACCTTTGCAACTTAACCAATAACCATTTATATTATAACTTGAATTCGCTGCTCACTTACATGGTCCTAATCTTCGAATTCATTATCGCTCTTTCCTCTTATGCACAATTTGATGTTGATTGAGCTTTCCATTCCCCACTATTTTCATTGCTGTTTTTTTCCCATTACAAATAGCTTTCTATTGTTCTGTTCAGCCATATTTGCACTCTCTTCATTTCCTAGAGCTAGACAATTACTTCGGCTTCAGACTTCATATGCTTGAGAGGTTTTATTTACTTCCCATAGGAAATCCTGTACATAAAGAGCTGTCCAGTCCTCAGATGGTCACAAAAAGATCTCACTGCCATCACAGGACACGACACGTAGTCTCTTAATTGTGCTTCCTGGTTTCCTCCCTGAAAAACATCAATAACAAAACAAATAATATCTGTCATGGGGTTGGTGTTTGGCACCGAGATTAACATGTCCTTTGGAAAGGCTGTATCCCATATAATAGTGCTTGTGTTCCAGTCCTCACTCTGCTTCTGAATCCAGTTTCTTGCTAGTGGGCACCAAGGAAGGTACCAAATGATGTCTCAAGTAATTGGGTTCCTGTAAAACAAATTTAATTGCTTTTTATTTGAAAGGCAGAGAGGGAAGGTGGGAGGGGAAGAGAGAGAGAAGGGGAGAGAGAGAGAGAGAGGAGAAAGAGAGAGAGAGAGAGAAAGAGAGAGAATCCTCCATCTGCTCATTCATTCCTCAAGTGGCCACAATGGCCAGGGCTGAGCCACACTGAAGTCAGGAGCTCCATCTGGGTCTCCATGTGGGTACAGGGACTCAAGAACCTGGGCCATCCTATGCTGCTCTTCCCAAGCCATCAACGATTAGCTGGATTGGAAGTGGACTCCAGCCCACATAAGATGGCTGCACTTCAGGCCCAGCTCCACCCTTATACCACAACGCTGGCAGCAGAAAAATGTTATTAATGCATTTTCTCCTTATATTTTTTTCTGAAAGCATTCAACAAATGCTAATTTGGAAAAGACACTTGCACTATGAAGTATTTTATTAGAGATCTTTAAATTTATCAAATTAGTGTAGTGCATTTTTCTTGTGGTGAATGAAAATTAATTTTATCCTATTGTTTATTGTCAAGAGCACTTAAAATGTTAAATTACATAATTGCTTTCTCAATAAAAATGAATCACTTTCTCATCACGATGATCATAAAAGAGCTATCACACATCATTGTTACATATATTATGATAATGACGCTGTCTAGAATTCTTGACTGACTTAAAGTGGTACTTTCATTCTTTGCAGAATAAAAATAAAATCCCAAACTTTTATGCTCCTTCTCAGACAATGATAACTGTTAATATCCACCTCTACTTAGACATTTTATTATGTTTGATTATTTTATTAAATGTATCATAAGTCTCTCAACAGGTAATTATAACTAAGAATGAAAAAACATGTATCTCAATTACAGATTTGAAAGTCAAATTTTAAAACAAAGTCCCCTCTATTGCTAATAGAGTTACTTCTAAAAAGTGAACACTGTTGAAATTTTAATCTGCTTATTGTACTAAAAATTCCTTTTATAAAAAAATCAATAAGATGTTTTTGACAAACATTTAATTTTCCCACTTATCATGGAGGCACCAAAATCTCTTCTTATTATCATAAGGGCTCAACATCTTTTCCCTCATTTTCACTTCAAACTATAGAATTGATGTTTCAGGTATAACAGAAAAATGATGGGATTCAAAGTGAAATTGGTGGAGTCATGTTAATCATGGAATAAGGACAAACAAGAAGGAAGAATCTTACAACTCATTCAATTTATTTTAGTCTATTCACTCATTTCATTCATTCCACAAATACTAATGTTTCATGTTGCATTAGACATTAATGATAAAAGATGAAACTACATGATCTACTACTTCCTAGAGCTTCTCCGACATTCCTACTGGGTATGCATAGAATCTGTCTTAGGGGCTGGAGTGCATGTGCAGATGCACTGACAACCCTCCCTTTTGGCTTCTCAAAGACAGAAACAGTGGAGAATCAACTTCCTTTGAAGACTAGAGATTGGAATTTTGACCCATTATGCACTTGGCTTACGCACTACGAATATTAAGGAAATTTAGCAAAAATTAAGAAGTATTAATGTATTTGGTTAAAATCACTTTTTTTTTTTTTTTTTTTTTTGCGGAGAGGGAATTTTACTCTGCTTCCCATGAACCAAAACTAGAATATTTTCCTATACTGTTGCATAAAAGAAAGGAGTTGGCTGATTACTTCATTAGTTACACATCTTTTATCTCCTCATATGCTTTAAAGGAAGCAAAAAAAAAACTTTTTGTTTTGTTTTGTTTTTGATGTTTAAGCAATCAAAAATTGATAGGTAATTATTTCAGGTATTCTTAACTCTTTTCTGCTTTGGATTTGTTACTTAACCTTGAAATATATACCAAACCAAAGAAAAAAATTATCTGACAGTGTAACAATACAAAGCAACTTGGATATATAATACTCTCAAAAATTAAAACAACAATAAATAGCAATAATGAAGGAATATTCAACATTGTTTGTAGACATCTAATTAGTGATGAGTACAAGCCATTCCCAATAGAATTTAATTTGCTTGATATGATTAGAATCAAACATAAGCTGTTTATTCTAAACTATCATTTCTCTTAATGATTTCTTTTAAGTTTAAACTTCAAAATTCTGTTTTTGTACTCCCCTACACCATAAATTGATGCTTCAATTTATGATGATTTAAAGCAAATGAAGCAGTGTGCTGCGGCCTTTGCTTAACATGATATTCATATAACAAAAACTGTATCCTTATTTGACCTATATTCTTCTCACTTTTATTCAAAGGATTGGAGAAAACCTTACGCTCATTATTTCACAACACCCTATTTCTTCTGTCTCTGTCACTGTCACCCACTCCTCATTTTATTATTGCTTTGTTGCAACATGTTGCCTAACTAACCCTCCTGCCTTTGTGTTCTCTGACATGTCAACTCTCAGATCACTATTTCTTTCACTATAAACCAGCTTATTTGTGATTCTCAGTCCTATCTAAAGTTTTGAAAATTATTAAGAAAGCAATCATCATGTATGCCCGTTACAAAACAGAACATTTTATTCAAAAGGTAATATTATGGGGCTGGTGCCATGGCACACTAGGTTAATCCTCTGCCTGCGGCACTGGCATCCCATATGGGCACCGGGTTCTAGTCCCAGTTGCTCCTCTTCCAGTCCAGCTCTTTGCTATGGCCCTGGGAAAGCCCAGGAGGATGGCCCAAGTGCTTGGCCCCCTGCATCCGCATGGAAGACCAGGAAGAAGCTCCTGGTTCCTGACTTCGGATCCGCATAGCTCTGGCCATTGCGGCCATTTGGGGAGTGAACCAGCGGATGGAAGACTTTTCTCTCTGTCTCGCTCTCTCACTGTCTGTAACTCTACCTGTCAAATAAATAAATAAATAAAAATCTTTAAAAAAAGGTAATATTATGTAAAACTATGCTAAAGTATGTCAGATACTTTGTCTCATAAATATTGTAATCTACATGAAACTGTTTTGTAAGAAAAAAATATGGCAGTTAAATTACTAAAATTTATGAAGAGTAAATTTTTAGTTAAAAGAATTTATCAAATTGGTATGCGAAGTTTATGGAAATGTAGCAAAGGATAAGCAATTCATTTTTCATCCAAAATATTTTAAACATCTCTATATATCAAGAGTGATAAGATATATACTTATTTCTATTATAGAAAAAAATATTCATTTGGGACAAAAACAATTTTGTTTAGAAAAACTCACTAGGGTTTTGTAACTTTATTAATAGGTTCATCACATTGCCTTTTCTGCCATTCTCCACTCTGTTCTGCTCTCCATGCATTTTCATTGCACAATGTTTCACATTCCTTACATATTTTTATTATTTCATGTACTGTTTCTCAAAATAGGTAAAGTTATTTGATGTCGTCTTACTTTTTAGATATATCTAAATTCAATAGCAATACTGTTGTTTGAGATCTACCTTAGCACTCTTCTATAACACACTTATGCACTTATAAGTGCACTTATAAATTAACAACTAAAAGTATTTTCATTTGATTTTGTATTTAATAACATCTTGGGCAGAACATGGAATTATGGACAGGAGCAGAACAATAACTCAAGAATGACTATGTGGTCTGCGACTCTGGCACAATGGTTGAGGTGGCTTATGACACTTGCATCTCACATTGGAGTGTTCATTCAAGTCACTGCTGCTCCTCTTCCCATCCAGCTCCTGGCTAATGCATCTGGGTAGCACCAGATAACCTTGCCACCCACATGGAAGACCAGATGGGTTCCAAGTTCCTGGATTCAGCCTGGCCTAGCCCTGGTAGTTTCGGCCATTTGAGGAGTGAACCAGCAGAAGGAAGATCTCTTTGTTTTTCCCTTTCTCTCCATTGCTCTGCCTTTCAAATAAATAATAAATTAATCTTTAAATAAGGATGATTATTTTTTACACCTTTGGTAACTATGTTTACCAGATTCTTTCACCAAACAGTAATTATGTTTGGTAACTAAGCCCTTTATGTTTCAAGGTTGGCAAGAGGTAAAAGTAGGTGCATTGAGAGAAACATGAGTAAGAGAAGCAATAGATTTACAGCTGAAAATAATGAGAGTGCATTTCAATTGTTAAACTCCAGGTGCCCACATTATTTTCGATGGTAATGAGTGATAGTAGGAAATATAGGTGTGGCAGTAAGAGGGAGGGTGATGAAATAGGTCTGGTCAGACCTA
Organism: Lepus europaeus; assembly: GCF_033115175.1. Taxonomy (NCBI): domain Eukaryota; kingdom Metazoa; phylum Chordata; class Mammalia; order Lagomorpha; family Leporidae; genus Lepus; species Lepus europaeus. The sequence goes on along the minus strand of NC_084836.1, from coordinate 34,991,940 downwards.
GTACTTGAGCTGTCCATTGGGACAATGTTAAAGAAGTTGGGGAGAAGAAGAAGAGGGGGAGAGAGAGAAGGAGATGGATAAAATGTAGAAAAGGAAGGGGGAAGAAGTAGAAGGAGGAAGAACAGAACAGAATCACTCAAGAGGTTGACTATAAGACTGAAACGAGGGGCAGTTATTTATTTTGAGGACTTGATATAGGAATACATCTAAAGGAGGGAACAAAATAAGGAGTTTAAATTATGAACTAAAGAAAGAGCAGTTTATAAATATAATTTATAATTTGTGAACAGAGTCTGAGACTCAAGGTTTCTATCTAAAAATACAGGAGAAGCAATTCACCCAACTTTTGAGAGGCCACTGGAAACATAAAACTCATCTTGCTACAGTTTGCAATGGGAAATTTGAATTCAAGATTCAAGCACAGCAACTAAGAAACAGGCTTGAATAAGAGACAGCAAACTCAGTAAAAAATGAAGTTTAACAGCAAAAAGTATTAAAATAAATTGTCAGAGAAATTGAAATTCAGCAAAGGCCTCAGCTAGTAAGAAATGCTACTGGTAAAGCAAAGCAGTAACCCAGCAGGAGTGTCTCGTATGACTCCTGTACATGCCCAGCCTTTCCCTCTATGTGTAGAGTGGGACTCACATTTCAGACAGAGGTGCGTATAATTTATCCGTTTGGCTGCCAGCCCTGTGGACATGAAAGCCATGCTTATCCACTCAAGACACAGGTTACTGGGGAACTGAAGGCCTCCCAAAGGGGGAAGGGCAGATTAGGCAGGTGGGCCCAAGAATGAGGCATGGGGCGTCAGGCTCAGCTCTTTCCAGATTGTCTGATCAGATTTATCACTCTTCTTCCAAGACAGGAGTGAAAGGCAAACGTCCAATCCCGGGGAAGTCCCCACACACAGGAACATGGGATTTGGACATATAATGTTCTCCTACGATGGAATCGTTTACCCTTCTGGTTTCCTTGTAAGATCTTCTTCCAAAAGATGTTATTGCTAAACATAAAGTTCTATCATTTCTCTGTGCTCTTCCTTTAAAAGATTCTTTTTCTTCATTCATTCATTTATTTATTTTTCTGGAAAGAGCAAGTCTGTGTGATGGAATAAGGATTCCTCCATTTTTGGTGCTGCTCTAGCATGGGGTGTTTGCTATCTTCCATACTAAAACTAAGGAAAAGACCAAGGCAAGTAAGATCTTGGTTAGAAGAGGAAACATCTCTGGTACCTGAATGAGTCACTAAGGTATCCCAAGAAGACATTAGCATCGTCAATTGAATTGTGCCCCTTCTAGTTGTTCCATGTGCACAGCAGAATGGGATGTGTCCCTTTCCTTCAGGGCTACTTTCTGCACATAAAATCTGAAAGAAGTGATAGACTTTTTCTCAAAGTGATAGAGGGGCAATATGGTGTAACCAGACTACCAAGGACCTGCCTCAGAGCAGAAAAATTGACTGAGGATTTCCTGTCTTTCCAAACTCCCAGGAGAGAGTTATCCTGTTTTTATTCACCTCCACAAAATATTTTTTCACTGGAAAAAATGTCAAGTCTAGTCTCTGCCCAATAATAGTGGTTCTCGGGTTTGAATTCTTCATTGAGACACCTCTGTAACCTTTCTACTGGCACATGTCTCTTCCTAACTGGAACTTTGGGTGGGCTCATTCCACTCCATGCTGGAAATATTTATCACATCTGTTTCTTTGAATTCCTTCAGCAGTTCTGTCAGCACTGTGTCCGTTTCAGGTTATATTGGGAAAATCAAAGATATTATCTTTCAAGTACAAAACACAATTATGAAGTGATTTTAAAAATGAACTTATTGGATTTTACTTCAACACTCTGTACTGAATTGTTTTTTGTTTCCACATATGCTGTTATATTTATAAGTTTCTGATGAATTACATAGCCTGATAACGATTCAAGAGGTTATATCAGACACTTGGGAAATTTTCTCCTGCCACTTCTGCTATAGTCAGTCTTTTAACTGCTTCATAATTCATACATATTATTGTTTCACCAGACTTTTGAAAATTACTGTTTATAAAGTTGACTTCCTTAAGTTAGATTTTTTTTCATTTATTTTTTTAAAATATAATTTATATGTTGTGTTTTGGAATGGCATAATACCAATCAGAAGTATCATATTTAAGCAAGAAGTAAAAATTACACACGTTTTATTTTAAGTTGTTGAAAAGGTTCATAGTTAAATGCAAAAGATTATCAGACATGTACCTTTTTTATACCGTGTAATGTGAGTTTTACAAAGAAGAAAATAAAAATAAAATGTATAGCAAAATGCTAGCTTGTAAGGAATTAAATGAAGCCAAATAAAAGTGTATAAAGCTCAATTGTCTAGATACTTTTATTCTGCATACAAATGTTGATATTAAGTGATGTTCATTTACTTATTATCAAACTCAGTCCTTTGCCATGATCGACTCCACTGTTTGGAGGCCTACATCAGTTAGAATTTTGTTTTTGCATCAGACCTTCCCACAGTGGCTAAAACACCATTTATGTTTTTCAAATTGTATGAGTCAGGAAACAGGCAATTAAGGTTGGTGTCACTGGTTAAGGAAATCACCAAGGACTTGGATGGATATTCACTCCCTGATCTGCCATCATTAGCACATGATTTTGGCCACTGCTCTACCTTCAGGAAACGTGACCATATTTCAAAGTCGAACAAGGACTAAGGTCATGGAAGCTGTCTGTTTTACTTTGGGTCTAAACTTCTAAATTTGGCTAGAATATAACAAGTCCTAGAGCAATTATTTTCAAGTATGTGTTTTAAGGAAATAAAAGCAAGATTCTTTTAGTAAGAAAATAATACATGTGCCATTGCATTCTTTCCTACAGAAAAGTTATAGTTCCAATTCCTTATGGTTATTGCTTATGTGTTTGCAAAATTCAAAATACATAAGATTTTTCTAGGAAGTTAAACAAAAAGGCAAATTTAAAGAACTCAAATGGAAAAACTTTTATTTAGTAGAGAAGAGCATGGTCCAGAATGTTGTAATTTAATCTATCATCATGGGTAATTCTGGTGCACATGGTTCATGGGCCATTCTTTGAGAAATACTGCTCAACTCTTGTAAAGTTCATTGAAGATATCATCCAGTTTGATAAATGTAAGTCAAAGGCAATTGGTGTTTTAATTTATTTTATCTTTGTGCTACAACTTTATGTGTTTTTATCTTTTGAACTCCTTCTAATATTTTTTTCTCTTACTTTTATTTATTTGAAAGGCAGAGAGAGAGTGAGATAGCAAGAGAGACAGAAAGAGAGAGCGCCCATCTACTTGTTCACTCTCCAAATGCCCAAAACATCTCACAATATCCATGGCCAGGCCAGTGCCAAAGCCAGGAGCTAGGAATGCAATCCAGGGCTCTCATGTGTGAGACAGAACCTGATTATTTAAAAACTCACTGATTACCTCCCAGGGCCTGAGTTAGCACAAAGCTGGAGTCAGGAGCTAGAGCCAGGAATTGAACCTAAGTCGTCTGATGAGGGATACAGACATTTTAATTGGTGTCTTAAACAATTAAGCCAAATCCTCACTCTGTATTTTTCAAGTTCTAGAATATGCATTCATCAGGTCTTTAGGGTTCTTGTTAAGGAAGACGCTTTATCTTTTCCCTGGGATACTGGAAGAGATTTTAGAAAACATGCTATTTTCCCATTGCATAAAATGTGGTCCGTTAAAAAGGAAATAGTGCATAAGAGTTTCTTCCCTCACCGCACATATTCAGTAATATGTTGGGGAAGGCTCATGCTGGCTAGTTAGCTCCAACTTTCAGCATCTATCCCTGCTCTGTATTCAGTGACATCAGATTGGCAGTTATAAATAAGCCATAGTGTGCATTTTATACATTACAGAATTAAGGAGATGCTACAATCAGGCTTTTGTTTTTCATCAATTTGTTTACCTTCATTTTTACTCTTTCTCTTTTCATTTTTACATCATTACTTATATTGTTTTACCTAATTTTGTAGATATGTAAGTAGATGGCTATAAAAATCAAATTTCCCAACTTTTCTCATCTACAACACCTCAGGAATTTATTATTATCATTACTCATATTATAGCTTAGATACAAAGAGACAGACAGAATATGCCATCAGCTAGTTCACTTCCCAAATACTAATAATGATCTAGACTGGGCAAAGCTGAAGTCAGAAGCTGAGAGCTGGGAACTAAATCCAGGTCTCCCTCATGAGTGCCAAGAACCCAACCACTGACACCATCACTGCTGACTTCCAGGGTCTGCATCAGCAGGAAGATGCAGTCAAGAGTTTGACCTAGTCATGGCAGTCAGGTACTCTGATATAAGACTTGGGCATCTTAATCCTAACTGTATATAACTAGTCCCTGAGAAATTTGACTTTTGTGATCAATATTGTGGCAGAGAGGGTTAAGCTGTGGCTTGCAGTGTCCATATCCTATATTATAGTGCAGGTTAAAGTCCTGGCTTTTCTGCTTCTGACCCAGTCTCCTGAAAATGTACCTGGGAAGGCAGCAGAAGGTACTTGGGCCCCTACCACCTGTGTGTGATAGAATTTCTGATCCCTGATTTTATCCTGGCCCAGCCCTGTATATTGTGGCCATTTGGGTAGTGAATAAGCAGATGGAAGATTTCTTTCTCTCTGCCTCTCCTTCCCTCTCTGTGTAACTCTGACTTTCAAATAAATAAATGTCTTAAAAAATCTAAACATAAACAAAGGAAACATGAATTAGAACCTGAAGATCTGAAATAGAGTCCTCATTAATAAAATAAAGATAATTTTTTCAATGTAATAAAGAGTTTCTAGTAAAAAGTTCTTGGATTAATCAAAGTTACTTTGCCCATTTGCTGAATGAAGAATTTAGACATTTTTGAACAGGAAGAAAGTGTGGAATAGCTGTAGAACAAAGTGACTCACATAAATGATTTACTATGTTCTGTAGGATACAGATCATGGGTTTCTGAGATCATCACAATAGATAATATTGATATACCTATAAGAAAGTATAAAGTCAGAACTGAGTCAACACTCAATGAACACTACAGAATGATGCCCTATAAAATCCAACAAAGACAAGCTGTATTGTTAATCAGCCTCCACAAAACCTGGTTTTGCAAGATGTCCTTGATTGATGCATAGAGTCAGCTATCCTTACATCAACAGCATGTTAGTAGTGAAGAAATACATTTGTAATTGCTTTTGTTTGTGAAAGTCCTATGGAATCCTAAAGGTAGATTGTTCAGTGCAAGATGGGATGAACCACAAATGTAGCACAAACACATACACTCTTGTTAAAATGTTAACTTTTGTTAAGTACATTAAATAAGTATGGCACACCATATAATAACATTTTTTAAATATTTAAACTAAGGACTTGAATTTTGTGTAATATAAAAGACATTATAAGGAAGGTAATTACCAATCATCTCAAAATCTCATCATTCAAGGTTAGATTGTCAAAATGGATTAATCGGAAAACATGTCAATTGAAAATAACAAACAGATTGAACTGGATAATTTATGAACATACACAAATTAAATATTTTAGTTTCTTTTTATAAAAAGATTTATTTATTTACTTGGAAACCATAGTTACACAGAGAGAGAGAGCAAGAGAGACAGAGAGAGAGAGGAAGATAGAGATCTTCCAGATGGCTGCAATAACCAAGTTTGGGACAGGCAGAATCCAGGAGCCAGGAACTCCATCAGGGTCTCCCATGTGGGTAGCAGGGACCCAAGCACTTTGGCCATCTTCTGCTGTTTTCCCAGGCCATTAGCAGGGAGCTGGATTAGAAGTGGAACAGCTGAGACACAAATCAACCCCCATATCGCAGGCGGTGGCTTTATCCACTATGCCACAATGCTGACCCCTGACTTTAATATCTATGTAAATTTGTCTCAGTATATATCTAGTTTCATTTACTTTCATTCATGCACAGAATGCAAGATCTTTTATATTGGTATTGATATTATTGTTAATATCATCAAGTGTGCTTCTTAAGAATTATATACTGGACATCTGAATCAGCAGTAGATAATTAAATTCTCCTAATCTCATTTGTATTAGATTCTTTAATATTCACTCAACACTAAGTCACTCAGAGAAATAAAAACACATGGATGATTTACAATTGAGAAGGACAGGTGTGGAGGCAACACAGGCTTAAGAGTGTATCTAGGGCTTACTTGGTATGCTCAGAGCTCTTCATATCTGCTTGTTCTGCTTCCTTCTCTGTTCTGAATATATTCTGTTACTAATCACACACTTGCTTTGTGTGGTGTGGGAAATGGGCAATGACAGCCCTTAGTTAGGATCCTTCCTGCTCTGAGAACACCAAAGCAACAGTATGATATTTAGCCCTCTGACCAAGTAAAGAATATCCTAGGGGCCAGCAATAGGTTAAACTGCCTCTTGTGACACCAGCATCCCATAACAGAGCACCAACTTGAGTCCTGGCTTCTCTGCTTCCCATTTAGCTTCCTGCTAATGCTCCTGGGAAAGCAGCAGAAGACAGCCCAAGTACTTGGGCTGCAGTCACCCACCTTGAAGACCCAGGTGGAGTTCAGGCTCCTGTATTTGGCCTGGCGCAGCCCTAACCTCTTTAGGTGAATAAGCAAATAGAAAGATCTCTCTCTCCCTCCCTCTCTCTCTCATCCTGTCAATCTTTCAAGTAAAAAAAAAAAAATCTTCCTTAAAAAAAAAAATTCAAATGTTGAGGGCTACTGTTGTGATGCAATGGGTTAAGCCACTACTTACAAGGCAATCATCTCATATTGAAGTGGTGGTTCTAGTCCTGGCTCTTCCACTGCTGATACAGCCCCTTGATGATATACCTGGGAAAGCAGCAAAACATAGTTAAAGTATCATTTAGGTTAGAGACCTGGCTGGAGTTCTGGTTTCCAGGCTTTGGCCTGGACTAGCTCTAGCTATTGAGACCATTTGGGGAGTCAATACGCAGATGGAAGACCTCTCTCTGTGTGTCTCTCTCTCAGTCTCTCTCATGCTCTCTCCCTCTCTCTTTCTCATTCACTCTCTCTCCTCTCCTTTTCACCCTGCCTTCAAATAAATAAATACATCGTTTTTAAAAAGAATCTAATTATCGCAAGTCATCCTAGCCTTAAACACTGCTAGATGAATGTATTGCTACGTTTTCTGCCCATTTGTGGAAGAAAATCAGAGGACCGTTAGCTTAAGACTTCAAAAATGCTGAGAATAAGAATGCTTGCTAGCAGCATTTTGTCTTAGAAAAGGAAGGGGGATTTCATACAACTTTAACAAGAGGTATTATACAAAAGTCAGGTAATTTTGGTAATACTGAAAATCAGCTCTGGGAATAGGGTGAAATTATTCGATGGATTATTTTTTCCTCATTGGTAAGTTGAGCCTCATCAAGAAGGGTGAGGAAGAAGAGGTGTAAGTGGAATGCGAAGAAACCATTGTGGGAGACAAGGTATGCCAAAGCCGCAACAGAAAATCCAGTCTTATAGAGTCTTAATAGATTCTTAATATTCTAATCCATATGGGTTATGGATTCATCTCCTTATTCACTTACAAAAGATTCTACTTGTAGTAAGCTGTTAGTACTTAATCAGCAGCCCCAAACAAATAACACCACTCTTTCATTCTTAATATTCTGGCTCGTCCTGCAAGGCCCACACACTGCCGGGATGGGGGCGACAACGTTCTTAGACAAGAAGCATGGGAGACAAGTTTCAGCGCACGTGTTTGTTTATTAACGATCAAGCACTCCCTTTAAAGGGCAGACAGAGGGGGTGTAGCTAATTCAGGGCAACACTAATTCTATAGGATGAAGCCGATATTGGGGCCACTATGCTCCTCCAATGAGCTTGAAGGTCACATAGGCCAGGGAAGCTTTCCAGGTGGTCCTAATGGGCCTGGGCCACATCCAGGAGCTGTTTACTGTATTGGTAATTACAAGACCTTTCAATAAGGAGGTGCGGGGAGTGCCTGGGGCTCTAGCTGCCTGCCAGCAGTCAGGCCATGGTGTGCCACAACTCCTAACCTCCTGCATGGGCTGGGCAGGCAATCCCCCAGCCAGGCACAGAATCACCCACATTTATCAATTTAAAAAAAAAAAAAAAAAAACTTAAGAGAGTTCCCCTGATAGCTTTGTGCTGTGCTATAGTATCATTTATATTTGAGTAATAATTAATATGTAGGACTTCCTTAATAAATGATGTAATATGTAACATAATACAAAAGTTAGAAGGATGAATAGATATCCTAATTTGATTTTAATTCATTTGAAATCTTTGTTATTTTTAAAATACGTTGCTTGGAAAATATCACTAATTCTGTTTCACTCAGGAAACCAAAGGGATTCTGCAAATCTATGAGAGCTGAACAATATTCATTTGAGAAACTATTCTAATAAAGGATCAATGCAGTTTTGTTCATTACACAATATGCTGAACTGATTTATCATCTTGTATAACACTTATCAAGGCAATGAAAGATAATAATTCAATATATCAGCCTAATTTGAATCAACTAATTGCTTTATTGAACAATGTAATTAAAATGTGTCTGATCTGTTGGGTATTTAAGTGTATTTAGATGCTGATAAAACATGCTTAACCAACATTCAAAGGTTCATAGTCATCACCGTAAAACATGGGAGGAAATACAAAGAAATCAAGAGGCACCTGTTTATACACATACTGTTCAGTACACCCACTATGTTTTTGATCAGACTGGTTTTGAAAACAGAGTGTTTGCATAAATAATATTACATATCCTCAAGACAGAGACTATCCATATTACAATAATATAAAAATTGAAATGTTTTACTTTTTTCTTTACTTCCAAAAGGCCATAGTAATCTAGGAAGCATAGATATTCCACTTTGCATGTCATAGTCAATACAGTTTTTAAACAAACATTAATATAATCCATAGAGCCATTGTTTTTATTTCCATAATTCTAGTAATTAAGATTTGCTCAAACATAATTGGTTACCAGTGGATTAAATTGTTAAAATATAGTAAACATTATTTGAAGTAGGAAGCTTATGACCAGTCAACTCCTAGTAACAGAAAATTTGAACCTATTTTCTCTTCTGGCTGAAAGCTGCCCAGAAATAAATGCAGCAATATGTAAGTTTAAAGGAAAAAGTTAAATCATGCCATCAAAGCCACCGGATACCTTAGTCCACAGTCTTCCCTACTCCTACAGAAACCCAGTGACTTTATTTTTTATTTTATTTTACTTATTTATTTTGACAGGCAGAGTTAGACAGAGAGAGAGAGAGAGAGAGAGAGAGAGAAAGGTCTTCCTTTTCCGTTGGTTCACCCCGCAATGGCAGCTGCGGCCTGCGCACTGCGCTTTTCTGAAGCCAGGAGCCAGGTGCTTCCTCCTGGTCTCCCATGCGGGTGCAGGGCCCAAGCGTTGGGCGATCCTCCACTGCCTTCCCAGGCCATAGCAGAGAGCTGGACTGGAAGAGGAGCAACCGGGACAGAATCCGGCATGCTGACCAGGACTAGAACCGGTGTGCCGGCGCCACAGGAGGAGGATTAGCCTATTGAGCCATGGCACCGGCCGCCCAGTGACTTTAAACTGCCTTGTTTGTCAAGCAGAATAATTTCATAATGATTACACATACAAGAGATTTCAGGCATTTTGTGGAACCATGAAATTCAAAGTTGTTTCTTTTGGTGCAAAAAACCTTTGAAAGCCATGCATGGTATTTTCATAATATGGATTTTTCATGAACTTTATGAAGTCCCTTTGTACCGGTTCTGGAGACACTAGGCTAAAACTTTGACTCTATCCTCACTTATTGCCTTTCAGACTTTGGACAAATCACTTGCAGTGTCCAGCCGGCTGTACTTACCTTTCAAATGATGGAAATTAGAACTAAAAATCTACCTCATAGCTTTGCTATGATGGCTAAATGATGGGTATGTGCAAAAGCATTCAAAACAGTACCTGGTTCATGGTGTGAACTATGTTAATGTGAACTCATATTATTGTTTCTTTCAGTTCTAGCTGTTAATTCAATTTTTTGACAGGCAGAGTTAGACAGTGAGAGAGAGAGAGAGAGAGAGAGAGAGAGAAAGGTCTTCCTTCCATTGGTTCACCCCTCAAATGGCCGCTACAGCTAGCACGCTGCGCTGATCCAAAGCCAGGAGCTAGGTGCTTCCTCCTGGTCTCCCTTGTGGGTGCAGGGACGCAAGCACTTGAGTCATCCTCCACTGCCTTCCCAGGCCACAGCAGAGAGCTGGCCTGGAAGAGGAGCAACTGGGACAGGACCAGCGCGCTGACCGGGACTAGAACCCGGGGTGCCGGCGCCACAGGCGGAGGATTAGCCTAGTGAGCCGTGGCGCCGGCCGTTAATTCAATTTTATAATGACTGGTTTATATTTCCTTGGTCACACACACAGCTAATCATGTCAGTTAATCCCATAATAAATTCCAACTGGTCAGGCTTCTATTTCTCATTTCATACCCATTCCTTTATTTTAAGCCTTTTAAACTAATAGATAGAAACAATTCTGCTTGTTTCTCTAATTGCTTCCACTGTATAAAACCAAAATAAACATAATTCAGTGAGAAATAATAGCTTATGTGAATAGCAGAAAATTGAAAGGTATTAGTACTAGAACTGACTATACTGTATGAGTTGAAGATATAGGCATGATTTATAATCTAAATGCCTAAGAAAATGTCATATTCTGAAGTCATTAAAGAAGTATTTTCTGAAGACAATCATATTCCCCCTCCTAACATTCTCACTCTCCCCAGTTCTATCCTGTTCTGAGTATGAATGACTGACTGGGGATTCATCCTACATTTCACCATCTCTTGCCCCTGTATTGTTGCAAAAAATCAAATTAGTAACTTCAAAGTCCGTCTTCAGCTCCTCTCTAGCTCTTCTCTTTCCACATTCTCTGTTTTAGTCAATCTCTCCCCGGTGTTGATTAGATTCTCTCCAGGCTTCCTTGGCCAGTCATTGTCCTTCATCTTAGCATGAAACAAATGCCCTGTGAAATATGACCCAGCCCTTGTTTCCAACCTTGTTCCTTTCAACCCTCTCCCAGCACCTCACATCCTCCTGCAGCCTCCACAGCTATTTTCCTGTACTCCAGACTATCTCCTTGTGCTTGTCCTTCCATGCCTTTATGCTTGCTACTCCTTTGACCTAACATGCTCTTTTCTTCTTCATCTTTATTTCTTAAGATTACATTCAAATATTTCCTCTTCAAAATCCCCATAATCTGAGTTATCTACTGGGGTAGTTCTTGGTTTGTTACTATTGTTTTCTCATCAGACTCTTTCCTAACCTCTCACAAGAAACAGGAGGACAAAGGGCCCCACCTGGACCCATCCCAGTCTGCCTACTCTTCTGGCAATAGTTATTAGTCTAGTACTGATTCAGCCCATCCATTCAGAGCTCCTTTCTGAGATTTTCTCTGTCTCTGTTCTTCCTGGGACACAAAGTTGAGAACACGTGAATCTGGCTCAGCTATTGGCCCTACTCTCTATTACTTGAAAAAGTCTACCAATGTGAGAAAGAACAATAAATAGAGGAGAGGCAGAACAATACAACTGGTAGAGCTGAATTTCTTTTAAAAACCCCAGGTCCTCAGAGAAACCAGTGTGCTATAGTGCATCCTTCAATTATGAAACATTCTTTATTATGCTCCCATTGCAGTTCTATTTTTTGCATAAACATGTTAGTTTGGTTTCTGCCACTTATAACTAGAACCCTGACTGATAAAAAATGACCATCCTTCCTCACATGTTATCAGAATGTTCTCATACTCTATGGTATTGTGTTCTTTTTCTTACATATTCCATAAATAGAGGTAAATACATTTTGAGGACATAATAAAATAAGAATCAAGTAATTACTTGATTCCATACAATAAAAATACATAATTATTTAATAAATATTTTAATAGATGAGTAATCTAACAAAGCTTTGAAAATAAAGAAATTTTAAGATTTTCTTTGAAAATTTTTATTTATTTATTTGAGAAACAGAGAGACAGAGAGGAGAAAAAAGAATTTTTATCCACTGATTTATTTCCAAAATGCCCAAAATGGCTGGGTTGGGCTGAGGCCAAAGCCAGAACTGGGAACTCAATCCGGGTCTATCACGTGGGTGGCGGGAGCCCCATCACTTGAGTTATCATTCCTCTTCCCAGGGTCTGCATTAGCAGAACGATGGAGTCAAGAGCATGAAGCAGGTATCAAACTTAGGTACTCCAATATGGATTAAGAATGTCTTAACCGCTAGACCAAATACTTGTCCCTAAACTTGATTACACACAATTATTAATTTTGAAATACTTCATTTTTATGAATTGCTTTTTAAAATATTTATTTGAAAGGCAGAGTTATAGAGAGAGACAGAGCCAGAAGAAGAGAAATCTTCCATCTGCAGGGTCACTCCCCAAATGGTTGCAACGGCCAGATCTGGTACAGGCTGAAGCCAGGAGCCTGGAACTCCATCTGGGCCCCCAAAGCACTTGGTCCATCCTCTATTGCTTTCTCAACTGCATTAGCAGGGAGCTGGATTGGAAGTGGATCTGGTGCTCATATGGGATGTTGTCGTTGTTGGTGGCAATGTAACCCACTATGCCACAAAACCTGTTCCTAAATTAATGTCTTATTTATTAATAGTAGTTATAATAGTTGGCCTTAGTGGCCACATAGGTCAACATTATCTTTTTCACATGAAAATATATCATTCTCAAAATGATAAAGCTTCACTAAAATCATACAATTGGTATGTGATAATCTCAATTTTATATTTAGTGTAAATACAAATTTTCAATTATGTATACAAAAAAAGCACAAAAGAAAGGAACAAGCAAAACTAATTCAAGTTAATTACTTAGTCTATTAATGGCATTGCTATCACTTAATTATAGCTCTTTTGTTCAAGTTTTATTGCTTTTGCATTTAACAATGAACGTCCCAGGAATTAGAACTCTACCATAAAATTGATTTCTTTTCATTATACATATATACTTTTATATATAATTTTTTTTTAAATTTTTTGACAGGCAGAGTGGACAGTAGAGGGAGACAGAGAGAAAGGTCTTCCTTTTTTGCCATTGGTTCACCCTCCAATGGCTGCCGCGGTAGGCGCACTGCGCTGTTCCGATGGCAGGAGCCAGGTGCCTATCCTGGTCTCCCATGGGGTGCAGGGCCCAAGAACCTGGGCCATCCTCCACTGCACTCCCTGGCCACAGCAGAGAGCTGGCCTGGAAGAGGGGCAACCGGGACAGGATCGGTGCCCCGACCGGGACTAGAACCCGGTGTGCCGGCGCCGCAAGGCAGAAGATTAGCCTACTGAGCCACGGCGCCAGCCTATATATAAATTTTACATATATATATATACATATATATATATATATATATATGTATTTGTCGAACAGAGAGTAGACCAATAGTAATGAGTACAGAAACTCCAGGACACATAATTGACCATTAAGTTTTTGACATTTGCCCTAAGAGTATACCATGACCATCATACAGCAAATCTTCTTAAAAATTTTTCCTGCATTAGACATATTTTTCCTATATTAGAAATAAGCAGCGATTATTGATATGACTAACCTTAAAAGATTTTTTCAAATACAGGCTTCTTCATTAGAAATAAACTCTTTCAGAAATATGCTATGTATGTATCCTAAAGTTGTAAAGCATTCTAAATCAGGTAAAAGAGCTTGTGACATTTACAAAACCAATATTGGCACCAGCGTTGTGGCATAACAGTGAGGCTGCCACACAATGCCAGCGTCCCATATGGGTACTGGTTTATACCCCGACCGCTCCACTTCTGGTCCAACTTCCTGCTAATGGCCTAGGAAAAGCAGCAGAAGATGAGCCAAATGTTTAGGCCCCTGCACCCACATGGCAGACCCACATGAAGCTCCTGGCTCCTGGATTCCACCTAGCTCATCCTGGCCATTACAACCATCTGGGGAATGAACCAGTGGATGAATGCTCGTGCTCCCTCTCTCTCCTTCTCTCTCTCTCTCTCTCTCTCTCTCTCTCACTTTGTCTCTCCTTCTCTCACTGTAACTCTTTCAAATAAATAAATACATATATATATACTTATGTTTCTATAAAACCAACATTTATTTTTCTTCTCTTTAGTGAAAAATATTCTTTCCTTCAATAAAAAACAAGATTAGATTGGTTACATGAAAATTCTATCAAACAAAATTAGGGATGAATTTAATCTACTTAATACCTACAAGAAACCTTATTCAATGCATTCATATACCACATCTAATTTTTCAGGGAAAGAATCCACCACGACATCAATGTATATTCCATATCTGATCATGCCTCACCATCTTCACTTTGTCACTTTAATTCAGCCACTGTCAACTTCTAGCTGAATTACTTCGGTGGGTGATTCAGTAGAGTATTAAATAGTAACATTTCTAGTTTTTACTATCCTGGACACTGCAATTCCAATTTCTGTTGTGCACATTTTATTCAAGCATATCTCATTAAAACAAAGGTTAGATCTTGATTTCTTGTTGTTTTCCCACTTTTCTCAGAGAAATGGTAGCCCTTATGATGATCTACCTAAACCTGTCCAATCTAGCCTAAAATTCTCCTCATGGAGTTCCGGATACTGAATCCCCTAACCATGCTACCAGTCATTCTCTCTTTCTCACTGTTCTGTGAACACATCACACATGCCTACAATTCATGAAATAGGCTTTCTCGTCCCTGTCAAAAATGCTTTAAATCATATTATCTGCAAATGTTACTTATTTGCTTCCTTCAGATGTCTGCACAAATGTCACCTAATCAGAAATCTAGATGACCGCGCTATATTAAATTAGCCACAGTCTCATAATGTTCTTTACTTTCTCATGGTATCCCCAGGTAACATGTTGAATATTTCTTTTTCATCTCCTTTCACTACAAAAGAAAGTGACATGAAGTCAGGGACACTGTTTTGTTCACTGTCATCAGAAACAACTAAGAACTGGAAAACACCAGCTGAGATAAAAATACATGAAAAAAAGAAAAAAAGATGGGAATTACAGCACTGATAATCACTACTGAAGCAGCTAAGTAACTTCATAATTGCTTCAAATTTTTGCCATTAGTTCCATCACTTTTATTTCAAAGTTTGTGGTTTTCATTCTATTTATTTTTTTTATTTATATGAAAAGTAGCAAAACAGAGAAAGAGAGAGAGAAAGGAAGGAAGGAAGGAAGGGAGGGAGGGAGGGAGGGAGGGAGGAAGGGAGGAAGGGAGGAAGGGAGGAAGGGAGGAAGGGAGGAATGGAGGAATGGAGGAAGGGAGGGAGAATGTTTGCCTTTCACTCATTGTCTCCCTAAATGCCTGAAGCTGGAACTCAGTCCAGGTCTCGCATGTGGGTGGCAGGTGTCTAAGTACTTGAGTCCACACCTGAGGCTTTCCAGGGTGCACATTAGCAGGCAGCTGGGATCAGCAGTGATGGAAGGAATCCCATGCACTCTTGGTGTTATTTGGAGGCTACTAAATTTTGAGATGATTTGTTCGGAAGCAGTGGATCCAGATTCGTTGCATAGGTTTATCTGCCCATGGAACATGAAAAGTAAATTTTTATTGTAATTCTGAAAGATATCTATGTATGTATTTATTTATTTATGGCACTGTCAAGATTTATTAATAAAATATAATTGCTTGAAAAATACATTTTTAGTCCTCAAAGGCATCACCATTCATATCTAACAGCCATCAAAACCTCAACAGATTTTTCATTTTTTAAAGCTACAAAATACTACAAGATTATTCTATCACATGTAAAACTTAAACATACTTGGATTTGTTTCCTATTCTCAATTAGTTTCCCATATATCCCATTTTATTATTTCTAAAATAAGTTGTTTATCTGTGGAACTTTCCATTTCCTTCCTTTTGTAGTCTTTTTGAGAGTCTGTTCTCTTCATTTTTGGCTTTGGCACATCACTGAATTTATTCTTGTCTACAGAATCTCTCACCTAATTGTATGCCGACTTTCCCCCACTGTGTGATTCACTTTTGTTTGTCTTTGATGTAATATAACCTTTTTTACTACAGTGATATTTTAACTTTTCTTCCGATTCTTTACTTATGTTCCAACATAACAGTAGTTAGTAAAACAAAAAACTCAAAAGGAGCTTTATAGAAAATGAGTTGACTGTAACCAAAACTAATAGAACTTAAAGCCATAAAATCAGAATTTCTGATGCTAAGTCTCTGTGAAAAGAAAGAAGTAGGTGGTCAACATTTGGATTAGAAAAAAATCAGGTGGTCAAGGAAGCAATGTTCAGTTTTCAGCAGATGAGGATTAAAAATTGATAGTCTAGGCCGGCGCCATGGCTTAACAGGCTAATCCTCCGCCTTGCAGCGCCGGCACACCGGGTTCTAGTCCCGGTCGGGGCGCCAGATTCTATCCCGGTTGCCCCTCTTCCAGGCCAGCTCTCTGCTATGGCCCGGGAAGGCAGTGGAGGATGGCCCAAGTGCTTGGGCCCTGCACCCACATGGGAGACTAGGAGAAGCACCTGGCTCCTGGCTTCGGATCAGCGCGACGCGCTGGCCGCAGCGGCCATTGGAGGGTGAACCAACGGCAAAAAGGAAGACCTTTCTCTCTTTCTCTCTCTCACTATCCACTCTGTCTGTCAAAAAAAAAAAAAAAATTTGATAGTCTATGACTGGTGCTGTGTACAGCCGGTTAAACCTCCCCTGTGGATCCATCCCCATAACAGAGAACGTGCTTTGAGCCCCAGCTCCTCCACTTCAACTCCAGCTTCCAGCTACTGTGTCTGGGAGGCAGCGTCTGATGTACCAGGTACTTGGACCCCTGCCACCCACATGGGTGACCTGCAAGGAGCTCCTGGCTTCCAGCTTCCTCCTGGCCCAGCCCTGGATGATGCAGGCACTGGGGAGTGTTCAAGTGGGTGGTTGTGAGATCTCACTCTCTGTCCCTCACTCTGCCACCCTGCGTTCAATAATTAAATACACAGCAAACAAAAAATAGTTTTAAAAGGGAAAATAGACAATCTTGTTATTCTGAAAATACTTTTCATCTTAGAAACAAAGTGTCCTTTTCTGCTACTGGTTAATTGCATCAACTATCTATGTAATTAACCATTTACTGTAACATGGTCCAAATCCTTCATCTGATTAAGTTTGTGAGAGAAAACCAAGGAATTTCTTTTACCTCTATTGTTTAATAATATACGTATATGTCTCTGTGTGTAACTACAACCTAGAGCTTAATTGCTTGCCTTCAATACAATGAAATTTAAACTATTAATTATCTGTCTTTGGAGCTATTTACCATCAGACATAAGGAAATGAGAAAGGGAAAACAACAGAATGATTTATGCCATCCTGAACAATAAAAACACTTATTTTCTTGTTTTAAGTTATTTTCTAGATAGGAGATAGTTTTCAATTCAGCAAATGCATTCTACTGTAAATAATTAACTTCCTGATTTCCTGAATGCTCAAGTGGTAGTTGAGTTAAAAGCAATTTTCTATTTTTAAAGTGAAAAATGGCTTAATAACAGTAATTTTGCATTGCTCAACCTACCAAAATACCTGATTTACAAATATTCTTTTAAGAAACTTAAGCCTACATTTGGGTTATTATTCACTTGAAATTAATATTTGGCTTCCACATTGTTTTAAAATTCATTGAACAGTTTTGGCTATGAGAAGCTTTTGCTTCTTCCAGACTCAGTTAAAATCATATATTTCAGCTTATCTCTAGTCTTGACACAGCAATATTTTATGTATAACACCAACAAGACTACCTCTTGACCAGGTGTGAACGCATGACTGGGAGGGCTTACATTTT
Organism: Lepus europaeus; assembly: GCF_033115175.1. Classification (NCBI taxonomy): domain Eukaryota; kingdom Metazoa; phylum Chordata; class Mammalia; order Lagomorpha; family Leporidae; genus Lepus; species Lepus europaeus. Next base: position 34,974,099 of record NC_084836.1, on the reverse strand, counting down.
GTTTTAGTGGTCTATAATTACCTATGAAAACATGAGTTACCCTTTTAAAGTCAGGCCTGGACTGCTTTTATCAGTTAAACATACAGTCAAATTGATTTCCATTTAAAATCATGACAGACACAGTATCTATGGAATTGAGTCTTAAAAGACAAAGTCTGACACATAAAAATTTTACAGAGCTTATTTGTGTGCACAGCATAGGAACCCAGAGTGTTAGAGCCACCTCAGTCTGGCAGCCTCCCATTGAATTATTTTAATAACAGAAAACTTAGAATATAGATTTAAACCAAATGCAACAAATGTCTATACAGGACACCTGCGTTAACATTCTGAAAAAATATATATATTCTTCCAAGATTTTCTCCTGTATTATAATTGCATAATTCAACATAGGCACACGCATCACATATTATGCGTGTGTGCTTATGTGTGTGTAGTTGCATAGAAAAATGGATGGTTGATTGGCCTTGTTAACATTTTGTTTTTCTGAATACTTGTTACTGTAGTATTCCTTTGAACACTTTAAGGAAAACACTTCTGTCAATGAAGCTCTCATTTTTTGAAATGTGTAAGTATTCCCCTATTATTTAAATGCCAGTGCACAAAATATATGTTTCAACTCATGTAAATAGAATGTAATGAAAATTAAACTTTGTCTTCTGAGTGGAAACAAAATAGAAATTAGTGGGTTACTTAATTCAATAAATAAATATAGCCAGGGGAAAACATAAAAGATCCCTGAATAACTTAATTACCTCTTAATTAATATTAGAAAGCAATTGCTGAAACTACAATTTAATTAAGTCACTGCTACAGGGGATCCTCTTAGGTATATAATAGGAAAAAAAGAAGTTCAGTAACCAAATAATTCTGGACACACTTAGTTATATTAGCTTAAATAAGTTCTGTTGTTGCTGTTGTTACTATATATTGTTTTTCTATATGTTCTTATATCTGATCTTCTCATATCTTCATCTTTAAATTTTTATTTGTTTATTTGAGAGGTAGAGATACAGGTAAAGAAAGAGAGCTGGTTCACTCCCCAAATGCCCACAGTGGGAAGGGTTGGGTCAGGGCCAGAGCCACAAGTAGGAGCTGGGAACCCAATCTGTCTCTCCCATATAGGTGGCAAAATCTCAGTCACTGTTGTCCCACGGTCTACACTGAAGGGAAGCTGAGTCAGGAATCAAACTCAGTAGTCTGATGTAATCTTTAGGCTAAATGACCACTCTGACCTTCTCTACTATTTCAGTGTGTTAATGTGCATAATAAATAATATCCAAATCAGAAATACAATATTGTCCCAAATTTTTGATTATGGAGATCCCTTCATTTGAATTATCTTACTAGTATTAACAATGAACAATCATTGGCAAATGCTTATGTAGAAATATCAGAAAATATATTCCTTGCATGCTAAGCATGTTTTTTCTTGTTGTAGATTCTATTTAGTGGTTTATACACACTAGATTGCAATGTAAGTCTTATGCAGATATTCTAACGTCATAACCACAAATGTCTTTAACATTTTAAATTCAATAACCTTCAACCTTGCTACTCTTCCCAAGGCATTTTGACATCAATTTCTATTGCTTGAAAATAAACTCTGAAATATTTCTCTTTTATCACATCCCCTATCTTACTTATTCCATGTCTTCACTAAATTGAAAAAATTCCCCAAATTAGGCCTCATCATCAATATTTCAACATATCTGTGTCTTCTTTTGTCCATCTCGGGTTTGCATATCAAGGTAACTAAATAAGGCTTGATTGCATTATAATGTACTTACTACTCCTATAAAGTTCCACAAAATCTGTAGACCTTTCACTCTTTCCTCCTTATCAATTTTCAAACATGAGTCATATAAATAGCAAACTTATTTCACAATATGTCTACACCCAGCTTCCCTCCATGCACAGCATTATTGAAAGATGTTTCAAAACTATGCTAATAAGATTTACAATAAATTCCTGTTATGTGTCCTCAGGAGCTCTTACTGCTACTGTGAAATCTTTGTGTGTGTGTGTGTGTGCGCGTCTTATTGAAAACATTACCAAAAAAACCTTTGCACATAAACTTTCCCATGCTTTTTTGAATCTCTTAATAATGCATATCCTACTTTGAAACCTTAAGAAAATGATGTTCATGTTGATGTTGCTGTCAGAGAACCCTGTCATTCTTTCTATTCTGTTTCATTTTCCAAAAACCAAACTTCCCTATTTACCTGGACTGATCTTCTGAATGCATTTTTGTGTGTTATTTGTCCTTTCATCCACCAAGACTGTTTCATCAGTCTGTTATGTACACCTTTAACCTTTCTCAAGAATCGAATTTCTTTCCTTCAGCTTACAATGTTCATAGTTCTATCAGAATGAAAAAAATATAAAATTCTTTCAATTTGTTTTCTTTTTCCTCAGCTTTCAATCTGTTTCCTTTCCAAAGCCTTGTTCACATGAACTAACTCCACTTCAACACCCACTCTCTAAATCAGTTGTATTATGACCTTCATACATTCCTGAAAGTGATTCTGCAGTTCCCAAATACCTTACTGATCTGCAAACCTGAAGCTTTCATTCAGTGCTTGGCCTAATTGTATCTTTACAGGTGACATATTCAGTATCTCTTCTTATGTGACTTCCTTTTTGGCCTTCATGATCTTTCAGTATCCAGTTTCTCCCCCTTCTCTGTGTACTTTGCTGATTTGGCATTCTATAATCTATTTATTTACTATACCACATTGTGACTTAATGCACATCCATAATTTCAAATCATATTCTTCTGTGGAAGTGCTTCACAGTGGAAAGATTTAAAAATTATTGATAACTAGATAAACCCTCCATTATATGGACTTAATTAGTGTGGTATTCCCTGAATGTTGGGATCTTTATAACCTTCTTAAAGTCATTATGATGAACAACCAAGGCCCAAGGGCACTGCACTGGGAATTTTCTCTTAGCTATGGTGACTAATTTTTTAGTTCTAACAATATCTTAAGAAATCAGGAAATTGTAATTTTTGTCTGCTCTTGATGGTGTTGAGCCCCAGTAAATTTAAAATTGTATATTCTTTTGTTTGTTTGTTTCCTTCCTTCAGTATAGCCAAGAATTTCAAGTGCTTTTCTGCAGGTGATATTGCCAGGCATTCCTCTTATTCTTCCCTTTACAATCCCATTTGCAGTCATTGTTTAGTGCTTCATAGTCTCCTGCCTAGACTTTTGCAATAGCATGTACTCAGTGTGTGCTTCCAGAATGCTATTCTCCTTAGCAGTGTGATCATACTTATGTTACCAATCAACTGTTCACTCAAATACAATACACATGTACGTAACATTTATTTTTCACTTTTTGAGAGGCAGAGAGAGAGAAAAACAGACAGAGGGCTCTCAACTGTTGGTTCACTCCCAAGTGCTCACAACAGTCAGGGCTGAGCTGAGGATGAAGCCAGGAGCCTGAAACACAATCCAATTCTCCCACAAGGGTGGCAGGAACCCAATAACTTGAGCTAACACTGCTGCCTTCCAGTTACTGCACTGGTGAGAAGCTGGAGCCAGGAGCCAGCAGCCAGGAGCCAGAGCTGGGGATCAGACCCAGGCACTCTGATGTGGGAAGTGAGTGTTTTAATTACCAGGCTAAAAGCCCATTCACAAACTCTTCAGATTTTTTTTTTTTTTTGCTCATGTATTCATTTTTTCCTCCCATTATTTATGTTGGTCTTTTTATCTCTGTGTCTATGTACAACTTTGCAAGCCTCCAGTTTCCAAAACAGGACCTTTGACATAAGGCCTTTGGTCTCAGATCTGACTGTATCATATGAAATTTGCTTATCCTCCTTTGGCCTCAGGTTTGTTTGTTATTTTTCTTTTAATATGTAGGGCTGACATGATATTATCTATTACCTAGAGTTGTGAAATTGAAATAATAATTACAAAGTTCCTAGCTAAAATCAAACCTTAAAAATGTTAGCCTCCTTACTTGATTTTCCCTTCTAAATAGACCTTTAAATCTCTATTGGTATTTTTTATTATCATCATTTGACTCTTACGGTGGTATCTTGCCTCCTGAACAAGATCTTAGAGAATGTACCCTTGTCTTGACTCATACTTCTTTTGTGTCCACTGCAGTACTTAACATGTATTATATTCACTGTAGGACTCATCAAATATTTGTTGAATGAGTTTGCTAAATAAATTATGAAATCTTCTGGAAGTACAAACCAAGTCATGCAAGCCCAAATTGTGAAAGACTTCATAAGAGCTCTACATTTGTGACTGAAAAAACAAATCCATATAACTTTTGTATTTAAATAGAAAACACAAAGCAAAGGAAAAAAAAAAAAGAAGGGAGGGAGCCATCAAAATAATTTTTGAAAATAAAAATGCATAAACAACTTAATATCAAATTGTTATGAGAGAACCAGAGAAATAATTTTGTCCTACAGTAAGGAAATTCTGGGAGAAAATACGCTACTGTGCCTTAGTTTCAGCATCTAAAATGTATGTGAATTTGCTTTTAACTACTTCTATGTGAGTTATGATAACAGGCTGGTATCTTGTATGAGAATATTTTGAGGTTTTTTTTTTTTTTTTGTAAAGCTTCAAAGAGCTACTATATTTAAAGTGACATCATCTTTGTGTATGCTGTAAACATTGGGTAAGTATGTTTCTTCACAGATTTAGTGCATTCAGTTGCTTATAATTTCTTTTGTTTCAGTGTTTCATTTGTTTATTTTACCTTTATCAAGGCAAACAAAGTGAAATGTTGTACATTAAAAGCTTACAAATGTATACCCCTACCATGTCAATTCATACTGGCTGGCAAAAGCAATTTTCTTAGTATTACTCCTCTTTGAAGCAAATTCTCACAGCTGAATGTACAAAGAGCTGTCTACTGAATCCACATAGCCAATTCCAACTCACAAGACTGCTACTAATGTTCACATTCTGAAGCCACCGAACCTAAAGAGCTTGCTGAAAACTCGCCACAGGCCTAGCAGAAACAACAGTAGAAATGGACACTTCCAAACCCATCAAGAATTATGCTCAGCAACACACGACAACCCCCTTATAGCCTCTAGTCCTCATGCAATAGAGCATTTTGGGAAAAGTAGTCAATTATAGCCGGTGGCCCCACGGGCTTGCAGTCCGTGGAACTGAAACGCTTCAATCTGTTTCTGAAGCTGCCAGCAAACTCTACAAGTCATGTTGCTGAGGAAGTTACGTTGAGCTATGAAATCTTGATCAACACCGGTAGCAGAAGCTTTCAATCTACAGTCAGAATGAAGGGTTTCCCATGGACAGAAGAGCGATTGGCCCTGCCATCCACTGTCTGGTACCCAAACAACTGTTTGGACACTTTGTCCTATCGGGTGAGGTTTAGTAACTTTCGCTGCAGGAGCGAGTGCTCCTCTTTGAGAGGAAAAGTAGACCCTGGCACAGAGAGCAGAGGCCCAGCAGCAGACTCACCACAGCCACCCATAATTTCTTCTTCTTCTTAGTCATGGATTTTTTGTTTTCATATCACTTATTATACATGCTATTATCTGCTCTCCTCTCCTGCCACTGTTTGCCGAATGCGCCATGTGATGTTCAGACCTACCCAGGTGCAGCTTCCTCACCCACCCCTAGAGTTGTGACTGAAGCCCAAGATGTCTTTATTATAATTAAAGTAAAACCAACTCTCAATTATCTATGATAATGGGTTCCTGGGAGAGCCTGGATAAATAAATGCGTTTGGAAACTTGTCACCTTGTGTGAACTCTCCCATGCTGTCCCCTGGGTGTGGCAGAAAGAGTAGGGCGAAGGGAACAGGCAGGCTGAGTGCTCACAGTGACTCAGGCTCCGGTAGGCAGCTTCGCAGACGATTTCGGGGATGTCCACTTGTCACTCTCCCACCCTTTCTTGAGGATGAAAGGACTGACAAAACGGAGATTCTGTAGCCACAACGTTTGTGGAGTAAACGTACCAAAGAGAGGCTTTCTTGGTGTGGTGGTTCCAGAAGATGAGAGAGCGTTTCTTTCACTTCTATCACAGAGTTACAGGGAGTAAGTGCAATCATTGAAATACTGTGGCAGTACAAGCTCTTCCCTAAGGAAGCTATACTTAGGTGTGAGACAGTTCTGTCAGATGTTCTTAAATCATGGGCTACTTATACTGTAAAATGTGTTCACTGCAATAAGCTAGTTGACAAGAAAACATTTTACAATCTAGGCTATATATGAAATAATGCTTCCATAATGTTTGCCCACCTATTTATAAAATTTATGAAAAAAATTTATGGAAAAAGCTGGTGATTTTTCTCTAGTAGATATACAGAAAAATGTCAACCGCTGATTGAGATGGGTGAGGAGGCACCTCTCTTCTCATTTTGCGATTAGTTGTCAAGCACTGATATAATTTGAATTCAGTCAATATTCATGTCAATCATAGCGATTTTTCTGGTGGCAGAGAAAAAAAAGGTAGTTAAACAAGACATGGTTCCTGTCCATAATTTATTGCTTCTATAGATATTGTGAGTTACAGGATTCAATCCCAGACTCAAGCTCTTCCAGGGCTGTGTTATACTTTTATTATAAGTACCGCACGCTAACCACTGGAGCCACTATGTGTTATACTTTCTATCAGTTCTACCATCTTTCCCCAAAAAAATGTAAAGGACACTGAGGAAATATTGAAAGTAAGCTGCAGATGGATAGAATTTTGTTTTTCAAATCAGGAAGAAGAGTTACATTAATACAGTGAAGTATGAGGACTTCACTTTCCTGGAATCACTATATTGAGTGTCCAAAGGTGTACATTTCAATAATAATGTCATCATTAACTATCTGTAAAACTTTAGCTATCTGAGATTCTTTCTGCTGTTTTTGTAATCTGAGGGATTCAGACTACATGAAATTTGAAATTCTTTCTAGATTCAATTGAAAAAAATACTATGATAAAAGAAAGATGGGATGTTTGAAAAGATCTTAGTAGCAAATACTTACAGGCCCTGGAGACATTGGATATGAGGGTTAAGTGAGGAGCCTAAAAAGATTCTGAAGAATTCAACTTGGATAACTGATGTCAGATTAACCATTCTGGAGGGGTTATCTGTTAACCCCAAAATGCAGGCAAAGTGCGAGAAAGCAGCAGCCAAGATGATTTATGATCTAACAATTGAGCACTGATTGCCTGGGAAAGCTACAACCAATCTTTTTTTTTTTTTTCTTTCATTTCCCTGACTTGTGTATTCTTGTTCTAACAATCTAGAAAAATTCCCCTGGCATTATGCATAAAAACTCATTACTCACTTAGCATGGAGAAAGCATATACCATTCAAGCCTCATTTAATTTTTATCTACAAGGAATGAGGAATACTAAGCATGGGCTCTAATTATGATTCTCAGATAGTGAGGTAAAACTTAAAGTAGTGACAACCTGTGTGCCTAGTTAATGGTGGAATAGAGTGCAATAGGGTGAAGACAGAGACTGTCAGCTACAGCGGAGCCTCTGGATGATGGACGCTTTCACAAAATGCTGGTAGAAGTCTGTTTGCAATGGCAACTCTTCATCAAGTCTGTATTTAATGCATGTCACATACTCTCATTCCATGAAATATGGCAAGTTGCTTATTTCCTTGTGTGTTATTAAAAATTTGAATGAATTTAATTTTTAAAATAGGCAGATCATTTTATCTTTTATAGTAATTTGGGAATTCTTCATTCTCGATCATTAGAATTCATATTTGCCTGTCATTTAACAGCCCTGCAATATTCTTCCTATCATTAAATTTGGTCTTAACCCACCTGTGTACATAGTGAACTGTAACTAGATTTAATGTGCAAATTACAACCTGAGAATATAATCTTTAAAAAAATAACCGAGGGGGCTGCCGCTGTGTGGCCTGCAGTGCTGGCATCCTATACGGGCACTGGTTCATGTCCTGGTTGCTCCACTTCCGATCCAGCTTTCTGCCATGCCTGGGAAAGCAGTGGAAGATGACCCAAGTCCTTGGGCCTCTGAACCCGCGTGGGAGACCTGGAGGAAGCTCCTGACTCCTGGCTCCTGGCTTCAGATCCGCTCAGCTCTGGCCAATGCAGTGATTTGGGGAGTGAACCAGCAGATGGGAGACTGCTCTCTCTTTCTGGCTCTCTCTGTAACTCTTTCAAATAAATAAAAAAATAAATAAATAAATAAATAAATAAATCTTTAAAAAATGACCAAGCTTTGGGGCTGACATTGTAGCATAACAAGTAAAACTGCCACTTGGAAGGCTGCCATCCCATATGGGCTCCAGTTCCTTTGCCGGCTGCTCCAGTTCTGATCCATCTCCTTGCTAATGGCTTGGAAAAGCAGCGGAGGATGGCCCAAGTGCTTGGGCCCCTGTGGGAGACCTGGAAGAAACTCCTGGCTCCTAGCTTTGTTCTGGCAGAGCCCTGATCATTGTCTCTCCCTCTCTCTGTGTGTAACTGTGCCTTTCAAATAAAATAACAAATCTATTTAAAAAAAAAAAATAGTATCCATCTTCAACCAAACGTGGCAGTACAACTTTCAGCCAATCAGGCTGCAAACTTTTTGGACAAGTTCAAATCAGGCAAATGCTGAGCTGTTACCAGACTCTTTCCAGATGTCACTTCCTTTTTCTGCCTATAAACACTGCCTGACCCTGTAGTTGGGGGAACTTCATGAACATTTTCTCTTTAAGGGTACTACCCCATTCACGAATGATTGCTTTGCTTAAATATAAATTATGCTAAGTTTAATTTGTCCAAAGTATTTTCTTTTCACACTACAAAAAGCACGTATGCTTTTACATCGGTATCTCCAACATGTTGATTGATAAAGTAATCTTTTAAAAATCCCAACATTAGAATAAAGTTAGATCTGGTCTCTTTTCAGCTGTACCATATAGAAAATGTAACTCTTTTTTTTTTTTAAAAAAAGATTTATTAATTCACTTGAAAGGCAGATTTACAAAGAGAGATAGATAGAGAGAGAGAGAGAGAGAGAGAGAGTTCCTCCAACTGCTGGTTCACTCCCCAACTGGCCGCAAAGCCCAGAGCTGATTCAATCAGAAGCCAGGAGCCAGGAGCCTCCTCCAGGTCTCCCATGTGGGTGCAGGGGGCCAAGGAGTGGATCATTCTCTACTGCCTTCCCAGACCAAGGCAGAGAGTTGGATCGGAAGTGGAGCAGCCCAGACTCGAACCAATGCCCATAAGGGATGCCAGCACTGCAGGCGGCAGCTTTACCCACTGCGCCACAGCGCCAGCCACATTTCAGTTACAAATTGCCTTCTCTTTATCTCACTTAATATGAAATAATATTAGAGGACCATGGTCAAATGAACATTTGATTGGTAAATAATCATAGGTAATTTGAAAAAATGTAATAAATGTTCCAAAGATTGTAGTGAATTCAACTCATATAATAGATCAAAACCAATTTCTAAGATGCATCTTGAGGGCTGGTGCTGTGGCACAGTGAGTTAAAACCCAAACCTGCAGCACCAGCATCCCATATGGGTGCTAATTTGAGTCCCGGCTGCTCCACTTCCAATCAAGTTCTCTGCTAATGTGCCTGGGAAAGCAGCAGAGGATGGCCCAAGTACTTGGGCCCCTGCACCCTTGTGGGAGATCTGGAAGAAGCTCTTGGCTCCTGGTTCCTGGCTTCAAATCGGCTCAGCTCCGACCATTTCTGTCATTGGGGAAGTAAAACTGCAAATGGAATACCTCTGTCTCTGTCTCTACCTCTCTTTGTAACTCTGTCTTTCAAATAAATAAACTAAATCTTTTAAAAAAAGATAAGATGCATCTTGATTTACCTTTTAAAAATTTTATTTGTTTATTCAAAAGGCAGAGTTATAGAGAAGGAAGGAGAGATAGAGAGATCGTCTATCCACTAGTTAACTCCTTAAATGTCAGCAATACCCAGATCTGGGCCAGGCGAAAGCCCAGAACCAGGCACTCCATCTGGATCACCTGTGTGTGTGGCAGGGACCTGTGTTCTGGGGCCATCATCTTCTCCTTTCTCTGTCACATTAGCAGGAAGCTGGATCACATTGGAGGAGCCAAGGACTGAAACTAACTCTCCTTTGTGGGAGCCAGTGTCACAAGCCACAGCTTAACCCTCAGGTTTTTTTATTTTTATTTTTTACAATTGCCTTGCCTAATTTTGTGTAATTTTATCTGGGATTTTGGAGTTATCTTTCCTTTTGATATCCAAAGAAAACCACTTGAAGCACTTTTCAAATATACTTCATTCAGTACAGGGGATAAAGATTCTTTCCAAGTTTTCCTAGAATTATCAAAGGACAGGGAAACTTACTGCTCCTGTCTCTCTTTCCTCCAAATTTCTTTTGTTTTTAAAGCTTTATTTATTTATTTGAAAGGCAGAGGCAGGGAGAGAGAAATCTTCCATCTACTGGTTCATTCCCCAAATGGCTGCAAAGGACAGAGTTGGGCCTATCAGAAGCCAGAAGCCAGGAGCTTCTTCTGAGTCTCCCACTTGGGTGTAGGGGCTCAAGGACTTGGGCGATCTTTTACTATTTTCCCAGGCCATTGCAGAGAGCTGGATCAGAAGTGGAACAGCTGGGATCCAAACTAGTGCCCATATGGGATGCCAGCACTGCAGGCAGCAGCTTTACCTGCTATGCCACAGCGCCAGCCCCATTCCCACCAAATGTCTTGTTCTATATTTCTTCAGTATCTCTCTTCTGTCATCTCCACTTTGCTAGTAGGTAGGCATAGAATCTTCTTTAGTCTAAAAAAAAAAATTCTTTTGACAGGCAGAGTTAGACAGTGAGAGAGAGAGAGAGAGAGAGAGAGAGAGAGAGAGAGAGAGAGAGAAGGTCTTCCGTCCGTTGGTTCACCCCCAAATGGCCGCTGCGGCTGGCATGCTGTGCCGATCCGAAGCCAGGAGCCAGGTGCTTCCTCCTGGTCTCCCATGCTGGTGCAGGGCCCAAGCAGTTGGGTCATCCTCCACTGCCTTCCTGGGCCACAGAAGAGAGCTGGACTGGAAGAGGAGCAACCGGGACAGAATCTGGCGCCCCGACCGGACTAGAACCTGGGGTGCTGGTGCCTCAGGCGGAAGATTAGCCTAGTGAGCCGCGGCGCCGGCCTAGTATAAAAATTTTTTGAAAAACATCATTTTTGTGTAACCAGAATATTACTGAAATTGGAAGATGATGACATGTAAATGAAGCTTAGCACAGCAAAACTCCAATTCAAATATAAGACCTCAAAACTCACTGCTAATTCCTCATAAGGCATCACTGGGTAACCAACACTTCCTAAGCTTAAAAGCTCTACATCTCTGATTTATTTTTCATCTCTGGTAACACTATTTTTCCATTTAAATTTTTGTGTATTTATTTTCATTTTATTTGAGAATCAGAGAGAGAGAGAGAATGATCTTCCATGTGCTGGTTCAATCCCCAAATGGCCAAAACAACACTGATACTTATCCAGGCCAAAGCCAGGAGCCCAGAACTCCATCCAGGGCTCCCATGTAGGTGGCAGTGAACCAAGTACTTGGGACATCACATGCTGCCTCCCAGACACAGTAGCTAGAAGCTGGATCCCAAGTGGAGGAGCTGGAATTCAAACTAAGCTTTTCTGATATGGAGATGGGTCCCAAGGGGTGGTTTAATGCACTGCAGGGAACCAAGTACTTCGGCCATCTTCTGCTGCTTTCCCAGGTGCATTAGCAGGGAGCTGGATCAGAAGTGGAGCAGCCAGGACTTTCATGGGTGCTCCAGTATGGGATGCTGGCATTCCAAGTGGCAGCTTAACACTCAGTGCCACAATGTGTGCCCTCACACCAGTTTTTGAAGAATAAAACAAATCATCTTACATGCCACCTAATGTTTTCAACCAGCATTTATATGAATTTGTTTTTCTTTATGTAGTAGAAACTCAGATCTAAGGCTTTCCATTAAGAAGCAGAAGTCCTAAGTTGCTCTTGGTTGCTTTTGAACATTGTCAGTTTCTATGTGTATAAAATATTGGCTGTCATAACAAATATTTATGAAAGTGATTTCTTTGAGGAAAAGTAGAATATAAACAATCTATAGTTGTCCTCTTCAATAAAATTTAATCCCTTAACGTAATTAAATGTTACTGGGAATTAATTTTTCTTAAAATGAGTCAGATGATTTTTGACAAACTGTCATTTGGTGCCTAACAGTCTTTGTGACATGTAGCTAACTTCACACCAACTTGTCTTCCCTGAAAATTTTGAGATAGTTGTCCATTTCTACTGTCTTTGATTACATTTCTGTCTTATGAGTAGAAAAACATTTCAAGAACCAAATGCAAGGCAACTATATCTTATCTTATTAGAAACTATAAAACTTTTGATTGTTGTTCCAAATTAAGTATAAACATATTGTCATCCTCTAAGGAATAACATATACATTACTTGTGAAACTGTTTTATTTCATCTTGTACCTCTATTTCCATCCTGTGTTTATACACAAGCTTTTTATTCCAATGCTGGACTGCAGTAAAATATGTTAAGTGAATTTGGTGATATAGAGCATGCTATATAAGTACTCAGTTGAAATGATGACCAAAAGAACAGACAGATCTCTATAAGTGATCTCCAAGGGATAAAAGTAATACCAAAAACATAGTCTTCTATGCAACCTGGTAAGCATTTGAAGTTCATTTCATACAAATACAATTCTGCTTCATTTTTTATTATCATTAACATAGTAAAAATCATAAAAACCAAGAATATGCTATACTAATTAGAGCTGCCATAGTAATTAAAGTCTTTTCTAAGCCAGGAGGGATGCTGGGCGTTTCCCATGCCACTTATCTCATCTTAAACATTCCAGAAAGTCAGGTATTATTCATCTCAGTTTTGCAGTTGAACAAATTCAAGAAGAGATTGTTTGAATAACTTGATTAAAATCATGTGGGTAGTAAGGGCTGGATTCCAAATATGAACTGAATCTCAGGATTCTTGAAGATCATCTATCTTAGCTATTCCGTACAATTACGTTTGATTTGAGCTAAGGAAAATCACAATATGGATAGTTTGTTATTCTTAATATGTGAGCCCCCATTGTGACATAGTTGAGGAAAAGTTTGTAAGACACATCAACAGCATCTACAGGACTCACATGGCAGCAGAAATTCAAAAAGTGGCCTAATCTCTTCTATCCTGTTCACAAGAATTAGTTAGAAAAGAGACAAAAAGCCTTCTCTCCTTGACTTCCTGCTATCTTGGTGCAGTCATTCGTTAGGTTTTTGTTCCAAGCTCTCTTTGACTTAAGGTCTCTGGAGACTTTCATGTCTGTTCCAATCGATGGGCTCTCTTCATCACTTTGGGAGCCCTTGCTCTTCACATCCCTTCATTCTAGCTTGGTCTTTAGTCACCAGTTCTGTTAGAATTAATAATCCGTGCTCTCATTCTAAAGCCGTCTGTTTAGGAACACTTGGGTAGCTGTTTAAAAGCACAAAAGTTGGGGATGAAGCCCAGATCTCTCCAATCAAGTTCTCCAGGGTGAAGTTCAGGAATCTTTGTTTTTAACAGGCACTCTTTGTGATTCTGTTGTGGAGACAAGTTTGGGAACTACCTCAGAAAGACTCATGACTCAGGCTGACCGAAAAATCAAATCTCCAACCCAGGACATTTTCCTCCCTCGGCTTCCTGCATTTGAATGACATACCAGTTAGCATTACCACCCTCACCTCAAGTAAAACCGCTGTTCCTCATACAATCTAACATTTGTGCATTTATAATCCTCCAGGATATGACCTCAGGAGTTGAGCTTTAGGTGCTGAAAAAGCGATGTATAAATCCACATTTGGCCTCTTTCCCCTAAAGGTAATTTAGATTTTGGTCAAATTTCTATATTTGAAAAGCAAAAAAACATCCTTAACAATCACCATGTCATAAACTTGCACTAACTACAGAAGAGTAACTTGTACACATTTCACATATGCAAAAAGTTGATGCTAACAGACATCTAAAATTTTAGTTTCAATTCTTAGAGATTGTAAACCTTTCTCTAGTTTCTTGTCTGAAGTATGACAAATGCTAGTTATAGTAGGAAAAAAAATCTTTATAAATAGGATTTGAAATGGATAACCTTAGTCTGAACACATATCTACATGAACACTAGTGTATTTGTGCCGAAACAAAGGGAAAGAAGTAGCATTCATACTAAATATAGCATATAAGCAATATTGCACCCTTACAATAAGTTATTATACTCTTATAATAATAAAATTAGCATTTGTAGAATAGCTCATTTTCCAGGAACTATGCCAGCCCTTCAGTTACTTATCTAGTTTTATTACATTTATTGGCAAATATTCAGTACTAATCTCTGTTAGGCATGAGAGAGATAAAAATAAATAATACAGGATAATTTCCCCTCCACCTCTATTTCCAGTCTATTTTTTTCTGTTCTGGAAACAAAAATGATGTCTTTTTTTCCTGGCTATATATTATCTAGTTAACATAACAATGATTCCGGTCTATAAAAGGTGTTAGTAACAACCCTACAGACCTTCCCTAACTAATTTTGAAAGAAATGGGAGATAAGAGTGAAAATGTTGGTAAAGACAGAGTTTTGAATTTTAACTCTCTCCTTTCTCAATAAATGAGCTACTCAGTTTTAAGCTAGAACATGCTCCATCAAGGACAAAATAACAAGATGAGAGCCATGAACAATAAATACCTAAGATTTATTGAGAATGTATCAAACCCACAGAATGCCTTACTTTGCATAATTTAATCAAGCTGGAAAAGACCTAAAGAAATGTCTAATTTAACCTTTCCTTTTCTTTTTTCACAATTATTTTGTGGCTAGGAATCTGCCATTCTGGAATTCAAAAAGTTTGTTTAGATTATTCAGGTTTCTAGTTCCCAGAGAGTTGATCTTGCCATTATTTATTATTCTCCTGCCATTTGACCAATTCTTGAAAGTCCCTAACGCACCTTGGCAAAGAAATAGGAGTCAGAAAAATACTGTAAAAAGGAAATATTTTTAATGTTTTTAAATTATAAAGTTTCCATATTTTAAAATATATTTATGGTGAAAATAAGAATGTCATGCCTAAACCATCACTTTCTGATAAAAATTATTAGCAAAATTGATGTATTTCTATTTTCAAATGGATTTGTTTATTGATATGCAGAAGTTTTAAAATTATTCTTAACATATTTGACCTATCTATATTTTAAAATTCATTTCTTTTAAACTAGAGTCCATTTTGTATCATTTCATATCCATGAGAATTAAAATTTACAAATAATAATTTGAACAAAGCCAAATATTTCAGAACTTGCCTAAAATTCTTCTATTATTGAATTCAATTAATATCTTCATGTATATATGTTTTCACAAAGTTTGAAATATTTCCTTGCTATCTATTATGAACTGTAAGAGCACAGATTGAAAGCTATGAATCATTGTGGGTTGTGGGCCTATATATTATTTCCAAATCACTTTTCAGGGTATTTGCCACCTGCTATAAGTAAATCCCCATATTTGATTCATTTTATTTTCAAAATAGAAGGTTCTTAATAATATGCATAATGGAGCTGGTACTTGTTAGAAAAGCACCCATTCTAATAATGTTGAGAACATAAGAATTAGAACAAATAAGATCTAGATCTTTGTTACTTTTAAATCAGATTCATATGGAAATCCTTAATAGCTTTGACAGCTAGTTGTTTAATTATTGGCCACAGTCTGAATTATTTTTAGTTATTCATTTATTTAGTTGAACCTCTGAGTGAGAATGAAGGACTGAGGGAGAGAGAGAGAGAGAGAGAGAGAGAGAGAGAATATTTCATTCTCTGGCTCACTCCCCAAATGCTTACAACAGCCAGGGTGGGCCTGACCAAAGTCAAGAGCTGCAAGTTTCATTGGGATATCCCAGGCACATGGTGGGAATAAACGTATTTTGGCCATCATCTGTTCCTTCTCAAGGAAATATTAGCAAAAGCTGGACTCCATTCAGCTGATGTGGAATGTAGGCTTCCAAGCTGTGGTTTAACTCACTGTACCACAATGCCCTCCCCCATTGTCTTATTTCTTTCTTTTTTTTTTTTTTTTTGACAGGCAGAGTTAGACAGTGAGAGAGAGACAGAGAGAAAGGTCTTCCTTTTTCCGTTGGTTCACCCCCCAAGTGGCCACTACGGCCAGCCGGCGCATTGCGGCTGACTGACGCGCTGCGACAATCCAAAGCCAGGAGCCAGGTTCTTCCTCCTGGTCTCCCATGCAGGTGCAGGGCCCAAGGGCCTGCACCATCCTCCACTGCACTCCCGGGCCACAGCAAAGAGCTGGACTGGAAGAGGAGCAACCAGGACAGAATCTGATGCCCCAACGGGGACTAGAACCCGGGGTGCTGGCACCGCAGGCAGAGGATTAGCCTAGTGAGCCGCGGCGCCAGCCAGTCTTATTTCTTAACTGATAAATTTTGTAAGCAATATTCACTTATCTCAAAATAATAATTAGTAAATTTAATTTATTATTAAAATCCTATAGATTTGAATTAAACAAAAATCAGGTCATAAAGGATTAGTTTTTATAGAGATTAACTGTCATTATTTATCAAAGTTAAAAATTGCATTTGTCACCATTGAGCCAATATTTCTACATCTAGCAATCTAGTCTCACAGAAACACACTCTTAAGATAGCAATATTTATAAAAAGTATTGTAAATGACTGAGAATCACCTAAAATGCCCATGAGACGATTAATGGAATAAATTATGATAATTGACAGGATGGATTCCCTGCTGCTCTCAGAGTATAGAATCTCTGTATGTCCCATAGAGGGCCGTCTCCAGAATAAGCATGTGTCACACTTTGTGTGAGCAAAGTGAAGTTCCAGTCTTGACAGTAAGCAATATTTTTAGAAAAAAAATAATAATAATTATATCAACATACATATATCATGTTGTACATTGTTTGAGTAATCCAAGTTTGAAATCATCTACCTGTTTCATTTAGAAACAAATAGGAAAGGGGACACCATTGTGGCATAGTGGATTAAGCTGCCACCTGCAGCACCAGCATCCCATATAGGTGCCGGTTCAAGTCCTGGCTGCTCCACTTCCAATCCAGCTCTCTGCTAATGTGCCTGGGAATGCAGTGGAGGACCACCCTCCAGGTTGGAGACCTGGATGAAGCTCCTGGCTCCTGGCTTCAGCTTGGCCCAGCCCTAGCCATTGCAGCCGCCTAGGGAGGGAACAAGAGACGGAAGACCTCATTCTCTGTCTCTCTTTCTTTCCCTCTAACTCCGCCTTTCAAATAAATAAAATAAAATCTTTAGAAAAAAATGAAGTAAAGAGAAATAGGACAGATGTTTAGCTTAGTTAAAAAGCACACATCCCACATCGGGGTACTTCCTTTCAATTCCCAGCTCTGGCTGTTTGACTTCATCTTCCCACCAAGGAAGACCCTGGGAGGCAGCAGTGGTATTTCAAGTGAGTGAATTCCCAACTCTCTCACGGGAGACCTAAATTAAGATCAAGACTCCTGGATTCACCCTTTGCCCAGCTCCAGCTGTTTTAGCTATTTGGAGAGTCATTCACTGAGTGAGAGCTTTCTGTCTTTATTTAAAAATAAAAATAAATAGCTGAATGGTACTGTATGCATCAAATGTGGTGACTTACCGCCTCCTGTTAAATTATGTCTAATAGTTCCACATAAGAAAAGCATGTTTTAATTGCTTCATTTGAATTCTCAAAATAATTCTCAAAATAATTATTTCTGATATAAATCTAGTAGCTACAAAATTTAAAAAACAAATGTTATTCTTAGGCTCAAAAGTTGTTGAAAGCAAATTATATCTAGATTAACAAAATAACTATTCTGTTTTCTCTCACTGTTGAGATGAATTAGTAATACAATGGTGTTAGTTTATTTCTGTTTTACTGGATATTATATACAATCTTTAAGAAACTCAGTGCAAAAAAAATAAAAATAAATAAATAAATAAACTCACTGGGGCCGGCATCGTGGCTCACTTGGTTAATCCTCTGCCTGTGGCACCGGCATCCCATATGGCCACTGGCTTCTAGTCCCAGTTGGGGCGCCAGGTACTAGTCTTGGTTCTTCCTCTTCCAGTCCAGCTCTCTGCTGTGGCCCAGGAGGGCAGTGGAGGATGGTCCAAGTGTTTGGGAAGAAGCACCTGGGTCCTGGCTTTGCATCGGTGCTGCACTGGCCATAGCGGCCATTTGGGGAGTGAACCAATGGAAGGAAGACCTTTCTTTCTGTCTCTCTCTCTCACTGTCTATAACTTTACTTCTCAAATAAAAAAAAAAAAAAAAAAAAAGAAAGAAAGAAAAAGAAAAAGAAAAGAAACTAATTGCAAGGTCATTTGTAGAAAGGACAAGTGAATTTCCTTATGGTTTAAATGAACAACTACTTAAAAAACTCAAAATTAAGATCTATTCTAAGTTACACTTCGAAGAGGCACTGTAGTGACAAATTATAACTCATTGTAAAAGATTTACACTTTGTTGAGTGGTTTTAAGTTAGAACGATTTCATTCTAGGAAGCAAGGTAGCTTGCTATAAAATCACGTATTGAATTTACTAACAAACCAGAACAAAAGTATATATAACCTAATAAAAATCTTTGTTAGATTTTATTTATGCATTTATGTAGTCAACAAATAACTGATTTTGAAATATATTGTAAAATAAATTAATAATATCATTCATATCTATATAAAACTTATTGTCAACACAGTCAACCCACCCAGAAA
Organism: Lepus europaeus; assembly: GCF_033115175.1. Lineage (NCBI taxonomy): Eukaryota > Metazoa > Chordata > Mammalia > Lagomorpha > Leporidae > Lepus > Lepus europaeus. The sequence goes on along the minus strand of NC_084836.1, from coordinate 34,955,387 downwards.
GACAATATTACAATGAAGTGTTCACTGATGCTTTTATTGCTCTGTCAGTTACAGAAGTTGTATATACTTATATTTGTCACATCAGGTTTATTACACCAATCACGCAGTACAAAAAGAAATAGCCTAATATTTAAAAAGTGTATCCGGACTAAAAGGTATTCCTTTGTCAGTAGAAAAATATTTTTAAGTAGAACAAGAATCCTACTTAAAAAAATTATAAAATGCAGCAACAGAAATATATTTTGTTTTGTCAATAGATGCTTAAATAAATATAAAAATAAATTTTTAATGAATTAAAATATCTTCTACATACTAACGAAGGATCATTCATTATTACAAGTAAGAAGAAAAATATAATAGATATTTCATTTAGAATATGTTAAAATTATTTTGTATGTCTACTATTTCAAACTCAACTCTATAAAATATGTTTTTCTTATAAACATAAAATGGAAAGAGAAATTCAATAATTAACCATAAAATTGGCTAAAAAGATATTATTGTGTTGCTTTAACAGTAATTCTGTGAAGTACAAATGAGATTAAAAATTAATGTGGCACCAGGGGGAGGAAGGCAAAAAAAAATTAATGTAACATCAAAAAAACCTCATAGTATCATAGAGACTCAGTGTTCCTCTAAAATTTTTTAAAGTAGAATTACTTTTAATGTTTTAAGTCTGTGAAAATGGGTATTTAGATATTTATGTACAAATACACAAGTATCAACTACCACAAATAAAGATACAAATACAAAATTTCAATTCCCTAAAATTTAAGTATTCAATTTAAAAATTGAGTAAGGGGTACAGAAGTTGATAGGAGGGAGTTAAGTTAACAAGACAGATGATAAAGTAATATGTTAAGAATCCTTTATGGAAGGGGAATTGGATAAGAACATAAATGAATATAACCTAAGCCAGAATATAAATGATGAAATAAACAAGAAATACATCTGAAATATTTGTGAGCTTATACACAAGAGATTACAATTGGTTGAATATAACAAAAATGTTTCATTAAAGAGATAGTACATTATAAAGACTGGGAAAATGGATAGGATTCCAGAGGGTAGCAGATGGAGAGAAAAACAGGCATTCTACGGGGAAGAATGCACTAGTTATTGCCTGTGAGAATCTAAGTCTTTTGATAAAAATAAAGAGTTGTCAGCTTTGGTTTACTTCTAGCTGCATACAGCAATTTCATAGTTAACCTCTCAGGTTACTGAAAATTTTTGAAAAATCCATAAGTACTGTATTTTAAGGTTTCTTATAAGTAATGAAAAACACTAAGGTTTCTATCAAGTCCTATAATTACAACTTAAATTTTCTCTTAAATTAATAATGAATATTTTAGTATTCACAAATAAGAACATGATATTTTAGTTTTTTTGTTTTTATTAGTATATTAAAAATAGCTCTAGAGACTCACTATGGAAATTGATGAATGATTATGTACTATATAGATTAGCAGCACAAACACCTGTGTATAATTAAAGATCAAATAGAAATCCTAAAATGAATTTAAAAACTAATAGTTTTCCTCTCTACCAAGGGTTTTAAACATTATTTCCTATAAAATTTAGAATTGGCTTTTTGGATTGTATCATTGTCTTTACCAATATAAAAGCAGAAGTTAACTGATTTATACAATCAAATTCTCTCTCACGTTCTTTCTTTACAACATCTTTTGAACTCAGTAAAGTTACATAAGAAGATAAGCAATGTATCTTTGTTCATGATTTTTCTCATTTAGAGTAATCCAAAGAGATTATTTTCACTTTAGGAAAGCAACATTTACAATTGTTTTATCACTTATGACAAACTTTTGCATTTAATCCCTCCTAGTGAACAGTGAACTTGTCAACAGCTTACCACATTGTTTAATAACTTAAAATGGCCTATTAGGCAGGTAAACTTTCATTTCACAAATGATTATTATTCAAGTCCATTTGTGTGTGTATATACATGCCATGTTGCATTGTACTTATTGTTTATCACTGTATATTTTATTGAACGGAAATTTCTACATTTCCTTACCAGCCAACTTCAAATATGGCCTACAAATATCTCAGTGCAAAAAATGACAACACAGATGCTACACAGTCTACATACCTTCCCAAATATGAGTGAAAAATTAGGAGAGGGAAAATACAAGGATATATGAAGAAAATTTAAGAAAGTCAAAGAAAACTGAGTTAACGAAGTTGAAAAGTTGAAAACTCATGAAATTTTAAAAATGAAAAAGTAAAATTGAATCAAAACCTACAATACACTACATGTAAAAATAAATGAAAAGAAACATGAATTTCAGTTTTATCCACATATTAAAACTAAGTCAAATATTTTAGTTACATATGCACTGGCTCAGGAAAGAAGATGTCAGCTAAAGAAAAAACTAACTGCATCAGTATTCAGTTCACATAATAAAATGATAAAAACTATTTTCAGTATGATTTTACCATGTGTTCACTGACAGGCAGGACGGAAAGGAAGAAACAAGGGAGGGGAAAAGAGAGGAACGGAGGCGGGAAAAGAGAAAGACAGCCAGGCAGGCAGAGAAGAAAGAAAAAAGGGAGCGAGAAAGCAAATTCATAATCATTCGTAATCAAAACCAAGTGTAGTTTGGCATATGACAGTGTTCAAGATGGAAACTAAATAATCCAGTAAGTTTCTTGGGTTTTTGGTAGCACTCTGGAGATATTGCTAGATCCTTTAAAAGCTTTTTAGATGAAGTGCTAAGAAAACAAAAAGAATTGTAGTGTAAAATAAGTGTTTTCTCCATATGGGTTTTTGTACATTCAGAAACAAAATGCTAACAATTATGCATATAGAACTCTATTTTGCCCACACTAAGGGGTAAAATTTCATTTCTGTAATGTGTGTAGATAGGGTATAAACAAACAAAACTATGACTGATTTCCTCTGTAACCCACATCATACTTCATTCAGAAATGAGCCTGCAGCAAAACTGGTCTGATCAAAGGATCTGCATTGCTAGATAATAAAAGTTCATGCATATCTCTTAATAATTTTATTCTTCTTTAGAAAATTCACTGTGTGTGTGCAGCACTTGGCCTTGCCTCATCTGTTCCCTCTACCCTTGTCTAATATACTGCCAGTCGTTATTCATGTCTCCAGAGCAGCTTGTCACCTAAACTTAAAACGTAAAGGGTTCAGGAAGTGACAGACTTAGTAAGTTACACAGACTAAATATTAAAAGAACAAAGAATTTGGATTAATATAGTTACAACATAGTAGCTGCCATTTTCTTTTACAGATTACAAATTCCAATGGCAGTGCTGAAAAAAGATGTTTCAGTATGTTTTAATTTTTCTTCTGTCATGTTTGAAGTTTCAGTATTTTGACTATCCACTATTAAGAACTGTCAGCTTATATAAGTCATTTCTCATTGAAGCTGTGATAAATTATCTATGATTCTCATTTAATTAATTTCTGTGTTCTATACCTACAGGCTCATTCTGCTACTTTCCTGGTAGCTCATTCTTGAAATTGTAATACTTAAGGTCATACTGGAAATCTTGTAATAACAAAAAAAAAAAAAATCTAGAGTTCACTAATTTTTACTACTGAATACTTTAATATGATTCACAATTTTTCAGAAAGTAGTATTTCAAATAAAGTTTCCTATTAAATTATGCAAACACGAACAACATTAGAGCAGATCGGAAAAGCCCATTTAAATTATGTTGACAACAACACCAGGTCTCCTGCAGTGTTTTCAGAGTCCTGACTGTGGTTAGAGCTGATACCAGTGTCTGAGTCTGTGTCATTGGTGTAAGTGTTAAATACTCTCTGAGTGAAGGGAGGAACCGCCCCGTCGCTGTTGGGAACTTCTGATTCCTTCCCTCTGTTTTCCTTTAACTGACATCCATCCTTGTTGCTAATGTGAATCGAATCGAGCTCCTTGGCCAGAAGTTCATATTCTTTTGCTTTCATTTGAAGCAACGAGTCACTATATTTAATCTCTTTCTGGATGCCACTCAGATGAGAGTGGATTTTCAAACCAGCTCTCATGCTTTTCTCCAAATCACACTTCACGCTTTCCAAACTGGAGCTTTCCGGCTCACTCGCAGTTGCCCCTTCTGCATCTTCACCCGTGTCCATGCAAACACTTCTCACCTCCTTTTCTATCTCGATGGAGAGCTTATCAATGAGCATCCTGTAATATTTCAGCCGCTCTTCCAGCTGTACCATTCCATCACTTTCACTCAGGTCCTCCAGAAACTGGTTTTCCTCACACTGCAAGTCTAGCTTCTGCTCCACTTCACTGAAACTGGGCATTAAATATGCATTCTGAACATAGTTTTCGCCATCGTTTTCTACCCGATCAAGGTGAAACCTAGCCTCACACTTCTCAATTTCCAGATCCAGCTCTTTCATTCTTCGGACTTGCTGATGAATGGTATGGTCCTGGGAAATAATCAGATGAACGAGTGTCTCCATGTTATCTCGATCGTGGGACACTGTATCCTGTTTAATTTTAGCCAGTTTCCGGAACGTTTTTCTGACGATTCTTTTTTGTTTATCTGGTGGCAATGTCTTCATGTAATGGGCTGGGCTGAGCTCCCACAGTTTTTCTGTGTTTTGCACTAACTTGGCCTCTGCTGTCCGCCACAAGGGAACTGGAAGAAAGGCGTCTGCTTTCACCAAGACAAACTGCATGTTGGGCTGCTCATCTCCCCAAGCCTTCCAAAGCTTCAGGATTCGAGTCAGTGGAGGAAGCACCCGTTCTGAGCCCCTCCACTTCTCCAGGATGCAGTAATCGCTGGGGCTCCCCAGAAGAAATCGTTTTTCTCCAAACGTTGTCTGGTGTTCCTCAAGCAGGGCCTGGATGACATCAGCGGAGGTGGTGCGTTTAGTTAAGCCGCAGACAATCTTCTCTTCTTGGCAAACCCAAACCACAATTTCCCTCTCTTCGGAATCCATGTCTTTAGTGGGAGACCTGGAACAACAACGACAAAAAGACACACACACACACAAAACACACATTATATGTCAAACATCGCTAGTGTAAACTTACAAGGTAGTGTTTCATTACTATCCTTTTTGAAAGTCTAGATTAACCCCAAAGGAAGCTGCATTTTGAGGTTGAGACAACATTCAAAAAAAAAAAAAAAAAAAGAGAGAGAGAGAGAGAGAGAGAGAAAAATCTAGTCTATTTTTTTTTTTTGACAGGCAGAGTGGATAGTGAGAGAGAGAGACAGAAAGAAAGGTCTTCCTTTTGCCATTGGTTCACCCTCCAATGGCCGCTGCGGCCGCGCGTCGCGCTGATCCGAAGCCAGGAGCCAGGTGCTTCTCCTGGTCTCCCATGGGGTGCAGGGCCCAAACACTTGGGCCATCCTCCACTGCCTTCCCGGGCCATAGCAGAGAGCTGGCCTGGAAAAGGGGCAACCGGGATAGAATCCGGCACCCCGACCGGGACTAGAACCCGGTGTGCCGGCGCCGCAAGGTGGAGGATTAGCCTGTTAAGCCATGGCGCCGGCCAGGATTCTGACTATTTTTACCACATTGAAATGGTAAGTGTTGAGAAGACAATTATGTCTACTCTCACTGCACATTGTGCAATGCATATATGTATGAAAATTTCACAGCTGGTACCCCATAAATATGTACAATTTTTATGTGCCAGTTAATTTTTTTATTTATTAAAAATCAGAAGATTTAATGAAAGAACAATTTAAACTATAGAGAATACCTTAATTCCCTTTTTATTTCCTATGTAAAGTTCAAATCATCAGCAAGGTAATGATACTTTTGCTTTTCTTCAGAAGTTAGTTATAATATAAACACAGTTAGAGCTGCTCCAGTTAAAACACCAATCAAGAGAGAAATGAATAGCAGGAGATGGAATAAGACTTTTTTTTGCACCCTTAAGCATGGAGGAGGACCACGAAAGCATAAGTAGCAATGGTGGGACAGTTATTGGAGTCAAGGAGTCAAAAACTGTTCAGGGGGCCGATGCTGTGGCATAGTAGGTTAAGCATCTGCTTGTGGTGCTAGCATCCCATACGGGTGCTGGTTCGCATTCTGGCTGCTCCACTTCCAAATCAACTCCCTGCTGATGGCCTAGAAAAGCAGCAGAGGATGGCCCAAGTGCTTGGACCCCTGTGCCCACATGGAAGACCTGGAAAAACCTCCTGGCTCTTGGCATTCAATCAGCCCAGCTCGGGTCGTTGAGGCCATTTGGGGAATGAACCAAGGATGGAAGACCTCTCTCTCTCTCTCTATCTCTCTCTGTAACTCTGCCTCTCAAGTAAATAAATAAATCTTTTTAAAAAAAAAAGTTCAATATTAGAAATAGTGACCATTTCATTCAACATATGTTTATTGCATGCCAGTTGTGTGCCAAACCTATCTGAAGAGACTAAGGATACAAACGCAAGAATGAAGACAGGATTATGTAACCTATTTAAGATAGTTGTGAATGCAATAAGAAAAATAAACTGAGTGAAGGGAGAGAAGATGATTTGAAAGAAGGAGAAGTCTATTTAGAATACTTACAAGTCACTTTCCTTATGAGGAAAATGTATAAATTATCAAAAGAAGATCATCAAAGACCTAAGTACAGGTTCAGCCACTGTCTGCATTACTGGCATCCCATATAGGCGCTGGCTCAAGTTCCATCTGTTCCACTTCCCATCCAGCTCCCTATTGATGTGCCCAGAAGGGGAGTGAAGGATAGTCCAAGTGTTTGGGTCCCTGCATCCACATGGGAGACTCAAATGAAACCCTTGGCTCCTGGCTTTGTCCTGGCCCGTCCCTGGTCATTGAGGCCATTTGGGGAGTGAACCAGTGGATGGAAGGTCTCTTTCTTCTCTCTTTCTCTGTATTTCCCTCTCTCACTGTAACTCTGAATTTCAAATAAATAAATACTTTTTTTATAAAAAGAACTTTTATGGCAGTGGAGCCATAGAAAAACTTCTCCCACTACCAGCCATGGAGAAAAGTGGGCAAGAATATGTGGCCTCCTATGCCTTTTAAAATTGTATTAATTTTGTTCTTGAGCTAGTGCAGTTACAAAAGGTTTTGGCATGGACTGAGTGACACCTTTTGCTGACAAAACTGTCATGTCCTCAAAAGCCCTTACTGTTGTCTCTTTGCAGTAGTCCCTATATCCTAATTGAGAATCTATCTAATCTAATACCTTATCTAATTGAGAATCACCAGTTCTGGGTCTATAGCTGAGGACGACACACAACCTATAAATTCTTCAGAGTTTGAGCTGTGAGGAAGACTGAGAAAAAAGGAGCAGAGAATTCTTTTGAATACCAGAATAGTAATGGTATCCATGACAATACTTCTCCAATAATTTCATGATCCCCACTTGATCTGGGATTATTCTTGCTTTGGAGAGCTCAAATTTTGTATATTGTGGTCTCTTATAGAACTTCACTCATTTTCATCTCATGTGGATAAGCAGTACTAATATACCTTATACACAATCAAGAAAAAAGCTATTAATTCCGTGTTACACCTGAGAAAATTAATGCCTTTATTACTAAACTCACAGTCTTGGCTACAAACCTCTTCACTTTTAAAAAAAAAAATTCTTTTCTAAATGCCCTTGTATTTTCTTGGGTCAACTAGTTCTAAATATTCAAGGGAAATTCAAAACCATCATTCAAACAAAATAATTTTCAAAACTTTTGCCACTGGACTGAACATACTTAAAAGTAATGACCATTCATTGTTGAATTTAGGCAATAAATCTTCCACAACTAGTATGTGCTTTGTCATATCTGCAGTCTACTTTACAGAAGGCTTAGGATGTTGAAGAAAACTGTACTTATTTTGTAATATGGTTCCAAGCAAGTTCCTTTTTATTTATTCAATAAAATTTGCTGAGCATCTCCTCTATAGCTGGCACTCTCATGAGAAGTGTGAATGATGCAAAGACACACACGACTTACATGCAGCATCTCTGGTTTGTTGAGGGAACTAGTGCTAGGGCTGGAAAGAGAACATTTGAGTTAGTGTCAGTGTTAATGCTAAGGTCCTTATTACAGCGGTGGTGCCCAAAGGCTTCACTGACTTAAACAATCTTCAGCATATTTTCATAAGGTAAAATAAACACTTAAATCAGAAGTATAGGAAAAAGACAAAAATATTTAGAATGAAACCAATTTAGAAATCTTAAATAACCATAACTTAATGGAAATAATTGTCTCCCTGCAAACCTCATACAAATAAAGAATTTAACACCAAAATTGGAGTAAACTAAAATGTTCCTTTCCCAACTTTTGTAGTTTAACTATCTAATAGAAGTGATATCTACAAACACATACACGACAAATGGTTAAAAATACAAACTCATACTAGATAACTTGATTTGTTACATAATACAGTATAGCCAGCCTTTCTTATCTAATGGATTCCAATCCAGTGGTTGAGACACAAAACCTGCTACTCTAATGCCAGACTGTCATTATGACATATAAATATACACACACACTACAAACCTAAAAATGTAGTTTGTTGTGTTTTGCTTAGCTTTTGTGAGTGTTTGTTGGAGGTGAATAGATAAACATTTTACAATTCTTAAACTGCCCAGATAACATAGTCATATAAAAATTGAAAACTCACTTATCTTTAGTTTTTTAATTTATAAAAATCTCATGTTCTAAAACTTTTTGTTTATATCCCAGTGCTTTACTTCCATTTATAAACATTCTCACTGTCAACGTGATAGTTCCTATTTTCAATCCATTGAAGATACTTCTCTTTTAGACATTTTTTGGTAATTACTAATATTATCACCATTCTACAGATGACAAAACTGAGACGAGAGAAGGAAAGCAATTTGCTTACAGTCACAAAGCTAGAGAGTGTTTTTTCAACTGTGCCTTTAGATGTTAAACCACAACTAATTCTTGAAAATAAGCTGCAATATTAAAAGAGCAGGGCCACAAAAATTGAAAGGATATGGTAAGGTTAATATGTATGGTGGTTCCAAGAATGGCCTCTCTGGACACTCTGGGATGGAGGAATCCAAAGGTAAACATCCTGATAGGAGGCTGAATAGGAATTTATTTGCAAGTTTAAGCTAGTTTTTCTTCTTCTTCTTCTTCTTCTTCTTCTTCTTCTTCTTCTTCTTCTTCTTCTTCTTCTTCTTCTTCTTTTGACAGGCAGAGTTAGTGAGAGAAAGAGAGACAGAGAGAAAGGTCTTCCTTCTGTTGGTTCACCCCCCAAATGGCCAACACAGCTAGTGCGCTGCACCAATCCAAAACCAAAAGCCAGGTGCTTATCCTGGTCTCCCATGCGGGTGCAGGGGCCCAAGCACTTGGGCCATCCTCCACTGCCTTCCCGGGCCACAGCAGAGAGCTGGACTGGAAGAGGAGCAACTGGGACAGAATCCGGCGCCCCAACCGGGACTAGAACCCAGAGTACCGGTGCCGCAGGCGGAGGATTAGTCTAGTGAGCCGTGGCGCTGGCCAAGTTTAAGCTAGTTTTAAAATAACTGGAGATTATCTGGATTATAGGATTCAAAATGTGTTACTTTTATGTTGTATTTAAGACTAAAAGCATTCACTCCAAAATTTGTAGTTACAGTATCAAAGCAAAGTAATACCACATACATTTCATTCATGCCACTTTAAGACTGGAATTTTATGTTAATTTGGTAACTGTTCACTCCTTCAATTGGCATGCAGATATGAAATGTTGTAAACCAGAATTTAGCTGCATCATGGCTTCAATGTATCAAGTTTAGCATTCCTAATATCTTATTACCCATTAAGTTCCTTGAATAAATTACATGATCAGAAAGATTTCAGTTATCTACATCACCATTTATAGCAAAGTAATTTACCAGATAGCCACATGAAGCAGGCAGAAACAATGAATAGATGAAAATTTATATTATTGCCTTACATAGTACTAAGTAGGCAATCTTACATTTTGGTTCTCATTAAAATATACAACAACTAATAAAACTTAAATAATTTTACAGTGGAACATACGTTGAAAACTTGAATAAGATTGTAGTAGTGCTTTGACTTGACTTAAAGCTGTTTGTCTATTTCAAGAATATCATGTAATAAAAGAGGAAAAATGCTTAATATTTAAACTATAATTCCCACTAGTATGAAACTCTTTTTCCCAGGTATCTGTTCTGCATATTAGGGACTAGAAACTGAACTAAAAGTAATCTGAAACATCATTCAATAGATTTTATGGCACAGTCTAAATATATTTACCACAGCTATAACTATGTAATAAATCCTGACATTCCACATGCATATTCTATAGTTATATGAGCTTTAATACTTTATTAAATTTAGTAATATTAAATATTATCCTAAATTCTTACATATATGCTGTTTGTTGCTTGAATATGGGAATTTTTACATTGACTCTACTGTCAATCAGGATCTTAAATTATTTTTCCACTGATAGTTTATTTTAACATCATAAAAAACAATTATGAAGAATTAAAATGGGTTGGCTTATAATTTAAAATAGAACACAATAAATCAAATATCCCTTCAACAATCTTCCACTAAGAAACTACAATGCACACAGTATCAGAGAATAAATTAACAACTAAAATCTTGAAGTCTTAAGATTAACATACCAATTATGTTTGCTGTGTCAAAGTTAAGATCCAACAAAATATACACCTACAAAACAGGGATTGAGTTTGAAGGCAGACAACATGAACATAAATGGATAATATTTGGCCATTTTTATTCAGTCGTCCAAGGAAAAGAGCCATTGTAGTTGGCATGCAGGAGAATCAAAGACCAGCATTTCTTCCTGTATATAGAAGACAAACTTCAGGTGAAATTTGATATATGAAATTTAGTGGAATAAATGTTTCAAATTGAGCCTTCTTTCAAAACAATAAAAAATCATTAAAATGTTAGATTATTTACAATAATTACATTGTAAGTATGCTTCTAAAAGCCAGTATTGTACTGGAAAATTAGGATGCAAGCCACAAATATTTATGGAAAATGTTTGGAACTCAACATATTTTTCCCTAGAAACTTGCAATAATTCCTTATTTCCAAGGCCAGGCTGGAAAACGCAGTAAATACTAACACAATCTAATTACCATGCGTCAGAGTGATTTAAGTGAAATGCTCTTATTGCTTGAGTCTGTAGAACAAGACTTCACGCTTGGAAAGCAGAGTTAGTTCCAAGCTACTGGTGGCATCTGTGCCAGGGGATTGTGAAGGCCTCCTCCTGTTGCAGAATAAAGAACTATAAAGCTTTGGAGTCCTGTCTGAGTCCTAGCCAATGGCCCAAAGACAATTCTCTATCCTTTTTACTACAATTGCTTTTTCTTTAAACAGCAAATTTTAGGCTTATCTTCTACTAGGGATGATTATGCTTTTCAGAAGACATTTGATGGCATGGGAATACCTGTTTTGGTTTTCACATCAGGTCTGGAGGATCACAAACATCCCACAATGCACTGAACAGCTCCTCACTGCAAAGGACTGTCTGGCCTAAAATGCCAAGGGTGATGCAACTGAAGAACTCTACTCTAGATTTAAAACAAAATACACCTTCCTCACAGCCTGACCTTCACCCCTTTTCTTACATCTTTTAGTGACTCTTACAGTAACATGTATAAAAGCAAAGATAGGGAACAAGGAAGACTTTACATCCCCATTCTACTTGGCATTCTGTTCAATGAAATGTAAGTGGAACGTTTTATTTATTTCTTTTTTTTTTTTTTTTGCTGTTTCTTTCATCCTATACTCAATGGCTGTACTTGGTTTTACTAATCCCAACCACCTGGATCTCTCTCTGCTAGTCCCAGAACTGATTCTTAGCAATATTAGGTTTGCATTTAGATGCTGTGAAAGCACAAATATTTAGAATAGGGTTAAATTTAGTTCAAAAAGCATCTTACATTGACAGTCTGGTAGATCATCCTTTGTAATGCAGAATCAATATTTGGACATATGGCTACTAAATATGGGGAGTGGGCTGGAGGGTGTAAAGAAGATATTTGGATGATATGGTGTGCTAGGGATGATCCAGAGAGCAGTGAGCGCCAGGGGATGGAGGGGTTGGGAGTCAGCAAGTAGGCTATCGCTATCATTCCTCTCTCACTCTTGCCTTGAAGTGTATCCTGCCCTGGAACTGGTGGACAACCACAGATTAGAATTAGGAAGAGAGGTGTTTAGGCCCCCAAAGCTCAGCACAGGTGGAATGTAAGACAATATCTGTAATCTGTACAGGGTGAAGAAGCAATCCCCAGAGACAACTGTGGGAAATGACAGAGAAAAATATCTCTGCTATCACTTAGTTCAGGGAAGTTGTAGGTATGGAAGAAAGGCTTACATAAATCAGAGACGATCTTTAAAACTACCTTAGCAAAAAGCTACACTGAATATGACACTATCTTATTTTCGTTAAGAATACATTCTGGAATCTGACACTATGAATAACACCACTGCACTAGAATTGGCAGCAACAAACTAAATTAAAAAATGGCCATTTGTGGTTTCTGATTTCTGAGCACAAAGAAAAGATTACTAATAGCGTACATTTTATCTACCTTTAGCTAAAACAGGCATAGTATCATAGAATGCCATTCTCAAAACCCCTAACCATTTGTAGAAAGTTAGATGGAATAAGAGTCTAAAGGCATTTAATTTAAAATTAGTATATCAATTTAGACCTCGCCTATCAGAAAGATTCCTCGAACTTGAGGCTTAACCTGACTATTATGAACTTGATAGTTGAGAAACCTGTATTTAACAAAATAGCAAAATAGCAGGAGTAAAGAACAAAGAAGAATGTGTGAAAGAATACCCTGGGATGAAAAAAAAAAAATAGTGCTGCTGTTGTGGTGCAGTGAGTTAAGGTGCCAGTGTTATTTCTTTATCCCATATTGGAACATGGATTTGAGTTCTAGCTGCTCCATTTCCAATCCAGCTCCCTGGTAATACACCTGGGAAAGCAGCAAAAGATTGCCCAAGTACATGGGTACCTGCCAAACACATGGAGATCTGGATGGAGTTCCAGGCTCCTAGCTTTGGCCTGGCCCAGCCCTAGCTGTTGCAGTCATTAGGGGAGTGAACCAGCAGATGGAAGACCTCTTTTCTCTGTGTGTCTCTATCTCTTTTTGTAATTCTGCCTTTCAAATAAATAAAAACATTTTTAAAAAGACTACACTGGGTCATAATAGCTCACATTTATTGTGCACTGAGTGTGTGCCAGCCATTGTACTGACTGCTTAATTTTCATCGCAACCTTATCAAGTAAGTTCTATTTCAAGCCCATTTACCAATTATAAAATTGAAGCACAAGACATGGGATATTTGTTTAAAGCTAGCCTCAGTTAATAAGTATGGAAAAATAAATTTGAATAAATGGCTTAGAATTGAGTTGAACTACTGGTGAACTCTCTATCAAGTCTAATATGATAATCAACCAAATTTTCTTTCTGAGAATGAAATATGAAATGAGTCAGCATATGAAACCACTAAGAAAAAAGAATTTTTGTCATTATAACAAAACAGAATACTTACCACTTACTTCAATATGTTATTAATACATAAAAGATCATCTGTCAACTCAATATTCAATGAGTGGTTTTCTTGGCTATCAGGGGCTTATCCTGCACAGACTCCTATTTTTTTTTTTTAACCTAAGAAGTAACTATAAAATTATTTTACAGTTTATCTGGTGGATCCATAGATAAAATACCGAATTGTCTATTCTATTCAGTTTTCTTAAAAAGATTATTTATTTATTTATTTACGAAGCAGAGTTATCCCATCCACTGGTTCACTCTCCAGTTGGCCACAACAGCCTGGGCTGGACCAGGTAGAAACCAGAAGCCAGCAGCCAGTTGCTTCATCATGGTGGTCCACATCAGTGACAGGGTTCCAAAGACTTGGGCCCTCTTCACTGCTTTCTCCAGCACATTAAGAGAGAACTGGATTGGAAGTGGAGCGGCTGGGACTTGAAGTGGTGATCATTTGGGATGCTGGTGTCACAAGTGGTGGCTTAATCCACTGAGCCACAGTGCTGGCCCCTAGATTTTAAAATATATTTCGGGCCCAGCACTGTGGCTTAGTGGGTAAAGCCACTGCCTGCAGTGCCAGCAGCCCATATGGGCGGAGATTCAAGACCTGGCTGCTCCACTTCTGATCCAGCTCTGCTATGGTCTGGGAAAACAGTATAAGATGGCCCAAGTTCTTGCACCCACGTGGGAGATCCGGAAGAAGCTCCTGGCTCCTGGTTTTGGATCAGCCCAGCTCCAGCCATTGCAACCATCTGAGGAGTGAACCAGCAGATAGAAGACCTCTCTCTCTCTCTCTCTTCCTCTCCTTCTCTCTGTGTAACTCTGACTTTCAAATAAAGATAAAATAAAATATATCTTCAAAATAGAATTAACACTTCTAAGAAGTAAAGTTTTCTCATTTCTATTATATTGTGAAACATATATATTTATGTCTATATATATGCAATAAAATTGAAGGAATCAGATATGTTAAGTTACTGGCTTTTTCACTTACTAAGCAATTTTTTTACTATTTTAATCATTCTTGATTATATTATAACACATCAGGAAAATCAGCAAAATACAAATTTCAAATAAGAAAATTTCAAATGATCTATTCATCTCAGAACCTAGAAACTGTTAATATCTATTTCTTTATAGTCTTTTTTCTGTAAATGTTTATTTTACATATAACGTTAATATTAATAACAATAGCAACATTTAATAAATGTTTACTACATTCCATGTCCTGTAATTTGTACTTTACATGTGCTAGTTCATTTAATCATCACCCTGAACCAATAAGGGATTTTCATCAATGATAATCAATTTATAACTGAGTAAATGAATGAATAATAGAACACTTTACACATACTAATTTTTTTTTGACAGGCAGAGTGGACAGTGAGAGAGAGAGACAGAGAGAAAGGTCTTCCTTTTGCCGTTGGTTCACCCTCCATTGGCCGCCACGGCTGGCACGCTGCGGCCGGCGCACTGCGCTGATCCAAAGGCGGGAGCCAGGTGCTTCTCCTGGTCTCCCATGGGGTGCAGGGCCCAAGCACTTGGGCCATCCTCCACTGCACTCCCTGGCCACAGCAGAGAGCTGGCCTGGAAGAGGGGCAACCGGGACAGAATCCGGCGCCCCGACCGGGACTAGAACCCGGTGTGCCAGTGCCGCAAGGTGGAGGATTAGCCTATTGAGCTGCGGCGCCGGCCCACATACTAAATTTTATTTAAAATTATTCATTAATTTTTCCCAATGATATTACCTACACTTTAAGGCACCATATTCTGTTGTATAGACTGTCATTTTAAAATTTATTTTAAATTTATAGTTTTATAATTCAAAAGACAGAGAGACAGTGAGAAGCAGAGACAGTGATGGTTCACTCTCCTATTGCCCACAATAGCTGGGGCTGGGTAAGGCCAAATTCAAGAGCCTAGAATTCAATAAGGGCATCTCAGTTAAGTGGCAGTACCCAAGTACTTGAACATCATCTGCTGCCTCCCCAGGTGTGCATCAGTAGGAGATCAGATGGGAGGTGGAGGAGCCAAGCCTGTATGGGATGCAGTCATTGCGAGGTATGACTTCACCACTGTGCTGAATGCCCATCCCTGATTATCATTTGTTTAAAGATTCCTTGAGGGAGTTACTTAAAATCATGTCGCTTAAAAAAGTTCAGGAAAGTGGACATTATTCTATTTTTCCATGAAATTTCTGGAGACCCCTCATATACATAAGCTAGATGTTTTCATCAAAATAACACCTAACTCACAAGGTTATAATTAAACAATATATGACAACAGATATGAAGTTCTGTTTGTTAGAATTTAGTAACTACTAGTTCCCTTTCTGCTTTAGCAAGAAAGAAGACAGCAATGGGGCTATACAATGACACCAAGTTCATATTTGTAAATATCAGTATATTTTCGAGATATTCAGCAAACAGAGCCAAATGTCAGCACTAATTTTGGAAACTAAAAATGGAAAGCAATAAATGATTCAGTTAATTTTCTAGTTTTATTTGAATGCATCAACTCTGCAACAAGTAGGTGATGGGTCATTATTTGGATAGTCAAACGTATTTAGCAAATATTTATCTAGTACAGGGTAGGCAGTAAATGGACCTTTGACTACATCCAGCTCACTGTCTCTTTTTGTATGATCCACACACTAAGAACATTTTTTTATATTTTTAAGTGTTTTAAAAGTAATAAGAATTATTTTATGGCTCATGAAAATTATATGATTCAAATTTCAATGTCCATAGTTTTATCGAAGACAGCTCTATTCATTTTTTACATATTACACCCAGCTGTTTTCACTCTGCAATGGCAAAGGTGATTTACTGAGGGAGGGAGACTTTTATAGCTCACAAACTCCAAACACTTACTATCTGATCATTTGCAAAAAAATTGCTAATCCCTTGTAAAAACAGTAAAATAACCTTCTTTAGAAATTCTGAAAGCATTTAATTTGCTAATGTTATGCTATTAAAACTCAAGAGAAGGAACTCTACAAGATAGAATCCCCTAAGTCTATTTGACCTTGGCACAACAACTCATAAAAATTCATGATTTGTATGAAACATCTGCAACACACAAATTCAGCTATTTCCTTTACTATATGAAATCAAACATGCCATTTTTTCCTTACAAGTCATAATATATGCTACTAACAAAACTATTTCTCCCATTAAACTAAGCATGACTCTATAATTCTATAAAACATGCTAATGGGCTCACTTATAAAAACACATGGATAGGGGCTGGTGCTGTGGCACAGCAGGTTAAAACCCTGGCCTGAAGTGCCAGCATCCCATATGAATGCCAGTTCTAGTCCCGGCTGCTTCTCTTCCGATCCAGCTCTTTGCTATGGCCTGGGAAAGCAGTAGAAGATGGCCCAAGTCCTTGGGCTCCTGCACCCACATGGGAGACCCGGAGGAAGCTCCTGGCTCCTGGCTTCAGATCAGCACAGCTCTGGCCATTGCGGCCAGTTGGGGAGTGAACCAGAGGAAAGGAAGACCTCTCTCTCTGTCTCTACATTTCTCTGTAACTCTGTCTTTCAAATAAATCTTAAAAAAAGAAAAAAAAAAATCATGGATAGGCATTTGGCACAGCAGTTGACAAGCCTCTTAAAATGATTGCATCCCATAGCAGAGTGTTGGGGCTTGAGTTTTGGGTCTACTCCTGACTGTAATTCCCTGCTAACGGACACATCCCGAGAAGCAGCAGGTGAAGGTTCAAGGGGTTGGGGCTCCACCACTCACAAGGGAGAAATGGATTGAGTTCCTGGCTTCCAAATTTGACCTGGCCTAGCTTTTGTATTCGAGGAGTAAACCAATGGAAAGTAGATTCTCTCTCTCTCTTTCTCTCTCTCTCTTAAATAAAATGAATAACAATTTCAAAATCCCAAAGTTTTAAAGAATGTGTGATGTATTAATATATGTTGAAACAATCTAGGAGACAGTTGCAAGTGTTCTTGAAGATTTAGAGTATTGTTCAATTTGTTTTTAGTAAGTTCTAAAACATGGGATGTCCCTGCTTGTTGATTTTTGATAGCTATGCTGATTGGTGCTGTGCAGAAGTTTAAGCTGCCACATGTGATGTCAGCCAGCATCCCACATCAGAGCGTCAGTCTGACAAGTACTGGCGGCTCTGCTTCCATTCCTGCTAACGTCCCTCATAGGACATCAGAACAAGGCCCCTGTAATCCATGTGGGAGACCAGAATGGAATTCCTGGCTCCTGGCTTTGGCCTGACCTGGCTGTTGCTGGTTTTCCTTTTTCTTTCTCTCGCCTCACCGCCCCTCCATTTCCCTCCCTTTCCTTCTAACTCCTTCTTCTCCCTGTCCATCTACACCCTGCTCTGTAATTCTTGCCTTTCAAATAAAAAAAAAAAAATCAACAAATCTTTTTTAAAATGCACACACACATACATACATAAAAAATAAAGTTTAACTAACTTCCCTGGCCGTGTACCAAGGCAGTGCATGCATGTTGGGGCTACCTTTACCTTTTCTAGACATTGTACCATAACACCACTTTTGTACTTTAATTTGTACCATTCCTTCAAATAAAGAAATTTGGTACCCAAAAAATAAAGTTTAAGTAAAATTAAAATTAATGAAGCTGGCAAATGATATTGATGCTCTGCTCCATAAAATTTTACCATAGCCAATTTTACCTAGTGTGTGGGAAATGTCCTCAGTGGTAATAGTTTTTGGTTCATAGCACTGCATTCCTAGGAAGAGATAAACACAGATCCTTCAACCATAAATAATACAGATTTTTTTAGGTCACTAAGAAAATTCAAATCACTATTTTGACAGATGAAAAATGAAACGACTTCTGTAAAAACTTTCCTCCAAATACAAGCTACTAACATTTTTCTTAAAATAGTTGGAACATAGGAATTCTTCAAAAGATTATTCTTTGAAAATTTAGGGTAGTCCAAAATTAATAAACACAGATTCCTGAAAACGCAAAGTTGTGTGTGTGCTTCATCCTCTGCTGATGCCAGTTTAATTTTCTAGGCAGTAATGGCATAAACCAGTCATGCAGGATAAGCAAGAGCCCAGACATTCCACAACTGCAGGGAAGCTGTGCTACATAATTCCCATAAACAGAGCAAAGGGAAGGGAATGTGTAAAGAATGTGCATTGGAGACCACTTGGGGTTAAGTAAACTAAGCTCTTAGCTCAGATTCCGGAAATTGATTATAATCCAAATGTAAATATTTAACATGTAGTATTAACCAGATGAAATGCTGAGAAAATATCTAATCTCATTGGAAATTCCAGCATTTACTACTCAGTGTTACCTGTGCCTGGCAAGTACCTTAAGTTGCCTTACTGATTTGTATGTTGTAGAGAAATATTTCGTAACAAAGCAAAAGGCCACTTATTAAAAGGACAGCTACCTAGCCTCAATAATTTATTTAATGACACTGTAGTTATTTCAATACTATTAGCATCAGTTTTCCTTTGGAGGACAAATCCATAAATGATTTTGCCTACTTAGTGATGATTTTATGTTTTTAGCTTGTCCCTCTAAATGTACTCTGAGATATGTTGCCATATTTGAATAGCACTAAAATATGTGAGAATTTAAATTTTCAAGTAATATAGCTGAAAATACCAGATAACTCCTTTATTCCCAATTTTTATTTATTGAACAAACTCTATATTTGAGTACAATAAAATGTGACTTTAAATGAGATGCTTCATATAAAATGATCTGCTCTTCAAATTGATCATGAACACATTACATAGAAGCAATAATAACTGGTAGAAATGATGGCATATTGGGGCCTATTAATACATTAAGGCAAAGGAAAAATACTGGAAAACATTATCAGTGAGAAAAAATAACAGTCATCTAATCAAAAGTAGTTCTTGTCCACTTTTCTCCTTGAGGTTTTGAACTCTTTAATATACTCTGAATTTCACTGCCTGTAACGCTTCTAGGTCTTTGTTTCATAAATTATCCCTTCTCAAACTGTTTATCTTTGATCTTTCCCTCTGGCCCTTTCCACTGTCTGTGCATTACTGTAATGGCTTGCATGTTACCATACATTCCTTTCCTTCACAAACTCAAAGGACAGTCCTAATCACTTCCTAGTGCACCTCTTTCCAGGAACTCTTCAACCCACCACAAAGTGACATTTGCTGCAGCTAACCCTCTATGACTGATTTCTTCTGTGGTTATCAGGAATCTCCTAACTGACTGGACCTGACCTTTTGTAATGGAATGCATGGTGACCTCTGCCTCCCGGTCTTGTAACGCTTAGTCTTGACCTCCATGAAGCTGTTCTTGTGCAATTCTTCTGTTACTTCTATCTTTACTTCTTAGCTTCTCCTGCCCAGTTGCCACGCGGACCTTCCTTCTTCCCTTTTTTAACAGAGGAAGTTGTCATACAGGGTAAGATTCACAAGGTGATAAATTCTTTGTAGTTCCATAAAAACAAAGAGCCAATTTCCTCACCACTGGAATAGACCTTGGGGCGTGCTGTAATGGATGGAAGATTACAAAAACCATGTCGTGGAAGTTCTGGAGCACAGGCTCAGGAAGCCTGTGGTCTGTTTCCTTTCTTTTAGGATGCTTTTCAGAGGCTACTGTTTGAGGAAAAGAGAGAGCGCCCTGGCCATTGAAGCTGATGTACCTGATGCAGCTCTCACCCAGCCAGTTGCTTATGAGACAGCCCAGGGGCAAGCAGCAGCAACAGACCTGCCAACCAGCAGAATCATCAACAAGAAGAAGTGTTGTTTCAGTCCCTAATTTGGGGGAATGTTCTATTATGCAAGTTACATCTGATACAGCTGGCATCCCCCAGGTTTCTGACTATGAGTCATTTCTTATCTCACTAAACACATTCTTTTGAGCAGCTGTGACAATATCCACAACACTGTCCATCAATTGTATGATGATGTATGCAAATATAACTTTTTTTGACCTTAAGCTCTACACTAGTTCCACTATTTCCAAATCCCTTTCTTTTATGTTTACATGGCATCTGAATTTGTATAACCCAAAGACAGCTCAAATTTGACCCATTAAAACTGACGTCTTCCTCTCATCTCATATCCCAAATTATTCCATTCTCCTGATTTCCCATCTACTGAATGTGATCACCATCCCTTATTCTGTCTCCCAAGCTTGAAAACTGTGTTTTCACACAACTGTTCTAAATATCCACCCTTCTGTTTAACTCTGTTATCATAGTAAGCTACTATATTATTATGAAATCTTGCACCTTCATATTTGTATCCCACAGTATTACCACACTGCCATTTTTTAAACTTCAAATCTAGTTTTGAACCTTCCTTGATTAAAGTCTTTAAATGATTCCCAAGTCCTTCATTTTAAATCGCTCCCCCTCTTTCCCTCCCACCCTCCCTGTCTCTCTCCTTCCCCCTCCATTCTTCTAGGATTCCTTCCATGATCTCACCCCTCCAACTCAGAAAGAAGTATTCTTAAATGCATACTTCACACCAGTCATTCCTAACTTCTTTTTCATCTATGACAGATCTAATAAGAAAACAACCTGCTGTCACATAAATCACCAATGTATCTGCTATGCTTATATTTTGATTCATGGTTTTTCTACAATCTGTTTCCTTGTTCTGAATCACCATTGCCCCCCACCCCATTCTCCACCTGACTCTTATTCTGCTTCATGTATTCTTTCCCTTAGGAAAATTCCCTGACGTTCTTAAATAATCCCCTCCACAACCTGGATGCAAATAGATGCCCGTTCTTGGTGCTTTTACAGAACCCAGAGTACGCCTAGTAACACTTTCTACCTTGTGTAATGCTTACTTTCTTCTTGGGTTTCTAGTTGGATCTGGGCTAGGAATTTTTTCCTCTGAAATTTAAAGGTAGGTATTAAAAATTTCCTTTTGGGAGGATGATAGGGAGGGGTTATGAGAGGTAAGTTGAATGAATTTCTCAGCCAGTAATCAAGATCAGGGGTCTGAAAATTATGGTCTGGTGGCTATAACTATCCCATCACCTGTACAGGCCCATTTCATTATATATTATCTATGACTGTTTTCTTACTACATTGACAGAGTTGTTGAGACAGTTCCATTGTGGTTGGGAAAATCTAATCTATGTGACCTGTTTTAAAATATTTATTTACTCATTTATTTGAAAGAGAGAGAGAGAGAGAGAGAGTCTTCTATCCACTGATATGCTCCCCAAATTGCTGCAGCATCCAGGACTAGACCATGCAGAAGCTAGAAGCCAGGAGCCAGGAACTCCATCCTTATGTCCCAGATGGATGGCAGGGGTCCAAGTACTTGAGCCATTTCCTGATGCTTTTTCAGGCACATGAGCAGGAAGCTGGATTGAAAGTAGAGTAGCTGGGACTCAAATTGTACTCTGATATGGGATGCTGGAGTTACAAGCAGCAGCATAACTCACTGTGTAACAATTCCAGCTCCTACTATTTGGCCTTTTACAAAAAATCATTGACCATTCCACTGTTAAATTTTTATTTATTTTCATTTTGTTTGAAAGACAGAGATACAGACACAGAGAAACTGAAACACAGAGACAGGCAGATAAATCTTCCATCTTCTGGTTCACTTGTCAAATACTCGCAGTAGCCAGGGCTGGACCAGGCCAAAGCCATGAGCCTGGAATGCCATTCGTGTCTCCCATGGGGGTGGCAGGGACCTAAGTACTCAAATCTTCTTTCCAGAGTGTGCATAGAAACAGTGAAACTGGGACATTCATTGCTAAATTTGACCTATAAAATTTATCTGATCCAAAAATTAGACTTATTTATTTCAGTAGTAAAACATTCTTTCAACTTCAGTATCTATGCAAGTATTCTGTGCAAGATTCTCTAGATTAAAAGTGACTGTGAAAATATCATGATTTTTATACAGAAGAAATTTACAATCTAGTGGAAGTGATGGCCATGTTTGAGAGAAATTTCAAAGTTTAGGAGTAAGTGATCCTTAAAAGGATAGCTGCTTTGTGAGGCCCAAATGGAATTAACACTGGATGAGTCAGCACGAAGGCTGTGAGTGGGAAACCAGTGTGTTTTGCCATCAAAGCGCCACTCCAGGTGCACTGTGCTCCCTATTAATCAGCCCCATATGGACGTCAGGAGGGGTGAGAGTAGGCTGGATAAAAGGCTGCTTTCACAGTCCTGTCTCAGGTGCAGTATAGCCAACCACCAGGTGTATGGAGGTGGAATATTTGAAAACATTGAAATGACACCTTAAAGTTGGCTCATTATCTTGTTCTCTCCCCCAAATTATCTTGCCATTCTTTTGGTTCTTTATGATGACAAGCATAGATTCCCAGTTATTAATAGCCAAAATTGCAATGACATTGATTCTTTTTTCTATCTATATATTATCCAGACCCATCGCATTTTTATTTCCTATGATTTCTGTCTTCATGGTGATTATATCTAGCCTCTCTCTGTATGTAAGAGACTCCTCTAACTCTCTCCCAGCTGCCCCAATCCTATTCCTTCTCTACTCTCTCCAATATTTTCTCTATATTTCTCTCTGGGTGATCTTTATGGTACACAATAATCAAGTCATTTTCTGGCTCACAGCTCTTTCATTGGCCCCTACCATAAAACAAAGAAGGTGGCAGTATGTGGTTGGCCTTCTACCAACTATAGTGATATTATCACATTAAACACTTTGCCTTTCTTCCTGTTTCTTCTTTCTTTAACGAAAGTGTTCTATCTTAAAATAGTCAAATCTTACCTCTCATTTAGGTTCCAACCCAGCTGCTGTTCTTGAAACCCACAGAGGGATACTACTCTCCCCTTATCTCTTAAATCGCACTTTATCCCTTAACTCTAGTCATGAGTCCAAGGCACTACTATCCTGCTAACCACCTCCCATGGATATTTAATAGGCATATGAAACTTAGTAAGGCCAAGGCAAAATCATTACTTTCCCCTAAAATCTAATCCTGTACGAATATCTCTGTGTCAGGAGTTGGTACCTCCACCCACAGCTGCTCCAACCAGAAACTTCAGAGACTTCCTTCATTATTCCTTTTCCTCCCCAACCATTACAAATCTCATAAGCTCTACTTCCTCTCTTTCCTCCTCTGCTATCATGATGCTAGTCATCAGCCTTTGTTTATACTATTGAAATGATTTCTCAACTGGATTATTTGCTTCCATTCTTTGTCCTAACAGTTACCTCCTCATACAGCAGCCAAGTTGATCTTCTGAAAAATGTAAATAAGGGACAAGCATTTATCATAGCAGCTAAGATGCCCACATTCCATATCAGAATGTGTGCATTCAATTCCTTGCTCTAATCTTGAATCCATTTTCCTGCTAATGGACACCATGGGAAGCAGCAGGTGATAGTTCAAGTACTTCGGTCCTTACCACCCACTTGGGAGACCTAGATTGAGTCCTGGGATCCAGGCTTCAGGCTGGCCTAACTCTAGCTATTGTAGGTATTTGGGGAGTGAACCTGCAGCTGCAAGAGACCTCTCTGTCTCTGTCTCTTTCTGTCTCACTCCTTTTCAAATGAATAAAAGTAGACAATTTAAAACCATAAATATGATAACTCTCCTGATTGATGCCTGTCAATGGATTTCCTTTACATTTAAATGCAATCAACGAGCATCTCAAGTCCACAAATACCCAAGTAACCATATCCCTATCTTGATCCTCAGGTACATTCTGTACTAATGGACTCCTTTTGCACTGCTTTCCTTCCGTTCTTCCACAAGTCCAAGCCCAATTCCACCTCAGTGACTTTACACTTTCTATCCCATCTGTCTTCTTTAAGAGCTTTACAAGCTCTGATTGCTTTTGTTCATTCAAATCTTTATTCAAAAGCCTCTTCTTTACAGACCACTATACAGGTTCAATTCAGCCTACTGATTTCTTTCTTTATAGCAAAAACTGTATCTGAAATTTGTAATTCACTGTCTAACACTATACCATATTCTTAATGAGAGTACAAACTTTGACTCTCATTCTTACTACTTTATCTCTAGCACCAGGAATAGCATGTGGCATACATTACACAGTAAATAAGTATTTATGTTTGGATATGTGGATTTTTATTAGAACTCTTTAAAATGTCTTTTGATGTTAATTATTTATCTATGTCTTCTGGGTATGTTGGTCAGCAAGATCCATAAAAATACGATCCATATCTGATGTTAATCCTTCATAATGTTCAAAAATTTAATATTTGGGGATGTTTCTTAAATCATCAAGCAACCATCACTTTGAATTAAAATGTGGACAAGCTAATGAATGTCTTTTCTTTAAATCTTTTTAAAGTATTTATGTTACTTGAAAGGCAGAGAGACAGCGAAAGGGAAAGACAGAAAGACTGAGAGAAATCTCCCATCTACTGATTCTTTCCCTAAATACCTTCAGCAGGAGGTGCTGGACTGGGTCATAACCGGAAGTAGGGCCCTCAATGTATGTCTCCCACATGGGTGGTGGGGACCCACCTGCTGTGTCCCAGGTTGTACGTTAGCCAGGGGCTGAAAGCACAAGTGGGGCTCAGACTTGAACTCAGGCACTCTGAAATGACATGCAGGTGACCCAAGTGGCGTGCACTTCTTGACGGAATTCCTGTTGCACATTTTCCTTTTAAATGCTGAAATAAATTTAAAAATCAGTACTATGTAAAGTGGCGCATGCAGAGCATGTAAGGCATTACATTGCATACCATTTCACTTAATCCTCTAAATTGCGATTATAATAATTTCTTCTGATTAAAAGTAGAAACACTAAAAGTGATGAATATTTTAAGAAAAGTAAACTTTTCATAACTCATGACTATTGTTAATAATTATAGGAAAAAGAATCCTTGAGTTTAACTACTACAGTAGACCAGACAGTCAAGAAACAAAGGCAAATATTTTGTGGTCTACTGCTATA
Source organism: Lepus europaeus (assembly GCF_033115175.1). Taxonomy (NCBI): domain Eukaryota; kingdom Metazoa; phylum Chordata; class Mammalia; order Lagomorpha; family Leporidae; genus Lepus; species Lepus europaeus. The sequence goes on along the minus strand of NC_084836.1, from coordinate 34,930,002 downwards.
AGTTGCCTGGCTTCCTGCACTACTCATAAAGATGAAGCCTCAAAGGTCCACTATAGGGGTCAGTACTGTGGTGTAGCTGGTAAGGCCACTACCTGAAGTTCTGCCATCCCAAACAGGCACCGGTTTGAGTCCTGGCTGTTCCGCTTCTGATACAGCTCTCTCTTACGGCCTGGGAAAGCAGTAAAGGATGGTCCAAGTGTTTGGACCCCTGCACCCACATGGGAGTCCTGGAAGAAGCTCCAGGCTCCTGGCTTTGGATTAGCCCAGCTCCAGCCATTGCAGCTATTTGGGGGAGTGAACTACTAGATGAAAGACCTCTCACTCTGTGTCTCTACCTCTCTAACTCTGCCTTTCAAATAAATAAATAAATCTTTTTGTAAAAAAAAAGTCCATTATAGCATCTTAAATGCCTTTTCTAATTGTGATAAGCTCATTCATATGAGAATGTAATTGTTTTATGTCTACCCATGGAAATATCCATGGTTTTTCAATAGCATCTCTAAGAGCTGACAAGCAAATGTGAACCCTTCTGCACAGAAATAAAAATAAGTACCCTCAGACTCTGCTGTGGGACACTGTGGTCTCCTAAGAATAACATTCTTCCACTAGATGCTTTGTTCCCTTAGCTAGCAATCACTACAGAGAATTTCAGTGGGATTGCAAGTGATCAGAGTAAATAAGGAGCATTAGGTAACTAAGGTATTTGAAGTGGTTATGAAATATGCTAGTCACTGACTGAGAACAAGCATACACTGTGGGGCACATCATTAGGCCACAGACAAAAATCTTCTATCAATGAGACACCATAATTAGTGAGCAGGAAAATTTGCCCAAGTTGGGCCACTATCTGCATGAATGGAATTAAAATTTAAAAGACTTATAAAGAGGTAGAATAATTCAACTCCGTAATCCAATAAACTGACCAAGTTAACATGATTATTAGAATGAATGGTAGTCAGCTAGAGCTGAGTTTGAGTCTGACACATGTAAATACATCCATAAAATTTTTCAAAATGTTTCCATTATAACTTCAGTTGTAAGTATTGCTTTCTACCAGTCCAACCAGGATTATGGATTCTTGCCAAACTGACGATAGTGCTGCCTGCTTTTGGACCCCTCTCTTTTGATTATCCTGAGTCAGTCCTTGCTTTGTGTGATTCAGCCCCCTCCTACATCTTTTTGTACATCTTATTGTGTTCCCTTCTCTTGTCCAAGCCTGTCACAGGTGGGAGTTTAATAAGTGCTACCTAATTATGATGATGGTCTTTTTATTTTCCTTTACCTCCGTTTACTCCTCTCTTACTTAGTCAGTCATCACAATTTATTGAGCAGCTACTCTAGAGAAATAACCTTCCACAACTCCCATAGATTATACTCTCATTTTCTAAATTGTATTATAAGTATTATGATTTTATTTACCCTGTCAAATACAGTTTCCCATGGAAGAGTGGATTTTTGTTTAAGTTCATGCATGAGTTATTTAACTATAATGCTGTTTTCTCCAATTAGGAGTTTAATCTCTAAAGAATGGGGTTGTGTCTTTGCATGCCTGGCACAGTAAAAATACCAAGTTTATCAGTCCTAAAGAGAGATAATTAAAATGCAGCTACATGTAACATGCATCTGTACAGCTAGACTTAGAATTTGGTTTAGCAAATACTAAACATTCAACAACTATTGATATTGTCATTTGTAAACTAATCATATCATTTTATAAATGGAAATTACCAAGATGCCATCTTTCTTTGTTGAGGTTATATGACAATGCATAATGTTTTAGGTGAAATAAGATTACAAAATGCTCCTGTTTGCAATTTCGTCTTTTAAGTTAACTTGAAGAGATAAATAAGCAGCATGATAAAATTAAATTCTACTCTGAAGAAAATATTTGAGAATCATAGAAGCTTAAAATCGAATGGAATTCTAGACATCTAATTCAAGCTCTCATTTTATAACAAAAAATAAAATTAAAATATTTTAATTATGTGTCCTTTTTATCAAAATATAAAAAGGCACATAAGGAAACATCCCTTAATTACACTGTGCTATGTACTGAAAAATCATTAATGGCTCAAAGAGGGTAGCAAAATCCATATATTTCTTTTTTTTTTTTTTATTAAACTTTTATTTAATGAATATAAATTTCCAAAGTATAGCTTATGGGTTACAATGGCTTCCCCCCTCCCATAACTTCCCTCCCGCCCGCAACCCTCCCCCCTCCCGCTCCCTTTCCCCTTCCATTCGTGTAAAGATTCATTTTCAATTCTTTTTGTACACAGAAGATCAGTTTAGTATATATTAGGTAAAGATTTCAACATTTTGCCCATATAGCAACATCAAGTGAAAAAACTACCATTGGATTACTAATTATAGCATAAAATAGCAATGTACAGCACATTAAAGACAGAGATCCTACATAATTTTTTTTTTCAAAATAATTAATTTTCTATGTCTTTTCCATTTTAACACCAGGTTGTTGTTTTTTTTTTTTTTTTCATTTCCAATTCTCTTTATACACAGAAGATCACTTCAGTATATAATTAGCAAAGACCTCATCAGTCTGCGCCCACACAGAAACGCAAAGTATAAAAATACTGTTTCAGTACCAGTCGTAGCATCACTTGGCTTTAGACGACACATTGGGGACAGATCCCGCATGGGGTGTAAGTACACAGTGACTCCTGTTGCTGACTTAACAATTTGACACTCCTGTTCATGGCGTCAGTAATCTCCCTGGGCTCCAGTCATGAGTTGCAAGGGCTATGGAAGCCTTTAGGGTTCGCTGACTTTGATCTTATTCCGATAGGGTCATAGTCAAAGTGGATGTTCTCTCCTCCCTTCGGAGAAGGGTACCTCCTTCTTTGATGGCCCCGTTCTTTCCATATATTTCATCAAGAGTTAAGTATAATTTTGTGCAACATGTAGATTCTTTTGTAGCTATGTTTAATAATTCATAATATATCTCTTTATACATAGGGTGAGAATGAGATCATTGGTAATCCAGAAATTCTAGTGAATGAAGGTTAGGATTTCAATGCCCCCAAATTCCACCATAATTAGGTACTAAAAACTTGGGTATAATTTATAACATCTTGAATTCAACAGACCTGAGCAGTGAGTGAATATTTATTTCTTAGGATTGTGACAAATCTTTTATATATAACTGATTCAACCCAAACACTTGATGGTTTAGGATCAACTCTATTTTAAAGGTGAGAAAGTTAAGTCTTCAATAGACCATCAGATTAATGGCTTGCAGAATGGAGATGAATTCTCTTTGCCACTTATTATTCACGTTCTATGTCTTACTTGTCTCATATGTGAAATAGAGAAAATAACAGTTCCTTCTTCACAGCATTCTTTTTACTATTACATTAGTTGATTCGTGTTAATCACTTAAAGACTGCTAGGCAAAAGGAGGGCCATAAGAAGTGGGAGCAGTGGTGTATTGACACTGACATTAGTGATGCCTAAGCATCAGTTCTCCCTCAGTTGCATGTCACTTCCCAAAGTCCCAGAATGACTTCAGCAATTTTTCTTTAATTCATATTTGCATAATCTTCTACTTAAAGAGCATTCCCTTCCCCAATACTGTAAAGTGCAGATTTGCCCTTGTATATTATCATTGCAGTAAAGTCTATAAATATTTTCCCTGGGACACACAACTGGTAATATCACAGCTGAGATATGTGCTATGTCTAGACAGTAAGAACTCTTTTTATTTTTAATTTACTTTCACTGTACTTGAATAGAAGATTTTCCACCTGCTGCTTTCCTCCCCAGTTTCTGGCAGCTGCAGGGCTGGGCCAGACTGAAGCCAGGAGCCCAGAACTCAATCTGACACTTTTATGTGGGTGGCAGGGGCCCAAGTACTTGAGTCATCATGTCCTGCCTCTCAGAGTGCACATTAGCAAGAAGGTGGAACAGAAGCAGAAAAGGAGGGATTCGAACCAGGCCTTCAGGTATGGGGTGCGGGTGTCCCAAGGGGGGGGGGGGGCTTAACAGCTGCGAAAAATGCCTGCCCCTAGGGAGCCGGAAATCTTAAGCAAAATATTTTTCTGGCTATTTTGAGCACTTAGCTTTTGTCTTATAAACTCCAATTATCTGACACAAAGGGCATACATCCTCCTTTCATATGAGAAAACAAATATTTCTCTCTTAACTCAAAAGAAGGGGGAAATGCTCCATATTCAGCCATGGGGTCTATGGTAGCCAGCCCCAGTGAACAGTCAAATCTCACTCATGCACATACATGATTGCATTTCAGGTCTTTTAGGGGAGGTAAGAACATTGCTGGAGAATGAGTAACGCTGCCTGTTTGTGAGATGCGGCCCTTTACCACCAGAAAACAAGATGAGTCTGACCAAGGGTGATGACAGCTCAGCCTTGGACCTACAGATTCATTTTTTTAAGTTACCACACACCCATCCAATAAAAAGGTACTGATCCACTACTCCAATCCAGGTAATACATAGGGATCAGCTATGTTTTGACAGTGTGTTCAATTTCTTTATCCTATCAACAAACATTCATTGAACCCCTACTCATTGATTATTTAGAAAGGAATTGTACAGATAAGTTCTCTGTTTTCACCAGGCTCATATTCCATGAGACATGTTTATAGGAATCTTAAATCACTTTATAAAAACAGAGGGCATTACAGCCTCCAGATATAAACCTTTGAGGGTAATTCTTCTTTGTAAGCCCACTTATATCCATTGATCTTTCTTACTCTTGAAGTATCTTGTTTAAGGCAAAGCATCTTTCCAAGGCTCTATTGCTTTCATACAAATAAGTTACTTTGTACTTGGGTGATCATTTATGTTAGTAATTATTTTCACCTTTATCCAACAAATGTGCAAACTTTCTCTGAAAGGTGTAGTATTACAACAGGCCATATAGGAATAGAAACAATATATTTTAAAAAGTTGTAAATCATTAACTTTAAGGAAATTAAAGTTGTGTTTTTCCCGTGCTGTGCTTGGATGTCTAAAAATTCCTTAAGCAAACAGACATCAAAGAACATTAGTACACACAAGAATGCTGAACTTCTATATATGTGGTACAAATACCATGAGGCCTCATTTTAGAAAAGTAATCTGTCAGGGTTTCCTTGTTAAAAACTGGAATTTTTATACACTTGGAGGAAATAAACACATACCCTACCTTCAACTTTCTTCCAATTTCAGATCTAAGATAAAAAGAGTAAGGCTACATTTTTGTGTCCATAGAATTATTTAGTACTATAATCTGATCTTCTGAAAGTACATACCAATTAAGTAACATAAAAATTTACTGAGTTATACAGTCTGGCAATAAAATATCATCTAAATAAAACTGTTAACCAGCTTCAAACTTTTAAAAATGTTTTTCAAAAGAATTTATTTTAAGAACTATTCACCTTGTGTTATACATTGGGTTTAACATCCATAATATCTTATTAGATTCAAGCAGATTTAAGATGACTTAGTTTTGTTTTGTTTTGTTTTGTTTTTGAGTAATAATGCAAACTTTTTCCTAGAGCTCAATTTCGGCCAGTGCTTTCTGTGATATTTTTGCCAGGGATAAAGTATTCCAGTCATTGTTCCCAGCGGGCTGTATTCTGTCAACTAAACTGCTTCTGTTACTGGGTATCATTAGGGGAAATCACTTTCAAGAGCTCCTGAGAACTATGAAGATTTACATACTCAAATATCTAGCATTTCTCAATGCAATTTCAGGAGCATCTTAAATCTTTATTTGAGGAGTATACAACACATTATGCAATAATTTCCCACTTGCAGAACTGATAAATCACCATTCTTCTAATTATAGAGAAGAGATATTCTTGACAGCAACTTTTATCCTAACCACAAAACTTAATTCTTCCTTTTGAAGTAGCAGCCATTGCATGATTTATTGACAGCAGTAATATAACACGTCTGATTTTTCAAAAATGGCCACATATGTTATAATTCATCCAAAAGCAAATTTAATGCAAATTTTGTATATTAATTATAAAATAATAGACTATAATGCTTACTTTTAATATATCCCTTGCTATCCATCACAAGTATATTTTTGAGACCTCTGATTTTAGGTTGATATGATGAGACTATCTCTGTACCCTGTGATGGGGATTGCACATATATATGTAATTACATGTATATTCATGTATAATGTAATGTATATATATTACATATATATATATGAAAAACCTGGAGATGATGAAGAGAGGTATAAAGTAGTACCTGAAAATAATTATAGAGGCCTTTTTAACTGGATTAGATATTTTATGTTCATCAATTTCCTTCCACCTTACACATCACCATCATGAACAATCTGTATTTTTTATTTCTGACAAATATATGGGATACTACTTCCCTACAATAACTTCTGCTTCTAGCAAGGTTTTGTGAAATTTCAATTGATTCTATATCCCCAATTTTATTAATTAAAACCCTAAGGAATCATTTTTCATAACCAAGTGTTCCATAAAGCTTTATACTAATATTCCAGTTTAAAACAACTATTACCTTGAAAATACAATTTAATATAAAGATAATTATTGTCACAAATCGAATCCATGTGAATACTTAAATAGGTTAACAATCTAAATCCAATTAGTAGATGTCTATATGACTATCTAATAGATCAGTACTTCATTATTTACTTCTTTGGCTTTTAAGTAAGAAACAATGGCTGCTAATGACATTTACAACCTTGAAAGGTTTGTCAAAAAAGTATCTGGACTCTGCACATGTTTATTCTTCATTCTGGAGAAAAGAGTGATCAATGAGACGTGCATCAGTCTTTGAGATTCATTCATGGAATATTCAGTTATCCTAGAACCGAAGTAAATAGTACATCACCTAAGAGCAAAAGATCCACAGCAATCTGTACTTTCACAGTTACAGGTTACTGCAATTAGAAAAACTTTTTAAATTAATTCCAACTACAAACATAAACAACTTTTAGATTGACACTATGTCTTTAATTTATATAAAAGTTTGAAATAAAAATCCTAAAGCATTTGTATGGCTAAATATAATGGCTTTGTGACCAGGTATTAGTCTCAAATTTTGTTTATTTCCTAGTTTTTCTTCTTAAAATACAAAAATTTATAGTACAGTAGGATTCATTTGGTGTCAATAGCCATATAATTATTCGACTATCTCCATAAGTATTGGATCATATCAAATACCAACCAATCCCATATAAAATACTCACAATTATATACCAGATGACATCACATGAGGAATAGAGAATAAAATAACTACTGTGTTTCTAGTATGAATAAAATTGTAATTTTAGTTCACAAAATTAAATAAACAACTGTATTGCAGGCCCAGCACATGCCAGGCACTGTGCTGAGCATGGAAAGATAATAGTGTTTGACCAGATATGGCCTCTCCCTCTCCAAGCTTTATAGCTTGTGTTTTCTCCAAGTTTCTATGCCTCCTATTTTGAAGCATCATTTGCATCCTGTTTGTCTCTAAAACTCTCAAATATACATTTGCTCTGTGAACAATGAGAGAACTATCTCATGAAGTTCAGTTTTGGATGAATAAATATCACTCTAAGAGTAAACAAGAATGAAAAAAGCAGACATATGTAAACATGCAAAGAAATTTACTAGAAAACCTTTCTCAAAATTTTATGATCTCAACTTGCTAACACTCCTTTTAGCAATTCATCGACTTCCTGAATATAACCATGCAATTAGACCTAAGTAGTTCTGCCATTGTTTAAGTTACCTATCATAAGGTCTACCAATATATTACTCAGATCCTTTCTTTACCTTCCACAAGGAATATTGAAGAATTCATTGGCTCTTATCAAATGACTTTCTTAATTTCAATCACATTTTCTATAAAAGGATAGATCACTAGTCAGTTTAAGGGAAGATATCTGGTTTCTGTACGTTGAAGTAGGATTATTCAAATCATTATGGAACCTAGTAGACAAAATGGTAAACTAAATCATATAACTAATTTTCACTTGTAGTTTCACCAGTGAGATGGTAGAAAAACAAAAGGCTTCATAGATAGCAATTCAAAATGACTCCCAACAATACACTACTTCTATTTCAATAGACTGTAACTTACTCACTACCTAACTTATGGTACTCATTTTTTTCTCTTATTCAACCACTGCTATGGTTTAATTTTTTTCTTAAGGATTAAAAAAATATAAATCTGTAAAGGGAAGCACTCAATTAAAATGGCTTAAGCACTTTCTCAACTGTTTATATCTTTGCCAAAGCACCTGCATTATTGATAAGACATCACCTTGGGAAGCACTAATCCATTTTTCAGAGTAAATGGGAATGCTATGAAACTCTATTTTTAATTATTCTTTCAACTCCTTCATAATTTTCCACAGAAAATTTCATATTAAAAATGTTTGCAGACTCACCTCCTTGAATGAAAGTTAGCTTTCTGGATAGAGTAGATGGTGCAGTGGCAAAACTAAAGAAAGTGGGAAATGTACTTCCCCAAGTGAAACTCACAGGGGATTGCAAAGTTTTATTGGGCTGTATCTGGCATATTGATGACAAATTCTTCTATTGGAACAAAAATCCCCAAATAGCTTCCACTACAAGGTAGTATGCCAGAAACACATTTGTTTTATAAAATCATGTACTTTTCCAAAATACAAATGCCAACATAATGCTACCAAAATAGTACTACAGAACAGCACTGAAAATACAGTCAGGATTTTTTGTTGCTGGGGGACTCTTCCAGAAAAATACACATTTAAAACAAAAACATCAGACAATGTTTTCACATACCCAAATTACTTTAACATACATAGTGTGACTAACATTTATAAATATCTATTTGTGATATCAAATCAAGTTACTAGGAAATAAAATAAAGTTTTACAGTGTTTATCATGGCTGTTTTTTCATAGAAACTTAATCAACTAACTCATGAATGCATATGGCGTGAATGAAGTACAATTTTTGAAGTAGACATTTGTGCACACACTAAGGTATGGAAATTTAAAGTTGTATCATTCTATATTGTCATGCCAACACTTTAAAATAATTATATCATTTCCTACCATGTAATTGTATCCTTTTAAATTTACACTAAGCAAATTATGACAAGTACAAACAGGTAAGATTGAGAGAAGAGCAATGGAAAAGCCCCTGTATCAAAACAAACACATTCAAAAAAATAAACCCCGTGCCTAAAATTACCCTCACATTTTTTTTGGCATAAAAATGTAACACTTGAAGTGTAAATGAAATATTTAATGGAACTAAGACACACACATAGGCTGAAGAAAATCTGTGTGTGTGTGTGTGTGTGTTAGAGAAAGAGAGAGAGAGAGGTAAGTATATTTATTTGTCTTATAAACCTTGCAGACTTGACATATCAAACCCAACCAAAGTGAACTAGCAGTAATGAGAATTAAGGAGGACAGCTGTTGGAATTCTCCTTTAGTGCCTAAAACTACCGTCGAAAGAATCAGTTCACATAAAGTTTCTCTGCAGAGTATTTTCACTTGGGAACTTTCCACCTCCCAGTCTCAGGGGAACCACTGTTTCCAGATTCTATCAGTATCTGTGTTTCTTTATTCCAATGAGTGCTTCTCAATTCCAGTTACATCTTTATCAAAGTGTCAAACCTTTCTACTGCATTCTAAAGTCCTGTTTGAAGCAACATGAAGCCTGTCATCCTATTTCCCTCAGATGCCCAGAGCAGCAAAAAGAGAAATCACTGGCCATGCTACTTATGGAAACAGGACTAGCCAAAGGTGGGGTGGAGGGCAAGAGTTGAAAACAATCATTCTTTATTGTCTTCTGTCCGATGCCACCATCAACACTGGGACAGTGTCATACTGGACCTAATGCCCCTAGGATTTTGTCCCTCAAAAGACCGAAGTAAACACACACACACACACACACACACACTCGACTTTACCTGTTTTTATGCCGAGTCTTTAGCAAGTTTTTTCCAAAGGGAGCCATGGTCTACCAGGCGAGCCAGCAACAGGTACAAAATCTCCAAGTGACCAGTGGTGTGGGAGCCGGGTTTTTCTGGATTTCTGGGGCGAAGGAAGAAGGACTGGAGCTTCCTCTTCACCTCCTCAGATGTTCAGGGGTTTCAGCTCATTAGCAGCCGGCTGAGAGAGTTGCTGGAAGTTGTGCAACTGCTGCTTAACTTTGAACTGCGGGATTGTTGTGGCTGCTGCACCTTTGGAGACCTGCCCAGCTTCAGCCTCCAAGAAGGCGTTTGGAAGCAGGAAAAGAAAAAAAAAAGAGAGAGAGAGAGGAAGGGAGGGGGACTCTATTGTGTTGAGTTATTTGCAGACTAGCTAAACTTTAAGAACTGCCAACCCCACAGGCATGGTAATACCCATGGAATGAGAATTTCACTCAATTTGGAAACACCCCCCTCTTCCCCCGCTTTCCACACCCAACCACACAAGGTGAACTCAACACACATAAAAGGATTGAAAAGAAATACCCCTCAACCTCCCAGCCAGCTCCAGTCTGGGAAAAGTAATCTGATCGTGGCAAAGCATGAGTGAGGGCCAAGAACACTTTGCCTTATCGACTCCACACAAAAATCCCCTGCCTTGGGTGCCCGAGCTTTCCAACTGTTTTTTTTTTTTGGGGGGGGGGGGGAGCTGCAGCTCAGAGAACACTGGAGATTGGAAGCCCTGAGCTCAGGACTCTAAGAATGGCCTTCCACTCCCCTCCTCCACACTTCCAGGTTCATCTTCCAGAAGTGGAGGGGGCCAGAGGGCTCCGCGGCTGATGGATCACAGCAGCCGGCGCCAAGGCCAGCGCGGGTTTGTGCCTGACTCTCTCCCGGCCAGGACACCCCGACCCCTGCCTCCTCTGCTCCCTACAGGGCCCGGACGCTCCCCCACCCCCACCACCCGAGTGATTTGTTCCCGCCCCTCAGCTAGAAGAGCAAGGCAGGAGGCACCTGGAGGAGTCAAGTGTGGGAATCAAGTGTGCGTTGGGGTCGAGGGGTGGGCGGGCTTCCCTGGAGGGCTCCGGGTGGAGGCGGCCCCGCGGGAAGCCCAGTCCAGGGCTGGAGGGTCAGGGACTTTTCCCAGGGCGCTGTTTCCTCTCAGGCATCCCCACCCCGTACCCCGCTGGGCTTCTAGTGTGGTGCTCCTGCTGCGGTGGATGAGGAGGGGGCGGGCTGGCGGGGCGCTGGGCTTTGGCACAGAACGTGAGGCTCAGGCTCTGCTTGGGAGCAGCCCGCAAGTGTGACCTCGCAAGTGTGTGCGCGCACTTAACGAACTGTTGTATCCGGGACGACTGCACTCAGAAGAATCATGTTCCTCTGTGTTTACTGTAGCCCTTCTCTATCCCTCCTCTGGGTGTTTTATATATTATTTTATGATGGATGTAAAGTCTGTCATTTGTGTCTTGATAATTTTATAAATCATATATCATATCTCCATTTATTCTCCCAAATCTTTTTAAGTTAAAAACCTTTTTATAATTCTGGAAGACAGCATAATTGGATGTGAGAGGGAGTGGGAGATGGGATGGTTGCGGGCGGGAGGGAGGTTATAGGGGGGAAAAGCCGCTATAATCCAAAAGTTGTACTTTGGAAATTTATATTTATTAAATCAAAGTTGAAAAAAAAATACATAGCCTAAAATGGATTTGTTGTCAGTGGTAACAGAAAAATCTTTAAAACAGTAAAGTTAGTAATAGCATGTTTCATATTTATAAACATATATATAAAACTGTAAGAGTACACATATATGCTTTATGTATTATATTTACAATATATGTACTTTAAGTGCAACATGAATTAACTAAACTTGGAATATTTATGTTAGAATTCTTGATTTTATTTTGCTAGCATATCACCAAAAAATAAGATTTAAAGTATTATGGAAGTTTTCTCAGTTACTCTAACCTGTTCACTATAATCCCTTAAAGCTACGCTACTTACTTACTACAATGATCGAAATCAGTTTGTGAAAATTTTACATTTACAAATATCTCTGTTTCCCATAGTTTTGATTTTCTTAATAATACTAGATATTTTTGTGTACTGCATTTTTCCGTAGAAGAGTTTAATGGAAAAAGAGGAAGCAATATTATGTCTTTTTTACTAGCATAATCTTATGTTGAGTTTCAAGTTATCACAAATGAGTTTCATTTAGGATGTTATTACTCATATAAAATAACCTATTAATAGTTTTCATGTCAAGGTCTCTGATGTATAAGAATTAAATACAAAGAGGTTTGTCCACATTAAACATGTGCAGTTTTTATTTGTCAATTATACCTCAATAAAGTTGGAGAAAGACACAAATAGTTTAATGTTCCTCAGATATTGAAAATTGAAAGGAATAAAAAATGTGGGTGCTAAAACCTAAATGAAAATAATCAAAAGAACATATTTAAAAGACAATCATAAAACTGTGTTTAAAAAGTCACCATCTCTAGTAACCAAGTGCTGTAAGGTGAAACTGAAAGGAGATTCTCTTTTGCATCTACAAATCGGCTGAATTTTAAGATGATGATGTTAAACTCTGACAGTATCATGGCCACAGTATATTACTCTACCTGAGCAATACTCACTGACACGTGATCTTTAAGAACTGTGTCTGAGTATGTTCAGCAATAGCCTCCAAAATATTCAAACGCTTTTTGAAGTTTTTTCTCACAAGAATATTTCTAAGGAAATACCCAGCTTCATAAAAAGGCTTATGCTTTATGCTAGTTGATACTGATTTTGAGAACTAAACGAGGAGCAAACGAAGTATGAAGACATCTTGTTAGTCTAAGCATTAACTATTTTCTTTACGGGGTGGAGGGTGTTAAGAAATATTATCTCAATCTTGCAAATAAGGCAAATGAATGACCACATGCCCTTTGAATGATAAAATGGAACATTATCTGATAGTCTCTTTCAAAGACCACTCAAAAAATGCATTTTAAACTTATTTATTGGTTAGACGGAAACTCTAGAAGTGCACATTAGATTATAAAGAAAAATGGATGTGTAGTGAATGATTTTTGTACAGGAATAACACAAATGATATTTTAAATTTCATTGATTTATTTTTATTTTTTTGAGAGGCAGAGCAAGAGAGAGGGAGCAAAGGGAGAGAGGGGAGAACAAGAGCAAGAATGAGAGCAAGAGCCAGAGTGTGTCTGTATTCCCATGAAACAGTGGTCTCTCTCTCTCTCTCTCTACTTTTTTGCTTGCTGAACATTGTGGTTAGTGGTATATTAAGCCTGTGGTTATAAAGTGAATTGAAAGTATGTTATTGCAAAATTTAAAGGAAAAACAAAAGGAAGGAAGGAGGGGGATTGATGGAGAGAGGAAGGGAAATATGGTTATCTTTTAGAACTATGCCTATGAAATACATGAAATCTGTTCTCTTTATATTAATAAAGAGGACTCTACACAAGCCACTACAATATGGGATGCAGGTGTTCCAAGTCCATTGTGCCACAATGCCTACCAGTACAGATGGTTTTTGTCTAGTAGAAAACATAATCCAAGAAATTATAGTTTGGGTATTTGAAAGGCAGAGTTAGAGAGAGGGAGGAAGGGAGAGGTGGGGCAGGGAGGAAAAGAGAGAAAGAGAGAGAGTGTGAGAGAGAGTGTGTGAGAGAGAGAGAAACATAGAGAGATATTCCATCCACTGGTTAGCTCCCCAGATGGCCTCAATGGCTAGAGCTGGGCCTGTCTGAAGCGAGCAGCCAGGTGCTTCTTCTGGGTCTCTCACATGGGTGCAGCAGCTCAAGGACTTGGACCACCTTCTGCTACTTTCCCAGGCATATTAACAGGGCTCTAAATCAGCTGGGCGCCCATATTTGATGCTGGCGCCACAGATGGTCGCTTTGTGTGCTACACCATACTGCCAGCCCCAACGTTATAGTTTTATTGCCTTGTAGGATGTCAACCAACTGTGTATCTAATTTAATTTTATCTCAGCTTGCAGTCTTCAAATCATTACACATAACAGTCCTTCCTATCTTCTTTTGGATTAACATTTCAATTCCACTGGCATTTTCAGGAATGAGTCACTCTTTGATTTTTGCCCATTATATATTGGTATAAAATTCATGAATTTTTGTTTTTTAATAATTACACTTTGAAAAGCTATTAGAATGCATCAGCCCTTTTCTGAACCTATAGAAAGTTTTCATAGAAGAAGGATGATTACTTACCTATATAATTCTTTCTTTTCTTGAAGCATAATATGTGTAAAATGGTCATTGATAGTAGAATCTCTTTCATATCTGTAAGAATGAAGCAATGGAAGAGTAGAAAAGATCAAATTCCTTAAATATTTAGATTGCTAATGAAAAATCAAAATGGAAGATGGTGCATTATATTTGATAACAATGAATGAACATTAATTTCAATTAAATAACAATTACTCTTTGGTTGAGTTGACATAATAAAGTAAAAATCATGTTAAAACATATATTCTAATAGAAAAGGCTACTTTTGAAGGACATATAACCAAGAAAATAATGTATGATTTTGGGGGCTAGTTCTTTTTTTTTTTTTTTTTTTTTTTTTTTGACAGGCAGAGTTAGACAGTGAGAGAGAGACAGAGAGAAAGGTCTTCCTTTTTTCGTTTGAAGGATAGACCCAACCTCTCCTCATGCTAAGAAGTCTTTTTTTTTTAATTTTTTCTTTTTTTTTTTTTAAGACTAAGAAGTCTTGATTGCATTTCTGTCAACTACATTTCATAATTATTTGGGCTGATATTTACCATACACAGAATGGAGAGCAAATTCTTGGCAGAACCTATTAACTGTTTATACCAATCTTAATTATCGTCCTCTACCAATATATGTGAAAACTCTTAGTTGCCAGGTCAAGGTAGGAGGGAGGAAACGGGGAAATGTGAGGCAAAGCCTACACAATAGAAAATATTTAGGTCGTACAAGTCAAAAGATTTGATCAATATACAATATGAGGGCTATATTTAATACCGTACTCAGGATTTTTATTGAATACATTACAGCTGATGTTGCCACAGGAGGGGGAAAGTGGGTAACTAAGGGAGTAGATAGATATGTTCATTCAAGTATAGTAGGCATTTTGCTTTTTATCTCGTAATATCATGTTATATACCATAAATACACAAAATAAAATGTATTTACTAAAAATGGTATCTTCATTCCCAGGGTTAAGCATTTTTAACCTCTTAGAAAATTAAATATAAACCCTGTAGCTTGGCATTCTTCTCTCCTTATTGTACAAGCTTTTCTTTTTTAAATTTAATATTTTTTAAAGATTTATTTATTTATTTTAAAGGCAGAGTTATCAGGGAAGGGAGGGGAAAGATCCTCCATTCACTGGCTCACCCTGTAAAGGGCCACAACCACCAGGGCTAACCCAGCAGAAGCCAGGAGCCAGGAGCTTCCTCTGGGTCTCCCGCACGGGTAGTAGGTGCTCAGTACCTGGACAATCCTCCACTGCTTTCCAGGGGCATTAGTGGGGAGCTGGATTAGAAGTGGAGCAGCCAGGACATGAACCAGTGCCTATATGCAATGCTAACAGCCTAATCTGCTGTGCCACAATGTAGGCCCAGCTACAAATTTCTCTGACTTTTAGTTGTAAGATATATAACTTCATTGAAGGTGGCAGATATGATATAGAAATTAAGAGCCAGAGTTTTGAATCCATGCCACAGCTCCTTTAAAGAAAAAGATTTACTTATATATTTATTCATTTGAGCAAAGATACAGAGAGAGGGAGAGATGGAGAAATCTCACATCCTCTGGTTTACTACACAAATGGCCACAACAGCAGAGGCTGGGCCAAGCTGAAACCAGGCACCAGGAAATCCATCTAGGTCTCCCACATGGTTGAAAGGAGTAGCAGGCTGCAGGCAACAGCCCAGTAGAGATCTTGAGTTCATTACTTAACCTGTCTGAGTCTTGGTTTCCTGATCTGAAAAATAAAGAAGTAACAAAAATGCATACTCATTTTTTCATTAAATGTAAATATAACAGGATTTTTTCTTTTGAAAAACACTGCTTTACATAAATGTGTTTTGTTCTTATTACTAGAAATGTCATCTCCATATTTTAATGAATGAATTGGCCTACTGGTATAATTGTCATTGGTATCCTTGCTGGTGAAGACCACTTTTTCTGAGGGGCTGCATAAAAAGAACAGGAGAGCTGAAATTCTGTGTCTTGGATTATACAAAGACACTTGACTGTGAGCCAGTTTGTCCCCACCAACAAGGTATTCTGTGAGGAAACAACATACCAGATGTTAGATCGATCAGTTTATCTGATTTACTCAAAACCCCATAGAAAAAATAGGAAAAATAGTAAGACATTTAACCTGTTTTGTTTAGACTCAAAAGAAGAACTCAGAAATGATTAAGAGTTGACCAGAAAGATGGGAACAGAAATAATTAAGCATTGGACAATCAAGATGTGGTAAAAGAGGCTCAGTGCAAAACAATGATGTTTATAGCAGAAAGTAGAAAATCCCCAAAAGTTAATGGAGAATAAATGGTTAAACTCAGTTCCATAGCTGTTACCAGTATTACCTGCAATCAGTTTCTATACTCTGCAATTAGTTCGTGTCTTAAATTTCCTCATAGTTATAGAATTTCTATCTAACTATTGCAACAGTGATGGCTTCTCCCAACTAATCTTTTAAAGAATGGATGCTGGTTTCACGGATTGTGAAATTTCTTCTGTAGTAGATTTTAAGCATGGAAGAAATAACTATACTGAATGGTTTAGGTAAAGCCCAGAAGCAGAGCTTCTGCTTCAGCTAGTATTCTATGGTGCAGTATATTTTGATTCTCCATAAAAGTTTAGAGTAGCACTTCTAAGCTTTGTAGGATACATAGTCAGGTACCTAATTAGTCATCCAGCTTCAATAGGCAGTTCCATAGCCTTTAACTAATTAAACTCAGTATTTGGGGAGCTGACTCGTTGGGTGTTGGCCAGATCCTAAATAAAAGGTTGACCTGTGTCCTAAATAAAAGGCTAAATATCTTCACTTAGTACCCACGGCTGTTATTAACTCTAATGAGATAAAATGACAAATCCATACAAAGTTGACTACAACTAGAGATGGCTCAACTTCAAAGAAAGTTGGGAAAGCTGTGCAACAGATACTTTCATAAAATTAAATACAAGCACATGAGTATATAAACACTCACAAATATGCATTCACCTGCTACTAAAAATAGTATTATAATATTATATTTTTTTGCACAATGTATTTTTACATTTGGTATTTTTTATCCCTGTAAGGTCAGCAGGAAAGAAAATATCATCTCAAATTTATAGAAATAGAGAAATACAGAGGTTTACCACCATGTGATGGCTGAATTTTTACTCAAAGTCAAGGCCAAACTAGAATCAAAGCTGATTTTATATTTGGTAACGAAGATACTCTTTATTTCAAATTTCTTACTATAAAGGAAGAACATGAGACTCAGAAATAAAAGCAGTTGCTCAAAGATATATTTACATGGAATAGCAGCAGAAACTGCTTTTGTTGACTGTGTTAATAGCCTATTTTCATTTGACATGTAAAATAGAAAAAAAAATTCTAAGGACTAAAACATCTTGGGATTCAGCCATGTAAGAAGTGGGTATTGTGGCATAGCAGATTGAACAACTGCTTGAACATCCACATCCCATATAATTGTGCCTGATTCAAGTCCAACTGCTCTACTTCTGATTCAGCTTCTTGCTTATGTGCCTGATAAGGCAGAAGATGATGAATCAACTACTTGAGTCCCTGCCACTAATGTGGGAAATTTGTGTGGAATTTCTACATCCTAGCGTCAGCCTGGTCCACACCCAACTGATGTAGACATTTGGGAAGTAAACCAGTGGATGGAAGGTATCTTTGTGGGGCCGCCACTGTGGTGTAGTGGGTAAAGCCGCCATCTGCAGTGCCGGCATCCCATATGGGCACTGGTTTGAGTCCCAGCTGTTCCACTTCTAATCCAGCTCTCTGCTGTGGCCTGGGAAAGCAGTAGAAAACAGCTCAAGTGCTTGGGCCCCTGCACCCGCGTGGGAGATCCGGAAGGAGCTCTTGATTCCTGGCTTCAGATCGGTGTAGCTCCAGCCGTTGTGGCCAATTGGGGAATGAACCAGCAGATGGAAGACCTCTCTCTCTCTCTCTCTCTCTCTCTCTCTCTCTGCCTCTCCTTCTCTCTGTGTGTAACTTCAACTTTCAAATAAATAAATAAATCTTTAAAAACAATGCTAACCTTGTCTCTCATCACCTCTCCCTCCCTCTCTGTCACTCTGCCTTTCAAATAAATAAATGAATAAATCTTTTAAAGAAAGAAGTTGCCCATTCAAGTCCTCAATTTACTGCTAAGGGTTCTGAGTCCAGAAGGAAATAAATTAATTTCCAGTCTACAGTAACAGGGTAGAAGCACAACTTTCCTGATGCAGTATTCTTTTTAATTATACAACTCTGTATGTTCAATCTATTTGTAAGCATTTAAATGCCAAAGGTTCATATCTCATATCTATTTCAATGGTAATAAAGAAACAAAACTGTTTTGATCCATTATTAAGGCATTTCATTTATCAGGTGATTTGATACTTTGATATATGTATACAATGTTGAATGAGTAAATCAAACTGATGGACACATCCATCAGTTCATGTACCTATCTTTATTAGTAGGAAATTTTTTGAAATTTATTTCTTTAGTTATCTTAAAATTATGATTTCTCAATTAAATATAATGTGAATTTATAAAGAAATTTCATAAACTGATGAAATTTTAGTGAAAGTTTTATTTCTTTTTTTTTAAAGATTTCTTTATTAATTTTGAACATCAGAGTTAGAAAGAGACAGAAAGAGAGAGATCTTCCATCTGCTGGTTCACTCCCCAGATGGCAGCTATGGCTAGCACTGGGTAAGACCAAGGGTCTCTCATGTGGGTGGCGGGGTCCCATGTACTCGGGCCATCTTCCACTGCTTTTCCAGGCCATTAGTAAGGAGCTGGATTGGAAATGGAGCAGCTGAAACTCGAACTAGTGTCCATATGGGATGCCAGCTTTGCAAGCGGTAATACCTGCTTTGCCACAAAAGCAGTCTCAAAAGTTTTCTTGGGAAAAAAGGCTTACAGAGAGATGTATGATGTGCCTATTACTTGAATCCTATTTCTTTACAATTTAATGTGTCAAAGATTAGTAATTTTTAAAATTTAGAACTCTCTCTTAATAAATATGGGATGGGGCAGGCATTTGATGCCATGAGTAGCTACTTGGGATGAGAGCTTCTCATATTGGAGTGCCTGGGTTGAAGCCCTGGCTCTGCTCCGGACTCCAGCTTCCTGACAATGAGTACTCTGGAAGGCACTAAGTGATGGCTGGAATTCTGGATTCCTGCCATCCATGTGAAAGAGCCAGATTGAGTCCAGAGCTGCTGACTTCAGCCTAACTCAACCCTTGTTGTACTGGAAGAGCTGATGTTGAACCAGCAAATGGGAGACCTCTCCTTCCTCTCTCTCTCTCTTTCTCTATCTATCTCTATATCTCTTTCTCTCTCTTTCTCTTTCAAATATATACATAAATATTTTTAAAGGATAGATAAGGAAATGAAAGGTTATACTTCATGTTTACATGCAGGATATTAGACACTACCTTAGGTAGTACAGACAGAGAGATTTTTACTTCAGGGAATTGGTAACAGAGTGGTGGAAAAAAATAGAGAAACTAAGCTGAATGCCAGAAGCCAATAGCTATAAAGAGGGGAAATGATGTTATTATTCTTCAATTCAGAACATCTAAAATATAGTACAAAGAACAATAATTCGCTCTTTTAAAACCCTGGGGTTTGCTTCAAGTATTATTAGCACCAAAAATAAAACCCTGAATCTTGTTTTCCTTTTTGAAATACATTTTGTGAGTGGAATTTGAAATAAGAAGCTGTGGGATTTGAAGAAAATATCATGCAATTATAAATGCTGCAAACGTTAAGGTTGAAAACAGCTACATTGTTTGTGTTAAAAAGACACAGAAAGAACCACAGTTAATGACTTTGCTATTATTATTCCTTACCACTTATGTTTGCTTTGTGCTTAAAAGACACATTCACTTGAAACTAATTTGGTATTTGATACAATAAATGTTTATTGGATACCTGGGATGCATCAGCCATCGCATTAAATGCCTACTATTGAAAAATGAAAAAGGCATACTTGTAGCTTTTAAAATGTGTAGCCAAATGGGAAACACAATTATAAAATATCATTCTTTGAATTGAGATTTGTAAAACTGACAGTGCTGATCAGGGGAGGGAAAAGGGAATTAAATATATTTAAGACTTGAGGAAAATCACAAAAACTTGGAGAAGTATGTGTTGTTATTGTCATTTTACAGGTGTTTAAAACAATAATAGTTTAAACATCTCAATTTGGAAATTTTTCCTTGTTATTTTTTCCCTTTTATTACATAGATTTGGGGATATTCCCTTTTTAAAATGTATTAAATATTTAGTGAATTGAACTCAACACTGTATAAGTTTTCTTTTCTTATAATTTGGAGAACATATTAGTCTTACACGTAACAAACCGCTAAGTCCAATAGTTATGAGTTGATTTGTGTACCCTCCCCAAATTTATATGTGGAAGCCTTAATCCCCACTGTGACTGTATTTGGAGATAGGGCAGTAATTAAGGTTAAATGAGGTCATTAAAAGTGGAGCTCATATCCTTATAGGAAGAGAAAAAGAGAGCAGAATTTTCTCTCACCATGCATATGCATAAGAGAAGTGATTAAGAATACAACCAGAAGTGGTCATCTACAACCTAAGAAGAGACCTGGTAAGAAACTAAATTTTCTAGTATTTTCTAGCCTATAGAACTGAGAATATGAATTTCTGTTGCTTTAGCCACTCTGTCTGTGGTATTTTCCTAAGCCAACAAAATAGACTTACACCAACAGCATGAAGTAGGTGAACTTAGCTTGATTATTTCCTTAGAGAAGGACATCAACCAATCTTTTTTAGCCTTGAAAAGACATTACCTTCTTTTACCATTCTTTGTTGCTCCTGAACATGAGGCGGATGAGTTTGTAGCTGAGGTAGCAGCCACCTGGGAAGTGCAGGAGTCCAATTCTACATCTTCCATTTGAACTTCAATGCACAGAATGTCTCAGTGAGCAAACGTGTCCTGCTGGACTGAAATGATACCCTAGTTGCTAAGGGAGATTCAAATTCAACAGTAAGGACTTTCACAGACTGCATCTTCCTAGGGTTCATCAGAAAAAAAAAATCTTATGAGAGACAACTCGTTCTGGGGAACATTCAACACACAGTGGCTATGGGTTTGCAGACTCTAAGTGTGCAAGTAGGAGAGTGTTGATTAGGAAGTAACGTGTCCCTCTGTGATGTGAAGGTCATCTCTTCTGCAGGGTTCTGAGCTTGTTAAGACAGGGGTCACAGGTCTGACTTTGCTCACCCACTTGAGACTGAATCCCAGTTAGAGCAAACTGGAAAGCAGTAGCAACTGGAAAGACTGGAAGTGAGCTGCTCACATTTTCCATCTTCCTTCCCAGTACTTTCTGTAAGGTAAGGCTGCTTTGTTGTTATAAGAAAGGAGAAAGGACGATGTGAGGGAGACAGGAAGATGTGATATTAGATTTCTTGATGAAATAGCACTTACTCCAGTAATTAATATGGGAAATAGAAGAAAACAAACCAAAAAAAAAAAATAGTGTTTAGACAGCTACCCCAATATGACTTAGATGATAATAAAATTGATTCTAATGTGTAGCAGATCCTTAAAAACTACAATATTAAAAATGTTTATGAGATGAAAACAGACAACAGAACAATCTTTGGTTTGGTTTTGAGGTGTTAAAAATATCTCCACCAAGTTCGGCACTGTGGCTCACTAGGCTAATCCTCAGCCTGCGGCGCCAGCACCCAGGGTTCTAGACCCAGTCGGGGCGCCGGATTCTGTCCCAGTTGCTCCTCTTCCAGTCCAGCTCTCTGCTGGGCCCGGGAGGGCAGTGGAGGATGGCCCAAGTGCTTGGGCCCTGCACCCGTATGGGAGACCAAGAGAAGCATCTGGCTCCTGGCTTTGAATTGGCACAGCACGCCGGCTGCAACGTGCTAGCCATAGCAGCCACTTGAGGGGTGAACCAATGGAAAAAGGAAGACCTTTCTCACTGTCTAACTCTGCCTGAAAAAAAAAAAAAATCCCCACCAAGTTTTTGATGCTCTTCTCTTTACTAGGTGAAGGCTGATTCCACTGTCTGTGAGTGTAGACAGGTCTTAGAACACACTTTTAGTGAACTGAAGTGGACTAGACTTAGTGTCTCACTTCTAACAAACGATGGCAGAAATGATGACACGTCCTTATTAATATCAGGTTGGAAAAAGATTGGGACTTCTGATTTCCTCGTGGGGAAGTCATATTTTGTAAGCAGCCCTATGGAAATAGGAACTGAAGTCTCAAAACTCAAGTTCCTGTGGCCATGTAGAGTGTTTAGAAAATGTTCTGGTTCCTTCGGATTTTGTAGCCCCAACCTAAAGCTTTAACAGTAGTCCCATGGAGCTCTTGAGACAGAAAAATTGCTCCCAGATTCTGGATTTGTACAAATTGCCTTACCTAATAAATATAAGCTACTAAGTTTTCAGGTCAACTGCTACACAGAGCTAAATAACTATTACAATTAGACTCACTAATTATAGGAGAAAAGCAAAATACACAGCAAAGGCAAGCCACATCTTAAACATTAGATTGGCTAAATGTTAATAATAATAATCCCCACTAACTACTAGGGTGTACATTATTGATGTGTATTTAATTGTCATTCCCTATTTGGGAAATAATTTTCTGGCATGCTATCTATGAAAATTTTTAACTTACCAGTTCTACTTGTAAAAATCTAACTTAAAGTAGTAGTATTTTAAATGTCCAAAAAGATGCAGTTTTATAACAACGTATGCAGTAATAAAAAATGAATAGTGTAGCAACCACTTGTATGGTAGGCTGATCTTTAGTACTCATTTTTATATCTTAATTTTATAGACAAGAGGAAAACAGAAATAGAAAAATGAAATGGTTTTCCTTAAGGTCACAAAGCTACAAAACAGACATTTAGCCATGCTCAATTACAACAGGCTACTTCTCATATAAAGAAATAGTTTGAATGAACTTTAACAGAAGAATGTTTAAAAATAACATATTTGTTATAGACTACTTGATGTGAATATTTAAAAGAATAAGGCAGATCTATTTCATTTCATGAAATAAAATCAATGATCATTCTCCTTTTAGTGAAACTGCTTGTCAAGAATTGCTAGCTAAAATACCTGAAGGTTAATCAAGCAGGAGATGCTAATGAATATAGGGACCTGGCCTGCTCTTGCACAGTGCCACTATATAGAACATGTTTGCATTAAACTTTCTGGTGTTTCCAGAGAATATCTGAAAATCTGTTATTTTCTAATGTGAAATATTGCCATACTGAATGGATGGCAACAAATTATATTTTTAAACAAAATGCCAAAACCAAATATGACATTTCTGAGTAGAATACCTATGTGTGATACTCCTATAAATTTATCATAATTGAGAATTATTCAAAGCTATCTAACGTCACTGAAATATAATTGACTGCACCATCATATCTGAGGAAGTAGACAAGACATTAGCCAGCCATTGAAGCATCCAAAAGTGAACAGAAAAAAAATTTGCTTCCAGGCAATCTCAGCTAAAGAATTGCTCATCTCAAGAATCAATATATCAAATACTGAAAATATATTCTATTCTGCACATACCTATAACTGAATGGTTCAGAACTTGAACACTTGAGTCAGGCTTCATGTGTTTGAATTCCAGCTCTGCCATTCCCTAGTTAGATAAACTCTGTGTGTTTCTGTGTCTGTATTTGCAAAACAACCATATAATTTAATATGATAGAGACACTGTGAGAAACTAATGACTCAATAAATATTAACTATCATTACTATGCAGATTAAGAGTTAGATAACCAGAGCCTGGTGTCAGAAATCATTCTTATCACTTAATAGTCTTTGGATTGACTTCACTGTCCCAAAACAGTTCTTGATTATAATAGTTCTGTATACAATAGGAGAATGTCTCAGCATGGGAGTGTGAGAGCACACACTGTGGCAAAGATCTTAGTATAAATTAAGAACTTGCTATTCTTTCATTGTCTTCATTTATAGTTGATAGATAACAACTGTGTGTATTTGCTGCAAAGAACACATTGTTTTTATTAAGATTTATTTATTTTTTTGAAAGTCATAATTACAGAGAGAGAGGGAGAGACAGAGAGAGAATCTTCTACCCACTGTTCCATCCCCCAAAATGGCCCAAAGAGCTGTGCCTGTGCCAGGCTGAAACCAGGAGCCAGGAGTGTCATCCTGGTCTTCCATGTGGGTGAAGGAGCCAAACACTTGGGCCATCCCCTGCTGCCTTCTCAGGCACATTATCAGGGAGCTGGATTGAAAGTGGAGCAGCTGGGACTCGAATCGGTGCCCATATGGGATACTGGCACTGCAGACTGCAGCCTAGGCTGCTATGCCACAGCACTTGCCTCACATCTACCTAATTAACAGTTATTACCTCACATTGTTGTCATTTTTGTGTTGAGAACACCACATTTACTGTGTTAGCCTTTTTTTTTTAAAGAGTAGTTTATTGTTAAACACAGTCACCACATTGTAAAATAAATGGATCTCCCACTATCTGTAACTTTATAGCCTTTAACCATTATCTCTCCACACTCCCTCTCAATACTCTAGGCTCCAGTAATCACCATTCTACTCTATTTCTATGACTTCAATTTTTTTTTAGACTTCAAAGGCAAGTGAGATCATGTGGTATTTAACACAGGATTTGCTATGTTTCACTTAAT
Organism: Lepus europaeus; assembly: GCF_033115175.1. Lineage (NCBI taxonomy): Eukaryota > Metazoa > Chordata > Mammalia > Lagomorpha > Leporidae > Lepus > Lepus europaeus. The sequence continues at coordinate 34,905,162 of NC_084836.1, read as the reverse complement.
TACTATGGTTTGAAGATTTGGTTCATGAACTCATGGAGATGTTTAAATTCCTAAATCATAAGCTGATGGCATTAAGGGGGTAGAAATAATTTAGTTCTTGTGAGTAGGAGTGGGTGGTCCTTAGGCCATTGAAGCTGTGCTATCAGAATGCAGTTCCTGGGAGGCGATTGGCTATAAAGGCCTGGGATGGGCCCAGCTACCATCTCTGCTTCCTGGCTTCCCATGTAATTCTTGCTTCCCATGAACTTTACCATAGCCGCCTCTGGCCTCACCAGACAGGTGCCCAACCAATGGGTCTACCCAAGCTTGAGCCTCCAGAATAAGCCAAAATGAACCTCTTTCAATCATAAGTATTTCATTGTAGTAATGAAAATATGACTAATATAAATAATTTTATTATGGATTCTAGCTCATTAGTTATTATCAGTTTGTTACAATTTTCAGGTCATGATTAATTCTTGGTGGATTATATAAATCTAGAAATGTGTTTCTTCTTTCCTTTTATGATCTTTTATGTTTATGGCACATAATTTATAGTTCTTTTCTTTCATTTCATTTTTTTAGTCTTTTATTAGTGTAGTTAAACGGTTGTTCATTTTGGTTATCTTTTAAGAAACTCAACTTTTAGTTTTCTTTTTGTTGTTTTTTCTTGTCTCTATTTTTGTTCTGGTATTTATTTTTCTTTTCTTCTATTCACTTGGATGTCAGTTTGTTCTTTTTCTAGCTTTTTTAGGTGTAATATTAGGAAGTTTACTTGGATTCTTCTTTTTTGATATAGATATATATTGTTATAAGTTTCCTTCTTAGAATCGCTATTGCTTTATCTCATAAGTTTTGTATGCTGTGTTTTCATTATTGTCTCAAAATATTTTTAGTTTCCTTTTTAACTGTTTCTCTGTCATATTAGTTATTAAGGAATATATTATTTAATATTCACATATTTGTGAATCTTCCCAAATTCATCCTGTTATTGATTTCTCACTTTATACTTTTGTGATCAGAAAAGATCCTTGATATAATTTAAATCTAGAATACATTTTTAGATAAATGGCAATGTAAATCAAAATTAGTGGAAGAAAGCCATAAATGTAATATGGCAGAAATTTATAGATTTAAATGATTAATTAGGGAAGAGAAAAAGTTTGAAATCAACATATTTATCATAACTCATAAAAGTTAAGATAGTGTTCCTCCTACTTCAGGACTAGAAAAGATGTTGGAAAAAAAGATTGTGATATCACATAGTAAAATAAAAATCATCTAAACAGAGAATAATGGTCTAGGAGCTAAAGGACTTGTATTTATTAGAAGATAACAACAGGCCAGCACCACAGCTCACTTGGCTAATCCTCCGGCTGCGGCACTGGCACCCCAGATTCTAGTCCCAGTTGGGGCGCTGGATTTTGTCCCAGTTGCTCCTCTTCCAGTCCAGCTCTCTGCTGTGGCCCAGGAAGGCAGTGGAGGATGGCTCAAGTGCTTGGGCCTTGCACCCACATGGGAGACTGGGAGGAAGCACCTAGTTCCTGGCTTCTGATCAGCGCAGCGCGCCAGCCACAGCAGGCCAGCCAAAGTGGCCATTTGGGGAGTGAACCAATGGAAAAGTAAGATCTTTCTCTCTCTCACTGTCTAACTCTGCCTGTCAAAAAAAAAAAAAAGAAAGAAAAAGATAACAACAGAACTGATTATATCAAAAGCATGACATTATTTATAATAAATATTAAAAAGGACTATCATAAGTCATTTTATAGTGTTTAATGCCCTTTGCACATGTTTCAACTTGTAGGAACACTATACTAATAATAGAGAAACTCACAAAGGTTTGATTTCTCAAAATAGGTTGGCACATGTTTGAGAATAACCTTCTCCTGGAACAAGAAATGAGATCAGACTCTGAGCAGTCCAGACTGAAGTCATTTAAGACTTGGCAGGTGAAAGGAATTGAGAACCTACTTAGAGTACCTGAGCCTGCATTCTTTCTCAGCACATTGAGTGTTTAATTCTTGTTCTATATGATTCTTCTCAGTTCCACATTCTTTGTGTCAATGAATTATGCTGACATTAAAACATGACCTAGAACTGCAGTTCTTGCCTGGTATTTTCATTCTATACATACGCGTGCCTCCACCTAGAGTACAAAGTGAGAAATGTTCTTCCCCTGGTCACCAGTGTTGACTCCCCTAGAGCTACAACTTCCCCCTAATTCTTCCTTCCACACATTCTGATCTCCCACCCTAATTAAAGAATTCGGTGCAAATGAACTCTCTTAGGTTCTACATAATACTTACAGAAAAAAGAAAGATTCTGAGAAAAAGAGTTTGTATTTTTGTTTACAATATGGACCACACCTAAGCCTGAAAGGGAGAAAAACATGAGCAACTAGAATCAAAACTCAAAATTCTATTGGATTTTCTTAAACTAAATGTACTTTTAGTTTAAAAGTCTTAGCCTGTCTTATTTGGCATGGCATTTTCTACAGCAAGTTAATGCAAGATTTCCTTGCTACTTGGATCTGGTATTAATGTAATGAAGATTAGTTGTTGCTTTGGAATGAAGCCTTGTTCAGCCCTATCCACACTCTATTTAAGAAGACTTATCCTTACTTAAACCCTCTAGAGCTCTTTTTATTTTTTTTTTACCCAACACAATGGGAATAACATCATCCTGTGAACTCTGATTCATGAGCTGCTACGTTACATGAAATCAAATTAACCCGGCATAATGCCTGTCATAGCACAAGTTTTTAATACATGAATTTCAGATTGAATTTTTGGGTTGCTCTTGGGCCTGTGGTATTAGTTACAGTGCTTGTTTTTAGACTCAAACTGCTTGCCTGTTCACTGTAGTCTTCTGCTTCTACTCTCCAGGCACAACTTTGCTCTGCAAATCGGAGGCACTGATACCGACTCTGCTTGGAGTACTGAAGCAGGTACAGAAATAGTCTTAGACCATGAAAAGATAGGGGGTGGGTAGGGGGAGAAAAGTACAATATTTCTTTCAATAAAATAGGTAATTACAGTCATTTGTAAAACTAAGAAACATGAAAGGATAGCATCAAGGATTTTGTTTTTTTACCTGTAGAGCTTTATTTCGGTCTTTCTGGAAAAAAAAAAAAAAGAGTCTTATCAGGACAATTTCCTGAGCATTAAACATAGTGGGTAGTGATTTTACTGGTATTTCAATATTTTCTTAGAAATATCAGAAAAAAAAGATTACAGGTGAAGTTAGCAATAACTGCAGTGTGGAACACCTTTAACTAAATGCGGTAGCTTACCAACATGTGGGCCCCAGCAAAGCACACATTGTAATTAGAGTTTAAGTTGAAGAATAAGCTTTCACTTCAGAAATCCACCGTCAATTTTTCCAAGTAATGACCTACAATGATGCCAGAAGAGTTAGGAAGAAAATGAGCTGGGAATCTGTAAAGAGGATAGGCAAAGCATAGTTAGCCCTAGATTTGGGTTTACATTTTCACAAATCTCTGAGGTCTCCGTTCTATGCATTTTGTGGACAAGGGCATGTGCGTGTGCCTGTGTGCATGCACATCTCTGTTTCCATGCCTAGAAAATGGACGTTAATTGAACAGAAAAATCAATAGGGTTTACCATGAGTTTGACATCATTGTTTGTTCAGATGAATCAGAGTTACAGCTCCAAACCAGAGACTCATTTAGATAAATGAAGTAAACCCACACGTGTCCTAACCACTTAGCTGGTGAGTGCACATGATCCCAGCCAGGGTGAAGTTCTAAAAGGATTTTTAAGAGTTGACTTTCCTGGTCAGGGGGGAAATGGATGACTGGAGAAAGACTGAGAAAACTGACTATTGTAAAGGTTCACATTCAATATAAAGATTAATGCTAACAAAGAATCTTTGATCATGGGTGAAAGAATATTAAAAATGGAAACAATATGTAAGAAGCTTAAAATAATTAGTATTATAGTTTAATTCAGTTAGTGTGTTTCCAATGCCAAGTCCTTGTAAGTATAAGAAGAAGGGATAGTGCAGTCAGTAAGAGTCCTATCCTTTGAGCTGCTTGCAAGTTTATGTGATCAGTACAAACTACGGATGAGCATTTAACAGAGGCTGAAAAGAGGAGATAGATGAGACTACTCTCAGAATTCAAACTTAAAAACATTTATGTTGATTAGGTTATAATGCACTGTCTTTAAAATGAGAGATAAGGGGCCGGTGCCATGGCGCAGTAGGTTAATCCTCTGCTTGTGGTGCCAGCATCCCATATGGGCACTGGTTCTAGTCCCAGTTGCTCCTCTTCCAATCCAGCTCTCTGCTATGGCCTGGGAAAGTAGTACAAGATGGCCCAAGTCCTTGGGCCCCTGCACCTGCATGGGAGACCTGGAAGAAGCTCCTGGCTCCTGGCTTTGGATCAGCACAGCTCCGAACCAATGGACAGAAGATTTCTCTCTCTCTCTCCCTCTCACTGTCTGTAACTCTACCTCTCAAATAAATAAATAAAATCATTTTTAAAAAATGAGAGATAAAGTCAGAAAGAAAGAAAGACAGTGGATGTTTGGTGTAGCGGTTACGATGCCTGTTGGGACACCCACGTGCCATAACAGAATGCCTGGGTGAAGTACCAGCTCCACCGCTGAGTCCAGCTTCTTGCTAAAGCAGACCCTGGGAGGCAATAATGATATAACTTGAATGTTTGGGTTTTAGCCACCCATATGGGAGACCTAGACTGAATTCCTGGCTCCTGGTTTGCCCCAGGCCAGTTCTGGAACTGTTGTGGGCAACTGGGGAGTGAACCAGTTGCCTCTTTCCCTCTTTCTCTCTCTCTCTCCAACTCCACCCCCCACCCAGTGTGTGTGGAGGTGGGGTAGGGAGAGGTTGTATATGGGTAAAGAAGCTCCTGGCTCCTGGCTTCGGATCAATGTAGCTCCAGCCATTGTGGCCATCTGGGGAGTGAACCATCGGATGGAAGACCTCTCTCTCTCTCTCTCCATCTCCTCTCTCTGTGTAACTCTGACTTTCAAATAAATAAATAAATCTTTAAAAAAATTTTTTACAACTTAAAAAAGAAAGGGAGAGATCAGATGGTCAAAGGAAGATGGAGGACAGATTCCAGGTGGCACAAACACCTCAGGCTATACTTTGGCTATTCAGCTATAGAAAGGCTGACGAGTCTAAGAAGCCTCCAAAGGTACTGGAGGCAGAAGTCCTATAGAACTAAAACACTATTGTTCATCAGATAGTTCCAGAGTTTGTGCATTGCCAAGTTAAATGAGCTTTCTAACTGCGAATTTTCAGGTATCTCTGTGAATTATTTTGGGTTATTTCTTACCTAATAAAGATCTGAGTAGGTCACAGAAGAGGACAGAAGTCTCATACTATGGAGAGGCTACAATTAACACAGACAAATAACATCCACTTAAAGTTAGTGATTTAAACTAAAAGGTCAACACAGGATCAAAGAGGAATGCTTTGACTCTGACAGTTATTCTATTAGATACGTGAAAGTTGGGAGGATTCAGATAAAAATCCTTTAGAATAAAGACAGCACATTCATCTCCATATAAAGGTACCTAAAATTTTGTATTCAAGCCATTATTTAGCTACTTTCTAGGGTATTTTTTAAATAATACAATAAATAATTAAGTATGTAAGTATACAAACTTAATCTGTTCCTAAAACAAACTATTCGACTTCGCTATAACTGGAAGGCATTAGTGCTGACAAGGAAAGGAATAAAACATTTAGAGAGATCAAGGTTTATCTACATCATAATTTTACCAGAAAAAGTTACACATCCTTATTTCTCAAAAAAAAAGTACATAGTATGTACTTGATTTTGAGCCATTTGGCATGGATTAACACATTTACTCTATTTTTTCATATTTATCACGCTGTATCTAAGCTAATTTACACATTTTTCACTTTTACTAATAAACTACTATCAAGCATTTTAAGTTGATTGTGCTTGCCATTCAAAAGCAGAGAAAAAGATTTAAACATAAAAAAATACATAATTTATTTATTCATGAAAGTGGCTTTTGGAAGATTTTATCACAAAGATGCTTTGAAAATGAGGAAAAGGAAAGCAGAACTCAAAAATTCTATCAGTTAAAATGAAGTATTTATACTGTCATTGCGCCCCCTAATGGTAGCAAAGCAAAAAATCCATACTTAAATATAGTTTCACGTCTTTCCTAATTAATTATCCTTTTACGAAAATTTCCCCCAGGTGAGTAGTGTTCAATACTGTGCTATATGTAGGTTCACAAAAAAAAAAAAACTAAAGGTAATAAAATCATCAGCTGTTATTCAGTTCTGGAGCATTAAATTCCATAAATGACTCCTAACTCTTAAATAATTATTGTCTGGAATTAATCCCTTTTCATAAATTTATGGTGAAGAATAGGGTAGTTAATCTCATAAACATGTACTGTAAAATAAAGATCAATTTTCTATAAAGGGAAATCCAATTTTTCTCAATTGTCACTACTTGATTGATTTATTTATTTAAAAATTAAACAAGTCTCAAACAACTTTATCTTTAAATATTTACACCCGTAAGAGTGCTGCTTTTTCAGATTACTCCATGTATCCTGAAATAGCTAATGTAAGAAGATAGCTTCATTCCAAAAGGCATTTTGAGCAATTTTCTTCTGAGAACACAGACAAAGAATGAGTATCACGGCAACTCATGGAATACGTGAAGACTTTGCTTTAGAAATGGGACTTTGGTGGGTGGTGGTTACTTGGGTTTGTTTCCTCTCCCAAAGTACAGTCCCATTACAGAGAACTGTAACAGGAAAGAATGTTGATGCAGTCGTGAACAACAGTGAGGAGGAAATTTTATGAAGAATGAGATATGACCAAGAATGAATCCAAAAAGAGCAGAGTAGTGTGGGCAGGAAAAATATATTTAAAAAAAAAAATCAGTGGTAAGTCTATCCACATTATCACCTGCAAACACTTAAGTAACAGATAGCTGGGATTTACAAATACAAAACTGTTTTTCTAAGACAGTCAATCAAAAGTCAGGATAAATAATTCAGCTATTTTTCCAATTACTTATATTAAAATCTTTAATTTGTTGGAAAAATCATCCTACTGGAAGTATTCCTCTTTCTTTTTTGTTCATGTTCTTTCTGTTCTCAAATTCTTTTGATAATTCCCTGGACTTTAACTGATTCACTGCTTATATTCCTTCTCCTACTTTCTATTATCTAAAACATGTATTAGTTATGAAATCAAAAAAGATTTGCTTGGGAGATTGGGTTACTAAAAAATATACTCTAAGTCTTTAAGAAGTTCCAAGCCAAAAGGCTCACTAATTTGATGCATTCATTAATCACAGAGATTTTGTTTAAGTATTAGAAATAACAAATCTCATGTTTCACAAAATCAAAATGACAACTTCTTGGAGTGGGGAAATGAGAGGAAATGGGGAAAGAATGGTGCTGGGGGTTCTTTGCTAGCACATAGTATATGAGAGTGCTTTTGAATGACTCGTTCTGTGCGTCAGAAATCCTGAGTAGCAGCAGCAATTAGGGAAGATCATCACATTCACTCAAGCTTTATAAGTGGGGGAGGTGAGTGGGGGCCAAGGAAAGGGGGAAGAGGAAGTGAGGAGAGGGGGCAGGGGTAGAGATGAAGAAAGGGCACATCCTGCAAAGATAATCCCTGTGCAATCATGACATCATCCTACTTACATATATATTTATATATATATATATAGGGAATGGTCAGAGCATCTCTCACAGTTCACTTTCGAAGCCAGCTGAAGGCAACAGGCGGTGCTAGAGAGAGCCCTCTTCAGTGTGTTTCTGAGTTACAAGGACTTGGCTTGCTAGAAGGCAGAAAGCAATGAAGGCAGCAATGAAAATCCAGCTGGTATGCGTGATGCTTCTGGCTTTTAGCTCCTGGAGTCTGTGCTCAGGTAAGCCCAGCTGCAATTCACAACTCCCTTAAATGATTTCTTTTTCATCCCTTACAGTGTGCTGCTACTTAAGTTAATGTATCCAGGGAGAAGAATCCTCCCCCCCACCCTCCTTATTCAGAATTTTCTTTTGGTGATGGAAACTGTGTATATTGTCATCTTGCTCTGTCTTTATGATTACAAGAACTGAGAGTGTTTTTCCCCTTTTTAAATATGCAAAGCAATAAAAGGGATTTCAAGGAAACAATGCATGCTCCCCTTTGGAATGCATCACTACAGAAATACAAGCAGGCATGCATACAAACACACACAAACTTTAAATTAGGCTGGTCATTATCTAATGAGAAGTATGGAGACGGTGCCTGTCAGTGTTCAAACTCATCATTAAAGTTCATTCCATTCACAATATTTTGCTGTCATCCTTAGACATTTTCTTGAGAAGCAGTGGTCTCTACATTTCTTACTCTTGTCCCAGAATTATTTTTTTAACTTTGTGTGTGTTAGGATAAAGTGAAAATTGGTAGTTAATGAAAAAATGAAGGAAACATTATTTGTAGAAAAATTATTTCTTGAAACACACAAAAAAGAGAGCAAGCCTTTTATGAGAATACATTACATATAGTCCATGTATTAAAAGCCATGGTATTAATATAATTTTTGAATTATTTGTATGACATCAAAGTTGATTCAAAATGTAATTGGAAAATTAGTAATCTTATATTGATAGAAATGATTAAGCCTTATTGTGTTTTCCATTAATGAGAACATTGTTAACTATCTGCCTATAACTCACTTTGAAAATTAGATATCAGTATATAGGAGTAATATGAAATATAATGATCACAATATGCTTCAATTACTCCATGTAAAATAATTGAATGATCACAGCAAAGTGGAAAAAAAACTTAGTATTTAAAGGCAATAAAAATCATTTAAGTTGTTTATGTTTTTATAGCACATGGATATGATGATATTTAAATGTTTAATTCAAACTCAAGGTTTTTGTTTTAAACTATGAAATTAAAATCTAGCACCAGACATAAATATGATTTATGCATAATTTTTCATTTCTATAATTATTAAAATGACGGGTTAGTTTTACAAATCTTTCTATGTGAAAGATACTAATTTTTCTATAATTATTATTTTACCTAATTGTTACATGAGATTAAAAGTATATTCAGAGCATATTGTTAAACACTGTGTCTACTTACTCTTCATACTATTTACTGTAGTAAGTCAAAATTTATGGGGATTTTGGTGGACATTGTGCATCAGTGACTGGTGGAATTTATCACTCCTTTTGAAAAACCAACTGCACTTCTAACAAATATGAGGAAAAGACATCAAGTGTGATTTAGTTCCTAAGAGACAATTTAACAAATGCTTTCTCCAAATGTGATGCTTCTTTTCAGAAACAATATCTAGTACAAGGAAGAGAGAAGCATTTTTATCATCTACTTTGTCCTATAACAAAGAGGTTAATGAATATAGATGGATTCACCTCGCTATGGTGTTTGATAACTTATTTCTAATACCATGTAGTATTTTATAATTTTTTTCATTTTTGAAATATTTATTAATGGAAACTTTTAAAGAATATCTTAAAATTTGAGATATATTTTCAACATTATTGTGCATATGTTGATGGACAGCTCCACTTTAGCTTAAATAATTTATTTAATTGCCTTTGACAAAATTGCTAAGTGCACATAATCCCAAATTCCTCTTTAAAGTACAAAACAATATTTCAAAGAATGCTTTATAAAATAGTATCTTAAGGTAAATAAATCTCAGTGTGGTAAAATTATCAGTAAGCAATTCTCTTTGAATTTGTCTTGAAAAATTCTTTTGTACTTATATTTTCCAACATGCATATTTTTATGTATGAAGACTATTGCTGATAACAACAAGGTACTGTAGCATATTTGATCTAACCACATGTCAGACAATATAATCAGAATTTTACTCATATTCGGAGATTAAAAACTCAAATCGTGAATATCTTCATTAGGAAATAATCTGTGCTTATTTTCTTAGAAGTGCTTCTGTTCTTCGAGCCTGTCAGCCTAAAGTAAAATCACAATCTACTTCTTCTGAATACTATTTGAAGGAGAATAAATACAGGAAATGGACACTAAGCTGCTAAGACTAAGTTTTATTTGACATGAATCTAAAATCTGTAAATTACAATATAGTTGTATGTTGTGACTTTGTAGTAAACATATGGTTTTGATTTTACTCAGATTCTGAAGAGGAAATGAAAGCATTAGAAGCAGATTTATTGACCAATATGCATACATCAAAGGTAACTTTTTCTTTCCTCTAACCTAGGGTTGAAGAACATTTGAACTTTCATTATAAACATGGTGTCCTTTCCTTAAAGTAATAATTTCCCATCAATACTGAAGAGTTCCTTGGGGGGCATTTCCCTTTTTGGACAACTTTTTGAATTCTCAAAAGTTAAAGTGTGGATGTGACAGGGAAAGAAGCTATAGAGACTTTTAATAATCATATTTCAACTTTAATTAAGTAGACATTTATAATTTATATAGGCATATACATGTATTTAAAGATATTTGTTCCATTCCTATTACATTGTGTATGATAAAAGGGATATTGACCTTGAGTTAAATACATAAATGGAAACTAAGTGAATGTTTTGCTTTTTTTTTATTATGTTAGGAAAAGCAAAATGGGTTTCCTAAATTAAAAATGAAAGCTCATGACTACCCAAGAAGCAAATGTGGTAGAGAGGAAAGGGCGAAAGACAAGAACAGTAGTATTGAGTTCTAATCCTCAAACTGACAACTATTTGATCCCAAGCAATTGGGTTAGTTAACATTACTTCTTTTGTTTCCTTATATATTTTTTTTTGTTTCCTTATTTTTAAATGCAATGGTTGTAGTTCATGATATCCTAGAAATTTACAGTTCCATAAGGTTTTAAAAAATGCTAGCTTTACTTTTTATTGCATGTCAGTATTTAAATTCTTCCTATTTTTATCTGTACCTACTTAGTACATTTATGAAACTAAATACAACTTTGCCTCATGAACCTGATGAATCCTCTCCAAGAGTTTTGAAGCCGACTTTCCTGGCTCCCAACCTACACTTAGCAGAAAAGCTCCCTTGGAATATGATACCATATAGTATTGATTTACTTGGAGTGAGTCAGTGTGTATCTTAATGTATGGTCAGGACACAGCTTCTCAAGAAAAAGATGTTTCTCAAGGAAAAACAAATTTTGAAGCGTGGGAGTTGTCTGGTGCAATCATTGTTACAGCACTGCTGTACCAAGGGTGAAAACTCAGCAGATGCTGTGGTAAAAACATATGTGCTCACAACTCCTACCTTATCCTGAAACAATATTCCAATCTAAATGTTAGAATCTCAGTTTCTCTTCCCTAATGGGGTCATCTTGTTCTAGGCACAGCAATCCCTGGCATACAAGTAAGATTGAGTTTTGTGTAATAGTAAATATGAAGGAAAAACTAACCATTTTTGTGCACAAGAACCTTTTCTGTGTGCGTAAAAGCAACAATTTTGACAGTGTAGGGCACTGTTATCATAAAGCTAACAAAGACAGTTTCTACAAGGGTCCTTAAAAGACACTTGGGAAAGTTTAAGAACACACAGATTTTCATCATGGCCATATTTAGAAAATTGATCTCATTGAAACCAAATACTACCATAATTTGGTAGATCTCATATCAGGGGTGATAAAATTTAATTTCTCATTGAAACTCAATGTACAAATATATTTTAACTAATGATAAGAGATCCTTAGCTTTGCACTCAGAACAGCAATGGCTACACTTTTTTCAGGCCAGAAAAAAAAAAAAAAGAAAACAATCAAGTTCATGGTCTTGGTTAGAAAATAGAAGAGAATAGAATGCCTTGGTGTCTTGATATCGACTCCATTTCTGAAATTATAAGTGTACATTGGCATATAAAAGTTCTAAATAATCTTGAAAATAGGATATAGATTGAAGAATGCTAGATATTTTGAAAACATGTGAAAATGGAGGGTTTTAATTTCTTCCATGAGCAAGATGTTGCACAGAAAAAAAAAATGATTCTACTATATAGAGTGGTTTTGTTTTTCTCTGTAAATACACTGTATGAGTATTAGCAGAATAGAATTTCTTTTCGGCTTCATCTGGTCCCTAAAGCAGATTAAGGAAAATTAAATTCCATTGTCACCTTTGAGAGAGTAAGATATGACGTATGATAAGTTGGTATCCTGAAGTACTATTATTCCAATTTTGCTGCAAGGATGAAACAAAAATGTTCTTCCTGATTTTTAAAACAAAATCATTTTCTTATTTATTTGTTATTCAATAATTTTTGCTATATTCACAGTCTTACACAAATGAAATCTCTAGAGTTGGGACTATTTTAGCCAAATTTACTACTACATTAAAATTTTACTAACAATAATATATTGTACCTTTTACTTAAAATGGAAGCCAAGGAAAAGAATTTAAGTGTTTTCCCCACAAAGTAATAATACACAATTGAAGGGATACATGTGTTTACCCTGATTTGAACATGATATGGGATATAAATGTATTGAAACATCACACAATACCTATAAATATGCACAGGTGTTATATATCATTTAAAATTTTAATTAATGAGCTATTTGATGTTAGTGTGAGGAAAATTCCATTAGTAAAAGCTTCAAAAAGTTTCAACTTCCTTCTTTTTACTTTATAAGTAAAATATCTGAGTGATTTCAATTTGAAAATAAAACTGTTTTGAGAGTGAAATGTTGTTATTGAAATACAGCTATTCAATAGAAAGCCAGCAGAGATTCTAACATTGAAAATAAGTGGCAGATAGAGAAGACTTTTTTCTCTTTATTATCAATACCAGTGTTTCTCCATTTAGCTTATTAAGAAAGAGAACTCAGCACAACACATTTTCTTTAGACTATCGGAATGCTGATAGAATATCATAATTTTCTGTAATCAGCTAAATGCCTTCCTTATAAAAAGTATGTTCAGCAGGTGTTTATGAACTAAAAACCAAAATCTAGTATTGATTTCTAAACCTTACATTTTTGTATTAATATATAAATCTTTGGGACCCTCCTACAAATGACCTTAATTATTTTTAATTGAATGAAATCCTTGAATTCATATCATCTGCTGCACAGACTTGAGTTCAGCACATTATAGTTAGTGAATGTTAGTCACAGAGGTTAGGTCAGTTAGATTTTTATTTTACTTTATTTTATTTATTTATTTATTTGACAGGCAGAGTTAGACAGTGAGAGAGAGAGACAGAGAGAAAGGTCTTCCTTCCGTTGGTTTACCCCCCAATGGCCACTATGGACGGCGCTCTGCGCCTATCCGAAGCCAGCAGCCAGGCGCTTCCTCCTGGTCTCCCATGCAGGTGCATGGCCCAATGACTTGGGCCATCCTCCACTGCACTCTAGGGCCACAGCAGAGAGCTGGCCTGGAGGAGGGGCAACCGGGACAGAATCCGGTGCCCCGACAGGGACTAGAACCCGGTGTGCCGGCGCCGCAAGGCGGAGGATTAGCCTAGTGAGCCGCGGCACCAGCTGAAAGTTAGATCTTTTTAGACTAAACCTAATATAAATATATTTTCAAATATCTGCTTAGACATCCTTGGTCAAGAGTTCTGTGTGTCCTGTATGTCACAGGCATGATGGAGGCTAATATAATGTTAAACAACAGTATTACACGACACAGTGACTATTTTAACTGATAAAAGGGAACGAGACAGGCTGGCACCACAGTGGCTCACTAGGCTAATCCTCCGCCTGTGGTGCCGGCACCCCAGGTTCTAGTTCCGGAGAAGCACCTGGCTCCTGGCTTCAGACTGGCGCAGCGCACGTGGCAGCCACTTGGGGGATGAACCAACAAAAGGAAGACCTTTCTCTCTGTCTCTCTCTCTCTCTCACTATCTAACTCTGCCTGTCTAAAAAAAAGGGGGGCAGGGGAGGGCAAGATGATTGGCTCAGTTTCCTCACCTATCAACAGACATCTCATATTTGTCATCACAGATACTTAAACCGGGCTTTCAAAGGTCAAATTTGTTTAGGGAACATTGAACACTCTATCTGGCACTACTGAAAAGTCACAGTGAATATCTGGTTGCAAAAATCTCAGAGACACTTAAAATTCAGGAAAACTTTTGATTTCTTTCAAACTCATTTTCCACTTTACTCAAGAGTGGAACTTTTTTTTTTTTTCCTTTTTTTTTTTTTTTTTTTTTTTTGGTCAGTGAGTGTAGAACTAATGTTCTCTGGAACTAATTTTGGAAAACATGAGACATTATCTGTAAAGAGTTTTCCAAATGTAAATTTATAGTATCCTCTGAAGTGTAACATTATAAGGTGTTGCTGTCACAAAATGGGAGCATATTGTCTTTTAAAATATACTCCTATAACAGAAAAAGTTAAGCAATGGCTGGATAACCATATTCAAGGGTATAGTAGAAAGGATTTCTGAGCCAACTGAAAATATTATAGTGAATATTTTTATATTCACAGCTTAGAGTTTCTTTAGGGTGACATATTCTTCAAAGGTTATAAACATTTACAATTTTTACATGTATTGCCAAAAACAACTTTCTTTTTTAAGATTTATCGATTGATTTGAGAGTCAGAGCTACAGAGATGGATAGACAGAGAGAGAGAGAGATAGTCCATCCTCTGGTTCACTCCTGTCTGCAACCATCAGGTCTAGGCAAGGTCCAAGCCAGGAGCCAGGGCCGCCTTCAGTTTCCACAGAGATGGCAGGGGCCCAAGTACTTGGTCTATCTTCTGCTGCTTTCCCCAGGCCATTAACAGGGAGCTGGATCAGAAGTGGAGCAGTCTGGACACAAAGTGCGTCAATACGGGGTTCCAGCACCACAGGCTGCAGCTTTTACCACCTATGTCACAATGCTGGCCCCAAAAACAGGTTTCAAGAAGTTAAACCTAACCCCGAACCACAGATGTTTAGGATTGGAGTGCTTTGTTCCCCACGTCATTGGTACAATTGAGTGTCATACATTTAAAGTCTTCCAGTCTGATGGTAACCAGACTGAAAATTATTCCACATATTTCTCTTACATATTTGCTTTTAAACAGTGATTCCATGATTTTTCTGGTTCTGTTACTAATGCAATATTTTCCAGTTTTAATTTTTTTTTAAATTAGGGTAATTACTCTCTTCTTTTTGAAATCTTTTTAAAAAGATTTATTTGTATTTATTTGAAAGAATTACAAAGAGGAGAGACAGACAGACAGACATACACACACACAGAGAGAGAGAGAGAAAGAGAGAGAGAGAAAGAGAGAGAGAAAAAGAAGAGAGAAAGAGAGGTCTTCCATTGCTGGTTCACTCCCCAATTGGCCGCAAGAGCCGAGCTGCGCCAGTCTGAAGCCAGGATCCAGGAGCCTCCTCCATACTCCCACATGGGTGCAGGGGCCCAAGGACTTGGGCCTTCCTCCACTGCTTTCCCAGGCGCATTATCAGGGAGCTGGATCAGAAGTAGAGCAGCCAGGACTCAACTTGGGACCCATATGGGATGCCTGTGCTGCAGGTCTGGACTTTAATCTGCTGTACCACAGCACTGGCCCCTCTTTTTGAAATCTTAATAGTTGTGTTAAGGATACTAAAATTTTGTGTCAGTTTTTTCTATGTAGCTTTATTTTGATTTTAGTTCAGGATGCTCTATGTTTCCATAGAGATATTGATGATTTACACATTTGTGTATTTAAAATCATCTTTGTCCAGCCAGTGCCGCGGCTCAATAAGCTAATCCTCCGTCTGCGGCGCCGGCATACCAGGTTCTAGTCCCAGTCGGGGCGCCGGATTCTGTCCTGGTTGCTCCCCTTCCAGGCCAGCTCTCTGCTGTGGCCCAGGAGTGCAGTGGAGGATGGCCCAAGTGCTTGGGTCCTGTACCCCATGGGAGACCAGGAGAAGCACCTGGCTCCTGGCTTCGGATCAGCATGATGTGCCAGCTGCAGCAGCCATTGAGGGGTGAACCAACAGAAAAGGAAGACCTTTCTCTCTGTCTCTCTCTCTCACTGTCCACTCTGCCTGTCAAAAAAAAAAAAAAATCTTTGTCTTTATGGATCTTGATTTAGATATCTGTTATGATTATGATTCCTGGCTTGTAAAATAAATTGGCTGACATTTTCACAGTATTTTATTTTTATTCATATTAATCTATCTGGATATTGCTTGAACATAACACATCAAAAAAGTTATAACTAGGGACTGGCTTTACATCACAGTGGGTTAAGCCATTGCTGGCGATACTGACGTCCTATACTGGAGTGCCAGTTAACGTCCTGGCTACTCAATTTCTGATCCAGATACGTGCTAATGTGCCTTGGAAGGCAGAAGAAAATGGCCCAAGTATGTGGGCCCTACCACGCACATGGGAGATCTGAGTGGAGTTCCTGACTCCTGGATTCAGCCATTCCCAGCCCTGTCTTTGGGTATTTGAGGAGTGAACCAACAGATGGAAGCTCTGTCTCTCTCTCTCTCCCTCTCTGTTACATTGCTTTTGAAAAAATAGAGAAATAATAAGTCTTTTTAAAAGGTTATAATCATATCTACATGTATGTATCTCCATAGATAACTGTCCCAAAATATTTGAGATGCAACCTTTGCTGTATACAACACAAAAACATGCACTTGGGTCTGTTCTGGAACATTATATTCTCTTCCTTTAGATTTTGTGTTTATCCCTGCACTATTAATTCACCCCTTTGATTACTGTAGCTTTCAAATGCATTTTAACATTTAGTAGAATAAGCCTTTCCTTGGCACCATTTTTCTACATCTTCTTGGTTGTTCTCATTCGATCAAACCTTTATAATTATTCTGCCAAATCCCATTCTGCAACTTCCAGTATCCCTCTGTTTTCCACACTGGAACACTGATTTACAATTACATTGTATTTGGAGAGTAGTTCAGAAAAAATATAGCTTGATATTATAATAATTAAGCCTGTCCATAATGCCCTTGTGTTCATTTAAATCTCTTTTTTAGTCTTTGAGAAAAAATAATAATTTCCTTTATTTGTGCTCTTTGAATTTTTTGCTCATTTTGAGTATTTCACTGCTAGGATTTCCTACTGCTTTTTTTTTTCTTATTGGTTATTGTTGATATGGAGGAACATTGTTGATCATGGTTAATGATGGTTTTTAACAAGACGTTATTAGAGGGGCCCAGCACTGTGGCATAGCAGGTTAAAGCCCAGTTTGCTGCATGGGCATCCCTTATGGGCTATGGCCTGGGAAAGCAGTAGAAGATGGCCATGTCCTTGGGCCCCTGCACCCACATGGGAGACCCAGAGGCAGCTCCTGGCTCCTGCCTTCGTATAGGCGCAGCTCTGACCATTGCAGCCATCTGCAGAGTGAACCAGCGGATGGAAGAACTTTCTGTTTCTGCCTCTGTCTCTCTGTAACTCTGTCTTTCAAATAAATAAATCTAAAAAAAAGACTTTATTAGAAAATAAATTCCATGAAATATTATAATTCACAAATAAATTGGTCTGCTCTAATGCTTCCATGACAGGTATTAATGTGTGGAATATGTTAACAGCCTCACACTATTGTAGTTGTCCAGGTCTGTTAATATCATTTTAGTTCTTGCTGCATTAGGCACTAAGCTGGAACATAATGAAAAGCAAATTATATTTTTTGAATTTTAATTTTTTTTTCATCTCTGACATGTATAGACAATATATGTCTACTGGCCACTGTCTCTAATATCTTACTTTCATACATAACTGTTGTGTATATGCATGTGTGTATGTGTGTCTAACTCTATTATGTATTCTATTATCCAGAGAATGCCAGGAATTTAACTTATGACATGAAGTTATTACATCAACAATACTATATTTATTAGGCTAGAGTAACAATTAAACTCCAAAATGCCATTAATTAATATAATAAAAATTTATTTCTTACTCATATTCCACAAGTTTTATTTCAAATAGTTGTTTTTCCTTCTGTATTTCAGATCACTAAAGCTAGTGTTCCTTCTTGGAAAATGACCCTGCTCAATGTTTGCAGTTTTGTAAATAACCTGAACAGCCAAGCTGAAGAAACAGGAGAGGTTCGGGAAGAGGAGCTTGTTACAAGAAGGAAATTCCCTACCACTTTAGATGGCTTTAGCTTGGAAGCAATGCTGACAATATACCAGCTCCAAAAAATCTGCCACAGCAGAGCCTTTCAACACTGGGAGGTAAAACAAAAGTGAAATATGAGTATAATTATATGTAAACTATTTAGCTCTCATTTGCATTGATTTTTTATCCCAATCATATCATAACAGGAAGAATTACAAATATTAAAGAATAAACCATGTGCTGAGATCAACATTCCTCCAAATCTTCAAAGAGTTCTTACAATATTTGGAGTTTAAAAAATATTTTTTCTTAAATCATAAAAAGGGATATATTTTAAGGCAGATTTGATCCATATGCTTTATCATGCTTAAATGGATGACATATTTTGGCAGTTTTTGCTGTTGGTGGTGGTTGTGGCTTGTCTAAGAAATTTAAGGAATTGAAAACGTTTTCTTAGAAACACAAAGTCATGTGTTTGCTTACCTATAAACAAATGCAAGATGCAAAGTGTTCCAAATAAAACCAGAAAAAACACAAAAGATTTTGTTTGCATTTGAATATATTATGCAAATAAAATACACATATACATATGCATATATTCATTTATATAAAACATATAAGATAGGGAGATATATCCCTTTCATTTCATTTTTTCTTGATTTGGAACATTTTGTATTTAAATACATTAGGCAAAATAAAATCTTTTTGTAATTGTAAAATATATATGATATATATTTTTACCATTCCACTTTTATCCAGAACTCTTTGATTTGTGTTTGTTTATAAAGAAAAGTACATGACTCTGTGCATATGTTTGTAGTCCTATTTAAAATGTTTGTGAATTTCAGGCATTCTTAGCAGCTAAACCAGGTCCACTACAGCCACGACAGCTAAGTTTCATCATACAGAGCTACAATGAAAAACTGGATGAATAAGTTGTATTAAGTACTAAGCTGGTACTCACCACATTTTATTTGAGAATGTGTGTTGAAAATTTTAAGAATTTTTGGTGAAATTTGATTTGCAGTTAGTTGATGTATTTCCAGAGCCAGTCATCTAGAACCAGGTTGTCTGAAAACAATTAACAGTTCTTCTATAGGTCCACACAATGTAAATGTGCAGAACCAAACATATGAATAAATGCAACAAGAAATTAATTAACTAGAATGTCTACGTTTACCCTTAAGAATTCCAGTTACTGAAAAAAAATTTACCTTCTGAAAGAAGGTAAATATGTTTATTCATTACAGAATAAGAGTGACTTACAGGGAGACTCAACACCAAAGATTTTTAATGAGTGTTGGGAAGTGTTCCAAATTGGTCACATTCTAGTGAGAATTTACGCATTTCATGAGAGTAAATTTTCTTTTATTGCAACATGTTAAACTTACTGGCCCAAAAAGGTTTTTTTGGTAAGCAGGGATAAATTTCTCAAGTTGTAAATTCTTGACTTTGAACAGGAGTGGTTACAAACATCTTCAGGGAGGGTTCTATTTCAGAAAAGAGGCTATTGAAAAGAGGGCTACTGATTAATTGAAAGAAGGACATTTCTGGGACAAGATAAGGAATGTAGAGATAAAAAACTAAGGATTGTGCAAGGTTGTCCCACTTTGTTAAGGCAAAATAGACCCAATGTGCACATCACCCAAGTTAAACTGATCTGGCAGATAAGATTTATCTCTCTGGACTCTAGGACAGGTTTCAGAAGGTGTTGCTCTTGAATGCTTTATAGATGTTTTAAGGGCAGTTTGCTTTCAATCTCCAGACATCAAGGTTAGCTATATTTTTTTCTGCCTTGTAAGTGTTTAGATTTTTTAAATAATTTATTTTGTTTAAGGAATACAACTTCATGTATTTAGTATATACAGATTTGGGAACATGGTGCTTCCCCCTGTACCTTCCTCCCACCCATACTCCCACCATTCTTCCTCCTCCTTCTTCCCTTTCCATTCTTATTTTTCACAGAGATCAATTTTCAGTTAATTTTTATACTCATAAGATTAGTCCTACACCAAGTAGAGAGTTCACCTTGGTTATCTATATCTTGTGATTTCCAATTAAGGATCTGACAGTTTCAACAGTTTTCATCTTTATATACTCAAAATGTGTTCCATTCCTGAGATACTAGTTCTAATTTCATTCTCTTTTCTCCTAGTAAAGACATAATTAAGCATGGCATTGTTAAAGGTATACTTTTAAATATGCTATAGCTTACCTTTAAAATAAATTATTTTCAAAATTAATAGCTTAAAGATTATTCAAAATAAAGCACTTGGAAGACACTACAATTTATTGCAGTAATTGATATATGTTGCTGTAAAAGATAAGCTAGATTATTGGAAAGATATGTAAAAAAGATGAGTCTAAAAAAATGCTTTAACAGAAAATAGAAATTTAAATTTTCCCCAAAGGGGAACCGTTTCTTTTAGATAAACCTAAAAAAAATTTGCTTAATATTTTTGTATTCTGAATTTATACAAACACAATATTTGAGGGTGACTTTCTTGCTGGTATAATGAACTTACTCCTGACTATCACAAAGATATCCTGTGGAAAAGAAGAAATGCAAGCAAAACTTCTAGTGTTTACTCTAGATGGCAAGCAAAAAAGATGTTTTCCAGATGAAAAACCAAAAAGGCCAGTTTTTTACTTGCTGTGCTAGTCATCCTTTAATTTCAATTCCAGTTAAATGGCTTAATCTTAAAATATTGTTTAGACCAATAAAACATAAATAATACCAATTTTGACATAGGGAAATGTTAATTATGTGCTATTTATCCAAAAAAAAAAAAAGACTCTCAATAAACTATTATGAAGACGAATCAAGTGAACATAAGATTGGAACTTTTTCTATTCTAAATGTTATTGAGTGATTTAAAAATAAAACGATAATATTATTCTGAGCATAGTACAAGTAATTACAGACTATGCACAGAGAAACTAAAGATTAAGAAATGAAGTTGTCTGACAGTAGCTGTTTTTCTTTCTCTGAAATTGAATAGCTGTGGGCTAAAATAAAGTACTGTTGTCATGATTGTATGCACATGCATTATAATTTAAATGTCAGTATTAGTTGTAGTGACCCCAAGGCTTAGAAGGCAATCACACTCCAAAGAGATTTTAATCATTTAAACATAGCTTTCATATATGTCGATTTCAACAAGGAATGAGTAGGTTAAGAAGAGCAAGAATTCTTTAAGACTGAAAATAAATCCAAGTCAAGTCAGTATTTGACTTACTTATATGCAAAATCCTGTTACTTTTGCAGCCAAACTTGATTTACTAGATTCAAAACTATGTTTGTTGTGATATATATATATACACACACACACACACACACATATAAATATATACTTCTTACCATTTTGTTCTCTCCATCATAAACTCAAGGTTGAAAAATACTGAGATGTCTTTTGGTGTGTCCTTTCAATTGGAGGGATTAGTGTTATGTTCTCAAATATATTTAAGTTTCTTGAGAAGAGTTAGCTTGGTGAACTAGGAAGAACCCTGTACAGAGAACCTGAAAGACCAGGTTCTGATCCTATCACAGTTATCAAGTTCTTTGTGAAACTTAAAAATTGTTTCTTGGCAAAACAATTTCTTTGAACTTCATGTACCTTATCCATATATACCTTGCCATCTAAATAGCAATGTGATTTAATGTAGGCAAATCCTTACCATGAAATATTTCATTTCTGTAACTTTTAGTTATGTTCTCTTTATATTGTAGTTGATACAGGAAGATATTCTTGATAATGGAAATGACAAAAATGAAAAGGAAGAAGTCATAAAGAGAAAAATTCCTTACATTCTGAAGCGGCAGCTGTATGAAAATAAGCCCAGAAGACCCTATATCCTCAAAAGAGGTTCTTACTACTACTGAGAAGATCAGTATTTCATTTACATGTGATTGTGTTTTATCATTCTTTAAACATCAGATTATATTTGTGTGACAATGTGACAAAGCACAATAATTTTGTCTTTTCTGAAATTGTGGTTTATTGAATGTGACTTTTCTGCATTGATTTAAATTGGACTAAATGTTTTCAAATAAATCTAGATCTTGAGCATGATGTATTGTGTATAATTGGAGTAGCTATTAGTTGAGTCATACATATAATGTTTTGTAATTTTGCAAAGCACATTATGAATTGTTTAAATAGTCAAAATATTTGACATTTTACATCCTATTATAAATGATACAGCAAAGTGCTACAGCAAAGTCTGGCCTACATATCATTAACCAAAAACAAAGTAATAGTACCTCTTTTAGTATTTGATTGAATGTTTTATTGGATTGGTAGAAATCTGCTCTTTTCAAGACTTACTTATGCATCTCTCAGATGTAGCAAAAGTAGTTGTGTAAGATAGAACCATCTGAAAGAACAATTAATGAACTATTGTTAATTATGCCTATCTTAATGATCTTCAGTTGAATTTTTTGTCTGTTAAATGAACTTGATAACTAATAAAAAAGACAAGCCATCAGAATCATACATTTTTCTGATGATTTGCTTCCATTACAAGAGTTACTTTTATTGATGTTTCACCCTCTTTTCACATTGATCCAGTAAGTGAAAGATTTATTTTTAACTTCACTGAGGTATTATGTGACTAATATTTTTTTTCCAAATTAGGAGGGTACATTTGTGGCAAAAAGCTATTCTTGAAGCAACTCCTCCTAAATTTATTTTAACATAATACTTGCAATCGCATAAGCCATCACAAAATTTACATTTGCCCATTTACTTCCTCAACAGAAATATGAAAAAAAAAAACTGGAAAAAAAAAGAGAAGAACGATTAAAAAAAGAAAGCTTAAGATATTAAAGTACTGTAACAAAGCTACCGAAGGTGTGGCCTATGCATAATAAAAATATCAGAGGGGAGGGGAGAAAGAAAGGAACAAAAGAAATATTTAAACCATAATGACTGAGAATTTCCCACGAACTATTATCAGACAGTAAACTACAAATCCAGGAAACTCAGGGAATACTAATAAGAAAAAATGTCAGGAAAACTATACATAGGGATATCATTTTCAAACTACATAAAATCAGACACAAAGGAAGAATATGAAAAGAAGCTAAAGGGGAAAACTAACCTCACCTATAGAGGAGCATAGGTAAGAATTAAATCAGATTTCTACTCAGAAATCATACAAGCAAGGGGAGAGTGAAAAGTTCTGAGAGGAAATAAAACTCACCAATCTAGATTATTATACCCTGCAAAATTATCCTTCTTAATTAAAGGATAAATAATGACTTTCTCAGGTAAACAAAAATTAAGGAAATCTGTTGCCATTAGACTTCCCCTGCAAGAGATATTAAAAGTAGCACTTTAGACAGTGGGGGAAATTATGTAAGTCAGAAACTAAGATATACACAAGAAAGGAAGAGCATGGGAGAATGAATAAATGCAAATAAAACAAGAACTATTTGTTTAATTCTTAATTGATCTATCAAATAAGTTTGTTTCAAGTAAAAGCATTATCAATGTGTTTGATTATATATACAAGTGTGCATGTGTGTGTATTATATATAATAACATAATATTATATAATATATATTGCATCCCATAAAGACATTTTAGTTAATAATGGGTCACATACATAGTAGTTTTCCCATAAGATTATACAATCTAGTAATATCATAATCATTTTAGTTTGTGTTGGCATCTTGTATGATGGTCACACAATGAGAAAATCATCTAATGATTTATTTCTTAGAACATATCTCCATTGTTAGGCAGTGCATGAATCTGTGTGTGTGTGTGTGTGTGTAACCACACACACAATGATGCTTCAAACAAAGTTCATGGAAAAATATAAGCTTTTTTTGGTGAGAATAAATGGAAAATATATACATTTCCATAGACCTTTTGTGTTGGCACTTGTGTGTTTATAAATAAGTAAAATGAATGACAGCAATCATACAAGGAGTGTGAGGAAGAAACTAAGATTATTTTATTATTATAAGGTGCTCATATCACTCATGAAGTGGTATAATGTTATTTGAAAATGGACTTAGCAAAGTCTAGGAGAAGCAACTATTCAAAACAAGTCTAACAACAAAAGAAAACTACAATTGATAGGTTAAAAAGAATAGCAAACACAATACTGTAAAATACTCAATTAAAAATGAAAATAGTAGAAAAAGAAAACTAAAATAGAACAAAGAACAGGGACAAAAATAAGAAAGAGTAACAAATATGATAAGTATTAATCCAACATTATCAGTAACCACTTTGTTCTAAAGGTAAAAATTAAAAGACAGATATTGTCAGGGTGAATAAAAAACAAGATAACTATCTACAGGACTCATTTTAAATAGAAAGGCATATATAGATCAAAAGTAAATTGCTAGAGAATGATAATATGCTAACACTAATGAAAATAGGGTGGGAGTGGCTATTCTAATTTCAGACAGAGCAGAGTGCAACAGGGAAAGTTATCAGAATAAAGAAAAGCATTACATAATGATAAAGAGTTCAACTCTCATTGAAGACACAATAATTTTTAATGTATATGCACCTAACAAAAGTGTCAAAATATTTGAAGAAAATTGATAGACCTTCAAGGAGAAATGACTGAATCCACAATTATAGTTGTAACTTCAGTAACCATCTGTCAGAAATAGACAGATTGAGCAGGGAAAAAAGTAACAGGAACATAATTGAATTCAACATCACCATCAATTAACTGTATATAAATATTTGTAGAATACTTCATCAAACAACAGCAGAGTATACATTACCCTCATGTCATTTTTAATCTGGAAATCATAGACCACAATATAATTAAAGTAGAAATAAATGGTGAGAAGATAGATGGAAAATTTCTAAATACTTGGAGATTAAGATTAACCCAGAAAATTTGAAAAGATATGCCCTCCCACATAAATGCACAAAACTAGCACATAGTTGTTTATCACAGACTTACTCATAATTACTGAAACTTTGAAGAAAACATGACATCCTTCACTAGATAAATGGGTAAATAAGCTGCTCTACATCCAGACAATGGAATATCAGTGGCATTAAAAAGGAAATGAGCTATTGAATCATGAAAAGGCATAAAAATACTTAAATGCCAATTGCTAAATGAAAGAAGTCAGTCTGAAAATGTTATACACTGTATGATTCTGAGTATATGATAATTTGGAAAAGAAAAACTTTATAATAAAAAGATAAAGTATATGATAATTTGGAAAAGGTAAAAAAGATCAGTGATTGTAAGGAGTTGTGGTGCAAAGAATGAATAAGCACAGGGGATATTAATCTCTATGGTACTGAAGCAGTAGGTACATGTCCTTACATATTTATTCAAACATAGAATGAACGACCTCAAGAGTGAAATCCAGGGACTGGCACTGTGGCATAGCAGGTAAATCCACCACCTGCAGTGCCAGCACCCCATATGGGTGCCAGTTCAAGCCCCAGTTGCTCCATTTCTGACCCAGCTCTCTGCTATGTCCTGGGGAAACAGCAGAAGATGACCCACGTGCTTGGGCCCCTGAACCCATGTGGGAGACCTAGAAGAAGCTCCTGGCTCCTGGCTTCAAGTCAGCCCAGTACTGGCTGTTGGGGCCATTTTGGGAGTGAACCAGGGGATGGAAGACTTCTCTCTCTTCTCTGGCTCTGCCTCTCTGTAACTCTGCTTTTCAAAGAAATAAAATATCTTTTTTTTTTTTAAAAAAAGAGTGAAATCCAATGTTAACTATGGGTTTTGGATAATGATGTGTCAATTTAGGTTCACTGTGCCAATAATTGTACAATTCTCATGAGCATATTGATGGTGGCTGATGCTGTGCATCTGGGAGGGCAAGGAGTATATAGGAAATCTCAGTGCCTTCCTCTTAATTTGACTGTGAACCTGAAACTTGCTGTGAAAATAATTTGTCATAAAACACATCCTCAATTCTTTTCACTTTGAATAAAATTCAAATTGCATCTTAGCAGGCCTTGAATGCTTTGGCAATGATCTACTCTTTTATTTATTTTCATGCATTCTGCACACACACCAACTTTCTTCTTCTTTCATTAACATAGCTGGCTTGTTTCCTTTTCAGAACCTTTCTAGTTGCTGAAACTCCTTTTCTGGAAAGCTCTTCTGTCAAAAAATGCTTTTTCCTAAAGACACAAGGCACAAGATACTCAATTAGTGACTAAGTTTCCAGTGTCCCTTATCACTAGGAATGGCAATGGCTAAGTTGGAACCAATGGCATAAAAGTTTGAATGAATTAGAGATGTCCAACCAGTAGATTTTATACTTTAAAGATAAACCTTGCTCCTGGAACATTTTGTTCCTTGTTTTTTTTTTTTTTTTTTTTCATGACTGTGGACTTATTTATAACCACAAGCAAATGCCATTCTTTTGAGGATGGCACATATATTGATAGAGCTTGGGTCATCTGACAACCTTGTACAGCTAAGCTGCCTCACCAGTTTGAACAAAACCTGACTGTGACTTGAAATACAAATGTATTGATGACTACTTGGAGGCACTGCCTTTTTTAGCCTTATTGGTATAACATCATATCCATTGTTTTTTAAAACCATTGTAATCATTTCCCAAGACTTCTCATGGTTTATCTCTTCAAATCATTTAGATTTCTTCTTGAATGATGTATGTACAATAAAATATTTTCCTAATACCCACCTTGAATAACTTTCATTCATTAATCATTTACGATCATTTTAACATACTTTATTTTTCTTTCATACTTGAAAAATAAAACAAAAGAAAAGCAGTCACTGACAACTGGGAACTATACTGGCAACAGCAGCTATGCCATGGTGTTCTTTTTTGATGCATTAGCAATGTCTTAGAACTCAAATTTCATGCATACAGATTCATATGAAAGTCAAGGGGAGAGAGAGAGAGAGAGAGATAGGGAGAGAAAGTTTCCATCTGTTGATTCACTACACAAATACCTACAAACAGTTGAGCTTGGGCCAGGACTTATTCAGAAACTGGGAAGTCAATGTGAATCTCTCACATGTGTTGCAGGGAGACAACCACTGAGACATTATGCCAACTCCCAGAGTCTGCATTAGAAACCTGGATTCAAGCCCAGGCACTGACTTGGGACATAGCCAAATACTTGCCTCAGAAAAGATCATTTTTATCATGATAGTAAAAGACATAAACAAGGCCACTCTCTCTTCATGTAGAACAAAAAGAAAAAGGCCATCCTCTTTTTCTTCCTGGTCTGAATGACTGTTGCTTCTATACCAGCCACCATTTTAACTGTGCCATTCTTTCTACCTCTTGGATAAAAACTACAAAGATATTCCATCATAGAATTGTCCTCATTTCCAGAAAACACTCAATCCAGAGCAAAACCACCGTTCCTGTAATGATCCCTAAATCAGCCAACAGAGTCCAAATTCTATAAAGCTACCTGCTTATCTATAAACACTGCAATACCAGCAAAAATTCTGTTATTTCAAATTTTTGTAGGTGTACTATAACAAATATGGAAATAATTTTACAATTTTAACAGCTGAAAAGGCCAGTTACTATTCATTCTGATTCATTTGCACCTGAAAACATAATTTGTTTTATTGTTTAATGCCAGAAAAACAATGATCTTTATAAGAAAAACTACCTGCCCCCCAAAATGTGAGTACTTTCATTTTACTAAAAATAGCAAAATTTTTAGTTTGACCTTTGATCGTTTTTTGGGCTATTTGTGAAACATTTGGTATTATAAAACACAATTCTTTAAAGGCCTTGAACTTTAGAAATGTATTAGGTTGTTTCCAAATATGTGATAATTTTACTTGTCTTTTATCTCCTACTGTGACATGCATTGCAAGTGACAAACCTTACTCTCCTCAGCGACTAGATCATTGGGCTGTCTTTACAGGCAATGGATTAAGCCATTAACCCTCTTGCTTTTGCCACTAGCATCCCATATCAGAGTGCAGGTTCAAACCCTGGCTGCTCCACTTCTGATCAAGCTTCCTGCTAATGCACCTGGGAAAACAACAGTCATTGAGTTCCTGCCAACCCCGTGGGAGATCTGGATGGAGTTCCTTGCTCCCGGCTTTGGCCTGGCTCTGCTCTGATTGTTATGGCATTCGGAGTGTTAACCAGTAGATAGGAGATTTCTCTCTCTGTCTCTGTCTCTCTATCTCTCTGTCTCTCTCTTTATCTCTCTCTTTCTCCCTCTGTCTCTCCTACAAAACACTCATAAAAACCAGTGTTACTGTCAGGCCAGTTTAGAAAGAGGTGTCCCTTTCCAGAGTGGATAAGCTCTGCGCCCAGTGCATGACTTCATCAGCAGATTGTGGTTAAGATTTCATCTCTCATGCAGTTTCTCTTCTTGACACCCTAGTATAGGTCACAACCTGCCAACATCGGCTAGGCTAAAGAATTAAATAAGTGACTGTCCATTCAAATCCCAAAAGGATCCAAATTTGAATCTGTTGTTACACTAATAGAAAAACAAAACTTCTCTTTGGAAGTTTGACACTTCGTGTTAACGAAGCATCAAATTAACTTTTTAATTGGCTGATATGATAGGTCAGATTTTAAGAAGGGAACTTAGGGGCCAGAGCTGTGGCATAGTGGGTTAAGAAAATAAAATAAATCTTTTAAAAACTAAGATAGAGAAGCTAGAATTGTGGCATAGCAGGTAAAGCCACTGCCTGCAATGCCATCCTCCACTACTTTCCTAGGTGCATTAGCAGGGAGCTGGCTTGGTACAAGAGCACCATGGATTCAAACCCACACTCTGGTATGGGGTACTAGTGGTGAAGGCAGTGGCTTAATCCACTGCACCACAACATTAACCCCTAAGGAACTTATTTTTCACTTGTTAAACTATATTTGATTTCACTAGATTTTCTGTGTATCAATTTCAGGGCTAAATTTTAAAAATCACTATTAACTCAGTTAAGAAAACAGAGCTAAAGGAAACTCATTTAACAAACTTGCTTAGTCTTTCTTATGGAGGTATAAAAATATATGTGTGAAATACAGAATTCCATATAAAGCTTTATTGTGTTTCCCTACATTATTACTCTCACATATAAAGACATTGAAAGGTGAATAAGGAGAACACTATGCTTTTAAAAATATTTTACAGTAGTTATAGAGTCATATAAAAAATGAGGAAGGTACAGAATTTTTTTTTTTGTGCCACACATGCACAGCCTCTACCTTGACTGACAGCTCCTACCAGAGTGTTACACTCGTGACAACTGATGAACCTGTATCAGCAAATCAGCATCATCCTAACTCCATAGTTTACACTAGACTTCATTCTCGGGGTTCGGCATTCTCTGGGTTTGGACAAATATGCGATGACATATATCCATTGTTATAGAATCACACAGAATATTTTCTTTTTTAAAAAGAAAATTTTTTGAAAGGCAGAAAGAGAGACAGTGAATGAGGCACCTCCATTCACTGATTTACTCCCTAAAAGCCAGCAATGGCCAAGTCTGGGCTGGAGCTGACTTGTGGGAGCTGGGAACAAAATCTATGCCTGCAAGTGACTGGCAGAAATCTAATTCCTTGAGCCATCACTGCTGCCTCTCAGGATCTGCAGTAACAAGACACTGGGGTCAGGAGCCAGAGCCAGGACAGAACTCAGATACGTGCAGACACGTGGATAAGTCACGTGAGCATATGAAACATCCTCTTAATTGCTAGGTTAAATATTCACCTTCCCACATACAGAATTTTCATTGCCCTAAATTTCTAAGTTCTGCCTATTCTACCTTTTGTTCACCTCCGCCTCAGGCAAAAAAAAAATATGATCTTTTCAATGTCTTCATAGTTTTCTTTTTTATTTTCCAGAATGTCATAAAGTTGGAAACACATGGCATTCAGTTTTCTCAAATTGACTTGTTTCACTTACCATTAATCAGTTAAGTATGAAGCCGCCAAATTGGCTGTGCTGTTTTGTAGTTTCACCAGCAAAGTGTGAAAATTGCTGTTGCTCCACCTCTTTGTATTTGTTGTAGAACATTATATTTTGACTCACTTCCTCTGATTTTTTATCTCCACAAGCCCTCCATCACATGCTACAATGGGAACCCTGCTCGATTCATTCAGATTTTTCAGCTTTTATCTGAATAATTGTTGATGGTTTAAAAGTATATTTGATTTCCAATTATCTTTATATATATTCAGAAGATCGATTCAGTATATAATTAGTAAAGATCTCATCAGTTTGTACCCACACAGAAATACAAAGTGTAAAAATACTGTTTCAGTACTAGTTATAGCATCACTGCACATTAGACAACACATTAAGGACAGATCCCACATGGGATGTAAGTACACAGTGACTTCTGTTGCTGACTTAACAATTTGACACTCCTGTTCATGGCATCAGTAATCTCCCTAGGCTCTAGTCATGAGTTGCCAGGGCTATGGAAGCCTTTAGAGTTCGCTGACTTTGATCTTATTCCAATAGGGTCATAGTCAAAGTGGAAGTTCTCTCCTCCCTTCAGAGAAAGGTACCTCCTTCTTTGATGGCCCCGTTCTTTCCACTGGGATCTCACTCACAGAGATCTTTCATTTAGGTCTTCTTCTTTTTTTTTTTTTTCTTTTCCATGGTATCTTGGCTTTCCATGCCTACAATACTCTCATGGGCTCTTCAGCCAGATCCGAATGCCTTAAGGGCTGATTCTGAGGCCAGAGTGTTGTTTAGGACGTCTGCCATTCTATGAGTCTGCTGTGTATCCCATTTCCCATGTTGGATCTTTCTCTCCCTTTTTGATTCTATCAGTTAGTATTAGCAAACACTTGTCTTGTTTGTGTGATCCCTTTGATTCTTAGACCTATCAGAGCCATCAATTGTGAACTGAAATTGATCACTTGGACTAGTGAGATGGCATTGGTACATGCCACCTTGATGGGATTGTATTGGAATCCCCTGGCAAATTTCTAACTCCATCATTTGGGGCAAGTCTGATTGTGCATGTCCCAAACTGTAAAGATAATTGGAAATGAAAAAAAAAAAAACAAAAAAATCTGGTGTTAAATTGGAAATGGCATAGAAAATTAATTAATTAAAAAAAATACTATGTAGGATCTCTGTCTTTAATGTGCTGTACACTCTTATTTAATGCTATAACTAGTACTCCAACAGTATTTTTTTTCACTTTGTGTTGCTATATGGGGGCAAACTGTTGAAATCATTACCTAATATATACTAAACTGATCTTCTGTATATAAAGAGAATTGAAAATGAATCATGATGTGATTGGAAGGGAAGAGGGAGCGGGAAAGGGGAGGGTTGTGGGTGGGAGGGAAGTTTTGGGAGGGGGAAGCCATTGTAACCCATAAGCTGTACTTTGGAAATTTATATTCATTAAATAAAAGTTTTAAAAAAAAGTATATTTGAGGGGTCGGTGCTGTGGCGCAGCGGGTTAATGCCCTGGCCTGAGGCGCTGGCATCCCATATGGGTGCCAGTTCCAGTCCCGGCTGCTCCACTTCTGATCCAACTCTCTGCTGTGGTCTGGGAAAGCAGTAGAAGATGGTCCAAGTCCTTGGGCTCCTGACTTGTGGGGCCAGCACTGTGGCACAGCGGGTTAAAGCTCTGGCCTGAAGCACCAGCATCCCATATGGGCGCCAGTTCCAATCCCAGCTGCTCATCTTCCAGTCCAGCTCTCTTCTGTGGCCTGGGATAGCTGTAGAAGATGGCCCAAGTCCTTGGGTCCCTGCACTCATGTGGGAGACCTGGAGAAGGCTCCTGGCTCCTGGCTTCAGATTGGAGCTTCAGCTGTTGCTGCCATCTGGGGAGTGAACCATCGGATGGAAGACCTCTCTCTCTGTATCTCTCTTTGCCTCTCCTCTCTCTGTAATTCTTTCAAATAAATAAATAAATCTTTTAAAAAAGTATATTCAGGGCCGGCTCCGCGGCTCAGTAGGCTAATCCACCGCCTTGCGGTGCCGGCACACCGGGTTCTAGTCCCGGTCAGGGCACCGATCCTGTCCCGGTTGCCCCTCTTCCAGGCCAGCTCTCTGCTGTGGCCAGGGAGTGCAGTGGAGGATGGCCCAAGTTCTTGGGCCCTGCACCCCATGGGAGACCAGGAGAAGCACCTGGTTTCTGCCATCGGAACAGTGCGGTGCGCCGGCCGCAGCGCGCCTCCCGCGGCGGCCATTGAAGGGTGAACCAACGGCAAAAAGGAAGACATTTCTCTCTGTCTCCCTCTACTGTCCACTCTGCCTGTCTAAATAAATAAAAAAAAAAAGTATATTTGACTCATAGGAGTTTGGTATCATGAAGCATTTGGACATTTCATTTCATAAGATCATAACAGTATAAGATTTTTTCAAGCCTCGTTCCCTCTAGACTCTTCCTGCCCCTTTTCTGCCAGTATCTCGGGCTACTGTGGTTTCACCTCACTTTCCTTTCCAGCACTGGTGTGTAGACTCATTGGCTGGGGTCCCGAGCCATGGGCGCCCATGGCCTCCACATAGGCCCACTGTGTCCCACTAGTTCTGGAAGAGTTTCCTCTGCAGTTTTTCCCCTAACTCTTCCCTGAAACTGCAGTATCTCCACCTTTATTAAACTATCTTTTCCCAGACTATCAGTGCATTCCCTCCTATTCAGCCATCTTGGAGCTCCTAAAAGTGATCCCTGTTAAATATAAGAGTGGGAATAAGAGAGGGAGGAGATTTACAGTTCGGCACATGCTCAATTGGACTTGCCCCAATCTGTAGAGTTAGAAACGTGCCAGGGGATTCCAATTCAATCCCATCAAGGTGGCATGTACCAATCCATCTCACTAGTGCAAGTGATCAGTTTCAGTTCATAATTGATCATAATGATAGGATTAAGAGTCAAAGGGATCACATAAACAAGATTAGTATCTGCTAATACTAACGGATAGAATTAAAAAGGAGAAAACAATCCAACATGGAAAGTGGGATACACAGCAGACTCACAGAATGGCAGATGTCCTAAACAGCACTCTGGCCTCAAAATCAGCCCTTAAGGCATTTGTATCTGGCTAAAAAGCCCATGAGAGTATTTCAGGCTTTGAAAGCCAAGACACTGTGGTAAAAAAAAAAATGATCTTAATGAAAGACTTCTGTGAGTGAGATCCCAGCAGAAAGAACGGGCCATCAAAGAAGGAGGTACCTTTCTCTGAAGGAAGGAGAGAATTTCCACTTGACTATGACCTTGTCTAAATAAGATCAGAGTTGGCGAACTCAAAAGGCTTCCATAGCCTTGGCAACTCATGACGAGAGCCTCGGGTGATTACTGACGCCATAACCAAGAGTGTCAATTATTAAGTCAACAACAGGAGTCACTGTGCACTTACTCCCCATGTAGGATCTCTGTCCTTAATGTGTTGTGCTATGTGAATTAATGCTATAACTAGTACTCAAATAGTACTTTATACTTTGTGTTTCTGTGTGGGTGCTAACTGTTGAAATCTTTACTTAGTATATACTAAATTGATCTTCTATATATAAAGATAATTGAAAATGAATCTTGATATGAATGCGATGGGAGAGGGAGCAGGAGATGGGATGGTTGCAGGTGGGAGGGAGGTTATGGAGGAAAAAGCCACTATAATCCAAAAGCTGTACTTTGGAAATTTATATTTATTAAATAAATGTTTAAAAAAAGTTTCTGTTGAAACTATAATGAAAGTGTGTCTGAACTTGTCTATGCTCTGAGTTCGTTGAAGAATATAAACATATCTGAATAAGCTAAATAACTTCTAGCCTGGCACACATAAACACAATATGATATGATGTATCTCTCT
Source organism: Lepus europaeus (assembly GCF_033115175.1). Classification (NCBI taxonomy): domain Eukaryota; kingdom Metazoa; phylum Chordata; class Mammalia; order Lagomorpha; family Leporidae; genus Lepus; species Lepus europaeus. Next base: position 34,871,405 of record NC_084836.1, on the reverse strand, counting down.
GGCATCAAGTTTCTCATTTTATGTTCTGTGCATTAATAATAATTTATTTCCTTTGCTCTTTACTGCTCCACAACTTTTCTCATGCCATTGCTTCTACCTGAAAGTTACTTTTCCCTTTGTTGTCTAATTGATCACATTGCATTCTATTGAAACTAAGATGATATGTCACTCCTTGGAAGTATTTTCTAACATTGAATTCACCCAAAGCCCAGTTAAGTCTTCCCTGTGTTTCTTCTGGGCACTGCTGTAATACCTTATTTATGTCCCTGTTAACACAGTCACATTGTATAATAATATAAAATTGTTCTGAAGATATTTCAACTATCTTTAAATTAGATATTGAACTTTGTTTATTTCTGTATAGCTTGTCCACCTTCTGGCACACAGATGCATTCTATAAAATGTTCAATAAATGAAAACCATTGCCTTATTGAGATGACCAATGGTTACAGTCAGCCCACCTCATCCTCTTCCTTTGTGGACAAACATCTAGAAAGAACCTGTTCTAACCTTGTACATACCACTGTATGGTCCCCTATGGATACAAGGATTTTTTATTTTTATTTGAGGGGTAGAGTTTAAGAGAGAGAGAGTGAGAGAGAAGGAGAGAGAGAGAGAGATTGAGAGAGATCTTCCATCTGCTGGTTTATTCCTTAAATGTTTGCAACAGCCAACTGGACCAATCTGAAGTCAGTAGCCAGGAGTTTCTTGCTGGTCTCCCATGTGGGCATTGAGGACCCAAGTACTTGGGCCGTTTTCCACTGCTTTCCTAGGCACATCAGTAGGGAGCTGGATCAGAAGTGGAGCAGCAGGGACTTGAATCGGCATCCATATGGGATTCTGGCGCCACAGGCTGCAGCATTAGCCTGTACGCTGAAGAGCCAGCCCCAACACAAGGATTTTCCATGTAGTAGTTCTCAGCTTGCTATTTCACAATGGGTGTGGGCTCTCCCTCACACTTCAGTGCCGTTAGTATATTATGGCACTAAACAGTTTCAGGAATTCACTGACTCAGCTCAGGTTGTGATGAGCAGCCCATGTGATTACGTTCTAGGCACAGCACTTCTCTTGCTGTCTGATGTTCATCCAGGATGCATCCCATGCCTAACATCCTCTTATTCAGCCCAGCTAACCTGGTAAACAAACTGGCTTCCTTTACCTGGAATTTCTACTTTCACCAAAGCCAACCCAACCCAGTCCTCTCTGATTTAAAACCACAGCTTATGTGCAATTAGGGTTTCTGTGACAGAAAAATCTTTCAGTGCTTCCAAGCTTTTTGCGAATGATTGCTTCTGGGTTTTACCTTGTTCTAATTTAAATTACTTTAGATTTTAACAGCGCATTCAATATGTGAACTTTCACTTTAGGGGGAGAATTCATATAAGTGCTGAAATACCAGCAGCCAGAAATATGCACAAATGAATCCAAACAAGAGTTTTTGAGTGTTCTCAGTAGGAGTCTGAGGGAAAATGAGAATTTAAACCATTTCTTATGATTTTATTATTGGTACCTTTTAAAGGATGTGTGAGGAAACACAATGGGTGGCTGTGTTTAGTGTGGCACAGCCTAATGAAAGACAAAGCATCTGAAGTTTATTGGGAAAGGCTTCATTTCCACGGCTTTAAATTCAATGAGTGCTAAATTATCCTCAGCATTGTGCTTCTAAGTTAATTCCTATGCACTTAAGAACTTACCACTTCCTCACAGATAGAAGCCTGCTGTTTACCTGTCTTCAGGGAAACAATTTGACTCACTTGCTGTTCCTAACCAACTCTTAATCAAGGGAAAGCTACCTACAGACAAGGGCAGCTTAGAGATGCTCAATTTATTTCTTTGTGAAATGTCATCTTGGTGAATAAAATATGCCCTAATGAAACCAATGAAGGGCTGCCAAAATATTTTTGTAAAATTCTGGAAAACCATCACAAAGATACCAAGGTAAGTTCCAGGGCCAGGTTAGTTTTCTCAGAACATCATTCTTCTGGGTCTAAACCTTTGATGTTTTGCTTGATTTTCAGATTTTTTTTTTTTCCAAGAAATTCTGATTTCTTTTTCATTAGGATACATGTCAGGATATTTTAGCTTGTGTAGTTTTTAATTAATTTATCATTTTAATTAACAAATATTTCATGACTGCCTACTTTCTGAGGCACTGTGAACACCATTGCCGACACTAAAATAAAGGCATCTTTCCTATTATGTACAAATAATACCTTTCCAAATCATGTACTGTGTTTTTATGACTAAGTTTTGGTGAGACGGATACGAAAGCAAGTATATTTGGCAACTTCCAAGAATTCCCTTGATAAACATTAGATACTAATGCTTTGTGCCTTGTTCTTTTTTTTTTTTTTTTTTTTTTTTGATAGGTAGAGTTAGACAGTGAGAGAGAGACAGAGAGGAAGGTCTTCCTTTTCCATTGGTTCACCCCCCAAATGGCATCTACAGCCAGCGTGCTTCCTCCTGGTCTCCCATGTGGGTGCAGGGCCCAAGCACTTGGGCCATCCTCCGCTGCCCTCCTGGGCCACAGCAGAGAGCTGGACTGGAAGAGGAGCAACCAGGACTAGAACCTGGTGCCCATATGGGATGCTGGCACCGCAGGCAGAGGATTAACCAAGTGAGCCACAGCGCTGGCCCCTGTGCCTTGTTCTTGATCTTTCCTTCGTCATGCCTCCAGAAACACAGGTGTCATCTTGGACCATAAAGTCCAGGGAAACACAGTAGGTGAGACACAACAGTGACTTGGAAGGAGCTTGGTCCCTGCAACAACTTACTAGCCTTTGATGACACACTTTTGAATTTTTACAAGAGAAAGAAATAAACATTTAAGTTTTGTTCGGGGCCAGCTCTGTGGTGTAGCGGGTAAAGCCGCCATCTGTAGTGCTGGCATCCCATATGGGCACCAGTTCGAGTCCCAGCTTCTCCACTTCCAATCCAGCTCTCTGCTATGGCCTGTGAAAGCAGTAGAAGATGGCTCAAGTCTTCGGGCCCCTGCACCAGCAAGAGCAACACAGAGGAGGCTCCTGGCTCCTGGCTTCAGATCAGCGCAGCTCCAGTCACTGTGGCCAATTGAGGAGTGAACCAATGGATGGAAGACCTCTCTCTCTGCCTCTCATCTCTCTGTGTAACTCTGACTTTCAAATAAATGAATAAATCCTTAAAAAAAGAAAAAAAAAGTTTTGTTAAGCTATTGGTAATTTCAAGGTTTTCTGTTACTTCAGGTAAAATCACAATCAGATCAACTTCCAATCTGCTTTGCCTTATGAATCCTTTACCATGTGTACCAGAAATCATTTCTCCAGGAATCTTCCCCTGATAAGTATCAACCAAAGCAACAAAAGCATAAAGAAAAAATAAATTACCTATAATCCATCATAAATAGATTGAAAATATGAAAGAGAATTTAAGAAACATAGAACATTGAAAAAATGGAGAGGAACAAATATCTGAAGATATTTCTAAGAATTTACAGAAATTAAAAAAAAGTTCTCTCTCTCTCTCTCACTATCCACTCTGCCTGTTAAAAAAAAAGGAAGTTTAATGATTTCCAAACAAGATAAATAATAAAATATTTATATGCAGACAATTATTCATGAAATTATTAAATACAAAGAGATATTAGAGGTAGCAAAAAACCTTCACTTTCACAAAAAACAAAATCACCTAGAGAGAAATGAGGGATATACTGAATTGAATTCTCAGTAACAGACATTAGGAGAGAATAATGTCTTTAATGTGCCAAGAGAAGTAATTGAGCTTATATTGCTGTGCCCAGTGATAAACCCATTAAAAAATTAGGGCAATTTTTGAAATTTACAGATGTTGACACTTTAGAAAATAATTTCAGAAAGAACATAATCCCATGAAAAAAGATCTGAAATGAAGGGAATCATTTGTAGGCTATGTTGATTCAAAGCACAAGTAGCATCCATTTATGAGAATATTATGCCAGTATGTACTTTGAAAGATTAAAAAGGAAAATTTTATAGAAAGTTCAACAGTATCATGTTAGAAAGAAGTTGGAAATTAAAATATTTAGGGGCCTTGAATTATGTGAGAGCACCTACATGTCAAATAGTAGAGTAACTTAAAAGTTGGTAAAGAAAAAAATGCAAATGAAATAAATAAAAAGGAAAATTCTGCTCTGTAAATTCTAAAGATGGCTTTCAATTAAAGAAAAGGAAGGAAAATAAATAGGAAATGCAAAATAAATTATTGGGGCCGGCGCCGTGGCTCAACAGGCTAATCCTTTGCCTGTGGCACCAGCACACCAGGTTCTAGTCCCGGTCAGGGCGCCGGATTCTGTCCTGGTTGCCCCTCTTCCAGGCCAGCTCTCTGCTATGGCCCGGAAAGGCAGTGGAGGATGGCCCAAATGCTTGGGCCCTGCACCCCATGGGAGACCAGGAGAGGCACCTGGCTCCTGCCTTCGGATCAGTGTGGTGCGCTAGCTGCAGCGCATGGGCCGCGGCAGCCATTGGAGGGTGAACCAACGGCAAAGGAAGACCTTTCTCTCTGTCTCTCTCTCAGTGTCCACTCAGCCTGTCAAAAAATAAAAATAAATAAAAATAAATAAAAAATAAATTATTGGCTAGAGGCAAGGCTTTTGGAATGATGATGTGAGGTGGGGAATCTCGCCCCTAGAGAAATATCTTATAGAATCATCATGGGCTAGTGCTGTGGCTTAGTAGGTAAAGCCACTGCCTGGGGCACAATCCATGGGTGACCTTTTGAGTCCTGGCTGTTCCACTTCCAATCCCTCCCTGCTAATGCACCTGTGAAAGCAGTGGAAGACGGCCCAAGGCCTTGGGAACTCTGAAATCCCCATGGGAGATCCAGATGAAGCTCTTGACTTCAGACCACCCAGTTCTAGCTGTTGTAGTCATTTGGGGAGTGAATCAGTGGATGGAAGATGTTGCTTGCTCTCTCTCTCTCTCTCTCTCTCTTTCTCTTCCTCTCCCCTTTCCCTTCTTTCTCTGTGGCTCTGTCTGTAAACAAAATAAATAAATAAATGTTTAAAAAAGTCAAACTCCTTCAAATTCTCTACAAATTGATTAAAATGATACAGGAAAGGAGATAGCTAGCAAGCAGGAGGTGAGGTCACCAGTTCCTCTTAATAATCTTGATCAAAATTTCCTGCTCAAAAAATCCCCTCACATCTTTTTTTAAAGATTTATTTATGTATTTGAAGGCAGAGTTACAGAGAGGCAGTGGCATAGAGAGAGAGAGGTTTTCCATCTGCTGGTTCACTCCCCAGATGGTTTCAACAGCTGGAGCTGCGCCGATCTGAAGCCAGGAACCAGGAACTTCTTTCAGGTCGCCCATACAGGTGCAGGGACCCAAGGACTTGCATCATCTTCTGTTTTCCCAGGCCACAGCAGAGAGCTATAACAGAAGTGGAGCAGCTGGGACTTGAACCGGTGCCCATTTGGGATGCTGGCACTCCAGGCAGCGGCTTTACCCACTACACCACAGTGCCGATCCCAAGCCCCCACCACCATCACAACTTTTTGTATAGCAGACAGCAGCTGTTTTAGCTGTTTAGCACTGGCTAGAACCAATATCAAATGAAAATAACCAAAATGATTGTCAACTGTGTCCTTGTAATGACATATGACCAATTGTAATGTTCTTATAATAAAATTACCATGTCTGACACTCCTCCCATCATGCATCTGATGGCATGACATTTCTGAGACTTCTATAGAAAAAGACAGGGAAATCATAGGTATTCAAACTCCACCATTATGAATAATCTTTTTTTTTTTTTTTTGGACAGGCAGAGCTAGACAGTGAGAGAGAGAGAGAGAGAGAGAGAATTATAAACAGTGAGAGAGAGAGAGACAGAGAGAAAAGTCCTCCTTCCGTTGGTTCACTCCCCTAATGGCCGCTACGGCTGGCGCTACGCAGATCCAAAGCCAGGAGCCAGGTGCTTCCTCTTGGTCTCCCATGTGGGTACAGGGCCCAAACACTTGGGCCATCCTCCACTGCCTTTCTGGGCCACAGCAGAGAGCCAGACTGGAAGAGGAGCAACTGGAACTAGTACCAGGCACCCCAACCAGTGCTGCAGGTGGAGGATAGCCTAGTGAGCCACAGCGCTGGCCTATTATGAATATTCAATTAAACCTCATTCCAGATGCCACCCCTATGCCTTTAGGTAATCTAAAGGGATGACCCCAAACATTTTGTGGGTGCAGCTCACACGTGAGCAGGCCTCCACTCTGTTTTAAATGTGCATTCTTGCATAGCTAAAAATAATTCTTGTTCCTCTGCTAAACGTTTACATATGTCTTGTCCTTGGATTCTTTCCTGTGTTAGAACCAAGAACCTAGCCATTCCATGACAAAAGGGCTTGTAAGGAATTAAGAGACTTTCAGTCAACAAATCTACAGAACTTGGTAAGAACAAGGGAGAAGGCCATATCATTGGAACTCAAATGAAAACGTTATCATGCTGGTCTCCAGTTATCAAGCAACTTCTCTGTCCCATAACTTCCATGTATGGAATTTGGACAGACTCAGCAGCAGATAAAATGGGCAAATTGCATCTCACCAAGCTCTGTGCTGCAGAAGAGCTGTACTGGTGGTAGCTAGTTCCCAACCTCCATTAACCTCTGACTTAGTGAGCATTGATGTGGTAAAGCTGACAAGAAGAGAGTTCCCACTGAATTTACAATTCTACTTATATATCATACAATTATACTCTTACCCAAGAGAAATGAAAACATGTGTCCACACACAATCATGTATATAAATGTTCATAGCATCACCACTGACAACAGCCAAAATTAGGAACAAGAAACATCAGGATGTTGAAGAATAGAGCGGCAAAATATAGTATATATAGTATACTATATTTTTGAGATATAGTATATCTCAAAATATATATAGGTAAGAAATCAGTTACACATAACTACATAGTATGATTCCAGTTATGGTAAACATGTGGCTCAGGCAAATGAATCTATAAAGATAATAAATTAAGAGTTGCTAAATAGGGAGGCAGGAAGAATCTGTTAATAGGTTTAAGTTTCTTTTGGGAGTGATGAAAATTTCCTTATATTAGATTATAGTAATAGTTGAAAAAACTCTAAATATCCTAGAAACTACTGAGCACTATAATCTAAACAGGTCATATAAATTACATATCAGGAAAAATATTAAAATAAAAAACGAATTGTGAGACTATAAATTTCTGTTGTTTAAGCCATGTAATCTAATATTTGGTTATGGCATCCATAGCGAACTGTTATAATCCTATTTCAATTGTATTTCAATATAGGGGACAAACATCAAATTACTATGAGAAAAATTAGATTGGAAAAATACAATTATTATACTCTAATAGACACATACAGGATTTCTCCCACAAAACTAGGAAGTACACATCCTTTACAAGCACACTGAGAACATCTATTTTAAAAATTGAATCCATTCTTGGCCATAAAATATTTTGCCAAATTTCAAAGGTTTAGGATCATACAGAACTCATTACATGCTCAAAATCTAATTAAGTTAGAAATAAACAGGAAACAAAAAACTAGAAAACTCCTCAAGTTTAGAAATTTCAAAATAATTAATCTAGTCAATAAAAAATAAAATAATAAAAATATATAGCAATATCATAATGAAATGCATATGTATGAGTATTTAATAATGAAAAGTATATCATAAATAATTACATATTATGCAATGTATAAAATTATATATGTGTATTTTTCTCACTATGTAGCTCTTTGAGATCCCAATTAAACCATCGATCATAGTTCCATAGTTGGGCAGACCCTAGGATTAACTTTCAGTTCATAGATTTACACATCCAGTAAAATAGAGCTCATTAAAATTCAATAATAGTGCTGGTGAAATTTTTTGTCAGATATTGCTTTTATGCATCATCTCATTTTTTCTTTGATTTTATTGGAGATACCATTTACCATACTTCCAGATGTTGGTGTCCATGATCTCAACCTCTACAATAGTATAATAACAAATTTGATACCCTCATATAGTATTTCTGCCATTACTCAATATGATACACAGGTACAGAATTTCTAGGAAATGTGGTATAATTTTTATGCCATTTTATATTTCTGACCAAATATGAGTTCAAGAGTTATATATGACATGACTATATATCACTGGAATATTTATATAGAGATTAGTTACATCCACCAAATTTTGTTTATAATCTACTTAAATGATATGAAAATTATAAATATAATATACAGTTTAGTTTTTTTATTTAAAAAATAACAGAACAAAGGAGGTTCATATAACTGTACCCTGACCATTGTCACTTTCCTCCCAATTCATAAAATTTCTATTTGTTTGACTTGATAGTACTTTCAAATATATTTCTTAAGACTACTTCATGTTTGAAAACAAAACTAAGAATCCAGTTACAACGGGTAAAGGAATTGAACAGGCACTTTTCAAAAGAGGAAACTCAAATGGCCAACAGACACATGAAGAAATGTTCAGGATCACTATCCATCAGGGAAATGCAAATCAAAACCACAATAAGGTTTATCCTCACCCCAGTTAGAATTGCTCTCATACAAAAATCAAAATACAATAGTTGCTGGTGAGAAAGTAGGGGAAAATGTACCCTAATGCACTTTCAGTGGGAATATAAACTAATACAGTCATTGTGGAAGACAGGATGGAGATTCCTCAGAAATCGGAAAATAGATTTACTACATGACTCAGTAATTCCATTCCTGGGAATTTACCCAAGGAAATTAAATCAGAATATGAAAGAGTTATCTGTACTCCCATGTTTATTGCACCTCAATTCATAATAGTTGAGATATGGAACCAACCCAGATATCCATCAACTGATGATCGGATAAAGAAAAGGTGACATATATACAATATGGAATACTACTCAGCTTTAAAATAATGAGATCCTGTCTTCTGCAACAAAATGGATGCATCTGTAAACCATTATACTTAGTGAAACAATCCAGTCCCCAAAAGAGAAATACTATATATTCCCCCTGATCTTTGATAACTAATAGAGTGCAAAAAATGCAATGTGTATGAGCATAGTTGCCATGTTAAATTTGTTGATTGTTTACAGCCCTTGTATTTACTGTCGAGGAACAGTTATTTTCTGCTCACTATTTGTTGAATTCTTTACTTAGTGTAGGATTCATCTTATGAGTATAAAGTAAATTGAAAGTAAATCATTGTAAAAAGTAGAAGAAAGAATAAGAAAGGAAGGAGGAAAGAGAGTGGTAGCATGGGCAGGAGAGAGGGCAGGATAGCAAGTATCACTATGCTCCTAAATCTGTATATATGACATACATGAAATTTGCTTATTTTAAAAACTAACAATTTTTTAAAAATAAAAAAGTTATCAATGTCAAAAAACTCTCCATATATTCAGTCTAATGTTGATCCTAACCTATCTCAAAGTAGTAAAGGCCATGTTATGATCACTCTAAAATACAGATATGCAGACTGTTATACAAATGTGTCAAAGAAGGCTCCTGAATTTTGACCCCAAACTGCGATTACCTTTCAAAACTCCCTGAGTTAGAGATACCCCATCTTGTCATCTTGTTGCACAGTACCACCTGAGCACATAAGCACTCTTTCCAATTCTGCTCCATTCTGGGAGCTCAGTTCCCTAATCCCCTTTTAGGTGATGACTGGAATAAGGTAGAATTTTGGATAAGGTAAAAGTTATTATTCCAAGAATACTGAGATGCTAAATGAATGTGGGAACAATGTCAGCCAATATGCCTTTTAAAATAACTCCCCTGTTGGGCCGTCGTTGTGGCTCACTAGGCTAATCCTCTGCCTGTGGCGCCAACACCCCGGGTTCTAGTCCTGGTTGGGGCGCCGGTCCTGTCCCAGTTGCTCCTCTTCCAGTCTGGCTCTCTGCTGTGGCCCAGGAAGGCAGTGGAGGATGGTCCAAGTGCTTGGGCCCTGCACCCGCATGGGAGACCAGGAGGAAGCACCTGGCTCCTGGCTTCGGTTCGGCGCAGCACATGGGCTGTAGTGGCCATTTGGGGGGTGAACCAATGGAAAAGGAAGACCTTTCTCTCTGTCTCTCTCACTGTCCACTCTGCTTGTCAAAATAATAATAATAATAATAATAATAATAATAACAACAACTCCTCTGTCTGCAGATAGAACTGATTGGAAAAGGGCAAAAGTCAATGTAGAGCGACTACTCTGGGGGCTTTGGTTATATTTCAGGTCAGAACTGATGTAACCTGGGCTCAGCGTTTGCATTGAAATGGGTGCTGCAGGCCTGAAAGCAGTTTTGGAGTTAGAGCCCACAGCCCTTCAAGATTGGATAATCCAAGTTCACTACGAGGGTGTGCTCAGAATGACTCCTGGGCTTCCAACTTTTAGAACTGCACAGTTCCCTAGGAAATTAAAGAACAAAAATAAAAATGCTATTACAATTTGTTTATTTTTTGTGTGTTTGGCTGTGGTTGCTGCTTCACTTGGGCAGACGGGTAGATGAATTCATTTCTTGGAGCTAATGGAGCAAAGTATCACAAACTGAAGAATTTTTTTCTCTCATCGTTTAGGAGGCTTGAAGTCTCAGATCAAGGTGTCAGAGGGATTGGGTCCCTCTGAAGGTTGTAAGAAAAAGTCTGTTTCAAGCAATTCCCCTAGCTTCTGGCAGTTGATTTTTGTCATTCCCTGGCTTATAGAAGTATCAACCCAGACTGGCGCCGCAGCTCACTAGGCTAATCCTCTGGCTACGGCGCTGGCACACCGGGTTCTAGTCCCAGTTGGGGCGCTGGATTCTGTCCCAGTTGCTCCTTTTCCAGTCCAGCTCTCTGCTGTGGCCCAGGAGGGCAGTAGAGGATGGTCCAAGTCCTTGGGCCCTGTAGCTGCATGGGAGACCTGGAAGAAGCACGTGGCTCCTGGCTTTGGATCAGCGCAGCGTGCCAGCCGTAGTGGCCATTTGGGGAGTGAACCAATGGAAGGAAGACCTTTTTCTTTGTCTCTCTCTCTCTCACTGTCTAACTCTGCCTGTCCAAAAAAATTTTTTTTTTAAAAAAAGAAGTATCAACCTGGACTCTGCTTCCATCCTTACAAGACATTTATTCCCTACTCTCCCCATCTCTCTCTCTCTCTCTCTCTCTCTCTCTCTGTGTGTGTGTGTGTGTGCATGTCTGATAAACGCATCAGTCAAATTTCATTAAGGGCTCACCCTACTCCCTCTTGCATGACTTTATCTTACCTGATTACTTCTATAATCACCTTCCTTTCCAACACGTTCACATTCTGAGGTATGTGGGCAGGATTAGAACTTGAACATGACTTTTAGGGATGTGCAATTCAAACCATAAAAGTAGAGAAGTCACAGTTTGGGAGCTGACATTGGTTTATACTGAGTTACATTGGCTTATATTGAGACTCATGTAAGTTTGAGAAGGAAACTGTATTTTGGATATTTACATGAACTACAAAAAAGAATGACAACTTCAAAAAATCTGTGATTTGATGCAAAGGCACTTCTGTAAATCTTATTCTCTCATCTTTCCAGAAAACACGGTCTTTGAAATTGCACAGTTCTACTTGGATCCTTCAGCAAGATGCAAAGATGAAAAGTGCCCAGAACACAGTTGTCTACCTTTTGGAAAAGATATCTTCATCTCTTCTTTTCTGTTGGCTAAACCATGACCTAGGTCATCCCTATGCTTTCTGTAATAGGTGATTTCCGAGAATTTTTCTTACTATAGCTCTTATGGAAGTAATAAGCATGCTGCAGCAATCCAGAGGAGTGATTGGTAATGATGCAAAATGAGTTGCCTCCATTATTTGTGAACAAAAGCTTGGACGAACTGTTCTAGAAGCATTCTGCCTCTGCTACAAGGTCGCACTCATTACCCAAAAAAGATATTGAATCATCCTTTTAGTTGAATGCTCTAGCACCTGGGTCACAAAAGTTGCCATAGATCTGTAAAGGAAAGTCATCAATTTGAGAATGAAAGAAAAGAGGCTTAAGAGAAAAGAAGCCTTATATTTTCTATAGCCCAGTGACAGGAAGTGATACAAATGTCAATATGTGAAATCAAGAAGAAAATTTAAGGAAACATGTAATTTGGTAGTTTTCAAAGATTTTTTTTTTCAAGATAATATGTAGTGACTCAGATTTTAACCTCTAGGTTAGAGTGGTCTAAAAAAATCAAGTTAGGTGCCATTGACCATATTTCTATGCTAGTAAAGTATGTATATGAAAAGTAAAATATTGTGGATGTGTTTTTACCTGAGGTATAGATTGAATAAATTCAGTAAAAAATACTGTTAATGTAAATGTAACTACTGTATTGCCTAGCCCCATGTTTCCAGAGCATTTATAGTCACACTACTTATTTGGGATATCAATGCTTTTATTTAAATAACTAACTCCTTGATAGAGTAGGCTCCATCAGACCTGTTGTTGTCACTCTCTTTAAGATATTAAGCACAAAGAACATGTCCTGTTACAGCTCATCCATGGTGGGTTCATGTAATTCCACAGTTACAAGTGATTTCCCATTTCCAGATGTAAGATCCAAGAGTCACTGTTTGCAAAAGGTAGTCTTTGCAACCCTATAAGATAATTATGCTGAAGTGTCACAGTAACACGTGCAGAAGCATAAGAGGCTTGGAAATCCCCCAATGTGTTTCCATTGACTTCATGGGCCTCTTCCAGGGCAGGCAGAACATGTCTCTGCCATAGGTTGTGGAGTCACCATTTATCTTGAATGCGACTCTACTTCCTTCAACACTTTCAAAATAGTGAAGATGCATTACGAATATTTGTGGGAAATGTTAAAGAAATAATACAATCATTAAAGGTAGTTTGATAAATTTTGTAAAACTGTGGTAGGTTATTTAAATACCCTTACATTATTGGTTAAGGAGCTAAATGTCAGAACATTCAAAAACATTGAGTTCTCTGAATGTAGAATACATCTTTGCTCCTGGGTTGGCTGTTACTCTAAGGCATTGCACATTCTACAGTTTAGTTCACATATATTTTTATAAGAATCAAGATGAGTTAAAGGAAAGTGTACACTTATAGCTTTCTAATTATCTTGGAAAATAGCCTTATGTGATCATAACAATTAAAACAATATAATTCAATTTCCTCATTTTACCAGACATGAGAAATTATGAACTGTCTTTTCACATTCTAATACTCCTACATTACCTTGTGTTTGAAGTTTCCATTAGTGTAACATTTTACTGTGATCGCATATTGGACAATTAATTTTATTCTTGGGTATACAAAGAAGATCATTTTTCTTACATATTTCATATTTCAAGGACATGGCCAGAGGAAAACATAACATGAAATGGATACTTAGATATAGAATCTCATTCTTTAATTCAAGATAAATTTAAAAGAAGCACAAAAATATTTGTAAGATTATATTTGCCAGTAAAAAAATATTCAGAGAACCTGGCTTGTTAATTTTATTTTTTGCATTATATTGCCATCTAGTGGTTATAACTGGTATGGAAAAACACGGCCAAAAGCCTCAGTCAAAAAAATATTGAAAAGAGACATGAAAATAATATTATATTCCTTTTTGTTTATCTTAAAATTTATTAAAATATTGTTATAGTGACTATATTGTGACTCAGCAAATAAAGCCACCATTTGCAAAACTAGCATCACATATTAGAGTGCTAGTTTGAGTCCCAGCTACCCGATCCAACTTCCCTCTAATGCACCTTGGAAGGCAGTGGAAGATGGCCCAAGTGCTTGGGTCTCGGCAACTCATTAGATCACTACCACGCATGTGGGAGATCATGATGGAGTTCTGGCTCCTGGCTGTAGCCTGGCCTAGACCCGGCTATTATGGCCACTTGGTAGTGAGTAAGTGGGTGGACAATCAATCTCTCTCTCTCCTCCTTCTCCTCCTCCTCCTCCTCCTCCTCTTCCTTCTTCTTCTTCTTCCTCTCTCTCTCTCTCTCTCTCTCTCTCTCTCTCTCCCTTTCAAGTAAATAAATTCTTGAAAACATGTAGTTACATATTTGCATATTCTGGGTTAAAGCCATCATTTTGGGCCACATATATATATTTACTAATACTAATTTGCTATTTTGTGCTTAATTCTAAATGGTGTATCATAAAAAAAGCATCCTTGGACTCCTAGCTAAATAGACTAGAGGAGCTTGCCAACAGTGATATCATATTAGGGCTTTAAGGCTGTCATAATCTTTTTGAAAAACTAACTTGACTGAAAAATCAGTGAATTCTTCCATGTTAGCAGAGAATAAAATATCACTTTAGGACAAACACAAGCATTCTGACTAGAGAGTCTGCTCTTAGAAATAAAGTTTGATTATCATTTGGATTAATTAATTGTAAATGTAACTTTCAACATTCTTTTGATCTAGCCTTCTATTTCATTTTTTAAAAGATTTATTTATTTGGAAGGCAGAGTGACACAGTGAGATGGAGAGACAGAAAGAAATAACCCATCTGTTGTTCACATCCTCAAATAACTGCAACAGCCAGGCTGGTCCAGGAGACTGAAGCTCCATCCACATCTCCCAAATGTGTGGAACGGGCCTAAGCCCTTGGGCCATCTTCTGATGCTTTCCTGGGCTTATTAGCAGGAAGCCAGATTGGAAGCAGAGCAGCCGAAACTCAAATCAGCACTCTGGTATGGGATGCTAGTGGCATCTTAACTGGCTGCACCGTAACACTGGCCTCAAGCCTTATTTTGTTTTTAATAAAAAATTTGTAACCTGTATGTTATTGACTGAAATTTTTAACCTGAGTTGACTTTTTATTTGAAGTTTCAGAACACATCTTTGTGCTACAGGAATTTCCCTTGTGGTCCTCAAGAGGAGATAGAAGGAAACATCAGAAAATGGGGCTTAAAGTTCACCAGTGTATGATTTTCCATCTGTTCTGGTAGGGGAGGGTGTAGCACATTAACTCTGTCTCAAGAACCTCATTCCAGGCACTCACTGAACTCTGGTAGAATTCCTTAATGGAAGGCTATGTGAGTACTAACACCAGCATGGATTAGAAATCACCATCTTATTTAGATAAAATATGCCTTTGGGCTATATAGCATGCTTGGGAGGGGATAAGAAGCAGGGAGAAGGGACAGCATTGTTGCACAGTGGGTAAAGCTGCAGCCTGTGATGCCAACATCCCATATAGGTACCAGTTCATGTCCTGGCTGCTCCACTTACAATCTAGCTTCCTGCTAATGGCCTGAGAAAAGCAGTGAAGGATGGCCCAAGTGCTTGAGCCTCTGCCACTCACATGGAAGACCCAGATAAAGCTGCGCCGATCTGAAGCCAGGAGCCAGGAGCTTCTTCCTGGTCTCCCACGAGGGTACAGGGGCCCAAGGACTTGGTCCCTCTTCTACTGCCTTCCTAGGCCATAGCAGAGAGCTGGATCAGAAGAAGAGCTGCCGGGTCTCAAACCAGCGCCCATATGGGATGCCAGCACTTCAGACCAGGGCATTAACCCACTGCGTCACAGCGCCGTCCCCATCCAATGAAATTCTTATTATAAATTGGTAAATATTAACTTTAACTTTCACATGTGCCATGCAGCCGAAGTACAAAAAACTGATTGCAGATACTGACTTTTCCTAGTATTCTAGTCCTGTCAAAGCCAGGTTTAAAAAAATGCAACCTGTGGTATCCAACTCCATTATTTTACAATAATTTTTGTAGCCAACAACTATTTGGAAGCTAGTATCTATTTTTGTTGCTCTCTTATTTTAGGGAAAAGCGGGAGCAAATGCGAAATATTTCATTTATGGGCTTGCACAAAGACATAAAATGAATATTTGGTCATCTGTTTGTTTTGTTGCTTTTGTTTATAAAAAAATCAATGATGAGCTAAGAAAGTAGCATTCAAGGCTATGGATGGTGCCTGTAAGTACTGGCTGAATTGGTCACTATTGACAGCTTATAACACGCCAACAGCACTGCAGGATTTGGGTAATAGTGTATAGAAGGGATCCAGAGAGTAGGTCTAGAAATGGATCCTAGAGGTGCTGGACAAGAGCAGAGGGGTGGGATATAAAGCTGGATAAGAGAGTTTATCATTATGTGGGATTCTCTGATGACAGAGGTTTTCGTACTCTAGCAAGGATCCCCAAGAGTTCCTTCTAATTTGTTGTCAGGATGATTCTTGGAAGAATGGAAAATTTTATGGCTCACACAATCAAAGTACAAATGTGAAGACTGCAATGACTTACTGGGGAGAGAGGGAACATTCTAGAATGGATTCTACAACAGACTAGAAAATCTTCAAAATTGTATGTCCCTTGAGATCATGTGAAGGAGACACATCTATCAAGGAAGTAAGATGTGTAGTTTAGGGACATCACACTTTAGAAGAATCATTAAGTAGCTTAGTGCTAGTTTTCCTCTATAACCTGGGGCTAATGTTAAAAGATGCTATTATGTTTGGGCTCTTAAGTAACAATGGCAATGAGAGGATCCAGGAATAATAGAGGTCAGGTGGCAGCACTTAAACACCCAGAAACATGAATGAAATTTGTAAAATAATAGGAGATATAGGAATGGTGATCATAAGGACACATATGACCTCTATATTTGGAACACACATAGGACATATATTTTCATACAAACGAGCCACCAAAAAGATATTACTTAATACATCTTGTACAGTGAAGAGAGAAGAACAGATGGGCATAAGCCTGAAGGAGGAATCCACAAGGGAAAGCTGGGGTCCCATGACTACTTTCCAGACATGAACCAGTTCTCGGACCCTGTGTCTGTCACCTAAACAAGAACCCTGCTGCAAATGGCAAAGGTATAGTAGGAGTTATTTCATAAGTCCTTTCCCAAATGGATTTCTGGCCGTTTACTTAGACAAGTATATATAACCAAAATTGCCTATCTTTTGAGAACAATTTGACACAGGTTTTGATAGGATTTTTCACTGAGGATAGCCAAAGAATTATTGTAAGTTCACTTGTTAAATAGAGGTTTGTAGAGGCCAGGTACAATTTGGAGTCCTAGCTCAATACAATCTGAATGTGAGCATAGTGTTTCCATGGAACTATCTCATGATCATTTTCTCAATTGTCAAATGATAGTTGCAATAGACATACTTTACCACTGGTAGAATTCTCGAATTGATCTTTTGCTCTAGATCTCTAGATAGTAAAAAGAATTGCAGCCCCCCCCCCCAAAAAAAAAAAAGAAGCTCAGTGCAAGCTTTTCAATCTGCAACCCTAAGACAAGATAACAAATCAAAAATTATATTGCATTTTCAACACGAATGACAAAGATTAGTGCCACCCTCAGAGTCATAAAGGATACAAAAGTGATTTCGATCAAAATGCTATTCAATTAAACAAATATATTCCTGTAATTCAAAACTTGATACTTGGGTGGGTGTTTGGCATAGCAGTTAAGTTGTCATTCAAGATGGCTACATGCCTGGTTGCAGTGCCTAAGTTCAAGTCCCAGCTCTGCTCTTTTTTTTAAATTTTTGTTTGTTTTCTTGTTTTGTTTATATAAGGTGAATGAATGTCATGTATTTCACATATACAGTTTTGGAGCATAGTGATACTCCCCACACTCCCACCTCTGTCCTTTCTTATATTTTCTTTCACTTTTTACAATGACATACTTCCAGTTTATTTTATAATCATAAGATTAACCTACACTAAGTAAACATTTGAACAAATAGTAACTTAAAAAAACACTGTTCTTCCACAGTACAGACAAAGTGAATAAAAATAATCAAATTTCAAAATGTGAATTTCATTCATATACAATTTTTGTACATTTAAGTTACCACAGATTAGGGAAAACATATGAGATTTGTCTTTTGGGGGCTGACTTATTTCACTAAGTATAATGGTTTCCAGTTGCATCCATTTTATTGCAAAGGATAGGAATTCATTCTTTTTTAATGGCTGAGTAGTATTTCATAGTGAATATATACCACTTCTTCTTTATCAAGTTATTGGTTGATGGACATCTGTGTTGATTCCATATTTTGGCTATTAAGAATTGAGCTGTGACAATCATGAGGACACAGATAACTTTTTCATATGCTGATTTCATTTCCCTTGCGTAAATTCCCAGCAGTGGGATGACTGGGCCATATGGTAGGTCTGTATTCAGATTTCTGAGATATCTCCATATTGTCTTCTACAATGGCTGTATCAGTTTACATTCCCACCAGGAGTGGGTTAGGGTACATGTTCCCCACATCCTCACCAGTATTTGTTGTTTGTTGATTTCTGCATAAAAGGAATTCTAACAGGGGTTAGGAGAAACCTCATTGTGGTTTTGATTTGCATTTCCCTGATGGCTAGTAATCCTGAACATTTCTTTATGTGTCTGTTGGTCATTTCAATTTCCTCTTTTGAAAAATACCTGTTCAAGTCCTTAGCCTATTTCCTAACTGGATTATTTGCTTTGTTATTGTTGTGTTTCTTGAGCTCTTTGTAGATTCTGGATTTTTTTTCAAAGATTTATTTTATTTATTTGAAAGAGTTACAGAGAGAGGTAGAGACAGAGAGAGAGGTCTTCCATCCGATGGTTCACTCCCCAGATGGCTGCAACGGCCGGAGCTATGCTGATCCGAAGCCAGGAGCCTGAAGCTTCCTTCAGGTCTCCCAATGTGGGTGCAGGGGCCCAAGGACTTGGGCCATTTTCTACTGCTTTCCCAGGCCATAGCAGAGAGCTGGATTGGAAGAGGAAGAGCCGGGACTAGAATCAGCACCCATATGGGATGCCAGCACTTCAGGCCAGGGCTTTAACCTGCTGTGCCACAGCGCCGGCCCCAATTCTGGATATTAATTCTTTTTCAGTTGCATAGTTTGCAAATCATTTCTCCCATTCTGTCAATGCCCTCTTCACTATGTTGAGTATTTCCTTTGCCATGCTAAAGCTTCTTAGATTGATGTAATCTCATTTTTTCTATTTTTTTTCTTTGATTGCCTGTGCTTCTGAGGTCTCTTCCAATAAGTCTTTTCCTATGCCAATGTTTTACAGCATTTTCCCCAATGTTGTCTTCTAGTAATTTGATGGTATTAAGTCACAAATTTAGACCCTTGATCCATTTTGAGTTGATTTTTGTTTAAGGTGTAAGGTAGGGGTTTAGTTTCATACTTCTGCACACAGAGATCCAATTTTCCCAGCACCATTTGTTGAAGACACTATCCTTTCTGTAGGAACTGATTTTAGCTCTTTTGTCAAATATTAGTTGGTTGTAGATGTGTGGATTGATGGACTCCACTTTCCTGCTAGTGCATACCTGGGAGGAAGCAGACAATGGCTCAAGTAGTTGGTTCCCTGACTTTTATGGGGAGACCTGAATTGACTTCTTAGCTCCTTGTTTCTTCTGGTCACAGCCTTGGTCATTGTGGGCATTTGAATAGTGAACAGATTGAAGTGCTCTCTTTCTGTTCTTCTCAAATCAAATAATAAGTTTTCACAAGGGTGTGGCATTGGGCAAAGGATGTTAAACCACCAGGGTGGTATCCACATTCCTTTTTTGGGGTGCCAGTTTTGAGTACTGGCTCCAATCAGCTTGCTACTATTGCACATGCTAAAAGTCAGTAGTTGATAGCTCAAGTGTATGGGGGGACCCTGTCATCAACATGGAAGGCTGAGATGGAGTTTCTATCTCTGAGCTTCAGCCCTGCCCAGTCCTGGATGTTGCAAGCATTTGGGAGTGAATCAGCAGATGTGAGTGCTCTCTCTCGCTCTTGCTCTCTTGCTCTCTCTCCCTCTCTCTTTCTCTCTTTCTCCTGGTCTCTCCTTTTCAAACAAATCTTTTAAAAAAATAAAGAAAAAATTAAATGCAGAAAAGGGCTCAATTGTTGATTGGATGGAGATTGGGAGATTACAGTGGATTTTTAGAAACACAGGCAAGGAGTAGCTTCAGATGCAGTGCAGGATGTGGTTTCTTTGTTAGAACACATTAACACTGTCTATAGTGCATGATATATAAATTTTTATCAGGAAAATATGTTCCATCACAGTGGAGAACCAGTAGTTCCCATTGATTTGAGTGGAGAAGAGTTGATCAGAGGATGAAAGATGATTTTGAATATGAGGTAGATGAAAACCACTAAGGACATTGAGGGATGGACTTGACATTAAAATGGGAAATTAATTCATAACTTTAACTTTTGATTAGCTAATCTAGTTAAATCAGGGAATGGAATTATGTAGTAGAACAGATATGGCTACATATCACAGTTGGAAAGATACTATGAATTTTTTGAAGATGGGAAAATAAGACTTACTTGAGGCACCTGAATAGAAGAATGGAATTTGATCTGGAACAGAAAAACACATTGTGTTTAAAAAATACATTCCAAGTATTTGCCTATATGATTTTTCCATATCTAAACAAGAGACATCTAATTAATCAATAGATTATTCAATAAAACCTTAATAGCTGGGACATTATCATGTTGGTTTGAGGTACTTTAAAAAGTTGGTGGGGAGTAGGCATTTCACCTAGCACTTAAGACACTAGTTAAGATGTGTGTATCCTATAGTCGAGTATCTGGGTTCGGTATTTGGCTCTGACTCCTGTTTCAGCTTCCTGATAACCTAGACCTTGAGAAATACCAGTGATGACTCAAGTAATTGGCTTCCTGCCTCCTGTGGGATACCTGGATTAAATTTCTGGCTCCAGCCACAGCCATTACAGACATTTAGCAAGTGAATCACTGGATAGGCACTCTCCCTATCTCTCTCCCTCTCTAAAAACAAATAAACAAACAAACAGCCATAACCTACCAAAACCTCCCAACTCCAAAACACAAAAGATGGTGGGAAAGTGGAAATAAAGGACTTTATTTTAGTGCAGAAAAATTGAAATCTATTCATAGAGCTGTCCTCAAGAAGTGCATGTAATGGTGTCTAATGGTGTATAATGAGAAAACTATATGCAGATTTCAAAATTTTTTGCACCAAAATGAACTTTTTTCTAATTTACCTTTACTGCCGACTTTCTGAAGTACCCTAATACTTTATATTTTAGTCTTACTAAGGGATAGGTCAATAATGGAGAGAAAGGAGGAAGTGAGCTCTTCAAATCAGTGGTAAATCACGATGGTTGTTAGGTTGGTTATAAGATAAAAACTGTAGTTGTATATGTAGAAATTGTGAAGTGATATTACCTTTTTTTTGTTTTTACTATTATAGTTCACTACTAATTTCTAATCATTATAATTCAATAATTTAAAGTTTTTATATATAGTGCTTCATGTAAAATATCATTTAATAAAAATACTCAGAATTGTAATATTACAGTGGAGGACTAGTTATTTAAAACGATGGTAACTAGAACAAATTTATTATGTTTTCTTTCCTAGGATGACACATGAGCATTTAATAAGCTCTTTTCTTGATATTAACATAATTTAATATGGGTATATAATTTACAAGTCATTTCCTTATGTGATGAAATTGTCTTTTGTTGAAAATTGCAAAGGGAGTTTGTAGAGAGAATATAATGGAAATGGTGGTCATCATTCAAATAAAAAATTATCTTGACTTCAGTTATCTATATTTCTGGAATAAATGCATAGTAAAGGAGCTCAGTTTTCTAATTCTGTGTGAAACAGAATGACAAGTTCTCAGATCTAGGGACTGAAATTCTGCAGTGCCGTTCCTCTCAGGCCTGCTGCAACTTTTTTGTTACCCAGAATTATTGCCTCTCCTTTATTCCCTTTGCAGGCTCAATTTGGTCAATGATTCCTGAAAGTTATGGTTTTTAATTTATATTTAGTTGTTCATTGACTTATATTTTTAGTTCCTGTGTTAACTTTGTTGTGAGCAGAGTAAACATTTTCCAGTTCTTTTATATTTATTTACTTTTTTTAAAAAGATTTATTTATTTACTTGAAAATCAGAGTTATACACAGAGAGAAGGAGAGGCAGAGAGAGACAGAGAGGTCTTCCATCTGCTGGTTCACTCCCTAGTTGGCCGCAATGGCCAGAGCTGTGCCGATCTGAAGCCAGGGGCCAGGAGCTTCTTCTGGGTCTCCCATGCGGATACAGGGGCTGAAAAACTTGGACCATCTTCCACTGCTTTCTCAGGTCATCGTAGAGAGCTGGATCAGAAGTGGAACAGCGGGGTCTCGAGAGGGCACCCATATGTGATGCTGAAACTGCAGGTGGCGGCTTTACCTGCTATGCCACCATGCCAGCCCCTCTTTTCTATTTAAGACATGGCATATTATAAGCCTACTGTCACCCAAAGTAAATGGTCCGACATTTGAAAAGAATGTTTTTGTTGGTGGGCAGTTTCATTAATATAATCATGGATTTAAAGTGACAAGGTAGAAATTTCTAGGCACTGATGTGTTATAATTATGAAAGATAACATTTGGAATTGTATTTTCAGTTCTTGTGCTATGAACCAAGATACACATGAACAAATTAGAAACTAAGTAGCAAAGCTGGCAGGTGAGACTCTGTGAACCCGTGTGCTTTCTCTTCTCTACAGATTGTCTTTCTAAAGTATTAGTCATTTGCATAGTTTCTTTATTGTCTTTTATATTTGTGAACTATTAAATTATATTGCTTTTTGAGCTCATTGAGTTAATAACAAATACGATGCCACTGTATTATTTATGAAGATAGATTTTAATTTCTGACAAATTTAAACATATGAATTAAAGATTATAAATGCCAAAATGTTTGCCTTACCAATTTGTGATTTTATCTACACAAACCTTGCAACAAAAAATGCATAATCTATATTTAAATATATGTACATAATTGCCAAAGAGATCCAATTTTTAAAGGAAAAGTTTTGAACAAAACTGCTTTTGTCAGTTTTAATTTATTAAAAGCTGAGAGTACTTTTGATCAAAATTTATATCATATATCTCTTAAAGAGGAGAAAATTTTCGAGATGAGCACCATCATTCTAAAGTTCTTTTAAATTAATATTTAAAAAATAAGATATTGGGGCCGGCGCTGCGGCTCAATAGGCTAATCCTCCGTCTTGCGGCGCCGGCATACCAGGTTCTAGTCCCGGTCGGGATGCCGGATTCTGTCCCTGTTGCTCTTCTTCCAGGCCAGCTCTCTGCTGTGGCCTGGGAGTGCAGTGGAGGATGGCCCAAGTGCTTGGGCCCTGCACCCCATGGGAGACTAGGAGAAGCACCTGGCTCCTGCCTTTGGATCAGCGCGATGTACCGGCCACAGTGCATCGGCCGCAGCGGCCATTGGAGGGTGAACCAACAGCAAAGGAAGACCTTTCTCTCTGTTTCTCTCTCTCAGTGTCCACTCTGCCTGTCAAAAAAAAAAATTAAAAAAAAAATAAGATATTGGGGCCAATGTTGTCATGCAGTGGGTGCATCTGCAATGCTGACTTCCCATATGAGTGCCTGTTGGAGTCATGGCTGCTCCTCTTCCAATCCAGCTCCCTGGCAATGTGCCTGAGAAAGCAGTGGTTGATGGCCCAGGTACCTGGGTCCCTGCACCCCACATGGGAGACCCCAGTGGAGTTCTAGGCTCCTGATTTAGGCTTGGCACAGCCTTTACCATTCTGACTATTTGTGGAGTGAACCAGCATATGAAAGATCTCTCTCTGTCTCTTCTTCTGTCTATACAACTCTCCTTTTCAAATAAATAACAATCAATCTTAAAAATATAAAATAATATGTAATAAAATAATATAATGATAGCAATTTGTAATAATCTTTTCTAACATGATGAGAGTCTGTAAGCCAAATAAAATTCTTTTTCACCATAAGTTTACAGTTAGATGCCTGGGTTTGAAATTTAGATATTTCAAATGTAGAAAATAGAAGTTAATGTCAAATTGATACATTTAATTTCATTTTTATTATCATATAGTAAATTTCTTAATCCTCAGAGATTTCAATTTATTGAATTCCACTTAAAAAGCAAACTATAAAGGGCCTGATAATGTGTTATAGTTAATTATGCTGTCATTTATGATGCTAGTATCCATATAAAAATGTTGGCTTGAGTCCCAGCTGCTCCACTTTTGATTCAGTTTCCTGCTAACACAGCTGGAAAAGAAGTAGATGATATCCCAGGTACTTGGGTTCCTGTCCCTCATGTGGGAGATCCAGATGGAGTTCCTGGCTCCTGGCTTTGGCCTGGTCCAATTCTGGCTGTCCCACGCATCTGAGAGTGAACCAGCAGATGGAAGATCTCTCTTTTTCCATTTCTCCCACTCTCTCTGTAACTGCCTTTCAAATAAATTTTTTAAAAATTTTTGGAAAAACAATAAAAGAGCAAAAATTCAGCTTAAATGGAAAAAAAACAGAGAACCTGTATGAAACACTAGATCAAATTATAAAACAGTCAACATACAGAAATTAAACATATAACTATTTGATAAAATTCAAATAATTCTGGGAATCTGAAAAAAAAAAGCAAGAGAAAATATCTGGAACAAAGCACAGGACACAACAAAATGTAGATAGTTGTGACCAGCTGCAAAATTGTATAGTGAAGAGATCTGATGGGATTTGGGACAAAACTATTTGAAGATACAGTGAATCTGTGAAGTATACTTTAAAGTGATAACTTTAAATAGAACTCCAAGCTTCCTTGACACTCTTTCTTTAAGGTGGTGGAGTTTCTGTCTCATCCTGCTGAGTTTGGATGAGCTTATGTTTTTGAACAAAAAGCAGGCCGTGAGGAAAATTCTGTGATGTCTGGAAGAAGCCATGAAAGACCATGCAGTTGTTGCCTAATTCTTTTGGGATGCTTGCTCCTGGGGAAGCCTCTTCCCTGTAAGAATTCCAATTTACCCTACACTGCGCCAGAGAGGCCACATGTAGACCCTCAGGTGATGACACCAGCTGGTTTGCAGCTGACTGCCAGCATCAATGTGGGCTCTCTGAGTGAGGCACTTTGGGCACTCAACCTAGCTGAGCCTATACAGTACCACAGTCATAGGAATCAGTTTATTGCAAACACATGAGAGACGAATAATCTAAGAACGAATAATCAACAATGGGCTTCTTGAATTTCTGAAATCTCAAAATCCTGAGCAAAATAAAACTGTTATTTGAAGCTACCAAGTTTGGAGTAATTTTGAAATGTAGCAATAGAAACTAAATTACCCATAGACACAAGAAATCCAACAAAACTCAAACAAGATGCTCAGAAAACAAACCACATCTAGGCATATATCAGA
Organism: Lepus europaeus; assembly: GCF_033115175.1. Taxonomy (NCBI): domain Eukaryota; kingdom Metazoa; phylum Chordata; class Mammalia; order Lagomorpha; family Leporidae; genus Lepus; species Lepus europaeus. Next base: position 34,846,277 of record NC_084836.1, on the reverse strand, counting down.
TTCCTGAAAGCAAAATAAAAATGGAAAAAATTATGAAAACAGCCGAAGGAAAAAGACACACATACAATGGAAAAGAAAAGTTAATATTGACGCCTTAAGAAATACAGACAGGAGACAATAGAACAATATCTTTAATAGGGTAAAAGAGAAAAATGCCTGAATACACAGGGAAAAAAGTACATGGAAAATGAAGGCAAAATAAAGATATTTTTATGGAAGAAAATTTAAAGGAAATTGTTGCCAGAAGATGTACAATACAGTAATGTTACAGGAAGTACCTTGGGCTGAAAGAAGGTAATGAATGGGAATTCCTACACAAAGGTAAGACAAGTGATTAGATATGTAAGCATGGGTGAAATATACATTATTTTTCTTATTTACAAGTGTATTTAAAAGATAATATTTTTAAAATCAAATACTGTATTAATATCCTAGGGCTTTCCAAACAGTTTAAGTGGCTCAAAACAGCAATTCATTCTTTCTTACTCTGGGAGGCCAGAGGACCCAAATCAAGGTGTTGGTAGGCTGTTTTTACTGGATCTTGAGTATAATCCATTTCATGCCTCTTTCCTAGTCTCCGTTGGCAGCTGACAATCCTTGTGGTCCTTCAGTCTCTACCTTTGTCTTAACATGGACTTTTATCTGTGTCTGTTTCAAATCTTCTTCTCTTTGATCTTACAAGAAAACCAATAAGTTGATTTATTTTCCTCACTCCCCTAAACTCAATCTGATCTATTCCTAAGCTGTTACTTTAACTGCAAAGATCATATCTCCAAATAAAAATCACATTTCCAGGTACATGGGTGAGAAATTGGACAAATATTTTGGAAGGATACTTTGAATGCATTTTAGACACTTAGATGTGGTAAGAATTTACTTCAGAATTAATTAAATATATAGAAGTAAAGTTTACAACAGCAAAAGCTAAAAGAAGGGGAAAGGGAAATTTACAACTTATATTAAATATTAACTGTTATATTATTATTTGATGGTAAAACATAATACAAAAAATGTGCATATTCTAAACTACAGGTAAGAGGACACAAATTAAATAAATGTATAAAGCTAATCATCCAGTTGAGTAAAACAACATAATTTTAAGAATACTCAGTCCATAAAAGTTAGAAACTGATAGAAGAGCAAAGAACAGCTGTAGCAAATAAAACATAAATATCAGGATAAGTGACTTAAATCTAACAAAATCAAACATTACATTTGTTTGTTGAATATGACAATTATAAAAGAGAAGTCATAATGCTGGTCAAGAAAAGTAACATCTGAACAGCCAGAATTCCCATGAATATTCTCTTTCTATAGCCAGCTGTTTGTTGTCTGTGTCTCAGAAAAAAAAATCCAAACTACTTTATTAAAATCTTTTTTCTGGATGAGAAGGCAATTCAGTGGACTACCTATAGCCTAAATATATAACTCAGAGGGTACTTTGAAGTTGTGGGTAATTTCATAAGACATTCGATGTCTCTACTAACTACTTAGTACTGTATTATTGCTTACTTCTTTCACTGGCTTCAGTTTCTTTTCCCTAAATAGGCTCATATGTCACCAACACAAATTCATTAAGTTTATTAATATATTAAGAACTGTAGCCGTCATATGAGTTTTATGTGTGCTTATTAACTGCAGGGTACTTTGTGATAGTGAGTGTAGTTATACATAATTCTGTGAAATGTATTGCAGTAGCAAGTGGAAACCTGAAGTGATACTTAAATTATTTAGATGAATATAAAGCATGCTTTTTGATAGGCAAATATAAAAAAATAACAAAACAGTTACTTCCTTTTGTGATAAAATGTGGCATGAGTAGTAGCATTCTGGTAGCAGAGAGAATTTAGATAAAAATATGAAGAATATAAAATTTATTATGGAAAAAGTATTGAGAAAGAGGAGTATATGAAATCATTACATTGGATTATATGTTTATCCAAGGCAGCCTTTTCCAATATGATAATTAAATATTTAAAATACATTAAGAGTCTTCAAAATTTTTGATGAAAAATGCATATTATGAGAAAATTATGTATGGATTTCAAAATGATTTTGCAACAAAATAAAATTATATTTTTATTCCATTTATTTGTAAATTTCTTAACCTACTTGTGTATTGTTATTTTAAGATAAATTCAAAGCTTCTTAAATATTTTAAGCCATTTTTCTTAAATAATATATATTAATTATTAAGGTGAGAATTTATCTCAAAAATTAATTTGGTTATGAAATATTATTTTGAATGCAGACTAAAATAGTAATTTTTCAATTTATTCAAAAAAGGTGACATGATTTTAAAATCTAATTATTTTACTTTTTGATAACAGAAGTATACCAAATTGAATTAATTTTTAAACATTTTAAGATCTATTTATATTTATTTTACTTGAGAGACAGAGAACCAGAGAGAGTGAAACAGGAAGATGTCCATCGTCTGGTTCATTCCTTGAATGCTTGCAACTGCCTAGGCTGGACCAGATTAAAGCCAGGAACATTAGCAGGAAGCTGGAATCAGAAGTGTAGCCCAGACTTGAACCCAAGGGTTCCAGTAACACATGTAGGTGTCCCTAGTGGGTTGAAAATGAATATTATTCAATGTGGAGACCTGCACATTTTTCACCATGTAGAACAGAAAGTACACTTTGATTTATTATTGTCAGAAAAGTGTAAACCTAGTGTTTTTTCTTTTGCTTCTTGTCAGACGTGAATGGTCCACTCCTGTTCTTATGTTTCTCCAATGTTAGTTTATTGAGCAATTTAATTAGCAAACAAACTGAGACTGGAGACTGAGCCAGAAGCTTTCTTTCTCTGTGGTCAATGAATTGACAAATTTGCTGAGTATTTCTAATGTTCTAAGGAAAAGGTGACAAATTAAAAAAAATCTGTAGGATTTGATGTGCTCTTTAAAATAAACAGTCTTTGAAACAAGTTGAACTATAATATTGTGTTTGGGGTTACAGATGGCTTCATTTCTTGACTACCACATATTTTAAGGTCTTACCTGTTTGTATAACTTGCTATTTTTTTTTATTACATGATAGATATCACGTGGAGAGTATCAGGAGACACTGAGACAAGTGCTAGACACATTTATAAGTAACCACATTCTTTGCCAGCCCATCTATATATGGGTTGAGCTAAACTGGCTGATAATAAAATTTGGACATGATTTAGGATTTTTGTTTGTTTGTTTTTTATCTTCAGTATATCACTGACTTCAAGTTTCTCTATCAACGAGCTGCATTATTTTGTACTTAGTGTGAAGCTAGTGGTGCGGAAGGGTTTTCTCAGAGGTTCTATTCCACTTTCACTTATCAGTAGTGTTCTGAGCCCTACACCGACATTTGCACTGTGTAGGTCTCCTGCGTTTCTATGTGTCTTGTAAGCATACACTGGCAGATCTTCCAAGTTTTCATGGAAATGTAAATAACAAACAGTCTGGGAAACTGAATAATTCCTCTTTCTGGAACAGAGTATAACTTTGTTTACTGATTAAAGAAATAAAGACACATTTTTCATACTTGGCCATCTATTTTCATTTTAATGAAAATTGATTTCTTTATTTAATTTTAATTTTTAAGTTATTTTTTATGAGAAAGAAGGTTGACAGAAAGACAGAAAGTTGGGAGGGGAGTAGGAGAGAAAAATAGAGAGAGAGATATTTTATTTGATGTCTTTACTTCACACGTACTCATAGCATCTAGGGCTGAGCCAGGCCGAAGTTGAGAGCCTGGAACTCCATCTAGGTCTTCTGTAAGGGTGGCAGAGACTCAGATACTTGAGATGTCTCTTGCTGCCTCCCATTGTGTGCATTTATTGGGAGGAAGTTGGATTACCCACGGAGCCACAATGCCTGCCCATTGTTTTTGATTGATTAAAGTTTTTTTTAAATTCAGCAATTCTGATCTGTGAGACAAACTCACCATAGGTGCAGCATTGACAAGGTTTCTCCATGGTGGGAGATGGATGCAAGGGGCAAAAATATGAATATGAAAAAATACTACCTTGCTGTGTAATCAAGTTCTTTGGCTCTGATCCAGGAGTCTCACATCTTCTGGTAGAATTGGAGAAATGGTAAGCCTGCTAACTTGTGGCTTGCAGCTGGAGTGACAGCTTAGTCCTTCTGCAATTCTTTACACTCTTAATGATCATGTTCTTCGCCCAGCATTAAGCTGTGGATGCTTATTAACAGTTCTAAGCCTAGCGCTGTAGCATAGGGTCTTCTTTTGTCACATTCTGGTTTTAGCATTCTCACTCCTCTCCATGGAAACTAAACTCTACCTTCCAGCTGTCCCTAGGCAGGACAATTTTCTGTACCTTCCTCACTGCTTGTTATTGGTGTGTGATCCATAACCCATGAGAATTTCTTGACCTTTCAACCACTGACAAATATGTCTATTTCCAATCCCTTAATATCATTGGCTCATTTTGAAAATCTGAGAGCCAGATGGTTTGTTGCATTTCCCTATTAGAAAGGCAGATCGGTTTTTCCACTGTTGAAACAGTGGCTCTTTGCCAATGCTCTGGTAGTGAGTTCATTTGCTCCCTTACTCCAGCATTATTTTTGCATTAGAAAAGATATACAGATAGGTGGACAGGTTTTTTTCCTCCTGGGTCCCCCAGCAGCAGGCAATCACCACTTGCATACCTCCAACAATAAAAAGGACTGGTCTTTCTTCTTCCACCTTACCCTCAATCTTTGTAGTGAGTACCAAGTTGATGACCATGGAAAAGAGCTTGCAATCTAATCCAGATTCCCTTTATGCCTGAAGATTCCAGCAACCTGGATTTTAATAGCTTGCTAGCTTTTTACATGATTTGTTCTTTCATGTGTATGTGTGCCAGGTATCTCTTGTCCCCATGTTCCAGGAAAGGTTCACACATCCTTGTCTCCTTTTCAGACTCCATTTTCTTGGTTGCCTTGTATCCTCTTGTTTCTGAATTGACTCACAAAATATTATGATTTTTGTACATTATCTGGATTCATCTCATTTTCAATTGATTGCAAGATTATTTTATAGCTTCCTCTAGTCTAAATGAAAGCACTTCTAACAGTTATAAAGTGGATATCTGCATATAAATAGTTTCATTTTAGTGATTATGAACAGTGGCAGGAAGAATTTCCATTTATACCTTACTTCCCCAAGGTATATACAGATGAATTTTTGTATAAAGAAAGCTATTTCAAAACATTTTGATGGAAACCTTAATTTAAAAATATTTTAAGTATCTAGTAAAGTAAATACCCCCTTCAATATAAGTGCTTATCAATCTAAAAAAGATAATGGAAGCATAAGAGCAGAATATAACATGCTTTTTGTTGTACATTAAATCAACTGCTTAAATAATGTTGTAAATCATATAATGTTATACTTACGTGTGTACTAGAGCATATATTAGCATTCTATTTTTAGCAAAAATGGAGGCAACATTTACTGACTATTCACTCATTTTTCCATAATGTTTACCATGTGACATGGAAGAAATATCAATGAGCTAGTGCTTCTGCCATGAAGGAGTATAATGAGGAAATAATCAATGAAAACTTGTTTGAAAAATTATAATAGGAATAAGTATAAGGTACAGTTGGGAACAAAGACAAGAGCAAGGGAATTCAAGTGGTTTTTTTTTTTTTTTTTTTTTTTTTTTTTTTTTTTTTTTTTTTGCTTTTTAAAGTATTTATTTATTTAAAAGACTGAGTAGGGAGGTAGGGAGGCTGGCATTATGGCCTAATGGGTTATGCAGCAACCTGAGACTCTGGAATCCCATATGCAAGCAGGTTCTAGCTCCTGCTGCTTTACTTATGATACTAGCTCCCTACTAGTGCACCTGGGAAAGCAGCGGAAGATGACTCAAGTCCTTCTACCCTTGCACCCACATGAACGAAGCTCCTAAATCCTGGCTCTGGTCTGACCCAGCCCTCGCTGTTGTGGCCATTTGGGGAGTGAACCTGCAATGGAGGATCTCTCTCTCTTTCACTCTCTCTCTCTCTCTGTAACTCTACCTTTCAAATAAATAAAATAACTCTAAAAAACAAACAAACAAACAAACAAACAAAAAACAAAAAACAACCCAGGCTGAGTGATAGAGAGAGGGAAAGACAGACAGACAGATCTTCCATCCACTAGTTCACTCCCAAAATGGTTGCAACAGCCAGGACAGCCAGGATTGGGGCAGGCCAAAGCCAAAAGCCAGGAATTCAATCCAGGTTTTTCACAGGGGTAGTAGGAATCCAACTACATGAACCATCACCTGCTGCTTCCGAATTCATTAACAGGAGTCAGGAGCAGAGAGAGTACTCAATCCCACATACTCCATCCTGGGATGTGGGCATCTAAAAGGGTGCCTTAATTGCAAGGCCAAATATCTGCCTTCCCAAATCCAAAGTTTAAGGAGAAAATTGCACACTAATGAATTGGTTATTCAAAACCACATAATATGATTATTTCAATTTTTAGAAATGAGTAAAATTGAGTCCTTTAATCTTAAAAGCAATAAAAAATACTCAGGGGGCCAGCATAAAGCCACTGCCTATGACACCCTGACATCCCATATAGGCACCAGTTCCTGACCTAGCTGCTCTACTTCTGATCCATTTCCCTGCTAATGGCCTAGGAAAAGGAACTGAAGATGGTACAAGTGCTTGGGTCCCTGCCTCCCACATGGGATACTGGATGGAGTTCCTGACTCCTGGCTTCTGCCTGGCCAGGTCTGGTTGTTGTGGCCACCTGGGGAGTGAACCAGCAGGTGGAAGATCTCTCTTTCTCCCCTCTCCCTCCTCATTCTCTCTGTATCTGTAACTCTTTCAAAACAAATAAAAATAATAATAGAAAAAATTCACACAAGTTCATTATTTTTAAAATTTGTGTGAAATAAGGCTATATAAGGAGACCTAAAATTCTACCACATTATATATAGTATGTAATTAGATTAACTACAATATGCATTGATATTTTTCCTCTATGAATAAGCAAGCTTAGTCATTTTCAAAAATAATACTTAAATAATGGAAATATTATATGTATGTTGTAGACACTATAAACATAACACTCCTTATAGTAGTGGATAGCAATGGATAGTTACTAATTTAGAGTCAATAAATGGAGAAGAATTGTAAAGACATAGGATTCACAATAAACATGAATGTGTTATTCACCTTATCTTTTTATGTTTAACATAAGTCTTCTTATGTTTTCTCTACTTCCATTGTCTAAAGTAGATTATCCTTACCAGGATCATCTGAAGCAGTACCATTCTGGCAACTCACTTTGAGTCTCCTCCTCCCCATTTTCTTGAACAGTCTTAACCATTGGAATAAATTTAACAATGAGCATTCATGGAGAATTTTAAAGGCAAAAGTATATAATGTACTTTAACAAATATGTAGGGGGAAGGGCTGGCGCTGTGGCGCAGTGGGTTAAAGCCCTGGCCTGAAGTGCCGGTTCTAGTCCCGGCTGCTCCTCTTCTGATCCAGCTCTCTGCTATGGCCTGGAAAATCACTGGAAGATGGCCCAAGTTCTTGGGTCCCTGTATCCATGTGGGAGACCCAGAAGAAGCTCCTGGCTCCTGGCTTCAGATTCATGCAGCTCCAGACATTGCAGCCATCTGGGGAGTGAATCAGCGGATGGAAGACCCCTCTCTCTGTCTCTACCTTTCTCTGTAAATCTGTTTTTCAAATAAGGAAAATAAATATTTATAAAAAATATGTAGGTGGAACAAGGAATACAGTTCAAACCCTATTGTATACGGTATTGGTCAGGGAAGGGTGATTGTGATTGTGGGATAAGGAGCTCCACTAACTCTAGAGGTCTTTCTTCTCAATTTGCTGCAAAGTGAGTAAAAAAAGATGAAATTGTATTTAATAGATATTAAGGAAAGTATATATTTAATGTCATTGTTTGAAAAACAGATTATATATTGTTTTCAGGAAAACTGAATTTCTTTATTTTAAAAAAGTGTGTAATATACAGTGTTTTTTCTATAATTACAATACACATACACATTTCTGCTATTTTTAAGATTATCACATCCAATATTTAAATTAAAATCATAAATAGTAGATTCCTGATGTCATTAGGGAACTGGAAAATAATTACTTTTATGTAAGCAGAGCAGCTTTTGTGTTTTTTTCTATAAGCTAACAATCTAAAAGACTTAATGGGAAATGATGATTATAAATATCAGGATCCAATTTACAAGTATAGCACACAGACATTGAAATTTTATTTGTCAGGAAAAGAAAGCTAGAGAAATGAGGAAATCACTGAATTATCGCCCCTCCCCCCTTTTTTGTGGCCTAATTTATTATTTGCCTTACAATGCCATCTGGTGGTTAAAGCAGATGCTAAAAAATAAAAGTTTTCTTACACGACTGTCAGAGAGGCTGTAATCCATCAGGAATATAGATTTGCTGCAAAAGATAAGATTACAGCAGATGATTTATTAAGCCCCAAGTTTTTATTTTTCTTTTTAAGAATGGAAGGAAGAAACAAAATCCTTACACACAAACACAACACAACCACAATCAAGGACCTTAATGAGTCTATCAAGTATTGCATATTTACTGACTTACTATTGGTGCTCAGTGGTTATTGTTTATTAATAAGCTGATTTCCATTACTTGGAAACATGGCATGCTTAGTTCGATTAGGAGAAGTTTTTAATCAAGGGTTCTCCTGAGAAACAAAGCCAACAGAACCAACACACCTGAGATACAGTAATTCATCTTCGACTCGTGGTTTTACTTTCTGCAGTTTCAAAATATTAAGTGGAAGATTTCAGAAATAATAAATTCACAATAGTGGCCACTTGAGAGGTGAACCAGCACATGGATGATCTCTCTCTTTCTTTCACTCTGACTTTGAAATAGATAAATCATTTTGAGAGAGCGGCAAGATGGCGGAATAGGAAGGAAGCACATTGATAGTTCGTCAAGACACACGTTAATATAAGTGGAGATACTGCAGGGTCAAGGAAGAGTAGGGGAAGAAACAGCAGAGGAAACTCTTCCGGAACTAGTGATTCACAGTGGACCTGCGTGGAGAGCGTGGGAGCCCAAGTTCGGGACACCAGCGGCAGACTCAACGCACCAGCGCTGGAACGCGAGGTGAGCCGAACCTCCATAGCCCGAGACACCAGCGGGCAAGCGGAAAGAGGAGGCTAGAGGGAACGAGGCTTGAAACTCCGTGGGGAAAAGTTCACCAGGCTAACTAGAAGAGAGAGAGGAAAAAAAAAAGTGACCGATACGGACACGAGTCTCTCTCTCTCCGCTCACCTCTCAAAGGCGAGCAAGACAAAGAGCAGGCGCCATTTTGGACATACGTCATAAGCAGGGCGACCTCAGGACTGCACCGTCCCTGAGCCTAGCAGAAAAACCTGACTCTGGGGGGAGGGGTGAAATAACTGGAGATTAGCATCTAACTTGGCAACCCAGTGGGAGACTGCAGGAGAATTGGAGCCCACACTGAGGGCAGCAGAGATTCCCTGTGTAGTCCTTGGGAAAGAGCTTCCGATCTCTGGCTCCTGTGGGTATATCATTTGCCTGCTAATTACTACCTCCAATTACGTTCAGCTGTGTGGAATTACTTCCCTTTTGAATCAAAAAAAGAAAGAGAGATTTACCACGCCTAACCTGGGAGTGTCATCTTTGACACACCCTCAGCCCTGAGGAACCAAACACAGCTCTCAGTCCACACTCATCTCAAGCCTCTAAGGCTCCACCGAAAGCAGACAGTCCACTTAATAAGGAGCCATAGTGTAACAAGAAAAAACACCACAGTGAAGAAACCAAGTATCTCCAACATGCCAAACAACAAACGCAAAAACCAAGCTAACAAGAACAAGGAAGACACTATGACGCCCCCAAATGAAAAAGACACCCCAATTCAAGATTATGAAGATGATGAGATCGAAGAAATGCAAGAAGCGGATCTCAAAAAATTGCTAAGAACATTAAGAACTTCTCAAAAACAAATTCTTGAACTACAGAAATCCTTCATGGACAAGATAGAAAATCTCTCTCGTGAAAATGAAATATTAAGGAGGAATCAAAATGAAATGAAACAACTAGTGGAACAAGAAACGGTGATAGTGACGAGAAATCATAATGAAATGAAGAATTCAATAGATCAAATGACAAACACATTAGAGAGCCTTAAAAACAGAATGGGCGAAGCAGAAGAGAGAATATCGGACTTAGAAGACAGAGAACAGGAAAGGAAACAGGCAAACCAAAGAAAAGAAGAAGAAATCAGAAATCTAAAAAATATTGTCGGGAATCTATAGGATACTATTAAAAAACCCAACATTCGAGTTCTAGGAGTTCCTGAAGGCATGGAGAGGGAGAAAGGATTAGAAGGCATTTTCAGTGAGATACTAGCAGAAAATTTCCCAGGTTTGGAGAAGGACAGAGGCATCTTAGTACAGGAAGCTTATAGAACCCCTAATAAACATGACCAAAAGAGATCCTCACCACGACATGTTGTAATCAAACTCACCACAGTGAAACACAAAGAAAAGATCCTAAAAGATGCAAGAGAGAAACGTCAGATTACTCTTAGAGGATCTCCAATTAGACTCACAGCAGACTTCTCATCAGAAACCCTACAAGCTAGAAGGGAATGGCGAGACATAGCCCAGGTACTAAGAGAGAACAACTGCCAGCCCAGAATACTATATCCTGCAAAGCTCTCATTTGTGAATGAAGGTGAAATTAAGACTTTTCATAGCAAACAGAAACTGAAAGAATTTGTTGCCACTCATCCTGCCCTGCAAAAGATGCTTAAAGATGTGTTACACACAGAAACACAGAAACATGGTCACCAATATGAAAGAAGGTAAAGGAAGGAAACCTCACAGCAAAAGATCACAGGAAGCTCAATTTATCTTTGACATAGAATTAAACTCTGATGCTCTGTTAAAGCAATGTGTTAAAGTAATCTATTGTGTTCTCTTGATGTCTGTTAAATTCTAATTGTTCAAAAACAGCTGAATTTTTATTAAGATCTATGGGTTATGTAAATATGTGCTTATTTTCAAAGATTTGAATAATCACCTTGTAACAAGATCAAATTTGGTCTATGAGTTTATAATTTTAAACATGGCGACTTAAAGTCTTTTGTCATCCACAGTTATATATGATTTGCTGCTCATAAAACTAAAGCGTTGTTGGTTCTGTGTGTAGCTGTCCTCCTATGGGTTCCTATGGACTTTTTCCAGCCACTTCCATTGTATTCAGTACTTTGGGATGGCTCTGTAAACAGATGAAGCCAATAATGTATTAACAGTACCAACTGAGAGAAAGTATGGTTAACTGAGGTTACTAAAAAAGCAATTCAAATCAATTGGCAATCTACAAAAAGAGTTAAAGATTTTAAAAGCTATTATTAAAAACGCTATATTGGTCTATTATGCTATGTTAAATGTGTGTACATATTGTATGTCCACATGGGGAAATTTTATTAAGAGTCTTATTTTAAATGGCTTATAGATAAGATTGTCCATAAATTTAAGCTGCTAAAATCAATCAAAGATACATTTTAATTTGAGTGACCTGAATCTATGTATCATATGTTTTAAACTTGTAGGTAGAAAGAAACTAAAAACATTTTATATGGTTGTGCTTAAGTTTGCTGGTTAAACAAACTACACCATGTTAGATATTTAAGAGGTATTTTCAAATACATGATTCTTAAAATTTATAGAAGGCATTGGACCTTCTGGTAAATGTTTTCTTAAGTTGTTATCTAATGGTTGAAACGGTTTGCTAAGTATTCATGTGATATTGCTATTGTCAGCAAGCGATCTAGGACTTGCTCCCTCATTTCTCTATTCTAAGCCCAACTTGTTCTTTCATTTCTCTATTCTCTTCAAGATAGGAAACTAAATCTATTATGAAGGAATCTGTAGGACGCACAATTTAATCTTTAGACCTTATAAAAGAGATGGCTAACATTTTTCTGTAATAGCATAGCCAAAATAAGAACTTAAATAATAATCTCATAGCTAGATTCACTTCGCCATCAGCAAAGTATACAGTAAGTAGAAAAAACCTCCCTTTCAGACCAAAGGGAAAGAAAGTTTTAAAGTGAGAATATAATTTTCCTCATGGGCATTGTCTACCTTAGAAAAACTACTACAGAACATGCCTGTGACTATAGACTTGTAGTTCAGGCCACCGAAGATTAGAGATGGGACATGGGCACTCCCTTGACTTGCATCCTCTGGTCTGCTTTAACACAAACCAGGAGGAAAAGAAAGCTAGGCATCAGAAGCAATGGGTGGCAGGCCTATTAATGGCTGATCTATACAGTGATCTGCCCTCAAGGAGACCCAACAGGCCAGTCCACTGCAGTGGCTTTCAATGAGGTAAGCCTGGGCTTCAGCAGAAGTCAGCTTGTGAAGAGCCCTGGCAGCTCTGCCAAGAGTTGGATCACTGGAAATGGACCTGCCCTGGAGTCGAAGGATGCCCAGGTCAGAGCCACAGATCTTATTGGCTCGAAGCTGAAAAGCCCTTCACTCAGCCCAACTTCCAAAGTGACCACTGCAGCTGAGGGTGAGGTCAAGTAGGGTCAGCAACATTGCAGGCAGAACTGTAAATTTCTTGTTAGAGTTGCCACCTGCCTTTACCTGGCCAGCTCTCCTCCCAGGCCAGCCAAGTAATGAAAGTCAACAGAGTGCCTTCCCCTAGGAGGTTCACACCTCCCTTAGGATATACCCCATGTGAAGAGATAGATAGGTCTGGGCCTCTTAACTTACAAGGCCTAAAGCCCACCAGATTATTATCAAGCCCCTTCTATCAGGTTCTATTTGCCTCTCAATCAGAAAACTTAATTGTAGCTTAGACAGCACCTTTCTTAGCTCCTCTAAGAATGACTCTGTCCTTTGTTCTAGACCCTGTCTAGCATACTTGGGCCTCATTCCTTTGTAATCATAACCTCTACTCTACCACCAATGGCTCTACTCCCAACATGTGTGTACTGATGGTCCTCTTCCCCACTTAATGCTGTATAATTGTTCAAACCTGGTTAATGCCACTCTTAGGATCATTGGTTACTATCCTCACTCTGTCTTTTATGACCTTGTCTAAATATGATCAGAGTCGGCAAACTTGGAAGGCTTCCATAGCCTTGGCAACTCATGACGACAGCCTAGGGTGGTTACTGGCGCCATAAACTAGAGTGTCAATTTGTTGGGTCAACAACAGGAGCCACTGTGCACTTGCTCCTCATGTGGGATCTCTGTCCTTAATGTGCTGTACATTTTGATTTGATGCTATAACTAGTACTCAAACAGTATGTTTCACTTTGTGTGTCTATGTGGGTGCAAACTGTTGAAACCTTTATACTAAATTGATCTTCTGTATATAAAGAGAATTGAAAATGAATCTTGATGCAAATGGAAGGGGAGAGGGAGCGGGAGAGGGGAGGGTTGCGGGTGGGAGGGAAGTTATGGGAGGGGAAAGCCACTGTAATCCATAAGCTGTACACTGGAAATTTATATTCATTAAATAAAAGTTAAAAAAAAAAAGAAATAGATAAATCATTTTTATTTAACAAAGAGATGGATTATGGAAATTGGCTTTTTTGATTTTGAAGATTGAGCATTTCTCGTGATAATATCATTGAAAGTTGGAAAGTGAGCAGTATTCAACGTGAGTCCAAAGGCTTGAGTCCTGAGGCTGGGGGCGTTGGTGTAAGCCCTTGGGTCTGAAGGCGCAAGAACCAGGACCTCTGATGTCTGAGAGCAGAAACGGATGGATGTCACCCTTCTGAAGAAAGCAAATTTACCCCTCCGCTGCCTTCTGGTTCTCTCCAGGTCCTCACCCAGACGGGATGATGCCAGTCTACATAGTAAGAGTGAGCTTTTCTTTTCTTTCTTTCTTTTTTATTTAATTTAATTTACTTATTTGAGAGATAGAGTTACAGACAGTGAGAGGTAGAGACAGAGAGAAAGGTCTTCCCTTCATTGGTTCACTCCCTAGAAGGCCTCAACGGCTGGAACTAGGCCCATCCAAAGCCAGGAGCCAGGAGCTTCATCCAGGTCTCCCATGCAGGTGCAGGAGCCCAAGGAGTTGGCCATCTTCTACTGTTTTCCCAGGCCACAGCAGAGAGCTGGATCAGAAGAGGAATAGCCGGGACTAGAACCAGTGCCCATATGCCCACAGTGCCGCCTAGAGTGAGCTTTTCACTAAGTCTGCTGTCTGAAATGCTCATCTCTCCTGGAAGCTCCCTCACGAAGTACATTCAGAAATAATGCTTCACCGTCTAACTATTACCTAGTCAGTTAGCTTGAAAACTTCACCATCATGGTTGTGATGCTTTGTAAGGACTCATAGATTTAAGAAAAGCTCCTACTATTAGAAAAACACTTCTATTTAATTTCTAAAATGGAATGGACTTTGAGGTTTCCATTTGATTCTTTTTTTTTTTTTTTTAGTCTGTGAAGGCATCAGATCACTTTACTTATATATCCTTATTTATGAATAAACATTAGGAGCTGTAGAAAGTGGAAGGAAGCCTTTATGTACCACAAAATGAGAAATCCACAAGTATTCCTGACAAACCAAGATGCACAGTTATCCTAGCAATGACTCATGTTGACAGCTTTCTGAAATGGTTAAAAAATATATTCAAATTAAAATGCTGTGCAAGTGTCTTTGGGGCACTCATATTGGAAAGTGTGAAATTTGACCACTAGATGGCAACCTGAATCCAAGTATGAATAATTGAGTGCTCAAATTCTCAAATTTTTTTTTTGAAAGCACGATTATTTTATTCTCAACTTTTTCTTTACTGTGACATTTAAGTTGGCAGATTAGCCACATCTTTTTATGTTTTTACAACAATTTTACTGTTACGTAGCAATGTTTTGATTTATATGCCCATATGGTTTTAAATGAAAGAATAGAACAGAAGATCTCCCCCACTCACTTCAATTTTTAAGGTTCTCATGTATGACCTTTAAAGCTATGCTCATTATAAATAACAGCCTTTTCTTTTCTTTTGGTGGACAAGTACAAGATTAGTAAGATGAAAGCATATATTTATAAAAAACTAAACACATTGCCTTTTTTATATTCTTTAGCTTTCACTATATTAAAACATTCTCATTTTTTTGTTCCAGATGAATAATACCTTGCAAGTACAACCATTAAAGCCATAAAGCACACTACTCACCATACCAAAAACTCTGAGAATTTACAGGACAAAGATTGACAATAATAATTTGTGCTACCTAATGAAGAAACATCTAGATCATCAGTTTTTACAAGCCTTATATATACATACATACATACACACACATTTCAGTCAGCAATGCTGGCCATAAGATTAGTGTAACGATACTCTTTACAAGTGCACTGAATATTACTGTTTTTGATGAAATGAAGCCTTTGAACACATATAATAAAAATACAGCTTTCAAATTGAGCTATCAGGATTCTAATTTTTAGAAAATAAGATTAATGACTAGCAACTAAAACACTCTTCAAAATGACAAAGAATAAATATAAATGGTAGATAGTTCTGATGAGTTGGACATTTTTCATATTTGGATACAATCGAACTTTGTGTGGAAAACAGTGGGAACTGTAACAGCTTTGGCTATCTTTTGCTCTATAACATGAAGCCACCAAATTTTCAAACCAATTGGCTTCCATCTGTGAACTGAAATGTCAGCTGTTTTATGACTCTCTTTTTTAGAAGAAATTTATATGATCAGGAATCCATTCTCAATAAACTTAGTGTTTTGTTTGTTCTGAGATATCAGAGACAAAATATGCATCATGTTTGAATTTTAGGCAACTCAAGGTAAATATTTCTAAATTGCTAAAGTAATACTTAGTAAAAATTTGAGAATGTTCATAGTATATTCTTCGGCTTACATTTAACACTTACAATAAAGGATGTAATTCAATCAAACAGTAATACTTGGTATAATGCAGAGAACACAACATTGTCATTATAATTTTCATTTGTCTGTTTGTTTTGTAAGATTTACCCCAAACCGCAGAGGGAACACTGTGTAATTAGACAGTGGATCATGAGCACTAATTCTGTGCTCCGCCGACGCTAATCATGTAAACATGAAACAGAGTCAAGAACTAGGGAAGCCCATAATTCAGGCCATGACACAGAGTGACTGCGAGTCCACAGAATTTTATTTGCCTTCACTGTGGCCCAAATTATGTTTGGAAAAATCACGCTTGGTAAGCTTTGTGGAGTTGACACAAACAAGCACAGAAATATGTCAATAAGCACATACCAAAGCCAATTCCAAAATAAGTTACAAAACCGCTTCCAATCGTAAAAGCCGATTTCACGGGTGCAGGCCTTTCAGGCAGGCGTGGAATGATGAGCTGCTCCGATAAGTGATGACAGAATATAGGTAAAAGCACTTTCCCAGTGTCAACGCTTAAAAATTGTAAGTGGTTATTTTGTTGTCATCTATATTTCCTCAAAGCAACTTCTCTTAAAGACTATTAGTCAGAATTCACTTATCTATCAAAGAAAAAGTGATCGTATCCTTTCTGTATGGAGGCAAGGAGCTGAGCTATATTTGTGTTGAAATTTTACTTTACTTTAATAATTTCAGTGTGAATAAAGCTATAAGACTTGCAGAAGACTAGGTTGAGAACTTTGCATTTCCTTCTGAAATAAAGTCATATCATATTGTTCATTTGCAAAAATCCAAAAAAAAAAAATCAATATGTTTTGGTCTTTTGCAGGGACTTGTGACAGAGATATGGGTACAGGAACTGTTTCTCTAAATTTCCTTTCACCACATGGATGAATTCCAATATCAGCAACAAAGGAATTAATGATTTTCAAGATGGCTGGTGTGGGCTTTTAGAAAGTGAAACTCTTTCTGATGCCTGTCTTTGCCTCTCCTCTCCGTCTCTCACTCTGCCTTTCAAATAAATAATCTTTATTTTTTTAATGGAGTACAGAATCTAACTTTGACAAATGTTTTCCTTTCATGTTTCAAATTATGAATTTTTTTATCCTTCTTTCTCCCTCTTCTTCCCCCTTATTTTGCCATTTCTTCTCAGGGGCTCCTGTAATTTACAATCCTGGCATTATATTGGATTTGAGAAGAGAAATACATACTCAGCTTCATTCTGAATGTATTTTATACTTCAGACAAAGGGAAAAAATTTTATGCTAAAGTTGTGTTGAAATCGTGTCTTTAAATCTGACACCAGCACTTGAATAAATAGGTTGTGTTGTTTCTCAGAACAACTTCTGCCCATATCTCACTCACATTAACCAATTCTCATGGTTTCTGTATTTCTATCAATGTTTACCATTTTCTTCTATGTTAACCCTCAAAGTTAGCTGAATCAATTTATGATTGTTATTGTAGGAAATTGTTTTTAAATAAAATGTTGTAATTTATTAATTGTATTATATCTTTTATTTATTAAAGTATTAAAATTCACCTCCAAATTTTGTAAAGTTGTAAAAATATGATTCAGTTCCCTTTTTCTTATACTTTTATTTTGAAGATCAGTACAAAACTAATATATAAGATATAATTCAGGGGGGCCAGTGCTATGGCTCACTTGGTTAATACTCCACCTACGGCGCCGGCATCCCATATGGGCGCCAGGTTCTAGTCCTGGTTGCTCCTCTTCCAGTCCAGCTCTCTGCTGTGGCCTAGGAAGGC
Organism: Lepus europaeus; assembly: GCF_033115175.1. Lineage (NCBI taxonomy): Eukaryota > Metazoa > Chordata > Mammalia > Lagomorpha > Leporidae > Lepus > Lepus europaeus. The sequence goes on along the minus strand of NC_084836.1, from coordinate 34,828,607 downwards.
AGTGGAGAATGGCCCAAGTGCTTGCGCCCCTACACCCACATGGGAGACCAGGAAGAAGCACCTAGCTTCTGGCTTCGGATTGGCATAGCTCTTAACATAGCAGCCATTTGGGGGGGTGAACCAATGGAAGGAAGACCTTTCTCTTTGTCTCTCTCTCACTGTCTAACTCTATCTGTCAAATAAAAAATATACATATATATAATTCAGGGGCCAGAGCTCTGGCGTAGTGGGCAAAGCTGCCACCTGTAGCGCCACATAAGTGCACTCATTCGAGTCCCAGCTGCTCTACTTCTGATCCAGCTCTCTGCTATGACCTAGAAAATCAGTAGAAGATGGCCTAAGTCCATGGGCCTCTGCACCTTCGTGGGAGACTCAGAAGAAGCTCCTGGCTCTTGGCTTCCGATTGGCACAGCTCCAGCAGTTGCGGCCATCTGGGGAGTGAACCAGAGGATGGACGACCTCTAAGTACCCCCACCTCTCTCTTTCTCTCCCTCTTTGTACTCTGCCTTTCAAATAAACAAGTAAATCTTTAAAAAGATATAATTCAGTATCAAATAAAATTGCTGCATTGATTGCATTGATAGTCTAGTGTTCGTGAAATATCTCTCTTTTTTTTTTAAATTTCTTTTTTTTTTTCTTTGCTGCCTCTGGTGGCCATAGCATGTCACTTGCCAGCCTCAAGCAGGCTACAAAGGACTACCCATTTAGAGCAGAAATGTGTTATAACTGTAGAGAACTGTGATCAAATGTCTTTGCTCTATCTCTCATTATAGACAAAGATCGTGAATACTAGCAGGGAAGCAACTTTCCCATTGAGTGAAAGCGTCATAACAGCATCCAGCACATCTCGCTTTGGGGGAGAAATTGATGGAGGGAAAAAACAGAGTCTTAAGTATGAATCCAAAACCACCACAGAGTGCTGTGTCCGTACTGGTAGAATAAGGACAACAAGACTCACATTTGTAGTTTGAATCGAATGAGATGAATAAATGGAAAATCTGGAACATGGATCAGCTCATGAGTCTTGTAGCAAGTGAATCAATCTTTCATTTCTCTCCTCTTATCTTTCTTTTTTATTTGAATTTTCGAACTAGTTTGGCTGATGATTGTTGCTTTGTGTGCAGTCCGTTATTCACATGTAGAAGGGGCTCCATTTCTATTTGGAAAACTTTCAATGTCAGTAATGGGAAGATTACTTTGAAGTGTGACCTGAAGGAATTGATATTGTGGAAAATTTCCGAGAGTTGTTTCATTGAATATGAGAAGAATGGGCCCATACCCTAAAATCCCATTAAACTAAATTGCCAAAAAAAGGATAATAATAATTTAATGTGAAAGTCATAGTTGAAGAAATTGCCCTCAGCTACTGGTTTGACTGTACTGAAACTCTAACTATCCCTATATGATGTGCAATCTGGTATTTTGTGAAACTATGTTTGACTTAAAAGTCATTTCATTCACAATCTTTCTAGAGCAGTATGCATTTTTAATAACTTGATAAACTTAACTTTTTAAAGAACAAAGTCATATAGTCATTCCAATGTCTTTCTGAATATAAATTAGAAAACAATATTCTCTCCACAATGTATGTGCCACCAGGGAAAGAATTACAAATTGGCAGCAGGTAGGGGAACTGTTGCTGCTGTTCATTAGTATTCTAGTTCTGCTTCAGTCGGGTTTACAAAGCGTGACCTAGAACATCTAACTCCAGCTTTCCTCATCATTCTGGGGACTGTCACTTGTATGGACATTGCTGAGCAGACTCAAAGCACTGAATTTTTTATAGTTTTATTACAAAGAACATATTAAAATGATCACATAAGCTTTTTATGAGATCAGAAAAAAATGCCTAAAATGAACAGTTAGACATCTCTAGTTTTAGCTGTATGCATTTCAGAGAGTGAAAAAAGTTAAGAAATAAAAAGAATGTGTGTGGGATGGTACTAATGAACATTAGATTATAATCCAAATAGATATATATGTATATATATATTCCTGTGTTTACTAGATTATAATCCAAGTATATATATATATATATATATATGTATGTATTTCCTTTTTCTATGACTTAGTAAGAATTATATATATATATATATATATATATATATATATATATATATATACCTGTATCAGTATTTCCTTTTTCTATGACTTAGTAAGAATATTCTTGGGAATATTTCTTGTTCTTGCCACCTTTCAAACTTTTCCCTGAGAAAATTTCTATGTCAGATACAATAAAAGCCACAGAGGAAAATAAATGTACCACATCAGCTTCCTATTTTCTTTTTTTTTATAGCTAACATTGTTTAAAGTTCCCACTTCATACTATATACAGGCAAGTTGATATGTTCTTTACATTGACCTGAAAATAATAGTTTAACTTAGGAGGTTTGGATTTCACACCTGGAATACAGCTTTGAAGAACTGGGATCCTGAAGTTACCCAGTGATGATGATGGAGTTCATGAAGTGCGAATTAGTTTCTCATTGTCAAAAATCATTACATTGGTACAGATATTTAGCTTCACAGTTATGATATCTGTAAAAAGGCAAGGAGTCCCGTATCAGAGTACCTGGGTTCCATTCCGACTCGATCTCCTGACTCCAGCTTCCCGCCAATGTGCATCCTATGAGGCAGTGGTGATGAATCAAGTAGTTGGCTACCCAGATATGAGACTTGGATTAAATTTCCAGTTACTCACTTCAGCCTGGCGCAGCTCTGCCTGTTCTGGACATTTAGGGTATGAACCAGGAGACTGAAGCTCTTTCTATCTCTCCATTTGTATATGTCTCTCTCTGTCTCTCTGCCCCTCAAAGTAATATAGAAAATCATTGTTTATCATCAAATTAGAGCTGGACTGACCTATGTCCAGTTTTATTCATTCTGTTTTGTGTTTCTGAATGAGATGTGGCAAATGCAATGCTATAATATACTTATCGTTTCCTTAGGAACTCTTAAAACTGTGATTTATAAAAGTCATCCCAAAACCTTAAGTTATTTAGAAAAGAATACACTATCATGTCAACGGGCCTGATATGCTCCAGTGGGCATGTGGAAAAAGAATGTGGACTGAGTATAGCTAGCATAATACTGTAACTGACATCTCAAGATCGATGTTAGTGTACTCCTAGATACAGTAGAACATTTCCTAGTTTTAACAGTTCTACCATATATTTTGTTTTGGGAACAGCAGAACACAGATAATTTTTAATTCAAATGTGTAATTGTCAAAGCAACCATTTAATCATCAGAACAAGTTTCAAGGTCCAATAAGGTAAAATTGTATTAAGTAATTCTTTAGGTGTAATATATTCACAATAATTGAACATTGAATGATTACTTTTTGCCATGACAAAAGTTTAACATGATATGAATTATTATTAAATATATTATACAAATCATGCTTTTCAAGTAAGGAATGGCTAGATTAAGTGATAAGGACAATATGAAAGATGATGTATGATTTTGACATATTAAATTTGGAGAGAACTATTTCACTTATAACATCATTTGTATATCTGTGGTTTCAACTATATTCTATGTAGGATGGAAATATTACTCATGTTTTAATCCCAAGAAATTTCTTCCTATAATTTAAGTAGCTTAACCATTATAGATAACTTTATTTGTGTTTAACTAACAAAAACAGTCAGATTATTGCATAATTGACTAAATAATTAAATCACAATACATAAATATTTATAAATACTCTATAGATTATATATTTATTAACTTTATTTTGTTATCTGTTTTCAAGAAAGAGTTACATAAAGTAACATGTATTTATTAGGATTAAATATCCATCCTAGGGTAAACATTTGGCCCAGACGTTCAGTTGTTGATTGGAATGTTGCTCCCCATATCAGTCCTGGTTTTGTGCCCTACCTCTGCTTCTGGTCTACCCTCTAGCTAATGGGCACCTTGAAGGCAGCAGGTGATGGCTTAAGGGACCTGGGTCCCTGACACCCACATGGAGTTCTAGGTTCCTGACTTCAGCCTGGCCCAGTTGTTTGGCACCAGGACGTGAACCAAAAGGATGGATGATCTCTCCCTGTTTTGTTATATCTCCTTCTCTATCTTTGCCAACAAAGAACATGAAAATAAATACATAATGAAAAAGATCCTTTCCAATAGCAATGTTTCTTACCAGAAAGTAATAAATATAAACAATAAATTCATTAAAACAACTGTCCACGTGTTAATGTGATATTCATTTTGCATTTGCCATTAGGACAATAGTTTTCTTTCTTGGCTGTAAGCAAGTTCTCATAGTATGGTTATTTGGGTGTCCCCTAATATTTTTAAAGAGTATTACATAACAATATCCTTCAATTTTTGAATAGGAAAAATGGTAAGAATTGAATTTTTGATTTCTCATACTTATTTAAAAGGTACAGATTGTCCTATAGCTTTTTCCTATCGCACAGGAAGATATTCTTTAAGTATTACTAGCACATACCCAATGGACCTAATATTATTGGGGTCTTGAAACTTTTTGATAACGAGAAAGAAACACAGACATACTATCCAGATAAGCACACATAGTGTGTGCTGATGAAATCAGGAAGTTTAAAGATCTCCTGAAGATTATGCATGGGTTTAACCATAAATACCAAGTCAAAGACATTTGGATTTTATTTCAAGAAGTATTTGTGATTGATACATCATGAGACTTCTGGCTGTCATTGCCTAGTCCCAGAAAATAGTCATCAATGTAACAATGCCCATTTAAGAATTGAATAGATATGAGCATGGTTGTTTAATGGCATCAATTATGCAAGTCTGATCATGGCCACTGAGATGGCAGACAGAGCCTTTCTCTCATGGTTGGGGGTGTGAGTAGAAGAGAACACAAAATAGAGGTGTATGTTAAATCATATGTAAACAGTACCTGACAAAAACTGTAAAATCAACAGTAGTACAATAAGAGAAAAATAGAATGTTAGGGAGAGAATTTGTTTAAAATGTGTGTGCATATAAAAGAGACAGGAAACCACTGAGTATACCAACAACCCAAAGGAAAAATATTATACTAGGTACAAATATCTATAATAATCACCCCAAAGTAACACTCCTAAAATACTTGGCTTTTGTCTAATTCTTGATTCTGAGATTATGGTTTAGCAAGATGAATCAAGTAGAAAACAAATTTGTAGAAAAGAGCTAAAATAATGTAAAAGAACTACTGACAATGGAATCGAAAGAAGAGCAACATCAATATTTATTAAGTATATGAACAATTATGAAAATATCATAAAACTAACGATTAGATTCTATTACTACAAAAATGCTACAATTCAACACTAAACAGTAGGATCCTCTCTAATATCTTGTATTATAGATGAAATTCCTCACAGAAATTTTCGGATTCCCAAATTAATTCTAAAATATTTTATCTGTTTTGTAAAATTATAAGATAAATATGCTATATATTTTTCTGTGGTTACATAAATATTTAAAGGTATATTGGTCATAGAATTCATAGAATACTAGTTCTGGATGAAATTGTAAAAATTTTTATACCAGGATGAATCAATATTATTGTTCTCTTTTAAGATATTATGTAGCATCCCTAAAGCATGCAGTGATAACACCGCTTTTAAATATAAGGGAATTCAAATGAAAGATAATTACTAGGTTAGGGCAAAGGTATATCACCTTTACAAATAATGAGGACATTATTTATGTAAGATAATATACTCTTTCCTATATCTAAACCAGAAAACTTACTGCTCCTCTGAAAACCACGATTAGTTATCCTGATAATGCAGCTTGGTTTTAAGTTTCACCTACTGCTTATGACAGCTTTGTGGTAAAGGAGAAACTATGATCAGCAGCACTTTTTTCCCCTACAGAGCCTGCCATATGGAGAAGTGGCCACCTAGGTGATATGATTTGTTAAAACTTCTTCCCAAAATAGATGTCCCAGCTGTGGACTGAAGTCTGCAATTGCTTTTATTAAAGTCACTTGCAGGTAAGGTAGTGAGGTCCCAGAAAGCCCTTGAGAGATACAAATAAACAATTACTGAATTCACTGCTGGATTGTTATGAATACCATGAAGGTTTTACTTTTTTCTGCGCTAAATATTGAGGTCATGAATCCTTTCTGAAATCTAGAGTTGGGGCTCAGAATGTACATTAATTGCTGTAGACATATTATCTTTGTTGAATGATGAAAGAGCATTATTTATAAAATCTCTTGTTTTTAACATTTTGTTACTTTCTATTATTAAAATCATAAACCCAGTGAAAAGAACACCAAACAAATAAATAAGAACCACAGTGAGAGCCAGAGAAGAAATTCTGAAGAAACGTCTTTCAAGAAATGAGTAGATGAACTGGAAACATGGAAACAGCACTGTTATGATTGGTTAGAATTTTCAAATTTGGTTTAACTGTCACCTAAAGGTTGTTTTAAACTAATTTAAAAGCTGACAGATTCTGTCCAAGCAATCTCAATTGCTTGGGATTGTTGCATATCTCAGATTATGAAATCAATTTTGTTTTCACTTAACCTGGATTAGTTCTCCATTTTTAATGTTTTTTTCTAAGATTTTAAGATGTGTTTTGTATTTATTTGAAAGCGTCACAAAAAGGCCAGGGCTGGGCCAGACTGAATCCAGGAGCTAGGAGCTTCCTCAGGGTCTCCCACATGGGTACAGGGACCCAAGCACTTGGACCATCCTCTGCTGCTTTCATAGGCGCATAAGCAGGAAGTTGGATAGGAAATGGAGCAGCTGGAACTCAAACCCGTACTGCATCAAAACGCCGGCCCTGTTTTCTTTCTTTCTTTTTTAAATTTTAAATTTCATAGTGACATATCTGCATTTAATAAAGATACTCAAATCTGACTTTTAAGACTATGGCTAGAAAGAGATGCACCTGGGCAGCTATTGTGTGCAGCATGTCAAGACTCTGTTTATGATGTCCGCATCTGATACAAGAGCACCAGTCCCAGTCCTGGCTGTTCTGCTTCCTATCCAGCTACCTGCTAATGCTCCTAGGAAGGCAGTGGAAGACAGATGGCCAGAGTGCTTGGACCTCTGCCACTCATGTGGAAGACCAGGATGGAATTCCTGGCTCCTGCCTTCAGCCTGACCCAGACCTGACTGTGGTGGCCATTTGGGGAATGAACTAGCTGATGGAAGATCTCTTTCTCTATATATTTCTCCCTCTCTCTATCACTGCCTTTCAAATTAATAAATATACAGATAAATAAATACGTCTAAGAAAGAAAAAAAGGGAGTGAGAAGATACAGAAAAGATAGAAAAAGAAAGAAAGAAAGAAAGAAAGAAAGAAGGAAGGAAGAAAAATTAATAATGTGCTTGCAACAGAGTAAACTCCCTAAGTAGATGGCCAATAAGTGCCATTGATAAAATTTATAAAAATATATGATATTAACAATTAAGAGTCAGGTGTTTTTCCTAGTATAAGAATTTTAAATTATGGTCATTATTGTCTGTGATCAAAGCCATCTGGGGGGTGAACCAATAGAAAGAAGACCTTTCACTCTGTCTCTCTCTCTCTCTCTCTCTCTCTCTCTCTCTCTCTCACTGTACAACTTTGCCTGTTGAATAGCTAAAGCAATCTTGTACAACAAAAACAAAGCTGGAGGCATCACAATACCAGATTTCAGGACATACTACAGGGCAGTAGTTATCAAAACAGCATGGTACTTGTACAGAAACAGATGGATAGACCAATGGAACAGAATAGAAACACCAGAAATCAACCCAAACATCTACAGCCAATTCATATTTGATCAAGGATCCAAAACCAATCCCTGGAGTAAGGACAGTCTATTCAATAAATGGTGCTGGGAAAACTGGATTTCCACGTGCAGAATCATGAAGCAGGATCCCTACCTTTCACCTTACACAAAAATTCACTCAACATGGATTAAAAACTTAAATCTACGACCAGACACCATCAAATTATTAGAGAGCATTGGAGAAACCATGCAAGATATAGGCACAGGTAAAGACTTCTTGGAAAATACCCCAGGAGCACAGGCAGTCAAAGCCAGAATTAACTATTGGGATTGCATCAAACTGAGAAGTCTCTGTACTGCAAAAGAAACAGTCAGGAAAGTGAATAGGAAACCGACAGAATGGGAAGAAATATTTGCAAACTATGCAACAGATAAAGGGTTGATAACCAGAATCTACAAAGAAATCAAGAAACTCCACAACATCAAAACAAACAATCCACTTAAGAGATGGGCCAAAGACCTCAACAGACATCTTTCCAAAGAGGAAATCCAAATGGCCAACAGACACATGAAAAAATGTTCAAGATCACTAGCCATCAGGGAAATGCAAATCAAAACCACAATGAGGTTTCACCTCACCCCGGTTAGAATGGCTCACATTCAGAAATCTACCAACAACAGATGCTGGAGAGGATGTGGGGAAAAAGGGACACTAACCCACTGTTGGTGGGAATGCAAACTGGTTAAGCCACTATGGAAGTCAGTCTGGAGATTCCTCAGAAACCTGAATATAACCCTATCATTCAACCCAGCCATCCCACTCCTTGGAATTTACCCAAAGGAAATTAAATTGGCAAACAAAAAAGCCATCTGCACATTAATGTTTATTGCAGCTCAATTCACAATAGTTAAGACCTGGAACCAACCCAAATGCCCATCCACAGTAGACTGGATAAAGAAATTATGGGACATGTACTCTATAGAATACTATACAGCAGTCAAAAACAATGAAACCCAGTCATTTGCAACAAGATGGAGCAATCTGGAAAACATCATGCTGAGTGAATTAAGCCAGTCCCAAAGAGACAAATATCATTTGTTTTCCTTGATCAGCGACAACTAGCTGAGCACCAAAGGGGAAACCTGTTGAAGTGAAATGGACACTATGAGAAATAGTGACTTGATCAGCTCTTGTGCTGACTGTTGATGTACAATGTAATACTTTATCCATTTTAGTATTTTTTTTGTGAACTCTGTAATTAACACACAATTATTCTTAGGTGTCTAAATCTTAACTGAAAAGTGATCCCGGTTAAATATAAGAATGAGAAAAAGAGAGGGAGGAGATGTACAATTGGGGACATGCTCAATCGGACTTGCCCCAAATGATGGAGTTAGAAAAGTGCCAGGGGATTCCAATACAATCCCATCAAGGTGGCATGTATCAATGCCATCTCACTAGTCCAGGTGATCAATTTCAGTTCACAACTGATCACACTGATAGATCTAAGAGTCAAAGGGATCACACAAACAAGACTAATGTCTGCTAATACTAACTGATAAAACCAAAAAAGGGAGAGAAGGATCCAACATGGGAAGGGGGAGACACAGCAGACTCATAGAATGACAGATGTACTAAATAGCACTCTAGCCTCAGAATCAGCCCTTAAGGCATTTGGATCTGGCTGAAGAGCCTATGAGAGTATTTTAGGCATGGAAAGCCAAGACACTCTGGAGGAAAAAAAAGAAGAAGAAGAAGAAGAAGAAGAAGAAGAAGAAGAAGAAGAAGAAGAAGAAGAAGAAGAAGAAGAAGAAGAAGAAGAAGAAGAGGAGGAAGAGGAAGAGGAAGAGGAAGAGGAAGAGGAAGAGGAAGAGGAAGAGGAAGAGGAAGAGGAAGAAGAAGACCTAAATGAAGGATCTCAGCAAGTGTGATCCCAGTGGAAAGAACGGGGCCATCAAGGTAGGAGGAACCTTTCCCTGAAGGGAGGAGAGAACTTCCACTTTGACTATGACCCTGTCAGAATAAGATCGAAGTCGGCGAACCCTAAAGGCTTCCATAGCCTCGGCAACTCATGACTAGAGTGTAGGGAGATTACTGACACCATAAACAAGAGTGTTAAATTGTTAAATCAACATCAAGAGTCTGTACTTACGTCCCATGTGGGATCTGTCCTTAATGGGTTGTCCAAGGTGAAGTAATGATATAGCTAGTACTGAAACAGTATTTTTACACTTTGTATTTCTGCGTGGGTGCAAACTGATGAAATCTTTACTTAGTATATACTGAAGCGATCTTTTGTATATAAAGATAATTGAAAATGAAAAAAAAAAAAACCTTGGTGTTAAATTGGAAATTACATAGAAAAGTAATCAATCTTTTTTAAAAAAATGTCATGCAGGATCTGTCATTAATGTGCTGTACACTGTTATTTAATGCTATAACTAGTACTCCAACAGTATTTTTTCACCTTGTGTTGCTATGTGAGGGCAAACTGTTGAAATCTTTATATAGACTAAACTGATTTTCTGTATATAAAGAGAATTGAAAATGAATCTTGATGTGAATGGAAGGGGAGAGTGAGTGGGAAAGGGGAGGGTTGCAGCTGGGGGGGAAGTTGTGTGGGGGGGCCTTTGTAATCCATAAGCTGTACTTTGGAAATTTATATTCATTAAATAAAATAAATAAATAAATAAATAACTTTGCCTGTCAAAAAAATTTTATTATTTAAGATGTAAAAAACAGTAGTAATCAGATAGCAAAAAAAAAAAAGATATTCTTTCACTTAATTATTTAATTTGAAAGCCAATCCGTAGCAGATCATTTAAATTTACCTCTAGCCAATGTGGTTTTTAATTTTCTGTTATCTTTGCTACATTATAGATAAAAGTGCAGGCTTCTTTTTCTCAAGCACATATAATTATCTCCCTCTCTTTTTATCACCCATCATCTATCTACCTTGAAATATCTGGGGTTCCAAAAGGATATATAGGTATTTAATTAAAAAGACATTTTAAAAATTCATTTTATGGCATAACTATTAACCTTAACTGTCCATTCTACTACGTACCCCAACTTCATGATAAAAAAATACATTTTTGGATTCAAAAGGTTGCTTAATAGTGGATAGAACATCAGATACTGAAAAAATAACATTGATTTGTGTTTCTGTCTTTGATATTTACCAGCAATAAAACCTTGAAAAAATTGTTAAACCTTCTGAGGTTGTGGAGTCATAATCTATCAATTGAAGGTATTCAGCTATAAATTATTTGATGTAAATGGTGTTTGCATAGGACGAAGTTTCATTTTGCTTTATGGAAAAAGTTTCTATTTTATGTTATTCAATTAAATAATAGTTTAAAGAAAAGTTGATTATGTTGAAATCATAAAATAGTAAGAAATCATTGTACATTTTATTTTAGTCTATAAAATGAATAAATTTGAACTTACTATTAGCATTTCCAGTAATGATTGCACAGAACAGATAAGTAATATAAGTACACATGAATATTCCTGAAATGTTAATTTTAAGCAGGTCAGACCTGAAAATTTGGTTTAGCTCTTAGGATGACAATTCAGACACTCATTAAGATGCCCTCATCGTCAGAGTGCCTGTTTTGAAACCTGACCCAGCTCCTGATTCCAACTTCCTACCAATGCAGACTTTGAAAAGCAGCAAGCGATGGATAGCTCAAGCGACTGTGTCTTTGCTGCAATATGGAAGATAAAGATTGTGCACTTGTCTGCAAGCTATGTCCTGGCCCACTCCTGGCTGTTGTGGGCATTTGAGGAATGACCCAGCAGATAGAAGCTCTCTCTGTTATTGTTATTGTCTGTCTCTCTCCCTACAGAATCTCTCTCTCTCTCTCTCTCTCTCTCTCTCTCTCACACACACACACACACACACCACAAAATATCTTCAACATGCTCTTGACACAATAGCAAGTATATTTCTAAAAATGTCCTTCATCTTTAAAAACAATCTGAAAATCATATGAATCCAACCGAGATAAAATTGACCTCAAACTCTTACTTTATGAGGCATCTCCAGTTGCAAAAATATATTCATTTTACCTAAAGATACTGTGAAAAAAATCACTTTGAAAAAGACCAAACATCAGAATAATACACTTATTGATTTCCAAAAATCATAGGTAACCTGATATTTTAAAAAATTGAGTTCAGTTAAATGGACATGCTTCTCTCCAGTCAGATAATATTGAGAATTTGTGAGTTGGAATTGATAGAGGGAAGTTCCTGGGACTAGTTATGAATGAGTGTGTTTGAACGTATGTATATACACATATGAATGTGAACTTAAATTACTCTATGAATTGGTGTTGCTCTTTTTGACTCAAATAGCCACGTCTATGGCCTCTGTTTATAGGTATTTGTGTAAATGCTTTCCCTTTTTTATGGGAACATATATGTATTATATTTATATCTGTATCCATATATATAAAGTTCTACACCAAATAACCCAACCTTCTAAATACTCAGAGAAAGCAAGATTGTTTGTTTTCTGATTCAGCTATCTGAAATTTGACAACTTGACAAATACATTTTTAAAGTACCTAGTTCCTGGAAAAACAAGAATAAATTGGGAGCTGGGATCACATGGGCTATGACTGAATGAGAAAAGACATTTTCACTGACAGTTGGAGAACTTACGACAAAAAGAATCCAACATGGAAAAGTAATCATTTTTCTCTTTCTTTCTAGGATAAATTTCCTTAGTTTTATGGAAAAAGGAAAGAAGTACAGATTATACAAAGTTACATTGCTATTTAAATTCTTATGTTTAAGAAAGATGTCACCATTAGATTTTATGTGTCAAACTGAAATTATAATCTCTTATTAAGTAAGGTACATGGCACCGATGCTGTGGCACAGTGGATTAAAGCCCTGGCCTGGGGCGGCAGCAACCCATATGGGCGCAAGTTCTAGCCCTGGCTGCTCCTCTTCAGATTCAGCTCTCTGCTATGGCCTGGGAAAGCAGTAGAAGATGGCTCAGGTGCTTGGGCCCCTGCACCCAAGTGGGAGACCTAGAGGAATCTCCTGGCTCCTGGCTTCGGATCTGCGCAGCTCCTGCTGTTGCGACCATCTAGGGAGTAAACCAGCGGATGGAAGACCTCTCTCCCTCTCTCTCTCTCTGCCTCTCCTTCTCTCTCTGTGTAACTCTGACTTTCAAATAAATAAATAAATCTTAAAAAAAAACAAATAAGGTGCATCTAAATTGCATATATCAATATTGCATGTGAAAAGAGTATTACTTGATTAGTTTTCCAAGAAATTAGAAATCCAGGTTCAATAGGAAAGTATGCATGGTAACCAGTGGAAATCCAACAAAGCATTAGGAAACTGGGGCTTTTTTCTAGTCCAAATATAATAGTATTGATATCCCTAAGAGAGCAAAAAATAACACAATTATGTAAAATTTCTATTGTGTCTCATAATCTCAGCTTTTTCATCTTGGGCAAATAAGAAACTTTGGAATTTCATTGTAATGCAGTCTTTCACAAGTGTACAGTAGGTCTCAATTCTGACTTCACATCAGAATCATTTATGAAGAATTAAAAAACACTGAAGCTTGTAAACTCCAGAAGTGTTACAATAGATTCTTTGAGCAAGGTGCTCAGGAACAGGTAAAGTGTTTCCCCAGTGATGTTGATGAACAACCAGATTTGAAAATGAGTAACAAAAATATGAGTAGAGAATAACAGTGTTCAGAAGAACTGGGTTTAGGATTTCCCTGAAAAGGTAGGAGTTTTGATGCAAAATTACTGTGTGACCTTGAGAAAATTACTGTACTCTTCACCGTGAAATTCCTCATATATGAAGTAGAGATTCTCATCTTTCTTATTTCATTGTTGTGTTTACCTTTTCTAAAGTATTATTTACACCACCTGCAGCAATGTTAACTAATGTTCATTAAAATCTCGAAACGTACATTACTGGTAAGAATCTAGTAGTGTGCAGACCATGCATTTTCAACAAACTGTAAGGGAGATTATTTGACATAATGACTTGATAATCAACATTTTAATAGGAAATGAGAATATCCATTAGGTGAATAACAAGCACATACTAAAAACTCAGTACATATAAGCTAATTGATCAGCAAAAAAAATGTTGATCAGTGAAAAAATGTCAATCAGTGGAAAATGCTGAAGTATATATATATGTAAACATTTTATAATATTAGTACCAAGTCTGCCAAATTTGGTGCTAATGTTATAAAAGACTATCATATAATCAATAAAAAGTTCTTTAGTGTATCCAGAGTCCATGAGTTTTATTTTTCCTTGCATAATTGCATTTAAGCTGTGGTTGAATTTCATGAAAAAAATCATAGAACCAACTATTCAAGTTAAAAAATGAAAAAAATCACATTGAGAAACTACTAATTAATAACTTCATTTATATTTTATGTTATTTAAATATTGCCATACCTCCTAGAAAATCACCTCATAGCCATATGAGTTTTCAGTGATGTATAGTAGCATTGACATTTGAACTACAGGTCTGAAGTACCCTTTTGTCAGTTATTAAATGTTACTAAAATCCAATTTTTTCATATATACTTTAGGTTTAGTAACATTTCTACCGTATATGATTGATGAAATAAACACGGGGCCGGCGCCATGGCTCAACAGGCTAATCCTCCGCCTTGCGGCGCCGGCACACCAGGTTCTAGTCCCGGTTGGGGCACCGGATTCTATCCCAGTGGCCCCTCTTCCAGGCCAGCTCTCTGCTATGGCCCGGGAAGGCAGTGGAGGATGGCCCAGGTCCTTGGGCCCTGCACCCGCATGGGAGACCAGGAGAAGCACCTGGCTCCTGGCTTCGGATCAGTGCGATGCGCCGACCGCAGCGGCCATTGGAGGGTGAACCAAGGGCAAAAAAGAAGACCTTTCTCTCTGTCTCTCTCTCTCACTACCCACTTTGCCTGTGGGGAGAAAAAAAAAAAAAAGGAAATAAACATGAAATCCGCACACCGGGTCTATAGCTAGGTGTTCAGAACATACTATGTCTGTGCTAAGCATTATTCTTTGTGCTGAATCTACATTAAATTTTCTACAAATTAGAAGAGATTTTTTTTCTTTACCTTATCATCCTAGGTGACTTTTCTTTGGAATTAGATAACTTATTCTGTGGCCTTGTTCTTCACTAAGCATTAATTATTAACGCCATGATTTAACCACATCATTTCTAAGGAAATATTGTCAATTAGAACAAAATGACTTTCCTAGGTCACTTAAACTGATTAAATCATAAACTTAATTCAATATTTTTTCTAATGGTTTTGTTCGGGTAGCAATGTTTGATTTTTAATTTTATTATTTCTATTTGGTAGATTGGCAGGTAGTTTCATTAAGGAATGGTTAAACACAAAATTTGAATCATCTGGCAGATTCACTAACAGAATTAACTGTATAAAAATAGTTTTTTCATAAAGTGACCAAAATTAGTTATTTCTGTGATCCAGAAATATAAATTGTTGGATAAAATCAGAGGAAGCTATTAAAGTGATTATGAATGCAGACTTTGCTTAAAAGTCCATGTAAACTACCTTAAAGGCTGTGAACACTCAGTTATTATAATCTAGCTTTAATTCTGTCATATAATCCTTTTGATGTTTGTGGAGATAACTTCCTTCCTTGAGTACACTCATTTTAAGAAGCTATTGGTCCTGAACGTACCCTGAAGAAAATTAGTAAGGCAGTATTTGTAATTACTGTGCTCTCATTATTCCAAATTTTTGGTTCTTTTATACTTCAAGTATTTTTTGGCTTTGAAATCAAATTTTAAGCCATTTGAATAAAAGTAATTAATGTTCTATGTTATTTTGTGGCAAGACCATAGATTGACTAATCTGTAATGTTGACATAGTATATAGAGCTGGTTTTTTAACTTAGTAAAATTATGTTTTTATGGCTACACAATGTCTGCTTATTATTTATAACACATGAATGTCTAAAAAAGCAGCATTAATCACATCAATATTGAGATTGAAATAAAGCAGTAGCAGGGGATTGCTATTTATATTAATAAGAATTGTGCCTTATAAAATTTTTAATGTGAGATCAATATTAATTTTCACTCTAAAATTGTTATTAAATTTAATGATGAAAGCATTGTGAAAAATTTGTACATCTGTAATAATTTTATTATTTACAACAGTAAAATACACGTTAAAGCAATGTGATATTTAGGAATTTAAAATATATAAGATAAAAACAATCTAACAAATGTCACATTATTTTTATAAAAGAAAGTGCTGTTTTGGTAGCTATTTTTAGTGGTATGCCAATCACTATTAAGCACTTCTTTGTTTGGTGCTTTGCTGATTGACCTTGTGTAGTTTTGTCTATGTTAAATTGGTCAGTGGAGGAATTTATTAAGAAATGATAGTTTCTTTAATTGAAAGTGCTGGAAAAATTGTATATCCATACTCAGAAGAATGAAATTAAATACCTATCTCATACTGTGTATAAAAATGAACTAAAAAATGGATTAAATAGCTAAATATAAGAACTAAAACTCTGAAATTACTAGAAGAAAACAGGGAAATTAATTTAGGCTATTGCCATAAGCAAAGATTTTTTTGGATCCACTCCCAAAAGCCTAGGAAATAAAAGCATAGGTAGACAAATGGGATTTCTTCTAAATAAAGAGGTTTCATACAGCAAAGGAAGCAGCTGACAGAGGGAAGAGACAATGTATGGAACAACAGAAAATATTTATATGTTATACATCTGACGAGGGATTAATAAACAGAAACATATTAGGAACTCAAACAACTCAACAGCAAAACAAGAACAAAATAATCCAATTTAAACAGGGCAGTAGATATAAACAGATATTTTTCAAAGGAAGACATAACAATGAACAACATGTACATGAAAAAATGTTCAACATCACTATTCATCATCACTACTCATTGGGCAAAGGTAAACTAAAACCACACTTAGGTACATCACACTGCAGATATTATCAAAAAGACAAGATGTAGTAAAAGAAAGCTCATGAAAACTGTTAGTGGGAATGTAAACTATTACAGTGTTGAGGGAAATAGTAGGGAAATTTCTTCACAAAATGGAAATAGAGCTACCATATGATCCAGCAATACTGTTACTGGGTATATATCCAAGAGAAATGAAATTTCCCTTTCAATGAGACAACTGCACACGCATGTTTATTGCAGCACTATTCACAATAGTCAAGAAATGGAAACAATCTAAGTGTCTCTCCAATGATGAATGGATAAAGAAAATACATATATACATTTGAATATTAATATTAATGAGCCATAAAGAGGATGAAATCTTGTCTTATGCATGAACATGCATGGACTGGAAGTTACAGTGTTAACTGAAATAAGTAATGCATGGAAAGCCAAGGAGCGCATGGCCTCAGTCATGAACATCTAAAAAAGGAGATCTCAAAAAAATGAAGAGCATCATAGTGATTACGAGAGAGGGCAGGGCAGGATAGTGGGGAAAGAGAGGGATGGGGACAGTCTGATTCATGGGTACTGGGTTATGGTTAGATAGGAATAAGTATTGCTGTCATTATATTGTACTCTAGCATGATTGTAGATAATGTGAATATAGTCAATTAAAAATCTAGGGAAAACAATTTTGAATGTGTTTATCATAAAGAAATGTTAAATGTTTGATGAGCTAGACATGTTTAGCATGGTTGGATATTACATGACACATACATATTGGGATATCATGGTGTATTCCATATATTTCTATAATTTTTATTATTTTTTAAAAAGGAAAATAAAAATATGCTATTACTTTCATCACTTGTCAAAGATTAGCAGCTTAGTTTTTTTGTTTTTTTGTTTTTGTTTTGTTTGTTTTTTTTTAACTAGAGGGCACTTACATTTTGTATTAGTATTTTGGGAAACACATGACTCAAGTTCACCTTTGCCCAACTCAATGGAGACAGCTGATTGCAAAGGAGCTTATTCCTTTCTCTGAAGGGAGGAGACAACTTCCACTTTGACTATGACCCTGTCGGAATAAGATCGAAGTCGGCGAACCCTAAAGGCTTCCATAGCCCTGACAACTCATGACAAGAGCCTAGAGAGATTACTGACACCATAAAGAAGAGTGTCAAATTGTTAAGTCAACAACAGGAGTCACTGTGTACTTACTTCTCATGTAGGATCTCTGTCCTCAATGTGTTGTCCAATGTGAAGTAATGCTATAACTAGTACTGAAACAGTATTTTACACTTTGTGTTTCTGTGTGGGTGCAAACTGATGAAATCTTTACATAATATATACTAAATCGATCATTTGTATATAAAGATAATTGAAAATGAATCTTGATGTGAATGGAATGGGAGAGGGAGCAGGAGATGGGAGGGGTGCTAGTGGGAGGGAAATTATGGGGGGGGGGAGAAGCCATTGTAATCCATAAACTGTATTTTGGAAATTTATATTTACTAAATAAAAAAATAATGTCCATAAAATAGAGCTTCCAGTCTAATCTGAAACTTTGACTTAGCAATAAACTTTACTTAATTTGGCCAAGTAAGTAAAAACACTCTATTTGTATCTAAATTATTTTTTGATATTCTCAAGTTTTGATTTGTTTCAGTAAAAATTAAAAATCAATTTAAAATAACCAAGCCATTGAAATTTTCAATCCTGGCAAGAAAGATGAAAATTGCTCAAGGGGAAATTATGAAATAAAGCTTCTCTTTCAGTCTATAATATTTTCTCTCTACTTGTATTCACTCTCTCTTGATGTACAAGCACACTCTCCTTGCAATATTTCAAAGGGATACTTCCTCAAGAGTCAAAGACGAATACTAGGTTGATGGAACTATTTTGAGTGACTGTTTCTGCTTAATATTGGTTACAGTGAATCAGCACAAAGTTACAGTGTAGAAAAATGTACTTTGGTTTAGGGAGATAATTGATCATATCCCCAATCATATAATTTCAGGTATTTTATATACACATTTAAGTTTTAAAAATCTTCTTGATAATTAGTGGTAAATTTTCCAAAGG
Source organism: Lepus europaeus (assembly GCF_033115175.1). Taxonomy (NCBI): domain Eukaryota; kingdom Metazoa; phylum Chordata; class Mammalia; order Lagomorpha; family Leporidae; genus Lepus; species Lepus europaeus. Next base: position 34,809,862 of record NC_084836.1, on the reverse strand, counting down.
ATTTCCCCAAAATAACTGTTTTTTCTTCATTTTTAAAGACATTAATGGGACTCATTGATGACCAAATTATGGTGAGTATAAATACCACATTCAATAAACAATTTTGTACCAATTACATTCAGTTTGAGCTTAAGAGATATAGACATCAAAATTCTATTAATAAGATCTTTAACTTTTTTCAGAAAGGAAATCTCATTTGTGTAAATCCACACAAGGTTACTGTTATACTTTTGTTTAGGAAAAAAAAAAAGAAAACATTTGCTCATTCCATTAGCAGAGATTGTTTGCTTTTAATTATCTTAGGCTACTTTCTAGGAGGTTTAATCCTTGTTATATGTTATCCCTTTACTAAAATATATTTACTTGAAGATAAGAAATTAAGTTCAAGAGGTGGAATATGATATAAAAAGAGAAATGTGTAAAACTTAGTAACCTTTAACAAACAGTACTCTTTAAGTGTAGGATGTAGTTTATACTATTGAATTTATTTTGTAATAACAGTGAATAACTTTTGCCGTCTATTGATACCATCTCTGGTCCTCTAGTGAACAATAGCACACCATTGTCAGATTATGTGGTAACCACTAATCTGGTTTTGACCAGGATGAAAAATGGTAAAGGAATCAAGATAATCAAGTTTTAAATTTATGTAACCTTATTTTCACTCATTGGTGAAGCAAACAATATTTAACAGTGACAGAAAATAAATATACTTAAAAGTAGGGAGTAGTTATGCAAATTATTTAAATAATGAGACAATACCATTTAATCCAACTAGTTAAAAGTGCTGTGTGGTATTTTATAGGGGAAAGATGCATATAATATTTGAAACATTTTTCAAATATTTGGAATTGTACTCTAGAGAAATGACAGATTATTACTCAAGGAGAAAATTGAATCTGATCAAGTTCCAATAAAAGTATTTTGAAATGCCTTCTTAGTAATGGACTTTAATACCTTGGTGATTAAAAATGCCATATATCCCTACACAATATTTTACTTATCTTAATGACAAATAGTGAAATGCATGACAAAGTGGAAGAGAAAAATTCCCTCTATCTCTTCCAGAAATTGAAGGACAACACATTAAATATTTTATAGAGTTTTGTAACAATTAGCTTTAAATTATTAGAGCTCTCAGATGTTATTCATTTATGCATTGATTTTTGATGACTTTTGTACACCAAAATTATAGTTACTAGTAGTTGGACAGAATGATTATAAATCAAGTTGGCCATTGTGGTTAATGCTATAATAATATGTAGTATATTAAAATTATAGACTAAGTTTCTGAATGTTCATTCATTGACATTATTAACCCTAATGCAACCATTAAATAAAACAATGATTTCCTGAATATCACGTGAAGTATGAGCCTCATGGACATTTTCATTTGCTAGAAAAAATATTGAGTGTTATATTATTATATCTCTGGCTCACCTATTGGAAGAGGTGGCTATCTAGGATATAATTAATCCAAGAAGAGGTGAAAATTTGAACATGGTGTATTCTTAATGAGATTGTACTTAACTATGAGCATATAAAATTTACATATCATTTTCTCACATGACAAATTTATCTTTTAGGTAAATTTTCCAAGAGAGTATCTAGATAGAGTGAAATAAGAAAGAAAAAGAATAGTTCAAATAAAGACTACTTTGTTCTCAAATGTGTATGCTTTTCATAAAAGATTAAATTATCCAGAAAATGATGTGAAATCTACAGTTCAATTTCAATGGTAAAAATATAACATTAAGACATTTTAAAAGGTTTTGGGCTCAATGAAGTGAGACCTAATCTGGATTTAGAGTAGATGCGATCAACAGATTAATGATATGGAAGAGATTTAGGAAAGTTTTACCTTTGTATCTTAAATGTTTAGAAGTTACAAAGATAATGTCTTACAATTCATATTTTGATCCTCTAAATTGTCATCTAGAAATTCAAATGAATAAATGTAAACTGGAAATTCCAAAAGGTAAATCCTCTTTTCAAGGATGCTGTTCTCTAATGAACAATCTTTCAAAGAATTTGAAGAATCTAAGATGTTGCAGAAAAATCTCCAATATGCTACAACTTTCAGATGATGTTACGTACAAAACAGACTGGTGAGGACAATTAATTAAAAGTAAGTTAAGAAATGGTACACAACCACAGGGACAGTGTAAGGAAGGCTAAAATCAAGAATAAGTGGGCCAGCGCCGTGGCTTAACAGGCTAATCCTCCGCCTTGCGTCGCCGGCATACCAGGTTCTAGTCCAGGTCGGGGCACCGGATTCTATCCTGGTTGCCCCTCTTCCAGGCCAGCTCTCTGCTATGGCCCGGGAAGGCAGTGGAGGATGGCCCAAGTGCTTGGGCCCTGCACCTGCGTGGGAGACCAGGAGAGGCGCCTGGCTCCTGGCTTCGGATCAGCGAGATGCGCCGGCCGTGGCGGCCATTGGAGGGTGAACCAACGGCAAAAAGGAAAAAAAGGAAGACCTTTCTCTCTGTCTCTCTCACTATCCACTCTGCCTGTCAAAAAAAAAAAAAAAAAAAAAGAATAAGTGGAAGTGTAAAAGTAAAAAATGCTAAGAATGTGCCTCTATTCATCTGTATAAATACATACACACACACTGCTATACACACAACCCCACACTTGCATAGATATACATAAATACAAATACACACACTTAAGTAACATATACAGTGTACACAGACATATGTACATATATATATGCATATACACACAGTGAGAGAGACTTATCTTTGTAACAAAGCCCACACACATGCAGTGATGCACTGATTACAAAATATGTCAAAAATATATTTGAAAGATAAATTTTCTCTTTTGGGGGTAGGCAAAAAGAAATGTTAAAAGTAAAAAGAGAACCAAAGAGCAGGAACAAATCAAAATGCAATTTTATGGCTTTTTTTCTCCTAGCAAGAATAATCCAAAATTGAACAGAGAAAAAATCCCAAGCACTGGAAATCTAAACATTGAAACTCAAGGTAGACTAGGCAGTAAACTACCTGTTTCCAAATTTGAACATCATTGCCCAGGTAATTTAAAAGTCAGTGCACTGGTAACTTTTGCCAGTAATGGAAAAGACACAAGAGAATAAGGAATTCAGTTAAAAAACAAACAACAACAACAACAACAACAACAAAAAAAAACAGCAAAAAGAATTTCTTCAAGAGTTTATTTCTGTGAACTTAATGTAGATTCTGAGCAAAATTCTTGAAATTAGGAAACTTCTTTATTTTTTTTCTTTTATAGTAAAATAATTTAATTTTGTAGAGTTGATTATTAATATTTGTGATGAGATCATTAAAGTCATTGCTGATAAAATTTCCAGAGTAAAAGATTAGAGTGGGAAGAATATACCTTCTTTTTAGGCAGGTGTTTACACGATTCTACATGACATTTTTCTGCACAAAATATCAAAAGGTGGGATGGATGATATTGCTAATGAGTAATATATTCTATGATTGCTAATGATGAAGGTTTCTGGTAGTGCTTTGCAGGGTCAGATCCTTTTACATACATACGACTTGAGTAAAAAGGAAACATATTTGTTATGTGCCTAGTTTATGTTACCTCATTTCCAGCTCTACAAAGAGCTACAAGGTATAATTGCAGCCTATTCAATTCCAATGAAAATATTTCACAGATGTGGAGACTCTGTTTCAAAGAGGTATAGAAATTGCAGACTGGATTTTAAACTTAAGTGTGCATGAAACTTCTATTGTGTTTCCTATGAAGACAAAAGATATACTTCTTACATTTGTGGAAACATAAAGCTGGAAAGCTGTAATAAAAACATTAAATGACAGAACAAAGTCTTAAAAAGTATGGCATCATGGTTCAAAAGAACAGTCTTAAAATTTGAAAAAAATAAATTAAGTATGCACAGAACAGTAAATCACTTTTATCAGTAGATCATGCAATAAATATAAAATTTGAGTGTGGGTGCTGTTACTCAATAATATGGTGATAAAAATTAATGTAATACTTTATTGTATTAATGGATCCATTGGCAAGGCAAAAGAGAACTACACTGTCTCCTTCAGAGAGAGGGCAATGAATGTAGAGTTTTCAATGTTAATCATGGGTGCCATACTCTAAAGGAGATGTGGATAAACTGGTAAATAGTAAATGAATATTCCATATGGACGTCAAGAAGAGTAAGTGCTTTTCCTAACATGTCATCTATTTTATAAATACTTATGCAATGTGAATATACAGCACAGTTTGTCTATGAGATCACAATAAAAATTCCAAAAAAGTTACTGGTCCAATAAGAAATAGAATTTTCAAGTCACACAAGTATAGCTATATGAGAGAAACAGATCAAATGACACATCAGTTTCTAGATTATGTCTTTATAACTGTAAAATATCTACTTTAGAAACTGCACAAGTGTGTAGTTTTCAGTGAGATGGAAATAGAGTTTACATTAACTCTATGTACGTTTATATTCACATTTGTTATTGTTGCTAAAATGTGTATTTTCCATAAACATATATTTTCCAAACTTACTGTGCTTGTAGAAAATGCTCTTCTTCAATATGAATGAGTGAAAGCTGCCTTAAGGAGAACTTTTTAAGTGTCAGTTACCTTTTTGGTCAACTTAAGTTACCATAGAAATCTGATACATTATTTAAGGTACATATTGTATTTTGTGCTTGAAATATATCAGTGTCTTATTTTCATGACAATTAACTGACTCAGCTATTTATGTCGCATCAAGATTATTTTCAATGTTTATTTTTAAGAAAAAGGAAATCACACACACATGTTAATTATGTTATTTCTCTCCTCGAAGTAAGCCTACATATAATAGAAATAACATAATCATTGATAACAGATTGAGGGGCCAGCATTGTGATGCAGTGGGTTAAAGTCCCAGCCTGCAGCGCTGGCAGCCCATATGAGCACCTGCTCAAGTTCCAGTTGCTCCTCTTCTGATTTAGCTCTCTGCTATGGCCTGGAAAAGCAGTGGAAGATGGCTCATCTCCTTGGGCCCGAGCACCCACATGGGAGATCCAGACGAAGCTCCTGGCTCCTGGCTTTGGATCAGCTCAGCTCTGGCTGTTGGGGTCATTTGGGGAGTGAAGCAGCGGAACGGAAGATTCTCTCTCTCTCTCTCTCTCTCTCTCTCTCTCTCTGTGTGTGTGTGTGTCTCGGGCTCTACCTCTCTTTCTAACTCTTTCAAATAAATAATTCTTCTTAAAAACATAATTGAGTGAGCATGGTTTAACCTAATAACTGTGTATTTGGCTCTATGTCTGATATAAATTTACTAGAGCCACTAATTAGAACTCTAGTAAGAGTTCTTAAATATAAGAAATACAACATTGGGGCATATAAATGTCAATATTTTCTTTTTGAAAGTGAATGTTTATTTGCACTTCCTGATCTGTAATAGAAAAGCTTTCTTTGTCAAAGTTGGGGTTATTTCTTAGAGAGTTAACCCAGTGACATCATTGGAAAGTGACATCATTGAATATTATAGGCATCACTAAGTGATGTAACCAACTTATCCAAACTGAGTAATGACAGGATCATAAAATGAATTGTGACTCCTCTGGGTCACATCCACATTGATAAATCCCTAGCAAACAACCAACTTCATTGTCTTCCTCAGCAATCTTTTTTGGAGTGTCTTCCAGAAGTTGATAGATATCAACACTGCTGTTCGAAACATTTCACATTTCCTGAAGGATATGAAAAAGTTTACTGCTCACTTCTTGGAATCTTCCCAGATCTTGGTATTATATCTTTGGATCATAGTCATCTGCTGTTTATCATTATAGTGCTGAACAATGTTATTTGTCATTTCTGACATATAGCCAATTAATGAAACATCATGAGGAACATCAAGAAAACAGAATAGTTCAAGTCTGAAAAGCATCCTTCGTTTCAAGGAAAAGGTAAGTCCAGTGGCAGTGTTCCCATTTCCTTGTGATTTTAAGACTTAAAATGCCACAAAATATTAATGCTTGTTGTTTCATAAAAGTTCATGTATTCTCTAATAGTATAAATAAGGGCAAAAATTACACAATAGTTATTGTATAAAAGTGACAAAAATTTCCCATTTTTATCTGAGTTTCTAATTTAATTTATTTGCATAAATGATCAAAATTATAAAAGATACTAATTTTTTAAAACTAAAGCATATTCTGAGTCCTAATGATTACGTTTCAGGATGGAAGGAAGAGCAGGAAGATTTCCACATTTTTTCTCTCACAAATTATGTTTGTGTGTGTGTATTCAATATGTATTAACATGTATTTGAGGTTTTCTATAAACACATATGAAGAACCCTCTAGTTCTCTTAATCACAAATGCCTTCATTTTTGTTGTTCAACCAAAATGAAAATAATGAGGCAAGTTCACAACATCCTGGAAAAACAATGTCTTTAGGGCTCATGTGTCCTGGATTGTTCTATTGTGCAACTGGTTGAGAAGCAACTGGCCAGTCCTAGTAATAAAAGTTGAGTTGTCTTAATATTTATGTGCATATAAAACAAAGGCAACATTTAGGACACTTTAGGATTAATCTGTAGCATGATAATATGATTTATAGAAGAATTATACCAACTATTTGTAGATAGTGTAATTAAAACTCAACATAGCAAATGGACAACAATAAGCATAAATTATATGAGGAGTAATCTCTACATGATGGAAAGAATATTTTTTGGTTATCAGAACATAAAATCTGTCATTTTGGCTTTGCTAATAAAAAACTCTTTGAGTTTATAAAAGTCAACTAATTTCTATGGTTTTTACTTTTTTATAAGGTATCCATTTAAATTACAAAAAAGTATATGATAAATTACACTAATGTCAATCATATGCATTTTAATACAAAATATATAAAATCATCAAAATTTTCTGCATATAGTGAAAATGTAAGAATGAACTAACTATAGGCCTTTTCCAGTATCTTTTTGTTAAGTGCAGTTAACCAACATAATCTGAAAATAGTGAGTTTAGCTATTTTTTTTTTTTGCAAAAGGGAAACTAGAAAAAGACTGCTTCCCACAGAAAATTTATTAACAATAATTATTCAATCAAATATTTTTAAACAATGAGCAAAATTTCCTTTCATATCAAGAATCAGGGTGAGATTTTTTTTTTAAGTCTTTCGTTTTCTTTCTCCATAACCCTACCTACACACACACAAAAAAAATCTGTTGTGAAGACACCACTTCTTTGAGGAGGTATTCATTGCAGGTATACAGAAATTAATTAAAACCTGTTTACAATAAATTAGACCAGATTATAATTATAATCCATTGCATATTCACACAGATGCTTAATAAAGGCTCTCTGATGACATAGTTACCAGTTCTTGAGAAAGTGTGTACAGTTGGCAACTCTTTTTCAAGAATCATCATCCAACAAACTAAATATTCTCACTTGAAATCTTTCACATCATTCTTTTGACAGTAAGTGGATATTTGAAACTAAATTCATTAAGAAATATATCAGTGAAAATAGCATTAACCATAGGCTGGTATTCAACATCAAGGGTTAAAATAAATACAATTGTGTACTAGAGTAAAATTATGTTGACAATGTGTAAATAAAAACTGCTAAGAGGATGAACTTTTCTTTAAAACTGTATTATCCATTGCTTTCCCTCCAAAAGACAAAAGTAGCAAAAAAGGAATTTAGCAGAAAGGGAAACAGGAAGATGAGCTTCAATAACTGATCATATTGATTTAATTGACTAATAAGTCCAAATACTAATACTCCTAATAATCAGCCATTCCTTTTGTGTTTTAGTAACACGTATCCTCATACAAACTATATCAAATGGAATTTTCTGATTCACATCTGACATTTCAAAGTTTCCATTTTTGAATTCTCCTAGTCTTAAGTAAGTACCACATTGTCTTGTTTGTTTAGTAATATAAACATTTTCCCCAACATCTAGGGCTCCATGATGCAAAATGTCATTTTGTCGATCTTCTGTCCCAGTATTCACTTTAATTTTTTTTATTACAATTGGAGTTTTAAATACAATCAGGAAGATATCTCCTGTTGAAGGTGGTTTCCCCCAAAAGTACTCATCAACACTACTGTATGCCTTGCTTGCTTCGTAATTTTCAAACACATTCATGTTGGTGTATAGACTGGCAGGAGGATTATCTGGGATGTCAAAAAATTCCTCTTCAAAATCATCATCCTTCAGCTTGTTTTCAGTCCCTTTGTATGATGAATAATAGCCCATGTGCTGAAAGAGAGATGGTTTAAAACGGATCACATTTTTCTGAGCCAACAGACCCCGGAAATGAGACAATAGCCAATCACAAGGCATTTCTTGATAAAACATTAATAAAAAATGTGCCAATCGTGGGAGATCATGAGAATGATAGAGTTTACCTATGTATCCAAGCTTAGAGAACTCAAGAGTTACCCAGTAAGTTCCTTCTAGAGATGTAATGACTTTCTTGATGGCAGTTAAAAAATTTTTTGAACATCGAACATCATCTTCAAGCATTACGTAGTAGTCTGAAGTATTGGCACAAAAATTAAGCAGAAAAGCATAATCCACATTCTGCTTAGAACGAAATTTGACTCTATCTACTGGATCATTGTAATTTCTTTTCAGACCATCCAGGATTGGGTAATATTCCTCTGGAGCATGTATAACCATTAATCTTCCTGCAATAATATGGTGGGCAAATTTCTGTGTAATATCCTGGACCATGCCATCACGCCAGGATGAATTAAAATCTGCTAGATGAACCACCACTGAAATTTCCTTCAGCTCTTCATAGCTGGATTGTTCAAAAATTGACCTGATTGTCTCAAGTAAATAGTTCCCTTTTTTTCGTTTCACTGATGAAAGTCCAATTGTAAGATATCCTGAGCAAAAGAATAAAGAAGGAAGACAAATTAAATGTGAACCAAGTAATAATAAAAAAAATTAAAGGGAGAGTCCTTTCCCTTAGACCCACTGCTATATTAAGTAAATTTAGTGAATTACTATGTCTAGAACATTTTACAATTAAAGTACTAAGCTTAATATGTAATGGTTATAGTACTTTATGCATAATTGATATTATATGTAATTGATATTTTTGGGAAAATCAATTACATCTTAGATATAATGATGTCTGGACCCTAAATCCATTTAAGGTATCTTCAAATTAGAGTTCTCATAAATGTCCATTAGAAAAGAGAGATTGATGCTTAGATAACATAGCTAAAACCATTTACAAAAGGGGGAATGAACTCACAGTTAAGAATGACAAACTATTCTCAAACAATGAAAGGGAAACATAAGGATAAATCTTCTAAATAATCTTTAAATTTTTCATAGGATGTAGGTCTTGTATTTTCATTTTTATTTGATTATTGTCATTATCTTGTACTAGAAGAATTTATATTTGAATTTCACTATTTCATTTTGAGATTTACCTAGTCTATTACTTAAGAAACAAATAATATCCCAATATATGTTTGGGAAACTTTTATCATTGTTTAAACATATGGTACATTGTTCCAGGACATGAATATTATTGTTTTCTTTATTGTGAAACACATCTTATGGTAACTTTGAAGAAAGTTTTATTCAGTCAAACTCTAAAAGTAAAAACTGAATAATCTAAGGAAATAAAATAAAACACTAAGGAAAGACAGTTTGCCTGTGAAAATTATAGGTGTCTTTCTTTTGAAATACAAGTATTTTCATAATTTAAAGTTCTTATTCCCACATGGCTCGAAGTAGATTTAATTTCTGAACTGCCATTTGAAAAGTGGTAAATGTTATATGCACAACATCATCAATTTAGTAGATACACACATGGTGTAATTTGTATGATATTGAAAATTTTCCCCAAGAATAATATTTCTTTTGGCCTGCAAAAAGTTTGAGATTTATATATTTTGTTTAAATACCTGGGTTTACAACTCTGACTTCTGTTAAAATACAAAAGCGTTATATGGTACCAGCGAGCTTTAAGCCATCAAATTTCTTTCTTTTGTTAAATATTTATTTATTTGTTTGATAGTCAGAGTTATAGAGAGAGAGGGAGGGATCTTCCATCTTTTGGTTAACTCCCCAAATGGCTTAACAGCTAGGGATGGGCTAGGCCAAAGCCAGGACCACACGGATGGCAAGGGCCCAACTACTTGTGACATCTTTTGCTGCTTTCCCCAGGCCATTAGCAGGGAGCTAGACTGGAATTGGAGCCCCTGGGAAATGAACTAGTGCTGGCCTCACAAGTGGAGATTTTACCTGCTACACCACAACACTGGCCCCCATCAAGTTCATTAACGTTCAGAACAGTCACCATTTAATAAAACAATTTCTACATAAGAGGCAAAGTCTATACATTTTATCTGTTATGTACACGTGCGTGTGTGTGTGTAAAATGTTCCTAACAGTCTTTTGGGATAGATTTTCAATGAGCATCATTCTGCTTTAGAGTTAAGGAAGCTCAGTCAAGTGTGATGAGGTAACTTGTACAAGTGTCACACTTAGTAAGTGGTAGGTGTGCCAAGATTAAGAAGTACTTGCTTTTACCCTCAGTAGTTTTTTGTTTTCTGTTTTTTTTTAAGATTTATTTATTTGAAAGTCAAAGTTACAGAGAAAGAAAGAGAAAAATCTTCCATCGCTGGTTCACTCTCCGAATGACCTCAGAAGCCAATGCTGGGTCTGCCCAAAGCTAGGAGCCAGTAGCTTCATTTGGGTCTCCCACATGGGTAGCAAGGACCCAAACACTTGGGTCATCTCCTTCTGCTTTTCCCAGGCTATTAGCAGGAAACTGGGTTGGATTAGAGCAGCTGAGAAACAAACCAGTGCCCATATGAGATGCCAGATTTGCACGCTACCTGCTAGGCCACAATGCCAGCCCCAATCTCAGCATTTTCTTAAGGATTTATTTACTTATTTGAAGGTCAGAGAGACAAAGAAAGAGAGAAAGAGAGGAAGGGAGGGATATCATTCATCTTTAATTCACTCCTGTAATGCCAATAACCAGATTTGGGCCAACTCAATACCAGAAGCCAGGAATTCCTTCTTGGTCTCACACATGATGGCTGGGCCACAAGTACTTAGCTCATTTTCTTTTCTTTTGTTTTTAAAATATTTATTTACTTGAAAGGCAGAGTTACAGAGAGAAAGGGAGAGGGAGAGGGAGAGGGAGAGGGAGAGGGAGAGGGAGAGAGAGAGAGAGAGAGAGAGAGAGAGAGAGAGAATGGCTCTTCCTCCTGGTCTCCTACATGGGTGCTTGAGGGTGCAGAGATCCAAGCACTTGGGCCCTCTTCAGTTGCTTTCTTAGGCACATTAGCAGAGAACTGTATCAGAACGGGAGTATCCAAGATTTGAACTGGCACCCCTATTGGATGCCAGCTTTGCAGGCAGAAGCTTGTCCTGCAATGCCATGACACTTGCCCAGGACCATTTTCTGTGGCCATCACATGCATATTAGTGGGAAAGTGGAACTGAAGGAGAGCAGCTCGGATGCTACCAATACTCTGTGTCATGAATAGAGGCTTAACTCACTGAGCCACAATGCCAGCCCCTTCCCTTTTGCCTTATATTGCTCCGATAGTATAAGGCAGTTCATATGTGTGCCAATAAACATTAGTAAAACTAGCACGGAAAAGGGAAATTAGTAATGTTTAAACAATGTGGTACAACAGATGGAGTTGAAACAACAGTGGCAGTCTTAGGCAATTAGAAGGAATTCTAAGAACACTAGAGACTCGAAAGGATGAAATGAAAAGAAAAGCTATCTAAAAGAAATCTAAATTACCAATTTCTTCAACCTGATGATTACAAACTCACTTGTATAAAACTTCTTCAAAGACAACGTTTTTTTTTAATTTCCACATAATCTATTAAGTTAATAGAATATAGTGAAATACAGTCTCTTGCACAAACTAGTAAGATTCATGTTTTTTACACTGAAACATTAAAATCAGACTGCATATTACAATTGATGGTGTCTTGTGATTAAAATTTGTAATATTATACTTTCTTAGTGGTACATTCATTAGATAATGGTTCTTTTCATGAACTGTATTATCTTGAAATCCATGAAATGCTAGCATTGTAACTTCAGTATTCTAAATATTGTTTTTCTAATCTGTAGTAGCCTGAACTTTCTTCCAAGTAGTCACTTCTACCTGGAACTTGTGAATGTGACCTAATTGGGAAATATCCACTGCAGATGTAAGTCACTAAAGATTCTGGGATGAAAAATCCTAGATTTAGGAGTGGGTACAAAAATCCTATAACTGGTGCCCTTATGAGAAGAGAGAAGCAAAAGAAGGCTGTCATGGATGATGGATGCAGACATTGGAGTTATGCTGCCACAAGCCACGGAAGCAAGGAGCCACCACAGGATGAAAGAGGCAAGGACAGTTTTGCCCTCAGAACTCACAAAGGGAGCATGGCCTTGCTGGTACTGGATTTCAACTTCTAGCCTCCAGAGGTATGAGAGAATAGATTGATGATTTTTTTCAGGCCGCTTAGTATGTGGTAATTTGTTGCATAAACTAATACACTAACCTTCATTAATTCAAAACTAGTGGCAACTCATAAAAGCCAAATCACCAGAGGTTGAAAACATAATGATTTAAGAAAAATTAAAGTATTTTTAAAGTAAACTTTTAAAATTTAAAGTAAATTATTTTGTCTACTCTCTCTATACAGTCCTATAGCAAACTGTTAAAAAAGTTCACAATACAATTGGGCCTTTTATTCAATTTTTTGTTATGAGTGACATTAAGTCCATGAGTAATTGCAATTTGTGAAGAAGCACTCAAGTCCTTCCCAAGAAATACATTAGTAAGTCTCCTATCATCATTATTTCTATACCAATGAAACAAGTCAGTATTATTTTAAAACAAAATTTTGTATACATTTATAACTTAGAAGTGTAAGGATACTTACGCTTTCTCTGTAAGGGTGTGGCAGCGAGGTAACGGTAGGTAACATTTATGGTTCCTGAGAAATTGGATAAATCCTTGAAAGTATGAACATAGCGTTCAGAATTCAGTTGGTGTGTGGATGTTTCCCTTATAAGTTGTTTGTCTCCTTCCTAAATGTTAAGAAAGAGAGAAAATAGAAAGTAAAAATAGGTAGCCATGAATTAAATAATGTTTCCCCTGAGACAATGAATATATGATTATGATACAAAATGTGGAGGTTTGTGTAAATCTCAATTACAGGCACCATAAACTGTAGATCACCCTCACTCATTTGATTTCTTACCCGGACTCATTCTTCCCTGGATATTCCCACAACTTTCATGTTAAAATTTAAATATTTATAATAACCAACAGATCCTAAAATTTGATAGTAGTCTATTTTACAGTTTCATTTGAGGGTAGTTCTTACAAAATTCCTCACATTATAGAGTCCTTTGAGTATATTTATTCTTCCTCAAGCATTGCCAAATATATGTCACACATCATAAGTAGGAAGATGTAGCAGTAGACACAATAGTTGGATTTTGGATAATTTATTAATAAAGTTTTGGTAAGTCACTTACATAGCCACTGTAACTGAAAGCTCTTGTATTTTTGTTCCAAACGTCCTCAAGTAACCTTACTTAGGATGTATTTGCTCCAAGTCAGGAGAATGTGTTCAGACCTTGCATTAAGTTTTGTGATAATAATATGCTTGCTTGTGTGGGTGGGTACATGTGTGTGTTCGCATATTATTATATCAGAGATGAGCTCTGGTCCTTTTATAAGTAAGGTCTCTTTTACCTACATGGTAGGAAAGTTTTCATGTCATTAAATCTTCAATAAGGTTTATATTTAAGAAAATATATTTAGATTTGGGTTAAATATATCCTGTTAACAATTCATTGCTTCCTTATTTCTCCCAAATTTCATATAAGTTCAAATGTGGATTTTGATTATGTATGTATGGATGGATGGATGTATTTTTATTTGGGAGGAATACTAATTTTCCATTGACTGGTTTGCTCTCCAAGTAACAGTCACAACTCTGGCTGAGCCAGAATGAAATCAAGAGCCTGGATTTCCATCCAAGTCTTCCATGCTGATGGCAGAGAACCAAGTACCTGAACCATCATCTGCTGAGTCCCAGGGTGTTCATTAGCAGGAAGAATGATCAGAAGTGGAAGCAGGACTCTGGTATGTGATGAAGTGTCCCAAGTGGTGACTTAATCCATTACATCACAATGCCTACTCCTTAAGCTTGCTTTCTTTCTTTCTTTCTTTCTTTCTTTTTCTTTCTTTCTTTCTTTCTTCCCTTGCTAAATCATTTATATTTATTAGAAAGGCAGAACAACACACACGCACAGAGACTATGATTATCTAATCACCATCTGATCAAATCTTTATTGGCTATACAATATTAGCAAAATGATAACTTCTGTGGCTTGTGAAAATAGCTTATTATTATTGATGCAATATATTTTGGGCAGCATAATTAGAAAGAAATTGTTTTTCAGGACATTCTGGTATGTAGTGCCATGGGGATCTATTTCTACTACTCAGAGTGTCAGACCAGGTATGCGTAAATAATTAATACAATAAAGAAGGTAAATGAATGAAATAACTTTGATCCTGATATCATTTGGCTGAGGACCATAAAACTTTATTTAAATCACTGTTGTTGGGCCGACGCCGCGGCTCACTAGGCTAATCCTCCGCCTGCGGCGTCGGCACCCCAGGTTCTAGTCCCAGTTGGGGCACTGGTACTGTCCTGGTTGCTCCTCTTACGGTCTGGCTCTCTGCTGTGGCCCAGGAAGCCAGTGGAGGATGGCCCAAGTCCTTGGGCCCAGCACCCGCATGGGAGACCAGGAGGAAGCACCTGGCTCCTGGCTTCTGATCGGTGCAGCATGCTGGCAGTGGCGGCCATTTGGGGGTGAACCAATGGAAGGAAGACCTTTTTCTCTGTCTCGCTCTCTCTTTCTCTAACTCTGCCTGTCAAAAAATTTTTTTTAAAAATCACTGTTATTAAAGATTACATAAGGGGCCAGCCCCGTGGCACAGTGGGTTAACATCCTGGCCTGAAGTGCCGGCATCCCATATGGGTACCGGTTCTAGTCCCGGGTGCTCCACTTCCGATCCAGCTCTCTGCTATGGCCTGGGAAAACAGTAGAAGATGGTCTAAGTCCTTGGGTCTCTTCACTTATGTGGGAGACCCGGAAGAAGCTCCTGGCTCCTGGCTTCGGATCGGTGCAGCTCTGGCCGTTGTGGCCAATTGGGGAGTGAACTATCGGATGGAAGACCTCTTTCTCTCTCTGCCTCTCTTCTCTCTGTATAACTCTCTGACTTTCAAATAAATAAATAAAATCTTTAAAAAATAAATAAAGATTACGTAAGACACAAGCACAAGTTTTCCCTGGATGGGTAAAACTTAAATTGGATAGATGATCAAATCAAATTTTTAGACAGACTTATTTATTTGAGGTATACATACAAATAGTCTTCTATTCTTTTATTATTTATAATATAATATTTATAATATTTTATGCTATTCTATTCTATTATTCATTCTTCTATTTCTGATTCACTCCCATTTTAATGGCTCCAACAGATAAGACTGGGTCAGACCAAAGCCAGGAGGCAGGAATTTCATCTGAGTCTCCCAGATGAGTGACATGGACTCAGACACATGGGCTATCATCCACTGCCTTCTCAGCTGAATTAGCATGAAGCTGGACAGGCTGCAGAGCAGCTGAGACTCAAACAGGGCACCTTGATATAGGATGCCTGGGTCACAAGGGTCTGGCTTAACCCATTGCACCACAATGCTTATCTTGATTAAATGGGCCTTGCAAAAATCTATGGCCATACTTGAATTTTCTAAGAATAAAAATTGAAAAACATATAGTATGACTAGAAATTTATAAGAACTTGAACATCATCCTTATTAAATTAAGATTCATTTTGAATATCTTTTCTGCATATCCAATTATGTTTGTGAAACTATATTAATTTTTTATTAGTGTACTTCCATATTTTCTAATGTTTTGCTAATTGCATAGGTAAAAATATTTTTGCTTCTTGTAAGGTTTATAATGTATTTTCCCTCTGTAAAAGATATAAACTTTCAATATACCTGAAATTCAACCTTAGATGTTAAATTTCTTTTAAATATCACTGAGTTCTGATTATTTTAAATTCTTTACACATAAATATTTTCACTCATTTCTGCCAGAAAAATCTATACATCATTGAAGTTTTAAAATAAATAAATTTAGGCATGCTGCAAAATTACTGGGGATTCAGTTTAGCATCACTCACTGTAATAATACTGTAACGGTGTATACAACCAATAAGGATAAGATGAGGTATCTTTAAAAATCCTAGTAGTCAGGCTGGCACTGTGGCATACCGTGTAAAGCCACCGCCTGCAGTGCCCGCATCCCATATGGGCGCCGGTTTGAGACCCGGGCTGCTCCACTTCCAATCCAGCTCTCTGCTATGGCCTAGAAAGTCAGGGGAGGATGGCCCAAGTGCTTGGACCCCTGCACCCACATGGGAGACCTGGAAGAGGCTCCTGGCTCCTGGCTTTGGATTGGTGCAGCTCCAGCCATTGCGGCCGTCTGGGGAGTGAACCAACAGATGGAAGACTTTCTCTCTCTCTCTCTCTCTCTCTCTCTCTCTCTCTCCCCCCCCTCTCTTCTCTCTGTCTAACCCTATCAAATAAAGAAATAAATCTTTAAAAAAAATCCTAGTAGTCACTATACTGTATTCATTTTACTGTTCTGTTTCTGTGTGATGATACACTCTACAGAAGTGCAAGATGTTGAGTATCTCTTTAAGAATTCTATCTGGAACATGTAAAACTCTAGACTTTTTGTGATAAGAGGGAGTACATTCATCCTGATTGAGGGCTATAACAGAATATAAAATAAAATGGATCTTGTATGAAAACACTTTATAAAATTCTCAAGAACAAGTTTCTTTACACTTTGAGCATGAATAAATAATACAACTTTCACCTGAGTCAGCCTTGCTGGCTGCTTTCCAGAAGCATCGAAGTGAACAGCCAGATTCTCCCTGGATACATTCTTTCTGTAGCTACTTCGCTGATGTGTATTTCTCAGTAATAAGACAAAGTTTTATGACAATCATTTTCTGGATGGGAATGCAATTCAATGGACTAGCTACTGACTAAATATATACCCTAGTGGCTACTTTGAAGATGCTTACAGCCGAGAGCTAAGTTGATTGGGCATGCAGCGTCTCTTCTACTTAGTTTGCCTTGTAATGGTATTTGTCTCTCACACTGAGCTTGGCTTCCTTTAACACTGAAAGGCACATATGTTTTCAATACATAAGCAAATATGCTAAACTGTTGATATGCCTAGGATTTTGGCCCACAGATGGATTTACTAGCAAAATGAACAGAACAGAATATGCCAAGTAACTCCAGAGACATTACTACTTCTAACTGTTCGTCTCATTTATCTGAATTATAAGTATTATTTCCTAGTAAAATAAGGAAGATGGAAAAATAAAAGACCAATTCATTTCTTGCTTAGATAATGATATACATTGTGGCATTATGAAGAGAAGATGAAAATCACATTGGGAAAGCAATGAAAATAAAATAAAGGCAGATAAATGATTTAGGAGGGAAATGTGTATAAAGTAAACTGCATTATATTCTAGGAGGAGGCCAGTTTTCCAAAAGTATTATATATTCTAGACAAAAAATTTTTCTAACATTTAATATTAATGATGGAAATAATGTTGCAAATCTTCACACATAGATGATTATTATTATTATTATTATTATTATTTTGGCAGGCAGAGTGGACAGTGAGAGAGAGAGACAGAGAGAAAGGTCTTCCTTTGCCGTTGGTTCACCCTCCAAAGGCTGCCACGGCTGGTGCGCTGTGGCCGGCACACCGCGTTGATCCGAAGCCAGGAGCCAGGTGCTTATCCTGGTCTCCCATGGGATGCAGGGCCCAAACACTTGGGCCATCCTCCACTGCACTTCCGGGCCACAGCAGAGAGCTGGCCTGGAAGAGGGGCAACCGGGACAGAATCCGGTGCCCCGACCCGGACTAGAACCTGGTGTGCTGGCGCCGTAAGGCGGAGGATTAGCCTATTGAGCCACGGCGCCGGCTAGATTAAGTTTTAAGATAAAATTCAGCTCAAAATTCAATTTAGTTAGAAATTATCTAGCAAATAATATAAATTTAAATTAGAAAAATATTCCCATTGAATTTATGAAAGGGAGATTTGATGGTATGTAATAATCATTTTAACTCATTTTTCTACCTTAATAAAAGTAACTAAAAGTAGTCACTTTTTAAAGTTAAGAAGCAATACCTTTTTGCACCTTGACTGATTTGCAAATTTTACTAAACAGATTCCTAAGATAGAAATTTCTTTGAGTGCACTTTAGAAAAGCTACTCCAAAAAATTATATTTTTTTATATTAAGTGTATTAGGTGGCTAGGACTAACATTTGGATATGACTGTATGAACATTAACAGAGCAGGCAATGCTGGTTTTATTTTGTTACACATTTTAAAGTGAATTTAAAGAGACAGTATAATAAAAAAGGCATAAGGGTATTTGTTGGATAAAATGGTCTTTTGGGTTGGAAGAAACTGTTGACTGCATCATTAAGGCAACAAATCATTGAATTCAACAGCATCTAACCAATAACATGTATTTGTTATACAAGATTTTATTTAATCTAAAACTGGATATATAATCGCCAATCTGATCAACACAGCATTGATATATCACATGGGCCTTATTCCAATGCCCTTATATCTCATAAAGTTAAGAGTCACATTAAAAATTTTCCAAAATGCATGTTTCCAAAATGCAAATGCATGTTACTTAAGCCATGCTTAGTCAAATTCTGTCAGTCTGTGTTGTTTTCAGCCATTGTAAATCCATTATGGATGACAGAATGAAAGGTCCACAAAACCAGGACCTGGCAAATAGAAGGTAATAAAACAATCATGTTTAATTAGTAAAATAAAACATTTTATTTGGAAATGCTCATTGTTATTATTATCAGACTCACTTTGGTAAGACAGTACTAGAGAAAATAAGTGTGCTTGCAAGTGGGAGGTTTTTTGGTCTTTGTGATACTAAAGGTTTTGATTTTATGATGTATTCAAATGGTAGTAATAACATCATGATTAGGAAAGATTATCTTGGGCTCAAACCAGGTAGAGAATGTAAATAAACAATATCTTCTATTTTACTCTTCTAAGACATGAAATGACATGATACAACAAATAAAAAAGAATAGAAACTAAGAAATTGATTCTTTATAATTGAGAATAAGTCCTTCTGAATATTTTGATATTTCACTTAAAATCCACTCATGTCATTATCCATTATTTTTAATAGCTCTTTTTGACTACAGAATAGTTTCTACATTGAAATCTATATCTTTGATATCTTGTGAGTGAATATAAACATATAAGATGGTAGTCACTGAGGACAATTCAAAATCTTAATAAAAGTGATTACATAACTTAACAAAATTTGTTTAAACAACATAGCAGAAATATCATTGTTATCAATAAATATTTGAAAATTTCAACAATAGTATAGAAAATAATAGGTAATACTTTGTAGGCAAAACTTGTATATTCCAAATATTTCAAATCTTAATGATTTTACATAATTACAGTGATGATATCTAACTTACTTGTAATATCTAACTTACTTGAATTCTAATATACATAGCATTAAAGAAAATATTAGAACATGAGTAAAAAAAGTGTAATGGTGGAAATGTATAAATTTATAAAACTAATGATTACAAATGCTATACTATGATAGTTTTAATTATGCATAATTAATATTTACTGTATGTGGGTGAAATGTTCATTTTTCCATTTGATTATCATTTATAGCCATTGTCTATATTCCCACTAAACTAGAGTCTTTTTGCTTTATACTTGTTAAACTTCTCTTTCGGTGAAGTATTAAGGCTCTTTATTGTAATGTAATTTTAATATGTTATCCCAAAACTAAAAGAAAAAGAAAGAAAGGGAGAAGGAGGGTAGGAGGGAGAAGTGAAGCAGGGAGGAAGTGAATTTTACCTACTAATTAAAAATTAAAATATAATATTTTTAATAAAAATAATAGAAATAAATACTTATAATAATAACTTTTTTTCAAACTGAGCCTACATCAACGGTCTTGGGTTGAAATTAAGTTACAAATAGTAATAATTCTAGTTAGACTTAGACTTTACTTCACATAAAAATAATCAGTCTTCAGAACTTACCAGAACATAGCTATCCTCAATGTACAAGTTCATAAATAGAAGGAAAATGACAAGAACTCCCAAGAATGACACCACAGAACGTTTTCTCAGGTATCGCATTTTATCCAGTATTTGAAAAATCTGCTTCATTTGATGAAATTTAAACATCCTCTCCTGTTTAAAAGAGGCAAATAATTACTAACAGTTTACTAACAATTAATTTTAGATACAAATATATAGATAGACAGATAGATAGATATAGATATATATTGATATATATATCAAAAGCCAGGCCTTTATAAAAACAATGACACTCTTCAAAGTTGAGAATAAAATTGTTTTCCAAAATCACATATAAGGTTCACATACATGATTATATGCAGTATATATTTTATGTCATGTGTATATTATATATTTAACATGTGGTAAATGTTGTGGTTTATAGTGATACAGCCTACATCAAAATGAAAAGCATGCCTCAGAGTTATTGAAAAAATTTTTATAATAATAATAATATAAGAAAAATAAATAGGACTTCATCATAAATGAAATGTCAGGCACAGAATGATAAGTACTCTATGTTCTCACTTAAATATAGGAGCTAAAAACATGTATCTACCATATATCAATTAAATATAAAATATATTTTAAAATAATTTGAAAAATTGGTGACTGAATCAAATAAAAGAAAAATGGACAAAAAAGAAGGCCTTTGAGAGAGGGAGAACAAGAACACAGAGAAAAACATGTCAATTGTTATAAATGGGATCCAACATTAACATAACACCCACCTCCCATGTTAAAATGTAATGAACATGGAAGAAACTAGAAGTGTGCACCTAATATTAATCTAAGAGTGTGTAGCATAACAGCTTTTGATTGGGAATCTGGGAGGAGGAAAGAGAATTTAACAAAAGAAGTTAAAGTTTTGGAGACATTATCAAGCATAGATTTGAAGAAAAATCATTGTTAAATCATTGTGGATCCTCATACAGCAAAACCATGTTATTTTGTTGGATCTAGTAAGCAGCACTTTGGCTGTTTGGATTATTTCATGTACGGAGAAAAGGCAAAATGGGTGTAAGATTAGTGGAAAACCCAAATTTTTTTTCCACTTCACTTTTCTATACTATGTGGCATCTTCCTATTAAGATCAATTTACATTACCAACTACTGTTGTTTTTAATAATTATGTTTTTTACTGTTGTGATTAATGTACAGCTTTATGAGGTATAGTGGAATATTTTAACACATTTACAAACTAAAAATTGATGAAGCTGGGCAACCAGGCTTTCCATGCCCTTATCCTTTCTTTCTATTAGGATCCTACCAGCTCCTCTCCTCCAGTTCCTTACACAGTACATAATACCTTATTGTGAACTGTAGTCACCCCACTGTTATGTGAAACAATAGGACTTGCCATTTCCATGTAACTGTTTTGGTACCCATTATCCAATCTCTATCTTGCCTCCCTCCCACCATTCCCAGCATACTCATGCTTGTGATTACCTATTTTTCTAACTTCCACATATGAGGGAGAACATACAGCATTTGAATTTCTTTCTTTGTCTTATTTCCCTTAACATAGTGATCTCCAGTTCCATCTACCTGTCAGCACGTGTCAGCATTTCACCTTGCTTACAGGTGAGTAATATTCTATTTTGTATATATTTTCTTTAGGCATTCATCTGTTGATGGATTCCAAAGTTATTCATATATCTTCATTATTGTTAACAGTTCTACAATGAATATGGAAATACAAGGATCTCTTTCATATGCTGATTTGAATGCTTTGGATATATACCCAGAAATGTGATGGTGGGGTCAAATGGTGGATCAGTTTTTAATTAAAAATTTTTTTTTTTGCTTACTAATTTATTTATTTGAAAGGCAGACACAAAGAGAAAAGAGACAGGCAGGGATCTCCCATGTTCTGGTTCACTCCCAAAACACATGTGCCAGCCCAAAGCCAGGAGGTAGAACTCAATCCAGGTCTCTAACATACCAGCACTAAACCAAGTACTTGGGCCATAAACTGCTGCCTCCAGGGATACAGATTAGCAGAGCTGACTCAGAAGCAAAACCAGGACACAGATCTAGGCACTCTTAATATGTAAGGTGGCTCTCTCAGGCAACATCATAACTGCTGTGCCAGATGCATGCCCCTGTTTACATTTTGGAGGGGCTTCCATTCTGTTCTCCATAAGACCCTACTAATTTGTATTTCTACCAACAGTGCATAAGGTCTCCTTTCTCTATATACTCACCAACCATTGTTATTTTATTTTATTTTTTATAATAGTCATTCTAACTTCTGACTACTGTCTTCAAAAGTACAAATGTATACAGAATGATCAACAGATGACCAGAATCATATTTTGTCTAAAAGCAATACAGTTATAATCTGGAAATAGAGCTATTTGGAATTGTGTAATAGGTCTGCCTGTATCCATCTTTAGGATGAAGTATTTATGTGCAGAAAGGACTTCACAAGTGTAAAAGGTTTGTACATTAAACCTTAGAAATATGCCTATGCGCTAGATAACAAATAGTACCTCTTCAGTGAATTCATAGAAGAAAGAATTCATGGATTCATATAAATTATGGTAAAGAATGTCAAGAATTAAGGAGAAAACCTTAACATCCAGAAGAATGGAAGAAATTTGAAAAAGAAATAAATATTACTATTTCCTATGGCCATATTTTTATCAAGAGGTATTTTGATTTTTCTTATTCATTTGTAGGATTTGTAAATATATGTATAAAGAAGGACATATATATAGACATAAAAGTATAATACCAGGAGTTTGCCGATATACGATATTTCAAAGCATATGCAAAGTGAACAAAGTAATGGTTTGGGGGCAATATTACAATTCTGTCTGCAATAATGTAAAATAGAATGAAACAATAATAATAAAACCCCAGGCTATTATTCCAAAAAGTTGCCAAAGAATGCGAATGCTTAGAGAATAATTGTAGCCACCTAAATGCTAAAATCCCAATCTTCCAAAGTATAACCTTCTAAAATGCAGTCAGAGTAATACAGAGCACAAATCCACCCTTCCTTCTGTACACCTCGAGTATCACTGTGAGGAAGAAAATGGCACAAACTTCAACTTGCACATAAGGGAGAACTTAAATACCCACAACAAGCAGAATGGACCCAGGAGCCCAAAGCAAAGCAAACAGCAGGTCAGAAGACAGACTAAAATACAGGTCAATTATTACAGATACTACATTGACTGTATCACTGTAGAAAAAAATTAATGAAGTTAATAAAGCCACCTAAACCACTCCCTTATGCCAAACTTAGAATCACCTCCTGGATAAGGGCCCAGGAAATTCCAAAACATTTTTTCTTTTCAGAAAAAAGAAAGTCTACACCAAACAAAACCAGACTGAGAGTCAGAGTTACTATGAGGAGGAAAACAAATAACCAATTTTAGGTAGGAGGAAGATGATGCTGTCTTTTGTTGCACCATTAAAAATAGGAAGAGAAGATCTCAAGATGGATAGGATGCATATTAAGGACACAGAATACCACTTGAAGAGGTTTCTATTGGGAAAAATAGGTGATTTTTAAAAGTAATTTGGTTGATAGTAAAATATTGTATATCAATGAATTCAAGCTTAAATGATGATTTTTTTAAAAAAAGAAATAAAATGTAAAAAATCCCATTTGCCACAACTGGAGGTGATCAGAGTCCTTTCTTCTGACCCTATAAATTTGCAACAGAAAGTACTAAAGTTTCCTGCATTTCTGGGAGGGATTGTACTTAAATCATCCACAGTTAATGTTGGGTATTTTCAGATATTGGACATCAGGCAGCTCAGTGGAGTACCCTTGAGAGAAACAAAAGCAAAAGGGACAGTCCCCTGATATTGCAGTTTGTTGCCAATGGACAGTTTTCAGACGGGAGTGTGAATACAAATAGAATGTAGAGATCTTGCTGAGTTCAGCAGAGTTAAGCACTGAATTACCTAGAATGAAAGAGGCAAAATATTTCAGAGGAGAAGGTTAAACAGAATATAGATTTGGAATTCTGCAGAAGGAGTCTTCTAAATCTGAACTTAATACTGATATTAACATTTGTCGTGAAACCCCATGTGGCTGGAGAAAGAAAATTCAAAAAAGCAGCAGGCTAAGCAGTTTTTAAAGATTACACGGATTTGGAGATTATTTATGTGTCTGTCACATTTATATGTCTGTTAGCCAGTTGGATAAGCTTGGGCAGTAAATGAGACATTAAGAAGAATCCACAGACACATAGCACTTTAGTACTAAGGCTAAAATAGCTGCCTTAACCATGTCATAACAAAAGCTTAAAAGCATGTATTAATAGCATCATGACTTAAGTCCATGCCACCATAAATTCCAGCAATCTCTAAAGGCACATGACCGGTTGGTGTTGTAGCTCAGAGGGTTAAGCAGTTGTCTGCGATGCCAGCATACCACATGGGTGCCAACGTGTATCCTGGCTGCTTCACTTCCAGTTCAGCTGCCTGATAACATGCCTGGGAAATCAGCAGTTGGCCCCAATAATTAAACCCCTGCACCCATGTGGGACACTCAGATGAAGCTCCTGAAACCTGGCTTCTGCTTGGTGCAGCCCTGGATGTTATGACCATTTGCAGAATTAACCAGTGGCTGGAAGATCTCTCTCCCTTTCTGTCTTTCTGTCTCTCCTTCTCTCTCTGTAACTCTGCCTTTAAAACAAATAAATAAACATTATGAAAAATATAAGGGTGCATGACAATAACCACAATTAGGAACATAAAATTCAAAACATTCACTAAAAATTATCAGTATGTAAAAGATTATATGATCATTTAACCTATAGGATAAAATATACCAATAGGGAAAAATAAAATTGCAGAGATGATAGTAATATAATAATGCTTGTTATTATGACCCAAAGGCTCAAGACAGAGGGAAATATGAAAATGATAAGAGAAATAAAATATATTAAAAAGATGAAAGTAGAATTTTTGAAATGAAATATATAACACCTGAAATGCAAATACACTTCCTAGTATATATATAAGTACAGATAAGAAATAGCAATGGAAAATAGAACTGGTAAGACATAGCAGTAGAAAAATTACAAGAATGAAAAACAACCATCCAGCCAAACTCTTTTCTATTTGATGACCCACAGAAAATGTCAGGTAATAGATGTTTGAAGACACTAAATTTCATAGTTTCTGAGGCAGCAATAGATAACTGAAACAGGTGTCTATAGAAAACTCACTTAAAGGTACAGACACAGATGTGTTAGTAATAGAAGGCAAGAAAAAAGATATAAAGTATGAAACATTAATTAGAAGCAAACTGAAACAGATAAATTGATATCATCCAAAGTAAACTTTTAATAATTGACAAAGGTATCAATCTATTAAAGGGATTATAACAATCCTAAATGTGCAGGTACCATAAAAATTTTCAAAATACACTGAAGTAAAACCTGATTTAAGTGAAAGGATGTATATATATATATATATATATATATATATATATACACACACACACACACAATTATACTTAGGGGTTTCAATATTCATCTTGCAATGATTGATTGAACAGGAGATATAAAATTAGTAGATATAGAAAATACTGATAATACTATCAAATACATTAACAAAATTAGCATTTATGAAACATTTCACTAAGCAATAACCAAGTACACATTCTTTTAAGGTGCAAAAAACAACCAAACAAAATCATGTTTTGTGTCATAAGCCAATTATTAGCAAATTTAGAGGAACATTTGTACAAACTATGTTCACTGATATCAAAATATGTGCATCAGAAATGTTGGGGGGGGCACTGTGGTGTAATGGGTAAACTGCTGCCTGCACTGCTGGTATCCCATATGGGCTCTTGTTAGAGTCTGGGCTGCTTCACTTCCAATCCAGCTCTCTGCACTGGGAAAGCAGTGGAAGATGGCCCAAGTCCTTGGGGCCTTGCACCCACGTGGGAAACCTGGAAGAAGCTCCTAGCTCCTGGCTTCAGATCGTTGTAGCTCCTGCCATTGTGGCCATATGGGAAGTGAACCAGTGGGTGGAAGACATTTCTCTCTGCCCCTGCCTCTCTGTAATTTTGTCTTTCAAATAAATAAATAAATAAATATATATATATATACATGTATATACATACATATATATATATATATATGTATATATATAAAAGAAATGTGCAGGATCCAGCGCTGTGGAGCAGGAGGCTAAGCCACTGCCTGCTAAGCCAGCATCCCATATGGGCACCGGTTCTAGACCCAGCTATTCCTCTTCCAGTCCAGCTCTCTGGTATGGCCTGGGAAAGCAGTAGAATATGGCCCAATTGCTTGAGCCTCTGCACTCACTTTGGAAATTCAGAAGAAACTCCTGGCTCCTGGCTTCAGATTGGCCCAGCTCCAGCTATTGTGATCATCTCCAGAGTGAACCAGTGTGTTGAAGACTTTTCTATCTGTCTGTCCCACTGTCTTTAACTGTACCTCTCAAATAAGTAAATATAACATTTTTTAAAAAAGGAAATATGTGAAAAAAATTCCCAACTACTTCCAAATGTCTAAACTAGGAAATATTTGTAAAGTAAATAAGCCTTCATTGAAAAAAATCAGACATTAGAAAAATATTTTGAATTGGATAAAACTGAAACACAAAACATATCCAAAATTGTGTGATTCAGACAGAGCAATATTTTAGTAACAAATAATAACATGAACTGCTTACATAAGAAAAAAGAAACACCTAAAATTTATTGTTTAAAGTCCTTAAATAAGAAATTAGAAGGGGAAGAACAAATTGATCTTCTAATCAGAAAGGAATCAAATAAGGCAAAAAATAAGCAGAAAAAAATGAAAGAACTAAAGCGAAAATCAAACAGTTCAACAAATAACAATGAAGATGGACATCTGACCTAATGTTTAAACTATTGATTAGAATGCTGACATCCCATATTGGGACTCATACTGGGCTCTGGCCAGCTTCTTGCTAATAATTTGGATCTTGGGAGGGAGCAGTTAATGGCTCAGGTGGGAGACCTGGAATGAGTTCTGGGTAAAGTAAACTAGAAAATGAAAGTTCTCTCTATCTCTCACATTAAAACTAAAACAAGGAAAAGGACAATGAAACCAAATGCTCATTCTGTGATCAATAAAATTGATATTCTTCCAGCCATTTTGATCAAGAAAAAAAAAAGACAATATTATTGATATTATGGATGAGACAGGTGGTAGCACTAAAGATTCTACAGATATTAAAATGGTAATAGAATGTTCTTTTTAAAAATATCAGGCCAATATTTTTGGTAATATAAATATTTAAACTCTAGCTACATATGAATTCTGTAAAATATTTTCAAGGATAAAATAATATCAGCTCTACACAATCTTTTCTAGACAGCAGAAGAGTAAATAATGCATACTCTCCAGATCTAATGAAACATTCACATTTTATTTGATAATTTTCAGTAATTTTATGAACAATTTGTAAGAGGAAAATGGATACTGTAAAATGAGAGATCCAAAATGGCTGAATAGGAATTGGACATGCCGATTTTGACCAAAGGAAGATACCAGAAAAGCAGGGGAGGGACTGCATTCCCAAAGGACAGTTGGTGAGAATGTTTCAGTGGAAAATGTACAAAAAAGAGAGACACCATGGGCCAGTAAAGGCAGGATACAAATGCAGCAGCTAGCAGGTCATACCTGGAGGGTTCATGGGGCCAGGATGACCACTTAACTAAGGAGAGTGAGGTAATGTTGCTTCCCTCCTCTCCCACGTCTAAAGCAACGGACTCAGCTTGCTGAGGTGTACCACCAATAGTCCTCTATTAGGCAGGCAGCTGGGTCTAGGGACAGGCAGATAGGGAGGCTGATAAGGCAGAAAGCAGATGCCTGTACCCTATGATTGGGAGAGCCTGACATCCTATGACTGTGGGAATCCAATGACTGTGATGTCTACATAGGCCAGGAAAAGCATGGGGTTTGTTTAGGTCTTTGGGCAGTCACCTGGTCCATCTCCAGAAGCTCAGAACTCCCTGAATGCTGGAGAAGGGACTTGCAGAGGGGTCAGAACTCATACTATGGAGGACAGACACCCTTTGTGAGATTCTTTCACCTGAGTGGGTGGGGTGCACAGGCACTATGTGCTCACCCAAGGCTCAGACAAAGGCTGAAGCTATAAACACACCAACCATTATGACCATTCCCTCCTCCTACTGTGTATGGAGGATATCCACCACGCCCAGCTTGAGTGTTTGGATTCTTGCCCCACCCACAAATCTTGGCAAGAGTCCCCTGGACCCACCCATGAGACACTTCTGGATATCCACTGCAAAACACAGGCACTCTACTAAGGCACAGAGGGATATTGCCAAGAAAAAGAGCCTTCAGAAGAGATATCCACAAGTGCTTTTCTAGAAATGTAGAAATGAATGTACAAATATGAGAACCATGAACAAGGAAGACAATACAACTCCCCCAAAGGAACACAATAATACCTTAATATTAGACACTGAAGACAAGGAGCTCAACAAAATGCCAGAAATGAAATTCAAAAGAACAAATGTAAGATTACTTAAAAACACAGAGCAGCAACTACATGAGTTAAAGAAATTCATACATGCCATGTATTACAAATTCTGTCAGGAGATAGCAATATTAAAGAAAAATAAAACTGAAATATTAGAAATGAAGACTTCAATATATCAAATAAAAAATAATTTAGAAAGCCTTAAAATAGACTGGGTAAGGCAGAGGAAACTATATCCAAGCTAGAAGATAAATCTTTGGAAATATCTCAGTCAGACAAAAAAGAAGAAGATCAGAAAAATCAAAAACAGTGTTCAGGATATAAGCAATATTGTCAAATGAGCAAATATAGGTGTATTAAGTGTCCCTGAAGGAATGAAATAATAATAATATTCAGTGAAATAATGAAGAAAATTTCCCTAATTTGGAGAAGGATATGAGTATCCACGTACAGGAAGAACACTGAACCCAAATAGGCCTGATCAGAGAATATTGTTACCACTACACATTGTATTCAAACTATCAAAATTAAAGCATAAAGAAAATATCCTGAAATGCACAAGAAAGAAAAGCCAGAATATCTTTAAAGGATCTCCTATCAGAATAACAGAATATCAGAATAATTCTAGCCTTTAGGCTAGAAGAGATTGAAGACAGATAGTGCAAGTCCTTAAAGAATAGTTCAAGGTAAATCTACAACAAACAAAAGGATAATTTATGGAAAAATGACAGGGTTGACTCATTACTTATCAATAATAACCTTGAATGCAAATGGGCTAAATTCTCCAATTAAAACATACAGACTGCCTGAATGCATTAAAAAAACAAGACCCATCTATTTGATGCCTACAAGAAATACATCTGACCAATAAAGGGACACACTGACTAAAAATGAATGGATGCAAAAATATATTCCATGCAAATGGAAATCAAAAATAAGCAGGAGTAGCTTTCTTAATAGTGGACAAAATAGACTTAAAACAAAGAAAAACTGTTAAAAGATACAAAAAATGTCATTATGTAATGACCAGACCCAAAAAGATACATATCACATGCTTTCTCTGATTTATTGTAGTTAATGTAGAGTACAAATAGCTTCATGTGTATTTTTTGGTACTGAATGTAATTTCATCCCTTTTTATCTGTATGTATCTCACAAATACAACATTTAGGAACATAGTAATTTTTCTCACTGTATCCGCCTTTCTATCCACTCCTCCCTTGCTCCTCACTCTTTGATTTAGTCTAATGAAGAAAAAGGAATAAAGAAAGAAGAAAGAAGAAAGAAAAAGAAAGAAAAAAAGAGAAGAAACAAAGAAAGATAGAAGAAAGAAAGAAAGAAAGAAAGAAAGAAAGAAAGAAAGAAAGAAGGAGAGAGAGAGAAGAATGAAAGAGAAATATTCCTCAACAATCTAGACAAGAGTTGTTCTATGGTACTGGTTTTCAAAGGTGATTTTGCTTTTTTTCCCTTCCTCTTTTCCCTTCCTTCCTACTCCTTCTTTACTTTTAGAAACTTGATTGTCTTGGGGCTGGCACAGTGGCATAGTGGGTCAAATCGCTGCCTATAGTGCTGACATCCCATATGGGTGCCAGTTCATATCCTGGCTACTGCACTTCTGATCCAGCTCTCATATGGCTTGGGAAATCAGTAAAAAATGGCCTAAGTCCTTGGTCCTCTGCTCCTGCATGGGGTCCTGGAGGAAGCTCCTGGATCCTGGATTCAGATCAAGCACAGCTCTAGCCAATGTGGCCAACTGGGAAGAAAAACAACAGATGGAAGACCTCTCCTTCTCTCTGTGTGTAACTCTGACTTTCAAGTAAATAAATGAATATTTAAAAAAAAGAAACTTAATTATCTTTATAAAGAATCCAAGGAGGGTACTTCTCTTGTGAGCTCTTAGACATAACTTTAACTTATGAGACATAGTATTATCCTCCATTTGATACACTTAATGGAAGTGATTCTTGAGAACAAGTTTTACTATTAAGTCTCATGATACAACTCTTTGGGGACATAGGTAGGTCCTGCATAGGAAGTTAGTGCATAGTGAATTTGTTGTTTATTTAACAAATAACACTCTTATGTATGACATCTGTGATCACCTAAGCTGCCTCATAACATGAGCTGCCTCAGCTAAGGATGCCTTTTGGATCCACTGGCTGGACAAGGGCATAATCAATGTGAAAGTTCTCTCCTCACCTTCAGAGAAAAGTACATCTTTCTTTGGTGGCCATTTCTTTCCACTGGGGTCTCACACACAGGGGTCCTTTGTGTAGGACCTTTTCTTTTCCAGAGCATATTGGCTTTCCATGACTGAAATGCTCCCCCTGGGCTTTCCAGCCAGACTGGAATACCTTTATGGCTGATTCTGAAGTTGGAGTGCTTTAAGTTAAAACTACTGTCATTCTTTGAGTCTGCTATATGAACTGTTTCCCATGTTGGAGCCTTCAATCCTTTTTAATTCTATTATTGTTTCTAAGCATTTAGTCCTATTTATGTGATCACTTTAACATTTGATCCTATCTATATGGTCACTTTACCACTTTTCCTATCCATTCGATCTTTATAACACTTAAGCTGCTCTTTTTATCAGCCAGTTTAAGGCCGGCGCCGTGGCTCAATAGGCTAATCCTCCGCCTTGCGGCGCCGGCACACCAGGTTCTAGTCCCGGTCAGGGCACCGATCCTGTCCCGGTTGCCCCTCTTCCAGGCCAGCTCTCTGCTGTGGCCAGGGAGTGCAGTGGAGGATGGCTCAAGTGCTTGGGCCCTGCACCCCATGGGAGACCAGGAAAAGCACCTGGCTCCTGCCATCGGATCAGCGCGGTGCGCCGGCCGCAGTGCGCCTACCGCGGCGGCCATTGGAGGGTGAACCAACGGCAAAAGGAAGACCTTTCTCTCTGTCTCTCTCTCTCACTGTCCACTCTGCCTGTCAAAAAAAATAAATAAAAATAAAAATAAAATCAGCCAGTTTAAGGCATTTTGGGGTCTTATGGTTAGTTGTTAAGCTGTACCCTTAGAAGTAAGTCCATAGGAATGTATGTAGGATTATACTGCTTTGCAGTTGCAAACTTCATACATTTCACAATTACAACTTTAGGATCTTGATAATTCCCACTGTTCCCGCCTTCACACCCACACTCCCACCCCCTTCCGCCTCCTTTTCTTATTCTCACTTTATTCTTTATTAAGATCTGTTTAAACTTAACTTTATACATATATGATTAACTCTATGTTAAGTATAGCATTCAGTGAATCATACAAAAAAGAAAAAGGAAAATATTATAAATAAAAGAAAGGAAAAGATAAACAAAAATATAGAATAAGAAGCTGTTCCTCAACAGTTGAGAGAAAGGCTGTTCCAAATCATTGCTTCTTAAAGTGTCCATTTCATTTCTACATGTTGCCTTTAAGGTGCTCTGTTAGTTATCACAGGTCAGGGAGAACATATAGAATTTGTCCCTTTGGGACTGGCTTG
Organism: Lepus europaeus; assembly: GCF_033115175.1. Taxonomy (NCBI): domain Eukaryota; kingdom Metazoa; phylum Chordata; class Mammalia; order Lagomorpha; family Leporidae; genus Lepus; species Lepus europaeus. The sequence goes on along the minus strand of NC_084836.1, from coordinate 34,777,662 downwards.
TTTCACTAAGTATGATGCTTTCCAGGTTCTTCCATTTTGTTGTAAGTGATGGAACTTCTTTTTTCCTGCTGTGTAGTATTATTCCATGGTGTACATATCCCATAAATTCTTTTTTTTTTTTGACAGGCAGAGTGGACAGTGAGAGAGAGACAAAGAGAGAAAGGTCTTCCTTTGGCATTGGTTCACCCTCCAATACCCACCATGGCTGGTGCGCTGCGGCTGGCACACTGCGCTGATCTGAAGGCAGGAGCCAGGTGCTTATCCTGGTCTCCCATGGGGTGCAGGGCCCAAGGACTTGGGCCATCCTTCACTGCCTTCCTGGGCCACAGCAGAGAGCTGGCCTGAAAGAGGGGCAACCGGGACAAAATCCAGCGCCCCGATTGGGACTAGAACCCAGTGTGCCGGCACCGCAGACAGAGGATTAGCCTATTGAGCTGTGGCACCGGCCTCCCATAACTTCTTTATCCAGTCTTCAGTTCAGAGGCATTTAGGTTGATTCTATGTCTTTTCTATTTTGAATTGAGCTGCAATAAACATGGAGGTAAAGATAACTCTTTCATATATTGATTTCATTTCCTTTGGGTAGATTTCCAGGAGTGGGATGGCTGGGTCATAAGGTAAGTCTATATTCAGACCTCTGAGGTGTCTTCATACTGTCTTTCAGAGCAGCTTTAGAAGATTACATTCCCACCAACAATGGATTAGGTTTCTTTTTCCCCCACATCCTTGCAAGCATTTCTTGTTTATTAATTTCCGTATGAAAGCCATTCTAACCTGGGTGAGGTGAAACCTCATTGTGATTTTTATTTGCATTTCCCTGATGGCTAGTGATCCTGAACACTTTTGCATGTGTCTGTTGGCCATTGGGATTTCCTCCTTTGAAAAATGTCTATTTAACTTCTTTGCCCATTTCTTAACTGGGTTTGTTTTGTTGCTGTGGTGTTTCTTGATCTCTTTGTAGATTCTGGTTATTAATTCTCTATCAGTTGTATAGTTTGAAAATATTTTCTCCTATTCTGTCAGTTGTCTCTTCACTTTGCTGACTTTTTTTTTTTATTTTTTTTTTTGCAGTACAGAAACTTCTCAATTTGCTGTAATTCCATTTTTCAATTTTGGCTTTGATTGTCTGTGCCTCAGGGGTCTTTTCCAAGAACTCTTTGTCTATGCCAATGTCTTGTAGGGTTTCCCCGATGTTCTCTAATAATTTGATGGTGTTGGGTCATAGATTTAGGTCTTTATCCATTTTGAGTGGATTTTGGTGAAAGGTATCAGGTAAAGGTCTTGCTTCATGCTTCTGCATGTGGCAATCTAGTTTTCACAGCACCATTTGTTGAAGAGACTGTCCTTGCTCCAGGGGTTGATTTTAGATCCTTTGTCAAAGATAAGTTGATTGCAAATTCCTGGATTGATTTGGGGTATTTCTATTCTGTTCCATTGGTCTATTCATCAGTTTTTGTTCCTGTACTAGGCTGTTTTGATTATAACTTCTCTGCAGTATGTTTTAAAATCTGGTATTGTGATGCCTCCGGCTTTGTTTTCATTGTATAGGATTGCTTTATCTATTGCTTTATCTATTCAGGGTCTCCTGTGTGTCCAAAGAATTTCAATATCATTTTTCCTGTATCTGAGAAGAATGTCTTTGGTGTTTTGAATATTATCACATTGAATCTGTAAATTGCTTTTGGTAGTATGGACGTTTTGATGATATTGATTCTTCCAATTCATAACATGGAAGATTTTCCATTTTTTTATCTTCTTCTATTTCTTCTTTAATGTTTTGTAATTCTGGTTGTTGAGATCTTTGACATCCTTGGTTAAATTTATTCTAAGATATTTGATTTTTGGTAGCTAGTATGAATGGGATTGATCTTAGAAGCTCTTTCTCAGCTGTGGCATTGCCTATGTATACAAAGGCTATTGATTTTTGTGTGTTGATTCTATATTGTGTTACATTTCCAAATTCTTCTATGAGTTCCAACAGACTATTTAATGGAGTCTTTTGATAATCTATGTATAGAATCATGTTATCTACAAATAGATAGAATTCAACTTCCTCCTTTTTGATTTTTATCCCTTTGATTTCTTTTTCTTGTCTAATGGCTCTGGCTAGAACTTCCAGGATGATATTGAAAAGCAGTTGTGAGAGTGGGCACCCTTGCCTGGTTCTGGATCTCAGTGGAATTGCTTCCAGCTTGTCCCCATTCAATAGGACGCTGGCTATGGGATTGTCATAAACTGTCTTGATTGTGCTGAGAAATGTTCCTTCTATTCCTAATTTGCTTAAAGTTTTCATCATGAAGGGGTATTGTATTTTGTCAAATGCTTTCTCTGCATCTATTGAGATAATCATATTGTTTTTGTCCTTCAGTTTGTTAATGTGATGTAGCACATTGATTTGCAAATGTTGAACAAGCCCTGCCTACCAGGAATAAATTGCACTTGGTTCTGGTGGATGATCTGTCTGATGTGTTGTTGGATTTGATTGGCTAGTATTTTGTTGAGGATTTTTGTATCTATGTTCATCAGAGAGATTGGTCTGTAGCTCTCTTTCTCTGCTGTATTTTTTTCATGCTTAGGAATTAAGGTGATACTGGCTTCATAGAAAGAAATTGGGAGGATTCCCTACTTTTCAATTGTTTTGGATGGCTTGAGAAGAATTGGAGTTAGTTCTTCTTTAAATGTTTGGTAGAATTCAGAGGTGGAGCCACCCAATACTAGGCTTTTCTATTTTGGGTGTATCGTTATTACTGATTCAAGGTCTGTCTTGGTTATTGGTCTGTTTAGATTTTCTGTGTCTTCATGGCTCAATTTAGGTAGGTCATATGTGCCCAGGAAACTATCCATTTCTTCTAGGTTTCCCATTTTGTTGGCATACAGTTCTTAGCAGTGATTTCTGATGATTCTTTTTATTTTTGTGGTGTCTGTTGTTACATTTCCTTTTCCATATTTAATTTTATTGATTACGGTGTTTTCCCTCCTTTCGTTGGTTAGTTGGGCCAATGGTGTGTCAACTTTGTTTTTTCGAAAACCAGGTCTTCGTTTTGCTGATATTTTGTATTATTTTCAAATACAAAATCAACAAAATTATTTTCAATTTTGTTGTTTTCTTCTCTAATTTTAATTATTTCTTTTCTCCTACTATTTTTTAGTTTGGTTTGCTGTTGTTTTTCTAGGTCCTTGAGATGTATTGATAGTTCACTTCTTTGGTGCCTTTCCAATGTCTTGATATAAGCTCCAATTGCTATAAACATTCCTCTTAATACTGCTTTGCTCTATCTGATAAGTTTTAATATGTTGTGTTATCATCTTCCTTTGTTTCCAGAAATTTTTTTATTTCTCTTTTGTTCATTCAGGAGCAGTTGTTCTGTTTCCACGTGTTTGCATTTGTTCTGGGGATTCCTGAATTGTTGATTACCAACTTAATTTCACTGTGGTCAGAGTATATGCATGGTACGATTTCAATTTTTTTGAATTTGAATTTGCTGAAACATTCTTTATGGTCTAGCATGTGGTCAATCCTAGAGAAAGTTCTATACACTGGTGAGAAGAATGTGTATTCTGTGGCTCTAGGATGAAAAGCTCTATAAATATCTGTTATTTCTATCTGGTCTGTAGTGCTGATTAATTCTGTTGTCTCCTTGCCAATTTTCTGTCTTGTTGATCTGTCCATTGCTGAACGTGGCATGTTGAGTTCCCCCACTACATCTGTATTTAAGTATATGTCTCTTTTTAAATCCATTAACATTTCTTTTAAATGGTCAGGTGTCCTGTAATTAGGTGCATATAGATCTATAATAGTCATATCTTCCTGTTGAATTGATTCCTTAGTCATTATATAGTGCCCCTCTTTGTCTCTTTTAAAAGTTTTTGTGTTAAAGTCTATTTTATCTGATATTAGGATGGCTACATCAGCTCTTTTTTGGTTTCTGTTAGTATGTATTATCTTTTTCCATCCTTTAAGTTTCATCCTGTGTGCATCTTTGTTTGTGAGCTATGTTTCTTGTAGGCAGCAAAGAGTTGGGTTTTCTTTTTTAAGCCAAACAGCCAGTATGTTTCTTTTAACTGCAGAGTTGAGATAATTTACATTCAGGGTGACTATTGTTCAGAGACTTGGCCCTTCTATATTTCTGTTAATAGTTCAAATTATTTACTTTGGGTTTCTTTTGTACTTTTACTGGGTCATTTTCTGCGTTCATTTTCTTTCTTAGTGATATTCATATTTCTGTGAGTAGCACATCCTTGAGCATCTTTTGTAGGTCTGGACAAGTAGTTACAAATCCTTTCAATTTCTTGTTGCTATGGAAGATCTTTATTTCATCTTCATTTGTAAATAAGAGCTTTGCAGAGTACAGTATTCTGGGTTGAGTTTTTTTCTCTAAGGACTTGGAATATATCTTACCATTCTCTTCTAGCCTGTAGTGTTTCTGATGAGAAGACTGCTGTGAAACTAATTGGGGTTCTCTAAATGTGTGGCATTTCTCTCATGCACATTTTAGAATCTTTTCTTTATGTTTTACAGAGAGTTTTACTACAACGTGTTGTGGTGAAGATCTTTTCTGGTCATGTCTATTGGGAGGTCTGCATGCTTCCTGTACTTGGATGTCCATTTCTTTCACCAAATTGGGGAAGTTTTCTGTTATGATTTCATTAAAAAGGCCTTCTAATCCTTTCTCTCTTTCCACACCTTCAGAAGCTCCTATGACCCATTTGTTGGGTAGTTTTATAGTATCTTGTAGATCTCTGACAGTGTTTTTTCATTTTCTAATTTTCTCTTCTTTTTTTGGTCTGACTGTAAAATTTCCAGAAATTAGTCTTCTAGTTTTGATATTCTTTCTTCTGTCTCCCCTACTCTATTGTTAAGACTTTCTGCATTTTCATTTGATCTATTGAGTTCTTCATTTCTAGTATTTCATTCTGATTTCTCTTTAACATCTCAATTTCATGGGAAAAATTTCCTTTATTTCATGAATTTGCTTTTGGTTCCTTCTAAGTTATCATATGGTTAATTTTCTGAATTCCATTTCTGGCATATATTCAATCTCTTCTCCTTCAATTTCTACTACTGAAGTGTTGTAGAGTTCCTTTGGAGGGCTAATAGTGTCTTCCTTATTCTTATTTAAGTTTCTTTTTTTGTTTTTCTGCATTTGTATAGTTGGTGTTTTTTTTTGGGGGGGGGTGGTCTGGTAGCTTTTATCTTTGTTTTACATCTTTTTGGCTTAATGTGACATCTATATGTTCAGTGAGTACCAAGATGTGTATGCTGGGTGTGGCCTGCCACACTGTTCAGTATTCCAGGGAGGATCAAGTATCCAAGGTAAAGCCCCATTGGGGCTTTGTAGTTCTCCTCTGATTATCTAGATGCGCCTCAATTGGTATGACCCACCTTTCTCCTCACATCTGCAGGAAGCCCTAGTGTTAGTCCCTGGTGTTTTTAGCACAAGATTGCCTTGCTTAATAAACTGCATGTTTGATCTGTGGCATCTTTGCTGTGAGCACAGTTCCCTCAGTTATGAGCTGTTGTAAGTCTGTGGGTCATGGTGTTTGTGCAGAGCCCCCACCTACTTGAGCCCAGCTTACTTCTCAATGTTGGTGGATGGACACAAGCTTTCAATAGATGGGGCTTCCCCTTGCCTTATGCCACCTGCCTGCATCTAAAAATAGAAAGAAAAAAAATCGAACAAAGTGGCAGAGTGGTTTCTCTAGGCCAACAGGCTGCTGGTACCTGCAGAGTGCAGGGAGAGGGAGGGAGGTGCCACCTCCCTAATTGTTCATTTCTTATTTCCACCCACATGGAACTTCCAAGCAGTTCATCGAGCATTCCCTCTCATACTTTCCACAGCTCGGTGGGCCTACGGATTCCCCTCTCTCCTGGTCCTCCGGGGGCTATGGGTTTGAACTCCACTGTTATTTTTTTGTTTTCCTTTTTGCTCTTTCTCTATTGTTCTCACTGGGTTTTCCACTGCAAATTCCCCATGGTTTTATCTCAGGCATGTAGTTTCTATCCTTTCTTTAATTATTAATTTTGTCCTGCATGATTGTGGCTTTTCCACCATCCTGGAACTCTTTTTCATGTGTATTAAACTAAACTGACATATTGTGATTTGATTGTCCTCTTATTTATGCCCTTGTGGAACAGCAGTCTATGTACCTTTTATTTGTAGAGCTCTTTGTTTAGAAATGCATTGAGCCTGTGATTATAAAGTAAATTGAAAGTATTTCATAGCAAAAAAAAAATTAAGAAAAAAATAAAAGAAAAGGAGGAGGGAAGGAGGAACTCATTGTGGTCTTCTTGGAATTCATGAAATATGTTCTCTATATATTAATAAATAAAAAGCAATAAAAAAGAAACAAAAGCAAGAATTTAACATAGTTAACCCAGATTTTGTTTTTTATTTTTTAGATTTTGAAACTATCTGAGAGGAACCTCAAAATGCTCATGGAGTATATTATTTTTAATTAAATTATTTCAAAAGCTTTCTGAAGTAGCTTGAACAGCTCCTACGGCTCCTAATATATGTACACTGGCTCATCAATTTCCCCTCATCCACCATGCATGAACTTGTAGCATATTAATCTTGAAACTTTTGCTTTCAGGTCTCAAGTACATTTCTAAATACACTTGGTTATCGTTACATGGTGCTCTTCTTACATTTCCACCATCCATCAAGAAACAGTTCTTGGGAGATCTGATGATTCCTACTTTTGTTGAAGAGAGTACAACCTTTTTATTTGATTCATAATCACTATGCATTTTAATTTTTTTGGATTTAGAAACATTAGGTTCATTTCCACATCACCATGTTCCATCCAGCCCTCTTGGTATACACTCCTGGCTTTCACATTTTTGTGCTACCAGTTTTAAGTAAAACCCAGTTCATAAACATTCCAAAAGATGAATGAATTCAGCCCCAAATCCTTTTAGGAAAACAGGATAGGTAGATTCTTTTCACATAATAATATGAGATGAAATCCTCCATATTAAATGATGCTCTGAATGAAGAAATATTATTTCCTTTTTTCATTAGACATACACAATTCACTTGAAAAATGATGAAATATATTTTTATATTATCATCTTTATATGAACATTGTAGTCAAGAGGGCTTCTCTGTCTCTGCATTGACAGATTTTTCTCCTTGACCAAATTTTAATCAGGCTCCTCCTGAACACAACTAGACCCTGATTTTGAGCTTGTTCTCCAAGAGTTTAGATTTCGAAGAATCTACTCTTGTTAGACAGAATCCCACCCCCATGTATGATGATTCTTATAATTAAATCCATTTACCACCATTCTCCAAGTAATATCTAATTACCTCAACTATCAACAGTAAGAATTTAACACAGAATTACCTTACTGATTTGGTGACTTTTCAACTCTTCATTCACAACATGCTCCTTGGCTATGAATTTCCTTGTTGTATTCAAATAAAAAACACTCCCTTATTCTATTCAAAGTTGAACTGAAACTCTCTCCCCTACTGCAAAACTCCACTGCAGTAATCTCTTAAATTCCCTTGAATAAGTCTACCATGCTATCTTTGACAAGTGTCATGAATAAGTTTTCTTAACAGTTTTAGTTCTGTGACTTGGATAGGAACAGATTTATCATTGGATACCACTCCTCTCCCCAGACCTCTCACCAAGTTCCCCAGTGTATATCTCTGAAATCTTTACCTTCACTCCTGGAAAACTGATGAGGGATCCATTGATGATTTCCACTTTTGAGACAATATTCCAGATGACAGTGTGTTGAAGCAAAGTAAGGACAGATTTTGATTCTTAAAATTCTGTATATATTCTACAAGCTGGGTTAGAACCCTAGACAAAGAGAGGCTGGGTTAGAGTCCTAGTTATCATTGTTCAATGTTGGTTTAGCATCATAGGTAAGCAACTGTAAACAGTCTTCTTCGATTGAAAGACACCTCTTGAGTTGGGAATCCTCCTTCCTTGATCTTTCTTTAAAATGGAAATTTACTTCCCCATTTCCTGGGCTGGGAATTTTTCCGGGCTCTTTGTAAGGCCTCTCTGGTCCTCAAGTTGACCCCATGTCTGCTACAGTTAACTTCTGCATCGACTGAATCCCCATTCTTAAGCTCCTGATTACTATATTACTATAGTACTGTATTACTATCCCCTGCTCCCCTGACTCAGTGCACTTCTTTTCTTGTGGGGATTTTGCTGAAGATAATTTGGAACTTCAATGGCTTGTTTGAGAAACTGAAGATTTCCTTCTCACTACTGGAATCTCTGATACCTCCCTGGGTTCACTACTTCTGCTCCTTCTTGCTCATTATATCTCCTTTAGTCTACTATTCAGATCCCTTGAATTCTTTTTTTTTTTTTTTTTGACAGGCAGAGTGGACAGTGAGAGAGAGACAGAGAAAGGTCTTCCTTTTCCATTGGTTCACCCTCCAATGGCCGCTGTGGTCGGTGCACTGCACTGATCTGAAGCCAGGAGCCAGGTGCTTCTCCTGGTCTCCCATGCAGGTGGAGGGTCCAAGCACTTGGGCCATCCTCCTCTGCACTCCCGGGCTACAGCAGAGAGCTGGCCTGGAAGAGGAGCAACCGGGACAGAATACGGCGCCCTGACCGGGACTAGTACCCGGGGTGCTGGCGCTGCAAGGCAGAGGATTAGCCTATTGAGCCAAGGCGCCGGCCTGAATTCTTTAATACATGTTCCTTCAAACCCCTTGATTCTTCTATTCCTCTACTGCCAGAGCTTTTCTCTTTCCATTGCAACCCCTGAGATACACGAACTTTAGGCGCCCTATATCCATTAGCACTTTCAAGGGAGAAAGCAATCACATGAAATTTAGAAGCAAAACAGGGCCAATTGGAAATAGATTGAACACTTTATACAGATGAGGTGTTGTAGACATATAGACAGATGCTTGATAGCACAATAGTCTTTTGCCTAAAATTTTGGCATTACCATTATAAGTTCACATATCTGGATAATAGAAAATATTTCTTAAAATATTTTATTTATTTATTTGAAAGCCAGAGAGAGAAAGAGAGAGAAGAAAGAAAGAATGATCATTCATCCACTCTGTCACTCCCAAATGTCTGCAATACCCATGGCTGGGCCAAGCTGAAATCAGCAACCAGTAACCCCTTCTGAGTTTCCCACATGTGTGTCAGGAATCCAAGCTCTTGGGCCATGATTTCCTGTCTCCCAGGCACATTATCAGAAAGTGGAAGTGGGACTCAATCCCAAGCACTCTGATATGGCACCCCAAACAGTGGTTTAACATGCTATATCACAACACCTGCCCCAATAAAAAACCTTGAAGATATCCTCCATAAATACAAATAAAAAGCTTTAGCTCTTATATTAAGGAGTTAGCTCTACCTTGTTCCATCTGTCAGTAAAAACATACAAAACACAAAATAGAATAAGGAGGAAAGTGTCACTGTAGTGATGTCTGACTCATGACTAAGATTTTAGAATGAAAGGTGTAAGATTTATGTTTGCATCTCTCTTTGTATATGTTATGTACATGTGATATTTTAAAGTGTCTGGATGGTGTTACTGAGTTACTTTACAAAATCCCTTAAAGGGGAGTAGAGAACTTCCACTTTGACTATGACTTTGTCTAAATAAGATCACAATTGGTGAACTCAAGAGGCTTCCATAGCCTTGGCAACTCATGACAAGAGCCTCTGGTGATTACTGACACCATAAATACGAATGTCAATTGTTAAATCAACAACAGGAGTCGCTGTGCACTTACTCCCCATGTAGGATCTCTGTCCTTAATGTGTTGCACCATGAGAATTAACAGCATAACTAGTATTCAAACAGTACTTTACACTTCGTGTTTCTGTGTGGGTGCAAACTGTTGAAATCTTTACTTAGTATATACTAAATTGATCTTCTGTATATAAAGATAATTAAAAATGAATTGATGTGAATGGGATGAGAGAGGGAGCGGGAGATGGGATGGTTGCAGGTGGGAGGGAGGTTATGAGAGGAAAAAGCCACTGTAATCCAAAAGTTGTACTTTGGAAATTTATATTTATTAAATAAAAGTTTTAAAAAATCCCTTAAAGGAATTCTATTCCAGTTAGCTTAGAGATAAATGAGCGAGTATGAGAACTAATTATAAGAGCTAAAGATTCCTAGTACTCCCAGAAATACAGAAAGAAACTCAAATGTCTTTGAAGTTCATATCTTTTGCAATTAAGACTAGTTTAACATTCTGACTTAATAAAATCAGCTATTTCTTTCTTTGAGTTATCACATTCAATATTAGCATTAATTTTTATTGCATGTGCATCCACTAGCTGAGTAAGGTAATGCTATATCTATTCAATGTTCAAGATTATAAAAAAAGTTATAAAGTTGGGGCTGGCTTTGTGGTGCAGCAGGCTATGCTGTTGCTTGTGACTTGGCATCCCAAGCCAGCTCTCTCCCAATGTGTTGGGGAAAGCAGAAGAATATGAACAAGTCCTTGTGCCCTGCCATGCATGTGGGAGACCTGGTCGGAGTTCTAGTCTCGGGGCTTTGGCTCTGAACCTTTGGATATCTTGGGAACCAAAAAAAAAAAAGAGAGAGAGAGAGAGAGAGAGAAGAATTCACCCATATCTACAGATACTGCAAGTGAAATATGATGAGTTTTTGGCTTGCCTTCCTAGATTGAAGAGGTTTTTAAAATTCTAATCTGAGATTCCTTGTAAAAATTCTAATAAATCATACTAAAAAAAGATTTATGTGGCTTACCATTCTTGCTTCAGGTATGTAGATAATCAGGCTAAATCTAATGAGACCAGATTTATCTTATAAAACAGAACAGCCTTACTTTGGATATCTTTGATCAAGATATGGGGAACCTGTAGAGAAAAGTGTTGTATTTCAATGGGGAACTACATTGCATCCTTGTGAATTCTCAATTACTACAACTTTCTCCAGTTTTTGGCTCTGGCATTCCAAATGAACATTTCCAATTTTCTCTCACCCTCTTGACTTGGAGTCACTGTGAACTAACAGTGTTCTTTTCCCAAAGTCCTGAAGCAGAAGCTGGATGAAGTGATATGACTTATGAGAAAATCACCATAATAGATCACGTCTAATCTTTGCACCTGTTGCCATGCGGGCCACTCAGAAAGCTCACTGAAACAACTTATGGCACCACCAGGTATGTGAACTGCAAACCAGGAAATCTGTTAGATTGCCATTGCCATCTGTAGTCTATCATTTAAAGATTACTGAACTTTCAAGTCTAGAAGCATCAACTGGTTTCCCAATGGAATAAAATCCAGGTTTTCAACTATTTATCTTCATCTTTCTTTTGTTTTCATTAAAATTATGACTGATCAAATACTCTCAACTATCAAGTTCCAACAAACAGTAATCAAGGAACAATGGGCTTACACTGTTCAACAAAGAAAAGAATGTTTCTTCTTTCCATGAAAAGAGGAGAGACCAACAAAGATTCTCTCTATGATGATTAATGTTAGGGTCAACTGAAACTTGGTAACGCATTACTTTGGTTTGTTGGTGAGTGTGTTTCTGAAAGAGATTGCTGAACGAGTTGGCTGACTGAATGGGAAAGACCTGTCTTTAATACGGACATAGAACCATCCAATTGGTTGAAGAACCAGGAAGAACAAAAACACAGGGTAAAGGCAAAATCGCCCTTTCTCTTGGCAGTAGTGCACCCTGTTTCCCCTTCCCTGAGAAGTCAGAAACTTCAGGTTCTCTGTTCCATGGAGCTCTGAGAATTGCACCAGTAGCTCTCCAGCTTTTGAGATGCATAGACTTGGGCTGACTGAGCTAGGCCATGGCTTCTCGGGAGCTCCAGAGAGCAGATGGCTATCATGGGATTTCTCAGCATCCATAATCATGTGAGCCAATTCCTCTAATAAATCCCCTTTCTTCATCTATTCTTCATCCGTATTTATATGTCCTGTTGGTTCTTTCTGAAAAACTCTTATGCAGATTTTAGCAGTAGGAATGGTTACAGAGGAAGAGACTTTTTTTTTAAAAAAAGCTTATTTATTTATTTGAAAGTCTGAGTTACAGAAGGAGAGGAAGAGACACAGAGAGGGAATCTTACATCTTCTGATTCACTCCCCAGTTGACCACAAGGGCCAGGGTTGGTCCAGCCTGAAGCCAGAGGCCAGGAGCTTCATCTGTTCTCTCACATGGGTAAGAGCCAAAGCACTTGGGCCATCTTCCATTGCTTTTCCCAAACCATTATCAGGGAGCTGGCTCAGAAGAGGAGCATCCAGGATAGGAAGCTGCATCCATATGGGATGCTGGCATCACAGACAGCTGCTTTACCTGTTACACTATAACGCCAGCCCACAGGACAGACTTTTAAGGATATGCTTCCTTAAGTGGTTGGGAGAAGGGGAGGTTGTAATTGGCTAATATGATTATACTTAAAAATGCTTAAGATTCCACTTACAACAGCACTGATAGCCCATGGTGTGAACTGTTAATAAAATATGCAAATGAGCTGCATTTAACACTTCTCATCAACAAAAAGACAAAATACCTGGTGACACTGTGTATAATACTTCTGAGCATTTGTAGAAAAGTAAGAAATATGATATTGGTTAGTTGTTCCCAATGTCACTGGACAAAATGAGAAAAGAAAATGATAAGCTTGGGGATTTGAAGTCCCAGTTCCTGGTCCACAACAAATAGCCTAATGACTTCTGAGTGGGCTCTGAGAAGAAGTTTTTTCTCCTATAGTTATGGGGCTTAAATTGCTGAAAATCAAACACAAGTCCTTATCATGAGATTGACAGAATTACACCGAAAGCTGAACGAGCTATCTCACAATGTGTGTGCTGTTAAAGTGAGCACTTTGGTTGGGAAAAAGCAGGATCCTACAAGTTGCAATGGGGATACGTGGGAAGATCCTTGCTTTGGTTTGAATATTTGCCCCTAAAACTCAAGCATTTTGGTACCCCAGTCAGGTACTAGGAGAGTATAGACTTAATCCAGTGATTATATTTAGAAGCAGAACTTTTTGGAAGTGATTGGATTAGATTGAGTCATTAGAGAGGAGCTCCAGTTGTTGAATCCTGGTGGCTTTATAAGGGATTACATTGATATGAGAACCACACACACACTCCACGTCTCTTATAATGTGATGCTCTGTGGTTCCTCATGTCTCTGCTACCAAGGAGGTCATGACCGAATGAGGCCAGGAGATATTTGGGCTTCCAGAATTGTGAGCCAGAGTAACTACTTTTCTTTTGCAGCTTGACATATATATTTCAGTATAGTAATGAAAAGCTGAATAATATACCCCCTATGATGTTGGAGACATTGGACTCCTAGATCCTTCTATTTGAGAGGCAGAAACACACACACACACACACACGGGGGCAAGGAGGGGGGGGGGGAGAGAGAGAGAGAGAGAGAGAGAGAGAGAGAAAATCCAATCTGCTAGTTCACTCCTCAAATGCCCAAAATAACTGAGGATGGACAAGGTGAAGCCAGGTGATGGAAACCCAATCCAGGTCACAGGGACCCAAGTAATTAAGCCTTCACCTGGTGCCAACCAAGGTTCAATTCTCAGGAAGATGGAAGTGCATATGGAGCTGGAACTTGAACCCAGGTGCCCTGATATGGGATGGAGGTGTCACAAGCAATGTCTTAACTGCTATGCCAAAGAGTCACTCTTGCCCTTTGGTTTAATGTAGTGGACTGAATTCAAAGATTTGGGAAGATCAAAATGGAGCTAGCCAAGAAAAACTCAAGAATAGTGGTAAGTCCTAAACAATTTTGCTCCGAAGAATGTTCCATGACTTTCTTCTCCTTTCCCTTGCCTTATTTAGTGGCAGCCAAAATCTTTTTGCCAATATTTCATGGAGACAGAGGCTTGCACACTCTTTTTTAACCTAGCCACCTTGGCATCTCCCCTGCCCTGTACCAACAGGGCTATTAAATGCATTGTAAAGGCCTGGGAGGAATTTCAGGAATTCCATGCCCAGGAAGCCCTCTACCCACACAGGGAGTGGATAGACAAGGAAAGGCTCCTCCTAAGGCAACATTACCCTGGAGCTATTCTGTCATCTATCAGATTCAGCTCCTTAGGAATCGCTCTCTCCAGAGGGGTGAACTTGCAGAGGGGTGAATCTCTCTTTTCTTCCCTAGTTCTGACATTGTTTAAATTGTTCCAAGTTATGAGACAATTTCATGTGCTAACTTTTATATTACAGGTTTTCATTTCTCATTTTGGTGACAGATCAAAGAGACATCAATTTGATTTTATATCCTATTGAGATAATTTTTGTGTTCTCTCTCTCCCCTTTGGTTTGATTATTTAAAAAAGCTGAGTTTTTTTTTTAATTAAAAGAGGCATGGTTTATTTTAATACATACTCATTCTAAAGCATTTGAGTAATCACTTTGGAACAATGATCAAGTCTGGTCTATATTATATCATGATGTTAAGGGATCTTATTTCTACCAGATATTTTAAGCCTTCTTGACAACTTTGATAGGCATTCAAAAATCAAAGTTCCAGATTCTTCAGACTTTGTTATTTCCAGTTGGGCCTCTGGAAATGTCAAAGGATTTCTCATCTTGTTAGAGACACCAACTAATTAGGCTATTTGGATTATATTAAAGGTATTGTCAAGATGTGAAGTGGTGCTAAATTTTAAGCTACAATAATGTAAAATGCCACTTATATCAATGTCCAAAAGTTACAAAATTGTAATGATCCTATTGTATTGTTGGTAGCAATGATGGTTATCTTAATGAAAAAGGCCCAGAGGCCTAAATGGGATACATGTTTCATGAAATCTGTGGAGTAAGCAAGTGCCTCTTGTTGGTTAATGAGTTTATAACTTCAAACATGGCTATTTAAAGTCTTTTGTAACATCTAGTTTCCTATCCTCCTCTAAACACTTTTTCCTTGACTTCTGTTGTAATCAGTATTTTCGGACAGTTCTGTAAGCAGATAAAGCCAATAGTGGACTACAAGTTTCAACAAAAAGTATGGTTAATTCAGGTAACTAAGAGCAGAAAGTAATTCTAATTGAATGGTGGTAATTTTTTTAAAAAGCAGTTAAAGATTTTAAAAAGCTATCACTTTAACTTTTATTGTTCTGCTCTGTAATGTATGTTATATGTTACATGTGTGTACATATTGTAGGTATACATAGGAAAACTTATGAAGAGTTCTATTTTAATTGGCTTACACTTCTGTTAGATATTCAAGAAATATTTCCAACTACATGTACACTTAAAATTTATAGAAGGCATTGGACCTTTTGGTAAATGTTTTCACAAGTTATTTGACAGCTTAAATTGTTTACTGTTTTCACTAGATATTAAGTTATTAACAGTAAGCAATCTGGGAAGCTTGACTTGTTCCCTCATTTCTCTATTCTCTTCAAGATGGGAAACTGATTCTATTTTGAAGGACTCATTGTCAGGAGGTTTGATCCTCAGACCTTATAAAAGGGATGGCTAACATTTGTCTGTACTAATAGCTTGACCACATATTGAAGACCAAATAGCAATGCCTAAATGAGAGCTTAACTATTAGATTTATATTTCCATGGGTAAACAGGCAAAACACCTCTTTTCAAACCTAACTAAGGGCGAGTTAAAAATTCTTAATAATTAGTTCAAAATTTATAGACAGCTTGGATAAAGTGGTCTGTGTGTTTGATATTACCTAGAAGGACACAGCTTTCCTCATGTCCATCATCTTATCTCACAGGAAAAACACTGTCACAACATGCCTATGACCACGGCACAGATTTCTAGCTCAGGTCACTATGGATTAGATGCCATTGAGCACCCCTTTGGCTGACATTCCTAAAGACTGCCACTGTGGTCTACTTTGTCAAACACCAGGAGGAAAAGGAGTGAACTATACAGCAGGAGTGATATAAGGATAGGTGGCAGGCCTATTTTAACAGCTTTACACAGTGATTCAGTCATTCAGGAGACCCAACAAGGTCAGTGCATCCCAAATGGCATTGATTTTTGATGTGGAAAGCCAGGGTTTGGACAAACAACAGTCATGACAGAAGCCAGCCTCTGAAGAACCCTTTCAGCTCTGCCAAGATCAAAGAACTCCCAGGTCAGAATTGCAGACCCTGTTGACCTCCCCCTAAGCTGAAAAAGCCCATCACTCTGCCCAACTTCCTAAGTAAATACCACCTTTAGGGGACAGCCTAGGGTCAGTTACATTGCAGGCAGGACTATAGGTTTGCATTTAGAGATCCTGCCTATTGTATACTGACCTCCTGGCCAGCTCTATGCCCAGGCCAGCTAGGAAATAGGAGTCAACAGGGTGCCTTCCGTAAGGAGGTTCAAACTTCCCTTATGATGTCTCTTCCAGTACCCCATGTGAAGAGATAGACAGGTCTGGACCTTACATGTACCAAGCCAGGCCATAGTGCTCACCTGATTATCAAGTCCTTCCGGTCAGTTTCTATTTGCCTTTCAATGGGCACACTGCCTCATGGTTCAGACAGCCCCTTTTCTAGGTCCTCTGTCCTTTGTTTTGGACCCTGTGTATTTAATCTGCTTGTTAGATCTATTTCCCCCATACTTGAAGCAGTGAGGTTCTAGATGGTCGTGCGTATGAAACCTCTAATGGAAACAGTTTCTGTGAGCTTCACTGCAGCCCCTTCACCTTCTGCTGAAACCCTGTCATGATCACAGGTCCCTATTTCACCCTGCTCAGCTTGGAGAAGTCAGAGCAGTCCTCGCCCTACCCCATGACGGCAGCCAGGGTTTCCATGAGAAGACGGAGGAAATGAGGGAGTCCAGAAATGAAGCAGACCAGACTAACTCCATCCCATTGCTCCTTGCCAGCACATACACACGACTCAAAACAGGATTGTTCTTTCTCTGCGACAACAAGGCATACAACTGTCTTCCTAATAACTGAACATGAACTTGTACTCTTGCTTTCCTATTTTTCCCCCTGTCTTCCTCATTTCAGTCATCTTTTCCACATGGGCAATGTTGCTAATTTCTCCTTGTATCCTCATAACCATAGTGTTCCTATTTGTGCATGTATAATGAACATATTTCAAAGGTCCTTACAGGAGCAAGTAACTGCTATGTCCCAAGCTGTTATGCAGGAGAAACACAAGACTGCTTCTTCTTCAGTCAACCTGACCCAGAGTCCAGCTCCCCGACCATGCATCAATGCCCTGAATCAACAGGAAGTAGCCAGAAAGAAACTGGTGCCCCATGTCCTTATCTATACTCAGAGTCAGGATTGATGGAACTAGGACAAAAGCCTTACTCATTTTAGGTTCTTGGTACCCCTGCCTTCATTCAAGTTCCAGTCCAATCTCACACCTTGTATTGTTTCCCACCCCACCCCATCCCCTGCATTCTTCTTCAGGTTTCAAAACCACAAAAACTTGAAAAACCTATATAGAGAAGCTCACCTCCTCCTACTGCCCCTCTCTCCAGATCCCTATTCCATCTAAGATATAAAAAGCCCCTGCCTCTTGGGGTCTGGGCCCTCCGCCACATGTTTGATCTCTGTGCATGTTGGCAGTTGGTCACTCACCTCTGTGGATTTATTTTCTTAGAATAAATTTGGTTTGGCTGTGAGTGCATATCCTGTCTCCTCTCTGATGTGCACAACTTTTCCATACAATGACCACTCACTCAAAGTATCTGGAGTGTTCATTCTGCGTAACTCTGCCTCAGATATGTAACTACCATTACCTTCAAACCTGGTTCCCTCCCTGGGAGATCTGGATAATGAACCCATCATACCCTGCAACACCAGGACTGAAATGATCAGTGCTAAGTGCCACAAACCCACCAGAATCTACGCAGTGGGACATAGGGAAGAACCTGCCTACATTCCACCTCTTTGGATACATGTCAGATTCAATGCAGTCCTATGGAAATAACAATCACATTCTTTATACATTTAGAAAAAGCAATCCAGTGCCGCGGCTCACTAGGCTAATCCTCCACCTGCGGCGCCGGCACCCCGGGTTCTAGACACCTTAGATTTTGAGACCTTGTTAAATTTAACAATCATCAAATCTGCAAGCAAAGACAGTTTCAATATTTCTTTTCCAATATAATCATTTAACATTTGTTGTTGCTGTTGTTGCCAACACCTTTGCTGGTGCAAGGGCTGTGATAAAGTGTTATTTGAAAATAGTAAATTTCCATGCCTTCTTTGATGGTAAGGAGATAGTCTTCAATATTTCAACATTAAGTAGGATATTAGCTACAGGTTTTACACAGATACACCTTAACACACTGAGGACGTTTCCTTCTATTCCGTGAATCTTTGACAGAAAAGTCTGTCAAACTTTGTATTGAGTTAGTGCAGTTTTTTACCTTTATTATTTTGATATGATGGATTATACTTAATGGGTTTATAATTTAAACCAAATAGAATTGTATATTAAGTAATTATGTAATTATGTTTTATTGGATTTAATTTGCTAACATTTTATTGCTACATTTATGTTATTCAGAAACACTGATTTATGATTTTTTCTTTTTTAATATTATCATCAGCATTTACTATTAGAATGTTCTCAGAGAAGTCTAGGGCTTATTTTGTTGCACTACCAAGGCAACACCCTTCTAAATACTTTATTTGATGTCTTACATATTATATAGTTTTCACTCAAATTTATGGAGGAATAATTTATTCCTTTTTCTGCCTTTCAGAACATTTCCCATGCTCCTTTCCAAGGATTCTTTTTGCATCTTGTGTGTGCTTCCTCACATACACGCACTGACAAACGCTCAGCTGAAGACAGGAAGGATTCTCCTTGTAAACCTCTGTCTTGTAAACCTTGTAAAGCTCTGTCTCTCTTCCCAGTTGTGTCCCCCACGTAGCAACCTTCTCTCTAGGACCTGCCGGTAAATACCAGCAACTTTGGACTATCAACATGCTCAACTGTGTCCCCTCAAATCACAGTGATCACACTTAGGGGGGTTCCCTCACCTTGCACTACAGCTTAGAAACTCTACACAGTAAGCTAGAGCATTTATGTCACTTGTCCCTTCCATCAGGAATCCTTCCTCTGTTTTGCCTGCTTTTCAATGGCCTGAAAAACTGAAAAATGTTGTTTTCTATGCTTAGTCTTTATTTTAATTGTTTAAGAAAATAAGTAAATCTGCTACCTATCATGGTCAGAAACAGCATTCTGAAGTAGGCAGGCATACAGGTTAAAATAGATTAGGTTTGTGAGCTGGAAGACCACGCCTTCGCCATGCCTTCACCACGCCCCTGTGTGACCTCACACCCCTACCTGGCCACACCTGAGTGCCCACCAGCCAATCAGGTTAATTAACCACTCCCTTTGGAAGTGGGTTAAAAGTCTGGGATACAGTGTGGCCCTTCTCTTCTCTTTTCCCTGGCCTCTTTCCAGGAGGGGGCTGGCTATAGCCCTCTGCCTCCAGGGCACGTGGCCTGTGGGCCTCCCGCCCTAGGCTTCCTGGCGGAGATGCTCTTCCACGTGGCTGGAAGAAGATTAAGTAAGTACAAAAAGAAATTAGGATTTGCAATCCTGGTATGAAATGTAGGTGAATTCCTCACTCCTGGGAATTTACCCATAGGAAATGAAATCAGGATGTGAAATAGTTATTTATACCTCCATGTTTATAGCAGCTCAATTCACAATAACTAAGATATGAAATCAACCCAAATGTCCATCAGCTAATGACTAGATAAAGAAAATGTGCTAAATATGCACAAAAAAGTCACATCGAAGAATGAAATCCTGTCTTTCACAACAAAATGGATGCAAATGGAGATCATTATGCATAATGAAAAAAAATCAGTCCCAAAAAGATAAATATCATATGTTTTCTCAGATCTGAGGTAACTAATATACAGAATACCAAAAATGCAATGCATATGAGTAAAATTGACATCTTGGGATTTTATTATCGTTTATAGCCCTTGTCTATAATCCTGAGGAACTGTGGTTTTTCAACTTACTACTTGTTGAATCCTTTATTTAGTGGAGGATTAAGTTTGTGATTATAAAGTAAATGTGAAGTGTATCATCACAAAAATTAAAAGAAGAATAAGAAAGGAAGAATGGAGGACAATGAGAAACATGATGGTCTTGAAACTGTACACATGAAATACATGAAATCTGTTTCTGTTCCCTTTATATAAACAAATATAAGCAAATATAGGTCATTAACACATAAACTATATAATTAAAAGTGTATTATAATGCTAAATGCCAGAATTCTCAACAAAATCTGATCAAATACTACAATGAATAACTTTTTATATCAGAAACAAAATACAAAATGTCAAAACCTCGAATGAAAGGTAGGAGCCTAAAAGGGACACTAACCCACTGTTGGTGGGAATGCAAACTGGTTAAGCCACTATGGAAGTCTGTCTGGAGATTCCTCAGAAACCTGAACATAACCCTACCATACAACCCAGCCATCCCACTCCTTGGAATTTACCCAAAGGAAATTAATTTGGCAAATAAAAAAGCCATCTGCACATTAATGTTTATTGCAGCTCAATTCACAATAGCTAAGACCTGGAACCAACCCAAATGCCCATCAACAGTAGACTGGATAAAGAAATTATGGGACATGTACTCCATAGAATACTATACAGCAGTAAGAAACAACGAAACCCAGTCATTTGCAACAAGATGGAGCAATCTGGAAAACATCATGCTGAGTGAATTAAGCCAGTCCCAAAGAGAAAAATATCATTTGTTTTCCCTGATCGGTGACAACTGAGCGCCAAAGGGGAAACCTGTTAAGTGAAATGGACACCATAAGCAACAATGAACTGATCAGCTCCTGTCCTGACTTTAGATGTACAATGTAATACTTTATCCTTTTTAGTATTTTTTGTTGTTGTTGTTGTTCTAGTACTATTGGTTGAACTCAGTAATTAACACACAATTATTCTTAGGTGTTTAAATTTTAACTGAAAAGTGATCCCTGTTAAATCTAAGAGTGGAAAAAGAGAGGGAGGAGATGAACAATGTGGAACATGCTCAATCGGACTGGCCGCAAATGGTGGAGTTAGAAATGTGCCAGGGGATTCCAACACAATCCCATCAAGATGGCATGTACCAATGCCATCGCACTAGTCCAAGTGATCAATTTCAGCTCACAATTGATAGCTCTGATAGGTCTAAGAGTCAAAGAGATCACACAAACAAGACAAGTATCTGCTAATACTAACTGATAGAATCAAAAAGGGAGAGAAAGATCCAACATGGGAAGTGGGATACACAGCAGACTCATAGGATGGCAGATGTCCTAAACAACACTCTGGCCTCAGAATCAGCCCTCAAGGCATTCAGATCTGGCTGAAGAGCCCATGAGAGTATAGCAGGCATGGAAAGCCAAGATATCATGGAAAAAAAAAAAAAGACCTAAATGAATGATCTCTGTGAGTGAGATCCCAGTGGAAAGAACGGGGCCATCAAAGAAGGAGGTACCTTTCTCTGAAGGGAGGAGAGAACTTCCACTTTGACTATGACCCTATCGGAATAAGATCAAAGTCAGCGAACTCTAAAGGCTTCCATAGCCCTGGCAACTCATGACTAGAGCCTAGGGAGATTACTGACGCCATGAACAGGAGTGTCAAATTGTTAAATCAGCAACAGGAGTCACTGTGTACTTACACCCCATGTGGGATCTGTCCCTAATGTGTCGTCTAAAGCCAAGTGATGCTATGACTGGTACTGAAACAGTATTTTTATACTTTGCGTTTCTGTGTGGGCACAAACTGATGAGGTCTTTACTAATTATATACTGAAGTGATCTTCTGTATATAAAGAGAATTGGAAATGAAAAAAAAAAACAACCTGGTGTTAAAATGGAAATGGCATAGAAAATTAATTAATTTGAAAAAAAAATTATGTAGGATCTCTGTCTTTAATGTGCTGTACATTGCTATTTAATGCTATAATTAGTAATCCAATGGTAGTTTTTTCACTTTATGTTGCTATATGGGCAAAATGTTGAAATCTTTACCTAATATATACTAAACTGATCTTCTGTATACAAAGAGAATTGAAAATGAATCTTTACATGAATGGAAGGGGAAAGGGAGCGGGAGGGGGGAGGGTTGCGGGCGGGAGGGAAGTTATGGGAGGGGGGAAGCCATTGTAACCCATAAGCTATACTTTGGAAATTTATATTCATTAAATAAAAGTTTAAAAAAAAAAAAAAAGAAACCATTCAAAAAAAAAAAAAAAAAGACTCACAGAACAAAGATAGGTCAAGAGTCTCAAACTGCCAAATGTCATAGCAGCAAAACGACCAGCGTGCACTTTTAGAACCTATACACACAATAAGGCATTTTAATATTATTCTCTCACAATCTGATAGTTTAAGTACTTTAAAAATGAGCAAGGAAAGTGAACTGAAAAAATTCCAAGTTATCTTTAAACATTTTAAAATGTTGTGTGTTTTAGTCAACAAGATAGATGTGATAGGTAGCTATATTTAGCATATTCACCGTGTAAGGGTAAATAGATATAAGTCAAAATAATCCAACAAAGATGGACAGAACCACATTCAACTGGATGCTAATTAATGGAACAAGGTTCTTATCATCCTGGCCTTCTTTCAAGAGACTAGTTTAGTCTTACACTCTATTTTTCTCCATCCTACACGATTACACGGTTCCCCCACCCCCCCTGCATTCTTTCCCAGGTCTGAAAGCCAGGGTGACAAACTTGAAAAACCTTTATGGAGAAGCTCACCTCTGCCTGCTGCTGCCCCCCCCCCCCCCCCCGCCCCACTCCTAGCCTAAAGGCCCAGCCTAATGGAGTCTAGGCCCTCTGCCACTCGTTCATTCTGTTTGCATACTGGCAGTTGGTTACCCACTTCTGTGGATTTTTTTTTTTTAATAAATTCTGTCTGGCTGCAAATTCGTACCCTGTCTCCTCTCTGTTCTGTTCCCTTTTTCTTAAGCTGATGGCTTAGAATAGAAGGGTAGAAAGGAGATAGAGAGAAGTGGAAAGATTCAAAAAGAAGATAACTTCTAGAAAGCAGATAGAGCTACTGAGTAGCCACTGAGGCCATACAAATTTAGATTTGTAATCCACAGACACTGAAAATACATTATTTACTCAGGTTCCCAATGTAGAAAGTGCTTTCTAAAAATACTGATTAACGGAGAAAAGTACTACATTGAACATTACAGACAGATGCCTACATGCTTTACAAGCTGGAAGTGTTAAAAGAAATTAAAATTTTGGTCTCAAATTTGCAAACAGGTGGACCCAACTTGATAATTTCAAATTCCAAACACCTTGCTACTGCTGAAAATATCAGTCATACAAATGAGGACAAGTTATGTGAGCAGTATTTTGGCTCGATGATGAAATAGTATCTTATTTTTTAGAATTTGTCTTTAGTCAATATTAGCAAGAGCGAAAATGTTTTCAAAGGTCATGGGCTGATTATTTGCATTTAGGAAAATAGCAATTCATATACATGGTTGGAATAATTATTCTTCAGGATGAAGTTATATCATCTTAATATAACCTAAATGTCTCTAGAGATTTTCATTATAACAACATATGCTAGTTGGCGCCGCCATAGCTCCATAGGCTAATCCTCAGCCTGCGGCGCCGGCACACCGGGTTCTAGTCCCGGATGGGGTGCCGGATTCTGTCCCGTTGACTCTCTTCCAGGCCAGCTCTCTGCTGTGGCCCGGGAGTGCAGTGGAGGATGGCCCAAGTCCTTGGGCCCTGCACCCGCATGGGAGACCAGGAGAAGCACCTGGCTCCTGGCTTCGGATTGGCGCAGTGCGCTGGCTGTAGTGCGCCAGCCATTGGGGGGTGAACCAATGGAAAAGGAAGACCTTTCTCTCTGCCTCTCTCTCACTGTCCACTCTGCTTGTCAAAAGTAAAAAAACAAAACAAAACAAAAAAACCACAACATATGCTACAATATGCTTGATGTCTTGTGTATCCGATGGGAAATATTGGACATGCTTTCATAAATTCTGTGTCACAAGTTTAAGAAACAGTGCTGCTAGTTGTTAAATGCAGTTAGAAAATAAAAATATATAAATATTATATTCTCCTGTGCTGAAAATATGCAAAGTTAGCATGCCTGGTTTAATTACACTTCATCAACTTTTGTCTGGGGACAAAATCCCATTCTCTTTGGAAGATCTACATGATTAATCTTCATCAATCTGGAAGTATTATGAACATACTTAAAGGATATAAACATTTAGAATTTCTTTTACATGACATCATACCAAATCATTTTTAGTAGAAATAAACAAGTTTCATGCTACACTTACTTTTATGCATATTATTTTATATGAATATGTAGAAAATATACTCACAAGAAATATCTTTACATATTCATATATTTATATATACTTTTGAAGTTGTATATATTGTGGCATATATTCATATACAATTACATACCCATAATTATACATAGAGCTGTATTCACTCGCGATGAAAGAGGTAAATAAATGAGAAGTATAGTTGTTCTAAGCCTTTAATTGTGGTCCTATCTGAAGTTTATGTAACAAGTATATGGATTACCACCAAAGAGGATTTAAGGCCTTCTTAGTAAACCTTCCTATTCCTCTAAACATTGCTTTTTCCCTTGATGCTAGGCAACCTTCAGGCCGTTTTTACCTTAAAACATTTTAGTATTGCATGGCCATCTTAGAATCCTTTTTCAACAAAATTAACATTTACATCTATAGCTAGGACTCCTTCCTGAATCCTTGACCCAATTTTTGAATTATGCTTATTGTCTCCATGGAGATTGCCTAACTAGTCAATATACAATACATCTAAAAGTTCACATGGTGCTGCCTGCTTCTCTCCCAGATTCTCATTTTTTATAGGTTCAGCTTATTTTTTAAAGAAAGATTTATTTTATTTATTTGAAAGAGTTACAGAGAGAGGTAGAGACAGAGAGAGAGGTCTTCCACCCACTGGTTCACTCCCCAGATGGCTGCAATGGCAGGAGCTGTGCAGATCCGGAGCCAGGAGCCAGGAGCTTCTTCCAGGTCTCCTACGTGGGTGCAGGGGCCCAAGGACTTGGGCCATCTTCTACTGCTTTACCAGGCCATAGCAGAGAGCTGGATCAGAAGTGGAGCAGCTGGGACTAGAACCGATGCCCATATGGGATGCTGGCTCTTCAGGCTAGGGCTTTAACCCAGTTTGCCACAGTGTCAGCCTCAGGTTCAGCTTTCTAATGGCCTAGTCAGTTATCTCCCAAAGCATGTGCCTCCTGGTCTCTCACAGGCAGAAATGCACCAAGCCCTCTCTCTGCAGAGCATGAGAACTACAAGGTTCTCGTGGTGGTTTTATTGATAATTATATTCTATACAAGAAAGCTAGAGTTTCCTGGTGATCTCACTGATGATTGCTATATTCTTGTAAATCTGCGAGAAACGACTTCTGCTCAAAATGACCTCACTGATGGTTGAGATGTTTGATAGAATAGATCCTCCTAGAGCAATTCAACCCCTTCTGATGCTTTAGTTACCTGCAATAAAAGCCTAGAGGAAACTCCAAACTGTAGGGTCTGTGGTGTGCAAGTAGACCCGATTCAGGGATAAGAAGGACTTGGGGAAGGTCTTCAGTCTCCTGCTCTTATTATAGACTAATGACTTGTAGATGAGAGTTAACAATTTAAGTGGCTGAGAGAAATACAAACAGTGGTAAATACCTTAGTTTGGATGGCCTGGTGGAAACAACATAAAGTAATTACTGAAATCAGTGAGTGAGTTTTAAATGAGTTACTAAAACCAAATAATAGAGAGAGCTGGACTGGAAGAGGAAATGTGTAATGAATGGATCTCTTTGAGCAGGGTGTTAATGGGTACTAGTGGAGTTAAACTAAAAGGTAAATGTTCCAAACTTTGTAATCAATTGTTATAAAACCAGAAGTAGAAGTAAGATCCAGCTCTCTGCTATGGCCTTGGAAAGCAGTAGAAGACAGCCCAAGTCCTTGGGCCCCTGCACCCACGTAGGAGACCTGGAAGAAGCTCCTGGCTCCTGGCTCCGGATCCACACTGCCATTGCGGCCATCTGTGGAGTGAACCAGTGGATGGAAGACCTCTCTCTCTCCCTCTCTTTCTGCCTCTCCTTCTTGGTCTGTGTAACTCTTTCAAAATAAATTAATAAAACTTATTAAAAAATAAATAAAAGCAGAAGTAAATGTTCCGATTCTTTGCAAAATAACCACTCTGTTTTTTGTAATAGATTATTACATAATTTAGTATCACTTTGAGTTTCTGTTCTATTGTATCTAAATATCAAGTAAATCTTTAAAATCAAAGAAATTGTTATGGAAACCGGGATTAGGGAAGGGTTACACATAATACAAGGTCAATGGTTTTAAATGGATGGGAAACAGACTTTGTTAGCATATGAATCATTAACTCTATAAGGATCATTTATGAGTGGACATTTGCAAAATTTATGAGAACAGTAAACAATGTGTAAAATGAATAGCGGATGTAACTTATGGTATAAAAATAAAGTCTGGTGCTCTCTCATCAGAGCCATGCCATCAGCCTTGCTGTGAGTGTGTCTCTCATTCCTCCCTATGCCGACACCTCCCACACCTTTGGGACCCCTGGATCTGCTGGAGCTGGACTCAGACACTACATATTACTTTCCTCCTTAAGTTCATTTCATTCTCTGCATCAGTTTTTAAAAAGTAATGTTCTCTAATCTGTCTCATTTTTAATCTCCATGTTTTTCCTATTACTCATTTTCTCATTTAAAAAATCAATTTTTAAAGTTTATTTTATTTATTTATTTGACAGATAGAGTTAGACAGTGAGAGAGAGAGAGAGAGAAAGAGAGAAAGGTCTTCCTTCTGTTGGTTCACCCCCCAAATGGCTGCTACGGCCAGCACTGCGCCAACCCGAAGCCAGGAGCAAGGTACTTCCTCCCCATCTCCCATGTGGGTGCAGGGGCCCAAGCACTTGGACCATCCTCCACTACCTTCCCGGGCCACAGCAGAGAACTGGACTGGAAGAGGAGCAACCGGGACTAGAACCCAGAGCTCATATGGGATGCTGGCGCCGCAGGCAGAGGATTAACCAAGTGAACCACGGTACCGCCCCTTAAAAATCAATTTTAAGCCTCAAAGATATTTACCTTTCATTAAAGATATACATTAATAGCTGTGTTTCCCTTTTTTGTACTATTTTACAATTTTGTCTATATTTCTATTTTCTTAATACTATCATTTTAAATATAGTCTATCACTTGCTATTAGTATCTATTTAATATAAATCTTTTTTGTATCATGAGCTTCTTAAATGTAGAAACTTTTACTTTTTTAACTTTTTAAGTCAAAATAGTTTCAAATTTGTAAAACAAGAATTGTGAAGTAATACAGTTTATATATACCCCAAACCCAGCTTCCCTTATTATTAATATCTTATATTAGAGTGATATATTTATTACAATCAATAAACCATACCCAACTTCCCGTATAGAAACTTTTAAAATATTTATATAGTATCACTTGAGTGTCCAGTGGAGTGTTTAAAATATATACAGCAAATAACTATTACGCTATCTGTATGTGTGATTCTTTTTATGCTTCAGAAATCTTGGACTTGGAGCAGCAGAAAATACATGAAGATATGTTTCATTCCTAAAGCACAATATTCTAAAGATTTTCAAGAGATTCCTTGTCATGACCAAGAATCACTCTGTAATCTTTAGACTCTTAAATTTCAAAAATGCCAATAACTATAGGAAACTTAATACTGTCTGCTAACAAGTCACCACAGATTCATTTTTGTTTGTTTATAATTTAGATGCTGATGGACGACAGTGCCATTTGTTAGTTTTATTGTATAATAAATTGAAATATTTTATAACTGCAATAAGTCAAAATCTTTTAGGATATTAAAGATGCAGCAGAATAATGTAGGCACTGTAGACAGTTAGAAGACCCATAGCAAAACTGGGTCCTTAGTTTGTGTCCAGGGAGCCTCAGAGTGTATCTGAGCTGTCTAATACCAGATTTCATAAATGGCACAAAATTTTATAAATCCCATAATTTGGGAACAGATACTCTTTGAACCTTCTGAGCTATCTACTTACAGTTACTACCTCATACACATACGTATATGTGCATATATATGGAAACAAAGATTCTGTCATTATAATAATGTAAATATCAATTATTTACCTCCTATCATTGTTCACAGAGGCAGGTAAAATATTAGTTGTGCATAGTTCATTCTATTTCTTCCTGGGAAGATACTGTGTGGAGATTTGTGCGTTAGTTTCTGTCAACTCAAGAGAAAAAGCTCATTTATTAAAGAACTGATGATATGAAGTGATGAATTATTATGCTGCAGAGCTGTTGGCATAGAAGGCATATGCTTGTGCCTGGCATCACGCATTCTTCATCAGTTATAACGCTGCCTGGACTGTATGGAACAAACTGTTGAGCGTAATACTCTTCCAGTTCTTCAGGGTAAAATAACATTTCCCCAACACAGACTATTCTATGACCCTGTAAGGGTGTGAGGAACAAGGAGAACTGAATTTTTACCCATCTAAATGAATGTGGCTCCCTATATCTGCCCCTGGATACTAACCTGTAGTGTAAATTTATTTAATAGGGTATATTAAAATCAACTGTTACAATGCAAGAATCAGTTAAACTCTTCAAATTACAGGACTTGTATCCAATATTCAACTTCACATCAGGAAAAACATGCAAGTGTTGCAACCCACTGTTCTCTCTGACATATGCCACTGTGTCTATCTGACTTCAATGGGTTGTTTTTTTTTTTTTTAATACTCGCCCAATTTTCATTTTTTACTTCGCTTTGTGGAAGGCTGAACATGCCCCCATGGCAATATTCAATACTTTCTGATGAAGAGAAAGAATATTGTTGACATAACAAATGCTTCAAGAAGCCAAAAAAAAAAAAAAATGAAAAACGTGATTATCCTTACATTTTGAACAAATGTCTCAGATACTGATAGGAACAAAAGTAACTTTTTTGTAATTTTTTGTGGCTATTGTGAATGGGATTTTCTTTTTGACTTCTCTTTCAGTGAGTTCATCATTAATGTATAAAAAAAGCTATTTTTTTTGCCTGTTAATTTTATTATTTGCAACGTTAATGAATTGGCTTATCAATTCTAACGGCTTTTTGGTGGAAGTGTTTAGGTTTTTTTTATGAATAACATCATATCATTCACAAACATAGGCATATTGTCTTCCTCCTTGCCAATTTTGATGTCATTTCTTTCTTTCTCCTCCCTAATTGTTCTCGTTAATACTTCCAGTACTATACTGAGTACAAGTGGTGAAAGTAGACATCTTAATCTTGTTCGAGATCTGAGGAGAAATGCTTTCAGCTTTTCGACATTCAGTATGATATTGGCTGTTGGTTGTCTTACATTGCCTTTATAACTTTGAGGTATGTTCCTTTTGTGCCTAATTTGTAGGGCGTTTTCATCAGGATGGGGTGTTGAATCTAATCAAATGTTTTCTCTGCATCTTTTAATATGACCATATGGTTTTTGGTCTGCATTCTGCTGAGGTAATTTATTATATTGATTCATTTGCAAATGTCAAACAACCATTTCATCTCTGGAATAAATCCCACTTGATCATGATGTGTGATCTTTTTGATATGGTTTCACATCTATACTCATTAAGGATACACAAATATCATATGTATATATATGTATGAAAACTATAGAATATATATTTCTGAACACACAAATATTTATTTATATAAATATATACATTTATATAGCCCTATATTTTTCTTTCTATGTTGTGTGTTATGTTTTAATATCACAATGATGCTGACCTCATAAAAAGGTTTTGGTAGAGTTCCATGCTGTTCAATATTGTGGAATAGTTTAAAAATTACTGGAGTTAGTTCTTCTTTAAATTTTTTTAGAATTCAGCAGTAAAGCCATTAGGTCCTAGACTTTTACTAGCTGGAAGTCTTAATTACTGCTTCAATTTCATTGTTTGCTATTTTAGATTTTCTATATTTTTGTATTTAATCTTGGTAAGTTATTTGTATCCAGAAATTTATCCATTTATTCAAGGTTTTCCCTCAACAAGATATTAGCACACCAAATACAATACTATATCAAAAAGATAATACATTAAGATCAAGGGTGTATATCCCTGAGATGCGTGGGTAAGTGGTTCAACATGCAAAAATCAATAAATACCTTACATCACATCAAACGAATGAAGGACAAAAACTATATGATCACTTTGATAAACTGAGAGAAAGCATTTGATAAAGTTTAATATCCCTTCATGATTAAAAAACTCAACAAATGTTGTATAGAAGAAGCATACCTCAAAATTATAAAAGCTATATAAGACAAACCAACAGCCAATATAATAATATCCATGCTTGCAGACAACATGGTGTTATATTTGGAAAACTCTAAATACTCCATTGAAAGCTACTAGAACTATTAAACCAATTCAGTAAAGTTACAAGATACAAAATGGATCCACAAAAAACAGTAGCATTTTTACACTCAATAATGACCTCACTAAAAGAGAAATCAGAAGATGAATCCAATTCATAATAGCTACAAAAATACTTGTGAATATATTTAACCAAAGAAGTAAAAGAGCTCTTTAATAAAAGTTATTAAATATTGATGAAAGAAATAATCAAAGATATGAAAAAGGGAAAATATTCCTTGCTCATGGATTACAGGGATTAGTCTCTTTAAAACTTCTATACCACCCACAGCAATCTACATATTCAATATAATATCAATCAAAATATCAGTGACATTTTTCACATAACTACAAAAAAGTCTAAAATTCATATGAACTCACAAAATCAGAGAATGGTCAAAATGATCCCCCAGCAAAAAACACTCAATGGAGGCATCATGTTATCTAATGTCAAAGAATACTACTAGGCTATAGTAATTAAAACAGAATTCTATTTGCATAACAACTAGTACACTAACCAATAGAACAAAATAGAGAGCCCAGAAATTAATCCACATATACAGCAAATCGACATTTTGACAAAGGTGCAAAGGACAAACATTGGAGAAAGGATGACTTTTTCAATAAATGGTGTTGGCAATGCTGGACATATGGACGTTTAAGAATGCAATTAGATCACAACCTTTCACTATATACAATAATCAATTCAAGATGAGTCAAACATCCAAATCTGAGACCTAAGACCATGACGATTCTGGAAGAAAATGTAGGGGAAGGTGCTGGTGCTGTGGCATAGTCAGTAAAACCACTGCCTGCAGTGCTGGCATCCCATATGGGCACTGGTTCAAGACCAGCTATTCTACTTCTAATCTAGCTCTCTACTATGAGAAAGCCATAGAATATGGCCCAGCTCCTTGGGCCCCTGCACCCACATGGGAGACCTGGAAGAAACTCTTGGCTCCTGACATTGGATGGGCCTAGTTCCGGCCATTGTGGCCTTTCGGGAGTGAACCAGCGGATGGAAGATCTCTCTCTCTCTCTCTGCCTTTCAAATAAATAAATAAATATTTTTCTTCTTTAAAAAAAAAAAGAGAAAATGTAGGGAAAACACTTCAAGACATTGGTATAGGTGATGACTTCTTGGATAATACCTCAAAAGCATTGGCAACAAAAGCAGAACTAGAAAAATAGGTTTATATCAAACTTAAGAACTTTCGTACAGCAAAGGAAACAATCAACAGAGTGAATAGATAACCAACAAATTGGGATAAAATATTTTCAAATTACTTATTTGACATTGAATTAATATCCAAAATATATCATTAATTCAAAATACTCAACAAAAAAAGCCAATCTATCTATTTTTTAAAATGGGCAAATGACCTGAAAAGAAAGTTCGCAAAGAAAGAAATAAACATGGCCAACAAATATAGGAAAATGAGTTCAATATCACTATATATATAATGGAGATGCAAATCAAAGCTACAATAACACTTCACCTTACTGCTGTTAAAATTGGTATTAT
The DNA here is from genome assembly GCF_033115175.1 of Lepus europaeus. Classification (NCBI taxonomy): domain Eukaryota; kingdom Metazoa; phylum Chordata; class Mammalia; order Lagomorpha; family Leporidae; genus Lepus; species Lepus europaeus. The sequence continues at coordinate 34,745,738 of NC_084836.1, read as the reverse complement.
CCAAAAGACAGCAACAAATGCTGGCAGGTCTACACACACTCTTGGGAGGAATGTAAATTAGTATAGCCACATGAAAAATAGCATAGAGGTTCTTAAAAAAAATCTAAAAATGGAACTGCTATATGATCTGGGAATGCCACTACCAGCTAAATACCCAAAATACATGAATTTGTTATAACAAAGGAATACCTGTCCCACCATGTTTATAGTGCCCCTGTTCACAGTAGTCAAAGTATGGAATCAACCAAGGTGTCCATTATCAGATGGATGAATAAAAAAAATATGGTATGTTTACACAATAGACTACTATTCAATTATTTAAAAAGAAATGAAAATTCTGTAATTGTCAGCAAAATGGATGGAACTGGAGATAGACAATTACTGCATGTTCTCCCTCGTGTGGGAGCTAAATTTAACAAAAATGTAATCTCAATAGGAATACATAATGTTGATTACTAGAGGCTTGGAGGGATAGAGAGCTAAAACAAATTTTGTTTTGGATAAAACAAAATAGTAGAAGCTGGGTATTTTCTGACAAAATTGTGGCAAGTATAAAAATATGAGATGTTACGGGGGAAAAAGGTGTAGGATATTTGGGCACTCTATATTAGTACTTCTCAATTTTTGCTTTGTGAATTTATCTATTATTTAAGAAAATATTTTTTTAAAAAATAGGAATTTCTATTTCCTGAGCATGCATTAGTTGAAGCTCCCAAAGGTGATATGGGAAGCACATAGCCAGACTACAATTAAAATTTACCTCATGTAGTAGAAAAGATGTATGGTTCACACATACCCATGTGAGTAAACTTAAAAGTTCTTTTTTGTAATTTTAAAAATTTTCATGAATGAACATTTATAATGTGTCAAAAAAAGCACCATCACATATTATCTTATATCTAAAACCAGTAAATGTTCTTATTGTTGGCTCTTTAAAATATATGTAAAATTTTAACTATGTAAAAATACATGGAAAAAGATTAAAGACTACAATGACATATTAGCCATAATAACATGAATCTAACTCAAATATAGGAAGTATTATTTTCTTCTTTATACTCTCTTATATTTCCTAGTTGTTTTCCTCCATGTACCCTATGGACAAAATTATGCAAAAATCACATAGAGGAAGAATTTTAGAAGGGATTATTTCTAAAATTAAAAACCAACTGTGTACAGAGACTGAGTGTTTCAATTCTTGTTTCCTCTTTCACGATTTACAGAATTACAGTATCTATATCCATTTTATGAAAGACAATTTGCATTTATAAAAAGATTTAAAACTGTACTCCCATATCTCAAAACAACATAGGCCACAAAATTGCACATTATATAGCATGAATTAGAAACAATTTCAGGTTGACTAAAGGTGGTAATTCATACATAAGAAGAAAAATGTCATTAACCATTCTACAGTATGCTTCATATGAAATGGAAACAACCATTTTCATAGCTAAAAGGTTAACTGAGAAGCCATATCAATCACACATTGAGAAATGTATTGTAAAGTCGCACTTTCCTTTCTTGTAGCTGTCATACTATTTGGTATACAGATAGTTATAAAAATTGTCTTCACTAAACTATACCATCCATATGACAATATACTCTTTTTCCTCACTTTATGATCATTGCAATGAATACCACAATTTGTGATAATAACCCTGTCTTCAAGAAAAAATAGTATATATATATATTTATATAATATCAACATTTACAATGAATATAGCAAATTTTTTTAAAAATTGTAACATCTTTAAATTTTAAAAATGCTGCTAGCAGCACAAAACAAAAGAAGTATCACACTGTACTCCAGAAATATATATATATAATTATTCTTTTTAAAAAAGATTTATCTATTTATTTGAAATGCAGAGTTACAGAGAAGCAGAGGCAAAGAGAGAGAGAGAGAGCAAGCGAGTGCGTGAGTCTTTCATCCGCTGGTTCAAATGGCCTCAATGGCTGGAGCTGGGCCTATCTGAAGCCAGGAGCCTGGAGCTTCTTCCAGGTCCCTGACGTGGGTACCAGGGCCCAAGGATTTGGGCCATCATTTGCTGCCTTCCCAGGCACATTAGCAGGTAGCTGGATCAGAAGCAGAACAGCTGGGACTCAAGCTGGCACCCCCATGGGATGCTGGCATTGCAGGCAGCAGCTTTACCCCACTATGACACAGTGCTGGCCCCTGTATAATTATTCTTAATAAAGTATTTTAATAAAAACATTTCTGACACTGAAATTTACAGGTTTTCAATTCTCAGACTCAAGTTAAAGATTAAACTTAGTTATATTAACACTTGTATGACAATATTGATTCATTCGACTTACCCTCAGATGGAAGCAGAATCAACACTTTGCCTTTTCTTGGTTATGGATTTCTTAACGTAAATGATCAAGTGGTTTTTCATAAGGAAATAACAGAATTTTAAAGTAGACATGTTAATCTAGATTTGTTAGTAGCTCCTTCTACACAACGTCTACGCCAACCTTTTCATTTCCTCTTTTTCATTACCCATGGTATGACTTTATTGATTAGGAAGCTAGGGCCTGAGTGCATAATGAAAATCTGTAATGAAAAACCCATTTTGGAGGAAATTAATAATTTCAGCAGTACAAACCAATTTTCCTATGTCCAATCTTGTAATCTATTTTGCATTATTTCCCATATGTAACTGAAACATCATTGATTTATGGCATTATGCAGATAATGATTAGAATGGAAGAATTACATAAAATACATTTCTCCAAGGCCAACCACTAGTGGTCTTATAATAAAATACTTACATTTACATTCAATAGCTAAAGATGTCACTAGAGAATGAAGCAGTTTTACAAATAGTTTAGTGCTGAGAAACTCAAAGAATGATATTCCCATATGTTGCTTCAAGAATTACATCATTCATGAGAAAAATAGGATATTATCAAAATCTATGAAGAACACTAAAAATTACAGATTTTAGGAAAACTTCTAACAAGATAGGCACTATATTATGGGGCTGTCTACATGCATTATTGATTTATATTTCCTAGGAATCCAATAAGTGGTAATTTTTACCTATTATTTTATTAAGAAAAAAGATAGAGGAAGTTTAAAACACATGTCCAAGATCTCATGGTTATTGGGAGTCAATCCATGGGTATATCTAACTCTAGATACTGTGGTCTTAGATGTTAATAGTTTTTCATATAGTGATATAATTCATCACCAACTCAATCTCAATGATTAGGTCTCTTCATATAAATATGCTTGGCACACTATTCCATAACATATACATAGTCAATGTAAATTATAAATTAAGAAAAATACTGCTTATAATACTACAGATAGATATGTCCTGCAGTTGTGATTTTTTTTTTTTTATTTGACAGGTAGAGTTACAGACAGTGAGAGAGAGAGAGGGAGAGAGAGAGAGAGAGAGAGAGAGAAAGGTCTTCCTTCTGTTGGCTCACCCCCCAAATGACCGCCACGGCCGGCACTGTGCCGATCCGAAGCCAGGAGCCAGATGCTTCCTCCTGGTCTCTCATGTGGGTGCAGGAGCCCAAGCACTTGGTCCATCCTCCACTGCCTTCCTGGGCCACAGCAGAGAGCTGGACTGGAAGAGGAGCAACCAGGACTAGAACCCAGCACCCATATAGGATGCTGGCGCCACAGGCGGAGGATTAACCAAATGAGCCACGGCGCCGGCCCCTGCAGTTGTGATTTGTTACTGTTCCTTAAATCTTACGCTCATTCTAATATAAAAATGAAAACAAATGATTTAATAAATAAAGTATCCAAAGCACCCATTGAAAATAGTGACTATTTTCAATTTTAACTTACACAAATTATGCAACAACAGACAAAAATAGAAGTAACTAATACCTTATATAAATCTCATCATCGTAGTTCCTATGTCAGATCGTCATTTCCTTTATAGTTTAATTTTTCTACACACTCACAGATATACACATGATACACATACACAATGCACACACATATATGTTTAAAAAAAGCACATACAAATTGAATCATATTATGTCATTTTGTCTTTTAAGGTATACTGGATATCCTTCCATGTCAGCACAAATAGATATAGATATATTTTTTTCATTTGGATTGAATAATATAGTTGAACATGTACAAAGGGTCTTCAAAAAGTTCATGTAAATGTGTATAATGAATAATGTATGCATGGATTTCAAATTTTTTTATCAACACACATCTTTTAATTCTATTTTGCACAAACTTTTTGAAGTACCTGTGTATTCATTTTTAATCCTTTTTCTACATATGTAAATGTGAGTTGGTTTCAAATATTCTCTGTTACAAAAATGCCCCAATTAGAACTTTTGTAAGACAGGTTTGTGCATCATTTTTGCATATAATCCTATCAGTGAAATTGCTAGGGCAAAGGGCAGGCACATTTATGACAGATACTGCCATCTCCCTTTAAGGCTAAAATATATCCTTGCTTATGGAATGTAACATTATTACAAGTTGTTCAGTGTTTACTGTCAACATTTCAAGTAGATTCCCTCCCCCCAATAAATTTAAGCAGATCTGAGCTATTGCTGTTGACAGCTTAGTTAAATAAGCTTTCTTGGGTCTTCCAAACTGTGTGTTTATAATTCCTCCAGAGCTCAGGAGCATTACTAAAAGGGCTCCTTTCCAATTAAAATGGCAACAGGAAAGCATTTGTGTGGTGTTCCAACTACAAGGAGGAAGGGAAATATACATGCTTCAATTTGCTTTGGACAGTCATTATTAACTAGTTCTCAGTATATTACCAATAAATAAGTTCATATCCTTAAAGGAAAATTAGTAACAAAACAAAGCTATACTGAACCATTACTAAGAAATCTAGAAATAAAGGGTTTCTGATTTTGACTCCACACCTCACCTCATAAGCAAACTGAACATAGAACATTGTTAAGAGAGACCTGTGGGAGTATATTCATGGGTATTTTCCTGACAAGAGTCTCTTCGGATAACTAAGCACAAAATACTTTTCCTTTATTCCCAATGTCCTAAGAAAACAAACGTCAGTAACAAACTTGACATATTGCAGTATGAAGAATTTTTGTTTATAGCACTTGTCTATATTCCTGTGGCCCTTTTGCTTGTTGAAGTCTTCATTTAATGGAACACTAAGTCTGTGATTATAAATTTGAAATATTCTATTACAAAAATGAAAAGAAAAAAAGAAGGAGGAGAGAGGGAGGGAGGCAGGGAAATGTTATTATATTCTTAGAATTTTCTCTATTAAATACTTGAACTGTGTTCTTTTTATATTAATAAGAAAGATAAGTAGAATATTATTTTTCAATTATTCTGTTAAATTTTGTTTTGGAAATGAATTAAACACTGGTTCCTAAAGGCTGCCTCTGTGGTCTACTTTAACAGAGACCAGGAGGAAGAGGAGCAAGCTAGGCGGTAGGAGCAATGTCAGCATACGTGGCAGGAACAGCTTCACACAGTGACCCGCCATTCAGGAGACTCAACAAGGCCAGTCCACCCGCAGATGGCACTGGTGTTCGATGTGGAAAGCCAGGGCTTCAGACAGACAGCAGTCATGACAGAAGCCAGCCTCCGAAGAGTCCGGCCAACTCTGCCAAGAGCTGGGCCACTGGAAACAGAACTGCCCTGGGATTGAAGGACTCCCAGGTCAGAGCTGCAGACCCTGTTGGCCATGCCTAAACTGAAAAAGTCTATCACTCTGCCCAGCTTTCAAAGTAACCACTGCTATTGAAGGGATAGCCTATGGTCAGTAACCTTACAGGCAGGACCATAGATTTCTTTTTAGAGATGCCACCTATTCTATGCTAACATCCCATTCAGGCCAGCTCTCTCCCAGGCCAGTTGGAAATGGGAGTCAACAGGTTGTCTTCCCTAAGAAGGTTCACACCTCTCTTATGATGTCTCTTTCAGTACCCTGTGTGAAGAGATAGATAGGTCTGGGTCTGCCAACTGATTATATCAAGCACCTCCTGTCAGTTTTTATTTGCCTCTCAGTGGGAAAGCTTCCCCTTGGTTTGGATAGCATCTTTCCTAGGTCCTCTAATATTGATCTATTCTTTGTTTTGGACCTTATGTATTTAATCTGCTTATTAGATCTGTTTCTTCCAGACTTGAAGCAATAAAATTCTAGATGGCCATGCACATGAAACCTGGATTGGAAATAGTTTCCGTGAGCTGGTGCTGTAGCCCCCTCTGAAGTAGGTAGGCACACAGGTTAAAATTGATTAAGTTTGTGAGCTGGAAGACCATGCCTTCACCATGCCCCTGTGTGACCTCATGCCCCTACCTGGCCACACCTGAGTGCCCACTGGCCAATCAGGTTAATTAACCACTCCTCTTTGAGAGTGAATTAAAAGCCTGGGACAGGGTGTGTCCGCCCGCCCTTTTCTTCCTTTCTCTTAGCCCTGGCCTCTTGCCAGTAAGGGGTTGGCTGTAGTCCTGTGCTTTCAGGGTGCATGGTCTTCGGGTCAACCCACCCTATGCTTCCTGGCCTGGATGCTCTTCCACGTGGCTGGTGGCTGGTTCCTGGTACTCGGTATGAATCCAGATTTATCCCTGTCTCATATGGATATGCATCTTTCTCACTGAATAAAAGCTTAAAATGTACCATGCTGCCTCATTCATTTATGCCGGTATTTAGAATTCTTCTCTAAATATTAGGCAAGAACCCACTCTGGCTTATTAATATTGGGGACTTATTAATAAGCATATGGTGATATTGTATGGTACTCCAAATTTCCGATAACATATGTGGCACCCCAGATGGGACTTCTGGAGAACTTTAAGGGGCCACATTTCGTATATATTTTTAAGGGGTCAAATTCCGGTATCATCTCCAGAGGCCTGTCTTGACCATGGGCCCCTACTGCAACACCACTCAGTTTAAACCCCGGACAGCAGCCAGGATTTCTATAAGCAGATGGAGGAAACGAGGGAGCCCACAACTAGAAGCAGGCCAGACTAATGCCATCCCACAGCTTCTTGTCAGCCTGCACACAGTAAACAAGAGCGTTCTTTCTCCATGGCAGCCAGGTGTACATCCATCTTCCCACTTACTGGACAAGGAATTGTACTCTTGCTTTCCTATTTCTCCCTTTGTGCTATACACTGGAACAATCTCTCTTTTCCATCCCTCTAACCCACTGTGTCAAGAGGGATTTAGGACTCAACACCCTTGCTAATCTTGTCGGGTGTCCTGGCAGAAACTGAGACAGGTGCACCCAGACCAGCAATTTCAGCAGACTCTCAAAAAAGACACATGCCAAGTGCAGCAGTGTCTCACCTCCAGGACCAGATGAATTCCCAGGGAGCAGAGATCCTTCAAAACTGCTGGGGAGTAGACCTCACAGATGAAAGAGTAGGACTTTCCCTCTCTTTTTGGGTGAAGGGTGCTTTTACACCAGTAAGTTGGGTGTGGTAGAGAAGGGATTGCATGCATAAAACACATGCTAATCCCAAAGTAACCCCACCTCATAGGTCATTTTGTGAGGAGTCAAATGGGTTAATAGATAGTCGGGGATCCCAGTGGAATTTGGGGTGTAAAATATTTGCTTCCTTCCCAAAACTTTATCTTTAGCTCTCCTTCCTTCAAATCTCCAAATTTACCATGAGAATAACAAGGGAGCTCCTTCTGAGATCCCCCCCTTAGCAAGCCAGATAGGGTGGAGAATTGTAAATGAGGTCTTTTGATGGTTTTTGTCCCTGCCTGGTAACTGAATGCCAATCTGAATGTTCAAGATTTTTTTTCTCCAGAAATTGCACTTAAAGCAGACTGCCTCCAGTCATGGTTGGGTTGGGTTCTCCTCTCTTGGAAGCCCCTCTCCACGCTGTTCTGCATGGAAGTCCTTGATTCTAATAAATACTTATAAATTTCCTTGCCGTCCACTTGGAAATTTTTCCATGTGAGACAAAGAACTGAGGTAACAATAATTTCTCCCCTGCTGTTTTCCCATAACAGTTTCTGCCATGGACAATGTCTCTATTATCTCCTTTTATCTTCATAATCTTAGTGCTTCTATTCCCACCATGTATAATTAACAGGTTTCAAAATTCTTACTGGACCGAGCGACTGCTACTTTCCAAGCCATCACACAGGAACATCGCAAGACTGCTCTTCTTCAATCAATCTGATCCAGAGTATAGATACCCCATCCCATATCAACTCCCCATATCAACAGAAAGTAGCCAAAAAGAAACTGTGCCCCATCTTCCTACCTACATTCAGAGTTAGGATGGATACAGCAAGTACATAGCCCCTGTGTTCTTAGATTGGCTTGGTCCCATGCCCTGAATTCTTGTCCAAGGAACCAGCCTTCAGAGAGGAAGGCCTGTGGACAGCTTGCTCAGCTCCATCACACCTCATGGCTCTTACCTGGGTCATGCTATATAAACCTGGCCTGTATTAAATAATTGCTCTCTGCTATGTGTTTGCTCTATGTGCACGCTGGTATTTAGTCACCTCTGAGAAATTATTTCCCTTGAATAAATTCACTTTGCCTATGAAAAAACAAAAACAAAATACTGGTTCCTCAATCAATGCTTCATTGGCTACTCTATTGTTTAATGTTTAATTAATTAATTAATTAAACTTATGGGTCTCCCTAAGGTAACAGAACAGAGAAGTCTGTCTTAAAATATACATGGTTTTCTATGAAATTCATATGATGGAAAATATTAACATAGAATATAGGTTATCAGACACTATGCATTTAAAGTGTTTTCATTCTGATTAGGCATTGTCATACAGCTAAAATATTCTTGTTAATGGAAAATTATGCATTTTAATTATTGGCCACACTTTGGAATTTATGTGAAGACATGTAACACAGAAACCATATTAAGCATAATTTAAAATTTTATGATTCATAAATGAATTCAGAATCTTTCAAAGCCCTGTGACCATGAGTAGGTCTTTTATTTTAATTGTCCATAGATCTAATTTTAAAATTCACTTTACTTGGCTAAACTCATATTTTACAACTTTAACATAGTAGTTATGAATTACATTTTTCTTTTTCATTTTTCCTAGAAAAATGTTGTATATGTATAATAATTATTCATAGCAATATAAAATATTATAGATAGTAATAACTTGCAATCAACATAATTGGGTTTTATACATCCTCCATTGACCTAAGATATTTAAATTTTCCAGCATTTGAAAGAAAGTGTATCTGGTCAGGAAAGTATGAAACACATGCTTTTAAAACTATTCTATCAATTTCTTTTCTTTTTTTTTTGAGATGCCCTCTTCTTTTTTATTTTTGTGTTATTGTTAATTATCTTCTTTTAAACTTTTATTTAATAAATACAAATTTCCAAAGTACAACTTTTGGATTATAGCAGCTTTTTACCCCCATAACTTCTTTCCCGCCCGCAACCCTCCCAACTCCCGCTCCCTCTCCCATTCCATTCATATCAAGATTCATTTTCTACTACAGAACATGCCTGTGACTATAGACTTCTAGTTCAGGCCACCGAAGATTAGAGATGGGACATGGGCACTCCCTGACTTGCATCCTCTGGTCTGCTTTAACACAAACCAGGAGGAAAAGAAAGCTCGGCATCAGAAGCAATGGGTGGCAGGCCTATTAATGGCTGATCTGTACAGTGATCTGCCCTCAAGGAGACCCAACAGGCCAGTCTACTGCAGTGGCTTTCAATGTGGTAAGCCTGGGCTTCAGCAGAAGTCAGCTTATGAAGAGCCCTGGCAGCTCTGCCAAGAGTTGGATCACTGGAAATGGACCTGCCCTGGAGTCGAAGGATGCCCAGGTCAGAGCCACAGATCTTATTGGCTCTAAGCTGAAAAGCCCTTCACTCAGCCCAACTTCCAAAGTGACCACTGCAGCTGAGGGGATGGTCAAGTAGGGTCAGCAACATTACAGGCAGAACTATAAATTTCTTGTTAGAGATGCCCCCTGACTTTACCTGGCCAGCTCTCCTCCCAGGCCAGCCAAGTAATGAAAGTCAACAGAGTGCCTTCCCCTAGGAGGTTCACACCTCCCTTAGGATATACCCCATGTGAAGAGATAGATAGGTCTGGGCCTCTTAACTTACAAGGCCTAAAGCCCACCAGATTATTATCAAGCCCCTTCTATCAGGTTCTATTTGCCTCTCAATCAGAAAACTTAATTGTAGCTTAGACAGAACCTTTCTTAGCTCCTCTAATAATGACTCTGTCCTTTGTTCTAGAGCCTCTCTAGCGCACTTGGGCCTCATTCCTTTGTAATCATAACCTCTACTCTACCACCAATGGCTCTACTCCCAACCTGTGTGTACTGATGGTCCTCTTCCCCACTTAATGCTGTATAATTGTTCAAACCTGGTAAATGCCACTCTTAGGATCCTTGGTTACTATCCTCACCCTGTCTTTTAAGACCTTGTCTAAATATGATCAGAGTCGGCAAACTTGGAAGGCTTCCATAGCCTTGGAAACTCATGACGACAGCCTAGGGTGGTTACTGGCGCCATAAACTAGAGTGTCAACTTGTTGGGTCAACAACAGGAGCCACTGTGCACTTGCTCCTCATGTGGGATCTCTGTCCTTAATGTGCTGTACATTTTGATTTGATGCTATAACTAGTACTCAAACAGTATGTTTCACTTTGTATTTCTATGTGGGTGCAAACTGTTGAAATCTTTATACTAAATTGATCTTCTGTATATAAAGAGAATTGAAAATGAATCTTGATGCAAAAGGAAGGGGAGAGGGAGCGGGAGAGGGGAGGGTTGCGGGTGGGAGGGAAGTTATGGGAGGGGGAAGCCATTGTAATCCATAAGCTGTACACTGGAAATTTATATTCATTAAATAAAAGTTAAAAAAAAAGAGCAAAAAAAAAAGATTCATTTTCAATTCTCTTTATATACAGAAGATCAATTTAGTATACATTAAGTAAAGATTTCAACAGTTTACACCCACACAGAAATACAAAATGTAAAGTACTGTTCGAGTATTAGTTATACCATTATTTCACATAGTACAACACATTAAGGACAGAGATCCTACATGGGGAGTAAGTGCACAGTGACTCCTATTGTTGACTTAACAATTGACACTCTTGTTTATGACGTCAGTAATCATCCGAGGCTCTTGTCATGAGTTGCCAAGGCTATGGAATCCTTTTGAGTTTGTCAGCTCCGATCTTATTTAGACAAGGTCATAGTCAAAGTGGAAGTTCTCCCCTACCTTCAGAGAAAGGTACCTCCTTCTTTGATGGCCTGTTTTTTCTGCTGGGATCTCACTTACAGAGATCTTTCATTTGGGTCTTTTTTTTTTTTAATGAAAAGTGATCCCTGTTAAATAAAAGAGTGAGAATAAGAGAGGGAGGAGATGTACAGTTTGGCACCTGCTCAATCGGACTTGCCCCAAACTAACTCTGCCTGTCAAAAAAGAAAAAAAAAAAAAAAGAAAAGGAAAAGAAAACAGCCTCTATGTTAAAAACATGAAATCTGCTGAAATTGATGGAAGAAGGAAAGCCTAACTTATTGTGAAACTTGGAAGGAAGAATGGTAAAATCCTGATGCTTTACTAAATTTTGGTGGGGACTAAAGTTTGCTGTAATTTACAAACAGCTAACTCATTTTAAAAAGTAATGAGTTGATGTAGAAGATGAAGCCAAGAGTGGCAGACCATCCAAATCAATTTTCAAGGGAAAAATTAATTTGCATGTGCCCTAATTGAAGAGGATGGACAATTAACAGCAGAAACAACATCCAGTTCCAAAGGTATCTTAATTAGTTCAGCTTACACAATTCTAACTGAAAAATTAGGGTGGGACAGACTTTTTTCTTGATGGATGCCAAAAGGATCACACCCTGCTCAGTTGCAGAAATGGGTAGTCTTTTTTTTTTTTTTTTTTTTTTTTGACAGGCAGTTAGACAGTGAGAGAGAGACAGAGAAAGGTCTTCCTTCCATTGGTTCACCCCTCAAATGGCCACTACAGCCTGTGTGCTAAGGGCAGTGCGCTGCGTGGAACCGAAGCCAGAAGCCAGGTGCTTCCTCCTGGTCTCCCACGTGGGTGCAGGACCCAAGCACTTGGGCCATCCTCCACTGCCTTCCCGGGCCACAGCAGAGAGCTGGACTGGAAGAGGAGCAACTGGGACAGAATCTAACGCCCCAACCGGGACTAGAACCCGGGGTGCCGCACGCGGAGGATTAGCCTAGTGAGCTGCGGCACCGGCCGAAAGGGGTAGTTTTAAACAAGTGGCATCAAAGTCCTCAAGAATTTCTCCCAAGAATTTTAACTGGAGATGAAACATGGTTTTATCAGGATGATCCTGAAGACAAAGGACAATCAAAGCCCTGGCTATGTTTAAGTGGAAGTGGTACAGTCAAAGCAAAGCTTCTGGTAAGGAGGAAAGGTCATGCCAATAGCTTTTCAAGATACAGAGGGCACTTTGCTTATGACTTTCTGGAGAGCTTGATTGTCATGTAAGTGTTTTGAGAAAGTTAGTCAAAGTTCTGCAGAAAAACTCCTGGGAAAACTTTACCAGATTGTCCTTCTTCACCCTGGCATGATCCTATTCATCCCTTTCATTAAACCAAGGCAATTTTCTGAATTTAAATGGGAAATCATTAGACTTCCACCCTATAATCCTGACTGAGCTCCTCTTGACTTTTGTTTTTATTTCCTGGTCTTAAAAAAGCACCCATTTTTCTGAGTATATCATGTAAAAATGATTGCATTGGCATAGTTAAATTCGTAGGACCTTGGTTATTTGTGGAGAAACTAAGTAACTGATTTCAAAACTTAAAAAAATGTCTTGAACTTGATGGAGTTTATGTTGAGAAAGTTTCTATTTTTATTTTTTAATTCTATTTTCCACAAAATTGTTAAAGTCTCCTCATAGAGACTTAGGAAAATGTTCTCAATATTTTTAATACAACTTAATAGATGAATTTAGTGTTTGAAAACACAGACAAAAGCATCTCTTTAATATTATTGGAACTTCAAGGGAAATGTTTCTAACTATAAGACACTATTTTTCTATTCTGTTTGCTATATTTTATGTAAATGTGTGGGAAGTTTTAATCTTGGTGCCTGGAGACTCTAGATGCTGGGAGTAAGAAATAACCCAAAAATCCATATTATAATCAAGAAATGAGTAATACTTCTAATACATGAACTCATTTATCTATATTTTCACTTTACAAGTAACTAATGTGACATTTTTTATTATTTGATCATTCAATTTGGCATACCCAGCCCTACATCTTCAATTTTCTTAAGTATCTGCAATTCATTTAACATTTTGATAGTCATTCTTATAATTGACAGTGACAAAAAACCTTAAAAATAACTAATTAAAGTAATAGTAAAATCTGATGATTTTAATGAACAAAGGAATAAACAAGACAAACAGATGACCTCCAATATTATTGAAGGGGACCTCAAATGGTTCATGGGAAATGGAAACTTAAAGATAAATTTATTTTGGTGCAAAGACAAATTTGAATTAAATATATAAGAGGGATCTTTGGAAAACTTGCAAAAATGTTACTAACAAAACTTCCGCATGGGATTTTAATTTTTTGGACTAAAATAAACTTATCTTTCAATTCCATTTTTTTCATGAGCTTTTTGAAGACTCCTGTTGCAACAGAGAGTTTTCAGTATGAGTTAGGCTCTGCATTGAGTCATCATTGCTACATTAGCAAAAAGCTAATGTCTGGAACCTGAGCTGGACATCAAACCCAGGTGCTATGTAGAATGTGGGATACTGGCATCTTAATCAACATCCTAACAGCTATACCAGTGTTCCCCAATTTCACTCATTACTTTGTCAGAATTTTCATGCCTCCTATCTACCCAGATAAATGATGAAGAAACATGTATGAATATAATATTTTCCCCAAGAAGAATAGAGTCTCTTACTGGAGAGTTTTTAAAATTTTAATTAAATATCAACTCATACTCTGTTTAATGATTATCTCTCTTCAGCAGAACTATAATCAGAAAGGAAGCATAACTAATACTGCTCTTACCCAAGGGAAACTGTAAACCCAACAAGTTAGCCAAACAACCCAAGGTTTGCCACTTGAATCTGCCTGAGAGGTGATATGGTCAATGAATAGCAAAGATGGGAAGCTGAAGGGAATTTATTTATCATAATCTTATTATAAACAAGTCACAGAATTATAGATAGGATTTTCTGCAAAATACTTGTATTACTTTCAACAATAAAGTTGGAGAGGACATCATTAGTATGCATCGCATTCTTTGGCTCACTGAACTTACGTATACACACAACCCAGGCAAAATTTTCTGCCCTGCAGTATAACACTGATAGATCCCTTTTTCTCTAGCCTGGCACTTCTATTTGGATATATAGACATCTGTAACCTGTAGCTTAGCGTGTTCTAAACCTAACTTGTATCTGTCTTTCTCCCTAACTTGTCTGTATTTTTTTTAAAAAATACATGCTTTATTTATGTATTTGAAAGTCAGTATTAAAGGGGTGGGGAGAGAGAGAGTGAGTGATGGAGAGAGAGAGAGAGAATGCTTCCATCTGCTGGCTCACTCCCCTAGATAGCTGCAACAGCAGGGGCTGGGCCAGGTGGTGTCCAGGAGCCAGGAGCTTCTTCCAGGTCTCCCCTATGTATAGCAGGGGCCCAAGTACTTGGACCATCTTCTGCTGTTTTTCTCAGGACATTATCAGAGCACTGGATTGGAAGTGGGCTGTTGGGATGTGAACCAGTGCCCATGTGGGATGCTATCATTGCAGGTGGCATCTTTACCTACCATACCACAACCCTTGCCCCTGCTTTTTTAATTTTTTAATATATTATTTGTTTTGAAAGGCAGAAGAAAATAAGAGAAACAGACAGATAAAGATATTCTATTTACTGATTCACTTCTTAGTGCCTGTGCCACAGCCAGGGCTGGACCAGGCCAAATCCAGGAACCAGGAACTCAATCTGGGTTTTTCATGTGGGTGGAAGGACTCAACTCCTGAGGCCTCACTTCCTGCCTCCCAAGGTGTACATTATCAGGAAACTGGAATTGAAATGTAGCTGGGACTGGATCCCAGGTACTGTGATATGGGATGCATCAAATGCCCACCTTGTTTTCTTATTTTGAAGAAGAAAACAATACAGTGCCCTGTGTTTTAACTGGGGTAGCAATCTCAGCAAATGCTGAATGCTTCCCCTGTCACTCTCACTTAGGACACCCCCCATATCACAATGCAGTACGTCAAGTCAGTTCTATTTCAGAAACATCTCTGACACTTTTTTTCAATAATTTTACCAAAATACATTTGCAGAATCATTTCACTAGTCTAGAGTGCAAGCTCCTTGAGAGCAAGTACTGTATCTTTTGTTCACAGCAGTATTCCTGCTGCTTCAGGGAATTCCTGGAAAGCTTCAGCTCATATTTGCTAAAGGATTTCATCAAATCTTCTTGCCAAAATAATGTAAAAATGATTTTTGGAGGATCACTATCTGTGAGACACAGGGACAAGTGCTTTCTAAACATTTCACACTTTATTTTTGAAGTATTCCAGAATAAATTGGTGTGACAGGTTAGTCATAGTCAAAAGCCCTGGTCCACAACTAATATAATTTTCTTAGAATGTGATCATGTTTTGCCAGCATCCTTAAAATGGGGTTTTAATTAATCGCCATGCCCAAACCTACTCATTCCTTCCATTTATTCTCTATGTTGCTAGAGCTATCTTTGCAAAGATACGATTTATTCAATTTGTTTAAGTGAAGCATTCAGTGTTTTATAGCTGCTTGTCATTTCATATGCTACATCTTGGATCCAGCCTACTTTTCCAGTTAATTTTGCAGGGATTCCATTCTAGGCAAATATTACAGCTACAAAGACCTACTCGCTTCCCAAACTACACCCTTCACTCCATCACATTTCTTTGTTTCCATTGTTTTCTGTGCCTAGAATTTCTTTCTCCTTGACTGTTAAATAAATCCTATTCATTCTTAAAAACTGGACTTTAAATAATGTCTCCACTCTGCATCTGCTTTAGAGAGATAATGTGGAAGCTCGATAGATCCGAATTTTCTACTTTGGCCCTGTGGTTTGAAGCATGGTCTTAAACCTCACTATCTTAATTTGTAGCTGTCACATTAACATCTGGCTCTGTTGTAGTTTTGATTGAGATAGAATAACTAGAACTTGGTAAACACAAAAGTAGTATGTCAGTTCAATTTGTTACCCTAACATCAGCTGAATAAACTGCTTCCATTTAATTCACATTTCCATTTCAGAACTTACAGAAATTCTACATTTTCTGAATTTCCAGAGCTGCATACTAACCAAATACATTGGTAAAATTAGGTTAGAATCATATGTGATAAAAAGTATGCTACACTTTCTTAACACAAAATTTAACTTACATGTCTTATTTTTATTACTGTTTATTATAAGAAATATAAAACTGAATGAGTTTGTCCTTTTGTAAGATTTTTACATCCATGGTACCCCACAGTTCTATTTGTTCAGCATTAGAATAAAACAGTCCTAAACTCAATAACTCAATAGATTGGAAAATGTTTCTATCCCTGGCAGAACTTGTCCTAGATTAAGGTAAGTGTGTATATCAATTTCATGTCAACAGCGACAGAGTTGAAAAGTAGGGTGAGACACACAGGAAACAAAGGAGTAAAAGTCAGCAGGGAACTACTTTAAGCATAGGAGTGGATCTGCCACCACTTATGAGAACCTCTATAATGGAAATGTTGCTGATATGCTCCTTATTTTAACATGCTTCTTAAATAGCCTACTTAAATACATACAAATTGCTTTTCAGATACTTGGGCAATGATGTAGCCTGATAAAACCCAACACAATCAAATCTTTAACCAGTGTGGGAATACAGATTTCCCCTTCAGCTTCTGGCAACAGTTCCCAGCCTTAAGAAATGTCAGGAGGCTGGTTCTTATAAAAAGAAAAGTAGAGGGGACAACCTGCTTCTTTATTTCTTGAGGATTATAAATTAATTTATTATCATTTTAAGATTAATTTTCTTTGGTGAATAGGGAGTCATTTGTCTGATTTTATATTGTTGTCTGTGATATTAGTGATGGCGCTTTATAGGTTCACTTAATGAGGAACTTTACAAGATAGATGTATTGCAATTAGACTCTGGCTTAGAGTTTTCTCTTTATTTATTGATGAATGTGTTTAATGCTCATTACCATTAAACAGAACAGTGAAACTATAATGATTATGGAATAGAAAGTGTCTACAGGTTAATTTGAATTGTATACAACTTGCATTTGGATAGACAGTATACAAACAACCATTTAATGACAATCACCAAATTTCTTAACTTCAAGAATCAATGAACTTGTCCAAGTGTTTATTGTATCCACTTAAAAGAGAACATTGAATATCAAGGAAAAACACAACAAATTGATTTTCCTATATATGACAACCAGTTGTAAAGAAAGAGAGAAAAATATAGCAATAGGTTGAAGTCATGTGCATTTTACCAAAAAATATAAAAATAAAAAGACAGAGGAGGTTCAGAGATTTAAGTAATTTGCCCATATTTACATAACGGCTAAGAGACACCTGCAAAGTACGATAAAAATTGTACCTGAGTTTTTATATCTTAAAATTTTATGTCCACTGATGAAGAGAAAGATTACATCTAAGAAATTTGTCTGGTAATTACATCTCTAGAATGATACTAAAAGTGGGATCAGTATGATTGTGGAATAAAAGGCACAGCAGTTCATTCCAGGGATCATCACTTTACTCTCCATATATGAGACTTATATATGTCTTAATGGTAGTCAGTGTGAGTACCTTTACAGACTTGATTATCAGGATAATACATATTAATTGAAAACATTCAATGGCATCACACAAACAATAAAGATAGTGAAAAAGGTCAATAGTATCAAGTACTTGTTGAGCCAATTGTTAGGAATAAAACATTGAGTTGATACTGTTTAAAAGATGGTTATAGAGTCAAGACTACAGATTGATGAGATGCGGAAAATATTTGTGCATTGCTAAACAATAGAATATTAGTGGTAATATAATATAGAGGAAAATAGCTTTTGTTTACTCAGTGGTCAAAGCATAATTACAAAAAAACAAACTGATAGTCATAGATAATAGCTAGAAAAAATGTGACGATTACTCCAATTAGAAATTAATGCAAAAGAAAAAAAACAAATCAATGCCAGAGGGTTCAAGTGACTGATCTAATTGGTTATCAAGAGGACAAAGAGAAGGTGAGGATTCCTGACTTTTGTACAGTACTTTTGAAAAGATACAAATTTGTCCTTTTAGATCATAGAGTTTCAAGTAGCTGTTAAATTCAGTCACCAACAAACGTATCAATCTTAATTACCTAATATAGCAACTTTGTGTCACATTTGAGATCAATTTTCTAGTTCAAATTGAGTCTATTACAGTTGGTTGTTCTCCCCAATTGATACATTTTTTATTGATTACTACATGTAACTAATTTGGATTTCAGCATCATGTATGAAGTGCTTGCATCTTAGACATTAGAATCGTATTAGTGTGGTAAGATGTCCACAGTCTTCATCTGAAGACTAGCAGAATCACCTCTATGTTATCCTTGGTGTCACAGTGTGCTATACCAAAGGAAATGGTTTATAAAATGATCAGTGTGCAATTTGAGTGCTTTTAAAAAATATTAACAGTAGAGTTCATATGAACTAAATCTGCTTAGGGTTATTTCTACATTTTAATGAAAGGGCAGAGAAGATTACATAGATTTTTAAAGGGAGAGAAGGGACAAAATTATGAATATACAAAAATATGACAACATCAATAACAAGACAATATACCAATTGGAAAAGGCCTAAAATGGAAATTTCATTGCAATATCTGCAATGTACAAATGATAT
Organism: Lepus europaeus; assembly: GCF_033115175.1. Lineage (NCBI taxonomy): Eukaryota > Metazoa > Chordata > Mammalia > Lagomorpha > Leporidae > Lepus > Lepus europaeus. The sequence continues at coordinate 34,726,893 of NC_084836.1, read as the reverse complement.
AGGCTTCATAAATACAGCCAAAGAATCCAGGTTCTGACAGTGTTTGGCCACATATTGTGTGAAATAGGAAGTATTTCAAAAATATCTGTATATTTATTTTATTTTTAAAATTGGAGTACAAAGTAACAATGGGCTCTCATTCTCAGATTTTATTCATTGGACCTAAGTAACAGTTATTCAAAATATAAGGGAAGACTCTCCCCAATTCCCTAAAATCCTTCTTCCTGCCAATTTCTTGACCTTCTACCACAGGACTACATCCTTCATTTACATTACCTATATGATTGTACATTTGGGCATGCAATATCTAATCCAGAAGCAATAAAACTGTTATTCCTGCTTAATGGTATGATTATCTTTCAGATGATGATGAGAGATGCAGTACACATGCTTTAAGCATTAGCTGTCCATTTTGAAAAGGAAAAAACCTAAAACCTCTTATCATTAGAGCTCTCACAGCTTAAAGTAATTTCATCTTTACTTATCTGAGCTATAATAATCTGTTTTGATAATCAGAGAACAATAGAATGCTGTTCCAATACATCTGCTTTAAGGAGGAAATGCGTTTTAAAATGTGTCTATTTCTGGTCTCTCTGAAAGTGAATTTTTGAATGTATGTCCATGGTACCCTTAAAATAACTTGAGAATTTTGAGAGTTCTTGCTGATTATGTTTACATATATGATTCACAGTTCAGCTAATAACTATATTTATCATCATAATTTAAGAAATTAGCAGAATTGTCATTAAGTGTAGTGTTTCATAGATTTTATTTAGTGTAAGCCTGTTTTCCAGTGCCTGGTGATATGTGAAGCTCTGATTAAAGTTGAATATTTACAGTGTAGGGTCAAAACTAACAAATTTTCTATGGCAGTACTATCAGGCTGGGAAACATCCAGCCAGTGAACTAAAATAAGCCCATGAATTATTTGCTCTGTCCCTTCCAAAGCAACTGTAGGTATGAACTGAAATTTAATAAATCAATAGCAGAAGACCAATTTTAAGTTGATAATTTTGTATGGCCCACAAATGACTTTATAACTATCCAAATGGTCCTTGGCAGAAAAAAAGATTCCCCACCTGACATAATTATTAAAACAACTGAAGATGTGGCTAACAAACAATTTTACATGTGTTCCTATTGGGAATCTAAGATGTACAGTAGATTGACAAAATGTCAAGTATTTTTCATTTCTCTCTGTATGAACCCCATTTTCAATATGACTTTAGTAACTCTCATCAAGTGGTAGAGTCTGTTTTTCACACATGAAGTTAGGCTATTTTACATATTTTGGGCAAAAGAATGCAATATAGCTGATAATGCGCAATTCTAAGTTCAGAACTTTAATCCTTTCTTGTTTCAATTTTCCCTCCTGGAACCCTACTCTCACTGCCATGGGAACAAACCTAGGCTACTTGACTAGACACGTAGTGGTCACATGGAAAGGACCTAAGGATCTTAATCAAGGCCATCCTGGAACACCCAGGCTCTGAATAACCCGAGAGTTGACTTCAAACACATGAGTAAGCCAACTGAGATCAGTTAAGCCCACCCCAGATTGGCAGAATTACCCTGGCACCCTGTAGCCTCATGGGAGAAAAAGTGTTTTACAATATTATTTACATTATAAAGTGAGTAGGTTTTAAACTGTGTTGGGGGGGGGGGTGTCTCCTGGGGTCTCTTGGGGATTCTCAGAACTACAGTGTAATAATTACTTTCCTAATGATACTAAGACATGATTTGTCTTGCAGTTCTCCTTCTGTCAAGAATGTACAGTGAAATTTTCCATAGGTGATGTGATGTTTAAAACCCAAACAGAATGAGTACAGAAGTAGATCTGAGCCTCCAACACTCTATTGAGTCAGACATTAAAGAAGTTATCTAATAATGCAATGCCTCCTTCCTTTCATGTTAATTTTTGTTTTGAAAATGAAATTATTTGTAAAAATATACCTCATGATACAAATACTAAGTATTATTAATGTTAAAAGAAAATTATAAATGTTTTAAAAAGTGAATTATAATTTACAATACTATAAATATCTTTAGAGAAAATATATGAACAAATCTCTTTGGAGTCCTTAATACATTTTAAAAAGTGAAGGGATCCTGAGAACAAAGTTTGAGAACTGGTGATTTTTTTCATTCTGCAACATTTCTACATTCTGAGAATAGCAGTTATTCCTAAAAAAAAAAAAATTATACTTTGTTTCTCTTAACATAATACCACAACATACTTTGCAATTTTAATGATTTAGAACCTGTTAGCTGTGCTTATAGTCACGTCAATCTTATTTTACAACAAACTGGGCTAATATTAGCATTTTCAACACACATGTAGAAATATTAATATTCATTCATTTAATTTATAAGCAAGTACTTTATTAAATTTTATATAAAACAATAATTTTTATGTAGCATAGAGAGTTGAGGACTTTAACTGTCATAGTGATCATTCTAGATTTTGCTAAATTTATTATTAAACTAATGGCTGAAGAATTCTATCATGGCTTTGGTAATGATGCTTATAAGTTTCATCATACTTAGTTCATAATTAAGGAATTTTGAACCAAAACTGAATTAGTACTGCAATTTTTTGTAAACAAATGAATCAAAAGTTAGAAAATATCTACTCCATGCTCAAGGAGTCCATATAACAGGCAGGTGAAATGGGATCATATATCTCCTGTGATGAAAGGATTATGAAAAGTTAGAATTTTCTGTGGCCTGATATTGCATCCTATGATGCATAAAAGCTTCCTAAAATATCTCATTTAAGTTGATCAACTCAATCTTATCTGAGTAAAATAGTTTCTTTTGCTTAATATGTCGCCATTAATTCTTTGGCTTAGCCATTGGGTATCAGGAGTAGTGGAAATATTGAAAGTAAGCAACGTAAAGAGTTCAGCTTCTTGAAATGGATCAAGTACATGACAAATATTTGGGAAAAACAGACTATTGGGAAAAATTAAAAAATAAAACACCTTATGAAAATGAACTCAGTACTCATAAATTCAAGTTTATATTTGAAATCTTTATGAATTGAATATTTTAATGGAACTTTCACTTTGCCTTTTTGAAAAAAATGGGAAAATAGCATGTGCAGCACTGTAAACTAAAACCAAAGGGAATTTTATATTAAAAATAATAGCATATGAACACTGTAATATTTTTTCTCCAAATAAATCTCGCTTATTTAAACCAGTATGAAAGTACCAGCATCCAAACTTAGTCAACACAAATGTTTGAAATGCTTATTCCAGAAAATGCTGGTAGATGCCCCACCTTTCACATGAGTAAAGACAAGAAAAGATTTTTGTAGATGTGCTATCCAATTTTAGTTCCACTTTCCAAATTCTCTAAGGGGTAACTCAATAGAGAGCCTGAATGGGCATTTTGTGAATTGCCCATTTAATTATGTATTATGTACTGATGCTAAATATAAGAATCTCAAAGGCAGCAAAATCTATAATGTAGGTTTAAGGAACCTAACATATTAGAAGGGGAGCACAAATTACATCTATATGTTTTTAAAATTTACTTCAAAGGCAGCGCCAGACAAAGCTCATACCCATTTTCTCTGCTGTAAGGGCTTAATGGTTTAGAAAGACTAATGTGATAAAAACTTAGCTTCAGGGAAGATAAAGAAGTAACGAACATATCAGAATTATGGAAGCAAAGCATCAGAGAGTTGTATAAGTAGGTAAATGTCGAAAACTGTTTTAGCAGGTGTCAGTTATTGAGTCCAAAGAGAAAAATATAACCATTTTCACTGTCTGAAAAATGGGAAAAATCAAGTATTAGTATCTGCAGAAACTCCTAACCCTTGGTTTTCTGCTTCAAGTCAACCCATTGAATCTGTATAGCCAGAGTAAACTTCCCAATGGAATAAAAAAATAAAAACAATTAAGGTGCAATTAAGCATACACATATATGTAGGTGCTTTATAACAATCTTTGATCTGGCATGACAGAAGGACATCTGAAGACTAAGATCAAATTAAGACAGCAGCCATGAGAGAGTTCACCAAATGCAGCTTTCAAATTTCCACCAAATGTTCAAATGCTTGAGTTTCCATTTTGACTACTTCATGAGAAGCAGAATGCAGAAGATAAACCTCCACCAATAGTGGAACTATAGCAAAACATATTTTTATCTGCTAAAATAGAAATAAATCTTGCAGGTCAATAGGATCTGAAAGGAAATATGCAATTTTGTCCATAGTGCTGCCTTGAGAAAACAAACCAAAAAAACCCATAAGAATCATAAAATCAAATGAATCTTTATTATAACCTTATTTGAATGAATTCATGATATTTGGTGAAAAATCATGCAGTTTAAAAGTGGCTGGTAGATGGGGACAGTGTTGTGGTGTTGCAGGTTAAATGGACACCTGAGACACAGGCATCCCATATGGGCATCCGTTTGAGTCCTGGCTACTTCACTTCTGATCCAGCTCCCATTTAATGCATGTGAGAAAGTTGTGAAAGGTGATCAAATGTTTGGGCCCCTGCCACCCACATGAGAGTCCCAGTTGAAGCTCCCGGCTGTAGACACTGTGAAACTGTGTAGGTGAAAGACACTGTAGGTGATGGACACTGGTAGGTGAAAGAATGCTGTCCATCCCTATCTCTCTAACTCTGCCTTTAAACACAATAAATATATCTTTTAGATATATACATCTGCCTCTGTGTGTGTGTATGTGTATGTGTGTGTATGTGTGACTAATAGAGGAAAAAAAAAACTTCAAGAATAGAACTTCAAATCTGGGCTTAAAGAACTTTTATAGATAACATTCTGTACATGTGAGATCATACATAAAACAAAACAAAACAAAAAAAAAGAAGCTAAAAACAAAAAAGCTACACATAAGAAAACTAAGGCCCTGTGACTGAAACCATGAAGGAAAACAGAGAATGAAATAAGAACCACAAATACAATAGAGGCTTGGATTGGATGTATGAACAGGGAAGATGAGACCACTACATCGGTAAAAACAGAAACAGAATTTCTTAACACAAACATGATAAAAATTTAAAAAATAAAGACAGGTAAGTCTATAATGCAAATAAAATCAGTGGATTGAATGTTGACTCAAGAATTAAGCAAAAATAAAATGATATAAAAATAAGAAACACAGAAGATAGAGACCACTTTAAAGGATTTAATGATTGAGGCATTCCAGAATTGCTGAAAATACCTATCTGCAGATTCAGAAAGTTCAAAAATACAAAGCTGAATACATGAAAATATACTTGATCATGTGATAACCAGTTTCAGAACACCAAAGAACAAGAGAAGATTCCCAAGGCAGCAAAGCAGAAATAGCAAACTACCCATATAGATAAAAACTAGACTAAAAGTTGGGTTATTTCTTTCTTTCTTCATTTGAAAGGCAGAAATATATATATATATATATATATATATATATATATATAGAGAGAGAGAGAGAGAGAGAGAGAGAGAGAGAGAGAGAAATATCTTCCACCTGTTGGTTCAATCCCCAAGTGGCCACAACAGCTAGAGCTGGTCTGGTCCAAAGACAGGAGCTTCCAGATCCAGATTCCCCACATGTGTGAAGGGGCCCAAGCACTTGGTTCATCTTCCTCCACTTTCCCAGGTGCATATAGCAGGGAGCTAGAAGGGAAGTGGAACAGCTGAGACTTGAACCAGAGCCCATATGGGATGCCAGAGTTTCAGGTGGTGGCTTCATCAGCTACATCACAGAGCCAGCCCATCAGTTGAGTTAAATCTTGACTTCTCTGCTTCTGATCCAGCTCACTGAAAATGTACCCAGGATGACAGCAGAACATGGCCCAGATACTTGGGCCCCTGGCACCCATGTGGGAGATCAGGATCAAATTCGTGGCTTCTGGCTGCTGCCTGGCTCAGACCTGGATGTTGCAGCCATGTGGGGAGAAAAAAATCAGCAGCTGGAGGCTATCTTTCTTTACCTCTTTCTTTATGATGCTATGCCTTTCAAATAAATAAATCTTTTTTAAAAATAAAACTATTGAATGGTAGAAGAAAAATTATCAACAATTTAGTCAGAGAAAATATTCTTCAAGAATGAGAACAAAATGCAAATATATTCAAAGAAAAGTGAGACATTCTCAATAAAGGGAATTCTAAAGAATATGCTTTTAGCAATTTAGTAAAGTAGAAGTTCTGAAAAGAGAAAATGGTAGGTGAAAGTGAGTAAATATAACTTAACTGACTTATGATTCAATAATAATATTTCTAAGTTTTGGGATAAGAAAGAAGATACCACAAATACTCATAACAACCTAAGAGTGTAGAAGGCTCCTGATAATTAAAATGGTGAAAAATATTTATATTTGAGGAGGAAGGCAAAACCTGTGTGTGTGTGTTAGTCTCCACATGCACACATGCTCTAAAAGATACCTGAATTCTATTAGTTATATTACTATATTTTATTTTTGCTTTATGACTTGATATTATTCTGTAGTTAAAATAATTCCCAGTTATAATGAAAGTATCAAAATGTATTTTTGTACTCAGAAATTTCCAATTTATATCCTCTGGAGTTTATTTTGAAAATAGTGTTGTTGAATAAACAATTGTACACAAAAAACTAATGAATATATGCTATTAATTTAGATACCTGTGGTACTCCAAGACAATCTTAAGAAATATTTTTGAAAGTATATAGAAATAAGTGTATTCCCTCAAAATGTTACTGTGAATGACTCCCAGTCTTACCTTAAGAAAGTTGCTGTCATAATCTGTCCTGTACAGAAACTGTTGATTCCCTGGAAAAATGAAAGTCCCATATTACTAATATAATCCATAGGTTTATTGTTGATAAAAGCAAAATAAAAAGTTTTCTAGGGAATTTTCTGTGTAATTATATTATTCTTGTATCTATTTATTTTTTCCTAAGTGACAAAATTATAAATATTAGCATACTTTATTTTGTATATGCATATCACAGACCATTCATTTATATTAAATAATTCTTTAAAAATCAGAGTTAGGGGGCCAGCGCTGAGGCACAGCAGATTAAAGCCCTGGCCTGCAGTGCCAGCATCCCATATGGGCGCTGGTTCTAGTCCCGGCTGCTCCTCTTCCGATCCAGCTCTCTACTATGGCCTGGGAAAGCAGTGGAAGATGACCCAAGTCCTTGGGTTCCTGCACCCATGTGGGAGACCCAGAAGAAGCTCCTGGCTCCTGGCTTCAGATCGGTGCAGTTTCGGCCGTTGCGGCCATCTGGGGAATGAACGAGTGGATGGAAACAACTACCTCTCTCTGTAACTCTGTCTTTCAAATAAATAAAAATAAATCTTAAAAAAATATATATCAGAGGTCGCTGTTTAGTCTAGCTGCTAAGCCACCAGTTGGGAAATCTGCATTCTTATCAGGGTGCCTGGTTTCAAGTTCCAGCTCTGCTCCTGATTCCAGTTTCCTGTGAACGTACATCCCTGGGAGCCATCAGGTGATAACTGGAGTGAACAGCTCCCTGCTGCCCATGTGGGAATTGTGCACTGAATTCTAGGTTCCTGGCTTTGGCCTGGCCCACATATTGCCATTGCCAGCATCTGAGGAGTGGCCAACATATGGCAGCTCTCTCTGTCTGTTTTTCTCCTCTATCTGTTTTGCAAATAAATAAAACTTTTTAAAAGTTGTCAAGCTAATTGAATTATATACTATATAACATATTATAAAGAGATATACATATAGTTATATTTTAATATTACCATTAATTTTGTCTGTTATAAATAAATTTTATAATTAAGTTTAAGTTTATTTTATACTTTCTACTTAAGCATAGGATTGCTTGCCCTTGGAAAGTAACTTCAGTCCATATTGCTAAGCTTTACCTCACCTAAAACGTGCAGACTAGTTTGTTACACATCTATTCATGTCATTGATTTTTCCATCATACATAAAGGCTTACAACGTTCAGAGATTGTTCCTGCTACAACATTATAAATTCACTGCCTGGAACACAGTTTGCTATTGAATGTCTGCCAAGCTATGTTAACAAGTGTATTCAGCAGAAATCGCGTAGCTGTTAACACAATGAATATGTGGAGAAAATCCCCTAAAGTGGTATGCCTTTAAAATCATGGTCATTTTTGTTAACTGAAGGTAGCCTGAAGAATAAATAGGTAATTATTTTCATTATTTTCCCCAGTATACATACAAGTACCATCTATAATTTTTAAAAATTCAGTGTCATTCTGGTCTATTTAGGTATCTACAAAGAGAAACAATAACACTACTTTCTGGATTTTTATGCTACTTAAACATTTATTCCTTTTAGATCACAGTCAGTTGTGGAAAGTGGTATACTTTTGAGGCATAGACTTTTCCCTGTTTCCTGGCATCTCTTCAACCTTCCTCATCTCTACTGAGTTGTAGTGTGGTCAGTGTCTGTGGTTAACAACACTGGTATTTCCTCACTGGAATGTCCACGTTTCTCCTCAATTCTTTTGTTTTGTAGTTTCAAGAAACAACAAAAAAAGTTGCAACTGGAAGCTGACATTTTAAAACAGTAGTAATCATTCTGGCATTTTCACTTCAACAAAACTGATTTTCAATATGGGGCTGTCATCATTACAGCTAATTTAGACCAGGACCTACAACAAGTTCCAGTCATTAAGGCGGGGGCAGAAAGGAACCAGGATTTAAGGAGGTCATCTGTGGATTCCATGATATGGGAAAGGCAGAAGTCTATAGCAAAAATGGAAAAATGGATTGAAGGTCAGGTCAGTCAGTATTTGGGTTATGAAGTTTATCTTTCAAATCTAATGGATGGAACACATTGAGTATTGACACTACTGGTGGTAATCAGGTGACCAGGCACCTGGGAAAAACTATTGGTTTTTAAAATGTCAGCACCGTTCAAGACCAAGTGTGCAGTAACAGACGTGTATCTTTTGATTCTTTGTACTTACTAGTGATGTGACTTTAAATAAAACACAAATCTTAACAGCAGACCTTATACTTTATAAAAATGGCTCACGGATTTCCTTTTTTTTAACATATAGGAAAAACTTTAGCATATTTTCCAACACTAGTTTAAATTCACTGAAGTATCTTTTTATATAATTGTTTATTTTAATTCAACAGATCCAATGTGATTTATAAATACAATTCTAAGAACATGAGATTCCCTCCTTCTCTCCCCCTCTCCCTCCTACTCTCTTTCTCTTTTTCTTTAGTTTTTGAGATAACATATTTAAAATGTCATTTGAGTAAGAAGGCTTAATACTTTGCTGAATAAGAAGTTTAACAAGTAAAAAAAAAAACACCCTAGTTTACTGGGAATATAGACAATGGCTATAAACAATAATTGAATGGAAAAATAACCATATCACCCATGTAGAGTAAATATTAAAATAGTCACAGATCATTAAAATTATAGTAGTATAATATTCTAAAGCAGGGGGCGGTGCTGTGGTGCAGTGGGTTATAGCCCTGGCCTGAAGTGCTGGCATCCTGTATGGGCACCAGCTGCTCCTCTTCCGATCCAGTTCTCTGCTATGGCTTGGGAAAGAAGTAGAAGATGGCCCAAGTCCTTGGGCCCCTGTACCCATGTGGGAGACCCAGAAGAAGCTCCTGGCTCCTGGCTCCTGGCTTTGGATCAGCTCAGCTCTGGCCATTGTGGCCATCTGGGAGTGAACCATCAGATGGAAGACCTCTCTCTCTGTCTCTACCTCTCTCTGTAACTCTCTTTCAAATAAATAAAATAAAATAAAATAAAATAAATCTTTAAAAAATTCTAAAGCAGTGGTTTAACATAGTTATAAAACAAAGTTATTTTTTTAAGTTTGTGTAAGTTATATAAGTTTCCTGTATTTCATATATGCAGATTTAGGAACATAGTGATATTTCCCACTCTACCCTCCCTCGCACCTGTGCTCCAAACCTTCTTCCTCCTCTTCCCTCTCCTATTTCCACTCTTAACTTTTACAAAGACCTATTTTTCAGTTAACTTAGTATTTGTAAGGTTAACCCTACACTAAGTAAAGAGTTCATCAAATAGTATAAAGAAAAAAAAAAAAAAACCTGCTCCTCAACAGAAGAGACAAAGGCTGTTCAAAATCTTTAAATCTAAAATGTCCATTTCACTCCAATACATTACATTTTTGGTGGTCTATTAGTTGCTCTAGATCAGGAAAAACCTATGATATCTGTCTCTTGGGGACTGGCAAATCTCACTAAGTAAATGGTTTCCAGTCGTGTCCATTTTGTGCAAAAGACAGGATTTCATTTTTTTTAAACTGAGTAGTACTCCATTGTGTGTGTGTGTGTGTGTGTGTGTATATATATATATATATATATATATATATATTTACTTTCTACCATAATTTCTTTATCCCATCATTAGTTGATGGACATTTGGGTTGATTCTCTATCTTGGCTACTGTCAATTGAGCTGCAAGGAACATGGGAGTACATGCTGATTTCGTTTGGTTTGGGTAAATTTGCAGGAGTGGGATGGCTGGATCATACAGTAGGTCTATATTCCGATTTCTGAGGTATCTTCATGCTGTCTTCCACAGTGGCTGCACCAGTGTACATTCCTGCCAACAGTGGATTAGGGCACCCTTTTCCTCAAATCTTCACCAGCAATTTTTGCTTGTTGATTTCTGTATGAAGCCATTCTAGCGGGCTGAGGTGAAGCTTCACTGTGGTGCTGATGTGCATTTCCCATAGGAGCATTTTTTCAAGTGTCTGTTGGCCATTTGCATTTCCTCTCTTGAAAAAGTCTGTGCAAGTCCTTTTCCCATTTCTTCACTGAATGATTTCTTTTGTTGTTGTTGAATTTCTTGAGCTCTTTATAGATTCTGGCTATTAATCCCTTATCAGATGCATAGTTTGCAAATATGTTCTCCCATTCTGTTGGTTGCCTCTTCACTTTGTTGGGAGTTTTTTTTTTTTTTTTTTTTTTTTTTTGCAGAAACAGCATTTCAGTGCAGCAGCTTCACAGCTTGATGTAATCCTATTTGTCAATTTTGGCTTTGATTGCCTGGGGTGTTTTCTAAGAAGTGTTTGCCTATGCCAAAGCCTTCTTTCTCCAATGCATTGTTCCCTCAATGTTCTCTAGTAATTTGATGGTATTAGGTCATAGATTTAGGTCTCTGATCCATTTTGAGTTAATTTTTGTGTAAGGTGTAAGGTAGGAGTCTTGTTTCATACTTCTGAATGCACAGATCCAGTTTTCTCGGCACCATGTGTTGAAGATTGTCCACACTCTAGGAATTGATTTAAGCTTCTTTGGGAAAGATTAGTTGGTCATAGGCATGGATTGATTTCTGGAATTTATATTATGTTCCAGTGGTCTACAAGTTTGTTTTTGTGCCACTACCAGGCTGTTTTGATTATAACGGCCCTGTAATATGTCTTGAAATCCAGTATTGTGATAATTCCAGCTTTTTCTGTTGTATAATATTTCTTTAGCTGTTTTTAATCTCTTGTGTTTCCATATGAAACTTAGCATCATTTTTTCTAGATCTGAGAAGAATGTCTTTGTTATTTTGATTGGGATCACACTGAACTGTAAATTGCTTTTGGCAGTATGGATATTTTCATGATATCGATTCTTCCAATACATGAACATGGAAGATTTTTCTATTTTTTAAGTCTTCTTCTATTTCTTTCTTGAATATTTGATAATTTTCATTGTTAGATATTTGATGCCCTTGATTAACTTTGTTTTTGTAGCTATTGTGAATGGGATTGATTTTAGAAATTTTTTTTTTAGACATGACATTGTGTATTCAAAGGCTATTAACTTTTGTATGATAGACATTAAACTTTTGTATGAGTTTCAGTAGTCTCTTAGTGGAGTCTTTTGGATACCCTTTATATACAGTCATGTAATCTGCAAATAGGGATAGTTTGACTTCCTCCTTTCCAATTCATATCCCTTTGATTTATTTTTCTTACCTAATGGCTCTGGCCAAAACTTCCAAGAATATATTGAATGGCAATGGTGAGAGTGGACATCCTTATCTGGTTCTCGATAATAATGGGAATGCTTCCAACTTTTCCCCATATAATAAGATGTTGGCTGTGGGTTTGTCATAAACTGCCTTGGTTGTGTTGAAGAATGTTCATTTTATATCCAGCTGGCATAAGTTTTTCAATGTGAAAGATGCTGTATTTTGTCAAATGCTATCTCTGTATATATTGAGATAATCATGAGGCTTTTGTTCTTTATTTTGTTAAAGTGATGTATCAAATTTATTGATTTGCAAATGTTGAACCATCCCTGCATACAAGGAATAAATCTCACTTGGTCCAGGTGAATGATTTTTCTGATGCATTGTTGGATTTGACTAGCTTGTATTTTGTTATGTATTTTTACATTTATATTTATCAGGGATACTGGTCTATAGTTCTCTCTCTCTGTATCTTTTTCTGGTTTAGGAATAAGGTGTTGCTGGCTTTGTAGAAGGAGTTTGGGAGGATTCCTTCCCTTTTAATTGTTTTGAATAGCTTGAGAAGAATTGGAATTAGTTCTTTAACTGTCTGGTAGAATTCAGCAGTGAAGCCATCCTATCATGGGCTTTTCTTTGTTGGGGTTGGGTGTGTGTCTATAAAACAAAGTTTTATGAAACTATATTTGCAGCCTTACTGATGCACATAGACATTTTTTTGTGTTTGTTTTTTATATGTGTTTTTTAAGCTTTAGCTCTCACTTGCACAGTATTTGTTTTTCTGGGTCCAGTTTATTTCACTCAACATGTCCTTCAGTCCTCCATGTCCATGGTTTCCTAAAAGACTGACTAACAAAATGCATACTAAGGACTTAACATTGTATCCATATCCTCTATTGGAAGCTTGAATACACTGCAGGTACAAGACTTAGGAACAAATACATGGTTTGTGAATATTGTATTTGGATGATCATTTTTCACTTATATTGAGAAGACTATCATAGGAGTAGAACAGTAAGAGATACATATAAAACATGATATTTACTTAAACTTACAGAATTTCCTCAAATTAAATCAGATTTTTATCAATATATTATAGCAAAAGCTAAAAATTATTGTAAGTTCTAGAGAGATAGAATATATAAATGAAAATTTTAATTTTTATGATTATTTATATTAGGTGAAATATTCACTGTGATTCAAAATTATCAAACAGAATTTAGCTGTTTTACTTAAGTTTTAGGTGTTTTTCTTCTTATTATTAATAATATTTATTTATTTATTTGAAAGGGTTACAAAAAGAGAGAGGGAGACAGAGAGAAAGAGAGAGAGAGAGAGAGAGAGAGAGAGAGAGAGATCTTCCATCTTCTAGTTCACTCTCCAGATGGCCACAACTGCCAGTGCTGGACCATATTGAAGTCAGGAGCCAGGGGCTTTTATCTGGGTCTCCAGATATTTAGGCAGAGGCCTAAATACATGAGACATCTTTCACCCTCACTGTTTTTCCAAGCCCATATACAGGGGTTTGGATTGGAAGTAGAGCAGCCAGGACTCAAACAGGCAGTTGTATGGGATGCTAGCATTGCAGGCAGAGACTTTAACATGCAACACTGGCCCCCAAGTATTTTTCTTCTTCTTTTTTTTAAGATTTTATTTATTTGAGAAGTAGAGTTACAGACAGAGAGAGGGAGAGACAGACAGAAAGGTCTTCTGTCTGCTGGTTCACTCCCCAAATGGCCGCAACAGCCGGAGCTGCACCAATCTGAAGCCAGGAGCCAGGTGCTTCTTTCCAGTCTCCCTTGTGGGTGCAGGGGCCCAAGGACTTGGGCCATCTTCTACTGCTTTCCCAAGCCACAGCAGAGAGTTGTATTGGAAGAGGAGCAGCCGGGAGTAGACCTGGAGCCCATATGGGAAGCCGGCGCCACAGGTGGAGGATTAACCTACTGCTCCATGACACCGGTCCCCCAAGTATTTTTCTTCTTTCTGAGGCATTATCATGAACAATGGCTGATCTTGTACACTTCTATTCCCCAACATAATTAAAAATAGTTTGTTACATGTATATTATATTAGTCTAATGATTAGTTACATTAATATAAAATATTTCTGGATTTTAAGAATCCGTGATTGAACGGTCTCTTGGGTCACTCACAGCATATTTCACAGTGTCTAGGTTCAAGTTACCCCCTCTATTACCAAATTCAGCTTCCTGTTAAAGCATGCCCTGGGAGGTAACAGGTGATGGCTCAAGTTGTTGGGTCTCTGACACACACACAGGGGAGATCTGATTTAAGTTACTGTTTCCTAGCTTCAGCTTGTCCCAGCTCTGGCTATTGCAGGCAATTGGGGAATGAACTTGGAAATATATTTTCTATAGGTACGTCTATAAAATAATGGCATTATTTTATAATTTCTAATAAACTGCCAATATCCCAAATTAAATATGTATACATATCTATTTAAATATATTATATTAATAAGTAACATAAGTATGTTAAAATTTCTTAGTTTCCATAAAAACAGAATTATGTATTTCTGACATATTTATATTATATAAATGTGAACTTTATATATGTTTAAAATAAAAAAGGTGTTGAAATAACTTCGGAGTAATGGCAAATGGCCTAGCATTTTACAGAAATCATAATTGAAAAAGCATTATAGAGTTCTAATGGCTATGGAAATGTTTGCAGGATAACAAAATATGAAGAAGTGAAAGTGAAGACCTTCGTGAATATCACTGGGGTCCTCATTTTTCAAAAAATGAATTGCTTTAATTGCATAAATATCAGCTAGTGCTATCTCTTTCCATATTGATTGTACATGGTATGCTAATATAAATAATAAGAAATGTGTACCTCTTGCATTATTCCCTGGCAGTCTTCTCCATGAGCACATGAAGAGCTTCAAGAATCAAATCGACCAGACTACATCACTCAGCAAAATTTATTGCTGTTAAGGAACAAAGAACATGAAGAAAAGAAAAGAAAGATCACCTTTCCAGAAAATCTATGCTCATATGAATCTTAAGTCATGTATTCTTTTTCCTTCACATCATTCTGGATGGAAATCTTACACGGAAAAAAAAAAAAAAAGGTTAAACTGATTGTGCTTCACTGTCAATGTAAACCTATGGTCAGGGATACATCTAATTCCCAGAGCTTTCATCATTAATATTTTATGAGTCTCACTGACCTCCCATCTCGAAGAAAAATTTATCTTTCATTTGTGTAAGCAGTACCTGCCGAGTAATAGATTTCATTTCTATAAGCTGAGTGGTGAAATGCAAACGGCAGCAAAGGTAAGAAAAGTCAAAGTCTTCATCTCTTTTTATGGGAGTCTGGTTGCAGTTTACCAAGTTGCAAAGTTAGCCAACGAAAATAAAAGAATCTGGGGGAACCATGGAGAGTGTCAGTTCATTGCCAACATATTTCAGCTCCATATAAATGCCTAGAGGTTTAATCTGAGTTTTACATGAGATGATAAGCCACAACAACTATTTTTTATTTAAACATTTTAATTGGAAAATATTAACTCAGTCGTGGAAACTTTCTTCCTAATACCTGAGATAGCTAAAAGACAATTGATGATCTTCGAACTTCAAACTGAAAACACAGGATATGTCACCCCTTGGTTGAATGTGGCTTGCCTCAGTTTAACTAAGGATTCTGTTCATAGATTCATCTTTGTCACTTGTCACTTGAGCTGAGGATTCCCTGGGCAGTATGTATGCACAAAAACAAAACAAAACAGAAAGAGTGTTCCAGTATCCCTTTGAAAGCCAGAAACACAGAGGCAAAGCTGCATGACATTTGTCTGGGCAATGATTTCTTGGATAGGATCTGAATGACACAAGCAACAAAAGTAAAAATAGACAAATGGGATGACAACCAAACTACAAAATTCTTGCACAACAAAGGAAATGAATAACAAAATAAAAGTCATCCTACAGAATGAGAGAAAAGATTTGTAAAATTGGTCTGATAACTGATCAGTATCTTAAATATATGTGGAATTAAAACAACTCAATAGCAAAATAAAAAGTAATCCACTTTAAAAATTAACAAAAAGGGCTGGCATTTGGCACAGTGGTTGAACGGTCTCTTGGGTCACTCACAGCACATTTCACAGTGCCTGGGTTCAAGTTACCCCCTCTATTACCAAATTCAGCTTCCTGTTAAAGCATGCCCTGGGAGGTAGCAGGTGATGGCTCAAGTTGTTGGGTCTCTGACACACACAGGGGAGATCTGATTTGAGTTACTGTTTCCTAGCTTCAGCTTGTCCCAGCTCTGGCTATTGCAGGCAATTGGGGAATGAACTTGTATAGAATCAGTCTCTCTCTCTCTCTCTCTCTCTCTCCCTCTCTATGTCTCTCTCTCTCATATAAATTTTAAAATGGGGAAAGGGCATGAATAAACATTTCTCATAAGAAGGTACTCATACAAATGGATAATAGATGTATGAGAAAAAAACTCAATGTCTCTATCATCACAGAAATGCAAATTAAAAACAGGAGACACCACCTCACACCTGTCAGGCTATTAGCAAAAAGACAAAAAAGATAAGTATTAGAGAAGCTGTGGAGGCAAATTAAATTTTGCACATTGTTGGTGGAAATATACATCAGTATAGCCACAGTAGAAAGAAGTATGAAGGTTTCTCAACATTAAAAATAGAACTGCTCTATAATTCAGCTATCTCACCACTAAGTGTATACATAGGGGAACTGAAATAAATTAGGTTGAAGAAATATTTATAGTCCCATCTCATTGCAGCAAAGTTCACAATAGCCAAAATATGAAGCCAAACTAAGTGTCCATCAATGGATGAATGGAGAAAGAAATATAATACATATACATAATGGAATATCTTTCAGCCTTAAATAAAAGAAGGAAATCCTGTCGCTTGTGATAACATTGACAAACCTGGAGGAATTACCCTAGGTTAAACAAGCCAGGCACAGAAAAAAACAATACTACATGATCTCACTCCCATACATAGAACTTCAAAAAGTTGAACTTTTTGAATGGTGGTTAGCAGGGTCTAGGATGGGAGTGAAGTTCCGAGTGGGCCAGTTTACTAAGAGTGTACAAAATTTGTTAAAATAAATTCAAGAAATTTATTTTATAATGTGGTGACCATAGTTAATAATAATGCATTGTATACTTGAAAATTTGCAACAGAGTAAAATAAAAGCATATGAGGTAAAGTATGTTAGTTAGCTCAATGTTTCCACAATATGTTTTAGGATATTATTTGAACGCTACAAATATATAAAATTTTTATTATTAATTTAAAAGGCTGAATAAATGTTGGTAAAATTAAACAAAACAATAGCAAAAATAATAATAACAGTAACAGAAATCAGAAAGTTATTGGGTTTCTGTCTATCAGCTCTACCTAGTCACGGGAGGTGGAGAGTGGGACCTTCAAGTGGATGAATAGGTAATTTCCTTGAAATGTATTTAGTGCATAATCAGGAAAAAAAATCTTGGTATTGAAGAAGTATTTTCCTTCTCTAAAGAACCTAGAATTAAAAACTGTACAAAACAACCATGTTCAATATCTTCAACATCTTTAGTTTTAATTATATATTAACATGGGTGATTTATCTAACAAATTTGTGATCTCTTAGAATATAAATAGGGTGCTATTTGTTTTAGTACAGAATTGCATCTCTGGAGTCTTGTATACTGCTGACAAATAGTAGGTGTTTGGTAACTTTTCCTTAGATTATCTGCATACTTTTCTAGAACATTAAATATTGAGGAAGTATAAACTGCAAATATTGGTGAAGTGTTAGTGAAAGTATAACTCAGAATAATGGACCAAAGAACACCACCTCTTTTCTGTTAAGAACGGTCTAACCTAGTTCCCTTATGAATTTGTCTGCTTAATTTTTGTATTAGAAATGCAGAAAATTTCCCTAAATTGAAAGAATAAACATTCACGTTCATGTTAACATAAAATTACCAAAACTGTATGAGAGTCTTTTTTTTCCTCTGGGTGGCAATAGGGTGTTTCAGATTTTAATAATACCAGAATGGGTTTTTTTTGTTGTTTGTTTTCTTTCTTTTATTTTTTAAAAATGCTTTTCTGTAGTTATTATATTGGTTGAGTAACAATGAATTTTTAAATTAATGTTAAATTGAGGTAGGAAGGCTGGGTGGGTATTGGACATGTTTATCTCCTTGGTGACTAATTTTTGTTCATTGTCCTGAAAGCCCTGAAATTTGGGGCAGGCATGTGACACAGTGGTTATGAGACAGCTTTTGACACCTACATCCCATATCTGACGGTCTGGTCTGAGTCCCACCTCCACTGTTTCCAACCCAGCTTCCTGCTAATGCACACTTTGGGAGCTAGCAGGTGATAGGACAAGTACCTGCATCTCTGGCACCATGAAGGAGGCTCAGATGGTGTTTAGGCCTGGCTCAGATCACACTGGTGCAGGCAGTTGGGTAGTAAACCGGCAGATGAAAGATCGTTCTATGTCTTTCTGTGCCTGTCTTTCTTTCAAATAAAATGAAAGAAAAAAAATTTTTAAAAATTGTGTAAAAATTTACTACATCCTGTGGATTTTTAGGGTTTCAATCACTGCTAAAATTTGGAATCCAAATTCCACAGAATCATCACATGCAAACACAAGAGAAGGACAAGGAATTCATGAGTGAATCTGGGGGAAGGTGTCTACTGGAGAAGGTGTCTACTGAAATTAGTCTTTTGGGATGATGGCATAAAAGAAATGACATTGGAGAAGGATCGTTTATTAAAGAAAAGATTTTCTCACAAGTGTGGGGAGCTTTCTTTTTCACTCCAAGTAGTCAGCCTCTGTGTTTTTGTTCCCACAGCACCTGCCCATGGGCCTTCCCAGGATGTCCCTATCCTATCAGATCAGCGAATCAGATAACTGTGCTGCCAAAATGATGTCCCAAAATGCAAAACTGATCAAATCATGCCTGACTCTGATCCCTTCTCTGGTTCTTATGGTCCATTTGATTAAATAAGATTCTTATTCATCTATTTTACTCACATCAAGAATTCTGAGCTGCAGCACTCTGAACCACTTGCCATTTCCCAAAAACAGTGCATGTGCACTTTCATGCTTCAGTGCCTTTGAACACATATTCCATTTTCGAGACAAAACCTTGAACAACTGTCACCTCTACAAGAGTGTTTGTGACCCTTGCAGCAATGTCAGTCACTTTCCCTTCTTGGAACTACAACTCGAGGACTAACTACCCCTTACTGCAGTCTTGGTGTGAGTGTCTGTACATTCCCAATGCTGTAAACACAAGGGTGGAACATACAGCATGTCAATTTTGAGTTTGGAATACAGTAGATATTAATAGTCATTTTTCATGTAAGGGATATAATGAATTAATATAGTATCTTGTGCTGATTGGATAATTAATTGCAGCTTTTTGCGGAAATACTTTAACTCAACAAGACTTCTCTAGCAGGCAGAAATTTGAATTCTGTGTACTACTATTTGCAGAAGTATTTTTGAGCTAGCAGCTCTTTCTCTACTTTTTAAATAATACATTAGTATAGTTTCACTTAATTTTTGGGCTTTTTAAATCTAGATTTTAACCTACGTTACCTCACTTCTTTGCTTAGTCATTAAATAAACCTTTTCTCATACAGAAATACATGGAAAAAAGAGGCTGTAAATGAAAATGCATGTTTAATTACCAAAGCAAGATTTTTTATGACTTGATATTTTAATTATTAAAGAGATTTGGGGGCCTAAGCTATCCAAATAACTATATTTTCTCATAACAATGCATATCAATGTTACAACAAATATGCCAAACAGACATAATGCAGTCAAATTTAAAACTTCATCAGAAAGATGGTGGCTCATTCTGACCATTATTTGACCAGTTTATATACATGGAATAAATCTCCTGAAAATCTACAGAAATGCAGCATAGCAAATAATATGTTCAAATTTCAGTCATGGCCCTTTTCAGCACGAAAAATAAACTCATTATATACTAACAGTGAGAAATATTTTTATTTTCACTAGTAGTTTATATAGTATTCAATAATACTTTCAATCAATTGCGCTTTAAAATGTACAGTCATTTAGATCTGAAAAATAACTATATTTTCATGTATTCTTATAGCAGTCTTATAAGGCAAGCACAATAATTTTCTGATTTTTGTTTGTTTTCTATACCTAAAAGATGAACCATAAAAGATTTGATAATTTCACCAAGGTCATATTATGTATGTACACACACACACACACACATATATATATATATTATATAATATGGCTTCTAGATTTGAATGGAAAATAATTCATGGCATGTAATATAGAAAGTCATCTCTCTGACTTTTTGAAAGTCTGTTATTTTTAATAAGAAAGTAAGAATTAATTCAATTCTAACAAAACATATTTAAAATATAATTTGATAATTTACTTATCTTGTAGATATAAAACATGCTCTACTTAAGTTTAGTCCAGAAATTCTCCCCAATTCCAACCTAGTTTAATGGTGACTCTTAAGTTTATTAAAAAAAGTTTAAAAATATATCTTCATTACTTTTTTAGGGCTGCAATTTGATTTAAAGAATATAACGTTTTATTCAAATGTCTATAGAATTTGTATGCTACAATATTACATATTTCTGAAAGATCTACCCTATTTTCTTGACTTTCATGCCAGCCCTTTCTTCATCTATTCATCCCTGTTTACATATTATTTATCCCTTTGTTGATTTCTTCTTTTTCCAGAAGAAACTATAATTCTTTTGAGCTGGGCTGAGAGCAGTGTGTTCAGTTTCCTTTCTGCTGGTGGGAAACTTACTCTTCTATGAAATGTAGATAGCCCCATAGTAACTCATCCCTCCCTTCTTGAAGATACTTCCTTACTGTAAGTCCAAACGGGAAATTTGAAACTTCATCTGATGTGACTGTATAGTTAATCAAGAGTACTCTACCTAGGCTGTGGTAGCGAGGTATGCTTACTTTTTGGACACAGAAGTACAGTGTGAAATTTCAACTGGAGTGGATTACAAGGAACTTTAATGAGTTTTGCAGCTTTGGTTCCTGCTCTTCTCGCTTGTTTCTGTGCCACAGAGTCCCTGGAGAGGACTCTAACCCTGTGTAAATTGTCACCTCCACACTGTTTACCATGTGAAGCAAATCAGAAAGATGAAGCTGTTATCAGAAGGACCTCCTTGGTTTGGCTTCTTCTTTGTCCTTATCTCTTCTGCCTCCTTTAACAGCAACCACCCTGCCTTCCTTGGTGTTCTGTGTAAATGCTTGTGAGACTACAGATATACAGACTACAGATATAGAAATTTTGCAATTTCTATATCTCTATATTTCTATATCTGTAAGTTCCTTCACTTGTTTTGG
This sequence comes from Lepus europaeus, assembly GCF_033115175.1. Classification (NCBI taxonomy): domain Eukaryota; kingdom Metazoa; phylum Chordata; class Mammalia; order Lagomorpha; family Leporidae; genus Lepus; species Lepus europaeus. The sequence continues at coordinate 34,705,608 of NC_084836.1, read as the reverse complement.
AAATCTCTTCTCCCAAATATTTCTATGTCTCTAACACTTTTCCTCTCTCCAGTCACATTCATATATAATATTCTCAACAAGATCCATCCTAACCATTGAACTGCAAGTTCCCCCTTCACACATTCTAGTACCACAAGGTTAACCTATACAATTTTGCCATAGCACCAACAGTCTTCTAATATACTATACTATTTATTTATTCATTTACTTGCTGTCTATTCACATTAGATTGCAAACTTTATAAAAACAATTTTTTTTCTCCAATGATTTACATGTACTTGGTCAGTAAGAAATATAGAAGTATTCCACCAATATATTTTTGGGTACAGATTGAATCATGATATTCAGCAACACTTTTTTTTTCAAATTTCAATTTAAGAAACAGTTGATCTATTGTGAAAATTCCTTTGAGAATATTTATTTGTATAAATATTACTGGTTTTTATAGGACATTGTTGTCTCTGTCTTTTTAAATGAGGTAGGTCTCAAAGCTTTATTTATCCCTAAAGAGATTTCCAAGAATACAATCAAACTGTACAGAAATATACAGAGATATTCCAAGATACACTTAGATACTTTCTCACCAGGTCCATAACAAATTATATTTGGAGTTCTAATTTTGGACTAAGTTCGAATAATGCAGTTAATTGCCAATTTAATGAAATTCACCAAGCAAGAAGTAAATTCATTATTTTGCCAAAATCCATGGGAAAACATGTACTTGATTATCTATTCAAGAGTATGTAGAATTTAAAAACAAAGGATTAAACCTGGATTATTATATAGAGTTTTGTTCTTTATTCTAAATTGTAGCTAAAGAATTATTCAAAGTTTCTGAAATAATACAAATACTATGGAAATAAAATTTCAAAGTGATGCTGCTTTTAAATTTCGAGGTAGTGAGTAACATCACATGAAACTAGATAGAGTATGTATCTCGATTGTATCAAATGCATTGTGGAACTATCACAGCCTGAAGAGATGATTTCTGGGAAGGGTTAGGAGAGTACCCAGGGTTCTTTGAATACAGGAAAAATAAAGATAAAAAATTAAAATGAAAGTCAAAATGGAATCTCATTTTGGAAAAATTAGTCAGGTGCTTGAAATTCTATAGGATCAAACAAAATTGAAATATTTCATTGAGATAAACTCAGTTTTTTGGAAGAATAACACATCTATGTAAATAATTCATAAAACATTTTATTGTTGGCTTGTAACAGTATCATTTAGATCATAAAATATTCATTGACTTTACTCTGGCTATCAATAGGTAATAATGTTTAACTTGCAACTCTTACAAGGGCTATAGGTTTATGCAAGTCCAGAGAGTATAGTTTATTCACATACAGCACCACACAAATGATCTCCCAGAGCATTGAAGGGTATGGTAACAATGGCAATCACTAAGTATCCTGGCTTTACACATATTAATTCATTTTATTATCTCAATAATTACATGAATTAGGCATTCTTTAGAAATGTTTATTTATTTGAAAAGTAGAATGGCAGATAAACAGAGAGAAATCCTTTGATCTTCTATTTATTGGTTACTTCCCAAAAGACCCCCACAGCCAGGCAGCCAGGGCTGGGCCAGGCCAAAGTCAGGTGCCTGGAATTCCATCTGGATCTCCCACATGAGTGGCAAGAATGCAAGTGCTCTGGTTATTATCTGTTGCCTCCCAGGCTCTCCTTAGTTGGATCAAAAGTGGAGGCATTACTGGATTCTGGGCACTCTGGTATGGGATGCATGCATCCTAAATGGTAGTTTAACACATGGTGTCATGAAGCTCTTTTTCTTCATCATGTTGTATTCTTTTTTTTTTTTATTAAACTTTTATTTAATGAATATAAATTTCCAAAGTATAGCTTATGGGTTACAATGGCTTCCCCCCTCCCATAACTTCCCTCCCGCCCGCAACCCTCCCCTTTCCCGCTCCCTTTCCCCTTCCATTCATGTAAAGATTCATTTTCAATTCTCTTTGTATACAGAAGATAAGTTTAGTATATATTAGGTAAAGATTTCAACATTTTGCCCATATAGCAACATAAAGTGAAAAAACTACCATTGGATTACTAATTATAGCATTAAATAGCAATGTACAGCACATTAAAGACAGAGATCCTACATAATTTTTTTTCAAATTAATTAATTTTCTATGCCATTTCCATTTTAACACCAGGTTGTTTTTTTTTTTTTCATTTCCAATTCTCTTTATATACAGAAGATCACTTCAGTATATAATTAGCAAAGACCTCATCAGTTTGTGCCCACACAGAAACGCAAAGTATAAAAATACTGTTTCAGTACCAGTCATAGCATCACTTGGCTTTAGACGACACATTAGGGACAGATCCCACATGGGGTGTAAGTACACAGTGACTCCTGTTGCTGACTTAACAATTTGACACTCCTGTTCATGGCGTCAGTAATCTCCCTAGGCTCTAGTCATGAGTTGCCAGGGCTATGGAAGCCTTTAGAGTTCGCTGACTTTGATCTTATTCCGATAGGGTCATAGTCAAAGTGGAAGTTCTCTCCTCCCTTCGGAGAAGGGTACCTCCTTCTTTGATGGCCCCGTTCTTTCCACTGGGATCTCACTCACAGAGATCATTCATTTAGGTCTTTTTTTTTTTTTTCCATGATATCTTGGCTTTCCATGCCTGCTATACTCTCATGGGCTCTTCAGCCAGATCTGAATGCCTTGAGGGCTGATTCTGAGGCCAGAGTGTTGTTTAGGACATCTGCCATCCTATGAGTCTGCTGTGTATCCCACTTCCCATGTTGGATCTTTCTCTCCCTTTTTGATTCTATCAGTTAGTATTAGCAGATACTTGTCTTGTTTGTGTGTATTCTTATTTCCTCAACCCTGTTTCTGCCATCCTTGCCTGTGGCAAAATAGTAAGGTATGATTTTTAACAGTTCTAAAACCTTCCTTCCTCAAAATTATTTCCCAACTGACATGAAGACATCAAATTGAACTACTAAGGGCAATAGTTCCCAAACTTTTTTCCATCCCAACACAGCTGAAAGACAGCCCATAATTCTGTCAGTAATAGTGATAGAACAAATATTTTATGAATGATTAAAAGTCATTCCCCAAATGGTGAGGTTTGTAAAACCCCAAGGAAAAACTGACATGCATTTCATCCTTAGTATCACTAAAATTCTGGAAGCCATTTGGAAGCCATTTTTGAAGTACAACAATCATTTGAACTTGTTCTATTAATATCTTAGTTGAACTTCTTTTCTAAATTAGTCATACAGCAGAAAAGTGCTGAGAAGGAAGATCGTTCAGAATAGATGAGGCTTAATGATGGAAACAAGGAGTAGAAAGCCACTGTTTCCTCTTTGAAAAAAGAAGATTCATGTGAACAGGTATGAACAGGTGGAACACTCTGGCTGACAGGTGTAGTGTTTGCATACTGGGTGTCTAGTTAAATTCTGGAATAGAAAAGATACTCACTGTTTTACAATGTATTGGAATAGGGGGTTCACTCAAAGGAACACAGAAAACAACCTTACTATTTCTTATAGTTATAAAAGAAACAAAAGACTATTTATCTTATTCTTTCAATGAGAGTGATGCCTCAATATAGCCAAACTCAATGCCAAGTGAGGAAATTCTAGTTAAGTTGCTCAGAGTTCAGGCAGCCGCCTCTGATAGTGGACTACTGGAGCATAGGAACTTTCTAAAATGTTATATTCAGAATTCATCTCCTTAAAATATCTAAGGATACTTAACAGACATCTTCAAGTTTCATTATATTATATAATGAAATGATCTTATCTTAGGGAAGAATGAGGTTGGATGAGGGCTAAGATCCATATTCAGCAAGAAAAATGAAAATTTCTCTGAAAAATCACCTTATAAACATTCTCATGTACTCAAAATCTACAATATACTATATATATATATATATATATATATATATATAGAGAGAGAGAGAGAGAGAGAGGTATATATGACAATATACACTATGATTACAATCATATATATATATATATTTTTTTTTTTTAAACAGGCAGAGTGGACAGTGAGAGAGAGAGACAGAGAGAAAGGTCTTCCTTTGCCGTTGGTTTACCCTCCAATGGCCGCCTCGGCCGGCGCACTGCAGCTGGCGCACCGTACTGATCCAAAGGCAGGAGCCAGGTGCTTCTCCTGGTCTCCCATGGGGTGCAGGGCCCAAGCACTTGGGCCATCCTCCACTGCACTCCTGGGCCACAGCAGAGAGCTCGACTGGAAGAGGGGCAACCGGGACAGAATCTGGTGCCCTGACCGGGACTAGAACCCGTTGTGCTGGCGCCACTAGGTGGAGGATTAGCCTATTGAGCCACAGCGCCAGTCAATCATATACTTATATTTTAAAGTAAGAAATGTTTCAATGTTAAGAATAAAGAATAAAGAGTATAGATTTGCAGTTTTCAAGTCACTGTCAATCAGGTTGTGCCTACTCAAAGGAATCACTACCTTTTCAGTTCTCTTTTTGACTCTCTTCCCCTTCCTCTCTTTGTCTCTCCCTCTCCCTCTTCTCTTCTTTCCATTTTTATTTTCTTTTCCTAATTGATACCCCTACCTCATTCCCACCAGGAAGATCTCCCAAATCCTCCCTGCTGCATTGTCAGCTCTGTTACAATGGATGGCCACAGAAAATACCCAGCATACTTAGGTCTTGAATGAGAACTCCGCTAACCTTCCCGATGCTTCTGTCTCAGGAGTGACACACAGTGCCAATGCTATGCAGCCATGCCATAGTTTGACTCTTGTTTTCATGGATGTCGTTGACAAGCATCTCTTCCTTACTAGTGTTTGAATTGTATTTATTTTCTCTCCATTCTTATTTGTTTCTGTCCAGTTCTTTTTTAATTTTTAAATTTTATTTTAATTTGTAATTAGTTTTTAACAAATTCAGTGTGATTTGTGGATATAATTCTAAGAACATAATGATACACCTTTCCCCTTCTTCTACCAATCTTCTCTCTCCCTTTCTTTAATTTTTTTTCAGTTTTTGAGAGAACCTGTTTTAAATTGCATGACAGTAAAAAGATATAATGCTTTACAAACAAGAGTTTAACAAGTAAAAAGCAAAAAGACCCTAGTTTAGTGGGAATATAGACAATGGCTATAAACAATGGAAAAATAACCATTTCACCCATACACAGTAAATTTTAAAATAATCACAGATCACTACAATCAAAGTAATATGATGTTCTTGCCCAGTGGTTTGACAAAGTTATAAAACAAATTTTACAAAAGTACATTTGCAGCAATACTGATGCACACAGACATCTCTTTCTTTTTCTTTCTTTTATTCAATCTGCCACTTGCCATCTCTTTTATTATTTGTTTTTTTTTCCTTTTTTTTTTTTCCTATTGAGATCCTTTTTTTGATTTGAAAGAGTTACAGAAAGACAGGGAGAGAGAGAGAGAGAGAGAGAGAGATATGTTCCATCCACTGGTTCACTCCACAATGGTCAAGGCTGGGCTGTGTTGAAGCCAGGAGTCATGAGCTTCATCTGAGGTCTCCCACCAGGGTGCAGGGACCTAAACACGTGGGCCATACTCTGCTGCTTTCCCAGGCACATTAGCAGGGAGCAGGATCTGAAATGAAGCAGCTGGGACTGGAACTGGCACTCAAATGGGATGCAAATACTGCAGGTGGTGGCTTAACTCACTGCACCACAGTGTTAGCTCTGACCACCTGCTATTTCTAAGTATTCTAGCTTCAGCTAAAGTGATTACTTTGTCTCACTGAATCCAGCTCATTTTCTTTGACTGATTAGTAAATCAGCTTTTGGGTGATTTATTTGGGTTATTTTAACCTTTAGTAAATAACTCTGGATTTTACCAATCACTTAGGTCTTTATTTTCCCTTTTAATATTTTTTTTTGTTTAGTTATTTCGGAAAATAAGCAATATGTTTTCATTTTGGGTATAAATAAGACACTTAAAATACTTGGAAATATGTGAAGTGCTCTTAAAGTAGGAGAGTAGAGTTTAAAGTATCACTCCACTGTGTGTGTCTCAACTATTTATAACAATGTGCTGAAGAACACACACATACTATGAATTGAACTGGAATTAACCAACTAGAGTTACAAATCTTCTAAAAAAGTGGCAGGTAGTTGGAGTTATATATTCTACTCTAAAATTAGTAGGTATTAAAAAAAAGGGGTTAGTAACTGGGGGAGGAAATATTCAAATGATTATGTTGCCTAATAAAGCCAGCTTCCCAGTGTGAGTATGATTAAAAACACAATTATGGTTTTCCATTACTGTAAAATATATTTGGATAACATGATTAAAGTATTTAATTTTTTAGTATAGGTTTCTGCTATCACCAAGAAAATACCTTTTTTGAAAAGAAATTATATATTAAATCATGGGTATAAATAATGCATATGTTTTCTAAGCATCTAACTTAAGATAAATACATCTATATCTATCTATATAGATAGAAAGAGAGAGAGAAAGATAGAGTGAATGACAATAAGTTTATGTGAGTAGCAATCATCATTGCTTCTCTCTGGTTTAATGGAATATGGACAAAGTGTGTTATTTTAATATAACACAGTGTTAGCATTCTGGGTCTGAAAAATACACACAGCTATTGTGAAAACAAAGCAACAGTTATGAAATATAAATAAAATAAATGTGAAAAGTTCCTGGATAATGGATTAAGTCCATCATGGTGACCTATAGATATTAGGGAACAACACTGAAATTGTTGTCATTGTCATGGTTCATGTTTGTTGTTATAGTGACTTTTTGGGACAATGTCAGTCAGCATAATCGAAGTGGCTTTAATTTGAGAGTCTGTATTCCAAAACATAGATGAATGTTCATTGGACAGAAGTTAAGGACTTCATTTTAATCTCTTACAGAAGCTATTCATTATAGTAGTATACTTATTTGATAACTTTTTTCATGAATCCATTCTGGACCATTCAGGAAATAGTGTTCATATAACACAACTCATAATACCAAGAAACAATGCTAATAAAACTTTTGGCACGGCCGGCGCCGTGGCTTAACAGGCTAATCCTCTGCCTTGCGGTGCTGGCACACCAGGTTCTAGTCCCGGTCGGGGCGCCGGATTCTATCCCGGTTGCCCCTCTTCCAGGCCAGCTCTCTGCTATGGCCCGGGAAGGCAATGGAGGATGGCCCAGGTCCTTGGGCCCTGCACCCACATGGGAGACCACGAGAAGCACCTGGCTCCTGGCTTCGGATCAGCGCGATGCGCCGGCCACAGCGGCCATTGGAGGGTGAATCAACGGCTCTCTCTCTCTGTCTCTCTCTCTCTCACTATCCACTCTGCCTGTCAAAAAAAAAAAAAAAAAAAAAAAAAAAAACTTTTGGCACGTAAAATGGGAAATATTTGTTACAAGAACTGAATGAAATCTGCGGGTGACCTCTCTGATGTTCTGCAATATTATTGTAATTGTGGTTTATACATTGATGCCTTAAGGGTTTAATTGAAGGAGGTACCTTCCTCTGAAGGGAGGAGAGAACTTCCACTTTGACTATGACCTTGTCTAAATAAGATCGGAGTTGGTGAATTCAAAAGGCTTCCATAGCCTTGGCAACTCATGACAAGAGCTTCGGGTGACTACTGACGCCATAAACAAGGGTGTCAATTTGTTAAGTCAACAACAGGAGTCACTGTGCACTTAATCCCCATGTAGGATCTCTGTCCTTAATGTGTTGTACATTGTGAATTAATGCTATAACTAGTACTCAAACAATACTTTACACTTTGTTTCTGTGTGGGTGCAAACTGTTTAAATATTTAGTTAGTATATACTAAATTGATCTTCTGTATATAAAGAGAATTGAAAATAAATCTTGATGTGAATGGCATGGGAGAGGGAGCGGGAGATGGGATAGTTGCAGGTAGGAGGGAAGTTATGGGGGGGGGGACAGCCACTGTAATGCAAAAGCTGTACCATGGAAATTTATATTTATTAAATAAATGTTTTTAAAAAAGGGTTTAATTGGTCAGTTGCTGAAAAGCCCTGAGAGATCATGCTGATTTCAAAAAGGGAAAAAATATGGCCTAAACAAACAAGAACAACTGTCTTGAAAAATCCCCTTGTTGCCCCCAAACTTCACATTGCTGAGTGCTGACACTGTCTCATGGGATGAAGCCCAGAAAGTAGACAGTTGAAATTCTTGTTTAAAATCTTCATTAAAAAGCCTACATTGGGAAGCCTCCATGTCACTAGAGAATGGAGACATTATATTGCTCATTATAGCTTGCACAATGTGCTGTCTAGGGACCCCTTGCCCAGTGGGAGCTCTTAGTAGCAGAATTCTTGGCAGGTGTTTTCTGCAGGGGAAGTGTTTCTTTCAGAAACACCATGCATCATGCATAGAGAGTTGATGAGAACTCACTTTCAGAGGTGTCATGAACGGGACCACAGTGGAATATAATAATAATAATAATAATAATAATAATAATAATTTAAAAGCTCTAGACTGAAAACCAGAAGATGGTATTTCTAATTCCAGCAATGCCATGAAATGAGCTATGTGACCTTAGATTGGCCTCAATTTCCTTATTTGCAAAATGAATGGTTTGGATGAAACCACCTCTAAGGTGTTTTCACCTCAATAAAGCCCAGGATTCGTTTCAATATTGCTGTGTCTCTTTGTTTTCCCAGAGAGATGATTCCTTTGAGCAACTGGAATAAAGTAAAAGTTTTTACTGAAAAAGGAATTCATAGGCCCCAATTCATTTGTGTTACTATATTTCTTCAGAGACAATCTGCAGCATATCATTTTGTCAAATGTGAGATTTTCTTAAAAGAGATTTAGTACTAACACATATCAAAGACAGTTTTAGGAATCTTTAGGGAAAAGAGAAAATAAACTCAGCATAGTTGTAAACAGTAAACTGCAAACTATAAATTTCAGTATAAATTTATCAAACAGAAAGTTCAATATATGTATCAAACTGTTAAAATAATATGAAATACATTTAAATATCTTCTCTTTGTAAAACACCTTGCTTTATTCATTTATTCATTATAAAAATTAACGTTGTGGGAAAAATGGGAAGGGGTTTTACAAACCAAAAATTAATTTGGATCTTTCAGTAGCAAGACAATTCTAACGTGCATTATTGATATATACTTTCTTGGTATTTTTTAGGCATTTTAATTTTTACAATAAATAACCTACATTTTGTTATCTGTGCCATGTTAAATATAAAAATAATTCTTTTTAAAGCATGTGTGTTTTATTTAGATTCCTATCAACATGTAATGTATTGTTGCATTTTTCAATGACAACTCAATCTGTCTCCCCAAGAATGAATTCAAACTCTCCTTCCCAAGTATTCTCTTCCTATTGCCTCCTTTGAAGATTCCATCACCCACATTTCATTTTAGTCTGATGTTCTAATCCATCATAAGCCTCTCTGCTTCACTGGCTTCCAAGAGTAGAAAATGCATAGTCAATGTTAACTTTTATATATTTGAATATTTATTTACATGGCCACTGCTCATTCCAGACATTCATACCTTCCCCTATGAACTAATCAGGCCGGTAACTGGTCTCTACCTCAGGACTCCACCATCTTGGCTTCTCCAGACTGTTGCCAAATTGAGAATTTTCGAAATATAAAATGATCATGTTGCTGTTTGGCTTAAAAGGGTTCACTTACTATTGCCTCCAAAATAAGATTCAGTTTTTTAGTACTGTATACAAGTTCTTCATGGTCAGGATCTTGCTTTTCTTGAAAAAACCTCCCTTTCTTCTTTCACTGTCATTTCATCACAAGTATCTATCTGTACTCCATCCACACTAACCTAGGGATCCCTCCACATCTCACCATTTGATGATTACAAATAAAATCACAGCAATAAATGTGAAGACAGACTGTACCAGTTAGTAGTTAATAGTAACTATTAATGGTGATATCGGGCAGAACTTATATGTAGAACAATTCAGATCCGAGCAATGTCTCAAATCCAAAGATCCAGACCATTACCCCAATACTCTTTAAAGTCTTCTTCCTCAGCTAGATGGCCATCTCACTTTTGATTCATATTCATATTCAAAAGACTTCTTTCTATGAAAACTTATGAGTGACATGAATCTCCAGAGTCTAATATTGGCAAGTATTAAAAAGAGAATTACTCTCACACCTATCCCAAGAATAAAGGGATGTCTACTTCCTTGGACAGAAATTATACTTCTGTTAAACACAGATGTAGCCCATCTATGGATCCCAAATACCAGAGCACAAGGGAGAAGATCTCATGCACACGGCCTATGCATGGAAGCTTATTACTGAAATGTTTTTTCATTCAGCAACTATTTACAATAGTGAGCATCAGCTATGTATGAAACATTGTCTTTGTACTGGCAAAAGTCCCTAACTGGGGCTGGAGCTATGGTACACCAGGTTAAGTCTCTGTTTGTGATGCCAGCATTTCATATTGGAGTGCTGATTCCAGTCCCAGTTTTCCTGCTTCCAATCCAGCTCTCTGCTACCAATCCAGCTCCCTGCTAATGTGCCTAGGAGAGTCATAGATCATCCAAGTTCTTGGGCTTCTCCCACCCATGTAAGAGACCCAGATAGAGTTCCACGCTCCCAGCTTCAGCCTGGCCAACCCCTAGCCATTGATGGCATTTGGGGACTACATCAGTGGATGGAAGATTCTTTCCCTCTTTCCCTCTTTCTCTCTGTCTCTCTGTCTCTGTCTCTCTCTCTATGTGTGTGTGTGTGATTCTGCCTTTCAAATAAATAAATCTTTATGAAACAAAACAAAATAAAACAAGAAAAAGTTTCTGACATTAAGAAGCTTACATTTTTATTGAGGGACACAATCTTCTAAATAAACAAATACATTTGTTACATAATATCTGGTAGTGATAAGCATTAAGTAGGAACATAATTTTGGACAAAGGCTTAGAATATAGTAAAAATAAAGGACACTTACTTTAGGTGAGATGGCTAGGAAATATCTTCCTGAGTAAATGAGGTTTGAACAGATCTCCATGGAAGTGAGGAGGTACCATGTGAACATCTGGGCAGGGTGGATCTTTCTTACTCATTGAAAAGTAAAGTGTATTTTCCTGGGGCAGAATTGAGCTTTGCGTGTTTGACAGACAGATGTAACGCCATAGTAATTGGAGTAGAATGGGTTTCTCTAAGGAGACAGTAGGAGAATTATCCAAAAGCTGCATTATATTGAGTACAATAGATGTTGGTTAAAAAGAAACTTAATCAGGATTATTAAAAATATCAATTAATCTGACTAATGCTTATAAGGGAGTATAAGACAAACCATGCCCCTCTCACAATTTCTCCTTTAAAATATCCATACTCACATATATTTAACAGTTTGAAATTTAGAATAATTGACCAAACACTGAAACAAATACACTAATTTGTGATGGCTCAGAATTGTAGTCATTTTCTACATTAATTGGGAAAGATTGATGTTTTTATTATTGTTGGCTTATTTATAATAATTTGAGACTCAAATAGCTTGTGATTTATTTGTTTATGATCTGTTTTAATGCTTATACTATTTCTAGTATTTGATTATTTGTAAGTATACCAGTACAGTCTCTAAGTAATGATGAGTAACTGTCTTCTTTAATATAATATTTATTTTTTGTCTTCCATGACTTTAAACCTTCAAATTAATATCAATAATATAATAATTCTATGTGCCATTATCTTGTATCAGTTTTATTAGTACAAAATTCTCAAAAGGAAAGTCTAAAATAAGGATCAAACAGTAAAAATATGTCAAATATCTTTAAACTCTCTTCCTCTTTGTTTGTAGACTGTTAGACCAGAGGAATTGTTGGAACAATTCTTGAAATCTTTTTCTTAGCCATTGTATTTTCATTATAAGACATATACAATAATCTGTATTTTCAATGCATTAAAGATTTATTTGTAATCAAGTAAATAATTAGTTATCATGTATTTCCAATGAACATTATACAACAGCATGAAGATACCAATGTAGAATTAAATTGTGTAAACACAAATGCATCAGATTGGACTTTTTGTTTTCAGCACAAATTTTTCATATCCTCTCCCACACTGATTGAATTTTCAGTTCTCAGGATAATGCTTTTAAAAGTCCCTGCCATGTTTAATTATTTAATAATTTTCCTGTATATCTCTATAGGTTTTTTTTTAATGTACTTCTTGGTGGGTTGCATCATTAAATTTATCCCATCTTTTCACTTTTTAAACTTATGTCCTTAAATATTAGCATAACTAATTCCAAGTTAGTTATCACATTTTTGCTTACCATTTAATTCAAAATCACTTTTTATCATGTTTTTTCTTCCCAAATTTTTCTGTTAATATTCATTTACTTAAAATTGAATCTTTATCTTTGAATTCTACCAATTCCTTTTCATAAATGATAGAGTTGAATTCCTGTGATAACATGTAGTTGATACTATATTTATATTTTACTATGAAGTTGTTTTTATTTAAGATTTATGTATTATGTATTTGAAAAGAAGGGAGGACGAGAGAGAAGAGGATGAGGACAAGGAGGGAGAGGGAGAAAGAGAGACAGGAGAGAGAATGAGAATATCTTCCATCTGCTAGTTCACATCCCAGATGGCTGCAACAGTACTAGATGGGTCAGTTGAAGCCAGGAGCCAGGAATTCCATCCATGAGTCCATGTGGGTGGCAGGGACCGAAATGCCTGAGCCATCATCTATTGTCTCCCAGTGTGTGCATCAGTAGAAACAGATAGGAAGTTGAATAGCCAGGACTTGAACTAGGTAGTCTGATATAGGGTATGGGCATCCCAAGCATTGGTACAATCGCCATGCCAAATACCTGCTCCTCAAATTTCCTTAACTGCATTTATCTCCACAGTTAATACTGCTCAACAACAGTATTCTCATCATTTTGTGATAAACCAAATTTAGAACAGATTAATTAAACATCACTACTTCTCAAAAAATGCCTCCCACATTGATATATTACTTTTTTGTTTCAGTTTGAATACAGTAGACTATCATATAATTATCTCACAGCCCACTCAAGTGCAGCATGCTTTATCAATCTTCATATTGTCCCTAATTTTAGCCCTCAAGTGCAAATAACACATTGGCTCAGTGTAGATAGATACTAGTTTTGCTGTTCTCTGCTTTTATCTCTGTAGTCACCTTAAGTCTTACAGATTTCAATATTAGTCATGGCTAATAAGTCCTTGGCAACCTTGTAGACCTCTAAACATGACAACTTACTCAGAATCCTTCTTGAAACCCCAAGTTACAGATATGTTTGGAGTTTACTTTCAGCAGTATTAGTTAGATCAAGCTTATCTCTATGTTTTGAGAATAATGAGTTTGTGCTTGGGAGCCTTCTAGATTTTTCCTAAAGTAATTTTCCTAATCTTTATATACAAAAATTATTGTTTTTCTGTTGAGGAACAAAATTCAGAGGAAAACACAAATCAATTTGCTCACTTGTTGCAATAGCTTACATGAAAAGTTAAACCTGTACCCCCTTTTTTTTTCTGTAAAATAATCACATGAAGTGCCAAATGGAATTAGCCAAAAAAAACATGAAAAAATATTTAAAGTTGATGTGCCCACACAAGGAATTCTAATTCTTGATCTAATTCTTATATTTTATAAGATAAAAATATTGTTTTAGAAATTTCTTAAATGGGGCTGGCACCATGGGTCACTTGGCTAATCCTCTGCCCGTGGCGCCAGCATCTCATATGGGCACCGGGGTCTAGACCCAGTTGCTTCTCTTCCAGTCCAGCTCTCTGCTGTGGCCCAGGAAGGCAGTGGAGGATGGCCCAAGTGCTTGGATGCCTGCACCTGCATGGGAGACCAGGAGTAAGCACCTGGCTCCTGGTTTTGGATCGGCGCAGCATGCCGGCCGCAGCAGCCATTTAGGGGGTGAACCATCAGAAGGAAGACCTTTCTGTCTCTCTCTCTCACTGTCAAAAAAGAAAAGAAAAGAAAAGAAATTTCTTAAAAGCACACTATGGGCAGGGATTTTGCCTAGTTCTTAAGACGCTGGTTAATACAGCTGAGTCTCCAGTTGGAGTGCCTGGGTTAAATGCTAAATTAGGCTACTGACTCTAGGTCCCTGATAATGAAGATCCTGGTGGCAGTAGATTACAGCTCAATTAATTGGGTTCCTGTCATATAAATGGGAGAACTGGATTGAGTTCAACTTGGTCCAACCTTGGCCATTGTGGCACTTCGGGGGAATGAACTCATGGATGGGAGCCATCTCTCTCTATTTCTGTCTCTTTGCCTCTCAAATAAATAAAAATTAAGTGGTGGGTGTTTGATATAGCAGTTGTGATGTCCACATCCCTCATATCAGAGCATTTGTGTTTGAGGCTCCCAGTTCTATCTTCCAGCTAATGCACATCCTGAGAGGCAGCAGAAAATAGCTCAAGTACTTGAGTCTTTGCCACCCATGTCATCAATTTCAGTCTCCCACCTTTGGCCTGGCTCATATCTGGCTGATGTAGGCATTTGGGGAGTGAGTCAGTGAACAGGAGCTCCCTCCCTGCCTTTTCTCTTTCTCTCTCTCTCTAAAATAATAAATAAAAAGTAAAAAAAAATAGAGGAAAGAAAATAGCAAATTTATCAGAAAAGAAAGAATAAAAGTAGTAGCCTTGAATAACAGCCACTTCCTAAGAATTGAGTCAATGAGGCAGAAACACAAAACTTCAATGTGTAATTGCTGCAATTTCTTAACATGAATATTGTGATGGATTATTAACCATATCCCCCACCCCCCCGCTGGCTCCAGTTATTAACATTATTGTGAGGATCCTCTGGATATTTCTGTTTTATATGAAACATTGATGCATTTTGATATTACTAGGAAAATGCAAAAGAAAGTAAAGCATAAAATGGCTAATCAAACAGGAGAAAGTGAACCATAAATGACAGTATCTAGAGAATATTAGACCTTGTCTTGAAATGACTATTAGTCTCGTGAAAATAACAAACAGCAAATGCAAGGAAACACTGAGTGATTGGAACTCACTGCTTTATAATACTTCTTTTATTTTTTGCTATTCCACTGGCAAGTTACTTAAATATAGAATTGCAGAAAAAAATAAAATGATGTTCCTTGACACAAAAGTATGTCTGTGTACGTCTCTTGACTTGATGGAGAGCCCTTGAAGTGTATAATATCTCGATGCTACCACTGAAGCATCGCATAACCTGCAAGTGCCTGCCTCTGGCATTCTCCAGACAAAGACATCATGAGAGGAAGCTAGTCTTCCCTTTATCTAATAACAGCTCCCAAGAGAGAGTCCCAAAGGCAATGAGGCATGCTCACTAGTGTCACACGAAGAATTAGAAAGAGTCTTTTCTTTTTTAACTCCATCGTCTGCTGCAAAAAGTTTTCTTTTCTTGTCACCCTAGGTAAACCTTGGTTCTTCAGCCTTCTCTGATATATATGATAGGATGAAAATACCTTCGAAAGTGTCAGTGAATTTTTTTATTATTATCATTGCAAGCCACAACTCTCTCAAATAACCACATGTATACCTCATACTCCCTAAGAAAATCAGTGATGATAAGCTACAGAAAATAAGTATTTAAATTGCCAGTTAAAGTGCAGAAGCAAACACCACAATTTTGCACATTGCACTATATACATGTTTGATTAGATAATAATACTTATTGTGCTTGGAAGTTGCTTGAAGAAGGATAGACATAAGTCATCATTGGCCTACTATTTTATTTATACTTAAACTGAGGTTAAGGAAGAATTTGTGATTAAATTTCACAGATTAACCCTATAATAATTGATAAAAATATGAAAAAGACTAAACTATTATGTTATTAACATTGGAGATTTGTAACATAATGCGTGTGCCCTGGAGGAATTTAAGCATTAACTTATATGGACTTATTTTAACCAAGTCCCAAGTTAATTTTGGTTTTCATTTCCTTTTGGGTGACAAAAGTACTCTCCATTTAACATTTCACCTTGATTGTTATTCTCAGGGAAGTAGACCTATTTTCTCTGTATCAATGTATTTACTTTTAGTTTTAAGTGTCTACAGGGTGTGGCATCTAAAGGGTTATGAAATGAACTCATCATCTAGGAGACAAATGATTATCCCTTTAACTCAACATTTAGAGCCCTTTCTCTCTTCCTCTGTCTCTTTCTCTCTCTTATCCTGTTAATCTCTTGGAACACTTGCACTATCCATGCTTTCCTCTATAATGTCAGAAAGAAATGAAGATGCTCTCTTTTCAAAAGTAACCTGAATTCTCTTCTGCTCCCCTTCAAAACCTTTCTTTTTCTATTATTAAATCAGCTTTTTCATCTATTAGCATGTCCTTGTCCACTGACATTTTCTACTCTGGTATTGCAAAATGAGAGTTCTTATATTTTTTCATATTTTGTTTGACTTTCTTGATTCTGCTTAAACAAATCTTTTCTTTACTCAGGATTCTATTTATTTCTTTGTCAAGTTCTTTCCACAACATCCTTTCCTCTATGATTGACTCCTGAAGATTTCCAAAGACACTCCTCTCTCTGTATCGTTCCAATTTTTAGTATAAGTGCTGCCGAAGCGAGCACGACACTCATCTCTCAATATCCATTTTTCTATATCTCTCAAATATATTTTGTAAATTGACCATATAGAAAAAACATAGATCCATTTAAATTTTTCATGACTCTTTAATCAGTTTGGACTCTATTATATGAATACATTCTCTGTGTAATTTAAGTTAAATACAAACCCCACTAGCAAGGGACTTACAGTTTGTGGATCATACTCAATAAAAGACATTACACATTTTATAGTGTCAATAATTCTTGGTGCAGTGAGTCGAATCTCTGGCAACCTTGGATATGGTTGGATACCATCCAATTCTTAAATTCAGTCCTCCAACAATTTCTACAGTGCAGCTCTTTTCTTAATAGAACCATTATTCTATAATCCCTTTTTAATAGATTTAACGAATGTACCTCCATCTCCTTCCCTTAATCCACCTCAGACTGTATCCCTGTTACTATCAAAAAGTAGTATCTAAATGTTGATGATATTTTTATTTATATCGATCTAATGTATCTGTATCAACATTTCACACAAGGCAGAGTTTCAACTATATTAAGACATATATTCCAAATGACCCAATTCTGTCTAAAAATATCACATATGTGATTTGTTTTTCCAAGTCCAGCCCTTACTTCATACAGACTCTCATAATTCATTTCCTGAAATAATGTGATATTTATTTTAAGATTTAACTTTACATGTTTTGATAGATAGTAATTTACAGGAATCATTCAACACTAAAGTAGTGCAAAATGGTGTATCAAGTATATTTTTTCCTTCATTGTTTCCTAGCTACTGACATTCTTCCCTAAATACAACCACTTTTATTTAAAAAATTATTCCATGCTTAGAGTTTGCAAATAAGTATATATTAACTTTTATTTGCTTTTAACAAAACATTGTTATACCACACATATCACTCCACCATTTTTCTTTCACTCAATGCATTGTGGAGATTGTTGGTGCCACCCCATGAGGCAATTGTTCTTCTTTTTCCTTTTTTAAATGCCTTTAATTTCACTGTATAGATGCACTATGCTCCATTTACCAAGAAAACTACTGATGGACCTATAAATTAAATCTTGTGCTTTTATGTTATGATAGATATTTTTTCATACATGAATTTGTAAATATATGTGCACAATATTTATTAGATTTTTCTAGAAGAGTATAGGTATAATTTAGGTAGATGAAGCCAAATAATTCATCTAGGAATTATCCAATCTAAAATCCCATCAACCATGTTTGAATGTACTTGTTTTCAAACATCCTCACTGAGCAAGAGAGCAGATTCTTCTGCTCACGGACAATCTGAGTTACAAAATGTAATCATAGAGTGTTTTGTTTTGTTTTGTTTTAGGGAATTTATTTAAAAAATCAGATTCTCAGGGTCACAGCAAATACGTGATAATTACTATAACACTATTTTCATTTTTATGTGATATTAATATAGAGAACAGATTTAGTACAGTTCATAGATACAATTCTAAGGATATAATACTTCCCTTCCTCTGTCCATGCCTTCTTCCTTCCTCCTTTCCTTCCCCCTATTTCTCTTTTTTTTCTCTATCTCTTTCTTTTTCAACTTTTGAGATAACACATTTTTAATTTACATTACAGCCAAAGGCTTAATGCTCACTAAAAAAAGAGTTCAACAGAGGCTAGTGCTGTCGACCAGCAGGTTAAAGCCTCAGCCTGCAGCACCAACATCCCAAATAGGCTCTGGGTAGAGACCTGGCTGCTCCACTTCTGGTACAGCTCCCTGCTAATGCGCCTGGGAAAGCAGCAGAGGATGCCCCAACTTCCTTAGCTCCTGCACCCACATGGAAGACCCAGAAGAAGTTTCTGACTCCTGGCTTTGGATTGGCTGAATTCTGGCCATTGCAGCCATGTTGTTAGTGAATCAGCAGATGGAAGACCTTTCTCTCTGTCTCTACCTCTCTCTCTAACTCTGTCTTTCAAATAAATAAAATAAATCTTAAAAAAAGAGTTTGAAAAGTAAAAAGTAAAGAGTAAAAAGACCACACAATAGTAGGAATATAGGCAAGGGAGACAAACAATAAGGAAGTAAAAATATGTCAAATTCACTCATATAGACCACATTTAAAAATAACCACATATTAAAACTATAGCAGTAAATCTTTGTTTTTTCCAAAAATAAACTTTTTAATCTAATGAGTACAAATTTTATAAATACAACCTTAAGATATAATGATAATTCTCACCATACCTGCCATTCCACTTCCATTCTCACACCATCTCCTTCTCCTATTTCCAGTCCCATCCTCCATTAAGATTCATTTTCAATTAACTTTATACCCAGAAAACAAACTCTATACTAAGTAAAGATTTCAACAATTTGCACATACACACACACACACAAACTGTTTAAGAATAAGTTTTACAGTTAATTCTCACAGGACAACTCATTGAGGACAGAGGTCCTGCATGGGGGTAAGTGCACAGTGATTCCTGTTGTTAATTTAACAAGTAATACTCTAATGTTTGATGTCAGTGATTACCCAAGGCTCTTGAGAAAGCTATTGAAGCCTTTTGTGTCCACAATCTTCATCAGTATTTAGACAAGGGCATAAGCAAAGTAGAAGTTCCCTCCTTCCTTCAGAGAAAAATATATCCTTCTTTGAAGGCCCTTTCTTTCTACTGGGTCTCACTCACAGAGATCCTTCATATAAGACTTTTTTTGTTTTGTTTTTGCCACAGTGTCTTGGCTTTCCATGCCTGAAATGCTCTCATGGGCTTTGTAGCCAGACCAGAATGCCTTAAGGGCTGATTCTGAGATCAGAGTGTTATTTAGAGTGATTGTCATTCTATGAGTCTGCTGTGTGGACTGCTTCCCATGTTGGAAATTACTCTCCTTTTAATTCTATCATTTATTATTTTTACCAGAATTATGATCCCTTTAACACTTAATCCTATCTATATGATCTATTTAACACTTAATATGATCACTTTAACACTTAGGAATGCATTTTTTACCACTCAGCTTAACAGGGTTTGGGGTCAGATGGCAAGTTTTTAAATTGTACCCTTAGAGGTAAGTCTGTAGGAATGTATGCAGAACTATACAGCTTTACAGTTGCAAACTTTCTCCTCCCTCTCTTATTCCACTATTATTTTTTACTAGGAACTATTTTCAACTGACTATATGCATATGATAAACTCTTTGTTAAGAGTTCAACCAATATTATTAAGGAAAAACAAAGGCTATTTCCCCAACAGTCAAGATAAGGGCTGCTCAAGTCATTGCTTCTCAAAGTGTAAATTTCACTTCTAGAGATTACCTATTAGGTGCTCTATTAGTTATAACAGATCAGGGAGAACATATGGTATTTTATTTTTCCTTTAGGGCTGCCTTATTTCACTAAGTATGATGTTTTACAGACTCATCCATTTTATTTTATTTTTTTTTGCAAATGACTGGAAAATATTTTTTACCACTGTGTAGTATTCCTTATAGTACATATCTCAAAATTTCTTTATCCAGTCTTCAGTTGATGGGCATTTAGGTTGATTCCATGTCTTAGCTATTATGAATTGAGCTGCGATAAACATGGGGTGCTGATAATTCTTTTATTTATTTGCTGATTTCATTTCCCTTGGGTAAATTCCAAGGAGTGGGATAGATGGGTCATATAGTAGGGCTATATTCAGATATCTGATGTATCTCCAAACTTTCTTCCATAGTGGCTTTACCAGTTTACATTCCCACCAACAATGGATTAGGGTACCTTTTTTCCCACATCCTTGCCACCATTTGTTGTTTGTTGATTTCTGTATGAAAGCCTAGTTTCTAACTGGGGTGAGGTGATATCTCATTGTGGTTTTGCTCTGCATTTCCCTGATGGCTAATGATCTTGAGAATTTTTTCATGTGTCTGTTGGCCATTTGAATTTCATCTTTTGAAAAATGTTTAAGTCCTTTGCCTATTTCTTAACTGGATTGGTTGTTTTGTTATTGTGGAGTTTCTTGATCTCTTTATGTATTCTGGTTATTAATCCTTTATTAGCTGCATAGATTGCAAATAATTTCTCCCTTTCTGTTAGTTCCCTCTTCACTTTCCTGACTATTCCTTATGCAGAACAGAAGTGTCTCAATTGATGCAATACCATTCGTGATTTTTGGCTTTTATTGCCTGTGCCTCTGAGGTCTTTTCCAAGAACTCTTTGGCTGTGCCAATATATTGAAGAATTTCTCCAATGCTTTCTAATATTTGATGGTATCAGGTCATATATTTAGGTCTTTAATTCATTTTGAGTAGATTTTTGTGTACGGTGTAAGTTAGGGGTCCTGCTTCTTATTTCTGCATGTGGAAATCCAGTTTTCCAAGCACCATTTGTTGAAGAGGCTGTCCTTGCTCCAGGGATTGGTTTTTGCTCCTTGTTCAAATATATGTTGGTTGTAGATGCTTAGATTGATTCCTGGCATTTCTATTCTGTTCCATTGGTCTATCCTTCTGTTTTTGAATCAGTACCAGGCTGTTTTGATTATAACTTCCTTGCAGTATGTCTCAAAATCTGGTATTCTGCTGTCTCCAGCTTTGTTTTTGTTGTATAAGATTGCTTAACTATTCAAGGTTTCCTGTGTTTCCATATGAATTTTGGCATCATTTTTTTCTAGGTCTGAGAAGAATGTCCTTGGTATTTTTATTGGTATTGCATTGAATCTGTAAATTGCTTTCAGAAGAATGGACATTTTGATGACACTGATTCTTCTAATCCATAAAAATGGAAGTTTTTTTCCCAACTTTTGGTATCATCTTCTATTTCTTTCTTTAATTTTATGTAATTTTAATCATAGAAATCTTTGACCTCTGTGATTAAATTTACTCTAAGATATTTGCTTATTTTTATAGCTATTGTGAATGGGGTTATCTTAAATGTTCTTTCTGTGCCAAGGAATTGTCAATGAATAAAGCTTGTTGTTTTTTGTGAAATGATTTTATATCCTGGTACTTTACCAAACTCTTCTATGAGTTCCAATTAATCTCTTGGTGGAGTTATTTTGGATCTGCTTCATATAGGAGTACTATTCAGCTGTTAAAAAAATGAAATCCTGTCTTTTGCAGTAAGATGGTGCCAACTGGAAACCATTATACTTTGTGAAATAAGCCAATCCCCAAAAGAGAGATATTGTATGTTTTCTCTGATCTAATGTAACAAATAGAATACCTGAAATGTAATGTATTGGAGTGAAACAGAAATTTTTAGAATAGATGATTGTTTACAGCCCTTGTCTCTTCCATTGAGGAACAATGTTTTCTTTTGCTTGTTTTCTTTCTCTTCATACTATTTTTTAAACTCCTTTACTTAGAGTAGGGTTAACTATTTGATCATTAAGTATACTGTAAACAGATCACTGTAGAAATTAAGAATGGGTATCTGAGAGGGAAGGTGAGGGAGGGTTAGAGCATGGGCAGGAGGGAGGATGGGAAAGGGGAAGTCCCATTATGTTCCTAATTCTGTATGTATGAAAAATATGAAATTTGTATAACAAATAAATTTTTAGAAATAAATGAAAAAAAGATTATTTGAAAAATGTTCAATGAATGTAATGAGAAACAGGAAAATAATTTGTTGATATAACAGAATTTAAATATGAAATAAATAATGAAAATAAAGAACATGTGAATTATGAAAGAACAGACACATTAAATGGGTAAAGAAATGTGTAAAAAATTGAAGGCAAGGGAAAAGGTTATGAAATCATACCAGTTAAGAAAATCTTGAGGAGCTGGTGCTGTGGTGTAGCAGGTAAAGATGCCGCCTGCAGTGCTGACATCCCATTTGAGTGCCCTTTCATGTCCTGGCTGCTCTGCTTCCCATCCAGCTCTCTGTTATGATCTGGGATAGCAGCAGAGGGTGGACCATGTCCTTGTGCCCCTGTACTTGTGTGAGAGACTCAGAAAACGCTCTAGGCTCCTGGCTTCAGATAGGCCCAGCTCTGGCTGTTGCGGCCATTTTGGAGTGAACCAGCAGATGTGAGATCTTTCTCTCTCTCTCTCTCTTTCTCTCTCTCTCTCTCTCTCATTCTCTCTGCCTCTGCCTCTGCCTCTCTGTGACTCTGCCTTTCAAATGAATAAGTAAATCTTTAAAAAGACAGACTCGAGTATTGGCTCACAAAAAAGAACTGTGATATCAGCATACCATGGCTTATTATGTTAAAAAAAAATTGAGAAAGTCAGTAAATAGAATATTTTAAAGCAGTCTGAAATGATTGGAAGGAAGTGAGTATGCAACATAATATTCTGAGTTGAAAGTAAACAAGCTTGACAATGACTGTGTTATATCTTTATATATATATACACACACACACACACAAAGTATGCATTTACTAGCATGGTCAATGTGATTATATATATACAAGTATGTCTTCTGCACTGTTAAATATTTTACATACCATTTAAAAATATCTAAATATATGATACCTCTGAAACGAAGCTATTCACTTAACACATTGGCAGATATCCTAATCTTTTTCATTTACTTTACAAAATGTTGAATTTTTACACAGTCTTCTGATGTGCTGAATTTTACAAAGATAAAATTTTCTTCAATATGAAATTTATAATTATCTATAACCTTCCTATTTTTCCTGTCTTATGAGAATGAGCTCTTGTAATTTATGGTTATTATCAATTGCTTTGCTTTGTACAATGCTATGCAGTTTTTCCCTGTAAAAAAAGGCAGGGATTTTATTCTTCTTATACTCATTTAGTTCACTGCCTCTGAATCTTTCAAACTTCCCTTGTACATTAGGCTATTGATTAAAGAACCAACTCTTTCCCTAGAAAGAGATAAGAAGAAATGCCTGATACCTGCTCATTGGCACATTACTCATTCATCAAAAACTGGTGGAAGAGAATGTAAACTGTATCTCTAATATCTATTCTCCCCTATTTCCTTAGCTTCAGAATTCCAGCTTAGGGAAGTAGCAGCACAGTGACCATAGTGGATCACGTAGGCTGTTGCATATACTTATGTTTTGACTAATGCAATGTAAGTGGATGTTTTTGGGTACAGTTTGGGAACAAATTCTTTAAAGAGACTTGACAGTTCACAGTTGTTCTGTTAACATGGGAATGATGCCTAGAATTCCAGCACAAACCTTGGCAGAGTGAGGGGAAATATTATTTAAAGTGGATGGAGGGGAATGAAAATCCTTTATGTACATACTTTAGGGATGGTTTTTGAAGAGGTCTGAAGAGGACTTGGCTCCCCAAACACAGGCAGACATTTAAACGCTGAGTTTCATGCAGTTAATGGATGGGTGAATGTCAGTATACTGAGGTTAGAAACTTGTCCTAATTATGGTGTCATGGAGGTGAGTCTAGGGGAAGGTGTTTAGATCACTGGGGATTGGTCCTTGGAAGGTAGTAGTCTCAAGAGGATTGGCTATATAAGTCACGTGCAGTTCCTGTGCCTGCCTTTGCTCCCTGGCTCACCTTATGATCACTCCTCCCCATGCACTGCATCGCTGACAGCTTCTACCTGATGCAAAACTGATGGAGTCACCTGACCTGGCACTGAGAATCTCCAAACTCTAAGCCCAAATTAACTTTCTGCCCCTTAAGTCATTCCTCTCAGGTATTATAGTTAAAGTCATGAAATTCTGATTAGTACAAACTAATATCTGTAAAATCAAATGAAATAATTTTCTCTGATATAGTTCTGAATAAAATTTTAGTTAATTTTGTCATCTTTTGATTTTGAAAGAATGCATTTTAATTGCTTTTTATAATTATGTACAATATTGATTTGGTTCCAAAATCTTAGATGGCATTCTAGTCCTTTAAACCGATTTCTTCTTATTGCTAACTATTTTTAGAACTGTTTACATACAGAAAAGGATTATTCAGGAATGACTGCATTTTGTTCTAGGGATTACCTCTATGTATAACAATGCTTTAGTGAATACTTTGGGGGTCTACTTTCTGTTTTATCTCCTTAAAACTATATTTAAATTAGTTAATAATTACCCTGTGCTCCCTCCCCATGTCTTGTAATGGATAGTAATATACTCCTAGTCAATTCCTTTAAGTATTAAACTTATTCTATTTTTCTTCTTTAGAATGTTTATTTATTTGTTTATTTGAGAATCACAGGGAGAAAAACAGAGG
Source organism: Lepus europaeus (assembly GCF_033115175.1). Taxonomy (NCBI): domain Eukaryota; kingdom Metazoa; phylum Chordata; class Mammalia; order Lagomorpha; family Leporidae; genus Lepus; species Lepus europaeus. The sequence continues at coordinate 34,680,915 of NC_084836.1, read as the reverse complement.
ACAAAGAGCAATCTTTCCATCTGCTCTTTCATTCCCCAAATGCTTGCAACAGTGGAGAGTTGGGCCAATTTGAAGCCAAAAACCTGGAACTTATTGGGTTATTTATGTGTGTGGCAAGAACCCAAGTAGTTGGACCATCGTCTGCTGCCTCCAGGGTGTGCTATGTCACAAAGCCAGATTGGAAGTGGATCCAGGACATGAACCCTCTGATAAAAAACACCAGTGTCCAAAGCAATGCATTCACTGTTGTGCCAAACACAAGCCTCTACTTTTCTTATATTAATCTCATCCTGTGAATTCACAAATTTTTAAAAAGATATATTTATTTGTTTGTTTGAAAGAGAGAGAGAGAGAGAGAGAGAGAGGAACACAGAGAGATCTTCCATCCACTGATTCATTCCCCAAATGGCTGCAACATCCACAGCTGGGCCAGGTCAAAGCCAGCAGTCTAGAATTCCATCTGAGTCTTTCACATGTGTGGTAGGGGCTCAAACACTTGGACCGTTTTCCGTTGCCTTCTCAGAAGCATTAGGAGGGAGCTGGATTGCAAGTGGAGCAGCTGGGACTCCAACTGACTCTCTGATATGTATGGGATGCAGGCATCACAGAGGCAGCTTAATTGGCTATGCTACAATATAGGCCTCTCTTTAAATTTTTATTTTAGTTTACTTTGAAAGAGAGAAAGAAAAAAAGAGAGAGAGAAGGAAAAACAGAGACAAACTCCATCATTTGTTGGTTCTTTTCCCAAATGCTCCCTACACCTAGGGCTGAAAAAGGGCTGGAGCCCAGAATTAGGAGCAGAATCCAGTTCCCTCCTTGGGTTATAGGAGTCCAGTTCAGCCATAACTACTGTTTTCCAGGGTTGCAATTAGTAGGAGTCTAGAGTGAGTAACAGAGCTGAGACCTGAACCCATGTACTCCAATATGTGAAATGGACACCCTATCTACTAGGTCAAATTCACTCAATTCCTCCTGTGATTCCATATCATGTATCAATTTCTTTACTATTTAAATCCTTAGAAATGTATACTCTTCTGTTGCTGTTGGGGTGTATTGTTCCCCACACTCTCTTTACTTTGTAGAAACATCATAGGGAATTTGACTAAGATATGATCCTAGTACTCCAGGCCCCATCTAGAATGGATTCTTCTTAAATTCCAAATGATATCTTTATAATTGGTTCTCAGTACCTACAGTCATCTATATAAAATGCTGATTCCCCAGCCTTCCCAGGTTCTTTGTTTATTTGACTTTGCAGTTTCTTAGAATAAGGTCATTTTTTGATACTTTCTCTCTCTCTCTCTTTCTCTTTCTCTCTCTCTCTGTGTGTGTGTGTGTGTATTAAATATATCTATACTCTTAAGATAATGTACTCATGGGGCATAGATTCATGCGTCAGCCCTATAAATTCAAACTGTGGACTTCCATCCAATTTCAACTACATTATTTATCTTCAACTGAATTGTTCAGATAGAACCATGGTATTAGAATTTCATACACCAAATTGTTTTGCCATCCAATAGGTCCTAAGCCAAAATTCTCTTGTTATAGATAGTGTTATAGTTTATTATGTAAATATTTAATTTTGGAGATAGGAGCAAAGTGGGAAGGACAAGAATAACATGTACAACTTCCACAGAAAATAATCTGACTAGATTGGTCGCCTGTTTGTGAGAACCCTACCATGCTGACTTTAGAATGGCAACACATTGTCTTCCTGGAAACTCAGATAAAATGCAGACTAATTTTCTGTAATCTGCAGCCTCTCTAAATCTTACCCTTTTCAACATCATAGAGCAAGGAATTTTAGTATTTTGTTATTTTGCTTGTTAGAGATGGTTATGACATGAAAATATTGAACATGCAAATATTGGTTGATTTCCACTGAGATACAGACTGAAAGTTACGATAGGAATATATTGTATATGAGGGTACTTCAAAAACCTCAAGGAAAAATTTACTTAAAAGAAAACTTCCTTCTGGTATAATTTTTTTTTTAAATCTGTACATAGTTGTTTCTATAATGCTCAAATTTAAAAAATTTTTTGAAGGCCCCTCATATGTTTAGGGCATGTCACTTGCTATGGATCCATGTATTTTATTCAATGGATCAAAGATGTTTACTATTAAATCAGGACAGAAAAAATACATATGCGTTTAAAACAAGCCAATTACTTTCATTATTAAAAGTACTTTTTGGGGCCGGCGCCGCGGCTCAATAGGCTAATCCTTCGCCTTGAAGCGCCGGCACACTGGGTTCTAGTCCTGGTCGGGGTGCCGGATTCTGTCCCTGTTGCCCCTCTTCCAGGCCAGCTCTCTGCTGTGGCTCGGGAGGGCAGTGGAGGATGGCCCAAGTGCTTGGGCCCCGCACCCCATGGGAGACCAGGATAAGCACCTGGCTTCAGATCAGCGCGGTGCGCCGGCCACGGCGGCCACTGGAGGGTGAACCAACCGCAAAAAGGAAGACCTTTCTCTCTGTCTTTTACTGTCCACTCTGCCTGTCAAAAAAAAAAAAGTATTTTTTTTTTTACTTTTTAACCATCTACTGTCTCATTTCTAAGAAAATTCTAATAAAATGTAGTTCGGCAATCTGTCATTTGACACATCCTATTGGAAGAAACACAAAATTTTACATTTAGTTTCAGTTAATAGACTTTTCCCACACTTTTCAAATGTCTGTATTTATAAAATCACTTCATAAGAGAATTTCTAATGCTGAAGTCACATTGTGTATAACACATAAACTGGAATTTACAATATCTACTAAGACATGAAAATATCCTTATGAAATAATTAAAATAACCTCAAGTTTATTTTTCTCCATTGTTCTTTTACATGGGCCTCCATAGGCTTTTCATTTCTATATTTTAATACTTGGGCTTTGAGTATTGGAGTGTTGAATTTTCAAAATAATGTAATTTTATTCTTTCATTGCTATCAGTATGAGTCTGTCTAAAATGATTTGACCACATACTAGAGGAGAATTTTGATGCAACTGCTTGGAATCTGACATTAAGCTGGAACCACTGGGTCATGTATGATTGAGTGCCAATGGGTGATGTTCTGGCTCACTCGTATATTGTCTTCATTTTGTGCTCTGTTTAACTGAGTTTTTCTGGCTTCCACACTGTGTGACTAGGCAGAAGGCTAGGACTGCATGTTACAGGCTTTCTGTAATCCTACTGTTTCTGTTACATTTTCAGGTGATATTTTAAGCACTCACCCCTTTTTTATTATCTGTCCATAGTCACCAATTTCTCCACAACTAACAGATCTTTTAAAATATAAATGGAATTTACACACAAACTGCAAAATGTGTGTGTGTGTGTATATATATATATATATACCTCTACATACATATATAACATTTTGCTGCTTTTTGCATTATATATATATTAATTCTATTCTTCTGAATAGCTGAAAATTATTTCACATATTTTTGTGAAATGTGACTAACATTTTATATTATAATTGGATACTAATATTTTTCAAATGAATAGCAATTCCTATAATTTAACATTTTTATAGAAAAGTCACGCATTCTCATGTCAAGAAAATGCAAATACTAAAATATTTTATTCAACAGATAAATTTTCTTATCTAAAACTATTTCTAAAATAGACTAGAATTTATTTAAATTCTATCCTTTTAAAGTATCACTAAATTATATTTTACATAAGGATGTACACCTGAATTCCCTATTTTTAAATATTTTCTCTATTTGTGTAACTAGTCCATTTATTCAGCTCATGTTATATGTCACTAAATATTTTTATGTTTGTGCTTAGAAAAATGTATGGAACATGCCAACATCCACAAGAAAATAGTATTTTGCCATCTTTATGTCTGTAAAAAAATCAAAATTTTTATATATTTATTCTTAGCTATTTCATAGTGTGAATCTTATAGGTCTTTTTATTTGAAACTTTGTCATTCACTTCTAGATTTTGTTTCCATGTTTGTTCATCCTCTTCTTAAAAACAAAGGTTTATTTAGAAGAGAAGATACAATTAAACTGAATTAAATTGGGCACAGTTTGGTCTATTTCTTCCATTTTTCATATTCTAATTCAGTTGTCTATTATTATTGTTATTATTATTATTATTTATTTGAAAGGAAGGGGCGTGGGGGAGTGGCAGGCCAAAGCTGGGAGACAAGCAACTCCATCCAAGTCTCCTATGTGGGTGTCAGGGACCCAACTACTTGAGTCAACAACTGCTGCCTCCCAGGGTGCACATCAAGAAGATGGAATTAGAAGCAGAAATAGGACTGAAACCCAGGCCTGGCATATTGTATTATATATATTTGTTGTTGTATGTATGTATGTATTTGGCGGGGAGGCGGCAGTGGAAGGGCGATAGAGAGAGAGAGAATATGAAAAGAGAGAGATCTTCATCTGTTGGTTCATTCCCCAAATGCCTGCAACAGCCAGGCCTGGGCCAGACACAAGCCAAGAGCTGGAATTCCATCCTGGTCTCTCATGTTGGTTTCAGGGACCCAAATACTTGAGCAATCATCTGCTGACTCCTAGGATGCACATTAGCAGGAAGCTGGAAGAGGAGTCAGGGTAGGAATCTAAACCAGCAAGTCCACTACTGGACACAGGTGTCCCAAGCAGAGGTTTAAGTTGCTATACCACAATATTTGCCCATTGTTTTATATCATTATATATTCTCATTTTTGTTTTATTTTTCTTTAATTTTCATACTTTCTTTTTTTCTTTCTTTTTTATTTTATTTTTTTTAAAACTTTTATTTAATGAATATAAATGTCCAAAGTACAGCTTATGGATTACAATGGCTTCCCCCCCCCCCTTAACTTCCCTCCCACCCGCAACCCTTGTTGAAGTAACATTTCCTTCTAGCGGAATGACTTAGATTTTATACAACTACTTGTTATTCTTCTGATACTTGCCACTAAATTATTAAATATAAAGCATTTGAAGTAGATTGTACATGGACATTCAAGGATAGTTATTATCTGTAGACTATTTCCATACAAGACAAAGTCTTCCTCTACTCCTGCCTCCTCCCTGGAATGCCCTCCTCCCATTTTCATGCTGACACATCCTATACATTTTGTTAATTTTAAATATCCAATGTCATGGCAGTTAGTCTGACACACAAAAATGACTTGCTACTTTTGTCACTCTCTACTATTCGTCATGAAGGTATATTAATAACTGATAAACTCAAACATGCATATATTAAATTTTTTTCTTATAGCAAGTTTTATCTTAAGTCACTAATTCTAACCAATGTAAGAAACAATGTAATAACTTGCAGGCAAACTTAAAGAAAATTTTGAATTTTTTTACACTTATTTCTTGGTATCATAAAGGGCTAGTACTATGGTTGAACAATGATGGAGAGGAAGGAGGGAGAAGATGGGCATGCAATTCTAGATGTTTCTGACATATGCAGTTGTAAGATGATCTCAAAGATTTCTCCTGAAAATTATCACACTAAAAACGTTATTACTATTGATAAAATTGTTATGACTATTGACCTGGAAGTTTGTATTGCTAACACTAATTTTACTATTTACTTGACAACTATGAAGTAAAAATATACTTTACAGACTTTTTCATTCTTTACTAAATACTTTTTTCTTGTTCAGCCATTTATTGAAGTAAGAACCCAGTAGGCCTCACCTCTTGAAGATCTTGTTACCTTTCATACTGCCATGTAAGAACCAAGCCTCCAACACATGAGCCACATGGAAACCATCTTTATAAGTGGATGAATTAACATAGTCAAGAGGAAATATTTAGAGATAGAAAGGAAATCTCCATAATCTGCAACATAAAATAATCTTTAAAATTGCTCCCTTTCTAAATTGAGAGATGACTAAATATGTATAGCTCTGCTTTGAGACACTATTTTCAACATGACTGCACTTCTGTTTGGTTAAGTCACAGTGGATACTTCAACATCATCTATTCAGGAAGCCAAACCTTTCCTACAATAAAAGAGGTAATTAGTTTAAGGTGGTGCTGGTATGAGACAGGCATAGAGTACGTATGATTTAATTCAAGTTCTGAGAAAACAAACAGAACCTTGCTACTCTGCCAACTGACTATAGATTTAATAGGAATACATGTGCATACACATTTGAAGGTTGCACATTATGAGTTTCAGTCTTTAAGCAATAAAATTAATAGAATCAACACCACAAACTCCCATGTTGAAAATCTCCTGCTGAATTTCATACATCAAATAAGATTTTTCCTGATGAAAACCTACCTTTGAAAAGAATAAAGTTCTTGACTAGAAATATGTGCTACAAGTATCCTAAAATTAATCACAATTGAGGTACGATAGAGCCAAAATATTTATGAATGTTTAATGCCTCTTACATCTCATTTAAAAGATTTTAGCCACCACATTTAATGGGAGCAGACACAGTGGAAGAGGAGCCAAATATGTAGATGAATGTGAATAACTAAAATATAAGGCATCAAATAGAAGCATGGTTGTGGATAAGGAAATGGAATGTAGTTTTGCTGTAACAACAAATTAAAACTTCTTTAAAGTTTAAGAGAAATGGTAAAGCTAATGATATGTAACAAAGGTGACATTATCTATTTTTCTAGTTCTTTTAAATACTTCTTTTACCTAAGTAACACTACTTTAACTGCAGTAATAATGTTATTTAAAGCATATAATTAGTTTAGTAAAAACAAAACAAACAAAATATCCCAGAAAATACATGTACCTTTATGAGCAATTCTATAAAAAACTCAAAAGAATATCGACTGAAGGTAAAAATTAATAAATGGAATATTTCAATAGCATAATAAATGAGTATTAGGCAATCAGAGTTGTTTGGAATTGAGGTATTTTCAGATCTCTGAGTCTATTACTGTTTTTTTTAAATTGTATTTATTTATTTGAGAGGTAGAGTTACAGACAGTAAGAGGGAGGGACAGAGAGAAAGGTCTTCCATCTGCTGGTTCCCTTCCCAGATGGCTGCAATGGCCAGAGCTGCACTATCTGAAGCAAGGAGCCAGGAGCTTCTTCCAGGTCTCCCAGGTGGGTGCAGGGGCCCAAGGCCTTGGGCCATCTTTTACTGCTTTCCCAGGCCACAGCAGAGATCTGGATTGGAAGAGGAGCAGCTGGGATTAGAACCAGCGCCCATATGGGATGCCAGCACCGCAGGCGGAGGATTAAAGGAGCCCCGACTCCTTTACTTTTACGAATAGTTTAATAGATGAAAAGTATAAGTTAACCCCCAAAAAACAAATGTGGATTCTCATAATAAAGAAGGGTGAAAGATATCCTAATATAATGATTCCTAGTAGTCACACACAACACTAATCTATTTTTAAAAAATAATTACAATCCTTAGAAATCTATAATACTTAACATTTAATATTTATCATTTTTATAATTTTATGCTTTTTCTTTATATTAACCCTTTAAATATGATAATATTTCTCATTGGTTTCTGCAACATGCAATGGACAAAGAGAAAAACTGGCACAAATATATGAGGTATTTTGCATTTGCTTATCTTGACTAAGAAGAGTAAATCCTTAAGTGGAAATAAACATTTTTAAAAGAAATAAGCATCAACTGCTTTATAATTTATTCATTTATTTATTTGAGAGACAAAATGACACAGAGATTTGGAGACAGACAGACAGAGAGAGAGATCTTTTATCACTCCTCAAATGCCTGTGACAGCCAGGGCTGGGCCAGGCTGAAGCCAGGCGCCAAGAACTCCAGCCACATCTCTGATGTATGTTAGCAGGAAGCAGGGTTGGAATTGAAGTAGTCAGTACTTGAATTGGTACTTCAAGATGGATATGAGCATCCCAAGTGGTGGCTTACATCACTATACCACCATACCTACCTATTCAAATTTTTAAGTTCATAATATAATCTTCAATTTTATGAAAAAAGATACAACTCAACTATATTTAACACTTTGAAGGAGTTAATAGTGTCTACATTGGCCCCGTATTCTGACTGTATATATTACAATTGGTATCTCAACTGATGGGGATAATATATATCCACCAAGATTGTGTCACCCATAGAGGGCTGAATGGTGGCCACAAAGAAATGTCCATTCATAAACCCTGGAAACTGGGAATATTATCATATGGGTCCAAAGAATGAATAATACCTCACATGGCAGCATATATGGTTAAGCGAAGGAACCTGAGAGGATGAATTTATCCTAGATTATGGTATGTGCTAAATGCAATCACCCATATCTTTCAGAGCTAAGAAAAGCAAATTTTGAGATAATCACACAGAAAACAATATACACAGACACACACAGAGACATGCAAATGGAAGGCAGTGTAACAGAGGAGATAATTCGAGGGCAACCACAGATCAAGCACTGCCAACAATTACCAGAAGCTAGAAGAGACAAAGAATAGTTTATGATCGCCTCTGTAGGGTGTGTGATCTTGGTGCTCTCTTTATTGTTGGACTTCTGATCTCCAGAATTGTGAAAAATATATATTTGCTGTTTTACATCACCAAGTTTTTACTAGTTTGTCTATTCTAAACCAACATGCCTATGCTTTGAACTCAAGATGTCATGCTTTTATAAACCAAAGATGAGGTAGGAAGGGGATATCCAATCCAAACTGTGCCACTTCTAGTATTCTTCCCTCACTCATACATGCAGCCATAGTTGATTGGGCAGAATAAAAACATGCATGGATCAGAAAATCTCCAGCGCAAGATTATTTTTTGAAAAATAAACTTGGGGCTGGCATTGTGATGCAACAGCTTAAGCCTCTACCTGCAACTCTGGCATCTCATATGGGCACTAGTTCAAGTATAGGCTGCTCCACTTCTGACCCAGATCTTTGCTAATGCACCTGGGAAAGCAGCAGAAGACGGCCCAAATATTTGGATCTCTGTCACCCAAGTAATGGACCCAAATGAAGCTTAGTGCTCCTGCTTCTGCCTATATCAGCCCTGGTTGTGGTTGCCATTTGGGAAGTAAATCAGTGGATGAAAGATATTTCTCAGAGATTCCAAGATGGTTGAATAGGGAAAAGAGGTACTGCTTTAGATGATGAGAAAATAGCAGAAGAAATTGGAGGAAGTGCATAACCAGAGGAGAATTGGGAAGAAATTTGCAATAGAAATTCTACAGGAAGAAGAGAGATGCTGTAGATCAGTATGGAATGTGCAATATGCTTTGAACTCATTGTGTTACACAACGAGTGTAAACACCGCACAGGACCCCCTCAGCCGATAACTGGAAAGGATGCCAGCTTTGGAGAGTCATGTAAAAGCAGACTGCTACAGCCCATGCCACTGATGGTATTGCCTGAGGGATATCTTTGTGGACCTCATTTGGTCTTTGAATCTGGCCAGGAGCCCATACAGGGGGCAGGGTACTCGCCTAATCCAGTGAAAGAAAAGCATGTTTCTTTCTTCCCATACCCCTAACAAGGCGACTGGCAACTGGTGGGGAAAGAGGGCATTTTGACACCAGTAGAGGCTGTGGTACCTCTTGTGTGCACCTGGGATTGGAGGATTTTACCAGAGGGAAAAATCACTACTGACTTTGAGTATGGCTGGGAGGGTTGAAAGGTAGCTGAGCACCCACGTGAAGTGCCCCCATTCTTTCAATATATCACATGTACTGGGCTCAAAAGCCAAGGTGGAGCACCCACAAGCAGCTGGCTCTGGGAACAATCTGCTATCTCTGTGGTCAGGACAGGCTATTGGGGCAGAGAAGATCCTCTGCACCTTGTGAATGTGGGAAACTTGCATGCTGTGACTGTGGGATCCTTGTGTTGGAACAAGTGCAGGGTGTAGTTGGGTCTCTGGGAAATGACTGTATCTGGTGAAGATGCTCAGAGCTCCTAGATGGCCTGGGATAGGCTATTGCACAAGGATCCATGCTCACACTGAAGACTGCATAGATCCTTTGCGCAGTTCGTGCTGCAGTACAAGTGAGTATTGCACCCACTGTGGGCTAACCCTGAGCATTGATAACCTTGCAAAAGAGGAGGTGAGGATGTGATTACACCAACAGAAGTAAGCATACTCTCCCTCCTACTGACAATAGAGGAGATACACCAAGCTCAACCTGGGTGTCACTTGGATACTCACACCATCCTGGAACAATGACCAGAGCTCCCTGGCCACACCCAGAACATGCCTCTGGGTATTCACTGAAAGAGCAGATGCTCCACTAAGCTACAGAGGCATAGTTCAAAAATAAAATCCATCTGAGAATAAAACAAACAAGTATTTCCATAAACACCTAAAAGTAAACACAGAAATTCAAGAAACAAGAATAAGGAAGACAATGTGACTTCCCAAAGGAACACAACACTAATATTACAATGTGAAGATGAAGAGATTAATCAAATACCTGAAAAGGAATCCAAAAGAATGATCATAGGATTTCCTAGAAGCAATGAGAAGCAAATTCACAAGTTAAAGAAATTCATACCTGACATGGAGGAAAAATTTTCCCATGAGATTGAGATTTTGAAGAGAAATCAAGCTGAAATATTAGAAATGAATAATTCAATATGTGAAATCAAAAATACAGTGGAAAGTCTTAACAACAGACTTGGTGAGGCAGAAGAAAGACCATCTGAGCTAAAGACAAATTTTTGGCAATATCTCAACATCCAAAGTTGGAAGTTGAGTTAGGGTACACTGAAAAAAAAGTCTTACTTATGTAGGATCTCTGTCTTTAATGTGCTGTACACTGTTATTTAATGCTATAACTAGTACTCCCACAGTAGTTTTTTCACTTTGTGTTGCTATATGGGGCAAACTGTTGAAATCTTTACCTAATATATACTAAACTGATCTTCTGTATATAAAGAGAATTGAAAATGAATCTTGATGTGAATGGAAGGGGAGAGGGAGCAGGAAAGGGGAGGGTTGCGGGTGGGAGGGAAGTTATGGGAGGGGGGAAGCCATTGTAACAAATAAGCTGTACTTTGGAAATTTATATTCATTAAATAAAAGTTTAAATGTGAAAAAAAAAGTCTTACAATATGTAATATTATTTTCCTAAAAGTCTCAAGTAATCTAATTTCTAGAGAGTAGGATATGGTCTAAAAGTGGTAAGATTAACAAGCTAGAAAAAAAAAGCTAATTTTTGTTTTTAATATTAGGATGTTTAGTATTATCTCACAATATTCTCAAACTTAAATAATCCTGTTTTAGAATATGAAATTACAACTTTACTTAAAATTGAAATCAGCTGTGTTTGTTGGACTGAAGTTCATGTGAAAATGAAGCATATTTTGAACTTAATTTAATCTTGCCATCAATACAGCCTTTTTGTTTGATAAATTTATGAATATTATTTAACAAAAACCTAGGTAACATGTTAAAGTGAAAATTACATGGAAAACCTGATTTTTTTTACAGACTATAAATGTTTCTGGGTTGATCCATACCTAACAGGCTTCATTTATTCAACAAGCCTTGTCTCATTCTTCCTCATATCATCCATCCTTGCTGCTAATATGTCATTAAGAGAAGTGGAAAAGAGATGGGCTTGATTACAAAGGTCCTTGTTTCAATTTCCTTTTTCATGAAAAATTCCTATGTAAATGCAGAGAAAATGTGATGCACTGAATAAATCACAAGAAGACAGAGGTTAAATTACATCAGTCTTTTATTGAAAATGCCCCATGTTTGACCCAAGGGGTAGATTGCTTTATGTATTTGATATATGTCAGTTTTAAGATTTAAGATGGGATGGACATTGTGCTGCAGTGGGTTAAACCACTGCTTGGAATACCTGCACCCCATAATGTGTCCATTCCAGCCCCAACTACTCTGTTAATACACTCCTTGCTAATGCACCTGGGAAGGAGTGGGTCATGTTTCAAGTGCTTGAGTACCTATCATCCATGTTGGAGACCTGGATAGAGTTCCCGACTCCTGGCTTCAGCTGACCTAAACCCAGCTAGGGAGTGAATTAGTGGATGATAGATCTCTCTTGGGTGAAGCAGAAGAGAGAATATCAGACTTAGAAGACAGAGAACAGGAAAGGAAACAGGCAAACCAAAGAAAAGAAGAAGAAATTAGAAATCTAAAAAATATTGTCGGGAATCTACAGGATACTATTAAAAAACCCAACATTCGGGTTCTAGGAGTTCCTGAAGGCATGGAGAGGGAGAAAGGATTAGAAGGCATTTTCAGTGACATACTAGCAGAAAAGTTCCCAGGTTTGGAGAAGGACAGAGGCATCTCAGTACAGGAAGCTTATAGAACCCCTAATAAACATGACCAAAAGAGATCCTCACCACGACATGTTGTAATCAAACTCACCACAGTGAAACATAAAGAAAAGATCCTAAAAGGTGCAAGAGAGAAACGTCAGATTACTCTTAGAGGATCTCCAATTAGACTCACAGCAGACTTCTCATCAGAAACCCTACAAGCTAGAAGGGAATGGCGAGACATAGCCCAGGCACTAAGAGAGAAAAACTGCCAGCCCAGAATATTATATCCTGCAAAGCTCTCATTTGTGAATGAAAGTGAAATTAAGACTTTTCATAGCAAACAGAAACTGAAAGAATTTGTTGCCACTCATCCTGCCCTGCAAAAGATGCTTAAAGAAGCCGGCGCCACGGCTCACTAGGCTAATCCTCCGCCTTGCGGCGCCGGCACACCGGGTTCTAGTCCCGGTCGGGGCACCGATCCTGTCCCGGTTGCCCCTCTTCCAGGCCAGCTCTCTGCTGTGGCCAGGGAGTGCAGTGGAGGATGGCCCAAGTCCTTGGGCCCTGCACCCCATGGGAGACCAGGATAGGTACCTGGCTCCTGCCATCGGATCAGCGCGGTGCGCTGGCTGCAGCTCGCTACTGCGGTGGCCTTTGGAGTCCAACGGCAAAAGGAAGACCTTTCTCTCTGTCTCTCTCTCACTGTCCACTCTGCCTGTAAAAAAAAAAAAAAAAAAAAAAAAAAAAAAAAAAAAAAAAAAAACCAGAAACACAGAAACATGGTCACCAATATGAAAGAAGGTAAAGGAAGGAAACCTCACAGCAAAAGATCACAGGAAGCTCAATTTCTCTTTTTCTCTCTGCCTTTTTAAAAGATTGAGGGAATATTTTTTTTCTTCCTCAAGTAAGATTTAGCTGGCAGAGCCTATTTTTTAAAATATTTTATTTTATTTATTTAAAAGACAGAGTTACAGAGAGAGGAAGAGACAGAGAGAGAGGTCTTCCATCTGCTGGTTCACTCCGCAGATGGCGGGAGCCAGGAGCTTCTTCCAGGTCTCCCACATGGTTGCAGGGGCCCAAGGACTTGGGCCATCTTCTACTGCTATCCCAGACCATAGCAGAGAGCTGGATTGGAAGAAGAGCAGCTTCAGGCTTTAACCCTCTATGCCACAGCACCGGCCCCTGGCGAGCCTTTTTAATATCTGAGAATGCCTTAAAATAAACAAAACAATATCAGCAAAATGAGAAACCCAAATATTTTGAATACCACAATTAGTGTATGATCCTATAGCAAAAGCACAATAAGTGTGATTTCCAAAAATTTTCTCATAGTTACCATAATCATATATGTTATCAGTTCAATAAATGAATAACAGCAAAATTTTTATCTTAAATAACATATATTGATTGAGTCCCATATGTCATGAAGTATCTATCTATCTGGCATTTTCTATAAAAGGCGAAGAGAATCATGTGAAACACCTGTAAGATATATTATAAAACATACAAATTCCACCCTGTACTTCCCACTAATGCATGTGAAAAGGAGGAAAAATGATTAACCACACTACTCATGTTTTTATCTTCCATATTAGTATTTCTTATTTAATTAAATAAATAAATGATAGAATATATACTATATAGGAATATACTACCACTCAGTCAGGAGAATAGTTGGTACCTAAGTAAAATAAGTTGGAATATTCTTTCAACATGAGTGCTATGAGTTGGATGTTGAATGTCTCCTAAAGGCTCATGGGTTAAAAACTTGGTTCCAAGGTAGGCCTGTAGGAAGGTGATGGAAACTTTAGGAGGTGCAGCTCAATGGGAGGTTCATAGGTCATTGTGAGTGTTGCCGCAGGAAATAACTCTGTCATGGAAGCTGTTATAAAAGCCCAGTTTGAGACCACCCACTTCTTCTGCTTCCTAGTCAGCCACAGAATCCATGCTGTGTGCCTGCTCAGCCATCTTCCATGTGTTCCCCACTAGAACAAAGCCTGTGTCATGCTATTTTGATTTTGCATGTCCCAAACTGTGAGCTAAATAAATCCTCCCTCTTTATGATTTGGTTGCTTCAGGTGTTTTTTTTTTTTTTCCAAGATTTATTTATTTTACCTGAAAGTCACAGTTACACACAGAGAGAGAGAGAGAGAGAGAGAGAGAGAGAGAGGTCTTCCATCCACTGGTTCACTCCCCAGATGTCCACATCTGAAGCCAGGAAGCCAGGAGCTTCTTCCGGGTCTCCCACCAGAGTGCAGAGGCCCAAGCACTTGGGCCATCTTGTACTGCTTTGTTTCCATGTTTTGACTTTTGTTATATTATCTTGTGTTTGACATTATAGTTCTCTATTTTTCACCCATTTAAGCAGCATTTTCATTTTTACTTTATTGTCTTATTAGGATTTATTTTTTATTTGTATTAAAGACATAGTGACAGAGTAGGAAGGGGAGACAGAGAATGAGAAATCCATCTTCCATCCAGTAGTTCATTATCTAGTTGCCCACAATAGCCAGGGCAGTGCCAGGCCACGGCTAAGAGCCAGGAACACCATCTGGGTCTCCCAAGTGGGTGGCCGGAAGTCAAGTGCTTGGATCATTATCCTGTTGCTTCTCAGGCTCATTAGGTTAATCTTTTGCCTGTAGTGCTGGCATCCCATATGGGCTCTGGTTCTAGTCCCGGTTGTTCCTTTTCTGACCCCGCTCTCTGCCATGGCCTGGGAAAGCAGAAGATGGCCCAAGTGCTTGGGACCCTGCACCCACGTGGGAGACCTGGAGGAAGCTTCTGGCTCCGGATCTGCCCGGCTCCGGACCTTGCATCCATTTGGATGGAAGACCTTTCTCTCTGTCTCTCCCTCTCACTGTCCGTAACTCTACCTCTCCAATAAATAAATAAAATAAAATACTTTTTTTTAAAAAAGCAGCATTTTCTTGCTTTGAAAGTGTTAATGGTAAGATACTTTATTCTCAGAATGATTTAAATTTTTTGTGTCATCTGTTTAGTTACGTGTATATTTCTTTAAATGTGTGAGGTGCTATCCCAGGAAAATTTACTGTCATTTCAATAGCTTCTCTACAGTTTAATTTCTTCCATTGGTCATTAAAAGTAACAAATCATCTAAGTAGGATCATGCCTGATTTTGCATTTGAAGTAGACGGAGAGTAATTACTGTGGTCCATAGAGAAAATGTAATGAAAATCAATATCTGCAGGGCTTTTTTTTGAAGTAGAAAGGTTGATGGCTTCTACAGAGAGTAGGCTGAGTCACTACAAATGATGAGCCCTCCTTTGTCAGGTCCACTAAGCCCGCAAGGCTGACTTTCACTGACCTGAAGCATAAGCAGTTTTCTTCAGTTAAAATAAAACATTTTTAAAAAATGTTTGTAGATTTGACTTTCGTAAACAAGTACAGTCTGGAATCAAGAATATGACAGGGTCTGATAATCTATAGACTCACATTAGCGTCAAACTTAAAGTTCTAATTACAAGAACCTTGTGTGTGTGTTTTAAAGATTTATTTTATTTATTTGAAAGACAGTGTTACAGAGAGAGGTAGAGACAGAGAGAGAGTCTTCCATCTGCTGGTTCACTCCCCAGTGGCCGCAACAGCCGGAGCTGCGCTGATCCTAAGCCAGGAGCCAGGAGCTTCTAGGTTTCCCATGCAGATGCAAGGGCCCAAGGACTCGGGCCATCTTCTACTGCTTTCCCAACCCATAGTAGAGAGCAAGATCAGAAAAGGAGCAGCCAGGATTAGAACCAGTGTCCATATGGGATGCTGGTGCTTCAGGCCAGGGCTTTACTCTGCTGTGCCACAGCACCGGCCCCAAGAGCCTTGTGCTTTAAAAATTCTAGTTTTGTGGCAGGCATTGTGATGCAGCAGGTTAAGTGGTCCTGTGAGATGCCTGTATTCCATATTTGAGTGCCTGAGATTGAGTCCTAACTCCTTTGCTGCCTATCCAGCTCCCTAAGAGTGTCCCTGAAAGCAGTGGAAGATGCCTTAAGTACTTGATTTTCTGCCACCACATGGGAGAAACGGATGGAGTTCCAGGCTCTTGGTTTAAGCCTTGTCTAGTCCCAGCTGTTGCAGCCATTTGGAGAGTGAAACAGCACCTGGATGCTCTCTCTCTTCTCTCTCTCTCTCCCTCCCTCCACCCCTCCCTCTGTCCCTCTCCCTCTTTTTTTTTTTTTTTTTTTTTTGGACAGGCAGAGTGGACAGTGAGAGAGAGAGACAGAGAGAAAGGTCTTCTTTTGCCATTGGTTCACCCTCCAATGGCCACTGCGGCCGGCGCATCGCGCTGATCCGAAGCCAGGAGCCAGGTGCTTCTCCTGGTCTCCCATGCGGGTGCAGGACCCAAGGAACTGGGCCATCCTCCACTGCCTTCCCGGGCCATAGCAGAGAGCTGGCCTGGAAGAGGGGCAACCGGGATAGAATCCAGAGCCCCAACCGGGACTAGAACCCGGTGTGCCGGTGCCGCGAGGCGGAGGATTAGCCTGTTAAGCCACGGCGCCAGCTTCTCCCTCTCTCTTTCAAATAATTAATAAAAATGAAAACATGTGATCTGTAAAACGTATACAATTCCTCACTCAATGGATCTTTTTCAATGGTAGGGGAAGCATACAAGCAACAGATGACACTAAGAGTTAATTAATTTCAACAGTACTGGGGATAGCCACTGGATGAGCTGAATAAGTTCAATAAAGCTATGAGGTCAGAGGGCTTTTGTGGGAAGAGTTCCTGGAGAATGAATAGGAATTATTCAAAGAAGTATGGAAAATGTTCCAGACAGAAGAAAATACATGACAAAAGTCCAGTAACAGTGATAGTTTTAGGAATTCTGAGGACAGAAAGAGGATCAGAATGACTACCAATAGGCTGTAAGAGAAGGCTGCTGATAATTGAGGCTAGAGTTACATCAAGAAACGTTCAGTAAATAACATATAAAGATACAATTTTTTAAGAAAAGATTATTTATTTGAAAAGCAGAGTGATGGGGGGAAATGGGGATAGAGTTATTCCGCCTGCTGGTTCACTCCCCAGATGGCCACCACAGCCTAGGTTGTGGACAGACTAGACTTAAACAGGTACTCCAATATGAAATGCAAGCAGCAGCTTAACTTGCTGCACCACACCAGCTCCAACATGTAAGGATTTTGTCAGCTAAGCATGAGGAAGCAATTAAAGGATGTTAAGCAAGTACAGGCATTATGACTTAATCCACATGAAAAATAAATGGTATGCATCTATATATAGTATGTGTCTATACATACAAGAATACAAATACATAGTGAAGCAGTTAAAAATGAAATTAGTTATAACACTGAAGGTAGATATTGGGAAAATATTTTTTTAAAGATTCATTTTACTTGAAAGTCAGAGTCACACACAGAGAGAGAGAGGAGAGGCAGAGAGAGAGGTGTTCTATCCGCTGGTTCACTCCCCAATTGGCTGTAACGGCCGGAGCCATGCTGATCCAAAGCCAGGAGCCAGGAGCTTCCTCCGGGTCTCCCAAGTGGGTGGAGGGCCCCAAGGACTTGGGCCATCTTCTACTGCTTTCCCAGGCCATGGCGGAGAGCTAGATCAGAAGTGGAGCAGCCAGGTCTCGACCCAGCGCACACATGGGATGCTGGCGTTTCAGGACAGGGCGTTAAAATGCTGCGCCACAGCGCCAGCCCCGGGAAAAAATATTTTCAAAAGAGAAAATGGGTTTGTTTGGAGAACTGGGTAAAGCCTCCTCCTGCAACACTGGCATCCCCATATGGTCATGGGTTCTTGTCCAGCTACTATGCATCCGATCCAGCTCCCAGCTGATGCCCCGGGAAAAGCAGAACAAGATGGCCCAAGTGCTTGAGCTTCTGCTATCCTCAAGGGAGACCCGGATGAAGCTCCTGGCTTTGTCCTGGCTCAACCTTGGCCGTTGTAGCCATCTGGGGAGTGAACCAGTAGATGGAAGACCTTTCTCGCTGTCTCTCCCTCTCACTCTGTAACTCTGACTTTCAAGTAAATAAATCTTAAAAACTAAACAATATAAAATGCTATTCAATCAAGTCTTAATTTCCTTGAAAAAAAAAAAAACTATTCTTTTGAACACATACTAAATTATTTTTAAGCTTCCTTCACAGGAAATTAAGCATTAAGAGAAATTCTAACAAATGACACTTAGGACACATACTCCCTAAGGATTATGTTCCATTTCCTCAGTTTTAATAAAACATATCCTAAAAGTATGTATTTTATAACTATGTTAAATATTAATAATAGATAGAATGGTCCTGAAAGATTCGCAAGATTCCTTGAAATCAAATCTTCATTTATGGGATTTGCAGGACTCAGCAAAAGTTAACAGTCATTGTTAATACAGGTCTACGATGAATATGGGCTCTACAACCTGCAGTGAGACTACTGTTGTTTCTGTTAGAGCCTATTTTCCTTAAAATTTGAGGATGGTAGAACATTTATTTTTTCTACATTTGAAATGCATTATTTTTATTTCATTTTAAAATATAAGCTGTAGAACATTTTCCTTTAAGAAATACTAATTTATTTTATAAATTTAATGCAATTTCAAAATAACTTTTATAGATTTTAAGCCATAGAAAGTTTCTAACACTTTAGGGAGACTAATTTTCTTCATTTATTTGTTTTAAGAGCTATGCTGCCACATTGCACAGGAAACTTTATTACACAGGAATAAAAATATAAATGTATCAGTAAACTGCCTAAGTTAATAGCACAGGAAATGAGGTAAAGTATATCAAGCTTTTGTCAGGGTTTTGTAAACATATAAGAAATGTTTATGAATTTGTGGATTCAACTGAGATCAAATCTACTGTATATTTGCAAAATGCTATCAGTGGTATATACAATACAAGAGTATGAAACAAATTTTTTTTACATTTAAAGTTATACAAAGAACTAATTTTTAGATTTTTCCATAGAGATTGCAAATATATCTAATATCTTCTATTTAATTATTTTTAGATAAAGGGATTTTTACAAATTTTATAAGCAGAAGAAAAATATTACTTGTCCTTCCATATGTATTTTATTCCCTTTAAGATTAGTGGGAGTTATATGTACATGGTAAAGAGAGTCTGTATACAGAGCATCAATTTCAAGCCCTTCTAAATGTATTTTTTGAAAGCTTAACTAGTATGGCTATGTGTTTTTCATCCACACTTATGTGAAAACACTTCCAGCAGGACCATACTTAACTTTAAAACCCGAAAATCACAGAAGCATGTTACATTAACCAAGTTCAATAAAAGTCGGCCACAAGTGGAATGCAAAATATCAATTCAATCTTTCTGTAATCACTTCTGAATGGTAGAGAGAGCCACCTGGAGGTGAAAGTGTATCACCAGTCATTTTAGTATGTATGTATGTAATTATTTGAAAAATATAACTACTAGAAAATGTCATTGCATAAAATGCCAAATATATGCACACGTACCTACTGTATAAATATACTTGTGTATGTAAGTAGGATCTACATTTTTTGTATGTGAAGAGGTAAATACTGTCTAAATACAATGGAAGAGATGAAAATTAAAGTGCAAATCATCTCATATTATTCATGCATGGAAGGTCTTATAATCAGTGGTAATAGTTATTGAAGTGAGCTTCAGGTTTATGGTAACATTTAGCGCTCTGTAGATAAAATCTCTATCATTTTGAGAAGGTGGATGACATTTCAATATTCCCTAAGTGGTGCTGTATAATCCTTCTTCTCTCTTTCTCACTTTCAGCGGATTTCTTTTTGGTTATATTTAATGCTATGAATATGCTTAGTGTCCTTGAGGAGTTCATCTTTCTATATAGAAACATTAGAAAATGCCGTGAGTGTCTTGGGAAAGTGACAGAGGACATTATCTCTTTCCACATATTTGTAGGAAAACTTATTACTGATTCATGCCCAGAAGTTATTTATTTACTTAAAATTTACCACATGCATACTATTATGTTAATCACTGAGAGCAATACAAATTGAAAAAAAGAGTTTGTAACAAATAAATATATAAAAATAGAGATCAACTAAGGATTAGGTGGGTCATAAAGATGGTAAATTCAGCAAAAATTTGACAGGGGAATGATGGCTATAGAAGCTGTGAAGTAATTCACAGACTAGGTGGATCTGCACAATTGACAGGAGGAAGTGGTAAGTAACAGTGTAAGAAAGGAGGCAAGGTGCCATTTGCAAATGACGATAGATAAGTAACTTTTTCAACGAAGCTTCTATTGGGGAGCATCATAGAATGGGAAGTAAGGAGAAAGTGCAGGGGCTTGAAAAGCAGAGATGCTTGGAGGAAACATGGGACCAGTATAGATTCCTGTGGAGAGGATACACATTGCACATATAGTTACCCATATAGAAGTTTAAGAGAAAGTATAATTGAAAAAGATAAGAGCGGAAACAAGGGCGGGCATTGTGGCGCTATGGTTTAAACTGCCACTTTGGACGGCAACCTCTATTATCAGCTACTCTGGGTCCAATCCAGTACTTTGCTAATGTACTTAAGAAACAACTGATGATGGCTCAGATACTGTCACACACGAGGGAGACCCAGATGGAGTTCCTGGCTCCTGGCTTCAACCTGCCCTGGCCTCAGCCATTGCTCTCATTAGAAGAGTGAACCAGCAGATGGAAGCGCTCGCGCTCTCGCTTGCTTTCTCTCTCTCTCTCTCTGCTTTTCAAATACATAAATGAATCTTTAGGAGTAAAAAGTCTAGAAAGAAGAAATTGAGGAGATCTTTGTAACCTTGAGGGCAGAAGATAATTGTATCATGGGCTCAGTTTCTGTACTAGTTTGCTAAGGCAGGCACAGGCTTTTTGACTAAGAAGGTGTTTTATTTCCTCATGGTCCTGGAGCTAGAAGTTCAAGACAAAAAATGTCAGTAAGATTAGTTTTTTCTGAGGCATTTCTCTTTGGTTGTAAATGACTATGTTTTCCATTTGTCTTCTCATGATCTGTGTGTGTGTGTGTGTGTGTGTTGGGTTGTAATTTCCTTTTCTTGTAAGAATGCCATTCATGTGGATTAGGATCCACCCCAAGGATCTCATTTTAACCTAATTGCCTCTTTCAGGAGTCTGTCTCCAAACACAGTTATGTTGGGGTAGGTCTTCAACATATAAATGGGGAGGGAGCAATTCAGCCAATAACAAAAGGCATATGAAGGATCTACAGTAGTGTTCCAGAAACAACAGTATCTTTGAGAAAGGAATACGCTTGCCATGTCAATGAATAGCAGAAAGCTTGCAATGGTCAGAGAATAGCAGAAAAAAATGGCAGATAGAGAGATTAAATTGGCAGTCAGGGGCCAGTTAACATGGGGCTTTAGAGAATATGGTAAACACTCTGAATTCTACTTTTTTTTATCAATGTGAAGCAATTGTAGGGGCAGAAAAGGGACACAAATGGGGCTGGCACTGTAGTGCAGCAGGTTAAGCTAGCATCACCAGTGCCAGCATCCTATATGGGCTCCTGTTCGTGTCCTAGCTGCTCTACTTCTAGTCCAGCTCCCTGAAAATGTAACTGGGAAAAGCAGAGGAGGATGGCTGAAGTCCTTGGACCCCTGCCACCCATATGGGAGACCCGGAAGAAGCTACTAGTTCCTGGATTCGACTTGGCTCAGCCCTGGTTGTTATGGTCATTTGGGGAGTGAATCAGCATAAGGAAGTCTCAGTCTCTCTCTATAACTCTGCCTTTCAAATAAAGAAATCTGTATTATGCATTAATGGACACTGACTTCTCCATGAATAGTAAGGGTTAGGGCAATAGAAGGAGCAAATAATCAGTCAGAAACTATTGCAGTTGAGTCGTCCAGGTGAAAAGCCCTCTAACTGAATGAAGCAGCTGTAACCTTGGTGAGAAGTGCTCAGATGGGAGACTTTTTTTTTTTTTTTTTTTGAGGTAAAGCCAACAGGACATTATATTAGATGTTGGGCAGGAAGAAAATGAAGAAATTAAGAGTAAGCATTCAGGTGTCCCTTCAGCTCTTAATTGGAGGAGAAGACACATTCCAGATTAATACAGAAAACAGCAAGAACTAGTACAAAAGCTCTATCAGGATAGACTAATGAGAAATTAGGAATGTTTTTCAACTAGAATGATCCTACATCATAACAGTTACCTCATGGTAACATAAGTATCTGTTGCTATAGATACCTAAAATGAGAAATTGAGTAAAAACCAACCATTTTTAATGCTAAGGTTGAAAGAAATCTCTCAAAGATAATACTGCCAAAATCTTATAGCCTTATGGATATAAACTATTGTGAGGATTTACCTATCATAAATTAAAAACACCAACACATTTTGGAGCTATTTTTAACGAACAAATATCACCATTGCTATTGAAAATCAGAAGAGCAAAATTTTAATTTCTATAGCATATTAAACAGTTTTAATTAAATGATTATTTAGTAACTGAATTTGTATTTTTTGTTAGCGTAAAGGGATAAGTTTATATATTGGACTAATATTAACAGTATATAAATTATTATTAAAGTCTTAGGTTGACTATATATATATATATATATACATATTCCACTTTAGTTGAAAACCTGTACTGTGAAATTGATGGAATTATCATGGATCCAGGAAAGATATAATAGTTTCACCAGTACCTGAATTTTAAGGGACAGTGATGAGCATAATGACATTGGGGTGGCTATCTTTTGTTAAGGGATATAAGATTTTAGAAATAAGGAATATAATGCTCAGATAAGACAGTTATCCATTTTAGGAAACCTGTGAAATAGGGTACCTTTTAAAAAGACCCTTTTATCCTTAACAAACAAGAAAAACCAAGCTGAAAATAGTTTTAGAATTGTATTAATGGTAACTGAAGTATGACTGAAATAAATACACTCCCCTAATAATTCCTCCTATGCCAAAATCATGTCTTAAATAGGATAAATTTGAATCCCAATATGGGACATCTTTAGGGACAAGTGTGAGAATCATTAATTGAATTTTCAAATTTGTTTGAATCCTCCAGACTAACAGAAATAGTTTCTTTACTCAAGTAGAGCTGAACAGATTCCCTGTGTGTGTAGGCCCTGCAATGACCTTGCCTGGAATGGCACCTCACAAGGGAAGGTTTATTTGCCTCAGAGGTGTACTCTACTTCTCATTTCCTCCAGAACAGTAAATAGGTCAGGCCATGAATTATCTGGAATAAGAAATCACAACTTTAGCTAAAGAAGCAAATCACCCTTTTACTAAAAAAAAAAATAAAAAGCTGCTTGAGCTTTTTAATAAAAAGTTTTTATATATAAAAAAAGTTTATGTAAAATGGAATTTCAAATGTTTTTTTTAATGTGATTTATTTTTGAAATCCATCAAGTTTTTTCCCCTAAAACTCAATGGCTGTGAATTTGTTTAAAATATTTGTTTGTTTATGTATTTGAAAGACAGAGATACAGAGTGAGAAACTGAGGGAAAGATACAGAGATTTTCCATCTACTGTTTCACTCCCCAGATGGTTGCAATGGCAGGGGCTGGGTTAGGCCAAAGCCTGGAACCAGGAGCTTCTTTATGGACTCACTCATGGATGCAGGAGTCCAAACACTTGGGCCTTCTTCCACTGCTTTCCAGGCATGTCAGCAGGGACTGGATTGAAAGTGAGCAGCTGGGACTTTAACCAGCACCCATATGGTGATGGCTCACCTGCTATACCACAATGCCAGCCCTGCCATGAATTTTTAAAGACAACTTGTCTATACTAAAATGAACTAGATAAATAGATGTGAGAGTAGATCTAGAGGATTCTGAGCAAGAGGGTGAAAATAAGACAGGATAGGTAATAACAAAGCTTTAAATGCTTTCTAATTTCTTAAGCATCAGAAACTCCTGGAGCTAGTTCTGATATACAATGTAATTTTTTCTCAAAGCTTACACATGAAGATGAACTATGCAAACCTATATGAAATATAAAGTGTTAGTAAAATATTAATGACAGGATGAGAAAATGCAAATTTAGATATGTTAGAATGAATTTATTATGTGAATGGAGGTGCAGCATTGGGTTAAGTTCCTCAAAGGGCTTATAAAAAACTCCTTTCAGTGTTAAAGTGATCAAATAAATAGAATCAAGTGTCTGGTAATAATAATAGATAGAATTAAAAAGGAGAGAACATGGGAAGCAGTCCACACAGCAGACTCATAGAATGAATCACTTTAAGTAACATTGTGATCTCAGAATCAGCCCTTAAGGCTTCCTATCTGACTGAAAAGTCCATGAGAGCATTTCAGCCATGGAAAGCCAAGACTCTGTAGCAAAAAAATTTTCTACACAAAGAATCTCTTTGGGTGAGACCCAAGGGAAAAAAGTGGCCATCAAAGAAGGATGTATTTTTCTCTAAAGTGGGTAGAGAACTTCCACTTTGCTTAGCGCCTTGTCTAATACTAACAGAGTTTGTGTACTCAAAAGGCTTCCATAGCCTAGGCAGCTCACCTCAAGACCTTGGGTGGTCACTGATATTATACATAAGAGTGTTAATTATTAAATTAACAACAGGAGTCACTTTGCACTAATTCCCCATACAGGACCTTTGTCCTCAATGAGTTGTATTATGAGAGTTAACTGTAAAACTAGTTCTCAACTTCCACTTTGACTGTGACCCTATTGGAATAAGATCAAAGTCAGCGAACCCTAAAGGCTTCCATAGCCTTGGCAACTCATGACTAGAGCCTAGGGAGATTACTGACGCCATGAACAGGAGTGTCAAATTGTTAAGTCAGCAACAGGAGTCACTGTGTACTTACATCCCATGTGGGATCTGTCCTTAATGTGTTGTCTAATGTGCAGTGATGCTATAACTAGTACTGAAACAGTATTTTTACACTTTGTGTTTCTGCGTGGGTACAAACTGATGAGATCTTTACTAATTATATACTGAATCGATCTTCTGTATATAAAGATAATTGGAAATGAAAAAAAAAAAAACCTGGTGTTAAATTGGAAATGGCATAGAAAATTAATTAATTTTTTAAAAAAATATTATGTAGGATCTCTGCCTTTAATGTGCTGTACACTCTTATTTAATGCTATAACTAGTACTCCAACAGTATTTTTTTTTTCACTTTGTGTTGCTATATGGGGGCAAACTGTTGAAATCGTTACCTAATTTATACTAAACTGATCTTTTGTATATAAAGAGAATTGAAAATGAAAAAAAAAAAAAACTAGTTCTCAGTTTTTTTTTTCTGTATGTGTGTGTGTGTGTGTGCAAATTGTTGAAATCTTTACTTAGTTTACTTAGAGTAGGTCTTCCGTGTACAAAGTTAATTGAAAATGAATCTTAATGGAGAATGATACTGGTAAGGGGAGAGGGAGGAGGAGGAGGAGGGGTGGGAAGGTGGACATATTGGGAAGAATAACAATATTCCTAAAGTTGTACTTATGAAATTTGTATTCCTTAAAAAATAAATTTAAAAAAATGGCAAAAAAAGAGAAAATGCCTTTCACCACAACAACGAGCCATGCACTGTTGATAATATTGGTATCACTGAAAAGCACTGGGGGTGGGGGGGGGGTGGCGATGCTGTGGCATAGTGGATAAAGCCATCACGTGCAATGCAGGCTCCCATATGGGTGTCAATTCGAGTCCTGACTGCTCCACTTCTGATCTAGCTCTCTGCTATGGCCTAGGAAAGCAGTAGAAGGTAGCCCAAGTCCTTTGGCCCTTGAACCCACATGGGAGACCTGGATATCCGAAGCTCCTGGCTCCTGGCTCCATATTGGTGCAGCTCTGGCCATTGTGGCCAATTGGGGAGTGAACCAGCAGATGGAAGACCTCTCTGTCTCCCTCTCTCTCTCTGCCTCTCCTTCTCTGCGTAACTCTTTCAAATTAAATAAATAAATCTTGAAAAAAATGAAAAAGAAAAGCATAGAGTAGCAGATTTTGAGAAACCAGGGATAAGAGTAGGAAATGTTGGCGCTGGTGCCTTGGTGCAACAAGTTAATCCTCCACCTGTGGCGCCAGCATCCAATATGGGTGCTGGTTCTAGTCCTGGTTGCTCCTCTTCCATCCAACTCTCTGTTGTGGCCTGGGAAAACAATAGAAGATGGCCTAAGTCCTTGGGCCCCTGTGCCCACGTGGGAGACCAGGAAGAGGCACCCGGTTCCTGGCTTTGGATCTGCGCAGCTCCAGCCATTGCGGCCATTTGGGGAGTGAACCAATGGAAGAAGACCTTTCTCTCTGTCTCTCCCTCTCACTGTCTATAACTCTACCTCTCAAATAAAATCTTTAAAAAAAAGAGTAAGAATTGTTGCCATTTCCTAATTATCATTGAGACCGAAAGGATTCAAGAATGGCCATGATGACACAGTATTACTACTCACACACCAGTGATATGGTAGACTTAATTGACACAGTGCATCATGGCCAGAAAGGCAAACAGAGTGTCTTCAAAAATAGGAATATGTGGTGATGCTATTGAATCATGCTATTCCTAGTGGTGTGAGAGATGAACAGATATCTGTATAAAGTGATTTTGTCTTGTATAACTCAGAAAAATTACAAACAGGCAAGAAGACACAGTCTTCAGTCACTAAAATGGAAACTTTCAATTATTCACCCAGTTTGTAGATCTAAGAAAATTCAAATAACTAGATTCTAATGACTGGAGGAGAGGCTGCACAGTTACCACCAAAAGGCATGACCAATATTTCCCTGATCATTTCCACAAATGACTTACTGCTTTTCCTCTGGCCCAAGGGAATAAAACCTCGATATTTCCTGTGTATTTGAGGGAGAAGTAAACTATAGAATGCCTGCTAATTCTTTTGGGGAAGTTACTAATGTGTTGTCTGATTATTCCAGGTCCTGTAAGGAACAAAATCAAGGTATCATAGATGACAACAATCTCTGAGAGGAAGGTATGTTGATAGGTGGTAGGCACAAAGCATGGAGATCTTGATGGCTTATGTTAGAATCACTGGAGAACATCTTCCTTAGAGGAGTGGCTCAGCAATCAAGTGGACAAGATAAAATATCCTGTGTAGGTGAGCCATTCCTTAAACCTGACTACACAGTTCTTTTCCAATGGGTTCATAAGATTAACCATGAAAACTGGATATTTTGAAAGAAAGGAAGACCAGTACCATGAGCTTCTTCTCAACAACTGAGCCTCCTCACCGAGCCAATGCTATCAATGAGTTCCCTTTTTTATTATGAAAAAATACCATATAAACAAAAAGTTTGCAAAATTAAATTAGATGTATTTCTATAATAGATTGTTTAAAGGATGGTTTCTATAGACTTTGAGAATAATAAATATCATGATGAGATATTGTAAGTAATTAAAATGAAATTATACCAAATAAAAGCATTCTCTTTATTTTAGCAAAATTACTAAAAGAGTAAATAGTTAGAAAGCAATATAATTATGTTATATTCCCCCTAGGAAGCATATTTCCACCATTTTCCTAATATTTTATGTAGATCTCAAATAATGATTTACTAGCCTAAAAGGATGTATGATTTCAACAGAGGTATCCTTTTCAATGATTAAATTGGACTCCTTAAATCCAAAGAATTGACTCTCAAAAATGTGGTTATTATGAAATAAGAAATAAGATTAACAACATAACTCAAGAGAGGCTCATTTGTGTAATTCAAGCCAATGTTACAAACCTTTATTTTCTTTAAGTAATATGGACAAGTTTGAGATCATAAGAGATTTTAAAAAATTAAATTTAAATTTAAAGGAATAACTATTTTTTTCAATGTCAGATATTTATGTATCAAGTGAGAGATGGGTAACCAGAAGGAAAGAGTCACCACCAGGACAAAATGACTAGAAACATAAAATTATGAGTACCTTTTAATGACTAATATCTAGAATTAAGATGTATTTTAAATTTCATCTTCTGTGGGGACTGACAAACTCCCATTTTCCATAAACATTCTTTTTTGATAATATGTTAGAATGATAAGACCTGGGGGATAGGGAAATGTCAAAGGACAGTGTCATTTGAATGATGTCATTGTAGTAACACTAGTTTTATTTGGCTTTACTTAATGGTGCAAACTGCTAAAAAAATTTTCAAATATGCAATAGATTTTCAACATGCTTTCCTTATGTATTACAAAGTAAGTAGTCAATGAAAGCTCAACTTTAAGGGCCTCTTCCTTACAACTAAATATACAAGAGATTTCAAAATTTTGTGGAAAACTGAAATTGAGTTTATTTTGATGAAAAAAAGTTTTTGCACATGCAATTTCCATGAATATTTTGAATTCCTTTCATATGCATAGATTTCAACATTTTTTTTTTTTTGACAGGCAGAGTTTGACAGTCAGAGAGAGAGAGAGAGACTGAGAGAAAGGTCTTCCTTCCGTTGGTTCACCCCTCAAATGGCGTGCTGCACCAATCTGAAGCCAGGAGCCCGGTGCTTCTTCCTGGTCTCCCACATGGGTGCAGAGGCCCAAGCACTTGGGCCATCCTCCACTGCCTTCATGGGCCAGAGCAGAGAGCTGGACTGGAAGAGGAGCAACCGGGACAGAATCTGGCACCCCAACTGGAACTAGAACCTGGGATGCCGGCGCCACAGGCGGAGGATTAGCCAAGTGAGCCGAGGCGCTGGCCAATTTCAACATTTTTTGCACCAAGATAAACTTTTCTTTGAAACCTTCCACAAATATTTTGAAGTTCCCTTGCATGGTCTGTTTACAAAAAACATAGGTAGAAGACAACATACTATATGTATGTAATAAGAGAAAAAGTATTTAATCAAAGCAGATCACATTTCAACCTCCTGTGTTCATAAAACCAATTGTTCTCATATAATTAATGAAGCTATCCATAGCTTTTGGATAGACTCCTCTCCTAAGGGTTATACAAATTATTAAATTATAACCAAAATTGTAAATATAGAGATACTCACAAAAGGAAATGAATAGTGCAAGTAAGGCACAATAAAAATACATTCTCTTTTAATTCATTGCTATTTGTCCAGAAGTAACTAAAAATTGAAAAAGCAGATAGTCTTCAGATGATAGTTGCTTTTAATAAATATTGATGTACTATATTATGTTTCATAATCTATTGAAAATCAAAGCCATGTTTGCCAAAAGGCAGTAAAATTCATGTAATGATTTAGAAGTTCATGTTTATAATCTTATGAAGAATTAAAGGCATTTTGTTTTTAAAGTATTGCCTTTATTAGCCAAAAACCACATTCTACTATCTTTGCATGTATAAAATTAAAATTAAGAATTTAATTAGTAATATAAAAACATTTGACCCTTTTGGTCATTTCTGTCTTTCAACATCCTGAGGTATACCTATTAAATTTGTGTAACTTTTATTGTCTTCTATTTTCTATAGCATTTTTTGTGACATATTCCTATTTTTCTTAAAATGTTTTTCCTTTTATTATAGTTATGCAAAAAGTAGTTATAATTGGAGTATTTAAAATTTATATGACACTTTTTATCTTATCAAAGTTTATAACTAACTAATTAATCCATAACATCTCTACAGTAGTACATAAGTACTTCATCTAATTATATAAATGAATAAAATAAACATTATATTACAGAAATACACAGAAAGAAGAATTAGTGAGATGTAAATGATTCCATTAAGCTTCTATTTAAATTGCTAGATGCTATAAAATGTATAAGATAGGAATCAACCAGACAATAAACAAGAAACAGGAAAACACTTAAAAGTTCATTTACTGTATGTTTGTGTATACCTATAAGTATGCACAAACTAATGTTCTTAGCACAACATCAAAAGAAGTACAATTTATGAATATGGATAAACTTTATTTCTGCATATTTCAAGTTAACTAGAAAAGAAAGGGGAATTCAAAACGACTTGACAATTACATTAAGTCTTATTTTAGGAAAGATGCCCAGTAGGATCTCCAGGTTTTAGGTTTCATCAAGACAAGTCAATATTGGGTCATGATTCAGAATTCATTCATTAGTGGATTTTACTGAGTAAAGAATTCTTATTTGACAGCTATTTTTTTTTCCTGCACACTGAAGATAGCACTCTAATTCTTTTATTATTTCACTGAGGAAATCACTTGCTGATTTAATTATACTTTTGACAGCATTAATTTTTCTGGATGCTTGGAAATTTTGTTTTTGTTTTCCTGTTAGTGGTTGTAGTGCTACACTTGAATAAGTATGAACAGTTAAAAAAATGAGTACCCAACAAACATCGCTTTGGCTTCCCTAAACGTTGTGTCTTTTCATTTTTATGGCAGAGTTACAAAAATGATGGTGTTTTAGAGTGTCCATTTGGAACAGGACCCCTTACTTCCTTCTGTTTAACAATAAGTGAGAAACACATTTTGATTAATAAATGATCAACTTTTGGATGTAATCTATTACTGTAGTGCAACCCATACTAGCCTTTGTATATATGAGGTTGCTTCAAAAAGATTTCAGAAAATGAAATCAAAAGATAAGTTTATTTTGATATAAAAATTTTGAAATCCATGACTATGAGGACATGGAAATGCATATTATGAAAAAATATGAGTAGACTACAGAACATTTGCATCAAAATAAACTTCAGTTAATTCAAAGCTTACAAGATTTTTTTTGTTAGAAATGTTACTTTGTTAAAATTTTTGAATCTGTAGCATGGTATTGATTTTAATGAAAAATCCTCAGGCATTGCATTTATTTCTATTGCTGTTTTTTCTTCTCCTGTACTGTCTGGAAATAAATTGATTTTTATATTATGCCATTTCATTTTCTTTTTGTTTCCTGACTTTTACTATATACATTCTACCTTTTTGCCATATCTATATATACTATATATATCTATATCTATATTTTACCATTCTATATACATTCTACCTAAAGTGCCATTTCTTCCAAATCATCAAATTGCTCTTCAACTTTCAGAAAAGCATTTTTAAACCTGTCCATAAAATTTTGATGTTTGTTACTCTGTTTGTTCTTATGCATTTAGAATTTGCTGGTATTTTAATAAGTTCTAGTTTCTTGCAAACATTTCAAAGATTTTCTTTTTTTGATAATATAAAAAACTAGATTTTCACAGCCTGAGTCTGATAATTCCCCCACCATCTTTGCAGGGTTGTTTTTGCTGTGTAATTTTTGCTGGATTTTGCTAATGGTATTTTTCTCTCAATGGCATTCCAGGTTATCCCTGACTGATGATAAACATTATGTAATTGTTGTTGAATATTGATTCTAGTAGAAGTTATTTGATGCCTAAGATAAAGTAATCTTTTAGTAGACATTTAATTATTTCAGCAAAGGGTTTGAACTGTCACACACTCAATTTTCCCTTAATTGAAATTCGAGTGTTAAGTTCTTCTTTACCTTTAAATATCTTTGTGGTGAAAATCATTTGAGTCCTAGGTGTAGTATCCTTGGTTCAGTTTTCAACCAAGATCAACTGATTGATTCTTCATTAAACTTGTTAAAATCTTTAATGCACTTAAGAAATTTTTTAAAAGATTTATTTATTTGAAAGGCTAAGTTTATGAGAGAGAAACTGAGAGAGAGAGATCTTCCATTTGCTGTCTCACTCCCCAAATGGCCACAATGTCCAGGCAGCAGCCAGGAACCTGAAACTCCATGGGGGTCTCCCACATGGGTGGCAGAGTACAAGCACTTGGTGTAACTTCTGCTGTTTTCCCAGGCACATTAGCAGGGATCCGGATCAAAAGTGGAGCAGCACACATTTGAACCAGTGCCCATATGGGGGTGTCACAGGCAGGTACTTAACATACTGTGCCAAAATGCCAGCCGTAAGAATTTCGAGATATCTCAACATTTAAAAATGTAGAGCAATTGTAGTCTTTAATTCCTATTTTAAAATGACTAGAAAATATGTTTATGTACTCCTTATCTATTTAATTCAACTATGAACTGAGATAAAGGTAAAACAACAGTCCCATTATCACCCTTAAATTCCATTCTTACTCAATACTAGAAAACAGTCATCGATATTTTTCTACTGTATTAAATCTTTATATTTAACTATATGTGATAGCCTAATGAGACATAGAGATCACAAATCTGGTTTTGATAGCTTTTCATGACATGGAAGAATGAGATTGTATATAATTCAGAGGTTGTATTTTAAAATCAGCTCATAATTTATAAAGAGTATATAGACCAAGTTTTCATAGCTCTAGGAACCTGAGAGAGACTTTCATTGAATTTCTGTCCTGACCAAGCTAACAAAATAATTCTAATATGTAGGGGAGTGCTAACAACCAGTGGGAAAGATGTGATTCATAAAATGTGAACAGAAAATGGTCATGACCATCATGACTTGAAAACAGTAGTACGCAGAGGCCTCTGTGATCCTGTAAGCAAAAATGCTACTCAAAAGGCCGGAAGAGGTTTATTTAGGCATAGAATGAGATTTAGTGAGACTTAGAGTTTCTATCTGACCTACAGACAGGGCATACAGCAGAGCTGGTGCATTTTCCTTAATGTCCTATCTTTACCAGACACAGAGAAGGCATGTGTTGAAAAATTTCCCTTGGGGAGATAGGGTATATCTCTGGAATTGTCACTATTCTTTTCAATTTTTGGAAAAATTTGTATCAGCTTTAAAACCTAGGGAAAGATTTTAAAGAATCTAAATTCTATATACTTGCAGGAATAAAGAAACCTCCAAGAGGGAATGGAGGTGAGACTGAATGAAGAAAGGACTGGGGCCAGTGTTGTGGCATAGATGATTAAGATGCTGCTTGTGACACATTAGTATGCCTCAGATTACTGGATTGGTCCCGGCTGCTATGTTTCCAATTCAGCTGCCTGCAAGTGCGCCTGGGAAGGCAGAAGAAGATGAATCGGAGTAGTTGCGCACCTGTCACTCATGTGGGGGAACTCTATGGAGTTCCTGGCTTCTTTCCTAACCAGGAAAGAGTGCCTACTGTACACCAAAATCCATTTTAACTATTTTCCTCAGATTTTCTTGGTTTTAGATTTGGCTACAGGATTGAGTGATACCTAATGGAATAGGAGCAGAAATGATCAGTAACTATGCAATTGTGGCCATAAAATGGTCCATGAGTCTTCTCCACGTTCTTTTCTTTTCCTAATCTGGATGTAAAGTTTGATAAAGCACTACACAATGGCTTGTTTAGCCTCAAGCAACAAAGGAGCTTAAATTCTCAAATAAGAGCTGGTAAGAGAGCCACTCTGCTGACTTGAACACCCAAATAAACCAAAAATTTTCTATAATGTTGGGCTAGTATACATTTGGATTTTATTTCTGTAGGTCCTTAGTCCATCCTGACAATGACTGAGGCAAAAACAGATGAAATTTTTTAATAATCAACTTTAATCTGGAATAGAAAATCTAAAATTCTAAATTAAATAATCATTAGAATAAAATACTCATATTCACTGAGCTAGTGGAATTCGCTCCATGAATATTATTGCATTATATATGCACTGTTTGTTGGATAATTCTCTTTGTGTATCTAGTAGGTATTTCCAACCAAAACCACACCTAACTCTTATTTTTTTTCTCTCAATTCCTAGTCCTCCAGTTAGTTTTTAACCTTTGCAGGTTGAATTCTATTCCATCAGTTACTCCAGGAAAGTCTATGGAGTCATCCTTGGTTCCTCTATATATACCAAATGTCCAAAGATTTACTCTTTTGTCTGTCTTCAAAATATATATCAAATCTGACCTTTTTCTCACTACTTCTCATTTACTACTCTAGTCTGAGATAATCCCATATCTTACGTGTTTTATTTTTTCTAACAAACTTTATCCATTCCTTCTGAGAATGTAAATGGAAGTCAGACCAGTTGACTAAATACACAAGACAGATTTTCTTTAGCTCAGTAGCTTCCTAGCTCACTCTATAAAATGAAACGCCTCCAATGGCACACCAAATGATCCGGATCATTCTTGCACTCCAACTCACATATCTCTCACTCTCTCCCTTGTTCACCAAGCTCCATTATTCTATTTTCATAGTTATTTCACTAATATGTCATGTATATTTCTATTTCAGGACCTTAAAATGTCTTTATATTTCTGTCTTGAATGTTCTTACTTCATATATACACATTTATTATTCTCTTGTCATTTGCATCTCTAGTAACTGCAAAATAGCAGTTGTTTACTTTAGGTTCATCTACTATTCCTTGTTTTTCCCATGGAAATGATCAACATTTGACATATTTATTATGTATATAAGTTCCTCACCATTACACTGTAAGCTTTATGTGGCCAAGAGCTTTAATTTGTTCACATCAATGATTAAATGAGAAAAGATATATATTCATCAGAGGAAATCGAGTACAGCAAGTTATCATAAGAAATATCATTAGCTTGAAGGATAAAAACTTATGGAATGTTTAAAAGCAAGAAGATATGAGATAATATCCAATATTACTGATAACACTCTATAAGCTAGGCTGTAAGAATTCTTCCTAATACTATAAAGCACATCAATTTCAACATATATACTGAATATTTTTTAAATTGAGGTATATTTAATCTAAATTGGCTACCACATGTGGGTGATAAAATTTGGCCCACCATCAGGCCTCCCTATTTCCTGAGATAGGATACTGAAATTACATCAATAAGTAATCCTACAATTGCCTTTAAGTGTTTGATCAAAAGATACAAAATTTTTATCCTTAACAAGAAGACATCAAAAGCTAAAGCACCTATGCCAAACATCCAAGTTGTAAATGCGAAGGAAAAGCTTTTTGGAGGAAATTACAACTGCTTCTCCAGTGAACACATGTATGGTAATAAGGTGTAACAGCCTTACTACTGATAAAAATAAAGTTTTAGTTGTCTGGATTGAAAATGAACCCAGACAAGAGTCTCCTAAACCATATTTCTGTGGCACTGTGGTATTTCTACTTTTTTACTCATTGAATACTATGCTTATTGGTGCATTAAGACTATGATTATAGGGTGGAATGAAATTATGTTTTTGGCTAACCCTCCGCCTGCGGCGCCGGCACCCCGGGTTCTAGTCCTGATTGGGGCGCCGGATTCTGTCCTGGTTGCTCCTCTTCCAGGCCAGTTCTCTGCTGTGGCCCAGGAAGGCAGTGGAGGATGGCCCAAGTGCTTGGGCCCTGCACCTGCATGGGAGACCAGGAGGAAGTGGCCATAGTGGCCATTTGGGGGGTGAACCAATGGAAGGAAGACCTTTCTCTCTCTCTCTCTCTCTCTCTCTCTCTCTCTCACACTGTCTAACTCTGCCTGTCCAAAAAAAAAAAATTATCTAACTATCTAACTAGTTTGACATGAAGAAATTATAAATTTTGGATGTGATCAAAAAGATTCATTGTGATGGTTGTAGAAGATGGTGCCACTGCTCATACCCATGGTTTCTGATCAGTCTCTCAAGGCTAAGAGGATGACCAAAGGGGAGTAGTGTTACATTGAGTTTAAGTTGGCTATATGTGAGTACTTATCTTTTGTGTGATAATATTTGGCCCAGGGTAGCCTAATTTAAATGGTGAACCTAGCAAACTAACTTGATATACAGCAATCTTAATGTAACCTGACTGTACAATGGAAACCAGAGCAGGTGAACCTCAGCCAATTACATTAGCAGAAGTTTCAGCTAATGCCACATGGAGGCTTTCAAATTATATTGAGATAAAACAAACATTGAACTGGACCAGTCAAGTAATTCAAAGTCATTATTTGCTTTTTCTGGTTATAAATACAATTATTCACTTGGAGATGAGGTCATTCTGAATCATGTTTGGTCAAGAATGAGATAATGTTCTAGAACTTTTTCATGGCCAAATAAACTTTATTAAATTTAACTGGTCTCAGAGTTTCTTTTTTTGTTAAGGTTTAGTTATTTATTGGAATAGCAGAGCTACAAGGGGTTGGGTCAAGTGAGTTAAATCTTCCACCTTCTGTTTTACTTCCCAAATAGCCACAGATGGCCAGAGGGTGGGCCAGGCCAAAGTTAGGAACCAGGAGATTCTTCTGAGTCTCCCACATGGGTGGGTGGCAAGGGCCCAAACAGTTGGGCCATCTTCTACTGTGTTTTCAGACCATCAGTAGGAAGCTGGATCAGAAACATAATGGAGCTCATGTGGGGTGCTGGTGTCATAAGTGATTACTTACTCCACTAGGCCAGAATGCTGGCCTAGTGTTTTTTTTTAAAACACTATCAAAAGGGTCCGGCATTGTGGTACAATGGGTTAAGCCATGGCATATGAAACTGTCATCCCAAATTTTTTTTTTAAATTTTTTTTTTGACAGGCAGAGTGGACAGTGAGAGAGACAGAGAGAAAGCTCTTCCTTTACCGTTGGTTCACCCTCCAATGGCCGCTGTGGCCGGTGCACTGTGCTGATCTGAAGCCAGGAGCCAGGTGCTTCTCCTGGTCTCCCATGCGGGTGCAGGGCACAAAGCCCTGGGCCATCCTCCTCTGCACTCCCGGGCCACAGCAGAGAGCTGGCCTTGAAGAGGGGCAACCAGGACAGAATCTGGTGCTCTGACTGGGACTAGAACCCGGTGCGCCGGCGCCGCAAAAAAGAGGATTAGCCTATTGAGCCGAGGCGCCGGTTTACTACCATCCCATATTAACACAAGTTCTAGTTCAACCTCTCCAGTTCTGATACAGCTCCCTGCTAATGCACCTGGGAAAGCAACAGAAGATGGTCTGAGTATTTCGGACCTTGACTCCCATATGGTAGTCCCATATGAAGTTCCAAGTACTTGGTTTCAGTCTGGCTTAGCTATAGCTATTGTGTCCATTTGGGATAGAAGATTTCTCTCTCTTTCTCTCTGTATCTTTCTGTCTTTCAGGTAAATGAATAAATCATAAAAAACACACTCCCTTCTGCCTTTCAAATAGATAATCTTAAAAAAATTTACTATCAAGGGATGCAAAAGCAGAAGAGCAACCAACTTTAATATAAGAAATAAGTTTAAATTGTCATACATCACACCTTATTTAACATTTACTTAAGCATGACAGCCAATGAAATAAGTATAGAAAAACTTAAATAAGAGAAGCCACAAGATGATACACTTTTTTACCTATGGAAATCCAGAATGATAACATGAAAAATACATCATATAATTTTCTCTTAAACTCGTTGTATAATACTTTTATCACAGTTATAGGATTTAACTGCTTTCTAGGATCACCAATGGCATCCATAGTTCTAGGGAAACAGTTTTCAGTCTATAGCTTATTCAGTATTTGAGTAGAATGTGATACAGTCAAGTCATACCTCTCTGGAAATATATTCTTTCTTCAGTTTTTTTGTATACCTCACATTCACCGTTGTCAAGGTATCTAATTCTTTGCTACTAATCAGTTTTACTTATTAGCTCTCTTCTATTTTTCAAATTTTAAGCATTTTAAGAAAGTAACTGGTTTACTCAATAAAACCCCAATGGCTTGACAACTTTTAGCCATGATTTTATTGGACCATTGTGTTATTTTTGTTCATATTGACATCCTATTTACAGTGACAAAACGGTTGCATCAATTTTAGGCCTCACAGACTCATATCATGATATTTTAAGAAAGTTTCTGTCCAGGAAGATTCTAAAAGTTCCTTAACAAATTGCTTCATCAGTGTCCTTTGCTCATGTGAGGGTTTCTGGACAAAACTTCCTATCAGAGTGGAGGCTGATTGATTTAAGCAAGTCAGAGTCAACCTCTAGAACAAAAATCACACGTGCTGTGTGAAAGTGACTAGGGCATTCGGAATTAGTGTAGTTTTACTATGAGAAAGGGAACATGAATTCTGACAAGTGATACAAATCAGATATGGAGAGTACATATCCAGTGGTCTTTTTCAGTTGCTTGTAGGGGAAGAATTTATTCCCCTAAAAGGGGAGAATTTCCTTTTATTCCTATAGCCTGAGGGATAACTGATTGTTGAGCTTGTATGCTTCTTTTTTTTTTTTAATTTTATTTATTTATTCGAAAGTCAGAGTTACACAGAGAGAAGAAAGGCAGTGAGAGAGGTCTTCCATCCGATGATTCACTCCCCAATTGTCCACAATAGCTGGAGCTGTGCCGATCTGAAGCCAGGAGCCAGGAGTTTCTTCCAGGTCTCCCACATGGGTGCAGGGGCCCAAGGACTTGGGCCATCTTCTACTGCTTTCCCAGGCCATAGCAGAGAGCTGGATCGGAAGAGGAGCAGCCGAGACTAGAACCAGCACCCATATGGGATGCCGGCGCTTCAGGCCGGGCGCCAACCCGCTGTGCCACAGCGTCGGCACCGCTTGTATGTTTCTTAACAAATAGCTTTCACCAAAAACACTAACACTTAAAATTTGTCTTCCTAAAGATTCACTTTCTTGACAATGTCAGTTGGTATTAGTGAGTAAATATTAGAGTTTTTTTAAATCAAAACAAAGAAAAAACTTACATAATTTATATTGAAGATGAATTAAAAGTAATGTGTGAATAATCATTTCCATGCCAAATGCAATAAAATGACTTAAAATGTTATTTTAGAAGGATGAGCAACATTTATACTCAAAGATTTCTGATTTTCATAAGGTATCTTCATTTAAGAGAAATAATATCTGCATATTGTAAAAGTAGTTAATATAAACAATGTATTTCTCATTCAATGCAAAATACTTACTTGACCATAGTATACGAGTAAGCAAATTCTCCAGTGTTCTTTCTCATTTATAAAGAAAGCTGACAAATATTTGTATACATATTTATAAAATAAATTCATGATGATTATATTAAACTAGCAGAAGTTATGCACTTAATGACTTTGTCATTGAAATAGAGTTTCTAATAACATATGCTTTATATAATTTAAAATTTTATATTACTATTTGGGTATATAATGTTCCTAATAAACCTTATCAAATTGTTCCCAGATAAGTTAAATTTACCACTTAACTAAACCTCCATTTTATTTAGTTGAATAAACATTGATAGCATCAGTACTATCTAATCATTATAATTTTTCTTACCACAACCACCCTCACCATCACATCTCCACTATCATTACTATTACCAATCCTTATACTGTTACTTCTCTAATACTTTCTACTTTTACTGCAGCTATTGAAACCGTGGTTATTCCATAACTAATCATTCTTTGTGTTAGCTCTATAGTGATTTCTCTCAAGCTTTCCAGACCTCATAATTCATGCTTTTATGTGGCAGAGCAGTTTGGGAAAAAGCACAGCATTAGGAACAGATAGATCATGCTAATTACTGGCTATATATAGCCTTTTGTAAGCAATTTATTCTCTTTGAGTCTCGGGTTTTTTTTTTACCTCCATAAAATATGATAATAATATATCTTAGTTTAGTTGAAAGATAGTATGGTGGCATATATGGTATGCCTGGACCTAGGAGCTGATAATGTTCATAATATGCTCACAAATCAATAAATCCTATCCACTTCTTACCCAGGTATTGATCCTTATCTTCTTGCACCAATTTTAAGGTGTTCTTCATATAGACAGTTTCGATTCCTTTCATAATTTCATATACCCATATTTGAGCATTTTTGGGGATCTTGATATTATCTAAGAATTACAAAGACCTGAATAAAAGCATGTGATACACATTTCCAAACAATGGTGGATTTGCAACCATATTTGAAAGACAGAGTTACAGAGAGAGGTAGAAACAGAGAGAGTGGTCTTCCATCTGCTGGTTCACTCCCCAATTGGCTGCAATGACCAGAGCTGTGCCAATCCAAAGCCAGGATCCAGAAGCTTCTTCTGGGTCGCCCACAGGGGTGCAGGGGCCCAAGGACTTAGGCCATCTTCTACTGCTATCCCAGGCCACAGCAGAGAGCTGGATCGGAAGAGGAGCAGCCGGGACTAGAATTGGTGCCCATATAAGATGCCAGCGCTTCAGACCAGGGCTTTAACTGGCTACACCACAGCACAGGCTCCGATGATGATATATTTAAATTTTTTTCTTTGCTATTAATACAGTTGCACCTTGGTATCTATAGGAAACTGGTTTCAGGATCCAAGCAGATAGCTGTTCAAGTCCCTTATATAAAATGTTATAGTATTTCTATAGAAACGATAATCCATCCTCACATACAGTTTAAAACATCTCTATGTTACATACAGTATCTAACACAATGTAAATGCTGTGTAAATTGTTGCTACACTGCATTGCTCGGGGAATAACGATGAGGGGAAAAGTCTCTATCTGTTCAGTATAGCTGTAAATTTTTTCTGCATATTTTTTATCTGTCTGCTTGGGATGTGGAACTCATGGAAACAAAAGGCTGATGCAACAATTTATTGCTTTCAGAAGAAACTGCTTTTTAAATTCTCCAGGAAAGGGTGCTGAGATACTGTATGAATTTTACTGGCTTCTTGCCATTAGTGATATTTTGGTGTTTGTCTTACCAGACTCTTATTTTTAATAATTTACTAAGAAGCAAGACAGCAATACCAAAATGAAGGGTAAATTCATAAGAACAAATGTCTTTTTCAGTCTATACAACTATCAAAATTCTCAATTTAATTAATAAAAATAAGCAGCTTAGACTAATTTTATAGCTAAAATTTAGATACATTATTATATGAGTCATAAATAATTTTCTTAATATATAAACTATTCTGTGGTCTGCTTAATTCAATTATATGAATAAAAGTGTCTAGTACATTTTCAAATCAGAATAGATTACACTAAAGGCAGTAAAATTGTGAATTGCCTAAATGATTAAAATGAATAATTCCATAATTTTCTTGATGGTAAGAATTTTATCTCTCTCTCTGGACAGCTTTCAACACCAAGTTATTTTAGAAACTGCCAGTCTGTGCAGGTCATGAATTTTTATTCTAATGTTGCAAAGAACAAATCTTTGTCCTGAAACTGGCACCAATGTATTCAATAAATACTCAATAAATACTTTTTCTGATTGACTGAAATAGTTTTCCTTATTTGGAGAAAAACATATGATGTAACTTTTCATGGGATGGAATGAGCAGCTTCATTTTCTGTTAATAGAAATTGTCTCTAAAATTGAACAATGTTTTCATGCTTCTTTTTTTGCCAGAATCATTCTACTGAACTAATGACTTAGAATAGCACATCCCGTAATCAGTTCTTCTGATTCAATACAATGAAACTTAAAAACACTCTACAATATTTGTAGAAACTAAATGACACAAATGACATGCTGACAGGGCTAAATGCTATTATTCTTTCATTAAAAGGATCCCATAATTGACATAATTAAGTCAAAATATACATTTTCCTTTAAATACAGTATCATTAAATTTTTCATTATCCTCACAGACTCAGTTTCTTCACGAATTCTATAATTTTTCTAGTGTGGAAAGAAAGTGATTTGTTCCTTAAGTTCTCAGTTTGGAAGTATAGTCTGCTCTCTCATTGATATTTAAAACATTTTTTGAAGGGTTTGATACAAGTGCCTTTGTTAAGGGTTTGCTTCATAGCCTTCTTGTATAATTCTGTTAAGAAGAGGTATAGAAAAACATTAATCCTGATTGATTTCTGTTTAATCTTGGATATGATAGGTAATTTTAATAGTGGCAAAATGGAAGAAGCTATTTGGCATACACAAATTAATACCAGAATATACAAGGAACTCTTAAACTATGAGATACGATAGCCTATATGAATAAGAAATGCAATCACAAATGGAAGAAGACTGTTAGTATGAAATATGCAGAAGGATAAACCTGAATGAGTAACAAGTGCACAAAGACAAG
The DNA here is from genome assembly GCF_033115175.1 of Lepus europaeus. Lineage (NCBI taxonomy): Eukaryota > Metazoa > Chordata > Mammalia > Lagomorpha > Leporidae > Lepus > Lepus europaeus. The sequence goes on along the minus strand of NC_084836.1, from coordinate 34,639,079 downwards.
TTCAGTTCATGTAATGAAACAACTAACAATTAAAACAATAATAACACTAGACATAAATCACTAAAATTAAAAATCCAACACTATCAAGTGTTGGTAATATTTAAAACAAGTTATCCCCATAATCTATGGGCAGATATGTGAATTAGTATAGTATTTTTGCAGAAAATGTGATGATATTTAGTTAACTGATCTTTAGTTTGGTGTGTTCTCTGGGTATTAAGGTTAGGCCCATGAATGAGGTATTTATGCAACATATTTTTGATAATAGGCAGTTGGGGTAGAGAACCTTGATGTCCAACTATAAGGGAACTGATAAATGTAAATACATAAACTGTCAGGTAACAAAGAATATACCTTTAAATATATTTAAAAATTTATTTATATAAAATATCCCCAAATGCAAATATAAAGAGATGGAATTTAGATTAGTGGTTACTAAGGCTAATAGTAGACACTGATAGAGACTAGAAATGCACACAAGATTTCTTTTAGTGTTGAAGGCATTGTTGTAGATTTCACACAACCCCAAGAACATAGTAAAATTCACCAACTTGTACATTGCAAATAGGTAAATTTTATAGCTTTCAAATAATTTTAATGAGAGTAGTAAAATATGGAATAAAAATGATAAAAATACAATGAGATAAAACAATACTATTATCTTCACTCACGAAAAATATATAAATACTATGCATTTTTCAAAGATTCATACTAATTTCCCCTAAACTCCAAATTATTTTAGGTGGATTCTAATAAATAAAAGAGAATGGGCTTCAACAGAGCAGCATGTGTAGGACAGTAAAGAAGTATTGCATTTACAAATAATGTACGCTATAAACTGACAATGGTTGACCCAACACTTGTCCTTGGGAAGAAAGATCAAATAAATAAAGCAACTATCACAAAAGCAGATGATTAAAATCTATAAGCTGATAAAATTTTATTAACAAGGTTTTCAGAATTTAAAATGCCATGCTGGTTGTTAAACTTTGCATAATAGAAAGGAAGAGAAAGAATGTAATGATTGTAGACACACTGGAGTCAGAACAGCACAATTTCTCAAGGAGGATAAGTAGAATGCGATACACAATCATTTTATGTGGAAACTATAAATATTTTTGTTATCCTAATTTTTTTCTCTTTAATACTAACCAAAAACTCAGAAGAACTAAGAGATTTTCAACTATTTAAATAACATACCATTCTTTCAGTTCAATCTCTGAGAAAACCATTTTTTAAATTTATTTGTTTATTTACTTATTTATTTAAGAGAAGGAGAGATAAAGGCAGAGAGAGAGGGAGAGATACATATCTCCCATCTATTGGTTCACTTTCTAAATTCAGGCAACACCAGGGTTTGGTCCTGGCTAAAGCTAAGAGCCAGAAACCCACTTTAGATCTCTTATGTGAGTGACAGGGACCCAAGTATTTGACCCATTGCTTGCTGCTTCTCAGGGTGCTCCTTAGCAAGAATGTTGGAATTGGGAGAGGAGTTGAGACTTGAAAAAAGATACTTTGAAATGGGATGTGGACATCCCGGGCTGCAGCTTAATCTGCTATGCCAACGCCTGCTCTGAGAAAATAACTTTTAGCAATGAAACGCATAATGATCGACACCTTTAAATAATGCATTATGATATGAAATTGATTTAAATTCTTAGGGTATAGGGTATGTTTGCCAGACAAGTATTACATTTCTTTATATTATAGGTAAATAAACTCCTGGGTGTTGTGATAATAATTCTACACTTTAGAATGGAAAGCAACAGATTTCAGTTAACAATACTATGTTGCATTGGTTCTATTTTTTTTTTTTAATTTTCTCCTAGAGAACACAGTGAAACTTTGACTTAGCATCTCCGTGTAATTCTGCTAGCAAAAGTAAAGCAAATCATCTTCAACAGATTCTGATCCAAACACTAGTGAAGTCTGTCTTCTCTAATCACTATGTGTTAGAAAAAAATAGATAACATGAAATCAGAGTACAGTTAATTGATTTGCTCATTTTCATGTTATTAGATTGCTCTTTGATTGTATCTTGAGAGATTAGAGCTGAGAGACTGGGAACAAACACTTAAGCCTTGCTGTGGACTGTCACATCAAAATCAAGTCACTTAAATTTCTAGACTACGTATTGTAAATGAAGACATTGCTACCTGTCTTGCCTTCTAAGCTTCTGGAAGTATATGGGAGTAAATTGAGTTTATTGGCAGCAATGCAAATTAGAGATTAGTTTGGTGATTTTCCCTAATTGGAAATGTGCAGCAAAGATGGAAAAAATTGCTATAATGACTAATAAGTTCTAACCACAATCAGTGTTATTCTAATAGATTCATAAATGAGATTAAATCAGTGTTATCACACTGAAATATTACATATATTATCATGCAGGTTATTCTGAATCTACCCATGTTATCTTCTCCCCTTGTAAGTTGATGCAAAATTCTGATGTGGGAAGATCCAAAGCAGGGGCAGGTATTTGGCAAAGTAGTTAAGATGCCACTTGAGAAACCCTCACCTTATATCAGAGCACCTGTGTTCAAGTGTCCCCCTCCACCTCTGATTCCAGTTTTCTGCTGATGTGAACTCTGGGAGGCAAAAGGTGATGATTAGATAGTAGGACCCCTGCCTCCCACCTGGCAGCCCTGGATCAAGTTCTCGGCTCCTGACTTTGGTTTGGCCTAACCCTGGCTATTGCAGGCATTTGGTGAGTAATCTAGCAGATGGAGGATCTCTCTTTTTCTGTCTGTTTCTGTATTTCAAATAAGGTGAGAATAAATAAATAAAAATTGAAAAAATCCATAAAGGATCCATAATTCACAATAAACAACAAAGTTTGGGTCATTATAAATATTCTTAATAAACATTTGGGTAAGTAAATCTCTTGCCTAAGTAGGTGATGCATATTCAATTAGAAAAAAAACAAAACGAAATAAAAACAAAGTAAAACATGTTTTATGTTGAGAACAGAATTATTCAGTTTAATTCCTAAATCTAGGTCTATTTGCCATTTAAAAGGTTTTATTTTTCACTTTATGTTACTATAAAAATATCTTTAAAAGATGAAAAAGTTCAAATGCTTCATTTGTTTTGTCCATCATTCCTAAATTCAAGAAGAAAAGGCATTGTACTATTAGTTAAGAAAGTCTCAGTTGGCCATTGCCGCGGCTCACTTGGCTAATCCTCTACCTGTGGTGCCAGCACCCTGGGTTCTAGTCCCAGTTAGGGTGCCAGGTACTAGTCCCAGTTGCTCCTCTTCCAGTCCAGCTCTCTGCTGTGGCCCAGGAAGGCAGTGGAGGATGGCCCAAGTGCTTGGGTCCCTGCACCCGCATGGGAGACCTGGAGGAAGCACCGGGCTCCTGGCTTTGGAAAGGCGCAGCACTGGGCCGTAGTGGCCATTAGGGGAGTGAACCAACAGAAGGAAGACCTTTCTCTGTCTCTCTCACTGTCTATAACTCTCTCTCTGTCTCTCTCTCTCACTAACTCTGCTCGGCAAAAAAAAAGAAAGTCTCAGTTATGTTATATAAAATACTATATAACTCATAAATTATAAAAATTTTTGTTTTGGTTTTCAATTATGATAGCCTCTCACTTAGATTCAAAAGTTATTTATTAATATTTTACCAAAGTGATTCACCCACATAACTTTTAAATTAATATTTTATTTGACAAGAGTATAATTCTGCTCAATTTAGCTTATGTAACACTTTGTCAAGAAAAGATAACTTTTTAATTATCAATCTTAATTTTAAAATTTTATCCAATAAAAATTTAAAGTTTTTGTTTCAGAATAATTGAAAGATTTAGATGGAAAAAAAGTGTTCTAATGTAGAGCTTTCTGTTGTAATCAGTGATTATAAATTCAATGACCATGTTTCACTCCCAATTCCTGTTTTAATCAAAGGTTTCTTGTGCTTGATAATAGTATAGTCTGCTCTTCTACTTTTTCCTTTCTTATCCTCACTAATGAAACTGGTAATAGTTTTGGACCCCATGCCATTTTGTCATGTAGTTACAGCTTGTCCTTTTATAAAGGAAAATTAGAAAACTGCTGAGTGTTATAGATATTAATGGCTGTTAGAAAAGTATAATAAAAGGCTGTCTTTCTAGAGTATTGCTAAGCTTTTATGTCATTATTCATGAGTGACTAATGCATTCAAAGGAGAAGAGTGCTGATCTCCAAGGCTGCGATGATGGACAGTGGAAAGGGACAGAGTGGGTGAGAGGAAGCCATTTGTCACATGTGAAAATCTAATAGTAGGCTTGCCTTCAATGAGATATTTCAGCTGAACTTCAAAAAGGAAACTTTTACTTGTGAAGTTATTGCTCATTACATTTCAAATCACTAAGGACTAATCTGTATGATACTTTTGCATAACTGAGTATTTTTAAAGAACGTGAATAATGCAAAAACCCTGAAAATAATAGCATCTTAAGTAATATCATCAAGCTAGTCCTTTACTATTTCCTTTCTTCACCCACATCTTATATAGAAGGGGAGCCTCAAAAAGTTACTGGAAATGTGTACTAAGAAAAAAACTTTGCATGAATTTCAAAAATTTTTGGCATAAACTTACCACTAATTTCATTTTTGTGTGAACTTTTTGAAGTACCCTCATATACTAAAAAGCCAGTTAGTTTACATGCTATGAGGAAAAAGCAAATATAGAAATAGAGAGTAACAGGAATGGAGGTGGTGATTTGGAAGTTAGATTTTAAATAGAGAGATTTGGAAGGGCCACTCTGTGTGATTTGAAGAGACAAGACAACAACATGATTAAATAAGTAGTTACATCAAAAATATATTATCAAATCTGAAAGAACTTGCCAATTAACATCTAATAAGACCCTGATATTCCTAAAATGCAGTTATTATCCAGGATTCTATAAGCTTACTTCTTTTTTTAACTTACAAACTCTTACTAGCTCCTCTTATCCACTCATTTTTTTTAACAAATTTCATTTTATCTGTTTATATGAGAGGCAGCAAGAGAGAGCAGCAGAGTTCCCATCTGATAGCTCACTCTTTACACACCCACAATGGCCAGGGCCAGACCAGAGCCAAAGCCAGGAGCCAGGAACCCAATCTATGTGCCCTACGTGGGTTGCAGGGTCTCAGTCAGAACCGTCATCTATTAACACCAAGGGTGTGACAGCAGAAAGCTGCCATCAGGGCTGAAGCAGGCATTTGAATCCAGGTACTCTGCCATGGACTATGGGTTTCCCAACTGGTTGCTTAATAGCTAAGTCAAACACCTGCCTCTCCAGTCACGTTATTGTTTATGGTAAATATGACAAGTTAATGATATGCAAATTCCCCTCTGGTATTCTGATATTTCTCCCAAATTTCAGACTTTTATATCAACTGCCTGATATTTCAATAGGAATGTGCCAGAGACACCTCAGACACACCTATCCAAATTGAAATGGATTATTTCCAGCACCCATGTTTTGCATTTCTATAACTCAGCAACCAAATATAGAAACCTGTGACCATTCTTGGTTAAAATAAGCTTCTATTTACTTTGCTTCTTAGATATTTCTTAAATTAAAACAGCAACCTTTTTAGAATCTTACTACCCTATATCTTCATATCTTACTTGAACTTTTGCAATATCTTACAAAATAGTTTTGTAGAGTGAACTCAAATTTCCTTATCTGTCCTATCATGACCTTATTAAGACAATTGTCTACATTACTTTGTCAGGCTCCTTAAAATAATTCAGTGACTACTTATTATCTGAAGGATAAAGTCCAAGCTCCTTATATCATTTGTCATAACATTATTGCCTAACATTAAACAAGCTCATTGCCTAAATCTAATGCATTCTTTTTACTTTAACATTCAAGAGGAAAATTTAGCAAACTCTACAATGCCTAGAAATTATCTTTGGATTCTAGGATGCTGTGTTTAGAAGACTTTTGTAGGTGGCTTGGCTGAATTTCCTCTGAGCGTCTTTACCACTTCTGTACACAAGCCCTCCTCACCCATGATCCTTGATTACACCTTCCTGAATCTGCAATTAATTTTTCAGGCCTGCTTTCTGGCAACTGCAACCTTTCGCAGTGAATAGGAAGTGCCTGGGAGTCAGTAACCATATGGAGCAATCTTCAACAAATATCATTGTGGGATAGTATAAAAGTCCTCTTCACTTAATATGAAGAGAGAAAAGTTCTGAGGAGAAATTCAGAACTTGCCTTAGAAATCAGCATATGGTTGGGAATTTGCTTGAAATCATACTCTCACTTGGCTTCTCCCCTTCCCTACTCCCTCACCAGTTTCTCCCGGGGTACTCTTGTAATAAGTCACTAGAACATGAATCATAATCTCAAGGTTGACTTCTGATGGCATGACTTAAAACATCACCCTCTCTTATTTCCCTCATATCTCCTGCTCCTTTTCCTTGCTCCCCGTTGTCAGTTTGCTTCTTTCCAACATAAATACTTGGGCTCTTCAGCACTTAATCTTGGATCTTTTTCTCATTGCACTCTAAACCCACTCCCTCGGCAGTTTCATCCACATCTGTACATTGAACTGCCTCCTCAGAGTTCCCATTTGGATGCCAGAGAACTCTAATCAATGCATATCAGAATGAGATCTGGATCTAGCTCAATGCCCATTCCAGATACAGTGATGTGTCACTTATGAGTGTGATACATTCTAAAAAAAATCATTAGGTGTTTTTGTTAGTAGCTGAATATCATGGGTTATAGTTATAGAAATCTAGATGCCATGGCTGATATGTTTTATGTAGGTAAAGCATACTTATTGCTCCTAGATTTTAGATAAACAAAATAGCATGAAATTATGTCATGTAGAAGGGAAAAATGATGCAACAAGAGAGTATGTAAATAGATTTCTGAGGCCACTGCAAGTGTAACACAGCACACAATTTTCAGTAAACCTTTTTTTGGTAAGTAGGAAGACACTAAAATGATGATAAAAGATATAACATAGTAACTACATAAACCATTAAGAATCATTTATTGTAATCATAAGGTATTACAAACTAGATATCATCGTATATGCTATGCTTTTATAGCAACAATTTACTCATGTTTGTCGTGATGCTAGTGACACATGGCTGTATATGAAATGTGAGTTGATCTAGATCATAACTTCATTCTGAGATGCTTTGAGTTTGAGTTCTCCGGCATGCAAGTGTGAATTGAGAAGGTTGTTAGATGGACTGTCTATAGATTTGGATGAAATAGACAAAGGAAAGGTATAGATTGCAATGAGAAAAGAATGCAAGATTAAGTACTGAGGAGCTCAAGCATTTGAATGTTGGATAGAACTAGCTGCAGAGTAGGTCTGTTTACAGCAGTCTTCCCACAAGCTGGTAAGTACTGATCCTACAAAGTTAGAATGGCTGTGGTGTCACTAGGGGATAGGCATTTTTCCAGCTCCTTTACAATTTTAAGGGACCACCATCATAAATTATATATCACTTAATCTATATGAAACACTCATTTAGTCACCAGCTGGTTTAAGAAACTTCCCGTGTGTTTTTCCCTGATCCTATTTAGCTTTGTCTTCACTCAGACATAAACATGACCACTTATTAAAATGTTTATCTGTTTACGTTCACTTACTTGAAAGGAAGAATGACAGAAAGGAGAGAGAGAGATCGTCCCTCTGCAGGCTAATTCCCCAAATGCCTGCAATGCCTCTCTTTTTCTGATTAACTTTGTTCTATTTGTCTCATGTCAAATGTCACTACAACAAGGAAGCTTCTCTTGACTTTTAGAATTGATTTGCCCCCCTCATTAACTTCTGTATTTGTATATTGCATTTTCTAAATATAGCACTTATCACAAAAATAATTAAGAACATTATGCATTTTAATGTGATCCGTATAACCTTCATGTTCAATGAGTCAATTATAATCTCTTGCTCTGTGTTATTCACAAATTTATTTAGAACAACCAGAAAGCACTTGACAAATAGTCAATGTTCACTATATATGTTGAATGCGAATGATTAGTCCCTATCACATATACATATTTATATATATACATTATTCTTTAGATTAATTTTCATTCTCAAAGTGAGAATATTAGTTAACAAATATTCATGTTATTTTCATATTCACAATTCTCTCAACTTCCAAGTTAATGGTATCATTTTATGCCATTGATATTGATGTCATAATCTGCTTTTACCAAGGGAATGTGGAAGGTATAATGAAATCAGAAATTTGGGCCATGTTTGCCTTTTTAGGCATGCTGTTTTACTCTCTACAATCACCATGAGAAGAATAGTTCCAGTGAACTTACTGGTTTCTGGTGAATAAACATCATGTTAGACAAGTATAGCTGAGCCAGATACCATGTGACTCAAAGATTGGGGATAAATGCTTCTTTTTGTAAGCCACTGAGGTTAAGGGTTATTTCTTGGTAAAAAAGTGAACAGACATATCTGATATATCTTAAAACAAATATAATTATTAAAAGGACACGAGGTTAACAGACACAAAATTTTCAATTAATTATCAATGAAATAAAATGAGACCAAAGTAGCTGCTGAAATGTGTTTTATTTGAATAACTTAGATGAAAATTAAATATAAATTTAAATACTAGAAAATTTGAGTAGAGGACTTCTTGATTTTAAACTCTGATGTTAAGCCTTTTAACACATATTTGTCTTTCATATGTCTGAACATAAGACAGTAAGGACTATGGCTATTATCATCTATAACCAACAATTTCTTCTAACATTTTAAGGGCAACCTTGAAATTTAACATTTTCCATTAGCTGTACAGAAAGGGTTTTGTAATCTTTCCTTAGGATGACCCCTACTTTTCAACGCTGAAATATAAAATACTCTTAACAATTATCAGCTATACATAATGTTCAAGTTTAGCAGTTTAGTCATAAGAAAGAAAGCCAATTAAGTTTCAGACATAATGAGTATATCATAACTAAAAGCAGGCCATTTATATCACACAGATAATACAATCTGAGTGTAAAATAAACCTGCTGAGTCTATCCCTGGATTAAATAGCCTTCGGAATCAGGAGTAGCTCAAATTTCTTAAGCAAAATTAGCGAGACTAGAAAAACTGAAGTCCAACTCGGTCAACCAAACATAAAGTTGATACCAGATTGTGCCTCCCTTATTAGGAGAGGCAGTGTTCTCTTCTTACAGACAGTGACTGTATGCCAGAACCCAAGGAACATTCACACCCAGGAACCTGGATTCTAAGGAAACCTCATAAACTTTATTATCTCCCTATGTCTGATGGTCCCACTACAGTTAATCTCACTATGAATAAATTTATGACTCAAGTTAAAGCTACCTGATTCTTTGCTGAGTACTGAGGACTGGAATTTGCATATATCTATTTACATCTATGGTGTTTCTACTCCTGCAATCTGAGAGATGTAACTTGAGAGAGTCTTTAAAGATAGTGATATGGATGCTGAAGACAGACAGTGCAGTAGTACACAGAGAGAAGTAAATCAAAACCAAAGTAGTATATGCGCAGAAATGAAAGATGGAGCTCTCTACCTGGGTTGGGAAGACTTACCCAGTTCCAGGTTTCCCCTTGACAAGCGGCTGTGCCTATCTGTTTGTTTTCAGGTAACTGAAGGGTGGAAAGAACTCAGATAATAGGCTACTGACTGCCTGTCAAACTTACCTGTGACCATATCTTAATATCTGTAATCTCTTTTTTTTTGGGGGGGGGGGGCAGGCAGAGTTAGATAGTGCGAGAGAGAGACAGAGAGAAAAGTCTTCCTTCCGTTGGTTCACCCCCCCAAATGGCCTCTATGGCCGGCGCACTGTGCCAATCCAAAGCCAGGAGCCAGGTGCTTCCTCCTGGTCTCCCATGCGGGCACAGGGGCCCAAGCACTTGGGCCATCCTCCACTGCACTCCCGGGCCACAGCAGAGAGCTGGCCTGGAAGAGGAGCAACCGGGACTAGAACCCGGGGTGCTGGCACCGTAGGCGGAGGATTACCTTAGTGAGCCAAGCGCCGGCCAATATCTGTAATCTCAACAACCAGTTACAAGGGAATGGTGCTATAGCTTCCAGTTCTGTTTTCTCTTTTGTTTAGTAGCTGCAGTTCTCTGTGCAAAGGCCTACTCTTCTTTAGCTGAATTTAAGTTTAAGCTTGTATATATATTGATGGTTATGCACACTATGCAGGTAGGCAGGGACATTAACATTGTAGAACATTCTATTTTTGTTTATATTTACAAAGAGTTTGCTGTAGTTGAGACTTTGATATTGCCATGGATTAGATTGTTTCTCACCACACCCAAACTCATGTATTGAAGCTCTAACCCCCAATGTGACTATATTTGGAGACAGGACTTATGAGAAGGTAATAAAGTTACATGGCATCCTGAAGGTAGGGTCCTGATAGTAAGTGGCAAGGTGAAGATCAGCCTATGTATATGAGAGGAGGTGAAGAAAATGGGAATTTTTGTACCGTCGAATGAATAAGAAATGTATAATCATCCCTTGGAGGAAGACCAGCAAAACCTAATAAGGTTGTAATCCTCTGACGGGCAGTTTAGGGTAATCTCCCCAGCCCTGCTTGAGGCTGGGGCAGCTGTGAGGTCCAATAACACTGTGTGGATAAAGTCTTGGGAGGAATCTCAGGAATTCCTCATCAAGAGAACCCTGTACCAGGCAATATCCTGGGAGAGGGAGGGGGTAGGAGAAATGGGGGGCCAAATCCACACCCATAAAAACTCCAATCTGGACATTGACTGGGCATTCAGTTATTTCCTGAATTGCCTGCTTGGTCTATTAGTGTATTCACTTCATTAATTTTTTTTAAGATTTATTTTATTTATTTGAAATACAGATTTACAGAGAGAGGCAGAGACAGAGAGAGAGGTCTTCCATCTGATGGTTCACTCCCCAGATGGCTGCAATGGCCAGAGCTGCGCTGATCCGAAGCCAAGAGCTTCTTCTGGGTCTCCCACTTGTGTGCAGGGGCCCAAGTCCTTGGGCCATCTTCTAGTGCTTTCCCAGGTCATAGCAGAGAGCTGGTTCGGAAGAGGAGCAGCCAGGACTAGAACCAGCGCCCATTTGGGATGCTGGCACTTCAGGCCACGGCTTTAACCTGATGTGCCACAGCGCCGGCCTCACACTTCATTAAACCTTTCTGTCACACTGAGCACCACTCTCTCCTGTCTGAATTTTTCTTGTGTAAAGACAATAACCCCCAATCAGCAATCTCTGGAAGCTCTGACTTAATAGGATTAGTGTTCTTATTTCATCTCTTAAAAGATTTTATTTATTTGATGAGCTGAGTTTCAGAGAGACAGAGAGACAGAGAGAGAGAGAGAGAGAGAGAGAGAGAGAGAGTGAAAGAGAAAGAGAGAGAATCTTTCATTAACTGGTTCAATCCCTAAACAGTTGCAAACAGCCAGAGCTCGGATAGGGTGTAGGTGCAGGGGCCCAAGCACTTGGCCACCTTCTGCTGCTTTCCCAGGCACATTACCAGGGAACGGGATCAGAAGTGGAGCAGCTGGAAATCAAACAGGGACCCATGTGGGTTGCCAGCATTGCAGGCGGAAGCTTAACCTGCTATGCCACAATGCCTGCCCAGATTTGGGTCTTTAAGAAGAAACACGGGGAGCTTTCTTTCACTGACTGCACACACACACAGGTGAAAGTCTTCTTAAGAATACAGGAGAAAGTGACCATCTCTGAGGCAGCGAGTAAACCCTCACCAGACACCAACTTTGCTCTCACTTTGATCATGAACTTTCCAGCCTCTAGAACTGAAAAATAAATGTATGTTGTTAAAGCTACCCAGTATATAACATTTTTAAGGCAGCTATCTCTGATTAATACATATGTTCAACAAAATCCATGCTTGAAGGCGCCACCTTCGACCTGAGAGCCACCAAATTCATATTTAGTGAAACTGGAGGACCAAGCAAATTGCAAGTTACTAAACCTTATGAAGGATCTCCACTGGAATATACATGAAGGGGTTTCAAAATGTTTGTGTAAAATGAAGGTCATCATTTAAACCATTTATTCTACAAGCTTTTTAAAACACTCCTCACTCTTCCATAAAAAAGTACACATATTTTCATGCCATGTTTTTCCTGGATAAAAGAAATTTACACCAAATTTATTAGTACCCAGAATTATGTTTGCCTTTCTGATCTAGAGGACATAGCTCTGCAGAAAGAAAGGGAAAGTCATAATAACGAGCGATGACAATGTAATGAGCATTCTAATACAGATTTGGATATAACTTGTATAGGAGAACAGAAGAGTAATTCATTGAAAATAATGGGAATATTTATATTTATGGGATTTTTGTTGTTCTTGGAAAAAACCTCTTTCATCTGAAAAATGTGATTTTAGACATTTAAGGTCCTTTGTTAATATGAAATTGTTATTTTAGTTTAGATACTCAGCACTAATTTGCTAAAGTACCAAAAAGAAAATATAGGATAATCAGGTAATAGATTCTTGATAACCTGTTAACAGAAAATAGAGGAAAAAAGAAAAAGAAGAAGTAGAAAGAATTAAAAAAAAAACAAAACAGAAATTCTAAATATGACATATGCTACTTTAGCAGGTCATAGATATTGCTGCACCCAGAACATGAAGGTGGCCTAAACTAATGTGACAAGGGGAGAGTAATCAAAGAGCTCACAGGACAAGAATGTCACAGTGGCTCTGTAATTTATGTGGCTCACTTCATGATACTCTTTTCCAGATGGGATCATGCTGATTCATCTGTGATCTCAGTCCCTGGCATTGCATAGTGTGTAGTATATAGTATATATTCAATAAATTCCAGTGACAAGGATAATGAGTATAATGAACTCCAACTATGGGGCTTGCCATAGAGGGAACACTAGGGTGCACGATTATCCGGGAGAGACCACTGGGGCAGATGTAAATGCAGTGAGAGAAAAGACTCTACATATACCGCAGATTTTTACATAAGCTGGAATGTCCTGACAAAAGCAAGACTTGGAATTCATGTTTTGCACTTTGACTTTAACATATGGTCACTGTAGACCATGGTAACGAATGTTCATCTATTTTAGAAAATGAAATATTTCTTTTAGAAAGAAAGCTATATGCAGTGAAAATGCTGATGACTTCTCCTAATTGAAACTACATTGCTGGTTATACCCTCAAGTGTAGGTCTTACATCTACTTACTATATGATGCTAAGAATCATGGCACTGCTATTAAAATAGAGACAAAATGTTCTTCAGGTCAAGAAAAAAAATTGGAGTGTGTGACCAAGGGGATTATGTGTTACATTTCATCACAAAGTTGTCACTCTTGTGATATACTGTGAAACACTAAAAGCTATTGTTTCCATGAATTATAACCCTAAATACCTTCGTGGTTGGGATTCATTTTATCGGGGTTCTTAGGGTTATACATCACCACTGTAATGTGTAACATATTCTCCATGACATATCTTTATTGTATGCTATGGGCTAAATAGCATAATTATCACTACAGTGAGGTTTTACAAAGAGATTTTATGTTTTAATTCCTCTCTTTAAAGTTATTTGCTTCTGTAATTAAATGTTGAAAATACTTACAGGTACTAATGTAAAATTAATCCTTGGAAATTTTTAATTATTTTCAATTTTAAAATGTCTTTTATGAGAAAAAAACATCAATCAGACTTTAAGAATTTTAATGCTGGATCTTCATTTTACATTATTTCAGCTTGTACCAAGTGAATATTTTGCAGTAAAAAAGACAAAGGAAGAAAAGCAGTAAAGACTCAATTCTGCTGAAGTTAAATCATAAGCAACTGCAGACAGAAAGCTGCTCATATACAAAATTTTTAAAAAATCTTTCTAAATTTTCTGTCAGGCCATACAACTTTTAATTGGTGTTTAAATATTTTAAACATAATAACAAATAGATTTCTAAAATTTGTATGGCTATTCATATATAACTTCTGAGTTGAATTCTGGCCTGGCTAGCCATTGGCAGATAATTAAAAGTGACATGGGGAGATGCAACATTCAATACAGACTTGCTTTTTTTGGCTTAAGAGCTTACTTTATGTAAATTGGTAGGAGACCATTATCATGCAGCCCTGGAAATCAACACTTAATATAGCCTTGACAGTTGTGGCCAGAGTATAATTGGCATGGGCTCTTGTGCAAAAAATAAATTGGGTTGTACACAAAACTAAACAACATAATTACCAACAATTAGATATTAATTACAAAGTAGCAGATTCTGAAACCCTTCTTCTGAATTTGGCCAAATCTAGACCTAATCATATTTTAATGTTTTGAAAACATCCGTGTTGCTGAGATAATCTGTAGATTTTGAGTTTCATTATGATTGTCATGTCAGGGAATTAGACATGTTTTTATTTCAGGTGATATAATAATTATAGAAAAATGGTGATATGGGCTTCATGCTAATCTGGTGTCTCCTATCTATATGATTATATTAAAACACAAATATAAAAATGAAATGATTGATTTTTAAGAGTATGTAAAACTATTTCAGTTATGTTTTTATTGAAAAAGAAGGAAAGAAAAAGTTACTTACGGCAAAAAAATAGAGCTTCCCCAAGTACTTCCCACTATAGAGAAGGAACTCTGTCCAATATTCAACTCCAGAGGAATATTGTCAGAGCACCTGAGAGCCCCAGGCTTGATAACCAACTTTTACAACTAGGTGAGACATACGAACGTGCCCATATTAAAAATTATTAAGCAGATTAATTACTTCATTATAAGTATGATTTAAAAAAACTCAAGCATCCCATTGGGACATGGGAAATAAGTTACAGACATTTCTTCTGATAACGTGGGTAAAGAAAATAATCAAATTTCAACAGCATAACAATATCTGAATAAACATTTTTTAAGTTTATTTTCTGAGATCCAAGGACCTCAGGTCTGTGGATTATTCCATCAATTGTCATAATACAAGCTATGTATTCTAATTCATCATGGCTGGCAGGATACCTGCCAAGACCACTCGGAAAATGAACATGCTTACTTGGAGGAACCCACTCATTTTATCTTATTTTTCACATCAACACATATTTGCTTATTTAATTAGCTAAAACGTATATACTCTTGTTCTTTAATGAAAATGATAGAGTTTTCTTTTTCTTCTTCTTTTAATTTTTTTTGCCTTGATCATTTTGATTTTCTACCTCTCATTTATTCTTAGGTACTGATAATTAGAAGTTATTTTAAAAAGAATTTTCAGCAGAATATTATCTTCCTGCTTGTGTTTCATGTTCTATTTTCATATACTATCTCTCAAAGAAGTAGCAAGCTATTCAGCCCAATGGCCCTTTCTAACTCTTCATCCTAGATACTGCAGCACAGAATATTCCTGAGTATGTACTACTTTTTCTGTTCTCATGAATTTCACATTTTTAATTAATTTATTAGAACCTCAGTGGCTTAGAGCTCATATTTAGCCTAGTGGCTAAGTTGTCCACATCCCACATCAGAGTACCTGGATTCCATTCTCAACTCTGACTCCAGCTACAGATTCCAGCTCTATGCCAGTCCAGAGCATGGGAGGCAGTAATGATGACTTAAATGATTGGATCGTTATCACCTACCTGAGAGACTTAGATTGCATTCCAGTCTCCCAGTTTTAGAGCTAGACCAATCCCGTTGCAGGTATTTGGTAAATGAACCAGTAAATGGAAGTGCTTGCTATCTTTAGCGCTCTCTCTCTCTTTCCTTCTCTCCCTCTCTCTCTCTGCCCTTTAAATAAATAAATAATACCTTTACAAAAATGGAGGTTTCTTACAACAACATATTATTATTATAATTAAGAGTCAAAGTTTTTACAATTTGACAATAATCTGTCTTACATGATACTTTCTTTATACGTTCTAAAGTTCTCATTTATTCCAGATTCCAGATCGTAACATACATTTTGATATTCTTTGCTTGTATCCTTTTTATTTCCACTTTCATATCCTTTGCCTATATTCTTGCTATCATCTCATAATCTTACTTATCTTAAACTTGACCGTTTCTGTAAAGTTCTGAAGTATTTCCCACCACACACCACTCATCAGAGAGATTAAACCTTTGGTCAGCTTCAAAAACACTGGATGGGTACATTCTCATTGTTACAATGATCACCTATAGAATTGTTAAGTGTGTGTGTGTGTGTGTGTGATTTATTCGTTTTCAACTACAAGGGCAAATATGCATTAGATTCATACATGTCTTGGAAAAATGGGCCTAGAGACTGAGGTGCTTAAAACTGATGAGGTGATGTCAGAAAAAAGAAGCAAGATAACAGAAGTCTATAAAAGAAGCACTTTAAATACTACAATTTTTCGTGTTATTTAATGTTTCCCTCCTAACTAGCTTCTCCCTGTAACAGTGATGAGCCTCATTTGAATGGTGCATCAAAGATGTTGACAAAAGAAAATCTGGTTCTGATCCTTCAAAGTTGGAGAAATTGCAAATATGTGATAAATCACTAGATAAGGGGAAAATGTGCAGATAATTCATATTGAATGAAAATTTCTGTATTTAAACCCTTAAACTACTAGTGTAATTACTTATGATTACAATAATATTAGTAATTTAGGAAGATGACAAGTATAGATTATATCTATAGAGAAGGGGAATATTATTTAGACAGTGTAGTACATGCAGAAGAATAAAATATTCTCTCTTAGGCAACATTTGAGAGGAAAGAACACTAAAGCTAACTCTCATATTTCTTGATTTCACAGTTTTGTTTACAAACAAAATATTTACTGGGTCCCTTTAAGAGCAATCTAAAGGAGAGAGAACAATTTGAGAAACCAAAACAGAAAAATACAAATAACACCTACAAAATTCACTTGGAAGCATTTCATGTGGAACTACTAATTTTGCAAAGAATCATAAACTGAATGACTAATTAAAAGGTCCATTTTAAAAAGACTTCTTACAAACATTTCTTGGCATTTAAAGATTGTGCTCTTATCATAATTTCTTGGAACAAATTGCAAATGCAAATCAGAGCCTGTGGAACTGCTTAAAATCAGCAGGACTGGCTACTGCATTTCCAGAGAAAAGGGCATGGAACTAATTGACCCTGCTAGAGACCCAGTGTACCTACTGTGTTTTAATTCGGGGTGCAATTATATGTCTGTGCAAGCTTTCACATGCCAATTATTGTACGTCAAAAAAAATGGGAAGAGGAGAGAACATTCTCTAAACAAAGCAATTAGAGTAGTATAAACAATTAACTTTGCTGTTTGGTATAAAGTTGAGAGTGCTAAAGACAGAGTAATACATATTCACAAATACTTCACCATTAAACAGAAATGTAGAACAGACACACATTTTTAATATACAATAGAGGCAGTCATATTATTAAACTTAATGGCAGCTGAGAAATGATGAAACACAGCCTTGAGCTTGTAATGAGATAAGCTTGTAGCCTGATCAGTTTGCATACAAATCATCTTATCTGAATAAATTAATGTTTGATTTTTATATCTCTCCTCAAGCACTGCGGAGGCCCCCCCCTTTTCATTTTATGAAAAATTACTAAAAGAAAAAGTTTACTCCTGATTGATCAGTAGGAGTGTCTGCAATACATTTTTAGTTCTTCATTTGGTGCTGAATATAAGTTTTCTTATAGATTAAAAATAAGGAATGGATTCTTGATGCTAAAAATAATATAAGAAACCACATTTTTAAGCTTCTATTAGTAAAGAAAAATGTTTATTTTTGAAATATTTTCACATTTCACAATGATCACAGCTTGCCAGTATTTAGTATTAAAATGACCTCTGTTGGGGCTGCTGCTGTGGCATAGCAGGTAAAGCAGCCACATGCAGTCCCAGCATCCCATGTGGGCGTCAGTTCAAGTCCCAGCTGTTCCACTTCCTATCCAGCTCTCTTCTATCGCCTAGGAAAGCAGTAGAAGATGGTCCAAGTCCTTAGGCCCCTGCACTCACCTGGGAGACCTGGAAGAAGCTCCTGGCTTCTGGGTTTAGATCGGTGCAGATAGGGCCTTTGCAGCCATTTGGGGAGTGAACCAGTGGATGGAAGATTCCCTCTCTCTCTGCCTCTGCCTCTCTTTAACTCTGCCTTTCAAATGAATAAATAAATCTTTTAAAAGGACTTCTATTCCTAGATTTAATTGCATTTCCATGTGAAAAAAAAATTGATATTACCACCAAATCCTCACACTACGATTATGATTTTTTTAAATATATATATATTTATTTATTTATTTGAAAGAGTTACAGAGAGGCAGAGAGAGAGAGAGAGAGAGAGAGAGAGAGAGAGAGAGAAAGTCTTCCATCTGCTGGTTCACTCCTCAACTGGCCACAATGGCTGGAGCTGTGCAGATCCAAAGCTAGGAGTCAGGAGCTTCTTCCAGGTCTCCCACACAGGTGCAGGGACCCAAGGACTTGGACCACTTTCTACTGCTTTCCCAGGCCATAGCACAGAGCTGGATAGGAAGTAGAGCAACTGGGACTCGAACCAGTGCCCATATGGAATGCCAGCATTTCAAGTGGCAGCTTTACTCGCTATGCCACAGTGCCAGCTCCCAGGATTATATTAAAGCATATGTGTGTCATGTGATCAAGATCAGTAAAAACAAGAAAATTATATGTGTTAATTTAACTTATGTCACTAAAGGTTACATTCAATATTTTAAATTTAAAATCAGTCATTTCCTATGTCAGTCTTCAAAAAAATCCATTGATTTATATATCAGAGAGACAGGGTGAAAACATTCACACAGATACAAAGACACACACACACACACACACAAAGGTAGAGAGGTAGAAGTAGGAGTGGAGAGAGAGAGAGAGAGAAACAGCATTCCCATTCACTGCTTCACTCTCCAAATTCACATAACAGCTAGGATATGGCCAGGACAAAACCTGCAGCTGGGAACTCAATCTCCTATAATCAGGAGCACAGCTGGGACTTGAATTTGGGTGCTCTGATCACTTACAGGCATCTGGATTGCTAGTCTAATATCTGTGCACTTTATGTCACTCTTTTTTTAACGGATGTCATTGTTACAGGTTTTATGTAAGACAAACTATAAGTATCTCAGGGTACACATTTCATACAATGTCTACTAACACTCAGTATTACATAACTATGAATGAATAAACAATACACAAGATCTTTATTTCCTTTTCAAACCATAACCAGGAAGGAAAAATGCAAAGACATGATGTGAATGGAAGCTCTATGTGGGATAACATCTTACAATATATTTGTGAACAGGGGTCTCAAAGCATATCACATTCATCCAAAAATGATTTATAGTTATTGAAAATATCAGCATCAAATTTTATCTCCAAAGGTAAAATTATAAAGAACTACCATAATTCTCAATAAAATGAAGATCCAATTTATCCACAAATTAAAGAGAATATTTAAAAAGCTTTTAAGGATAATAAGTTAAGTTGAAAATTCAAATTCAAATTTCCATCTTGAGTCAATTTATTTTACTAGTAGATATTCATTACATTACATTCCAATGACATAATTGATCATTAAATGAGTTAAAACAAGTAAGGGTATATAATAAAGCCTAGAAAATAATATCTATACATGTTAAATAAAAGTTATTACTTAACAAGAAACATCCCTACACTTCAATTCCCTCTAGCATTCTTGTATGCTAAGAACCATTTGTGGTAGCTCTCATGCTTTAGCAAGCTGAAATTTTCCCTTAATTCAAACATCATAGAAATCTGCTCTCAGATTATAAGTTTTATTAAGTGTTTCTTCTAAAAAGAAACAAAATCCAAAAATCATGGATGATGTATTATTCATGTTGTTGATACAGAAAATTGTGATGGAGGTCTCCAAGATGACCATCAAGCTCAATAATTTGCCATAAGGTTACACAGGACTTAGAAAGCTCTTCTCATTCAGGTTTACTTCCGTATTTAAAAAATCAGACGGAGGAGCTAGTATTGTGGTGCAGTGGGTTAAGCCTCTGCTTGTTAAGCTGCTTAGCTTCCAATCAAGCTTCCAGCTGCTGTGCCTGGGAAGGTAGCAGATGATGGCTCAAGGATGGAAGTTCCTGGCTCCTGGATTTGGCCTTGTGCAGATCTGGTCATTGTGACTATTTGGGGATTGAATCAGCCAATGGAAGCTCTCTCCTCCATCTCTCTCTCTCTCTCTCTCTCTTTCTCTCTCTCTCTCTCTTTCTGCTGCTCTGCCTTTGAAATGAATATGTATATATATACAAATACAAATACACTCACAACCTGATCACCTCCTAACAAGCCCACCTCTTAATACTCTCGAATGGGTGATTAAGTTACAGCCTACGAAGTGTGTGTGTGTGTGTGTGTGTGTGTGTGAGAGAGAGAGAGAGAGTGGATTTGAGAGGCCACAGTGAAACCATAGCACTTAATTTTGTTTCCAGTTTCTTACAAAGATTACTTGTCTTTTCATGAAACATCTCACAGGCATACTTGAGTCAGACAAAAATACATCTTTCATTAATAAAGAAAATATTCAACAAATAATGAGTGCATATTAAATACCAGGCACCCTTCCAATACCAGGAAATAGGCACAGGTATAGTTCTAACCAATGAATGTCTATATTGACATATACACATTTTTATTAACACACACATACATGAATACATGTGCTCTAGTCTTCTTTTAATAAACATCAAAGGCCAATATGTAGAAATGATTTCAAACTGGCCCTTTCCCATCTCTCTTCTTTCTTTCAATACCCCATGGATCTTTCAGTGCTTGGCTACTTTGTCCAATCCAGCACGGATTGCTTTCCAATCACAGGAAAACACTATGCTCTGATCCTGAGAGTACACACTGTTATATTTTCCACTCTACAGATCCCAATCTGCAACACTGGTTGTAAAACTAATACTCTTTGCCCCTGCATGCCGCAAATGTGGTGGACAGTGTCAAAGGATCACAGCCTCCCTCACATTAAAAACAAAGAATTACAAAAACTGAATTGCCCTCTCTCAATACAAACAGCTGTAAACCACAGAAGTACATGAACTCTAGTTCTATTTCTAGAAGAAGGCTCTATATTCAGGCCACTGGGTAGTGGTGGTGGTGAAATCTACTTCCAAATTAATGTATCAGAACACACTAGACAAGTGTAATAAAGTAAAATATTTAACAAAGTCTACTCAAAGTAAATCATACAAGTATACTTCTAAAAAACACAAAATAGACCAGGTATTGAATTCTCGGAGGAGTCTGTTTACATTTCATTTCACGTGTTGTTACAAGTCACAAAAATAGTTATCTCTAAAATGACTGCAAAAATGTCAAAGCCACCACATATTCTGTTCTCATTTTGAGCATTCTTCCGTTCTGTGACCATAAACTTTATAGCAGAAAACTGATTCTCATGTTATAGATAATAATATTTTAGTGATGTGGAACAACCACCAATCAAAATTTGGTGAAAGGGAAAAGGCAAGTTATAGAAATTTGTACTTAGGCAAAATATATTTACTACCATGAAGTAGTTATCAGTTTGTTTTTCAGTATTTGTTGATCAAATTCCAGACTCCACTGTCAAAGGGTGTGATTTAGAAAGTGTAAGATGGTTCACTAAATGACTTTAGAGCAAGCCAATTCTCCTTTCTTTCTCAACTGTAGTTCTCAGAAAGACTATAGCATGTGCTGGGAATGGGACACTTTTGGATATGGGGAAATTGGTCATTACAGGCTGAGCTCTCCTGTGTAAAGAGGATGCCCTTCAGTGACCCCTGAGGTATACAGCCAGAGGCTGGTTGCCTTTCAGGGTCTCTCAGCTGTGCTGCCAGTGGGACACATACAGATAAGACATCATTGGGTACCACACAGCTTTTTTGAGCTTTGGTGGATCAGCTAGGCCTCTGTTGTCCCTTGTTCTGAAGTGCTATCCCACTTCACAAAGCTTGTTGTGTGTGGGGGGGGGGGGGGTGGTGGTGGTGGTGGTGCTCTGTCTTATCACACTCAGACAAGTTGGTAACCAATGCAGTGTGAGTCAGCTGCACAGGAAGTGGCTATAAATCCTGCCTATACATTTACATGCAGTTATAATTTTAGCCACAGTGAAAGGAAAACAATAAGCAAATTAATTTAGAGTTTAATATGCTAACCATTTTCTGCACCAACAAACTATCTTTCATTGAGAGGTTAGCATATCTAGGACTTCATCTGTGTCATTTGTTCATTCTTCATACACACATGTGTTTACAGCTTACCATGTACCCAACCCTGTTTCACATCCTGAGCACTGTGCTGAATCACAGTCAACTGTTCTCATGGAGTTTATAGTCCAGTGGAAACAGGACCAATTAATGGAAATGTACATTATAAAAGTTGTGTTGGGTTCTGAAGGAAATAAGTGGGATGTCATTTCAGTGATAAATTAAAGAGTGATCATTTAAATTGAGCAATCAGTGCGGACTCTGCTTAAGAAGTAGTTTTTAAACAAAGACCCAAGTAAAAGAAGATGATCTTTGGGGTAAGCTTTATAAAAGGAGGAATCAACTTTCCTAAAGGTGGGAAAGAACTTGGAGAATTCAGGAAGCAGAAATCACAGTCACTGACATATTGAGTATATAGCAGAGAATTATAAGAGATGAACTTGGCAAATTAGGTAGAGTTAGATCACAGACCCTTGTTGGCAAGTCTAACGGTTTTGTATCAAAGTGCTATAGCTAGTCTGTGGATGATTTAGTGGCATGTGTATGGGAAAAGGAAGAGAAGGAGTTGAACTTGGAAGCAAGTGACTACAATGATAATTACAGAAGCAATATTGATAAGAGATAATGAAATCCTGTAATAGAAGGGATGGAAATGGTATAAAATGGATACATTTGTAATATGGTGTAGGTATGGAAAATAGAACATGATACTGGTAGTTATGTGGGCATAAAAGTAATGGAATAATCAAAGGATCCAGAAAAGTGCTACACAGCCGTAAAAAAAAAATAAAAAACCAGTGAATTAATGACATTTGCAACACAACTGATGCAACTGGAGAACATTATGCTTAGTGAAATAAACCAGACTCAAACAGACAAATATCATGTTTTCCCTTATTTGTGGTAGTTAATATATATATATAGTAAAAACTGTGTGTATGTTATATTATTCAGCATATAGATATAAATAGTGCTTCACTGAATCTCACCATGTGAATGACAATATATTCTTGTTAAACATGTTCAAAAAACAAATGGAGAAGGATGATACTAATAAAATTTTTTCTTAATTTGAGTGTTGGTTATGAGTGTGATCAGATGGTTAATAAACTCATTTATCTTTTCACTTAACGTACATTTCTTGGTAAGTATGTTGTGTTTCCATAAAATGTTTTATAAAAATAATGCTTAGATTTGGAGCTTGAAAACATGGAGAGGTGGCAGCATTATTTACTGATATGGAAACCAAGGAAGGAGCAAGTTGACTGCATGTGTGTGTTTCAGGTATGTTAACAGCGATGGCACCGTAGACAACCAATTGGAAATATAAGCAAGGAAAAAATTATATATTAATGTATATGTATAAAGTTAAGTTATATAGGTATTTATATAGGTGTAAATAATATATACAGGTGTATGTGTATATATAAATAATTTTATATAAATAGACAAAATTTGATGAGGGTCAAAATTTAAACAAAAATGATACTTGGTGAACTTTCAGTGCAATGCTGGCCTTGATTTTTGTATTCACTAGGACATTTTTCAATCCCATAGGAGCAAGAGGTTAACTTGTAGGTCTGCTGTTGTTATATGAGTTATATGAATTTAATTTCTCTCTCGTTAAAATTTATTGCCCTGTAAAACATTAATGTGCTTTGTTTTCTAATCCAGAAATTTTGTCTTATCATTCCTTTATTAATCTGCATATTCTATATCTACTTATGGATATAGGGTACATAATACATTTATAGACAAATATACACATACACAAATAGCAAAATATAGCTATCTTCTCATATGCTTTTTGGACAAATTTTAGCGTGTTCTGTCATTAATGAATGAGTTAAAAGGCATCATTATCCATGTGTTCCTTTCATAATTTCATGAGATTACAGCATTTATCTTGTTAAAAATTATAATAGACGTAAGGGTTAAAGACATAATTCTGTGAGTCATTAACATGTAGATGATATCTATGAAATTGATGAGATTACACAAAGACATAGCACAGAAAAATATGTGAGAATGGTTCTGGTTCCAGGGTATAGGAAACATTAGTGTCATTTCATTATATTTCAGAATAACTCTGAGGTTTTTGCCATCTTCATTTTTCCTATTGAGTAAATTATGTATCAGAAATCTTGAGTAGCTCTCCCACAGTCTTACAATTGAAAAATGTTAGGATGAAAATGTAACCCTGGTGGGCCTGACTCAAAATTTCAGGTTTTTCCCCAAAAGAAAGATAATTCTCCAGATTCAAATAACTTCACATGTTATAGAGCTAATGGGCAAATTAGACAATCTCCCTTTTGTTTACTCCTATCCCACTGCTGGTGTGTGATTGCTGTAATTTAGGCCCTGAATACTGTAGAACTACCCCTTAACTATATTATCTTATGCAAAGGAGTCACTTCAAAATTGGTTCATATAGACATATAGGAAATGCAAACACTATCATGGAATGAAGCATTATGATACAGGTAAAATATGAAAAAGCAGCTTACCTATATTGCAAGATTGTGAACATATATATTTATAAAATTTTTAAATGGAAAAATACTGATTAAGTAGAGTTATATTTCTTTCTTTTTAACCTATGACTTTCCATTATGTAATTATAAGAAAATACATAATGACCTTAATCCTAAATCTAAAATTATAAATAATATTTGTATGAAGTATAAAATATGACAATTTGAAAATAATAATTCCTCAACTGAAAACAGAAACTTGTAATGAGGTTAAAGGCAATGCATGAACAATATATTGTGTAATGCAAAATAAATAAAATGTCATTATCACCTATTCACCACATTATAAATTTATGCATATTCTGATTGAACAGATAGATAAAAAGTTTTTAAGTGGTTAGGAAAATGATTAATCCACTTCTGTGACTTCGATAATCAGTGATAAAAAATCAAATAACTGGAAAATATTTTCCTTCTGAAATAACTATAATTAAAAGTGATTGAAAGTGATAATAAGCAAATCATATTGCCCAAGTGAAAGTTTACCATAAATTTCACTGAAAATTATACAGCTTGGTAGATTTGAAATCAGTATATCAAAGAGATGTCAGCATTCTCATATTCACTTCAGCACTATTCACAATACCCAGGTTACAGACTCAGACATAATGGCCATCAGCAGGTGAATGTATAAAGAAAATATACACACACGATGGATTACTATTCAGCCATTAAAAAGAAGGAAATTCTTTTGGAGCAACATAGATGAAGCCGGAGAACATCATTCTCAATCAAATAAGTCAGTTACACAAAGGTATATCACATGTTCTTATCTGCATGGGAGAATTCACAGAAGTGAAGAGCAGAATGGTAGTTAGACTGGGGGAAGGGAATATAAGGATGTGGTGATCAAAGAGTACCAAATTTTAGACAGGAAGATTTTTTTTTTAATTTATTGTTCATTGTGGTAAATATAGTTAGCAATAATGTAGGAATGAGCTTCAAAAATCTGGAAAATTGGAATTAAAAGATAACATGCAGGACTGGTGTTGTGATGTAGTGGGTACAGCAATCATCGTGCCCTGGCATCCCATATGGGTGCCAGTTTGTGTCCCGGTTGCTCCACTTCTAATCAAGCTCCTTGCTACTGCTCCTGGGAAATCAGTGGAAGATGGCCTAAGTGCTTAGGCCCCTTCACCCATGTGGGAGACCTGGAAGAAGCTCCTGGCTCCTAGCTTGCGCCTGGCTCTGTCCTTGCCCTTGCAGCCATGTGGGTAGCTGAACCAGCAGATAGAAGATATCTCTCTCTTTCTCTCTCTCTTGCTCTCGCTCTCACTTGTGTGTCTCACTTTCTGTAGTTTTAATTTTCAAATAAAAAACCAAATCTTTAAAACAAAGATAATGGCCAGCGCCGTGGCTCACTAGGCTAATCCTCCACCTGTGGCACCCGCACTCCGGGTTCTAGTCCCAGTTGGGACGCCGGATTCTGTTCCGGTTGCTCCTCTTCCAGCTCTCTGCTGTGGCCCAGGAAGGCAGTGGAGGATGGCCCAAGTGCTTGGGCCCTGCACCCTCACTGGAGACCAGGAGAAGCACCTGGCTCCTGGCTTCGGATTGAAGCAGCGCCAGCCGTAGCGGCCATTTGGGGTGGGGGGGTGAACCAACGGAAAAAGGAAGACCTTTCTCTCTGTCTCTCTCTCTCAGTGTCTAACTCTGCCTGTCAAAGAAAAAAAAAAGATAACATTTTTCATAAACTTTTTGAAGACCTCCTATATTAAGCATCTCTAAATTGATTACAGTAAGCTTAAAAAGTCCTCATCATAAAAACATGATAATTCTTTGAAGAGTTCCATATATTAATTTGCTTTGTGCCCCCGTAAGTATATACAATTACAAGTTCTCAGTTTATAATAATTTTTAAGAGATTTATTTGAAAGGCAGAGTGTCAGAGTGAGGGGGAGAGAGACAGAGAGAGCTGTCTTTCTTCCAACAGTTCACTTTCCAATGGGCACAACAGCCAGGGGTGGACCAGGCCAAAACCAGGAGCCAGGAACTCTATCTGGGTTACATCTGTGTAGCAGGGTCCAGGCACTTAGGTCATCATTCATTGCCTTCCCAGGCACATTAGCCTGGTACTGGATTAGAAGAGGGATAGCTGGGTCTTGAACTGGCTCTCTGATTTGGGATGCCAGTATCATAAGAGGTGGCTTCACCCACTGTGCCTGCCACAACACCATTCCCCAGTCTACAATATTCTTTTAAGAAAGAAACAACAAATGTAGAACCAAACAATGACAGTCTTCCATATATCATGCTTATTGTTTTAAAAAATGTGAAATTTACAAAAAATATGAATAAAATTAGAAAATGTCATGGATATAATGAATGAAATATGTAAACTATGTCATTAAGGAAAATTAAGTATTTAAAATCTTGCCAACTATTCGCAAAATTATAAATGGGCCTTTAGTCTAAGATTCCAGGCCAACAAATAGCTATTGACAGTCGATGCTTATTAGATAATGTTTTTAGGCTAGTAATTATTTATTCAAATGTTAAATTTGAAGAGACTAAACCATTTATTTCAATTGGCTTTTTGCACACTGCAGAAAACTGCAAGTCTGTCCTATATCACCAATAAGCTGTGGGGTATTCTATTAAATTTTTACCAACATAGAAACCAAGCTTCATAGCTTCTTCCTGAACACTATACATTAATTCTTATTATAAATAAATATATATATATATCTTAAATGCTTCATGTGTGATATCCATACATACAGACCCTGATTCAGTAGGATTGGGATGAGTAAAACTCTTATTTGTACCAAGATTAAATGTTCTAATTCCATAATTTCATATTAATCTATATTTTCAAAGTCTTATTAGGAATATGAATTCATCTTGAAACTAGGTCATATAGTAAAGGAGGAGGGAGGGAGGGAGAGAGAAAGGGAAATATCATTATATTCTTAGAACTCTATCTGTGAACTACTCTTTGTATTAATATCCTATTAACATGAGCATGGATGGGAATAGTCTTGTAATAATCTTCATGCATTTTCTCTGAAACAGAGAATCTAACATATTAATAAATTCCTTAAAAATAAAAAGATTAAATAAATAAGATTTAATTACAAAACACATATAGGTACATAAAGGTAATATAAGCATGATGGTAGACAGTGAATTTCCAAATTTATATACATATATATAATTTAGATACAAGTACATTTGTATAGTAGAAGGCAATTCATATTCCTCTTAGCTAAAACTTTGAAGAGCTGAAGGAACCTGAGTAGGCTGCAAAGGACAGGTAAAAGTAAATAGGGAACAAAGGTTTTAGAGACATATTGAAATAGAAGATGTAAGATGTCCTTGAGAAATAGAAATTTCATCTATGATGAAATCTGAGGACTTTCAGAGAGGTAAAGTGTGAAACAGCTTCTTTCAGCCCGTAAGGCATTCGGATCTGGCTAAAAAGCCCATGAGAGTATTTCGAGCATAGAAAGCCAAGACACTCTGACAAAAAAACAAACAAAAAAAAAAAAAAAAAAAAAAAACCACCTAAATGAAAGATCCCTGTGAGTGAGATCCCAGGGGAAAGAACGGGCCATCAAAGAAGGAGGTACTTTTCTTTGAAGGGAGGAGAGAACTTCCACTTTAACTATGACCTTGTCTAAATAGGATCGGAGTTGGTGAACTCAAAAGGCTTCCATAGCCTTGGCAACTCATGACAAGAGCCTAGGGTGATTACTGACACCATAAATAAGAGTGTCAATTGTTAAATCAACAACAGAAGTCACTGTGCACTTACTCCCCATGTAGGATCTCTGTCCTTCATGTGTTGTACTATGTGAATTAACGGTATAACTAGTACTCAAACAGTACTTTACACTTTGTGTTTCTGTGTGGGTGCAAACTGTTGAAATCTTTACTTAGTATATACTAAATTGATCTTCTGTATATAAAGATAATGGAAAATGAATCTTTATGTGAATGGGATGGGAGAGGGAGCAGGAGTTGCAGGTGGGAGGGAGGTTATGGGAGGGAAAAGCCACTGTAATCCAAAAAGCTGTACTTTGGAAATTTATATTTATTAAATTAAAGTTAAAAAAAAAAGATTTATTTGTTTATAGAACAGAAGTGGAGGGGGTGGGTAAAGGAAGAGAGAGAGAGATCAATCTTCTATCCAATAGTGTACTCCCCAAATGGCCACAATAGCCAGATAGGGGCCAGGCCAAAGCCAGAAGCCAGAAACTCCATCCTGGTGTCCAATGTGAGTAGCAGAGGTACAAAGTCTCACAGGCAGAGGATGGAGAATGCCCCTGTGTGCCACAACACTGGCCCCATGAAATAGTTTTAAAGGGTAGCTGTGTTTGAAAAGACATGCTTGCCAGGCCAGAGGATTTGAAGTTTATCCTACAGGTTCTGTGTTGACTTGATGTTTCCAATGAGTGACTAACAGAATGGTGAGAATTAAATGATTCTCAATGTCATTCCATTAAAAAGAAAATTCTTTAGAAAACTGAAGTGAATATATATGAACATTTATTCATATAGTCAATCAATAAACGTTTATTGAAAATGGGCTGTATGACACTCTCCCAGGCATTCTGCCAGCTGGTGGGCGTGCAGTGTTGACTAAATACACACCGTTTTAGCTTTAAGTCTAAAGGGCTAGAGACAGACACGGATCAAATAATCATACAACAGTACTTATACCTGGATACTGTGATGGCGTCTATGAAAAATTGCACGGTGTATTATGAGTGTAAGTCAGGGTTATAGGGATGGTGTTGCTCGTTGAGTGACTTTGAGCTTGGTTCTGCGTAAACAATTTTGCAACAACAAAGTGTCACAGGCAGAGGATAGAAAATGCCCCAGTGTCCTGACACGCCAGGGAACTGGATACAATTGGAGATTTGAAAAAAAGCTAATGTAACAGAAAGTGAAGGTGAGACAAGGGTGGCCAGAGAGGGAGGCAAGAGCCCAATTAGCAGGGCCATTTAGGACATCCTAATGACATCAGTCTTGGAAAAAGCAACAGTGGTTAAACATTGAAAGATTTTAACAGAGGATGGACATTTAACAGATTTAACCGAAGATGGACATTAAGCTAGAAACTACTCATTTAAGCCAGAACATAAGGCACATTGAATATCTGAACATCTGGCTGCTAAAACAAATAGTCCATCCAGGTGAAAAATAGTAAGTTTGCATTACAATTTGGCAGACAGGAGTAAGGAAACAGATGTAAAGGATGTTTAGAATAAAGCTTAGTAACAGTCTGGCTATTGAAAGTGAAGAAAAGGGTGATTCCAAGAATAAAAACTAGGTTTTCAGACAGATTAACTTGATGGATAATGAGCTCATTCATTAAGACAACAAATAAATATACAGTATATTTTGATATAAATTATGCCTTTATTGATATCACAAATATTTTTCACTGATATACCCTTTAATAATTAATCATAGATACATTAATATATATTATATTTTATATTATATATTATATAATAATATATAAATAAGCTTTAAAGTCAATATTTTATAATCTAAGTAGTATTTTAGAGCAGATTTTTCACATATTTTGTTAACACATTCTGCAGTATATTCTTATAAATACCAAACTCCATTTGTGAACTAAACATTTTGTTCCTTCAAAATTATTTTCATTTCTGCATTATGATTTCACAATGTAAACCATTTAATTAAATCTTCACAACATACTTTAGTAAATATATTCATTTATTTATTATTATTCCTCCTCAAAATATTTCTTGTGGGACCAGTGTTGTGGCGTAGTGAGTTAAGCTGCCGCCTACAATGTTGGCATATCAAGCGGGCACTGGATTGTGTCCCAGGTGCCCCATTTTCTACCCAGCTCCCTGTTAATGGCCTGGTAAAAGTGCTTGTGTCCCTGATACCCACATAGAAGACCTAGAAGAAGCTCCTGGCTTCTCCTGGCCCAGTCTGGGCTATTGTGGCCTCCTGGGGAATGAACCAGTGGATGGAAGATCTCTGTCTCTCCCTCTCTCACTGTAGCTCTGTTTTTCAAGTAAAT
This sequence comes from Lepus europaeus, assembly GCF_033115175.1. NCBI lineage: Eukaryota > Metazoa > Chordata > Mammalia > Lagomorpha > Leporidae > Lepus > Lepus europaeus. Next base: position 34,608,405 of record NC_084836.1, on the reverse strand, counting down.
AAATAAATCACACACACACACACACACACACACTCTTCTCTCTCTCTCTCTCTCTCTCTCTCTCTCTCTCTCTATATATATATATATATATATATATATATATATATATAGATGCTGCCTGCAGTGCCTGCTTCCCACATGGGCACTGGTTTGAGACCAGGCTGCTCAACTTCCCATCCAGCTCCCTCATAATACACCTGCGAAAGCAGAAGATGGTCCAAGCCTTTGGGCTTCTGCACTCACATGCGAGAGCAGGCAGAAGCTCTGGTTCCTGACTTCAGATTGGCCCAGCTCTGGACATCTGAGGAGTGAACCAGCAAAAGGAAGATCTCTCTCTCTCTCTCTCTCTCTCTCTCTCTCTCTCTCTCTCTATCTCTATCTCTCTGCTTCTGCCTTCTCTTAAATCTGCCTTTCAAATAAATAAATATATCTTTTAAAATAAGAATTTTTAAAATATATATATACATATATATAGTTCTCCTAAGCTTGTCTATTATTTGAATCAATTTTAGAATTTTATTGGAAAATAATATTAAAATTATCTATGGAATTTTAATTGAAGTCAAATCAAAACTGTGATATAAATCATGGACAACTAATTTCTTATAGTATCCCATTTCCTAAATTTATTTTGAGAAAAAACTACTACAAGAACAAAATGTAATCACAAACAACTCACATTCATTATGCTTGTTTTAAAAAAAAAATTATTTATTCATTTGAGTAGAGTTACAGACAGTGAGAGGGAGAGACAGAGAGGACTTCCTTCTGTTGGTTCACTCCCCAAATGGCCACAGCGGCCGGAGCTGCGCCGATCTGAAGCCAGGAGCCAGGTGCTTCCTCCTGGTCTCCCATGCAGGTGCAGGAGCCCAAGCACTTGGGCCAACTTCCACTGCCTTCCCAGGCCATAGCAGAGAGCTGGATTGGAAGAGAAGTGGCTTGGAACTAGAGCCAGCGCCCATATGGGATGCCAGCGCCACAGGCAGAGGATTAACCTACTGCGCCATGGCACAGCCCCCCTCACATCCATTATTCAATCAAAAGAGATACTTCATCTATTTTTTCAAGTATATGATGTGATATACAAAAGTGTTTAATGAGCATAGTAGAGTTGATACTGGTATATTAATATCTAGGTTTGAAACAACCAAACAATATGATAGATTATAGATGTTTAAAATAGTAAATTAAGAGATAAGACGGTGGGTATGAAGAAGGAAGGATGGGTAGGGTTTGAAGTATCATTATGCTTTTATAATTGTATATATTAAACACATGAAATTTGTTCCCTTTGTATGACTTTTAAAAAGTAAAAAAATAAATAAAAATTAAAGACCATCCCTCCAAATTAGGACAATTCAAAATAATGCATGATTTAAAAAATAGAATATACATACAAGAAAATATACTTAAAGAACTTATTTGACACTTTTCTTTTTTTTCTGCAACTTCCTTCTATTACTCTTATGAGGTAGCCAAAATTATTTACACATATTGCACGGTGAAGAACAAGGGCACGTAAGTGTGGAATTACAGTCAACCATAATGCATTAGGTGCTCAGCTGTGGATAAGTTATCTTTTGACAGGTTGCAAATCATTTACAAAATTATTAAAGTGATAAAATGCATCTTAGATCCTAAACTGCTACTGATTCCAAACATAAGATAGCATTTTCAAGGATAAATTTTTACTTCAAGAAGAAAAAAAAACCAAAAACATATCCTTGTACTTGAAATAATATTTGACTGTTAAATAGCTTTAAACTATTGTAATTTCTTAACAAGCATGGCACAATATTATTTAAGTAACCCTAATTTTGTTATCCTTCTAAGTGTAACAGTAGCATTTTATATAATGTACAAGAAAATTTATCTAAAATAAGGCAAAATAAATGCTAAATATTATAACAGGAAAAAATGGTCAACATTTTAAGAGTATAATATAAATGCCAGTCAACTAGAAACATTAAACCTCTCATGTGGCCAGGGTATGTAGTTATGAAATAATCTATTTAACTTCATTTGATGATTCTGAAATAAAATTTTATACCTTACATTTTACTATATTATCTTGTTTACTTTAATCCTCAGAATATCCTGCTTATGAAGAAACCAAGCCTTATTGAGTACATATGAATTACTTAAAGTGACATTTCTAGAAAGATATGAATTCACAACATGAAACTAGGCATTTTATTCTAATGTTGAAGCTCATATTCAATAATCACTGTATGGCAATTTTGATGTTGAAAAATACACGTCTTCACTACATTTTACAATGAAATTATAAGATATGACAAACAGAGCCATCCCAAAGTACTGAATACAATGGAAGTGGCTGGAAAAAGTCCATAGGAACCCATAGGAGGACAGCTACACACAGAACCAACAACGCTTTAGTTTTATGAGCAGCAAATCATATATAACTGTGGATGACAAAAGACTTTAAGTCGCCATGTTTAAAATTATAAACTCATAGACCAAATTTGATCTTGTTACAAGGTGATTGTTCAAATCTTTGAAAATAAGCACATATTTACATAACCCATAGATCTTAATAAAAATTCAGCTGTTTTTGAACAATTAGAATTTAACAGACATCAAGAGAACACAATAGATTACTTTAACACATTGCTTTAACAGAGCATTAGAGTTTAATTCTATGTCAAAGATAAATTGAGCTTCCTGTAGCCAATAATGTATTAACAGTACCATCTGAGAGAAAGTATGGTTAACTGAGGTTACTAAAAAAGCAATTCAAATCAATTGGCAATCTACAAAAAGAGTTAAAGATTTTAAAAGCTATTATTAAAAACGCTATATTGGTCTATTATGCTATGTTAAATGTGTGTACATATTGTATGTCCACATGGGGAAATTTTATTAAGAGTCTTATTTTAAATGGCTTATAGATAAGATTGTCCATAAATTTAAGCTGCTAAAATCAATCAAAGATACATTTTAATTTGAGTGACCTGAATCTATGTATCATATGTTTTAAACTTGTAGGTAGAAAGAAACTAAAAACATTTTATATGGTTGTGCTTAAGTTTGCTGGTTAAACAAACTACACCATGTTAGATATTTAAGAGGTATTTTCAAATACATGATTCTTAAAATTTATAGAAGGCATTGGACCTTCTGGTAAATGTTTTCTTAAGTTGTTATCTAATGGTTGAAACTGTTTGCTAAGTATTCATGTGATATTGCTATTGTCAGCAAGCGATCTAGGACTTGCTCCCTCATTTCTCTATTCTAAGCCCAACTTGTTCTTTCATTTCTCTATTCTCTTCAAGATAGGAAACTAAATCTATTATGAAGGAATCTGTAGGACGCACAATTTAATCTTTAGACCTTATAAAAGAGATGGCTAACATTTTTCTGTAATAGCATAGCCAAAATAAGAACTTAAATAATAATCTCATAGCTAGATTCACTTCGCCATCAGCAAAGTATACAGTAAGTAGAAAAAACCTCCCTTTCAGACCAAAGGGAAAGAAAGTTTTAAAGTGAGAATATAATTTTCCTCATGGGCATTGTCTACCTTAGAAAAACTACTACAGAACATGCCTGTGACTATAGACTTGTAGTTCAGGCCACCGAAGATTAGAGATGGGAAACGGGCACTCCCTTGACTTGCATCCTCTGGTCTGCTTTAACACAAACCAGGAGGAAAAGAAAGCTCGGCATCAGAAGCAATGGGTGGCAGGCCTATTAATGGCTGATCTGTACAGTGATCTGCCCTCAAGGAGACCCAACAGGCCAGTCCACTGCAGTGGCTTTCAATGTGGTAAGCCTGGGCTTCAGCAGAAGTCAGCTTGTGAAGAGCACTGGCAGCTCTGCCAAGAGTTGGATCACTGGAAATGGACCTGCCCTGGAGTCGAAGGATGCCCAGGTCAGAGCCACAGATCTTATTGGCTCTAAGCTGAAAAGCCCTTCACTCAGCCCAACTTCCAAAGTGACCACTGCAGCTGAGGGGATGGTCAAGTAGGGTCAGCAACATTGCAGGCAGAACTGTAAATTTCTTGTTAGAGTTGCCACCTGCCTTTACCTGGCCAGCTCTCCTCCCAGGCCAGCCAAGTAATGAAAGTCAACAGAGTGCCTTCCCCTAGGAGGTTCACACCTCCCTTAGGACATACCCCATGTGAAGAGATAGATAGGTCTGGGCCTCTTAACTTACAAGGCCTAAAGCCCAACAGGTTATTATCAAGCCCCTTCTGTCAGGTTCTATTTGCCTCTCAATCAGAAAACTTAATTGTAGCTTAGACAGCACCTTTCTTAGCTCCTCTAATAATGACTCTGTCCTTTGTTCTAGACCCTGTCTAGCACACTTGGGCCTCATTCCTTCATAATCATAACCTCTACTCTACCACCAATGGCTCTACTCCCAACCTGTGTGTACTGATGGTCCTCTTCCCCACTTAATGCTGTATAATTGTTCAAACCTGGTTAATGCCACTCTTAGGATCATTGGTTACTATTCTCACTCTGTCTTTTATGACCTTGTCTAAATATGATCAGAGTCGGCAAACTTGGAAGGCTTCCATAGCCTTGGCAACTCATGACGACAGCCTAGGGTGGTTACTGGTGCCATAAACTAGAGTGTCAATTTGTTGGGTCAACAACAGGAGCCACTGTGCACTTGCTCCTCATGTGGGATCTCTGTCCTTAATGTGCTGTACATTGTGATTTAATGCTATAACTAGTACTCAAACAGTATGTTTCACTTTGTGTGTCTATGTGGGTGCAAACTGTTGAAACCTTTATACTAAATTGATCTTCTGTATATAAAGAGAATTGAAAATGAATCTTGATGCAAATGGAAGGGGAGAGGGAGCGGGAGAGGGGAGGGTTGCGGGTGGGAGGGAAGTTATGGGAGGGGAAAGCCACTGTAATCCATAAGCTGTACACTGGAAATTTATATTCATTAAATAAAAGTTTAAAAAAAAAAAAAGATATGACAAACAGGAAAATAACACAGCAGTGAGGATGCTTATAGGCATATAAAATTGTATGTTTTTGTAAATCAGGGATTATGTCTTCTTTTTCAGTTCACAGTGTTTATCATGAAGTATTCTGAGAAACAATAATGTAGATGGTAGTGATTAACTGTTTACTGAATTAGGCAACATGATGAAACCTCACTAATTCAAACCAACTAGAGATTTGTATTGGTAATGCTTTGCATTTTGTCATGAATCTGCTAATCATTTGTATGTCTTTCTTTGAAAAACGTGTTTTTTAGTTCTGTTATCCATGTTTTAGTTGGAGTATTTATTTGATATTGAGGTTTTTTAATTTTTAAAGATGTATTTATTTTCCACCTAGCGGTGCCGGCACACTGGGTTCTAGTCCCAGTTGGGGCGCCGGATTCTGTCCCGGTTGCCCCTCTTCCAGGCCAACTCTCTGCTGTGGCCTGGGAGTGCAGTGGAGGATGGCCCAAGTGCTTGGACCCTGCACCCCATGGGAGACCAGGAGAAGCACCTGGCTCCTGCCTTCAGGTCAGCGCAGTGCGCCAGCCGCAACGCGCCGGCCGTGGCAGCCATTGGAGGGTGAACCAACGGCAAAGGAAGACCTTTCTCTCTGTCTCTCTCTCTCACTGTCCACTCTGCCTGTCAAAAAAAAAAAAAAAAAAAAAGATGTATTTATTGATTTGAAAGGTAGTGTTACAAAGAGGCAGAGGCAGTAAAGAGAGTCTTCCATCCACTGGTTCACTCCCCAAATGGCCACAATGGCTGGAGCTGGGTTGATCTGAAGTCAGGAGCCTGGAGCTTCTTCTGGGTCTCCCACATGGGTGCAAGGGCCCAAGGACTTGGGCTAATCTCTACTACTTTCCCTGTCCTTAGCAGAGAGCTGGTTTGGAAGTGGCAGAGAGGTGGATCGGAAGTGGAGCAGTTGGGTCTTGAACTGGTGCCCATATGAGATGTGGGCACTGCAGGTGGCAACTTTACCCACTAAGTCACAGCACTGGCCCCTTTTTGAATTGTTTGAGTTCCTTTTTTATTCTGGTTAGTCCCTTGTCAGATGCATAGCTTACAAATATATTCTTCCATTTTTTAATATGAATCAGTGAGCATTTTTAAGAATATATTTTCAAAAATGTAATCCACTTTTTATAAAACATTTATTTAGATATAGCTATGATCTAGGGTTTTGTTTTTTAAGATTTATTTCTTTATTTGAAAGACAGAGTTACAAAGAGGCAGAGGCAGAGGCACAGAGAGAGAGAGAGAGAGAGAGAGAGAGAGATCTTCCATCTACTGGCCCACCACCCAGATAGCAGCAATGGCCTAAGCTGAGCTATCCGAAGCCAGGAGCCAGAACTTTCTCCAGGTCGCCCATGTGGTTGCAGGGGCCCAAGCACTTGGGCTATCTTCCACTGCCTTCCCAAGCCACAGCAGAGAGCTGGATAGGAAGCAGAGCATCCAGGACTCGAGCCAGTGCCCATGTGGGATGCCAGTGCAGCAGGCTGGAGCTCTACCTGCTATGCCACAACGCCAGGCCCTGGTCTAAGTTTTACTTACAATCAAGTTGTAAATAAGAATGTCATCTCCTGGTGAGCTCATACTCTAATTCAAGTATGTTAAGTGCTATGATTAATGTTTTCACACTAAATTAAAACAAATAGGATTTTTTATTATCATAAAATTGTGCTGGTTTAAAAACTCAGTATTCAAATATCATTTATCAAATGTCATTTGAGATTATAATTTTAAACTTCATTCAATATTCAAAATAGTGCTGTTTAAAGTTATATATGTATTTCATTTAATTACAAATTTGTTTAAAGGATTTGTCATGAGTATATACAGAATTACACAAATTAATCCAAATGTACTCTCCTTAACTGGAAAAATTAAGCTTCCTGGCCACAGATATATCATGTTAAATTATTTTGATTTATTGAACTCTTTCTTGAGCAATTAATACCAGTAATGATACGAATCAAAAGCATGTGTCTTGCAATATGTTGTACAACATCATTTGTGAGATATTTCTGCTAAATTTCTATAACAGAACCGATATGAGGTAATATGTTGCACCTAAACCAATTTGAGGGAGAGTGCACAAAATAGTACAATTGTCAACAAATATATTTTTAAAATTTCAGAGGTATGTCAGATTGAAAGAAATAAAATAAGACAACTGATTGTAGTGCATGATTTTGTATTTTTTGTGCATTAAGAAATAATATTGAGATAAATGAATCTTGATGATATTAAAAATCTACTAATTGCATAAGCAGGGTGGTAAAAATGCATTTTAAGAATTAAAGTGATAATAGGGATAGGATTAAGCATTAAGGTGATCATATATATAGGATTAAGTGTTTGGTAATAATATATAGAATTAAAAATGTGTTAATGCTCCACCATGGGAAGCAGTCCATACAGAAGACTCATAGAAAGACAATCACTTAAAATAGAATTGTGACCTCAGAATCAGCCCTTAAGGCATTCTGTTCTGGATGAAAATCCCATGAGAGCATTTCAGGCATGGAAATCCAAGACACTGTGGCAAAGTGTCCTACATGAAAAACCTCTGTGAGCGAGACCCCAGGGGAAAGAAATGGTCATCAAAGTAGGAGGTACTTTTCTCTAAAGGGAGGAGAGAACTTCCACTGTTCTTATGGCCTTATCTAAATATTGAAGAAGTTTGTGGATTCAAAAGGCTCTAGGCAGCTCATGTCAAGAGCCTTGTGTGATTACTGATATCATACATAACAGTGTTAATTGTTAAAATAACAATAGGAGTCACTGTACAGTAACTTCCTATGCAGGACCTCTATCCTCAAAGAATCGTATTATTAGAGTTAATAATAAAACTTGTTATCAAAGATCTACTTTGTATTAGTGTATTAAGTGGAGGATATTCTTATGTCTCATAGTTTTATATATGCCTAAGTGACCAACTCCATTGCTTGTTTCCGTAGATGCTTCTTTGATTAATGATAAAACTTGTTCTCAAAGGAAAAAAAAAAGTATATTATTGAAAAAATTAGAAGAAAAATAAGAAAGGAAAAAGGATGAACATTGAGAGAGAGGGAGGGAGGGAGAATGGGGTGGGAAGCGTCATTACTTAAAACTGTATGTATGAGATACATGAAATTTGTTCCATTATATAAATAAAAAATTTTAAATTTAAAAAATCTTCTATTGCAGCTTCTGCCCTTTGTTAAAATATAAAACTCTTTGGAAAGCCTATGTTTGGATGTCTTTAATAAATTGTCAATAAGTGAATTCTTTTGGTGAATATCTTTATTTTACTTACTTCTGTGTAATATTTATTTTGCATTAGTTCTATGTGCTAGCAGATTTTCATTATTTCAGTATTCCATTTAAAATAAATCTTAAATTTCTTTCTTTCTTTTTTTAACATAGGCTATATAAAGTCAAAGAATGTAAGTCATTTGCCTAAGCTGGCAGAGCTTATGATTTAAATTAATGTTTAATCATGCTTATATTTTAATTAAGTTATAATGATTATTATTATCCAGAAAAGTTTAAAAATTAATACAAGCTCATCTACTTATTTTATCTTCAGAATAGTATTTTCATTGAATGACTAGAAATTATTTTCAAAATAGCATACTGAGACATCTGTTTGGTATATAACAATATGGTTGCTTGGTAGATTTTATTTATTTTCCATTTCATAGTATTTAACAAATATTGAATAACTAAGTTAACAGATCTAAGGATAAGAAAGTTTTAAACAGATAAATTCTTATTTTGATGTTTTAATGGGGATACATATATGACAATCTGTTTTAACAAATATATAATTATATACTTGTACAGTGAATCCATACTCAGCCAGAACACAGCTTATACACTGGAACTTTGAAATGTTTGTGAATTTAATGGACCTAAAACTTTATTTTTGTGCAAAAAATTTTGAAATCGGTGCACATGTGTGGTGCTCAAAGAGTTCATGGAAAATGCATATTATGAAAAAAATACATGAATTTGATTTTTTAACTAAAACTTTTTATCTCATTGATCATAAACATATTGAAATCCTAATATATGCTACAAATAATTTACTATCTACTTACTCTTTAATATCTTATTTATTTATTCAATTGTCTGTGTGCCCTCTAAGTTTGTATACAGTACACCTTAGATTTTCAACTCAGAGCAAAAAGACCATCCCAAATTATACTACAAATATCATATATTTTACTGATTAGAACTTAATTGATTTTTTCCAGAGGTTAATTGTGATAAAGCAATTGAAAATTAGATTATTTCTAGTAATGCTGACAGAGTCCCAAACCAAGTATTCTGACTCTGTGTATTCTCTGTAGCTTTTTAATAATTGATATTAATTATTTAAATGTGGTAAAGTTATTAGGGCCATTGATGGCTTTTCCAGGTGTAAAATTATAGTCATTACATTTTAAAATATAATCATAAAATTATATGTGTAGAGAGCTATGCATATACAATTCTGAATATGAAACTGCCACAGAGAAAAATGTTAGCTAGCAAAATCTATATTAATGCAAGCATTAATGTTCTGCAAGAGATTTCTAGTTGAGGCTGGGATAAATTGTAGTCATGGTGCTAAATTGCTCAGTATAGGGGAGAGAATAACCTGACCAGGTATTTGTATAATTCTTCCTGTTATCTCTCACCTAATATTGGTTTTTATTACCAAGAGCTCTGTGTCAGCAGTTTTCATATTGGACAACTAAATTTATTATATGTGAACATTTATATATTCTGAAGATCCCTTAAACAATAGAAATCACATCAGTTTACTACACAAGGGGAATATATTTTTGGAAATGTCTATGTGACTTTTGTAATTACCATCATACTTCAAGCAGTAATGCCTAAGCAGATTTGCTATTTAAGGATATCCCAATTAGCTACTTTATTTTTATTTAAAAGTTTTTGTTTCTTTTAAAGAATACATTCAATATATCAGCAGGAATTGGACACACGAGCTGCAATATTTTACGTAGTTATGAATATATCTATTGATGTGCATTTCCAGAAATACACTCTTGCTCAAAATAGTAGTTCAGTTTTATTTGATCTCCCACTGTAGTGTTTGTAGAAAGAAGCAATGTTAGCATATAATTTGGCAATATTTTATACAATTGTGAAAGGATGAGCATGCTGGGATAAAATTATTTCAAAAAAATGTTAGCTTTGAGGGTAGAAACAAAAAGAGTGGATATTATTTTTTTTGAGATTTATTTGAAAGGGAGGGAGAGAGGGAGAGAGCAAGAGATAGAGAGAGAGTGAGAGATCCTTCACCCACTGATTCAGCCTCCAAATACCTCCAACAGCCATTGTTGGAACAGGCCAAAGCTAAGAGCCTAGAACTCCATCAGTGTCTTCTACATGGAAGGCAGGGACCCAGGTACTTGCCACTTTATCTGTTGCTTCCCAGGCACAAATGCAGGAAGCTGGTTAGTAGGCAGAGCAACGACTTGGTCCCAGGCACTTATATATGGGATGTGGTTTTCCCAAGTTGGGGCTTAATCAACTGTGTAACAATACCCACTCCTCATCTATTTTTCTTCTCTCTTCTCCTCTCCTTTCCTGTTCTTTCCTCTCCTCTCTTCCCCTCCCCTCCTGTTCATAAAGTGAAATACACAGATACTAATCATGAGAAAGAAAATGAAAATATGAAATAGATATGTCCACTAGATGAATTGTATGTCTGAGTGTTTACTTTTTAACAAACCCCTTTAAGAATATTCTTTTTATGAATATGCACAATTTATTGATTATTGTGAATTTTAATGACATAAAAATATGGGTGAAATTATACATTATATCTTATGTACTCCTTTATGTAGATTGAGACAAGTATATATAACAGGACTTCAAAAACATTTGGGGGAGGTGGAATTTAAAGATAAATTTAGGGGCAGTTAAGTTGCTGCATGAGGCACCAGCACCCCATTTTGGAATGCCTAGCTTGAGTCCTGGTTCTAGTTACAAATCTAGCTACCTGGCACTGTCATCTTGGGAGACATCACGTGATGGCTCAAGGACCAAGGTCTCTTCTCCCCTCTAATGAGACCTGGATCTTGTTCCCAGCTCCCAGGTTTTGCTTGACTCAATCCCAGCTGTTGCAGACTTTTGGAAAGTGAATCAATGATAGAAACTTTGTAAATCTGTCTCTCTTTCAAATAAAATAAAATAAATAAGTAAAATAAACCGAAGATATATAAAAACAAGTAAAATATCAGTTTATTTTGTTGAAAAATATTTTGAAATCCATTCATAATTTTTTCATAATACACATTTTGCACCAACTTTTTGAAGACATCATATTTACTGCTTTTATTTTCCTTTTTAGTAAATACTGAAGTGATAAAGACAGTGTTTATATTAAGTGATATTTCATTAATTCACGCAGTTAAGGGATATTTGTTGAAAGCTTGAATTAGCAAGCACTGTGGGATACAGAATTTCCCAAAACTCAGAGACAAGAGTAAAGAGTGAAAAGGCAGATCAGTGGGTCTGAGTCTTTTACCTCTTTGCCAGATCTCCTCTACAGTATGATTTGCAAAAGTTTTGTCAGAATAACCATTTTACTATTCAATAAATTTCACCTGCAGTTTCCCATGACATTTGAGACAAGTGCAGGCTCTGGGTACTTGGGAACATTTAGCAGTAGAGCAGAAGACAGAGGAGGAAGGGAAGACATGGTCATATGGCCAAGCCAGAAAAAGTAGCAATGAGACAGAGTCATGAACGTTATGATGGTAGTTACATTCCTGGACATATTTTCTTTGTCTTACCTGTGACTCAAGGTGTTAAGAGAATCATGCATATGATGCTGAAGAACACTGGGTTAAGCCAATGCTTGCAACACCAGCATCCCATATCAGAGCACTGGTTGGAGCCCTGGATGCTCTGTTTCTGATGCAGCTCCCTGCTAATGTTCCTGGGAGGCACCAGATGATGGGCAAGTACTGGGGCACCTGTCACCCATGTGCCTGGATGGATTTCCAGGCTCCTGATTTTGGCCTGGCCCATCCCTGACCAATGAAGCCACTTGGGGAGTAAATCAGCAGATGGAAGATCTCTCTCTCACACTCTGTCACTCTGCCTTTCAAATATATAAAAATATCTTTTTAAATATAAAATATCAATTATAAAACAATCATACTTGAATTCTCAGAATTTTGTACCAAAATAAGCTTATTTTTTAATTCCATTTATATGAATGTTTAAAGTTATCCTGTATTTCTCTTAATGCTCTCTGACCAGAATTGAAACAGAAAAATATTAATAAACTTTTGAGAACATGTTTCAATGTATACATAAACAAAAGCAATACTGTGAATTTTTTAAAGTATTTCAAGAAATTATTTCAAGCACACTTGCAAATATAGCAAAATTATCATAATAATTAATAGTCCTTTTTCCAATATTTAAAAAATAGAGATACGGTGTGGGTATTTTGCGTAGCAGTCAAGCTGCCTCTTGGGACGTTTTAACTGGGAGTGCTGGGGTTCAAGCCCTGGCTTGGTTCCTCATTCCGGCTTCCTACTAAGGTACACTCTGGGAAGCAGTGGGTGATGGGTCTTGTAGTTGGTTCCCTACCTCCACATGAGAGATTTGCATTGAGTTCCTGGCTCTTGGCTTTGACCCTACCCAACGCCAGTCTAGTAGGCCTTGGATGAATGAACCAGTTGATAGGATATCTCTCTGTCTCTCTTTTCTTTTCTGGGTCTGTTTCTCTGTTTTTAAAGTTAATAAAAATAAATAGTTAAATAATAAATAGTTTAAAAATATTGACATGGCATAAATTATGCATTTAGAATTCATAAAAATAAATAATTCATTATCTATGTCAGCAGTACCTTATACTTAAATAATATAGATACATAAAAGGAATTCCTTGAGAAAAAAAGAAAGTACTCTTTATATAATAATTAATACACTGCAAAAGGATTTTAAAAAAGAATCCAATGACTATAGTGTCTAATATAATGTATTCAGGGATATACCTCTTTCTACTAATCATTTTCATCTGAAATTCAGCCTTATATTTTCAGGCTTTTAAGGACAGATACTAGATTGAGATTTATAATTTGATACTTAATAATAACTCTAGCTACTAGAAGCAGTCATTTAAAATATATATTCAGTTGGTACTAATAATGTGGAAGTCAGTTTGCATATACTGATCTATGAATATAAATTTCATATTTATTCACAATAATTTGAGTATATAAAAATAAAATGAAAGTAAGTGCATTGATGAGAGAACATTAATTTGACATTTTATACAGACAATGCTGTAGGGATAGGTCATTTGTAATCTCTACACTCCATGATGTTCACAGTCATGATGAGAATTTAATTAAGAGCAGAATGTTGACTTTTTTCTACTTTTTGCTTCTATAATTCTCAGAGGATTAAAAGGGTGTCTCTTGCACTATCACATTCTGTTTATTCATCACACTTTTATTGTCACAGTTTTTGTTTTTGGTTAAACAACTTGAGCAGAAATTTGCTTCCCACACTGTTCTCCTTAACTAGAGATGCCTACTCATCTCAATGTGCTGATTAATTAAGCCAGTAGCTGCTTGTCTCTGAATTCCAACTCAGAGGAAAATACATTTAAAACCCTTTTTTTAAACATTATTTATTTATTTTCACTTCATTTAAAAGGCACACACATGGATCAAGAGAGAGAGAGAGAGGGGGGGAGAAGGAGAAGAGGGGAGGAAAGAGAGGAAGAGAGAGAGAGAGAAATCTTCCACTCACTGGTTCACCATCAAATGCCTACAACAGCCAGGATTGGGCCAGGCTAAAGCTAAGAGCTGGGAATCAAAATCTAGGTCCCATTCCAAGATAGCAGGGACACATGAGCCATCACTTTCTGCCTCCCAGGGTGAACAAGATCAGAACTGGAAGGGCTGGGTCTCAGATATGTAATTTGGACAACTCAAGTCATGTTACAAGTATGCTTCTTGGCTTGTAGTCCATGTTGCAGCAATATCAGCTTCTAGCTGTTCTTGCCTGCTGCCTTCTTGCAGCATGCTCAATAAATCCAACCCTGCTCACTCCATTTGACTGCTCTAGTGAATTCTTTCTTGACTTGCAACACTGGCCTCAAGTAGTTGTTTCTAGTGACAAATTTCAAATATGGTTTAATTCTTCTCCATCTGAATTGGGTATAGTCACTGAGGAACAAGCAGCACTTAAATATACATTTGTGGAATATTTTGATTTTTACATAAAACCAGCAAAGTACAGATTGGAAATTTGAATTTACAAGTCAGTCTAAATTTCACAATTGAATTATCTTAAAGATAGTTGCTGTATTTTAAATTCTACACAGCTGGAGCCCTACATCATTATGAATTCAATGTTCTGTAACACTTTTTCTGCTTATTAGGGTAATGTTTATATTTAGTAGAATTCATCCTTTTTCAATGTACAATTCAATGAATGTTGATGAACTTATGCAATGTTGTAACCACCATCATGATAAAAATAAACATTTTCATTGTCCAAAATAGTGGTATAATTATCCATTGTAGACTCTCCTTTATCCCTATTTGCCCCTGGCAATTACTGATATGACTATCATTCATTTATATTTGCCTGTACTAGAATACAGGAAATCTTTCGTTTTTGTAGGAATTTCTTTCTTGTTACTTAAAGATAGTCTGATATTGGCCAAGAAAAGAAAAAAAAAATCTACGGTGGATGGAGTAGTAGTATTTTACTCCTAGACATTTTGTCACCTTTCAATTCCAAAGAAAATGACATTTTTCAGAGCTTTCAGTATGAAAATATTTAAGGAAGGTTATTTATCTAAGATGCACCTCATTAAGAACATTCCACACAACTGGAGAACAGGCAATCTTGAGAAATCCAAAGATTATTTTTGAATTAGGAGAAAATTACCTCGACAAATCAAATGGCAATCAAATGACAATTTTATCCGATGGCTCCCAAATGAGATAACCAAAGAATTCACATCCAAAATGCACTGAGATTGAGGATGAGGCATGTGCCCTGCTGAGATAAGAACCTGCTGGGCCTTTTCCTGTCTTAAATTACATTCCTCTAGCAGATTGGATTTCTCTTTTCTACTGAGACTTCTGTGCTCAAGTTATGCTAGTAAAGTATTTTTCAAACAGGAACTTGAAACAAATAAACAAAATGATGGTGAGAAATGACTGAGAAGTCCCATGATTTTAGGGGAATGGAGTTTAAGTGATCTACTCAAGCACAGAGATTATTTTCTAGTGGGAAAAACAGAACTGGAAATTGCATTTGTTGTGATAGTTTGGTGGCAGAATGCAAAAGGGATTCATTGAAACAGCATCTACCATTCCAGCAGGCATATAAACATTCTATCTTCCCTGCCTGTGGGCAGCAGGGCATAGCATATGGAACATACATATCCAATAGGAGGAACACTGCCAGACCAGAGGGACATGCTCATTCCAACTGTGGTTCCAACTTGGTCTTTACATTTTTAGGCACTACACCCAATCTAAACAAGCTGGGGATAGATTTAGAATGCATAAACATGTATTAGAAGAATAATCACAGAAGAATCTGAAACTTCAACATGAATAAATTATGTAACATCCACTTATTCTAGAAAGAAAAAAATAATTATCTCTACAATTCATTTCAGATATTTGAGAAATTTGATATATATCAAGAAGTTTAGAAAATTGATGTGTGCATTGTAGTCATTGTGGTTTGCACTTATGGCCTTATGAGGAATGTGCTAACTAAGCTAACTTTTTAAGTCCCTAAGCCAGTGTAAAAGAGCAATGGAAAACACTGAGACTTGATGTTCACTTGAGTTTATTGGAACGGGGAAAAAAGTCACTAAAAGCTCAGGGCATTGTGGTGCAATGACATAAGCCACTTCTTGTGATGTACACATCTCATATTAGAGTGCATGAGATAAAGTCTCTCCTCCAGCTGTTGTGGGAATTTGGAGAATGAACCAGCAGATGGAAAATTATTCCTTTTCTCTCTCCCTTTCTCTCTGTCACTCTGCCTTTTCAATGAGTAAGTGAATAAGTCATTTAAAAAAAAAAAAGTCATGGTGATGAAGTTATTTAGTAAATATTGAATAACCTATAAGAAAATTACTGTTATAAACCTAATAAATTCTAAATTTTGAATAAGTAAGTACATTTACAAGTAATACATTTTAAAGAATATGCTTTAAAAGATGCTGAGTAAATTTGGTTTTATGTGGGGATAGAGGAGCATTAGTTTAGAAATTGGTCACTCTCTCAAATGAGTTAGCAGTTTTTTCTCTTTACAGTCTTTTCTCTAATACAAAATTCTCTTTTATTGCTAGCAAATGGGATTATTTTTCATATATTTACATTTGAAAAATAATGACCCAAAGAGAACACTAGGTTCCTGGATCATTATTCAAGATCTCAATCCATTTTAGAGAAAGGAATCATTCTGTAAAATAGGTTTCTCATAAAATTATTTTTCACAATTTCTTTTACTATTGAAATCTCTCCAAAAATATTTTAAATATAAATCATTTATTAAAATGACTGAAATTATCAAGTTGTGATACATTCATGCCCAACCTCCAGTCTTTCATATGCAGTGACATATTACAGTAGTCCCAGATTGCTAAAAAAAAAAAAAAAATTCAATGAGCTCTACAGAAAGCATAAAAAGAAATTAGATTGGGTATTGTGATAGTGAAAACGAGGGATACTAAGAAAATCAGCAACTCAGAGAGACAGTGAAAATATTGTAATTGGTTTAAAGATTTTCCTGTTCTAGTCCTTCTTAGCATAAGTAGAAATTAAAGCCACTGATTTCCTATTCAAAAGTAAATAGTCCTTTCTAACTCTTCTTGACAAGTGGAAAATCCTCTATTTGTTAAAAACTCTCCATCTTAGAAAACACCTTCATATGCAAACATGTAAACACCATTTCAAATTATAAATCCAATTCTTTGAAAGCAAAAAGGAAGACATTAGTCAGGACGTGAAAATTCACTTGAAGTTCCCTAAATCCTTTTGTATTCCCTCTGCAGGCACTCATGGAAAAATAACGCATCAGCAGGCAAACATGCTCCTTCTCATGGAACAACACAATAATCCTGAAAAGGGTCTCAGCTACCCCTTTTCATGCTCACATTTTGCAATTAGGTAGTGTTTTAAGTGTTTAACATATTTCAAAAGGAGGATACATATTGAATTGTTATAAGATTTCATGTTTTGGGGCCGGTGCCGTGCCTCACTTGGCTAATCCTCCACCTGTGGTGCCAGCATCCCATGTGGGCGCCGGGTTCTAGTCCTGGTTGCTCCTCTTCCAGTCCAGCTCTCTGCTGTGGCCCAGGAAGGCAGTGGAGGATGGCCCAGGTATTTGGGCCCCTGCACCTCCATGGGAGACCAGGAAGAGGCACCTGGCTCCCGGCTTCAGATTGGCGCAGCGCTGGCCATAGCGGCCATCTGGGGGGTGAAACAACGAAGGCCTTTGTCTCTCTCACTGTCTAACTCTGTCAAATTAAAAAAAAAAAAGATTTCATGTTCTATAATTATAATCTTGAAGGACATTTCAATACATCTTTCCTTCTGATGACAAAACTACAGTTTGTCAGTGTTGATTCTTAATTAACTCTTGATGAATTGGGGGGATGCAAAAAATTAGGGACAAAGTTAAGGAAAAAGCAAAAGATCTTATAATCTTATAATATTGATATTCCATCTTTTGTTGCACCAGAGATTATTGAAAGGAAAGACATTTCATTGTTACCAATTTTCTACCTTATTTGCTTTTGTGGTTTAGTGAAACAGAAGGAAGAGATTATTTCATCCAATAATTACGACCAAAAGAGTCTAATTCAACTTGATCAAATTTTGTTTGATAATCAAATTGGAAAAATTGAATTGGGTTTATTCCATTAATTGTAACACTAAAATAACAATAATAACTGTTGCTGAAGCACATTTTTAAATGAATGGGTGACACATTTTCATCAGATCAACACCATGCATTTGACCCTCTCTAGAGTCATCTCTATTGGCTAGGTATCCTCAACCTCACAGTTAACTGATTTCCTCATAATACATAGTGTTTTCACAAAAATGATAATTATTTTAATATATTCTCATTTTATGAGTTCATGATTTTACTTTTTTCTTAAAAAAGATTTATTGATTTATTTAAAAGGCAGAGTTACAGAGAGGCAGCGGCAGAGAGAGAGACAGAGAGAGGTCTTCAATCTGCTGGTCTACTCCCTGAGGGCTGTAATAGCTGGAGTTGTTCCAATCCAAAGCCAGGAGCATATAGCTTCTTCTGGGTCTCCCACACAGGTGCAGGGACCCAAGGACTTGGGCCACCTTTCCCTGCTTTCCCAGGCCATAGCAGAGGGCTGGGTTGGAAGTGGAGCTGCCGGGACTTGAACCAGTGCCCATATGGGATGCCAACTTAAGTTTTGTTCTTTGAAGATTCTTCATTTTTTTCTTTATTTTTAAAGGATGTTGCCACTAGCATAGAATTCTACTTTGGCAGTTACGTTTTTCAGCCTCTAATACCATCATTGTATTCTCTTCTAGTTCTATTTCTGTTATGAAGTCAACTGCCAGAAACAGTGGCCCTCCTTCAAAGATTTTTTAAGTATAGATATTCTCCCTGGCTTTGATTTTCAGTAACCGGGGTTTTACACTTGAGGAGCAGAGCTCTTTGGTTTCTTGACTTTCATTAGTTTAGAGAAATTCTTAGCCACTGCATTCACTTCCCTTCCTCCTAACCCCCTTCCCTGCTCTCTGTCCCACTTCTGTTTCTGCACTTTCTGTCTCTTCCCTCATAGTGTCTAATCTCATCTAACCACATCACCTCTTTTTCCTCCTCTTCTTTCATTCTAGGAATCTAGAATATATCCTATAAATTTTGATCATGTCTCATAAATCATGTATGGACTCTACTGTATTTTCAATACATTTTTCTGTCTGTATCCTACTCTATTTCTTAATGCCCCATCATCCTAGTCATTAATCCTCACTTTGGTTATGTCTTAAACATGGTTCTTAATGTTAGTTCTAAAATTACTACACGAATTATATATAGATTTCAGTTCTCTGATAACATTATGTATCATGTCTGTAGAATATATTAATCATAGTTATTCAAAAATCCACATCTGAGAGTTCTAATGAAACTGATTCTTATTTTTGAAAACTGTTTTATTCATTTAAAAGAAAGAGAGGCAGAAAGATATATGTAGGCTTATCAAGTGGTGTCTTATATACTAGATTAAAGGCCCACCATACTAGAATTACTTGTGTTATTATAACTTTTTATTATAAAACTTTTACATAAAAATTATGCATCTTTATGGTGAATCATGTGATGTTTCAATATGTGTATGCATTGTGTAATGCATAATCAGGGCCACCATATCTATCTTTTCAAGCATTTAACATTCTTTTATGCAATAAACATCCAAAATCCTTTCTTCAAGTTTTTTTCTTCTAATATCAAAATATACAGTATTTTGACTTTACTTTGAGTCACACTACTGTGTATAGAACCCTCGAACTTCTTGCACTTTTCTAGATATAATCAACCTTTCCCCATCTTTCCTTCTCTCTTCCTTTCCATTATTGATAACCATTATTATGCTTTTAATTTCTATGAGGTTACTTCTTTAACAGACTCTACATATGAGTGAGAAGATGTGACACTTGTCTCTCTTTGGTTAATTTCACTTAGCTCATGAACACAAGTTCCATGCATGTTATAAATGACAAGATTTCATTGTTTTTTGTGATTGAATAGTTTTCCAGTGTGCATATGTACCACATTTCCTTCATACATTCATCAGCAGATGAATTCTTTGGTTGTTTCCATTTTTTGGCTATTGTGGGTAGTGCTGAAATAAATATGGAATGCAGACATCACTTTGATAGACTCATTTCACTTCCCTTGAATATAAACATAGTAGTAGAATTTATGGATCACACAGAAGTTTAGAACCACTTTTAATATCCCTACCTACCCATAACTTTTCCAAGGAAATTTCAGCTTTTTCAAGCATGTACCTAAAAATTCTCCCACCTCTACCCTTCACAAACTTCCATAAACACTTCCACAATTTTAGATATTTGTTATGGTAGCACCCTACTTCATGGTACCAAAACCTGTATTAGTCTGCTTGGCATGCCATAACAAAATACCACAAACTGCTTGAATAATATAACTACATTTTCACAAAATTTTGGAGGTTGGAAGTCCACAACCAAGATGCCAGCAAGGTTTATTCCTGGTAAAGCCTGTCTCTTCACCTTGCAGATGTTTCCTTCTCACTAGATCCTAACATTGCCTCTTCCATGTATGAGAACAGGGAGAGAGGGAGAGGGAGGAGGAGGTATGGGAGTAGGTAGAGGGAGAGAGAAAGGATGTACTTTCCGCATCTTGCAAGGATAGGCGTTCCATTGGGTTAGGGCTCTACCATTATGATCTCATTTAACTTGAAGATCTCCTTAAAGATTCTCTCTAAATAGTCATCTTGGGAGTTAGGCTTCAACATAGGAATTTAAAGGGACATAACTTGATTTGTGTGTTTCTACACAAACACAAATCTACATACATAAATATATAATAACAGAATATATGTTTGCAAATGCCATGTAAATACATCAATGCATACACATATATAAACAAGTATACATACAATGCCAACATTCCAACCAGAAGCATATAAAGGATAAGCAAATAGCTTGTTTTTTTCTGAAAAGCTTTTTAATCTGAATAAGAGATGTTGTGTATGGTCCATCAAATCAATATTGCCTTTCCTTTTTTCCTCATAATTTCAGATTAGCTTAGTTTGGAGAATTTTGCCATAAATGCCTGAAGTGAAGTTTCTATATTTTATGTTTAGATGATATACATTATATTTACCAATATCTTTTTTTTTTTTTTTTTTTTTTTTTTTTGGAGAGACAGGGAGAAAGGTCTTCCTTTTCCTTTGGTTCACCCTGTAAATGGCCACTATGGCCGACGCTCTGCATCGATCCGAAGCCAGGTGCTTCCTCCTGGTCTCCCATGGAGGTGCAGGTCCCAAGCACCTGGGCCATCCTCCACTGCCTTCCTGGGCCACAGCAGAGAGCTGGACTGGAAGAGGAGCAACCAGGACAGAATCCGGCACCCCAACCAGGACTAGAACCCGGGGTGCTGGCGCTGCAGGCGGAGGATTAGCCAAGTGAGCCCTGGCGCCAGCCTATATTTACCAATATTGATAAGTCCCCTAAATTCAGATGATGTGAATGGCTGCATTGATATATTCTATTTCAGTTACCTAGAATATCCTGCAAACTTAGGGAAGCCAAAAATTACAAACAGACTTCTGATAAAATATTTGGAAATACATAAAAAAATTAAAAATATGAGTTTTTGAGAAGTACAAAAACAGATTTAAATATTTAAGTAAATTACTTTAGGGATGCAAGTCCTATCATAAACATTTATTAATCATGTTCTGTTTAACATCTCTAGAAATTGAAGGGAATTTTATGCTGACATTTTAAGTTACACACAATTCAGTAAAAAAAAAAGTGCAGCGATAAGTTCCATAAATTATTTATTAGATAATTTTTGGTGTATTATGGAAAAGTTCTCAGTAATGTAATTGCTTTGATATATAATTATTTGTAGTTAGTTTAATTTATTGAGAATTTTGGTGAATTTTTAACATAATGACATGAGATGTCCAGCATTAGCACTTAATACACATACATATTGAGTAAAGAAACAAAATAATACAAAATTTGATTAAAATATTCAACAAAGTAATTTTAAGAAACTTCATAGATATGTAGATATATAATTAAGAAAATTGTCAATTAAGCTTACTCTCCTCATTCTAACAATTATAAACTGATATAGTTGAAACAAAAATACATTATGTGGAAAGTGTGTTTATTTCAGTTATTAACATGGTCTAGGAAGAAGGAGAAACATCTTTATGTATTTTTTCTACATTTTAAAGGTATGATTTAACTTGATACTTTACTCTTAGTCTTTAGTATTCTCTCCTTGCTCTTAACTTTTGACAATTTTACTACAATATGCCTTGGAGAAGATTTTTTGGTTTGGGCTACTTGGGGTCCTTTGAGCTTCCTGAATAAAGAGATAGCCAACAAAATGGGAAAAATATTTCAAACTGCTTATCTGACAAAGGATTAATATCAGAATATATCAGCAATTCCAAAAACTCAACAACAATAAGTAAAACAACAATCCAGTTAAGGATAAGGCAAAGGACCTAAACAGTTCTCAAAGAAGAAATAAAAATGACCAACAAATACATGAAAAGTGCTCAACATCACTGGCCAACAGAGAATTGCAAATCAGAACCACAATGAGAGCCTCTCACCCTTGTCAGAATGGCTATTATCCAGAAGATGAAAGTAACAAATGCTAGTCAGAATGTGGAGAAAGGTGAACTCTTATACACTGTTGGTGGGAAGGTAATTAGTGCAGCCACTGTGAAAATAGTATTGAGATTTTTTTAAAAACTAGAAATAGACTTGCTGTATGATGCAGTAATCCCACTATTGGGTATATATGCAAAAGATATGAACACATTGTATCAAAGAGATACTTGTACCTTCATGTTTATAGCAGCAGTTTATAATAGCCAAAATATGGAAACAACCAAAGTGTCCATCATCAGATAAATGGATAAAGAAAACTTTATTTATATATATATTTCAGTTATAAAAAAAGAATGAAATTCTATCATTTGCATCAAAATGGTTGCAACTGGAAGACATCATATTGCATGAGATAAGCCAGATATAGAAAGACAAATACTACATATTCTCCCTTATACGTCAGAGCTAAGACGGACGGAAGGAAGGAAGGAAGGAATTCCTATGTACCTGTTTTGCTGGAAATACAAAGCTTTGCCAAACTTTGTTCTAAGTCTTTGTCAGACAAATTGTTAAAATGATATACTACTGTAGTTTAAATGATCTGTGGCTATTTTAAAATTTACTGTGTATGAGTGAAGTTGAACAGTTTTCATTTGATTATTTGTATAGTCCTTGCCTATATTCCTGCTGAACTATTGTCTTTTTATTTTTTTAATTTGTTGAACTATTTACCTAGTGGAGCATTAAGCCTTTGATTACAATGTACATTAAAAATACATTCTCTCAAGAATAACTTTTAAAAAGAAAAAATAAACTTTCATATTTAAAAGATAAAGTTATGATTTATACTTCACACAAATATTAAGGTAATAATGTTTTATTGCTAAATAGGCATTTTATATGAAGTTGGCTTAATGACTTTAAATTATAACTTTCTGTGCATCCCCATGGATACACACACTCATCAAAAAGCAATCCATATATTTGATTTATTACACAAATATGTATTATAAATTCACAACTCCTAACTTTGCAAAAACCAAAAAGTAGTACTCTTTATCAAGTACAGGTGATTTGCATATATATTCACAATATTCATGTAAAACAAATATATTGTGGATGTGATTTTTTTTCTATTTCTTTTTATGTTGATGACAGATAGATAGATAGATAGAGCAAATATTTATGTGTTCTTCCCCATACTCACAAATTCATATATTGACAATAACCAAGAAAGATGTTAGGAGATACAGTATTGGGGAGGTCATTAGGTCATTAGGGTAAAGCTTTCATGAATGGAATGAGCTTCCTTCTAATTGAGACACCAAGAACTTTCTTGTCCTGTTTGTGCTGTGAGAGAATAGAGGAGAAAATTGCAGGCTACAACCAGATGAGGACTCTTAGCAGAACCTGGCCATGATAATACTGTGATCTCAGACTTTCAGCCTTCATTACTGTGAAAAATAAATTTCTTCTGTTTATAAGGCACTCACCTTATGGTGCTTTGTTATAGCAGTTCAAACTAGCCAAAATAGACAGATACGCAGCTGATAGTACAAGTGGAAGCACTGTAATCCTTTTGACTCACCAAAGTAGAAGATGGATTCTTAATAGAATTACTGTTATGTATAGATAGGATACCTACCTCTCTAATTTGCATGTGTAGTCTAATCAGCAAGAGAATCCTCTATAGGAGTAAGAGTAATGTCTCATGGACAGGCCTAATTTATTGTTTTTAGTGATACAATTTCTGTATTAATTTAGAATCAATCAGAAATAAGGCCAAGACTAGATAAGTGAAAAATATCATTCAAATAAATAACTCAAGAAATTGGAATCATGATGAAGTTCACAGCATGCCTCCTTATGTTTCATTGAAAAAGCCTAGAATTTTTAGGGAAAATTTTATATGATGCACATTCAAAATGCTAGCTAATGGAATTAGGGTTAGTAATATATTCTGAAACACAAAGTCCCTAAAGTGTTATTACTGTGATAAATTCCAAAAATCTTCAGGGAGCATTTAACTGAATGGCAGAGTCTGGGTGGATGCTCGTAAACATAAATCACACAACTCACCATAATACCCTGGAACCAAAAATATTCCCTTTGGTTAGCCGGTTATACAGCTCATTTAAGAACCCTTTTCTTGGGACATCAGCATTATTAAAAAATTAAAAACAAATAATTTCCATAATCTAATGTCCTCTTGGTTACTATCAGTGTTTGATTTTCTGGTTTGTCCTCTTTTGGGGGGGGGAGGAGGGACTTCAATAGTTATAAAACATTTCTTTCAGATAAGTTTATTATGAAAATTATATTTAAACTTATTTTTTATTTTATCTGCAAGAGGCAGGGCAGGGAGGGGGGAGAGAGAGAGAGAGAGAGAGAGAGAGAGAGAGAGAGAGAGTTAGTTAGTTTCCATTTGTAGACTTCATTCCCCAAATGCCTGTAATATTCAGGGCTAAACCAGTCTGAAGCCAGGAACCCAGAACTCAGCCTGGGTCTCCTGAGTCTATTTCAGCAACCAGAGTACTTGGTCTGTTATCTGCTTCCTTCCAGGGTGCACATTAGCAGGAAGCTGATTTGACAGCAGAGGAGACAGGACTGCAAGCAGGTGCTCTGCTATGGGATGTAGGCATCCCAAATAACATCTCAACACTTGTACCAAACATCCATCTCTGAAAACTATTTTGAAAAATTTTTATGATCTATTTTTCTTAAATTTTCATTGTTCATACGCACAGAACTTTCTTCCTATTCTGTCAGTTTCTCTCATTTTTCCAGCATATTTTTGGTCTGTTTCAGTAGTAGCTTATACACTTTTATTTTGATCAATTATGATGCTCTTGGGGGTAGAATTTATACTTTGGTTAAGAATGGGTGGCTCACTATGGAGCTATGTTTTTAGGATGTAGTTGCAATTTGCAAGCATTTCCCTGAGTGTTGGCACTAACTGCACCTCTTTCCCCTCCAGAAGGCTGAATGCATCAGCATGTCTTCATTCCCAGGTTGAAAACTCCCGTTTCCACAGTGCCGAGGGTCTACTAAAGAGTATGCTACAAAGACAAATGCACTTTTGAGAGAATGGGCACCACATATGGCTCACTGCTAGACAAAGATAGCTATGTGAAGCGAATACTGAAATCTGTGCCATAATTTGTTCATTTTACATCAGTGGGACTTTCAAAGAACAAATGCCATCTGCGTGCAATAAAACGCTCTTAAAGCATTTAATAGCATTCTTGTAATGGTTACCTTAATGATCATGCTGAATTGATCTGTTCCAAAAATTTATACAGGATTAAAGCATCCTGATAGATGGCTCTTGCTGCTACTACATCCCTAGATTCTCTTCATCTGGCTATATTTTGATATGCCAATAGGACCCCTATCAATACAGAAGATTGAGGTTGCTTATGGGAACCTCAGGAATAGAAGGATCAGTGAGTAACTGTTGGAGAATCCAAGTTTCTGGCAGAGCTAGCAGTGAGTGGAAGCAGAGGCAAAAAGGAAAGGACAGAATTGTGCAGGATTACTGATAGAGATACCAGTGTAAAGGGATAGTTTAGGAGAAGAATTTGGTTTTGCATCAGCTGCACATTCTAAATTCAGTGCTTAATCCCTTGTAAATATTTAAAAATATTATTTTTAATTTTCCAAGTCATATTTCATTTCATCACTTTTTCATTCATCTGGAATATATATAATATACGTCCATGGTCTGTTTTAGATATTGGAGATATATTGGTTAACAAAAAAAGATATTTTTTAAAATTTCTCCTTTGTGGAGTTTGCATTTTCCTCTATGAAATCATGTATTACTAGAACAAGTATCAGAGTTGTCATAATTACTAACACAATGGATGTAAAATTGTAAAATGTAAAACATGTAAATATTAATCTTAATAAATATAGCATTATTAATTTTGGAGCATGTATGTAACTAGTACCACATCAAAGAGCTATGAACTGAAACACAAATACCACCTGCTAAAACTTACCATTTAATATTTCTAAAAATGTCTGTAAATTGTAGTCGTAGTTAAATAAACAGTAAAATGGATAGTTCTTAGGTGTTCATTAAGATGAACTTTGTCATGTGAATACATGGCACAACCAACAACCAAGTCAAAACATATGACATTTCCATAACCAGAGAGCTACCTCATGACAACTTACTGACAAACACTTCTCTACATGGGCATTCTAAGCTTTTATTTCTACCTTCACAGATAAATTTGCTCTGTTATTTACCTCTTAAAAATGGTATCACAGAGAAGGTATTCAGTCTAGTGACGACACTAACTGAGAGGCCCATATCCCATGTCATAATGCATTGGTTAGACTCCTGTTTGTGGCTCCTGACTGCAGCTGTCTTCTAAGATAGACAATGGGAGGTAGAAGTGATGGCTCAAGCAATAGGCTCCTGCCATTTACCTGAGAGAACTGGAATGATTTCTTGGTTTGGCCCTGGCCCCCACCATTGTGGTGGGTATTTGGGGAGTGAATCAGCACAGGGAATTCTCTGTCTGTTTCTCTCCCTCTGTCTCTTTCTGTGTGACTTACTGCCTCTCGAATATTTTTTTGAAAATAGTATCATATAGTTTGTATTGTTTTGTGTCTTGTTTATTATTGTAATAGAACTTAGAGCTAGCCATGTTGTTGATTTTATTGTTGTACATAGTGTTATCTTCCATTTCTTGATTATCTATGTATTTTTCCTCCTCATCCTGTTTATAGACAGTTATTTCCAGTCTTTGGTATTACCTATAAACTCACCAAATATGCTTCTATGGGAAATTTTACTGCCATGTAGTTTCATTTCTTTCTGGTAAATCTCAAGCTGCATCATGGTGTAGGAATACAATTTACTTTATAAGAAAGAATATCAGATACTTCTTACAATTGGTAAAATTTTATTAGTATATTAAGAAAGTTTATGCTACTCTATTTCCTTTCCATTTTTATTATTATTAGTCATTTTAGTTTTAGGTCTCTTAAAATACGTAAAGCAAAGTCATACTTCATTGTGGTTTCAATTTTTATTTCGTTCCCACGTGACCAATAAAGATTTAAAGATGAGTATCTTTTCATGATCCTGGCATATGTTTGTGTAGATTTGTTAGCATGGTTGACATTTCTTTATGCATTTTGCGTATAACTCCTTTGTCAGAGTTTTCCTTGTTTGTTTGTTTGTTTGTTTACCTGAAAAGCCGAGTGACGCAGAAAGACCAACCATTGCTGTTTCACTCCCCAAATGGCTGCACAATAACCAGGTCTGGGCCCTGCTGAAGGCAAGAAGAACTGGGAAACCCATGCAGGTCTCCTACATGGGTGGCAGAGGGTCATTTACTTAAGATTTCCTCCTCTGCCTTCCCAGGTGCATCTGCAGAAAGCTGGGTCTGAAGCAGAACAGCCAGGAACTGAACTGTCACTTAGATATGGGATGAGGGCATTGCAAACGGCAGCTTAACTTGCTATGTCATAATGCTGGCCTGCAGAGATACGGATTTTGCATACTTTTCCTTC
Organism: Lepus europaeus; assembly: GCF_033115175.1. NCBI lineage: Eukaryota > Metazoa > Chordata > Mammalia > Lagomorpha > Leporidae > Lepus > Lepus europaeus. Next base: position 34,580,501 of record NC_084836.1, on the reverse strand, counting down.
CTCAGAGTTACACTGCTGAGGACTGAATTTTATCTTCCAAGATCCATATGTTAAAATCCTGTTCAGCAATGTGACAGTATTTGGTGATAGGGACTATAAGGCCATAATAAAACTTAAATGAGGCCAACTGTTGTGGGCATTTGGACAATGAACTAGCATATATAAAACATGTCTCTGACTGCCTTTCTTTTTTCTCTCCTCTCACCTCTCTTTTCTCTGTTTTTCTTTCTCTCCTGTAACCATAGGCTCTTGGACATCTGGGCTCTCAAAATGTGAGAATATAAATTTCTGTTCTTTGAAACACCTAGTCTGTGCTATTTTGTTATGGCAGTCCTAGATGACTAATAAAATTGTTTTAGCGAGTATTTTATCTCCAGCTATGTTTTGTGTTTTCAAGGATACAAAGTTATTATTTTGTACTCCTTATATGATTTTAAGAGTTTAAGAGGTATATATGGGAGGCCAGAGCTGTGGCTCTGTACATTAATCCTCCACCTGTGGCGCCAGCATTCTCTAAGGGCGCTGCTTTTAGTTCCGGCTCCTTTTCCAATTCAGCTCTCTGGATATAGCCTGGGAAAGCAGCAGAAGATGGCCTAGATGCCTGGGCCCCTGTACCAGGGTGGGAGACATGGAAGAACCTCCTGGCTCCTGGCTTTGGATTGGTGCAGCTCCGGCCATTGCAGCCATTTGGGGAGTGAACCAGCGGATGGAAAATCTTTCTCTCTGTCTCTCCCTCTCATTGTCTGTAATTCTCTCTCTCTCAAATACACAAATAAGTAAAAAACTTAAAAAGCAGTATGTATGACCCATCTCAGAGTAATTTTTAATATGATATGAGATACTACCATTGAATGCTCTTGACATATTTGTCAAAAGCTAATTTGACATTTATGTTAGTATCCACTATAGTCTACTAAAAGTAGATCTTATACTCTGGTCCATTGTTGTATTTGCCCATCATAATGTCAATAACACTGTCACAACTAATAAAGCTGTATAATAAGTCTTGAAATCAGGTAGTGTATGTTGTCCAAACTTGTGCTTGATTTTAGTATTGTTTTGAGTATTCTAGGTCTGTTGCATTTCCAGAGTAAGTTGAGAAAAAATTTGCAACAAATTGATTGTTGAAATTTTTATTGGATTTCTTTAAATCACAGAATTTTAGAATAACCTTTTAAACAATACTGAGACCTCTAAATTGTGAACAACAATTATATCGCATTGGTCTTTGTCTCAAAAATGTTTTCAAAGTTTACTGCAAAGGTATTGTATATTTTCTACTAAATTTATTGCTAACTTTGTTTTTATACTATTGTAAACAGTGTTATTTCAATTTAATTTCCCAATTGTTTGTTATATAAAATTGCAATTGTATGTTTTGACTATATCTTGTGAATTTTAAAGATTTGCTTAATATTTATCAATTTTTTAAACTTTTCTTTATTTTCATTTCATTTGAAAGGCAGAGAGACAGATAGAGATGGAAATACAGAGGAAGAGATAGGTCTTCAGTTTACTGGTTTACTCCCTCAAATGCCTACAATAGTCAAGACACAGCCAGGTAAAGCAAGCAAGGAGCCTACATTTATTCCAGGTCTCTGACTTGTGTGGCAGGCACCCAGGTATTTGAGCCATCACCTGTTCCCTTTCAGGGTACACACTGACATGAAACTGGATTGGGAGTAGAGTACGTAGGACTTGAATCAGACATTCCAGTATGGGTGACAGTATTCCAAGTGGTATCTTACCCAACCTGCCCAAATATTTATCTTTTTTTGTTTGTTTGTTTCTCACAACTTTTTTTTTTTTTTAATTTTTGACAGGCAGAGTGGACAGTGAGAGAGAGAGATAGAGAGAAAGGTCTTCCTTTTGCCGTTGGTTCACCCTCCAATGGCCGCCGCGGTAGCGCGCTGCTGCCGCTGCACCGCGCTGTTCCGATGGCAGGAGCCAGGTGCTTATCCTGGTCTCCCATGGGGTGCAGGGCCCAAGTACTTGGGCCATCCTCCACTGCACTCCCTGGCCACAGCAGAGAGCTGGCCTGGAAGAGGGGCAACCAGGACAGGATCGGTGCCCCGACCGGGACTAGAACCTGGTGTGCCGGCGCCGCAAGGTGGAGGATTAGCCTAGTGAGCCGCGGCGCCGGCTACTTCTCACAACTTTTCTCAAGTCCAGTCTTCTCTAGTGTGAGTAATGGAGTTTTTTTTTTTTTTCTTTTTCAGTCAATACAGTGTCTCCCCCCATGTTTTCTTGTTGAATATTACTGGCAAGACCTCTAATAAACATTAAGTAAAGTTGAGAGGGCTCACTTCCTTGCCTTTTTCAAAATTTTAAGTTTTAATATAATTTTTTAATTTTTAAAATTTAAAATTGGGAAACAAATGTTTTGTTGTTAGTTATGATGTTAACAGCAGGATTTTCCAAAAAAGTACTTTGTCATTAATATGACTGTGCATTAAAGATTGTTGAATGATGTATTCCTATAATGTCTCTTACTATATCGATGTTATAATTTGATTGATTGTTCATTAAATGTTAAACCAACCCTATATTTCATGGATAAAGCATACTTGGTCATGATAAATTTCACTTGTTACTAGATTCAATGTGCTAATATTTCTTATGTATATTTTTCATCTTTGCTATGTTTCACTGAATTTCTACATATGTAAGCTGATAATTTTACCAACTGGACAAATTTGAAACTATTATTACTTTAAATATTTTCTTCTGTATTTTTCCCTTCTCTCCTCTTAGAAATCACAATGACTATTATTATATTACTTGATAATTTTGTTCACAACACTGAATGTCCTTTTTGTCTATTTTTCAAATGAGAGGGATTTAGTTTAGATCATTTCTGTTAATTTGTCACAAATTTTACTGATACTTTTTCTCCAGTGTTTGGCATGCTCTTAGCCCATTCTATAAATATTCTTTCATATATCATATTTACTATTCTAGCATTTACATTTTCATTTTATAGTTTTTATTTCTTTGCATTTTCATCAACTATTTCCTCATAGGTCCATATTTTTATTTGCCTGCTTGAACACATTTTTAATAGCCGCATGAAAACTCTTTTTTTAAAACAACTGGTACTGTTAGATTTATTTATTTATTTAAAAGCCAGAGTATCAGAGATAGAAGAGGGAGAGGGAGAGGGAGAGGGAGAGGGAGAGAGATGAATTGATTTTATTCTCTCTCCAAATGGCCATGTCACCCAGGGCTGGGCCAGACTAAAGCAGAAGCCAGAAGCCAGGAACTTCACTTTGGTCTTCCAGTGGGTGCAATATTGATCTCTGTACATATTATAATATACTTACTTTGTTGTAGAAGCACATATAAATCAAAATGTGTAAATATGGGTTCTAGATTTTTATTGAAGTAAAAATATCAATTCTCAGATTAAGATGATAAAAATAAATTTCTAAAACTAATGATGATATTTTAATTAAGCAGAAAATTTCATTTTGAGATCATAAAACAGAAATTAAATGGTAAATAAATATATAGATATATAAATATAAATATAGTCATATTTCATTATCATAAAAGTATTGAGAAAATCATGATTTTTTTCTAAGTTTGAGTCTTGATAATTATAATCAATGTAAGTTTAAATGATTTTTGGATTAAAAAGCTTATCCTTGAAATATTTAGAAATGTAATATTAGAGTATGATGTTTAAGAATAATAAATAATTCACCTGAATACTAGCTGTAAAATATGTATAGTTTTCAATGTTTAGTATCTATATATATTTTAATCTTCTAAAAGCAATATCTCCACTCTAAAAAAATAGATACCTGTAGTGCTAATAGATTTTCCTAGAAGTGTTGATGAATATAATTATCTGAATAATATTTGCAATGAGTGGGGTTACCTGAAAATTGATTCTTAAGCTCTTCAACTACTAGAAGCATTTAATAAAGACTGATAATTTTGTACTTTACCTAATTTGTAATATATGCTGTGTAATAAGAACATTTTCTTCCTCAGCTGGATTTCAACACATAAATTCAGATTTCCATGTGAATGAGGACATCATATACTTTGACTCAAAAATAAATCTGCAGTTCCCTGCAGAGACCTGTTGAGAACTTTGTGTTCTGAGTTATTTCAGGTTCTGACATTTGTATACCAGTATTTTTAAAAGTAGATTATTTTCTTATACTCATGCTATGCATTTCAAGATACTTCTACAAAAAATCACTTAAACAATTACTAATTCTTTACCCTTAGACAACATAAGCAGGTCTATGGTAATACAGAAGATATCTTTTAACTAAAATGTAAATAGGAACCCAGTGTCCTTCACAAATATTGGGAAAGAGTTACTGAATATTGTAAGATCCTTGAATCTATGCAGTCTACAGAGGATCTAATGTGTATAAGAGTTCAATAGACATTAGCTGAAAGATGAGAAAAAGGAAGGGTTATGGTAGTAAATAAAATCAAATAATTACTTAATTAATTACAGAGTAAATTGAATTATGCCAAACCCAGATTGTAAATTATGAGGAAATAAGTATTCAAATATAGTCCATAAATACCTATAATTTCTTTATTTGTAAAATATTCAATCTCTGCAAAATGTCTACTCTATTTGGATAATGTAGACACAGAGTTTAACTTTGATTTCTCTTAAAAAGAAATTATGAAATTTGTAAGTTCATTCTCACAATGGCCATTATTTGTGTATAAGTGAAGTTGCAATTATGATAGATGAGGCACTGATTTAGTTGCTTAAGAGCTATATTTTTTAATAACTTCAATAATAATAGAAGAGTTTGTCATTTCTCTACTTTATGTGTACTTTTGTCTGCTATATATAAAATACACATACCATATCTCAATTGTTTTCATGCGATGATTTGTGTTTGCCTGTATGTGTTAATTAATTGAAATTTTAAAAGAATTTAAAATGCACTTTCTGTCACTAGCCATTAAAGTTTTGAGCATTTTTATAGAAAACTTACTTTTTCAATAACTATTATCCTTTTGAAATAATGGAAGAGTATTTTATAGGCTGTGGAAAAGCACAAGGGGTTTATGACATTACATTTTTTGAATATAAGATTTTAAATCACTCACGAATTTTTTAACTAAGAATGGTCAGAAATATCTATGCAGACTGTCACCAATTTAGGATAATCTGACATACAATTTTTTGACTTTACAATGATGCAAAAGAGTACTCATACATTCACTCTTTTTAAACTTTTTTTACTCTTCAATAAAATTACATGTGATAAGATATTCAAGATTTTTATAAAGTAGGCATTGTGTTAGATGATTTTTAGGCCAATTGTAGGCAAATGTTTGTGTTCTGATCACACTTCATATAGGATAAGTAAAGATGTTTAGTAATTTAGGTATTAAATGCACTTTTTACTTATAACATTTCCAATTTACAATGAATTTTGGGGGTATAGCCACATTGCAAATTGAGGCACATCTACAGTCATATGCATAACCCATTTATTAGCAAGATGAAGTCTGACTGGGTTCTGAATATAAGAGCAGGCATTGGGTTTGGGGAGCAGAAATGTTGGCAGGTCGTATGGAGTATCTGAGAGGTAGGTGATATTTAAGTGGAAGCTTACTCATTTTTATTTAATTTTATTTTGCTTTTTATTTCTTTCTTCCTATTCCATTTTCTGACTTTAAGTTCCCCTAAATTCCTTTTGGTCTTTTCTTCTCTCTTTCTCTTCCCTCCCAGAATCCATCCCTCTCTCCCCATCTCTTTCTCTACACCACCCCCCCTTCAGAAACATCTGTTGAAGAATTTTCTCTGAAAGGCATTAAGAATTCTCAGAAAAGACACTGTGTTTTAAGCTTCAGATTGGCAGATCCAATATTCATATGCAACATTTGGTGGAGCATTTTCAAAATACACGGTCAAAGCAAAAGATGAAAAATAAATGAAATATTTCTACTTCATTCACTTTACTTTCCTTTTCTTCCTTCTCAGTAATCATTAATCAAATGACTGCCATGTACCAAACACTTTTCCATGACATTTATACCTGAATATACTTAGAAAGACAAAAAGAGAATGTTAAAAATGATATAAAAAGAAAATTACAAATAGAATTTTATTTTTTTTACAGGCAGAGTGGATAGTGAGAGAGAGAGAGAGAGAGAGAGAGAGAAAGGTCTTCCTTTTTGCCGTTGGTTCACCCTCCAATGGCCGCTGCAGCCGGCGCATCTCGCTGATCCGAAGCCAGGAGCCAGGTGCTTCTCCTGGTCTCCCATGCGGGTGCAGGGCCCAAGCATTTGGGCCATCCTCCACTGCCTTCCCGGGCCATAGCAGAGAGCTGGACTGGAAGAGGGGCAACCAGGACAGAATCCGGTGCCCCAACCGGGACTAGAACCTGGTGTGCCGGCGCCGCAAGGCGGAGGATTAGCCTGTTAAGCCACGGTGCCGGCATTACAAATAGAATTTTGAGTACAGACAGTCCTCAACTTACAATAGCTTGACTATTTTTTCTGCTTTCCAGTGGTAGAAGGTTATATGTGTTCAGTAGAAAATGTATGAATTTGAGCTTTCCCTGAGATAACAAAATGTCATACAGTCCCCTCTTGAGATGCTGGATGGTGGGCACAAACCATAGAATCCAGTCAGCCACAAGGTCATGAAAGAAAGCAACTGATATTCTACAGTGTACAACATTGCTAAGTCACAATGTTTGGAAGGTTACTATATTAAATGCATTTCTAATTTTTATGTTTTCAACTTATACTGGGTTTATCAGGATCTGCCCTTATCAGAAGTCATAGATAACTGTATAGAGTAGGGGATTAAATAGTAATGTACACTTTAGAAAAAACTTCACAAGAAAAAAAAAAAAAAAGAGGTAAATGAGGGACCAGCATTCATAGGGAACTCTGTAAAGTCCTTTTTTTTTTTTTTTTTTTTTTTGGACAGGCAGAGTGGACAGTGAGAGAGAGAGACAGAGAGAAAGGTCTTCCTTTTGCCGTTGGTTCACCCTCCAATGGCCACTGCGGCCGGCGCATCTCGCTGATCCGAAGCCAGGAGCCAGGTGCTTCTCCTGGTCTCCCATGGGGTGCAGGGCCCAAGGACCTGGGCCATCCTCCACTGCCCTCCCCGGGCCATAGCAGAGAGCTGGCATGGAAGAGGGGCAACTGGGACAGAATCCGGTGCCCTGACCGGGACTAGAACCCGGTGTGCCAGCGCCGCAAGGTGGAGGATTAGCCTGTTGCGCCATGACGCCAGCCAAGTCCTTCTTTTCTTTAACTGATTTAAATCTTGTGGCTCCATCAAATAGTTACTGTTAGATGTGAGGTAAGAGAAGTTCAAATATATTAATTATCTTTTCAGTGAGAATCCAGATACATCAAATGACACAGGACAAGACTTGCTAACACTAACATACAACATAATATGTGCTAGCTCAAAGGAATATAAATACTGTGAAATATTTAATTTATCTAATTCTCCCTTTCTTAAAAATAATCTCATATAGCTAACATGTAAGTTTCAAGAATGGCAAATCAATTATGTGTATCTTTGGAAAAAACAATGCTAAGAACTTTGATTTTTATCTTCCTGAATATGGAGAACTAATAAACATTTTATCAAAATTCCTAGAATATACATCTATATGAAATATAAGATAAAATATATCTTAAAACATACTCATATACAGTAAATTATATTATTCAAGTTAATGAAATATTTTGATTAATTGATATTTTATCATGTCTTCATTTGAGAGAGGGATAGAGTTCTATTCACTGGTGTATTCCCAAGTGCCTTGGATGCACCCTAGGCTGAGGCCACAGCTAAACTCTGGGAACTGAATCCAGGTCTTTCAATTACTTGAGACATCACTGCTGCTTCCCAGGGTCTACATTAGCAAGAAACTAAAATAAGGAGCTGGAGCCAGCAATCAACTCCAAAAACTCTTTTGTTTAATGTGGGCATACTGATCAGCATTTAAACCACTAGGCTAAGCACCTGCCCTTCGACTAGCATTTTTCAAAAGTAAATAAAAAGTAAAATTGAATCAATGATAAATCATATTCTGTTTTTTTTTTTTTCCTGCAGTTGTATAATTGACTAAGAATGCACTGATGTTTTCCTCAGTTTAATTATATGTAGGAAAAGCTTCCTCTTGCCTCTAGGTCGCTCACTTACCCCTTCTTCCAGTGTTTACAGAATTCAGATGACCTAAACACTGAGATCCCTCTTCTGTTTTAGAGTACACACTTTATAAAACTTGTAAATTCCTTCTCTTCCCCATTAAGATGTAAAACCCTTGCCAGGTTTATAGCCTCTGAATGTCACTATTAAGGAGTTGTCATTCTTCAGAAATGCTCAGTAGTGCTGAGTTCAGACTGTCTTTTGATCTCTCTACCCTATTACAAAAGCTCAGAATAAAGTTTTTCTTGTTTCTTTAACTTTGCTCAATGCAGTTTTTTTTCTGCATAATTTTAATCTTCCAAACTCTGAAGACAGTAACATTTTGCATAGTAAATATCTAGATCCAATTGAAGCCTCAAATTTCAAATTCCAGCTGTATACTTAAGCTTGTACAATAGGAGACTGATCCGCCTCAAATCATGTATATTTAAGTAACTAATAAAAATGACAACAATAAAACATAAAGCCAGCAAAGACCTATAAATTCACTATTGGCCTCTTCAAAAATTTTAAATATTACCTTCAAAAATGATTTATTTTTTATTTTTTATTTTTGACAGGCAGAGTTAGACAGTGAGAGAGAGACAGACAGAAACAAAAATGATTTTTTAAAATTTGCATGGATTGCTTTAATCTGAATCTTGCATAAAAATATGATGTTATTTTTTAATGAAAGTATTAATTAGTATTAGCACTTAAGAACTCTGCATAATAGACTTTTCTTGGGTCTTATCGAAAATTAAAGGAATCATAGCTTAACTTAAGCAGAAAACATCTCATGCATCCTAAATTTTTATTTAGAATTTTTATATTCATAAATATTGTATAATATTAATATCTGTTTCATTATTTTTCTCTGAATATTTACAGTATTTAACATAAGTTGTAAGAATCATGGAATTAAAAATTACATTGTATTAAAGTCAGGTCATATTCTTCCTAATTAAAAATGGTAATACTTTGAAGATAATTCTACCTTGTGATTTCCCATTGGTATTACCTCAAAGTCATTATCAGTATTCTTTAACTTAAAACTATTTTTAAAAATATGAATGTAAGGATGTCGCACTTAGTATAGTTGATTTTTAATATGATTCTTAGAATTCTAAGCTATAATATTAAGTTAAGCAACTTTCAACTTTCTTAATGTGCTTAGCACCAGCATCAAGTTTTAGGGCACATGTAATTCTTCCCATCTTCACGCTTAATTAATTTAACTAAATCTAAGCTGTCTTATCTACATTTCTCAACATGATTTTAATTAAGTGGTCTGTATTTTATTTCTAATTATGGACAGAAAGCTCAAAGACAGACCTAGTCACTGCCAGGGAGTGAAATAAGTATATAAGGGATCTCAGTTGGAACAAGTGAAAGAATATATATGTTTTTCATTACTCTATTTTATTTCCTAGAGTTCTCAGTTCTCTATCCCACAATCAGCAAAGATGAATGTAAGAAAGCATAATTATTTTATAAATGAAAACATGCATTTAGAAAAATTTTTTAAATATAATTTCTATTCTTTATATAGAAAGTTTAAATTCTCTTATTCAAATGCTTTCCATCTTACCGCTTAACCATTATACAAATAATGATCCTGCTATACCTTCAAAGATGAAGTCTAAAAAATATAGCCCCAAACTTTTCATTTTCCACTTTCTCAGAGCAGTTTTTCCTCTCAAATTTATATGCTTAGCCCATGTGTCATTATGACCTATCAATTTCAGAATGTGTCTTTTGATTCAATGATATTATACACATATACTCAGGATAAGCTTAGTAGTTTCTTCAACAGATATTTATTCACAAAGTTGTGATGTAGTAGTCAGCTTTTCATTATTGCAACAAAATACTTCTGAGGGCACGCTCCCAGTGATGTTCAAACTTCCTCCTAGGTCTTACTTCTAATCACCATAACTGGATTATGTTTCCATATTCTTCATGTCATTGACTTAATGAATTTGGGTTTTAAATATCTACATGAATGTAAGAGCTAACTCATGTTTAAACCATAGAAGAGGTTAATCTTTAAATTTAAAGCCATTTTCAGTGTCTAGGTCCACATTGGGGAAACACTAAACTGAAGGTGTAATGTTCAGCACCTCTCCTTAGTGCTATCTTTGACAACATCTAGAAATGTGATTTAAAAAATACATATGCATACTAGATCAGTTCACTCTAAAAGACTGTAATGTGAAATGTTAGCTTCTGTCTTGTTTCCATTGTTGACAGCTTCCATGTCTTGAAATTGGCAGTTTCATCCACTAAGTGCAAGTTCAGAAATGGTCCAGACTTTGGTGCTCAAGAATTTCATCTATTCTATCTCAATTACTTCCAACTAGGGATCAGCAAAGGTGTCCAGAAGTATTCCTGAACTACCTTCCATTTTTGAAACATGTACTAGAGAATTACCATTTACCGACAGGCTAACGTGTCAAACATCTTTGTGTTTTATTGGAAATACATCATCTCTGTGTACTCCCATATTATTTCACATTTTTCTCTAGAGTAACATTTTCTTAAGTTTAATTGGTTAGCTTGTCTTAGTATATACTGAATGTTAAACTTGGCACATTTAATAGATAGATGATAAATAATTAATAGATTACCAATCTTTTCCTAGGCACTGGGGATAAAAAATTAACAGGCTTCACCTTGCTTCTAATCTGATTGGATGAGGAAGTGACCCACCAACTAGGACACAAAGTGATAAAACTATCAGCACATTGCTACTAAAGTATAGAGAACAGGTATGTAGCTCAGAATGTGTGAGACTGTAAATACCATTTGGCAATATGTCCTATTGCTTCCATTTGTCTTTGAAGGAAAAAGTCTCATAGCTACAAGTTCATGGAAAATAGAGTTAAAACATAAGTTTAATTTGATGCAAAAAAAAAAAAAAAAAAAAAAAACTATGTATGTTTCCTACCACCATTTGGTATCCATGTTTTAACTTGCTTTTTTATGTCTTTCCATGCCCCACTCCTACCTTTTTTTGCTATTAGTGTCTTGCTTTCACAGGAACTTAACCAGAGAAAAGTTTGTTCTCTTGTTACATGACTTTGACTTCTTCTTTGATCTTTTTAAAAGTGGGTCTTACCAATGTGAATCAGCTGTTCCTATTGTCTATCAATACGTAACTTCTTCAGAGAGTATCTCCTGCTCCTGCTCTATGTTTGGTGCCTGAACCTTGGAACAGTTGGACAATTTAGGAGTTAACAGCCCAGGTGTATTTTCAGAGCTTTGGCTATTTTCAGAAAAGCAAAAAGTCTCAGGCCGGCACCGCGGCTCAATAGGCTAATCCTCCGCCTTGTGGCGCCAGCATACCGGGTTCTAGTCCCGGTCTGGGCACCGGATTCTGTCCCGGTTGCCCCTCTTCCAGGCCAGCTCTCTGCTGTGGCCAGGGAGTGCAGTGGAGGATGGCCCAAGTACTTGGGCCCTGCACCCCATGGGAGCCCAGGAGAAGCACCTGGCTCCTGCCATCGGATCAGCGCAGTGCACCGGCCACAGCACGCTGGCCGCGGGGGCCATTGGAGGGTGAACCAACGGCAAAGGAAGACCTTTCTCACTGTCTCTCTCTCTCACTATCCACTCTGCCTGTCAAAAAAAAAAAAAAAAAAGTCTCGTGTTACCCCCTAATAGTGCCATTAATGAAAAACTAACTGCTCTCCTAAATTCAAATCTTTATGGTATTTCTCCTCTAAACTTTCCAAAGGTTTTTGAAAGTGAGGACTTGTCCTTGGCTAAACATTTGTTTCTCTCAGTACTAGAGACTGAATAGTTCAAGATAGACTGAAAAGTTCAAGATAGAAGTGATAGATGATTTTGGTTTGAAGATTGTAGATTGGGTGCTTTCATGCTGTTATCTCTGTGTTTTCTTGTAAGTGTACTAATCCCATTTATATTAGCTACACCCATAAACTAATTGCTTCATTTAGGCCTGACCTCCAAACACTGTAAAACCGAGGAATAGAGCTTCAGGATGAAAATTCTGGAGGGTACCAACATTCGTCTCAGTGTTAATGCTCACTGTTTCATTCACAGTCTACAACAATGTTTGAAACACAGCATATGCACAATGAATATTTGCTGAATAATAAATATGTTACTTTCATTTGGAACCACTGCTCAGATTCCAAATTTAGGTCAAGTTGCATTGTATCAGTTGCTTATAGATTCTATTCTGTCTCAATGACCTTCACAAGGTTTTTAAGACTTACTTCTATTTCCCCCACATGGTAGAATGCCACCGTAGACTTAGAGTTAGGGAATGCGGATGGTTTTCTGTGAAGGTTATGATTTACAAAATCCTCCTACAATACATTCTGGAACAAGCCAAAGTATAAGCATATTTCAAATTAAAAGCAGTCCACAGAAGAAACCATTTTACTCACAAACATTAAATTTTAATATAATCACCGATCATTAAAATTATAATAGTGTGTCCTTAACCAATGCTTTGACAAAGATGCAAAACAAAGGTTGACAAAACTGTATTTGCAAAAATTTCATCTGATTGTTGGTTATAGTCTTTGCATGTATTTCTACTGAACCAGGGTCTTTTTTCTTTTTACAAGCTGAACTCTGTTTAGTGGAGCATTAAACCTTTGACTATAATGTAAATTTAAAATGTTATCTCAAAAACTAAAAAAGAGAGATGGAGGGAGGGAAGGAGGCTAGAAGGAAGGGAGGGAGGGAGGGAGGAAGGAAGGAAGGAAGGAAGGAAGGGAGGGAGGAAGGGAGGGAGGGAGGGAGGGAGGGAGGGAGGGAGGGAGGAAGGAAGGAAGAGAAGGACAGTAATAAAAGAAGAAAATAAAGGAGAGGGAGGGAGGGAGAGAGGGATAGAGGAAGGGAATAAATTATATTCTTAGAATTGTAGTTATGAAATGCATTGAATCTGTTATCTTTGCATTAATGTGAAAAAACTAAATAAATAATAAAATAACAAATCTTCTAAAAACAGCCCACAGGCTATGCATTTTATAAATATTTCTATGAGTTTATTTCTAGTTTATTAGTTTTCAATATCTGGCACCTTTCTATGATAGTATCTGTAATGAAAAAATGCAATATCCTTCAGTAACAAATAGGGTGTCTGCATTTTGCTTAACAGTATTTACATACATATATATAATACACTGAAGAATAGTATTTGTAACAGGTTAGTTTATTATACAAGTAATTAAGATCTTGAATGAATATTTGTTGCCATCTATGTTATGAAAATCAACAGATAGGTCAGCAGTAGAGAATCTCAAAGAAACTCTATTCTAGTACACATCACACAAGCTCAGCAGACAGTAGTAAAAAATATAAGCACTTTTAAAAAGAAAACTATGATGCCAGAAATACATGTGTCCCTTTTAAAACCGAATCAGGTCTAAATGAAAGAAAAGTGGCATGCAGACCACAGAGAACTGAAAGTGCATTTGAGAATCAGGTATGGTGCTTTAAATGTGTCCCTTTGTGCAGATAAGAAAACCAAATTTGCATGCTTTTAAACTAAACAAGGAGCTTTCCTTAACTGGAAATCCAAATGGAACAAAAGTCTCAAGTAAGACTAAATTAAATTTAATTATACTCTGTTCTCCATCAAAAGTGACAGGTTTTTCTATTATTTTTCCTGACATTGAATGAAGCAAGAAAAAAATAATCTTATTGTCACATCTTTGTATGGCAAGGTTTTTCCATCCATCTAAATTATACCTTTATATTTGTATGAAAGTTAAGGTTTGAATAACATGTTTGAGTTAATTATGGAACATCATTTAAGAAAAATCTCAGTTAGCTAGAGGATGAATTATACTTAATTTTAATCTCTCCGGAAATGATTAAACTCAAAATGAACCTTTAAGATTTTGGAACTTTATTATAAGTATTCTCATCTCCTAGTTGTAGCTAATTTTTTCTTTTACAAAAATTATGCCTACTTCAGGGATGTTTTCATTTCTAAACTGGATATTTCAACTTGAACCCTTGTTTGTGCACATTAATATCAAGCCTAAGTAAAACAAAAATGCTCCTGATAATTTCTAATTCTTTTTTTTTACATCCTAAAACATTTGTTTTTATCTTAAATTAGGTTTATAAATTGTATTTATTAGTGGTTTTTCAAGTATCTTTTTTTAGTTTTGTACTCTTCAACTTAGAATAGACAATACTGATAAATATCACACTGCAACTCAAGTATAGTTCAAAAAGAGAAGCAGAAAAATTAATATTGGTGTCCACGAAGAAGTAAATCTAGACTGGTATTTCCCAAAAGGGCAGTGAGACTAGATAATTTCTAATTCTAAATAGAATATGTAATTCTAGATATAAGTTTACTATGTAAATTTGAAGGTGTTTAATAAGTTGTGGTGGGAAGAAAGGAACCAAAAATTCATTTGCATATAATAATGGATCTATGTTGTTTTTAATATGTGAAATTTTACTAAAAGCTCCTGGAGATGTAACACCATCATGAAGTCAATCTGTAGTCAGTTGGTAGAAAGGAAAGAAGTATATGCAATATAATATAACAAGTGTTATGACAGCAGTGATTTGGGACTCAAGACAAGGACAGCTTCCTGGACTTTAAATTGTGATTTAAAGAATAATTAAAAGGGCTGGCATTGTGGCATAGGAGGTTACACCTCTGCCTGCAGTGCCAACATCCCATATGGGCACTGATTCAAGTTCCTGCTGCTCCACTTCTGATCCAACTCTCTGCTAATGGCCTGGGAAAGCAGTGGAAGATGGCCCAAGTCTTGGGCCCCTGAACCCACATGGGAGACCTGGACAAAGCTCCTGGCTCCTGGCTTTGGATTGGCTTAGTTCTCACTGTTGTGGCCACTTGGGGGGTGAACCAGCGGATGGAAAATTTCTGTTTGTAACTCCACCTCTCAAATGAATAGATAAATAATCTTTAAAAATAAAAAAAGAAAAACTTAAAAAACAAGGACAATTAAAAGTTCCATAGCTCTCTACAACAACAACAGGATTTAAAAAGACCTCAGATGTGAGTTGCTATTTGATGAATAAGAAAAAAAAAAAAATCAGAATGGCTGGAATACAATGCATGAATAGGGTTTCCCAGGAATTTGCATTTACCAGTGAGGATGTCTGTATCAACTTCTTTGCCCATTTCCTTCTTTCTTAACACCTGAAAATAAGTCTCATAAAAGTCATATCCCCATTTTTTAAAACTGTCCATTTCCTCTGCCTCTTCTCAGTTTCCACTGTGTGTGTGTTCCTTGTCTCACTGAGGCAATAGGGTAAACCAGATGAACACTTTTATGCCACCCACCTCAACCCAAATTACTGAATCTACTAAAATCTCTTCACACTCAACTATATCTCTTGTCCTTCCCCCTATTACAGTGACAGGATCCTTTTCCCAAGATCAACTCTTCTACTTAGTACTCTGGATTTCATCTCCTTACTTCCACTCCCATATGTCTATTTTGCAGTTGGCTTTCCTCTTTCTCTCGTGTATTGTTGAAAGTTTTTTGAGTATTTTCTTCATCTTCTCTACTAACAATTTCCACATCAGAATACAGATACTACATAAAGGCTTCCATTTCAGAAGCAAACCTATTCTGACTCCACAACCCATTTCAACTAGTGTCCTAAATTTCTGCTTCCATTTACAAATACACACACACTGTAGAGTAATCTATATTCACTATTTTTTCTATATTTTACACACTTTTAAAAACTCTCTACAAATAAGTTTTGTTTCTATTATGCCAGTGAAAATTCTCTTATCAAAGTCTAAGGCTGTCAAACCAAATTTTCTTCCCATCCCACTCATTCCTTCTCTAAGTCAATTCCTCAGCTTGTGACTAATGTGGTCATTACTTCCTTCTTGTTTTCTGAGTCATCAGAGAAAATCTTTTTTCTTCTCCTCCCTTCCTTACTCTGTGTGTGTG
This sequence comes from Lepus europaeus, assembly GCF_033115175.1. NCBI lineage: Eukaryota > Metazoa > Chordata > Mammalia > Lagomorpha > Leporidae > Lepus > Lepus europaeus. Next base: position 34,564,418 of record NC_084836.1, on the reverse strand, counting down.
TGCATTTTTTTTATCCTTTTCTGGTTCTTCAGTTTACCAGCCTCCAAACAATGGAGTAGCGCAGTAATGAGTATTCAACTAGTCTGTATCCACCTACCACAACTGGAATTCAAGGATTTTACATCATCTTTGTTGTCATGATCCTTGTAAAAGCCACCATCACCTCCCACTTGACCTATTATTTTTCTCTCTCTTTGGTCCACTATATCTCCAATGGCCTACTTCAATTTCAGCATGTCCCAGTTAAAAGATTTAATGTAAATGTTTCAGCCTCTGTTTGCAATGCCAGTATCCCTTATGGGCACTGGTTCAAGTCCCAGCTGTTCCACTTCCGCTCTAGCTCCCTGATAATGCACCTAGGAAAACAGCAGAACATGGTTCAAGTACTTGGGCCCCTGCACCCACATGGAAGACTGGAAGAAGCTCCTGACTTCAGCCTGGACCAGCCATGGACGTTGAGGCCATCTGAGGAGTGAGCAAGCAGATGGAAGATCTCTCTCTCTCGTTCTGTCTCTCTATTTCTGCCTTTCAAATAAATAAATAAATCTTTAAAGAAATAAAATAAAATAATAATTTCAGACCATCAATTTACACATTAAAATAAGAAATAACAAACATAGTATAACTATTGAAAACCAAATGCATTTATGTAGGTGCAAGTAGATTTCCACAAATAAGCAAAGGTGGTGATGAGTCTGTTACCAGAGAAATAAAGAAAAAAATCTCACAGAGATATTTGTGTTCTCACTGGATGAGTTCATGGAATTACTTTGTTTTGGGTTTGAAGTTTGATTACCTAAACCTAGTCATTGCCTTGCCATGACTCATATGAATGAAATTTTGCCATTCATCTTGAATCAGCTCCAAACATTGAAGCTTAGACATTCAAAGCATCATGAGCTCTGTAATCATCCCTTTAGGTCATGGATATTGGCTGGAGACACAAACAGATGTAAGATGCAGATGGTCATAAATTATCTGGATCAGGACATCTTTAATTATCCTCATTGATTTCTTTAAAAAAAATTACAGGGACTGGCAAGGTGGCACAGTGTGTTAAGCTGCTGTTTGAGGTATCTTAGTCTCATATTGGAGATGGCAGGCCATTTTCTTTCTGATTTAAGTTCCTGCCAATGCACACCCTGGGAGACAGCAGATGGTGATTCAAGTACTTGAGTCTCTGCCACCCACATGGGAGACCTGGATGAATCTCCAGGCTCCTGACTTCAGCCTGGCCCAGTCCTGGCTATTGAATTTTCTGAGGAGTGGACTAGTGGATGGAAGATCTCTCTTTCATCTTTCCTTCTCTGTATCAGTCTGCCTTTCAAATAAAAATAAACCTTTTCTAAAAAAGTATACTACAAATTAGGCACCTGCATTTTTAAAAATAACACACCAATGTAACTTAAGATGTGTAATGAAAACATTTTCAAAACCGAAAAATAATCATGTAAATTTAGTACCATAATATAGTGTTACTGTTTTAGAGTAATAAATTTCAAACATTTTCCTATGAATATTTAATCACATGTAACTTATGTTTCCTCTTAGCATGTTAATATAGGAGCAACATATCAAAATAGCATTCCCTGGATCACCCCTATTTACTTATCTTAAGATCTACAATCTCCTTGAATCCTTTACCATCTTTACTGGGATTTTTCTGCCCCAGGAAATGCTTCATCTGTATTCACGAAATATTCCTCTCTGCCACCATGCAAAATAAATGTATCGTTTAATTCTATTTTCTATGAAATTTTTGATGTACCCTTGTACATTCTCATTATCTACAGCAAATACTACAAAATTAATATCTTCCATGTGTCTACATTTGAATGCAATGTTCATAGTTTTAACATTTCAATATACATATATATTAAAATGACTCAGCACAAAGATAGGTGTATCTGATATGAAGGATTCTCTCTCCTCATATGGAAAGACCATTTCATGTGTATGATGAAGGACAGGAGTGATATAATCAATATTTTGATTTTGTTATTCATTAATGGGATTAAATCATATATTAGTCCACTTAGAAATATAAACAAGTATCTTTCCCTATGTTAATACTAGAACAGAGCTTCATATGCCAATTTTTGAACCATGAAAATCTCAAATCTTTACTATTCGTTATGTCCTCCCCAAGCATGCTAACTCATTTTAGTAGATCTTGCTCATCCTCCAGCTTGCTCAATTTAACAAATATTCATCGAAGTACACTATGTGTCAAGCACTGTATCAGTTGATAGGGGGAGAATGGATGAATACAACATGGTTCTTGCTCTGAGCCAAATGGTTTCAGTTGTCTTTGGAGACAGCACATTCTCATCTATCATGTCTATCTATTGACTTTCCTGCAGACAAAGGAAAAAGAAATCTAATGAAAAACAGAATAAAACCAAAGGGAATCAATTAAATATTCCTAAATGAAGCTCATGTGAATAGAAACAATGGGCAGATGAAGAAAAATGTCAATAGCTTAAAATTTTATGTGAGTGACTCCTAAAAATGTACAGTGTATTATCTAGCTACAGAATTTTTTAAGATGAGGTTTTTCATCTATTTTATAACTAAATTAAAAATGCACACAGTGAATGTTTTCTGTAGAAATTTTATTAAAATCAATGAAATAGATATATTTAACTTGAATTAGAAAATCCCTTTGAACATACAAAAAGCGTTTCCAGAGCATTCAATTATCCATGGAGGAACCATTTAAAGTCTTTTGTGGGGCAGGAGGCAGGAACTAAAACAAATTTTACATCTGTGGGATTTGTCTGCACTTTATAGAGTGAGTACTGTATTATACACTATATTTTCTCTATGTCACAGAAGGAATAAGGATTTGTATTATGCAACAAACTCCTTATGGCAATAAATTCTAATGTTTTCTTTTTATGTATGTAAGATACCAATTTAAAAAATTAGCCAGCAATGAACAGTTAGATCTACATATTTATAATACTTATATATTAATTACAGCAAGGAGAATTAATTCTTGTTATGATCAGCAAAGTCAAACTAAACAAACTAGCCTGTCAACCGACTAACTCCACAGGGAACCCATCTCCACTGGCAGTAAATGTTATCAGAGATTTTCAAAGCCATTGTCAAGAAAACATGAACTTGTGGCTTCTTATGTCTGGAGGTATCAAAAAATGTTAGCAGACTTGGAAAGAAAAAATAATTAGCTTGATGCTCCTCCTAATTTTGCTCCATATACTATAAGGAATATTGTCTATAAATTAATAAGCAACCAACATTTTTGTGATCATAGTTCAAAGAAATTAGAATGCAAAAAATAGCAAAGTTATAAATAATAGATAACTAACTGTAATATAGTTATCCTCTCTTGTATAATGTGTTCAAAATTGTAAATGAATTTAGAAAGGTCTTTCTGAAAATGTGAATTGCAAGAATGATTTTTAAAAATACTTCTATTAATGAAATAAACATATTTTAATCTGGTACTATAATGTTATTGGGGAAATAGTTATAAAAATCAGAAACTATAATTCTGTATCTAATATATTAGTAAAATATTGGAAGTATTAAGATATCTATGTGGACAAAATCACGTGATTCAAAATTATGCTGAATTTCAAACTGGAAATTAAAGAGAGAATGGAGAAGATTGTGTGGGTGCACATGTGTTCTTTGTCCTCATTCTTAATTTGCATTTGTTATGTCACAACTGCAAATAAAGCATGTATTTGTTCTGCATCCTCATACCCTATTAAGTCTCTGACGTAACTGAATGTTAACTGCTGCACAGTGTCTTGCCTGTAGGTATTTTGCAATCTAGAAATGGTATTGGGAAGCACAAAATATGTACACATAAACAACAAAATGAAAATTATAAAAGAGGCTTTTAAAAAGAGTAGTTTTCAGAGAAGAATGGGATAGACTTCTTATAGGAACAATCTGGAAATCTTTATGGAGAAAGCTCTAAGAGTGAATTTGGTAAATATAGTAGAAAATTGTATTTTAATTCTACAAGCAAAATATGTTTATCTATAACACATACCAAAGCACACTATTAAAAAAGCATTATATGATGATATGGATGCCCTTTCTGTATGAGCAATGCAAAATAATGTTCTTACTGCAGGGAGGAAAGAATCCCTTCCTCCTATACCACCATCTTTGCCAACCTAAGCACTTAAAAATTCCAAAGGGAAAAGGCTATCTTAATCTAACTGATTAAAATCTAAAATATTGCAATTGCTCCCCATTATCTTTATCTAATTGGTTAGAAACTAAAATATTGCAATGATCCCCATTAGAATGAAAACTACCCATGAAGGTTGGGATTTGGCAAGTATTATTTATTGATATTTCTTTGTAACGTAGAAGACAGCCGCTTGGTATGCAACAGCTACTTATGAATATGTAATAAAGGAATAAAAGAGTTAAAAATCACTATTGCTTGATACTAAGTTGTTATTTTCATCTATCAGACTGTGTGATCTTTGAAATGAAGAACTACCTCAATTAAATTTTATAAACACATAGATATACTGGGCAGTGTTTAATATTTTGGAACGAACAAATGCCAGAAAAAAATTAATAAAGAGTCCCACCATCTACAAGAAAAGGGCAAATGTCTTGGCATTTCAAATAAAATAAATTTAAGTACACAAGCTATCAAACATTTAAAGGAAGTCAAATAGGTTTTGACCTTTTTCAATTTCATTCATCCTCTCTAACTCAAAGGGAATACTAGCACTTATATTATAATGCTTGTATAAAATGAATTTATGTTCAACTAGTCATCTTTAGGAGATGTGTCCAGTGTAACTTGATCTAATTACATAGCAGAAAATGAGAATTTGTCACATAAAAGGAGCTGATATCAACATATTGTTTGTTATTCTGACCAAGAAATTGAAAACAGAATAACAATAAATGGTGCTTTCATGTATATATATATATATATATATGAGTATATATATGAATATATATACATATATAATGATGAAAATTTCTGAGCAACACCAAAGGAATAATACCTCTATCATTTGCGGTATAAAGCAAACGGTTGTGAATTATTTCTTTCCTCAGATTTGTAGTAAAGATGTCTTTGGAAATTTGACCTTTAACAGCTGATTACTTTTTTTTTTTATTTGACAGGTAGAGTTATAGACAGTGAGAGAGAGAGACAGAGAGAAAGGTCTTCCTTCCGTTGGTTCACCCCCCAAATAGCAGCTATGGCCGGCACTGCGCCGATCTGAAGCCAGGAGCCAGGTGCTTCTTCCTGGTCTCACATGCAGATGCAGGGGCCCAAGCACTTGGGTCATCCTCCACTGCCCTCCTGGGCCACAGCAGAGAGCTGGACTGGAAGAGGAGCAACCGGGACTAGAATCCAGCTCCAATATGGGATGCCAGTGCCGCAGGTGGAGGATTAACCAAGTGAGCCATGGCACTGGTCCCCAGATGATTACTTTAAAAACTCCCTTTAAAAAAAAAAAATTTCTTCCTAATTTATGTACCAAATGGAAAAAGTAATTTCCATTACATTATGAAGAGATCGTCCCCTCCTTTTCTGCATTCTCTCAGGGTCAACACAATCTGGAGCAGTAATGGATGTCTACCATTGTTCAATAGTACAGGAGCACGATCACATTGAAATAAAACCATACTAAAAGTGTACGCCTGAAACTTTAATATAATTGATGGCTCTGATAATCAAATATAATGTGTTGGAAATCTGTGATTACATGTTGAATTTTTCCTACTAATGGAAACTTTCTAGAGTATTCCTTTTAGCAAATTATTTAAGATGTAGCAGAAATGGTATTTCCACATACTTGAAAAGACAATGTTTCTATCACAAAGAAATTTTAAGCTATTTTTAAGCAATTTTTAAGAAGATAGCTTATCCTGAGGCAAGATCCATTAAAAAGTATTTTGATGTTTTTTGTGAATTCTCACATGCATGGGGGTTTATCAAAGTCCTGCTTTATGATATGTGTATACCTCACTAGGGGTTATGTTTTACCTTTTCTAAATATCTACCTAACTAATTACCTAGGGAACATTTAGAATAAAGTAAGATTCTGTGAGGTATAGTATGTAATTATCCAAAGAAGAATCTAATTCTGGACATCAAATATATAGAACATTCATCATAATCAAATGCTAATAAGTAATGCCCTTATATGATAAAGCAGACTCAAAAAACCTCAGAACCTAGGTATTTAACTTCCTCTAAACATGTTAAAAAATTTAAAGAGCATTTATATTTCTTTGACTTGAAATTCTGTTAGATTTGTCCATCTCATAGAGACTATAGAGTTCTAATTTTAATTTTGTTTTCATTATAGTAATAGTATTTCATATTTGTACAGGAATTCACAGTTGAAAATAATACACACATCAGTCATATTATTTAATGACAAACAATATCCATCTATTAAAGGCAAACATTATTAGGAATTAACAATCCTCAAAAGGTTTAAGTGACTTGTTAAAGTTTACTATTTTTAGCAGGATGGTCATACTTTGATTATTTATGTGGAAAAATGTTAAGATTGAAATTTTAAGAAATATATAAAGTTCATTTAAAGATCAATATCAATTCATTACCATTTTGTGCTGATTAACTAAGACAACACTCACAATGTATTCAAGAAATTTCTTCTTAAATAAATTATTATAAGAGCTAGCACTTCAAGTGTGATGAGATTTGAAAGAAATGCAGTAGAGCAGAGTACCTGAACACAAATGATGTGGGACCCATGTGTTTGAGGGAAAACCCAACTTGGCTACTGATTGTTCTTCGACTACTTATTCTCTTTGCTCTTCAGGTTTTTTCATATGAACTTTTAGAAAATTATATCTACCTCCAACAATTATGCTGTGGAGGAATAAAGTAAAAAACTTTTGGAGTTTTGAAAACAGCATAGTGCAGTGTAAATGTTCAATCCATCCTGTTGCCTATTTGCTACTTTAACCCAGTGAAAAGGAATGCCAAATTAGGAGTGTTCCCCTGACTATCTCGTACAGAATTAGTGAATATATAGGCACATGTGTGTGTGTACCAACGAGGAAAACAAGTGAAATAATTGACAGACGGACAGAAGGAGCAAATGAATTTCACACACGTGAAGGTGATGATTGGTGCAGGAATGTCACCATTTGGTTACACTGAACAGTTGGGACTGGCCCCTGTGGAATGCCATTTGATGTTTTGTGGAGAATAAAACATTGCTGATCCTCTAGAACAATTCAGCACATGATTTAACCTACAACTTTACATGTTAAATGATTGCAAGATTTTAACTTGTACAATAAACAGTTGTAATATGCCAGCTATGGAGTAGGGACTCAATGATACCACGGCTGAGGATTCAAGGTCACTGCATTTTAATTTTTAGATTTATGGTATTAAGTAATATGTGGTACAATCTTAGGAATGTTGTATGACTAATGCCCCTGGTACTCTAGGTACGTGCTTTAGAAAAGGAAGTGGTATTTTACAGGAAAGAATTTCTCCACAAGTGGCTTATATGCAAGTCTGTTTTCAAAAAGCTGTTTCTATAAAAAAAAGTTTCAGTGCTTCCCCAGTAAGGAACTAACCTGGAAGCAAGCCAAGTGTTTAGTACTGAACACATTTAAAGCAAAACCAATATTGTAGGCTGGCAGATACACTGATGTTAATGGCACATTAGATTATTCTTCAGACCTTTATTACGAGGACTCCAAAGGTGCGGCCTTTGATAGGTGACAGTCTTGCTGTGTTTCAAGGAGTGGAACATTTAATCTCCCTCTGAGTTGCTAGGCATCACAGTTGTATCACCTTGGTCTTAATGGTTTATTGGTAAATTCCACCACAAATTCTTTCTGCTGTGACTAGAAAGAAGGGTGAATTAAGCAACCTTGATAATAGCAAGGCATATCACCTATTTAAAGCTTGTTCTTTTTAAATTGAATAGGAATTTACTTTCTAAATATGTATGATCTGAGGATATTCATAATGTTTACTTAAATATATCATGGGAAGAAATTATTTTTTTCCTTTTGAGCTGAATTAATTTTCATAGGATTTCCACATAAATCTAAATTAGAATAAGCAAATGTATAAATTAACTTTCTAGCATTTCTTACTATCAAAATCAGTTAAATACAGATTTCCATGTCCTTTTGATTGTATTATGGGTTCAAAAGATTGAGGTTTGTTTTATACTGTACATAAGTTTATTATATGTGTCTTGTGATACATTGTTTTTATCTGAAACTGGACATGTTGCCCTCACTTGTACTTGATGATAATAATACTTATGTATTTATTCTAAATAGTAATGTATGATATCATGGCAACAGTAGTAAAAAAAAAGGTATGAAAGTGGGCCAAGATGAAAATTTATTTGGTACATATGGTTCACTTAAAATAGCCATCTTATTTCATTTTTGGTAAAAACATATATATGCACATTTCTCTAAAGATTAATTCTAAATAATATTGAAAATAATGTATATAAATTGGATTATTTCAAATAGAAATTGATATAACATCATCTTATATTGATATAGAATCAATATTCAGGAAAGAAATTTCATGCAAAGAAAACTAACGATTTGAATTGATTTACATAAAGTGGTAGGTAACCCAAGATTAATACATACAGCCCTTTAACCACCTCATGTGGATGTTTATTGAAGAGTGACTACATGCCTAACACCACACTTTGTATGCACACTTGGGAAAAACTCTCCATCAAGTTTGAATCACACTGCTGAGTCAGCATGCTGTTGTGGCTTGAGTATCATTCTAAATGCAAAATAGGTACCAATCTCTGTGTGATAAACAGTGGAAACAAGCAGAAGTCCCAGTTGCAGTGACAGTTTTTGAGTGCACAGAATCCTTGATAACTCATACATCAGTGCATGGCTCTTGGCCGACATAAGTCGTCCCTTCTAGTTAACTGTCTCCTTTTTCTCCTTCACATAGTTGCCTGGGTTTTGTCTTCTCTAATTTTACTCTCTGATTTATTCCTAAGTCTGTTCTAATTTGTATTCTTCCCACATAATACCCCTGAAGCTGCTATTACCAATAGATCACCTTTTTGCTAAAACCAATAAACATGCCTCAGGATTTTCTTTTGTTTTTGTTCTTTTCCTACACATAGATTAGTACTGCATTTGACAATATTGTTTCCTTTCACCTTCATTAAGTACTCTTAAGTCCTACATTATTTCTCAGTTTTGCTACTTATTTTGTCTGTCTTTATTTCTACCTCTTCTTAAATGTTTATATATTTTAAGAAATTTGTTCATCTTAAATGCTTATTTTTTTTGGTTCTTTTTTTTTTTTTTTTTTTTTGACAGGTAGAGTGGACAGTAGAGAGAGAGACAGAGAGAAAGGTCTTCCTTTTTGCCATTGGTTCACCCTCCAATGGCCGCCGCGGTAGGCGCGCTGCGGCCGCTGCACCGCGCTGTTCCGATGGCCGGAGCCAAGTGCTTATCCTGGTCTCCCATGGGGTGCAGGGCCCAAGCACTTGGGCCATCCTCCACTGTACTCCCTGGCCACAGCAGAGAGCTGGCCTGGAAGAGGGGCAACCGGGACAGGATCGGTGCCCCGACCGGGACTAGAACCCGGTGTGCCGGCGCCGCAAGGTGGAGAATTAGCCTATTGAGCCGTGGCGCTGGCTTAAATGCTTATATATTTTAAGAAATCTGTCCTTAACTCTACCTAAAAGACAAACTTTCTTCTTCCATTACTGGAAGAGTGTTTCATTTCTATAGCCTTATAATATTTTATGTTTTGCATCTTTTTTGCAGCTCCCCCACATGAACTTTAGGCTTATTTATTCAGTCAGATAATGCATATTCTTTCTCTTTCCTTGGTCAAAAAATCATTTTCTTATCTCTGCTTTTCTTATTATCCATGCTACAATTTTTGTTCATGTCGCAGCATCTCTTTCTTGAATAATTTTACATGACTTCTCTGTTTCAAAATTACCTATCTCCAGTTCATCAATAGAGAATTAAAAGGGATTTTTTTTTCTTTTCTTTTTTTTTTTTTTTTTTTTTTTTTTTGGACAGGCAGAGTTTAGACAGTGAGAGAGAGAGAGAGAGAGAGAGAGAGAGATACAGAGAGAAAGGTCTTCCTTTTGCCATTGGTTCACCCCCCTAATGGCCGCTATGGCTGGCATGCTGCGCCAATCCGAAGCCAGGAGCCAGGTGCTTCCTCCTGGTCTCCCATTTGAGTGCAGGGCCCAAGCACCTGGGCCATCATGCACTGCACTCCTGGGCCACAGCAGAGAGCTGGACTGGAAGAGGAGTAACCGGGACAGAATCCGGCACCCCAACCAGGACTAGAACCGGGGGTGCGGGTGCCGCAGGTGGAGGATTAGCCCGGTGAGCCATGGTGCCAGCCAAAAGGGATTTTTTTCTAAATATAGACATTTTCACATCATTTCCCTAACAAAATTAAAACTCTCAATGATGTCCTCCTTCTTGCATGTTACAAAACAAACCTCATACTAAAGCTTTACAAGACCATTTTGTAACATTTCCTTTATTCCCTGACAAATCCTCCAGTCTCATTACCATGTTCCGATACCGTGTTCTACACTACCATCATACTTATTTCTTCTGCATATTGATGAATATTTATGCTTCTGTTTTATCTCTGAGTGTTTGTATATGCTCTCTGAAATGTCACATCATTTAACTTGACCAACATCTCCTCACTGTTTTAGTTCTAATCTTAGAAAGTACTCCTTTGGGAAAATTTCCTTAAACACTATAAACCAACTACCCTTACTGTGACTATCACAATACCCTACTCTTAACAGAGACCATGAGAAGATGATTCGAGAAGACCAGTACCCATGTCTTTCTTACTGGTATTATTGTTAGAGTTTCCCATAGTGTCTGTTGTGGTATTAGTTAAAAACCAATAACAGCAACTACTAAAAATCCTAAGGATCAAGTCTATTTAACAGAAGGTATGCATATTTTAGAATATACTCACGGGTTAATACACCATTCCATTTCTAGATGAATTCTAACCTGTCTTTGCAGCAGTTGAGAGGTCTGATTTATGGCCATTCAAAATGTCAGTGTAAATTTTCTACTGACACCACAGAACTCTACAGTTCATCATCACTTAAAACACATACATTTTCCATAGAAGTAGAAAGGTACCATCTCATCTAACAGTATAAAGATAGGGTTTGTCAAAGTTGGTTGACATAGCAGCTCCATAAAATCATCAGAGACTTGGATTCTTTCCTGCTATCAATTCTCCCATAATAATTTCCTTGGCCTTCTGGCTACTCAAAATTGGCAAAATATCTGTAGCTGTGTTAAAGGAATTTCACCTCTGTGTCTTTATTTTAGTAAAGAGTTATTCTCATCATCACCACCCTAATCCTGGCAGGTGTCTGCTCATATTTAATAGGCAAAAGTAAGGTCCTAGTTTCATTTCTAAATCTCTGGCAGTTAAAGATAGAATTAAAACAATTGGGCTGAGTTAATAATGAGAAAAATAGAAACAGATGTCAAAGAGTCAACTACTATGACCAATATAAAACTAGTCAAGAGTTATCACTATTCAGGTTCTGAAGCCAATGGAACCAAATACAGGAATATTATGAACAAGAGTAGGGAGCTAGGCGCTCCTACATGGTCAGGTAAAAGGGTGGTAATTGCAAGCAGGAACACTGAATATCCTGATAAATATTTGTAAATATCCTGATGATCAAAAGAAAATGGTTTCAAAAAGAAAAACTTCAGCCATATTTGTATACCTGGTAAAGACTTTCTCTTGATCAAGAAAATATATGCCCCATTAGTTCAATCTGAGAGAGAGAGAGAGAGAGAGAGAGAGAGAGAGAAGGAGGAAGGGAGGGAGGGAGGGAGGGAGGGGGAGAGAAGAGTGTGAGTAAATAATATTAATATAATAATGTAGAAAGCATACACCAAACACGCCATATCTAAACACACACACACACACACAAATAGACACAGGACAATGTTTTTTGAAAACATTTAATATTTACTGAAACAGTGTGAGAAAACGTTCTGGAGATAGATAGCCTACATAGAGTTTGTTCCCCAGTTTAAAAATTCACTAACAACATGGCCTTGCTAATTAATCAAGCTTCCTTATCAAAGAAATTTGGATTATAAACTGTCAGGACTGGTGACTGGTAAATGTAAAATGAGTAACCATAGTTCCTTGTGTAAACACCATAGGAATACTAGCTATAATATTATTATGAAATAGCTTTTTAGGATATTAAAGTGTGATAAAATAAGCAAATCTCATGCATAAAGCTTTTTAAAATTTTTAAAGTTTTTTTGTTTAATTAGACTTGAGCAGAATATAATTGTTACTTCAGTAGGTTCAACTTCTTTCTCATATTTGTATCTCTGAGAAAATTAGGAGAGGAAGCAACGTAGAATAGAAGATATTATGGGAGAAACTTATTTCACTTTAACTTATTTAAGGCTCATAATCCATTTATAATAAAATAATATTTCATGGAAACATGAATCAAAGATATCACATTAGGGAAGACAGAAAATAAGATATCTAAATTAACATGAAAATTGACATAATTAGATTAATTTAACTGTTGTTAATCTACAAATAATTTTACCTTGCAATCATGAAGTGCAAGGAATTTGTGTTTTACAATGCCATCAAACTTTAAATCATTAATACTAGGATAGCTAGGAATTTATTAACACTGTTTCATCCCATCAACATGAAGTTTTGGAAAAACGTCATACTATTTATAATGGTTTTAAATTAGAGAAATTCAGCAAACAATGAAGCATGAACGTGGTTGGATTTATCCTTTAAAGAAATCATCATAAAAATATCACAAATGTATTTTCTATTTCCAAAACACACAAATGGATTAATGTAACACCACTAACTGTCCTTAGTAGCACCGTGAAATGGTGAAACCCCACACTCTAAAGTCAGACAGTCTGAGCACAAGAACAACATCTATTTCATAGAGTGATTAGAGAACTAAATCACACAATGTATCTAAAACTTTAGAACAATCAAGATCTGGGTCACAATAAGCATATGACAAATACCTAACCAGAAATTTAGAACTGTGACCTATGTAACACAATCATTTGGTTAATCTTCAGTGAATCTCTAAATTGCGCATATTGCCAAAAGAGCGAAGCATTTATAACAATTTCTTAAGAATGAAAGTTTTCTCCAAAGCCGATTTCCTGCTCTCTATTCAGTGAGAGTGGTACCTTGTACAAGTAGGCATATTATATTTATGCAATTGTTGTATACAACTTTTTAATATTTAAAATTACTTTGCAATATTTAGGTAGATTTAATTTACATTTATTGTGGAATCAAAATGCAGTCAATAATAAACTGAATTGCAATATATCATTTCTCTTTATTTTTGAAAAGTTATGGGAATCATTGTTAAAATTAGGAAGTCAGTATCGAAACACATTAGTGCCTTTCCCTCTGCTGTAGTCTCTATTAAGGGGTAAGGGGCCTACAAATCCTAAATATTAAAGTTGGCAAATTTGGACTTCTCCTAACTCCTAGTACATTGTATAGTAAAATAACCCAAAATTCTGAACAAACAGAACATGCATATAAATCATTGCAAAGAACGATCTATCACTGAAAGAATTCAGTTTTCTTGAGATCTATTAAGTTCTATTTTTAAAAAATTTTCAGGTTTCTTTTTAAAATATTTATTATTTATTTATTTACAAGGTAGAGAGAGGCAGTGTAGGGGAGAAACTAACAGTGGGTTTCCCATCTGCTGGTTCATTGCTAAAATGCCAGCAAAGGGGCCAAAGGTGGGAGCTTGGAATTCATTCTAGGTCTCTCACATGGAGGACAGTACCCAGTCATCTGACCCATCACCACTGCCCCTCAGTGCCTTCATTAGTAGGAGCTGGGGTCTGAAGTAGAGCTGGGTATCAAACCCAGACACATTGATATGGGACATGGGTGTCTTAACCAGCCTCTATACTGCTAGGCCAAACATCCATTCCCATAATTTCCTTCTTCTATTAGAGTATCAGATGTTATCTCTTACAATCTTTAAATTTACAGAAGCAGGAGAAAAATGCATTCTGTGCAAAGCAGACATATACATTCCACACTGTCATAGAGTTTATTTGAATTCAGCTTGCATGGTTTCAGGGTCAGCAGTTACAAAGCTGTTAGCAGACGGAACAGCGTTAATGTGCTGGAAAACCTGTACAGCCCACATAGCTTCATAGTAGATCTAAATTTGCATTCCATTCTAACTTCAAATTGTTAAGCGTTTTTACTCAATAATCAATATTTCATCCAGAACAATAATAAAACATAGAATTATTTATGGTTATAATTAAGGTGAATTTTTCAGTCGCAAGAGGAATGGAAAAGTTACTTGAAAGGTGATGTGATTTAATGAAAAGGCCATTGAACAAGCAGCTAAGCTCTCAAATGAGATAATGAATGCGAAAGCTTTTGAAAAATATAAAGTATTATGCAAACTCAGAATATTAATATTAATCATTTCTAGTGGACCTCATAGGTTGTAGAGCTGTCAGGCCAACATTAAGACTTGTTCAGTAAAAACAGTAATATATGGCACCATGGGAAACTCTAAGACCCCTATTTTAACATTAAACTTGGAATTTATTGTTTTTGTGATCTTAAAGGTTGACCCTTTCTACACACGATCTTTTAACATTGTTTATTTTTATATAGTGGTATTTTGCTACAGCTCTTGTCTTTTTCCATTAGGAAATGTTCTACAGTAACTGCATTATTAAAACTGGACTTGTTCCAAAAGAGTGGTCCGAGACCACTGCAAACTCTGATTCAGTCTCAGTGGACTAACTGCAAAGTCATTGTCCCCAAGTCATCACTTTTTGGATGTCTCAATAAATCTGGCTTTGATGACATGAAAACGTTCTTTTATAGAAGCCTGTGAAGGAAGGAACATGACTACATTTGCTGTAAAAGATAAATTACACAGAAATGTCTGAGAGCCAGTGAAAGGCTTAAGAAGACACATCTCTCTCTCCCCTCTTCTCTTTTCTCTCTCTCTTTTTCTCTTTCTCTCTCTCTCACACACACATTTTTGAAACTTGAATGTTTCAGTGATGTATATTTTACACATGACATTAATAAAATCTTTTTTGTATTTATGTCATACCTTTTCCAAGTGAAGTTAAGAAATCACCATGAAAATTCTCAATAATTTTAGAACACAATTATGTAGAAAGTATTTGGAAAAATATAATTTATCCTGTCACAAAGTGATAAAGCATAAAGGGTTTAGGTAAATGAGTGAGAGATTCAGATGTATAATCAAAGTGTTGTACTTCTTTCCCTTTTATTTCATTTTTAACATAAGCATCTTAATTCTTTTCTCTTTCTTCACTGGTTAAAACATCTTATCCTTTTCTTTCCAAGTAGAATATTAGCTCTTTGAAAGATTCAAAATACAATTTTAAATATTTACTTGAGTAGGGCCTAATGTAAAGAAAGACATTAATAAATAATTATTAAGTGCTATTTGCTTTTTATTTAAAAGGTAGGTACATAATGTGTGTGATTTTTATAAATCACAACTTGTGAAAGGGTTACTACCCATCCATATAATCCCTGACCTAAGGCATGTGAGTACAACTTTTTCATGTCATATGTAGCTTTCCAAATAGTCTCACGCATATTAATGGCATGTGTACTTTTATTTTTTTGTCTTAGATTTATATTTGAAAGGCACAGTTACACAGAGAAAAAGGGTGAGAGTGAGAGAATCTTCCATCTGCTGGTTCACTCCCCAAGTTGCCGAAGTGGCCAGGGCTGGGCCAGACTGAATTTGGAAGCCAGGAGCTTCTTCCAGGTCTCCCAAGTGGATGAGGGACTCAAGGACGTAGGCCATTTTCCATTGCTTTCCCAGGCATATTTGCAGGGAGCTGGAATGGAAGGAGTAGCTGGAACTTGAACTGTTGCCCACATGGGGTGCTGGCAGCACAAACAGTAGCTTTACCTGCTAGGCCACAAAGCCGCCCAAAATATGTGTATTTTTTGTGTTTTCATTTTGTTTAACAATAACAACTAAAACATATTACTCAATATTCATGTTTTAGCAATATTTATTAGATAACTTTTTGGAATCTCTCCATTTGGAAATAATTTCAAATATACCAAAATGCAGCAAAAAACAAGTGTAAGGAACTGTTATACACCCTTGACCTAGATTTAGATCCAATTTTTATTTGTTTTAAACTTTATTTAATTTGTCTGAAAGGCAAAGAGACAAAGAGAGACAGAAAGAGATCATCCATCTGTTGGTTCATGCCCCAAATGTCCACCATACCCAGGACTGGATCAGGTCAAACCCTGGCACCAGGACTTAATCTATGTCTCTTACATGCATGGCAGGAAACAAGTACTTAAATTATCATACTAAAACCATCACATGTTGACTAACAAGGTTGTATCAGTAGGAAGCTTGAGTTGGAGTGGAGCTGGAACCCCAAAACAGGCCTTCTGATATGGGATGCAGGTATCCCAAGCAACATCTTAACTTCTCTGTCAAACGCCCACCTCAAGATTCAGTTCTTATTAACATTTTAACATATTGCTTAGTCTTTCCCTTCTTCCCTTTGACTCTCTGGTTGTCTGTCTCTGTTTCTCACTCTCCTGAATCACTTAAGGGGAAGTTGCACAGATCATAGCCTTTTACCCTTAAATATTTTTATTTCCTAACACTAAAGATTTTCTGTTACACAATCATAATAAAATGTAACAATTTCAGTATTTAATATTAACAGAATAATTTATTATTTAATATTAATTATTTTTAAATTATTTACTGAAATTGTTTAAAATTATTAAATGTTATTAAATACTAAATAATATTTTAAATTCAATACTAATAGATTATTTTAAAATACATTTCTGCCTTCCAATTTTGCCAATTAAACAAAAAACATACTTTTGAGCACTATAACCTTTCTCATATAGGATCAGGTAGTGGTATTTAGCTGTCATATCTCTTGAGGCTCTAACCTGAGGATCTTTACTCTTCAGGCCATTTACAATTTTGAAGAATTCCCTGCTTCCCTGCTCTATTTTTAATAGAATATTCCTCCCTTTGGTTTGTCTGGAATTCATGATTGATTTTAGGTAACACATTCCAGAAAAAAAAAGAATAATAATGCATGAGTGACTTCACTCTTCTCTTGGAACATAATATGAGAACACACAACTTCCATCTGTCCCCCACGGATGGCATAAATTTTGAAAACACGATTTATTACCATTCAGTTTTCCACTGTAATGGCTTTTTACTGTCCCTTGAAATGAATAAACAGTCTTTAGGCATATAAATATCCTGCTCAAATCAAAAATTTCCCCCTGGATTTACCAAGCGTTTGTGATTCTTGTCTGATTCAGTCTTTACTATCATACAAGCATGATGACACTTTTCCAACTCTCACTTTCCCTGCACATTTAGCAATTGGCCCTCCGCATTCTAATATATAAAAGGACCCTCTCTTCTCACATATTTGTTAACTATGTATTGTTGATATTGACTCATGAATTGCTATTCATTCAAAAGTTTAGCATTCATTGCTTTACTTAATCATTTCTGTCTTGCATTTTACCAGATTGGGTCATGGTCATTCTCAACTGTGTGGGAGGATTGAACTTGGATGCAAAGCTATACTGCACAATAAGAAACATGAGTCAAACAGAGACCCCCCCACCTTGGGTTCAATCTGTATTTCCTCTGAATCTGCATCATTCTTTATATTTAAGTGACCGAGTGAAGTCCTCAGAAGTGATTTGGCTGTAGCAGCTGACAGTCACTTAGAGGTCTCAAGATGTTCAGTGATTGCTCCCTGTGTGGTAGCCATAGCATACGGTGATCCTTATTTAGTTCTCTCAATGTGAGTATGAGCAGAACCTGGGATTTACCAATACCAAATAAAATATGGTAGAAGTGATGGTCTGTCACTCTCATTAATACCTGATAGTATTATCTCCGATTAAACCTTAGCAGATTTAAGCAAGAGATTCTCATACTGGCATGGAACTAAGCTGCCATTTTGGGAGAGAACTGTCAGTGAGAGAGCTTCCCGTCAAGGAACAAGGGAAGGTGTTGACACAGAATGGACCCCAACTGATAGCTGACCAGTGAACTGGAATTTCCACAGCAACAAAGAACATAATTTTACCAAAGCACCTGGTCTGAAAGAGAATCTTGAACTCTAGAAAGGAACATGTCCTAGAAGAATCTTATTGAAAGCTTTTGAAATCCTGGATACAAGATGTACCTAAATTGTGCTCGCATCAGTGAACCATTGAAATTGAAAGACAATAAATCACTGTTGTTTAAAGCATCTGAAGTTTGTAGTAATTGGCCACACAGCCATGTATACTCATACACTGCCCACAAAGTGAGAAGAGCTCAGCAGGAGAAAAGAGTAGCTGTATCCAGCCACTACTCACACCTCTAAGTCCACCTCTTCAGACCATCTACAACTCCTAAGCCTTTTATCCAGTTTCAGCAAAAGATGTTATGCATGCCCCCCAAACAAATTAACCAAACTGGTTTCTGTTCTGAATAAATCAGAAAGCTCTTGAAAATAATTCTTGGGCCAGCACTGTGACGCAGAAAGTTAGGCTACTGGATGCAATGCCAGCATCCCATATTAGAGTACGTATTATAGTCCTAGGTGCTTCAATTCCCATCCAGCAGAAAAAGCAGCAGAAGATGGGAAAGCACAAGAAGATAGTGTAAGTATAGGTACACAAATTAATTGTCCATTAATTTTTATACATTTTTGTGTAATATTCCCTCTAATCAAAAAGATTTTTAACCTGTATCCATAATATGTCTCCAGGTTTCAGCTAATTTTTCCAAACCTTAAGGTGTAGGAGCTCTTCAGTTTAGCTGGTCATGAACATTTCCTAATGTACTATGGCTTCTTAGAAAACCTGCGATCAGCTGAAGGGCCCTGTATATTTGCTTATAAAGTCAAGAACTGCTTATTTTTTTAAGAACTGCTTATTGTCTATAAACATGTTTATAAGTAATTTAGTGTCGAAACAGAATCATTTTTATGAGAATAACTATTGAAGGAACAACTTCCACAGCTTTCTGTATATTTCAAATATGTGGCTTATCCATTTTCAAACAGCCTTGAAGTTCTTAAAAGTTTAATAAATGCTTTATAAATCTGTTTTGCACACACTATAAATTATGATTCTATTTTGCACAAGTTATGGAGACCAGTTTACAAAGGTAAATGTTACTGTTTCACACATCTATCCATCAAATAAAGTTTTTCAATTTCTGATGGAGTCATTATTTGACAATTCTTTCCAGCAAATTTTTATTCCTTTTCAGGACTAAATTGCTTGAACATGACTTCAATTCCTGACTATCAATTTCCTGCTGGACTCCTTGCTGTCTAGCATCTCAAACTACTTTCTTTAAGTCCACCAGTGACCTTCCCTTCAATTTAAAGTGCAGTTTTCTTTGTTCTTCTATTTTGAGCATTTCTGCTGCCTTTCTTATGATTGGCCACCACATTCTCAGTTCTATTCTTTCCAGTTTCAGCAGCATTTGTCACACTGTGGTATCTCTCTCACACACACACTCAGTTTCTATGCATATCCTTCAACTAACTGTGTTCTGAATTATTATTACCATATTTATAACAAAATTTACAAGTAGATAGGGATAGTACTTTTATTATTCTGCACATAGTTCAAAGTGTGCACTCTGCAGCATCACTGAAAAAAACAGTCGTGTGATATAATTAGGTATGGAGCTATCCAGAGAGTAATAGGATGGAGGTTGCAGAGATGGGAAGACATTTTATTAGTAGTTTAAGAAAGTCCATCCAATTTTCTTTTCTATGATTAGCACTCACTAGCATTTCAGTGTGCTGTTTTTCCTAGGTGCAAATACATTTTTTTAAATGTTTCTTTCTGTTCTTACCACTTTTTGCCCAATGATATTTATTCAGCTGATCTCCAGTAGCTGGAGGTTCAATGGACTCTGCTTTTGCTTTCATGAAACTAATAGTCTTGGCCGGCGCTGTAGCTCAATAGGCTAATCCTCCGCCTGTGGTGCCGGCACCCCAGGTTCTAGCCCCAGTCAGGGCGCCAGATTCTGTCCCGGTTGCTCCTCTTCCAGGCCAGCTCTCTGCTATGGCCCAGGAGTGCAGTGGAGGATGGCCCAAGTGCTTGGGCCCTGCACCCGCATGGGAGACCAGGAGAAGCACCTGGCTCCTGCCTTCGGATCAGTGCAGTGCGCCGGCCACAGCGGCCATTGAAGGGTGAACCAACAGCAAAAGGAAGACCTTTCTCTCTGTCTCTCTCTTTCACTGTCCACTCTGCCTGTCAAAAAAATATATTGTGAATGGAAAGGGAGAGGGAGCAGGAAAGGGGAGGGTTGCGGGCGGGAGGGAAGTTATGGGAGGGGGGAAGCCATTGTAACCCATAAGCTGTACTTTGGAAATTTATATTCATTAATAAAAGTTTAATAAATGAAAAAAAAACAAAACAAAAACAACAACAAATATATATATATAGTCTAGAGAGGAAGACTGACCTCAAAGAGTTAATTACCCAAGAAAGCCTCCAAATTAAATCATTTTCTTGTTACCACCATGAAATTCTTAAGGTAGACCACTCTCTAAAGGAAAGGATTTCATGGTTGTAGAGGTGCAGGAATCTAGGAGCTTCATCTGGCGATTGCCCTCTTGTTGGCAGAGTCCCAAGGCAGCGTAGAGAATCAGATGGCCGAAGCCAGGGAGTACGTGAGAATGTGTGTTTCTAAAGGGTCTCTCTCTCTTCTTACAAAGCCACCAGGATGAGGGGATGGCAGCTGCACCCTAATGGATTTGTCTAATCTTAATCACTTCCCAAGGGCGTTACCTCTAAATACTACAGTCAGAAAGTTTCCATCATGTTAATACCTCAAGATGAGGATTACACTTGAACTCAGGAAGCCTTGAGAACAAACTACAGCAGCCTCCAACTGAAACTTTTAGAAGTATAAGTGTTAAATATTGGTTTAAGATTAATTTATGGAGATCTGTCCTGATCAGCAAGGTTTTAGGAGGACCTCCTCAAAGATATACGTCTTTAAATGACATTTGAAAGGTAAATAGGAAGTGTGGGCAGAAGCTTCAGAATGACCTACTAACCACAGAGAATGGCAAAAGCTAAAGTTCAGTGGTAGAACAGAGATTGCAAAGAGAGGTAAGGGGGCTGGTGCTGTGGCATAGCAGGTAGGGCCACTGCCTGAGGTGCCAGTATCCCATATGGGCGCCCATTTGAATCCTGGCTACTCTACTTCCGATCCAGCTCTCTGTTTTGGCCTGGGTAAGCAGTAGAAGATGGCCCAGGTCCTTGGGCCACTGCAACCATGTGGGAGACCTGGAAGAAGCTCCTGGCTCCTGGATTTGGATCAGTGCAGCTTGGGCTGTTGCACCCAATTGGAGAGTGAACCAGTTGATAGAAGACCTCTCTCTCTCTGTCTCTCCTTCTCTCTCTGTTTAACTCTGACTTTCAAATAAAAAAATAAATCTTTAAGAGAGAGAGAGAGAAGAGGAGAATATAAATGTTGCTGGAAGACACACAGCCCCCACTGAGCCTTACAAACCATACTAGCTTTTTGTTCTCTAATGGAAAGCCACTGAAGAGTTTTAGGTGACATGGAAAACAGAATAAAAGGAGGCGAGAGAAAGGAGTTTCAAGTCTAGTTTCATGTTTTCTGCACGGAGATATGAGTGGATTCCCTCCTCTCAGTCTCATGTTTTCCTTCCTGATCTGAAGTTCTGACAGTCTACACTTAGCTATTCTCCTGCCTCAAAAGCTTCTAAGTTCCATGTCTCCTTTGTTCTGACCCTTCTTTGTAATACTCTCTAAATAGTGGGATTTCCCAAAGCTTTTTCTGTAGTTCATATATTCCCTCTTCCCATCACACAAGTACATCAACAATTTATATCCAATATTTACAAGGCATATTGTCTTTTCTATTTAATGGGCATGTCAAGCTTAGCACATCTAAAGTACACAAGGAAAAAAAACTAGTTCCTCCTCCTCCCCGCCCCCCCCGTTCCCCTCTCCTCTCCTCTTCTCCCCTCCCCTTCCCTTTCCCTCCTTTCTCTACACTTTCCTTTCCATCCTCAATCCAGCACTCAAGAGATTCATTGACAACCATCTGCTGGACCCTTTCCAAATCATGGGTCTTCAAAGAATTAAGGACGATCTTTGACCTCAAGGTAATAAATTATTCCCCATGTATAGTTACCACCATCCTGTTTACTAGTGGATGTTTTTAATCATGTATTTTCTTTTTACGTGCCCAAAATGTTTACCTTCCTGGATTTCCACCTCTCTAATGTCTCATAGTTCTTCCTATTGTCCTTCCTCTAATGTTCTCTTTCCTGAAGTCATCACTTGCAATGTAACACATGCAACATTACTCAAGATTACAATTAGGCAAATGGGGAGGAGTTTTCCAAGACGTAGGCAACTGTTTTGCTTTTTCTGGGTTGACCTGTTCTATTGCTTCTTGTGCCTGATGTAACATCCATTTTCTTTATTCAACATCACCACAAGCCTTATGTCTGTTTCTTCACCACTTACAAGATTACTTATAGCAATGTAGGCGTGGCAGGCTTTATTTGCTATCATTGGATGCTATCTCTTTTCCTATATTGAAATCTAATCACTATTGTATAAAGGAATAGACTTAGAATATACTATTTTGGGACAGTTTTATGAAACAGCTATGAAATTGGTTTTTTACTCTTGCTCCAATGCATAGTTGCAGGTAATTTTTTTTTCAACTTTTTTTTTTTTTTTGACAAAGTTAGACAGAGAGAGACAGAGAGAAAGGTCTTCCTTCTGTTGGTTCACCCCCAAAATGGCCACTATGGACAAAGCTACGCCGACCTGAAGCCAGGAGCCAGGTGCTTCTTCCTGGTCTCCCACGCAGGTGTAGGCGCCCAAACACTTGGGCCATCCTCCACTGCCTTCCCAGGCCACAGCAAAGAGCTGGACTGGAAGAGGAGCAACCAGGACTAGAACCCAGTGCCCAAATGGGGTGCCAGCGCCACAGGCAGAGGATTAACCAAGTGAGCCATGGCGCCGGCCCCCTTTTCAACTTTTATTTAATAAATATAAATTTCCAAAGTACAACTTTTGGATTATAGCGGCTTTTCCTCCCATAACCTCCCTCCCACCCACAACCATCCATCTCCCATTCCCTCTCCCATCCCATTCTTCATCACGATTCATTTTCAATTATCTTTATACACAAAAGATCAACCTAGTATATACTACGTAAAGATTTCAACAGACTGCACCTACAAAGACACACAAAGTATAGAGTACTGTTTGAGTAGTAGTTTTACCGTTAATTTTTTATCTTTCCCTCTTCCTCCATTATTGATCTATGAATACCTAAGAAAATCTTACAGCAAGGAGGGAGTGATGCAATGTTTCTTTCTATTTTCAATAACTACTAACCAGTACCTAGGTTGCTCAAGGCATTTCTAAAACAAGTACAATAAGAGTTCATTCTTCTGGACCTTTCAGTTGATGCTAGTACAATACTAAAACATTTTGTAATTGGGGATCAGACAATTCCTATCCCTGATACTTCCTCAAGGTTGTTGATAGTGAAAATAGCAAATGAATATTGACTTTGAGGACTATTCCCAAAACGCTAGTACTCCCCTGAATAATTTCTTGTGAGACACATTTTTTTTTATTCTTTTTAAAAATGTTTTGAGAGGCAGAGATACAGAAGTGAGAGAGAAAAAGACAAAGAGCTATTTGACCCACTGATTCACTCTCCAAATATCTACTATGGCTGTAACCAGGCCAGGATGACCCCGGGAGCCAGGAATTCAAACCAGATCTGCCATTTGGGTGTCAGGGACCAAACTACTTAACCCATTATCTGCTGCCTCCTAGGGTGCACATTAGTAGGAAGTTGGAATTGGAAGCAGAGTCAGGACTCTAACCCAGGCACTATGATATGGGATGTGGGCAGCTCAACCAGCTTTTTAACCTCCATATCAAACACCCATCACACTCTTTTGTATTCTCAATTATCCACCACACTAGGTACTATCCATTTTTTAAAAAATAAATAGAATGGAAAAAAAAAGAATGAGAAATATAATAATATTAATTGAAATTATTCTCTTGGCCTTTGTTATTCCATTGATGTGTCAGACTGCTTAAAATAGTTCCAATAATCTTGCCCCCAGGTTCTTTGGGGAAGCATTGCTCATTTACTCAATACCACAGTGATGATCTCATCACAGACACTTGGCAGTATTTAAAGTTTAAGCAATCTAATGGCAACCTCCAGCCACAGATTATAGCAATGTACTTCCTGCTGTCCATCTTGGTTATTTACAATCAGTATTTGTTTCAATATTTAGCAGCTAGTTTTAATTCTCCCTCACGCCTGCCTCTACTCTTGCTAAACCACTCATCCTCACCTGAGCATGTTGTGTTTTCTCCTCTCATTTGGACTTTGTCCTTACTGGAGTCTCCCCTTTTGCAAGATCCATTGCTGGTCTATACTTGGAAAACTCTGTACTTAGAAACTCAGCTAAATGAAAGCTTAATTTTTAAGAATTTCCTGTATTTCACAGATAAAATAAGTCATCCTTTTTCTATTTCTCTGAGTACTTTTTGTGTATCTCTAATATAAAAAACTCATCACAATATATATAATTCTTTATAGCCAACTTTGTGTGATCCTCTGGTTTGTGAGTCCTTTGAAAGCAGCAGGGGTTTGTGGATAACTGTGTGCAAGCCTTAAGTGCACAATGATTGCGTGCCAGTGCTGTAAATCCTTGTGAAATCAACCACAGCATTTAGAAGTAAATAAAAAATATATTAGTAGAATGATTGGATTGTTCTTTTAGATTTTCACATTCATTAACACCTTGATTCCATAACATTAAAAACTGTAGGAAAAGTATGTTTCTCTCCTGACAATATTGGGCATATGGTTGAGGTTCCATTAAAAAAAAAAAAAAAGAAAAAAGAAAAAAAAAAAAAAGCAGGCTGGCACTGTGGCTCACTTGGTTAATCCTCCACCTGCGGTACTGGCATCCCATATTGGAGCCGGATTCTAGTCCTGGCTGCTCTTTTTCTAGTCCAGCTTTCTGCTGTGGCCCGAGAGGGCAGTACAGGATGGCCCAGGTGCTTGGGCCCCTGCACCTGCATGGGAGACCAGAGAAAAAGCACCTGGCTCCTGGCTTCGGATCGATGCAGTGCCGACCATAGCAGCCATTTGAGGTATGAACCAACGGGAGGAAGACCTTTCTCTCTGTCTCTCTCTCTCACTGACTATAACTCTACCTGTCAAATAAAAAAAAAAAAAAAGCAAACTACCTTACCACTTACATGTACATAAATTCTGAAAACAATGATACTCTTACTTTGCCTTTAAGAGTAGCTTAAGAATACAGAACAACGTGCGATAAGAGAGTTTCAACTTAATTCTATCAGCAGTGCATAGCTCAAATGAAACAATGAGTTGTTGGGAAGAGGGAGATGTCTTCACAAATCAAATAAAACATTTTATTGCTTCAGGTTTCAAACTTTCATTGAATCATGAATATAAGAAAATAAAAAATAAAGGGCTGGCGCTGTGGCGTAGTGGGTAAAGCCGCCACCTCCAGTGCCAGCATCCCTTATGGGCACCTGTTCAAGTTCTGGATGCTCCACTTCTGATCCAGCTCCCTTGTATGGCCTGGGAAAGCAGTAGAAGATGGCCCAAGTCCTTGAGCCCCTGCACCCACATGGGAGACCTGGAGAAAGCTCATGGCTCCTGGCTTTGGACCAGCGCAGGTTCAGCTGTTGCAGCCGACTAAGGAGTGAACCAGTTGATAGAAGACCTTTCTCTCTCTCTCTCTGTCTCTCCTTCTCTCCCTGTGTAACTCTGACTTTCAAATAAATAAACAAATCTTTAAAAATTAATAAAAGGTAAAAATAGTAGCATAAAATAAAGGTAAATACAAAGGCTTTCATTTACATTAATATTTACATTTCTATGTATATATGATACTTCACGCTGCCATATTTAGAATTTTTAAAAGGTTCCTAAAAGTTATTTAATGCACTTTTATATTATAAATACAAAATCTAAGATGTATAAGAAATCTTTCATGTATTACATGGTAAATCTGTATCATTAAAATTTAATTATTATTAAATCATTAATATCATTAAAATTAAAAGTTCATTGAAATTAGCATCAAATTCTAAGAATAATTAGTATGACTGGTTGCCACAGTTTCTGAATTTGTAGTCCATTAGAGATTTTGTGTTGGTGAAAGTCATATATTTTTAAGATACTAATTTATTTAGGAGGTAGAAAGACAAAGATAGAGACAGAACGCTCTTCCGCGGTTCTCTCTGAAAATGCCTTCAGCTGCTAAGGCTAGGCCAGGCCAAAGCCAGGAACCAGAAGTTCAGTCTGAGTCTTCTATATGGGTGGTAGGGACCCAACCATTTGAGCTATTACCTACTGCCTCCCAGAGTGAACATTGGCAGAAATTCAGATTCAGGACTAGTGTCAGGAATCGGGAGTAGAGCCAGGACTTAAACCCAGGCACTCAGATATGGGTTGCAGGTGTCTCAACCAGCAGCTTAACCACTAAGTTAAATACCTTTCCTGAATTTCAGTTTTTAATGACTCTGAATTGATTAACACACACACATACATACACAGTTCTAAACAAATCAGTAACAATGAAAATATTAAGAGGCAACACTAATGGAGCACTTATTATATCCTAGACTTGTACTTGTTCTCAGTACTTGTAGGATTAGTTCACAAAATTTTCACAACTGTATGACGTAGGTACTTTTAACTTTCCTATTTTTTAAACGAAAACAGGAAGACTTATACTCTGTTTGTACCTAAAACCACAGTGCATAGAAACTAACAAAAATATCTTCTAAAACATCTGTTATTTTCTTGCTCTACTGAGCAGAACTGCTGGTGAACCTGATTATAGAGTCTTGCATACTTCAAGGTAAGGAAAGTTTCTGAAACTTAACTTTATACCATGCGTTTCTATCAATCACAGCAGATTAATCATTCTCTACCCTACATCACAGGATTCCTGCAGCTCATGGTTTTATGTACTGGTTATAAGTATGCAGTACAAGTACATATAATCAGTTTTAGCAAAAATACATTTTCCATATTGATCCAAATGCTGTAAAGAGTTTAAAGTGTGCCATGGCAGATGGCAATGGGGCCACTTCCTTGTCAAGTCTGGAACCACAATAATCTATATACTCGGCTCAATTCTTTGCCACTGAAACTAATATTACAGAAAGAAACTCCCAATCCTCTGCTTTTAACAGAATTTAACATTGGACAAAATTTGATGTGAGTTTATGTTTTCATTATCATAAGATATCAAAATCGTTAGATAAAAATAGCTAAATACCAAGCCCAGTACTTACTAAACTTGACAAAACATCAACTGCTAAATAACCATGGGTTACAATTACATCTTATGCTGTTCTAATGTACACAAGCTTCTCTGTTTCTGTTCTGAAGGGCACAGGTGAGTATTTACAATTTAACAACCTCTGAAAAGGCACCTTCTAGGCCAAGGCTTCTGAGCAAGAGTGAAAGCCCAATAAAAAAATCACATCCATATTCATAATTATTGAATTCTAATTTCATTCCTTTGTTCTGCCCATTTCAAATGGATATTATTACTAAAGGGCATAAGTTCAGGGCTGTTAATTTTTTATTATATAATATAAGAGTAAAGCATTTTGTGCTAAATCAAGTGTGTTCAGGTAACTTTGAATTGTTATGCAATTTATAGGTGTGTCAGGAGATACTTTTAAGTGGCTAATTAAATAATACTATCTAAAAATACTTTAACTGATAGTTTCTATGTATAGATTGATTTTTCTCTGAGAAGATTATACGTAAGGTCTTCTTTTTCCATTTCAAATCACTCTCTATAAATAAATTCAACAGACAGTAAACTGCACTCTTGGTTCAACTGTCCTTAAAACTAGTACATATCTATGCCAATGTATTGAAAATAATCTTAAACTGGATATTCCCTTTTGTTTGCTTATCCAGATCCAAACTACAAATAATTGGAAGATACTAACTTTATTAACGAAAAGATAAGATTCCTCCATTTCTCATTCTTTTATTTATCTCTATAAACACTACCAAAAGCCAAATAACTATATACTTGATGAACTATTATCACCAAGAATTTTACTGGAAAATAGAAGATTAACACAAAGCTAGATTTGCTTATATATACACTCCACATATAAATTTTGTCCAAAAATGCTTGATGGTGTTCCTGAAATCCACTATAGATTATTTTATTTTTGTGATATTGCAGTGATCAAGTATGTTATAAAATAACCAATAGACATGTTCATGAAACCCAAACATGCAGTATGTAAAGGTCTATTTTAGTTTGGAACATACCTAAGAACTTACAGAAACACACAAAATGCATTTAAGTTCATTCATGAACTCAAGTTTTCCAGTTCTTAGAAATTTTTTCAGTTTTAGTCAAATCACACCTTAAAATTAACTATATTTGTGGTAATTTAAAGAGGGACCTAGTCAGGTGGTATGAAAAATATTTAATATATACAAGGATAGAATCATTTACATTGGCAGTTTTAAATACCAAGTACCTAGAAGAGTGTTTGGCACAGCGTAGAAAAAGATTTAGTAACTAGTTAGATATCCAGAAAATGAAGGGAGGACTACAGGAATGGAGAGACTTACTGGTTGCAGACATCGGAATTTGTTAGCTATTTTTGAGTCTCAACTCCTCCACTTACCAATTTATTTATTGGGTGATTGCTGGCAACAAGTTGCAAATTATTAACCTCTGTTTTCTAGCTGCATAATATCGCTTACATTATCTCAGACTGTTAATAATGAAAGATATTTTGTCCATAAAAATACTTTTTAAGCTTTAAAATACATAAAAACACTGTACTTATACACATAAAATACACACCTAAATTTCCATACATTCACATAATAATATTAGCCCAAGGTGTTTAAGATGTTACCACGTTTATGGTATCTTCTACCTTAAGTAAAAAGTTGGCCTTGGGAACTCAGAATTAGTATAATGGTCAAGACAAGCAAAGAATTCATGTTATATTCAAGTGCCTGAATTAACAAACTAGAAAATCAAATGGTGCTATGCATTCAGTCATTAGAAGAAAATGAAGGGTCTTATATTAAACTATATTCCAGGAAAGAATTAAGGCATACAAAACATCATCATTTTGAGTAAGTAAAAATATAATTTGATGAACAATTTTCCTAAGAAATTAATATCTCACAGCATACATATACCTTCTGGGATATGCAGAAAACTTCAGAAAAGATAACCGGAATATTTGCATCACTAGGTACACCACATATGTAGAGTGGATGAAATGATACAGAGATGAATAATTTTTAAAAATCAAAAGAAGTCTTAACAATAGAATGACCTCCTAAGTCAGACAAGGGATACATACAAGTATTAGAAGAGAAGTAAGACACACATCACTACCTGCAGCATCACATCTCTCACCCACATCACCCTGCAGTTGAAATCCTTCCTAAAGAGTTTGTGACATAGGGAATTGTTGTTATCCCATGGATGTCTTTTTTTAAAAACATCAAATCAAATAGAAAACAAAAACTTTCCATCAACAAAGTACATAAGCCGGGTAGGTCATATCAATGTATGCTGCACAATGTGGTTCAAGGAAAGCAAAGAGATAAGCAAAGTAACACTATGATTACTACCAAAGCAGACATTTGTGATTATAGAGGTTAAGACTCAGAGACCTCTTAAAGAGAAGAAAATACAATTAAAAAGTCCAGATTGTTCATTGGCTGAGTAAGGTTTTCTTTACTGTGGACAGAATAATATAAATAGATTTTTAGAGGGTGAATTGTTGGGAAACAACCACTTTTCCTTTGGTCAAGATTGATCACCTGTGAAAATGACAGAGTCAATACCACCGGGTTATTCAATTTCACTTTAAAGTACTTAAGGGAAGAAAATAAACAAGCTTCATTTCAAAGCTGTGAATCTTTATGCTGTTAGGTTCATACTATTAAACTTTTGTTCTGAAATTCATATAACATCCCAATATAAATTTCCTGGAGAAAAAACTTACTCTGGATGTATATGTGTAAGCTTTTGAAGTTGGGTTGGTTATATATTGCTTTTCCTGAGACAACAAGCTCAGTTCTTTGAATCCCATTAATACACACCTGACACTTTCTATAAGCTCAGTTTTGTCCAGACCTGAATTGACTGAGAGAGACAAATCGAACAACAGTAATGTCAAGAGCTGCCAAGCAGGACTGGGCTAGTAGAAGATCCAAATGTGTGACAAAGCTGAGAAATCCCTGCTGTCTTTAAGTACAACTGAGCACCTCCAAATTCTGATTTCTAATTTTCAAAACTGCTGGTTTGCAAAGGCAGAAGTATACTATGTTAAAGGCAGAGTGAAAATAAATCCGAAAAGTATAAGCATATCTAAGCTCAGTGGACAGATCATTATTCAAAAGTTTTAGTAGCCTACAGAAATAGAAAAGCTATTAAAAGAGCATGTAAATAAATAACACCTGTTATTTTTCTATCATTATTTCATTAATAAACTGTTTAAAATAACAATAATCTATTGACTTATATCATAATAATAGGCACCATTTAAAGAGTTAAAAAATGTTTTTGAATTCTTCACTCAGTAGCATATACACATTCTCAGCCAATTAAAAGCTTTTAGTGTATCTGATTTTTCAAGAACCATCAGATTCACTCACCTACACCAACAGCAGTTCAAAATCTGTAAATAGATATGTTTTATAACAATATTACAAAGATCCTTAGATATAAATGTTGCTACTTACAAATGATTAAATTATCTAAAGCTTTATTTTCAAGGTTTAAGTGTTTTGAGGACTTACACTCCACAGAATTTTCTAGACATTCAAAAGCAATCACTGTCCTAAATTCTTTTAACATCTTTTAATGTTTTCTTTTCTTTTTTTTTTTTTGGGGGGGGGGAGGTTTCCTCTGTTCCCTAAAAATTTTTTGCTCTCATCATCTCCTTGGGTTGAAATAATAAATATGAACATAAAGTGCTACAACTTCATTTCAGAAGCAAAAGCTTTTGCTCACTTGATATATTTTGTTTTTCCTGTATAGACACAACTTTGGAAAACTGTCCCAAGGAACTATCATTTAACAATTAGAAACTTTGGCTCATTTTAAATTTATAGCAACATGACTTGATCATTCATTTCTACTTCTACTAGTAACAGCAAAATATAAAGAAATGAAGCAGAGGAGTATACATACACACATAAGATTTTTAAAACAGTCAAAATAACACTTCTGTAATAACATTTACTTTCCTTGTACTGAAGAAAAGCTGAATTTACCTGCCATTCATTCTACAATGCAAATTAGTTTCTCAGGTACACATTTGTAATCGCTTTTCCAATTCATTTCGCTAAATCCACATTTCCTTTTAATAACATTAAACATTGCTCTGATTAAAAGCCTACCAGACAGTAATCCCGTTCAGCCCTTCCACTATTTCCTCTGTGAGGCACATTTACCTTTATTTTGAAACAGAAGGTAAAACAGAAGAGGCTCTTACCAGAGAAAGAGAAAACAATTCGTTCAGCTACATCCAACAGTGCTCTGTGCAGCCTGGCAGCCTGAGTGATCCTTGGGCCTCACACAAAAGCAAGATAATTGGCTCTCAATGAAGAGATGTAAACATCCATCATAACAGCACTGGGGCTGAAACTGAACGCTACCTTAGCTGTTCTATGTACTCCGACTGGAAGATGATGTCACAAACATCAACTGGGTGTACTCTCATTGGCTTCTGTTACCTGGAATCATATCTTAACCCTAAACTGTCAGCTGCAAATTGAAATGCTCATCTCTGACTACAATTTCTGCTGAAAAGCAGAGTGAAAGTAACGTCGAGTTCCTGGAGGATCACAAACTGAAAATGTTGTGCCCCAGACAGCCTAAGACATATTTACCTAATTTATTAAAATCTGTGACAATTTGATTTTTCAAGTCTGTTTATTAAATAACAGTATTCATGAATATGAAAGTAAAAGAGCAACTTAATCATAGAGTAGCATCTTAAATTTTCTAATTACTTTACATTGATTTCATAGTACTATCCCGTGAGATTTATGAAAGTAGGATTTGGAAATATTACAATGTAGACGATTAGAAAGTGTAATTTTCAATCAGTTCAGTCAGAGTAGTTATCTGTATTTTTAAAGCTTTTAATAAAAATACAAACATGGAAATGCATTTTGGTCTCTAAATGTTAAATAATATCTCCAAATTTATGGGTAATAAGCTTAATGTATGAGATATTAAAATATAACATCACTGAAATAATAATGTTAAATATTGTTTTTTAAAGAGTAATTTAAAAGTCACTAGAACTATAGGCAATCCCATTTCAGTAATCGAAAGCTACTTTATGATATAGCACTGTTCTCTTTGAGTACAAACAGGGAATAATTATCCATCTCTTACCTTCTATCTTGACAAAAGCCCCAGATTTCTCCCCAGGCTTAAGTCCAGTGGGAGAGGAGGATAATGGGCTAAGCTGGTTGCAGCAGCTTGCTGCCGGAGGGACAAAACTACAATCACCTTGAAATATACCCAAGCTTTCCCCACCAAAAGGAGCTGTCAGCCGCATCACTGTGAGATGCAAGAATTACCAGAGCTATTCAATGACCAAACTCCTTCTAAATCCAGCACAGCCATATCCCAGGGCAAGCCCTTTGAAAGCTGTGCAGCTCAGCATGCAAACAGTATCAGCACCTGGAGAGCGAGTAAGGAAATTTGTTTCATTCATCCCCATCTTTAGGGGACGGAAATGAACCAACAATGCACTTGTATGCCTTTATGTTGGTTCATTTCCTTCTGAATATTGGATTCAGGGCAAATACTTGTTATAATCCCTCCGCATTTCCAATGACAGAAAATTACTTTTACTGGATGAATTCAATAAGAATTCTAAGAGTTGATAACATGAAAAAGACAGTCTTATAGACGGTACATTCAAAATTTCCTCCCAAGTTCTAACTTCCATGACCATTGGCTTATTTGATTTTTTTTAAATAGCAAATTAGTGTCTGAAATATAGGCAAGATTTCTAGATTGAGATTCAAAAGATCCGGCCTGCAGTTCTCATTCTACCACCTATTAGCTCTTCAGAATTTTAGAAATTTACCATGTTTCATATATTGAATGAGAATGACAATTCTACCTACAGAAAAATTGATACAGGGATCAGATGATGCAAACTATGGAAACTTGATATAAAATGGAAACAAAAATATGTTATAATTAGTACAACATTTTTATGGGAAAAGATCATATATGCTAGGTTCAATAATATTTGGAAGACTTAAAAATTAAACATATTTCAGTGCTCTCAAAGTAATGACAAAAGAAATATTATCTTAAATTCTTAAAGTTTCAATTGGAAAATAATGTTGCAGATTAAGTTGGTTTATAACACTGAATGAGTCAGGGGTCTTTATTTATTTCTTCAAGTTTTTGACCTTCCCAGAATTTTTCAGAATTTAATCATATTAGTCAAGTGCAAGATTCCAGACTCAAAAAGACTTATTTGTCAAAATGTACTTTGGGCCAATGTTAAAGACACTGTTCATTTATTTTTGCCTAAAAACATGGACATTTGGATAGAAATGTGCACAAAAAAAGTGTCATTGCCATGCAAAGTGGCATAAAATTGAATTACAGATCAGAAAGATGAATTTAGACAATGCGAGTGTCAACTGTATTTCTGGTAGACAAATGATAATGCTAGGATATTGTAATTGCTAGGAGGATATGTCATGAAGAAAATAATTGTTTATAAAATATGTTTTTCTATTCATATATTCCATAAAATTTTAATGATATAAATATTTAATGGCAAAGATAGATAACTAGCAAAATTAAATTATATCCTATTACACAAAGTAAGCACATTGATGCATATATGATTCAGTAAATGTTTAAAGATAAATACATATTCTAATGACTTTAATACACAATTTATAGCCTTTCTTCTTTTGTTTTGCATTTGTTTAGGGACCAGATGTCACATACAACTGGCTTAAAGAAATGGGCCACAGTGAATGTCAGAAATACAAATAATCCCGGTGCTCTGCACATTCATTAGTAAGTGATTATCTTAGTAAAGGTCCCTGGTTTTGTGTTACTAAAATACATACATAAGATTTTTAAGCTATAGATCACATTTCAATATCAGTCTGATAAGTCTGGAGTAGTTTTTATATGTAACAAAAGAAAAAACTCCTATTTTCTTACAGTGGTAGTAGACACTGGAGATTAATGATGAATGGGATTTATGAAGTTGTTAGTGACTCTTTAGTAGTTTTCTTTAGGAAGTCAGAGATACTAAAGGCCAGGGCTTTATGTAATTTGTAGGATGTCCTTTTGAGGTCTAAAAATATTTTGCACATAAGTCTACATATGTATCTAGGTTCAGTATGAACACTGGTAAGAACATAAAAATGCTTACTACTATCATAAAATAATATGTTAAGAAATGTAACCTGATTATATAATGTAAAGGAAAACTCAAAAGGTAAAATGGTTAGAACATTAAGAGATTGCAAGGACAATAAAAAGATGGTGTCATTTTTTGAGTATAGACTTTCATATGTACAGGTAGAGAAGTAAAAATATATTTTTCTGGGTTTTAAAAATTATCTAATTTTATAAAGGAAAATAATAAATATTACATTTTAGAATAAGTTAACCAATATTATTAATTATATTCCTACAACTAGAATGAACAGCTAGCATTTGTGGGTTCCAGAGAATATGAAATATTTTTACTTTAATATTATGTAAAGGATTAATATAAGGGTAAAAAATATCTATAAGACTGAGTGCTTAATTTTAGCAAAATTATATTAGTGTGTGTCTTCTTACATGAAGAACATGAACTCTGCAAAAAATATTATTGAAAACCAAGTAGAAGGTATTTTAGAGTTCAAATCAAGTAAATTTCAATTTTATTACTATACTTAAATACAATATATTTCCCAGGAGCTGAAATCATTGCAGTATTTAATTGCCTGACAATTATTTCTGTTACATCAATTTTGTGGTTAAACTAATTATTTATATTATCAAAACAAATCATCACTAGAGGCTAATTAAACTGGAGAAACCATCCTCCAGTGTTTCCCATCCTACATATTAATAAGGTTTAGGTTAATATTGACTTCAGAAAAAAAAGGAAAACGTCCTTCAGGTAATTATTTTATGGCTATAACTGACGAATTTAAAGGAGTTTTAAACTATTGTGAACATTATTATTTGAGTGGTTAGAACTATTAGAATGCAGCATTTTATTATACTTTGCAATAACTCCAGGCCCATTACCTAGTTATCCACAAGATGGCAGCTCTGTTTGTGTGGCCACAGGCACTCTTTTTTTCTTTTCATTCACAGACATTCTTAACACACACATTTATCCTTTCATAACAATGCATAATATGCAAAGTACATTGTGAACTTATCGATGTGAGCGATAATGTAATTTTTCAGCCTAAGTGGTGAAGGATAGGTATTTATCAAACCTATTGTGAAGTAGGTATTTTTAAAATCATCTTAAGATGTCTAATTTCTAAATATTGACTTTGGACTGGCACTATGTGCAAAAGCTTCTCAAATTTACTTCACAGGAGTTAGATTGTTTTTAAGAGACGGTGCTTACTTTGTTTCATAAAGACTTAGGTTGCTTTTTAAAAATCCAAACATATTTCAAAAGAACTGTGACTGTGAACCAATGGCAACTCACTGGCCCTGTAAGAATCACATTTTCCATCTAACTCATTCCAGGGATAACTAACCTCGTAAGGCTATCTATATTTGACACTTCACCTGGATTTCTTTTTTATACTTAGTTATCATCATTGTCATTTTTCCCTTCTTTAGGTCTACTTTAAATCTATCATGTGGCAGTTTCATAAAATTATCTTTATTTCTGTTTTCTGCACAGACAAAATTTTGAAAACACTTGGAATTATTAGACCATCTCACTTTTCCTGTCTGAGAATGAAAAACCCCATGATGTGGCTCTTTGTTTATGTGTCATTAAATTTCATTCTGGAAAAAAAAAGAGAAAATATTTAAATAAATGAGACAAATGTTGTCTCCATTTCTATGTGAAAGAAATATAAATTCTTAAATATTATGGTAAGAAGTTAAGGCTATTTTTGTGATTCAGCACTCTCTTTTTAAATGCAAACTGAAAACATTAACTTATCATTGAAGGCATCTAAATTTAAGATATACCCTAATCTATGTGATTAGTTTTCCTCTGAATGTTGTGGTGAATCTTTGTAAAAGGCCTAAAGATCTGTAGACAGATATTTTTTATCATGCTCTTTCAACAACTATATCTAATATGTTTTCATAATGATGTATAGTTAAGCATATTTTACTTTCTTTCTTGAATTAACATTTTATTTATGATTTTTTAGATACCATATTCTTTGTTTATATTATAGCCAAAGGCTTAATGATTCACTAAATAAAGAATTCAACAAATAAAAAGTGAAAATGCATCTATTCTGCTTTGTCACTGATACACAATTTTACAATTTCACTTGTGATTTTTTTTCTTTCACTTTAATTCCCCCTCCTTTTGCCTCATGTTACCCAAATTACATAAAACCAAGGCCTACCACTTCCATGAGTCAGGAACAACACTGATCTCAGAAATTTAGACCTGAAGTTAAAGTTTGATAGGGGAAGTCGGAACACATTTTATATACTGCAGAGGAAAGGAGTTGTTCATGTAAAACCAAAACGTGCTCAAAACATGGTTTCAGACTTATGGTTGCTTTCAAAAGACAGAGAGTGAAAGACCAATTGAAATACTAATGATTGCATGGTAACGTAGTCCTAGAAGACTTCAGGTCTTTCAGAGGTGTCCACACGACCAGAAGTAGCATTAGGATGATTATAATAGTAAAAGAAAAAAGTACTATCACCATGATCACCAGTATACATGTTTAATTTGTGCTAGGCATTCTGCTTATCATCTTGCATGGATTATTTGGTTTGGTTTGGTTTGGTTTTATAACAATGCTAGAAGATAGGTCAATGTCAAGAATGTTAACAGCTCTTAAATTTACACTGCAAGCCAGTATATTTTCTGTCATATCTACTTATTTGAATCTCAGTTAGAAATTGCCAAAATATAGAGTCCTAATCGAATTCCTTCAATAAGAATTTGTGAGTGCGGAAGGTGGGTGACACTCTTGCATGCCTCTCTGCCCCAGCAGGGCCGATGATTGACTGTTGCTGGCTTTAAAACTTACTGTCAAAACCTTTGAGAATTGACTTAAAGATTTGCATGTGCTACATCAGACTTTTAAAAATAAGTAAAAACTGTTCTAAAAGATCTCTAACAAAAATTGTAAATGTTTATGTCAAACAACAGTTTAGGGAATGAATACTAGAAAAATCTAGATTATTCCACTTCAGGTAATAAGACACATGTCACTTATCTGGCAAGTTTGAGAAGGAACATGACATAGAGACTAATCTTGTAGCAGCTTCATGATGGCTAAGGAAGACAAAAAGACTAATCAGGGGATCTGTACAAGAAGGCACTGATTCCATATTCAAAGATCTTGCAGCAATTCATCAGTTCCCATCTGGATGAAGAATTTCCCTGAATGTTTCTAGCAAAAGCGATGCCCTTTCTTAGCCACATCAAAAATGGTCCTTTTCAAAGACTCAGAGAATGATACTTAAATGGATGTGGTGTATGGAGCAGAAAGAGAGCAGCACACATGTTTGAGTAGGAATGGGTCCTGTGGAAAAAAAAACCTCATGACAAAGATGAAAGTGTGATTTTTTTATAGAATTTTAAGACTCCAAAGTCTTCTATTCATAAGAGCAAGTTTTGTGTCTGGCATCTGCCCTATCTTCACATTTTAATTGCTCTTGTTCAAGTATACACCAGCACTGACATTTTTTTAGAGTTAGCCATTAAGCATCAGTCTGTAACAAAGTGAGAATACTATCTTATGTTATAGTCTCTAAGTTGAAACACATGCATCTATTTATCTGTGTATTGCAATTAGGTAAATGTAGTAAAGGGTTTTAAATAAAGATTTCATAATTACTAGCAAACTGCTTATACATACCCAAATCCATAAAGTTGTTTTAAATGTCTAATTTTGTACAATACCTGTACATAATAATCCTTTTTATCTGTGACTTTTTTCTCTATGTAGCTAATACTAAGTAATGCATCTCTTGTTATCCTTTACCAAGAATTATCCACTAATAGCCTATGAATCCCCAAATTAAAAAAAAAAAAAAAACTGAGTGCTCCTTTAGCCATTTTTAAGTGGTAAAATTATAGTCATAAGTTTGGGACATTACAGAGAGGCTATAGGAATCTATGATCTTACACCAGATCTTGGTTGACTCATTGTGCAGGAGCTCATTATGCAACTCAGTTCGTGAAATCATCAAAGGAAAACAGTCACTCTAAAAGGCTTTGGGTCTTCTCACTTTGTTAACCAAAATAACAATCGGTGTGACTGAAGTCTCTGTGATACAACTAGAAAAACTTATCTATCATCTCTGTCAGTCCATGTTTAAAACTCTAGATCTGGAAAATGCACTAGCCTTTTTCAGGTAAAACCAGGGGAAAAAAAAAAGTCACTAAGTATCTGGTGAAAATGTTGGAGATAAGAAGAAATGGTTATTTTTTTCTCCCAGAGGTTACATACTCCCGGTACAATTACTTTTCACTGTGACAAATAGAAAATCAAAACTGCTTGTAGATTGAAAGAGAGATAGTTCCACCTCTCTATCACCCTGAATTCAGAATCAACTAAGATGCTGGAAATAAACTCTTGACCAAAAATATATCACACTGTTTCTTTTTGTTTTTGTTTTTTAACAGGGCTTCACGAAGTATACAATCTGACTTTTAGGTACTGTGTGATCTCTAAGTACCTGGCCAAGATTCCAAATCTTCCCCAGATTCTAAATCTCAGAATGAGTAAACCAATGGCTCTTTCCCTTGGATCAGGGTCAGGGCCCTTAAGCCTTTAAGGTACAGAAAGCAGAAGTGGGCTCCCTTTCTTTGTGGCTGGCCTGTGCCAAGTTTACTAAATTCTTCTCATGCTCACATTATACCCTTAACCCAATGTTGTCCTGAGCATATAGAAAATTAAGCCTTTCATTGATTTCCAAATCATTAAAAAAATATTGCATTGGGGTCAGCACTGTGGCGCAGTGCGTTAAAGTGCCAGCATCCCATATGGGCACCAGGTTCTAATCCCTGTTGCTACTCTTCCAATCCAGCTCTCTGCTATGGTCTGGGAAAGTAATAGAAGATGGCCCAAGTCTTTGGGCCCTTGCACCAGCGTGGGAGACCTGGAGAAACTCCTGACTCCTGACTTTGGATCCGCTCAACTCTGGCTATTACAGACATTTGGGGAGTGAACCAGAGAATGGAAGACCTCTCTCTCTCTGTCTCTCTCTCTCTCTCTGTAACTCTTTCAAATAAAAAAAAAAAATTAAATATATTGCATCATTCCTTGTTTAGTCTTGCCTATACAGTCTGTAAAAAAATTGATTCATATTTCACTCCACACAGGATATAACTAAATTCATGGTATCGGCCAAAAAAATCCCTCAGTCCCCTCACAATGATTCTTCCCTCATTGGAGACAGATCATAATGTTTTGTCATATGTAATTAATAAAATGAAAGTCCCAAAAGCACACATATGTCGGTGCTGAAAGGACCCATGAGGGGTCAGCAAAATTAATGAAAAAGATGCACATTAAAGGAAATTTTCATGTAATTTTAAACTGCTGGCAGTAAAGGAAAGATCCTGCAAGTCTGACATGAAAAACAATCAGATTACATAAACATTTCAGGAATTAGGGGCCAGTGTCTGGTGTTGTGGCCTAGTGGGTTAAGCTGTCCTTGTGATACCAGCATCCCATATTAGAGCATGAGTCCCAGCTGCTCTGCTTCTGATACAGCTCTCTGCTAATGCACCTGGGGAAGTAGAGGAAGATGGTCCAAGTGCTTTGGACCTTACTACCCCTATGAGAAATATGTGTGGAGTTCTAAGCTCCTGGCTTTGGTCCAGTCCAGCCCTGGAATTTGGGGTGTTTTGGGGGAGTAAACCAGTAGATGAAGGGTCTCTTTCTCACACAATATGTGTCACTCTGCCTTTCAAATACATGTTTTTAAATATAATTCTTGGGCCGGCGCCGTGGCTCACTGGGCTAATCCTCCGCCTTGCGGCGCCGGCACACCGGGTTCTAGTCCCTGTCAGGGCACCGATCCTGTCCCGGATGCCCCTCTTCCAGGCCGGCTCTCTGCTGTGGCCAGGGAGTGCAGTGGAGGATGGCCCAAGTGCTTGGGCCCTGCACCCCATGGGAGACCAGGATAAGCACCTGGCTCCTGCCATCGGATCAGCGCGGTGCGCCGGTCCGATGGGTGAACCAACGGCAAAAGGAAGACCTTTCTCTCTGTCTCTCTCTCACTGTCCATTCTGCCTGTAAAAAAAAAATAAAATTAAAAAAAAAAAGAAAAGAATAAATATAATTCATGAATCAGATTAGACCATCACCAAATTTCTCAACAGCAAAGTGAGAAAAGAACAGTGGATGCTTAAACATACTTTCAATACAGACATTTATGCCTATCCACCTTACCAATTAAAGATGAAATAATATCTCATAGCATCTTCACACATGAAAATGCGTAACAATGTGACCTTTATACCCTTTGTCATAAAGAAGTTGCAGGATGTCTCCCACCAAAGCTATGGGTAAAGAAAGAGGAAGACATGAGTTCAGGAAATAGGTATAACACTCAAGGGAAACCATGTGGATTTTCTAGTTAATGGTGATGGAAGGAGCTCAACATGGTAGCTAGGTAGCAAGGTTGGACAACAATCAATATAAATTAGAAATAAGGTTGACATTTCTAGGAAATATATTCAACTATAAAGAAATAAAATTGGGTCCAGCTTGGTGGAATAGCAAATTAATTCACCCCTTGCAATGCTGGTATCCAATATGGTCATTGTTTTGAATTCAAGCTACTTGATTTTCAATCCAGCTGTCTGTTAATGCAACTGAGAAAACAGTGGAAGGTTGCCCAAGTGCTTGGAACCCTGCACCCATGTGGGAAAGCTGGATGAAACTCCTGGCCTCTGAATTCGACCTAGCCCAGCCCTGGCCATGTGGACATTTGGGAAGTGAACCAATGGATGAAGATCTGTATCTCTCTGCCTCTCCCTCCCTCTGAAATTTTAGCTTTCATATAAATACATTTTTCTTAAAATAAGAAATAAAACTGACAGATTATTTGATGTGTTTGAATATACTAAAGAGAAATTCATTTTTCTGAGTGCATTTAAATCTACTTTAGACAAAGGGAAACGGAAATCTAAGTAACTAAACCAAACAAACAACAAAAAACTCTAAGGTACTTATTAATGCAAGGAAAACTAAAAGTATTTAAAGGGAGAGAATTTACTACTACTACTAGTACTACTACTACTGCTACAACAAAACTGTATTTTTGTTTCAAATTTAAAATTCAATGGAACTAGTAGGGAAAAGTAGGAGACACCAAAGGCAAAGATATTATACTCATGTTTTAAAGCAACTGAAGAATCAAATGTATAAAGCATATACTATTCATATATTAATGAAATATTATTAAGATTAAATCCTGTTGCTCCATTTGTTGAGAAATTACTTAACCACTGGATAAGTCAATAATCCTGCTCTGCTGTTAACCAAGTTAGGAAAATGCTAGGATATGCAACATGTACAGACCTATAACTTAGTATACAGTCAATAGATGTTAGCTGTGATTTATATTGTACTTATCCTATTCCCATATAAATCAGTTATGCAACTCAGTAAGATTCATTAAACATCTTGGAGAAACAGATTTGCCTCCAGTATCAAGGCTATTCTCAAACTCAAGCATATGAGTCCTTTTTGCTTTCTTTACCATAAAGTGAGTAAAGTTTAGGTTGAATAGTTTCAGTGTAGTATCAATCATTTCCATGAATTCCATAATGCAGCACCCTGAATGTTAGCATAAAAGCCCTATGTCATAATGAATATAACAAAATACATATACAATACATATACATATACAATATAATATATACACAATATTTTATATATAGTACTACATATAGGTATATGTAATACACAAATGCAATATATAGTATGTATACAATATATATAATATTGTATTTATAATATATATGTGTCTGTATATATAATCTATGTATGGTGTATATATACATATACACAACACAATGTAGACATAATACTATACATACTCTCTATATACATATATATGAAAGGCCTTATTTGTGTTGTTTCTGAATAAAGCCTATATTATCCACTGCAGAACCAATTTTTCCTTCTGACACAACACCATTAAAATTAAAACACCTTGAACAACCTGACAATGGTCACGCCATTTTAACTACCCCAGCACCATCTTAGGGAGCGCTAGTAAAACATTCCCTGGAAATTGGGCCGAAACCATAAGTCAAGGGCAGGCAGCTGCGGGTGGTTTGAGATAACCAATTTGCCAGATAAAGGCATGGGAAGCACCCAACCGCACCCGGCAAAAGT
This sequence comes from Lepus europaeus, assembly GCF_033115175.1. Lineage (NCBI taxonomy): Eukaryota > Metazoa > Chordata > Mammalia > Lagomorpha > Leporidae > Lepus > Lepus europaeus. The sequence continues at coordinate 34,521,618 of NC_084836.1, read as the reverse complement.
ATGCAAGGTATTTTCTGCATGCCCCCACCCCATTGTCTTATTGAAACCCTGTAACCACGCTTTTTTCCGCTTCTGTATCACCCGCTTCTGCTATCTCCCAGGTATATAAGCGCCCCCCAGACACTACTACGCACGCCTCTCTCCTGCCTCCCGTTGAGTTGGGTCTGGAGACGGCGTCCGCGAGCGCTCGTGAAATAAAGCCACCTCTTGTATTTGCATCGTCTGGTCTGAGGATTTTTGAGTCTGGGGTCGCAATCTAAAGGGCCCAGCGGGGATTGGGGTCCTTCAACCTTAATTCAAGAACAAATAATATTGTATATGGTGAGAGAAAGGTAATCAGTTCCAATGTAGACTTTTTATTATTCATTGGTATTATTTTACTACATAGATGTATAATTTAAAAATAAATAAGCTTTGTCATTGGAGGAAAATTCAAGTTAAATCTTTTCAAAAATGGAAAGATGACTTGATACATCAAATCGAGATGTATATCAAAAACCAGAGAAATATGTTCGCAGGGAATGAAGTAGTAAGAGAATTAAAAGCACACCGAAAGAACGGGCATTTGGCTTAGTGGTTAAGACACTACTTGCAGTGCTTTCATCCTGTATTAAAGTGCCTGGGTTCTGTAACTAACTTGACTTCCTGTTCCAATAGGACAGCCAGTGAGGGTCCAAATAATTGGGTCCTTGCCACACTGGGGACATGAACTGTTTTCCAGACCGGGCCAGCCCTGCTTTTGTAGGCATTTTGGAGGTGGATGGTGAACAAAGATCTCTGTCTCTGGTGACAGAGATTTCTGTCTTCCTGCCTCTGTCTCTCTTTTTTAATCTCTCTACTTTTTAAATAAATAAATAAATTTAAAAATTAAAAAAACACACAGAAAAAAAGAGAAAATGTGAGGAAATACCCACTTTCTATAGCTGACTCCCATCTCATCATTTCTTGGTTGATCTCCTAATTCCCATTGCCCCATTCTAAGCTTTCCACTTAAACTAAGAATGCATCTGTGTTTAAATACCTTCTTAATTCTAAATTAGCATCTCAATGTACCCTCCCCACTAGCCATATGTTTAACTAAGGCCTTCTTTAACTAGTACTTGATGCAGGTACAGCAATACCATAAAGTCCAGAATCCTACTATCTTTTTCTTATTGGAATTTTATTTAAAAAGCATTGAATAATATACTGCCAATTTCCAGACAGAGAGAAATCTCTAGTTCAAATGATTCTTTATGGCAGAGGGTGTATCCATAGGAAATGATAAAGCAAACTTATTATCTACACTTAATTTCCCTGGCACAACTCTAATAAGAGAATTGGATTAGAACACAGAGTGTAAATCAGAGATTCTTGGTCTCAATTATTGGTTCAATACTTTACTTCATCACGAAAAGGAGCAAATTATTTGCCTTTGCCGAATGATATTATCTACTTTCTCTAATATTGAATCATAATTGTAATGCATCTCAATGGATTCTCAGTTATTAAAAAGAAAAAATAAATTATATAAACTATTTAGATCATTACTTAGCACTTGCTAATTTCTAATTGCTCATGGAAGAAATAGATTTTTTCACAAATCACATTACATCCTAATATAATAAACTGTCTTTGAAACAAAGAAAGAACTATAGGCCATATATATATTTTGCTAAGGAGGAAGGCTTGTTCATTAAACAGCATTTATAGATGCTCATATGTATTCAACAGTACCAGGAGGGACAACGAGGAGCATATGGTAAAACACAAGTGTGTCTGATAGACTTAGCATCTGAAAACACTTGTGGGGCAGTTATAAATACTCATACTTGTCTAGCACTTTCTTACAGAGAGTAGTAGCTCATTAAATATGTATTGAATTGATTTGACATTTTAAGAATTGTGAAAATCTGTACCAGAACATATAAAAAATAAATGGCTTGATTTCATTTCCATTTATTCAATCAACGAGTATTGATGACCTTATATATGCCAGACGTTGCACTAATTGCTATGACACAAATGTGAACATGACTCATACTTTGGTTTCAAGGAACTCTCAGTCAAGGGAGAGTTTGAAACATAAATAAAATATAGCAGACAATGTTCATTGATCACTTAAGATAAACATAAGTTTACCTAGAAGTCTGAAATGTCAAATGTCTCTGTTTCCTACTTAATAAAAAAAAAAAAAACCCAGCAAGTTATTAAAAGCAATTTCCTGAGAAAAGCAACTTTTAAGATACATAATAATGCCATGACTGTTTCAGAAAAATATTTTGCAACCTGTGTATCCACCGTACTCTATTGATTTTCAATGTGCACAAAAAAGACCAAGAGGCGCATCAAGGCACTCAAGTGCTTTCTGAATCATCTTGGATTGATTAGATGTAATAGAGTTCATGATTAATGAGAGCTACCAGAAGTGTGGGATATGTTAGTGTTTTGCTCAGTGCTGGAAAATAGTAAGAGTCACAATGAATAGACCTGTCATATAAATGAAGCAACCCTTGAAATCTCACCCCTACCCCCACCATGCCTTCTTTAAAAATCCTTTAGCAGCTTTTATTATTCTTAAAAGAGGACAGGGACTCCCACAATATAGTTTATGACATCCTGAATGATCTAACCCCAATCTCTCTAGCCTTACTTCCCACAATCCTTCTCACCTCACGCTTGTCCTCTCGTCTCCATTGCAAGGAACAGCTTTAAGTTCCATTTCCTGCCTTGGTTCCTTTTGCTACATGTCCTGCTTATATGCACAGATAGTTCCTTTTGCTGGGATGCTCTTGACTAATTCTTTCTATTTTGCTTCATTCCCTTACACATAGATGCATCTGAACCTCTTGCCACTCACTCATAATCATTTATTGCCAAATATAATGAATATGGCCACAGTTGAGCAGAAAAAAATTTTGGTGGATTTAGAATATAATATCACAGTGACACACCCAGATTATTCTGGTGAGGTTGACTTTAAAGTATCAAGATATCATTATAATAGATGCTTAGAAAGATGGTTAAGTCAGCTTTGAATAACAGATTCTTTTAGGAAAATTATTTATTTTATTTTTTGAAAGGCAGACAATGAGAGAAAAAGAGAGACAGAGATCTGTCATTCACTGGTTCACTTCCCAAATTCCTGCAGGAGCAGGAGTAGAGCCAGGCCAAAGCTGGGAGGCAGAAACTCAATCCAGGTCACCTATGTGGGTGACAGGGTTTCAACTATCTGGGCTATGACCTATTGCCTCCCATGTTGTCCATTAGCAGAAAACTGGAATTGGGAGTTGAGCCAGGACATAAATTCATGCATTCTGATATGGGGTGCAAGCATCCCAACTAATGATGCCAAATGCCTTCCCTGAATTACAAGTTCTTCTCCATTATAAAGAGAATGCTTTTATTAGTCTTACAGATCTATGGGATTGTGCAGATGGTGGTGACCTTCCAAATGACTGATTTCACCATATAATTTAAACTGCATATTTACACCTATGAAAAACAAAACTCTGGATTTTTAGTTAATTAGCTCAAGATCTTCTAGCTAGACATGCTTATTTGGAAGTAAGATTTTTTAACTCTGGTTCTCAGATTCCTGTTTCTTTGTTACCTCCTTCTTCTTATTTTAGATTCAACTGGCCCATCACAAAATAACTGTTCACCATGTCAAAATATGGTCCATGTGGACAGGAAAAATTGTTTTTGGGAAAGACCTTATATAACGGAGAAGAGCTTTCAATGAAGTGAATGTGTATTGAATTTTTTCCCCTTTTTAAACTGATACCTACCATAGTTTTAGTTCTGGATTTATAAATTTTTAAAGTGTCCATAAAAATATGAGTTGAGAAGATACAATATTACTAGAATGTTTTGTTTTACTTATTTAATTCCTGTTATTGCCTGAGCAAATGAAAGGCTATTAACTACAGAGGTAGTCCCTTTTCTGCTTCTAAGAACATAACATGAATAAGTTATATTTTTTTAAAAAAATGTTTTTGTTTTGACTCAGAGTTATGAAGCTCAAAGGCCAAGATAACCCATCTAGTGATGGCCTTTTTGCTGAAAGATTTCAGAGGAGGTGCTGGGCATCACATTGGTGGTGTGTGTGTATGTGTGTGTGTGTGTGTCTGCAGATCCTTCTCTATCTTCTTAGAAAGCCTCCAACCTTCAATCATCTTAGTTGTTGAGTCACTTTCCAAAGAATCTCCTTTTAAATTCATTGTTAGATAATGTTTCTCCCTTTTTATTACCTCACAATTGAGATTGAATTTGAACATGACTTTCATATCTAAATCATAACACTGCACATATGTCATGTGCTCTACCAGTGTTACACTTATTTTCATTGTTGATTTCAATTCTTATCAATAAGTCTTAATTTTCTGAAAAATTGATATTCTGAGAAAACCAAACTGAAGCTATCTCTTCTTAAATATAAATACACATTTAAAAGAAGTATTTCTCTTGCCTGAAAGGTTTTTAGAAAAGACAGTACACTGCCCCCCTCACAACCACTATAATGTATAATGTAAAATATACATTATATAAAATGTTCTATTTTAACCCTTTAATTATACAATTCAGTGATATTAAGAATATTTGTATTATTGCAAAACTATCACTGTTTCTTATTATAACATTCACATCTTCCCTAATTGAAATCCACATCAGTAAATAATAATCCCCCATGTCTTTTTTTCTGCAACTCCTGAAAACAACCATTCCACTTTTTGTCTATGCAAATTGACTACTCTTTATATGTCAAATAAATGGAATCATACAGTATTTGTCCTTTTGTGTCTGGTTTATTTCACTGAGTCTTATGTCTTCACGTTTCATTTATGTTGAGCATATGTCAAATTCCATTCCTTTTTTAAAACTGATAACACCTTGGGGCCAGCACTGTGGCATAGCACGTAAAGCTGCCATATGCAGTGCTGGCATCCATATGGGCTCCAGTTTGAGTTCTGGCTGCTCCACCTCTGATCCAGCTCTCTGCTGTGGCCTGGGAAAGCAGTAGAAGATGGGCCAACTCCTTGGACCCTTGCACCTGAATGGGAGACCCAGAAGAAGCTCCTGGCTCCTGGCTTCGGATTGGTCCAGCTCTGGCTGCTGAGGCCATTTGGGGAGTGAACTGGCAAATGGAAGAACTCTCTCTCTTTCTCTCTCTCTCCCCCTCTCTCTCTCTTTCACTGTGTTTAAAAATCTGACTTTCTTACTGTCAAATAAATAAACAAATCTCTCTCTGCCTTTCTGTAACTCTGCCTTTCAAATAATAAAATAATTTTACAAAAAAAAAAAAAAAACCCTGATAGTACCTCATTATCTGTACAAAGCTCATTTTGTCCATCCATTTATCCCTAGATAATAACCTTCTACTGGTTATCATAAATGTTATACTATGAACATTGGTATACAGATGTTTGTTCAAGTCTGTGATTTTAATTCTTTGGATATATTCCCAAAATGGAACTATAGAATCAAGCAGTATTTTTTTTTCTTGAAGTCTTTTTGAGAAATCATCAACTATTAAGATTTGATTTATTTTTACAAATGCTACTTCATCTATGATACCTCAGTTTATTTTTTGAAAATAAAGAGTCCCCAACTAAGGAACCAATGCAATGATGAGAGCCACAATAAATCTTTACAGTCATTGCACAGATGGCAGACAAAGATCCGATCTCAGGTTAGCCTGATAATGACTCTCTGCTGCATAAACAGCAACAAAGCTCTTCCTAAATATTCAATGAGTCTCAGTTAATCATTTCCCATTTCCTGACAAGGAAGATAAGTGGTGATTGTGGAGGGTTTTTCGTCTTTTTTTTTAAGTCATCAAAACAGGAGATATTAATGGCATAGAAGACATATTAGACACTAGGACAGAGTACTATTTGAAAAGCAGAGTTGGCAAGATCAGTTTCCTAAATTCATATCACAGATGTTATTGAAACCAACAGATTTTTGAGATAGACTTTAATTCAAATACTGACTTATAATTTACTAACTAGGTGACCTTGGGCAAGTTCCTTAATACCTTATTGAGGTTAGTCTCATTAAACATGAGAATAATAATAATATTTATTTCATTAGTACTTTCTAAGAATTAAATAAAACTAGAATTTAATACTCGTAGAAGAACTGAATATGAGTAGAGCTGTATATAAATATATTATATATAGATAGATTTTATATATTTTTGTTAATTTTTCAAAGATTTTATTTATTTGAAAGGTAAAGTTAGAGAGACAGAGAGATGGAGGATCTTCCATCTGTTCATTCACTCTTCAAATGGCATCAATGGCCTGGGCTGAGCCAGGCCCAGCCAGGAGCCAGGTGTTTCGTTTGGGTCTCCCATGTGGGTACAGGATTCCAAGTCTCAGGCCATCTTCCACTGCTTTCCCAGATGTGTTAGCAGGGAGCTGGATCAGAAATGGAGCAGCCAAGACTTGACCCCAAGTGCACATATGGGATGTTGGCATCACAGGAGGTGACTTAACCTGCTATGTCAGTGCGCCAGCCTCATATTTGTTAATTAAATGTTTAAAATATGAAGGCATCAATAGTATTTCCCAGATTAACAGCAGATAAGATGACTGAGTAGACCAGTTACTATAATAGAAGCCAATGAAAGATGAACATCTATGGACAGTGTTGAAATTTAGACATTAAGGGAGACACATAATGATTTTCTAAGTTAAAATCGGAATACACAAATATGAAACTCAGAGATAGGAGATCAGACCTGGAATGTAAACTTGGAGATTCAATAAGTACATAGATTGCTTGTGATAACCTTTAGTGCATATACAAAAGAAAAGCAGGCCAAACAGTGCAATCTCAAAAAAAAGTTGTATCTGTGCATCATTTTAATCTAAAGGAAATTATGCACCTTCAAAGTCAAAAACATAAATAGTAATTAGTTCCCAAAGTATTTTAGTCTTTAACAAGTGGCTGTCATTTAAATGACAACATACAAGCTTACTTCTTGCCAATAAAACTGGTATTTCCCTAGAGAATGTATTCAATGTGAATATAGTTGATATGAAGTGATGAGGAAGGAATTCAAATAACATCACTGTTGTAGAATAGACTTCAAAGTTTATTTGGCTACTGAAGTTTTATACCAGAGAAAGGTATGAAATAGGGGCCTGGTAGACAATAAGCAAAACTTCCTAAGTAGCATTACAGATGGAATACTCTAAAAGTAAATTTCAGGGGCTGAATGAAGAGCAAAACCTGTATTTACAAGACTGCTTAGCCACCCTCAGTTCATATTACATTTCCAGGCTTGCTGGACTCATCCTATTATCTTAAGGTAAAAAAATAACACTGGGGTCAGTTGTTTGCCTGCAAACTTGCCAGGGCAGAATATGTAAGAAGAGTTGAAAATCAATTACTGCATAACAGTTAAAACCATTCTGTGAAATGAATAATGTGAGAAAAGTGAACATTTATAGAATAGCAAAGTTCATTTTACCAAAGTAACATAGACTCCACAGATGAATACAGGCAACTGCATTAGCATTAGCATCTGCATTAGCAAATGTGTGTCCTTTGTTTATCAAATTAGTTTATCTTAAAATACATTTTATACATCCATTTTCCCTTAATAATTTTCTGCATAATGATTATTACACATCCCTTTCAAGAGAGATTGATGAGAAAAATATACTTACTTTGCCTTTCTAAATTTTTTTGAAGAACGCTTATTTCTGGAATTTGACATATATTTTATAATTTTTTTCCCTTTAGCCCTTACTGATGTTATTAAATTGTGCTTCTTTTTTAAAGAAAAATATGAGGCTACAATTGTCATCCTTCCCTCTGTAAGAATATTATTCCCTTTTGCCTACTTTAATTTCTTTTAGTATAGTTTCACATGGCTTTTTCTAATTTATCTGGCTTGGGGTTTGTTCTAATTCTTTATCTCCAGTTTATGTTTTTTCTTAAATAGAAAAAAAAAAATCCTCCCTATTACAGACAATCCCTAACTTCTTGGTTTGACCTACAATTTTTCGGCTTTACAATATTGCATTCACTATATGAGATATATATTCACTGTAAGCTATAAATCAAATTTTGAGTTTTGATTAATTTCTAAGCTAGTCACATGAGGATAACACTCTCTCAAGATGTTGGGCCAAGACAGTGGACCACGGCTCCCACGTAGTCATCAATCATGGGGGTTATCAACTCTACAATATACTGAATTGTTAGGTCATGATTTTTGTCAGGTTAGGTGTATGAAATGCATTTTCAACTTATGATATTTTCAATTTATAATGCTTTTATTGGTACGTAGCCTCATCATTCATAGAGGAGCATCTGGATTTAATTATTTACCTCATACACTATTTCTCTCCTGAGATCCCAATGACTCATGTATTACCTCTCTTGATATTTTACATAGACTCCTGAGGCACTTTTATTTTTTCAACTTTTCTTTATGTGTAAGTTTTAGTAATTTCCATTTTTCTATTTTGAAAATAAAATGCTCATTTCTGTACATTAGCCTATCTTCCATAAAACCCATCCAATGCTTTCTTTTTCATTTTCAATAACACAGTTTTTAGCTCTAGGATTTAATTTAGTTCTTTTTTAATTTATCATTATTCTCCTGAGGTCTTCTTTCTATTAATTCATTATATTGAAAAATTCCCTACATTATAATTTGTAATAGTAAGTTAACATATTAAAACAGCCAAATCTGGTATATTTGTCATCTGAGTTGGTCTATAATGCCGTTTTCTTGCTTGGCTATAGAACATATTTTCCACTTTTTTCAGATCCCTAGCAAATATTTATTTGGATTGTATTGCCAGGAATCTGATAGTTTTCTGTTTTAAGATATTGAGCTTGTTCTGGCAATACTTAACCTACAGAAAAATTCACCATGATTACCTCCAGGCAAGTTCTTAAGCCTTTTGTTTAAAATGTGCATCTAGAGTAACCTTAATTATAGGATTATAGCAGCCAGCCATACTGCAAAGGCATTTCTAGAATAAGTAATTAGGGTATTCAGTAAAGCACCCTGGTTTGTCATACCTGCTTTGTCTTTTTGCATTGTGAATGTTTGAATCACAGTTGTTCAGTTTCTTTGTTTTTGTTTTTGTCTTTGTTTTTTTTTTTTATTTTTTGACACAAAAAAATTGCAGAATACCACCAAAGACATTTGCAGCTCAGTATTTGGCAAAAGACATAAAAACAACCCTAGACAATGTCTTTGAGCTTTCTGTCTACATAATCTGCATCATCAATTCCAACCATTTTACCATTGTCAAATTCTCACCTGTGTCCCTTCGGCAAAGTGAGGTTACCTTCCTTCACTTATGCTTTACCTATATGTCCTGTTCCATTATAAGGAAAGCTATTCAAGTTAGAAAATTGATACAACTGTGAGGTTCACTTCTGTTTTCCACAAGCTCATACTGTCTCTCATTCAAATTCTAAACACAATCCGTTCACCTGTTTTATCTGATTTTATAGTAATTTATAGTGGGAAGGCTATTTAACGTCCATCAAGAACATAAGTGGAAATTAGGTATTTATGGTAGTTTTATGTTACATTATATATATATATATATATATATATATATAAATGGATAGTAAAATATTTATTATTACATACTGTATCTCAACTTTCATTATCCTCTTTAGAAATTGTTTTCCCATTCTGGAATACTATATGAATATAGAAACTGTTAACAAGTCACGATGAAGAAGGAAAAAAAAAAGATTTAGTAAAGAATCTTTACAGTGGATTAGTCTTACTTATTTCTCAGCTGTTCTTAATCTATTTGAAATCTTTTTTTTTTTTTTTCTGACAGGCAGAGTGGACAGTGAGAGAGAGAGAGACAGAGAGAAAGGTCTTCCTTTGCAGTTGGTTCACTCTCCAATGGCCACCGCGGCCGATGTGCTGCGGCCGGCGCACCGCACTGAAATCAAAGAATAGTAACCCTTATTATTCAATAGTCTTGTGTGATCCTGATACATTGTGAGTACACACTGTGTCTTGACTGCTTTTATATTTCTAAACTCCTTGTTAAACATGCATTCTGTTTTCAACTATCTGCCAAAAGCATAAATAGTCATGCTTTAAAATGACACCCAACTACATCTCTATTTTTCTGAATAAATGTCTGAGTGTGATATGTTTATAACTGTTGCCACACTCCTTTTCTTCACCCTGACAGTTCTGTAGAGATACGGTATATCACTATATGGATTTCATAACATGTTCAACACTTTGCGCTAAGGCATTGCTACTTCAAAATGTTTACAATTTGATGCTCTGCTGCATCTATTGAAGCCACTAGAACCAATATCCCATGTTACACAGAACTTTACGTAGCAGAATGAAAGATGGGCATAAAGTTTTCTAAAAAAGAAGTGGACTCAAAGATAAACTTTTGTGTATCATGTAAGTAAATGCAGTCACCCAAAATCTTTTTATGAAGAAAGTAAAATATGAAATACAAAATTACTATCTAGGGTTGGAAATATAAACCAATTATTATATAACTGGTTGTCTCATTTCAAAATAATTTTGAACTGTAGAACATAAAGTGAAATTTAATAGTGTGTAAAAATAAAAGTGTCCGCTAGTATCCTGAAAGAAATGATTATATTTATCTGTTTTATTCTTTCTCTCTTTACTTTGAGAAAAAGTTAGTAAGGTGGTCCTCGTGAGACTCCTCTGGAGCCACCTCTTCTAGTAATGTTGACGTCACCTATTTCTAAGATTTCACCCAAGATCTTTCTTTCAGAAGCCAAATTTTAAATTTAGTTTGAGAAAATCTGCCAAAAATTGTATTCAGAAAACAAATCCTATTTTTCCATGTCTCATGCTTACCCAGTTAATTACTCTTAACATTTGGCATAATCGAAAACAAACAGTGAGATAAAACAGGAAACCATAGAAAATCATATGTTCCTGTAATAAATATTTGCTTTGACATAGACTATATAAGTGGACATTTCAGGCTTCTCCCCCACACTGATCTCCCCAGTTTGCAGCTGGAGCTTTTTCCTTTGACAATAATCTACGGATAATAGTTCCATGCAGGCTTTCTCGTCTAACAACAATCATCACAAGTGGGCCATAACTTTCAGTTTCTATTAATTTTGGGTAAATATTGAAGGAAATTAGACAGGTTTAAAGAAAGAAATTAGGCAGCCTGGGTTTAAAATGGAGTCGCTTGGCTAACTGCATATTGTTCTGCTTTTGTACAAAATAGCTGGGCTTGCAAAATGCCTTCATGTGCTAGTTGAACTTTAGTTAAATTTGTAGCATGTGATGATTGTGCTAATGCTTTTATGAGATAATTGAGCATATGATTATTATTTTAGGAGCTATGTTAAGTTTTTGGTCATGATGACCCCGTGTTTATGCTTGCTTAAGGTCTTTTGTACCCTCACCCTGGATCTTATGATGGTTTGTCATGCTGCGGTTTATCTTGTGATCCTCTGTGTCATGCTATGGAGATATGCTAATGTTGTGGTTTTCAATCTTAAATACGCTGTGCGGTTGATGATCAGTGCCTCTCTTCTTGCACAGAGATGGCCCATCTGCGCAGATGTAATAAACTTCCTCATGCACTTGCAGCGATTGGATTGGAATCGTGTTTCTGGGGTCGGTAAAAGTGTGAGACACCTGTCGGGGGTCTTACATTCTTGGAGGTCCCACCGAGACTCGAGACCCCAGACCCACGCTCCATTTTCCAATCGGAGGTAAGTTTTTGCTGTTTTAAGTGTTTTTTTGTGTTCTGTTGATTTTGTTGATTTTTATTCTTTTCCCGGGGCGCTTGACGTACCGGAGGTTCATGTTTTACTGAGATTGTGCCTGCAGGACCTGTATCTGAAAAGAGCCAGTAGTAGGAAGGACAGACGTGTCAAGACCCCTGGCTCAGGCCCTTGGAGGACGCTCCATTGGCGGTATTCTGGGGGGGCCTGGCGGGTGGCAGCCGCTTCGCTCCCATCACTAAGCTTACCTGGGGGGCGTGGCGGGTGGCAGCCGCTTCGCTCTCATCGGAAGCTCTGGTTAGGATTCAGTAGGGTTTTTTCCCCGGGAGAAGAGCTGGTGGCAGCAGCCACTCCCGTTTTGGTTTCAGTTTTGTTGCGCGCAGGTCTTGTCTCATTAGGGCGCGCAGGTCTCGTTCCAGTGTTGTGCGCAGTGTCTTTGTAAAGTCTTGTGATTTGTGAGTCTTGTGGTTGTTTTCTGTGTTTTAATATACTTCCCTTATTTGCCTTTCCCCTTCAATATGGGACAGGAATTAACTACACCTTTGAGTCTTACTTTATGAGTCTTGATTGGGAAAACTGCAACGCAAAGTTGTTTATGTTGTTTTCAGTGTTTGAGTGATTACTCAACTGATCAGAAGTGTACTAATTGTTGGCCAAACCGCTTGACTCTGACAGCTTAAATTCTAAACTGAGTCTTCCAACTTTGGGCTTCCAGTCGGATCCCTGGAACTCTCAAGGGATGAGACTCTAAAATTTGTTAAAGTAACCGCTGCTTGAGTCAATTTAGATTATGTAAAATATATTAAAATGTTATAAATGGTGTCAGACCGATGCTGTCTTTTCATAGTTGTGCCCATGTTTGCTGTCCAGGAGGAGTTATTCTTATGTTACTTAAAAGCATGGAAATGTAATTTTGACTTTTAATTCAGAACTCAGTGTCTTAAGCCATCTAGGCATCAATGCTAAGCAAAATGTAAAAAAATGTATTGTACTTTTCACATCTTAAATTCGATAGGAGAGATTGTTTGAGTTTGTTTAACATGTATTCTCATGGATTGTCTATGCATAACAATTCAAGACTATGTAAAAGTAACTACAGGTATAAAGTTTCAGAAAATGTGAGCAAGTCATAAAAAGTTTTAAAAGGTTTGCAACTTTGAAATTGTTTACAGAGTTTTCTTTAAGTTAAGTGCTAATGCCAAAATTGCATTGACCTAAAAGTTAAAGTCTGATCTTCTGTTACAACAAAATACCTAAAAATGGTTTAAGTTTTAAAATCTGTTTTTGCAAAAATTGTAATGTCTATTTTAACAGTGTCTGCTGAATCAGTTACTCTGCCATTTCTAGAGTTAGGTCCTATAAGCTCTTTTTGACTCTGTTAGGTAGTTCTAAATTATGTAAACCCTTATGTTTAAGGTTTTTATTTTTGGTTTATTCAACAACAGGTATAAAATTCATGTTCTACCAAGGTGATCTATTGTGTACTTTACTGTCTCTGTTAAGTTCAAATTAGTAAAAAGCATTGTTAAGTATTATGATCAAATCTGGTTTAAAAGTGTAAAAATCACCCTGACTAATAAATGGCTACTATTTCAGGATGTTAAGGAATTCTATTTTGACCAGATACTCTAAGTTCTCTTGGCACCTTTAACAGACTTTCTAAAAATCCAAGTTCTAAATTATCCGAACTTTTGACACCCCCAGAGGGCCCCTGGAGATGTCAAAAAGAGATCTCTCATCCTGATCGGCTGTTTAAATTAAAAGTGGTGCCAAGATGTAAAATGATGCTAAACTTCAGCTATAAACATGTTTCTTTCTAGCTGCTCCAGTCTCTGGCTCAGAAGCCAGATCCTTTAAAAGGGACCGATGAAGTCTCCGTCCAGCGAACGCTAAACAACCAGGCGTTGCTAGTTCAAATGTATTGCTAGTTCAAATGTGGATCAAACGGGAGGTCTAGCCAAAAGGGAAATAAATAGTTAAGATTGTACAAACCTACAAAAATGTAACAGTTAGAATGAAGCAGAGGAGGGAGGACCCCCGGCCCGTTCTAACTGGCCGTCCTCCTCCTCCATATAACTGGGAAGACAAGCCCTGACAGGACTTGCAGGGCCTGTTTTATTAACATTAATTTTACTTTACTTAAATGGAATTTTGTAAAAGACTCAGTCTCTACTGCCAGACTCCCCTGAGGAGTTTAGCTGAAGGGGTTAAAGTTTTTTAGTTAAAAAAGGGGAAGTTTAAAATGGGCTAAAAAAGAGGAACTAACTAGGATCCTGACCACCACAGTTAACAGGAAGCAGAGTAAGGGAGAATCAGGGTAAGCAGGGACCCCCGGAGACTGGCAAAAGCACAGAAAAGTGCCCAAAAGGACAAGTCTGCCTAAGGTCCGACTAACAACGAGAGTCAAGTGGTGTACGACTGCCACACGAGACTGAACTGACCGAAAACGGCCTCTGCAAGCCAGCGAGAGGAAAGACGACAGCAGCGGAGTGGTGAGACTGGGCGACAGCGGCCCCTCGGCCCCTCCCTCATTGGGACACGTCTGGGTTTCCATCTTCAACCCCCCCGAGGACTCTGCTCGGCAGGCAGGGCTGATCGCTATGGACCATGCACTCCGTGCAGCTAAGAAAAAGGAGCGGGTGGCAATGCACAAGAACAGCAGGTACGCTCTCGCCACTACCTACGGGGAACTCAAAATGGACAGAGGCTTTATCGACCAGGAAGAAGAATTGCGCCAATGTTTCCCTGATTTGGACTATCAAAGGTACTGGGGTCAGACACCGGGCCGGCTTTCGTCTCCAGGGTAAGTCAGACGGTGGCACAGGTGTTGGAAATAGAAAGTTACATTGTGTTTATAGGGTAAGTCAGATGGTGGTAGCGGTGGCCAAGGTACTGGGGACATAGTTAGGTAAAACGTATAATTAATGGTGGAGGCTGGCACTGGAGACTGGGTCAAATTGCTGCTACACATTTTTATAATGCTACATATTTTTTATATGCTGCTACACTTTTGCAACTTCCCTATTTTGCCAGGCTTTGCTTAAATGTCTGCCTTTTAGGGCTTTCTTTAAAGGCTTCCTGAAGAAGCAGTCCTTGGCTCTGCTCTCCGAGCAGCGGAAGATGAGTGACTGCGAGTTTGCCTATGTGCATATGCTGGCTTAGGACTATTTGCTGTATATCCTGAAGACGCCGCAGCCTGGACAGGGATTGAGCAAGACGTCCAGAGTGCTGCAGAACATCACCTTTTCCATCCAGCAAGAAGTGGAAGAGGCTCTACTTTATATATAATTCTGGTTAAGAGATTTTTCTGGAAGTTACCAAATAGATCTGTGTGATACTGTTATTGCTAAAGAAGAAGTATTGCTGACCCTGCATAATGAATAGACTTCTTTAGTTTATTAAAAGTAGAAGTGTTTATCACCCATACCTTGGTCCTGACCCAGCAGTGCCAAAGTTTAAAAATAAAGGACATAAAAGAAAAAAGTATTGTTGGTAAAAAGGGTTTAAAAAAGAGAGAGCTTTTTATATAAGGAAAGGACATGGTTTGTCAGAATGACTTTATCCGGATGGCTAGTTTACTCTAGACTGAAATGGAAATGGTAAAATGTTTAAAGTAAGTCGAAGAGGGTGTGTGAAAGTCACAGAAAGTATTTGGGTCAATTCAGCTGAACAGGCACCAGGTATTAATCCGAATTTGTATGACTTCTTTAGGAATGTGTTTTCTGTTTTTTTGTCTCTGTTGTATTTTCTGTTTTTGAATTTTGATGCCTTTTTGTAACTTTGTATTCTGCGGGGCCTACTTCCCCTACCCTGCAGACTTGCTTCTGTGCTTATAAGATTGGCTGTATTGTTTTACCCCGGTGATGGGCAGCCCACATATCCCAATAAAGATCACGTGGGAGGTAATATCTGGTACCGCTGAGGTTGTGTGGCCCGCGTGGCCCCTTCTGGGATATGGTGGCCCTCCTTGCACCTGTTTTCTGATCAGACTCCCCTATGAAACAAAGGAATTGTTACCAATGTGGGACAAAATTTAAAGAAGTAATCCCTTAAATTTTAAGATTAAAATTTGACGAAAAGAAAAGGGGGGAATGAAGGAAATTAGACAGGTTTAAAGAAAGAAATTAGGCAGCCTGGGTTTAAAATGGAGTCGCTTGGCTAACTGCATATTGTTCTGCTTTTGTACAAAATAGCTGGGCTTGCAAAATGCCTTCATGTGCTAGTTGAACTTTAGTTAAATTTGTAGCATGTGATGATTGTGCTAATGCTTTTATGAGATAATTGAGCATATGATTATTATTTTAGGAGCTATGTTAAGTTTTTGGTCATGATGACCCCGTGTTTATGCTTGCTTAAGGTCTTTTGTACCCTCACCCTGGATCTTATGATGGTTTGTCATGCTGCGGTTTATCTTGTGATCCTCTGTGTCATGCTATGGAGATATGCTAATGTTGTGGTTTTCAATCTTAAATACGCTGTGCGGTTGATGATCAGTGCCTCTCTTCTTGCACAGAGATGGCCCATCTGCGCAGATGTAATAAACTTCCTCATGCACTTGCAGCGATTGGATTGGAATCGTGTTTCTGGGGTCGGTAAAAGTGTGAGACACCTGTCGGGGGTCTTACAATATAATTTAAATCAGGAAAATCTATATGCATATAACATCTAGACATTCATTTTTTCAGTGATTTTCAATCAATGCAATAGTATTAACTTTAGCAATCAAACTTTAAATATTAATCCAAAATTTCGTAGAAACAAAGCCATATCTTTTGTATTTGTATTTTGTTAGTTTATATTATATTCATCAAAATTCAGGATTATTTTGGCAGAAACATCCTAGACAAACCAATTTGAATTCAAACTCATTTGAATATTGATAGTCATATATACAAAGTACACAGAGTAAAAATGCGATGAGAGTTTTGAAGATATTTTTCTTTTGTTTTTATTCTTCTACCTCATTTTTCCTATAATGCGTGCATTTACTAATCAGGGAAATACTCCCTTAAAATCCTGTCCATTTTTAATCTAATAATTTGTTCTTGAACATATCATCAGAAAACTAATTTTTATGATTAGTTGGAAAGAAGGTGTGAAGTTTTATACACACTAAAATGCTAGCCTAGAGTGACTTTTGCTTAAATTCAAGTGTGTCACATTTGGCAAAATGTTAGCAATAAAAAGCACATTAGAGATGCTGTAATCAAACCTACATATTTAGCAGGAAGTGGCCACACACTATTTTTACATTAAGCTTTCCATCAAAATGTGTTTCAAAATTGGTACCTATTTATACTTCAGGGGAAACAGGAATGTAAGAAATAATACAAGGAATAGGCCAATATTCTTTACTCTAGCAAGCATTTATATTTTAAAATGTGGCAGTAAACTGAATATTCATTAGCAATAAAACTTACAACTTATTGTTCATGACAGTTTGACTATAGTTCCTAAGTGCAAACTGAATCATTTCAAAGAAAGTTATAATTGTGAGAAAATAAAATAAAGACATCCAATTGCATAGTTTATTATCAAAGTTTTATTTGTTTTGTTTTCTTTTTCATTTAAAGTATTTACTACTAAGGCAATTGTTCTCGTGGACTACAGTTAGCCTAAACTCATAGTCTATTTTACTTTTATGTTGGAAAAACATGACTGGAAAAAGAAATGTGAGCTTTATGACCTATCTACAAACACTTTGCAGATAGTCTTTCATGCTTTTATTTCTCTTAAAAAAGAGTCATTCTAGACCATATTTTAAAGAGAATGGATTTACTAAATGGAATTACATTGAATCTGTAAATCATTTTTTCTAAGAGTTGACCAGGAAAGCTAGACAATGATGAATACTCACAACAAATTGTGCAACAGAAATAGTGCATAGATTTTGATTACTTATTGCAGCAGCTAGCATTAACTACACAGCCGGCTATGATTTGAATGTGATTTGACTGAATCTCATGCAGGACTTTGAATCTATAAGTAAGAAATCCATGGTACTGAGAGTATGAAAACTTAACCTAGTTAGGATGTTTAGGGAGTGGATGTAGTGAGAGTCATTACTTCATTGACGGTCCACCTCAGAAGTTAGTTTTGGTGAAAGGGTTGGCTATAAAAACTAAATTGCATCCAGCCACTCTGCTCCCTGCTCTCTGATCCTCCATCAGCAAGTGCTCTACCCTTGTCATCTGTCATCCTCATTCTAGGCCACACCAGTAGGGCACTTGATTTTGGACTTGAAACTCCAAAATGATGAGCTAATTAAATCTTTTCTCTTTATAAAGTTAGTCTTTGGGTCTTTCTTTTTAAAAATGAAAAGCTAACTACTATAGAAACTAGTATCTTGAGGTGAGATGCTGACATAACAAAAATTAAAACAGGTAATGTTAGCTTAGTATTTGGGTAGGAGATAGCAAGTAAATGGGTAACATGGATCGATTCCTTTGTGATAATAATGGAAACACACTTAAAAAACATCAGTGGAGGTAACTTAGAAGGCAAAAGATTACTAAGCCTGTAACTCAGAAGTGATTGGAAGATAGTGTTATTGATGGTTTTAACAAAGTATTATACAAGATAGATTCATGACAAAAATAATTAGCAGGTTTAAGATAAAAAAGAAATAACGGTCAGAGAAGTAAGCAGTTAAGAGATGGGATTTAAAAGGCTTTGACTAGGACCATAAGAGATTTTTCATCTAAACAAAGTGACTGACTTGTGACAGTGATCAGCTGAAAGGCATACTCCACCTGCTGAAGCTTGACCAACATTCAGTTTTCTGAGATAGGGAGAGGCATGATAGCATGGGAGCAAAGAAATGAAATATATTTGAGAATCGTGTCTGGTAGCTCTGGCTATTTGTACCTGAGATGAAGGAGAAACAAACAGTCTGCCAAGTTATCAAGTAATTATATGGTCAAATAGCCACAAGTTCTGATTCAAATAGTCTTGACTCTATATTTATATATATCTATATGTATATATAAGTAAATTTTTTTACATATTTGGAAAGCAGAGAGACAGAATAGTGAGTGATATTCCATCTGTTAGTTCACAGTCTAAATACCTACAACAATCAGGAATGGGCCAGGAACTCGATCCAGGCTTCCATGTGGATGAAGGGACCCAACTATTTGAGCAATTACCTGCTGCAACCCCAGGAAGCTGGAAACAATAGAAGAGCGGGCACTTAAACTCAAGCACTTCTATGTATGATGTGGGCATCCCAAGAAGCATCATAACCACTGCAATGAAAATACTCACCTGCTGAAAGAACTTGGGCATTAATAAGAATATGAAATGGGTTTTATAATAGTGACAGCAAATAAATACATGCTTTAAATGCCTACTGTATATATGAAATGGAAGATAAGAAAGTACAACATTCAGTGAATTGGATTTTTTTGACCAGGGAATTTCTCCAAGGTAACACATTAAGGTCTAATGGAGGGACTTTTTTTTTTTTTTTTCTACAGGAGGGAGAACTAAAAAATGTCTGCTTAGCTGGCTTCCACAAATACGGATGGACCACTTCTCTGTGCCTTTTGTACTGGTTTTTACAAGTGCCAGTTGCTATTCTGTTATTTTGTTTCTGTTAGTATGTGTATATGAAGCATAGCAAACAGAATATATGGTTTTGAATTTTCAGATTTCAGAACTAGGAATATAGTTGTATGTTTGGCATTACACATACAATTGTCATCATGAAGATTCCAAAACAAAAATTGGATATAGTGACTGGGTTGGGTTTGGGTTGTCTTTTTTCTTTTCTTTTTTTTTTTTTTTTGACAGGCAGAGTGGACAGTGAGAGAGAGAGACAGAGAGAAAGGTCTTCCTTTTGCTGTTGGTTTACCCTCCAACGGCCGCCGCGGTAGCGCGCTGCGGCCGGCGCACCGCGCTGACCCGAAGCCAGGAGCCAGGTGCTTCTCCTGCACTTGGGCCATCCTCCACTGCACTCCCGGGCCATAGCAGAGAGCTGGCCTGGAAGAGGGGCAACCGGGACAGAATCCAGCGCCCCAACCGGGACTAGAACCAGTGTGCCGGCACCACAAGGTGGAGGATGAGCCTATTGAGCCGCGGCTCCAGCCTTGGGTTGTCTTTTAACCCACCCAAATTGTGGTACTACCTCTTGGTGAGCAGAAATCAAAACCTCTGCCAGGGGACCTGTGCTGTGGTAGAGTGGGTAAAGCCGCCACCTGCAGTGCCAGCATCCCATATGGGTGGTGGTTTGAGTTCTGGCTGCTCCACTTCTGATCCAGCTGGCCCCTGCACCTGCATGGGAGACCCAGAAGAAGCTCCTGGCTCCTGGCTTTGGATAGGCACAGCTCCAGCCATTGCGACCATCTGGGGAGTGAACCTGCAGATGGAAGACCTCTCTCTCTCTCTCTCTGCGCCTCTCTTTAACTCTGCCTTTCAAATAAAATCAATAAAACTTAAAAAAAAAAAAAAAAAGAGAGACTCAAAGAAAAAAAAAAAAAAACTCTGGCAGAAGTAGTTGTCTCACAAAGTAATTTATTTTCATCAGATAAGGAGAACAAAGGAATCATTTCCAAGGCTGTGACTCTATGAGCAGAGAGAGGTGGGTACCTGTTATCTCACAGGAAATGAATGCCCTGGAGGGGAAATACCTGTCATCACATGCAAGCCTGGATGTAGGCTCACACAGGCAGAGTAAGAAACATGCTAATAAATAGATCGCTTGTTATGGAACTAAGACTTAAACTCCTTCTGGGGCAGAGATCTTGGCATTAAAATCAAGGAAAAGTTAACTCTTGGATTTTTTTTTTAAGATTTATTTTATTGATTTGAAAGACAGAGATACAGAGAGAGGTAGAGACAGAGAGAGAGGTCTTCCATCTGATGGTTCATTCCCTAGATGGCCACAACGGCTGGAGCTGTGCTGATCCGAGCCAGAAGCTTCTTCTGGGTCTCCCATGCGGATGCAGGTGCCCAAGGACTTGGGCCATCTTCTACTGCTTTCCCAGGCCATAGCAGAGAGCTGGATTGGAAGTGGAGCAGCCAGGACTAGAACCGGCACCCATATGGGATGCCGGCGCTTCAGGCCAGGGCATTAACCCGCTGTGCCACAGTGCGGGCCCCAACTCTTGGATATTTATGCATGCTCAGTTGTCCTGGCTGTGGCCGTGACTAACTCCAATTAGATTCTCTTGTCTCTTTTAACCACTTAATATCCTCAGCTGAACCCATTTGATTCCTTTGTGACTGAAAGATAACTTTTGATAAAACGTTGCCCTTTTGCCTGGTTACCATAGAGAACATTTCCTCAAACTCTTGTGATGTGTATTATAGTCTGATTTGGAGAAGTAAGGAATATGGGAGATAGCACAAAAGGAATATTGGGTGACAAGAATAGAGTGTAGAACAGGCACTGCTTTATACTTACCAAACCAATTCCACTTCCTCCTGGACTGACAATTAACACTACAGGTCTTCATTTCCATTAGCTTGGGATCATCTGACTAACTTTTGTCCATAAAATCACCTGCTTGATCCTCCACACTCATACTTCTTAAAAAATATTTATTTATTTAGCAGTTGGGGACTCCACCCAGCACTGTGATATGGGACTCCAGTGTCATAAGCAGCAGCTTAATCCATTGGGCAAAGAAACAGTTACTCATTGACTAAGATAAAGGTGGTAGGGGCATATTGTCACTGTAGGCAAACCACTCAGGAAAAAAATAAGTAAAAGGTAAACTATTTATATCAAGCCACTGAGAATTCTAGATTTGTTGGTGGTGGTGCTGTTGCTGTTGTTATAACAGTTAGCACTAGTAACCCAGATGCATTATATATATATATATATATACTTTTCAGCCAAAATAATTATAATTAAAAGGTATAATCATAACAAAAATTAGAATATTATTTTAAGAGAAACACATATTTTGATACTAAAATATAATATTTTAACACTGCAAACAGGTTAAGCTTTTTGTATTCTTTTCCAAAGACATCAGCATTCATAATTTTTCAAGGTTTATTTTTTAAAAAATAAGAAAATGTTTTCTACTACTCCTATTCTAGTGAGGAAATTAGGAAAATTCCATTTAGCAAACACTAATTTTCACTGGGGCCTATTTTTCACCATAATTCAAGGAATACAAAATAGCATGCATATTTTAGAGATGGGATTATAAGAGACTTCTAGAAATAATTAACGATAATTTCTGAAGAAGCTGTCATAGGTAATGTGTTGCCTTTAAATTAATAACGGTTTTATATTGGCCATATTGTTTTCCACAAAGATTGCTGTTCCATTATATTTGACCTTAATTGGTATAAGTGATAACAGTTAGGGCTTAAAGGGCCATTTTAATCACGTAGTTACAGCTTTTCTGACAGAAGAAAATAAAATAGCTCCTATGAGTTATTCATTAATAGTGGGAAAACAGAAAGGTAACAAAATGACTTGTTTTGTATTACCCTAAAACTCTGGGGCCTCTAGACCAGAAACAGCAATTTACTAACGGATTTAAAGTACTCAGGCTACTCTTTAAAGAATTAATGAGCATTAGTTGATATGTAATTTAACATTAATGGAAAATATTAGTTGATCACAAGTAAGAGACATACACAGAAAAAGAACACTTGGAAATATGCCAAACATTAATGTAACCTCAGGTAAATAAGATTTCTATGACAGACATGTTGTTGGGTTTATTTGAATATTTAATTTCGAGTGTGAAGAATGAGAGTGATCCTAGGGATAAGAGTGATTGGTTCATTTCCCACAAATTTGATTGGTTTTTTCCATGTGTGTGCATGAGAGTGAGCCAAGTAGTTGGATGCCAAAATAGATAGTTTGCTATTATTTTTGTGATTAATACTGCATTACTATTCTCCTAAGCTCCTTTCCTAATAAGTATTGCCTAATTATTATGAGAGAATGAGCTTCTTATTCCAGCAGGACATTATGACTTTGGACATGCTCTTTTTTTCTCTTTTCTTAAATGATAAGATAACATTCATTTTCATGATAGGAACTCAAGGTTTTCACTTTCTTTGACAACTGAAGAATATGTACATTATTGTCCCTTGGAGGAATTTGAGATCTGAATTGAGGCATTTCCTATTCAATGTGTACGTGTGTTATTGTATGGGGAGAAACATTCTCAGCCTCTAAACCAAGTTTTTAATGTTTGAGTCACTTTCAATTATGCTGCATTTGTAGTTTAGTATAACATAGAGTCAATAATTCATATCTTAATATTGTCTCACTTTTCTTCTTTAATTCTTTTGCTTCAACACCTACAACAGTCTCCCAAAATGTAATATTAATTCTTTGAGGGTAGACAAATAGTCTAAGATATAGAAGGGTACCTGGCTCATGGCACTTCAAGGATAAAAAAAAAAAAAAAATCCACCCCCCCCCCCCAAAAAAAAAAAACCAAAATGATGTTACACAGTCCAACTGTGTCTCAGAAGTTTACTGAAGCTCTCACTGAGCTGTCAGTTTGTCAGATCACTACAGGTGTTGAGATTTTCCTTGGAACTCTTGCCGTTCTTCACGTGGTCAGTCGCTATTTCAAATCTTCTTTTTTTCTCTGTATCTGTTCCTTCCTTTCTTTTACCAAGGATGAAATGTGTTTTCACACTCATTAAACCATGTTCCTCCTAAATCTTTGTTATTATTCCTTTTGCTATTTCAGAACTCTGCTTCCAAATTCACTATCCTCCTGTCTAGCACCACATGCTTTTTCAAGGGCACATTTTCCCATGCATGCAAATACAAACATGGCTTAAAAATTCAGAAAACCTAAACAAAGGAGTAAAAAACACTTCATTTTACTTTAACTTTTTTTCCAGTCTGATTTTCTCTTGCATGCAATTCTAGAAAACTTTTACAGGAAATATTTAACATCCATAGCCAGGATATTAGTCTTACCCCTTCCTTTCTTAACTACATAGATGTGATATTTAAGTCTTTCATGTTAATGAATTTGTCCTCTCAAAGTTTCTGCTGATATCCTAATTACAAAATGTAATGATCTTTCCTGAGTTCTCATTTTTCAGGCCTCTTGCTACATCTGACATTTTTTTATCTTCATCTGCTTATTTAAGCCCACTTTCTTCCACTCTATAGTTTGTGCCTTGTATTGATTCATCTCATTTTTTTCCTAATATTTTTCTATATCCTCTTTTACTAGCTCTGCCTTCCCTATTTTATTATATTTTGCCAAATATTGTGTTTCGGTTTGTTGCTGTTAGGTTTGCCATTTTATACTCAAATTTCCTAGTTTACAATTTTGGTTTCAAGTAAATACTCCACAATGTGTATCATTATTCTCTTCCTTTCCTTAAAGCTCTAGGAACATGATACTAACTTATAATTGAATTCTGTTTTTCATAGTTGTTGCATTTCCAAAATATAAGCACAATTTCCCCCCTTCACATCTGTTTATACTATCATGGTAATCATTACCCAGGGCCAACAATATTTTGATCAAACTCATCTTTCCTTTATCATATTTGGTAAGATGACAGAATCTCAAATTTTGCTTAAAATACTCTTGTTGGACATAAGGGTAGCTGAAGAACAGGCCTGGTATGAAGCTGAGAAGCAACAACTGAAGTCACCCTTCCCTGAAAAGGAGAGGAGAGGAGAGGGGGAGTGGGGGAAGAGGGAGGATAAAGGGAAGGGAGGGGAGGGGAGGGGAGGGAGGCAGGGAGCTGCTGGCATTATGGTTCAACAGGATAAACAGCTGCTTGCAATACTGGCATTGGATATGAAGTACAGGTCTGAATCTCAGCTACTCTGAATCTCAGCTACTCTGCTTCCCTACACAGCTCCATGCTAATGAACCTGGGAAAACAAGAGGAAAACAGGCAAATGCTTGGAGTCCCTAACACCTACTTAGGAGATGGAGATAATGATCTTTGCTCCTGGTTTCAACCTTGTCTATCCTTAGTGTTGCAGCCTTTTCGGGTGTGAACCAGCAGATGGAGGATCTCTCTGTCCCTCTATCTCTGATGCTCTGCCTTTCAAATAAATAAATATATAATTTAGAAAACAGATATAAATGTTTTGTATTGCATAAATGGCTTCTGGAGAGCAGTATGACAATCTGAATATAGAACGCTTTGTAAGACAATCGGAAATATTCAGTTAAGTTTTATGACTTCTGCTTTGTAGTCCATTACATGTTGGGAAAAAATATTTGATACTTTTTATTTTCCACCTGTCTCAAGCATGTGAGTCTTCCACTTGTGAGCACATCATTGTGATTATTCCTGTTTTATAAATAAACAATACTCATTTATTTATAAGAACTTCCTCAATCTACCTCCTCCAAGGTTGCAAAATGACCCACATTTGCTCCAGCACTTTTCTCTTCCTTGTTACAATGGAAAATAAGACTGTAATTCCTAAATCTAAGGCAAAATTTCCTCTTTTACTGAGTCTTTGTCTCCTCCAACTATCCCAATTCATTCTAAGTGGTTTTAATAAACTCAAATTTGTACTGTATTTAAAGTAAGACAAGGCCGGCGCCGCGGCTCAATAGGCTAATCCTCCGCCTTGCGGCCCCGGCACACCGGGTTCTAGTCCCGGTCGGGGCACCGATCCTATCCCGGTTGCCCCTCTTCCAGGCCAGCTCTCTGCTGTGGCCAGGGAGTGCAGTGGAGGATGGCCCAAGCCCTTGGGCCCTGCACCCCATGGGAGACCAGGATAAACACCTGGCTCCTGCCATCGGATCAGCGCGGTGCGCCGGCCGCAGCGCGCTACCGCGGCAGCCATTGGAGGGTGAACCAACGGCAAAAGGAAGACCTTTCTCTCTGTCTCTCTCTCTCTCTCTCACTGTCCACTCTGCCTGTCAAAAATAAAAAAATTAAAAAAAAAAGTTAAAAAAAAATAAAGTAAGACAAGACAAAATGGGTAACAAAGGAAACTCCCCAGACGTCACATGTTCAACTTCTCATTCCACATAATAAATTTTCACAACAGTATTGTAGACTCACTTTGTCACTTTTCACTCTCCATTCACCTCTCAAGGATTTCAACTTGGATTTTTATTTTCCTATTAATGGGTTCTTCTTTTAGCCTTTTGCAGGCTTTCCTTCTGCCTATCTTACTAAGAGACAGTGTTATTTGTGCTACTATCACAAAGCCACCTCTTCCCTCTCTCAGCAGTACCTGGTTAAACCCATTCATTCTTACATCAAGATATGTATTCCTTCATTCAAGAAAAATGTATTGAGTCCAGGTACTACTCTTATTATTAGTGATATAAAACAAACAACTATGATAAATTAGGCAGTGAAACCCATAGAAGGTAGGAAGTAGCAAATAAGTAGCTGGGGGGAAACTCCACCACAGTGTTTTGTTTGTTTGTTTGTTTGTTTTTTAAGATTTATTTTATTTACTTGAAAGACAGAGTTACAGAGAGAGGTAGAGACAGAGAGAGAGGTCTTCCATCCGCTGGTTCACTCCCCAGATGGCTGCCACAGCCCAAGCTGCACCAATCCGAAGCCAGGAGCCAGGAGCTTCCTCCTGGTCTCCCATGTGAGTGCAGGGGCCCAAGTCCTTGGGCCATCTTCTACTGCTTTCCCAGGTCATAGCAGAGAGCTGGATCGGAAGAGGAGCAGCCAGGACTAGAACTGGCGCCCATATGGGATGCTGGCAGGACTTTAACCTGCTACACCACAGCGCCGGCACCCACCACAGTTTTAAGTGGGATATATCCCAAGGTAGAATGAAACATTATGTGTTTAGCCATGGTGATGGAAGTGATGAACAGTATGAGGTGATGTCAAATTCTGAGGAAGGTTTTCACAGAACTCTAGGTGAGAAGCAATGATGAGTTTTACCTCTATTTCTAGGCTGACATCACACTTACTCCCTGACTCATATATCCAACTTGTGACTCAATCATGAACTCAATCCTCTTAACCTGTAAACCTGCTGTTTTCTCTTTTCCTGTATCAGAATACAAGACTCTGATGCGTTTTGATGGCTGAATCACAGACCTGTGAGGAACCCATCACGTACTCCTGTTTCTTGCTCATCGATAGCAACATTTAATCAACTGTAATAATTATCAATGACATCTCCTAGCTTTGTATTCTACTTTTCTTACTCCTCCATATTCCCACTACAACAATCTTTATCACAAACATTTTTTCCAATCATTCTCAAATTTCTCAATAGGCCTTTTTCCATCCAACCACATTACCACATTGCAAGAAAATGATCCTATTGAAACACAACACGATTATATAATAACTCCCTTGCTAAAAATTCCTTAGTGACTTGCTATTTTATTCAGGCCTTTGTCTTCAATATATCTTGTTCTCTGAAAAATAATCGCAAATAATTTATTAATATATATTTCACTACTAGACATGAATCTTTTTGTTCAATTTTAGAATTAGTACTGTTTTAAAATTCAATTTCAAAAATTAGAAAGATATTTGATAAATTTTAATTTGCATTATTGCATTCAAGTAACAGATATGAATAAAAATATTTTCTAAGAAGTCCAACGAAGGGGCCGGCGCTGTGGTTCACTTGGTTAATCCTCCACCTGTGGCACCAGCATCCTATATGGGCGCGGGGTTCTAGTCCCAGTTGCTCTTCTTCCAGTCCAGTTCTCTGCTGTGGCCCAGGAAGGCAGTGGAGGATGGCCCAAGTGCTTGGGCTCCTGCACCCACATGGGAGACCAGGAAGAAGCACCTGGCTCCTGGCTTCGTGCCAGCCGTAGCGGCCATTTGGGGAGTGACCCAACAGAAGGAAGACCTTTCTCTGTCTCTCTCTCTCACTGTTTATAACTCTACCTGTCAAAAAAATAAAAAATGATAAAAGAAGTCCAGCGAAGACAAATTGAAATCTTAGGCATCTAACTTTGTCTTAAAAAAAAAAAAAAAAAAAGGATAGCATATTTCCCTGGTGAAAACAAGAAAAGGGAAATCTACAGTGATAAAACTTAACAAACGAAAATAGAAAATGTATTCACAGGGAGTCAAAGTAAAATTGTATTTTGTCACTGTCAAGGTGACTTAGGCTTTTGAATCATACTCAAAACTTCTGAGTTACCGATATGTAAGAATGTTGACATTAAATTGTGAACATTTAAGAATTATGATGGAGCACAGCACTGTGGTGTAGTGAGTTAAGTCACTGCCTGTGATGCTGGAATCCCATATGGGCACTGGTTCAAATCCAGGCTGCTCCATTTATAATCCACCTTTCTGCTAATAAGCCTGGGAAAGCAGTGGAAAACAGCTCAAGTTTTAAAGCCCCTGCACCCCTTGCGTGGGAGATCTGGGTGAAATTCCTAGGTCCTAGCTTCAGCCTGGCTCAGTTCTAGCCTTTGCAGTCATTTGAGGAAAGAATCAGAAAATGGGAAATCTCTTTTTCTCTCTCTCTTCTTCTCCCTCTGTAAATCTGCTTTTCAAATAAATGAATAAATCTTTTCAAACAAAATAATTTTGATGAGTATATCCTGTAGCGTTTAATTCTTATAAAAATAGAAAGTGGAGACAAGGGTGTTTATTCAATCTTCGAAGCACAGTACAACTGTGATTTTTGCATTTCATAGGGTATAAGTGTGTGTAATTATATACACATATAAATGATTGTTATGAGAACATTTTCTAAATAAACAAATTGTATTATAATTTTACTCCATCTACATGATAACATTTTGTTGCACTATAGTTGAGTCTAGGCATAACAAAGAGGAAGATTCTAGTAACAAGTTGCAGAAGGTATAAGAACCAAAACCTACTTTAGTCCCCCTAGTTCGACCAACTGATAATGCTACATATATGAGGGAAGACTGAGGAGAATTCCACTGAAAAGCTCTCTGTAACCGGGATGAGGATCCTAATGAGATCTCAAGTTCATTTCACCTTTGACTATGTTCTCTAGCTCACACAGCTCAAGAGGCTTCTGAATATCAAATTCAATTTTAACAAAAGAACAGAGATGAGATTATTCATACAATCTCCTTAGATCTATTTACTCTATAGGTATGCATATCAATACAAATGTTATTTTACTTACTCACATAAATGAAGAGAGGATAGAGGAGTCAAGAAAATATGAAAGCTTGATATATGACAAATGAAATGTTACAGCAAAAATCAGCAGAGAAATAATGAATTTTAAAGCAAATGACATCGGAGAAATAGTTGATTATATATGTACATATACGTATAAATTTGTGGATGATGTAATACAGAGATCAATAAATTCATGCATAAATATATTTGTACAGCTAATAGAAGAAAGTATAGGGCAATGCACTTATAGTCATTATTTAGAGACAAACTTAATAAAGTCCTAAAGAGTAAAGAACAGAAGTTAAGGAAACAAATAGATGAATTTGATTATATTAAAATAATTTTTTATATTCAATGAGAGACAAAATTGACATCAATACATTTGCAATACAAGAGCTGGTAAACATTTAATATCTAGAACATTAGATTATATCTAACAATTGGAACAGAAAAGAGAAATAGCTAACAAAAATGGACAAAGCCTATAAATCAGAAATTCACAGAAGTAACTAAGAATGCAACTTGATTACAATAGCAATCAGAGGCTGGCGCCACGGCTCACTAGGCTAATCCTCCACCTTGCGGCGCCGGCACACCGGGTTCTAGTCCCGGTCGGGGCACCGATCCTGTCCCGGTTGCCCCTCTTCCAGGCCAGCTCTCTGCTGTGGCCAGGGAGTGCAGTGGAGGATGGCCCAAGTGCTTGGACCCTGCACCCCATGGGAGACCAGGAGAAGCACCTGGCTCCTGCCATCGGATCAGCGCAGTGCGCCGGCCGCAACGCGCCTACGGCGGCGGCCATTGGAGGGTGAACCAATGGCAAAAAGGAAGACCTTTCTCTCTGTCTCTCTCTCACTGTCCACTCTGCCTGTCAAAAATTAAAAAAAAAAAAAATAAAATAAATTAAAAAAAACAATAGTAATCAGAAAAAAATAGAAAGTTCAATAGAATTAAACACTGTAAGGTTATGAAGAAATAGGAATGCTCATGCATTACTAGTAGTATGTAGCCAGGTATAACTTGGTTTCTTTTTTTTACGAAGGCAGGAGCCAGGTGCTTCTCCTGGTCTCCCATGGGGTGCAGGGCCCAAGGACTTGGGCCATCCTCCACTGCACTCCCTGGCCACAGCAGAGAGCTGGCCTGGAAAAGGGGCAACCGGGACAGGATCGGTGCCCCGACTGGGACTAGAACCTGGTGTGCTGGCGCCACAGGCAGAGGATTAGCCTATTGAGCCACAGCGCCGGCCTATAACTTGGTTTCAAGTGCAAACTCTAAAAGTACTATCTTCCAGCTGTCTTTTGGTGACAGACAATTGATAAAAAGTGGAAATCCAAATGGTTAATGTACATATTAAATATTCAAATTAATTACTCATGAAGACAAAAATAATAAACATATTTGATTCATTAAATATTTAAAAATAAAATGATATACAATTTCTACAATTGTCTAAATAGTAGTTTCACATAGTATTGAAAATAATGTAAATTTGCCACAAAGTTACTGAAAATCAACTTGATGTTGTACATCAGGAGCTTTAAAGTATTCCTAATTTATGACCTAGGAATTCTTCTTCTAAAATTCTATCATAAAGGAACTATCTAAGCAAATATAAATGCATTTTGTCAATATTTTTTAGTGAACACTGGAACAATTCTAAAACTTCAAAAGCAAAGCTTAAATAATGATGGTTTATCAGATGCAGTGGTGCAATATTGTTTTGGGGAAATTTTTATGAATTAAGAAAATTCTTACATTAAGGATTGGATGCATAAGAAATTCTGTTGGGACTGGTGCTGTGGAATAGCAGGTAAAGCCATCGCCTGCAGTGCCGACATCCCATGTGGCTCTGGTTCTAGCCAGTGGAAGACGACCCAAGTTCTTGGGCCCCTGCATCTGCATAGGAGACCTGGAAGAAACTGGAGGATCCTAGGTTTGGATCAGCCCAGTTACAGCTATTGCGGCAATTTGGGGAGTGAACCATTGGATGGAAGACACCCCCCATTCTGTTTCTCTGTAACTCTGCCTTTCAAATACATAAATAAATCATTAAAAAAAGAAAAATTCTATTGTGCTGAAAAGAAATATTTGTAGTGATTATCTTTATTCCCTGTCAGTCAACAACTAGATTGTCAGCAAAAAGTGAGGAAATTATACTTCTCTAAATGTACACTACTTAGTGCTGTACATGATACATACCAGTCACTTGGTAAACAGTTGTTAAGAGTATAAACTTATGGGGTTGGTGATGTGGTGCAGTGGGTTAAAGCCCTGGCCTGAAGTGCCAGCATCCCATATGGGTGCCGGTTCTAGTCCCGACTGCTCTACTCCCAATCCAGATGCTTGCTGAAGGGTCTGGGAAAGCAGCAGAAGATGGCCCAAGTTCTTGGGCTCCTGCACCCATGTGGGAGACCTGGAAGAAGCTCCTGGTTCCTGACCATGCAGCCATTTGGGGAGTGAACCAGTGAATGAAAGACCTCTCTCTCTCTGTCTCTCCCTCTCTCTGTAATTCTCTTTCAAATAAATAATATAAAATAAATCTTAAAAAAAAAAGAGTATAAACTTAGGGCTGGCATTGTAGTGTAGCAGGTTAAGCCATCCCCTGTGATGTTGTTATGCCATATGGGCACCTGTGCAGGTACCGGCTGCTCTGCTTACAATTCAGCTCCTTGATAATGGGCATTGAAAAGCAGCAGATTACGGACCAAGTACTTCAGCCCCTGCACCCATTTGGGAGAAGAGGAAGAACCTCCTGTGTCCTAGCTTCAGCCCCTGCCCTGGACATTGTGGCCATTTGGGGAGTGAAATATCAGATTGAAGATCTCTCTCTCTCTCTCTCTCTCCTTTCTATCTCTCTATCTCTCTCTTTCTTCCCTCCCTCTCTGTAATTCTTTTGAATAAATAAATATATAAATAATTCTTAAAAAGAGCATAAACTTGATGTTTATCTCTTACACTTTTCTGGAATCAGAAAATTCTCATCAATGAGCACATATATATATATATGCACTTTCAGAATCATTGCATATAAATACTATTTTGCAAATGTATTTGCCACAACTCCCTGCAATATTTAGGAATAAATCTGTTCTTTGCTTTTTTTCTCTGAAGTATGGTAGGAGAATCAATACATTTATAGACTACTTTAATTTTTCCAAGAAAGTTCTCCCTGAAAAAGTCTTGTCCACATGTTGATATGTAATGTCAGTCAGAATTTAGAAATGATGTAAAATATATTTCACTTTAGGCCACTAGGGACAATTTTTAACATGCTATTAACTCCACATTCTCTTTCAGTTTTCAATAATTTTACCATTTCTCTCTTATTAAATTTTTAGATTACAAAATATTTCTACATTAATGAGCATGATAGCTTGAAGAACGCTATTATATAACATTTAATGTAAAAGCCCTCTAATTACAACTAAACTTTTTTATTACATATATCATACAATGATATAAAAGGTATTTGCTTTAGGTCAATAAATTCTTAATTTTATTTTTCCTATTAAGCTGTAATTATAGAGAATAATACATTTTAGTACTGTGTGCAAACTCAGATGAAATTGTTCAAACATTTAGCATTATGTTGTTATTACATTTCCCCAAGTGATAACTAATATGTCAGAAAATCAAATGGAAGACTGGAGATATGCAGAGAATCTGTAATAAAATTCAATTTAATAAAATTTACATTGAAAGAAAAAAATGAGTAAATGACAAAATATGCCCTTTGTAATAGGTTTAACTCCAACTTTTCAATTTTAAGCTTGAATTTCAATTTGCTAAACAAACTATCTCTATTTGGACATGTTTTCTTCTCTTCTGGCTCAGCTCCATCTCTATTGATGCCTAAAGGATTTGTGTGAGTTGGCTCACATTTACAAAGCACCCAGTGTGAAATGGCATTTTACTCCCTGTGTGTTCAATTTTTTTCTATTCTTTTTTCTTTTGTACTTAGCTGGCAATTGACGGGAGCTTCACACTGACAAGCAAGTCATCAAGAATACTGATCATGGAAGAAAAACATACTTTATTCTATTAAGAAATAAATTCTTGCAGAAACTGGATGTCAGCTCTGACCATCAAGAGATGGTCATGAAACTTTTTAAAAAGGAAATGTTACCATCTCTTAATATAAAATAATAAAATTGAACATGGCTTTCCAAACACATTAACCAGGAACTGATCAAAATCTGTCCAAGTATAGATAGAGAATATATTTAGATATGGGAGTGAGAGAGAAAGACAGAAAAGAGTAATTCTTTCATGACAGGGACAGATTTACAGTGATTTTTTTTTTTCTCCAAGAAGTAATAGCACTACTGAGCAACTTCAAATTCCATCTACAATCAGCTTGTCAAACTCTGTCATTGAAAAGCATTATCTTCCATTTTAGTTTTTTAAAAATATAACCTGTCAGGTAGCAGAAGACCCCCTACTCCTCCACCCTTAATTCCTGTGGAAACTCAATTTCACTTGCATTTCAGGGACTCAATATAAAACAAAGTTGCGCTACATAAAACTAGCAAATCTACCCAAGTGGGAGATTGTATTATATCTGTCCATAACATTGAGATCTCAGCAAAGTACTGAAACTAATGGTATTTCCTCTAGGCAAAGTTTAAAAATTTCAAGTATATGATTGTACAACTCAGTTCCCTTCTATTAGGCTGAAGCACACCTACTACTTGCCTCCATGTGACAAAATATTAACATGGTAGATAATGATTTTGTATCATTTAAAATACGTATAAAGTTTTAATGACATACAATTAAATGTATTTTTCCAAATCAATAAAAACATTGATGTTTTAAACATTAATATTCTTTCCTTGTTAACTTTCTCCATGATTTCAAAAATTTCATGCCCATGTGATGTAGCACGACCAAGACAACTGAAAGCTACCTCCTTCCTTTGCCAAAATACAACTGAAACATGTATTTTTTTTTTCATGAATAATCCAAAATAACACTTGTTTAAATTAATTCAATACTTTTAAGAATCCACATTCTGGGGAGACACTAGCTACTGAACGTCAATTATGCTTCTTCATCAGGTGCTTTTACAGTCTCAGGTAGGGTTACCTGAGGAGTGAAATCAATGCAAGACAGAGGGTACTTGCACTGAATGAGCTATTTGCTCTGTGTTACAGGGGTACAGAGCAGACATCCCTACTCCCTAATCTAATCTGGTGAGGGCTGGAGGGAACTTTTAAGAGACAGTTAACTTTTTTTTTAAAGTTCTGCACCTCAACCTTTTACATTTTACCATTAACTCATTTTACATTTACTCATTAACTCATCCATACTCAGGGGCTCCCTAACAGTGAAAATCCTGAACATCCAGCTCATCTCAAAGGGTTGCTGAATGAAACAGATAATGTTAAACAGACCTTTGCATCTGAGGGAGCCCTCTAAGTCCTTTTAAAGATAAAAGTCATTCATCATGGCCTGCGCCACGGCTCACTTGGCTAATCCTCTGCCTGTGGCGCCGGCACCCCGGGTTCTTGTCTTGGTTGGGGAGCCGAATTCTGTCCCGGTTGCTCCTCTTCCAGTCCAGCTCTCTGCTGTGGCCCAGGAAAGCAGTGGAGGATGGCCCAAGTGCTTGGGCCCTGCACTCGCTTGGGAGACCAGGAGAAGCAGCTGGCTCCTGGCTTCGGATGGGCACAGCGTGCCGGCCATAGCAGCCATTTAGGGGGTGAACCAATGGAAGGAAGACCTTTTTCTGTCTCTCTCTCTCTCACTAACTCTGCCTGTCAAAAACATAAATAAATAAAAATAAAAGAAAAAAAAAAGTCATTCATCATGAGCTCCTGTATTTTTAGCATCCCTGTTTCCAAGTCTTGAAATGTACTCTGACCTTCACTCTGAAACAGCAGAAATGATTTCCTTGTTTGCATTACCAATTTGCCTGGAACTCTTTATTTATTTATTTATTTATTTTAGAATGTGGAAAATAAGGTCTAGTTCAGCATACTCTGATCATTATGAGCTACAAATTAGGACCACTCTAACACACATTGCACTTAATGAGTGATATGCTTCAGAAAACAAATTTTTTCTACTTTTACATTTGTGTGCTCTCTTACCAAATGCATGATACTATATGGACTTGGATGTTTCTTTTATTTCCTTTCAAAGGCAAAATGTCATCTCTTCTTGCCTGCCCCTTCCATACTGATGGATGGGTGTATTATACCTTAGGAGGGTTGTACTATTCTGCTATAAAGTATTTCTACTTTAACAAAACAAAGACAATGAAACACATGAATAAAATATTGTGCCATATTTATTTCTAAAAATTACTTTTTCTCCTTTTAATGTTTCTGAAATCAAGATTCATATTAAACTGCTGCATGTATTGATGCAATTTTCCACACAAAGTGTATATTCAATTTATATTACATATCTTCTGATTTATGGAATCTCAGAATTAGTAAAATATAGTATGCATAAGAATATTTACCGGCCGGCGCTGCGGCTCACTTGGCTAATCCTCGGCCTGCGGTGCCGGTACTCTGGGTTCTTGTCCCTGTTGGGGCTCCTCTTCCAGTCAGATCTCTGCTGTGGCCCGGGAAGGCAGTGGAGGATGGTCCAAGTGCTTGGGCCCTGCACCCACATGGGAGACCAGGAGGAAGCACCTGGCTCCTAGCTTCGGATAGGCGCACCGCGCCGGCCATAGCGGCCATTTGGGGGGTGAACTAACAGAAGGAAGACCTCTCTTTCTTTCCCTCTCTCACTAACTCTGCCTGTCCAAAAAAAAAAAATATTTACCTATAGATGAAAAATTAAGATCATCTCCTGTGACATCATAAAAAATGTTTATGATCTACATTATTGTAATATTTAACTAATCTACTTTAGTCACTTACAAAACTGTACAATGACTCTACATTTATATAATTCTGTTTTCAAGTCTCAAACCCAAAGTAGCATTTTTATTCACTCATTGAAATTATTTTTCACAGAATCAGTGTTTTGCTCCAATATGTGAGTATGCAATTCAAATTTTCTGTTTACAAAAAGTTTATATAAACATATGTTCAAATGCTTTCAAACAAATCTGAACATTGACATGCGGTGAAACAAAGAGTTGAAATGAAAACAATCAAATTGTAAATAAACCTTAGGATAATTTGATTTTCTCTATGTATAAACATCTGCATATTATTGAAAATTTCCATGGAGCCATTCTAACCGGGGTTAGGTGAAACCTCATTGTAGTTTTGATTTGCATTTATCTGATTGCTAGTGATCTTGAACATTTTTTCATGTGTCTGTTGGCCATTTGGATTTCCTCTTTTGAAAAATGTCTATTGAGGTCCTTGGCCCATCTCTTAAGTGGGTTGTTTGTTTTGTTGTTGTGGAGTTTCTTGATTTCTTTGTAGATTCTGGTTATCAACCCTTTCTCTGTAGCATAGTTTGCAAATATTTTTTTCCCATTCTGTCGGTTGCCTATTCACTTTCCTGACTGTTTCTTTTGAAGTACAGGAACTTCTCAATTTGATGCAATCCCAAATGTTAATTTTGGTTTTGACTGCCTGTGCTTCTGGGGTGTTTTCCAAGAAGTCTTTGCCTGTATCTATATCTTGCAGGGTTTCTCCAATGCTCTCTAATAATTTGATGGTTTTGGGTCATAGATTTAAGTCTTTAATCCATGTTGAGTGAATTTTTGTGTAAGGTGAAAGGTAGGGGTCTTGGTTCATGCTTCTGCACGTGGAAATCCAATTTTCCCAGCACCATTTATTGAATAGACTATCCTTATTCCAGGGGTTGGTTTTGGATCTTTGATCAAATATAAGTTGGCTGTAGATGTTTGGATTGATTTCTGGTGTTTCTATTCTGTTCCATTGATCTATCCATCTGTTTCTGTACCAGTACCATGCTGCTACCAACAACAGATGCTGGAGAGGATGTGGGGGAAAAGGGACACTAACCCACTGTTGGTGGGAATGCAAACTGGTTTAGCCACTATGGAAGTCAGTCTGGAGATTCCTCAGAAACCTGAATATAACCCTATCATACAACCCAGCCATCCCACTCCTTGGAATTTACCCAAAGGAAATTAATTTGGCAAACAAAAAAGCCATCTGCACATTAATGTTTATTGCAGCTCAATTCACAATAGCTAAGACCTGGAACCAACCCAAATGCCCATCAACAGTAGATTGGATAAAGAAATTATGGGACATGTACTCTAGAGAATACTATACAGCAGTAAGGAACAATGAAACCTGGTCATTTGCAACAAGATCGAGGAATCTGGAAAACATCATGCTGAGTGAATTAAGCCAGTCCCAAAGAGACAAATATCATTTGTTTTCCCTGATCGGTGACAACTAACTGAGCACCAAAGGGGAAACCTTTTGAAGTGAAATGGACACTATAAGAAACCCTGATCAGCTCTTGTCCTGACTGTTGATGTACAATGTAATACTTTATCCTTTTTAGTATTTGTTGTTATTGTTCTAGTACTAGTGGTTGAACTCTGTAATTAACACACAATTATTCTTAGGTGTTTAAATTTTAACTGAAAAGTGATCCCTGTTAAATATAAGAGTGGGAAAAAGAGAGGGAGGAGATGTACAATTTGAGACATGCTCAATTGGACTTGCCCCAAATGGTGGAGTTAGAAATGTGCCAGGGGATTCCAATACAATCCCATCAAGGTGGCATGTACCAATGCCATCTCACTAGTCCAAGTGATCAATCTCAGTTCACAATTGATGACTCTGATAGGTCTGAGAGTCAAAGGGATCACACAAACAAGACTAGTGTCTGCTGATGCTAACTGATAGAACCAAAAAGGGAGAGAACGATCCAACATGGGAAGCAGGATACACAGCAGACTCATAGAATGGCAGATGTTCTAAATAGCACTCTGGCCTCAGAATCAGCCATTAAGGCATTCGGATCTGGCTGAAGAGCCTATGAGAGTATTTTAGGCATGGAAAGCCAAGACACCCTGGGAAAAAAAAAAGAAGACATAAATGAAAGATCTCTGTGAGTGAGATCCCAGTGGAAAGAACGGGGCCATCAAAGAAGGAGGTACCTTTCTCTGAAGGGAGGAGAGAACTTCCACTTTGACTATGACCCTATTGGAATAAGATCAAAGTCGGCAAACCCTAAAGGCTTCCATAGCCTTGGCAACTCATGACCAGAGCCTAGGGTGATTACTGACGCCATAAACAAGAGTGTCAAATTGTTAAATCAACAACAGGAGTCACTGTGTACTTTCGTCTCATGTGGGATCTGTCCTTAATGGGTTGTCCAATGTGAAGTAATGCTATAACTAGTACTGAAACAGTATTTTTACACCTTGTGTTTCTGTGTGGGTGCAAACTGATGAAATCTTTACTTAGTATTTACTGAATTGATCTTCTGTATATAAAGATAATTGAAAATGAAAAAAAAACCTGGTATTAAATTGGAAATTGCATAGAAAATTAATCAATTTTTAAAAAATATCATGTAGGATCCCTGTCCTTAATGTGTTGTACACTGTTATTTAATGCTATAACTAGTACTCCAACAGCATTTTTTCACTTTGTGTTGCTATGTGAGGGAAAACTGTTGAAATCTTTACTTAATATATACTAAACTGATCTTCTGTATATAAAGAGAATTGAAAATGAATCTTGATGTGGATGGAAGGGGAGAGGGAGCGGGAAAGGGGAGGGTTGCGGGTGGGAGGGAAGTTATGGGGGGGCAAGCCATTGTAATCCATAAGCTGTACTTTGGAAATACATATTCATTAAATAAAAGTTTAAAAAAAAAAGAAAATTGCCATGGAGAAAGACATCCAATGAAGTTGGTTTTATTTGTTTGTTATTGCTATTTATTTATCATTCTAACCTAATCTCTGCCGGGGGAAGGTTCTACAATCTGAGATTGCCAGCTATGGTGATTTGAATAGAGGGATAGACATGTGAGAAATGAAAGCTGAGACCAAGAGTCAGGAAGGAGCTGCACATCTTATAGACAAGAAGACTTAGCTCTTCCTCAGACTTTATGAAGATGCAAGATTTTGCCACCAGTTCACAGAGTAAAGCTTCAACCATTTTTCCAAGCTTTTTAATATGAATTTTACTTCTACTTTTCCTACAGTTTTACCAGAATTATCATTGTAAATTATAGCATTTAATCCCTTCTTTTGAAAAACAATAAGATATATTGCTTAAGAAAAATAAAAAGAAAACCTAGAATTTAATTTAGATTTACCGCCGGCACCACGGCTCAATAGGCTAATCTTCTGCCTGTGGCGCCGGCACCCCAGGTTCTAGTCCCAGTTGGGGCACAGGATTCTGTCCTGGTTGCCCCTCTTCCAGGCCAGCTCTCTGCTATGGCCCAGGGTGCAGTGGAGGATGGCCCAAGTCCTTGGGCCCTGCACCTGCATGAGAGACCAGGAGAAGCACCTGGCTCCTGGCTTTGGATCAGCGCGGTGCGCTGGCTGCAGCACGCCGGCCACAGAGGCCATTGGGAGGTGAACCAATGGAAAATGGAAGACCTTTCTCTCTGTCTCTTTCTCTCATTGTCCACTCTGCCTGTCAAAAAATAAATAAATAAATAAATAAATAATACCTTTAAAAAATTTAGATTTACATAACTGTTTTTAAAAGCTTATGTTCTAAGTTATTATTTACTAAGTGTGTCTGTATACACCCTCCCCCTTCAGCTTCATGTTGGCTTTTCTGAATTTTCTAATTATAATACAAAAGTTAGAACTTGATAGAATTACTTAGACACATTTATAAAGTCTTAAATCTTTAAAGGATACTATTAGCCACATTTTGCCTAAAGCAATAGGCAAAATATATATGTATATATAAATATTTACATACTCATAAAGTAAATAAATATATGTGAATAGGAAAAATAAACATCTCATGGTAGAATTGCATGTGAAAATGTTATCAGCATCTACTCTCACCTTGATTTAGACCCTTATATAGCTGAAGTTTAATACTGAAACTTTTAAGGATAAACTCTAGAGAATGGCTAAAAGAAGGTTTTGCTTTGTTTTTAAAGACAAGTAGTAAAACTGCTAAACTCTAGAGTTAGAAAACATCAATTTCTGGTCTCTGTTATCATTTAATTATGATACTTTACACAACACTGACCCTTCATTTCTGTAATATAGTTGTGGACACTAATGCATTTTCAGATTCTGTACACAAGAACATAAAAAAATCACTGTCATGAAATTATGATATTGACAAAGATTCATAAGCTCATTAGTTCTTTTACTTTTTTCAGAACATATTTTTCTAAGGGCTAAAGAACTAATAATGGGGTCATTTTCACATTGTTTGGTTGCTTGAAACGAATCTCTCTTTTCTTCCTGTCTCTCAGTATCTAAATTATCTCTACTATGTTTATCTACTAAAATAGAAGATAGACATTGTAAATAAAGCTTGATTTGATAAAAGGGAAATGTCTCATAAATACATATGGTGATAAATTCTGTTTTCTTATCGAATTCCAGCACTGCTCACTGCTTTCATACATTTTTTTAAGTTTTATTCATTTAAAAGGCAGAGTGACAGAGAGAGATGGAGAGACAGCAGGGACAGTGATCTTCCATTTGCTGGTTCACTACCAAAATGCCTGCAACAGCTGGAACTGGTCCAGGACGAAGCCAGGAACCAGGAGCTCCAACTGGGTGTGCCACATTTGTAGTAGGAGTTGGGTCATCATCTGAGTCCTCCCAAGTGCGTTATCAGAAAGCTGATGGGACACAGAGGTGAAATTTAATCCTTGGCACCCTATAATGGGTGTCCTGGAAGAGTGGGTTAACCACCTAGTCCTACAAAATTGACCCTCTCAGTTTTTTCTTTTTTTAAAAGAAAGATTTATTTATTTATTTTGAAATCAGAGTTAACAGAGAGAGAGGGAGAGATAGAAAGATCTTTCATCTGCTGGTTCACTCCCCAGATGGTCACAATGGCCAGCACTGGGCTAGGACAGGGCCAGGAGCCAACAGCTTCATGCAGGTTTCCCATGTGGGTGGCATGGCCCAAACTCTTGTGGCCATCTTCCACCACTTTTCCCAGGTCATTAGCAGGAAGTTGGAGCAGAAGTAGAGCAGCCAGGACACAAACTGGTGCCCATATGGTGTGCCAGTGTGGCAGGCAGTGGCTTTACCCACTACTCCACCATGTCAGCACACCCCCCACATACTTTCTTGAAACCAAATATCCATAAGTCTAAAATAAAGTGAGAGTGGTTTTGCTAGAACTCTAACCAATAATCAAAATCACTGAGGCTGTCATGACAGTATTGAAAAACAGAAGATGCTTTTAGCTTTCCCAAATGATTTTGGTGGCAGTTACGTTTTCTTGATATAGAGTTGGATAAGCTCACTCATGAAGCTTATTTTTTTCCATAAGTAATGGTTTGGTGATTTGTGAAACAAGTTGTATGGTTTTGATGTTTTTGTTACATAGCCTGAAGGAAACAACCATTTATGAGCTCTACCTTCTATACTATTGTTTCTACTGCTATTAGACAAAGAGAGTAACAAAAAAAAAAAAAAAAAACCTAACAAAATACAAAATACTTTTTCTAACAGTGAAATATTTTCCACAAAATCACACATCCTAATATATTTGAGAAACGTATAAAATTTTAACTCTGTCACCATCTCAAACATATTCGTAATTGGAAATATATATCTATGCTATAGGGTGACTTGTGCCTGGCCCCCCAAAATATGGTACCTAAAAATGTGACCTTATTTGAAAATATAGTAGTCCCTATCCCCCACCTTTCTGAGTTGGATGCAGACCAAGACTCTCACCAGATGCCTAGACATTTTACTCCTATTTGTTCTTATTGTAGATCTTGGTGACCTCAGCTTACAATTATTTTTGTTTGCTTATTAAGTCAAAAACTTGTTCCTGGGGCCAGCATTGTAGCTCAGTGGTTTAAGTTGCTGCTTGTAATATCAGCATCCCATATAGGAGTGACTGAGTCCCCAGCTGCTCTACTTCCTATCCAACTTCCTGCTAATGTGCCTAGGAAGATGGAGGAAGATGGCACAAGTGCTTGAGCCACTGCCACTCATGTGGGAGACCAGTACAGAATTCCTTGCTCTTGCCTTTTCCTCAACCAGACCTGGGTGTTAGGGCGATTTGAGGAGTAAATAAGCAGATGGAAATTCTCTCAATCTTTATTTCTTTCTCTCTCTCTCTTTCTCCCTCTTTCATACTTTCAAAAAAAAAAAATTAAAGA
Organism: Lepus europaeus; assembly: GCF_033115175.1. Classification (NCBI taxonomy): domain Eukaryota; kingdom Metazoa; phylum Chordata; class Mammalia; order Lagomorpha; family Leporidae; genus Lepus; species Lepus europaeus. The sequence continues at coordinate 34,479,630 of NC_084836.1, read as the reverse complement.
ACATTTACCCTTCACTTAAAGGAAGAACTCTATGGCATCTCTTTGGCATATTTGAATTGCCCGCAATACTACTCTTGCACTTTGGGACAATCATCATGTAAAATAAGGGTTACTTGAACACAGGCACTGCCAAACAGGAAAGTTTATTTGACAACTAAATGGCTGTTAGGCCAGTGGCAGGGGTGGGGTGGGGTGGGGGGTGGGGAGTGGGCCATGTTCACAGGTACAGCTGCTTTCAATCAAAAATGTTATGTTAAATAAAGGGAGAACACAATTTTCAGTTGAAAATATGTTATTTTGCTCCTACAATATTTACTTGAGAGGCAGACAGTATGCTCCCATCTGCCGGTTCACTCTGCAAATGCCTGCAATGGCAGGGGCTGGGCTAGTGTGAAACCAGGAGCTGGAAACTCAGTACAATATTCCCAGGTCATGGCTGGTGCCACGGCTCAATAGGTTAATCCGCCTGCGGCGCCGGCACACCGGGTTCTAGTCCCGGTTGGGGTGCCGGATTCTGTCCTGGTTGCCCCTCTTCCAGGCCAGCTCTCTGCTGTGGCCCGGGAAGGCAGTGGAGGATGGCCCAAGTGCTTGGGCCCTGCACCCACATGGGAGACCCTGAGAAGCACCTGGCTCCTGCCTTTGGATCAGCGCGGTGCGCCGGCCGCGGCGGCCATTGGAGGGTGAACCAACGGCAAAAGGAAGACCTTTCTCTCTGTCTCTCTCTCTCACTGTCCACTCTGCCTGTCAAAAAAAAAAAAATATTCCCAGGTCAGCGTCAGAGACGCAATTATTTGATCCATTACTTCCTTCCTCCCAGGGTCTACACCAGCCGTAAACTGGAGTAAGCAGCCGGAGCAGGGCATTGAAGCCAGGAGTTGCAATACAGTAATGCAATACTCCTAGCAGACATCGTAAATGATAGTTTGTTTGCTCGTGTTTTGAGATGTTTTAATAGCAATATTTTTAGCTAACTGTTTGGATATTAAAACTCTTTTTCAAATATATGACATCTATAGACGTATTTGATAAAAATAGTAAGTTATATTGATGTATACATACATATGACTGAATATTCTATGGAAATAATGTACTTTTCCAAAAATATATCTTTATCATTAACTTTATTTTTTAAAGATTTATTTATTTGAAAGGCACAGGTAACAAAGATGGGGGTGGAGGAGAGAGGAATCTTCCATCTGTTGGTTTCACTACCCAAAGAGCTGCAATAAACCAGGGCGGGGCCGGGTCAAAGCCAGGAGCCAGTAATTCCATCCAGGTCTCCCGTGTGGTGGCAGGGGCCCAAGCACTTGGACTACCTTCCTCTTCCTTCCCAGGCATGTTAGCAGGATGCCAGATCAGAAGCAGAGCAACTGTGACTCAAACTAGCACTCTACTATGGGATGCTGGCATTGTAAAAGGAAGCTTAACTTTGTGGTTACACCACAATACTGGCCTCTGTTTTATTCATTTAAAAAGAACTTTTAAACATTGTTTTATGCCATGTAAACATTAGAGAGAAAGATATAAGTACAACAATACAAATCTATCCTTGGTGTGTTCTGAGTTTTCCCATCTGATTTCTCTCCAATATAGATTTCCGAAAGATTTGAATTTATACAAATCTGTAAATGTTCATGAGACCAACAATAGATCCAAATTGTCTTTTACTTAAAAGAGATCTGGGGCAGAGGAAATTCAATGGAAGATTTCTTTAGCAAAGGAAACATCAAATAGGGATTTGGGCATTTATTTATTTTTAAAGAGAAACATGGTTGTTTGTTTGGTCACATAACAGCCTATCAATCATGGTAGTGATTTCAGTAAAGAGACCATTAAATAAGAGATTGGCAAAATACAAGAAAACTGACTAGTGAACACAGAGGAAATCATTCTTTTTTTGTTATTTAATCAAATACAAGACATCTCAGGGGATAATGACCTTTTCTTTTCTTTTCTACTGATGTTTAGTATGAACCTACAACTGTTGAAACACTATATTAAGTGTTTTATAGCCATTATCTCACTGGCAGATCACAACAATTTTGTGATGTTTGAGTATTATTCCTATTGCATAGGTTTTACAAAATAAAAATAAGATTTCAGAGACAAGAAACTTGTCTGTAGTCATCATTGGCATTTTGAACTGATTATCAGTCACCAGAAGAAATTCTTTTGAGAATATTTTTTAGTGGCATTATCTAATTTAGTAATAAAAGAGTAAAATTTCTGCTTTAGTTGTTAACCATTCTGTTTCCACAATCAAGACAAGGTCTAGTTCTGTGAAGAAGTTCTTGTTTAGTGAGTTGCAATGATAGTATTCACTTAACAATCATATTATCCCAATACTCTCATCTTTAGAATGCCTGCTGAATCAAATAAGTATTTTGATCTGTATTTTCAATGCCTTGAATGGTATGGATCAGCTAATATGTGCAAAATTGAACAACAATATGGATCCAATATACCCACTACGTCCCATTGAATCAGTGGGTATAGTGTACCTAGGGGCAACTTAGTAAAAAGTGGTTTTATGGTTTATGTATTTGATGACTTCACTATTCTTGAATAAATTGCCCAAATTCCAATAGAGTTGGTCCTAAAAGAGTTAACAATTAAAAAAAAAAGAAAAGAAAAGTTTGTCAAGCTTTCTTGTCACAGTGTGCACTAAAATAACGTAAAACAAGGAAGTAGTACTAGGTGTTTGGCACAATGGTTAAGATGCTACCTGGGATGCCTGCATCAACTACAGCTGTGTTCTCAATTCCAACTTCTCTCACTATTGCAACCCTGGGAGACAGCAGGTGATCACTCAAGTAACTGAGTCCCTATCACTCATGTGGAAGACCCGGACTGAGTTTGCAGTTCTCAGCATGTGGTTTTGGTTGATCTACCAGCTCTGGCTGTTGCAGATATTTGGGGAGTGAATGAGCAGATGAGAGATCTCTGTCTGTGAATGAGCAGATGCATGATCTCTGTCTGTCTCCCCTTCTTTCAAAATAAATAAATATATACTCCTTTAAAAGGAAAAATAAAAATAAGGAAACATACGATATAATCCTTGACGAGGAGACACTGGTGAGAAAATAGGAGGAAGGAGGGGGAAGGGGACAGGATAGAGAAATAAAAAGAGGAAGGAAAAGACTACTAGAAAGGTAAATATAATAGAAAGTGCAGGAAGAAGAAAAGGGACGGTATGAAATACAGAAGTTGAGCTAAGGGTAAAACGAGGCCGGAGAAAAAAGTGTTATGAAACCTATGATTGTTGTCTTAAAACTATGAATTTTTCTTTTGGGATCTGTTTTGTGAGATGGGACTGAGGTTATGAGCTGGGGGTTAGAGTCTCTGCTCATACATTGACCAGCCTCCTTTACTTCCCACCATTCCTTTACATCACCAGAATGGGCTCTTTTCCACTGCCTGCCCAGACACCAACGCCATACTTCATGCCCTCCACATCATCAAGGGTCTAGGTGAGTCAGGGTATGGGATGGAATCAAGGGGCTGTGCCCCAGGTACCTGGAAGACACTATGCTCCTCAGCAAATTATCTCATGCCTGAAGTTCACAATGTTGACTAGAAAATCCAAAACACCAGCAACAATTCAATGGAGACTGCAGGAAAAAAAAAAAAAAAAAAGATCTTTCCCTACCTTTGAAACACTGGGTTCCACATTTGCATTTTATACTGAGCCTTGAAAATTACACAGCTGGCCCTGCACATGAGAGTACTTTATTACTGTTCACCTACCCTTTCCCTTGAACCCAACAAATTTCTTATTCCTTGTCTAAAACAAGCAATATCCAACTCAATAGTCTAGCAAAACCTAAAAGATTTTTATAAACTGGAAACAATTTATATAGAAACAGGCATGACTCCATTCTGCAAATTTGGAAAGTGTGAAAAGAAAGTGCTTGCATAACAGCTATCACTTTTAATTGTTGTTAATGCACCTGTTTGCTCATTTTAGTTTTCTCTCACATACAGGGTGTATAACACAGAGCTGTGATGTGCTCAATTGAACCCATTCAAATTCTAAAAAAAAAAAAAAAAAAAAAAAAGGATGATTTTTGGGCTGGCAAGTTACTTAACCTCTCTTAAACAGTTTAATTGTTCTGTAAATAATTTTAATAATGTTCTAGCAAAGTTATTTAGGTTGAATTATGTCATATGAATCAAATACATAATACAACACCAGCATACAGTACATTAATGTTCTTGGGAAAAATACATATTTATAATGAAATACATGGCCGGCGCCATGGCTTAACAGGCTAATCCTCCGCCTTGCGGCGCCAGCAACACCGGGTTCTAGTCCCGGTTGGGGTGCTGGACTCTATCCCGGTTGCCCCTCTTCCAGGCCAGCTCTCTGCTATGGCCTGGGAAGGCAGTGGAGGATGGCCCAAGTGCTTGGGCCCTGCACCTGCATAGGAGACCAGGAGAGGCACCTGGCTCCTGGCTTTGGATCAGCAAGATGCGCCATCCGCAGCGGCCATTGGAGGGTGAACCAACGACAAAAAGGAAGACTTTTCTCTCTGTCTCTCTCTCTCTCCCTATCCACTCTGCCTGTCAAAAAATAAAAATAAAAAATCAATCAATCAATAAAGAAATACAGCAAACATGTAATCATATACCTTGCTGAGAACATGCCCACTGAATCTGGATGAGCTGCTATAGTCTAAATATAATTTGTCTTCCAGGTGTGCATGTGGTAGAAGTTTGGTCCTCTCACTGTGGAGGTATTAGAAGATGATGGAAATTTTAGAGTGGGGCCCATAGGGAATTCATTGGTTTTTGCTGAGGTGCTGCCTTCAGAAAGGGTTAAGGTAAACTTCTACAATGCCCTGGTCAGTCTTGAGAGAAACTTGCTGTAAAAGTCAGATCCTAGCCACTTTCAAACTGTTTCTGCTTCCTGGTTCATGATATGATTGCTTATACCCACATATGCTCTTGCCATTGTTATCTTCCTTGTTGTGGTACGCCTTCAGGAAGCCTGCGTTATACTGGCTGGACTTTCAGCCTCCAAATTATGAGCCAAATAAACCTCTTTACTTAGACAAAGTTAGCCTCTGTAAGGGATTTCATTATATTGGCCAATAGCTAACACAGGCCCCATAACTGTCAGGGTGAGCAAGAGTTGAGATGGTAGAGGCCTTATAGTGGCAACCTGAGGACTTTGGAACCACTGAACACCATCCAGGGTCTTTCATATACAAAACATGTTTCTCTCAGGTAATGAGAATTTTCTGATTTTTCCTTATCTATGAGACTTATCCTGTACAAAATATGGCTCTATATTATCTCATTCTACTAGTAGTGGCCAATGTCTGTGATAATAATTAGAAAAAGCATGAATTTAGATATCTTCTTCATGTGGATTTTGAAGTCAAAAATATTTGTAAAATTACAAAAGGTTAAGATAAATAAAGTTAAATTTCAAATAAGCCACAATTTCTTTTCATAGTACTTTTAAAGAGTCTGTGTGAAACTTTGTTTTATACTTTGGTCAAACCAGTGGTTAAGAATGTTATAGTATTCAGCACTCTGGCCTCAGAATCAGCCCTTAAGGCATTCAGATCTGGCTAAAAAGCCCATGAGAGTATTTCAGGCATGGAAAGCCAAGACACTCTGTCAAAAAAAGAAATGACCTAAATGAAAGATCTCTGTGAGTGAGATCCCAGTGGAAAGAACAGGTCATCAAACAAGGAGGTACCTTTCTCTGAAGGGAGAAGAGAACTTCCACTTTGACTATGACCTTGTCTAAATATGATCAGAGTCGGTGAACTCAAAAGGCCTCCATAGCCTTGGCAACTCATGACAAGAGCCTAGGGTGATTACTGACACCATAAACAAGAGTGTCTATTTGTTAAGTAAACAACAGGAGTAACTGTGCACTTACTCCTCATGTAGGATCTCTGTCCTTAATGTGCTGTACATTGTGATTTAATGCTATAACTAGTACTCAAACAGTATTTTACACTTTGTGTTTCTGTGTGGGTGCAAACTGTTGAAATCTTTACTTAATATATGCTAAATTGATCTTCTGTATATAAAGATAATTGAAAATGAATCTTGATGTGAAAGGAAGGGGAGAAGGAGCGGGAGAGGGGAGGGTTGTGGGTGGGAGGGGAGTTATGGAGGGGAAAAAACCATTGTAATCCATAAGCTGTACTTTGGAAATTTATATTCTTTAAGTAAAAGTTAAAAAAATTAAAAAAAATAAAAAAGAATGTTATAGTATTATAGTTTTAATGATCTGTGATTACTTTCAAATTTACTGTATAGGAATGAAAATGGTCATTTTTCCATTCAATTGTGGCTTATACCATTGCTTATATTTCCATTAAACTAGAGTCTTTTTATTTTTTACTTGTTAAACTTATTCTGTGAAGTGTTAAGCCTTTTTACTCTAGTGTAAAGTTAAAATGTTATTTCAAAAACTAAAAAAGAGAGGGAGAGGAAAGGAGGATAGGAGGGAGGCGGGAATAGTGTGAGAGGAAGAAAACATCATTATATTTTTAGAATTATAAGAAAAAAAGAGTCTGTGAGAAACGACTGAAGGTACTCATCAATGCAACAACTAAATTGTTTAGTCTTGTAATGAACACACACAAGTTGCATCAGCTATAGAGAGAAAAAATTTTTAGAGACAAACTTTATTTGTAGTGTTTTATAATTTCATGATTCTCTTTTCAAGATAATAAAATCATTATCTTCAGTCTTGAGTAATTAATATCTTGCTTACCAAAGGCTATCATATAAGTCAGTTGATATATCCATCAAAATCATGGACAAAAAGTGAATAATAGAAGGCAGCAAAAAACCCCTAAGGAGGCCTGTGCCTCGCCTCAATAGGCTGATCCTCCGCCTGTAGCGCCGGCACCCCGGGTTATAGTCCCGGTTGGGGCGCCGGTTCTGTCCCGGTTGCTCCTCTTCCAGGCCAGCTCTCTGCTGTGGCCCGGGAAGGCAGTGGAGGATGGCCCAAGTGCTTGGGCCCTGCACCCGCATGGGAGACCAGGAGAAGCACCTGGCTCCTGGCTTCGGAATGGCGCAGCGCACTGGCCGCGGTGGCCATTGGAGGGTGAACCAAAGGAAAAGGAAAACCTTTCTCTCTGTCTCTCTCTCTCTCTCTGTCCACTCTGCTTGTCAAAAAAAAAAAAAAAAAAAAAAAACCCTAAGGCAGTTAACCAAAAGTGGAACAAACCACATTCTTATAAACAAGGAAATCCAGGAGAAAAATGTTAATTTCCCATGCATGAACTCTTAAAATAAACAGCAAGAAAACAAAGGTAGGCAACCAATAGGAACAGAGTTTATTTAGAAAAATTGGAAAAATGATTTTGTTAACATAATTTATTCAGGCGGCTTGTGACTATGTTAACTAAATTCTATCTTAGCAAAAGAGCTACAGTTATAAACATATCCTTGTACTTATTGCCAAGATTATTAGAAATAATCATTTGTTTGGCAATAAATACTAGAAATAAATAGTGAAAGCTTATGCATATCCAAAAACATTTTCCAGATGATCTACAATGTCTATGGAAGGAAAGCTAGTACCATGAAATGGGATTCACAAATGTGAGACAAGTTTAAATCACTGTTGATATTGTAGAGACCTAAGCAGTTGTTAGGATTAATTCCTGCTGAAGTAACTAGCTGAATCACTTTCATTTCAGTGAATCAAACTGAACCATATTCGCTCTAATTTAGCCGTATGGCCTCTTGTTCTGCTTCTAAAGGAAACGGATAAATATTTCCTATACCTTTTTATTTCAAGGGCAATAAACTTCTCAGCTTTCTCAATATCTTTTTGTATCTTTTGGCCCCAGTCATTCTCCACCTCCTTGCAGCATTCATTAAAAGCATAGCACAATAGATTGAAATGTGTAGGATGTTTTAGCAGCATAGAATGGATTTAATAAAATAGGGAGATGGAGAAGAGAGAGGGATAAGAGATAGAGGAGAAATTGCCATCAGTCCCTATTATGTGCAAACTATTGTGTTTGCAATCGCAAGTTCTTCTAGAATCTGATTCAAAATTTAAGAAAAAGTGTAGCTACTGAACTTCTTTTTCAAGACTTTGGTTTTTCAAGTATATTATTGAATTTCTTAACAAAAAAATTCTTCTCTTTATTCTCTCTTCTCACACCAGCAACATGTCCTAGGTCCTGTCTAACAATGAAATGATACCCTTGGGATTTATAAAGTAAATACACATCAGAGACATGGTAAGATTTAATACTTTGGAAAAGTTTGAACAGGTAAAGCTTATATTCCTCACTCCATAATAGTCAGAAAGAGGTAGATTAAACATGATAATACTTTGATACTTAAGGCAATGTTTAAGTGTTCCAATAAAAAATAAGCATGCTTTTATTGAATTTAAAGACATTATTAATAAAAAAATACTGAAAATCTCTCAAGAAATTTTGATCTGACAGCATAGAAGGGAAAAAGAAAAAAGTTATGATATTATTTAACAGAATCAACTTATAACATAACAAAAATATTAAGTATCCCTGACAACTTAAAAATTTATAAAATATTACAAGAAATCATAGAAATTTTCAATAAAAATTGTAAAAGTGATTTTTTTGGGATTAGATACACAATATTGTGAAATTCTATATTGACAAAATTATTCTTCAGATTCAGTGTAGTTTCAATCAAAACAGAAGCATTTTTTTTATTGAACATAAATGCCTGAGTTTGAAATTAGGAGAATGCTGACATTGTGGCAAAGCAGGTTAAGCCTCCGTCTTTGATTCCAGCATCCCATATGGGCTCTGGTTTCACTCCCAGTTGCTCCACTTCCAATAAAGCTGCTTGCTAATACACCTGGGAAAGCAGCAGAGGATGGCCCAAGTGTGTGGGCCCCTGCCATCCATGTGGGAGATCTGGATGAAGCTCCTGGCTCTTGGCTTCATTCTGGGCCACCCTTGGCCATCTGGGGAGTGAACCAGCAGATGGGAGATTCTCTCTCTCTCTCTCTCTCTCTCTCCCTCTCCCTCTCCCTCTCCCTCTTTCCCTGCCTCATCCCGCCCGTCATGTCTGTAACTCTACCTTTTAAACAAATAAAGCTTTACAAATTAGAAAAGTGCAATTAAAAAATTAAGATGCCAATACTGTATTATCTGCTCAGGCTGTCACAATCAAATACTATTGACTTGTTCGATATAGTAGAAATGTACTTTCTCTCTCTCTCTCTTTTTTAAAGATTTATTTTATTTATTTGAAAGACAGAGTTACAGAGAAAGGGAGTGGTCTTCAATCTACTGGTTCACTCTCCAAATGACCTCAATGGCCAGAGCTGAACTAATCCAAAGCCAGGAGCTAGGAGCTGCTTCTGTATCTCCCACAGGGGAGCAAGGGCCAAAAGACTTGGGCCATCTTCTACTGCTTTCCAAGGCCATAGCTGAGAACTGGATTGGATGTGGAGCAGCTGGGTATTGAACCAGCATCCATATGGGATGTGGGCACTGTAGGCTGGAGCTTTAACCCACTGTGCCACAGTGCTGGCCCCAGAAATGTGCTTTCTCACAGTTCTGGAGACTCAGCCGAATACCATGACATTATGGTTTCTTGTGAGAGTTTTCTTCTTGCCCTCTACATTGCCACATTTTGCTATGGCTACTTCCTCACATAGTGGGGAGTAAGAAAGAGAGCACAGCTTCTACTGTCTCTTCGTACAGGGACATTGATCTCACCATGAGGGCCCCACTCTTATAACCCTGTCTAAGGGCAATTGTCTTAAAACCCAGTCTCCAAATGCTCTATCATGTGGTGGTATTATGAATGTAATATATAATTTCCAGGGTACACAACTGAGTCAGTAACAATTATAACTCTATTAATATTTCTAAATCTAGAAAGAAAAAACTGTCTTGCATGATGGAAACTTTATACCCACTGTAGTCACATAAGAAGAAAAAAGTTCCAGAGATCTACTATGAAATTCTGTACTTGTAAATAACTGTACTATATCATACAATTTAAAAGTAGCTAAAATTAGTGGATTTCATGTTACGTGGTTTTTGCCAAAAGAGAAATAATGGAAAGCAAGAGAAAATCCTGGAAAAACACAATTGTACAAGGAGAAAAATAAAATAAAATCATTGGTTCCACAGTGAACAAATTCATATAAGGCCAATACTGTGTGCTGATAATCTTTATAATCAATATATTCACAAAGACTGGAAGACAGGAATGATTTCAGAAGAGTTTTTGTAAGTTTTTTTCTTAAGATTTTATTTATTTATTTGAGAGGTAGAGCTACAGAGAGAGAGAGAGACTGAGAAAAAGATTTTCAATCCCTTGGTTCACTCCCCAAATGGCTGCAACTGTTGGAACTGGGCCGATCTGAAGCCAGGACCCAGGAGCTTCCTCTAGGTCTCCCATGTGGTGTAGGGGCCCAAGCACTTGGGCCGTCTTCTGCTGTTTTCCCAGGCCATGGCAGAGAGCTGGATCAGAAGAGTAACAGCTGACACATGAAACAGCGCCCATAAGGGATGCCGGCGCCTCAGGCAGAGGCTTAGGCCACTGCACCACAGCTCATGAAGCAAAAAGTATTACTATAGATGGCACTTGAGAGTCACAAGGAAGGGGAGAGTTGAAGAGAGAAAAGAGATACATTTTTAAAGAGAAAATTGAGGGGCCAGTGCACCCAGGCCTGAAGTGCCAGCATCCCATATGGGCGCTGTTTCAAGACCCAGCTGCTCCATATCCAACCCAGCTCTCTGCTATGGCCTGGGAAAGCAGTAGAAGATGGCCCAGGTCCTTGGGCCCCTGCACCCGCGTGGGAGACCCGGAAGGAGCTCCTGACTCCTGGCTTTGGATCGGCACAGCTCTAGCCGTTGCGGCCATCTGGGGAGTGAACCAGCAGATGGAGGACCTCACTTTCTCCTCTCTCTCTGCCTCTCCTCTCTCTGTGTAACTCTGACTTGCAAATAAATAAATAAATCTTAAAAAAAAAAAAGAGAGAGAGAGAAAATTGAAAACAACATATTCCTAGTTGAAGAAATAAAAATGTAATTCTGGGACCCAAAAAATAAGGCTATAGGGGCTGGTGTTGTGTAGTGCATTAGGCTGCTACTTGCCATGCTGGCATCCCATATCAACACACTGGTTCAAGTCCTGGTTATTCTACACTTCCGATCCAGTTCTCTCTTCCTGCATATGGGAAAGCCCTAGGGGATGGCCCAAGTACTTTGTCCCCTGTCACCCATGAGAGACCAAGTTGGAGTTTCCAGCATCCTGTATCCTGTCCCTGTCATGGCTATTATGGCCATTAGGGAATGAACCAACATCTGGAAAATCTCTCTCTCTCTCTCTCTCTCTCTTGTATGCTCTCTCCCCTTTCTCTCTCTGTTGCTCTAGCTTTAAAATAAATAAATCTTTTAAAAAATAATGATATAAATTTTGGGAATGGCTATTAATTCCTGGTAGAAGAAAAACAGGGGTTCTTAAAAATGATGAAGGTACAATATATTTATATTTTAAAGGATTTGAATCTGTCAGAAAAAATGGCAACAAGTAGTTTAAGGTAAGAATGTTTTCAACTGGGAATGGGGTTGGATTAGGAGTGAGAAGGACATGTGTCAAGGATTATAGTTGCAACATTGGTCTTATATAGATAACAAAACAATATAAACCATTTTTTTAGGAATTATGATTTTTAGTTGAAGCTATTGCATGGTGGAGTGTGAGGAAACTTCAGGTGAAAACACATAAGACTTTTCTATTGAATAACATTGTAATGAATCAACCTGTAAAAGAGTGAATTCTCCATATATAATTTCAGAATGTTTCATGCAAGTAGGTGACATTGAAATCAGAGGTTGTATGGTCTAATGTGTTAAAGCAGAAAGATTTCCAAACAACTGCTATTAGAAAACCAAAACCAATTTTTTTTTTTAAATATAACATCTTAAGTGAATTTTTGCAACAAGAATTCTCACACATCTTTCCCTTCTCTATATTGATCCTAGGTAAAAAAAGAATTTCAGCCTTTAGAAATAAAGCAACACATTTAACTTAACTCAAGGCAAAATAGATCTATATTAAATTTCCATTGAAGATACTTTTGCTGAAAACCTCTCAGAGAAATCAAAGAGAAAAGAAGTTAGAAATGCACAAGTCACAAAGGAGAAATTGGGTATGTAAGGATACTGTTATTTGGCTTAACTTTCTTTGCAGAATATAAAAATCATAATGTATTTTATGTGGATTTTCTTATTATTCATTCTCAGCTTGAATCCATACATCAGAGAACAATATAATGTTAATTCTCCATGTTTATCTTGAACTCTGTTTCCAAGATGCCTCATAGAATTGGAACATTAGTGCTCAGCAGTTCTGCTTGTGTCAGAGTCAACAACTAACAAAGCTGGGGCAACACATCACTGCCCCCAATGTGTGACAGCATTTAAAATGCAAGTGAGGGGGCAGGCATTTAGTGCACCTGTTAGAATACTATTTCTAATGCCCACATTCCATTTTGGAGTGCCTGGATTTGAGTCCCAGCTCTGCTCTGGATTATAACTTCCTGCTTATGCATATTCAGGTAGGCAGCAAGCAATAGTTCCAGTTCTTGGGTTTCTGTCACCCATGTAGGTGACACAGATTGAGTTCTGGGCTCCGGAGTTTGAATTGACCCAACCAGCTTTCCTAGGCATTTGGAAAGTAAACTAGTTGATGGAAGATCTCTGTCTCTATGCCTTTTATAAAAGTTTTAAATGAAAGTGAGCCCTGGCCAGACCACTTCATTTTAAGGACACTAAGTATAGAAACATGCTTCCTCATACTGAGCTCAATTCTGGACCATAAATTAAGTGTATGTCTTTTCATTTAAATCTTATATTTGTATCATAAGGTAACTGTACAGTTGGCTTCCACATATAAGCCACCAACAAAACACCTTTGACTATATTACCCTATATTGTATTATATTAGATTGCATTATATTAGATTGTGTTATATTTAAGGCAAAATATGTTCTATCTCAGTTTTCACCCACACAATCCTGATGGCGTATCTTCCCCTTAAGTGGTGTAAACTTCCACTGTTAAATTATTCAGCATCCCTCCAGCTTCCTATTATTAATAGCTTTTAGGCAGCTGTTCTTTATCACTCTCAAGAGATGAGACTGCCAGTTTTATCTCTGACCTTTACCTGTATCATCTTACACCTTAGCCATAAAGTGTTAGTGATCAAGACACGATTTCCATGTTTATGTTTGTTCTCACTTGTCCTATTCTGTAGGGAATTTTCACTTATATCATCCAACCCCTATTTTTCAAGATGCATCAAACATGTTCTCCTATCTTACAAGATGCAGGCTAAATGCTTCCTTCAAGGAAAGGAAAAAAAATATTTGTGAGATATAATTTGCAATCTGTTGTGTTCCTACCAAAGCCTACACAGATTTTTATCAAGGAACAACCTACTACAACAAACTCCTATGTGGCCTTTGTATAATTCTCCACAATGTCAGTTACATCTTATTACAGTGCAATTCTGATTGTATATTTTTCCTTATAATCCCTTTCCATTGTTTTTGGGACCAAATTCAAGGGAGTTTGTGTATCTAACATGGAATATAAGGCTTTTCATGATTTTATCTAAGATTATTTGGCTTTATTCTCTACAGTTACTTCATCAGAACTCTATATTGGAATATCAGTAAATTTCTTGATATCACACATTGTGAAATATTCAAAAAGTTTGTGGAAATTGCACATTATGAAAAAATGCATGAATTTAAACATTTTTGCACCAAAATAAACTTACTGTTTAATTCCATTTCCAGGAAAATCTTCAAGTCTCTTCATATATCTCTTGCTTTCTTTCTTACCACCCCAACAACCCATCAAATATTCAAACTTAATCCTCAGAAATACATGGCTGTTTCCTTTAGATCATTCAGATCTAAGTTCAACATCTAAGCTTATGGTGCTTACAGATGCACTGACTGATTCTTACATAAAGTGGACTGCCCTATCACTCATTTCCCTATTTTAAATCTCTTAGCAATTATTAGTGCCTATAATGGTAATATTTGCTTGCTTTGCTACCTTTTTCCATGATAAAATAAGTGCAATGCAGGTAGGGATTTTATCTCATTTTCTGTTCTATTTCCAATACCTAACAGTGTCTATTTTTTTTTTAAAGTGAGTGAATTAACAAATGCTTATTTGTTGAATGAATGATTGTTTCTACTAAGTTATCTGGGAAACATTACTGGATCAGCATCTTATACTTCCTATCAAGTATTTGAAAGTTGGAACAGTCTCACTGGTCATCTCTCCTGTGTGTGCAATAATGTATGATTAAATGAGTACTAAATTTTACAATGAAACTATCCACTATAATTTCAAATAAGACATGAAATTTTAATTTCATAAAGCAATGAGGAAATAAGTTTATAATATGCTGAGTGAATTTGGCTTCCTGGGAAACCTGCTCCATGGTACTTTTTGTCTCTCTTTGAGACATGGAATACAATAACCCTCAAGGAAGTACAGATTGTTATCTGTAGTTCTGCACTGAGAACCAACCTATTGAACTCTTCCTGTCACTATAGGATCTTCTTCTTCATCCTACCCTTCACTAAACCCACTTGCACTTGTAACTCTTTCTCTCACTCTCAGTTTGGTTATGAAAATTCATTAGATAATCCTATCTGAGCAAAAATGTTGACATCTGATAATGGCTTATTTCATCACTTTGAAAGGCACATAATTATGTACCCATTTAATTATTTTGAAAGGTAGAGAGAAAGACAAAGAGAGAGAGAGAGAAGGAGGGAGAGAAAGAGAGAACTCCTATCCATTTCTTCAATCCCCCAATTCCCACCACAGCCGGAGCTGGGAATTCAATTCAGGTTTCCCATAGGAAGTGGCAGGGACCAACTACCTGAGCCAACTCTTGCTGCCACCCAGGGTGCCCACTACCAGGAATGTGAAATCAAGAGCATAGCCAGGACTGAAGATGATCACTTGGACTAGTGAGATGGCATTGGTACATGCCACCTTGATGGGATTGTATTGGAATCCCCTGGCACGTTTCACACTCCACCATTTGGGGCAAGTCCAATTGAGCATGTCTCAAATTATACATCTCTTCCCTCTCTTTTTCCCAACAGTAGACTGGATAAAGAAATTATGGGACATGTACTCTATAGAATACTATACAGCAGTCAAAAACAGTGAAATCCGGACATTTACAACAAGATGGCGGAATTTGGAAAACATCATGCTGAGTGAATTAAGCCAGTCCCAAAGAGACAAATATCATTTGTTTTCCCTGATCAGCGACAACTAGCTGAGCACCAAAGGGGAAACCTGTTGAAGTGAAATGGACACTATGAAAAACAGTGACTTGATCAGCTCTTGTCCTGACTGTTGATGTACAATGTAATACTTTATCCATTTTAGCATTTTTTTTTTGTTCTAGTACTGGTGGTTGAACTCTGTAATTAACACACAAGTATTCTTAGGTGTTTAAATTTTAACTGAAAAGTGATCCCTGTTAAATATAAGATTGGGAAAAAGAGAGGGAGGAGATGTACAATGTGGGACATGCTAAGATTATTTTTTAAAATCTATGAGAAATATGTGTAAATCTTTTAATAGATCTTTTAAAAATCTATATAAACTTTAAAATTATGTCCAAATAGTATAATTCACTTCAATGTATCATACTTTTTTCAAAAAAAGTATTAATTTTTATTTCCCAATGTTCTCCAAAATCTACTTGTGAAAAAAATTAAATTTAAAGGAAAATAAGATAAAATGATGTGACAATTTTTAAAGGTCTTTTCAGTTTCATTAGCAGATATTGGGATTTAAAATGTGTTTTCCCTCTTCCGGAACTAGTGATTCACAGTGGACCTGCGTGGAGAGCGTGGGAGCCCAAGTTCGGGACACCAGCGGCAGACTCAACGCACCAGCGCTGGAACGCGAGGTGAGCCGAACCTCCATAGCCCGAGATACCAGCAGGCAAGCGGAAAGAGGAGGCTAGAGGGAACGAGGCTTGAAACTCCGTGGGGAAAAGTTCACCAGGCTAACTAGAAGAGAGAGAAAAAAAATAAAAAAAGTGACTGATACGGACACAAGTTTCTCTCTCTCCGCTCACCTCTCAAAGGCGAGCAAGACAGAGCAGGCGCCATTTTGGACATACGTCATAAGCAGGGCGACCTCAGATCTGCACCAGCCCTGAGCCTAGCAGAAAAACCTGACTCTGTGGGGAGGGGTGAAATAACAGGAGATTAGCATCTAACTTGGCAACCCAGTGGGAGACTGCAGGAGAATTGGAGCCCACACTGAGGGCAGCAGAGATTCCCTGTGTGGTCCTTGGGAAAGAGCTTCTGATCTCTGGCTCCTGTGGGTATATCATTTGCCTGCTAACTACCTCCAATTACGTTCAGCTGTGCGGAATTACTTCCCTTTTAAATCAAAAAAAGAAAGAGAGATTTACCACACCTAACCTGGGAGTGTCATCCTTGACACACCCTCAACCCTGAGGAACCAAACACAGCTCTCAGTCCACACTCATCTCAAGCCTCTAAGGCTCCACTGAAAGCAGACAGTCCACTTAATATAGAGCCATAGTGTAACAAGAAAAAATACCACAGTGAAGAAACCAAATATCTCCAACATGCCAAACAACAAACGCAAAAACCAAGCTAACAAGAACAAGGAAGAAACTATGACGCCCCCAAATGAAAAAGACACCCCAATTCAAGATTATGAAGATGATGAGATCGAAGAAATGCAAGAAGCGGATCTCAAAAAATTGATAAGAACATTAAGAAGTTCTCAAAAACAAATTCTTGAACTACAGAAATCCTTCATGGACAAGATAGAAAATCTCTCTCGTGAAAGTGAAATATTAAGGAGGAATCAAAATGAAATGAAACAACTAGTGGAACAAGAAACTGTGATAGTGACGAGAAATCATAATGAAATGAAGAGTTCAATAGATCAAATGACAAACACATTAGAGAGCCTTAAAAACAGAATGGGCGAAGCAGAAGAGAGAATATCAGACTTAGAAGACAGAGAACAGGAAAGGAAACAGGCAAACCAAAGAAAAGAAGAAGAAATTAGAAATCTAAAAAATATTGTCGGGAATCTACAGGATACTATTAAAAAACCCAACATTCGGGTTCTAGGAGTTCCTGAAGGCATGGAGAGGGAGAAAGGATTAGAAGGCATTTTCAGTGAGATACTAGCAGAAAATTTCCCAGGTTTGGAGAAGGACAGAGGCATCTTAGTACAGGAAGCTTATAGAACCCCTAATAAACATGACCAAAAGAGATCCTCACCACGACATGTTGTAATCAAACTCACCACAGTGAAACATAAAGAAAAGATCCTAAAAGGTGCAAGAGACAAACGTCAGATCACTCTTAGAGGATCTCCAATTAGACTCACAGCAGACTTCTCATCAGAAACCCTACAAGCTAGAAGGGAATGGCGAGACATAGCCCAGGTACTAAGAGAAAAAGACTGCCAGCCCAGAATACTATATCCTGCAAAGCTCTCATTTGTGAATGAAGGTGAAATTAAGACTTTTCATAGCAAACAGAAACTGAAAGAATTTGTTGCCACTCATCCTGCCCTGCAAAAGATGCTTAAAGATGTCTTACACACAGAAACACAGAAACATGGTCACCAATATGAAAGAAGGTAAAGGAAGGAAACCTCACAGCAAAAGATCACAGGAAGCTCAATTTCTCTTTGACATAGAATTAAACTCTGATGCTCTGTTAAAGCAATGTGTTAAAGTAATCTATTATGTTCTCTTGATGTCTGTTACATTCTAATTGTTCAAAAACAGCTGAATTTTTATTAAGAGCTATGGGTTATTTAAATATCTGCTTTTTTCAAAGATTTGAATAATCACCTTGTAACAATGATCAAATTTGGTCTATGTTATGTCATGATTTTAAGGAATCTTATTTCAACCAGATATTTTGGATTTTGAGCCTTCTTGGCATTCTTGACAGGCATTCAAAAAATCAAAGTTTCAAACAATCTGGTCTCTAAAATTTCCAGTAAATCCTGGACTTTGGTTTTTCCAGTTTGGGCCCAACTGAAAAAATCGAAGGACCTATGTCTCTCATCTTATAGAGACACCAACTAATCAGTCTATTTGGAGTATATTAGAAGGACTGTCAAGATGTGATGTGGTACCAGACTTTAAGTTTCTATAATGGAAAATGCTATTAATACAAATGTTTGAGAATTAAAAAGTCTAATGATCTTGTGTTACTAGACATGATAGTTATCTTAATGAGAAAGCCCCAGAGGCTTAAAGGGTTAAATACTTGTAAAATCCTACAGGTGCTTTCAAAAATACTGTGAAGTAAGCAAGTGCCTCTTGTTGGTTGATGAGTTTATAATTTTAAACATGGCGACTTAAAGTCTTTTGTCATCCACAGTTATATATGATCTGCTGCTCATAAAACTAAAGCGTTGTTGGTTCTGTGTTTAGCTGTCCTCCTATAGGTTCCTATGGACTTTTTCCAGCCACTTTTATTGTATTCAGTACTTTGGGATGGCTCTGTAAACAGATGAAGCCAATAATGTATTAACAGTACCAACTGAGAGAAAGTATGGTTAACTGAGGTTACTAAAAAGAAAAAGCAATTCAAATCAATTGGCAATCTACAAAAAGAGTTAAAGATTTTAAAAGCTATTATTAAAATTGCTATATTGGTCTATTATGCTATATTATATGTGTGTACATATTGTATGTCCACATGGGGAAATTTTATTAAGAGTTTTATTTTAAATGGCTTATAGATAAGATTGTCCATAAATTTAAGCTGCTAAAATCAATCAAAGATACATTTTAATTTGTGGGACCTGAATCTGTGTATCATATGTTTTAGACTTGTTGGTAGAAAGAAACTAAAAACATTTTAGATGGTTGTGCTTAAGTTTACTGGCTAAACAAACTACACCATCTTAGATATTTAAGAGGTGTTTTCAAATACATGATTCTTAAAATTTAGAGAAGGCATTGGACCTTCTGGTAAATGTTTTCTTAAGTTGTTATCTAATGGTTGAAACGGTTTGCTAAGTATTCATGTGATATTGCTATTGTCAGCAAGCGATCTAGGACGTGCTCCCTCATTTCTCTATTCTAAGCCCAACTTGTTCTTTCATTTCTCTATTCTCTTCAAGGTAGGAAACTAATTCTATTATGAAGGAATCTCTAGGATGCACAATTTAATCTTTAGACCTTATAAAAGAGATGGCTAACATTTTTCTGCAATAGCATAGCCAAAATAAGAACTCAAATAATAATCTCATAGCTAGATTCACTTCGCCATCAGCGAAGTATACAGTAAGTAGAAAAAACCTCCCTTTCAGACCAAAGGGAAAGAAAGTTTTAAAGTGAGAATATAATTTTCCTCATGGGCATTGTCTACCTTAGAAAAACTACTACAGAACATGCCTGTGACTATAGACTTGTAGTTCAGGCCACCGAAGATTAGAGATGGGAAACGGGCACTCCCTTGACTTGCATCCTCTGGTCTGCTTTAACACAAACCAGGAGGAAAAGAAAGCTCGGCATCAGAAGCAATGGGTGGCAGGCCTATTAATGGCTGATCTGCACAGTGATCTGCCCTCAAGGAGACCCAACAGGCCAGTCCACTGCAGTGGCTTTCAATGTGGTAAGCCTGGGCTTCAGCAGAAGTCAGCTTGTGAAGAGCCCTGGCAGCTCTGCCAAGAGTTGGATCACTGGAAATGGACCTGCCCTGGAGTCGAAGGATGCCCAGGTCAGAGCCACAGATCTTATTGGCTCTAAGCTGAAAAGCCCTTCACTCAGCCCAACTTCCAAAGTGACCACTGCAGCTGAGGGGATGGTCAAGTAGGGTCAGCAACATTGCAGGCAGAATTGTAAATTTCTTGTTAGAGATGCCCCCTGCCTTTACCTGGCCAGCTCTCCTCCCAGGCCAGCCAAGTAATGAAAGTCAACAGAGTGCCTTCCCCTAGGAGGTTCACACCTCCCTTAGGATATACCCCATGTGAAGAGATAGATAGGTCTGGGCCTCTGAATTTACAAGGCCTAAAGCCCACCAGATTATTATCAAGCCCCTTCTATCAGGTTCTATTTGCCTCTCAATCAGAAAAATTACTTGTAGCTTAGACAGCACCTTTCTTAGCTCCTCTAATAATGACTCTGTCCTTTGTTCTAGGCCCTATCTAGTGCACTTGGGCCTCATTCCTTTGTAATCATAACCTCTACTCTACCACCAATGGCTCTACTCCCAACATGTGTGTACTGATGGTCCTCTTCCCCACTTAATGCTGTATAATTGTTCAAACCTGGTAAATGCCACTCTTAGGATCATTGGTTACTATCCTCACTCTGTCTTTTATGACCTTGTCTAAATATGATCAGAGTCGGCAAACTTGGAAGGCTTCCATAGCCTTGGCAACTCATGACGACAGCCTAGGATGGTTACTGGCGCCATAAACTAGAGTGTCAATTTGTTGGGTCAACAACAGGAGCCACTGTGCACTTGCTCCTCATGTGGGATCTCTGTCCTTAATGTGCTGTACATTTTGATTTAATGCTATAACTAGTACTCAAACAGTATGTTTCACTTTGTGTTTCTATGTGGGTGCAAACTGTTGAAATCTTTATACTAAATTGATCTTCTGTATATAAAGAGAATTGAAAATGAATCTTGATGCAAATGGAAGGGGAGAGGGAGCGGGAGAGGGGAGGGTTGCGGGTGGGAGGGAAGTTATGGGGGGGGGGAAGCCATTGTAATCCATAAACTGTACACTGGAAATTTATATTCATTAAATAAAAGTTAAAAAAAAATGTGTTTTCCACTTACATGGGTTATTTCAATTTCTTATAACATGAATTAAATGTGGCCGTGATTAATATCAAGAGACAAAATAGGCTTTACTATGTCTTTGTAGAGCACAGCCATTCAACATTTACAATCAAATAACTAATAGCTAGCAGCAAATTAAATATTTTTCATACCTAATAATATAGGATATGCTTTCTAAAGATCACATTATATTGTATCAAAAATACAACACTCAGATACCTAATAATGTAGGGTATGCTTTCTAAAGATCACTGAGGGCCAGTGCTATGGCATAGCAGGTAAGGCTGCCGACTGCAGTGCTGGCATCCCATGTGGGCACTGGTTCCAGTCCCAGCTGCTCCACTTCTGATCCAGCTCTCTGCTATGGCCTGGGAGAGTAGTAGAAGATAGCTCAGGTCCTTGCGCCCCTGCACCTACATGGGAGACCCAGAGGAAGAAGCTCTTGGCTCCTGGCTTCAGATCTGCACAGCTCCAGCTGTTGTGGCCATCTGGGGAGTGAACCATTGGATGGAAGACCTCTATTTCTCTCTCTACCCTTGCCTCTCTATAACTCTGCCTTTCCAATAAATAAATAAATCTTTAAACAAATAAGTAAAAATAAAATAAATAAAATATAGCACTCATGTTCTTGGATTTTAGCTTATTTTTTATTTGAAATATGTTATTTCACAAAACTGATTATTTATACTTAGCTTCAGATACAAGAAACTTTTTTCTAGACTAAATGAAATGAAACTTTTCAGTTATGTTCTCCTGAGTTTTAAATAGTAAGCTGATATGAGTAAAAAGAGATATTAAAAAAAATAAGGAGATATCATTGAAAATAACCCCGAAAACTGTTTAAAGCAATACTTGGAAAGTAGCAATTATAAAGCAAATTATTTAAGAAACACATTGTCGTTTCAAAAATTATCTTTTAATAGCACATTTTTAGTTCAGAGAGCTGCTTATATGGTCTTATTTTCTAAATCACTATTTCAGACATTGAATTAACATGGCTAAAATTGCTTTTTTTAGACATAATTATATCAAGTTGCCTCTCACTTTTAAGAGATGGAAACAAGGTTTGTATTGTATTGAATTTGTTTGTAAAAAAGGGAATTTAGAGCCTCCTTTGCTACAATTTCTGCTGGTAGAGCCGTCACTGCTGTGATTTCCTCAAAATTCAGTGGGACTGATCAACAAGAAGGCCACCCCAATTGCTCTGATGTGAAAACATAAAAGTTTTTTCACCTCCTGACATTTTGCAAGGCCAGCAACACACTCGTATATCAGTTATACAGCACACATTTTTAAAATTGCAAAATTCTAGCAGTGTAAGATAAAGTGCTTTAGATTTAGATTGTGAAATATCAGTTTCATACTTATAGTAATGCTTGATTCAGTTTCTGTGTACATTACCAAACTTACTGCTGGGAAATAAGGAGAGGTTAATTTTAGATTTTTATTCATTATTCAAGTAATTTTTAAGAAGATTATAAACTCATCACAAGCACTGCTCATTTTTATTGGCTTTGCATCAGAGCTTAAATACTATTGTAAAATTCAGCAACATACGAGGTTTGAGGTGTAGTATAATTTTAGAGGGATTTAAAAACTTAATAAAGCCCTCAGAAATATTCTCATGGAAATTATCTTTTATGTTAACTATACAATGTCATTTAGTTTTATATATCTGGTAGCCAAAAAAATATAGAATCTTTAAATATCTCAATGAAATTCCAAATAAAATGCATGTAGTATTTAAGTTCTTTATTAAAAACTAGGCTAAATAGTTAGAACAATAATTAAAGTAATTGGAACTTAACTGTCTCCTTTTGTTATCCACTATAGCTTCAAATTTTGAGAAGTATGGCAAAATTTTCATTTTCGTCTGAACATTCAGTTATAGATAGAAAGTGAGAGGAAGAAAGGACGATGGCAGCCTAAAGAAAGCTTTCATTAAGTAAAATCATTAAGAAAAAGTATCTCACATAGAGAAGGTTCTTGATATCCATTTCCTGACCAATATTCCCTTCAATTCTCTTAGGTTCAGATTCTCAAACCTTTTCTTCCCCCACCATCTCCCCACAGGATGAAGGCGAAAACAAAATACACACAAAATGTATTAAATAGTATTCAGTTCTTTTTTCCAGGAAATTAATCATTCATAATGGCTGCAACACACAGATCTGGGCTAGGCAAAGCCAGGAACCAAGAACTCCATTCTGGTCACTCTCATGGTGACAGGGGCCGGATGCATGCACCATCTTTTGCTGCATTCCCAGGCATGTTAGCAGGAAGCAAGATTGGAAGTGGAGCATCCAGGACTCAAACCATTATGCTGATGTGCTGGCCTCAATACTGCTGTCTTTAACTCATATTTTTAATGTTAATTTAGTCTTCAAATTTGCATTCATGGTAGAAACAATACTAGGAGCTTAGGCTGTCCAATAACTTTCATGAGATTTTTTGTTCTAATAGAGGAGTTAAGTAAAAACTATAATATATTACCTACTATAATAGAAAACGTTATATAGTCTGCAAAGATTTAACAAGAGGCTAAAGGGGTTGAATAAAAATGAAATGATCTGCAATTTTAATTTTAATAGGAGGAAAGAAGTCCTCACTGACATTTAAGCAAAGCTTTCAAAGCTATCAAGAAGTTTAAGCAGATGTCCAAGCAGAGGCATCTGCACAGAAGCCTTGTGACAGCTTTAATGGGCGCCCCTATGTAGTGTGCATATATGTTTCCTATCGCTGTCATCATGAGTTGCCATAAGTAGTGAATGACAACATAAATTCATTATCTTACAGTTTTGGAGCTCCAAAACAAGTTTCAGGAGGTGAAATCAATGTGTCAGAAGCCCCCCGTTTCCTCTTGTGGTATAAGGGAGAGCGGGGGCTCTACGGGAAAATCTGTTTCCTTGCATTTTCAGGTTTCCAGAGTTGTGCTCCCTGTATTCCTTGGCTTTTTGTCCCTTCCAAGTTAGCAATGGAACATCTGACTTCGGTCTTCACATTGCCAACTTCTGCTGCCAAACCTCCAACTACTTCACTCACACAAGGACACTTGTAATTAAATTTAATCACATACGCAAAGTACTTTTGCTATATAAGATATGTGTGTGTGTGTGTATAACTTTAGAGGCATAGACATAGACACACACACACACACACAGAGGCAGGGAGAAATTTCACAGACTGAAATTTCTGACACACTGGTTCACTCCCTAAATGTCAGAAACAACAAAGGCTGAGCTAGTTCAAGCTAACAGGTGGTAACTCGATCCAGATCCCCCACAGGTGAGAAAGGGACCCAGTTACCTGCACCATCATTTGCTACTTCCCAGAAACTGCATTATGAGGAAACTGGAGTTGATATAAAACCCAGGCACTCACATATGAGCTATCAACCTCTTAATTACTAGGTCAATTGCCCATGGTCTAATAATCTCCTATATATTAATATTTCACTTGCTTTTTGTTAATTTGTTAGTGAATAATTTAGTAAAATTTTAATACATTCCACCTTTATTCTTTTTTTTTTAAGATTTATTTTATTTATTTGAAAGGCAGAATTAGAAAGGTAGAGACAGAGAGGTCTTCCATCTGCTGGTTCACTCCCCAGATGGCCACAATGGCCGGAGCTGCGCCAATCCAAAGCCAGGAGCCAGGAGCTTCTTCTGGGTCTCCCACATGGGTGCAGGGGCCCAAGGACTTGGGCCATCTTCTACTGCTATCCCAGGCCATAGCAGAGAGCTGGATGGGAAGAGGAGCAGCCGGGACTAGAACCGGTGCCCAAATGGGATGTCAGCGCTTCAAGCCAGGGCGTTAACCCACTGAGCCACAGCATCAGCCCCTCCACTTTATTCTATAATGATATTAAAATAGTTTCAATATGAAAAGAGCCAATAGTTATTTTGCATCATTAAGATGGTGTTCTATATATAGTAGGCAAAAAAAATACCTTAAATGTGTGAAAGAATAACACAGTTAAATAGTTTAAATAAAGCATAATGCTGTCTTTACATATTAGATGCCGTGTTTCATATCATAATGCAATGGGATTTCACACCAAGGAAAATAATAAAATTATAGCTTTACATACATATAGGTATGTGTATATATATACACATGAAGTTCCTAGTATATATTCTTTGTATATATTTACTCATTAAAATAAGTTTACACTTAACTTTCTAACTTAATGTTTCATGCTGACTTTAAAAATTCAATAAAACTGTTGATGCTTTACACAGTTCCTACCATATCAATTTGATATTTGCAACCAAAGACCAGGACGGTGCAGGCTACGCCACCACTTGGGACACCTGTAACCCACGGCAGAATGAGTGGTTTCAAGCACAGCTTCTCCACCTCCAACTCAGCCTCCTGCTAATGTTCATCCTAGGAGACAACAGGCGATGGCTCAAGTATATGGGGCCCTGCCCTTCATGTGAAAGGCCTGGCTGGAGGTCTAGGCTCCCAGCTTTGGCCTGACGCAACTCTTGGTGTTCTAGGCATCTGAGGAGTTTACCAGTGTCTGTAATCAATCAATCAATCTCTCTCTCTCTCTCTCTCTCTCTCTCTCTCTCCCTCTCTCTGTGGGAAGTGAACCTTATCAGGTTCCCTCACTTCTCTCTTACCTATCTGTATGCTCCCATATCTCAATGCTTCTATATCAACCAGTATCATGGTAACTGACAGACCCAGAACTGCCTTGGATCTGTTATGTAACCAACCTACCTTTGCATATTATGTAACCGCTATTTGCCACTATGGCCTGTAGGCCATAAGAGATTGGGAGGCATGACTAGATGTGAAAGCCAGCAGATGTATAGACGTCTCCGCCTTTGCTGGCCATCTTAAACACAAAGATGGATTCCCTTTGTAGCCCACTGGCCTCCTTGGGCCAGTGGTTATTTTCTGCATATCCTCAACACCACTGTGAGTAAACAGGAACATAAATCCATAAACAGCTCCAAGTTATTCTCTGGCCTGACACTGAATCTGGTTTTCCTAGAGCTGAGTTCCAGACTTACACTCTTTCTTTTTATCTTTCGAATAGAGGTTCTCTATATTCCTGCTGAACAGTGGTCTTTATACTTTTTATTTGCTAAACTGTTTATGTAGTGGAACATTACACCTGCAGCTGTAAAGTAAATTAAAATGTTATCACAAAAATTAAATAAAGCAAGCTGGAAAGAAGGAAAGGAAGAGGGTGGATTATTATTATATTCTTATAGTTGTATCTATGAACTACATAAAATGTTTTCTTTGTATTAATAAATAATCCAAGCAAGCTGAGAAAAATAAATAAAATTAAAAATTAAAATAAATAAATCAAGGTAAAATAAAAGACTACGTAAGGCTATCAAATCTTCCCTATTAGGCCAAATGAGGCAACATAATCTGTTCCCAGGAGTAATTCAGGTTTACACAAAAGTGAAATCAGTAGAAGTCAAAATATTATATTTTAATGTAAATTGTTCAATTTCTTCCATAAATCTTCACTAATCAAAGAAAACTAGGGATAAAAATTGAATTTCAGGGGTGGGCACTGTGGCATAATGGGTAAAGGTGCTGCCTGCAGTGCCAGCATCCCACATGGCTGCCGGTTCAAGTCCTGGCTGCTCCACTTCTGATCTAGCTCTCTGCTATGGTCTGGGAAAGCAGTAGAAGATGGCCCATGTCCTTGGGTCCCTGTACTTGCTGGCTCCTGGCTTCAGATTGTCTGTTGCGGCCATTTGGGGAGTGAACCAGTTGATGGAAGATTGTCTGTCTGTCTGTCTCTCTCTCTTTCTCTCTCTGTCTCTGCCTTTCTGTAACTCTGCCTTTCAAATAGTAAATAACTAAATCTTTTAAAAAATGGAACCTCCGTTAGTTTACTATTTGATTTATTACTACAAATAGAATTTCTTTCCCTTTAATTGAATACAGTAATGTAAATTAAACACATTGTCATGAACTCATTTTCTCTTATTAGCAAGTTACATTTCCATGGTTAAAAACAAAGCTAAGATTTTTTTCTCCTGTGGTGATATACTCTCCTTTTTATTACAGTTTTTCATCTCACATATTTATTCCGTTTGCCATGAGTGGCAAAAAAAGTAGCACTTTTTTTTTTTTTTTTTACAGTGGCACTGTAAAATATATCCTCAGCAAAAGCAAATATTTTGGTGTTGCATTGGCAACCAAAAGTCTTCTTGGTTTCATCATGATACATCTTCTGATTTTTGAAAAGTTGTGTCCATTTATTTCAGAGACAGAGTGACAGTGAGAGAGGTGGAAGAGACAGAGAAATATCCCTCTGATTATTCACTCCCCAAATGCCCACAACAGCTAGAGCTAAGCCAAGCTGAAGCTGGGAGCCAGTATATCTATCCTGGTCTGCCACCTGAATGGCAGGTAAACAAGTACTTGAGACATCTCTTCTGCATATTAACAGGAAGCTAGATCAGAAGTAAAGCTTGATCAGAAGATCTTTAAGGGATGCAGGCATCCCAAAAGGCAGCTTAATTGGCTGTTCCAAAATGCCCATCCCATAATATATCTTCTGATGTGTAGTTTCAATATTCTTACATTTATTTTTTTCTTTTTGCGCATTTCAGTTACTAATTGATTGAAATTCTTTATTTTGCTTGGTTGTATTTTATTTCCTCATTTTCTTTTTGTTTTTAATCGTTTCCAGCTATAGATTTTATTGTTAAACATGCTTTAAGCCAAGGAGTAATAAGAGCATATTTCAAATATGCAACTTTGTTAAGGATAAATTCTCAAGGGAAAATATATCAATAACAGTTATTGTACCATTCAGAATATTTTAATTTTATATTAAGAGTAAAGTGGTAAGTCCATGGAAAAACAAGGTTCTTTGTTTCTGCTTGTGCAAAACAATCAATATTTCTTTTCTAGAAGCATTTGTTCTCTGCACCAGATTTATATGTGCATGTTTAGTTGATTTGTATCATCCTCAAGGGAGGTGGCTTATTTGAGCTACTTGGATGGCAGAGTTATAAAGGTAATGACAATTTTCTGTTTTTCCCAACATCACCTCCTCATGATTATTATTCAGCCTGCCATATTAAAATGGCACGTTCAGTTCAAGGTAAGTGTTTAAAAACTTATTTCAGCTATTCAAATATCAGTTATAAAATAAATGTCACTAAACTGATCTTCTGTATATAAAGAGAATTGAAAATGAATCTTGATGTGAATGGGAGGGGAAAGGGAGAGCTACGGGTGGGAGGGAAGTTATGAGGGGGGGAAGCCATTGTAATCCAAAAGCTGTACTTTGGAAATTTATATTCATTAAATAAAAGTTAAAAAAAAAATAAATGTGTATATTCTCAGTCAACAAAATAAATATACATATGAATGATGGAAAAAATAAAATAAAATAAATGTCAATTTTTCTGAAGTGTAGTAGATGTTGAGAGGCAGTCAATAGTTTCAATATACATGTTGCCTTCTTCACTTATACTTCAAACAAGGGTGAATCACAATCTGAAGTTAGCAGATCGATTCTATGCATGCTTATAGTTCGTAGGCATTGAAACATGGATATTTATTTTGTTGACATTTTAGATTGGATTATCTCTTAAAACAATGTATTTCATAGTAACAGCTTATACTAAGAATTATAAAATGTTGTTTTTCCCTTCCTGAAGCCATATATTGATCATGCTCTGCATCTTTAAATATAAAGTTCTTGTCAACCATTAAATAGTCCAGTGATATATCAAACAATAGAGTATTTTTTAGAGCTTACTATGGCTTCATGACACAGGGTGAGAAAGCAAAAGAAAAGAGAAAGAAAGAAAGAAGAGAAGAACCCCATTCAAATGCACAAATAAGTGTGCAATAGACCATTGGCAAGGTGTTCCAGTTCTAACTCTGTAATTAAAAAGTATGATAGTTCAGTCCTGACTACATTACTTTGTTGTAGACATAGGCAATACTAAAGATCTCTAAAGTTCAGCTTACCTATGAGTAAAGTGGGTAAACTAAAAGAAACTAAAGAATATGCAAAAAAATATGCAACATCAAATGCAATAAAAATAGTGCTTGACACAGGGCTTTCTATATTAAACAGTAATTTTTATCTTATTACTATCATATTCTTAATATCAAAATGGTGTCTTCAGCATTGCATGGGCTTGGAAGAAAATCATCTTGTCTGCTAAATGTGTGACTTTGAGCAAATTATTTTACTTGTCTGGATCTGATAATTAATTTTAAAAATGAAAAATTTTATATAGCATTTTTGGAGAATTAAATGAGTTGAATTGTATATTTTCAGAACATATAGCCAATAAATATTAGTCTTATTTGCTACTCTGTCCCTTAACTGAGGAAAAGAATCATAAAATCTAAAGTATAGCGCTGTGATCATAGATAATAATGTACTATATATTTGAACCGTGCTGAGAGTAAATCTTGAGTATTCTCAGTACATACACACAGCACACACAAAAGGTAACTCTGAATCACTACATGTATTAATTAGCTTGGTTGTGCTTGTGGTAAGCATTTTACAACATATATCAAAACATCACACTGGATATTCCAAATATGTATACATATTTTACATATATATATATATATATATATAGCATTTGTCAATTAAATCTCAAAACTGAAAAAAGGAAAAAGAAATCACAAAGAAATAAAGAAACATCCCTAAATCCATTAGACTCTGTAATGAAATAATAGAATTTACAATGCAGAAAAGCTAGATGAAATTACTGATGAGCAAATAACTATTAGTTTTAAATAAATGTGTATCATGTTTTATGTCTCATAAGTAAAATTTTATAGAACAAATATGTCTAATCATTGAAAAGCAATAAAAGTACTTGAGCTTTTACATTTCTAGAACTGTGCAAATATTGTACAAATTTTCCTACTTCATACAAAAAGAACCCAATATAAACAATCACAAACGAAAGAATATAAACAATCAAAAATCAAGGTAGTAGACAATTCAGATGAAAATATTTTAACCAATAAAAGCATTTAAATGGTCTTATTTCATTCCTTCTTAAAAAATAACAAAAATCAGGCACTAAAGTATGTTAGAAGGGTAATTTAGACATGTTGTATTATGATAGCAACAAAATTTTCATTAGTGCTTCCAAGAGCAAATGTTAGTTTGGTGAGCAGACTCCCCTTTTAAAAAATGTTCCTACTAACTAGGAGCATAACTTTAAACTAGTGATATCAGTTATGTGACTACACCAAGATAAAGGACAAGCAAACACTAATGCATGGAGCCTGTGAAATGTGTGTTGGCCATTATCTTACAATCCTTTAAACATGAAAGATATCATTTCACTACTATCCTAAGTAACTAGGACACCCATTGCTATAAATTACCTAGAAAATATTCTTACCATGAATATGCAGGTATTAGAAGGCTTTCATCAAAGAAAAAGAGGTGTTTTTTTTTTTTTAAGATTTATTTACTTGCTTGAAAGAATTACACAGAGAGAGGAGAGACAGAGGCAAAGAGAGAGAGAAAGAGAGAGAGAGGTCTTCCATCTGCTGGTTCTCACCCAATTGGCCACAACGTCTGGAGCTGTGCTGATCTGAAGCCAGGATCAGGAGCTTCTTCCAGGTCTCCCGATGGGTGCAGGGGCCCAAGGACTTGGCTCATCTTCTACTGCTTTCCCAGGCCATAGAAGAGAGCTAGAAAAATCTTTTTCTTCAAGATTTCCATTTGCTATCTATTCCAGTGAAATGGTTGAAATTGTACCTTTCTTAGCTATTGTCTATATTTCAGGAGTGAGGTAGTGGATGGTAGATTCTCTCTCTTACTCTCACTCTGTTGCTCTGATTGTGTATGTCTATCTCTCTGTTACTTTGCCTTTCAAATATGTAAAGAAACATTAAAAAAAAAAAGAAGAAGAAACTTTCTCCAAAATTCTAATGTCTGTGGGGAGGATTTAAAGCAGAAGTTATGGAAAATGTTTAGAACTGGTTTTTGTTTATAGAACCTAAACATATGGAATATTTGACAGTCAAAAATTAAATGTATTTAAGTTTTACTACTTCATTATTTGACATATGTATATACTGTGAAATATTCATGACAGCCAAACTAACATATATCTTACCTTACATACTTAGCATTTTTGTGCCTGTGTACATTGAGAACATTTGAGATCTACCATCTTAGCAAAAGTTAAACATACAATTATATGATGCTAACTAGAGTCACCTTATTGTCCATTAGATTACAAAACTAATTTGTTTGTTAAGACTTTGTACATCTTGACTACTTGCCCACAGCCTAAGTTCCCCATTACCTAGTAACAATTGTTCTTTCAGTTTCTATGAACTTGACATTTTTAGATTCCATATATAAGTTAGATGGTGCAATATTTGTCCTTCAGAGTGTGACTTTTTCAAATAGCAAATGTCTTCCATGTTGTCACAAATTGCAAGGTTTTCTTCATTTTTAAGACAGATTAGTAATGACTTTGACCACTTTTCTTTATTCATTGGCATTCTGTTTTTCTATATTTTGTCTACTATGAATAATTTTGAAGTAACATGAAATTGCAATAATTTTTGGGACTGATTACATTTCTTTTAGATGTATACCTGTAATTGGCATTGTTGAATCAAAATGTAGTTCTATTTTCAATTTTTGAGAGATCACTATACTGTTTTTCACAATGGCTGTATCAGTTTCCATTTCTGCCAAGACTGTACAAGTGTTCTCTTTTCTCCACAATATTGCCAACACCTGTTATTGTCCACTTTCCTCTTAGCAGATACTCTACCAGGTGTAAGTTGACATCTCACTGTGATTTTTATTTATATTTTCCTGATCATGAGTGAATTGGGACTCCAGGATGGATACCATTGGTTGCTTATATTTTGTTCCTGTTTTTCATTACATTGTATTTTTGCTTGACTTCCAAAGAATTGCTCTCCTATGCCTTCAAAGGCCAAAAGGAAACATTAGTAATATGATTTTGTCTATTTTTTAAATTATTTTCTTCATTACAGATTTATCCTTTTATTTCCAGAAGTATTATGTTACAGTATAATTAATTTGGGGGTAGTGAGTTGATTGGTAGACCCTTAAATTTTACATTGAAAATGGGCACACAATTAGCTTTACCCTAGTCCTCACCCTCCTTGGTGTACCCTGGAAATGTTTTCTTGATTTCTGAAAGCTAGGTAAGCCTAGTGCTGCTTCAAGCCTGTTCAGTTTCCTTGACTTTGGTTGTAATTCAAAGAAAGAATATAAGGACATCATTGCTAGTATAACAAAGTTGGAAATAGGGAAATGAAAATTTGCAAAAACAGAAACAATAATTGGGGTAAATTGAGATTAATACAAACAAAATTTAAAAAAAATAAAATTCTGACCTAATACATTTAATGACCTACAAATATTGCCACTAAAAAACTTAATTACATTTTAATTTTTTTTAAAGAATACTTTAAAATATTTTAAAAAGGAAATACTCATAGAACTAATCTGGGTTCTTAGTTTAGTCAATCTGTGCTCTATTCCTACACCTTCTGCCATAATTTATCCTTGGCATACAGGTTCTTTTTTGTTGCAGTTTGCTAAAACTTTATGACATCGATGATATTGTTTCTTTTCTATAGCCACTGACAGGTGGGTTTAATGTTTCCTCACATTTCTCATTTGCCTCTAGTCTAGAGACTTTTCACCTTGCAAAATGTTGTTGCACTGTTCATGACCCCCAGTCTTTCTCACCTTGAAAATATTTGTTTAGAAATAAAACAAAATACTCTATAGAGTTATTTTAGTGGAGTTTGAGGAAAGAGAAAAAGTAGATGTAAATGCGCAATCTACCACCTATACCTAAAACTTGGCTTTTAAAATATTTATTGAATTTATAAGAGCCTATAACTTTTAACAGCTTAACAAATAGAATGTTGAGTGTTAAAATAGGTACAGTAAGTTTCAAAATGTGTAGAATATATCCAGTTTTGAACAGAGTATTAGGAGCATCTATTTTGTATCAGGTGTTATACTTTTTATTGAGTCTTTAAGGGAAAATAGTCATATAAATAGACATTTCATTTAGTTTGTATTTTGTTATTTTGGAGAACAATCTCAAGATGCTATGGATACACATAGGAAAAAAAAAAAAACTTACTGTGGCTCAGTAATTCAGAGAAAGTCTCCTAGAAAAGATAACATTTAAGCTGAGGCAATAAAAAAACAAGTAAAACAGAATGATAGAAAATGAAGAGAGACTGTAGCCCCTATGTAAATTAGTAATGTTCATGAAATTTGGCAAGGAGGAGAACATGACAATTAGAGTCCCAACAGTTGTTTCCATAAGTGTAGAAATCAGAATAAAAGGCAAGAAGGAACAAGAATTGTCCAGATATTTCTTTTAAAGGATACAGCCATACTTAAAGTGAACTGTTCTTAATTTTATTGAGTTAAAAACGTCCTTACTGAAGAACAGCCCTATATATTCAAAAAAGCAGGTGTTACGTATAATTTAAGTGGAATGAGTTCAACTTCTTGATCTGTCAAACAGTATGCTACAACCTAAACTTTAAGTTTCATAAGAGAATTATATTTATAACATATGTACTCTAGATGCAAGAAAGTTAAAATTATGGAACTCATGAAAGTACCATGACAAATCAATGCCAAAGGAATCCCTGCTTTACTGTCTGTAGATCTGTCCATAAGAAGCATTACTGTGTTAGAAAATATCACTGGGACTATGAGTCAATTAAGATGCTACAGTGACAGTCTTAAAGCTTTCTAACAAACTGATATGGCCTATCATTTCGGCGAGCCTCTCTCAGTGCCTGAAATTTGTCATTATGAAAAGTGCAGTCCACTGTGGCAAAGCGAGAACCTCTGAGATGCCGGTGCTGCCAACACTGGGGGCTGTCCACAGCCCCACACTTCCTCAATGAGTTGGGGAAGTCCCGTTGTATCAGAGTAAGACTTGACGGTGGCATTGATTGTGATTGTGGTGAGCTGGAGCCACCTAATCACTAACAAAAGAAATCTTCTGTTAACCAACAGCCACCAGGGCTCCTGTTTAAATATATAGCAACAAAGGTAAAAAAACAAAACAGAAATAGTTCTTCCCTGCAGCTTAGAATGATGCTGCTCAGGACCAGTCCAACACTGAATGTATCTGCACTGAGAGGAGTATATTCATAGAAGCCTGTTGTGTGAATATTTACTAACATTTTTGTTAAATGTTAGATCATTTAGCACAGTAAGTCTGAGCACATAGTATGCCATTTCATTCCATTTAAGTTTCTTGAATGTTTTCTTTAATGTCTGCAGAGGTGCTACCCTTTTCTTGAACTATGAATACTGCAATCGTTTTAATTCTCAGTATGGGTAGAGCTTTTTCAGCTTTAAATCTAAGGGGAACTCAACAGGCTTGGTTGGCAAATGCAAAGAACATTAAGAAACCATCTTGGCTGGTGCCGTGGCTCACTTGGTTAATCCCATATGGGCGCCGGTTCTAGTCCCAGTTGCTCCTCTTCCAGTCCAGCTCTCTGCTGTGGCCTGGGAGGGCAGTGGAGAATGGCCCAAGTGCTAGGGCCCCTGCACCCGCATGGGAGACCAGGAAGAAGCACCTGGCTCCTGACTTTGGATCGGCACAGTGCACCAGCCATAGCAGCCATTTGGAGGGTGAACCAACAGAAGGAAGACCTTTCTCTCTGTCTCTCTCTCTCTCATTGTCTATAACTCTACATGTCAACAACAACAACAACAAAAAGAAACCATCTGCTATGGAAACATAATTATTTTTCTTTTACCTTTTTGAAAGATCTTTCCTTTTGTAGCCAGTTTTCTCCCTTGTTTACCCCCGTTTGACAGTTTGAAAGGAAAAGACAATAGTAAGGGTTTCAAAATGGCAGACAAATTTGAAAGACTCATGAACATTTACGATTTTGATGTGGGCTTTAGGTATATGAACTTAAAACCACTGAGTTGGGGCCAACGCTGTGGCACAGCAAGTTAAAGCCCCAGCCTGCAGCGCTGGCATCCATACGGGTGCCAGTTCTAGTACAGGCTGCTCCTCTTCCAATCCAGCTCTCTGCTATGGCCCGGGAAAGCAGAAGATGGCCCAACTCCCTGGGCCCTTTCACCTGTGTGGGAGACCTGGAATAAGCTCCCAGCTCCCAGCTTCAGATCAGCTCAGCTCTGGCCATTTGGTCATCTGGGGAGTGAACCAGAGGAATGGAAAACTTTCTCGCTCTCACTCTCACTCTCACTCTACTTCTCTCTGTAACTCTGTCTTTAAAAAACAAATAAAATAAATTTTTTTTAAAAAAAATCCTTGGGTTGTGAAGGCAATGCCTTGGTTTTTTTCTGCTGTAGACAATGACTGTAATAAGAGAGTAGTCACCAAGAAAATCGTCCTTACTGATCCCCAGAGTGTTAAACATGCTGTTTGTGAAATCAAAATTGTCAGACTTGACCGTGATAACATTGTGAAAGTGTTTGTAATTCTTGGTGCCAGTGGAAGCCAGTTAACAGATGATGTGGACTCTCTTACTGAACTGAACAGTGTTAACATTGTTCAGGAGTACATGGAGACAGACGTGGCAACACGCTAGAACAGGGCCCTTAACCGGAAGAGCATGCCAGGTTTTTCATGTACCGGCTGCTACATGGGCTCAAGTATATTCATTCTGCAAATGTACTGCACGGAGACCTCAAACCAGCTTATCTTTTTATTAATACTGAAGACTTGGTACTGAAGATAGGTGACTTTGGCCGTGCACGGATCATGGATCCTCATTATTCCCATAAGGGTCATCTTTCTGAAGGATTCATTACTAAATGGTATAGATCTCCTTTTACTTTCTTCTAATAATAATAGTAAAGCCATTGACATGTGGGCTGCAGGCTGCATTTTTGTTGAGATGTTGACTGATAAAACCCTCTTTGCAGGTGTACATGAACTTGAATAGATGCAACTGATTTTAGAATCTATTCCTGTAGGCCGGCGCCATGGCTCAACAGGCTAATCCTCCGCCTTGCGGCACTGACACGGGATTTTAGTCCCGCTTGGGGCACCGGATTCTATCCCGGTTGCCCCTCTTCCAGGCCAGTCTCTGTGCTATGGCCCGGGAAGGCAGTGGAGGATGGCCCAAGTCCTTGGGCCCTGCACCCACATAGGAGATCAGGAGAAGCACCTGGCTCCTGGCTTCGGATCAGCGAGATGAGCCAGCCTCAGCGGCCATTGGAGGGTGAACCAACGGCAAAAAGGAAGACCTTTCTCTCTCTCTCTCTCTCTCTCTCTCTCTCTCACTATCCACTCTGCCTGTCCAAAAAAAAAAAAAAAAAAAAATGTAATTGGGTTCTCGCCACCCACAAAAAAAATAAAAATAAAAATAGAATCTATTCCTGTTGTACATGAGGAAGACTGTCAGTGTAATTCCAGTTTACATTAGAAATGACATGACTGAGTTACACAAACCTTTAACTCGGCTGCTTCTAAAAATTAGTCAAGAAGCACTGGATTTCCTGGAACAAATTCTGACATCTAGCCCATGGACCAGCTGACCGCAGAAGAAGCACTCTCCCATCCTTACATGAGCATCTATTTGTTTCCAATGGATAGGCCAATTGAACAAATACTTGGGCAAACAGTTAAGTTTCCTTCTTAATATAATCATGGAAGTCCATTTTCCCAAAAACATATTTTAGTATTTATTTTAGTATAAATGGCACTTACTCAAGCTATCCTGATCTTTTCCTTATAAAAGTTTCTCATTTACTTTAAAAATGTTTGATTTATGTGGTAGTAGCACACAAATTGGAACCATACTCTTTTTTTCTTTTGTCAAATGAGAAGGAAATACAAATATTTCCATCCCTATTGTGAATTATGATCTGTTTAGTGGATGAGAAAAAATGATGGATTTACATTAAGGATATTATGAAATAGTTTCCATTTTTTCCGTAATTGACAAAATTATTCAAGTTTTTTATATATCCATGAAGGCCTTATTTATGAGTATCAGTGTTTCACTGAACATAGGACACTACTATTACAGACCTTATCAATATTTGTTTTTTTTTTTTAATTAATTTATTTTTTGGACAGGCAGAGTAGATAGTGAGAGAGAGACAGAGAGGAAGGTCTTCCTTTTTGCTGTTGGTTCACCCTCCAATGGCCGCTGCGGCCGGCGCGTCGCGCTGATCCGAAGCCAGGAGCCAGGGGCTTCTCCTGGTCTCCCATGCGGGTGCAGGGCCCAAGCACTTGGGCCATCCTCCACTGCCTTCCCAGGCCATAGCAGAGAGCTGGCCTGGAAGAGGGGCAACCGAGATAGAATCTGGTGTCCCGACCGGGACTAGAACCCAGTGTGCCGGCGCCGCAAGGTGGAGGATTAGCCTGTTAAGCCACAGCGCCGGCCTGACCTTATCAATATTTGTATTTTGGGGTAAGTTTTTTAGCTTTCACTGTTTTTATATGTGTAAAGTGAGATGTTGGCTTTTTTTTTTAACACTGTTTAAGTCTATATAACAGTTTGTTTCACAGAAGAAAGAATACTGGAATAGGTTAGACATCCTTGCTATGGCAAGTTCAAATCGTGTCAGACAGTTTTGACAGTCTACCTTAGAGTGTAGCTTGCAAGAGATGTTGTCTTTTAATGTGCTTATTAGCTATAAATTTTAATCCTTGAACTTTATAAACCTAAAGGTCACTCATTTAAATACTATAGTTTTTGTATAGCTTTAAGAACACCGAAATTATTGCAAGTATCTTTCCTGAACACAGTAGAATGAAACTAGACATTAATAACAGAAGGGAAATGTGAAAATTGAAAACTCACAAGACAGAAAAATTAACAAATTCTTTAACAATCATTGGGTTAAAGGAGAAATCAAAAAGGAATCAGAAAACTTTTTTGAGGCAAATGAGAATGAAAACAGTGAAATTAAATTTAGAGGATGTAGCAAAAGCAGTCCTAAAGGGAACTTTATACCAATAAAGTTGAGAAGAATTGTTTCTCCTGATTTTTTACCTTAAAAAAAAAAAAAACAGGAAAGAGGAGAACATAAGGCCAAAGTTGGCAGAAAGAAGAGGATAATTAAAAATGGAAAATGAGAAATAATAGAAATAAGTGATAAAACAGATGATTTTGGAGAGATAAGTAAAATTTGCAAGTCAACACCTAAACTAACTGAAAAACCAGAAGAGTCACATAAAAGTAGCAAAATGAGAAAAAAAGACATTACAATCAATGCCATGGAACATTTTTTAAAAAAAGATCATAAGAGACTACTATGAACAATTATATGCCAACAAATTAGATGTAGACATTTTCTTACAAACTACAACCTGTCAAAACAAAATCAAGAATAGAAATCCTCAGGGCCAGAGTAGTGGCTCACATGGTTAATCCTCTGCCTGCAGTGCCGGCATCCCATATGGGCACCGGTTCTAGTCTCAGTTGCTCCTCTTCCAGTCCAGCTCTCTGCTGTGGCCTGGGAAGCCAGTGGAGGATGGCCCAAGTGCTTGGGCCCCGCACCCTCATGAGACCAGGAAGAAGCACCTGGCTCCTGGCTTTGGATTGGGGCAGATCCAGCCATTGCGGCCATTTAGGGGGTGAACCAGTGAAAGGAAAACCTTTCTGTCTGTCTCTCTCTCTCACTGTTTATCTTTAAAAAACAACAACAACAAAAAAGAACAGAACTCCAAACCCAAATTAACTAAAGATATTGAATCTGTTATCAAAACACCCCCTAAGAAAAAACGAGGACCAGGTGACTTCACAGGTGAATTATTAAAAAGATTTAAAAAATAATTAATAAAAAGTCTTCTTAAATTTTTCTAAAAATAAAAGAAGGGAACTTCCAAATTCGTTTATGAAGCCTGTTTCAACCTGACACCAAAACCAGGATAAGACAGCTAAGAAAAATAGATGGGCAACATACCTAGTTAAGTTAATATAAAAACTCAATGATGTATACCTGAATAGGTAGATAAAAGCATTTTACCAAACAAAAGATGAAATAGATGCAAAATAATTCTTAATGAAATATTAGCAAACAGAATTAAAAAGCACATTAATAAGATCATCCAACATGAGCAAATGGGATTTATCTGTGGAATGCAAGCAAAAGCAATCAATGTGATACATCACATAAAGAAAAGGAAGGATGGGGGCCAGCGCTGTGGCACAGCAGGTTTACTCCCTGGCCTGAAGTGCTGGCATCCCATATGGGCGGCGGTTCATGACCTGGCTGCTCCATGTCCTATCCGGCTCTCTGCTGTGGCCTAGGAAAGCAGGGGAGGATGGCCCAAGTCCTAGGGCCCCTGCACCTGTGTAGGAGACCTGGAGGAAGCTCCTGGCTCCTGGCTCCTGGCTCCTGGCTCCTGGCTCCGGATTGGCACAGCTCCAGCCGTTGCAGCCAACTGGAGAGTAAACCAGAGGATGGAAGATCTCTCTCTCTCTCTGCCTCTCCTCTCTCTGTGTAACTCTGACTTTCAAATAATAAATAAAATAAATCTTTAAAAAGAAAAAGAAAAGGAAGCATAAAAGTCACAAGATCAGCTGCATCAAAGCTAAAACAGAATTGGACAAGATTCAGCATTATTTCATGATGATAAAAGTAACTTTCAACCAACTAGGTATAGAAAAAAGTTACCTCACACCATAAAGACCGTATATGTAAAGCCCACAGCTAAAATCATACTCAGTGATAAAAAAATAAAAAGGGAATATTCAGTCATTAGATAGAAGGAAATCCTTTGATTTGCAACAACATAGATGAGGCTGAAAGACACTGTGCTAAGTGAAATAAGCCAGGCACAGAAAGAGAAATACTACATGATTCCAAAGAAGGAGGAATCTAACATAGTCCATGAGGCAGAGTACCTAGTCTGGGGGAACAGATGAAATGAGTAGGTGTTGGTCAAATAATATAATGGTATTGTTATGCAAGGTAAACTAATCCTAGAGTTTACTGCACAGACAGCATAACACAGAATAACTCAACATTCTATTGCATATTAAAAATTTTACCTTGGAGGTAGATCATATTATATTAAATATTCTAATTACATACACACAAATAAAGATGGTGAGAGAAAACTTAGTGGTGGTTGATATATTCTTGGCATTGATTCTACAGATGTTTTCATGGGTGTATACCTATTTTAAAACTCACCAAGTTATAAACATTAAAAATGTACAATGTTTTAAATATTCAGAAAACATAAACTTATATGATTACAATGCCTTTCCACATAAAATATGTATGTGAACCCTATTTTTTATTCAATCTTTACAAATGAGTATTAAAAATTATTGACTCTCACATTCAGCAATAATAAATATGTTAACTCATATTTAATATTTATGATAATACTATTTCAGTTTATCAGTTTAATATAATTACTCAGTATTTACATATTAGGATAAAAAATTATAGGTTGTCATGTCTTTGGACACCCAAACCCACCTTGGAGTACCTAGGTTTGAATCCAAATTGTTCTCCCAATTCCACCTTCCTACTAATGCATATCCCAGGCAGGATGATGATAACTCAAGTGCACGGGTCCCTGACACCCACATCAGAAGTCCAGATTGAGTTTTGGGCTTCGGGCTTTGGCCTGGTCCAGCTGGATTGAAACCACAGTGAGGAATTGAACTCAGGCACTCTGAAATGGGATGTGGGTGTAGCAGCTACACTGCACTGAAGTAGCAGCTAAACTGTATCATCATGCCCTCCCTAGCATTAATTAAATTTTAACCAAAATAATACAATAATTTGAAGACACAGACAAACAGACTCTAAAAGGAAATGGAAAAGGATTTGGAATAATGAAAATCATCTTGAACATGAATATGTTTCATAGGGTTACATGGACTCATTTTAAAATTTGCTCTAAGCTACAATAATAATAGAAAAATATATCAATAACAGTTTCATGGTTTAACAAAAACACAAAGAGCAAGAAAACAGAATAGAAACCTCATAGAAAACCCTAGATATTTATATTTTAAAATTAGTGGTGGATGTTTTGTATAGCAGTTAAGATGCTACATAGGATGCCTATATCCAATATCACAGTGCCTGGTTTGAGTCCTAGCTCCGCTGTTTTTAATTCAACTAACTGATAACTCCCATTCTTGGAGGCAGCAGCTGGTGCCTCCAGCATGCAGGTTCCAGCAAATCACATGATAGACCTGGACTGTATCCTGGGCTCCTGGCTTGGACCTGGCCCAGCACTGGCTGTTGCAGGCATTGGGAGACAGAACAAGTACACGGAAGGGAGGGCTGTCTGTCTCATTTTTTATCTCACTCTCTCTCTGTGTTTGACTATCTTTCAAATAAAGTAAAAAAAAAAATAATTTTAAAAACATAAAATACTTTTGATCATATTTTTATCAACATTGAAAAATCAACTTACTTCGTTCATAAAACTAAATGTAGGG
This sequence comes from Lepus europaeus, assembly GCF_033115175.1. Lineage (NCBI taxonomy): Eukaryota > Metazoa > Chordata > Mammalia > Lagomorpha > Leporidae > Lepus > Lepus europaeus. The sequence goes on along the minus strand of NC_084836.1, from coordinate 34,438,343 downwards.
ACTGGCACTGTGGCATAGTGGGTAGAGCTGCCTCCTGCAGTGCAGCATTCCATATGGGCTTCAGTTCAAGTTCCAGCTGCACCACTTCCGATCCAGCTCTCTGCTATGGCCTGGGAAAGCAGTGGAAGATGGTCCAAGTCCTTGGCCCCTGTACCCATGTGGGAGACCCAGAAGAAGCTCCATGCTCCTGGCTTCAGATAAGCACAGTTCTGTGCATTATGGCCATTTGGGGTGTATCAAAAGACGGAAGCCCTCTCTCTCTCTCTTTCTCTCTCTCTCTCTCTCTTTCTCCCTCTGCCTCTCTGTAACTGACTTTCAAACAAATAAATAAATCTTAAAAAAAAAAAAAACACGTAAAAGCTGGCAGCATAAAGCTTCAGCAAGAAAATGTAGTGAATACATGCAATCTTAAGGATATCATTATTTCTTAAACAGAACAAAAAAACCAAATAGTAGCTACCTTCAGATTTCCCATGTGGGTAGCAGAGTCCCATGCACTGAGGCCATCTTTTGTGGCTTTCTCAGATGCATTAGGAGGGAGCTGAATCGGAAGTGGAGGAGCTGGGACTCAAACTTGCAAACATATGGGATGCTGATGCTGCAGGTGGCAACTTAACCAGCTGTGCCATAAAGCTGGTTCCCCAAAAATGAATTCTTATTCTGCTAAATACTATGAACATTCTGACTTCTGCTTTATAGTTAAAGCTCTACTGTATTTTTAAAGTGTATTTTGAATTTCTCTATAATTTGCAATTGTAAATCCCCTGTGTCCTTTGTCCATAGTTTGATACATAAATCAATCCCAAGCAAATACTTGTAAAATAAAGTTTTTAATTTTAGATATTTTTCTTTAAAAAAAACTATCTAAAAATTATGCACAGAAAATGTTTTAATTCCTTCCAGAGAATACAAGTTATGCATTCCATATTAAGGGATGCAGGAAATATGACTTCAAACTATAGCATGTTGGTATTTTGAGTACTTTAAGTTGAAAGAAATAGAGAAAATATAGCAGCAAAAAGCCTTTTCTCTTCTTATTCTTTTCTTTTGAGAACCTTCAGGTGACATTTCTTGCCACATATCCAGTAGGAAGGAATATTGCACACAGAGGCCAGGAAGAATCTGAAGAAATAGGCCTTGCACAATCTACTGCCCCACTAGTTTATTACCATTAGATTATAATCCTTTTTATCCAATCATACTTCTACCCAACTGCCCATTCTTCATTAAATCTAAGCATAAAAAACACAGGTCTCCTCATTTCTTTGGGTCTTTATTTCTGAGGTTTCCCATATCATGTTAACACCTTTGTTGAAAATCTGCTCTGCTTTCTTTTGCCAATCTGTCTTCTTAACAGGACTGTCAGCCATGAGCCTTGAGATAGGTAAGAAAGAGACATGTATTTTCTCTCCTACGTGACAATATCTGATAAATGTTGGTAGCTGTCTTTATGTAGCAAAGAAACTATTAAGGTGTGAATCTTGCTAAATTTTCTATTTTTATTCAAAGTGTAGGTATAAATATTTTGTTAAAGCAATAATTGCACAACTATATTGGTTCCATATATCTAATACAAATCTATTTTTGATATATATATATAAAGCATTGACTTTTACTATGTGATTCAGATTACTATGTCATTCAAAAACAAATGTTATTTGCTTCAAATACCATAATTTGAGCAACAAAATATTTATTAATATTTTAAATCTCAAAAAGCTTCTTTGAATTGCTCTAAAAATAATATGAACATAGTTTAGGTTTGGAAAAGGTTTTCCCAAGAAATAATCACTTCATAAGATGTATAATAAGTTTTTTAAAAATATGAAAAATCAGAAGTTTAGATATTTTTCAATCTGTAGAAAACAGAATTTTAAGATGGAGAGAGAAGAACAGAAATAGGCCTAATTATCTCTACTTTGCAGATGGTGTAATGGCAATTTTTCCTAGTTCAATGAACTGGGTTTCTTTTTCTTTGTCTTCTTTTTCCTTCAGAAAAATGCTTACAGGAACATTTTTGAATCCTAAAACAACATTATTAAATATATTGATTTCACAATCCTGTTTATTAGGAGACCTTGCATGGTTTTAAGGTTGCAGTCTAATTTAAGGATTGGGAGATGTGAAGAACATCTCATTTAAATATGGTGAATTATGCATGAAAGTTCTAATAGGCTCCCCACAGAAATGCCCTAATTATGCTTTAATTCATTAATGAGAAAATTCTGGTTTATGTTGAATGTTCCACATTTTCACAATTGGGACAAAATTAAAAGAATTATACTATGTAACTACAACAAAAAGCTATCATTTTTATCTACTTGGAAGAGTCTTCTTTTTGCTACTTCATGAAATGAACACACTTGTTTTACATTGTGATACAGAATAAAATGAGCACTTTTAAATTAAAATATAGAAAGGACATAGCAGTTTATGTTGTTCATTTTCCCACCCTAAGGACTGCAGTCACGGCTACAAACACGTTAGAAAGATTCCACGGATTGCTTGCATTTAACTGCCACTTTGCCATTTATTGGTTTCATTTTGCACAAAATGAAGCACACTTAAAACCCAAGAGAGGATACAAGGTTTGAGTTTAACATACCTCATGGAAAAGTGAAAACAGATTTTTGAAGGTACTATATTTGCTAACTATCCCATAGCCAAAACTATAAATCCATATTGAAGGCTCTCAGCACAATCATCATAAACAAAAGTAAGCATCATCTCTTGCTTTTATGTTCCTTCCCAATTTGAACCAATGCTTATCTCATTTTCTAAGGGATGCCATTGTCTTTCAAGGCATATAGAGTGATAAAGCAGAATTTCCACAGTAGAAAACTATATTGAAAATGAGAAAGCTTTTGTTTTCTAAAGCTTTTTTCTTTATTTCAAGACAGCTCTGATTTTTTTCAGTACAAATTAATGAGTTTAAGTACATATTATTTTATTCAAATAAGTAAAAAGGCCATAAAACCATATTCAACAAGATCTAGGCCATTACATGGAAACATAAATATAACTACTTAATTATCAGAATAAATGTGCCAAGAGGAGAAGAGCTGATGATTTTTTGTTGTTGTTGCTGTTGCTACAAGTAGTACCATATTAGGAGATTATCAAGTTCTTTTCATTCAGTATCTGTGCTGTTGAAATGTTCTAAGCAATTATCTAACTTAGACTCAAGTTACCAGCATTCTAATAGATAAAAATTCAGTAGCAAGAAGCCGTATGAATCAAGCATGCACTGTCCACGAGTATGGATATGATGACCCCTGAATGTGACCTGCTCCCAGAGGAAAGCAATTTAATGCTCCATTGCACATAGAACAGTATGTATGAATCACAAAACCTCCAGATAAATTAGTGACAGGTACCTCTGAATAGGATGCCTTCTAAGTCGCTTATCTGCAGCCAGGCAAGCTTGTTTAGCCCTCACTTTCAAAGATAAAGCCACGTGGCATGTTGCTTTGGCAGATTCTCACAAAGCAAATAGCCCCCATCATCCATTACTGGGGGAAAAATCTCCTTATTATTTCAGGTACTGTGACAGCAAATGGGATAAAGTGAAAGCTATCTGCCCGTTGAAAATTCATCAGTCCATTACTAGGCCTTATGTCTTCTCTAACTTTCATCAGCTCTGTGCCTCTTGCTCTTTTACTTTTATTTTTGACAGTTCTGATATCCCAGAGTTGTAGCCACGGCAAGGTTCAAGAACAAAACAGCAGGTTATCAAAGACAACTTATCAGAGGCCAAACGGGAGGAAGAGATGCCAACCATTAGTAAGTCGCTGAAAGACAGATCTATGACAGAGCAAGGAAGAAAGGTGCATCAAACCTTCGTCTTTAACTGACCGCTTATTCCATTTGAAAAAAGCTAAAGAAAGACTGAGCTGGCTAAATATATGTTATAAGGACTTAAGGATATTGGTTACAGAAAAGATTTTTTTTTTTTAAAAACCGGGGAAGTAAATAGAATTTTTTTTAGATTATTTATATATCTTACCAGCCATAAATAAAGATATCAAAAATAATAAAACTGTGTTTTAAACAGAGTATCAGTTAAGACTACAAATGCTTTATCTTCTTGAAAGCTTAACATTTATTAATCTCTAGAAATCCTTTACATTGACTAAAGACACAAATTCTCACCTTTTGTATCCCTTATAATCCAATATTTAGTTAATATCATTTCATTAAGCCTTAATAATGCCATGCCACATTACTAGGTCAGTCATCTAGCATAGAAGAATTCATAGGACTCACGGTTTAGCTGCAGTAGATACGGCCCTTCTCATGCAGAATCAGGGTTGGGCTTTCAGGGTGAGTCTGTGTAAAACCAAAATGACAAAAATCTTAGTTTTCCCATGACTGCCATTTAGAAGGCATGCAAATCAACTTCCAGTTAGTCAAAGGAGAAAAATTTTATTAAAAGTATTAATTTGTAATTTTGGTTATTTCAAATGTAGATGACGTTTATGACTCCCTTCCCCCAATTTCTTTGCAAAATTTCAGCCCAATGAACTTGTAGAAACCAATTAAGGTTATGGTCAGTTAGTGAAATTCAGGTCTAGATTAATATCTGTATACATGCCAAAACAGTTGGTCTTCTAGAATTAGGAGAGAGATAATGACACCGGAATGGAAAAAATAAGTCAAATAATTTAGAGACTGTACAATATGTCAGACTTATTTAAATTCATTGTTATCCCATATATGAAGTGATTCATAGAATTCTAAATGCATAAAAAACAAAAGTGGGGCTACTGCTGTGGCTTAGCAGGTAAAGCCGCCACCTGCAGTGCAGTCATCCCATATGGGCTCCAGTTCAAAACCAAGCTGCTCCACTTCCAATCCAGCTCTCCACTGTGGCCTGGAACAGTAGTGCAAGATGGCCCAAGTCCTTGGGCCCCTGCACCCACATGAGAGACCCAGTAGAAGTTCCTGGCTCCTGACTTCAGGTCAACCCAGCTCCAGCCACTGAGGCCATTTGGGGAATGAACAATTGGATGGAAGACCTCTCTCTCTCTCTCTCTCTCTCTCTCTCTCTCTCTCTGATTCTCTGTAGCTCTGCTTTTCAAACAAATAAATGCATCTTTAAAAAACAAAACAAAAGCAAAAGCATCTTCAAAATATCATATCCAATGACACTTGGGGAACATAAAGATAGCTACCTTCTTTGAAATTACACAGGTTTAATTAGATCAGATATAATTCTTTACAGCCACAACAATTTAAGCAACATTAAGCATCATTTCAAATATGCAAGAACTTCAGTTAGCAGGCAATAAAAATTATTATTTCTGCTCTATCTAGCTATTTTGCTTATATAGAGTTATTTTATTTGCAATGTACTTCAAAGTCACCAGTAATTTCTTAGATGCTTTAGTAAATGCAGAATTAAATGTGCAATTAAAGCATTAGACGATGCATGTGAAGCAACACAGAAAATATAAAAATGTAATAAAAGATCTGTTAGAATATTTAAAGAAATAAATACAATGTTTGCATTGTTTAATAAATCTTTTTTAAAAATCTAAAACCTCAAATTACAAGTGACAGGTATTTGGTAGAGCAGTTAAGATGCTGCTTGCAATGCTTACATGCCATTTCAAAACACCTGGTTGTAGTCCTCAGTTCTGGCCACACTGCTGCCTGTGCATCCCCCTGCTTATGTGCAATCCAATAGGCAGCAGGTGGTGGTTCAAGCACTTGGGTCCATGTCATCCCATGGAAAACCTAGATGGGAGTTCCAGTGTGGTATGTTTCCTCTCTCTCTCTGTCTCTCATCTTCCCCCTCAACCTCACCGTCTTTACTCTTCAAAGAAAATGAAAAACAAAAACAAACAAACAAAAATCCTGCAAACTACTTACCTTAGCTTCCCTGGTTATAGTTTATCCTTCATGCATATATAATACATACAAAAAGATATACAGAGAAAATCTCAAGATCCAAGATATTCCTGCCACAATTGTTTTTGTTTTCTCCAAACAAACCTAGCCCCTACCTGCTTCCTTTCCCTATTTAATCTTCTCCCAAATCTTGTATTGTTAGCCCTTTTTCAAATAGTTCCTCTTCTACTTTCTGCCCTATTTTGTGATAATGTTTTAGGGGTTATGTGGTGACTTTTTAAAGGGAAAATGTTTATCCTTTACTAATGATATTTCTTTGTTGAGAGAGTTCTACCTGTTGTCTAATTCCTGCTTGTCTGTAGGAATCCATCACTTCTCATCCAGGAAAAAGGTGTGACTTATCTGAGACTGAATTAGGAAGGTAAATTACCATGCATACTGTGGCCCCTTTATTGTTTTAATTTTCTAGGGAAAAAATCAATAGAGATTGCAATTTCTCCTTTCTCTACTTCATATAAAGAAGCATTTGTACATCAAATATAATAAATATGATTTAATTCTAAAGTTCTTATAAATCCACATATCCTACAATTTCCAGCTTAGCTTTGTAGACAATGGAGAGGTTATCTCTGTTCCATATACCTTTTTATCTAATTCAGACATTAGATAAAAACTCTTATGAAAATAACATTCAGGGGCCGGCGCTGCAACTCAATAGGCTAATCCTCCACCTGCTCCACCAGCACACCGGGTTCTAGTCCTGGTCAGGGCATCGGATTCTGTCCTGGTTGCTCCTCTTCCAGTCCAGCTCTCTGCTGTGGCCCAGGAATGCAGTGGAGGATGGCCCAGGTCCTTGGGCCCTGCACCGCATGGGAGACCAGGAGAAGCACCTGGCTCCTGGATTTCGATCGGCACAGCACCGGCCATAGTGGCCATTTGGGGGGTGAACCAATGGAAGGAAGACTTTCTCTCTGTCTCTCCCTCTCTCACTGTCTATAACTCTACCTGTCAAATAAAAAAAATTATAAAAAAAGAAAAGAACATTTAGATCTTTAAATTACCCCTTTAATTTTATATATGATGCCTGATGCTTGAAAATGATCATGCAAATAGAGGCCAATGCATGATTAAACTCTAAGAAAAATCAAACCATAGAAATTAGACAACTTTTTGTATCACATGAAAAGAAAAATAAAGCAACTGCCTTCCCAGACCACAGCAGAGAGCTGGACAGGAAGAGGAGCGACCGGGACAGAATCTGGCACCCCGACTGGGACTAGAACTCGGTGTGCCGGTACCGCAGGTGGAGGATTAGCCTATTGAGCCGCGGCACTGGCTTCTGCCTAGTAATTTTCAAAGTTACCATTTTACATGTGTTTTATAGTTATTGACAAAATTATTACCAAGTATTAAGTCCAACAAGGGCAGAGACCATGTTGGTGTTTACATTACAATATATCTCCTGTACCTAATGCAATGCCAGTTCCATAAATATTTCATGAATAAATGAGACTTGGTAATAAGCCATGAATTTACAGTGAGTAATTCATAACACACCACTAATGACAATGATTGATTAAAATTACCAAGGAAAGGTTGTGGCAAACAATGTATTGTTTGTCAGGTTTGCCTCACCCTGAAGACTACTTTTATTAGATAAAATCTAATTGTAAATAATTCAAAAATATAATAACAATAAATTAAAAAGTGACTTGAAATGAGAGAGGCATGTCAGGGTTGCTTTTTGTGGCTTTGGGATCATCAAGGACTTAGGATCCTTTCTGTATAGCAGCTCTTAGCAGAGAGTGTCTATCTTCACGGCTTTTGAAATCTTGCTACTGCAGTTCCAGGCAAAGTTCATAGGTTCCAGAAGGAGGAAAAACGAGAGAACATAGAACATATGTACACTTGCTGTGTAGGTCCAATTGAAAGAGATGCTCTCAACATTGATATTGTAACTTCAGCTTCCATCTTATTGGAAACACCTTTCAGAAGAGAAACTATGAAAGATATGTGAATCTACTGCCACCTAAAACAGTAGCTGGATTTGTGTGTAAAACACTTGACAAATAATAATGTTTATTTAAACTTCAATTATTATCTTATAACCACACAAGAAATATTTAGATGCTACACTGTCATTGGTTCTATTTCATTGAAAGAAACTATGAATGAACAGTTGACAAAAAAAAAAAAAAACTGTATGGGTAAAATTCTCTTTTTTCCATTCAGTTATTGTTTATAGCTATTGTCTTTATCCCCACTAAATTAGGGTCTTTTTGCTTTTGTACTTGTTAAACTTCTTAGTCAGTCAAGTAGTAAGCCTTTTTACTACTATGTAAATATAGAATATGTTGTTTCAAAAACTAAAAAAAAAAAAAAGAATATAGAATAAAAGGTAGAAGGAAGGAGGGTGGGAACAAGAGGAGAGAGGGAGGAAGGAAATATTCTTAGACTTGTATCTACAACTTATATTGAATCCATTAAAGTTAATTAAAATTAAAATTAAATTTGAAAAAATGAATTTTAGGACAAATAGTGCAGATTAAAAGAAAAAAAAAAAAACACTTGACAGACTCAGAAAAGGTTCTTCTCTGTTCATCAGTACCCATTTTTAACTTCTTGAGTACATTGCATAAAACTGTATTTTCTTTATGTCAAACATATCCATTTTCAAATATGTCACATCAGCGACCCAATGAGATATTAACATCTTACTGACTTCCCTGACTAACCTCTCTTAACTCTTATGATGCCTCATTTAGTCAATTTTTAAAAAAAATTTGGTATTTATCTGAAAGGCAGAGTGACACAGAAAGGAAGAGACAAAGAAAGAAATCTTCTATCTGCTGATTCAAACTCCTCAAATGGTCACAATGACTGGGGCTGGGCCAGACTGAAACCAGGAGCCAGGAATTCCATGCTGGACTTCCAGATGGGTAAGAGGAACCCAAGTACTTGGGCCATCATCCACTGCTTTCCTAAGCACATGAGTAAGAGAGCCTGACTGGAACTGGAGTATCCGGTGCTCAAACTGACTCTCTTTAGGGCTGCTGGCATTGCAGGCAGTGGCTTAACCTGCTGCACCACAACACCTGCGGATTTACTGAATTATTGATGTTTAAAAACTACTGGAATTAAGCTATTGGCAATGGAAAAGTGTTTTTCTTTGGCTTTTGAATGTGTTTTTTATATGCCTTTGTATTTACCTGTGAGTGAATGCTTTCTGTTACGCTGTTCTTTTCACATCCAACAATGGATCCACACAGGGATGATCTGTTTAAGGAGAAGTTTGGCAGCTCTGCCTTTTCCTTTGATTCCGTTTCCTGTTGCTAATTTGAAGCAGAAAACAGAATTATCTGCTAGAGTTGAGAGGATTGCAGATTCTCAAACCTCTCCCACCCCAGAAAAATAGCCTGATATGTGAATTTCAAGGGGAATTTCTCCAATAAACTGGAATAAATGGAGCTAAAAAGTCAAAAAAGCAAAATTTAAGACTGTATGGATATTCTTTAAAAGCTTGAGAGGAAGACGTTCTATTTATAGAATCAAGAATGAACCATGGTTTGAAATGAAATCATGACTATATCTGTGCTTAATTTTAACCTTTCTTTAGGGACTTTTCTTAAAATAAAAGAGAAATTTGTTTTTAATTGGCCGGCGCCGCGGCTCACTAGGCTATTCCTCCGCCTTGTGGCGCCGGCACTCCGGGTTCTAGTCCTGGTCGGGGCACCGATCCTGTCCCGGTTGCCCCTCTTCCAGGCCAGCTCTCTGCTGTGGCCAGGGAGTGCAGTGGAGGATGGCCCAAGTCCTTGGGCCCTGCACCCCATGGGAGACCAGGAGAAGCACCTGGCTCCTGCCATCGGATCAGCGCGGTGCGCTGGCCGCAGTGCGCCTACCACGGCGGCCATTGGAGGGTGAACCAACGGCAAAAAGGAAGACCTTTCTCTCTGTCTCTCTCTCTCACTGTCCACTCTGCCTGTCAAAAATAAGAAAAAAAAAAAAAAAGAGAGAGAAATTTGTTTTTAATTGATTCTGTAAGGCCCAAAGAACTAACTTGCCTACTCTGTTACTCCATGACAGATTTACAATTCCAAGAAGAAAAACATACCTAGAGCAAAAAGGGAAATCAACTGATTTCTGAAAAGTAGCACTTTTTAAATTTTTGCCAACATTGCTAAATAATACCTTTAAATAAAATTAAATTCCATTGCCATTCTGTCTCTTTTCAGTGCATCAAAAGAAGTAATATAGTTTCCAGTTGATTATACCTTACACATATTGAACAGTCTACACAAATGTGTTTAAAAGTCCTTGAAATATAAGACTTAGTTGAGAAAATGTCACTTATCTTAAGTGTTAAATAACCAGTTTTGTCTCTTTTGTGTGTGCACGTATGTAGTGTGTGTGTGTATAGGGGCAGGGAGGGAGAGTGTTAAGATCAAAATGGCCAAACACCAAAGTAAAGGAAGATGTGACCCGTTAGATTAACTATGTGAATACATTGGATCCATCAAATTTACTGTGACTATTCAGAAAACTATTTATAGGTATATAAATGTCTTTGAGCTTTGTATATTCTTTAAACATTCCTAAGGAAAATCCTTGATGAGATTAATGAGGAAATGTAAATATTGCATTATTTAAGCATTTTTATTCCCAGGTGTTACTTTTTAAAAATAACAACCTATTTCAGACACACAAACATAATTCAGATGCAATATTCTCAAGACAGTATAATATACACATTTTGTACAGTTAATAATTTTTAAAATATTTATTTGAGATAGATACAGAGCTCACATATGCTGTGTCACAACTCAAATGCCCACAACAGATGGAGCTAGAAGCTGGAGTTCAATCCAGGTCTCCCACATATGTGGCAAGAACCCACTTGAGCTATCATTGTTGCCTCCCAGAGTTAGCATTAGCAGGAAGCTAAAGTCAGGAGCCAGAGCCAGGTGGGAATTGGACCCACACACCCAGATATGGGACTTGGATGTCCTAACAGGAGTCAGTCACTAAAAGGTCTGTCCTAGTATGCTAATTTTTCTAGAATTTAAGAATATCTTACATAAAATTGTGATTGACCTTAAGTTTCCAAAGGGATTTCACAGGTGCATTCAGATTACTTTTTTTCATTTTTTATTCTTTCTCATAAAAAAAAAAGGTATTTCCTGGGGATATAGCAAAACAGATTTTACTGATCAATTTTACATCTATACTTTAATCCAATTTAAACTTTACACATAAATTACACCACTTTTGTTTTATCCAGAGAGTATTTCAATATATACAGTTTTAGAAGCTACTTGTCATTTGCTATTCAAATATGACTACCACACTGTAGTTCATATGCTGAAGTTAATCAACCACAAATTGTTTAGTCATTCATCTATTGAGAGACATTGCTTTCAACAATGAATAACAAATGAATTAAAAGACTTTCCATTTAAAATAGAACATTTTCAGATCACTTATTGAAGAACAATCACAATTTTGTATTATGCATGGTATATTTTAAAAACACTAAACCTAGGTGCCAGCATTGTGGCATATTGGGTAAAGCTGCCACCTGCAGTATTGGCATCCCATATACACTCTGGTTTGAGTTCCAGCTACTCTAGTTTCCATCTAGCTCCCTGTTAATAGGCCTGGGAAAGCTGTAGAGAACTGCCCAAGTGCCTAGGCCTCTGCATCCAATTGGGAGATCCACAAGCTCCTGGCTCCTGGCATTGACCTGGAGCCATCTGGGGAGGGAACCAGCAGCAAATGAAGATCTGTCTCTGTCTCTCCCTCTCTTTCTCTGTAATGCTGCCCTTCAAATAAATAAAATAAATAATAACTAAAAATACTATATCTATATTAATTATAAACTTATAGCAACTTATCACTGAATTTATGTCTTAGCGAGATACATTAACTATGGGAAATCTTACTGGTACCTTCTAGTTCTATGCTTAATAAGGAGAAGAAGTCTCTCAATTCCAAAAAGAATACTTTGCCAATTACTTGTATCCCTAGGAACTTGCTAGAGTCACATTAGCTGCCTATGAAATTATGAGATGTTATTGAACTTAAGTACCTGCCACCTCTTATACACAAGTATTCACTCATAGTATTGGCAGAAAGCATGGATGACAAGCTTGCAGTGCATTTGTTGAAATGAGCCATTTTACAAAGTCAAAAGAACCTCTTAGAAGACCAGAAGAATGGTCCACATGCTCCCCAGTCAGCCGACTGCTGGCACTTTGCTCTAATAGCATTAATATCAAAATAAGAGAGTCAGTGTTGTGGCATAGTGAGTTAAGCCAGAGCTCCCCGACTCCTGACATACCATATCAGAGTGACAGTTTAAGTTCGAATTGCTCCACTTCCCTCCCAGCTTCTTGCTAATGGAAAAGTAGTTGAAGATGGGCCAAGTCTTGAACCACTGCCACCAATGTGGGAGACCAGAATGGAGTTACTGGCTCTTCATTTAGGTCTAGCCCAGACTTGGCTATTGTAGCCATCTGGGGAGTGAACCAGCAGCTGGAAGGGATCGTTTGCTCTCTCTCTCTCTCTCTCTCTCTCCCTCTCTCCAACTCCCTCCACCTACTTGGTGCTCTTTGAAATAAATAAGCCTTTCCAAAAAGTAAAATTTATACTTTAACTTACTTCTACCTCTGGTTTGTTCCTTTGAACCTTCATATACTGGCATTTGAACCTTTAATTCACACGAAATTGAGATATTACATTTTGTTCTATAGCAATGTTAACAATGTGTTATCTTTTTTTTTTTTTTTTTTTTGACAGGCAGAGTTAGAGAGAGAGAAAGAGAGAAAGGTCTTCCTTCCATTGGTTCACCCCCCACATAGCCTCTATGGCCGGCACCCAGTGCCAGTCGAAAGCCAGGAGCCAGGTGCTTCCTCCTGGTCTCCCATGCGGGCACAGAGCCCAAAGACTTGGGCCATCCTCCACTGCACTCCTGGGCCACAGCAGAGAGCTGGACTGGAAGAGGAGCAACCAGGACAGAATCCGGCGCCCCGACCGGAACTAGAACCCGAGGCGCCGGGGCCGCAGAAGGAGGATTAGCCTAGAGAGCCACAGCACCGGCCCTCTCTAGCTTTATTCTAAGTACACATAACATGACTAGTGACCATTTGCACTATTATCCTCAAGTGCTGTTCATTGCTTTTTTTTAAAGATACTCTTCTCAGAATTTACTGATGTCCTTATTCAATATCAACTAATTTTTTTCTAGATCTGCTACACAAAAGGGATTTTTTTTCACCTAACTTGTCAGTTTCATTGTTGCTTGTTTCTGTGTATTTCTTTTTGTTGGATTTTACCCTAGTTTTTTTTTTTTTTTTTTTAATATCTGTAAGCAATTTCCTTAGGCAAGGATTTATTTGGCAGTACATTTTATGCATTGTTGCTACCTCAAGCTACATTGGCAGCCTGGAATTTGAATGATAACTTTCCTTTTTTTTTTTTTTTTTAAGAATTTACCCAGTTACCCAGTGTTCTACCCATCTGTGTGTATCCCATTCATTTATAAGTGGTCTTCTTTGGTTGTGTTTGTTTTACCTCTTTGGAAAATTTTTTGTCTATTTATTCATAATATTCAGAAATATCATAAGATATCCATTTATATGAGTCTTTGTTGTGCTTTGGTATTGGCAGTTTTTAAAATCTTGCTACAAATGTCTCTCTTGAATCTGGAAAATTATAATCATTCTATTTGTAAATTTTCTTTTCTTTTTATTTATTTATTTTGGACAGATAGAGTTAGACCATGAGAGAGACAGAGAAAGGTATTCCTTCCGTTGGTTCACCCCCCAAATGGCCTCTACGGATGGAGCTACGCTGGTCGGAAGCCAGGAGCCAGGTGCTTCCTCCTAGTCTCCCATGTGGGTGCAGGGCCCAAGCACTTGGGCCATTCTCCACTACCCTCCTGGGCCACAGCAGAGGGCTGGACTGAAAGAGGAGCAACTGGGACTAGAACCTGGCACCCATATGGGATGCCAGCACCACAGGCGGAGGATTAACCAAATGACCCATGGCGCCGGCCTCAATTTTTTTTTCTTTTTAGTACTAATTATAAACTTCTTGAATTTTTGTATTTTATAATTTTTAGTATCACACCAGTCATTTTACAAAGATAAAACACATTTACTGACAAAAAGGAACCATTTTGTTAGAATTAGTTGGATACAGGTTCATTAGCAATAAATGGGTAAATTTAATTTCTTTGAAACTAAAAATTTAACTACTTAGTTTTATTTTAATTGTATTTTGAAGATATGTGGTAATGATGTCCTTAGAATCTTTTTTGTAAATAACCATAGAAAGGACTGGAATATATGTTGATACATAATACAGACATGGTGCTTGAAAATTAGAATGATCCTGTAAATTTATCTTTCTTAAGATTCATCTTAGCCTTTGGTGGGCAGGAGGGCAGTTTTCCATAATCCAGTAAAGTGCAAAGGTAATTAATAGCTGAGTTGAGACTTTGAAAAAAACACTGTACTTATGTTTCATTTCTGCTCCCAGTAGAGGATCTACTGATAACTCCAACTATGAGCTGCTGTGTTTGCAAGGTCCTAACCCTTGAAGTCTCCTGAACTCAGAAATGTGTGTCTTCATCTGCATGAGGATGGCAAATCCTCTACCCTGCATTCTGGCTTCATTCTGCCATAGATACTCTTAAGCCCTCTGTTATCCTTTACTTATTATCCAGTGGGAACCTATAAATTCTTAAAACAGCTAGGAATCCCCTCTTTGTAGACTTTAACAGTACAGTTAGGAAATACACTTGGCCACTAACAATACCAGCTACTAAAAGTTCAGGTTAATTTCTATGGATCTTACAGTCAGTAGAAAAACCAGATTTCATACATATCTCAGTTATGTTACTTTACTTTGGTTTGATTCCTACCACGAGGATCAACTCCACTACAGATTTATTATATACTTATTGTGACAGTGTTTACTGGTTCTATCTGTTATCGAAATCAGTATTATCTAGAACTGGTAAATTCAGCAGGATGATTTTCTAAACCCTTCTTTAATACACAGAGGTGATTAACATTTATTTTGAGAACAATCCGTTCACATCACAGAACATCGCTGGCCTGGAGAGGGAGCCTCTTTTAGCTAGTAGAAGTCATTTGGCACCAAACCTAGGCCAAATTTGCCTCATATGCTTCCTTCTGACAATATATTCCAGGACATTCTGTTTAAACAAGATACTTCGCAATATGTGTATTATTCCCATTGAAGTTTCTTTTATAAGTAATTGATAGAAATGGTTCATAATATAAATTTCTTTAATAAAAACATTTTTGTGGAGACTGAGAAAGTATATAGAAGTGTTCAAGAGCAATTAGTCTTGCTTAACATAGAATCAAAGTAGGGAGAAATTATCTAATACATTTCTCAATCATAACAAAATAAATGTAAGTATGGAATTAAAATGAAATCACATATAATCCTATCATCCTAACATCATTATTGTGACATAATTTTGAAAAGCAGTTTATGGAGGATTATTAGAAATGAAAGGGATTTAACACATTTTAAGATATGAAATAGTTGCATTAGGATACTTGGGTTGTTGTGAGTTTCATTTAGTTTTTATTGTTATTCTTAGAACAAATATTTAAAAGTCCTGGGAAAATTATAAGTAAATAAGAAGAGATTTAATTATATCACTGGGATAAGCAGTCATGGGTACATACCAATTGACCTGACTTTTAAATATTTTTAAATCTGCCAGCCAATTGCTTTTACTAAATTATTATGAAATGCACACCATTAACTATACAGTAAAAGAAAGTCTACTAGACCGTTTAATTTTTACAGATAGGAATTGCCTGTGTCTTAATGTTTTATATCATAATGTATGAAACAATGGCTTATACATGAGAAATTCTTGATGAATATTTTTGGAGTAAATTTGGAGACTAAATAACTTTGACAGTCATTTAAAATTAATTTAACTTTTAAACAGGTAATACATACATATGAATCAAAAATGATAAAGAATATATACTGAAATCAATTTTCCTCCCCCCATCATCTGCCAGTTCCTTTCACTTCCTCTCTATACAAATACTTGTATATATTATTTCCTTCTTTTTATACAAAGACAGCCTACTATACATAAATTACTGCAGATTGATTTTTTTCAGGTAACAATTTATCTCAGAAATCTTTCCATATCAGCACAAATCTGTCCTGCCTCATTCCCTTTTATGACTCCATAGCATTTCCTTATGTAGGTGCATCCAACTTTGTCCTCATTCATAAGCAATTAAAAAAAGAATCACCTAGCACTCCTAGTTGTTTTAGTAGTTGTTGTATTTGTTGGTCTGCTGTAAACTATCAAAGTACCATCCATTTTCCTCTCACGCACAATAGCAGTTTGTTGAGAAATCCTGTTTGTTTTCCTTAGAAATTTATCCAGAATCTAACCACATCCCATCATTTCTATTGAACTTTTATCATCTCACATCTGGATTAATAAAACTGAATCTTAAAGTGTCTCCCATTTTCAATGTTTACCCCCTTTATGGTCTAGTCTCAAAACAATAGACAGTAGGAAATACCTTTAAAAATGTATAGTAGGACTTCCACAACTGGCTAGGATAAACACATATCATTATATGTCTTACATTGTATAAAATTTAAAATTTTATTTTTATGGGAAAATATGTAAATGATTATTTGGAGACTCTGAAAATAAATAGTAATATGTGGGCTACATAGGGAAATAAAAACTCAGAGAAGGGTCCAGATGGAGGTACGTTTTCTCTTTTATATTTTCTCGTATTCCTTCTGGCTTAGACTCTAGGACCAGCCTGAATCCAAAGCAGGTGCAGCCATCATAGACAGTAAAAGCTCAAATGAAGCTGTTTCCTCTCTGCTGCAGATTTGTAGGAACTGGCATTGATTGCCCAAGTACTTGGACTCCTGTCACCCACATGAGAGACCAGGATGGAGTTCCAGGCTTCTGGTTTTGGCCTGGCCTAGATCAATAACTTTTAAAATAAGAACTCATAAATAAATACTATGCTATAAAAATCACTAGAATCTGCTAAAACAAAAAAGCAGTTTTTGTTCTGCAAAAGATCAAGTTAACATACCTAATTGAAAAAATGTATGATAAACTTGGCAAGATTATTATACAAAAGTATACATATCAATAATAAAAAGGAAATTTTGAATTGGCTATTTTTTCATTTGAAAGGCAGAGTTACAGAGAGAGGGAGAGATGAAACACAGAGAGTGGTCCATCACTCCTTAAATGGCCATAATAGTCTGGACTAGAACCATCCTGGAGAGCAATATACAGGTTTGTAAGAGGATTAATTATTATTTACTTGAAAGACAGAGTGACAGAGAGGGAAGTAGAGGTCAAGAGAAGGAGGGAGGAGGGAGGAGGGGAGAGAGGAAGGAGGGGAAGAGAGAGAGAGAGAGGGAGGAGGTGGAGAGAGAGAGAGAGGTCAAGTTCATCCATTTGCTGTTTCCTGTCCCAAATGCCCACAACAGCTAGGGCTGTGCCAGTTTGAAACTAGGAGGCTGAAACTCCATCTGGGTCTCCCACAGGCTGGCAGGGACCCAAGTAATTGAGCCATAACTTGCTGCCTCCAAGGTATACAGAAGCTAGTTCAGAAGCAGAGGAGCCAGGACTAAGCACTCTGATATGGGTTGCAGGCATCCTAATCAGCAGCAAAATCTATTGGGAGCACAATTCTCACCCTTTTCTTTATTTTGTAATATCTTCCAGTGAAATAAAGTGACCTTTATTGAAATAATTATTCTTTTCATTTTTCCTTTATTGATATGAGACATATATTCTCTATTATTTTACTGCTTGCTCTTAAATTGTAATTTGCACACTGGCTTAAAAAAATGTCTAGAGTTAATTCAGTGTATCTCCCTTGCTATAGCATATTCCAGTAACTAAAGAATCAAAAGACCTAATTCTTTCATTTATAATGGTACTAGAATGACATACTGTTTACAGACTTCCCACTATTAATCAAATGATTGCTTTGGTTAATGCTTTTTTTTTTTCTTATTTTGCAGTCAAAATGTTTACAAATGTACATACTTACCACTGCTTTTATGTTATTCTTCATCTTTCTGGATTCAATGTCTTTCCAATTGAAGCACAAATTCATCTTGTTTTTGTTGTTCTTAACATATTTTTTAAGCCCTCGGGAAAATATCTTGGCTTTGCAGTCATTCTCTTCTTTTATTCTCTTATTTTTCTCCTGTCTTCTTCTAATAGTTGCTTTTGAGAATCTACCAAGGATGTCATATTCTAATTTCCAGAGAATGCAAAATATACAATGGCACAGCCATATATATATTGGAAGACAAATCTATCTTAGGGACTCTATTTCACAGGAGAAATCAGTTGCTGTATCCTTGTAAATAATATGCTATTTCTCTGTATTTTTCTCTAGTTGTCCCTGTTTTTGTACTTTACTATTACTTGTTTAAGTGTGGCTCTATTTATTTTTAATTAATTTATTTATTTGAAAGAGTTACTTGGTGGGGTGTGTGTGTGTGTGAGAGAGAGAGACAGAGAGAGAGACAGAGAGAGAGACAGAGAGACTAAGATTGATCTTCCATCTGTGGGTTCACTCCCCAGATGGCCACAACAGCCAGGGCTGAGCCAGGCTGAAGCTAGGAGCCAGGAGCTTCATCTACATCTTCCATGTGGGTGGCGTTCTAATGCTTTTCCCAGTCCATTAGCAGGGAACTGGATCGGAAGTGGAGCAGCCAGACTCAGCATCTCTGGCAGCAGTTTACTCTTTATTATCTTTGATTTCTCAGCAGGAAGTTTGATTCTTCGGTGTTGGGAGTTTATGTTTTACCTAACCTGGAAGACCCCTTTAGTGTTACAACTTAAATGTTGTCTCTTACATATTATCTCTTCCTAGAAATTCTCTTAATCATGTTGCCACTTTTAATTCCATTTTCCATTTTTACTGACTTCTATATTTTTTTCTGTTTCAGTCTCTATGCTGAATCTTTAAAAATTTTCTGAAATCTTACACTGCAATGAATTTTTTTCTGTCTAAATATGCTTAATCTATTACTTAATGAAGACTTTATTTTATTGACAATATATATCATTGCTAAAAGTTCCATTTGGTTATTCATCAAATATGAAGGAACTTCAAAAGTTCATAGAAATGGAATTAAAAGGTAAGTTTATTTTGCTGCAAAAACTTTTGAAATCCACACACATTTTTGACAACACTCATTTTCCATGAACTTTCCAAGACTCCTAGAATCTCCCTGCCTCCCAACAAAAATGCTGTTACTAATGCAATTTCTAGTTCTTTTATTTCTTTACTCACTTTACGCACTCTTGTTTTATACTCTCTTTCAGACTGCTCTGAGTTTAGAAGCATAACTGTCTTTTTTTTTTTTTAAAGATATTTGAGAGGTTGAGTTATAGACAGTGAGAGGGAGAGACAGAGAGAATGATCTTCCTTCCATTGGTTCACACCCTAAATGGCTGCAATAGCCAGAGTGCGCTGATCCAAAGTCAGGAGCCAGGTGCTTCTTCCTGGTTTCCCACATGGGTGCAGGGGCCCAAGGTTTGGGCCATCTTCTACTACTTTCCCAGGCCATAGCAGAGAGCTGGATTGGAAGAGGTGCAGCCGGGACTAGAACCGGTGCCTATATGGGATGCTGGGGCCATAGGTGGAGGATTTACCTACTGCACCATGGCACCGGCCCCCATAACTGTCCTTTATGCATGTTTTTATCTTCTTTTGATTTATTTCCTTCTAAATTCTGCTTTTATTGGGTTGTGGGAGAGGCATGAACTTGCGGTACACAGGAATGGCTCTTGGTATTCCTTCTGCATTTACTGTTGTTGCATTCCAAGAATGTCACTAAGTAGGGACCAGTTTTTCATTGTTGCTATTGCTATTTTTATCATTTGTTTTTGGTATCTTTTTTTTTTTGTTCTCTTGGCTTCAAATTTCCACATCATACACATAACATAAAATGAGTTATACATGAGTTCTGTATTCAAATACGGTATAAACTCATGATTTCACCAAATTTGCTTTCTTTCCAAGAAAGACTATGTAAAATTCCACTTTCTTGCCTGTTATCTGCAAAGGTATGTAGAAAGTCTTGGCTGGCACAAGTACATATCTCCATTTCTTATATAGACATTATTTCTTTACTCTATTGGGGAGTAGTATACATACAAAAATTTGAGTATTTATCTGTATTAATTTGATGACTTTAGAGATAATTCTAGTATTATTTGCTATAAAGCTATCTATCATCTTCAAAATTTTCTATTTATATATTATTATCATTGGTGATACAACTTATAATGTATGTTCTATCCTCAGCAACATTTTAGGTATACAACACAATGTGGTCAAGTATAAGCACTATGTTATGGTAAGCTCTAGGACTTACTCTTCTTTAACTCACATATATAAGTGGGTTTATTTCTGAGCATTGTATTATATTTCACTGTCCTATATGTTTGTAGCACCATGCTTATTGGATTATTACAGCTATCTAACATATTTGGAACTCATAAATTATGTTGTTGCTCAAAATTGCTTTGGCTATTCAGGGACTCTGTGGTGGCATATGAAGTTTATGCTGATTTGCTTATTTCAGTAAAATAATGCAAATTTTCATGAATAATATTAATCCACCTAACCCATGAAAAAAGGATACATGTCCATCTATTTCTATTGCTTTGACATCTTTCATCAGAGTTTTGTACTCTTCTCTATACAAGTCTTTCTTCTCAAATTTATTCCCAAGTATTTCATTGTTCTTGCTGGAATGGTAAGTGGTGCTGTTTTCTTAATTTTCATTTCAGATAGTTTATTTTTACTTGCAGGAATGCTATTAATTTTTAAAAGTTGATTTTGTATCCTGTAATTTTACTGAATTTATTTCTGAGAACTTTGAATGTGTGTGAGTAGAATCTTTAGAGTTTTCTATATACTAGATTATGCCATCTGCAAATAGATATAATTTTACTTCTTGAATTCTAATTTCAAATTTCTTTTTTTTTTAATTTCTATTTCTTGCTTAGTTACTTTGGCTAGAATTTCCAGTTTTATGTTCAATAGAAGTAAATAGAGTAGGCATCTTGTTTTGTCATGGAACTTTCAGGAAAAGATTTACATTTTTCATCATTGAGTATATCAACTAAGAGCATTTTATATATGACATTCATTGTGTTAAGTTATTTTTATGATGAATTTGACATCTTTTTATCCTGGAAAGGTACCAGATTCTGTCAAACTATATTCTGAATTTCTTACAATAATCATGTGATTGTTATAAAATATTTATTTATTTATTTAAAAGAGTGACAGAGAGAGAAGTAGAGATCTTCCATCCATTTTTTCACTTCCCTTATGGCCACAACAGCTGGGGCTAGGCCAGGTGGAACCCAAGAGCAAGGAGCTTCTCCAGGTCTCCCACATGGGTAACTGTTATGTATTTCTGTTAGGCCGTCACAAAACACACCAAACACCAGAGTAAGGGAGAGGGTTTATTGGGGAAACTCAGCAGGCTGGAAGGAAGGGGTGAAGAAGGAAAAGAGAGAGAAGGAGAATATAAGAGAGAAACAGAGAGGAGAGGAGCTAGTGAGGAGAGAAGAGAGAGAAGAGAGATGAGAGGGGGAGAGGAGAGCAGAGAGGAGCCAAGAAAGCCACGTGTTCAGGAACAAGCCCTTTTAAAACTTTGCCGGAGGGTGGGCAGGGAAGCAGGAGCAGTGAATCCCATTAGGATGGGGGTGAAGCTTGGCACAGGTAGTCGGGCCATGTGGCTACCTGGCTTTCAGCAATGGCAGCAGGAACCCAGGCATAGGATGTAAATCAGGGTGTAGATCGTGCCATAGATAAAACTGCACCATTTTTCCTGACAGTAACAGCACTTGGGCCATCTTCTGCTACTTTCCCAGGCCATTATAAGAAAGCTAGATTTGAAGTGAAGCAGCCAGGAATCAAACCAGTATCCATATGCGATGTACTGGCCCCATCATGTGATATTTAGTCTTTATTATGTTAAAGAGATTTATTATTGAGTTATACTTGAAATATCCTTACATCTCAGGGATGCATCTCACTTGATCACAGTGTATGATTCTTTTAACATGCTCTCAAATTAAAATTGTTAGTGTTATAATGGGGAATTTTTCATCTATGCTCATAAGAGATATTAGCTAATAATTTTCTTTTCTTGTGGTATTGTTATAGGGAAACAGCAGCAGAGAAGACATTATTACCCCAGTTCTTTGTCTCACATGGAAGGAGAATTTCCAAGCAGACAGGCAGAAAGATTTAAAATAAGATTTATTAGAGTCAAAGACCTCCAGGCAGAGTGGCTTGGAGGGGGGGCTTCCAAGAGAGGAAAAAAGCCAAAGGGCCTCCTGGCACAGGGGTTTTTAAGCATAATTTTGAAAAAAAAAAAAAAAAAACAAAAAACTTGACAATCAGATTGACATTCAATTACAAGGAGGGGACAAAACCCATCCAAAGACCTGGTTTGCAATCCTTTATCCTGTCTGGCTTGCTCAGGATAAAACAAGAGCCATCACAAGGTGGCATACCTAATTTGTTTTACAGTAAACTGGGAGCTCAGAAGGGTGGAGTGACCACTCCCTTACTATTCTCATAAGATTGGAAGTTTTCAAGGAGTGGGCAAGCAAGCACTTCTGATCTTGCTAAGGATAACTTTTGAGGGGAACATTTTCCACCCTCAGTTTCCAGATTGCCTATCAACCCAGGACTCCTCACAGTATCTTAGTCTGGCTTGGCATGAAAGTGATAATAAATCCATGAAATTTTTGAAGTGAGTTTTTGATTTGTAAATTTAGTTCATTTACACTTAAAGTAATATTTGAAAGGCAAGAACATACTATTGGAATTTTTTTATTATTTTGTTCCTTTCTTGTTACTTCCTTTGTAATCTGAATAATTATTAGAGTGGTGCCCTTTGTTTTCTCTTTATTTTTTTTTAATCTTCTATCAGTTTTCTTTTTGTGTAGTTACCAAGAAGGTAGTATAAAATTTCTTATTATACCAATCTTTTCAACATAACTTCAATTGCACATATAAACTTCCACCAAATATTCTTTATTTCAATGATGTTAACATTTACTTCTTTTAAATTACACATCTATTTTAATTTAATTTTTATCTTTTTTCAATACCACTGCCAATTTATAAATAGCATTTTTATACATTTCTGTAGTTCATTCTTACATAATGAATTTTTTCGCTAATTAGAAAAATAAGGGTAAAATGTCCTCTGCTGAATTTGAAAGTTTACCTCTTTTCAATCTTCAGTAGACTCTTTATCTGTTAAATTTCTTTATGTTGTTAATTCACTTTGTAAATTTAAATTTAGTAGGCTTTTATCTAATCTAAGATGAATAGATTGTGAAGATATCATTCCTCATTCCCAATCCTTGGTAAATTGTTTCTCTGGACTTTTTCTAGTCTTTTTGTCCTAATGCAAATATTTTTAGTTCTCTTTTCTTTTGTTACCCATGTCCCATTTAGAAAACAACAGAACTATGCATCAAACATAATAGCTATCAGAAAGCAGCTTACATGGGACATCAGCCAACAAGTTTTTTGTTTATTCAGAAGTGATTATTGCTTGCGAACTGTGTGACATTTACTTTCCCAGAAATAAGGAGCAAATTATAGTCTAAAATGAGGGAATAATGACATAGTATTCTAACTGTTAAAATAATATGCACTGGAGAACAGAAAAACAGTGTATCTCATTCAGAGATGACAGGAAACTAACACCAGGGAATGGCACTTGCACTGAAAATTGGAAGATAAATAGAAAGTGTTAGCCTTAATTATGCATATAAAATACCAAGGAATGTACATATATAATGTGTGAGAAAAATATAAGCATGTTGGTATATACTGTATGTTTTATGTGAAATTTGGCTGGTCCTGACCAGCTTCCAGATAGTTGTAAGCAGTTGCTAGATCTTTTTAATTTTTATTAATATACAGAAAACAGACTGCATGTATTTCGTAAGCATAGTTCTAAGAAAATAACCAAACTTCCCTCCCTCCTCCAACCCTCCTCCTTCCCTCTCTTCTTCTTTTTTTTTTTCATTAATTTTTGCAAAGACAAACTTTTAATTAACTCTGAAACCAAAGGCTTAATTCACCACTAACCATAATATCCAACAAGTAAAAAAGTAGAAAGACCACAGTTCTTTTATAGGTGAAACACTGGCAGAAAGAATATTATTACCTCCGTTCTTTGTCTCACATGGAAGAAGAATTTCCAAGTGGACAAGCAGAGAGATTTTAAAAGCAAGATTTATCAGAGTCAAAGACCTCCAGCAAAGTGGCATGAGAGGAAAGCTTCAAGGGGGGAAAAAACGCGAAGTGGCTGGTGGTAATGAAGTAGGCAGGCATACAGGCTAAAATTGATTAGGTTTGTGAGCTGGAGACCACGCCTTTGCCACGCCCCTGTGTGACCTCACACCCTGATACCTTCACCACACCCCCAGGCTCTACCTGACCATACCTGAGCGCCCACCTGCCCACAAGCCACTTCCTTGCAGAAAATATATAAAAAGGCAAGGACTGTCCCAAAAAGCGCTCAGTACAAACCTCGATTTCAGTATTGGGGTTCGTAAGCAGAATTTTGGGGAAGGAAAGAACTTCACTTTCACATTCAGTTACAAGTCAAGGACAAAACCCATCAGAAGACCTGATTTGCAATGCTTTATCCAATCTGGCTTGCTCATAATAAACCAAAAAGCCCTTAGAAGGGTGGGACAGGTAACTTGTTTACAGAAAACTGTGAGCTCAGGAAAAAGGAATCACCACTGCCTTGCTATTCTTACGGTAAAACTGAAGCTTTCAAGGATTGAGCAGGTAGACACCTTGGACCTTTTTGACCTTTTTTTGGAGAAGCATTTTGCATCCCTGATTTCAAGTGGGACTGAAATCGGACAAGACCCCCTAAAATCTATACTAAATTGTGGCCCCTTAAAGTTCCCTAGACATACTATCCGGGGTGCCATATGCACTACAGGAATTTGGGGTGCCATACGATTTCACCACGGGCTTATTACTAAATCCCCGATATTAATAAGCCCGAGAGGGTTCTTGCCTGATATTTAGAGAAGAATTCTAAATACCGGCACAGATAAACCAGGCAGCATGGTACATTTTAAGCTTTTATTTAATAAGATGCATAAGACAGTGAGAGCTTTACTTAGGAGACAGAAGTGAATGGGGGCTCATACCGAGCACCAGGAACCGACCACATGGATGCGCATCTAGGCCAGTAAGCCTAGAGCACATGGCCCGAAGGCCATGCGCCCTGGAGGCGCAGGGCTACAGCAAGCCCTGTCCTGGCAAGAGGCCAGGGAGGAAGAGCAGGCCTGGCCACACCGTGTTCGGCTTTTAAACCACTCCAGAGGGGAGTGGTTAATTAACCTGATTGGCTGGTGGGCACCCAGGTGTGGCTAGTTAGGGGAATGAGGCCACTCAGGGGCATGGCAAAGGCATCAGGTAGGGGTATAATGTCACATAGAGGCGTAGCAAAGGCGTGGTCTTCCAGTTCACAAATTTAACAATTTTAACATATATGCCTGCCTACTTCAGGACCAACCTGGCTGCCTATTAACCCCTCTGACTCCCCACAGTTCCACAAGAGTATAAACAAGGCCTAAAACAACAATCATACCACAAGATTTCCATTTCCTTCCTATAGTTTTTAAATTTTTTTTAAACTTTTATTTAATGAATATAAATTTCCAATGTACAGCTTATGGATTACAATGGCTTCCCCCTCCCATAACTTCCCTCCCACCCGCAACCCTCCCCTCTCCCACTCCCTCTCCCCTTCCATTCACATCAAGATTCATTTTCAATTCTCTTTATATACAGAAGATCAATTTAGTATACATTAAGTAAAGATTTCCACAGTTTGCACCCACATAGAAACACAAAGTGAAACATACTGTTTGAGTACTAGTTATAGGATTAAATCAAAATGTACAGCACATTAAGGACAGAGATCCCACATGAGGAGCAAGTGCACAGTGACTCCTGTTGTTGACCCAACAAGTTGACACTCTAGTTTATGGCGCCAGTAACCACCCTAGGCTGTCGCCATGAGTTGCCAAGGCTATGGAAGCCTTTAACTCTCTCTACATCGTGGACCCGGGATGAACAGAGCAGGGTATGAAATTCCCCATTTTACCTTTCCTGGCCCACTCTCCCTAAATAAAGCCCTCATGTGCCTGTGTATTCTTCTATCTAAATAAACTTTACCATGCTCCATGTGTGTTTGTGCCTGTGCTTAAAATTGTTCTCTAAGTAAAAGGGAAAGGCGAGAGTCTGGGATATTAATTTTGGTATAGAGGGTGTGGGGGAGTGAGATTTCAATAGCATTCCTGAGTTAACTCAAAATCATGCACAAGTTGCTATATATATGGAAATATAGAGGCTGTAAACTTAGACCAGCTGACTAAGGAATTATTTTGTGCAGGAAATAGAATTTACACGGAGTCATGAAAGATGAACACAATTGCAGAAATCACTCACTCCACTGAGGCTGGAATTAGTGACTGTTCCAGCTAAATAAGACTAGATACTACTCTAAGTCCTCTTCTGTTATTGTGTCCTTCACCCTCACTACCCTGTATCTTATTCATCACACAGACTCCCTGTCTACTCTCCACATCTGTTCACTTCCCTTCTTACTCAGTTTAGTCACCACCATCTCTCACTTAAACTTGGGTAATTACCTCACTCCAAGACAATCAATCTTCCATACTGTGGCTAGAGGGATCTTTCCAAAAGATAAATATGCTCTTATGATCCCCTTGCTCAGAAAATAAACAACAAAAGCACTCAGCAATCTTCTGTTGCCTTCAGGGAGAAGCCCAGAGCCCTGGGCAGGTCATGGAGCACAACTCCCCAGGTGATGGTGACCCACCTCATCTGTTCTCCCTCTGCCTTTCCCTCACCCTCAAATTGTTTAATATATATTTTTAATGTGTGTTTGTAAAGCCTCCTTCTTTATCCCCTAGGCAGAACTAGTCAGGGTGCTGAATTATAGAACTTCTTTTGTGTAAAATTACTCAGATGTCACATCTACCTCTAAACTGTGAACAACTTCAGATAAAGAATTCGTTTTCTCACCATTGATCCCTCAGTACTTGGCAGAGTTCCTGGCTTGGTTCTTATGTTGAAAGTATAAAATAAATTTTAAAGTGAACTAAACAAAAATAAATTAACCCAGGGTTGAGAAAATGATTTAGAAGTTAAATGATATAACAAATCATGAAAGAAACTCTTTGGAAATCACATATGTTAAAAATGTTCCCAATGGAAGCCTCTCTACTTAAGTATTCAATATTTGCCTTCAGTTCCTTCAAAATTAATCAAGTTTTTTTCATGTTTGTTAGATGATTTTTTGAAGACAAATTTTAAAATTATACCCTGTAGAATAAAATTTGATGTATAGCAACCATATTATTAAGTTTTTACAAAGTGTCAGTTTAATTCAAAGCAAAGCAATGTTTGCATAGCTAACTTTTCCTTTATTTGAATTCAGAATATATCAGTTCATGTGTTTTATTATTCTTCTATGACATCAAGACACTCCAGGGTACATTTTATTATTCCATTTATTCATGCCTAGGGTATGTTATGAGTTGAAAACGTAAAGGCTAAGTGCTTTAACTGCCCAAATCATGTATTAGTGGATCAATAAAACACACCCTGGAGTACCTTAATCCTGTAACATGTCTCCCACTTCTTATTAAAAGAGGAAAAAAAGCAATTAATCAAGAACAAAACTAATACTTTAAAATCACATCATTCTATTGTTACATATTTCATGCAGGGGACAAAGAAAAAACTGGCAATTTTTTGTTAGGACATCATCAGGGAACTGATGAATTAGGCAGGCCATCTACTGAAAGAATAAGAATTTCTGGTTTAAAATTATGTTTGCATAGAAAATCTAAGTCTATGTGAAGTATTATATTTTTAGATCTGATAATTCTTTGTGTTTTGGCAACCCAAAACATAGAAATTATATAATGAACTGTTATATTTAACTAAACTGTGACCTACATGTATTTAATACAATTTCACATTCAATTCCAATATAACTTGCATCAGCCACTATATTATTTTAGTTTTTTACTGTTTCCTTTGTTAAGTACTTTTCCTTTGTCACTAGATTGTCACACCCAGTATATGAATTAGCACAATTTAAATACCAAACAACTATTCAGTTCAAATGAAGGAATCACTAAGCAACCTCCAGTTCTATATGGAAGCAATTTAGTTGTAAATAAAATTATGCATATTTATATATATATATAAATATACATATATACATGAACACACACAGACATACACACATAGAAAAAAATATATATATATACACATATATATATATATATACAGAAAAAACTTTTAAACTGGGTAAGTATATAAATGTATCTCAGAGAAAATCAAATAAGAAATGTAAATTTCTGTACATTTTTTCACACTAAATAGGAAAACAAGAGCTGTCATCACAAGAAAATGGAATTTTTGGATACAACATAGTTGTGTTGCTGAATTCATTTACTATAGTAAGGGAGCTTTGAATGGTTGGGAAATTCATGATGAGAGGGTAACCAGGTAAAAGACTTGGAACTAAGATTATTTAGTGTGTAATACTAAATTTGTTAAATTCCATTATTCCTTTTCTCTTCTGTCCCACACTCTACCCAGCTTTTTTTTTTTTTACTACCTTACTATTAATTTATTCAATGAAGTCTTCACATTGACAACTACTGATGCGTATAGTTTTATTTTTTCATTCTTACATTAACCAAATACACTTTGAAAGCTTTCTAGATTTCAAGTGTAGGTGTTCATAGTATCAAAATAAAAAGAATAGAACTCTACATTGAGTACTAACAAAGTTAGAAATTTAGAAATCTAGACATTTTTAGTGAAAGGTTTACAGGTCATTTTTCTTTTCTATTTTCTTTTCGGTAGGGGAGGTAGAAAAGGCACAAGCAGAGATAGGAAAACGATGAGAGGTATTCGGTTGCAGTGCAGATTTTAACAGTGAGGTGAAAATAAACAAAATACTGATGGCAGAAACTAGACTCATTCTGAGAAGTGTGTTAAAAGTGATGGTTTAATTTTAAGTAAGAATAACTTTGTGACTGTACACAATATTAAATATCCAGCATTTATGTGACTTTTATTTATCTTACATCCAATAGGTGGCATAAATATTGCCATAAAGGCGACAAAGACATGGAAGTCCCTTCAGAAGGCATTAAATATTGGATGACTTCACATAGTAACAAAACTGGCAGTAATTACCAATTATTAAATACTTAGCTTAACATCAAGCAAGATATTAAATTTTTCTTACAAGGATTACTTTCCTGTAAATATCTTACAAAATGCTTAGTATTTATTCCATTTTTATAAATGAGTAATTTAGGCCCTGTTAAGTAATTTACCAAGCTGAGATTAGAAGCAAGCTTTGTTTCCACATTTCATACTCACTATGTATTTGCCCTTCAAGGAGAAAATGGAGCATAACTTCTGATTTTATGGAGAAGTTTTCTGTTTAATGGTGCATCTATCGAAGGCTTACTACAGCTACTAGAAACATTAGTTATTAAGAATATTAAAAATAAAACTAATTCAGTAGTTTAGGCACGAGCAGGTAAGGTCTGTTCTGCTGGTATGGTAATATTTCTAATGCAGACTTGGCAACCATTTCCTCTGCTTAACACTCTTACCAAGAATATTCTATTATAGTTAAAATAAATTAAGTGCTGCCCGTATCATTTAATTATGATTTTTCACAAATAGAATGGGAAAGAGTGAGAACTGTCTTATTTAAGAGAAGCAACCAGTAATGTCTAAGCTTTCTTTTGAAGCAGTGTATATGGAGAGATAGAAATAGGGAAAATAAAAGAAAACTATAAGGACTGGTAGTGGCACAAGGTAAGCCACTACTTAGGGAGTGTTGGTTTGGGTCATGGCTGCTCTTGTACACCTGGAATGGCAGCAGATAATGGCCCAGGTATTTTGGGTCCTGTCACCCATGTGGGAGACCAGTATAGAGTTTCTGGTTCTGGTCTTTGGCCTGACATAGCTCTGGTTATTGTGGCCATTTGGGGAGTGAACCAGCAATGGAAAATCTCATTTTTTGTCTCCATGTTTCTCTTTCTTAAAGTATATCTAAGGGCCGGTACTGTGGCATAGTAGGTAAAGCTACCGCCTGCAGTGCCAACATCCCATTTGGGTGCTAGTTCGAGTCCTGGATGCTCCACTTCCTATCCAGCTCTCTGCTATGGCCTGGGAAAGCAGTAGAAGATGGCCCAAGTCCTTGGGCTCCTGCACCCACATGGGAGACCCAGAAGAAGCTCCAGGTTCCTGGCTTCAGATTGGCCCAGCTCCAGCTATTGTGGTCACTTGGGGAATAAACCAGGGGAGAGAAAACCTTTTTTTCTCTCTCTCTGCCTCTGTCTCTGTAACTCTGCTTTTCAAATAAATAAATAAATCTTAAAAAAAAAATAGTGTACCCAAAGTGTACTCACTATTTGAAATAATACCAGAGAGACAATGGAGAGAAGATATGCAGATTTATGTGAAAAATTGTGTGTTGTGCTATTACTGAGCACTACATAGAATCTTTTTCCATCATCTCAAAAACATAAAAATGTAAACTCAAAATAAATATTGGACAGCTATGGTACCCACAAACTTTAGATTGACTATACTTGGTGCTAATAGCGCATTTTTTTTCTTTATGTTCAATCTAGTAAATCTGTTTCCTAAAGTTGTAAAATTTTCAGGGAGGAAAGAAGTATTTATAAATAAATATGATAGATTTCTTCCAAACTGTTGTACATCACTGTAGGTACTCAAAGGACTAGAGTATCTGTATACCAGCACATAGTTACTTTTATTCCTAGTTTAAAATTTTAATTTATGACAGTTAAGCTAAATCACATGATTAGGGGCCAGTGCTATGACACAGCAGATTAAGCCACTGCCTGCAGCACCAGCATCCTATATGGGCACCAGTTTGAGTCCAAGCTGTTCCACTTCTGATCCAGCTCTCTCTATGTACTGGGAAAAGAGCAGAGAATGGCCCAAGTCTTTGGGCCCATGCATCCTTGTGGGAGACCCCAATGAAGTTCATGGCTCCTGACTATGGCCATTTAGGGGGTGACTTGAATCTCAGTTATGTCTTTTATATGTGTAACCTCAGGCAAGGGGTAACTGAGAAATTTTCTCATTTTATCTTTATAACTAAAAACAGTACTGATATTTATCAATACCTCATAAATTTTTTGAAAAATTAAATGAATAATTTATACAAAGCACTTAGAATGTCATACCTAGTTGTTTGGTTTTTTTTTGCATAAATATGGGATAGCCAATTGATTTTTTTTTTTTTTTGACAGGCAGAGTGGATAGTGAGAGAGAGAGAGAGAGACAGAGAGAAAAGTCTTCCTTTTTGCCGTTGGTTCACTCTCCAATGACCACGGCGGCCAGCGCATCACGCTGATCCAAAGGCAGGAGCCAGGTGCTTCTCCTGGTCTCCCATGCGGGTGCAGGGCCCAAGCACTTGGGCCATCCTCCACTGCCTTCCCAGGCCATAGCAGAGAGCTGGCCTGGAAGAGGGGCAACTGGGATAGAATCTGGCGCCCCAACCGGGACTAGAACCCAGTGTGCCCGTGCCACAAGGCAGAGTATTAGCCTGTTGAGCCACGGCGCCAGCCGCCAATTGATTTCAATACTGGTATGGACCAAAATCATTCTTTTTCATTTTAATCATCACCTTGCTGCTACCAAATCCAATGACTGAACTGACATTAGACACTTGTACACTGACCCTAAGAATATGTATTCCAATCTGCCTCAGCATATGAATGTGTTTGACTCTCAAAATAGCATTGTGTAGCAAGATTTTTCTTATCTGCACTGAATACCACTGCCACCTGTTCTGACGTAGTGTATCTTGAGGGAGGGAGAACGTAGGACTGATTCATCAATATATCTTCACTGCTTAAAATGGTGCAGGGCCCAGAGTAATCATTTGATAAATATTCAGAGTAAATGAGAAACCTGCTTGCTTTTAGCATTTTAATGGTAACCTTCATAAATAATTTTTGTTTAAAATAGTTAAATCCAATTAATATACTTTTAACTATTATGATCTAAAGCTTGCTCATTTCTACTTCAATTTTCAATAATCTTATAGTTGTCAATGTATCATTTATCCCTTTCTGTCATTCTCCAATCTAAAATTCCAGTTTTCCTTGACAGCATAACAGCACTTGTTAAACATATTCCTTTTACATCCCAAGAAAACTCATAAAAATTTTTTTCATAGCATCGAAAAATTTATGGGGATTCATAAGTGGGTTTTATGTAGGAGGGAACTGTAGATCCTCCAACTATTATTATAACCTCTTACACCATGACTTTTAAATGTGGTGTCCTAGATATTACTGTATGAATCAAAGACTAGAAATGAGTAGGCCTAGTGTAATTATTTCTTTCTTGATTCATCTCTATCTTTCTGTTGTGGCAACAATGACTAATGTTCTGTAACCCTGGAGTATATTCAAATATGTTCTCCATAATAATTTTTAATCTGCATCACAATAAACATTATTCCTGTAAATTAGAAAATGCTAAGAATTAGATTCAGAGTACAAGGTTTCACTGATATTGGAACTTACATTGAAAACAAGTTGAAAAAATTCACCAATTTTACTGAAATTTTCTTAGGTCTACCGTTTTTTTCTATTGGTTAAAATAGTCTTACTCTCTTCAAAATTTTTGAATTTTGACATTTTGAATATAGCCTCTGTAATAATGCATATATTAGAATATTATTAACATTTCAGGTATGATAATATTTATTAATGCAAAAATAAATGAATAATTATGATGATTTTGTGCCAGCGCTGTGGCACAGCAGGTTAACGCCCTGGCCTGAAGCACCGGCATACTACAAGGGTGACAGTTTGAGACCCGGCTGCTCCACTTCCTATCCAGCTCTCTGCTATGGAATAGGAAAGCAGTGGAAGATGGCCCAAGTCCTTGGGCCCCCGCGCCCACATGGGAGACCCAGAAGAAGCTCCTGGTTCCTGGCTTCGGATTGGCACAGCTCTGGCCGTGTGGCCATTTGGGGAGTGAACCAGTGGATGGAAGAACTCTCTCTCTCTCTTTCTCTCTCTCTCTCTCTCTCTCTCTGTGTGTGTCTCCTCTCTCTGTGTAACTCTTTCAAATAAATAAATAAGTCTTTAAAAAATAATTATGATGATTTCATTTAGTAGAATGTGAAATCCTTGAGGACATAGATTTTTTTTTTTTCTGTTCTAATCAGTACTATTTCTTGAATGTCCAAAAGCTTACGTGAGAAATCATGATTAGATTAACCAGAAACACCACACCCCAAAACCCAAATTCTTTATATGCATGTTATTTAATCCTCATAACACAATAAAACAGGCCTCATCATCAGGTGAGGCTTAATAATTAAATTTTGTGCTCAAACTTACATACTAATTGGTACCTGAAAAAGCAAGAAATAAAGTCTTGGTTGTGAAAATATTTTTCTCTTGATAAATCTACTTGTTTTCTTTTATCCATTTGACTGACATTTAACAAAACAGTTAATAGTTTTTTGTAACTATTTTGTTAAATGTCAGTCAAATGGATATCCTTTTTGTATCAGAATATCCTTTCTGTATCAGAATAATCAAGTAACTAGCCATATCACCAGATATAAAATTATCTTCCTGTTTAATTTCAAGGGCTCTGGACTCAAAAATAAGACACATGTTTTTCACCATGTGTATAAATTTATAACCACTATTTCTTCTTCATATACTGCTCATCATCATCTATTGCAATGCTTCTTACCACTATATATATATATATATATATATATATATATATATATATATAGAAACAGGTCCCCTTCCTCAACCTACTGACATAGCTGTTGCCTTTTACATATGTTTTTCAGAAGACTAATTTATATATTTGAAAGGACGAGTTAAGAGAGAGGGAGAGAGAGAGAATCTTCATCCATTGGTTCACTCCCCAAAACACTATAGCAATAAAGGCTGGGCCACACTGACTCCAGGAGCCTGAAGCTCCATTTTGGTCTCCCACGTGGTTGGAAGGAGCTGAAGCACTTGGGCCATCTTCTGCTACTTTTCCTAGGCCATTAGCACTGGATAAGAACCAATGCTCACATGGGATGCCGGCGTCACAGGCAGCAGCTTAATATACTGAGCTGAAATCATGGCCCCTCTATACATTTAAAAATCTACATTTATCTGAAAGTCAGAGAGATAGAACAAATGAGGGCTGAGGGTGAGGGAGGCAAGAAGGAATGAAGGGTGGGGAAGACACAGTGAGAGAGTGCTCTTCCATTCACTGATTCACTCCCCAACTGCCTACCAAGGCATGGTCAGAGCTAGATAGAAGCTGAGAATTCTTCAGAATGGCAAAAAGCCAACTATTTGAGCTATCACCTATTCCTCCTAGGATCTGTATTAGCAGGAGGTAGAAATTGGGAGCAGGAGATGGGAATCAAATGCAGGCATATTGATATGGATACAGGCATCTTAACCACTAGGCCAAATGCTTATCCTTGTTCCCTTTAAGATGGTTGATTCTTAGTGCCAATTTCTACTCATTTCTTTTTTTTTAAAGTTTTATTTTTATTTATTTGAAAGAGTTACAGAGAGAGAGATCTTCCATCTACTGGTCCATCTACCCCAAATCAGCCAGAGATGTCTACTCATTTATTTCTTTTTTCTTTTTTAATTTATTTGACAGAGTTAAACAGTGTATCTACTCATTTCTGACTCATTAATTTATTCTCTCTTCCTTCCCCTTCAAACATATTTTGAAAATGAACATGTTAGCATTAACATCCACCTAGAGATAGCATTTGAGCTCTTCTGTGTAGCTCCCTACAGTCTTCCCTAGTATGGCATATCATTCTTTACACATTCAACGCTTGCAGAAACAGGAAATCTGATTTCGTGAAGTCTATTCATTCACTTGGCTAATCCATTTACATTGTTCAAAATTAAATTCAGATAACCTGCCCTCGTGATATCCTGTTTCCAGCTATAGCCAGAATGTTCATACTATGTGCTCCTTCTCAATCTTAGGTGAACAATATTTGTACCATTGTTCTTCACTTGATCTTAGACAAAAGGCCGAGAAGCGATTGTACCATTGTTCTTATTCATTAATATTTTTAAGTTTTATTTATTTACTTATTTATTTGAAAGGCAAAGTGACAGAGAGAGAGAGAGAGAGAGAGAGAGAGAGAGAGACAGAAAGACAAAGAAGGAGAAAGATCTAGCATCTGCTGCTTCACTCCCCAAATGGTTGCAACAGCCAGGTTTGAACTCCACCCAAGCCAAAAGCCTAGAATTTCAGACCAGCCTTCCCATATGGATAGCAGATCCCCAAGTACCTGGGCTGTATTCTGCTGCCTTCCCAGACACATTTGCAGAAAGCTGGATTTAAAACAGAGCAGCAAAGGGCTTGAGTCAGCCCTATGATAAGGATGTCAGAATCACCAGCAGAGGCTTAAACTGCTCTGCCCAACGCTGGCCTCTTCAGTACTTATTTTTGGCAGTAAAGTATAAAAGGAACTAAGCTTTTTCCAAGGAATACACAGATACATGGGATGCAGTGGCAAGCAAAATAGATGGCTAGATTTCCAGTCTTCACAGTCTCAGTGTCTAGTTGGGAAGAGCATTGCATTTGCTTGCGTCTTTCCATTAGTCAGTGAACTCCTGAGAGAAAATGGTCTTCCTTCTATTCCTCCAATCCTAGGCACTGTAATATAACAGACAGTAAGTGCTCACTGATAAATGAGCACACTCTGACCTGTATGGGAGTCTCTGTTCACTTCAGGACTTCATAATCACAGTGAGACACCTTTTAGTTTGAAAGATCACTCCAGGTGCAGGTTGCACAACAAAATTGTATACCTAATTTGTTTCCTTTCCAATTACATTCTTTCTGCTTATTTCAAATGTTGTTCTATGCCTTGACAAAAGATAAAAAATAATTTTCTTAAATGGAAACAAGATAATATTTTGAAATAGTATTTTTGAAGGAAAAATGACTAGAGAATATAGCCGATGATAAAGGATATCCGAAAAATATTACAAAAGACTGAACTTCTTTTTGTATATCCCAAAATATTATGGAAAGTATCTTCTCTGTTTAATTTGTTAACTATAATAGTATAATTAGATTAATGCAATGCTAAATTCAGTTATTATGTTTGCACAGCTACCTAATAAAATATCTCACTATAAATATTTTCTCTCACAAGTCTGTTACAAGATGAATAAAATTTTAAGCAAGTTTCATGTATTTAATTTAGCATATTTATTCCTTATTTTATATAAATTGACTTAAATATTGGCATAATTTTATGAATATTACACATCTAATGTCAACATTTCAGACACTTTAATGAGTTCCTCTCCCTTCTAACAGATTCCTTCCAAATACAAAATGTAAATAGTTATCTGAATTAATACTTTTATATCTTCATGAATTTCCAAGTGGTCTTGAGCCCACAGCAATGAAAATTTTACTGCCTACTTACTTACTAGTTCTAATTCCCTAGGGATAATGATAATGTACCTCCTGATTTTCAGATTCAGATGCATTAATATTCAAGCCACCCTCCTTTCTTGTCATTGCTATATAGATATGATTATGTGTATATTTCATATATATCTATGCTAACAATAGCAACATACAATTAAAATATAATATTTCTAAAAACATGATTGACATTCTCTGTTCAGGAGATTATGAACATACTTAAGATTATATTTTTATATGCCTATATTGTATACTTATATTTATGAATAAATAAATTTGCTACAAAGAACCATTGAGGAAGGAAGTGTGTTAAAATCTATTTAACCAATGTTCAATGACTTTATTTACAAATGTTGTCAATGCTTATCTAAAATGTTCAATAAAATGAGCAAATATTAAGTTAATGGACTCAATAACAAGCCCATTATAACTGGAATTGTGGTGTGACTTTTGTAGCCCTAAAGATTATAACTGAGCAGCAGAAGGGGAAAAAAGTAGATCATCCATTACATTGAACAGTTAATGATATTTTATTGCATTATTTATCAAATACTGTGGATGTTATTTGTAGCTGCAAGCTTGACCTTAGCTAATCATAATTTGATAAATGTGTATATTGCAAAGACTCTATGACAAAATGTCCTATTGTTTTACAAAGTCAAGACATGAGCTGGTATTGTGAAATTCAGTAAGAGTGTAGTTTCAAGATATTAATGTTTAGACACTTATACACAAGACAGAATAGATTGTTTATAATTCACACACTGCTGCTGAAATTTCTTTCTCCTCCAGTAACATAAATATTCAAGCCATTTATCTTAAATGATTCCTGCAAAGCTGTTTTATACATGCAGTAGGATGACTGTAATGATAATATATTATTAATATATTAAGGCTCTCATTCTATCAGGAAATGTGCAAAATCAGAAGCTTTTCATAGTGTTATTTAGAAGACTGTATTTAGTAGAATTTGAAATATATATCTGGGAAAGAAAATATGAATGCAATGAAGAAACTAATACCTACTATATAATTTTAAAATATTATTACCCCTCTAGGAAAGGAAATACAATGTGATTTCCAAGATGAGAACAATTACTTAATTTTATACATATATATATATATATATATATATAAATATATGGCAAGAGATGCTATCTCCTTAAGACTTCTTTTCATATGTAAACTAGAACTGATAGCAATGAGGAACGTTTTGAAACAATACTATAACCTTTAAAGCAGTTGTTGGATATCAATTCCTGCAACTGGCTTTCCACGTGGGTCAACTAAATTTATCAGAAAAGACTTTAATTAAAATTCAATAAGAACTGCCTCCAAATTAAGAGCTCTTTCTTCTGAAGCATATTGCCTGTCAGAGAAACTTGAAAATTAATGAAGTCCTTGGCTTTATTCCTAAGCATAGATTTATTTTTCCCTCTAGTAAATGAAGAGAACTTTTAAATTAGAAGGTGAAGCCCATTGAAGCTACTGAGTCTAAGTATCAAATAGTTATATTTCACAGCTAGTTATATCTGATTATTAAGAAGATTTCCCATCAAGCCAAGACCATCAAAATTTCATATCATTTCCAAATGAATAGTGTCTGCAATGAATTGGTATTCAGGGAATAATAATTCTGTCCTCTCTCTCAGGGTGAGGTATACATCACTGTAACAATGCACTGGGTGTGGGCACGTGACTTGGGCTAGTCATAGGAAAGAACACAAGAGTGTCGAAGTCTTAAAGGTACTGGTACAATATTTGGATAGTGTGATCCTAAGATCTTTGAGAGAACCTGGACACTTTCAACAGTTTTCTGTTCAGCCTGGTTCAAGTATGAAACTCGTGAAGCAGACCTGAACCATCCGAACCCAACCAAATGTCCTGGACCAAGTCCAGCTGGACCACAGCTCTCAGTGGAGCCACCAACTTGATTCTAGTAGAGTTCAGAAGAGCCACAGTGGATGCACAGATCTGTGAGTTTTGTCGTTAAGTTATGGAGTTTAAGGTGTTTTGCTGGCATTATTGTTTTAGTACTATTGTTGAGAAACTACTATATTTTGTTATATACTAGTTAAGAAAGAAATTTCATTTGATTTAGTTTACAGACATTATTCATATTTTACAGATCTAACAATTTGCATTTTACAGGTGGATAGAGTCATTGGAGTCAAATCTGAGCAACATTTTTTTTTTGTAAAATAATTCTGGTAACAAAAATAATTCATATATTTAAAAATAATTTCACATTTCTAAATAAGTCAATAAAATTTGTGTTAATTCAATCTGCAAAAGACAATATAAGAACAATGTTTGGAATTCCAGTTTCAACCCAAAACTTGAAACACTGCTTAATAAAGTCTTCCAAAACAATTTAGTGACCCGTATTCAGGTCTTTTTCTTTATCACAGTATATGATAACACCTGATATAAACTTTTATTTACCCATGAGGTATATAAATTTTTTTGAATTGAGTGCAATATAAGAAATCATGCAATCCAAAACCTCATTTCAGAGATAAAAATTGAAATTTGGAGAAATGACACAATTTTCTCAACAAATCACAACTGGCAAACTGAAATTGGTACTAAAGTACTTTCATCTATATTAAAAGTTAAAAGGAGAATTTGTATAAGAAAAAATGACATAGTAACCAAATCATTAATTCATTTCCTTCCAGAGACATGGCAGACTCTGTTGATCACTCACTCCCAGTCAGTCCCCACTTTTTCATCATAAATCAAAAATGAATTTATTCTCTTAGTCATACCCAGTCCTGGTGGATGTTCTAATCTCTTACTCTCAATAGGTAGCAGTACACTTTCTCCATGATGTGTGAAGAGTGACAATGGTTATTATGATCCAGTGCCTATCAATCGCAAAGCCAAACAACTGCCTCATCCCGAAAACGAGTGCTAGCAATTGGAAACCCTGGCTTAGCTAATAGTGGACTTGCCCTACTTTGCTAGGACCTAGTTTAGTGAAAGGCATCTTATCCAATTCAGACAAATGAAACAAAATCTGTGATGGACTTCAGTGAATCTCTTATTGCTCTAAGGAAGGAGGCCTATGAAGAAAGCTCATTTTGGCATTGGCACCCTTCCTAATTATTTGATGCACTCTCCTCACCAAATATGGTAGTGGACACTGAGGAACCCACCCTATGATGATGAGAGTAGCATAATAAAGAAAGTAACAGACACGCAGAGAAGCATGAGAGGGTTACTGAATCCCCTTGGAGAATGCACCTCTCTCTCCATTATTCTCAATTAATAAGCAAAACAGGGGCCAGGTGTTGTAGCATAGTAGGCTAAGCCTCTGCCTGTGGTGCTGGCATCTCATATGGGTGCCAGTTCTTGTTCCAGCTGCACCTCTTCTGATCTAGCTTTCTACTAATGGCCTGGGAAAGCAGTGGAAGATAGCCCAAGTGCTTGGGTCCCTGCACTCACATGGGCGACCCAGAGGAAGTTTCTGGATCCTGGCTTCAGATAGGCTCAGTTCTGGCCGTTGCGGTCATTTGGGGGAGTGAACCAGTATATGGAAGACCTTTCTCTGTGTCTCTCCCTCTGTCTGTCTGTAACTCTACCTCTCAAATAAACTAATAAAATCTTTTTTTAAAAAGCAACACAAACCATATGGATTAAATATTGCCCTACAGGCTTTCTTTTCAAACAAGCTGACTGAATATAATAAATATCTTGTATAAATTAGATAGTTGGAAATAAGAAATGTGAATATTGTGGGCTAGAATTAAGTCAATCGTGGTTTTAAAGAGACTATATGTTTTATTGATATTAACCCATTGAATACTTCCATTGCTTTCAAATTTTATTGAAAATAGGTTGCTATGTCACTTTTGAGGAACACTACATGCATAGAGAAAATATAATCTTTCTCAAAAATGATATTTCAGGAATATATTCATGAATTTCCTCTACTTCACATTTGTCAGTGTCCTTTTGCCAAGAAACTACATACCTAAGAAAAGGAAACCTGTGGTCTTTGAATGAAAAACAGGGACATCAGATTATTTAGCAAAGTTTTAAGATTAAAAAATCAGAACATAATACATACAGCTTTCAGGAAGCAGTCTACTAATTTAGATAACAAAGATTTGTGATGTCAGTTCTAACCAGCTTCTTTTCCATGTAATGGAAAATATTGCTAAATTTAGAGCTGAAAAGAAGAGATCATTCTTTGCATTGTAAAAAGGTTTGGCTTATTAAAATATTTTATTACTATAGTGCTGTTCATAGTTACTTATACTTTCAATCTATGTAAGCATCTATATGGAGAAGATGTTTTAATAACTAAACCAATGCACATTCAATGCATTTGAAATCATGCTTTTAAATCAGCATTGAAAAATAGAAGCTATACAATGCATTTAAGAACTGTGTATCAACCAACAGTAAGGGAGAATTGAGCTGAATTATTAAGGCTTAGATTACATGTTCCAAAATTGTATTCAAGGAAAATTCTAATAAAATCCGTGCTTTGTTATGCATAGTCAACCAGTGTAGGTTTTTGATGTGTGGCACTGAGCTCTTATATTTTAAAAGTGCAGTGGCCTTTTAGATTTACAATTCAGTGCACAGTAACTATAATACCATAATAATTCATTGATATTCTTTCTCTTGAATGCTATGACACAGTTTTAAAGCAAGTGTCTTTCCAACACAGATCCATCTGTTTTTTTTTTTTTTTTTTTTTTTTTTTTTTTTTTGTATTTGTTGGCAATGGTCTATTATATGATTGGGGAATGATAATAATATGTCTCAGAACTTCACAGCGATAATTAAATTAATATTATGCGTTAACAAAAATGCTGTAGAATAAGTAGATATATAGTCTAATAATACATTGTAAATGCGATTTATATTTAATTAGCATAATTCTT
The DNA here is from genome assembly GCF_033115175.1 of Lepus europaeus. Taxonomy (NCBI): domain Eukaryota; kingdom Metazoa; phylum Chordata; class Mammalia; order Lagomorpha; family Leporidae; genus Lepus; species Lepus europaeus. Next base: position 34,396,882 of record NC_084836.1, on the reverse strand, counting down.
TTTGCTGGTTTACTTTTGTCTACCTTTTGTAAAGATTTTCTTATTTGAAAGGCAGAGTTTTCAGGGAGTGAGAGAGAGGTGGGGAGGGGAGTGAGAGGGAGGTTGATTGATTCCATCCCCTGGTTCATTCCCCAATGGCTGCAACAGCTGGGACCAGGATTGGTGGGAGCTACAGCTTCATCTGGGTCTCCCATGCAGGAACAGGGGCTTGAGCTCTGGGACCATCTTCTGCTGCTTTTGCAGCTGCATTATCAGGGAGCTAAATTGGAAATGAAGAGACAGGAAACAGACCAGTGCCCAAGTGGGATTCTGGCATCACAGGTTGAGGCTTAACCTGCTACACACATTGGCCTCCACATTTAAGGTGTTTTTTAAACATCATTGTGTAGTTATTTTTTTTCTTCTAGTTTTCCATCTATACAACTTCTCCTTGAGATAATAACTATTATTTAACAATGATATTTTGGATTCTATAAAGACTTAATAAGGAAACATAAAGAGATGTAAGTCATTATATTCAACTATGATGAATACATAGTAAATTCATCTGAGCATATTTAAAGTACTGATGTGCAGGTGCCAGCAGAGTGGAGTTTCAGACTCCTATCATCAGCCTGGCCCAACCCCAGCTGTTGTGACCATTTGGAGAGTTAGCAGCAGATGGAAGATTGATATACATTTCTCTCTCTCTCCCTTAGCATATAGTTCATTTTATTTTTTATTTTTTTTATTTTTATTTATTTATTTATTTATTTTTAAACTTTTATTTAATGAATATAAATTTCCAAAGTATAGCCCATGGGTTACAATGGCTTCCCCCCTCCCATAACTTCCCTCCCGCCCGCAACCCTCCCCCTTCCCGCTCCCTTTCCCCTTCCATTCATGTAAAGATTCATTTTCAATTCTCTTTGTATACAGAAGATCAGTTTAGTATATATTGGGTAAAGATTTCAACATTTTGCCCATATAGCAACACAAAGTGAAAAAACTACCATTGGATTACTAATTATAGCATTAAATAGCAATGTACAGCACATTAAAGACAGAGATCCTACATAATTTTTTTTTCAAATTAATTAATTTTCTATGCCATTTCCATTTTAACACCAGGTTGTTTTTTTTTCAATTCCAATTCTCTTTACATACAGAAGATCAATTCAGTATATAATTAGTAAAGACCTCATCAGTTTGCGCCCACACAGAAACGCAAAGTATAAAAATACTGTTTCAGTACTAGTCATAGCATCACTTCGCCTTAGACGACACATTAGGGACAGATCCCACATGGGGTGTAAGTACACAGTGACTCCTGTTGCTGATTCAACAATTTGACACTCCTGTTCATGGCGTCAGTAATCTCCCTAGGCTCCAGTCATGAGTTTCCAGGGCTATGGAAGCCTTTAGAGTTCGCTGACTTCGATCTTATTCCGATAGGGTCATAGTCAAAGTGGAAGTTCTCTCCTCCCTTCGGAGAAGGGTACCTCCTTCTTTGATGGCCCCGTTCTTTCCACTGGGATCTCACTCACAGAGATCATTCATTTAGGTCTTTTTTTTTTTTTTTCCATGATATCTTGGCTTTCCATGCCTGCTATACTCTCATGGGCTCTTCAGCCAGATCTGAATGCCTTGAGGGCTGATTCTGAGGCCAGAGTGTTGTTTAGGACATCTGCCATCCTATGAGTCTGCTGTGTATCCCACTTCCCATGTTGGATCTTTTATATGAGGAGGTCTTCATGTATGCCTACAAATTTTTCACCAAAATAAACTTATTTCTTCAAATTGTATTTATTTACTTTTATTTAACTGAAGGGGGGGAGAAATGGAGAGAAAGAGAGAGAGAGAGAGAAGGAGAGAGAGAAAGAGAGAGAGAGAGAAAGAAGAAGGAGAGAGAGAGAAAGAGAGAGAGAATCTTCCATTTACTGGTTCAAATTCCAAATGCCTGCGACAGGCCAGGCTGGGTGACACTGAAGTCAGGAACAGGAAATTCAATCTGGGTCTCCACATGGGAGCCAGGGACCCAATTATGTGAGCTGCTACATCCCAGGTTGCACTTCAGCAGGAAACTGGAATTATTAGCACAGCTAGGGCTCTCACTAGGTACTTGGATATGAGATGCAGGTGACCTAAGCAATGGTTTAACTGCTATGCCAAAACCAAACCCGTCAAATATGTTTTTGTGTCATTTTAAGAGCTCTTCAAATTAACTGTAGATGATGATTTTCTTTTATGCTTGCTTCTAAAAGTTTTATATTACATTTTATATTTATATGTGTTATATATTTTTTTGAAAGTATATATTTTTATTCTCTAAATTACTGCCTCCAGTTTCTGCTTCCAGTGTAGTATGGTCTTCAACTGGAATGATCTTGTCTACTTGCAGGTATCTCCTGGGATACCATTCTGTGTTAGCATTTGCTGTAGAATTTTCCATTTTTCCATGAATATGGCCACTTGAACTCACTCATAATTCACTTCAGGTATTTTTATCTCTTCAGTCCATGAACTTCATTATGCTTCCAGGCCATTGGAGGAGATCTGGATTGAAAGTGGAGCAGTTGGGACTTGAACTGGTGTCCATCTGGGCTGCTAGCATTGCAGGCAGTAGCCTTATCGACTCTCACAATGCTGGCCCGAGCATGAAGAAATCTTGTGCCATCCCACTTGGGACATGAATCATCCCACTGTCAATACCTTCCGTGTTATCTACTCATTAGTATGTTACCTACTCATTAGTCAATTAGTGGCCCCTTATCAAATTATCAAATCAGTTGTGATATTGCTATGCATGTGCTCAAGTAACTCTTATTTTACTTAATAATGGCCCCAAAGCACAAGAGTGGTGATGCAAAGGAGGCAACAGGGCATAAAGACATGGAAGCAGATTAACTCTGGTTCTATTATAATGCTGGGCATATCGGAGAAAACATAGTATATATAAAAAACATAGTATATATAAAATATATATTATATATTATAATACATTATATATAATATATAATTTTATATAAATATATAATATATATTTTTCCAGTACTATATGTGTTATATTTTAAGTTACTTTTGGTATATTTCTGAACACAGATAACATGCCAAAATTGAGGAATGATGTCTTACAAAACCTGAAGAGACTAGCAACCAAAGTTGAGATTGAGTTTACTGATACAAAGATATAAATATACTGATATAAAGAACCTCCTAACAAAGAGAAGTTCAGGACTAGCTGGCTTCAGTACAGAATTTTACCAAATTTTTAAGGAATTATTAGTCCAAATTGTTCTTAAATTATTCAAAGAATTAAAAGAGATGGAAGCTTTCCAAACTCATTCTATGAGGTCAGCATTACCTTAATTCTAAAACCAGAGAACGATGCATCAGAAAAGAGAATCACAGACCAATACCCTTGATAAACATAGATGCAAAACTTCTCAACAAAATACTAGAAAATCAAACCCAACAACAAACCAAAAAAATCACAATCCTGAACAAAGTGGAATTTATCATAGCGATAAAGGGATGGTTCAATATACACAAATAGTGATGCATCACAATAAGGATAAAAAACTATATGATTAAACGGATGCAGAGAAAATATCTGTTAATAGACAACAACCATTCATGATGAAAACCTTTTAAAAACTGGATATAACAATGTACAGCACATTAAAGACAGAGATCCTACATAATATTTTTTAAAATTAATTAATTTTCTATGCCATTTCCAATTTAACACCAGGTTGTTTTTTTTCATTTCCAATTCTCTTTATATACAGAAGATCAATTCAGTATATAATTAGTAAAGCCCTCATCAGTTTGTACCCACGCAGAAACACAAAGTGTAAAAATACTGTTTCAGTACTAGTTATAGCATCACTGCACATTAGACAACACAATAGGACAGATCCCACATGGGGTGTAAGTAAACAGTGACTCCTGTTGCTGACTTAACAATTTGACACTCCAGTTCATGGCGTCAGTAATCTCCCTAGGCTCTAGTCATGAGTTGCCAGGGATATGGAAGCCTTTAGAGTTCGCTGACTTTGATCTTATTCTGATAGGGTCATAGTCAAAGTGGAAGTTCTCTCCTCCCTTCGGAGAAAGGTACCTCCTTCTTTGATGGCCCCATTCTTTCCACTGGGATCTCACTCACAAAGATCATTCGTTTAGGTCTTTTTTTTTTTTCCATGATATCTTGGCTTTCCATGCCTACTATATCTCTGTCTTTAATGTGCTGTACATTGTTATTTAATGCTATAATTAGTACTCCAATGGTAGTCTTTTCACTTTATGTTGCTAGATGGGCAAACTGTTGAAATCTTTACCTAATATATACTAAACTGATCTTCTGTATATAAAGAGAATTGAAAATGAATCTTTATGTGAATGGAAGAGGAAAGGGAGTGGGAAAGGGGAGGGTTGTGGGTGGGAGGGAAGTTATGGGAGGGGGGAAGCCATTGTAACCCATAAGCTGTACTTTGGAAATTTATATTCATTAAATAAAAGTTTAATAAAAGAAAAATTTAAGAGTGGAAAAAAAGAGGGAGGAGATGTACAATTTGGGACATGCTCAATCGGACTTGCCCCAAATGGTGGAGTTAGAAATGTGCCAGGGCATTCCAATACAATCCCATCAAGGTGGCATGTACCGATGCCATCTCACTAGTCCAAGTGATCAATTTCAGTTCACAATTGATGGCTCTGATAGGTCTAAGAGTCAAAGGGATCACACAAACAAGACAAGTGTCTGCTAATACTAACTGATAGAATCAAAAAGGGAGAGAGAGATCCAACATGGGAAGCGGGATACACAGCAGACTCATAGAATGGCAGATGTCCTAAACAACACTCTGGCCTCAGAATCAGCCCTTAAGGCATTCGGAACTGGCTGAAGAGCCCATGAGAGCATTGTAGGCATGGAAAGCCAAGACACCATGGAAAAGAAAAAAAAAAAAAAAAGAAGAAGACCTAAATTAAAGATCTCTGTGAGTGAGATCCTAGTGGAAAGAACGGGGCCATCAAAGAAGGAGGTACTTTCTCTGAAGGGAGGAGAGAACTTCCACTTTGACTATGACCCTATCAGAATAAGATCAGAGTCAGCGAACTCTAAAGGCTTCCATAGCCCTGGCAACTCATGACTAGAGCCTAGGGAGATTACTGACGCCATGAACAGGAGTGTCAAATTGTTAAGTCAGCAACAGAAGTCACTGTGTACTTACACCCCATGTGGGATCTGTCCTAATGTGTTGTCTAATGTGCAGTGATGCTATAACTAGTACTGAAACAGTATTTTTACACTTTGTGTTTCTGCGTGGGTACAAACTGATGAAATCTTTACTAATTATATACTGAATCGATCTTCTGTATATAAAGATAATTGGTAATGAAAAAAGGAAAAACCTGGTGTTAAATTGGAAATGGCATAGAAAATTAATTAATTAAAAAAACATATTATGTAGGATCTCTGTCTTTAATGTGCTGTACACTCTTATTTAATGCTGTAACTAGTACTCCAACAGTATTTTTTTTTTTCACTTTGTGTTGCTATATGGGGGCAAACTGTTGAAATCTTTACCTAATATATACTAAACTGATCTTCTTTATATAAAGAGAATTGAAAATGAAAAAAAAAAAAAACTGGATATAGAAGAAACATACCTCAGCACGATGAAGGTTAGTATGTGACAAACCCACAGCCAGCATCATTCTGAAGCGGCAAAAGTTGGAAGCATTTCCACTATGATCCGGAACCAGAAAAGGATGCCTACAATCATCATTATTGTTCAATATAGTTATGAAACTTTTAGAACCATTAGGCAAGACAAAGAAATTAAGGGGATACCAGTTGGAAAGGAGGAAGTCAAATTATCCCTGTGTGCAGATGACAAGATCCTTTATGTAGGGGAATCAAAAGACTACACTAAGAGACTATAAGTACACAAAACAGAATTTGGTAAAATTGCAGGATGTAAAATAGATACACAAAAATCAACAGCAATCTTACATACCAACAATGTTCTGAGAAATAACTTCTAAGATCAGTCCCATTCACAATACCTACAAAAGTTTTTCAGTACCTTGAGATTAATTTAACCAAGAATGTGAAAGATCTCTACAATGAAAATTATAAAACATTAAGGAAAGAAATAGAAGACAGAAAAACAATGAAACATCTTCCATAATCACGTTAGGAAGAATTAATATAATCAAAATGTTCATACTACACAAAATAATTTATGGATTAGTGAAATACCACTCATAAACCAAAAAATATTCTTAAATTCATATGGACATACAAAAGATCTTTCTACAAAAAGCTATATGCCAACAAACTGGGAAACCTAGAAGAAATGAATAGATTCCTGGAAATATACAACCTACTGAAATTGAGCCATGAAGACATAGAAAACCTATAACCAAGATGGAACTTCAATCAGTAATAAAGGCCCTCCATTCAAAGAAAAGCCCAGGACTGGATGGCTTCAATGCTAAATTCTACCAGAAAAATTATTCAAAATAATGGAAAGGGAGGGAATATTCCCAAATTTTTTCTATGAAACCAGCAGCACCTTAATTTCTAAACCTGAAAAAGATGCTACAGAGAAAGAGAATTACAGACCAATTTTTCTGATGAACATAGATGCAAAAACCCTTAGCAAAATTCTAGCCAATCAAATCCACCAGCACATCAGAAAGATCATACACCCAGACCAAGTGGGATTTATTCCTGGTGTGCAGAGATGGTTCAACATTCGCAAATCAATGTGATACATCACATTAACAAACAGAAAAACAAAAACCATATGATTATCTTAATAGATGCAGGGAAAGTATTTGATACAATACAACACTCTTTCATGATGAAAACTCTAAATAAATTGCATACAGAAGGAACATCCCTCAACACAATCAAGGCAATTTATGACAGACCTATGGCCAGCTGTTTCTCTTACCCCAGAATCAGCTATTAAGGCTTCCTGGTCTGGCTGAAAAGCCTGTGAGAGCATTTCAGGCATGGAAAGCCAAGACACTGTGGCAAAAAATGTTCTACATGAAGGATCTCTGCGAGTGAGACCCCAGCAGAAAGAAGTGGCCATCAAAGAAGGATATACTTTTCTCTGAAGGGAGGAGAGAACTTCCTCTTTGATTATGGTCTTGTGTAAATACTGACAGAATTTGTGGACTCAAAAGGCTTCCATAGCCTAGGCAGCTCATGTCAAGAGCCCCAGGTGATCACTGATATCATACATAAATGTGTTAATTGTTAAATTAATGACAGGAGTCACTGTGCACTAACTCCCCATGCAGGACCTCTGTTCTCAATGAGTTTTATTATTAGAGTTAACTGCAAAACTAGTTTTCAACCAGTTGTGTGTGTGCATGTGCAAATTGTTAAAATCTTTACTTAGTATAGAGTTGGTCTTCTGTGTATAAAGTTAATTGAAAATGAATCTTAATGGAAAATGGAACTGGGAAGGGGAGAGAGCAGAAGAAGGGGAGTAGGAACTTGGGTGGGAGGGCAAGTATGGTGGGAGAATAACTATATTCCTAAAGTTGTACTTCTGAAATTTGTATTCCTTAAATAAAATAAAAAATAATTTAAAAAGACTGTGGGGATAAAGCAAAACCACAATGATGCTCAAAAAATAATAATAACAAATATTGGTTAGGATGTAGAGAAAAAGGTACCCTTATACAATGTTGGTGGGAATGGAAACTGGTACAACTATTATGGAAGATGGAAGACAGGATGAAGATTCCTGGGCAAACTAATATACATGAGTCATATATATAATTTGACTCATCTATCCCACTCCTGGGAATATACCCAAAGGAAATGAAACAGCATATGAAAGAGTTACTTGCACTGCTATGTTTCTAGCAGCTCAATTCACAATAGCCAAGATCTGGAACCAACCTAGATGTCCATCAACTGATGACTGGGTAAAGAAAATGTGATATATACATAAATATTGTAATATTACTGAATTATAGAATGAATGACATACTGACATTTGCAGGAAAGTTTATGGAGCTAGAGATCATTATTCTATGTGAAATAAGTCAGACCCAGCACTGTGGTGTAATAGGTAAAGCCCCCACGTGCAGTGCTGGCATATGGTCAATGGTTTAAGTCCCTGCTTCTCATCCAATACAGATCTCTGCTATGGCCTGGGAAAGCAGTAGAAGATAGCCCAAGTGCTTGGGCCCCTGCTCCTGCATGGTCGACCAAGAAGAAGCTCCTGGCTTCTGGCTTTGGATCGGTCCAGCTCCAGCTGTTGAGGCCATTTGGGGAGTAAACCAGCAGATGGAAGACCTCCCTCTCTGTCTCTCCCTCTCTCTGCCTGTAACTCCACCTTTCAAATAAATCATTTTAAAAAAGCTGGACTCAAAAAAGATTTCACATTTTCTCTGATTTGTGGTGGTTAATGTATGTGGATATACTAGTATAGCTTTAATGATCTGTGATAATTTTAAAATTTATTGTATATGAGTGAAATGAACATCTTTTGATAATTGATTTTAGCCCTTGGCTATATTACTGGTGATCTACAGTCTTTTTGCTTAACTTGTTGAGCTCTATATGTAATGGAGCATTAAATTTTTTATTATAATGTACATTAAAATATGTTATTTCAAAAATTCAAATAGAAATAATTCTATATTTAACACATAGAAAAAAAAACTCTCAAAATTCAACAGTTAAAAAGTAATCCAATAAAACGTGCACAAAAACATAGTGAGACATTTCACCAGATTAAATACCAGTGACAAATAGGGACATATTATGTTAATTGTTCGATATTATTAGCAATTAGTCAAATGCAGATTCAGTCATTATACATATAACAAAATGGCCAATGTAAAAAGCATGACAATATCAAATGCTAGCAAAAATGCAAAAAAAAAATGGTGCATTCATAGGTTGTTAATGTGAATGTTAAATAGTCTAGCTACTCAGAACTGGTTTGGGCATTTTCTTTAAAAACTAACTATGTGGTTACCTTTCAACATAGCAATTGAACTCTGTAAAGACAAAAACATACTTTCATTTTCTCTCTACTTATACTCAAGCCATAACACTTCCGGGATTAGCAGTGTGGGTTTTTCTCCCACACACACCAAAAACAGTCTGTTTTCATGGAGGTTTGGCTTCTGCCTCTGTTTTCATGGGAGATTGGTTGTAAGACTCATCCCCCTATAACCTCTCTACCACTATGATATCATTATCAATTTATGCTCAAATCTCTTACAGAAAATGGTGTACCATGTGCATATAAACCAAATATCCCTCTTTGTGATTATATGCAGGTTAATTATAATTCCTAACAAATGTAAATGCTTTATAAACAGATGTCAAATTGAGTTATTTATGTTATATTGACAAGAAAATATTTTGTATATGATCTGTAGAGATACTTTTTTTCTGAATACTTTTGATCTGTGGTTGATATGGATACAGAACACATGGATAGGAGGGAAGTGTGTAATTTTAAAAGGGACATCAACTGTGTGTCTTCAAATTTAATTCAGTTCTGAGGCTACCTATTTGTACATATGTCAGACCAATAGGTTGAGGGCTCAATCCAACAAAACCATCCCCACTTCAGATGCCAATCACATGAAACAGTTTTTCCTTTTCTCCTGTATACTTCTGATCAACTCGCCATAAACTAGGGTTTAAAGGACTCCTTTTCTTGGAACAGATTAATTCACATTGATTATATATAGCATTCATGGAGACACAATTTATGTAACACTCTCAAAATGATAAAAAGGATGAAATTAAGAATATGGTAATCATTGCCAGGAGGTAAGGAGAAGGTAGGAATGGGAGGGAATGGGATATGGTCATAATAGTGCAACCTGGATCCTTGAGGTGATGGAACTGTTCTGTTTCTTGACCACATCAGTATCACTATTTTGGTTGTTACCTTGTAGAACAGCTAAGATAATACCATTGGGAAAAACTAGGTACACAATATACGGTAACTTAAATAGTATATTAGTTATTAAACTAAGCATGCCAAATGCCAAATCAGTAACTTAAATAGTATATTACTATTTAAACTCCATGTGAAATTATAATTTTCTCAAAATAAAGAGTTTAACTTTAAAAAAAAAGGATATCAGAAGCTTGGTATTGCATAATTAGAATGTAAGAACCTTGAGAAAAAATAGTCATTCCACTACAAAATAGTGTAGGCTAAAAGCATTGAAGGGATTTCAACCACACTTAGACCTTGAAAAAACTTCTAGTAGACACAGATCACAATCTTTCTTTCTTTCCTTTTTTTTTTTTTTTTTTTTTTTGACAGGCAGAGCTAGACAGTGAGAGAGACAGAGAGAAAGGTCTTCCTTCCATTGGTTCACCCCCCAAATGGCCACTACGGCCACTTCCTCCTGGTCTCCCATGCAGGTGCAGGGCTCAAGCACCTGGGCCATCCTCCACTGCCACAACAGAGAGCTGTACTGGAAGAGCAGTAACCAGGACAGAACCAGTGCCCCAACCAGGACTAGAACCTGAGTACTGGTGCCGCAGGCAGAGGATTAGCCTATTGAGCCACGACATCTGCCTTCCTTCTTTCCTTCCTTCCTCCCACCCTCCCTCCCCCTCTTCCTCCCTTCCTCCCTTCTTCACCCCCCCCCCCCCTTTCTCTCTTTTTTGGGGAAGAAGGGGCTGCCATTGTGGCTTAGTAGGCTAAGCCTCTGCCTCCAGCTCTGGCATCTTATATGGTTCAGGGTTCATGTCCTGCCTGGTCCTCTTCTGATACAGCTATCTGCTTATGTCCTGGGAAGGAAGTGGAAGATGGCCCAATTGCTTGGGCTCCTGCACCCATGTGGGAGACCCAGAAGAAGCTTCTGGCTCCTGGCTTCGGCTCCACCCAGCTCCGGCCATTGTGACTACATGGAGAGTGAAAGAACTTTCTTTCTGTCTCTCCCTCTCTCTCTCACTCTACCTCTCAAATAAATAAATAAAAACTTAAAAAGAATAAGAGAAAAAGACAACTACACACTTATTCAAAAAACTGGGAAATGAAAATACATGATCAGTAAAGTACTAAATGATTTGACTTCTATCAAATGCATCATATGACAACTGATTCATGATAGTTGTTCAGTAAGACTAAGTATTCAAGCAGGAAAATTCTAAATGGCAAAAAAGATATCAAGAATGTCAGAACACAAAGAAAAACAATGAAATATTTCTTGTTGTTATGGTTTAGATAGAGTAAGTTAAAACAGTAACACAATGCTCTACTTGTTTCATATATTTCAGAAATTTAATTTATCCAATAAACTTATTGAAATCTCAAATGTTCCTAACTTCACAAATCATCAATTTTGATTTTAATACAAAGGCAATGTATTTATTCAAATACATGTTTACTTTTAGGCCAAATAAATATTCTTAAATATGAACTCAGAAAACTTTATTTTGTAGAAGTATTTTCTCCTAATTTAAAACCAAAGATATCCATTGTTAGAAGGAAAGATCTTTAATGCACAAACTCAAATGTCTATCCTTATTATCTGAGAAGAATCATGACAATTACATAAGCATATAGCAATACCAGTCAATTTTATTTAGTTTTAACTTGTCCTTCATTAAAAACTCACAGAAACGAAAATAGTCAACAAAATAGCATAAAAATATACATTTTTGATTAAGTAGTTTAAAATATTTTGCTTAGTATTGCTGTTCCAAAGTAAACTAAAAATGGTAAACTATTATTGTTACTTCATAAAATTAATTTACCATAATATACTATGATACTTTAGAATTCAGAGCTGACCCTAAGATCAATGTTTAGTATTACAAATGATTGGTAAATATTTTTATGAGATTTAAAAAACAAAATCATTTCTACTATTATGCCAATTTTGAAAAATGCTATATTTATTTAAATTTAAGTAATTGCCCTTGTCTTTGCTTATGGTAGATTCAAATTTCAATTATTTCCTGATAATACTGACATATGTAGGGAAATGCATTTCATTTAAATAAAGAATAGATTTAGTTTTCATTTATTCACTATTGGACTTAAAATATATGGTAGAATTTAATAACTTTATAAAAATGTTTTCATATAATATATAATGTTTTATATAATATATAATCAAGGATCTTTGCCCAGCATTATAATTCCTGATATTACATACCAAATTATAATACAGGACACCACTGATGATTACTCATGTTGTTAGGGTAGAACTATAAGATGTAATGATAATATTACTATATCACATTTGATTATTCTTATTCTAAAAAGATGAGGATATCACACATACAGAGTACAATGTTTATGGGGAATAAAAGTTTGGGTGAAGTTCTTATTTGCTTTAAAATGATTCATAGTCTGTTGTGATTCAGTAGGATTAATGCCATTTTATAGTGGAGTTTAATAGAGTTGGATATTGTTCTTTTTTTTTTTCCTCTGTTTAATCAGTTTGCCATTTGGTTCAACAATTCCCTCTGGTACAATTTGATCCAGAGTCATAAAACAGTTTGTCCCATATGAATTTGTACATAAATTTCTCCTTGTTTCTCTGTAAGGCCCATTTAGTACATACTTGGTTGAAAGACAATTTTTTCCCAAGAAGATGAAGACATAGTATAGCCTTCTGTCAGACATAGGGTTTTAATCCGACACTGAAATTTATAGCTGCTTTTTCTTTGTGGAAACACAGCCTAGTCAAGCATTAAATGTACAGTTAACAGATATCCAATAGTCACGGGAGAGTTGACAACTTAAATTACTTAGTTATAATGAAGATAAATAGCAATTTAAACATAGGCATATAGCATACCCTGCAATGCAATTGACTCCAATGTTGTTGCCAAGCAACTTCCCTAGACAGATTAAATATACTTCCTGTTATGGGATGAATGGCATCATTACACACACACAAACACTTAAAGGAATGATCACAGCCCAAAACTCTTGTATTTTCAAAATACTATAAAAATAAAACCTCTTTGCACAGGTATGTGATAAAAATGGCATTCTGTTTTGTATGATGTTTCATTGTGTAGGTCTTTAATAAACATGTGACCTATCATAGACTTTCAGTCCTTCATCTATGTTTAAGGACTGAAACCTTTTATTTTCTAGGATTGAGTGTTCCTTTGAAGGTTTATACAATTATTTGAATAGATATTAGTCAATAAAAAATCAACTAGCCAAAAATAAAATAACTTTTTTCTTATCATTCATGTAACTGAATAAACCGTACAATAATAGACATTGAAAACTGTACATATATCTTGTATATGGGAATCTTTTCAAAATTTTCTTATATTTTTAAAGTTTTTTTGTTTTCTTTTTTTAAAAGATTTATTTTATTTATTTGAAAGACAGAGTTACAGAGAGAGGTAGAGACAGAGAGAGAGGTCTTCCATCTGCTGGTTCACTCCCCAGATGGCCGCAAGGGCCGAAGCTGCACCAATCCAAAGCCAGGAGCCAGGAGCCTACTCCGGGTCTTCCACTCCGATGAGGGGCCCAAAGACCTGGGCCATCTTCTATTGCTTTCGCAGGCCATAGCAGAGAGCTGGATCAGAAGAGGAGCAGCTGGGACTAGAACCGCCGCCCATATGGGATGCCTACGTTTTAGGCCAGGGTTTTAACCCACTGTGCCACAGCGCTGGCCCCATTTTTTGTTTTCTTAATTGCTCTCATAGCCAGATTCTCTCTGAAATTCACATATAACCTATTATTGAACAAATGTTTATGGCAACTTTTGGTAGGAAAAGAGATATCAAAAAATTCTATAATATTTACTACTGAGAAAAATAAGTTTGATAAACTATATTCTTCTTTCTTTTCTGAAGAAATAACCAAGATTGAGTTTACTGTTTACTTTGCTATACAAAATGAGAGATAAATCTTCAGATCCTGTCTTTCCAGAGTAAAATGTCTATTCCTAGGATGATTTTGTTTGTTTATTTCACAAGTTTTGGTAGAATGGTTTGCTTTTGTTTAGGTTGAGCCCTTCAAAAGCTTTTTAAAAGCTCATAAAAGATTTTTAGGCATTTTCTTTCTGACATATTTTGCTCTTATGTTCCCAAGTGTGTTTACTGGTTGGATAGTGGCAGTCTAATAAGGAAAATGGGATTCAGTTCATGAACAGACACATCTCAATACCTAAGAAAGCAAGAAATTTTAAATAAGGGAATTTAGTTTATTTCACTGCACTGCTCAGCAATGAACTCTAACTTCTACAGCACTTTATCTACTGAGTTACTTTATTCCTGAAATCTGTTAATGCAAATATTATTGAAAAGCAAAGATAAGTTTACTCATTGAGCCAAGCTAACATTATCACACACATAGTATGTTCGAGGAATTGTATTGGAAATAATAATAGTAACAATAATAATAAACCATGATAGAAGTACCTAAAGTGTCCAATGCAAAGAAAGTGATAATGATAATAAAAATTAGAATATATATAAGCCTTGGTATGTTTTGGGGACTCAAGAGCATTATATAGATTGTATAATTTTAATCATTTTAACAACCTTTCAAAATTACTATTATTACCATGCATTTGCTGTGACCCTGAGAATCGAATGTACTAATAAATTCCTTTAATAAAAATAAATCCCCCAAATTAACATCATTGTATCTAAATTACAGATGGAGAAACTAAAGCACAAATTTTCACAAATATAAAAATCTTAAAATGGAAAATAAAGGTAAAATTAAAATGTTTGATAGCGTTCATGCATCTGAAATAATCTTAAGAATCAAGACCATGAACTAAATTAACTAGTGTGGGAAATAAACCTGAAGTAAAAAATAAACCTGAAGATTCAAAGAATGGATTTTAATTATGGCTAAACAAATCCTCAAATGAGGAAATCATATGCATTAATCGATATGGTATACAGAAAAATAGATTTTTGCTTTTTAATTATTCTCCTCACGAATATAATGTTTACAATAGGCTGCCTGTTCAGCAAAATGTAGCAAGTTAAACCTATTCTACTAAAAACAATTTCAAACCCAAGGGCCTCCTTAAAAAATGCAGGGCACAAATTAGTTGCATTTTATTGATTTAGACAATATATGAATTGTCAGAAAAATTCCATTCTTTAGAGTTATAACAAGATTCCCCAACTGTAGATGTTTTAAAACAATCATTAGTAACTTTTTGAGCAAAAATAAAATTTAACTTCAAGTTAAATATCTATAGTTCTAATCACTGTGTCTTCTCTGGTTTTTCTAACTACTGTACCTTAATAGTTGGCTTCTCAATAGGAGATTAGATGGCTTGCTACAAGTGTGCTTGTTACAAGGCATTTGACTTTGAACCTGTTAGAGAGAACTGCTTATTAATTCAAGTCACTTTTCCCAAACTGCCATTTCCTTAATTTCAAGAGTAGTAGTAACCATTTCAAACAGCTGCATTTCAAGTTATAAATGACAGTTCATTTAATAGGCCAAATGTCCCTTTTTCCTGCAAAGCAAATTTAACCTGTAATGTGCTAGCACTATTTATACTGTAGTACATACATTTACAATAATTATCTATAGTAAAATTCATCTTCAGTTTCAATTGATGATTCTAAAGAAAGTCTTCCTTTTTTAATGTCTTATTCCTCCCAGCATCAACAATGGACTACCTATAACCTATAGGAAGACTGTAAGGAGAGAAAGGATGAATGGGAGGCAAGATGACAACTGGACCCCAGTGACTTGCTTGTTCTGTGTATCTATTAAAGGGAATTATATCTCTCTTATTTTATTTTATTTATTTGAAAGACAGAGTTATAGAGAGAGGTAGAGACAGAGAGAGAGGTCTTTCATCCAATGGTTCACTCCCCAGATGGCCACAACAGATGGAGCTGTGCCAATCCGAAGCCAGGAGCCAGGAGATTCTTCTGGGACTAAAGGGAATTATATCTCTACATTAGCAAATCTGAATTATTAAAGGGAGTTAAATCAGTTTTGCCAGTTTTTGTGGGGCAAAAGTTGCATTCCTTGAATGGCATGGATGTCATGAACTGGATATTTTTAAAGATAGAGAATGATATATTGATATTAGAATTTTAGAAAGATCACCCTGACAACACTGTAGAAAGGATAAATGGATGTACAAAAAAGTTTTATAAAGATTAAGAAGAAATGGAGGGAAGAAAGGAGGGAGATAGGGATGATAAATGAAAGGAATCCATGGTAATGATAGAAAATAAAGAGAAGGCAAGTTGCATTTAGGAGATACTTCAAGTATAAATAATATGTTATATGCGTAATGTAAAAAATCTGGTGTTAATAAGATAGTTTTGAGTTAAAGAAAACTGTGAGTGCATGATTATAGAAGAAAAGTAAATACAAAATGAAAAAACATTTAAATATCATAATTCTAAGCATCCTAACATTTAAAAAATTCAAATAATATTTGATAAAATTTCTCAAGAGAAGAACCTCTATAGAAACAAAAGGGAAACTTCAAAATAAGACAGAAGAATGGGTATGCTCACATTAAATGTGGAAAAAATCCTAGTTATATGTGTAGTAAAATATACCAAATGTTAATCATTAGTGATCTTTGTAAAGGCAATTTCAATAGATTATTGAAAGTAAAACTCCAATTGTACGAACAAGATTTGAGGAAATAGAGGATAATGCTTCAAAAATAATGCTGAGGGGCCGGCACTGTGGCATAGTGCATAAAGCTGCTGCCTGCAGTGCTGGCATTCCATATGGGCGTCAGTTCGAGTCCCTGCTGCTCCTCTTCTGATCCAGCTCTCTGCAGTGGCCTGGGAATGCAGTAGAAGATGGCCCAAATCCTTGGGCCCCTGAACCCATGTGGGAGACATAGAAGATGCTCCCGGCTCCTGACTCCTGGCTTCTGGCTTCGGATCAGCACAGCTACAACCATTCTGGCCATCTGCAGAGTGAGCCAGCGGATGGAAGACCTCTCCTCTCTCTCTCTCTCTCTCTGCTTCTGCATTTCAAACAAATAAATCTAAAAAAAAAAAAAAAAAAAAAAAAAAAAAAAAAAAAAAAAAAGCACTAGACTTAGAAAGAAAATGAGGTAGAATGTTACTGAGAGGGAAAGATATCCAGATAGGAAGCAAATTTTTGCTTTTTTGTAGTTGTTCAGGGATATCTGTACACATTTATATACAAAGAACCAAAAATCCAATAGGCCAGATATTAAAAATGGACTAAGAAGAAAACTAGTAACTAAATCAAAACAGTTAAAAGGGTAAATAAAATGTGAAGCTATTTGGAAATACTTCTTACTAAAGAAAAGGCATGAATTCTCTATGGAGGTGGAAAAGAACCTAGTTCAACTTTTTAGGAAAAATTAATTGTGGGATAGAAATAGTTGTCCCCTGAGAGACGATTTTTATCAATCCATAATGGATTTAATTATCAATCAGCTTTATGTTTAAGTGGCAGGGGACTTAAGGAAGAATTTAGAAAAATTTTAAAGGACTTTCATAGAGAATACAAAAAATGCAAACTATGACTTTAAGGAATATCAACAAGAGGCATTGGTTACCCAGTCATGGTTTTGATCCTGTGCCTGGGGAGTGGCGGCAGTCTTATCACTTTCAAAAACACTTCCAAAGCTACAGATGCTCCTCAACTTGCAATGAAGTTGTATCTTGATAAACCCAACATGGATTAAAAATATGATAAGTGAAGCATTTATTTGATTCACCTGACTGATCAAATCTCATTGCTTAGCAACACAATACGCTGTAGAGTATTCATTATTTATTCTCAGGATACTGTACTTATCTGTAGCAGTACTTTGCAATCATTGCTTTGCTTTATGAGTTGAAACTGCACGTAAAAATAAATTATAGTTAAATATTCGCCCTGAATGTGGGACTTGTACATGTCATGATCACTAAACGCTTGACTGTTAAAATATTTAAATCATTTGTACATATAAATGGCTTAAGCGGGGTACACTTATAGTCAATGTTTAAAATTTTTATTAAAACCTTAGATTGTATAGAGTATAAGAAAGAACACAGATGAATGGCTTAAGAAGAAAACAATGGTGATGATGATCATAAGATGTAACTGTAAGGAGTACTTATGATACTACAGACTCTACAGAGACTATCTTATTTAATCTTCAAAAGCAAAAATATACAAGAAAAACTTGATCTTGGTATAATCATTATGCTAATTCACAGAAGGGCAAACTGGTGTTCATGAACTGCGTACCTTGTAGCTGATCACAATAAGAAGAGTTTCAAGGAGAAACAAGCAACCAAAATGAAGCTTCATGGAAGATATGGAAGATAGTGTTAAATATTTCTCAAATATAATTGGGATAAGGAAGAAAATTTTATTAGATTTTGTCAAATCATTTGTATTTTTATAAAATAATGTTGGTAGAAAGTTCAGGCTCAATATTCTAATTTTTCTAAGATTTATTTATTTGAAACACAGAGATACAGAGAGAATGACAGAGAGAATGACAGAGAGAGAGATCTTCCATCCAGTGGTTCACTCCCTAAATGGCTGAAATGGCCAGGGCTGGACCAGGGTGAAGCCAGGAGCCAGGAGTTTCTTCCGGGTCTTCCATGTGCATGCAGGGGCCCAAGTACTTGGGCCATTTCCTGTTGCTTTCCCACGTGCGTTAGCAGTGGAATAGCTAGGACTTGAACTGGAACCTATATGGGATGCTCACATTGCAGGCAGAAGCTTAACCTTCTACACTACAGCGCCAGCACCTAAATAGTCTATTGAAATGGCATCCTAGATGTTTTTTCCCACTCAGAACAATTTCCAGAACATTCAATAGTTTGGGATGTTATTAGGATTATTGTGAAAGGTTCCTATTAGAGAACAGTATAACAAAATGTTTTCCAAAATTCCATTTAATGTATAGGGTAAATCAATCAATAGTTTTGCAAATAAACGAGGTTTTCAGTTGAGCCTAGATCAAGAGATGAAGTGAGAAACTCAAGCTGAATTCTGACAGGAGACCCGAGTTAAAAGAGTGAGTTTTCGTCTAACTGTTTAGAAGACAGTAGTAGTAAATGTGAAAGTATTGAGAGCAACAGATACTAATGTTTCAGTACTCAAACAGAAATGAATGGACAATTTGTGCATCACAAAGTTATCTTGTGATTAGGTAATTAAAGGAAATTGAACCTTGAATGCTAAGGAATCAATATGTTTATGAAGGCTCCATGTGGTAGTGTTGGGAGAAGAAAGGCTAATTTTGACTTATCAAGGGAGTTGGGAAGTGGCATGAAAAAAAAAACCATGAATGAAATCATTTAGTATGTATGTATTGAGTGGAAGGGTAAATATAAGGGGAAAAGTAATAAAGAAAATCTTACATTTAACTTAAATATTAATGGGTTTCCCTTAGTGAAGGAATTATAATAAAACTCATGCTTAGAAATGATTTAAAGAGTAACTATTTTAAGTCTGATCTGAAACTCTGTATTTTTCAAGTAGATTTGAGGAAAATGTGTTTTACAGGAGCTTACTAGTTAAGCAAATTCATAAGTAGCAAGTCTACTAATAGAGTGCCTAAATTACAGCAAAATTTAAAATAGTGCAAAAGTGTCTGTGTCAAGCACATTACAATATGATGTCATGCTTAAAGAAACTCTAGATACTGTGAGTTAGTTCTTCTCTATAAGAGATAAACCACAGAGAAGCTGGCATTGTGGTGCAGTGGGTTATGCCACCATCTGCAACTCCGACACCCCCCTATTAGCGCTAGTTCAAGTCCCAGCTGCTCCACTTCCAATCCAAATCCCTGCAAACGCACCTGGGAAAGTAATGGAAGATGGCGTGGTGCCTGGGCTCTTGACACACTCATAGGATACCTGGATAGGGTTCCAGGCTCTTGGCTTTGGCCTGGCCCATTCCCAGTCATTTTGTGGACCTCTGGGGAGTCATCCAGCAGATGAAAGGTCTCGCTCTCTTCCTCTCTCTCTGTAACTATGCCTTCCAAATAAATAGATAAATCTTTGTTTCAATAAGATTCACTTATTTATTTGAAAGTCAGAGTTACACAGAGAGAGAAGGAGAGGCAGAGAGAGAGAGAGGTCTTCCATCCAATGGTTCACTCCCCAGATGGCTGCAATGGCCAGAGCTGCGCCGATCCGAAGCCAGGAGCCAGGAGCTTTTTCCAGATCTCCCACGTGGGTTCTGGGGCCCAAGGACTTGGGTCATCTACTGCTTCCCCAGGCCATAGCAGAGAGCTAGATTGGAAGTGGAGCAGCTAAGACTCAAACTCACGCCCATATGGAATTCTGGCACTATAGGCAGTGGCTTTACTCTCTCTGCTATGATGCTGACTCCAATAAATAAATCTTAAAAAAAAAAAATTAAAAAAATAGGGACACTTCATCTAGAAACTACATTTTGCTGTTGGGCATATATTAACCTACAACCACTTTTCGAAACTTACTGACAGATCAATTAAAAGAAAAAAACACTATAAACATATAATTCTTTCCTAAATTCTCATTCACACTGGGGAACATCAAACAACAAACATTGTGAAAATAGTATTGCACACATAATACTTTATTTTACTTCTTTAGATTTTATGGTGTTACTGTCCAATTTCTGATAAAGGATCTAACATCATTTATTCCCATTCTGTATCATGCTTTCTTTAGCTTGTAGTTTGCATTTTCTACTCTCTGATACAGAATCCCTTTGATGTAAATGGTCTCTATAAACACGTAAGACTCTGTAGTGTATGTTAAAAATGCTCTTTGAAAAACATTTTCCAAAGCTGTTTCTTTAAAACTACACATCCTGGGGTCAGTGTGGCATAGTGGGTAAAGCTGTCACCTGTGATGTTAGCATCCTAAATGGGCACCAGTTCTTGTTCTGGCTGCTCCAGTTCTGATCCAGTTCCCTGATAATGACCTGGGAAAGAGTGGAAGATGGCCCAAGTGCTTGGATCCCGGTCATCCAGATGGAAGACCTGGATGAAGGTCCTGGCTCTTTGGTTCAGCCTGTCTTACCTCTGGCCATTTTGGACATTTGGGGTGTGAACCAGCAAATAGAAGATTCTCTCTCTGTCTTGCCCTTTCTCTCTGTAATTCTTACCTTCAAATAAATAAACAAATCTTAAGAAAACTATATATTCTAAACTTAGCATTTGTGATGTAAACACATAACAATGTCTCTTTGTAAACAAAACATGTATTGGTGATAATTCTAGATTTTGGAAAAAAAATTCTTGAATAATCTGTAGACCATATTCTGTACATGTATATATGTTTACCTTATAGTCAAGAGATTTATGAAACACAGATAAAGGCTAATAGTTACCAAGAAGCTCACTTTCTCCACAAGATAGAATTTATAACATTAAGTGAAACTATTAATATACCAAAGATGAAAGAGAGGGAAAAGAAGAAAACAAAATTACACTCTTAAACCATATGGCTAGGAAGACAGAAATAAATTAATCTCATATCAGAACAAATGTTATTTGTGGTAGGAAAATGTCCTTGGTTAAGTCTGTAATACACTTAAAAGTTGCACACACAAGCATGAAACTCCTCACATGAGAGGGTGGGATACCTCACAAATTGTTCTACCTTTAAAAAATATTTTTTTGGGGGGCTGGCGCCGTGGCTCACTTGGTTAATCCTCTGCCTGCGGTGCCGGCATCCCATATGGGTGCCGGGTTCTAGTCCCGGTTGCTCCTCTTCCAATCCAGCTCTCTGCTGTGGTCCAGGAGGGCAGTGGAGGCTGGCCCAAGTGCTTGGGCCCCTGCACCCACATGGGAGACCAGGAAGAAGCACCTGGCTCCTGGCTTCGGATCGGCACAGCTCCGGCCATAGTGGCCATTTGGGGAGTGAACCAATAGAAGGAAGACCTTTCTCTGTGTCTCTCTCTCTCACTGTCTAGCTCTATCTGTCAAATAAAGAAAAAAATATTTTTTCCAAGTGGGCAGTATCTCTATTAATTATAGTATCTATTTGAGTGGAAACAAGAACTTGCATTGAAGAAGATGTATTTGAACTATGAGTCAGAAGGTGAAGCCAGGTATTGAACACAGACACTCTGATATGGGATACTAGCATCTTAACTTCTACGCTAAATGTCCAACTAAGATGATTAATATGTAAGTAATTATAGTGAAAAAGATGGTGGAGAAGGGAAAGAAGGAAAAGAGGTAAGGTATAGAGATATTTTACCTCTTGACTGTGTCCTGGAAAACTCTTAAATACATAGTAAAAGAAGGGGTAGGAGCTACCAAAGAAATAAGAAAAATAAAACAAAAACAAAAGGAAATTCAGAGAGTATCATAGAAGTAAAGGGAAATATGTTTCAGAAAGGATTGAATATTCAATTCTTAAATGTTGGTAGGAAACCAAGATGAAGACTGAAAAGTATCCAATGGACTTAGCTACAAAAGCATCAAGTCTTGTAGCCACCATACGCAGTTTGTAAGAGTCATGAATATCAAGTAATGAAAATGAATTAACAGGTAGAAGGAGACATCTCAGAAATCAGTAGCAGAAGAGATATAAATTGAGGTCATTTATGTCGGGATGCTTCTTCCTACTAAAGTAGAGTAAAGAAGAATTGAATGAATGCAGAATGAGTTCAACTCTTAGCAAAAGGAAGGGCATGGGGACAACCCCCAGAGGATTTCTACTTTCTTCATGAACTAGGAAGCAATGCTTTCAGTTATAAGCAAAGCAGAGGGCCAGAGAAGGCAAAGGAATCTTGAAGAGTAATTAAATAAAACAATATTCAAAAAAGTATTGTTTTAAAAGGCATACTTCTCAAAAAATGTCTAGAAAGGAAAGACGGTGTGATGAAGCTGTGTCTTGTTTCTGTGATTAGGAAATAATGAATTTGTGTGCTGCTCATACATTCTTTCACAGTGTCTCTCCACAAAAAAGGGATAAGAAGTTTCAAAACGGAAAAGACACTTTTACCTGGAAAAAGGTAGGAGGTTTCATAGATGGAGGTTTCATGGATAGATTTAAGAGATTTAAAATGGTCTCCACCCAGAGTTATAAAGGATAGTTACAAGATAGACACGAGACAATAGAAAAAGCAATGTTCTTGGTATGAATACCAAAAGAAAAGGAATGAAAGTAGAAAATTCTGGGATATTCTGCTGTGCCATACTCTTCAGGGGACAGAGGTGCTTACTGCCTTCTCTTTCCTAGCTTCTGAAAAATAAGGTATTTGTGTGTGTATGTGTGTGTGTGTGTGTGTATTGTTTCTAAATGCAAGGGTAATAATGAAAAGATATATATCTATATAGTTATATATAATTATATATATTTATATAAATAGATTAGATATAGTTCTTGCCATAAAAGGGCATTTTTTTCCAAGATTCTCTTCAAAAGTGGGAAAGATAGAATCTAAAGGAACTGATACTTTTTGTTATTATTGTCTAATTCCTGCATATACAACAATCTTTAAGACTATGGGAAATGTATAAAATTATAGCAATTATTTCTTTTAAAATTATATACATGGGTTCATGGTAGCATAGTTAATATTTTCCACCAGCTCCTTTTAAGACAAGAATCTCAGAGGCATGTCTGTCTCTGTGTTTCTTTTGGTGTAGTATACATAGCAGACATAAAATTGATTATGATAAAAGCATATGCTATGTAAATGTAAACAGAAGGATGGGAAAATGACATTTCTAGAGTTTTGTAAGCACAGGCATTAAAGGGTAGAATTATATTTTAAATCGGAAAAATTAATTATCAGCCAATTTATTGTCAAAGCTTACTCTCCCTGATTCTTTTCTCTTTGTCCTCAGGCAAATTCTCACTGTAAATACATTATTTCCAAGCATATTTGTTAAATCCTCATTAAATCTGTATATATCGTATATGCTCCATTTCTTTTCCAAGTTACATACTTCCTCGCCTTGAAACATTTTAATAAATATTTATTAAAGTGATAAAATATCAGTACTGTTTATTTGCACCCTATTAAGCAGACACTGGGAGTTGCATATAAATTCAAAATAGGGAATGCTACTCTGAGATAAAACTCTGACAAGTGTTACATTCAAGTACAATGAATACATGAATTAACCAAGTATGATACTGAGCAACTAAAAAGAATAAAAACTGCATCATACAAGCTAATATTAAAAAATGGATTTATCTTTAAATACAACCCTTTGGGTTTGAAGTCCTTTGGATATGTCTATCATTGTTATCTCAAACTAATACTTACAAAAAAACTGAAAAGTTACATAAACAGAGGACTATAAGTTTTCATAGGATTTACATTGCTATGAGATGTGAATTTGTCATAATGTAAAATAATGAATGCATATGTTAAATATTTGTGTACAGGCCCGTGCCGCGGCTCACTAGGCTAATCCTCCGCCTGCGGCACCGGCATCCCGGGTTCTAGTCCCAGTTGGGGCGCCGGATTCTGTCCCGGTTACTCCTCTTCCAGTCCAGCTCTCTGCTGTGGCCTGGGAGTGCAGTGGAGGATGGCCCAGGTCCTTGGGCCCTGCACCCGCATGGGAGACCAGGAGGAAGCACCTGGAAACTGGCTTCGGATCATCGCAGCGTGCCAGCCACAACGCACGGGGGGGGGGGGGGGGGGTGAACCAACGGAAAAAGGAAGACCTTTCTCTCTCTCTCTCTCTCACTGTCTAACTCTGCCTGTCAAAAAAAAAATTTGTGTACAATCACATATTAGGGGACTTCAAAAAGTTCATGGAAAAATAGGAATCAAAGATAAGTTTATATGGTACAAATAAATATTGAAATTAATATCCATGCATAATGTTTTAATAGTATGCATAATTTGGAAGCTCTCTTGCATATACTTCTGTATACATGTATCTGTGTATAAACAGACACAAATATATGTATATATACACTTAAAGATTTATAATGATTTCTTATTGTTTTATATAGATATGAATCCAAAGATTTCATAAAAAGTACAGATTTTCATGCTAACACTGAAGTTGATTACAAGCCAAATAATTATGTGTAAAACAAAATCTTCTACTTTGTATATATGTACATGATTATATTAGACTAAAGGCAAACACATTTACCAAGAATTATTATCTTATATTTCCAATTTTTAAAATGAAAGACGTTTACTTTCATTTGCAAGTAAATCCAAAGGCCTGATTTGGTGGTGGTGAGCTGCTGGGCATTCATAATTCTTTCAGTTAGAGGAAAATTTAAACATATGGATTTGCTCTCAGCCACAGTGTCAGAATTCTGACCTTTATTTTCTCTTTGTCCTAACCAGGACAACTACAGATAAAGTGTAAAATAATCCTGCATTTCATTCAACAGAAGAGAGGTCTAAGACTCCCCTATATCCAATACAAATTTAACATATACAATATGACTTAATATTTCAGTTTTATCTTTCTGTCACATAAAGGCAAAAAGCACTTTGAAAAAACATTTCAAAGAAAAAAACATTTTACGAGTTGTAACATAGAACAGCTTCTTCTCTCTGACCACATTTTGGTTTTAAAGGATTTCTTATCAGACTCTCACCACAGCAAAGTAAAAGAAAGCTTCTCTTACCAGAGGGAAATAAAGCTTCAACATTGCTATAGCATTTTCTGCAGCTCTTGCTTGAAAAGACAGCTCCAAAACAGCTTTGTGCATACAACTGTTCTGATCTGGCTGATCTGCAGTCTCTGTGCGTGCACACACACACATACACACAAAGTATAATTGGCTCTCAAAAAAATTGCTTTAAACATTCATCATGATGGCACTTGCATGTTGAGTCTAGTTACTCTTACCCTAGTAGACTTCTTCCAAACAGGCCCATTATATTTCTACTCTCACTACTAGTTGTTTGGTTTCCTCTGTTCAATGCTGAAATTAATATCTTTAAAGAAAGCACAAATATCTGAATGATAGTTCTATTATGGCAATAGTCTTGGGTTTTGAATATGTGGTCTAAGACTTAGAAGCAGAAAATAATGCAAAGACATGATTTTAAATCAAGCCAAATAAATGTATTAGTACCTTTATACATTATTAAATTAAGAAATTCTCAGGTGATAATTTATATGCTGATGAGATATCAGTATTATTAAGTCTCTTTTATTCATTATGTGATAAAAGTAAATGAACATTCTATATCTGTTTTGCACAGAAGCCACATCAATAATGTCTGCAACATAAGGTAGAGTCTGAGACCCACTGCTGGATTTCTAAGTCTTATTAAATATTCCATTGTTCTTTTGCCCAAGACATCAAAGGGACCTAGACACAATCACATCCTTGAATTTTTTTCTGGGAGTAATGAAGGGGTCACAAATCTGGGCTTTTTTTTTGTGATTTTCAAATAGTCAATTTTTATGGATATACTAATTGATTCTGGCAGTAAGTGACATATATTCTTGTAACCAAGAGAATGAGAATACTAGATCAAAAAAAGTACATCTCAATGAAAAAACACAACCTCAATCTGTATCACTTTTTATGATGATCTAAGCAATACGTCAACATTACAACTACATCAGGATGTACTGTTAGCCTTACTTCCCATATGTAAAAGGCTGGTTAACATTTACCAACAGTATCACCATTTGAACAACATAAATGTAAGTAACTAATACGTGGCAGGCCTGTTGTTAAAGTCTAAGGATTGTGGTGAATAAGATAAATATCCTCACTTTCTACATGCAATTTTTCAATATCCAAATTAAAATAATTGAGCATAAGATACAAATTTGTTTGGAGATTGTCAATGGCAAGGAGGTATGTTATAAATCGATAGATAAAATGATGAATTGTAAATTATTAGATTTTAGATGGCTTCTTTCAAAAGATTTGTTTATTTGTTTGAAAGGCAGAGTTCCAGAGAGAAAGAGGCAGAAAAAGAGTGAGGGCTTCCATCAACTGGTTCACTCCCCAAATGACTGAAATGGCTGCAGCTGGGCTGATCCAAAGTCAGGAGCCAGGAGCTTCTTCTGGGTTTCCCACATGAGTGCAAGGGCCCAAAAACTTTGGCCAACTTCCATTGCTTTCCCAGGCCAAAGCAGGGATTTGGATCAGAAGTGGAGCAGCTACGACTCCAACTGGCGCCCATATGGGATGCTGGCACTGCAGGTTGAGGCTTTACCCACTACATTACAGTGTCGGCTCCAGACTTCGCATGCCTTTATTAAAAGACTAATAAAAGAAACAACTTCTTTGATAATATTAGTATAGATATTTAAAAATGATTCTGAAATTCTTGCTCTTAATATTTTAAGATTGCAGGTTTTTTTTTTTTTTTACTATTTTCAATGTCATGTTACCTGCCTTTCCTTCTCTCTCCCTCTCTCTCTTTATAAATAATATTAATAATATTATTAATGCCTTGATCATGAATGAGGTATGAAAAAGCCCAATTACACTATTCTTTGTACTCATAAGTCAACTTTTCCACTAAAGATTATTATTAATAGCCCTCAAATGAATATATTAAAAAAGGGACACACACAAAAAAAGGGACACAAAAAGAAATAGTCAAAATGTATCATATTAGTTAAATGACTTAAAAAATTTTTGTCTCATTAATTAAAAATATACTTGCAATTATTTCCAATGTTTTAATTTATATTATTTAACTTGAGGACAGAATTGTTTTTCATGTGACACCATGTTTCTTAGTCATAATTTTCCAATAATGTGGATGTAGGTTTAATGGAAATCTGAACCAAAATTTTAATCACTTTCTCATAGAAGCACCTTGAATCTAAGTGGAAAAATTTAAAATCCTGATGCTTGTTACTACTTTAAATTCTGATCATGAACATCAAATTACCCTCTTCACTGCAGAGAATCTTCCTTAAATCGAATTAATAATAGTTCCCGAGTAAGAGTGCCCAACTATCCCAAAAAGTCCCAATTGTCTATCAAACTCTCATATTTCACCCATGATTCCTTTTAGATGCTCAATGAGATTTGTCATGCTTTCTTCTTTGAGTCTCCTATAGCCACAAGGGATACTCTTTCCCTTTCTCTCTCCCTCCTCCTTCTCCTTTCTCTCCCCTCCTCCTCCCTCTATATAAACTCATCTTTTACTTTCATTTTCTATAAACTTTTTGAAGTGCATTATATATTCTATGTTCACATATTTAGAGATGAAATAAAATCATTTTTGCTACTTAGATGACTAAATTTTCAACATAAAGTTGACATGTTTGTGAAAAGATATTGCTTAGGCAATGGTCCATATTGTGCTGCTAATTAAAACATATGCATAGGATTAAAATGATCATTTGAATAACTATTCATCCCAGGAAAGTTGATACAGATGACATCATCATGATAAATATTACATCTGTTTCCTCAAAATAACAGAGCATTAGAGCATCAGTATAACTTTGTATCCATTTAATGTTATCTGTTTATAAAAGTGTTTGTTTCTGACACAAAGAAACCACTACTTTTTGGTGCAGATTTACAATGTCATAATTGAAAAAGATCACAAAATTAGTATCTTATTTATAATATCTTACTTCTGTTTTAATTACATTATGATTATAAATTCTATTTATTATTTTCTAAATTATATACTGTTTATGAAATAAGATGAAAATGCTATCAGAGCTTGGAATTATATCATGTAGATCACTTTTCCAAAATATATGAAGTGATTAGCCAAGGTGGAAAGAGTATATATATCACGGCTATACAGAAATAGGTTTGCATATGTGTAAATGTGTGTGAGTTTTTACTGTTTCCTGTGCCCCTTGTCTTCATCTGGGAAAGGAGATGGTAATGCTAGACATACTGCAGGACTATGAGAAGACAGTATGATACTGAAAGTGAAGTGCCTAGAATAGCACTTTGTTCCTGAATCTCTACCTAGGAGGTACATGAAATTTATATAACGTCAATAAAATAATAATAAATGCAAAAGTTACATGCACATAAATACTATCACCATCTAATGCACTAATAACAATATGGCTCACTTGGCAATGTATGACTACAGTTGTAAAAAATATAAGTTTGGAATATCAGGATATAAAAATGGATAAAATATGTTTTTACATCTGTGGAGATAATCATATGGTTTTTGTTCTTCATTATTTTGACTGATTTTTTACATTTATTGATTTGTATATGTTGAACTATCCTTGAATCCCTGGAATGAACTCTACCTGATCAAGCTGTACGATCTTTTTGATGCACTGTTGGATTCAGTTTGCTAATATTTTGCTGAGAATTTTTCCATCTATGTGCATCAAGAATACTGGACTGTAGTTTTCTTTTCGTGTTTTGTTTTTGATTTTGGTATCTGAGTAATGTTTCTTTCATAAAAAGAATTTGGCAGAGTCCCATGTTTTTTAATTTTTTTGCAATAGTTTGAGACATATTGGAGTAGTTTTTCTTTAAATGTTTTGTAGAACTCAGTTGTAAAGCCATCTGGTCCTGGAATTTTCTTCAATGGGAGGCTTTTAAATACTCGTTCAATCTCAGTCTGTTTCTATTTTCTATATGTTCTTGATTTAATCTTGGTAAGTTGTATGTACCCACGAATTCATTTCATTTCTTCAAGATTTTCCAAATTTGTTGGTATAAGATTCAATATTCCTTCATGATAAAAACTTCCACAAATTAGTTATAGAAGGAATATGCCTTCCAAATAATGAAGGCTCTGCATGAAAATCCCACAGTCGATATGATACTGAAAGTGGAAAAACTGAAAGCATTTTCCCTGAGATCTGCAACAAGATAAGGTTATCCCCTTTCACCACACTTATTCAAGGTAGATGAAGTATAAGCAAGAGTTGTTAGGGAAGAAAAAGAAAAACTGGGCATCAAAATTAGGAAGGAAGAATTCAAAATGTGAATGTTTGCTGATGACATATTTTGTACATGGAAAAACCTAAACACTCCGTGGAAAAACTGTTAGAATAATAAACCAATTTAGTTGAGTTGTATACTAATAATGATCTTGCTGAAAGCAAGAAACAATTTCATTCATAATAGCTCCAAAAAATAAAATATTTAGAAATAAGTGTAACCAGAGTAATGAAAAGAGCTCCCTAACGAAAACTATAATGCACTGATAAAAGCAAATCTTAAAGTACACAAAGAAATGAAAACCTATTACTTGTTCACAGATTAAAAATTGATATTGTTAAAATTTCCATACACCTAAAGCAATCTAAACGTAATCTCCATCAAAATACTAATGACATTCTTCACATTAAAAAAAAAAAAAAAAAGATATTAGCCCTGTTAGAATGGCCATTACCCAGGCAATAACAAATACTGGTGGGGACATAGAGAAAGGAAACACTTATTCACTGTTGGTGGGAATGTAACTTGTACAGCTACTATGAAAAGAGTGTGAATTTTCCCTAAACAACAAAAAACTAGAAATGGCTTGCTCCTTAAATTTTCAGTTCTACCATGATGAACTCACTAATATTCACAAGTATCAATTTATTAATAAACTCTTCAGAAGATTATTATGATTCTTGTCTTCTTTTTTCCTGTCAACTAATCAACTGATCATAGCACTTGGATTCTGAGCTTAGCATTTTATAAAAACCATGGCTGTGTTTTGCGATTACTTATTCTTGAACTCTGAGTGTTTTGGCATTATGTATAATTTCCACTAAAATTTTCTATCACTTCTCCAAAATTGAACATTGGAAATATTTTCTTCCTTACACAATCTTAACTTCTGTCCTCAAACTTCTAATTATCAATCTAATGGCTCTGTATCTTATATTGTGAATAATCCAGAATTTTCTCTTAATGTTACAGTTTTCAGTTCAATCACTCAGCATCTTAAAACCTTTCTTCTTAATGGTATGATCTTCCTAAGTACTACTTGAGAAATACTATGCTGATAACGGATTATTAGCTACATGAGGAAATATTTTCTGTTCTTGAAAATTGCAACCTGCTTTTAAGAAACAAAGCATTTGTAATAGCAATATAAAAATGGAGACTAGGATGATCTTGATATTATCATGCTAGTTAAAATATTTCTCACATATTGAATTTAGTATCATTTAGCATAACCATAATAGAAAGTTTGTGGAAAACATTTTTTAGGATATCTAAGTGAATCTATATTAAACCTTGATGCTACTGCCCAGAATTGGAAGAGTATCACATCATCTATCAGTAGTCCAAGAAAAGTACAAAATTCAAATTATAACTTCTATGGCGGGAGTGTTGCTTCTTTACTTTTATAAAGTTGAAAAACTGTAAGTTGAGCCATAGTAATCTGGGGATGGTTTGTTTAACCACACATAACTTTGTATATTTATATGTAGGAACTTATGTTTATGCACACACACACACATATGAAGGTGCCTCAAAAAGTTCCTGGAATGATGGAATTAAAAGTAATGCACATATTCTATGAACTTCTTGACCATTCGGGTATATACATATACATACATATTTACACACATTTTATATCCATGCACATACATACATATATATGTATATTTACATATAGTATATTGTGTGTATATATACATATATATTCCAGCAAATTTATACCACATTGCTATTTTTGTTGATATTCTTGTTGTGTATTTGATTATTCTATAGTGAAGATGGGTCAGCTATTAGTGGCTTTGAGACAACATACCCTTTCTCATGGTCCTTATATATGTTCTTTTTGGTTTTGGTTTTTAGCTAGCATTTGTTATTTTTGCAGTTTACTCAGTCTTTGATATTATATCTGTCATGAGATTTAGAAAATTATTGATCAATATCTCTTTGAATTTTGATTTGCCTGCTATTTTCTGTTTTTCTAGGGCTGTCATTACATGTATGTACCATCTGGTTTTTGCATTTGTTCTTCAAGATGCATATTCTCTGCTTAATTCAATAGATGGTTTTGAAAGAAGATTACACAGTAATCCTCTCTTCTGCAGTGTCGACCTCCTTTTCCACTCACCTACCGTATTCTTCACTGCAGTTAGTAAAATTTTCCATTCTAGGAATTTCACATCGCATATAAACACACACATAATCAAACTCAGTTCGCTGTTGACATTTTCAATATTGCATTATCTTAGTAAATTTTACATGTTTTAATAGTAATTATTTTAAAGTCTTTGTTAATTCCTATGCCTAGATAACCTAGATGACTTTTTCTACTGCTTAATGTTTCTCTTTGATTTCAGTACTTTGGTCCCATTTTCTGTAAGGGGCAATTATTCATGTTTATTTGCTATCAGAAATAACCTCTTCTGATTAACCTGACTCTGTTGAGGCTGACCTCTTTCTTGTTTGCTTATCTGCTAGGTGGAGCTTTTCTATCTTCTCCACTGTTAAGGATAAGGTATAAGCAGAGTTATTTGTCCTTATTTGTTACTGAACTCCAACTGTTCACTTCCTAGTTCTGAGAGATTTTGAAGTCTTCTGTTTTGTAAAAGCTGTTTTCTTCATGATTTTTCTTAATTTACTCCATGTCTGTACAGTTTAGTGGGTGAATAAATATTTCACATAAATTGCATATAGGATATTGCTGTGATTCTGCACATTTTATTTTTCTTCTAGATATTGACATCCTCAGTACTGACTGCTTGATAACACTTGACTAAAATTTTGTTTCCATAGCCCAGTAAGCTAATCATCAACTGCAAAACCTATCTCTCTGTTCACACCTCATGTCAAGTAATAGATTTAGAAAAGTCTTAATGCAGGGGACTGGAGGAAATGAAGGAAGGTTAATGAAGGACTCACCTCAGTGTATTCCCTTCTCTGCAAATCTTGTCCCCTCAAATCCTCAGTCACCCTGATGCCTTGAAACAGCTGGGTTTTACATGTTTAAACTCTTAAAGTTTCTCTCAGTGAGAATTAAGTCAGATAGCTATTACTACATGATAGTAAAATTCTGAAAGTTATTTAAACTTTGTAATTCTTAATTTTCTATTATTTTAATGGGCTTAAACATACCACTCAGGTGATATATTTAAATCTTGGATGAGGTGCTGCATTGTGGCATTTTAGGTAAACCACCACCTGCAACATTGGCATCCCATATGGGTGCCAGTTCTTGTCTTGGCTGCTCTACTTCCAATCCAGCTTCCTGCTAATGGCTTGGGAAATGCCGCAGAAGATGGCCCAGTGTCTGTGTCCTTGCCACGAACATGGGAAATCCAGAAGCTCCTGGCTCAGGTATATGTCCTGGTGCAGCCTCAGCCATTGCAGTCATTTAGAAAATGTACCAACAGATGAAAGATCTCTCTGTGTCTCTCTTTCTCCCTCTCTCTCTCTCTATAACTCTGACTTTCAGATAAAAAAAAATGAATCTTTAAAAATCAGTAAGTAAATAAATTTTAGATGAGAAGATTCTTATGCAGCGTACCATGAGGAGCACATTGTAAGTGATTAATACAGGGCAGAGGCTTAGCTTGCCTTTTGGGTTCATTAATAAATGAAAACAAGTGTCAACAGCACAATAATGATATGCAGAATACAGCACTCATATATACAAATGTTAAATTATAATACCAGAAAGTTAGTTTTCAGTTGACATACAGTCATTTTTTTCATAGTGAATGTTGCTCATTAAGTTGTACTGTTCTTAAAATATTTTCTCTTTATGTAAATCTTCCAGTCTAATAAGAAAAAGAAAGTGACCTTACTGTTAACTTTATACTGTTTTAGCAACTAGGTGGGAACTCATCCAGCTGTGAATGAAAGAAACTTTTTTTTTTTTTCCACAGAGCAAGCAAGCAGGATTAGTATGGTGGCTCAAGATGACATTCAAAAGTTGACTCCATTAAAGTTTAAGCTTCAATATTTTTAGTCTTTGGCATTTGCTGCCTTCATGATCGTCTCATGTTGGCACAAGTGCCATTTCTCCAGAGTCATATAAGGGTACTTAAAAACATTTGTGGAAAATGGTATTAAATGATAAGTTCATTTAGATGAAAATGTTTGAAATGTATTCATAGTTTTTCTTTTAATGTACATTTTCCAATACGTTTTTGAGATGCAGGCAAAAGTAGGCAGTTATCAGCAAGAAGATAATTTTTATGTCAAAGTGGTAAATTTTGGGGCTGGCACTGTTGTACAGTGGGTAAAGCTGCTGCCTGCAGTGCCGGCAATCCATATGGGTGCCGGTTTGAGATCCAGCTGCTCCACTTCCAATCTAGCTCTCTGCTGCGGCCTAGGAAAGCAGTAGAAGATGGCTCAAGTCCTTGTGCCCCTGCACCCAATTGGGAGACCAGGAAGAAGCTCCTGGCTTCTGGCTCCTGGCTTTTGATCAGCACAGCTCCGGTCGTTGTGGCCAATTGGGGCATGAACCAGCGGATAGAAGACCTCTCTCTCTCTCTCTCTCTTTGCCTCTCCTTCTCTCTGTGTGTAACTCTGACTTTCAAATAACTAACTAAATATTTTTTTTTAAAAAGTAGTAAATTTCCCCAGAAATTATTTAAAGGAATTTTATCCTTTACTCTAATACCAGTTGGAAAATGTACTTTTTTTCAGACAGCATACCATTTCCAAAAACCAAATGTGTCCATCAATTTACTTATTACTCATAGGATTAGATTCTTATTATTTACTTTATTGTTTCTCAAGTTATTTCAGTCCATAAAAAAAGGAGACTATATGGTCAATCATATTTGGAAACTACTTATCTGATAAATGTTTTTTAAAGAGCCAACAAAAAGGCTCAGAAAACTCTCACCAAAAAAACCAGAAAAACTGTTAGTTGATTTATAACTTTTTTAAGGAAACAGGCTTTTTGTTCTTATAATACCTAAAATCCTACAGATTTACTTAGCCTTAGGAGACATTTTAGAAAATTACTAAAGTGTCATAGTTCATATGTGATTATATGTATAAATTATATGACTATGTATATACAAAAAGACATACTACCATGCAAAATTCACATAGATTGTATGTGCTCATCAGTTCAACATATATATCATTTATGAGCAATGAAGTATGTCAAATATCAGATATTCATTCAATACCTGGTATTTTCAGCACTGGAGAAGGAGCAAAGAGCAAATTTAGAGACATGGGGGGAAATTTTAAAACAGTAATTGTGGTTTGGCTTTTAAAGTTACAAATTCAGGAAAAAACAGTGTTGCAAAGGGTCAAGGCATTCATATTCAATACAGGTAACTTCAAGTTCTGACATTGAGACATTTTATCTGGTATATTTTATGTTGTTTTTGTCTCTTAACATTATTTTGTCTATCTCCTCTTTTCTACCAGTACATCTCTTCTTATACATTGCTGGATGATCAGCAGTGCAAATGGACTTGTGCTGCCTTTGAACTGATTACTGTTATTTTATTGTGTTGGTTTTAATGCTATTGTCAGGTTGTCTGTTTAGTTTGGTCATGAATCCTCTTATCTACTATTTAATTTAAGTTGCCCTTGTGTCATTTATTGAGCTTCTGTGGCTTTAGCTAAAAAGAAGATAGTGGAAATAAATGTGGTTTAATGAAGAGGTATTAATTTTGCTCTATTCTTGTGTCAACTATTCCAGCCATTTATATAGAATTTTCCTTCAAAGTCATGCTTCAGGTATTCAACACTATGTCCTACCTTTCCAACAGTCAATGGTTATATATGCTAATCCATTAATTGAATGACTCCTTACGTAAGGAATATCTATTTGAGAACAGTTTTAGCTCCTCTGGATGAGGTCGACCTTGGTTCAATTCCTATCAGTAAATGTGTGTCATTGTTAAATAACTGACAGTTTTCTTTCCTTCATACTGTTTTACCAGAAAAATGATGCTTTTTAATCCTCTTGCTGTTACTGAAAATAGAAAAGCTAATAATAATTTAGAAGTCACTTCCTTCACAGGGACAATGAAGTGTTTCTAAAAATAATTCTCTGCAAGCGAGAGCTTAGGAAAAGAACTGAGTGTCTGACTGGCTCAGAAGTGGCACAGCTAGTACTAAAACTGGTTCTGTGATATGAATGTCCAAGTTGACTTTGACCTACTACGCCACAATGTCAACCCCTACAGAGAATTTTTAAATGCTAGAATGTTATTAAGACTTCCTGAGAAATAGAAAGAATGTAATCAATGTTAGTTATCTCATCTTCTGAATCAACTAATTTAGAATTTAAGTAATCAGAATAAACTCATTTAGTGAATGGCAGGCTGAGGTTAACAGCTGTGCCTCAAAGACTATCCTCATAAAAATAATCATAGTCTTACTTCTGTATGTCTACATGATTCAAGTTTACATGAAGGAGGATCTACCTATTACCTCTTGGAATTCTGCTTCTGAGAGTTTGCATGATCTTGTAAGTCTGGGCTGCTTAGTTACATGAGAGGACAATAGTCACAAAACAACATTTATTTAGGAATAAATTTAACCAAAGAAATTATATATTTCTACAATGAAAATGATAAAACATCAATGAAGGAAATCAAGGACAAAAAAATAAAAGATATTCGTGCTCATGGACTGGAAGAATCAGTATCATTAAAATGTCTACACTACCAAAAGAATCTATAGATTCAATATAATTCCTGTTAAAATACCAATGATATTCTTGTAAGAATTATAAAAAAAATCCTCAAATTCATACAAAATCACAAAGGACCCAGAAAGGTCAAAGCAATCTATCCCAAGGTAGGGGTGCTGGGAGTGGAGGCATCACAATGCCTGACTTCAAAGTAAACTACAAAGCTACAGTGAGTAAAACAGCATGGTACTGGCACAAAAATTGACACATAGATCAATAGAGAGCCAAGAAATTAATCTGTGTGCACACCACCAACTGACTTTTGACAAAATTGCCAGATCATACATTGGAACTAGGTTAATCTCTTCAATAAATGATGCAGCAAGACTAGATATATATATATAGAATAAAATTAGATTCATACCTTTCACCATATACAAAAACCAACTCAAGATGAATCAAAAACCCAAATTTAAGAATTGAGACAATGAAATTGCTGAAAGTAAATGCAGGGGAAACACTCTAAGACATCAGTGTAGGTGAAAACTTTTTGGATAATACCCCAAAAGCACAGACAACAAAAGAAAACTAAGCAAATGAGGTTATATCAAATTCAAAAGTTTTTGCACAGGGAGCCAGCACTGTGGTGTAGCGGGTAAAGCCACTACTTGCAGTGCCAGCATCCCATATGGGCACCAGTTCAACGAGACTCTGATACTCCACTTCCAGTCCAGCTCTCTGCTATGGCCTGGGAAAGCAGTAGAAGATGGCTTAAGTCCTTGGGCCCCTGTACCCACTGGGGAGACCCAGAAGAAGCTCCTGGCTCCTGGATTTGGATCAGTGTAGCTCTGGCCACTGTGGCCATTTGGGGAGTGAACCAGCGGATGGAAGACCTCTCTCTCTCTCTTCCTATCTCTCCTTCTCTCTCTGCATAACTCTGACTTTCAAATAAATAAATATATCTCTAAAAAAAGTTTTTGCACAGCAAAGGAAACTATCAATAGAATGAGGAGACACCCAACAGAACAGGAAAAATATTTGTGAGCTACCTACCTATAAGACAAAGGATTAATACCCAGAATATATCAGCAACTCAAACAAACTTCAACAACAAAAATAAAAAGCATTCCAGTCAAGAAATGGACAAAGGAACTCAACAGACAGTTCTCAAAAGATGAAATACAAGTGGTCAACAAATATCTGAAAAAAATGCTTGGGGCCAGCATCATGGAGAAGTAGGGTAATCCACTGCCTGTGATGCCAACATTTCATTTGGCACCAGTTTGTGTCCCAGCTGCTCTACTTCTGATCCAGCTCCCTGCTAATGATCTAATGAAAGCACTGATGAGGGCCCAAGTGCTTGGGCCCTGGAAACCCACATAGGAGACCTGAAAAAGCTTCTGGTTCCTGGCATCTGGGGAGTAAACCAGAAGATGTAACATCTCTGTCTCTCTCTCTCTCTCTGCAAATCTATCAAAATAAATAAATAAATCAAATAGAGAAAAAAATTGCTCAAAATCACTTGCCATCAAAGAAATGAAAATCAAAATTACAATGAGATATCATCTCATGCCTGTCAGAATAGCTATTATGCAAAAGACAGAGAGTAACAAACACTCAAGCAGATGTGAAAAAAGGTGAACACTTATGCATAGTTGGTGGTAATGTGAATTTGTGCAGCTGCTGTGGAAAATAGTATGGAGACTTCTTGAAAAACTAGAAATAGACTTGTCATATGATCTAGCAATCGCATTACGGGTATATATCCAAAAAAACATGAACACATTGTATCTAAGAGATACCTACATCACCATGTTTATAGCAGATCTGTTCACAATAGCTAAAACATGGAATTCACAAATATGTCTATCATCACATGAATGGATAAAGAAAGTATGATATACATATATATGTTTATATAATAATGTAATATTATTCAGCTATTAAAAGAATGAAATTCATTTGCTTCAAAATGGAGGCAACAGAAGGAAAGCACACTGAGTGAAATAGCTGGGTATAGAAAGACAAATATTCTCTCTTATATGTGGGAGCTAAAATTAAAAAAAATATAAAACAAAGACATAACAAAACAAAAAATGCCTTTATATATCAGTATTATTGCAAATTAAGTTTTGTCAGAATTAGTTTAGAAAAAAATAAAAGAAATACAAGTAGAGAGAAATTTATGGAGAGAACATGCAATCCATTAGCAATATCTAATGCTGAAGAGATTTCTTTTTGGCCTTGAGTTTTGACATTTTTAAGAGGGTTTTGATAATGCAAAAATTCCTGAGAAGTTATGAGATCACAAAAGAGAGGCAGAATTTAATCCATTTTAAGATTTTGATTCAAGATATCTTCATTTTAGGCAACTTCTCTTCACTCTTTTAATAAAATGAAAGACTGTGAAGGGGGCAGGTTTAACTATATAGTTAGTGCATACTGGGATAATACTTGTGGAAAATTCAGTTGAAACAACTCTAAATGCACAATTTAAAAGATGCATGATATAAAAGCTTAAAGGAAATCCACAGTGTGACTTATTTATTTATTTATTTGACAGGTGAGAGACAGTGAGAGAGAGAGCCAGAGAGAAAGTCTTCCTTCTGTTGGTTCACTCCCCAAATGGCCACTATGGCCGGAGCTGCGCTGATCCGAAGCCAGGAGCCAGGTGCTGCTTCATGATCTCCCATGTAGGTGCAGGCACCCAAGCACTTGGGCCATCCTCCACTGCTTTCCCAGGCTACAGCAGAGAGCTGGACTGGAAGAGGAGCAACCGGGACTAGAACCCGGCACCCATATGGGATGCTGGTGCCACAGGCAGAGGATTAACCTAGTGTGCCATGGCACCGGCCCCCACAGTATGACTTTTCTATCATATGTTCTCTTGGGAAGGTCTGTTAAGAACACCACAACCACATGGCAGAGGACTGGTTTCCAACATCAGTCTACAAACGTGCACTCAACAACCTTCACAAGAAATGTCTGCAGAGCTTTTTCAAAATCTTGATTCCTGGGTCTCATTCCAGAACGACTGAATGGGAGATCCAGTAGGCATAATGGTCCAGAAAGTCTCTGTTTCAATCAGCTTAAGTGATTGTGACAGTCAGCCAGTTTTAGAATCTGCTATTACAAGATACATAAAACAGACCAACTTTATGCCAGGATCACAAATTCTGAAGATACTCCACTTTCAATTTTTTCAATCATTGAACTTAATATATCACATTTTTTTCTTGAATGAAATTAAATTATTTTATAACCTGTGTATTGCTTAAAGTATCATAACACTATTTTTGACCTCAAAATCAGGCATATTACTTTTCATTATTTAACTTTCATAACCCACTTTTTCAAAACCACATAACACAAAGCATTAATGGAAGCGAACATGCAAATTAATCCTCAATCCTATTGACCTGAATATAAACCAAAATTAAAATAGTTTTGAAGTAATAAATCATTCTCATTGTCTAATTGAAAATGTTTGCTTTTACTTACGAATAGATTTATTCAGCTAAACCACACATAATCTGGGAAGAAAAATACTGCTTTTTACTGTACACTTGTTTTCAGATCATGACAAAAAATATATATATCTTGGAAATTTTATGATGTAGACAGTTTATTTTCAATATCATTTGAAATGTCAACTATTTTTAAAAGATAAAATAGCACGTTAATTTATTCAGCAAGAAAGATTTCTGGTCACTTCTCAGATCTGGAAAAAATGATGCTGAAATTCATATGGAGACACAGAAGACCTCGAATAGCCAAAGCAATCCTGTACAACAAAAACAAAGCCGGAGGCATCACAATACCTGATTTTAGGACATACTACAGGGCAGTTGTTATCAAAACAGCATGGTACTGGTACAGAAACAGATGGATAGACCAATGGAACAGAATAGAAACACCAGAAATCAATCCAAACATCTACAGCCAACTTATATTTGACCAAAGATCCAAATCTAATCCCTGGAATAAGGACAGTCTATTCAATAAATGGTGCTGGGAAAATTGGATTTCCACGTGCAGAAGCTTGAAGCAAGACCCATACCTATCACCTTACACAAAAATCCACTCAACATGGATTAAAGACTTAAATCTACGACCCGAAACCATCAAATTATTAGAGAGCATTGGAGAAACCCTGCAAGATATAGGCACAGGCAAAGACTTCCTGGAAAATACTCCAACAGCACAGGCAGTCAAAACCAAAATTAACATTTGGGATTGCATCAAATTGAGAAGTTTCTGTACTTCAAAAGAAACAGTCAGGAAAGTGAAGAGGCAACCAACAGAATGGGAAAAAATATTTGCAAACTATACTACAGATAAAGGATTGATAACCAGAATCTACAAAGAAATCAAGAAAATCCACAACAACAAAACAAACAACCCACTAAAGAGATGGGCCAAAGACCTCAATAGACATTTTTCGAAAGAGGAAATACAAATGGCCAACAGACACATGAAAAAATGTTCAAGATCACTAGCAATCAGAGAAATGCAAATCAAAACCACAATGAGGTTCCATCTCACCCCGGTGAGAATGGCTCACATTCAGAAATCTACCAACAACAGATGCTGGAGAGGATGTGGGGAAAAAGGGACACTAACCCACTGTTGGTGGGAATGCAAACTGGTTAAGCCACTATGGAAGTCTGTCTGGAGATTCCTCAGAAACCTGAACATAACCCTACCATACAACCCAGCCATCCCACTCCTTGGAATTTACCCAAAGGAAATTAATTTGGCTAATAAAAAAGCCATCTGCACGTTAATGTTTATTGCAGCTCAATTCACAATAGCTAAGACCTGGAACCAACCCAAATGCCCATCAACAGTAGACTGGATAAAGAAATTATGGGACATGTACTCCATAGAATACTATACAGCAGTAAGAAACAACGAAACCCAGTCATTTGCAACAAGATGGAGCAATCTGGAAAACATCATGCTGAGTGAATTAAGCCAGACCCAAAGAGAAAAATATCATTTGTTTTCCCTGATCGGTGACAACTGAGCACCAAAGGGGAAAC
The DNA here is from genome assembly GCF_033115175.1 of Lepus europaeus. Classification (NCBI taxonomy): domain Eukaryota; kingdom Metazoa; phylum Chordata; class Mammalia; order Lagomorpha; family Leporidae; genus Lepus; species Lepus europaeus. Next base: position 34,355,463 of record NC_084836.1, on the reverse strand, counting down.
CTGTTAAGTGAAACGGACACTATAAGCAACAATGAACTGATCAGCTCCTGTCCTGACTTTAGATGTACAATGTAATACTTTATCCATTTTAGTATTTGTTGTTATTGTTGTTGTTCTAGTACTATTGGTTGAACTCAGTAATTAACACACAATTATTCTTAGGTGTTTAAATTTTAACTGAAAAGTGATCCCTGTTAAATCTAAGAGTGGAAAAAGAGAGGGAGGAGATGAACAATTTGGAACATGCTCAATCGGTCTGGCCGCAAATGGTGGAGTTAGAAACGTGCCAGGGGATTCCAACACAATTCCATCAAGATGGCATGTACCAATGCCATCGCACTGGTCCAGGTGACCAATTTCAGCTCACAATTGATAGCTCTGACAGGTCTAAGACTCAAAGAGATCACACAAACAAGACAAGTATCTGCTGATACTGACTGATAGAATCAAAAAGGGAGAGAAAGATCCAACATGGGAAGTGGGATACACAGCAGACTCATAGGATGGCAGATGTCCTAAACAACACTCTGGCCTCAGAATCAGCCCTCAGGGCATTCGGATCTGGCTGAAGAGCCCATGGGAGTATAGCAGGCATGGAAAGCCAAGATATCATGGGAAAAAAAAAAAAAAAAAAAAGACCTAAATGAATGATCTCTGTGAGTGAGATCCCAGTGGAAAGAACGGGGCCATCAAAGAAGGAGGTACCCTTCTCCGAAGGGAGGAGAGAACCTCCACTTTGACTATGACCCTATCGGAATAAGATCAAAGTCAGCGAACTCTAAAGGCTTCCATAGCCCTGGCAACTCATGACTAGAGCCTAGGGAGATTACTGACGCCATGAACAGGAGTGTCAAATTGTTAAGTCAGCAACAGGAGTCACTGTGTACTTACACCCCATGTGGGATCTGTCCCTAATGTGTCGTCTAAAGCCAAGTGATGCTACGACTGGTACTGAAACGGTATTTTTATACTTTGCGTTTCTGTGTGGGCGCAGACTGATGAGGTCTTTGCTAATTAAATACTGAAGTGATCTTCTGTATATAAAGAGAATTGGAAATGAAAAAAAAAATAACCTGGTGTTAAAATGGAAATGGCATAGAAAATTAATTAATTTGAAAAAAAAAATTCTGTAGGATCTCTGTCTTTAATGTGCTGTACATTGCTATTTAATGCTATAATTAGTAATCCAATGGTAGTTTTTTCACTTGATGTTGCTATATGGGCAAAAAGTTGAAATCTTTACCTAATATATACTAAACTGATCTTCTGTATACAAAGAGAATTGAAAATGAATCTTTACATGAATGGAAGGGGAAAGGGGAGGGTGGCGGGCGGGAGGGAAGTTATGGGAGGGGGGAAGCCATTGTAACCCATAAGCTATACTTTGGAAATCTATATTCATTAAATAAAAGTTTAATAAAAAAAAAAAAAAAAAAAAAAAAAAAAAAAAAAAAAAACAAAAATACAGATGTTTTTCTCTCTTTCCTTACTCCATGTGCTTCAATGTGCACTAATCCATGTGTATTTGTATTTCCCTCAAATTCCTTATGAGAATATGTTAAAATAAAAAATTAGAAATAGCTTGATATTTAAAGTTAGAGGATCATACAGTTAGGATTGTTTTTATTGTTTGCATCATACACAAGTGAAACTGAAGGAAAATGCTGTACCAACAGCAAAATAGAGAAAATAAATTGTAAATGAATCAATATTACCTTCAAAAGTAAGCAACCTGTGATTAGCTATCTAAGATTTTAGCTGTTACTTTAAACTAATTTTGAAAGAGCAGATATGAATGACTTTCAAAATACTTAATCATTAAAGACTAGCTAAAACATGCTTCCTTTTTTTTTAATTAAACTTTTATTTAATGAATATAAGTTTCCAAAGTATAGCTTATGGGTTACAATGGCTTCCCCCCTCCCATAACTTCCCTCCCGCCCGCAACCCTCCCCTTTCCCGCTCCCTTTCCCCTTCCATTCATGTAAAGATTCATTTTCAATTCTCTTTGTATACAGAAGATCAGTTTAGTATATATTAGGTAAAGATTTCAACATTTTGCCCATATAGCAACATAAAGTGAAAAAACTACCATTGGATTACTAATTATAGCATTAAATAGCAATGTACAGCACATTAAAGACAGAGATCCTACATAATTTTTTTTTCAAATTAATTAATTTTCTATGCCATTTCCATTTTAACACCAGGTTGTTTTTTTTTTTTTCATTTCCAATTATCTTTATATACAGAAGATCACTTCAGTATATAATTAGCAAAGACCTCATCAGTCTGCGCCCACACAGAAACGCAAAGTATAAAAATACTGTTTCAGTACCAGTCATAGCATCACTTGGCTTTAGACGACACATTAGGGACAGATCCCACATGGGGTGTAAGTACACAGTGACTCCTGTTGCTGATTTAAATTTGACACTCCTGTTCATGGCGTCAGTAATCTCCCTAGGCTCTAGTCATGAGTTGCCAGGGCTATGGAAGCCTTTAGAGTTCGCTGACTTTGATCTTATTCCGATAGGGTCATAGTCAAAGTGGAAGTTCTCTCCTCTCTTCGGAGAAGGGTACCTCCTTCTTTGATGGCCCCGTTCTTTCCACTGGGATCTCACTCACAGAGATCATTCATTTAGGTCTTTTTTTTTTTTTTTCCATGATATCTTGGCTTTCCATGCCTGCTATACTCTCATGGGCTCTTCAGCAAAACATGCTTCCTATTAAAGGGTTTACTGAGTTCTACATTGACCAACCAGATTTATCACTTTCATTGCCTAAATTACATAAGCAGCCTTTATAATCCTTCCCATTATTTCCTAAAAGTTCTTAAAAGTGCAATGCAAGCTTTTTTCTTGGTAATGCCAAATTCTACTAATATTCTAGTTCTCAATGTGGTATCATCCTGAATTACATTGCTAGGTGAGGGGTCCTGAAAAAGTTCATGGAAAATACTATGAAAAACCTATGCATGGATTTAAAACTGTACAAAAATAAACTTATTTAACTTCATTTTCCACAATTTTTGAAGTACTCTCATCTTTTCATTTTATATTTATAGCCATAACTTGGAGATATTGCTAGTTAACCTCCATACTACTACAATAAAGGAAATATTTCCATAAAGCAAGTCACACACACATTTTTGATATGGTAATAAGTGATAGATTATGTCTAAAAAATACAATGTACCTACTTTAATTAAAACATTTAATTACTAAACTATGCTGACAATCATCCTAGACTTTAGCAAATTTAAAAAAAAAATTTAAGACATTTATTTGAGAGGTAGAGTTACAGACAGAGAGGAGAGACACAGAGAAATATATTCCATCCGCTGGTTCACTCTCCAAATGGCTACAATGGCCAGACCTGGGCCTATCTGAAGCCAGGAGCCAGGAGCCAGGAATTTCTTCTAGGTCTCCTACACAGGTGCAGAGGCCCAAGCACTCTGGCCAAGTTATACTGCTTTCCTGGGCCATAGCAGAGAGCTGAATCTGAATAGGAGCAGATGGGACAAGAACCAGAGCCCATATGGGATGCTGGCTCCACAGGCAGAGGCTTAGCCTACCATGCCACAACGCTGGCCCCAGCAAATTGTAATCTTTTTGCTGGTGAAGGGTCCTGCCTCAGTGTCAATGAGTGCTGAGAGATCAGGGGGATGGTTGCTGAAGTTTGGGGTTTTACTTTCCTGAACTAGATCATTTATACCTTTTGATTTAAAGTGAGAGATGTATGATTCTGTCACTTTAACACTTGGAGGAAATGGTAGTGTTATTATGTGACCTGATTTCAATATTGTTGTGTCCCGGGGAACAAGGAATGAGGTGGTCTGAAAAGAGGCAGAGATACGGGGGAACAACTGATTGGTGAAGCAGTCTGAGCACACTTTTTTAAGATTTTATTTATTTACTTGAGAGGCAGAGTTACAAACAGACAGAGGGACAGATAGAGAGAAAGGCCTTCCACTGGCTAGCTCACTCCCCAAATGGCTGTAAAGGCCAGAACTGGGAGGACCTGAAGCCAGGAGCCTGGAGCTTCTAAGTCTCTCATGTGCATGCTGGGCCATGTTCCACGGCTTTCCCAGGCCATAAACAGAGAGCTGGATCAGAAGAGGAGAAATCGGGACATGAATTGGCCCCCATATGGGATGCTGGCACTGCAGGTGGAGGCTTAGCCATCTATACCACAGAGTCGGCCTCAAACACCTGTGTTTTCATCAATGAAATTCTCTCATATGGGTGCTATTCATAACGCCTCCCAAAACCATAATAGTAATGTCAAACATCACTGATCATACATCACTACCACAGATAGAGTAGTAATTAAAGTGTTTGAACTACTGCAAGAAATATCAAAATATGACAGAGACATGAAAAGAACACATACTGTCAGAAAATTAATGCCAGTAGAGTTGCCTGATGTAACATTACCACACACTTTCAATTAACAAATAAAGGCATCTACAAAGTGCAATAAATCAAAGCACTGTAAAATGAGCTATGCTTGTATGTATACAAAGGAACAGTCATAAATCTTCATTTGGAGGAATGGAACATGAAGGAAGAAAACAATTTTCCACTGGGTACACAATATGTGGTATTCAGCCTATTAGGTGTTTTCACACAAATTCAATTTATTCCTTACAATTCTGGAAGACCATATTTAGTGCATTGAAAAATCATAAGCAGATATGATCAACACACCATTCAGGCTGAATAAAATATAAATTGTAATTTTCTTACAATATTGCTCATCCCAGCTGGAAAAAAATTCTCTCTTTATAAAAGGTATTGATATGCACAGCTATTATAATGTGTAGAATTCTTTTAAGCACAGGACTACTAAATCCAGCCCTTTAAATTTGATTCTAATTTAAGAGATTGTAATGCAGGTAAGAGTGGGGTGAGTTTTCAGAATACAATTTCCAATGACTTGATTTTTTAAAATTTTCTAAAGATTAATTTTTCATACATTTCCTATTCCATCACTGCACTCAATTCTTAGAGAAGTGATTTAATAGGAAGGCATTTTGAGAATTTATATCAATGTACATGTACATAGATGAATTATAAAGATATTACTATAGCAATGGAATCAGAATACAACTTTTAAAAGAACAATATTAATGAAGGTGTTTTCAGGCTATCACTAACATGAATAACAGGTTTCTGAAGTGACGTCCCCTCTCTTACCATGATCTCCTTCCCTTGAGTGTCGGTAGCATCTATGCATATAATTTCAGCATCATTCCTATGATTAGCTTATAAATCAACTGACTTTGAGTTTTCCACAAGGAGAATTTTCTTGTGCAGGTGTGAGGTGAGAGAGACTCACACCTGCCGGCCTGCAGAAAGCAAAACGCCAAGTTGTACCTTTCCTAAAGGCCACATGGCAAGGGGCTACAAAAGTTGCTAGTAGGTGAGAACAGTCTGAGACCAAAAGCTAGCAACCTATTAAGGACCTCACTCACAGAGTCGCAAGGAAATGAAATCTGCTAACAACCAATTATCATATAAGAGAACTCTAAGCCTCAGATGAGAATCATAAATTTATGTCAGCTTGCCAAAACCTCAAACAGAGAAGGAAACAAATATGTATGTGAAAGCAACAGGGTTCCTTGGTCTGAGTGAATCTACTGTGAGTTAAGGGGAAGTACCCATAATCTTCTCTATGGAAGTAAATCCTGTTGCTTGTCCTCCCCTTTCCCCTATTTTACTCTTACTCCAAGACAGGAAAGGCACTGAGACTCAGATGTATTAAGATTTACTTTCTGATATTCAGACATCTTTAGTTAAGCACTGCTATTGTACTGATTTTGAAGATTTGTTCATTAAATTTTTCAATACTAAAATTATATTAAGTGGTAAAATAGCCAAGACTGTGTAAAATCAACCTTGTCCCTAAATATTTCAACTTCTCGGAGAAGAGTCACTGTAAGATATTAGACAAACTCCTTCCTATATTGAAGTTATACAGTTTAATCCAATAAATCAATATTTTTAAGATTATGATTATGGAACTGAGCATAACCAAAGCTAGATTAATATTGTAGTTGGTTGGCAAATTGCCATAACTAGAAATTAAATCAAAGTTCGTACCTTTTGAAAAACATATTTAAACTTAATTTTTAGCAGTTTTTCTAGTTGAATTTCTACAGCGTTTTTCTGAACCACTTCTTTGTGTCTTATGATTTTTTCACATTATAGTCTCTTCTGTGTGAATGTGTAAGTGCCTGTACGTATGTGTGGGCAGGCTTTACCTATTATCATGAACACTAGCATCCTAAATGTAGTCTATATATCTCAAGCTAAATCAGGAGTAAATAAAGATAGTCTGTTAGCGTATTTTTCCAGAGGAATCTACCTCACAAACAGAGTTTTAGAGATGCTAAACTAATTCACAGTAGTTAAACTGTTGAATTTTTTCTTCTTGTCATTTTTAAAATGTTATCAGTAAATGTCAATAGTAAACAAGGTTATGGTTGAAATACACTATTTTCTCAGTAACACACCAATGACAGTTATGGCATTTAATTCAGAGGATGAGGGAGATATGTTGTGTTAACACAAACCAAATGAGTTTTTAAATTTGGCACATTTTTCCTATTAATTCTCATTTACTATGCTTCTTAAAATATAAATATTTATCATGCCTAATGACCTTTTCATGAATATAACTCTGGAAAATTGTAGGTCTCAAAGGCATTCAATTGATTATCATGGGGAATGGATAAATATATGACAAACAGCAAGATATCATGTATTTTATTTGATTTTAATTATTTTTATAATGAGCTACTAATGCAGAGAGGCCAAATAAAGCACACTTTTTAAATTTTCATAAATATTGTTCCCAGTAATTATAACACTGACTACAAAGAATACTGATGAAGAATTCTTTTGTTGGACCTTTGTACCTTGATGCAAAGAACACCCAGAAAAATAAATATACACTCATAAAGTCCACCAAATATTCCAATAGAAATATAAATACCAATTATTTGATAACTTCACACAATTTGATGAATTTCTTGGAGCAATTAAAAATGTATTGAATAGTATTTAACAAAATGAGATGGGGGAATTATAGTTTATAAATGATATTCATTACTGACAAAAGTCAATATTGTGCTGTAGTGAGGACTTGATCTTCTGCTGCCTTTATTTAAAAAAAAAAAGTCATACAGAATGAAGATCTCTCTGCCAGAGATAGGTAGGCTTTCTCCTTTATTTCTGTTTGCAACATAAGGGAGCCCAATACCAGCTGCATGCAGCATTACTTCATGAGTGTATAACTGTATTTAAATCATTTATATCTTACATTTTACAAATGTAATAGGAAATGTGTACTTTTGCATTCATGGTTAAGAGTTGGAACAGATGGTGAAAGACTCTGTTTAAACTAATATAGGCATTAAAATAACTGATATTGCATGCTTTCCTTGATACAACAGAAGTTTAGTTCACTATAAAATAGGAGTGTGACTTTCTAGAATATATTAAACACAATGTGTCTTTAGCAACAGTTTTTCTACATGAGGAAATTTGCCGTTAGGATGTATCCATAAGAATTTTTCAAATGTAATAATTGTAGTTATTCTTTCAACAAATATTTATTGATGACCTGTTATTTTCAGCACTGTGTTTAATATTGCATTGCCTATAAACATGAATAAGATATGCTCCCTGTCTTCAAGACAAGTTCCCATTTCAAAACAGTGACAATAGTTGGGGCATGTGGAACACATTTATTTGTAGTTAATAGCTCTGTGGTATTTTTATCCCACCCTGGATCTAGACCTTTAATTTTTGTAGTTGAATTTGACTTTAGAGTTGCAATTGACTTTAGATTTGGGTCCCAGCTAGGGCATTCTGCCCTTTTGTGTAGGCACGGATCACTGAGTAGAAATTAATTTATGACTTAAATATTAGCTGTACCCTGTCCATCAGATAACTAAAGAATAATTTAAAAATCATAAAGTAATCATCTGAATCAATAAAAAGATGTTTACACATAATATTATATTTAGTCTCAGGATTTTGCTTGAGTTTTTTTTTTTTTTTTTGACAGGCAGAGTGGACAGTGAGAGAGAGAGAGACAGAGAGAAAGGTCTTCCTTTGCCGTTGGTTCACCCTCTAATGGCCGCCGCGGTAGCGCGCTGTGGCCGGCGCAGCGCGCTGTTCCGATGGCAGGAGCCAGGTGCTTATCCTCGTCTCCCATGGGGTGCAGAGCCCAAACACTTGGGCCATCCTCCACTGCACTCCCTGGCCACAGCAGAGAGCTGGCCTGGAAGAGGGGAAACCGGGACAGGATCGGTGCCCCGACCGGGACTAGAACCCGGTGTGCCGGCGCCGCAAGGCGGAGGATTAGCCCGTTGAGCCACGGCGCCGGCCTGATTTTGCTTGAGTTCTTATCTTGCATATAATCTTGCCCTGAACAGATAGCTTTGGTCATATGATTAGACAATTTTGCACCAGGTCCAAGTTTATTGTTTCCTTGTTCCTGTGAATCTGGAGTTTATTTTGCCTTTATGGTTTTTTAATTTATTTGAAGGCAGAGTTATGGAAAGAAAGAGGAAGAGACAGAGATCTTCCATCTAGTGGTTCACTTTCCAAACAAACCACAATGGCAGAGCTGAGCTGGTCTAAAGCCAGGAGACAGCAGCTTCTTCTGGGTCTCCCACATGGGTGCAGGGACCCAAATACTTGGGCCACCCTAACTGCTTTCCAAGGCACATTATTAGGGAGCTGGAATGGAAGTGGAGCAGCCAGTACTTGGACCAGCACCCATATGCGATGCTGGAGTCACAGAAAGCAGCTTAACTCACTATGCCACAATGCCGGCCACATCTCTAGGTTTTTTTATATGTCATTGCCCAGGCAAAGAACCCTTACCAAGCTCCATCCTTAACATTCTTTTTGGTCTTTTTCTTTGGAAACTACTATTCATCCATCAGGAGTATCTGATTCTGACTTAAAGATCACTTTTTGAGATATATTTTCCCTGACTTCTATATGAAGCTAGGCTCACCTAAAATATCTTCATTTAGTACCCTGAATTTTCTTTCAGTAACATTCATCTTTCTTTGTTTCAATATCTTGTTTAAAATCCATTGTGTGCATGGGGCCGGCGCTGTGGTTCACTTGGCTAATCCTCCACCTGCGGTACCAGCATCCCATATGGGCACCAGGTTCTAGTCTCGGCTGTTCCTCTTCCAGTTCAGCTCTCTGCTGAGGCCCGGGAGGGCAGTGGAGGATGGCCCAAGTGCTTGGGCACCTGCACCCGCATGGGAGACCAGGAGGAAGCCCCTGGCTCCTGCTTCGGAGTGGCGCAGTGTGCCGGCCGTAGTGGCCATTTGGGGGGTGAACCAATGGAAGGAAGACCTTTCTCTCTCTCTCACTGTCTATCTGTTAAAAAAAAAATCCACTGTGTGCAGAAAGAATATACAAATAATAATAATTAGGTATCTAATGAATATAGTTAAGAAGAGAAAACTATAATATATTCCCCCCCCCTTAAGTTAAATAAAAAAATTCTTTGGCTATTTTTCCCCTTATATCTATCTGCTTGGGATATGCTCTAAAGACAGTAATAGGTGGAAATGAATGCAAAGCTTAAGATTTAAAATGCATACTAATTTTATTTAAATCAACACATTATCATCTTTCTTGTGATTCACTAGTTCTATCCACTTCTTTATGCTGCTTCAGAGATGTTACTTAGGAAAGCAGCACCACAGAGTTAATGAGTTTTTAATTTAGTCAGCCTTCTTTTTGAGTAGTTTTAAAGTTTGTTCATCACCTAGATTCTTCACAGGTGCTGCCATACTGTAAGATGGTACTACTTGGGGAATAGTTTTGCATTACTTTTCCCTTCATGCTTCATTGATGATTCCAAGCAAAGTCTATTTGGTGATTTGAAGAATATGGGAGCAATTTAACCGCACAGAATGTCATACAGGGCTGCTGCTGAGTCTTCCGGTAATCTAATGAAGCTCACTGAAGTTAGAGGCAAATTGTTTACTTACAACATTAAAGAATCATTTTGCACTGTTTAAGTAAGAAAGAATAAGCAGAGGGAATAGAGAAAACTGCATCTGTACTCCTTAAAATGAGTTTATATTGAAATCACTGAATATAAAAGTCATGACCATTCAAACATATGCACCTGTTTATATGTGATTATAACATCAGCCTTTCAAATAACCATCTACACTCTGCAAATAAACCTAAATCAACTGCAGTCAAATTTAACTTTGATGATTTTACATTCAAATTTTTACAGATGTTCTAGAGAATATATTTAGTCTTAAATATTCAATCTTTCAAAATTTACAAGTGAAATAACCAAAAATATCTAAATATATTAAATTCTTTCCAAGAAGCACTTGGTTATTTAATTTGATTATCTACAAAGTGAGTCTATTCTATAAAAGTTCTAATACTGAATTAACACTCACAAAAGTATATTGACATGCTTCTTTAACCTATAAAAGATTATTAATTGAATACCAATATCACTTCATTTACCTATGGCAAATAAATTTATTATTTTCATATAAGTCAGCTTGCCATTCAGGTGTGAATAACACATTATATTTATATGACACATTGTACTATATGAATTTTTTATAATTCCACAGTGTTTTCTTGAATCATTCTAGCAACTCTGAGATGGGCAATAGAAGTACTGTCATACCTACGTTGTAGTGAGAAAACTGAGTGTCAGAAGAGTTAGGTAATTTACCAAGAGCAGCTAGAAAATGATAAGGTCAGGAGTTAACTCTGGGGTCTGATGCTGTGGTGCAGTGGGTTAAAGCCCCAGCCTGCAACATCCCATATGAATGCCGGTTTGAGTCCTGGCTGCTGCATTTCAGATCCAGCTCCCTATTAATGTGCCTGGGAAAGCAGTGGAGGATGGCCCAAGTGCTTTGACCCCTGCACCCATGTCTAAGACCTGAAAGAAGCTCATGGCTCATGACTTTGATCTGGCCCAGCCCTGGTCTTTGTGGGCATTTGGGGAGTGAAGCAGAACATGGAAGAACTCTCACTCTTTAACTCTGCCTTTCAAATTAGTAAAAGTTAAAAAAAAAATCTTTTAAAAACTAAAAATGAAAAAAAAAAAGAGTTAACTCTGGGTTTTCTCTATCAGTGGACTACATTCCTTCCATTGAAACAATGTTTTCATTCAACAGGTGGTGCTGGAAAAACCAGACAACACCTGCAAAATAATGAATCTGGACACAAACCTTATCCACCTAACAAAAATTAAGTGAAAATGGATCACATACTTAAATCCAAAATACTAAACTATAAAACTCTTAGAAAATAATAGCCAAAAACCTAGATGATTATAGGAATGGTGATGATATTTCAGATATCGTATGAGAGTCGTGCATTATGAAATAAAGAATTGATAAGCTGAATGTTATTGGACTTACTAACTTCTGGTCAACAAAAGAAAATGTCAAGAGAATAAGAAAACAAACCATAGGCTGGGAGAAAAATATTTGCAAAAAAGATATCTGATAAAAGTTTGTTATCCAAAATACATAAAAAAAAATCTTTCAGAGCTCAACAGAAAAATAACAATCCAATTTAAAATAATTGAAAGACTTTAGTAGACATCTCACTAAAGAAAATATGCAGACTACAAATAAGCATTTGAGCAAATGCTCTATATCACTTGCTGTTAGGGACTTGCAAGTTGAAACAATGAGATAGAAGTGAACACGTTTTAGTATGCCAAAAGTCCAGAATGCTCACCATATCAAATGCTGATGAGGATGTGCAGGATCAGGGACTCTCAGTCATTGCTGGAGAATTCAGTCTAGTACAGCCACTTTGAAAGATGGTTTGACAGTTTCTTATACAACTAAACATATTCTGACCATATGACCAAGCAATTATGTTCCCTGTTTCTTACCCAAAAGAGTAGAAAACATTCACACTAAGAATGAATAGTGAGGGGCTGGTACTGTGGATTAGCAGTTAAAGCTGCTGCCTGCGACACCAACATCCCATAGGGGCACCAGTTCAAGTCCTGGCTGCTCAGCTTCTAATCCAGCTCCTTCCTAGTGTCCTGGGAAAAGAAGTGGAAGACTGTCCAAGTGCTTGGGCCTTGCACTTACGTGGGGGACCCAGAATAAGCTCCTGGGTCCTGGCTTTGATTTGGCCTAGACCTGGCCATTGTAGCCATTTGGGGAGTAAACCAGCAGATGGAAGATATGTCTCTTTCTCTCTGTAACTTTACTTTACAAATAAATAGATCTTTAATTACAAATGAATACTAATATAAACAATGCAGTTTGGGTGATTATAGTATATCAAGCAAGTTAATCAATTTTACAGACTATACCACTCTGAAGGAAGAAGTTGAATGTTGAGGAGGCTGTGTATACATATGGGAGGGGTATATATGATATATGCATACTTTCCTCTCAATTTTGCTGTGAACCTAAAAGTTATCTCAAAAAATGGTTTTAAAAATACTTTCATTTCTATATGATGCTAAATATTTGGCAATACACATAATTTCTATTTATTTCTATACATTTTAAAGTTGTGTATTTTTTCATGAATCTGTTGGTATTTATGTGAATCTGCCACATGGGATATAATGCATTATTTTTATACATTTTATTCATTATATATATATATATATATATATATATATATATATATAGGGGAGGGCTTTGCTATGGGTAGTGTTTTTCATGTTGACTATATAGTAATAATAATAGAACTGTTAGTTCTCCCTAAATTCATTCATTCAGTAACAGATAATTTTTTCTATCATAATCATGATGTCTCATATGACCAAGACTAACTTAGAGCAAGTAAAATATGACTGAAGCATCAGAAGCAACATGTTCAACTTCCTGGGTATGTCCATAAAGCAAAAGACTCTTTTTCTTTCTTTCTCCTCCCCCAAGGACCAGCATACATATGTTTGTAAGAGTGGAATCAGCTATTTTAGATGCAGAGAAATGTTTTGTGTTGAGGGTGCCAAAACAACAAATTTTAAAAGCCTACAGCCAAGACACTATGCAGTAGTACGAAACTAGCCTTTGGGACTATTTTAGCACTATATATTTTTCACCGTAATACAAGAGAGAAATAAAGTTCTTTCCTGCTTTTTTTTTAAACTTCTATCTTTCATAACCAATGTTATATGGGCCTTTGTAATAATATCCAGAAACTGTATTCTATACACACACACACACACACACATATATATATATATAAAGTAACACGGGAATATAATTATTTCAGTGGTTTCTTGGTAAATTTTCATTGTATAATTTGTATATATATAATTTCCATGCATATTTATTGTTAAATAAATGTACATTTTCAGATGGATAATTAAATAAATTGATATTAGCTTTCTGTTCAATTGACAGATGTTTCTTTTGTATACTCTCAGCCTAAATAATATTTCCAGGCTTCTTAAGACAAAGGGTATTTGGGTCTATTAACTCAGCAAAATTCAAACAAATCAAAACTCTAAAGCCAATACCAGTTACATAGTATAATGACAAATGTCAAATTAGTTTGAGCCACCTAAGAATTTCTTAATCTGCTATTAATTTGAATTAGATATAGTTTCCATCTTATCAATAACTGTTGAATGACCAATGGTTCTGTTATATACTTCCTTTATTATTTTACCATTCTCTAGCTAGGAATTTGCATGTCTCAAATGTAAATCCATAGCCAAAACTGATTTCCTTAACTAAAAAATCATATATCCTACTTTCTAATTCCAACTAAATGTATCAAAAATTAAACTCTTGATTTCCCCTAACTAAAAATAAAACCTAATACAAACACAAATTTTCCTATGACAATTGATAATTGTCCTTTTAGATTTTCTGTCCAATAACCACATGCTAAATTTTTGTGGAGGCAGGTGTTTTGTGTGGTTAGACTTGAGATGCTTGTATCCTATGCTGGAAAGCCTGGTTCAAGTCCCATTTACTCCACTTCCAACCAGGCTTCCCACTCATGCATAACCTCAGAGGCAGTGTGTGATGGTATGGGTTTGGGTCACTGAACCCATGTGGAAGACCTGGATGGTATTCTATGTTCTTTATTTTAACCAGTCTGTCCCTGGCTATTGGGATCATACCAGGTACAGAGAAAGTTGAGATAAAACTTGTAAGATAGATAGGGATCACTTAGAGTCTCTAAAATAGCAATGAAACCAGTGTGGCTAGATCTGGGAAAGAGAATGAGCCATAGAAGAGGAGATTGGAGAACTAGGGTTATGTTTATGGAAAATTTATAGACTAATCAAAGTACTTGGGCTTTTAAATGAAGGGGTAGACAGTCATCAGATTTTGAATGCAGGAAATATACTGTAATCCAACTTTCATTTTAAAAATACCACTCAAGTTTGGGCATTTGTCTTAGTGGCTAAGTCACTCCTTAGGTTGTCGGCAGCCCAAATCCAAGTGCCTGCTTTGAGTCTCAACTCCTTTGCTTCCAATCCTCGATATGAAAATGATGGGAAGGTGTAGGTGATGGCTCAAGTACTTAGATGCCTGCCACCCACATGGGAGAGCTGGATGATGTAACAAGCTCATGATATCAGCCTGGCCCGGACCTAGCTATTTTTCAGCATTTGAAGAATAAACCTATGGATGGAAAGTTTCTGTCTCTCTTCACATAAAGCAAAAAGAAGAGAAGAGAAGGGATGGGAAGGGAAGGGAAGGGAAGGGAAGGGAAGGGAGGAGAAGAGAGGAGAGGAGAGGAGAGGAGAGGAGAGGAGAGGAGAGGAGAGGAGAGGAAGGGAAGGAGGGTGAGGGAGGAAAAGGACCACTTAGACTGGTGCATCTAGGTATATTTTCCATAGGTGTTGGTAGTGAGTTGGTTTGGAGGATACAGCATGGTGACTAGTCAAAATGCTATTGAATAAATCTGTGATGGAACATTTTGCACAATGTGAACAATGAAAGAAGTTAGAATTGGATGTGTTTTGGGAAAATGAATAAGACAGGACAGGAATTTAGTGCAGCAATTAAGACCTCACTTGGGATGTCCATAGTGGAGAGCCTGGGTTCAAGCCTCACTCCATTTCCTACCCAGTTTCCTATTAATACACATCCAGGGTAGACAGCATGTGATGGTTCAAGTAAGTAGGTCCCTGTCTTCCACTTCAGAGACCTGGATAGAGGTCCAAGCTCTTATCTTTCACCTGACCTGGTCCCAGCCCTTGTAGGTATTGGGAGGTGAACCAGTGGATGGAGAAACTGTCTTTTCTTTGTCTCTGTCTCTCTCTGTGTCACTCAGCCTTTCAAATAAAACTCCTTTTAAAAAAATTAAGGTAATTACAGGAATTATGATAAATTGAGTGTGTGACATTAAAGAAATAAAAATGTTCATCAACTGCTTAATTCCTTCAAGTCTTTGCATGGAGTCTCTATTTTCAATGAATACTATGCTAAATAATATTTTAAAATTTTTAATTAATTTATTTGAAAGAGTTACAGAGAGGCAAAGATGAAGAGAGAGAAGTCTTCCATTCCCTGGTTCACTTCCCAACTGGCTGCAATGGCTGGAGGGCTAGAGCTGTGCTGATCTAAAGCCAGGAGTCAGGAGCTTCCTCCGGGTCTCCCACATGGATGCAAGGGCCTAAGGACTTGGGCCATCTTTTACTGCTTTCTTATGCCATAGCAGAGAGCTGGATCAGAAATGGAGCAGCTGGGACTCGAACCGGTGCCAATATGGATGCCGGTACTGCAGGTGGTGGCTTTACCTGTTATGCCAAAGTGCCAGCCCCTTAAATAATATTTTAATACAATTTATCCACAGATACCCATTTGCAATCCAGATCAGACCACTCCTATTCATCTCTTCTACTGATCTCTGTTTCCATGACAGAGATAATAATTTTATTTTTAGTTTGTTTACCATTCATTATCCTTCTCTGTTCTCCTCCATGTGAGAAAGGAATTTGGGTGGTTTGTTCTCTGAAGCATTCTATGTTCTTACAACACTCAATATCTGCCAGAAAATATTTGCTGAAATTCTAAACACCTGCTGCATTTCAGTCTGAGTATTATATAAGAAAAAGGAAAATTAAAATTAAGTATTTCAGTGCATAAAATTTTAAAATCTGTTTTACAAGGGGTCTTCAGGGAGGTTATGAAAAATATGTGCAATCACATTACTATTCATGGATGTTAAGAAAACCCTTGCACTAAAAATAAGCTCATGCTTGTAATTCAATTTCTCCACAAACTCATTGAAGGATGCCTGCATCATATCAGCCAACCCGAGGTAGGCAATTGCTGAGATGACTTCCAATGATCCCTGTTTCCTGATATTCACACCCTTATGTAATCCTTCCCCTCAAGTGTGATATGGAATTAGACACTTGATTCTAATTAAGAAAATACAGCCAACATGATAAGTGATGGATTATCACTTCTGTGAATAACCTACAAAACCACATTGACACGTGTGTTACTAATCTTGTCTCTTGTTGGAAGTCTCTTGCTTTCATGGATGAATCTGGAAAGATCCAAATTGAAGGACACAGTTCATCAGAGACTGAGGTCTCAGTATAGGTAGCAAAATACTGAACCCAGTCAACAATGTTGTGAATAAACTGAGAAATCTTTTTTCCAGCTGAACCTTTAGATGACTGGAACTTTGAAAGAGCACAATGAACCAAGTAAGTAGCCTGGATTCCTAACCCATTGAAAACGTGCGATAATAAATGCTATACTGTTAATCCACTAGTATTTGAGATTTTTGTTGTGCAACAGTAGATTACTAAAATAATTCTCAACCCAAACCATATATTTACATGAAGATTAAATCTTCTTAGGAACAGTGGAAACAGAGCATTTAGCTCTTTTTCAGTGTGAAGTTCATACAAGTAAAAGCATAATTTGGGCTTTCAAATCACATGAGCATAACACTAATTCACATCTATCATCTCATGTTATATTCTTCTGCTAATCAGTCATAAATATGAATCTCATAAGTTAAACATAAATTTTAGTGATATACTATTATTTTTATACTTGCCCACATGTGTAAAATATATTGAAACATAAAACACTGCTTAAAATTCAATGCTAAGTTATATTACCTCCACTCTTTTCACAGTACTTTAAAAATTCTGATAGCCTCCATTAATGACAAAATATTTAAGATTTGATATTATATGAAAGTACACCCTGCTACTTCATAGTTTGAAATTTAATTGTCTGAGATTACCTTTCAGATCAATTGATTCTTCTTCTAAATGCAAAAAGACCTCAGGGGAGAAAAAAAAAATCAATCCCATTCACAATAGCTACAAAAACAATCAAATACCTTGGAATAAACTTAACCAAAGACGTTAAAGATCTCTACGATGAAAACTACAAAACCTTACAGAAAGAAATAGAAGAGGATAACAAAAAATGGAGAAATCTTCCATGCTCATGGATTGGAAGAATCAATATCATCAAAATGTCTATTCTCCCAAAAGCAATTTATACATTCAATGCAATACCCATCAAGATCCCGAAGACCTTCTTCTCAGATCTGGAAAAAATGATGCTGAAATTCATATGGAGACACAGAAGACCTCGAATAGCCAAAGCAATCCTGTACAACAAAAACAAAGCCGGAGGCATCACAATACCTGATTTCAGGACATACTACAGGGCAGTTGTTATCAAAACAGCATGGTACTGGTACAGAAACAGATGGATAGACCAATGGAACAGAATAGAAACACCAGAAATCAATCCAAACATCTACAGCCAACTTATATTTGACCAAAGATCCAAATCTAATCCCTGGAATAAGGACAGTCTATTCAATAAATGGTGCTGGGAAAATTGGATTTCCACGTGCAGAAGCTTGAAGCAAGACCCATACCTATCACCTTACACAAAAATTCACTCAACATGGATTAAAGACTTAAATCTACGACCCGAAACCATCAAATTATTAGAGAGCATTGGAGAAACCCTGCAAGATATAGGCACAGGCAAAGACTTCCTGGAAAATACTCCAACAGCACAGGCAGTCAAAACCAAAATTAACATTTGGGACTGCATCAAATTGAGAAGTTTCTGTACTTCAAAAGAAACAGTCAGGAAAGTGAAGAGGCAACCAACAGAATGGGAAAAAATATTTGCAAACTATACTACAGATAAAGGATTGATAACCAGAATCTACAAAGAAATCAAGAAAATCCACAACAACAAAACAAACAACCCACTTAAGAGATGGACCAAGGACCTCAATAGACATTTTTCGAAAGAGGAAATCCAAATGGCCAACAGACACATGAAAAAATGTTCAAGATCACTAGCAATCAGAGAAATGCAAATCAAAACCACAATGAGGTTCCATCTCACCCCGGTTAGAATGGCTCACATTCAGAAATCTACCAACAGCAGATGCTGGAGAGGATGTGGGGAAAAAGGGACACTAATCCACTGTTGGTGGGAATGCAAACTGGTTAAGCCACTATGGAAGTCTGTCTGGAGATTCCTCAGAAACCTGAACATAACCCTACCATACAACCCAGCCATCCCACTCCTTGGAATTTACCCAAAGGAAATTAATTTGGCAAATAAAAAAGCCATCTGCACATTAATGTTTATTGCAGCTCAATTCACAATAGCTAAGACCTGGAACCAACCCAAATGCCCATCAACAGTAGACTGGATAAAGAAATTATGGGACATGTACTCCATAGAATACTATACAGCAGTAAGAAACAACGAAACCCAGTCATTTGCAACAAGATGGAGCAATCTGGAAAACATCATGCTGAGTGAATTAAGCCAGTCCCAAAGAGAAAAATATCATTTGTTTTCCCTGATCGGTGACAACTGAGTGCCAAAGGGGAAACCTGTTAAGTGAAATGGACTATAAGCAACAATGAACTGATCAGCTCCTGTCCTGACTTTAGATGTACAATGTAATACTTTATCCTTTTTAGTATTTGTTGTTGTTGTTGTGGTTCTAGTACTATTGGTTGAACTCAGTAATTAACACACAATTATTCTTAGGTGTTTAAATTTTAACTGAAAAGTGATCCCTGTTAAATCTAAGAGTGGAAAAAGA
This sequence comes from Lepus europaeus, assembly GCF_033115175.1. NCBI lineage: Eukaryota > Metazoa > Chordata > Mammalia > Lagomorpha > Leporidae > Lepus > Lepus europaeus. The sequence goes on along the minus strand of NC_084836.1, from coordinate 34,336,369 downwards.
GAGGGAGGAGATGAAGAGCTATGGGTTATTTAACTATGTGCTTATTTTCAAAGACTTGAATAATCACCTTGTAACAATGATCAGATTTGGTCTATGTTATGTCATGATTTTAAGGAATCTTATTTCAACCAGATATTTTGGATTTTGATATTGGTCTATTATGCTATGTTATATGTGCGTACATATTGTATGTCCACATGGGGAAATTTTATTAAGAGTTTTATTTTAAATGGCTTTTAGATAAGATTGTCCATACATTTAAGCTGCTAAAATCAATCAAAGATACATTTTAATTTGTATGACCTGAATCTGTGTATCATATGTTTTAAACTTGTCGGTAGAAAGAAACTAAAAACATTTTATATGGTTGTGCTTAAGTTTACTGGTTAAACAAACTACACCATGTTAGATATTTAAGACGTGTTTTCAAATACATGATTCTTAAAATTTATAGAAGGCATTGGACCTTCCGGTAAATGTTTTATTAAGTTCTTATCTAAGGGTTGAAACGGTTTGCTAAGTATTCATGTAATATTGCTATTGTCAGCAAGCGATCTAGGACTTACTCCCTCATTTCTCTATTCTAAGCCCAACTTGTTCTTTCACTTCTCTATTCTCTTCAAGGTAGGGAACTAATTCTATTATGAAGGAATCTGTGGGACGCACAATTTAATCTTTAGACCTTATAAGAGATGGCTGACATTTTTCTGTAATAGCATAGCCAAAATAAGAACTTAACTAATAATCTCATAGTGAGATTCACATCGCCATCAGCGAAGTATACAGTAAGTAGAAAAAAAAAAAACCTCCCTTTCAGACCAAAGGGAAAGAAAGTTTTAAAGTGAGAATATAATTTTCCTCATGGGCATTGTCTACCTTAGAAAAACTACTACAGAACATGCCTGTGACTATAGACTTGTAGTTCAGGCCACTGAAGATTAAAGATGGGACACGGGCACTCCCTTGACTTGCATCCTCTGGTCTGCTTTAACACAAACCAGGAGGAAAAGAAAGCTAGGCATCAGAAGCAATGGGTGGCAGGCCTATTAATGGCTGATCTGTGCAGTGATCTGCCCTCAAGGAGACCCAACAGGCCAGTCCACTGCAGTGGCTTTCAATGTGGTAAGCCTGGGCTTCAGCAGAAGTCAGCTTGTGAAGAGCCCTGGCAGCTCTGCCAAGAGTTGGATCACTGGAAATGGACCTGCCCTGGAATCGAAGGATGCCCAGGTCAGAGCCACAGATCTTATTGGCTCCAAGCTGAAAAGCCCTTCACTCAGCCCAACTTCCAAAGTGACCACTGCAGCTGAGGGGATGGTCAAGTAGGGTCAGCAACATTGCAGGCAGAACTGTAAATTTCTTGTTAGAGATGCCACCTGCCTTTACCTGGCCAGCTCTCCTCCCAGGCCAGCCAAGTAATGAAAGTCAACAGAGTGCCTTCCCCTAGGAGGTTCACACCTCCCTTAGGATATACCCCATGTGAAGAGATAGATAGGTCTGAGCCTCTTAACTTACAAGGCCTAAAACCCAACAGATTATTATCAAGCCCCTTCTATCAGGTTCTATTTGCCTCTCAATCAGAAAACTTAATTGTAGCTTAGACAGCACCTTTCTTAGCTCCTCTAATAATGACTCTGTCCTTTGTTCTAGACCCTGTCTAGTGCACTTGAGCCTCATTCCTTTGTAATCATAACCTCTACTCTACCACCAATGGCTCTACTCCCAACCTGTGTGTACTGATGATCCTCTTCCCCACTTAATGCTGTATAATTGTTCAGACCTGGTTAAGGCCACTCTTAGGATCATTGGTTACTATCCTCACCCTGTCTTTTATGACCTTGTCTAAATATGATCAGAGTCGGGGAACTTGGAAGGCTTCCATAGCCTTGGCAACTCATGACGACAGCCTAGGGTGGTTACTGGCGCCATAAACTAGAGTGTCAATTTGTTGGGTCAACAACAGGAGCCACTGTGCGCTTGCTCCTGATGTGGGATCTCTGTCCTTGATGTACTGTACATTTTGATTTAATGCTATAACTAGTACTCAAACAGTATGTTTCACTTTGTGTTGCTATGTGGGTGCAAACTGTTGAAGTATTTTATACTAAATTGATCTTCTGTATATAAATAGAATTGAAAATGAATCTTGATGTGAATGGAAGGGGAGAGGGAGCGGGAGAGGGGAGGGTTGCGGGTGGGAGGGAAGTTATGGGAAGGGGAAGCCATTGTAATCCATAAGCTGTATACTGGAAATTTATATTCATTAAATAAAAGTTAAAAAAAAAAAGAAAGAAAAAAAAACTTCTGGACAAAAATTTTAAAAGAATAACTCTACCTAAATTACTCCTTTCCTCTAAAACATATTTGGATTCTAATGCAGAAACTGCAGTGATTTTCAATTAAGTATGCTATGCTGGAAATATCAGGAGCATGGATCAGGAGATAATATTATTTTTTCCAGCTCTGACACTGAGAAGTTACTCAACCCAAAGTCTTTGTGGACCTCCATTCCCTCATCTAATCAACGAGCATCTGGTTTTCATAGTCTCTGGAGTCCAGACTAATACTATGTCCTATGGTTTTACGAAACCATGAAGCTAGGTTTAGAACAAAGATATATATGGCTTGGGAAATGCTGGAGCAATGCTAAAAGTCTCATTATATTTTATAATACTTTATTAAAGTATAAAAATGCACATATTGAATATACATGCTTTGATGACTATGGACACTGCATACACCCATGAATTCTCACCACAAAGTACTAAATATATCCATCTTTCCAAAAAATTTCCTTGTGTTCTTTCGTGGTTTGTTTTTATATTTTATGGTAATAATAATTAACATGAGAACTATAGTCAGAACAAATTTCGAAGAGCACAATTCTCTGTTATGAACTATAGGTACTACATTGTACAACAGACCTCTAGAACCTACAAATTTTCCAAATCTGAAACTTTATATCCATTGAATCCTAATTCCCCATTTCTCCCTCTTCCCACTCCTTGACAGCCAACCATGCTGTTCACTGCTTCAGTGATTTTTACTATTTTAGATATCTCAGATGACTGGAATTATTCAGTATTTCTCCTTGTGTTATTGAAATTTTCACTAGTATAATGTACTCTAGGATACACATGTTGCTGCCAATGATGTATTTTCCTTCTGTTTTTTAAAGACTGACCACAGCAAGTATTTTCTTCCTTTTTTTTCATGAACTTTTTTATTATTTTTCAATGATTTATTTATTTGAAAGGTGAAGTTGCAGAGAGGCAGAGGCAGAGAGAGAGAGAGGTCCTCCATCTACCAGTCCACTCTCCAAATGGCCACAATGGCCAGAGTTGGGCCAATCCAACTCTGGAGCCTGGAGCTTCCCCTCTGGGTCTCCCACGTGGGTGCAGGGGCCCAAGGAGGACCTGGCCAATCTTCCACTGCTTTGCCAGGCACTTCAGCAGAGAGTTGGCTGGGAAGTGGAGCAGCCGGGACTGGAACCAGCACACACACAGGCCACCAGCACCTCAGACGGCAGCCTTACCTGCTACAGCACAGCGCTGGCCTCATATTTTCCTTCTTTTTGCAAGTCTGAATATTATTTCATTGTATGAATATACCACATTTCCTTTTTATTTTATTTTTAATGGGTACATAATAATCACACAAATTTGTGGGTTCAATGTGTTGTGTTGATGTAGAGCAGTGATTACTAGAGGATGGAGAAGAGAGGAGAGGTAGGGAAATGTTAGTCAATGGGTACAAAGTTGTAGTTAGGACAAACAAGTTCTGGCTGTTCATTGAACTGCAATGTGGCTATATTTATAATGTATTATATGTTTCAAAATAGCAGGGAGGATTTTGAATATTTCAACACAGAGAAACAGAATATATTTGAGGTGATGGATATGCTAATTAACTTGATTTGACATTTTCTGTATCCATTCATCTGTTGTTGGACTTGATTCACTTCTAAATTATTTATATTAAGGCTTACGGTAAATGACTACTAATTACTTGTCTTATATTCATTCTCCCTTGCTTTTTAATCATAGAACTCCAAATTTATTTTATTTTTCAGAAAATAGCATTTCTACCTAATGGACTATAGTTTACTGTCTCCCTTATATCTAGAGGTAGCCAATGGAACATTCCTATGTAAGGCACTTACTTAGCTTACTATTTTCTCTCTTTTTAATTCTCAAAATGTAAATATGATAATTGGACTTCCCCTCCATCAAGATGAACCTGAGAAAGAAGGAATTCCAAGCTAACCATCATAGATAAGTAAAGTTCCCCCTCTCCATCTGCCCTACCCCACTGTGAAATGTGAATATATCACAAGCTGGTCAGAGAGAAATTAATTTTTAACAGTTTGATCTGATTTCTTTAAATTTTATGCACTGAAACTTATTCTAAACTCATGCAGTTATCTCTATGTATTTTAAGTATTTTTGTGTGCTATGCAGAATATTTAAAAGTTACTATGACATTTCAATAAGCAAATGGCATCTTTTAAAATAGTCTGACATATGTATGCAATTTTATATATTTATGAAATATATGTCACAGTTTTATCACAATCACGATATATTAAAGCAAAGCTAAATCACTTTATCCATACAATCATGAGAAAATAACATAAATGTATTCCCCTCTCTTTTTATGCTATTCTCTCTATTCTCATATTTACCTCATTCTGAACATCTTAGGAGGTGAACATTGATTTAAATGACCATTGATTTCTTATCAGATATCAAAAACAGCCAGAAAACCATGGGCAGCATATTAAAAGTACTGAGGGCAAAGAACCACTAAATCAGGATTTTATAGCCAATAATAATCCCTCTCAGAAATAAACACAGAACAAAAATTCTCAGATGAAAGCAGAAAACAAGTATTTGTTGCCAGAAGACATTTCTAATAGAAGTGCTAAAAAATGCTTTCATGCTAAAGACAAATGATATCAGCAGGACTTTGAATCTTCAGAGAAATGAATCAAGAACAACAAAAGTGGTAAACATCTGGATAAACATAAAAGGACATTTTTATCTACTTAGGTTCTTTAAAGTATGTATGGCTGTTGAAATGAAAAATTCTTAGTTGGTGATTTTTTTTAAGATTTATTTATGTATTTAACTTGAAAGACACACACATATGGGGGGAGGGAAGGAGTGAGAGGAAGAGAGGGAGGGAGGGAGGGATGGAAGGAAAGAGAGAGAGAGAGAGAATGAATGAATGAATCTCATATCTACTATTTCATTCCCCAAATGCCTGCAAGAGTCAGGACTGGGCCAAGCTGAAGTCAGCTCCAGGAGCTCGATCCACATCTTCCACATGGGTGAAAGGCACCATACTATTGAGCTATCATTGGCTTCCTCCAAGGGTATGCATTAGCAGAAAGCAGGCATCAGGACCAGAGCTAGGATTTGAACACAGGTACTCTAATAAGGATGGCTTTTTTTTTTTTTTTTTTTGACAGGCAGAGTGGACAGTGAGAGAGAGAGAGAGAAAGATCTTCCTTTTCCATTGGTTCACCCTCCAATGGCCGCCGCGGCCAGCGCATTGCAGCTGGCGCACCTCGCTGATCCGAAGGCAGGAGCCAGGTGCTTCTCCTGGTCTCCCATGCGGGTGCAGGGCCCAAGCACTTGGGCCATCCTCCACTGCACTCCTGGGCCACAGCAGAGAGCTGGCCTGGAAGAGGGGCAACCAGGACAGAATCCGGTGCCCCAACCGGGATTAGAACCTGGTGTGCCGGCGCCGCAGGCAGAGGATTAGCCTATTGAGCCGCGGCGCCGGCCTAAGTATGGCATCTTAACCACTGCTCCAAATGTCCATTTCTCTGTTGGAGTTTTCAATGTGTACACATGTGATATCCATGACAATGATAATATGGAAGCCAATAGGGGAAGGTAATGCCTCTACAGGGTTATAAAGCTTCTATATCTCACATGAATTATTAAATTATTAATGCTAGAAAAATGTTGATAGTTTAGGGATTTATATTGCTATTCCTAAAGAAAACATTAAAAAGATACCAAAAAATGGAAAAGGTTATGTCTATAAAGCCAATAAACTAATTAAAATACTACACTGAATATATTCAAATAGGCATAAAAGGAGGAAAAGGGGAACAGCGGAATAGAATCAGAACATATAGGATGTAAAATACAATTGTTTGAAATAACAGACCACAAAGTTGATACTCTGAAGTTAAGTTAGAAAAGTGAGAAAATTCTTGCATAGTTAGGAAAAAATGGAATGAACCACAGGACATAAGTCTCATTGCATAAAAGTGAGTTTTCAAAATGCAGGAGAAAGAAGCTGAATTTGGTAGACAGCAAAGTTATGGAGAACAATTAAATTCTGCTTTCTATTTGCTATATTTTATATTTATATTATTGACTATTCCTTGAAAATTTTCTGAACCATAGAAGCTGATTTTACAGATCATATGATTCACTAATTTATGATTATTTATAATTACTGGTTATAAATTTAGTACTTTAATATAAATTGCATTTTGGTATACATTCTAAGGCCCAATAGTTTTTTTTTATTTTAACTGTGAATATATATACTTTACTTTTTAATAACATTACATTAATTTAATGGACGATTTTTTAAAAGATTCCTATTAAGGCAATCTGTTAAAGGACTGGATCATAATAAATGACAAGCTTGGAAACTTCTGCCTTTCTATATGTCTTCCTGTTATGTGTCTTCCTCTAGCAAGTACAAATTTTCTGAACTTTGTTATGGCTGGTATGCTAGTTTGCTAGAAAACTGGATCATCAGGCTTATGAAAAGACTTAATTTTGTTTATACAGTATTCTCAGTACATTGGCTGAAGGCAAGTGCCTAAGGAGGTTTACAGTATTTAGTAACTACATTCATGAGTGGCCAGATCCCTTTTTTGTATGGGGGCACAATTAATTCTGTAACATAAATCTGGTATTTTCAGGTAAGAACAGTATTGAACTCAATTAAAAAGTGGTTTTCATTAACGAAATTTGCAAAAGTTCTAATTTCTTTTCATCTGTCAAGATGTGCATTTTTATTATGTAGCAAAAATCTCACTGCCAAAGAAATCTTTTCTATTAGCTTGAGAGTTCTAAATGTACTGTCAGTAACTTTAACATGATTTATTCTAGAAGACAGGGACTTTTTTAACAAATGAGTTCAATTACAAACTAAGGTATGTGTAATTCCAAGTTTTAAAAGAGAAGCAATTTTGAATATGGTCTTACAATATAATCATTGCCTAAAATACCAAATGTAAATTTCAGTCACAAAATATTTAAGTAAGGTTCTAATTAAAAGGAAAATCGATAGATACAAATTGAGAAACATATTTCATATAAAACATATCCTATTGTTTAACAGTAGATAAGAGATATAACTGATTGAGCTACAATAAACATGAATGTGCAGATGGCTTTTTTATTTGCCAAATTAATTTCCTTTGGGTAAATTCCAAGGAGTGGGATGGCTGGGTTGTATGGTAGGGTTATGTTCAGGTTTCTGAGGAATCTCCAGACTGACTTCCATAGTGGCTTAACCAGTTTGCATTCCCACCAACAGTGGGTTAGTGTCCCTTTTTCCCCACATCCTCTCCATCATCTGTTGTTGGTAGATTTCTGAATGTGAGCCATTCTCACCCGGGTGAGGTGAAACCTCATTGTGGTTTTGATTTGCATTTCTCTGATTGCTAGTGATCTTGAACATTTTTTCATGTGTCTCTTGGCCATTTGGATTTCCTCTTTCGAAAAATGTCTCTTGAGGTCCTTGGCCCATCTCTTAAGTGGGTTGTTTGTTTTGTTGTTGTGGATTTTCTTGATTTCTTTGTAGATTCTGGTTATCAACCCTTTATCTGTAGTATAGTTTGCAAATATTTTTTCCCATTCTGTCGGTTGCCTCTTCACTTTCCTGACTGTTTCTTTTGAAGTACAGAAACTTCTCAATTTGATGCAATCCCAAATGTTAATTTTGGTTTTGACTGCCTGTGCTCCTGGGGTCTTTTCCAAGAAGTCTTTTCCTGTACCTATATCTTGCAGGGTTTCTCCAATGCTCTCTAATAATTTGATGGTTTTGGGTCGTAGATTTAAGTCTTTAATCCATGTTGAGTGAATTTTTGTGTAAGGTGAAAGGTAGAGGTCTTGCTTCAAGCTTCTGCACGTGGAAATTCAATTTTCCCAGCACCATTTATTGAATAGGCTATCCTTATTCCAGGGATTAGTTTTGGATCTTTGATCAAATATCAGTTGGCTGTAGATGTTTGGATTGATTTCTGGTGTTTCTATTGTGTTCCATTTGCCTATCCATCTGTTTCTGTACCAGTACCATGCTGTTTTGATAACAAGTGCCCTGTAGTATGTCCTGAAATCTGGTATTGTGATGCCTCCGGCTTTGTTTTTGTTGTACAAGATTGCTTTGGCTATTCGAGGTCTTCTGTGTCTCCATATGAATTTCAGCATCATTTTTTCCAGATCTGAGAAGAATGTCTTTGATATCTTGATTGGCATTGCATTGAATGTATATAAAAAAGCCATCTGCACATTAATGTTTATTGCAGCTCAATTCACAATAGCTAAGACCTGGAACCAACCCAAATGCCCATCAACAGCAGACTGGATAAAGAAATTATGGGACATGTACTCCATAGAATACTATACAGCAGTAAGAAACAATGAAACCCAGTCATTTGCAACAAGATGGAGGAATCAGGAAAACATCATGCTGAGTGAATTAAGCCAGTCCCAAAGAGACAAATATCATTTGTTTTCCCTGATCGGTGACAACTGAGCACCAAAGGGGAAACCTGTTGAAGTGAAATGGACACTATAAAAAACAATGACCTGGTCAGCTCTTGTCCTGACCCTAGATGTACAATGTAATACTTTATCCTTTTTTGTATTTGTTGTTGTTCTAGTACTAGTGGTTGAACTCTGTAATTAACACACAATTATTCTTAGGTGTTTAAATTTTAACTGAAAAGTGATCCCTGTTAAATTTAATAGTGGAAAAAGAGAGGGAGGAGATGTACAATTTGGGACATGCTCAATCGGACTTGCCCCAAATGGTGGAGTTAGAAATGTGCCAGGGCATTCCAATACAATCCCATCAAGGTGGCATGTACCAATGCCATCTCACTAGTCCAAGTAATCAATTTCAGTTCACATTCGATGGCTCTGATAGGTCTAAGAGTCAAAGGGATCACACAAACAAGACAAGTGTCTGCTAATACTAACTGATAGAATCAAAAAGGGAGAGAAGGATCCAACATGGGAAGCGGGATACACAGCAGACTCATAGAATGGCAGATGTCCTAAACAACACTCTGGCCTCAGAATCAGCCCTTAAGGCATTCGGAACTGGCTGAAGAGCCCATGAGAGTATTGTAGGCATGGAAAGCCAAGACACCATGGAAAAGAAAAAAAAAAAAAAAAAAGAAGACCTAAATGAAAGATCTTTGTTAGTGAGATCCCAGTGGAAAGAATGGGGCCATCAAAGAAGGCGGTACCTTTCTCTGAAGGGAGGAGAGAACTTCCACTTTGACTATGACCCTATTGGAATAAGATCAAAGTCAGCAAACTCTAAAGGCTTCCATAGCCCTGGCAACTCATGACTAGAGCCTAGGGAGATTACTGACGCCATGAACAGGAGTGTCAAATTGTTAAGTCAGCAACAGGAGTCACTGTGTACTTACATCCCATGTGGGATCTGTCCTAATGTGTTGTCTAATGTGAAGTGATGCTATAACTAGTACTGAAACAGTATTTTTACACTTTGTGTTTCTGTGTGGGTACAAACTGTTGAGGTCTTTGCTAATTATATACTGAATTGATCTTCTGTATATAAAGATAATTGGAAATGAAAAAAAAAAAAACCTGGTGTTAAATTGGAAATGGCATAGAAAATTAATTAATTTAAAAAAAAATATTATGTGGGATCTCTGTCTTTAATGTGCTGTACACTCTTAGTTAACGCTTTAACTAGTACTCCAACAGTATTTTTTTCACTTTGTGTTGCTATATGGGGGCAAACTGTTGAAATCTTTACCTAATATATACTAAACTGATCTTCTGTATACAAAGAGAATTGAAAATGAATCTTGTTGTGATTGGAAGGGGAGAGGGAGCGGGAAAGGGGAGGGTTGCGGGTGGGAGGGAATTTATGGGAGGGGGGAAGCCATTGTAACCCATAAGCTGTATTTTGGAAATTTATATTCATTAAATAAAAGTTTAATAAATGAAAAAAAAAGATATAACTGATTGAAATGGAGGGAGGAAGAAACCTGATGATGGCAAATTTTTTTCATTGAACTAGAAATGGAAGGCAGTCACCAAGAAATCTGAGATCACATCTAGTTAGAATGCAATGAAAAAATCTAAAGTCAACCAATACTGATCAGGAATTTGAACACTTAAAGATTTCAGATAAAGATGTTAGATCACTGGTATTTTATTATGCAAAAGTAATTTTCAGATTTCAAAGCTGAATTTTATTGCTAAATTTCATTTTTAATGAATTTATTTATACATTAATTTCTCAGAGTGACAGCAAATGTGTGACAATTACTTTAACACAATTCTCATGTTAATGTGATTAATATGAAAACAATAGATTCACTGTAGTTCATAGATGCATAGATATTTAAGAACATCATGATATGTCCCTCTCTCCCTCTCTTCCTTTCTCAGGTCTTGAGATAACATTTTTAATTTAAATATAGATTCTTTGTTCATGCATACCTCTGTTAGAATCTTTATCCTGTTACTTATTTCCCAATAACTGAAACATTTAGACATGCTCAGAGATTGACAGAGAAAATGAAACATAAATTCCAAATATCTGCCATTTTCTAGTTTCCAGAGCACTGAGAACTTTCTTTAAAAAAGTTTGAAAAGCATTAATTAAAATAACAAATTTTTATAATAATATTATTTAATAATAACTTATAACACAGAAATATATTTATATAAATATATAACATATTAATATATTATGTATAATGATCAAATTAATAATTTTATAAATAGTAAGATTTATTTATTTATTTATGAAAGGCATAGTTACAGAGGCAGAGGCAGAGAGAGAGAGAGGTCTTCCACCCACTGGTTCACTCCCCAAATGGCTACAACAGCCGGAATTGGGCCGATCCAAGCCAGGAGTCTGGATTTTCGTTCAGGTCTCCTACATAGGTAGTGGGGCCCAAGGACTTGGGCCATCTTCTAATGCTTTCCCAGGCCATAGCAGAGAGCTGGATCAGAAGTGGAGCAGCCAGGAATTGAACCGGTGCCCAAATGGGATGCCGGCACTTGCAGGCAGCAGCTTTACATGCTATGCCACTGCACTGGACCAGATAATGTTACTTTAAAAATATTAGAAGAAACACTGTTCCCTGCATCAATTATCATTAAACTTTATACTAAGACTTTCTAAATATATTTCCCTAAGATACAGTCATAACGTAATTCTTTCTGGTTCAGTGACTAAAAAGTCTACCTTTAACAAGAAATTATAAGAGGAAATAATAGACATTTCAGTTGCGACAAGGAGGTGTTTGCATTGCAATAGACTTGAGTTAAGGTTAGTTCACAAAGTCTGTTTCAGAATATGGAGAATTTGTATAAGCTGGATAATAGGATCTACTGGGCAACTGAAACCAAGAAATTCCATCAGAGGATACATTGAAAAACAAGATTCTTTCATGGTTTGTTCTTTTCTGATATGCTCTGTAATGACCTACTCCCTTCTGACACTTCACTTTCATAAAGTCTCCCCAGAATAGACTGCAATAATGAGATCTCTTTCATTAGCAAACACAGAGTCAGAGACAGAACTGTTTAAGCCTCCCTCTTGACTAGAAGTAATTAAGTACCTAAATTATAGATACACACACTGTGTCTAGAGAGGTTCAACTGATTTTATGGATTGCATAAATGACAAAAGCTCCCCATTTTACTGAAAAAGATTCATACATTGGCTGCTTACTTTTTTTCTTATAAGTTCCATTGTTAATAATAAATAAAGATTTGCTATTGGGATATATGAAGATATAGTCAGATTCATATAGAATTATATAGGATTCAATATTATACAACTTCTACCTTACTTTTTTATACTTTAGCAAAGATGTGTTTAACATTATATCAGTTTAATCCTATATTACTCAAAGCAAATATGTAATTGGGTTCTTTAATTTCTAACCAGTTAATAATTGAAATGTATGACTGGAAATTTTCACACAAATAAATTTGTCAAACATTACCAAAATGATTTTAAAAATACATGGTTAAAACAACAAACTCAGCTTTAACTACATATATTTTAATATTCATTGTGAAAATGATAAACTCACATAAAAGAGAAAGCAAAACCATACTAGAATGATCATTTTCAGCTTCCAAACAGTCCTATATATTTACTGTAGTCTTTGATAAACTCCCAAAATTTGTGAAAATTTAGCTTCCTTAAGTATACAACAGAAAAAAATGTTTACTATCTCAAAGGTTTGTTTTAGTGAATGAATACAAAAGGTGCTTAATAAATTCCTTTGTTCATAGGATTCTGTAATTCATTTCTAGATGAAATTTGAATGCAAAATAATTGCAAAGGTAATTATCTGAGTTATTGGGCATCTAAAAATTAACAAAAAATTGCTATGCTCTTTAAAGAAGACTCAAGTTTTAAACTCATGAAGGAAGATTTTCCACTATAAAACTGTTGTCTTTATGTTATTATCAATAGAATATTAGACTATGTAATATCAGAGGCTAACATTGTGGCATAGCAGGTAAAGCTGTAACTTGCAACACCAGAATCCCGTATGGGCACCGGATCATAGCTCGGCTGCTCCACTTCCAATCTAGTTCCTTGTAATGGCCTGGGATAAGCAGCAGAAAATGGCTCACATGTGTGGGCCCCTGCATCCACGTTGGAGACCTGGACTAAACTCCTAGCTCCTGGCTTCAGCTGGCCCAGCCACAGCTGTTGTGTAACCATTTGGGGGAATGAACCAGAGGATAGAATATCTCTCGATCTCAATCTTTCTCTCACTCTCTTTTTCTAATGCTCACTTTCAAAATATATAAATCTTTTTTAAAAATTTAAAAACCTATGTAATATCAGATACAATAAATTGTTAGTCATTACTTTGAAAAGATTTCATGGAAAAACAGCTTGGTTGAGTGGGACAGCATTTAACTATGTTATACAGAAAGAATGCATTATATTTCAACTTGACTCTGGTCATACATTTCTGAAATACTCTTAATGTGCTACCGAAAGTATATCGTTTAATGACCTTATAAATAATCTATTAAAATCAGCTGATATAAAATGGGAGAACTAAATTTTATGTACATCAACTTTCACGTGAAACTCTCTGGAATAGGTATATTGTAAATACATATTGACAGAAAATTACTATAGTAAACTGCCATGGCTTCTCCACTATTAGATCAGTTTTAGCATCTTTGTTAAGAATTATTGCACAGTCACTATGTCCCAGATATCTTTCATTTGTTTCATGTATCAACTAATTCCATCTTTACAACATCATGCTGTTATTTATACCCATTTTAAATGAATTGAGGAACAAGGATTAAAACCGGTTTCCAAAGCTATTAAGCAATAAGAAAAAAAATTGAACCCAGCATATGTAAATTACATAATTAATTTCAATTCTAAACAAGTGCTGAATAATCCCACGATAAATTGTTCTTTGACATTACTCTAAGTTTAAAAGTTTTATGATTTGAAAGTTCATGTTTGAAGAATATACAAATGTTATATGTTATCTCTCCATGTTCTTCTGGTTTGAAAAAATTCTGAGTGAGCAAATTTTGCAAACAAAGTATTAGCATAATTAAATAGGCAATAATTTTTCACACCACAAAATAACTAATTGTTGTATAAACCTACTAAAGCTCAAAAAATTCAAATTCATCCTTCAATAAATTTACGTATTATTACATATTCTAGGCACTAAAGTACATCACTGTATGAAAATAGACAATGATTCGTGTTCTTAAAAGCTTACATAGAGAGCCAATAAATAAATTTAGAAAAATAAATAACTGTTGGATATGATAAATTAATAAATGGTATAAAGAAATAGTATAGCATAATAAGTACTTTCAATGCCACCTAAGTTTTCTACTTACAGTTTAAAATAAAACCATGATACTGTATTGGGAGAAAAGTTGGTGCTGTGTGTGTGTGTGTGTGCGTGCGGTTAAGTATGTATGTTTTCTAAATAGTAACACATGGTTACACATATGTGCATAGCTATGTACTGCTATTTAGGAGAGTTATAATGGCCAAATTCTTATATTTATATTAAAGTAGCTATCTTCTAAGTGGTCATATGATACACTAATCCTACCTATTTTTGCTATACTTGAAGTACCTTGGATTAACAATTCTTCCCAAGTCTGATTTAAATGATGAAAGGGAAGATTAGTGAATGGCCACAGTGATGCAGAATGTCTAAAGTACCTGTCTTCAGTAATCTGCAAGTAATTCATGGTACTCTCACTAAGAGAAATGACTAAATTATAGAAGAGTAGTCTTTTTAGTTTAAAGGTTCCATTCATCTAGTTGCAACTGAAGTATGAGTAAGCATCATCAAAATGAATTTTACAATAAGGAAGGATCCTAGAAATACAACTTGCCAAAAAAAAAAAAAAGAATAGAAAAGTGGTTACACTGTAGAGATTACATTGACTAAAGTTGGACCCTACACTAACATATTAACACTTGCTTGTTATTATCATTAACTGTGCAACAGGGAAAGAACCTCAATTTGTCATGTTATCAATTTTACATTGATACATAATGCAAATTATGTTTCACTAAATGAATATTGTGAATATTTAGGTAAAAATGCTATCTATAGATCTATGATAAATTATAATCCACGATTCTCAGATTCAAATTCACAGTACTTAATTAGAAGAGACAATTTTATTATTTTAAATGTTATATAAAATAAGCTTCTGTAAAACACACATGGGAAACACTGCATTATAAAATACCCGTGAGGATTCTAAGATGGCTGAATAGGGAAAAGATATACTCCTTTAGACAATGGGAAAAT
The DNA here is from genome assembly GCF_033115175.1 of Lepus europaeus. Classification (NCBI taxonomy): domain Eukaryota; kingdom Metazoa; phylum Chordata; class Mammalia; order Lagomorpha; family Leporidae; genus Lepus; species Lepus europaeus. The sequence goes on along the minus strand of NC_084836.1, from coordinate 34,321,275 downwards.
AGCAGGAAAAAAAAAAAAAAAAAAAAAAAAAACAGAGAAAATACATCCCCAGGGGCGAGCTGCAGAGCAGTTTGCAGTGGAAATTCTACAGAAGGAAGAGGGATGCCGTGGAGCTGCGTGAAAGGTTCCAACGTGCAGCAATTTGTTTAGATACCACACATGATGCCTGCAGATGGGAACAGGAAAATACACCAGCTTTGGAGAGCAAAATGAGAGCACACTGAAGCTGCCCACGACACTGGTGATATTGCTTGAGAGAGAGCCTTGTGGACAACACTGTCTTTGAGTCCGGCCTGTAAGCCTAACCTGGGGCAGGGTATCTGCCTTATCCAGCAAAAGAAAAGCACTTTCCTTTCTCCACATCGCACAACAAAAGTGCCTGCCAAGTGGTGGAGATACAAGTAGAGGCTGAGGGGGCTCTTGTGTGTATGTGTGATCACGAAATTTTACCAGAGGGAAAAATCCATCTTCCCAATTGACTTTGATTCTGGCTGGGAAGGTTAACAGGGGCTGGGCACCCATAGAGGACTGTGAGGTGCCCGATCCTCTTAATATACCACAGGCTCTGGGGCTTAAACTGCCAAGGCAGAGCACCCATAGGCAGCTGGCTTTGGGAATTCTCTGCTCTCTCCATGGATGCACCTCATAACTGTGGGAGCCTTGTTTGTTGAGATTGTGGTAATCCTGTGACTGCACGATTGGGCAGGAGGTGTAGCTGGGTCTCTGGTACAACATGGTCTAGTGTCAGAGGCTCAAAGCTTCTGGCTGCTTGGGGTGGGTCACTGCTGAGGGTTCTCTGCTCACACTGAAGACTGCCTGTATCCTTTCTGCAGTTCATGTGTCAGTGCAGTGAGTGATGTACCCACTGTGGGCTATCCCCAGGCATTATGATCTTAGAAGAAAGGAGGTGAGGGTGTGATTGCTACAACAGAGGTGATCATACCCTCTCCCGACTGCTGACAACAGAGATCTACTACATTCAAGTTGGGTGTCACCCTGGATACGATACTCAACTAACCCTGGAACACTGATTAGAGCTCCTTGACTCAACTAGCACATGTCCCTGGGTATTCACTGATAGAGCAGACACTCCACTAAGCCACAGAGGAATAGTTTAAAGATAAAATCAGAGGAGAAAACCAACAAATACTCCCACAAATGCCTAAAAATAAATGCAGAAATTCAAGAAACAAGAGTAAGGAAGACAACATGACTCCCCCAAAGGAACACAACAACACTTCAATATTAAAATGTGAAGACGAAGAGATTGAAATGATGCCTGAAAAGGAATTCAAAAGATTACTCATAGGATTACTCAGAAGCAATGAGAAGCAAATTCACAAGTTAAAGAAATCCACACATGACATGGATGAAACATTCTCCAATGACATTGAGATTCTGAAGAGAAATCAAACTGAAATATTAGAAATGAAAAATTCAATACATCAAATAAAAATAGAGTATAAAGTCTTAACAATTACTTAGTGAGGCAGAAGAAAGAATATCAAAGCTAGAAGAGAAATTTTGGAAATATCTCAGACCTAAAAACAAAGAAGAAAAAAAATTAAAAAATTAAAAACAATGTTGGAGATTTATGGGATACTATCAAACAACACAACATATGGATCTTAGAAATTACTGAGGTATGGAAAGAGAGAATGGATTAGAAGTTCCTGAGTGTGCTATTGATAGCTCTGATAGGTCTAAGAGTCAAAGAGATCACACAAACAAGACAAGTATCTGCTAATACTAACTGATAGAATCAAAAAGGGAGAGAAAGATCCAACATGGGAAGTGGGATACACAGCAGACTCATAGGATGGCAGATGTCCTAAACAACACTCTGGCCTCAGAATCAGCCCTCAAGGCATTCAGATCTGGCGGAAGAGCCCATGAGAGTATAGCAGGTATGGAAAGCCAAGATATCATGGAAAAAAAAAAAAGACCTAAATGAATGATCTCTGTGAGTGAGATCCCAGTGGAAAGAACGGGGCCATCAAAGAAGGAGGTACCCTTCTCCGAAGGGAGGAGAGAACTTCCACTTTGACTATGACCCTATCGGAATAAGATCAAAGTCAGCGAACTCTAAAGGCTTCCATAGCCCTGGCAACTCATGACTAGGGCCTAGGGAGATTACTGACGCCATGAACAGGAGTGTCAAGTTGTTAAATCAGCAACAGGAGTCACTGTGTACTTACACCCCACGTGGGATCTGTCCCTAATGTGTCGTCTAAAGCGAAGTGATGCTATAACTAGTACTGAAACAGTATTTTTATACTTTGCGTTTCTGTGTGGGCACAAACTGATGAGGTCTTTACTAATTATATACTGAAGTGATCTTCTGTATATAAAGAGAATTGGAAATGAAAAAAAAAAAAAACAACCTGGTGTTAAAATGGAAATGGCATAGAAAATTAATTAATTTGAAAAAAAAATTATGTAGGTTCTCTGTCTTTAATGTGCTGTACATTGCTATTTAATGCTATAATTAGTAATCCAATGGTAGTTTTTTTCACTTTATGTTGCTATATGGGCAAAATGTTGAAATCTTTACCTAATATATACTAAACTGATCTTCTGTATACAAAGAGAATTGAAAATGAATCTTTACATGAATGGAAGGGAAAAGGGAGCGGGAAAGGGGAGGGTTGCGGGCGGGAGGGAAGTTATGGGAGGGGGGAAGCCATTGTAACCCATAAGCTGTACTTTGGAAATTTATATTCATTAAATAAAAGTTTAATAAAAAAAAAAAGAAGTTCCTGAGTGTGGGAAGAGAAGAGGTTAGAAGGTTTATTCAGTGGAATAACCACAGAAAACTTCAATAATTTGGAGGAAGAAAGGGAACCCAAGCACATAAGGCACACAGAACTCCTCACAGACATGCCAGAAAAGGTTTTCACCACAATATATTGTAGTCAAATTTTCAACAATAAAACATAAAGAAAAGATTCTAAACTGTTCAGTACAGAAAATCCAGATAACTTTCAGAGGTTCTCCAATTAGACTCACAGATGATTTATCATCAGAAATCTTACAGGTTTGCTATAATATTATGCAAAGTTTTTTTTTCTTTTTGTGTAATTTTCTATCTAGTTTCTAGATATTCAAGTAAATCATAGCTTTCCCTGCCTCAAATGCTGTCAATTCCTTAGAATCCATAACTCAGTTTCATGGAAAAATAGGTCCTAATTAAGAACTGCTTGAACATCCTGTGAAAATTTAGATTCTTACTCAGCAAATCTGGTGAATCTGAATTCTACATTCCTAATGACCTTACTGTAATTTTCATGCCACTGACTAGTTTGAATACAAACCATACATTCTTCAAAAATTTCAATTTGCCATTATTTTTGTGGGACTCTATACAGCTGTATATTTAAATTATATAAAAGTACTATCAGACATAAGATATAATGTTTACAATTATGTTTATTAAATATCACAATATGTCAAGTGATATATGAGAAACACTGCTGTTAATATTGCTACAAATAATTTTAATCTTTAAATTGTTTTGAATGAACTATGTGCTTACTTTTAGCATTAGCCTGGATATCTGAAAAAGCTGTCTTTTGTTATCTAAGTTACTTGCACAGTTACATTTAGTGTGGGTATCCTGATACATATGTACTTTTGATTTAAAGCCACACTTGTTTTTTAGAAACAAGTAACTTTATTTTTGAAAAATGTTCAGGTGCACAGGCATTTGATCTAGCATTAAATATGTAAGTTTAGAGACTTGTGTACCATATTGGAGTCCCTTGATTTGAGTCATAGCTTTGGTTCTAATTCCAGCTTGCTGCTAATGCAGCCCCAGAGGGCAGCGGCGATGGCTGAAGTGGTTGGATCCAGGTGGGAAACCTTAGTGTTTGGTGTTCAGCTTTGGCTGGCCAGTTTCAGCTGTTGTGGGAATTTGCTGAATACAACAGCAGATGGGAGCATTTCTCTCTCTCTTCCCCTCCTCCCCTCCTCTCAAATAACAAAAAAAGTACCCTTAAAGAATATTATATCTCTGCTGCTTTTCTAAATATATCACAATCATTATTAGTATATGGTTATTTCTATGGTCTTACTAAAATGTTTCATTTTTAGAGACATTATAAATTGTGTAAGTTTCCTTTTGTGCACAAAGAACAACACAACACTTTCATAAATTTTTAGGTCAAAATTTAAAAATGAGTGGTTTATATTTCCATAATTTCTCATGAAGAAACTAAATTATATCATATATGGCACATTTTATTCTGAGCTTTTCAAATTTTCAGTATTTTTTTCAACAGCTAGTCTACTTAATAGTCTTTCCTTATTTTAATTAATTTATTTTTTATTTACTTGAAAGGCAGAGTTACAGAAAGAGAGAGAGAGAGGTCTTCAATCTCTGGTTGACTCCCCAAATGGGCACAACACCCAGAGCTGGGCAGATTCAAGCCAGGAGTCAGGAGCTTCTTCTAGGTCTTCCACATGGGTGTAGGGGCCCAAGGACTAGGGCCATTTTCCACTGCTTTCCCAGGAGCATTAGCAGAGAGCTGGATTGGAAGTAGAGCAGCCAGTACTTGAATTGGCACCCATAAGGGATGCCAGCACTGCAGCTGAGGTTTTAACATGCTGTGTAACAGCGCCAGTCCCTTTCCCAAGTTTTACAAATCAGAAATGACTACACCAATATGATGCAAGTTACATTTTTTAAAGATTTGCTTATTATTTATTTGAAAGTTAGAGTTACACAGAAGGAGGGGCAGAGAGAGAAAGAGAGGAGTCTTCCATCCACTGGTTCACTCCCCAGTTGGCTGCAATAGCCCGAGCTGCGCTAATCCAAAGCCAGACACCAGGAGCTTCTTCTGGGTCTCCTAGGTGGGTGCAGAGGCTCAAGGAGTTGGGCCATCTTCTACTACTTTCTCAGGCCACAGCAGAGAGCTGGATTAGAAATGGAGCAGCCAGGACTCGTACCCACACCCATATGGGATGCTGTCGGCTTTACCCACTACGCCACAGCTCAGGCCCCAAGTTACATTTTTTTAAATTAAAATACTTCATAGAAAATACATTTTAACTAAGCCATGATTAGCTTTTTAAGAGAAAAATTAATATTAGGTAAACAAACTTTAAATAATTTCTAAACAAATTTTATATCACTATATTAAAAACCTTAGTTTTGGTCCAGTGCTGTGCTGTAGCAGGTAAGTAAGAAGACATGAAAGTGAGGGATTGAACCACAATGACTGCATGAGGGAAGAGGACCATGCAGAGGTAATAGCAAGGGGAAAGTGAGAGTTAAATATTAGTATTTGAGAAACAGAAGAGAATTTGATGTGAATAAAGCATGGCAAGAAAATTAATGACTAAAGGAAGATGGGGTGGAAAATAACAAGGGACGGGTGAGGTTGTTTGTGGAGTGGCAGCTCATGGTAAGTATTTGGGAGTTTACTCTTGTTCATTAGCAGCCTTTTTAAGGATTTTGAAAAGGATAGGGCCGGCGCCAGGGCTTAACAGGCTAATCCTCCACCTTGCAGCGCCGGCACATCGGGTCTAGTCCCGGTTGGGGAGCCAGAATCTGTCCCGGATGCCCTCTTCCAGGCCAGCTCTCTGCTATGGCCCGGGACGGCAGTGGAGGATGGCCCAAGTCTTTGGGCCCTGCACCCTCACGGGAGACCAGGATAAGCACCTGGCTCCTGGCTTCGGATCAGCGCGATGCGCCAGCCGTAGCGGCCATTGGAGGGTGAACCAACGGTAGAAGGAAGACCTTTCTCTCTGTCTCTCTCACTATCCACTCTGCCTGTCAAAAAAAAAAAGGATAGTAATATGATCTTCCCTACCTTTGAAAAGTAACACTTTGGCTGCTAGATGATCTTTCAGCTTAGAAAATTTATTAATATTTTAGAGATCTTAGAATTAGAATTATTCATGTTAAGGAATATACTTATAAGTATTAACAGTATAGATCTGAATAATTCAATATGGGAGTCACTAGTTGAACATGGCTATTGAACACTTCAAATGTGGATAGTCTAAATCTAAATGTATAAAATGTATAAAGGCCGGCGCCGTGGCTCAATAGGCTAATCCTCCGCCTTGCGGCGCCGGCACACTGGGTTCTAGTCCCGGTTGGGGCACCGGATTCTATCCCGGTTGCCCCTCTTCCAGGCCAGCTCTCTGCTATGGCCCGGGAAGGTAGTGGAGGATGGCCCAAGTCCTTGGGCCCTGCACCCACATGGGAGACCAGGAGAAGCACCTGGCTCCTGGCTTAGGATCAGCGCGATGCGCTGGCTGCAGCGGCCATTGGAGGGTGAACCAACGGCAAAAAGGAAGACCTTTCTCTCTGTCTCGCTCTCTCACTATCCACTCTGCCTGTCAAAAAAAAGTATAAAAAAATCTAAATGTATAAAATGTATAAAAATATACAATAGAGTTCGAGACTTCGAGACTTGGTATGAAAACAATGTAAATCATTTCTTTAGTAATTCCATTTTGATTAAAAGTTGAAATACTACTGACATTTCTGAATAAATAAAATATATTTTTAAAGTTAATTTCAGTGGCCAGCACTGTGGCATAGTAGGCTATGCCTCCACATGTGGTGCGGGCATCCCATATGGGCACCAGTTCATGTCCTAGCTGCTCCTCTTCTGATCCAGCTCTCTGTTATGGCCTGGGAAGGCAGCAGAAAATGACCCAAGTGCTTGATCTCCCATGTGGGAGACCCGGAAGAAGCTCCTGACTCCTGGCTTCAGATTGGTACAGCTCTAGCTATTGTGGCCATTTGGGGAGTGAACCAGCAAGTGGATGACCTTTCTCTTTGTCTCTCTGTTATTTCAGAGATTATCCTGAAATAGTCTCAGACAACTAAAATTAATAGCATATTATCAGTCTAGGTCATTTGGTAAATCAATAGAAAAACTAAAATGCATTATTTAATATAAAAAGCATGCTATACATGTATGTATAGTCATATATATATGAAAATATTAAAAAAAGTATACACTGAGGTAAACTTATCTTTTAAATCCCTTGTCTGCAAATTTTCTGAAGTAGGTGTGCTATATTTAAAAAGGGTATTTATTTAAGTATAACATATATGAAATACTAAGAGAACATATATTTAGCTATCCTTGATAGAGGGTGGCATTTAATTTAGTGGATAATATGACAACTGAGGCACTTGTGTCCTATATTGGAGTTTCTAGATCCAGTATCCAGTTCTGGCTCCTTATTCCCATCTCCTGCTAATGCAGATCCTGAGACACAGTGACTGTGGCTCAACTAATTGGGTCCCTGCCACCTACATGGATGATCTAGATTGAATTCCTAGATCTTGACTTTGGCCCAGCCATTGTGAGCAATTGGGAAGTGAACGAGTGGATGGGAATATTCTTCCCTCCACTCCCCCACCATTCTCCCACTATTTCTCTGTCTCTTGCCCATTCAAATAATCAGGTTAATTAAATAATTTAAAAATCCTTTATATTGATCATTTCTAGATTCCTAAGGAATTCCCTCCTTTTTCTTACTTGTACTATTTGCATTTAGATTTCTTACTGCACACTCTCATGAACACATAACATCTTTCCTGTTAGGTTACAAAATAATCCAACATGAATTGTACTTTCACTCTCAAAGCAGCTCTAGATAATAATTAGTTTTAAGGGATATTACTACTCTTTTATACATGCTTTTACATACATGAATTAGAGCAATATTATCTCATTGTTAATAAAATTCAATAAGCAAAAGAAAAAGTTTGTAGATACGCTTGAATGAGAAAACTTATAAATGTCATCACATTCTAGCCAAGTTACTATTTGAGAAGAGAACCCACATGCTGCTTTCAATTTTTTCTTTAATTCTCAGTAGATTGTCAAAGTTATAATGTTTTAGAAAATAATCAACTTGACAAAGTGGATGCATCCTTATTTTAAATTACAAAAAAACCCTTGGGGTATGTATAATCTCATAAAAAGCAATGAAAAATCCAAAGAATTAGAGTTAATGTGAGTTTGATATGATTAATTTCTGTTTTCTACCTTCTTGATTTACATCTTTGACAGATTCCAAGGTTATTCATTCGCTAGAATGTTTTGAGAAAGAAATAACACTGTTTGCAAGTATCTTAGTGCTTTTTTGGAAGTGTTTTCATATTTGGAATGAATTAGATTTGAAGAATACATTTTTCCCAATTTGTATCTGTTTATTTTCACTGAGGCAGTTGTGAAGACTGAATGGTAATAATGAAGAGGAGGTCCAAGGAAGTAATAATCACATATAATAAAATTCATATGTTGGTTATGCTGCAGAATTCACAATTTTAGCCTGTATTTATTTGTTGGAGCATACACACATTTTATGCTCCTTAGTAGTTTCAAAGGAGAAAAACTGGGTGATTCACATATTAATGTATGTATTTACTGACACATATATTTTAAGGCATTCTGTTTGCCTTAGCTATCTCAGGCAGCTATAGCTAAATACCACAGACTGGGTGAGCATTAACAATGGAAATTTATTTCTCATAGTTCTGGAGTCTGGAAAACCTAAGGTCAATACACTAGGAGAAGTGTCTGAGGAGAACTCACTTCTTAAATGGCTTTCTTCTTACTGGTCCTCAGGTAACAGAAGGAATCAGAGCCTCCTTTTTCTCCTTTATGAGGCACTAATCCCATTCACAATGGCTCTGCTCTTATCAGATCCAAATACCTTCACATTGGGGATTAGGTGTCAATATGTGAATTTTAAAGGTACAGAAGGGCCTGCACCACAGCTCACTTGGCTAATCAGCACCCCAGGTTCTAGTCCCTGTCGGGGTGTCGGATTCTGTCCCGGTTGCTCCCTGGTTGCTCCTCTTCCAGTCCAGCTCTCTGCTGTGGCCCAGGAAGGTAGTGGAGAACATCCCAAGTGCTTGGGCCCCTGCACCCGCATGGGAGACCAGGAAGAAGCACCTGGCTCCTGGCTTCGGATCAGTGCAGCACCAGCCTTAGCGGTCATTTGGGGGGTGAACTGGTGGAAGGAAGACCTTTCTCTCTCTCTCTCTCTCTCTCTCTCTCTCTCTCACTGTCTAACTCTGATTGTCAAAATAAATAAATAAGTAAAGGGTGCATAAACATGGAGTCCATAGCACTCTTTACTATGACTGAATAGGCACAAAATAACAACAACAACAAAAGACATGATTTCTTCTTGCTACAAGCTATCACTTACAAGATTTATTCTATTTCTGTTTAAATTGTTATATAACAATGTCTTTTGACCAGTGAGGATTGTCTATATTATAAGTAGAAAAATAAAGATTTTTGGAGGAAAAAAAAGTACTAAGTATTGTTGAAGTACAGTTTATCTAGAAAGCTGTGTTGGGAGCAGGAAATGAAAGGGTTTCAGTATGAAGATCTACAATGAATAACTAAAAATTGACTCAGAAATAAAGTATCGTATCCAAGAAAAATCTAGAATTAGATTATTTGCTGAATTAACACTAATTCTTCTTAAATTATTAAAAAAAATAGAATTCTAGAAAATTTTTAAGAATTAATTCTACGAGGCTAGTGTTACCAGAGACACTCATACCAGAAATGGACACAGGAATAAAAGAAAACTACAGATCAATATCCTTGATGAAAAAAAAAAGCAAAAAAGATCCTTAATAAAATACTGGCAATTAAATCCAACCACATATTAAAATAATTATTTACCAGGATCAAGTGGGACTCATCCCAAAGATGTATGGATGATTCAACCTACAGAAATCAATAAATATGATCTGTTAATAGGATGAAGGCTGAAAATCTGTAAATCATCTTAGTAGATGCAGAAAAAAACATTTGGAAAAACACAACATCCCTTCATCATAAAAACTGAACAAATTAGGTGTGGAAGGGACAAACCTCATCAAAACAAGGCCATATGTAACAAGAAAACAGCTAATACCACATTGAATGAGAAAAAAAAATAAAACAAAGTTTGAATCTTTTTCTTTAAGATTTGAACAAGGTATGGTGGCCCACAGTCACCACTTTTAATCAAGATAGCAACGGACATCTTGGCCAGAGTAATTAGGGGAGAGAAAGAAGTAATTGATGACAAACAAATTGGAAGCAAGAATTAAAATTGTTAAAAGGGATGAAGAAGAGCACTATGTAATGGTTAAGGGATCAATTCAACAGGAAAATCTGACTATAATAAAAGTATATGTGCCCAATTACAGAGTGGCTGGCTATTTAAAAGAAATGTTAATGGATCTAAAAAGAGAAATAGACTCCAATACAACAGTAATGGGGATCTTCAACACACCACTTTCAGCAATGCACAGATCAACTAGATAGAAAATCAACAAAGAAACAACAGAGCTAATTGGCACTATGGACCAAAAGCTGATATCTATGAACTTTTCACCCCAAAGTTGCAAAATACACATTTTTCTCATAAGTGTATAAACTTTCTCTAGGATAGACCATATGCTAGGCTATAAAACAAGTCTCAGGAAATTCAAAAAAACCAAAATCATACCATGCATCTTCTCTGACCGCAATGGAATGAAGCTGGAAATCAACAATTCAAGAACTCCAGAACATATGCAAACCCATGACGACTGAACAACATGCCCTGAAAAAACAGTAGGTCCATAGAGGAAATAAAAGGAGAAATAAAAATAAAAACATTAGAGAAAGAAGTAGAAGGAGACATAAAAAATGGGAAAATCTTCCAAGCTCATGGAATCAATATCATCAAAATTTCCATACTAACAAAAGCAATTTACAGTTTCTATGTGATCCCAATCAAAATACCAATGACATTCATCACAGATATAGAAAAAAATGTTGCTAAAATTCATTGCTTTCTTATTTCAAAGTCTAATAATTGTAGTAATTAAAACATCAAGGTTTTGGCATAATAACATACACATAGACCAATGGAACAGAACAGAGATTCTAGAAGTAAACCTATGTATCTATAGCTAATTGGTCTTTGGCAAAGAAAATAAGAAATGCATTGGGATAATGATGATGTCTTTAATAAATGGTACCAGACATGTTGTATATTCACATGCAGAAGTAAAAAATTAGACACCTGAAATTTTGAAATTACTAAACGAAAATATAAGATATTCCTTCAGGGCACTGAAAAAGCAAATATATCTTGAATCAGATCCCCAAAATACAAGAAACAAAATCAAAGTAGACAAATTGAATTTTATCAAACTAAAAAGCTTTTACACAGCAAAAGAAACAGGGGAGTTTAGGTGTTGGTTAATGTGTATTAATTATATGTAAATATTAATATATATCAGTTAGCTATAGGTGCATGGGCTTAATTCTAGAATCTCTATTCTATTCCATTGGTCTATATGTCAGTTTTTATGCCACTACCATAACATATATATGCCAATACCATAGAATAGAATATATATTGAAGCCATGAGAAAGGACTTTTGCTGTTTTCAGCAAAACAAATGATGTTTGAGAAGTTAGATATATTTACTCTGAGTTGAACATTACACAGTGTATGCATGTATAAAAGCATGACATGATATCCCATATCTATATGGGATTTTTACCTATCAGTTTAAAACAAAACTTTTAAAAAGAAATTTAAGGATAAAACAATAGTAGTGAATTACAATACAATAAATATTGAGACAGGGAGAAACTTTTTTTTTTTTTTTTTTTTTGGACAGGCAGAGTGGACAGTGAGAGAGAGACAGAGAGAAAGGTCTTCCCTTTGCCGTTGGTTCACCCTCCAATGGCTGCTGCAGCCAGCGCATCTCGCTGATCCGAAGCCAGGAGCCAGGCACTTCTCCCAGTCTCCCATGCGGGTGCAGGGCCCAAGGACTTGGGCCATCCTCCACTGCCTTCCCGGGCCATAGCAGAGAGCTGGCCTGGAAGAGGGGCAACCGGGATAGAATCCAGCGCCCCGACCGGGACTAGAACCTGGTGTGCCGGCGCCGCAAGGCGGAGGATTAGCCTAGTGAGCCGCGGCGCCGGCCTGGGAGAAACTTTTTAACATACAGTTTCAGCATCAGAAAATATAAGGTGTTTTGATATTTAACTCAAAAAAATTTCAAATAGAAAAATTTGAAGTTATTATTCAGCAATCTATAAATATTTAATTACCAGTAAAATATAAATATGTTTCCAAGTTTATGGTGATTAAGGACATTTAAATGGAGACATATAATGGGATGTTATTACATAACCATCATATAGTAAAATTGAAAAGTCTGATATTATTAAGCTTTAGAGTGAATTTAGTTGGGAAGTCCATTTGCAATAAAATAGAAAATATTCTTATCTAATGTTTGCAGTATTCAGATTATATAGTATTTACTTTTGAATAATGCTCATTCTAGGTATGGCATTAGCAGTGTATTTACATATCAGCAAGAACAGAATATAAATTCTCCTGACTGGAAAATTAAGCAGTATTCCACTTATAACACATGTAGTGCATCAAAATGCTAGGAATTACAAATGAGGGTCCCGTTATCCGCATATCACTGCTTATTCTATGGAGAAGAAAACAATTTGGACTTGTAGGAACAAAAGGTGTCGAATATACTCTATAATATTGCTTTTCTACAAATACAGGAATTAGATATTTCAATTATTCTAAACAAAAAAAAAAAACAGCAATAAAATCTCAGTGGCAAGCAGCAGTAAGAATGTATTCCTCACATCTGTGATTCAATGGATGGCATTATGGCCCACAGCTGCACTTGCTTATGTATTTGGAATTTGGCTGGTGTTCCAGGGATCTAGGCTGAGCCTGGTTAGGCAGCTCAGCTTCAACCTATAGATCTGCCTGGTCCCAAACTGAAAGGGCACCTGGGCATAGAGGAATTTCTTGTGGGAAAGTCCAAGGCACAAGAGGGAATATACAGTCACAAAGGAACATATCGAGTTTACTACTAGCATCATTCCTGAAAAACAAATAATCCCTTTACTCAACCAATTCACATGGATCAGTCCAAAGTCAGGAGGCACGTGAGTGGTGGTTTTACTTTCCTTCTCCATTTGTTGCTTGTCTGTTACTATAACAAAATAGCATAGGCTGTGTCTGTTTGTAAAGAAAAAGGGTTTACTTAGCTCATAATTCTGGAGTTTCAGGCACGTGAATCTCACGATGGCCTTCTTGCTGACAGACAAGGACCTCACATTGCAAGAGAGGTGGGATATGTTTTGTCTCTATCCATCTTTGTAATGTCACCAGTATTTAATCATAGGGGCTCCATGTTGATGATTTCATCTAGTCCTAATAACCTCCCAAGGGCCTCACCTATAAACACTATAGTTATACTGCTTCTTCCTTCTTAACATCTCAAAAAGGGGATTGAATTTCAACACATAAATGCTTGGGAACGCACTCAAACTATATCCAAGCGATAGCATTCCAGCCTTCACCCCTTAGGTTTACGAAACACTCAAAACGCAAGCCATAACTCCATCTCCAAAAGTTTTAACTTCTTGTTCCACCATTAATTCAAAATTCCAAAGTTTCATCTGAGTTCCAAGGAAAACTCCTTCTAACCGAGCCTTTAAAATGAAAATAAATAATTTATTTCCAATATATAACATTAGGACAAGCACAGGGTAAATATTGCTATTCTACCATGGATAAATAGACGTATAGAAAGGAATAATTAGCCCAAAGCAAGACTAAAACTCATCAGGAAAAAATTAAATCTTCAAACACCAAGTCTAGCATCTTACACACTTTGCCATGAGGGGTGGACACCTAAGGCCTTAGCAGACTCACTCTACAGTTTCCCTAGTTGCATGCCACATGTTTCCTCTCTTAGGCTGGGTTTGCATCTTTCACAGCAGGTGTTGCACTTTGCTAGTAGCTGTACCTTTCTAAGGCCCTTATTGTGGCTCTGCTCTCATGGCCCCACAAGGCATCAACCTATTAGGCTCTCTTAGCAACTGTTCTAATCCTTTGGCAAACTTCTGGCCCATTTCTAATAATATAAAATCTTGGTGTAAACTACATGCCTCCTTAACGCCTGCAGAATAAGCTCCGCATGGACACTGAGATTTCCCACTGGCATGAGTCCAGTCTATAACTGCTTAAACTATGGCTACAGCCATCAGGCCATTCACTGGGGAAAAGCAGGAAAAAATCCAGAGATGGACCTGGAGGGACCTGAATGGTGAGCTCTTTTCGAACACAGCAATTCCATGATCATTATTTTCAGGAAGTGTCTGGACTTGTGACAGCAGGGATACCCTCAAAGATTTCTGAAATGCCCCTGATTCCCCTGTTTTGATGAGTAGTATTTGTTGATTGGAATCTCTGCTTATGTCTTTGGCAGATGGAGCTTGGCCTGACCTTTAAAAGCTTTGTTTCTCCTTTCTTCATCAGTCTGCAAATTTTCCAAATCATTCTGCTGTTTCCTTTTGTTCCTGAGCATCTCTAAAAATCTGAACAAAGGTGGTCAAGAAGATCCAAGCCACAATCTCATTTAGAAATTTCTCTACCAAGCAAACTAGTCCGTTTTTTCAAAAGTCTGAGATGAACAGAAATCTTCCACCCACTACTTTATCCCCAAATGCCACAATAGCCAGCAATGGGCAATGCCAAAGCTAGAAGCTAGCAACTCAACCTGAGTCTCTTACATGGGTGGCAGGAGCCTAAGTACATGTGCTGCCTCCCTTCCATACATTAGTAGGAAGTTGGAATCAGAAATGGAGACAGAAATAGAGCAAAACCACTGTGATGTGAGAGAGAGTTGTTCAAGCAGAGTCTTTACCGCTGTTACCGAACACCTGCCCCAGTGCATCATTCTTAATTTTGGCCTCTCATAAAGTTTTAGCGCACAAGCAAAATGAAACCAGATTCTTTGCTGCAGTGCAATAATTGTGGGATTTAGTTTCCTTTCCAAGACTCATTCCCATCTGAAATTAATTCCCTAGTAAGATAATTTTGTCTCTTTTTCAAAATAGAGTTCTATTTTATTTATTTTAAAGGCAGAGTTACACAGAGATAGGGGAAAAACAGAGAAATATTCCATCCACTGGCTCACTCCCCAAATGCTCACAAGGGCCTGGAATGGAGCTTGGAACTCCATACAGGTCTCTCACAGAGGCTCAGGTACCTGAATCATCACTGCTGCTTTCCCCATGTGACTAGCATGGAGTTGGATTGGAAGTGGAGCTGCTAGGACTCCAACCCGCACTCAGATAGGATGCTAGCATAGCAGGTGGTGGCTTAACCTGCTGCACCACAACCTCTGCCCCTAGTCACCTCAGTTTATGAGCCATCGTCAGAATTATCTGTAATACTCTATTTAAAATTCAGCATTCTAGGTTCTTTCTAGCCTGCTTCCAATCTTTGCCTGTGACCTAAATCAAAAGCTTCCTCTTTGTTTTCAAATATAGTTCAGTTCATGATCCCACTGCTCAGTACTAATTTGCTGTACCAGTCTGGTTGCAAGTTCTACAACAAAATACAAGACGCTAGATTACTTTACAAAGAAGAAATTATTCAGCTCATAGTTCTGAAAGTTCAAAGACCTGCATGTGGTGACAGCCTTCTTGCTGGCAGTCTGAGGTGGCATGGAGCATCACATGACAAATGAAAAAGGTCGTGTGTGTGTGTGCGTGTGTGTGTCTATATCTGCTTTCTCATCATGGGAACTCTACCCTGATGTTATCCAGTCCTGATTATCTTCCAAAGGCGCCCACCTCTAAACACCTTGATCACAGTAAGCTTCCAAACTCTTATTCCCTTGTAAAGGAGATTGTATTTCCCCATGTATGACTATAGTGGACATACTCAAACGATAAACACATATTTAGTAGAAGGAACTGCAGAGTGACAGGCTAAAGTAAGAAGGCAAGTGGAGAATGGAGAGCAATAATACAATCTACCATAATGAAACAAATATAAGAAATGTCAATATTTGAGAAGTGTGATTTATGGGTT
This sequence comes from Lepus europaeus, assembly GCF_033115175.1. Taxonomy (NCBI): domain Eukaryota; kingdom Metazoa; phylum Chordata; class Mammalia; order Lagomorpha; family Leporidae; genus Lepus; species Lepus europaeus. The sequence goes on along the minus strand of NC_084836.1, from coordinate 34,305,369 downwards.
TACAGATGTGTTACTATTTGTTCATTTAAATATGAGTACTGCCAAATTACTTTTAAATTGTTAAATGAACTATAATATAATCTTTAGTATCAAGTTGGTTTATCTTTTATAATCTCATACATCTTTTACAAAATTTTCTATCCCATAGGCTATCTGAAAAATTCACTCATCCTTTAAAACAAAATTGAAAAGTATAACATATTATTATCAGTTATTGTCATCGTTTTGTTCATTAAGACTTACTCCTTCAAAGTGAAACTTTAAGCTCTTTGATTAGCAATCTCAACTTTCACCATTTAATAACCCCTTTCTCCATCTAGCCTATGACCACCCGAATCTCTATTGCTGCGAGTGCAACATTTTTATATTTCACCTGTAAATAAAGTTGTACAATATTTATCTTTCTCTGCCTAATTTATTTCACTCAGTATAATCACATCTAGGTTCACCTAGTATTGTGTATTTCATAACCAGTACAATATAGATCGCTTGTGGTAAGAATTTACAAAACTGGGCCGGCGTTGCAGCTCATTTGGCTAATCCTCCACCTGCAGCACCGGCATCCTGGGTTCTAGTCCTGGTTGGGGCGCCGGATTCTGTCCCGGTTGCTCCTCTTCCGGTCCAGCTCTCTGCTGTGGACCGGGAAGGCAATGGAAGAAGGCCCAAGTCTTTGGGCCCTGCACCCGCATGGGAGACCAGAAGGAAGCACCTGGCTCCTGGCTTCAGATCTGCGTAGTGCGCCGCCATTTGGGGGGTGAACCAATGGAAAAGGAAGACCTTTCTCTCTGTCTCTCTCTCTCTCACTGTCTAACTCTGCCTGTCCAAAAAAAAAAAAAAAAAAAAAAATCCACAAAACTGGTAAATATGTGAAGTGATATACATGTTAATTAGCTTGGTTTAATCATTCCAGCATGTAAGTAAATAGCAAACTATCTTCATTGTACATCAATTGTACATGATTATTTTTGTCAGTAGCTTGAAACTCCATCTGGGTCTCCCATGTGGTTGCCACCACACAAGTACTTGGGATATCACTGCTGCCTCCCAAGATAGGCATTACCAGGAAGCTGGATTGGAACCAGATGCAGGACTCAGTTCCCGACACTTCCGCACAGATGCTGGCAACCCAAGCAAGAGCTTAATCCACTGTGCCACAACACCCACTCCATACCTTATTTCTAATTTAGCACTTACCTCATTTTCTGGTTACCTGCAATTCAGTAGTCTCCTCTCATGATTTATTAAATTACATTATAGCAAAATGTAGCTCATATAGCAAAATTTAACTTGGGTGGTAATACTAATTGCTTTATCCCAAAATTTATTTATCTAGGCTAATAATATTAACTGCTCAACAGTGTAGATTCCTTGTTTAACCCAGGCACACAAATAAGCTACATTTCCCAACTTCACTTACATGTATGTACAACTATGTAACTGCATTTTAACAGAATTTGAGTAAATATATGCAAGCAATTACCAATCCAGGCCCATTACAGCTTCCCTAATGTCCCTTCCTCCAGCATATGCAGTTGATGATGAGACCTATGAAGTGATAAAGACAAAAGTGGAAGAAGCCTGAGTCCTGACTGGCTTTCATGCTGATTACAATATGAGCAGAAGGATAACTTCAATTAATTTTCTCTCTCCAACCTTTAAAAGACATTTGTTTTGCTATTTATTCTATGCAACTAATAGATCTAGTCTAATAATTATCTTATAGAGGCCATTCCATAAATGAGTAAGATATAAAATAATTGGATTAATTACTGACATTACACATGAAAGAAAAACTATGAGCTTTCTGGGGGAAGTACTAAGGTTCAATTTTTGAACCTTTTTAGAGTACTATACATGACACAGAGGCCTTTGTGTTAATACCTAAAAATATTCAGTGATAAAATTAATACTTGTATTTTAAAAATAATTAAAATATCTATGGAAAAAGTGTGTTTTCTTGCTCATCCATTAAAAATATGTTGTCTTGAAGGCATAGAATTTATAGATTTAAAAATTCTTAAACATACTTGCATGTAAATACATACAATACATATTTATTTATACATGAAGTTTTATTGAAAAGTAAACAACGATTACAGCAAACACCTGTTTTAGCTAATTGGCTCAATGTAATTGAGGTCACCATTCATTCTGCAATCCATCACTAAATGCTTTTAAATAATTTGTGAATCATATAATCGCTCAGAGTATTTTAGAAAGCACAGCATTTCATGCTTGAAAATGTACCTGCTACCATATGGGCCTTTCATAAAATCATATTGATGAAGCTTTTAAAATAACTCTAGCGGACAGATCTAAATTTAAGAATATGTCAGTACACTTATTCCTAAGAGGAAAACATAATCAAACTTTATCTTCTCTACAGTCGCAAGTTAAAGGTTAGAAAAATGTTAACAATTAAAACACATACTACATAGCTTTTTAAATTTCAGACATTACAAAAAGGCAAGTATTTTGATAAAAATCCAGATGCCTAAAATTGCTATGGATTTAATTACAATAATTTTTAATGCAAAATGTGTACTTCCTCATATTCTAAATTACTTTATTCCTTTCTGCATGTGCATTACTAACACAACAACGTTGCCTCTAAGAAAATAATCCAAAGAATTAAGCATGGGTAAATTAGCCTCTTAGGAATATATACCTATGAGCCATGTCATTTGAAAATTATTGCAGCATTTTGATACTTCGATCAAGAGAGAAGAGATTGATTATATAAACTGCCTTTATCAATGTTTTACACTACAGTAGTTGAATATTGATGTTAAAAGAAGGAAGTGGTTAATTTTATTATGTTCATTAATAATTGGTTTATGATATTTAGTGCTAGTGTGTGCAAACTAATCAAATCCCTCCTTTACAGAAACAGAGGTAGTTCTCCTGCTCCCATTTCTCAACAGTAAAAGTAGAAGCTATAATTACATTCCTAGTGATTGGTGAACCCATTACCATAATAACAAATAACCTCACAGAGCTTTTAGGATGCACGTGATTCAAGTTGTATTTCTCCTGTGAAAGCACAGGTAACTTCCACAAATTTCCTTTTCATGAAGTTTGAATCTATTCTGGTCTGTTATTTTTCATCAGCATGGTGACTGCTCAGATTTAATTCCTAGAGGTCTTTTATATAGATACTTTGGATCAGAAAACAGGCCTTTTCACCTTCAATAGATTTTTTTTTCCTTTCTATCATGAAAAAAAGAAAAAAATTGTGGGCAGTAAATACTAAACACTTTTTTAAAGTTTTGAATAATCTTGACTCCAAGCTCTGCTATGAACATCTTATTCATGGTTACTCTAGTCAATTTTTTATTTGTTAGCATTTTGGTTGTAAGCATCTGTTTCTCTTTGTTGTACAGTATGTCTGTGACTTTCTTTGTGGCATTTATCTCTTCCTCCTTTTTTCATTGTGTACATATTGGTTAATACTGAATAATGTCACTGAGCGCCACAATGCCTCAGATAGATCCATCCAAATTAATCAGATATACAAGTGTGTGATTTATTATTATGTGTAATGTACACATATATAATTAATTATAATATACAGATGATTAAAGCGCTACTATTACATTGCCTCTATGATGGGAAAACCTGTTTCAATCTGAGGCTGAGGAAAAATAATTTCTCTTGTGCTTTTAACAAAAACACTTGGAGCCATTCTCCAGTTTTATATCTATAAAATCTCGCTAGGCCTACTTAAGAAGATATCTCAAAGCAACTATTTGTCACCCTTGTATTCAAATCGCCAGTTCACACTACATAAATATTTTTGTCAGGACTGCTATAACAACATTCTAATAATTCTCATTTTTCCATTTCTAGTTGTCAGAAACCATTTTTAACATAGCAGCCAGAAATCAGAGTTTCTGCTTTGGATTATGATGTAGTAGATTAGAATAAGCAATCATTTTCTCCAAGCAACTCGAGAAGCCAAATAAAAATACCCTAAAAAATGTATTTGAATTAACAAAAGAACATCTTCAACAAGAAATTAAGATGCCAGAATAATGGATAGAAGAGAAACACATGGAAGTGAATGGGACACTTTCCTATTTCCCAATCAGAACTTGCCGGTTTCTATGGGAGCTGGCCTTAGAAAACAAGAAAAAGCAGAAGCAAACTGCTTCTTAACAACAAACCAAAACTTGTAGAGAGCATCTAAAGCTAGCAGGCCACCTTAGAGTCTCATACACATCAGAAATGTAAAACAGAATATGTGAATCAATTATATGTGTATTCGTGCCTGTGTAATGAATTTAGAACACAGAAAACTCAAAGAATTAAGAAAATAATTCCATAAGACCATACATATTTACATAAAAATAGACTCTAAGATCACACACATTTTCATTAAAATAGACTAAATAAAATACAAGGAAATAGAGAAGATATTGTTTATCTATTGAAGTAATTAAAATATAAATACAAATGACTAAAAAAAATCGAATTTGGATTGAGTTACAGTTAGTCTTCAAACTACTTAAGGAAGAAATGATCCATGAATTTGTACAAATTCTTCAAGATAAGAAAATAAAGTACACTGTTTACTCCATTCAGGAATACTTGAATATGTTGTTTCATAATCAGATACAGATATTATAGGAAATGAAAAATATAGGCCAGAATATTGTATTAACATGAACACAATATCTCTGGCAAATATTAGAAAATTGAATTCAGCAAAATAGAAAATAATAATAGATCACAAACCAGATTGAATCATTGAATAAAAATTTAGTAAATCATTGATAATCAGCCAAAATAAGCCATCAATTTGAATAAGAGAATATTCACTTAGTTACAATAACTGAGGAAAAATCTTGATAAAATTCAATTCCCTCTTATGATAAATTAATTTTAATAGTGTTTTAGTAGATTAGGAATAATAGGAACTTTGTCAATGCAAAAATGTCTTAGGAAAAACAAACATTAAACTTAATTTGAAGTACTGAGTAACTTTCACCGTAACTTCAGATATACTGCATCAGTGTAAGATGTTGGTATAGGAAAACTGCTTTGGGCATGTTTAGGTATATAGCAATGATAGATTTTCTGCTCAATTTTGTTTGAATCTAAAACTTCTCTAAAATACTGTCTATTATAAAAAATGCCCATAGAGTAGTAAAATATATTCACAATCTGTATATTCAACAAACAACTCATGTCTAAAAACACCTACAAGTTAGTGAGAAAAACAAAAATACAACTTACTTCAAAATACCAAATTCAAAATACACAAGGCCTTTTCAAATTTATGCTATTCAAATGGCTCATACATATAGTAAGAATGTAAACTGGAATGTGGCCCTAAAAATGATCATTAATTTAAAACAGAGATAGCCCAACTATATCGTCAGTTTCACTCTGCTTCTCTAGATAGGGGATTTTATGTCTATAGGCATATTAAAATTCTATGACATGTAACATTTGCTTTTTAGAAAATATCAATGTCCAACATATTTAAATACTATAGTCAATTTTTCTATGTGATCATGCAAAATAAGTATGCATGATATAAGAATAAAATTTTGGAGGGTTAATAGTGTGGCACAGCAGGCTAAGCCATCACTTGCTACAATGGCATCCCCTTTTGGAATGTTGCTGAGTCCCAGCTAATCTGCTTCCTATCCAGCTCTCTGCTAATGCAACTGGGAAAGCAATGATAGACAACCCAAATACCTGGGCCCCTGCCATCGACGTGGGAAACCCTGATGGAGATCTGGGCTCTGGGCTCCAGCCCTTCCTAATCCCAGATGTTGTAGCTATTTGGGAAGTGAGCTAGCAGACAGAAGCTCTCTTTCTCTGTCTGCCATCTCTTTCTCTCTATCTCTGCCTTTCAAATAAACATAATAAATCTTAAAAAAAAAAATTATTGGAGCTGGCACTGTGGTGTAGTGGGTAAAGCCGCCGCCTCTAGTGCCAGCATCCCATATGGGCTCCTGACTTCAGATTGGCCCAACTCCAGCCATTGCAGGCTTTTGAGGAGTGAACCATTGGATGGAAGACCTCTCTCTTTAAAAAAATAATTTATTAGAAGTACAATTTCTCTTTAGCATAGAAAGTTTGTGATACATATAATCATTCTATAGTACATATGATTGATATTACATTGTTTTTTATCTTAATAACTGGCAGAAAATTAATTGCATCAATTTGGACTTACAAAAAATTGAGCAAAATGCAAGTATTACTGTGAGGATTTTAAATTTTTTACACACAGAAAAATATAATCATAAATTCTCTAGTTCTGGTCCCTAAAACAGTATTACTGATTTTAGACCTTAGGGTATGTGTCAACCCTTCTATTTATTTATTTTACTTTGATTTTTTTATTTAACACTTAGAATTCTGATACTGTACTTCTCACAGTTGATCATGGAAACTATCACTACAAAGCAATGTGAAATGACATTAATATTGAAAGTATATCCAATGTATAGTACCTAGGGGTTGGTGCTGTGGTATAGTGGGCTAAGCCTCCACCTGTAGCGCCAGCATCCCATATGTGTGCCAGTTCATGTCTCAGCTGTTCCTCTTCTGATCCAGCCCCTTGCCTATGGCCTGGGAAAACAGTGGAAGATGTGCTTGTGCCCCTGTACCCACATGGGAGACCTGCAAGAAGCTCCTGGTTCCTGGCTTTGGATTGGCTCAGCTCTAGCAGGTGTGGCCACTTGTGGAGTGAGCCAACGATGGAAGACCTTTCTCTGTCTCTCCCCTCTGTCTATAACTCTACCTTGCAAGTAAGTAAATAAAATCTTTAAAAATAGTATACTACATTAAACTTTTTTTTCAGTTTGGTAGAGGCAATTGGGTAGATATTAAGGTAGCACAGAATAAATAAATGAATAAAGGAATGCATCTATGGAATGCTAGCATGCACTGTAATACAAAAGAGCAAGTGCATTAAATATAACAAACTTATACCTAAGTCCATAAAAATAGTATTTCCAATTCTAGATAATGTCCTTGGTGAAAAATTTCTCCCTTCATGAAGTTCATGTGCAATTTGGATAAATGTCATTGCTAGTTTCAGATAGAAAATAATCTGCCACACTTGAAGACAATTCCTTTATTAGAGTGATGACTGAGCCACAGTATAAATAATCTACTTTCTTTGTTCCCTCTTTCCCTCCAGGGACACTGTAGGTAATGCAATAGTCTCTTGGCAAGTAGTCTCTTGCTTATTTAATTCATATTTCCACACACTCAGACTTGGCTTGACATCTGGCAAAAAATCATCTTTCTTACAGGGATGATTTAAGGAGCTATGAGCCAATGGCTTAACACTTCAGCATTGTTAGCGGCACTGTCAACCTTAATTGATACTTCAGTCCTAATGCCCATAATTTGTCTTTTTCTGCAATCATTCTACTACCTTGATTCCTAGATCCAGTAACTTTTTTACATGCTTCAATAGCAGACTTTTCCAATGTAAAGGTCATATTTTTTTCTTTCATTTTGTACACAAAGTCTACCATTGTTTTTAGAACAAATATCAACTTGTATGGCTGTCTGTTAAAATACATCTTTTCTGGTGGGATTGAGTTTTGCTGTTCATCGAATCCTCTGTTCTCTCTGGCTAGAGATATGCCCCAACTTAAGCCTCCTATAATCCCTGGCATTAGCAATGAGTTCTTACTTTTTCTTAATCCTCTAGACTTCTTAACACTATTCTAAGTTTTCCTTTCTTTTTCTTTTTCCAAAGAAATCTTTTCTTTAAGGAATACAAAATTCATGAATTTCATAAGTATTACTTTAGGAATATAGTGATTCTTCCCACCATACCCACCCTGCCACCCAAACACCGACCCCTCCTTCTCCCTCTCCCATTTCCAGTCCCATTCTCCACTAAGATATTTTTTCAATTAACTTTATATGCAGAAGACCAATTCTGTGCTAAGTAAAAAGTTCAACAATTTGCACCAAAAAAAAAAAAAAAAGTTCCTCAACAGTCGAGACAAGGGCTATTCAAAGTCATTGCATCTCAAAGTTAATTTTACTTCTTTTTCTTTAGATATTTAATTGCCTTTAAAGAAGCACCCAAGAATGATACATCTTTTGTGATCATTTAGACATAACTATAACTTATGAGACATCAGAATATCTTCCACTTAATACATTAAAAGAAAGTAAGTTATTGAGAACAAGTTTTATCATTAATTAAGGAAGCACCTAAGAAAACAAGCAATGGAGTTGGACACTTAGGCATAACTAAAACTTATGAGACAGGAATATCTCCCACTTAACATACTAAAATGAAATAAATCTTTGAGAACAAGTTTTACTGTTAACTATTATAATACAACTCTTTGAGAACAGAGGTCCTGCATGGGAAATTAGTGCCCAGTGATTCCTGTTGTTAATCTAACAGCAAGTGCTGGGTCAGGCTACAGTCAGAAACCAGAAATTCCAACAAGGTCTCCTACATGGAAGACAGGAGCCCAATAACTTAAACTACCACTTTCTGCCACCTCTGATGTGTGTTATCAGAAAGCTAGGTCTTAAATAGTGCAGGGACTCAAACCCATGCACTCTAGTATGGGAGGTGAACATCCCAAGTGTTGTCTCAACTGTTGTGCCAAACAGTTTCCGGTATCCATAAACTTTTTGAAGTACCTTTTGCATTTCTCACATGGACAGAAACAGCCAACTCTTTACATGATTAATACATGAAAATATATACATTTCAGTTTTTAAAATAAAAAATAACAATATGTCTGACGTTTTTAAGGATAGAGGTATCAGTCCCCTGCATTATTCTCAAGAAGAAAGGATGGCTTTTCAGCTACCTGGGGGAGAAGTAGACTCATCTTTAGACAAAAAGAGCAGAGCACTGAAAACCACTTTTGTAGCGGTAATGTATCAAGCAGCTTATGCAGTATTGGTTTTGTTTTAAAACATGCAATATAAAGTATTTCAGATATGAGTATCCCTCTATTGAGTCTAGAGGAATGGTGCCAGTTAGCATGGGATCTGTCCATCACTTCCCAAATTTGGATACACCAAATTAGATTATTCAAATGTGCTCTCAAAGAGGTTACCTGTGGAAACCACTTATAAACTTCGTGGGATATAGAATAGTTTGACTGCTGATTGGTTTTAGCCTTGGGGAATATCCCTTCAAATGCACAGCAGTCTCCAGTGACTACCAATTTGCTTCCCAGTATGAAGCTAGGTATTGCCAGTGGTCATTAAAGCCATGTTTGGTAAAGGTTTTCACTTGTTTACTGACTGCCCTTTCTTTTATGCCCAGTAAAGACAATGAAGAAACCAAGTAGAGGCTTAAATTGTAACTCTCAAACTTCTTAAGTTTGATTTCTACATTACAGACAATTTCAGACTTTGTACCCGCTCACTTATGCAGTCATTTTTGCCTTTTGATTTGCAGAACCGAGGGAAAGAAGTATTTTGTTTTCTTTCTGAACAGATTTCTTTGCTCCAGTAGCATAATAGGGAGAATGCTGCATTTTATATGCATCTTTTAATATTTTATCTTAATTACTTCTGAAATTTAATTTTTAATATTTTGTTTTCTTATACCTTTTAGCAAAAGCTTGAACTTTAAAATTGAAAAAAAATAGATTTTCTGATACTCATCAAGTTCATAATGTATAAGCACACTGATTAATGAAACCTAGGCAGCTGGCTTTGCACATAGCTTAATAGAGTACTCAACCCAATAGAATCCCTTAATCAGTGAATGGCAAATTCAAATTAATTTTGTTAATGCCTGAAATTCTACATTAAAATGAGAATGCCATTCAAGATTCTCTAGTTATTTTATGGGTCCTCTAAATTACAAACAAGATGCTTTTTTTTAGTCAGTAGACTATGTCCTTCAAGTTTTTATACTTTAGATGAGGCCAAGTGGAAAAATAAGCTAGAAACTACACTTGGGGAATCAGAACTATAATAATCAGTAAAATCAATTAATTATAAAAATATTAGATAATCTATAGATTAATTCAACATTTGAACATTATATACACACAGAAAAAGTTCATTTTTGATAGCTCAAAATTGGTATTCAATCTAAGAAAAATAAAATCAAACAAATGTAGTTTTCTACAGTGTTTAACTTACAGATTAAAATAATCATATTATTAACTAAAAACCAAGTGGGTTACTCTTAATGTGGGATAGAAATTGCATTTTACAATGCATAAAACTTGAAAACCACAGTAACTTCTCTGGTATTCTGAATTAATACAGAACAACAGACAAATCTACCACTGGCAGGTTAAAATATGAAAAGGATTCAAGAAACAGCCAAGACTGGGCCAGGCCAAAGTCAGAAGTTAGGAACTCCATCTGGGTCCTTCACTTGGGTGGCAGAGGCCAAAGTACTTGGGCTATAACCCCCAACCTTTCCAGGTGTGTTAGCAGGAAGTTAGATCAGAAGTGGAGTACTGGGGACTGCAACCAGTACTCAGATTTGAGATGCCAGGGTGGCAAGGGTTGGCTTAACTTGTTGCACCACAACCATGGTGCCAGGATATTTATTTAGACTAGTATCATTAGCAAGTTACCCATGTATTTCATATATATTTTCACTCAAGAAAAGCAATACGCAACATTATGTAATTTTAACCAACATTAATTTCTGTATCATGTAACCATTAGTAAGTCTTAATTATGAGTTAATTTTGATAACTGATTATATTTGTACCTAATTTCTGTAATCAAAACCTTCCTACAGAAAAGGGTAGCCTGATCTCACATATGATCTTCAGTATAAACTTCAGCACGTTATATATTAAAGTTTTAAAACTTTGTTTACTATCCGTAGGCACAGGTCTCACCCACAGAGACTTAACTGCTGATTCACTCATATATTAAGACCAACAAATTGGAAATAATTGTTAAATTTCAACCATATAATTAGACAGTATAGCATCTAAGATTTTTTTTAGTCAGGTTGGCAGAAAGAAAATTTCAGTAAGTGATATATTATACCACAAAAAACCTCCTTCAACAGGCTTTTTAATGATGATAAATAAAGAACTTGTGCAAATCCAAGCAATTAATCTTTCTGAAACATTTCACTGAAATTACTAATAAGGCATCGGGAAATGCAAATACATACATAAATTATTCCTTTGGGAATCAAGAGACTTGGATTATCACTTTTTTTTTATATCTCATCCTTGGAAACAGTTTCATTACTAATTGTACTCTTAAGACTTTATTAACATGAAATAATAAATGCTGAAGAGAGGTGGCATAGAACATTATATTTGTTAATAAAGTTACTTTAAATGTTTTCATTTTCTTAGTTCCTTTGTAGGGATTTTTATTTGATGAAATGAAATGACTGAAATCATCTTCTTAATAAAAAACATGTTATTTATATGTAGCTCCAATTAAGTAATTGAAATTTAAAAGCAATCATGAGTACAAACACATGAAATGCAGAATTATGGGACTCCTTTAAAAGAACTATCCATATTAGTTTTGACAACTTCATGAAAATGGCAGTTTATACCTGATCTTTAATTTTGTTGTCAGACTATAGTCTCCTTGGTGCCTTCCACTGAGGAAACAGTGTTAGAGAAAGGAGAAAAATATTGCATTGCTGGATATTACAATAGTTTGCTGTATTAGCTTAAAAAAATCTCCAAAATTCACAAAGGACACAGAACTTGTACTTCAAAAGTACAAGTCTAATTCACTCTTGAGAAAACATAGCTGCCTACTGGAAGCACAGCGACCTACTCACAAGTAGTTCTCAATAAAGATTTTCAAACAATAAATGATGTAATATTCCCAGAGGTATAATAACATGGAATTTTACTCAACTGGAAGTGGATCTTTAATTAAAGAGATTCATTGTATATCAAACAAGTCAAATGCTTAACAAATCTATACTAAAGACTATAAATAAAATGAGAAAACTCCTATAAGACTTCAGGCAGTGAAAATTGTTCAACAACAGAGAAAAAAACGGGTCAATAGGATAATCTGTAGGTAGATTAAAGCAGGAAACATGAGATTTAATAACTATCTATCAAGCAGAGCTGCTATTCACAGACAAATTTGCAGAAAATAAATCACCCATTTTCCCTTTCTTGAGAAAATGGATCTTAGTGGAGAATGGGACTGGGAATGGGAAAAGGAGGTGGGTAAGAGAGTGGGTATGGTAAGAAGAATCACTATATTCCTAAAGTTATACTCTAAAATGCATGAAGTTTGTATTCCTTAAATAAAAGGTTTCTTTGGGAAAAAATGAAAAATCAAAATCAAAGTGAAGACTTCCTTTTGTTAACATAGTTATGAAATTAAATATCTCAAATAGTAAAGGATATAAAGTATATTCATGATAACAATCAGATTAGAAAATACATATTTTGTCAACCAAAATATTAGAAAATGGAATGACAAAAATAAATAGTGATGGGGCCTGTGCTGTGGTGCACTAGGTTAATCCTCCGCCTGCGGTGCTGGCATCTCATATGGGCACCGGTTCTAGTCCCGGTTGCTCCTCTTCCAGTCCAGCTCTCTAATGTGGTCTGGGAAAGCAGTAGAAGGTGGCCCAAGTGCTTGGGCCCCTGCACCTGCAGGGGAGACCAGGAAGAAGCACCTGGTTCCTGGCTTTGGATCAGCGCAGCTCCGGCCATTGCGTTCAATTGGAGAGTGAACCAACAGATGGAAGACCTTTCTCTCTGTCTCTCTCTCTGTCTGTAACTCTACCTGTCAAATAAATAAATAAAATCTTCTAAAAAAAACAGTGATGAAGGTTTTGTATGCCCAGTTGTGCATGGGTCATTTCTCATGAAATTACCCTTATTTTTCCCCTAACACACAATCCCTGGCACATACTCATAGAACACCTTCAATCAAAGGAGTGAGTACTGCTTTATTCTTGATATTAATCATTACAGAAAATGTGCAGGACTACACATACGTATCTAAAAGTAGGTATTATTATAACAAGGTACTTGTTTCTGTTTTAAGATTTATTAACTTATTTGAAAGGCAGAGTGATGACAGCTGGGTTGGGCAGGGAAAAGAGAAAGGGAAGAAAGAGAGAGAGACAGAAAAAGACTGACTCTGTTCCCTCCTCAAATGGTTCCAATGGCCAGGGCTGAGTCAGGCTGAAGCCAAGAGCCAGGATCACTATCCCTTGTTTATCCAGGGCCCAAGTAATTAGGCTATTTTCTTCTGCCTTCCCTGGCACAATAGCAAGAAGCTGGACAGGATGCTGAATAGCTGGGACTCAAATCAGTACTCCTATGTGGGAGTACCAATATGCTAGCATCACAAAGTAGCAGTTTAACCTGCTGTACCAAATGCTGGCCACTAATTCTTTGTTTTCAGAGGTCTAGTTTCAAGAAAGGCTTAAACTGAAGTCCAGAGTGAGATGGTACATGAAATAGTACAACTATGGAATGGTCAAAGTGTGTAGACAGCTTGCATGTTGCCCATTTCCAATGTTAAGGAGAAGGGTGGTGTTACAGATCCAATGGGGGAAATCTAAGTTTTCTGGAATACATTATGCTTAAGGTTGTGGAATTCCATGGAGAGAATGACTAAATGAATGGCTGTGAAGACTGTAAGGGCTCAACATCAGGAACCACAGTCCTGAGAACTTTATGAAGGAATTTACATGGAGCGACTCAGTCTCCTAATGTTGCCCAGTGAGAGTAAATATATCTGCTATGGAAAGGGTAAGGAATTATGTATTTGTCATCACCAGATCTAAAAGCTAAGTCTCTACACATTTTTCTGTACCAATGAAAGATTTTGTACTAAATTTAGGCAGTTCTCAAAATGGACTATATTTATATAAAGAAATAAATATTTCTTCTTCCTACCATTGTGAATATATAATGTTATAGATTATTACATTTTATTTATATTGCATCCCAAAAATAAATATACACAAAATATTTAAGAAATTATAATTTTTATGTTATTGTTTAATTTTCATAAAATCTAAAATAAATTGAGGCTAAATCTTTGAAGTCAGGATAATTTCCACCATGGTTTCTACTGGATGACTCTCTGGAGAAAGCCTGTTGCCCTAAGGTCAAAATGTTGAGGGACTGAGATTTTCTACAAAAGACCAGCACTAATTTTCCAGGCAAATAAATGAGTCCTGTTGGAAGCAGGTACATCAGCTCAAGGTCAGTCTTCACAGAATTGCAATTAGGGTTAACATCTTGCTTTACACCTCATAAGAAAGCCTTAGCAAGAAACACATTTTTTTTTGACAGGCAGAGTGGACAGTGAGAAAGAGAGACAGAGAGAAAGGTCTTCCTTTGCCATTGGTTCACCCTCCAATGGCCGCTATGGCCGGCGCACTGCGGCTGGCGCACTGCGCTGATCCGATGGCAGGAGCCACGTGCTTCTGGTCTCCCATGGGGTGCAGGGCCCAAGCACTTGGGCCATCCTCCACTGCACTCCCGGGCCATAGCAGAGAGCTGTCCTGGAAGAGGGGCAACCAGGATAGAGTCCGGCGCCCCAACCGGGACTAGAACCCGGTGTGCCGGCGCCGCAAGGTGGAGGATTAGCCTGTTGAGCCATGGCGCCAGCTAAGAAACACATAATTTTAATTTGGGAATCGAAATTCTTAAATTTGTGCCCCAGAGAAACTGTGAGATAATGTTTTTTGTTGTTCTTTTAAGTAACTACATATTGAGCTAATTTTTTTAGACAAAAATATGTAACTAACCTTTAAGAAAGTACTATTTCTGTATTAAATTCTGGTTTAAGTCAGATAACCTTCCCTTGCTGGTAATCCAGATTCTAAATCCAAATATTTCCAATGATATAAATTTAAAAAATAATTTAATACATTTAACCAAAAGACATTTAAGCCTTTGTGAGTGTCTATTAGAGGAATTTCCGCTAAGTACAAAACTGTAGTGTGATCCGGGGACCAGTAACACCGGAATCACCTGGGAATCCATTACAAATGTAATCTTTTGGACCCCATCTCAGATACGCTTAATCTGAAACTGTTACCTAAAGGTGGGTAGAACTCAGTGATCTGCCTTCTAATAAACCCTCCATATTATTCAGATACATCTAATGATTGAGGAACAACAAAATGTAGAGGAAATTGGATAAACACAATCAGAACTATGTACAATTATTTGCAAAAAAGCAAAATAAAACAAAGTATCCAGTTTTTACTGTGTAGATTCCATCTTATGAGACAGCTAAATGTTGCCCTCATTTCTCTCCTAAAATTATGTTTTACAGTATAAGTATGTGCAGGGTATATTACCATTATACAGCAATACTACTACATGTTATAGACTGAGAAATGATATCTATAATCTGGTAGTAGCAATTTTTGATGATGTAGTTCTTGCTTGATTTGGAATCAACACAAATTAATCTTGAACTACAAAAGTTCCCAATTTAAGATGGATCAATTTAAAATTTTGAAATTTTCTAATGATGTGAAAGTGAAACTCATTCAATATAAGACACTGTTTGAATTTTGATCTTTTTTTAGGATAGTAATATGCACATGAGAGGTACTGGGTGGCGGCGGCTAGCCAGAGCTTTCAGGGAGCCACACATCTGGGAGAGTTAACAAGGCGTAATCCACATGCACTCTATTGCTAATGTTTCTGTATACAGGTATCCAGTAAATTATATGAGATGTTTAACACTTTATTATAGACTTTGTGTTAGATTAATTTTCCCTAAGTATACACTAATATAGTGTCTTAAGTATGTTTAAGGCAGGCCAGGTTAAGATATGATGTTTGGTAAGTTAGGTGTATTAAATGCAATTTCAATGTATGATATTTTCAGATGAAAATGGGATTACCAGGACCTTTGTCCATCATAACTCAGGGAACCACTGTATACTTTATATCACCATAATCTGGCAGAGGCAGATCTACTCTGCATTCAGAAGAGGCACACAAGTTGAAGCAAATTATGACAAAGCTCTCTGTGCAGAGTGAAAAGAGTTGATAATATCACCAAAATTTTAGTTCAGGACATCTCATTTTCTGCTTATATTTCACTTTTAATAATAATTCAGTCTCTGAATATAACTTCTGTTTCCCATACCCCATTATATTCAGTGTTTATTAACTGAGCTCCCACTGAGTTGTCTTTCCCTCACCATAACTTCAAAAGCATTTTGTTGCTGGCAGTTTAATTACCTCTATTTTTTGAACTTACTCCATTATATTTTTGTGTGTTCTATTACTTCTAATGTACATTTTCTTCCCATACTTCCTTGATATCATTTGGTCATGCATTATTTGTTTGCAATTAAATGTTGAGAAACTATATCAGTGCCGGACATGTTGAGTAAACTTAAGAAACACCTGGGGCTGGCATGATCCAGCAAGTTAAGCCACCTCCTTCAATGCTGGGATTCTATATGGGCACAGGTGTGAGTCCCAGTTGCTCCACTTCTGATCCAGCTCCCTGCTAATGCACTTGGGAAAGTAGGTGCACTTTATAGCCCCACTACTTATATTATTTAGAGAGAGCAAGTTTCATTCCATAGTCACTTTTGAAGCTCTGCTTGCATATAAGCTAATGTTTCCTTGGTCAAGCAAGTCACATAGTTAAGACTCAAGGAGAGGAGACACTTTTACTTAGGAAGCATTCTGAAGTAGTCTGAACTGTGTTTTCAACCAAATAATCTCAGCCTCACATACTTTAAAAAAATCATATTTCTGTGTGCATAATTGATAAATCAGCCAATATTTTTCTGATGGGGCCAACTTTTTAAATATTATTTATTGGGATATACATAAAATTGCTCAGGAATGACTTTTTAAAATATTTATCTACTTCAGAGGCAGAGTTACATACAGAGAGAGGGAGAGACAGTTAGAGGTCCTCCATCCACTGGTTCACTCCCCAGATGGATGCAATAGCTTGAGCTGGGCCAATCTGAAGCCAGGAGCCAGGAGCCAGGAGCTTCTTCCAGGTCTCCCACGTGGGCCCAAATACTTGGGCCATCTTCTACTGTCATCCCAGGCCATTAGCAGGGAGCTTGATCAGAAGGGTGCAGCTGGGATTTGAACTGGTGTTGATATGGGGTGCCAGCACCTTAGGAAGAGGCTTAACTTTCCATGCCACCGTATGGCCCCAGGAATAGGTTTAATCTATCCAGTCATATTTTAACTAAAATTTACAAAACATATATACTAATTATAAATATAACATTTTGTAGTTTATTTCCATAAAGATCATTTTATGTTTCTGAAAGTTAATTTTAGTTGTGTAGTGTTCAAGAAGTAGAAGCCATTCCACAGTCAAAGGAATGTGTTGATAAATACATCCACTATACAAACATTTTGGTTAGTGGTTCTCAATCAGTGTGCTATATATAGTACATGGCATAACTGGAAACTCTTCAGTGCTTTATCTCCAACTTACACAACCAAGTACAGTGTTCATGCTGTTAGAATATCATTTATTAAACAGAGCATTGTTTGGTCAATCAGATCAATGTACTGTACAGCAGGAAATGGCTTGCTATGAATAAAGAAAAGCACACCACAGTTTTAAGAAGAAGAAAAGGCAAATGTATATTTCCTTGAAGGAGGAAACTCTGAATTATAACATGTGGTCAAGATGTAACACAGTTATACTCAAATATTATTCTGATAGATGTGTATTATTCTGATAGATATAAAACAAGTAATGAGACATCTATTTCTGCTTTTGTATTCACCATGCAACACTTTAATAATGATTGCTTTATAATCACTATTAACTTGTTTAATCTAGATTTTAATCTTTTAATTCTTTCAAGTAAGTCTCCAAAAATTCTAGATACAGAGTGTGTCCTGAACTCAGGAAGATTAACAAACATTTCTCTATATGGATCCAAAAGAATAAATTAGGTGATGATCATTTAATTTCAAATCAATTTGTCACAATATTCCTTTCAATAGCCACTCTGTGGTACATTAAAATGTGAATTGATTTATAAATGATGATTTATACACTTGCCCAGAAAGAAATACAACTTATTGATGCAAAGACCACATTATAAAACTCATTAAATATGAATCCATTTTTATAAAATAGATGCAGCAGCAACTGAATAATATAGTGCAATGTCTCTTCTCAAATGGTTAATGTGCAATGATAATCTCAATAACCTCATGTAGAAGCTGCATCATAAAATATTTATTACAACTAGAACTTGGTCTATAGTTCAAGATAGGTTGAATAATTTTACATAACCATAGGCTGTCTCTTCTAAATAAAACAGATATTTCACATTATATTTTCTTGCCACATCAGATGACAAGCAATATTCAAATCACAAAATCCTCGTGTATAAACAGGCTGTTTCTATAGTGCCAGATTATGACTTTTAAACTGCCATATGTTTCCAAATGTTTGCTTAGGATTTTAGAAACAGTGTGGTTTTTTCCTGCAAGCAATAAAATAAAATAAATCTTTATTTTGATAATACTTGAAAGCATAAATGTTAGAAAGTAGAAGAGAAATAATCTTTAAATCTCAGCTTGATAGAATAGAATTACAGTATTTTGACCTAGAAAAACTGAAATTAACTCAAAAAAACAGAGTCATAATTAATACCAAAAAATAAAAGTTCTAAGAACCTTGTCACAAAAGCATACTTCTATTGCTTTTATGAAAGTATCAGTGAATAGAAATAATACTTGGAGCTCTCTTTTTTTCTCAAAGCATTAAATAAAATTGTCAGAAACACTTTCATTAGGTTATGTGATATGTATTCCACAATGAAAAGAAATAAACCCCAATCAAGGTCACTTTCCTATTTGATCACATCTGAATAACATAATTCTATAACTGTTTAAATCTGTATAACTTAATTTGAAAATGAGATACTGAAGCTTGTTTGTGTATTTTTGTCTACTCTTCCATATTGCAGTACCAGACATTCAGCAGTTTTTACCATTTAAAGAATGCCTTACATGTATCTTTGCTATGATCATAAGGTTTTATCAAGTTATCACTATTGTATAAAGTAGAAAAGAAAATGATTAGGTAGTTTTATATCATTTCATGTATTGAATTACCATGGATATGAAATACGAAGAAACAAGAAGCTCAGGTTTCCCATTGCATCTCTGCGTGACACTTTTGAAACTGGATGGGAGAAAATGTTCTATTGATTGCTAAAGAATGATTGGACTGAGGCAATATTTTTGATTCTACAAAGATGTCCTTTATAGGCTTCAAAAAGCTAAGCAGAGGCAAATTTAAAATATGCTTTTGTTTGAATAGTTTAATCATTATATTTTACCTGCTGTGAAAAATATATTTATTTGAACATTTTAAAAATTCTTTTTTTCTATGCTGTAAGTTCACAAATGTAAATAAATTTGTCTGAAAAAAGTAATGAATTGTAAAACTGAATGTCGTGGATAACATCTAAAATAGTGCGTGAAGATAGTCCAAATTAAGGAGGAATCCACCAACAGCCAGTGTCTCTATACCACATGAAAGTGGCACGGTAAGAGTGAGCTGACCCATACTGGTGTTCTTGCAAATTTTACATTGTATAATAAGTAAATTTTAATAAATAAAAATGTTATCACTATGTCAACATTAATATATTTACTAAAATTATTTTTCTAGGTTAAGTCAAATAAAAATATATTTTCTCCATAAATTTGTGTTGCTTCTATTTTGCTACATTTTTCTTTCAGTTCAGTATAATGATTTTCATCAGAGTTCTTTTTTTCTCAATTTTAAAGTTTACACTATGTGTTTTTCTTACATCAAGTTTTAGTAATTATAGCATTTGCAAGTTTTTTTTTTTCTTCTCTTTTTCTTCTCTCCTCCTCCACTTCCTTATCTTTCCCCACCTATTCCTTCTGATCTTCATTTAGTCTTATCAATTTTACTACCTTAAGTCATTGCAAACAAATCTAAATGTTCCAACAAATTATAATTCTCACGGATGCAGGAATTCCTGACTGCTAATCTCCCTAATTTTCTAGTTGTGCTTCTAAAAATTTGATTTACAGAGAGTACACAAACATTCACAAATATTTTCATATGACTGTATAGTCTATCTGTTTCATGTTATCCCATACAAAAATCAATAGACATTTGCTAGTAATTTTCATTTGTTTTTTGGAAGAAGAAGAAAATAACTGATTCAGCACAAAGTTAAGGAATCTTAATATGTGATTTAAGTCAAAATACCATAATCAAAATGGTGGAATTAAATATTTGAGATTCAAACATCACAAGTTTTCCAAATCTTGTCCGATCAGGTAAATACATCCACCAAAAGGTATTGAATAATGATTCCTGTTTCTAGGACAAAAAATAAATTTCTAGAATTTTTCAGAACCCACTTATTAACGTGTTTCACAGTGTAGGCAAAGTTCTCGCTCTGTACTCAACATTTTGACTTGTTGGTTCCTTCTTGTATTTTATATCTCAGTTCCAGTTTCAATTTTGTGACATGCCTATTTCCGTTTTTCCATCTGAGGAAATTTTCCCATCTCCCTGTCGCTCTACATCTCTTGAAATCTTCCAAGTATTGTACATATGTAGATGCATATACATGCCTGTATATGTAAAAGTAATTTATAGTTGTATGTCTCCCTCATGTGAAGTTAAATTTATGGAGGCCATGGGATAGGACTATATTCTATCTATTTCAGCTGTATCTTTAGGATCTATATTATGTGTGGCAACAAAGAAATCTAGGTAAGAAACAGAATCCTCACCCACTCTCATTTTATAACTTAAGCTCCATACTGGCAGTTTTCTTTTTATTGAGGGACTTTTTAATGTCAGGAATACAGAAGGTGTTCAGTTAATATTTGAAGATTTAAATCAACATGTACCAAAAGGGGTCATCTCCCAAGGGATCCATTTCTTGGGTGTCTTTGCTCAGGTGAAAATTTAGCAGTTAAAAGATTTCTTAAGAGTTTTTCTCTATCTTTTCATGAATTCTTTTTGATAGCTTACAATTTTCCTACTGTTTTAGCAAACTCCCAAACATTATATATGTTTAGATTTTTGGAATGAATGCAGCCTGTGTTAATGGTTTAATGGGGAAGAATATGAAACAAAAGGACTTCAGTCGATGAACATTTCAGTTAAGATTTACATTTAACATAGATTTTTAGTAAAGAGCACAGATTCTTCAGCTAAATTGAGTTTGGGCCAAAGCTCAAATCTTCCCATCACTAAGGGTGTGGTTTTGAGCAAATTACTCATACATACTTTGAGATGAATAGATAACTCAATAAATATAAAGAACTTAGGTTTGTGTAGGCAGCATGTTTTTAACTATAGGTGTATACCATTTTGAAATATACACTAACAGAAGGAAGCTTCTGAATGGGGAAACTAATTCCAAAGGAGTGTGACTGCTTTATACCATGATTCTACCACTTACTTGCTGTCCTAATTAGTTTCTGTATGAAAACTGGGATTATGGTAATACTACATAATTCATAATGCTTCATAATTCATTTCACAAATTACAATACACAAACCAAGTATGCAGAAAGCTTCTTAATAAAAGTGAGTTTTTTAAAAGTCTTTATTTAATGAATGCATTTTTTCATAGATATAACTTTAGGAATATATTGGTTCTTTCCCCCATACCCACCTTCCCCCCTCCACAACTCCCATCTCACCTCTCTCCCTCTCCCATCTCCTTCTTCATTATGGTTCATTTTTAGTTTGATTTTATATACAGAGGTCCAACTCCATATTAAGCATAGATTTCAACAGTTTGCACCCGTGTACACACACAACATATAGAGTACAGCGTGGGAACAAAATTTGTAGTTGATTCTTATAGTACAACTCATTAGGGACAGAGGTCCTATATGGGGAGTGAGTGCACAGAGACTTCTGTTGTCCTTTTAGCAATTAACACTCTTATTAATAATGAAAGTGAGCTATTTTGATGATGATTATGACTATTTTGATAGCAGTGATCTTACAAAAATATCTAAGTTATAGGATAAAATGCTAAAACCACTAGTGTGATTACTGGTGACTCACTTTATGTGCATTTAGCATATATGTAATAACATTTTCTATAGATAAATAAAGTATGACTCAGTGTTTTTGAACAAGAGGTTCTGACTGCCAATGCTCATAAAAATGATTGTTCAAAGTAACTGATCAATTGCATACTAGTAGATTCCTATGCAAAGTATTTAATCTTTAAGTCACCTAACAAGATTGATTGCCAGTTATACTTGTTACCTTATGGTTAGAAGTATGGTGTCATTTTCTTTTTAAATTGAATGTGATAACTATATACTATAACTATATACTATATACTATAACTATATACTATAACTATATACTATATATATATACTATATACTATATATATATACTATATATATACTATATATATATATACTATAACTATATACTATATACTATAAACTATAACTATAAACTATAGTTTATAGTGTATCTGTTATAGTTTTAGGTTTGATGATGTTTTATTGCTCATTAGAAAGACTGGCTTATTTCTCATCCCAAAACATCTTAATATTGCTTCTACTTAGAGCTCTAAATGATGATGACAGCTTCAAACAAAATGACAGCTTCAAACAAAATTAGGTAGGTAGAGAAAATGAAAAAATATAAAAGGAATTATAAATTAAAGTCTTTGTAAAATAAGCTATTGATTTCCTGAAGGTTGCTAGGTAACTATTGTGAAGCAAATTGCATAGACACTTCTGCTGATTTTAATGAGGTACATCAAAAAAAATGTATAAGTACAATGTGTATTCTTCTTTGATATTAGCCATAGTCTTTTTTTCTTGGTAATAAAGAATGTAAAATAATAATCATTTGCTTTTTTTTAGATATCATCATATTACCTGGGTAAGTACGTCTGTGAAGTAATTTAAAAGCTTGTATACCAGCACATAATTATCAGGAATATTACTTAAGGTCATTTTTATATTTAATCTGTGGTAATAATGTTGCAGTCCAGTCAGCAAAACCTTGGCATAACCTTTATTCGTTCAGAAAATTCTATTAATTCTAATTGTTGCAGGCTTAATGAAAATGTGATTCAATATTCTATAACTGACCT
Source organism: Lepus europaeus (assembly GCF_033115175.1). Taxonomy (NCBI): domain Eukaryota; kingdom Metazoa; phylum Chordata; class Mammalia; order Lagomorpha; family Leporidae; genus Lepus; species Lepus europaeus. Next base: position 34,282,316 of record NC_084836.1, on the reverse strand, counting down.
TGGGCCATTTCTTTTTAGGAGTGGTGGTTATGTCACCAATAAAGGTATATGAGTCATTTTGACTTTAAATAATTAAACTTACATACACCCTAAATTCAAACCAAAAGAAAAATTCCATTAAATTATATCTCATGGATAAAGTTTATAATAAGGAAGAAGCACAGACTTAAAAAATTATTAAAATAAATTTGATCCTATTTATATGTTGTCCCTTTTGCCATTCTCAATACTCTGTTCACTGCCTTTGAATCACCTTCATAATCCCATAGAAACTTCTCTTAAAACATCTGCCTTTAAAGTTATAAGCTCTAATTCTTTGTTTTATCTGAAAGTATATTTCTTTCTGATGATCAGTATACCTGAAACTCTTCCGTTTTTCTTTTTTAAGCTTTATTTATTGATTTGTAACACAGAGTGACAGAAAGAGAAAGAGATCTTCCATTCATTTGCTCATTCCCCAGATACCTACAACAACCAGGCCCTGGCCAGGCAGCTATCAGTCAGCTGTAACTACACCTGGATCTCCCATGCAGGTTGCAGGGATCCAAGTACTTAAACCATCGTCTGCTATCTCTCAAGGTGTGCATTAGTAGGAAGCTAGTTGGGAAGCAGAGCAGGTATTCCAACCCAGGCATACCTAAATAGGATGTAGGCTTCCTATGCCACAGCATTAACCCTGTGCTATCCCTTGAATGGGTGGCCATATGTTTTCTCCCAAATATCAAAAAGTCGTTAAGAGTACAATCATATAAGGCTAGCTTTCTAAAACTCTAAAACATTACAACTTGCCAGGCTCATTTTTACAAATTCTAATTTGAAATTTATTTTACAATTGTACTGTTCTTCACTACTTCTAAGCATATATTTATCTATGAATATCTGCCTCCAACTTTGCAAGAAAACAGATAAAAGAAAACAGAAAGTTACAGATCTTCTTGGTTCCCTGCCCATTCATAAATGTTTTCATACTCATATGTATATTTCCTTTCCATTTTAGTTGTAGAAGTCGTCCTTACATTTAAGCTTACTCACATTGCATGAACCTTCTATTTGTTCCCCATTTTTCATATTTTCTCTCTTTAACATACCTCAAATTTTCTTTCATTAAAACACATAGCACAAAAACACACATACACACAAATGCTCAGGCAATTTCACACCCTTATCAAATATTCCTGTTTCTCTTACATTTTTTAAGCGAAAACTCTAGATCTTCATTTTACTATTTGAGCCAATGATGACTGCTCTCTGTGCCTGAAATATCACCGAAATTACCTTGATTGAGGTCACCAGTGCTCTCCTGTTAGATCCAAATGTGCATTTCTATCCTTATTTCACATCTGACAAACTCGTAACTATTTGCTTTTGTTTGTCATAATGCCTAGTTCTCCTGCTTCTCATCACCATGCCCATCTCTCCACCTCATTTCAAAAGATCATCTTTTGCTACTTCACGTTAATTGTGTCTCTTTCCAGGTCTTCTTTTCAATTAGGACATCACTCATTGGAAATGCATAATCAATATGAGTAGTTTCAATAAACAAGTGTACACCAACTAATATTGCTAGCCACAATTCTTTTACACCACCACATGCCTCCACATAACATAACTTAAATGCAACATTTTCTACAATCATTTTTAATCACTGTCATAACACATTGCTAGAAACGTAGTGGCTTAAAACAACATAACTGTATATTATAGTTCTCGAGGTTAAAAAATATGAAATGGACCACACTGAGTTAAAAAGCAAGGTTTCAGCAAATCTGTTCCTTCTGGAACATCAAGGGGAGAATACATTTTCCCCATTTCTTTTTTTTTTTTTTTTTTTTTTTTTTTGACAGGCAGAGTGGACAGTGAGAGAGAGAGACAGAGAGAAAGGTCTTCCTTTGCCGTTGGTTCACCCTCCAATGGCCGCCGCAGTAGGTGCGCTGCGGCCGGTGCACCGCGCTGATCCGATGGCAGGAGCCAGGTGCTTCTCCTGGTCTTCCATGGGGTGCAGGGCCCAAACACTTGGGCCATCCTCCACTGCACTCCCAGGCCACAGCAGAGAGCTGGCCTGGAAGGGGGGCAACCGGGACAGGATCGGTGCCCCGACCGGGACTAGAACCCAGTGTGCCGGCGCCGCAAGGCGGAGGATTAGCCTAGTGAGCCGCGGCGCTGGCATTTTTTTTTTTTTTTCTCATTTTCCCCATTTCTACAGGTTACCTTATTTCTGTGGCTTATGGCTGCTTCCACTGTAGATCTGTTTTGCTCTCTCTGCACTCTGCTTCTGTTGTCACATTCTCTTCCTTGACTCTCCTGCCTTCTTCTTTCCCTTAAAGGCCCTTTGGGTTACTGGATTCACATGGATATTTCAAGTAATAGGTAGGCTAAGGATCTCAGAATCCTAAAGGATTCTTAAAAAGTAATCCCATTTGCAAAGTCATTTTCTTCGCATTTAAAGTAACATTCTCATAGGTCGTTCCATTAGGATACAGATTTATAAAGCATTATTCTACATATCATACTAAGGATTAAATAATTTATCTTCCTCTTTTCTCTCATATACCAATGTTTCTCAATCCCACAATGACATTTTGGGCTTAGAAACATCCCTGGACTTTATACATCATGACAATATGCACTTCTGTAGTTGTGGCAACCCAAAGGACTCCAGAGTTGCCAAATATCCACTGGGGAAAAAATGTCCCCAGTTGAAGAACACTGCCCTAAGCTGTTTGCTTTCTCTCTTTTGCATAACGCAGTGAAACAGCTAACATCTTTCTCATCCTATATCAGGAACCTAGGAGTTTAGTTGATCTCTGTGCCTCTGACATCCATAGCCTGTGATCACCAGGTGTTGCCAATCCTATCACTTTCCTCTTTTTTTTCCCCCATACCATTTTCCAATAGCTGACATGTCTTACATTTCAACGGACACACAAATAAGCCTATGCAAATAACAAATTTGGTATATTCTCAAGTTCATAATTATCTTCAATATATTATCTGAACAAGACATATTTGACCCTCAAGGAACTATTGTTTGTGTGTATTTTTCAAACATCAATGTTGCTCTGCTATCTGCAGGAAGAGGTCTATGTTACCCTTGTTATATTCCTGGACTAAAGTCAAATACTCACACATACAGATTAAATACAATTAGTGCAAAGTATTTCTTTATGAAGGCAGAAAGAGAGTATATTACAACACTGCAAGTATGGGATGCAAAACTACTTATAATCAAACATGTACATCAGTCACAGTCTTTTATTTCAAAAACCTTTTCAACATAGTGAAGGTTACCTATTCTACATATACTTAACCTAAATAATTAAGAGGTGAAATTGATACATTACAATATTATTCTACACACAAACCAGGAGCCTAATACAAGAATCTAAAGATTAAAGATATAGTCAATGTTAAATCTTTCGAATAAAGCATCTTCCAATATATCAATAGTATTCTTCAATAGCATTTTTTTTGTTTTCCCCAACATCACAAATGATAGTAAAATTTCAAAATCAAAAAAGTAACACATTAATTATTGTTGATGTTCTCTTTCACTGTGCTTTAAGTTTGGTCTTTCAGTTTACGGTTTTAGATATTTGTTTTTAATATAGGTGATATTTCTTGAAATATCTAGCTATTTGCCAGTGAATAAGTAAATTACCCTAAAATAAATAAATAAAGCTCAACTATTCAATTATGGATATTGTATTTTGCTACCATTATAAGGCCTTTATAACACCAATTCTTCAATTATTTCAATGTTACTAAACATTCTCCCAGAAAGAAAACTACTATAGACACAGATATAGAGAAGATTAGAGAAACATTTAGACAGAAAGTAGGAAAAGTCGGGGCTGGCGCTGTAGCATAGCGGGTAAAGCTGCCACATGCAGTGCCGGCGTCCCATATGGGTGCTGGTTCAAGTCCTGGCTTCTCCACTTCCCATTCAGCTCTCTGCTACAGCCTGAGAAAGCAGTAGAAGATGGCCCAAGTCCTTGGGCCCCTGCACCCGCGTGGGAGACCTAGAAGAAGCTCCTGGCTCCTAGCTTTGGATTGGCGCAGCTCTGGTTGTTGCAGCCAACTGGGGAGTGAACCAGCAGATGGAAGACTCTCTCTCTGCCTCTCCTCTCTCTGTGTAACTCGGACTTTCAAATAAATAAATCTTAAAAAAAAAAAAAAAAGAAAGTAGCAAAAGAGAAATTTTGAGAGATTAAATATTGATAGTTTCATTAATTCTTTCAGGCATTTGTCGAATTTCTTTACAATAACATAAACCTTCTAACTACATGTGAGTTTATTTTGTTTCCTGGATTTTTCTCAGAAAATTATTTTTGCTAAATATTTGGGAATGAGAATGCTGTGCTGTGCACGATTTTTATCTATAAGCAAAAGAGGTTTACTCCAATAAAATAAGTAATGGTTTGGACTCCTGAATTCTTATTGACCCCAATAATAATTTTTTTTCTTTTCAAATTAATATTTATAGAAGAATTTTTCAGTAAATTAGTATAACCATTATGGAATACAGCATAAAGTTTCCTCAAAAAATCGCGAACAGAACTGCTATATGACCCAGCAATCCCACTAAGGAGTCTGTGTCTAAAGGAAATGTAACTAGTATGTCAAAGAGATATTTACACTCCTGTGTTCACTGCAGCAGAATTCACAATAGCCAAAGTATGGGAACAACGTATAGATCCATCAATTGATGAATGGTTAAAAATGTGCTATATGCACACAACAAAATGATATTCAGCCTTAAAGAAGAAGGAAATCTGTCATTTGCAACAACATGAATGACTTTAGAGAACATTAAATAAAATGAAGTATGACCACTTGTATAAGAAACTTTTACAAAGCTGAACTCATAAAAGTAGAGTTTCATATTAGAGGCTAGCAGATGGGAAAATTAGGGTGATGTTGGTCAATGGCTACAAAATTTCATTTAGACAAGAATAAATTCAAGAAATCTGTTGTATATAATGGTGACTAGAGTAAGTAACAAAATATAGCATACTTGAATATTGGATAGATTTTAAGTGTTTTCATGACAAACAAAAAGACTAAGTATGCGGGGCAATGTTTGTTTCAGTGCATTGGAAAATGTATACAAATATCAAAAATTATATTGTGTATCATAAAAGATATATAATTCTACAATTAAAATAATTTTAATATTATATGTTATAGGCATTATTTTAACATGGATATGCTCCAAATAAACATATGCATATGCATATATATTTATTTTTCTAAGGAGACCTGTCCAAATGTAGTGTTTACTAAAGTCTTATCCAGATGCAATTATTTATGTTTTAGCCATAGGAATATATTTTTGGATGTTATTTATTTAATGTTTTCCTTTAACTTAAAATTACTCTTTCCTGTCTTCACTTTAACAATATATGCATTATTTCCTGAATTTGATACATTGCATTTTTTAAAATATTCAATTATGTATTTGAAAGGCAGAGTTACAGAGAGAAAAGAAATCTTCTATCCTCTGGTGTACTCACCAAATGGTCACAATGGTTGGGGCTGGGCCAGGCCAAAGCCAGGAGCCTGGAACTCCCAATGGGTCTCCCATGTGGGTAGCAGGGGCCCAAGTACTTGAGACATCTTCCGCTGGTTTCTCAGGGGCATTTCCAGAGAACTGGATTGAAAGTGGAGCAGCTGAGACTTGAACAAGTGCAAATATGGGATGAAGGCAACCCAATCAGTGGCTTAACCCACTGTGCCACAACACTGGATCCTAGCTGTATTTTTAATGTACTTTAAAATAAAAAAATATATTAAATTTAAAAACCAGTTTGTACTTCAGTATTCTCTTTTTTGAACTTTTAAGTTTATTTTTGTTTTATTTGTAGACCAGGGATACAGAAACAGTGACAGAGAGAAAGGAAGAGATCTTACATCTGCTGGTCTACTCTCCAGTGCCTGCAATAGCCAGGGCTGGGCCAGGCAGAAGGCAAGGAGTCAGAAACCCAATCCATGTCTCACATGCCATTCAAGTACTTCAGCCGGGGTGTTCATTAGCAAGGAGATGGATTCTAAGTGTAGAAGCTGGGACTCAAACTAAGTACTCCAATTTGGATATGGCTGTCCTGAGTGACAACTGCTAAACCAAATTAATCTCAAAGATGTCCATGACACACAACAGTCCTTTTGTCAGCAGTATAACATACATCCAGGAAGATTCTCCCTACCCCCACACACATACATTAAAACATGCACTGCTGCTTATATACTCTCTGAAGAAACACTAATAAATAGGAAAATGGGCTAAACTCTTCACGAATAGACAGTGAATGTGTGTATTTGTATGTATATGCACATGCATTAACAATACTAGTTTAATCCTAGATTAAAACAGATAATGGAGAGTTAACTAAAAGAGACTTTAATTTTATCTGAATAAGAAAACTCAGGATAAGCCCCACATTGCCGTATGTTAAATGTTCTCAGAGTTTAAGGTCAAAGAAATGAAATACAAATTAGACACTCAGATTTCTACCTACATTTTCAGCAGCCCTTTGAAGAAGGTGGTTCACATTAAATGCATAGTTGTAAATTCTATTTAACATAACCTACTTTATGTTTCATTTTATTTCTAGAATTTTAAAAATTTTCATCAATAAAATTATGCCCTTTGCAAACACTTACAGTGATAATCTGCGGTAGTTTATGATGGCATTTGAACTCTACCTTACCTTTACTTTTTTGAACCTAACTATGTTTAAAAATGAATGGCTAAATTGCCATGCTTATCACTTGAAGAATGGTTTTAGTTTAAAGACTGCTTTCTCTACTGCAACACAGTGTGAATTTTAACAAAGGATGGAGATGTAATTTAACCACAGTATATGTACCTTAGTTTAAAAATAAAATATGCATGGGGCTGGTGCTGTGGCATAGTGCTTGCAGCCATCACCCGCAGCACCAGCATCCCATATGGGCTCTGGTTCAAGTACCAGCTGCTCCCTTCTGATCCAGCTCCCTTCTGATGCACCTAGGAAAGCAGTAAAAGACGGCCCAAGTGCTTGGGTCCCTAAACCCACACTTGAGAGCCAGAAGAAGATCCTGGCTTTGGATTGGCCCAGCTCCAGTCACTTTGGCCATTTGAGGAGTGAACCAACTGATGGAAAATGTCTGTCTCTATCTCTCCCTTTCTCTCTCTCTTTCAAATAAATGAATAAATCTTAAAAAAAATAAAATATATAAATCAATCCAACCAGATAATTTCTTTCTAGAAAATACTTCCATGGATTCTGGGAATAACTTCTTACTTCTCACATCTTGTACTTTTGTTTTCCTCTCCCTCACAGCCTGTGCTTTTACAGTGCCATAACTTCTATAATCAATATTTTCCTTAGATTTTGTTTTGCTGCCTTATGTTTTTTCTTATAAATATGTCATGCTGGTAAAATCACACCATTATCCAAAATATTGAAGAGTCCATTCTTTTTTTTAATTTAATTTATTTTTATTTTTATTTTTTTAACTTTTATTTAATGAACATAACTTTCCAGAGTCCATTCTTTATTGTGACATCTTCCTACCTTTGCATCTGCATCACCCATAACTCATTCATCAAGATCTTGTGGCAATGCAGGCATACTGAACTATTTGCATTTCTTAACACATGTCCTGCTTATTTGGTCTTTGCATTTTATAGGCTGTTCTCTTGATTCACTGTGTTCTTTCTCTAACTTGTTTGCTCCAATAAACTTCTCATTATTAAACAACCAGATCAAAAATCACTTGCTCTGTTACAGGAGCTCTGGCTTTCTCACACTTAATCAAATAGTGTTCTTCTTCTTTATAAAGTTTAAGCAAAGATGGATATTATCAAATTTTCTCTCCATCCTCTTCCCCCACTTCCTCACCCCTCCTTTCTCTCCATTTCTTTCTTTATCCATCTTAAAAATAGTAGATGCCCTGAGGGCAAGGGTGTTAACATATTTCCCAATTTAGTCATCAAAAGCATGAGGTTTTTCTTTCTTTTCTCATAAAGTCAGAGTTACAGAGAGAGAGAGACAGAGAGAAAGATTTTCCATCTGTTGATTCACTCTCTAGATGGCTACAACAGCCAGGGCTGGGCCAGGCCTAAGCCAGGAGCCAGGAGCCAGGAGCCAGGAGCCAGGAGCCAGGAGCTTCTTCCAGGTCTTCAATGTGGGTGGCAGGGGCCCAGGCACTTGGGCCACCTTCTGCTGCTTTTCCCAGGTAATTAGCAGGGAGCTGCACTGCAAGTGGAAAGGCTGGGACATGAACCAGTGTCCATATGGGATGTGGGCATTGCAGGCAGTGGCTTTACCTGTTACACCATGCCAGTCCCCAAAAATATGAGTTTTTAAGAGCTATAGACAATTATAAGTTCCTCCAAACTAGAATGTTAGTTTATACAGATAAAAACATGCTCACTTTTCCCCCCAGCCTATTCTCTAACCTTAATTAAGTAGAGGCAATTATCTGTTGCTTTTCTACTTCTGTTTCTTTATTAGTACTTAGTACCTAACTCATGGGATTGTTGAAATGAGTAAAGAAACATCACAGACTTTGACACATGAAAAGTATCCAAGAAATCTTTTTATTTTACTACTATTTAAATTATTATGAAAGATTTCCACATGCAGTCATACAATTAGTGAACATGTGAGGCCAACTCAAGTAACAGGTTGTCTCAAAGCTGTATTCTTTAGTTTTACCTATAGGAATATTTAGACAAAGAGATTAAGTAACTGGTCCTACAGTTCAGATTGTAGATTCAGATAGGGAAGATATTTCTTTCTGCTCCCAATTCCCCAGTAAGAACTTCAAGTTTATCACCTCCCATATGAAGCTGAAATATATATATATATTTTTTTTTTGCAGTGTCAGTAGCTACACAATGCCTTGGCCATTAACTACTCAGGAGTTATTTATTGACCTGAATTGTGGAATACACTTTCTAACCCCAATAGCAATTTCCTGATTTATTTTAAAATGAAATTATCCTGTCAATCTTATAATATATTTAGCTTTTATATGTGCGACCAGCTGGATTCCTCTGTTGTGCAGGTAAATCCCTAGACTAGTGATAAACATAAACAGCTGCATGGTTGAATCTTATGTGGAATTGAATAATCCAGTTATTTGGGTCACACACAATAAAGTAACGCAATTGGCACTGCATGCTGCTTACTTGATTAAAAGATCATTATTATTTAGGCCAATAATAACAGCCTTTAATGATTGAGCAGTTAGTTTGTGCTAGGTAAGTGTATTTTAAATTTTTTAAATCTTTACCACACTTACTGGTGACAGAATTGACTACTAAATAAGATAGTATGTATATAATATTACAAGACTACTTCCTTACTTAAGTCTAAAATTCACTTTGAATAATGTTCTTGCACCAAGGTGGTCAACTGACCATTTTTACAGTTGGCTGAAATGTACCAGAATGCTATATCAATAAAGCTACTTTCCTATATCACTTCAAAGTCAAAGCCTTAGTTTGGCCAGGGATATGTTACTTTCCTCCTAGCAACACACACACACACACACAATTTCTCTGAACCCATTCATCCCTGTCACCTAAACTATTTTTCTTGTCCCTTTCAAAGTCTTCTAATTTACTTTTGCCACATGGGTTACATTATCTGTTGTTCTGGGTTTATGTTATCTGCCATCCTTCCTTAAATGCTCTTGCAAAGATACCTTGATAATTTGACGTATTCATGCCTCTAAGGAAACCTCACTTTATCAGTGGTTATTCAGATTTATATAGCAGCCTTCACTAGCAGATCCCCAATCATAGCTGTTTGCTGCATTTTTCAATATATCACTTAATATTTGACGAAGCTTCTCTTCCTTTAATGTATTCCCTGTGTAGATGGGTAGCTTAATATGGATAAGGATTTTTGTCCATTTGGTTTAACACTATATCCTATGGCACAGGAAATAGCTTGCCTTACAGTAGGTATACTCAAAAGGTATGAATATAACAAATTGATGAAAATGATTAATACATAAAATTCTGCATTCTATAATGAATTTAATAGAAAAAGGAGGTATCAATACAGTATTGTTTATGGTAAAAAGCTACACAGTTACCTAAAATCCATTCCTTTAATAGTCAAACAGGTTTAAATTTATTTTTTTTATTTTTTTATTTTTTTAAAATTTTATTTAATGAATATAAATTTCCAGTGTACAGCCTATAGATTACAATGGCTTCCCTCTCCCACAACCACCCTCCCACCCGCAACCCTCCCCTCTCCCGCCCCCTCTCCCCCTCCATCCGCATCAAGACTCCTTCTCAATTCTCTTTATATACAGAATATCAACTTAGTATAAAGATTTCAACAGTTTGCACCCACATAGAAACACAAAGTGAAACATATTGTTGGAGTACCAGTTACAGCATTAAATCATAATGTACAGCACATTAAGGACAGAGATCCCACATGAGGAGCAAGTGCACAGTGGCTCCTGTTGTTGACCCAACAAATTGACACTCTAGTCTATGGTGCCAGCAACCACCCAAGGCTGTCGTCATGAGCTGCCAAGGCTATGGAAGCCTTCCAAGTTTGCCGACTCTGATCATATTTAGACAAGGTCATAAAGACAGAGTGAGGATAGTAACCAATGATCCTAAGAGTGGCATTTACCAGGTTTGAACAATTATACAGCATTAAGTGGGGAAGAGGATCATCAGTACACACAGGTTGGGAGTAGAGCCATTGGTGGAAGAGGTTATGATTACGAAGGAATGAGGCCCAAGTACGCTAGACAAGGTCTAGAACAAAGGACAGAGTCATTATTAGAGGAGCTAAGAAAGGTGCTGTCTAAGCTACAATTAAGTTTTCTGACTGAGAGTCAAATAGAACCTCACAGAAGGGGCTTGATAATAATCTGGTGGGCTTTAGGCCGAGACCTATCTATCTCTTCACATGGGGTATATTCTAAGGGAGGTGTGAACCTCCTAGGGGAAGGCACTCTGTTGACTTTCATTACTTGGCTGGCCTGGGAGGAGAGCTGGCCAGGTAAAGGCAGGGGGCATCTCTAACAAGAAATTTACAGTTCTGCCTGCAATGTTGCTGACCCTACTTGACCATCCCCTCAGCTGCAGTGGTCACTTTGGAAGTTGGGCTGAGTGAAGGGCTTTTCAGCTTAGAGCCAATAAGATCTGTGGCTCTGACCTGGGCATCCTTCGACTCCAGGGCAGGTCCATTTCCAGTGATCCAACTCTTGGCAGAGCTGCCAGGGCTCTTCACAAGCTGACTTCTGCTGAAGTCCAGGCTTACCACATTGAAAGCCACTGCAGTGGACTGGCCTGTTGGGTCTCCTTGAGGGCAGATCACTGTACAGATCAGCCATTAATAGGCCTGCTACCCATTGCTTCTGATGCCTAGCTTTCTTTTCCTCCTGGTTTGTGTTAAAGCAGACCAGAGGATGCAAGTCAAGGGAGTGCCCGTGTCCCATCTCTAATCTTCGGTGGCTTGAACTACAAGTCTATCATCACAGGCATGTTCTGTAGTAGTTTTTCTAAGGTAGACAATGCCCATGAGGAAAATTATATTCTCACTTTAAAACTTTCTTTCCCTTTGGTCTGAAAGGGAGGTTTTTTCTACTTACTGCTTACTTCACTGATGGCAAAGTGAATCTAGCTATGAGATTATTATTTAAGTTCTTATTTTGGCTATGCTATTACAGAAAAATGTTAGCCATCTCTTTTATAAGGTCTAAAGATTAAATTGTGCGTCCTACAGATTCCTTCATAATAGAATTAGTTTCCTACCTTGAAGAGAATAGAGAAATGAAAGAACAAGTTGGGCTTAGAATAGAGAAATGAGGGAGCAAGTCCTAGATCGCTTGTTGACAATAGCAATACTACATGAATACTTAGCAAACTGTTTCAACCACTAGATAACAATTTAAGAAAACATCTACCAGAAGGTCCAATGCCCTCTCCAAATTTTAAGAATCACGTATTTGAAAACACCTCCCAAATATCCAACAGGGTGTAGTCTGTTCAGCCAGCAAACCCAAACAGGTTTAAATTTAAATTCATCCTTGCTCTTATTCACTATGAGAACACAGGAGAGTCAGTAGTCAGGACTTCAAGTACTTGTCTAGTATCTCTAATATGAAATTCCAACAATGTCTTCATAGCTTCATTTTGAGTGTTGAATAAGAAGATGTATACCAATTAATAGCGTTTCACTCTTTCTTTCTTATACTCTGTTGGGTCACATTACACATATATAAAGGTAAAGTGAAATTGGATTTATCTTCTAAATCAGAACTCATTTAGTAGTGAGAGGGCACTATTTATAACAATAGTGAGACAAGAGATGCATATCAAGACTGCCTCAAGGAAGCAAGAACATGTGGTTAGCCTACCTAATAGGCACATATAAATTCAGATATCAAAAGGAATTAAGAGCACACCAGGTGTGCTGGACAATGTTGGTTGACACTTGGTATCTTTCCAGAGGCTAGGAATCTAAAAACAACATTTTCCACTACCTGCTCACAGCAAAGTTTCTTAGCATGAAATAGGTATACCAGTTAAACACATGGTGTGAGATTTAGAAGGCAGAAGTACAGGCAGCAGCATCCTTCCTTTGATTTAGCTGTAGCTGCAGACAAGTTCAGGGATGTTGAGATTTTTTTTTCAACAGAGGCCGGTGTCAGCCACTTAACTTCATGGGTGTCTAGAGAAAGCCACTGCTCTGTGGCTTGGTTCCTGGATCTCAGTCACAGTGGTATTTTCCTGAAGCCAGAAAGACATTACACCTCCCTGGCGAGCCAGTTCTGCAAGAAGTGGTTCTGAGTGGTAATCCTAGAATCCTTTCAAATAGGAGGTAAGCATTTATATTCTTTTATATATATGTACATAGATATAATATAACTTTTATATATATAACTTGTTATACATAACTTTTTATATATTATATAACCATATACATATATAGCTTTTCTAAATATAATATACATAACTTTATATAAATATATAACTATTCTATATATATGATAAAACATACATATTATGCTAATTACTATATACACATAGACTTAATCTTTAACTAGTAGTTGACTCAGGCTGGTATCTTCTGCTTCTCTCTTTAATTAATAGGGAAGATATGGTCAGTGTTTCACAGATTTAAGAGGACAATATCTCTAGTATAGTTTTCTGTGATAAGTAGGCATTTTTGCTCAAGTTCTTAATTTGTCATAATGTATGTGAGTTAAGATCTTTTAACTGTGTTTAACTGGTGTACCTATTTCATGCTAAGAAACTTTGCTGTGAGCAGGTGGTGGAAAATGTTGTTTTTAGATTCTTAGCCTCTAGAAAGATACCAAGTGCCAACCAACTTTGTCCAGCACACCTGGTGTATTCTTAATTCCTTAAGGTCTTTTTCTTAGGCAATATAGGTGTGTTAGATTTAATTTACCTTAAAGGTGCACAGAAAGCCTTATTGTTAATTACATTACAAAATGACTATATATTTTTATATATAAACACACATATATATATATAATACACAAAGTAAATACAATATTTTCAGATGTCATAGTTGAGACAGATGCTCATTTTGCTGATAGAAATAAGTCTTCATGAGACTATTTATACTTTGTGAATTTGTTATCTCCCAATGTGAAATGACGGACATTTTAAAAATAATTCACTATTTCAATAAAATATTTTAGACTTAGATGAAGCTGAATCAATGAGAACTTAATATCCTGTATGTTTAGACTCATGAGCCAGGAGGGCAAGGCTATTCAGGGCCAATTTGTTTCTTTAAAGATTGAATGAAATTCAATTGTGTCTACATCATGATTACAAATATGTAAAATGCATGAACGCAAATATATACTAGTTGGAAGGGAACAGAAGCATTACTGTAGTTGATTTGATAGAATGGTAGTATTTAGAATATTTTCAGACTACTGATATGATAAACACATAAAATATATTGAATTAAACTGTCTAAAATTTTATCTGATAAGATAATCATGACATCTTAATATTTACTAAGAACTAGACCACTCATCTGATGGGTATAATGTGGTCAAATATTCGGATGATATTTAATGGAATGATTCAGTAATCCCATGTACTGGAGGCATAGATTTCCACGAACATTGGGGTTTATATAGAACAAATGACTCCCCTATTGTAGCTGGTAATAACAAAGTAAGAATGGTTATAACACTCTGAGTATTCAAATGCTTTTTGGTAAATCAAACAAATATAACAAAAGGAGATATCTTGAGACTAAAACTTTCTCTTTTGGTTACAGACTACAAAATAATAATGCATAAATAATAATACACTACTTTCCAGACATAACCACAAATAAGAAATGGCACAAACTTGAAAGATATAAAAAGCAAAATAAGGACATTTAAATTACATTGTATTGCCTCTGGCTTACATAAACTATTTCAAAGACACAATGACCTCTTTCATATAAAATTTGAGAAAACACAATCAGAATATTTCCTACGTAAGTTTTCAGAAAGTTTATATTTTACATAGCATTATGCCTTCAGAACTACATATTTCACATAAAACAGTAAGAAACCAGAGAACAAGTAAAAGATCCCTAGGGATTTAAAATCTCTTAGATTTACTTTAAAATGTTTTTTTGAGGAAATGAGTTTTCCATAAAGGGACACTGGGGCTATCAAAACATCTACTGAAAAGAAAGTGAATGAAATATTCAATGACTCTTCCCTCAATAAGGAAAGTAATAAAGAAAACCATTGGCAACAGCAACCCATTTTAAAGGCAAAACTCCTTTCAGGCTGAGCTCTTTATTTTTCCTCTTTCTTCATTTCATGGATATATCTGCCATTAAATAACTGAACTCTATTTACCAGGATCAGCACATTTGCTAATAAATATCAACATCAGTCTTTAGGCTTTACATTCTGAAGCTGAAGATGTACTTAAATGGTACTAAAAAGTTTAACTCTTCTTTTATTCTATTCTTATAATATAGATAAAATATATATACCTCTGTACTTTTATCTAAGTTTTATTAGAGCTAAAAATCTGAACTAAAAGAGTGGAAATATATTCAGCATATAATATGAGCTTAAAAACCTCCCATGAGTAGTTTAAAATTAAAAAAAAATTAAATTAAATTAAATTGTTGGTATAACATTGCATGCTGCTCTCAAATGTGGAAAATATATTGCTTAAAAATATATATCTTGTATTCCTGGAAAAAAGTCATAAACTTTTTCAATGTTTTCTTTTTCTTTTTTTTAAAGATTTTATTCATTTTATTTGAGAAGTAGAGTTACAGACAGTAAGAGGGAGAGACAGAGAGAAAGGTCTTCCCTTCATTGGTTCACTCCCCAGGTGACCGCAACGGCAGGAGCTGTGCCAATCCGAAGCCAGGAGCCAGGAGCTCCTTCCAGGTCTCCCACATGGGTGCAGGGGCCCAAGGACCTGGGCCATCCTTCACTGCCTTCCCAGGCCACGGCAGAGAGCTGGATTGGCAGAGGGACAGCTGGGACCAGAACCGGTGCCCATATGGGATGCCAGTGCTGCAGGCAGAGGATTAACCCACTACGCCATGGCACTGGTCCCTCAATGTTTTCTAATCTTCAATACTCAGAAATAATTTGAAAATTATACTAGCTAGATAATAGACAACTTCTTAAAATAAAATAATTAAATAGTAGTTGTTGTTGTTTTTTTTTTTTTTTTAACAGGCAGAGATAGAGAGAGAGAAACAGAGAGAAAGGTCTTCCTTTTTCTGTTGGTTTACCCCCAAATGGCTGCTACAGCTGGCACACTGCACTGATCCAAAGCCAGGAGCCAGGTGCTTCTCCTGGTCTCCCATGGGGTGCAGGGCCCAAGCACTTGGGCCATCCTCCACTGCCCTCCTGGGCCACACCAGAGAGCTGGACTGGAAGAGGAGCAACTGCAACAGAGTCCGGCGCCCCAACCGGGACAAGAACCCAGGGTGCTGGCTCCACAGGTGGAGGATTAGCCAAGTGAGCCACGGAGCTGGCAAAGTATGGGTTTTATGTGTATTATTTGGAGATTCTTAAATATTCAGTCACTTAGTAGATAATTGGGTACATGTCATAGATAAGGAATTAGGAGAACAAAATGCGCAAGACAAATATCTTATAAAATAATTTAAAACTCACTAATTATCCAAGACAAATCTAATCATGCTTTGTTAAGCTGAATATATGTCAAGCACTATGAAATAAAACCAAGAAATATGGGAATAAAGTGCTACATAGTGAAGTAGAAAATGTTTTTTTTTTAACTTTTATTTAATACAAATTTCCAAGTAAGCTTCCTCCCCCATAACTTCCCTCCCACCTGAAACCCTCCCCTCTCTCACTACCTCTCCCATTCCATTCACATCAAGATTCATTTTCAATCATCTTTATATACGAAGATCAATTTAGTATATATTAAAGATTCAACAATTTGCACCTACACAGAAACACAAAGTGTAATGTACTGTTTGAGTACTAGTTATAGCATTAATTCACATTATACAACACATTAAAGACAGAGATCCTACATGGGGAGTAAGTGCACAGTGACTCCTGTTGTTGACTTAACAATTGACATTCTTGTTTATGGTGTCAGTAATCCCCCTAGGCTCTTGTCATGAGTTGCCAAGGCTATGGAAGCCTCTTGAGTTTGCCAACTGCGATCTTATTTAGACAAGGTCATAGTCAAAGTGGAAGTTCTCTCCTCCCTTCAGAGAAAGGTACCTCCTTCTTTGATGGCCCATTCTTTCTACTGGGATCTCACTCACAGAGATCTTTCATTTAGGTGTTTCGTTTTGTTTTGTTTTTGCCAGAGTGTCTTACCTTTCCATGCCTAAAATACTCTCATGGGCTCTTCAGCCAGATCTGAATGGCTTAAGGGCTGATTCTGATGCCAGAGTGCTGTTTAGGACATCTGCCATTCTATGAGTCTGCTGTGTATCCTGCTTCCCATGTTGGATCATTCTCTCCTTTTTAATTCTATCAATTAGTAATAGCAGACACTAGTCTTGTTTATGTTTATGTGATCCATTTTACACTTAATCCTATCATTATGATCGATTGTGAACTGAAACTGATCACTTTGACTAGTGAGATGGCTTTGATGGGATTGAATTGGAATCCCCTGGCACGTTTCTAACTCTACCTTTTGTGGCACGTCAGATTGAGCATGTCCCAAATTGTACATCTCCTTCCTCTCTTATTCCCACTCTTATATTTAACAGGGATCACTTAGTAGAAAATGTTTTTTAAAGTATAACTTTGCATTCGTAATTTCATGAAAAATTTGGTAACCTCAAATAATATGTTATAAATATTTGTATTACAACATTTAATGAAATTTGGCCATATAATTAAACAGTTTAATTATGTCCATATTGACTCAGCAATCACATCCTAAGGAAATTTTCTTATGAAGTTTAATTCCAAAGTTTTTTTTAAAGAAAAGTATATCATAAGAAAATATTATGCTATATCTTACTTTATTTACTTAGCAACATATTTTGTTTAAGCGAAATACAAAAATTAGATCCCAGAAGATTGATTCAGCATTTATTTGTTGTTCACCTATTAATGGATATCAGATTGCTTTTATTTTTTTATATTTAAAGTATAATCAAAAATCCCTTAAGCACATTTTTTCCATATGATGATGCTTAAATTTCTATTGGATGAAGGCCCAGAAATGAAGTTGCTGGTTCAATGGGTATGTCTACTCTAATTCCACAAAGTTTGGAGTGAAGTCCAGTTTCCCTGAATTGAGGTTGTGGTTGTACCGAAACCTTGTGGCACTAAATGTGATTAATCGTTCAGATTTCTGTCTGATTGTTTTAAGGACTACTTGTATCAAACATGATGACCTTGATGACTAATGAAGTGGAGCCTATTTTCACTGATAGTCATTTACATTTTCTCTTCTGAATTTTCTGTTTCTATTTTTTGCTCATTGTTCTTGAGGCTGTTTATTTTATTAATATGAGTAGTTTTGGGGATAGGAGGAAATATTAACTCCTTACATGTTAAACAGCCTAAATTTTGGGTCAAAATAAATGCATTTGACAATTTGTGACACTTTTTGTTCTTCAAAAACATCAATCATCTCTCAATCCAATTCTTTATAAGAATCAGTCTGTCACTTATCATTTGACTTTGCTTGTAGCTTATTTAAGAAAGAAAAATTCTTTTAGTCTATAATACACATATTTTGTATTATGATTTTATAACTTCATGGGCAGCATAAAATTGGACTTTTTTCTTTGAAATGGATAACTTCTCTGTGTTTTAGAATTAATTCGTTATTATATTTCAGTTTATTTACAGAGCTGGACATATGATTCTAAATCAAAATTCAGACTTCCAGAAGTAAGATAACATTTTTGTAAATAATTTTAAATTATTTATTTGAAAGGGAGAGAGAGAGAGAGTAAGAGAAAGAGAAAGATGTTTTCCACCCATGATTCACTCTCTAATGCCTGCAACACCCAGGACTGAGTCAGGAAAAAGCCAAGAGGCAGGAATTCAATACACGCCTTCTACACGGATGGCAGGGACCCAAGTACTTGAGACATCACTTACTGCCTTCCAGAGTGAGCATTGTCATGAACCTGGAATCTGGAACATAGCTGATACTCAATCTCAGACACCACAATATGTGGTACAGTCATCTTAAACTGTGTCTTAACTACACTGAATACCCACCCCAAATTTAACATTTTAAATATTATTTAAATATGCAAAATGTACGAAACTAGATATTCTAGTTTTCTTGGCTATGGCTTCAATGTAACCTAAAATGCAAAATGGTCAAAGATTAAACTTAAATTTTGCAAAGACAATAATCACATTAATTGAATATGGCAAATGATGTTTTGGCTTAAAGGTAAAATTCATTTTCAGCAGCTATGATTCTAATTCTTTCTTTCATTTCCTTTCTTTCTTGGAAGTCAGAGTTACAATGAAAGAGGGAGATACACAGAGAGAGATCTTCCATCCTCTGATTCACTCCCCAGATGGCCACAATGACCAGCCCTGGGCCAGGCCAAACCTGGGTGCAGGGAGATTCATCCGAGTCTCCCATGTGAGTAGCAGGAGCCCAAACACTTGGGCCATCTTCT
Source organism: Lepus europaeus (assembly GCF_033115175.1). Lineage (NCBI taxonomy): Eukaryota > Metazoa > Chordata > Mammalia > Lagomorpha > Leporidae > Lepus > Lepus europaeus. The sequence continues at coordinate 34,263,180 of NC_084836.1, read as the reverse complement.
GCAGCTTTTCCCAGTACATCAGCAGAGACCTGGATTGGAAGTGGAGCAGCTGGGACACAAACTGGGGCCACATGTGCCCACTATGCCACAGTCGACCACCCAACTCTTGATGGTAACTTATTCATATTTCAGTGGACCATGTGATGACTCGGTAAGATCATTCTGTCTTTTTGGCCTAGAAATCTTTACTTTATCTACAGAATATTGTGATATTGCCACTAGGGCATCATGAAGAGTATCTCTACTTTTCCAAATAGGCTGCATGTTTGAAAATACTACTACTTAGTAGTAATATGCTTCCAAGCACAGACAAAAACCAAGCCTTACGTTGGGTGATTATCTACTGGTTCAGAATACACTACTGCAATTTTATTATTCACATTAAAACAAAAATATAAAACATTAAATTTATATAAACATGAGAGTAAGTCCAGGGAGCATTTGTGGAGGATGGACGTAACACCCTCTCCTCGTATCCTTTTTTTAAAGTTATTTTTTTTCCTTGATTTCCCTTTAAAAAGGAAAAGCTGTATAGCTGTGTAGATAAAAAATAGAATAAAAACAGACCACATGCATTCTACACCAGCAGTATTCACACATTCCCCTAGGTGCTCTGTAGCCACAATCCTCTCGTAAACGCTATGGATGCTCATTAATAATGGCCAATTACCAAGAATGAAATTGAAGCTCAGTGAAATTTTAAGAATTCCCCTGAACCACACATTTATTAGGCAAAAGACTTAGTTTTCATATCTAAGTGCATTTCTTCCAAAGTCCCAGTCTTTCTGCTCCCAACCCTGGAGCAATGACTTTCAGCAGAGTGTCTGCTATTTAACTGGTTCCTCCTCACTACATATGGCTTCAATTCACTGCTCTCATATTTGTTGAAAAATGTTAGAAAAGGCAAACAAGTTATTGAAGAAATGAGCCTATGGCAGTGAATTTAATTCCAAAGCTATTTCAAATCCCTGCCAATAATTTGGCTGTGTCTCCCCCATACATGTATGATTTCATATTTGTAAGAAATATATTAAAGGCATTTTTGTGATAATTAACAGCAATATGATTATGCAGATGGCTTACAATTACATAGGCATACAACAAAATGACATAAGTGCAGAAACAAAAAGAAATTAGGATATCAGACAGGCATGTTTAATCCCTTGAATTTTAACCTAAATTGAATTCGGTGGTACTTTCAGCAAAACTCCCTCCTGCTTTACACCTGAAAGCAGATGGAGGTAGACTGCATCATGAGTTCAGTCCTTTCAAATTACAATAGTTTATGATGCTCATCTGCATTTTAATCAGATACAAAGGATTTATTCCTGAAATGCATCGAGAAAGCCTATTTTCAGCACTTGGAAATGCATCAGAGAGTTTATAGCCAATCAAGAAAAATATGTTGCACACTTTACTTTGTATCTCTTTCTCATGAGTATATAGAATTATATGCAAAAAAGGTATCAGCACTTTTATTAAAAGCCATGCATAATCCTTTCAAAATAAAAAAGGAGAGGTGATTTCATATTCACAATTTATTTTTATTAGAATTCACTCTTATTTTAAAAGAAGTTGGTTTATGTAATTTGACTTAATAATAATTCATTTAAAATGCTAAATTCTAGTAATAAGAGTATTGTCAGCAAACAGAAGCTCACATCTACTATAACGTTCTCCAGGTCATTTTTGTGAATAGATCAGCATGCACTCAGTCCCTGTGCTCGGCGCCGTCCTCGTCCAGCAAGAGACAGAGACCGAACACTTTGCACGGGGTTCCTTTATTGCTCGGCAAGCAGGAGATCCAGCTTCGATCTCTTCTGGGCAGGAACTTCTCTTACACCCGCGTAGCAAGGGTTTATATGCACAATACACGTCACAAATCAGGTGATAGGCTAGAAGCGCGGGGATAGGACAATCTCGTGGCAAGGCGGGAAAGAGCGAGCAAGAGCGGGAACTCCCTGAGATGAGGAAGAACCCGGAAGCAGGGAGTCGGCGCCATCTTAGGGGCACGGTTCCTCCGGTCTGGTTCCCTACATCTCCCTCCTTTTGTTTTTGCACAAATCACATCCCCGACGGCCCTGGCTCATGAGGGCCGGGAGAATATTTACTAGGCAGAGAGTAGAGGTGCATACCCAGCGTGCTTGTGATCCGTTAGTTACGGAACTTCAAGGGCCTGGCCACAACCCCTGATGTCTCCGTTAGGGATCAGTTTTTATTCCCTTTTGCTGGGGCAGGCTGGGAATTGAACCTGCATGCATATGCATATGCTCTCCCAGGACCCCCGGAACCCCCGGGTGGACTCCTGCTGCAGTACCTTTGGTCTCGCATACCCAGTTTTCGCTCCCCGTCAGGGATGGGTGATACAGCCCAATGAATGAGAGGGGGAACAAGACAACTCGAGGAAGGTGTGTGCCTGATGGAGGCATTGTCCATATGTGAGGCGTGAGTAGGGATGGGGGGACGAGGGTTTTAATCGCTTTGTTAGCTGTTGGTGGCGGAGCTGGTCCTGTGGGCCTCCGCCATCAGAGATATGCACGGGTGCCGTAGTGCGCCAGCACGCCCACTGTCCAGGCGTACCAACACAGGGGGCTGAGAGGTAGGGGGATGAATGGACTACCTGTGGCAAATGGTCAGGACTAGAGGACCTGCGAGTACTTTGTAACTGGGTGGCATAGTACGACTGACCGCCAGAAGTGCATTGGAAGTATGAGGAATCGCAAGAGCTGTGCATGGATTCTTGAAAGGTCGAGCAAGGACAGGAGTGGTTTTTGCTATGGGGATCAGAAACGCGGGGTTTGGGCACACATATGTAGCCGCGTGGTAGGCCGGGGATCCCCTGGAGGGGCAGATATGCAGTTTTGTCCCCACAATCAGCTGTGGCGATGTGAGTACGCTGCAGTACGGTGTTGCTGGTCCCCCCCTTGCAGTCGCAAGGGTTGCCTACGTTCTGCAGTAAAGCAGTGGGGTTGGAGTTAAAGCCCGCATAAGAGCCAGGGAGCAAAGCCGCTGCCAGTATGAAGAAGCGGAAGGGGTGCATCTCACGTCTCGTTGTTTTGTTGCAATTTGTCGTCCTGTGAGAGCGTGGTAATCTCGGTTATCTCGGGGGAGATGTCGTCCGTAGGTGATAGAGGTGTATCTTGTGGCGGCGGGGCTGTTTTTCTGACCAATCTTTCCGGTATCCAGAGAGGTTCTCTTCCAGATTCCTGTGGGAAGACACAGACCGCGCCTCGGTTCCAGCATAATACCGGATCCGGGCCGTACCACTTTCCCGTGAGGACATCTTTCCAACGGACATAGCCTCGTGAAGATGGCTCCTTTAACATGTGTCTCTCAGCGGGGGACATAGAATGATCTGTCAAATTCAAAAAGTTTATAGTAAACAGTGCAAGGGAGAGGCGCATTCGAGGGGTTTTGCCCGTGGCAATTCCCTCCTTTTGTTTTAAGAGAAAAGCCTTGAGGGTTCGATGAGCCCTTTCAATTATGGCCTGTCCCTGAGGGTTATAAGGGATTCCAGTTTTATGTTGTACCTGCATACGGGTGCAGAATTCTTGGAATGATTTACTTGTGTATGCAGGACCATTATCTGTTTTTAAAGTTTTTGGTTTGCCCCAGGCTGCCCATGCAGCAAGGCAGTGATTAATGACATGGGTGGTACGCTCACCCGTTTCCAGAGAAGCAAAAATTACTTGGGAACAGGTGTCAACTGACACATGAACATACTTTAAGGTCCCAAACTCGGATATGTGGGTGACATCCATCTGCCAGATATGTCCTGGTAGTAATCCTCGGGGATTAACCCCCACCGAAGGCACAGGGGTTAAAGTAGGGCATGCGGCACAATGGCGAACAATATCGCGAGCGGCAGCACGAGAAAGACCGAATTTGGCGGCAAGGGTTTTTGCGTTTACATGGAACTCTGAATGAAACTGGATAGCCTGCTCTTCTGGGGAAGAAAATTGGAGTATCCAAATGGGGCGTGTGGCTTGATCAGCTATAGCATTGCCTGTGGTCATGGGTCCAGGTAAGGAAGAATGAGCTCTAATATGAGTAATAAAGAAAGGAGCAGACCGATTCCAAATAGATTTTTGCAGGGTGAGGAAAACTGTCGCTACGGAGGATGAAGAATTGACTAGTCCTGCGGCCTCAAGGATAGACACAGAATTAACCACATAGCGTGAATCAGACACAATATTGACAGGTCCGGGGAAATCAGAGAAGACTTGGTTAACTATAAGAAGTTCAGTTACCTGGGGGGAGTTAGTAGCGAATTGGAATGTTTTTGGCACAGATCCTGAAACAACATATGCACCGACTCCTGTTTTAGAACCGTCGGTATACACTACTGGGGCTCCCTGTAAGGGCTTTTGGGATGTGGACTTTGGAAAAATAACTGGGTGAGACTGAACAAAGGTTAGCAAAGGATCAGAGGGTGTTCTGTTTGTAATAGTTGCGGAAGTGGAGCAGACTAAAACCGCCCAAGCATCAGTACAAGCGATTAGCACACGTACCTGTTCCATGGAATAGGGGACAACAATGGTGGATGGTTCGCGTCCAAAATGTTGGATAGCCCTCTGAATGGCTAGGAGAGTTATCTCCGCCACTGCCACGGGATAGTAACTAATAGATCTAGTAGATGACATTGAGGGATGGATCCAGAGGAGAGGCCCATCCTGCCATAGGACCGCGGTGGGCTGTTTAAGGGTGTCGAGGACCCAAAGAGTAAGGTCTCCCGCAGGGTCCCAACGTTTTAGGGCAGCTTTACTAAGGGCATCGTTGACAATTGACAGTGCTTGTTTGGCCTCAGAGGTGAAGGTTCGGGGGGAAGCAAGATCCGGGTCTCCTTTAAGTATATTAAAGAGGGGCTGCAATGCAGCATTAGGAATGTTAAGGTAGTGCCTAATCCAATTGATATCCCCTAAAAGTTTTTGTAAGTCATTTAGAGTGGAGATAGCATTGATTTTTATTTGAATTTTTTGAGGTCTAATTTGAGTAGGGGCGACTATAGCCCCAAGATAAGAAACTACAGACGACAATTGCACCTTATTAGGTGCAATATGCAGCCCTGCCCCTTCCAGCACTTGTTGGAGTGTACTGTATAAGGCCAGGAGCCTCTCTGCTGTGGGGGCTGCACACAGTAGGTCGTCCATATAATGTAGGCACCTGCAGTCGGAATATCGGTCTCTAAGAGGTTTTAGTACTTGGGCTACATAGACTTGACACATGGTGGGGCTATTAGTCATACCCTGAGGCAAGACTGTCCACTCCCAACGCTTGTCCGGTTGTTCCTGGTTCTGGGTGGGGACAGTAAAAGCAAAACGTGGGGTATCCTTTTTGTCCAATGGAATGGAAAAGAAACAATCCTTAAGATCTATTACAATAACAGGCCATTGGTTGGGAAGTGCCGAAAGCAGAGGAAGACCACGTTGCACAGGGCCCATAGGCTGCATCTGTGCGTTGACTGCCCTAAGATCATGTAAGAGTCTCCATTGACCTAATTTTTTGCGGATGGCAAAAATAGGCGTATTCCATGGAGAGGTGGATGGGATCAAATGACCAGCGTTGACCTGCTCCAAGACCAGAGTGTTGACTGCCTCCAGTTTCTCCTGAGATAGGGGCCACTGTGGAACCCAGACGGGTACGTCCGTTAGCCACGAGATGGGTAAAGGCTCCACTGGTTTAGGAGGCGAAACAGTGACCCCTAGGAAAAACCCAGGCCAACTTTACTTGGTCTTTGTTTTGGTTCAATGGGGGAAGGGTGGCCCTGGAGCTGGACACCGAGTCCCTTGCCTGGGACGTAACCCATATTTTGTAGCATAGATCGTACTGCAGGGGAAGTGGTGACCAAAGCAACATCCATTTCGGCCAGGACGTCTCTCCCCCAAAGGGAAATGGGTAGAGGTAAAATGAATGGAGAAAACTGTCCTCTATGACCCTCGCTATCCTGCCATGACAACAAGGCTGCACTGATTTTTGGGAAATGAGCAAAACCAAGTCCTTGCAAGGTTTGTTCCGCCACATTTGTAGGCCATGTACTAGGCCAGTCCTTTGTTGCTATAATGGATTTGTCGGCTCCTGTGTCTAAAAGTCCCTTAATGTCCTTGCCATTAATCTGCAACACTAAAGTGGGACGTTCATTTAAAAGCATATGTAAGCCGGTAAAATTAATGCCAGAGGACCCAAAGTTACCAGCGCCGCGAACGTGGTTTTTAGCTGGGATTAAAGAGTGAAGACTGGGCAGTAATAACATTTGTGCGATACGGTCTCCAGGATTGATTACTAAAGGTCCCTGAGGGGCCTGAACCATGATCTTTACTTTACCAGTGAAATCAGAGTCAACTACCCCGGGGATCACAGCTAGCCCTCGGAGGGCGGCGGAGGACCGACCCAACACTAATCCAACCGAATCCGGGGGCAGAGGACCGGAGCAGTCGCTCTCCACTAATTGTACCCCCATCTCCGGAGTTAAGAGGAGAGGGGAGGTGGCGCGGAGGTCCAGGCCTGCGGACCCGTGAGTGGCACGGGCTGAGGGTGCACTGGGTGTAGCGCAGACACGGGAGGTGGAACCTGAGAGTAGATTTGATTTTGGGGGCTCCTCGCTGGGTTGGGGAGCCCCCTCTGGCCGTTTTTTGGCCCCTGGGCGCTACCTGTAAGTGGGTTGCCATCGATATCGAAAGCAGAACGGCATACCTCTGCCCTATGAGGGCCCTTGCGGCAACGGCGACAAGGCTCTATGCCTGAAGGCTGTGCCGTGGAATACCCATGGCTGAGATTGGGGCAATCGCGTTTTCTGTGACCCGGTTGATGACATTGGAAGCAAAGTCCTGAAGATATGGGGGGTCGGGTCGATTTAGATTTTGGACTGTTTTCTTTGACTTTTGCCAGCATCGCAGCTAGGCCCGCATTAGTAAGTGGCCCACCGGTATCTCTGCAGTATTTTAACCAGGAGTCCAGAGATTTATGTCTATATTGTCGAAGAATGTTTTTGCACTCTTTATTAGCCTGCTCAAAAATAATTTGTTTGACCAGTGGCTGAACGTCAACCTCGGAAGGGAAAATACGCGACGCAGCCTCAAGTATGCGAGCGACAAAATCAGCGAAGGGTTCGGCCGTGCCCTGAACGATCTTGGTGAGGTGGCTAGCTGAGTCACTTGGATTGGACGCCTGCCTCCACGCACGTTGGGCACAGTTGGAAATTTGCCTGTATACTTGTCTAGGGAATTGGGTCTGGTCAGCCTGATAAGGTCCACGCCCTAAAAGCATATCAGCATTCCACGTAGGGTGGCCGTCCTCAGCATTTTCATCTGCCTGGTCATGACAGCACTCTGTATTCATAGATTGCCACAAAAGAAAGCCGCCTGGACTTAAACAGGCCCGAGCCAATTGGGTCCAGTCGCTAGGTGTTAAAATGGACTGGCCGACTGATTCAAGGAGTGACAATGTGAATGGGGCTGTGGGTCCATAGTCATGGACCGCAGCCTTAAGTTGTTTTAATACTGTCATGTCCAATGGTTCGTGCCGGGCCTCTCGCGTGCCCAAAGCCAAAACAGGGTAAGCCTGAGCGGGGGCAGCGGGAGCGCCAGTTCGCAACTGTTTCCAGGCTTGTTGATGAAACTGTCTGCCTGAAAAAGGTGGCACATTTGGGACGTTTAATGGCCATGGCGGCACGGGTGTTAGATGGGGCTGAGGCACGCCTACATGACCGCCAGTAGGAGGCGCTGCGTCTTTAATCTGATGGGCGGGCACGACATCGATAGGAGGAGCCGTAGGCACTAGAGGGCGTAAACAGGCATCTTTTAACTTTTGCCGCAGCTGCGCATACGTAGGAGGCGGGGATTTAGGATCGCCGTCCCCTTCCCCCTCAGACTCAGAGGAGGCGGAGCCACATTCGGAGCCTGAGGCCAGTGAGGAAGTCTGGCATCCCGTGTCCTTAAATTGTATGAGGTCCCGGGCGCCGTCCGAGCTCTGAGAACGAACTTCCTCGAGAGCCTCGCGAACCGCCGTAAGAGTCGGGCGGTCCGCTCCCACCGACCTCTCCTCTTGGAGGCACGCCCGCAGTAGTTCCCATAAGGGGAGAACAACGGGGTCGATATCGGGTTCCTGGGGATCGTTAACTGTGCGCCGGAGATCCTTTCCTAATTTCTCCCAAGACTCAAGAGTTATTTGGCCCTCGTGGGTGAGCCACGGCGCAAAGAAATCAACACTTCCAAGGAACCTGACAAGTGTGGTCTTAGAAACCTTAATCCCTTTGCTACGCAATAATGCTTTTAACGGATTAAGCAACATTGAATGGCTAGATGAATTTCCCATTTTCAGTTTAAAGCGGGAAGACACGTCCGCTATCTTATTTTCAGTTTAAAGCGGGGGAACAAGTCTGCTATTCTTTCAGTTTAAAGCGGGGGAACACGTCCGCTATCTTAGGGTGCGTCCACCCTCCAACCACGAGATATACCTCACTCGCGGGGCCCAGACGGTAAGACTGACCTCGCTTACCTTCTACTTACCGGGCAACGTAGAGGAAGTTCCCCGTACGGGCCACCAGCTGCTCGGCGCCGTCCTCGTCCAGCAAGAGACAGAGACCGAACACTTTGCACGGGGTTCCTTTATTGCTCGGCAAGCAGGAGATCCAGCTTCGATCTCTTCTGGGCAGGAACTTCTCTTACACCCGCGTAGCAAGGGTTTATATGCACAATACACGTCACAAATCAGGTGATAGGCTAGAAGCGCGGGGATAGGACAATCTCGTGGCAAGGCGGGAAAGAGCGAGCAAGAGCGGGAACTCCCTGAGATGAGGAAGAACCCGGAAGCAGGGAGTCGGCGCCATCTTAGGGGCACGGTTCCTCCGGTCTGGTTCCCTACATCCCTGGAAATCAAATAGGGCATTTTTGTAGCAGTAGAAACTGCACCACTTCTATGTTAGGATATGTGATGAGATTTTCAGTTAACTTTACAGAGGACACTAGGCAGCTATTCGCTTTTATAATTTATGGTTATTTTAATTAAATCAAGTCATGATCTCAGAATAGTACCTTTGACTTGTTGAATAAAACATTATTGACTTTCTTACTTAGTATTCTAATAAAATGTACAATACATTCCTGCATCAGATTTTTATATAACAAAAAGACCAGAAAAAAGATGCAAAATTTAGTAAAACTAAGGTTCCAAAACATGTTAATCTATGTTATCTCAAAAAGACATAAAGAAAGAAAGAGCCAGAAAGAGAGTGAGAGAGAAAAGGAGGGGGGGAGGAGGAAGAGAAAAGTCTTTAGAGTCTTAGAATTTTATCCATTAATTAAATTGAATCTGTTCTGTTTATATTAATATCACATTAACATGAGGAAAAAACAAAGAATCATTAAACAATTAATTATAATGAAAAACATCATTATATGAAGATGATATGTTTAGAAAACACACATTAACATGGAATATTTAAACATGTTGTTCAAATATCTCATACATTTTAAGAGGTATGCAAATATTCTAGAACTTGATCATGCAATATGAACTCAATTTTATAACACTCTGAAAAATTTAATCACAAAAGCCATTAATTGATACTAAAAATTCAAACAATCTTCACAATTTTCTGGTAATACATGTTATTTACTTATTTGCAGTTTCTCAAGTGGAAATTGAATGTATATCCTTTTTACATTTCTAGGTATTTACTGGTGAACCATAAGAAACAGCAATGAAAAAATGTCGCCAACAAATTAATAGTATCTTGTTATTTCTGGATTAACTCACAAAGTCTTTCAACAAAATTAGTATATATATTTTTTAGACGAAGTTGTATTCTTTCATAGCAGCTTTGAAAAAGACACGCTAAGAATTCAACTCTATAGACAAGGAAGCTTATGTTAGGGAAACCAAATTAATATAGATAAACCCTTGTAACTGTCAATACAATCTTTATTTAGTCAGCAGAAGTTGATTAAAGTGAATTTCAAATCAAATTGAGTTCCTGATCTTGGTAGAAAGTGAACACAGAAGATATCATTGGCATGATGGAAATAGCTATAATGAACATAGTCTACATCTTTTCATTGGAAGACCTAAATTTCCACTTAGCTTAGTTTATCTACTGTGTGGTTTTGAACATGTAATTTAGCCCACTTAAGACTCAGAATTTCTAGCTATATCAGGAACATTATTTTTTACCTCTTATGATAGAAATATTTAATTATGCAATGTGTATAAAAGTCTCATTATACTACATAATTAGAAAGAAATGTCAAGTATCACATTTTCTTTTTGTTGTTCACTATTAACACATTATACAGTTTATGTACATTTGCTCAATCTATTTTCTATAGTTTTCCAATCAGATTTGCTAATAATAGATACACACCCAATATTTGATATATGCAATCGTATGAGATGTTGTTATATCTATAGCCAGAGGCAACAATAGCAGCATGAGGGGGCACGTGTGAAATAGTCTACATTCTCCCAGCTACTCTTGGGAACCACTGGTTTCCATTCTTCTTCTTCTTTTTTTTTTTTTTTTTATTTTACAGAGTTAGACAATGAGAGAAAGAGACAGAGAGAAAGGTCTTCTTTCCGTTGGTTCACCCCCAAAATGGCTGCCACGGCCGGAGATACGCCGATCTGAAGTCAGGAGCCAGGTGCCTCCTTCTGGTCTCCCATGCAGTTGCAGGGGCCCAAGCACCTGGGCCATCCTCCACTGCCCTCTCCGGGCCACAGCAGAGAGCTGGGCTGGAAGAGGAGTAGCAGGACTAGAAACCGGTGCCCATATGGGATGCCGGCGCCACAGACAGAGGATTTAACCAAGTGAGCCACGGCGCCGGCCCCTGCTGGTTTCCATTCTTCAGCCTGAACTCTTGCTCTTGACTCTCCCAAACTCACTTAATTCCTCTAAAATTCTACCTCCTTCAAATTTTTACAAATATTGTATATTGTGTTTTTCTGATATTAAACGCTTTTTACCTAAAATATATTGAATGATTTCTGTTCTCTTAGTCAAACTCTGAATGATATGTTAATATTTCCTTCTTTTTGTGTATATCAATTACTGGTGATTGAAAGACTGTAGGGCCAGCACTGTGGTTAATCCTCCACCTGTGGCGCCAGCATCCCAAATAGGCACTGGCTTCTAGTCCTGGCTGCTCCTCTTCCAGTCCAGCTCTCTGCTGTGGCCTGGGAAGGCAGTGGAGGATGACCCAAGTGCTTGGGCCCCTGCACCTGCATCGAAGAGTAGGTAGAAGCACCTGGTTCCTGGCTTCAGATCGGCACAGCTCTGTCCATTGCAGCCATTTGGGGGATGAACCGACAGAGGGAGGACCTTTCTCTCTGTTCTCTCTCTCACTGTCTATAATTCTACCTGTCAAATAAATAAATAAATAAATAAAACAAATACCACAGACTCATAGTTTTTAGAAAATTTTAGCTGAGTTTCTTAAGTAAATGTTTCTTCATTTGCTGTATGTCCTTAGGAATTATGGTAGTATGCAAACTAATCCACAATCTTATGATTTCTCTCCAAGTTTATCTTTTCTGTTACTCTATAAAAGGTTACCAAACAGGGCCAGCACTATGGCACAGTGGGTTAAAGCCCTGGCCTGAAGTGCTGGCATCCCATATGGGTACTGGTTTTAGTCCTGGCGGCTCCTCTTCTAATCCAGCTCTCTACTGTTGCTTGGGAAAGCAGTAGAAGATGGTCAAAGGCCTTGGGCCCCTGCACCCACATGGAAGACCGGGAGGAAGCTCCTAGCTCCTGGCATTGGTGCCAGGATCGGTGCATCTCCAGCTATTGCAGCCATCTGGGGAGTGAACCATCAGATGGAAAACCTCTCTCTGTCTCTACCTCTCTCTCTAACTCTGTCTTTCAAATAAATAAAATAAATCTTTTTAAAAAAGATTACCATACACCCAGCAGCTTAAAATAATTCCTGTTTACTACTTCACAGTTTGTGCATGTCAGAAATCCCGGCTCAGTGGAACTGAGTTCTCTGTTCAGTGTCTCGTCGGACAAAAATTAAGACATCTACCAGAGCTGTGCTCTCATCTGATTTTGAGGTCCTTGCCAAGTTCATTTAGTAGTTGACAGAATTCTTTTTCCTGTAGTTGTAAGACAGATTTCCCTCATTGTCTGGTAGCTAATAGGGAGGGTTCATTTGCAGCATCTAGACCCTACTGTCAGGTCCTAACCAGGTGGCATTCTCACAACATAGCAGCTTACTTCTTCAGAGTCAGCAGGGAAATCCCAGTTTGCTCTAGTGGAGTCTTACACAAAATAAGGTAAATACAGGAGTGAGTGCCCATCACCTTTTCCATACAATGGAATTTAACAAAGATAGCGATTATCCTATAATATCCTAACCTGTCATACTAACCAAGGGAGTGAGATCCTGCCCACATTCAAAAGAAGTGGATTATCCAAGGGTATAAGTCTTGGAAATCATCTTAGAGTTGTACCTACCATGACCTATAATCACACCCAATGAAGTTCATAGCCATTTTTGATTTTACAAGTGACTCCTCAATCACTCATTTTTTCTACAACTCATATTCATAGTTTTTTTGAGAATACTTCCCTAGTTTTCCAAGCAACTAAAACAGAACATAATCTTTCATAATTGAAATACACATGAGAAAGGTTTTAATGATTCTATTTCAATTTTCTTATAACTTCAAAGACATAGGGATAATTTTTTAAAGTTGTATTTTATACTTTCTCATCTGTCCTCTTGCAATACTCAAGGCACTATCATTGGAAAAAAGATTATTTTCTTCATTATATTTTCAATTTGTGTGTATTCAGTCACAATCTAAACTATCATTAACAATTATGATGGCTCAGGTACTTGTATCCCTGCCACCCACATGGAAGACTCAGATGATGTTCCAGGGTCCTGCTATATAAGTTTTATACATTTCCTTTATACCATTTTAGGAACACCTAGCTGAACCCCAGCCATTGCAACCCTTTGGTTTGTAAGAGAGCAGAAGGAAGAACCCTTTCTCTGTCTCTCCCTCTTTCTACCTCTGTTTCTTTGCCTTTCAAATACATTTATCTTAAAAATTGTAGAGGGGATTCCAAGATGTCAGAATAGAGAAAGGACATACAGCTTTAGGGCATGGGAAAACAGCAGCAAAAAAGTGGAGGAAGTGCATTCCCAGGGTAGAGTTGGAAAGAAATCTGCAGTGGAAATTCTATAGAAGGAAGAGGGAAGCTGTAGAACAGCATGGAAGGTGGAGACATGTAACAACGAGCACAGACAAAACACATGACCTGCACAGCTGAGACCTGGAGTAAGTGCTAGCTTCAGAGAGCAAGGTGAGACCAGAATCCTGCAGCCATGGCCGCTGGCAATACTGCTCAAAGGAAAGTAGAGTACACCATCTTTGAGTCAGGCCTGGAGCCCTTAGTGCACCAGCCTAACCCAGCAAAAAAAGGGAACGTTTCACTCTCCCCATCCACTACAATAGCGCCTGGCAACTGGCTGGGAGTGGGTACAAAACTGACCCCAGCAGTGGCTGTGTTGGCTCAGCAACCGGCAAAGACAAGGTACCATCTTGACAACAGTGGCAGCTGTAGCAGCTCAGGTGAGCACACACAGCAATGGGTGGGAATATGCACCATTTTCAAATCAGTTGTGGCTATGGTGACTCTTGTTTATGCCTGACAACCTGCAGGGAGAGGCCTCCATTTTTGAAATGAGTAGCAACAATGATGACTCTTGTGTACAGATGTGATCCCGGGATTTTTTTTTTTTTCATTTTCAATTCTCTTTATATACAGAAGATCAGTTTAGTATATATTAGGTAAAAATTTCAACAGTTTGCCCCATATAGCAACACAAAGTGAAAAAACTACCGTTGGAGTACTAGTTATAGCATTAAATAACAGTGTACAGCACATTAAAGACAGAGATCCTACATAATATTTTTTTAAAATTAATTAATTTTCTATGCCATTTCCAATTTAACACCAGGTTGTTTTTTTTTCATTTCCAATTATCTTTATATACAGAAGATTTTACCAGAGAGAAAAATCCAAATTTCCCACTGACTTTGAGTCTGACTAGGGGAATTGACATAGGGCAGGGCACCACATAGGACTGCAAGGTGTCCCCATTATCTCAACATATCACAGACTCCAGGGCTCAAACTGCCGAAGTGGTGCACCCACAGGCAGCTGGCTCTGGGAAAGTCTCTGCTCTCACCATTGACGGGATAGGCTAGTGACACAAGGTGCATCTTCCGCACACCATGACTGTAGGGGCCTGTTTTCTGAGACAGTGGGGAATCTGTGAGTGCATGATAGGGCTCAGAGTGTAGCTGGGTCTCTGGGAAATCACTGTGTGTGGCACCAAAGGCTTAGAACTGTGATTACCTAGGGTTGTTCATGGTATTGGGACCCATGTTCACACAAGGATAGCACAGATCATTTGTGCAGTTCATGTGGCAGCAAAAATGAGTATTGCACCCACTGTGGGCTAACTGAATGCATTGAACACCTTGGAAGAGGGGAGATGAGTGTGTGATCATGCCAACAGAAGTGATCATACTCACTCCTCTACTGACAATAGAGGAGATCTACCATCCTCAACTTGGGTGTCACCCTGGATACTTGCCAACACTGCAGCACTGATGAGAACTCCCTGGCAATACCCAATACATGCCTCTTAGAATTCACTGAAAAGCAGATACTCCATTAAGTCACAGAGGCACAGTTCAAAGCTAAGATCCATCAGAGGAGAACACCATCAAGTATTCCCACAAATGCCTGAAAATAAATGCAGAAATTCAAGAAACAAGAATAAGTAAGACAACATACCTTCCGAAAGGGAACACAACAAAACTTCAATATTAGAATGTGAAGATGAAGAGATTGAAGAGATGCCTGAAATGGAATTCAAAAGATTAATCATAAAATTACTCAGAAGCAATGAGAAAAAATGCAGGATAAATCCATGAATTTCCTATGACATTGAGATTTTGAAGAGAAATCAAACTGAAATATTAAAATTGAAGAAATCGACATGTTGGGGCCGGCACTGTGGCGTAGCGAGTTAAGCCTCTGCCTACACTGCAGGCATCCCATATGGGCGCCGGTTCCAGTTCCAGCTGCTCCACTTATGATCTAGCTCTCTGCTACGGCCTGGGACAGCAGTAGAAGAAGATGGCCCATTCCCTGGGCCCCTGCACCAGAGTGGGAGACCTGGAAGACAATCCTGGCTCCTAGCTTTGGATTGGCACAGCTCCAGCCATTGTGGCCATTTGTGGAGTGAACCAGCTGATGGACAACCTTTCTCTTGGTCTCTCTTTTATTTCAGAGATACACATGGACTGGAAGTAAGAGGAAGGAAGAAGATATTCCAAGTTAATGGAAAGCAAAAAAAGAACAGATGTAGCCATCTTAATATCAGACAAAATAGACTTTAACAAAAACTTAAAAGAGGACAAAGAAGGGCACTATGTAATGATTAATGATCAATTCAAAAAGAAGATGTGATGATGATAAATGTATATTCACTCAATGGCAGGGCACCTGGCTATATAAAACAAATGTTAATAGATCTAAAGGAAGACACAGACTCCAATACAATAATAATGGGGGCCATCAATACCCCACTTTCATCAATGGACAGAAAAACTAAAAAGAAAATCAACAAAGAAACAACAGAGATAATCCACATTATGGATCAAATGGAACTAACTGATAGCTACAGAACCTTTCATCTTGGAGTTGCAGAATACATATTTTCATTAGGGCATGGAACTTTCTCTAGGATAGATCTTATGTTAAGCCATAAAGCAAGTATCTGTTTAAAATTAAAAAAAAAAAAACTTAAATTATACCATGCATCTTTTTAAACACAATGTAATGAAGCTGGAAATCCACAACTTAAGAATATCTAGCCGGCGCCGCGGCTCACTAGGCTAATCCTCCGCCTTGCGGCACCGGCACACCGGGTTCTAGTCCTGGTTGCCCCTCTTCCAGGCCAGCTCTCTGCTGTGGCCCAGGAGTGCAGTGGAGGATGGCCCAAGTGCTTGGGCCCTGCACCCCATGGGAGACCAGGAGAAGCACCTGGCTCCTGCCATCGGATCAGCGTGGTGCGCCGGCTGCAGCGCGCTACCGCGGCGGCCATTGGAGGGTGAACCAACGGCAAAAGGAAGACCTTTCTCTCTGTCTCTCTCTCACTGTCCACTCTGCCTGTCAAAAAAAAAAAAAGAAAGAAAGAAAATAATATCTAGAACATCTGCAAACACATGGAGCTTGAAGAACATGTTCCTGAATGAACATAGAATAAATCAAAATGAAAATTAAAAAAAAATTCTGGAAACGAATGAAGATGACAATACAACATACTAAAACTTATGGGATATAGCAAAAGTAGTGTTATGAGGAAATTTTATAACAATTGGTGCCTACAAGAAACTGGAAAGGCAAAAAATAAGTGAGCTATCAGTGCATGTCAAGGACCCAAAGAAACAACAATAAAACAAACCCCAAATTAGTAGGAGGAAAGAAATAATTAAAATAACAAAAGAAATAGATAAAATTGAAACACAAAATACAAAAGATCAATGAAATGAAGAATGAAGAGCTGTTTCTTTGAAAAAAATGAACAAAATTGATATAGCATTTGCTCAACTAATAAAAAAAGACACAGAAGACCCAAATTAACAAAATCAGAGATGAAAAAGGAAATGTAACAACAGATAACACAGGAAGAAAAAAATGATCAGGAATTACTACAAAGAGCCTAATTAACAAATTGGAAAATCCAAAAGAAATGGATAGATTTCTGTACACACGTAATCTACCAAAATTGAGTAATGAAGACATATAAAATCTAAACAAATCAACATACAAGATAAATTGAATCAGTAATAACGAAACTCCCAACAAAGCAAAGTCCAGACTTGATGGCTTCACTATTTAGTTCTTCCAGATTTTTAAAGAACTAATTATAATACTTCTCAAGATAGTCAAAACAACTGAAAGGGAAGGAACCCTCTCAAACTCCTACTATGAGGCCAGCATCACCTTAATTCCAAAACCAGAAAAAAAAGATATAACAGAATAAGTGAAATATAGATCAATATCCCTGATGAACATGGATGCAAAAATCTTCAAAAAATACTAGCCTTTAATTTCCCACAATACATCAGAAAGATCATTCATCTGAAACAAGCAGAATTTATCCCGAGTATGCAGGGATGGCTCAATATTCACAAATAAATAAATGTGATACATCATATTAACAAACTGAAGAACACAAAACTATGATTAGCTCAATACATGCAGAGAAAGCATCTGATAAAATAAAATTTTCATGACGGAAATCTTAAGCAAATTAGGTACAGAAGGAACATTGCTTAACACAATCAAGACAATTTATGACAAACCCACAACCAGCAACTTATTGAGTAGTGGAAAGTTAGAAGCCTTTTCACTAAGATCCATAACCAGACACAGATACCCACTTTTATCACTGCTATTCAAGATAGTCCTGTAGGTTGCAGCCAGAGCCATTAGGCAAGAAAAAGAAATCAATGGAAAAAATTTGGAAAGGAGGAAGTCAAACTATTCCTATTTGCAGATGACATGATTCTATATACAGAGGAAACAAAAGACTCCACTATGAGACTGATGGAACTCATAAAAGAGTTTGATAAAGTGGCAGAATATAAAATTAACACACAAAAATCAATAGCCTTTGTATACACAATGACAAAGAATTCCTATGATCAATATCATTGAAAATATCTACAGAAAACTGAAATACCTTGGAATACATTTAATCAAGGAGGTGAAAGATCTCTATGATGAAAATTACAAAACATTAAAGAAAGAAATAGAAGAAGACACAAAAAAGGAAAATTCTTCCACGTCTATGGACTGGAAGAATTGATATCAAAATGTCTAAATTACTAAAGCAATTTACAGATTCAATGCAATTACAATCAAAATACCAGTGACATTCTTCTCAGATCTAGAAAAAAATGCTAAAATTCATATGGAAACACAAGAGACCCTGAATAGCTAAAGTAATAGTAGACAACAAAAACAAAACTAAAGGCATCACAGAACCATATTTCAAAACACACTGCAGGGCTTTATAGTCAATACACACTGGAATTGGCACAAAAAGAAATATGTAACACAATGGAACAGAATAAAAACTAATCTATCAACTAATCTTTGACAAAGGAGTTAAAATCAATCCCTGGAGCACGGACAGTTTCTTCAATAAATGGTGCTGGTAAAATTGGATCTCTGCATGCTGAGGTATGAAATAAGACCTTTACCTTCCACCTTATACAAAAATTAACTCAAAATGAATCACAGATCTAAATCTATGATCTATTACCATCAAATTACTATATGAGAACATTGGGAGAAATTCTATAAGACGTCAGCCTAAGCAAAGACTTCTTAAAGCACAGAAGCACAGGCAATCAAAGCCAAAAACAGGATTATATTAAGCTGAGAAGTTTCTGAGCTGCAAAAGAAACACTCAGCAAAGTGAAGAGGCAATGGACAGAATGAAAGACTGTATTTGCAAACGATGAAAGTATTAAAGGATTGAAATCCAGAATCTATTGAGAGCTCAAGAAACTCAACAACAACAACAACAAAATCCAGTTAAAAAATGTGCAAAGGTCTTGAACAAACATTTTTCAAAAAAGGAAATCCAAATGGCCAACAGACACATGAAAAAATGCTCAGAATCACTAGCCATCAGGGGGATGCAATCAAAACCACAATGATGCTTCACCTCACCCCAGTTAAGATGGCTCTCTTACAGAGATCAACAAAAAATAAGTGTTGGTGAAGATTTGGGGTGGGGGGGAGAACTCTAACCCATTGTTGGTGGGAATCTCAACTTGTACAGCCATTGATACCTCTGAAAGCTGAAAATAGATACGCCATATGACCCAGCAATTTCAATCCTGGGAACTTACCCATGGGAAATGAAATCAGCCAGAGTTATCTATTCCCCCATGTTTACTGTAGTTTAATTCACAACAGATAAAATATGGAGTCAACCCAGATATCCATCAACTGATAACTGACTAAAGAAATTATAGTATCTATACAATATGAAATACTACTTAGCCATAAAAAACGAAATCCTGTCTTTTGCACCAAAATGGAGGCAACTGGAAACCATTGTACTTAGTGAAATAAACCAGTCCAAAAAAGACAAATACCATACTTTACCCTGATCTGTGGCAACTGACACAATACCAAAAATGTAATTTATAGGAGTAAAATTGATATTTTGAGCTTTGATGACTGTTCATAGGCTTCTTATTATTTGTTGAACTCTTGTGTAGGTTTAATTTTACAAGGATAAAGTAAACTGAAAATAGATTATTGTAAAAATTAAGAGAGGGATTAGGTAATGAAGGAGGAGGAAGGGAGGGAGCAGGGGAAGAAGGGAGGGTAGGATAGGAAGTATCACTATGTTCTTGAAATATATATACGGAATACATGTAATTGGTCTACTTTATATAAATTTTAAAAACTTATAATTAATACTAAAAGCAACAGAAAAAATTTAAAAACTGTATTTCCTTCACTGTATATTTCAAGGGAAGGGTGTTATCTCTACATTTCTAGATTTGAAATCCAGTTTTTATGTATTTTAGCATACAATCTTGGGCAAGGCCCATGAATTCTCTCAAATTTTTTATTAGTGTATAAAATATATTAAAACTCTATACTACTCAGCATTGCTGATTAAAGGAGGTAAGAAATGTAAATTAATGCATATTAGATGCTTGAAAAACACCAACCATTAATATCATTTTCTGTGAACACTATGCTATTCTGTGAACATTATACTATCTGTGATTATTATAATTTAAGTCCTAGTTCTTCGATGAGAATAGCCTACTGTCAGCAAGAAATATCTGTCTATAAATGCATAATAATGGACTCAAATATGATCACTGTTTTGAAATATTATAAACCCTTATGAATGTACCTAATGTAATTTAGCTTGTAAAGCCAATTAATAGTGAGAAATGTATGGTTGCTACTTATTGTCATTTTCCAAATAATGGAAGCTTACATTGTTTAGTCCTTCAGAGTTTAAAGATTGGTGTCATACCACTTTACTCAAGGCAGAGTAGTAGGGTGACTATCAGTCCATTTTGCAACAGAAGAAATTGGAGCACAGAAAAGTTCAATTACTCTCTAAATTCACAGAGAGAGAGAGTGAGAGACAAAACATAATTCATTTTACCACAAAACCTTATTAAAAAAAAAACAGAATTAAAGGTATCTGAAGGTAAGATGGGAATTTAGCACTGTAGTTAAGACACCAATTAGGACACCCATATCTTCTTTCAGAGTTCCTGGGTTAGAGTCCCAGCTCTACTTCTGATACAGCATCCTCCGAATGTGTACCCTGGGAGTCACTGGATGATGGTACAAGGACTTGGGTCCTTGTCATCCACATGGGAAACTGAGATTGGGTTCCAGGTTCCTGGCTTCCACCCGGCCCTATTCTGAGTATGTGGGCATTTTGTGAATGAATAAATGGATAGAAGGTAGATTTGTTTCTTTTTTTTTCCCCACTGTGTTTCAAATAATAAAGGTAATTCAAAACTTATAAAAATTTATCTGAAGATCACTTTCAGGAGAAAAAAAAACATGTATGATTACATACTATCTTAGTAAACAAATTTTATGTTCAAAATATATATCAAATGTGAGACATTTTCTATGGGCTCAGTTATCACTATGAGCAACAGAGTTTCTTCCTTGAGTTTATAAGTAGTGCAGGATATTGAAAATAAAATGAAAGAAAAATTAAGTGATTTCATGTATGATGAGTTCAATGAAAGTAGCAAATAAGATGTCAAGGAAAAAAATATAGTTGGAATAGGTGGAACTTATTCTAGAAAGGTAGGGAAATGCTATTTCCTGAAGATTACACTTAGGCTGAGTCATGACAGATAAAAGAGACAAGGAGGGAGAAAATTTCTGAGAAAAAGAGAAAATGTATGGTTAGCAATATTTTGGTTAATTTCAAGAAACTGAAAACCTATTCTAGGACTGAACAAAATGACGTAAGAGACAGTGATGCAGGCTGAGCCTGAAATACTAGCAAGGAGATGTTACAGGCAGCTTTCAGTAAGTTGAAATTTGCTGGGTAATACATGGTAGCCGGTTAATGGTATTAAACAAGGGAATGGCAAGATTTCACTTACATTATAAAAGGTCATTTTGAAGACAGCCCATGTGAGATGTGAAAAGGTATGAGCAGGGACATCAATAAGGAGATCATCCAGCAAGTAAGGGGTGGCATAGAGCTACAATCTCCAGCACCCTATTCTTGGAGCCTGCACTCTTAACTGATACTACAGTCCCTCACTATGAACAGCTCCATCAGAAGGTGATGCCATTTGTTCATGACTAAAAATCGACTTCCTAAAGTGACAGAGCAGACACACATAGAAGGTGACTTGAATATTTGGAGGTGCTCCTCTAAGCGTAGGGAAAAATAGGGACTGCAAGGTCACCCTTCCAAAACATGCTTGTTCTATATATAGACATAGAAACCTAATTTGTAGAAAATTTAAATCTAACATAAGAAAATCATTCATATGTGAGTAAATATTTCATTTTTAAAATATTTATTTTAATGGCTGAGTGGTTGTGGAAAGGGAGAGGGAGAAGGGGGAGAGAGAAAGAGAAATACACATCTTACATTTGCTGGTTTACTTTCATTTGCTGGTTTACTTACATTTTGGCTGGGGCTAGGCCAAAATGAAGCCAGGAAACAAAAAACTCCATCTGGGTCATCTACTTGGATAGCAGGGGCTCAAGCAGTTGGGCTATCATCTGTTGACTCACAGTCACATTAGAAGAAAGCTTGATTAACTTGAACTACTCTCCGATACTGGATGTGTGTGCCCCAGCAGTGACTTAATCCACTGCACCACAATAGTCACCAAATATTTCATTTCTTAAAAACTTCAAAACCATCTTCCAACTAATTAATTATTGGAATTTCTATTTTTTCCTGTTTTCTGAAGCTCTACTCTCAGGTCACCCTTATAAATTCTTGATTAAGAGAAGTGGTTCTTTGGTATTATCTTACTATGCATAAACACATTGATATAGTTAAGATAAACATATTTAAGATAGAATTATCATGTGATCCAGAAATCTTAATACTGAGAATATACCCAAAAGCAACTAAAACTAAAAGAGACATCTGAACTTACATGTTCATTGCAGCATTACTCACAGTAGCCAAGATATTGAATGAAATTAAGTATTCCTTAACTGATAAGTGGATAAGGGAAATTTGATACACATTTATTATTAATCCTTGAAAAGAAGTAAAATCTGTCATTTGAGACATGGATGAACATGAAGGACTTTATGAAAAGTGAAGTAAGTCACACTTAGAGGAATGAATACCACAGGGTCTAACTTATTTATAAAATATGAAAAAGTCAAATTCATGCAAGTAGAGAGTAGAATAATGGTTGCCAATTACTTGTAGGTAGAGAACTCTAGAAAATGTTGGTCAAAGTTTCAGTTACACAGGAAGGGTAAGATCTGGAGATCTAATGTACAGCATTATGACCAAAATTGAAAAAATTGTATTGTATACTTGAAATTTACTAAGATTTCTAATCACATACATGTGCGTATACAAAAGGTAACATTGAGGTAACTGATAGGTTAGTTAACCTGCTTGTGGCAACTATTTCACAAGATATGCATATATAAAAAATCACATTGTATACTATATGTATATACAAATGTATCTGTCAATTAAACATCAACAATGCTGAGGGAAAAACTTCCATCACTGTGAACAACAGAAACTAACATAATGAAACAAAAAAAATACCATACTGAAAGATACCTGGCTATTCATAAAATTTTAGTAATATCTAAGAAAATATACCGCATCTAAAAGAGCAGAAATGATAACTGAGGAACAACTAAAGAGCTGGGGTTAGGATACCTTTACTAATACTCAATTGATATAATTTCTAGATCTCTTGATTCTAGTTAAAATTTCCAAGATCTATAATCTAATGACCTAGTTTTGGTCTACTCCTGAATTATCTAGGGTTGGAGATGTAACATACCAAAAAGGAGCACAGGTCTACATGTCTTTGAACTGAGTCCTTTGCAGTGAATGGAATACACACACACACACACAATTTTTCAAAATATCAACCTATTACAAATATTCTACATCCTACCTCATGAATGTATATACACACACACAAACATTCCTGTCTATCTAAAATGCATCTGCCTAGCAAAGCACATACTATACACTAACCATTCAGCGTCAAAGGATATAATTTGATGTCACTTCAACTACTCTAGTTAGAGATAGCATAGTGGTTCTTCAGGGAGCCATATTTCTTCTTTTTTCAAAAACATTTATTTTAAAGGCATGGTGACAGAGAGGAGAGACAGAGAGACAGAGACAGAGATCCTATCAGTGGTTTACTCTCCAAAAGGCTGCAATGACTGGGGTTGGGTAGGTCAAAGCCAGGAACTAAGACTTCATCTGGGTCTCCCATGTGGGTGGCAGGGGCTCAGGTACTTTGTCAATTTCCTGCTGCTTGCACAGGTGCATTAGCTGGGAGCCATATTGGAAGCAAATCATCTTGGACTTAAACCAACAGTTGCAAATGGGATACTAGCATCACAGGAGGATGTGTGATGTAATGTACCACAATACTGGTCCCCCAAAGTCTCCTACCATATCAATATTAAAATACTTTAGAAATAAATGTTAATTCAACACCTTTTCTATATTATATAGTGCAGAAAGAGAACACATAAAAATGCTTGTTCTTTTATTTAAAATAAAATAGAGGAAAAATGCTCCATGTAACAAACAAAGCACAACTTCAACCCTTATATTTGCAAGTCTCAAGACATTAGGGAACTTGTCTCCCTTTTTTCTTTATCTTTGTCATTTCACTTCTTATTCTAGCTGACAAAAGTAGAATATTTCTCTTCTGGGAATTCCTTTCTAAGACCACTAGATAAGTATGTCACAGTACAGAAAGTAAAAATTTATGAACTATTAAGTGTGATTCTGAGAAATATTACTTCATGATTCTGGTCCATTTATCTTGATTCAGGAACATTGCTTCAGAAAATATTCTGAATCCTGAAAAATACTTGTCAATACTTTAAATGCATGATCTTGGTATAAGTAACCATATAATTAATGTTAAATATGGTATTCTATCATTATAATAAGGCTAGATGCTTCTAGATAAAAAGGTGTTTGATAAAAAGGGCAAATTCTTGTGCATTCCATTCTTTATTATTTGGACAGATAAATATTTGTATCTTGTTCAGTTTCACAGATAGGAGTTCCATGTCATTAAACTCATGACTCTCCTCCATCTCTAAAATTTAGAGGCACCCATTTAATAAGTCCTTTTCTGATAAGTAAACATTATCACTGACATACACAGATTGACTTAGTGTACTATCCATAAATAGTAATGTTGACAGTAATGATAATCTATTAATCAATCAAAAATGGCACAGTGCTTAAGATGTCACTTGAAATGTATAAATCCCATATTGGAGTACCTGGAGTTGAGTTCCAACTATGCTTTCTATTTTACTTTTCTGTTAATGCATTCCTTGGGAAGCAGCATGGGATGGTTCAAGTATTAGAGTCACCTACATGAGACACCTGGATTGAATTCCTTGTATTCAGCACAGCCCAGCCACTGTTGTTGTAGGCATTTGGGGAGTGAATTACTAGGTAGGAGATCTTTCTAAGTTTATCTTTCAAATAAAAATAAATAAATAACAGTTATTAAAAAAAAAAACTTTTCAAGGGGCCAGCATTGTGGTATCATAGGAAAACCTACCAACTGTGACACCAGAATCCAATATGGGCACCAGTTTGAGTCAAGACTGCTCCACTTCCAATCCAACTCCCTGCTAACGTGCTTGAGAAGGCAGCAGAGAGTGACATAAGTGCATGGGCACCTGCACTCATGTGAGAGATCCAGAGGAGGATCCTGGTTCCAGGCTTCAGTCTGGGCCAGCCCGGCTATTGTGGCCATTTGGTGAGTGAACCAGCAGATAGAAGATTCTCTCTCTTCCTCTGTCTCTCCTTCTCTTTCTGTAACTTTGACTTTCAAATAAACAAAATAAATCTTTAAAAAATTTCAAGTATTCAGTTTTTTTCTAAGTCCATTTCTACAGTTAACAGTAAACTTTTCATTCAGTCAGTCTCACTATCCAAGTTGATTACCATTATCACCTTAAATGAAATATAGATCTCTCATTAAGGCCATCCAGCTAGAAAATTTGGACAAGTGCTGTTAGAGGTTTTGACTATTTTGAAAAAATTCCTTTTTAAATGAAGCTCCACAGTATTTCACTCCCAGAAAGCACTGGCATAACATAGACAGCCATTGTCAACCTCAATCAAATTACATTACTCATTTTCCCTGGCTAATAAGGATTTCCAGGGATCACAACTATGGGCTAGGATAAGTTTCACACATGGCAAAAAATATGCACCTATATATTTAGACACTAGTGAAATATGAACTTTCCCTTCTGCTGTGCCTTCAGTTTCATATATTTTTAATGAATGCATAGAAAAACAAGTATTAAAAATTTTAAGTATTTTGCTTTCATATCATCTTAAAGGAATATGACATGCAAATATATGAAATAATGAAAATACAAATTCTCCTACTTTCCTTATAACTCCTTTGTAAAGAGCAATGAACTACACAAAGTGCCAGACGTTTGGGATGCCATTTGACTTACGTGGTATCCCTCATTAGCTAGAGCAGGGACTAAGCAGCTTACTCTGCTGACTGAGAATGCCATAGCCCCATTCTCTTCTAACTTAATCATAAATCATTGTTGTGTGTTACTTCTGAATACCCACATAAAAAATAAACAAAAAACCCCCACATTTTTAATAGTCATTGTCCTCATTGGAATTCAGAGCTTTGTGATAAAATCAAACTACCAGGATTGCTGGATAAATAGACTGCATTACCACAGGGCTGAGGGCTGGGGGTGGGGAAGAATTTGGCACTATTTACTCAGACGCCCCTTGGAAACTTGGTTTATATATAAATATCCTTTAAATGAGATGACAGAGTACACCCTTACTAGATTTTGAATATTTCTTAATTTGAAATCCACCTTCTGCTATTTAGGCATTCAAAGGATTCTGAACATGATTCAATAGTAAACACACTGAATTTTTAACAGCCTTCCAGGGTAATAGAATTTTTCTTCTATTTTTTCAAAAGCAGATGATGCATTACAACTAAAAATATACTGAATCTTTTGTATGATTAAGTTATTATGAGTAAGTAATAATTAAAGAAAAAGGAATTCTCACAGGTTTTTTTTCACTGTAAATATGTACCATTTAGCTTTTCTTCAAAGCAAAAAGTACTAAACTACAGTTCCTACCACTCATGATATATGTTTGACTTTGTAAAATATGAAAGCCAATATTTTTAAACCATATTTATTATTAATTTGAACTAATCTTTGCCTCATAAGATATTAAGTAATGATTAAAAAAATGTATAAAAATAGAACATAATGCTTATAATTATATTCTCTAATCATTACTATTCCCTTTAAAGCATATAAAACATACTGAATTAAAATCAGTCGTTGTAAAAATACATAGTGGGTATTTCTTATGGCTATGAGAGTTTTTGCACTGTTTTTGTTAGGTTTTAAAATTTGTATTAGGGGCCAGCACTGTGGCACAGCAGGTTAAAGCCCTGGCCGGAAGCGCCAGCATCCCATATGGGCATTGGTTCTAGTCCCAGCTGCTCCTCTTCCAATCCAGCTCTCTGCTGTGGCCTGGGAAAGCACAAGATGGCCCAAGTCCTTGGGCCCCTGTACCCACATGGGAGATGGGGAAGAAGCTCCTGGTTCCTGGCTTTGGATTGGCACAGCTCTGGCCATTGCAGTCATCTGGGGAGTGAACCATCGGATGGAAGACCTCTCTCTGTCTATACCTCTCTCTGTGACTCTTTCAAATAAATAAAATAAATCTTTAAAAAAATAAAATTTATATTGGCAAATACAGTTTTGTCAAACTTTATATCTTTGTCAAATCAATGGTTAAGAATATTATACTATGATAGTTCTTACAATCTGATATTACTTTAAAATCTACTGTATATGGGTGTCATGGTCATTTTTCCATCAAATTATTGCTTATAGTTGTTGATTATATTCACGGTAAACTAGGGTCCTTTTGTTTTTACTTGTCAAACTTATTTGATGAAGTATTAAGCCTTTGTACTGTTATGTAAATTTAAAATGTTATCTCAAAAACTGAAAAAAAAGATAGAAAAAAGGGAGAATGAAGCAGGGTGGAAGGGTAAGATGGGTAAACAGGGAGGAACAAAGAGAATATCATTATGTTCATAGAATTGTATCTACAAATCATATTGGATCTATTAAAATTAATCAAAATTTAAAATGATCTTTATAAAAAGATATCCTATGTATTTTTATTATTCCATTTTGTATTCTTTACTTTTGTTTTATAGATCAATAAATAATATCAATGCTTTGTGTTTGAAAATAATAAATTTTATACTAACATGAGACTATTTTAAATCACACAGGACTTCTTTGCATAGTTTTACTTTATGTTCACAGATTTTGTAAATGGTGGTCTCTGAAGTTAAGCTACATAAAAGTTACAAAGATCTGTATGTTCTATCATTCAAAGCATATGTTTATAACCCACAAGGATGAAATTATAAATACAGGGGCCAGCGCTGTGGCGTAGCAGGTAAAGTACCGCCTGCAGTGCTGGCATCCCACAAGGGCACTGGTTTGAGACCTGGCTGCTCCACTTCTGATCCAGCTGTCATGCTAAGGCCTGGAAATGCAGTAGAAGATGGCCCAACTCCTTGGGCCCCTGTACCCACGTGGGAGACCCGGAGGAAGCTCCTGGCTCCTGGCTTCAGATAGGCACAGCTCTGGCCATTGCGACTATCTGGGGAGTGAACCAGTGGGTGGAAGGTCTCTCTCTCTCTCTCCTCCTCTCTCTTTGCTTCTTCTCTCTCTGTGTAACTGTGACTTTCAAATAAAATAAATAAATCTTTAAAAAAAGATATTATAAATACAAGAGTATTTCAAAAAGTTCACGGAAAATCTGTATTACAAAGGAAAAAAAAAAAAAAACAACCATGAGTGGATTTCAAAATTGTTTTCCACTGAAACAATTGATTCCATATTCCATGAACTTTTGGAAGTACCCACATTAGGAAAGCATTTGAAAATCCACAGAAATGAGGTTTTTTTTTTTTTTTTTAAATCTCTCATTTATCTTTGGATGTTCCTTCTCAATCTAAGAATTTTGCCCAATATCAAAGTTGATTAGTAAAAGACATCAACTCATGGTACTTAAAAAAAGGAAAAACAACTTGTGGCAAATGGCAAATGTTGCAATTCACATATCCCGAAATATCTTTTTTTTTAACTTTTCTTTAATAAATATAAATCTCCAAAGTACAGCTTTTGGATTATAGAGGCTTTTTCCCCCATAACCTCCCTCCCACCTGCAACCATCCCATCTCCCACTCCCACTCTCATCCCATTCTTAAACAAGATTCATTTTCAATTATCTTTATATACAGAAGATAGAGTTAGTATCTACTAAGTAAAATTGCAACAGTTTGCACCCACACAGAAACACAAAGCATAAAGTAATGTTTGAGTACTAGTTATACCATTAATTCACATAGTACAACACATTAAGGGGAGTAAGTACAGAGTGACTCCTGTTATTGATTTAACAATTGACACTCTTGTGTATGACGTCAGTAATCACCCGAGGCTCTTGTCATGAGCTGACAAGGCTAGGAAGCATTTTGAGTTTGCCAACTCTGATCTTATTTAGACAAGGTCATAGTCAAAGTGGAAGTTCTCTCCTCCCTTCAAAGAAAGGTACCCCCTTCTTTGATGGCCCATTCTTTCCACTGGGATCTCACTCACAAAGATCTTTCATTTAGGTCCTTTTTTTTTTTTTTTTTTTTTTTTTTTTTTTGCTAGAGTGTCTTGGTTTTCCATGCCTGAATACTCTCATGGGCTTTTTAGCCAGATTTGAATGCCTTAAGGGCTGATTCTGAGGCCAGAGTACTGTTTAGGACATCTGCCATTCTATGAGTCTGCTGTGTATCCCACGTCCCATGTTGGATTGTTCTCTTCTTTTTAACCCTATCAGTTAGTATTAGCAGACACTAGTCTTGTTTATGTGATCCCTTTGACACTTAATCCTATCATTATGATTAATTCTGAACTGAAACTGATCACTTGGACTAGTGAGATGGCATTGGTACATGCCACCTTGATGAGATTGAACTGGAATTCCCTGGCACATTTCTGGCATGTTACCATTAGGGGTAAGTGCAACTGAGCATGTGTTGAACTGTACATCTCCTCCCGCTCTTATTCCAACTCTTATATTTAACAGGGATTACTTTTCAGTTAAATTTAAACGCCTAAGAATAATTGTGTGTTAATTAAAGAGTTCAAGCAATGGTATTAAGTAGAACCCCCCCCCCCCAAAAAAAAAACACTAAAATGAATACAATAGTAAGTTTCTCTTTGACTGTCAGGACAAGGGCTGATCAAGTCATTGTTTCTCATAGCGTCCATTTCACTTCAACAGGTTTCCTTTCAGGTGCTTCTGCACGTGGAAATCCAGTTTTCCCAGCACCATTTTTTTTTTTTTAAAAAGACTGTCCTTACTCTAGGGATTGGTTTTGGATCCTTGATCAAATAAAAGTTGGCTGTAGATGTTTGGATTGATTTCTGGTGTTTCTATTCTGTTCCATTGGTCTATCCATCTGTTTCTGTACCAGTACCATGCTGTTTTGATAACAACTGCCCTGTAGTATGTCCTGAAATCTGGTATTGTGATGCCTCCAGCTTTGTTTTTGTTGTACGTGATTGCTTTAGCTTTTCGAGGTCTCCTGTGCCTCCATATGAATTTCATCATCATTTTTTCCAGATCTGAGAAGAATGTCTTTGGTATTTTGATTGGTATTGCATTGAATCTATAAATTGCTTTTGGGAGAATGGACATTTTGATGATGTTGATTCTTCCAATCCATGAACATGAAAGATTTTTCCATTTTTTGGTTTCTTCTTCTATTTCTTTCTTTAATGTTTTGTAATTCTCATCATAGATAACTTTGACATCCTCCAGTTAAAAGGAACAGACTGGCTGAATGGATTAAAAAACAAAACCCATCTATTTGCTGCTTACAAAAATACAAATATCCAAGGTATTTGATAATTTTTGTAGCTATTGTGAATGGGATTGATCTTAGCAGGTCTTTCTCAGCCGTGGCATTGCCTGTGTATACAAAGGCTGCTGATTTTTGTGCATTGATTTTATATCCTGCTACTTTGCCAAACTCTTCTATGAGTTCCAATAGTCTCTTCGTAGAGTTCTTTGGAACCCCTAAATAAAGAATCATATCATCTGCAAAGAGGGATAGTTTGAGTTCTTCCTTCCCAATTTGTATCTCTTTAAATTCTTTTTCTTGCCTAATAGCTCTGGCTAAAACTTCCAGTACTACTTTCAGCAATGGTGAAAGTGGGTATCCCTGTTTGGTACCAGATCTCAGTGGAAATGCTTCCAACTTTATCCCATTCAATAGGATGCTGGCCATGGGTTTTTCACAAATTGCTTTGATTGTATTGAGGAGTGTTCCTTCCATACCCAGTTTGCTTAGAGTTTTCATCATGAAATGGTGTTGTATTTTATCAAATGCTATCTCTGCATCTATTGAGATAATCATATGGTTTTTCTTGTGCAGTCTGTTAATGTGGTGCATCATATGAATTGATTTGAGAATGTTGAACCATCTCTGCATACCAAGGATAAATCCCACTTGGTCTGGATGGATGATCTTTCTGATGTGTTGTTACATTCTATCGGCCAGAATTTTTTTGAGGATTTTTGCATCTGTGTTCATCAGGGAAGTTGGTCTGTAATTCTCTTTCTCTGTTGCATCTTTTTCGGGTTTAGGAATTAAGGTGATGCTGGCTTCATCGGAAAAATTTGGGAGGATTCCCTCATTTTCAATTGTTCTGAATAGTTTGAGAAGAATTGGAGGTAGTTCTTCTTTAAATGTCTGGCAGAATTCAGCAGTGAATCCATCCAGTCCTGGGTTTTTCTTTGTTGGATGGATCTTTATTACTGATTCAATTTCTGTCTCAGTTATGGGTCTGTTTAGATTTTCTATGTCATCATGGTTCAGTTTAGGTAGGTTGCATGTGTCCAGGAATCTATCCATTTCTGATAGATTTCCCTGTTTGCTGGCATACAAATCTTTGTAGTAATTTCTGATGACTCTTTATTTCTGTGGTGTCTGTTGTTACGTTTCCTTTTCATCTCTGAGTTTATTGATTTGGGTCTTTTCTATTTTTAGTTATTTGGGCTAATGGTGTGTCAATAATGTTTATTTTTTCAAAAAACAAGGTTTTTGCTTGGCTTATCATTTGTAATGTTTTTTTTTATTCAATCCTGTTGATTTATTCTCTGATTTTAATTATTTCTCTTCTCCTACTAGTTTTGGGTTTGGTTTGCTGAAGTTTTTCTAGATCCTTGAGATGCATTGAAAGCTCATTTATTTGGTGTCTTTCTAATTTCTTGATGTAGGCTCCTATTGCTATAAACTTTCCTCTTAACACTGCTTTTGCTGTATCCCATAAGTTTTGATATGTTGTGTTGTTATCCTCATTTACTTCCAGAAAGTTTTTGATTTCTCTTTTGATTTCTTCTATGACGCAGTGTTCATTCAGGAGCATGTTGTTCAATCTCCATGTGTTTGCATATGCTCTAGGGATTCTTGAGTTTCTAATTTCCAGTTTCATTCCATGGTGGTCTGAAAAGATGCATGGTATGATTTTGATTCTTTTGAATTTGCTGATACTGGCTTTATGGCCTAGCATGTGGTCAATCCTAGAGTAGGTTCCATGTACTGCTGAGAAGAATCTCTATTCTTTAACTGTAGGATGAAATATCTGTTAGATCCATTTGGTCTATAGTGTTGATTAAATTTGCTGTTTCCTTGTTGATCTTCTGTCTGATTGATCTCTCCATTGCTGAAAGTGGAGTACTGAAGTCTCCCAATACTTTTGTATTGGAGTCTAAGTCTCCCTTTCAGTTCCTAACATATCTTTTAAATAACCCAGTGCCCTGTAATTAGGTGCTTATACGTTTATAATAGTTACATCTTCCTGTTGAATTTATTCCTTAATCATTATATAGTGCCCCTCTTTGTCTCTCTTAACAGTTTTTGTGTTAAAGTTTATTTTGTCTGATATTAAGATGGCTACACCAGTTCTTTTTTGGTTTCTGTTGGCATGGACTATCTTTTTCCAACCTTTCATTTTCAGTCTATATGCATCTTTGTTGGAAATATGTTTTTTTGTAAGCAGCAAATAGATTGGTTTTGTTTTTTAATCAATTCAGCCAGTCCATGCCTTTTAACTGGAGAGTTGAGGCCATTAACGTTCAATGTAACTATTGATAAGTGGTGACTTTGCCCTGCCATTTTTCCAAAGATATTTCTAATAAATGCTTTGGACTTCCTGTGATCTTTTACTGGGAGATTTTCTTCCTTTACCTTCTTTTGTATTGATGGATGTGTTTCTGTTTCTGTATGTAACACATCTTTAAAGCATCTTTTGCAGGGCTGGACGAGTGGTGACAAATTCTTTCAATTTCTGTTTGCTGTGAAAGGTCTTTATTTCACCTTCATTCACAAATAAGAGCTTTGCAGGATAAAATATTCTGGGATGGCAGTTTTTTTTTTTCTCTTAGTACTTGGGTTATATCATGCAATTCCTTCCTAGCCAGTAGGGTTTCTGATGAGAAGTCTGCTGTGAGTCTAATTGGAGATCCTCTGAGAGTAATCTGATGTTTCTCTCCTGCATATTTTAGAATCTTTTTCTTTATGTTCACTGTGGTGAGTTTGATTACAACTTGTCATGGTGAGGATCTCTTTTGGTCACGTTTATTGGGGGTTCTACACACTTCCTGTACTTGGATGTCTCTTTCCTTCTCCAAATGCAGGAAGTTTTCTACTAGTATCTTACTAAAAAGGCCTTCTAACCCTTTCTCTCTCTCCATGCCTTCAGAAACTCCTAGAACCCGAATGTTGGGTTTTTAAATAGTATCCTGTAAATTTCCAACAATATTTTTTAGATTTCTAATTTACCCTTCTTTTCTTTGGTTTGGCTTTGTACTTTCTGTGCTCTGTCTTCTAAGTCCAATATTCTTTCTTCTATCTCACTGATTCTGTTTTTAAGGCTATCAAATGTGTTTTTCATTTGTTCTATTGAATTCTTCATTTCATTTTGATTTCTCTTCAATATCACAATTTCATCTTCTACTAAATTCTTCATTTCATTTTGATTCCTCCTTAAGATTTCATTTTCACAAGAGATTTTCTGTTCTGTATGGATTTCTGTAGTTCATGCATTTGTTTTTCATAACTTCTAAATGTTCTTATCATAAATTTTTTGAAATCCATATCTTGCATTTCTTCTATATCATCATCTTCATAATCTTGTATTAGAGTGTCATGTTCATTTGGGAGCATCATGATGTCTTCCTTGTTCTTGTTTCCTCGGTTTTTGTGTTTGTTGTCTGATATTGTGGAGATATTCTTTGGTTTCTTTTTTTTTTTTTCCCTGCTGTGGTGGCTTTTCATGTTATACTATGAGTCTAGATTAAGTGGGCTGTTTGCTTCTGGTGAATCTCTAGAGGCTTGTTTTAGGTGTGGCCAGAGAGCTCTATTCAGTTCATCAGGGTTAAGGGTGTGCCAAAGGTGACACACCCAGGTTTGGCGTGGTAAATCTTCTCTCTTTTTTTTTTTTTATTCAGAAGGGAAGTAATTCTGCTCAGTTGAGCTCTTTTCCTTGATGGCAATCAGTGCCTGAGTGCTAGCCCCAGTGGGTATAATATTCGTCTGCTCTGTCCCAAGGACAACACAAAGGATCTGTGCAGTCCTCAGTGTAAGCTCAGATTCCCCTGCAATGTCTCTTACTGGGTAGCTAAGGCTGTCTGAGCTTGTGGCTTCTTCCACTGAGACTACTCACGTCTCAAACACACCATGAGTTCTCCCATATACCCTCAGTTTTGTTTTGTTTTTTTTCCACAGTCCCGGTTCACAAGCCCCACACATTCACTAGGTCTTAGTCACCTGCTATTACTCTCAAACAGAGTCAAGTTTTTCTGTTTGGGTGAGGGCAGGCGCAGCTCCGAGCTAGTGCAGCTGTTACATATGTCAAAAATGGCGCCTGCTCTATTTTCTCACATGCCTTTGTAAGGTGTGTGGAGAGAAAGAATTGTTTCTATACCATCCCTTTTTTTTTCTCTCCTCTAGTTAGGCTGGTGTACTTTCCTCCATGGGGCTTTAAGCCTTGTTCCCTCTAGGCTCTTCCTGCTACTTTTCTGCCAGTGTCTCAGGCTACTGTGGTTTCACCTCACCTCTCATTCCAGTGCTGGTGCAGAGGAGAAGATTCTTGGTAGCTGAGCTCCTGAGCCGTGGACACCTGTGTCCTCCATGTAGAACCACTATGTCCCTCTAATTCAGGAAGAGTTCCCTCTGCAGTTTTTTCCCTAACTCTTCCCTTAGACTTCACTATCTCCACTTTTATTAAACTATCTTTTCCTGGACTATCAGTGAGCTCCCTCCCTATTCTGCCATCTTGGAGCCCCTCCCCCCAAATATCTTAATATACATTCTATGTTAGGTTAGGAAACACTTATTTGAGGTTGATTTGTCTTCCAAGATTTCAAATAACAGAAATTGAGAATGCAATGAAAAATAGCATTGAGTCCCTGGATTCAAGGAGTTCATACTCTGAATAGAAAGACAAAAATGGAAAACTAATTATCATACCCTACGATAAAATCAAAATTGGAAAGATGCCCAAAATAGATGTATCACAGTATGTACAAAGTATTTCATATCACAGAATAAATTAATGGATAGGATTTGACTTAAAACATGCTTGAAACTTATAGAATATACATATCTCTCAAAACTCTTGACCAAAGTTTATATAGAAAAAATGAATTTCTTTCCCCAAAATTTAATGCAATGTTTTAAATAAAAAAAAAGTGTGGAGAAAGAAAATACAATTCAGGCCATATCCCAGATACAATTGGAAGAATGTCAGAATTACATGGAGATCATCTCTGATGTTGATGGATAAAAGAAAGGCACTATAATTTTGTACACAGTTGCCCTCTCTGTCTTTATGTATTTGTTTCAAACAGATTTGCATAGTGTCTTTTATACTTAGCAATTACTTTTGCCTATCTTACTACGAGTCAAAATTGTTGATTAGCAGACATTTGGCAAAACAGATAAGACACCACTTGGGATGTCCAAATTCCGTTCTGGAGTGCTAGGGTTTCCATCCAGATTTCTCTCTCAATTCTAGCTTTCTCCTAGTACACATCCTGTGAGGCACCAGGTGATGGCTCAAGTTATTAGTTATTATCAAGTTATTAGTTCTCTGTAACCCACTTTGGAGATCCAGACTGAGATTCAGGCTCCTGGATTTTGTATGACCCAGTCACAGGTGCTCGGACATTTGGGTGGTGAACTAACAGATTAAAGATCCCTCTCTCTCTTTCTCTCTCCCCACTGCTCCTTCCCCTATGTGTGTCTATCTGTGTGTGTCTGTCTCAAATTAAATGAATAAAACTACAAAGTAATTTTAAATAACTGAAAATATAGAAATGAAAGCAAAGTAAGCAATTTCAATGAAATAAAGCTAAGATGCTTGGACAAAGAACAACATGCTAATTTAACTGCACACATGATAAAAATGCATTATCAGGATATATACTAGTAAAATAATACATTCAAGACTTTGTATTCATATATATATTATGTAATAATATAGCATTCTATGTTGGAAAAACATGCATGATAGTTGGGAGCATGGGAGAAGACACAGAGTATTCAAGAATTAAGATTTTTCTACTATGTTGACTCCAAGAAGGAAATGAGTGCTTAGAAAGTTAAAGGTGAAGGCAATGGCTGTGGGAAAGGAGTTGGCAATGGAAATGTCTTTCAAAGCAAGCTTTAGAAATTCAACAGAAGCAATATTCCTGCTAGGCTCATATTATGGAAAGAATAGGGGAAGCAGTGTTAACTCTGTTGAATAAACTGTTATTTTTCCTATTCTAATTATTCAAGACATCAGAAGAAGCTATAATTCTAAATAGAATTTTACTATATATGAGACAAGATTATTTGAGAAGCAGATATTGTCTTGTAGCTTTATATTTCATGAGAAGAAAGTGTCTGGTTACCAAGACTTCTAATATGCTGAACACCCAAACTAGTCTTTCATTCTGGAAAACCTTACTGACATAAAAGAATCACCACAGGAAATTTTTAATAATCTAGAGGTCTCCATAACATATTTTACACAGATGGTATTATATTTTTTACCCTTAGTAAATGAATCATTCTTTCAAGCCACTAAATATTTTTGCATTCAACCAGAGATGTAGAATAATGCCTTAGCATCAAAGTGATTTTCTTCTTTTCAAATATGGCATTGTTTTGCAACCCATGGATGATAACTTTGTAGTTTTTAACATTATCACAATTTTCTAGACTTATTTCAATTACTTATTCAAAACCTGTTCAACGAGAAGGTGTCTGGCACAGCAGGATACACACATGCAATACTGGAGTCCCTGGACTTGAATCCAGTTCTACTTCTCATTCAGTTTTCCACTAATAACAACCTAGAAAGCAGCAGGTAATGGCTCAAGTAATTGGGTCCCTGCCACCTGTGTGAAATGTGACTTCACTTTTGGGCTCCTGGCTTCTATCCATTCCAGTCCCAGCTGTTGAAGGCATTTGGGGAGTGAGCTAGTGGATGGAAGATCTGTTGTTCTTTGCCTTTCAAATTAATTGATTAATTAATTAAATTTTTAAACATTTATTTATTTTTTTTTAACTTTTATTTAATGAATATAAATTTCCAATGTACAGCTTATGGATTACAATGGCTTCCCCCCCCATAACTTCCCTCCAACCCGCAACCCTCCCCTCTCCCACTCCCTCTCCCCTTCCTTTTGCATCAAGATTCATTTTCAATTCTCTTTATATACAGAAGATCAATTTAGTATAAAGATTTCAACAGTTTGCACCCACATAGAAACACAAAGTGAAACATACTGTTTGAGTACTAGTTATAGCATTAAATCACAATGTACAGCACATTAAGGACAGAGATCCCACATGAGGAGCAAGTGCACAGTGGCTCCTGTTGTTGACCCAACAAATTGATACTCTAGTTTATGGCGCCAGTAACCATCCTAGGCTGTCGTCATGAGTTGCCAAGGCTATGGAAGCCTTCCAAGTTTGCCGACTCTGATCATATATAGAAAAGGTCATAAAAGACAGAGTGAGGATAGTAACCAATGACCCTAAGAGTGGCATTTACCAGGTTTGAACAATTATACAGCATTAAGTGGGAAAGAGGACCATCAGTACACACAGGTTGGGAGTAGATCCATTGGTGGTAGAGTAGAGGTTATGATTACAAAGGAATGAGGCCCAAGTGCACTAGACAGGGCCTAGAACAAAGGACAGAGTCATTATCAGAGGAGCTAAGAAAGGTGCTATCTAAGCTTCAAGTAATTTTTCTGATTTATTTATTTTATTTGGTAGGCAGAGTTACAGAGAGGCAGAGGCAGATAAAGAGAGAGATCTTCCTTCCTCTGGTTGACACCCAAGATGGCCATAATGGCTGGAGCTGCACCAAACCAAAGCCAGGAGCCAGGTGCTTCTTCCAGGTCTCCCAGGTGGGTGCAGGGGCCCACGGATTTAGACCATCTTCCACTGCCATCCCAGGCCATAGCAGAGAGCTGGATCAGAAGAGGAGCAGCTGGGACTAGAACCAATGCCCATATGGGATGCTGGCCTTCAGGCCAAGGCTTTAACCTGCTGTGCCATAGCACCAGCCCCTATTATCGTTAAAATTTAAAGAGGTAGATCATGCATCAGATGGGCCGTCTTTCACAGCTTTCCCAGGCCATAGCAGAGTGCTGCATCGGAAGTGGAGCAGCTGGGAATCAAATCAGCACCCACATGGGATGCTGGCACTGCTGGCGGTGGCTTCATCTGCTATTCCACAGCACCAACCCAATTAATTAATTAATTTTAAAGACATACTCTAGTGTGCAGATGGCAAATATGATTTATTAAAATTTTTAAAAATATGTCGATTTTAGAAAAAGGCACTAGAATGTACTGACCACCATGGCAAAAATTTGTCTCCCACAATACCAAAGGATTGTATTTCATATGTGTGTGTATGCTACAATTTTTGGTTGATGTGAAAGTTTTCATAAAGGTGGTTGAGGATAGAAAGTGAAAATTGCTGTTCTTGAAGAGGGATATTAACTTTGAAGAGATTGATGAAGAGAGGTTGAAAATCTCTTAAAATCTCATGCTGACAAATTACCTACCATATTTGTTTACAAGGATATATAGCCCTGGCTTCAAGAAGTTGGAAATATTAACTCTGGAAGACCCACAGCCAAACCACACATTCCATCTACTTTGAAGGAATGTACCAGCTGAGGAAAGACAACACAAAATACTATCCACAAATGTGTCAGCCATATGATAACACATATGACATTTTTTTAAAATATTAGCTGATATCTCTTATGGGGATAGTTCATTCTACAAAAAGCCAATATCAAGCGAGAATTAAAGGGAAACAGATACATTAAGAGCAATGTGGCAAGAGTAAAGGATAAAGGGAACAGGGATTGGGGAGTACCATCTTTAGACCACATTGCAGGTACTGTGCATAAAAAAGAGGAGAAAGAAGAAATATTGTATGTAAATAGCCTCATTCTTTTGGCTAGATACTCAGATTGGCTAGTTGATGGAAAACACCAAGGGCAGAGATTTATACATAGGTTAGAAGTAAATTGGTAAATTCTGCTATGCTCACTCACTGGCTAGAATCAACCTGAAAGTATATAGCCTTGCTTTCAACATAGTAGCAGATTCTAAAGGTATGGCACTTGGAACCTATCAGCTAACTACTCCTTGGAATAAGGTCTCTGTTGAAGGAAGATTTGAGGGGAACATTTCCATGACAGATACACTTAGAAAACCACACAAAAATGTTAAGGGCATACAAAAACAAAATTCAATTTTATAGTAATTTTGACACCAAAGCATTGTGCACTTCACATGAAGGTTTCCTATTTGGAATTTCAATAGCAATACACGAATGACAGTAAAATATATTTTCTTCTGGGTCTGACGGTTTGCCTAGTTGGCCCATCAGTACTTACCAACTCACCTATTTGTCACCTTCAATAATTCATGACACTCTTTCAGGACTCCCTGCCTCCTCACATCTCAATTTTCTCCAGTATCAATCCCATCACTTTTGTTGAATTAATAATAGATTAATATAGAAAATTGCTTTGATGATATTTTTATTTCTGAATACTTCCATAATAAACTAATAAGCATTGTGCTCTATTTGTATTTGAAATAAAATATTTATATCAGAATATTCAATGTACAGATTTTACTGTTTGGAATTTTACTGTTGATAACCATATTAAATTTTCAATCAGGAAGCAATATTTGTAAGTATTTTACAATTCATTCTGATACATACATACAAAATTTTACATTATTAAATTAAATTTTGCATTATTTATTTGAAGGGCAGAGATAAAAGAGATAAAGACAGAGAGAGAGACAGACAGAGAGAGATAGATTGTCCATCTGCTGGTTCACTACTCAAATGTCTGAAGCAGTCATGGGTAGGCCAAGCCAAAACCAGGAGCCACAGACTCAATCTGCATTCAACCTGTGGGTGGCAAGAGCCCAGAAACTTTAACCATCAAGTTAGCCATATAAAGATTTTTTAGATGTTTTAAATATATTTCAAAAAACAACGAGATTTGGAACTACATGGGAAGTTGTTAAAAAAAATTAGTCAACACTTGCTTGAAAGTCTTTGGGAAATCTCTATTCCTTAGCAATATTTGGCAGCAGCATGTATTTCAAACTTTTGGACTTATCCTTTCTATTTGTTCTAGTCCAGTCACCCTTATCTTCTATTATTCAACATCCATCCTCTAGATATTATGGAAACTTGGATGAGTATATTGGAATACATTGTAATGCTTCAGATTTACGTTTCTTTAGTTATGCTATGCTATGTGAATTGCATGTTCCCTACTTGGTAAAATCATACATATGCCTAAAAGTCTTGGCTTAAACTATAATTTCCACCAGTTGGCTGCACACTCTCTTCTGTTCCCTCATGCTTTATAATTGACTTTAATGCATTTATCTTATTCCTTGGCTTCAGAGGTCATGAATGAAAATTCAGTCTGTGTTCTAAAAAAGAACAAGATTAATTAAAAGCGTTTATGTGCCAAACTACTTTCCTCTCCTAAAAATAAATCATGATTTTTTTTCTTCAAGAAGAAAAGTTTAAATATGAAAAAATTATTCTCATAAAATCACTGTTATTATTTCATAAGTTTTAAAACTCTACAAAAATTATTGCAATTAATGTTCTACTTTCCATTCATCTAAAGTGCATATCAAATGAATTAGGAAATCTGAGTCAATTGCATTTGCATTCTTTTTATGGTAACATGTCCAAACTTATTACTGAATGGTTTGTACGTAAAATACGTCTTTTTCTAAAAGAACTAACAACATAATTTTTCCCTTTAAATGGTATGTAAGTTAACGATTTGAATTTTGATAGTTACATATCTAAATTATAAGAGTCACTGGAGCTAACTGAAAGTGACTTTAATTAATATATGAGTATGATTCTACCAATTTATATAAAACATCTGCTCTCTACTGTAATCGTCAATAAAACTTTTTAAAATTTTAATTTTAAAATGCATACCTAGCATGTACTTGATTGACAAATTTTATACTTTATATTAAATTATATATGATAAACTAGCAAGTGTTTTTCTATATATATAAATCTCCTAATATATAATCAGAAAGTCTTTTTGTATTTGTCAAGCTACCAGCTAATATCTTACATATTTAATCTGCTTCTCTCTGGATAACATGACAATGAATCTGACAAGAGGGATATTAGGACTTAATTAATCAGGAAATATGGGATGCCCTGTAGCTGTTGTATAAATGTCAGAAATGGCAAAATACACTCTTTCTACAAGCAAGAAGGAGTCATATTTTACAGTTATGATGCAATTACATTGTTATTTCACAGCTGTCAAAAAGCATAGCCTTGAAATATGACTCCTTAAAGTATGTACTTAAAAAACTTTCTCAGCATTTTAACCAAGAATATTTCAGAGATCCTATAAATTCTATTACTAGAAACATCTTAAATAAGAGATGAGCTGATAAAGTCTTTTATAAGTTTCTCAATAGAATAAAAAAAGCCTGCTTTCTAGATTCAATGTGTATTAAAACAGCTTTTCACATAAACAACATATAAAATAGAGGTTGTAAAATTATAGATACTTAGCTTAACAAGGAGAAATCTGGGGGCTGATCAACATAAGCAATAAATTTAAAACACAGTAAGGGATTTAAAAAAAAAAACCTTTATTTTATAGCTCTCACACAGCTTACACATAAAGTGAAAGAGGTATAGAAATACAACATTAAAAACACGTGGGTCTTCAAAAAGGTGGGGTAGTGGTTTTGTAGCTGCCCAGGTCACTGGTGTCCCATATGGGCACCAGTGCACATTCAGGCTGCTCCACATCTGATCCAGCTCCCTACTAATGGCCTGAGAAAAGCAGAGGAATATGGCCTAATTACAGCAACTTAGGGGACCTGGAAGAAGCTCCTGAGTCTGCCTCAGGCCTGGCCATGTGCTGACAATTGTGGTCATTCGCGGAGTGAACCAGCAGATGAAAGATTTCTCTCTCTCACTCTCGTTCTCACTCTCTTTCAAATAAATAAACAAATCTTAAAGAGACAATGAGGAGATTGGAGACAACAGATACATGAATAAAGCAATGAATGGAAAAGAAGTAAATTCTAGTACACAAAATGTATGCCGTAACACTCCCTTACAACTGCTAAAAATGAACTGTATGTAAATCAGGCTTTGGATTTCCCAAGAGGCAACAGAGATAAATATTATTAGATAAAAGATTTTCAGCACCCATGATGTCAAAACATACCAGATTGTTAGAAGCAAGGCAATATGACCTCTTGTAAATGCTGATACAAATACTTTTGGTGCACTATTTTGAAAGGTCACTCTAACAAGTGAATCGCATGTCACATATCATGTGAGATTCAGATAACTATTTCTTGTAAAATCACTACAGGCCAAACAACATTTTATTTGATTCAGTACATTGAAGACATTTCTTTGAGCAACAACAGGCATTTCAACATTCTGTCCTGTGAAGCTGTATGGATATGATGACAAAACATTAGTTCTTAATCATTTTAATAATTAACCATTTTTAAAAGAATAATTAAAAAACTATAGATAATATATGCTTCAATTTTTGTGAATTATTTTTAATAATTATCTTCACTATAAATAGATGTTATTTCATTTAAAATTGTTTAGTAATATGAGTCAACTTTAGAAATACAGTATTGGGTAGGGAAAGTATATAACAAAAATCCTAACTTTTGGTGTTATATTTAAGTATCACTTGCTTAATGACAAGCAAAGAGAAAGAATACAAAATTTCTGAAACCAAATTAGGTACAATAAAAGGAGATTTGCTAGTTCCATGTTAAATCTACCCATCAACCAAATCAACACTAATTATCCCAGAGACACCTTTTATAGTGTATTTTTAATTTATCTTCCCTTAATTAATTGTATAATTTAGCATATACAAATATATCAAATATATTGCTTAAAATTAATTTCATCAGAGCCTGAAATAATATCAAGAATGTTCTATTTATTTTTGTGATCATATTTGGATTTCAATATTATTTTGATCAATGTATCCTCTTGCTTACAGCAAACATATTTACAATAAAATGTTGACAATACTATTTCAAGTTGTATTATATAGAATATATGTGCTTTGTATAGTGATCTGCGGATAGATCCATACTTTTGACAATCTAGTGAGCAAATAGAAGGATTTATATCATCACATTAAAGTAAATCAGATATTAGGATTGTACATAGAAAGATAATCAAACCACTTCAAATTAAAATATTCCTCAGAGAAAGGTTTCGATTTTGAAGCAGTAATATACCACATAATTCCTTATTAAAGACAAGGGCTCCAAAAATAAAATGCTGGAAAATAAATTAAATAAATTAAAGCAGTTCACTACACTATGGCCACAGTTCGGAGATGCTTATGAAGACATACACACTACTGATTTATTATTGTATAATAAGTTAGCCTGAAACTCGGTGGCTGAAAATCCTAAGAATCTATTATCTCTAAGTTGTCATAGTTTAGCTGGATGATTTTGGCATAAGCTATATCACAAGGTTACATCAAACTGTTAGGTCGGGTTATTCTTAAATTAAAACTTGACTGAGAAGGCATTTACTTTGAGTGAACCCATGCATCTCTGATAGGCTTCCAAATGCCCACGTCCAAGTTCCTATAAGGCAGCTAGAAGGCCATTGGTCCTCCATTTCTGTGGACCTGAGGTATCAGATTTTTGTCACAGGAGCCTCTTCATGGTGCTACTCAACATGGAAGCCACCTATTCCTGCCAAGTCAGTAATTAAAAAGACACAGAAGAAGAACACCCCAAGAAGAAGTTGGAAAACTTTTAAAAATGATTATTGAAAGTAACATACTATCAGTTCTGCTGTTTGCTACTGATAC
The DNA here is from genome assembly GCF_033115175.1 of Lepus europaeus. Lineage (NCBI taxonomy): Eukaryota > Metazoa > Chordata > Mammalia > Lagomorpha > Leporidae > Lepus > Lepus europaeus. Next base: position 34,219,282 of record NC_084836.1, on the reverse strand, counting down.
CAAAAACCAGAGCTGGTACAAAGTGGGAAGGAGTCTATGTGTGAATATGAATCCCAGGAAGCCGGCTCCTTAGGTTTCATCCTAGGTGCTACTTAGCACAACAACATTTAAAACCTAAATACATAGATTTCAGTCCTTTAAAAAATCAAATGTCTTACTCTGAAAGAGAATCAACATACAAGGAAAAAGTCTAAAAATACTCCCCTTTTAGCCCCATAAAAATTATTTGTAAAAGAATTCTTCACATTTAATATTATAGTTACTAAACACAATAATAAATATGATTTAAACTATTTTTCTTTAAATTTATGAACACACTTCATAAAATTGTGTATAGGTCAGGCTCAGCCCAAATGGAGCCACAAGAGAATTATTATTAGTGAATGATGACCCTCACTATTGAGAGAGATTATTGCATAATTCTAGAAGTCCAATATATGCCTAAAAAATTTCATTTGGTTTGAGCTTTTTAAGTCAGGATCCAGTAAGAAAGCTGTAAAATGTCTATAAAATTCTTCTCAGTTGTATAATTTAAGCTTGTAGTCCTTGTTTACTTGAAGAATGGAGGTGTGCACAGATTATATTATGTGGGGATGATTTTAATCCTGAAACCAGCACTAAGACAGAAATAATTATTTGATATTATTTTAGCATCAGTATTAAGTACTAAAAACTTTGGAGATTAATCATATCTGATATACAATCTCCAATTCTACTCTTAAAAACCCTTGCTACACTAAAAACAATTGCTTCTTTCCCTAAAGCTTGTGAGTACTGAGTAAATACCTATGCTTTGGAAAGGAAAATTCTGGATTTTAAAAATTATAAATTTACAAGAACACTTTTAATAATTAAACTTTTGATGAAAACAGAAGCAGCAACAACATCAGTAAGCATAAACATTAATAACCGTTAAATTCAGATCATTGTAAGAATGCAAGTAAGGAAAATAGTGGGAAATAGTGAATTTTGACATTTTTGAGAACATTTTGCAAGTATAGTTCATGTAAGTTACTATTTCATGACCTGAAAGTATATCATTTAGTTATACCTTCTTAAAATACTAAAAAAATAAAAATTATCTTTTAAAAAAATCTAGATTTTTCACTGTACACAATACTTATTTATTGCTATATGGTATTTGAACTGACTTTTATTAGAGTTGACAGGGCTTCTTTTTTTTTTTCCTCTCCCAAGTTCAATAAGAACAATTTTTTTCTCAAAATGTTTGTCATTTTCTCAAAATGTTTGTCATAACCTTTGGATGCATAAAAGCCCAAGGAGAGGCAAGTACACATAGGGATGCACAATATATCAGTCTTTTGATATACAAACTGTTCAGGCAGGGGAATGGATGTTTAGAAGACTAGCTGAGGGATATTAATTTTCCCCTTCTAGGTCACCTGCACAAAGTTAACTTTCCAAAAATGTGTTACTTGTGCTCAACTATCACAACACTACAACATGTCAATAGGGAAAATAGGATGTTGCAAGAAATAAAATTTCATAAAAAAACAAAATGCATTGATTAGATCACCACACTAATGAACCTCAATTCTAAAATATTTAAGATTCTCTTTATTTAAACAAACTGCTTTTCCTTGTAGACTGAGATTGGATTAGTTGCTTAAGAGTCTGGTCTAAGAAAATTCTGAAAGCAAATTAGTCATTTTTTCCTCACAATTTGCTACAATTTTGATCAGTTTTTTTAAAAGTTTCACATCATCATTTAGGTAGAATTGAGACATGGACAATTATTTTAACTATATGACATTATCTTCATAGTCGCAACATAGTATCTCTCTATATATAAGTACTGTTGTCACTATAATGAAACTCAATTTTTCCCTTCTAAACTTTATCTCCTGATTACTCTAGCCTATTAACAAAATATCTTCTCACAGTAATCTCAGGATGAGATTATTAAGAAATTCTAGGGGCCGGCGCCATGGCTCACTTGGTTAATCCTCTGCCTGCAGCGCTGGCATCCCATATGGGCACTGGGTTCTAGTCCTGGTTGCTCCTCTTCCAGTCCAGCTCTCTGCTGTGCACCTGCATGGGAGACCAGGGGGAGGCACCTGGCTCCTGCTTTAAATTGGTACAGCGCCTGCCGTGGTGGCCATTTGGGGAGTGAACCAACGGAAGGAAGACCTTTCTCTCTGTCTCTCTCTCTCTCACTGTCTATAACTCTACCTGTCAAATAAATTTAAAAAGAAAAGAAAAAAAAAAGAAATTCTAATTCCATTACTTTTTTCTTAGACTCCCTACTCCAGGCAAAGCCCGTACTATATAACTCTGACCTCAGCCTACTTCTGTATTCCCCTTTCCATAGTTTTCACTCTTCATAAATACAGTCCTTACACCAAAGGGTGGTATTGGTGTCCCTCTTTTACTTTTATCCTTCTAAAACTTTGTCTTCTTGTACTTTAGTTATAATTTATTATTATTATTATTTAATTGTAAATATTTATGGGATACAGTTTGATAATCCAGCATATGTATTCAATCTATAAAATTTAAATAAAGCAAGTTAGCATTTACACCTCTTTATACTTTCTTAAGTTCATAATGATTGTATATATTTTGACATTTCAATAAATGTATGTAGTGTATAATTTATTATATAGTCCATACAAAAGTAACAGCTTGTGAAGAGCCCTGGCAGCTCTGCCAAGAGTTGGATCACTGGAAATGGACCTGCCCTGGAGTCGAAGGATGCCCAGGTCAGAGCCACAGATCTTATTGGCTCTAAACTGAAAAGCCCTTCACTCAGCCCAACTTCCAAAGTGACCACTGCAGCTGAGGGGATGGTCAAGTAGGGTCAGCAACATTGCAGGCAGAACTGTAAATTTCTTGTTAGAGATGCCACCTGCCTTTACCTGGCCAGCTCTCCTCCCAGGCCAGCCAAGTAATGAAAGTCAACAGAGTGCCTTCCCCTAGGAGGTTCACACCTCCCTTAGGATGTACCCCATGTGAAGAGATAGATAGGTCTGGGCCTCTTCACTTACAAGGCCTAAAGCCCACCAGATTATTATCAAGCCCCTTCTGTGAGGTTCTATTTGACTCTCAGTCAGAAAACTTAATTGTAGCTTAGCACCTTTCTTAGCTCCTCTAATAATGACTCTGTCCTTTGTTCTAGGCCCTGTCTAGTGCACTTGGGCCTCATTCCTTTGTAATCATAACCTCTACTCTACCACCAATGGATCTACTCCCAACCTGTGTGTACTGATGGTCCTCTTCCCCACTTAATGCTGTATAATTGTTCAAACCTGGTAAATGCCACTCTTAGGATCATTGGTTACTATCCTCACTCTGTCTTTTATGACCTTGTCTAAATATGATCAGAGTCGGCAAACTTGGAAGGCTTCCATAGCCTTGGCAACTCATGACGGCAGCCTAGGATGGTTACTGGCGCCATAAACTAGAGTGTCAATTTGTTTGGTCAACAACAGGAGCCACTGTGCACTTGCTCCTCATGTGGGATCTCTGTCCTTAATGTGCTGTACATTGTGATTTAATGCTATAACTAGTACTCAAACAGTATGTTTCACTTTGTGTTTCTATGTGGGTGCAAACTGTTGAAATCTTTATACTAAATTGATCTTCTGTATATAAAGAGAATTGAAAATGAATCTTGATGCAAATGGAAGGGGAGAGGGAGCGGGAGAGGGGAGGGTTGCGGGTGGGAGGGAAGTTATGGGGGGGGGGAAGCCATTGTAATCCATAAGCTGTACACTGGAAATTTATATTCATTAAATAAAAGTTAAAAAAAAAAAGATATTTATCATACTGCCCCTCCTGCATCTTTTGTGTTGTTTTCTTTCTTTTCATATGTCTAAATCTTTTTCCACCCTTATTGAGACTCTCCTTTTATTTATTTTTTTTAACTTGTATTTAATGAATATATATTTCCAAAGTATAGCTTATGGATTACAATGGCTTCACCCCCCAAATAACTTCCCTCCCACCCGCAACCCTCCCCTTTCCCGCTCCCTCTCCCCTTCCATTCACATCAAGATTCATTTTCAATTCTCTTTATATACAGAAGGTCAGTTTAGTATATATTAAGTAAAGATTTCAACAGTTTGCCCTCACATAGCAACATAAAGTGAAAAATACTGTTGGAGTACTAGTTATAGCATTAAATCACAATGTACAGCACATTAAGGACAGAGGTCCTTTTATTTTTTACCAGTGAAGTAGAAAATAAAGTAGCATCTTTATAGTATACTTACTTTGTTTCCCATGGCAAGAATACCCTAAAGTTGTTTGTCCATGTACTTGTGTAGTTTTACTACTAGACTACAAACATATTAAGTTCTTTGTAAGGATCCTCTCATGGATACTTTAGAGTAAGCCTAAATCGGGACAATTATTTGTAACTGTAGAAATAGTAAGTCGATTAAAATTACAGTCTTATATATTGCCCACTATTTCCCATATAAAATAAAAAATACTTAGATATGTAGTAAATGTTAGAAATATTTTAAAGGATAAGTATTCTAGGAAAAAATGCAAATACAGTGAAGAGAGGATTGTTTTCAGCCAGGAAAAATTATATCTAATAAACTAATACTGAAGGTAAATTGGAATTATAAAAATCCTCAATCCAAATAAAACTTAAAAAGAGAAAAAAGAGAAAGATGAGAAATACATAAAACTAATAAGAAAATTATAGACATATGTATATTCTTATTGATGGTGGCACTAAATATAAATTGACTAAATAGCTCAACTAAGAGACACAGAGTAGTAGACTAAAAAACAAATTCCATCTATATATAAGAAACCTATTTTAAATACAAAGAACAGATAATTAAAAACAAAACAATGCAAAAGTGAATCAAAAGAAAGCAGAACTGGCTGTATTAATACAAGGCAAATATGATGCCAGATATAGTAATTAAAACTGTAGGGACTGGAATTGTGGCACAGTGGGTTAAACTGACCACACTAGTGACACTGGCATCCCATACAGGCACCAATTTGAGTCCTGGCTACTCTCTGTGGGATCCAGCTCCCTACTAAGAAAGTAATAGGAGATGGTCCAAAGTACATGGGTCTTGTACCCATGTGTGAGACCCAAATGAAAATCCAGGCTCCAAGCTACACTCTGGCCTAATCCAAGCAGTAATGGCCATTTTGAAAGTCAACCACCAAATGGAAGATATCTCTGTCACCCTCTGTGTGTGTGTGTGACTCTGCTTTTCAACTAAGTAAATCTTTACGGAGAGAAAGAAAGGATTAGAAGGCCTTTTTAGTGAGATACTAGCAGGGTTTGGAGAAGGAAAGAGACATCCAAGTACAGGAAGCACATAGAATCCCCAATAAAAATGACCAAAAGAGATCCTCACCATGACAAGTTGTAATCAAATTCACCACAGTGAACCATAAAGAAAAGATTCTAAAATGTGCAGGAGAGAAACGTCAGATTACTCTCAGAGGATCTCCAATTAGACTCACAGCAGACTTCTCATCAGAAACCCTACAGGCTAGGAAGGAATGGAGAAATATAACCCAAGAACTAAGAGAAAAAAAAACTGCCATCCCAGGATATTATATCCTACAAAGCTCTCATTTGTGAATGAAGGTGAAATAAAGACCTTTCATAGCAAACAGAAATTGAAAGAATTTGTCACCACTTGGCCAGCCCTGCAAAAGATGCTTAAAGATGTGTTACACACAGAAACACAGAAACATGGCCATCAATACAAAAGAAGGTAAAGGAAGAAAATCTCCCAGTAAAAGATCACAGGAAGTTCAAAGCATATATTAGAAATATCTGTGGCTGGTGCCGCGGCTCAATAGCTAATCCTCCACCTGCAGCACTGGCACACCGGGTTCTAGTCCCAGTTGGGGCGCCAGATTCTGTCCCGGTTGCTCCTCTTCTAGGCGAGCTCTCTGCTGTGGCCCGGGAGTGCAGTGGAGGATGGCCCAAGTGCTTGGGCCCTGCACCCCATGGGAGACCAGGAGAAGCACCTGGCTCCTGCCTTCGGATCAGTGTGGTGCGCCGGCCACAGCGGCCATTGGAGGGTGAACCAACTGCAAAAGGAAGACCTTTCTCTCTGTCTCTCTCACTGTCCACTCTGCCTGTCAAAAAAAAATATCTTTGGAAAAATGGCAGGGCAAAGTCACCACTTATCAATAGTCACATTGAATGTAAATGGTAAAGACCTTCATAGCAAACAGAAATTGAATTTGTCACTTAAAAAAAACATACGCACACACAATAAAGCAAAACTGTTAAACAAGATAATTCTTGTACTGAAGAAGACTTTATTCTAAGTAGCAATATAAAATAAAAAAATTATCACTATTCTATATTTTCCTATTTTAAACCTATATATTAAGTATTTGTTAATAACCTTTGCAGGGTTTGTATATTAAATATTGTGTTTTGTAAAGCTAATTATTTCATACTTTGTCCTGTTTGCCAAAAATATAAAATAATAAATGAACCTGAAAATCAGTCTATTTTGTAGGTCAGTGCTAAGAAGACTGAAATATAATGGGATGTTGGGATTGATTGTTTTTCTTCCTTCCAACATTATTATTATAAAATATTTTAGTTTGGATGAACATTAAATCTTCTGATATTTATTTCAAAACGCATATTTAGGCTTTACTTTCTATCTCTTTGTTTCCAGTCACTTCAATTAACCACAGGAACATGCCTTTCCTTTTTAGATTTGTAGGAATATTTGTGGCATATTTTGCAATAATTAGACTACGACAACAATATTTTCAAATATTCATAATTACAATTTAATCTGACTTTCCCCCCTTTATACAGCAATAAAAATGCCAGTAATCTTAAATATAGCCAGTTATCACAAATTAGTGCAAAATCTCTGTCAACATTTTAGCCTTGTGGCTATAGAATTATGTGTCAGTATAGCTGCATGCGAAAAAGATTTAAATGAGTCTCTAAAACTGAAATAACTTGGCTTCATTTCTATTGTGCTGGTGGTAAAATGTTGGATTTATTTAAAATCTTACAAGTAAATAGACCTTAAAATCAAATGAAATTGTGTTATTTAGCTACAACATTAGGGGTTCATCTTAGAAACTCAGATATGAAATGTAATTCTTAGATCATTAATTCACCTCCCTTCTAGACTTTGCTGTATAACATATGAATCCTTAATTTTACCCAAGGTGTTTCCTCCTGTAGTAATGGGAAATAGTTAAAACATAAATGTACTTTCCCATGGATGTTGCTAACTATGATATGAAAAAAAAAAGAACCAAGAACAGAAAAATGCTTTGGATAATGCAATTTGAAGTAATTTATTGTAAGTATAAATATAAGGACGTAAAAATAAGGAAACATTCTCAGCATGTTTACTAAGAATTAGAAAACAATTCATATCTAAATTGGTACCCTAACAGGCGCCAGTGTTATGATATAACAAGTAAAGCTGCTACCTGTGATGCCAGCATCCCATATAAGCACCTGTTTGAGTCTCTAATGCTTCACTTCCAATCCATCTCCCTGCTAACGGCCTGGGAAAAGCAGCAGAGGATGGCCCAAGTACTTGAGCTCTTGACAGCGACATGGAAGACCTGGATGATGTTCCTGCCTTCAGCCTGATCCAGCCCTGGACATTGAGGCCATCTGGGGAGTGCACAAGTTGATGGAAGTTTCTCTCTCTCTCTCTCTCTCTCTCTCTCTCTGTGTGTGTGTGTGTGTACTTATGTCTCCATCTTTCTATATAAATCTTTCAAATAAATAAATCTTTAAAAATTATTGATCACCTAAAAGCTGTGGACTTGTCCTTCGAGACCCACACTGTCAGGATGGTAGGGTGATGGCATTCTTCAACAAGAAGCACTGGAGACAAGTTTCAGTGAACATGTCCGCTTATTAACAATTAGGTATTAACTTTTAAAGGCTATGCAAGGAGGAGTAGCTAGTTCAGGGTAGCAACAATAATTCTATAGGATAAAGCAGATACTGGTGCCTCTAGGCTTCTCCAATCAGCTCGAAGGTCATGTAGTCTACATAGCCTTCCAGGTGGTCTTAATGGATCTGGGCCACACTTGCTGTTTAGCTAGTTAACAATTATAAGGCCTTTCAACAGGAAGTGGGGCTGGGGGAAATGTGCCTGGGGTCCCTGCCGCCTACCAGCAGTCAGGTCATGTGTGGGGGTCCCAGTGTGCTGAGCCTTCAACTAGGGTTTTTATAAGAGGGCATGGCAGTCTCCCAGCCAGGCAAAGGATCGCCCACAAAAAGCATGAGTGGCTGCTGTTTTAACAGTGATTTTTCCAGTAGTTGAAAGCATTGTTTCTATATTTGAACTTACCATTGTAGATAATCATTCTTATTTTCTTTTCTTCCAGGTATAATTCACCATTTATTAAGTATGTAAGTTTAATGAAAATATTACTGATTTTGGAATGATAAGTAACAATAGTAAAGAATTTATGTAGTTCTGTTTGCATACACTAATTATCATTTATTTCATAACAAATTATCATAAATTGAGAAAATTAAAACAAACCATTTATCATGTCATGATTTCTGTGAGTCAAGAATCTGGGCATAGCTTATCAAGGTCCTATCAGGGTCTCAAGGCTACACGTGATCTGCTCAGTTTCATTCTTATCTGAGGTTACTTTCATCCCACCTGTACATCCTTCTTCTTTTGTACTCTCCCATTCCCATTCTTTTTTTTTTTTACAAAGATCTATTTTCAGTTAACTTTATACTCATAAGATTAACCCTACACTGAATAGAGTTTGTAGACCTCCCCACAGACCTTCTATTAATATGACAACTTATTCTTCAAGGCCATCTGTAGAATCTCATTTCTGTCGTTAAAAACTCAATCTTATATAAGCTAAAGCAATCGCAGGTGTTTTTTGCCATATTGTTTGCCAGATCCTCTTGACTAGCAGTGGGTCACAGGTTTTGCTCACATAAAAAGAAGATTATGTAAGTGAGTGACTCATTGAGGTCACCTTAGGACGCATACCACTCATGAGGATTGAATTAACTAATATAGGTTAAAAGTATATAATCATGCTAGCAAAAAGGATATTCTCAGCAATTGTAGCTTTTCACAACTACTGCTGCTTTTACCTAATAAAACTTTCTACACTGTTTCATGCTCCTACTGCTTTACAAATTTGGTTGATTGCATTTTTAGACTGCCATAAATTCTCCTTATGGTCTTCTCTGTATGAATCTATCTGGAACACTGATCATCAACTTTCTCTTTGTTCATCTCAACTGTCCAGTTAGTGACAAGATTCTCTGATTTTTGTAGCTCTAGATAGTGAAGTGGAAATTTTACACATTAATGAAGGTAAAGAACCAATTTCTTTGGTAGCTGGAATAAAAAGAGGAGTTAATTCCCTGTGTGCATTCCCAAATAAGTAGGGCAAAGAGCAATTCCAGCTAACACTGGTCAGTTTGGTGAGTCAATGAGGTATTAATTATCAACTGCAGCAAGATAGTATGAATTTGTCTTATGTTCAAGGATTTCAAGAAACTCTTTTTCATAATTGTTTCTTTTAGCCTTGTATTCTAGGATCTCAGACTACAAGATTCTGATTCCATTTCTGTTAACATAATGAAAATCTGTCTCCCTTTATGACCACTCAGGATTATTTTGATATTTGATTTCTAGCCTAGTATCCCAAGAATTTTGAGGTTTATAACTGGACCAGATTTATAAATATCTCCCACTTTGACATAGAACTCCTCTCCCAAACTTGATTTCTAAAATAACAATAAAAAATATTCTAGAGCCTTTCTTTTCTTTAGGATCCTTACTTCCTTCTCATTGTTTTCAAATATACAGTCTTGAGTCATAAAACTTTTTGGTAAATTACATAGTGCACATGTGATGGAGGTCCCATAAAATGTTACCACCTAGTCAGGCTGGTAGCTGTCTTGCTCTGGGTAAGCACACTCTAAGATTTTCACATAATGATCAAATCACTTAACAATGCATTTCTCAGAACACAACTTCACTTCAAAGGACTCATGGCCATATTAGATGTAAGTTGATAGTGTTCCTCTACCCAGTTAAAATGACACTCAGATTTTATTTCCTGTGATAATCTATTCAGTGTTCTTGATCTAAATAAATATTTTGAAATAATTCATATTAACCTAGAACCACCCAAAACTATTTCAATCACCAGCACTTCTTTCTTTAGGAGTAGACAAATCAGATCAACATAAATAAATCTTGATCTTAAAGATTAAAGAAACTTTCACAACCATCGTATCTGTATGAAAGAACTTCGGATAATTCACTCTTTTTGTTTTCTGTTTTATTTTTTCTGATCAAATGACTTTAAGACTTTGTGTATCATTTGCACATGATTTTTTAAATATTTATTTATTTGAAGGGAAGAGTTGGAGGAAAATACAGAAACAGAGAGACAAATCATCTTCTATCTGCTGTTTTATTCCTTACGTGCTATAACAGTCTGCCTGGAAAACCAAAGCCATGAGCCAGCAACTCTATCTGGGTTTCCCATATGAACGACAGGAACTGAAGTACTTGGGCCATCATCCAGGCCTTCCCTGGAGTATTAGCATGAAAGTGGATCAGAAGCAAAGGTTGGATTTGATTCCAGGTATTCTGATATGGGATGCGGGTATCTGAAATGGTGTAACCCTCTGTACCAAAACACCTATCCCTATATATGATTATTTAAAATGAAGACAGCCAAGCAACTGCAGTTTTACAATTTAAGCAGATTTATTTTGTGTTCAATTATTTTTTTCTGTACACCAACATCCCTTTCCTTTTTTCCATTCATATGCCAATTACCTGTTGATTGAAACCTGACCAAGAATCCAATTCTGGGCACACTGTATAATGCCATGCCAGGAATTAAATCTCTGAGGGAAATGCAAATGTACTCTCCAGGCTGCTTTTTTTCTTGACTCCCTAGTGTGGCCCTGAAAATCCCAGTTCAATTAATTAGATAGTTTTGCTGAGTAGGGACTTCCTCAAGAGAAAGCTTTTCAGGCATCATCTAAGATATTTGATTGTATCCCTCAAAGTAAAAAGCAACACATCTAGAGTCCCTATCATAAATTGCATGCTTTATTCCCATCCAAATGCATATGTTGAAGCTGTAACCCCCAGTGTGATAATCTCTGGATAGGATACCTTCAGAAGGTAACCAAAATTACATGAAGCCATTAGGAACACACTCATGATGGAATCGGTACCTTTATAAGAAGACAAACCAGAGAGGTTCATCTTTTTCTCTACCTAGGTGCACACACAGAGGAAAAGCCTTACGAATGTACAACCAGCAGTCAACCTTTTGCACAGCAGGGAAAGAGCACTCCCCAAGAACCAAATCAGGCATCACTTAGTCAGTGTAACTATAAGAGATAAATTTTGTTAAAGAAACACAATCTGTGGTGTTTTTGCTTTGACAGCCTGAATTAACTAATGAGGTAAACCCAAACACCTATAAATTGTTTTAGGAATTTTCAAAGTCCAAATAGCCTTGCTTGTGGTATTGAAGCAGCTCCAAAATAAAATAAATTGCTTGAGAATGTTTTTAGCAATTCCTACCTAAGCTCTTTATTTTTTGTTATTTAAGTCCCAGTATTTTTTATGATTATAAGGCAGTTATATTCTGTTATACAAGTTACCATTGTTATCAGTTTTTGCTGAATTTAATAATCATTGTATCATTAAGGAAGTGGAGTAAAATTCATAATAGCATCATGGAATCCAGACATCTGGCACCAGCAGTTGAGAGTAGGCATTGCTAAAACAGCATTATGATAAATTATTGTATACCTAAGTATGTGGGAAAAAAATGAGATTTGACTTTCCTCTGCAGTACAACTGAAAGAGAAAAATCTGATTTTTTCCATACCAATGTCAGTTTGTTATACTTGGCCCTCCTTAATTTCCTGGGTACACGTTTGTACTATCAAATTCTTTAGTTTTTATAACACAGAGAATTGGCTGTCATCCAGAGGTGATTCTGCACCCAGAAGACATTTCCATGTCTGAAGATATCTCTCAATGTCACAAGTGGACTCTGTGTGTGTGTGCAGGCACATGAATGTAAATGGAGGAGGGCACTGCATTCAGTACTCAGTGGTTAGAGGATTCAGATTCTCCTAAATATTTTCTGTGTGTGTGTGCATGTGTGTGTGTGTGTGTGAGAGAGAGAGAGAGAGAGAGATGAAGTTATAGATTTTTTCCTTTTTAATCTTTAATTTTTTAAGATGAACAAATTTCATGTATTTCATAGATACAGATTTGGGAGCACAGTGATACTTTCCACCCTACTCTCTCCCACTCACACTCCCATCCCTCCTCCTCCTCCTTCCTTTCTTATTCTTTCTCTTAATTTTGACAAGGATCTACTTTCACTTTATTTTATATTCATAAGATTGACCCTACACTAAGAAAGAGTTCAACAGATAGTAAGATGGAAAAAACACTGTTCCTCAAGAGTAGAGACAAAGGTTGTAACGAATCATCAAATCTCAAAAACATTCTATAATGCTGGTGATATCCTCTCAGAATCATTACCCAATCCAAAATACCATTATCATTTTTTGGAAAGGTCAAATGGATTTGTAGCTACCTCGAAAAAAGTTACCAACTTAAAAAAATTATTTCATAAAGTCTTTAATTAATTAAAACTATTCATGATTATCATAACTTCATACTTTATTATATTTCCATAGTATTTGAAGTATAACTTAATAGTCTCTACTTAATATGTCTAATGAGTATATAAAAGCCAAAAATGTCCCCCTCTAGGCTCACTTTTCCTTTGGAATAAAAATTTTTGTTAAGTAACTATTTATTTTAATTCATCTCTTAGAAGAGTGAGACTGCCAATGTTCTATGTGTGGTATATTTTGTTCCTCCAAGAATTAGACAGGACCCAGTATTGTGGCACAGCAGGTTAAGTCACCATCTCCAATGCCAGCATCCAATATGGGTGGTGGTTTGAGTCCTGGGTGCTCCACTTCTGATTTAGCTCCCAACTAACACACCTGGGAAAGCGGCAGATGATGGCCCAAGTCCTTAGGCCCCTACTCCCATGTGGGAGACCCAGATAGATTTCCAGGATCCTGGATTCAGCCTGCCTAAGCCCCATCCATTGTACCCATTTAGGGAGTGAATCAGTGGATGGATGCCTTTTCTCTTTCTTTCTCTCTCATTCTGTAACTCATCAAAATAAATAAATCATCAAAAAATAAAGAAATAGATACAACCACCTCCTTTGGAAGATGTCATATCAAACACAAGTCCTTTAGTGAAGCATAATAATTTTGGTATCACTATATTAGCATCATATTGACATATAAAAAAAATTTAGCAACTTAAAGCAACTCCAGTGACTTTCCCACAGAGTGTGCAATACAAAGCCAGCTGGATCTCACTGGCCTAAAATCAAGCATTGCTATTTGGAATCTTGTTGAGAGAGGGAGTCTGCATTCTTCAGTTATTCAGCTGGTTGAAGGAATCCAGATTCATGAAACTGTAGGACTAAGAAGGTTTCTTTTTCTTTATTCTTTGTCAACTAGGGAATATTTTTAATTTAGGAAAGTACTATATCCCTTGGCTCATGTCTCCTTTCCTTTACCTTCAAAGTAAACTATGGGGTTAAAATCCTTCTTATTCTTTGAAACTCTCTTACCTAACCCCCTGCCTCTACAACCCTGTGCTGTGGCTTTTCTTTTCTGCTCCTTCATCTTACAGCCTCTTTTGCTTTCTTTCTTTTTTTTTTTTTGCTTTTTAAGACTAATATTATTATATTACATGCACTTGGATAATTCAAGATGATCCTACCTTCAGCTGATTAATGACCTTAAATAAAACTAAAAATCTTATCATCAAATTCTAGATTAATGTTTGAGAAACCAAAAGATGCACATTTTTTAAACATCTTTGGAAGTGTCTCTAAACTAGTAACATTACAATTTATATTTGAAGTACATTATTTGTCCCCAAATCCATATTATATAATGCCTTAGCTTCCATATTTGGGGTTCCCCAAGGGCACTTTAATATCCCCCCAAACCAGAGGTTCTCCTGGAGTTTTCATCTTCCCAGTTAAGGTTAATCACCTGTACGAACTTGGATCTTACCAGTTTTTTTTGTTACTTTTTTTTTTTTTCTTTTGGACAGGCGGAGTGGACCGTGAGAGAGAGAGAGACAGAGAGAAAGGTCTTCCTTTTCCGTTGGTTCACCCCTCAGTGGCCGCTGTGGCCGGCACGCTGTGACCAGCGCACCACGCCGATTCGAAGCCAGGAGCCAGGTGCTTCTCCTGGTCCCCCCTGCAGGTGCAGGGCCCAAGGACCTGGGCCATCCTCCACCACACTCCCAGGCCACAGCAGAGATCCTACCAGTTTTAAAAAAGAAGAGGTAATTTCAGTCCTCTCCTCAAAAGGATTTTTCACTTTCACTTTCCTCTTCTGAGTCTCATTTAATGTTTCTTTAGTTCTTCTAACTCAGGATAGATATTGTGAATTTGATTAAGGACAACTACTGGGATTTCTGATTTTATCACTTTTGTGCCTTCTCTCAGGTCTTATCTTTGTTTGCCAGGACCTAGAACATTAATTGTCCCAGGCAATATCTAGAAACATACAGGAGTACTTCAGAAAGGTAGTGGAAAAATGGGACTAAAAGAAAAACTTATTTTGGTGTAAAAACCTCTGAAGTCCATACATAGTTTTTTCATAATGTACATTTTCCACAAACTTTGATGTTCCCTCATGTGAATAAAATTTTGAGTGAACCTATTGAAACTTGCATTTTATAGTTGAATAACATCTGTAGGCATTCATTTCTTATATTCTAAGTGCCATTCTTCTTTGAAATTTTTTAATAATATTAGTACTTTCAGTCCTTTGCTACAAATAAACAAATCCTTCAGCTACTACAGTCTATAAATCTAGTAGTTGGCTGTCAATTATCATACCTCATGATTCTCTGTACAATTGATTTTTCACAAGCTTTAACCCCTGTGTCTTTAACACTTTTGTCTAACATACCCAACAACAATTTTTAACTATCTTCATTATAAAGATATAATGAATATCAATATAAAGACCATCATTTGAAGAATGTATAGATTATGTTACCTTTATACTAACAATTATTGATTGGGATACAAAAAAGAAATTTATTCTCAAATATACAATGCATATGAAAATAACCAGACACAAAATGATTAACTTATCTTATTTAACATTTTATTTAACTTTTTAATTATTATTTTAAGGGTAGAAAGAGACAGACACAGAGAGATCTCCCATCTGCTGGATCATTCCGCAGATGTTGCAGCAGCAGGGACTGGGCCATGCCAAATCTGGGAACTGGGAACTCAATTTCCCTTGGGGTTTGCGGGGATCCAAGTACTTCAGTCATCATCTGCTTGCTCCCTGGGTGCCCATTAGCATGAAGCTGGATAGGAAGCAGAGTGGGAACTCAAACCTAGGCATTCCTACAAGGGATCTGGGCATGCCCAGTGGCCTTAACCACTGAACCAAATGTCTGTCACAAAAGGGGTATTTTAATTAAAAGTACATGTAGAACTTATAAATATTATTAGAAGTTATGATATACAGCAAACTTAGGAAGAGGGCAGTATGTATTCACCGAGAGAACATAAATAGGAACTTCTCACATGGTGCTAATATTCTGTATGTTAAGTTACATGGCATTTGCAAGATCATTGAACTGACCAATTGTGATTTCTGCAGTCTTCTCTGTTATAATTTTTTTTTAAAAAATCAAGGTGAATGAATAATGCAGATATGTGACTCATATACTTTGAAAACAAAATCACATAGTGTATATTTAAAATATTTTGTATTTGTAGCTGATAAATGCCTTATGTGGAAATTATATAGCTAATATATGGTATATAAATAAAGAGGTAAACATCTATCGAAATGAAACACAATCTTTAGCAGTGCTTATCTCTGACTTTTGGCCTACAATGCAAGAAACAAGCATGGGTTTTATATTTACATTTGAAAATTAATTTTATTTTATTGAAAGCAATCATAATTATATAACTTTTAAACGAAATTATGGGCTACACTAAAGATATTTTTTCTCATTAATGTTTTCAGAATTATAAGGTTTCAATCATCTCAGTGTAATATGGGAACATTATTAAGGAAAATGCTCTGTGGTAAAACTCAGTCACCTGTGTCAAGGCACTTTCAGAGAGTGAACAATATTCAGCAAGCAATAAAGTAAAATCCTGGCAGTAATTTCTCTCCCTATCCTCCATACCTCCTTAATTTTGCAAACTTTAAAAATCTCAGGAAGTTTTTAAGGCATTCATGGCAGTGGGATTATATGGAAGCATTTCTCTCGTAAACCTTTAAATTTTTACAAATCAGCATTTTACAATCCAGAGCCAAACCTAAAAGGCAGGCACCTTCTACATTCCATTCTTGACACCAGTGGCCCTTGACACTTGTTTTGAAAAGTGAAAGGTAACCAGGAAGTTAAAAACCATATTATTTAGCAAAATTCTTATTAACTTTTTCTGCTCAAAATAGGTATGTCTACGCTTAACATGCTCATTGGCACTGTTCTTTAGTTAGAATTTCCCAAAAGAAAAGGATTTCTGTTTTTAAATCTATTTATTTAGTCATGTATCAATTTTTAAAAATGTTTTAAAAGATTGATTTATTTATTTGAAAGAGTGACAGAGAGAGAGAGAGAGAGAGAGAGAGAGAGAGAGAGAATGAACTGATCTTCCATCTGCTGGTTCATTCACTCCACAGATGACCACAATGGTCGCACTGGGTCAGGCGGAAACAAGGAGCCTTATCCAGGTCTCCCACATAGGTGGCAGGGGTCCAAACACTTGAACCATTTTTCACTACTTCTCCCAGGCCATTAGTGGAGCAGCTGGGACATGAACCAGCACCCATATATCATTTTCGCAGGCTGCAGCTTTACCCGCTACATCACTATGCTGGCCTCTCAATCAGCTTTGTTTAAAGTTACATTAATAATAGTAATTTTTGGAGCCTCACTTGGTAAATATAGAAGATTAAAGTGAAACAAAAGTATTTCATTTGCTAGGTTTTAATATTATTTCTATGGTTTCCCTGCAAAATAATTGAGATATTAGGAGAAATTCCATGAGAATGCAACAAAAAAATCACTGCTTATTAATAAAAAAATTGTGAGAGTAGGGGTAAACATTTGGCACAGTGGCTAAAACACCCCTTGGGACATGAGTCTCAGCTCTGCTTGCAATTATAGCTTCTTGCTAATATGCACCCAGGGAGGCAGTAGCTGATGGCTCAAATGCTTCGATCCCCGCCACCCACAGACCCAGATTGAGTGTGGGCTTCTGGCTTTGGCCTAGCCCAGCCCTGACTCTTGTTGGTATTTGGGTAGTAAAGCAAAACATGGAAGATCTCTTTCTGTCTCTACACCTTTCATATAAATAAAATAATAATAATAATAATACCACAATTAAAAAAGTGAGAATGGGCAATATACCAACAAAATCCATTAGCCAAAAGAGCACTGGTAAGACAAGTAGTAAACATCCATGATTAGAGATTGGAATAAGTAGGTTTTATTCTAAATAAATTATTATTTTGGAGTGCTTGCAAATTTCTTATGATGATTTCCTATGATGAAAATTATCCTAATTTATTGAATAAACTTTCATTGACCATGTGCTGTGTTCCAGAAACATAATTAATTGTGAAAATAGGATGTATACTGTTGAGTGTCTGCTTCTATTATGAGAACATGACCATTAAAGGCTAGTTTCTGTGAGTACTCAAAGATTTAGATACTATTATAATCTGAGTGCTAATTAACCACTCAGGAAAGAATAGATTACAACTGCTCCTGAGAAAGGCAATTTACGGTGACCAGGAGCATCTTATTTCTCTTTCTTTTTGTGGGTCCAGCAAATGTTATTTTATGTTCTGGTCATTTTACACTCTATTCTTTCTGTAAATATTTTCTCTTGTTCACATCTGTTATTTATCTTAATGCCTTTTGTGGTGGACTGCAAAAACAGTTACACAGTTTTCCCACCCACGTATGTACGTACTTCACAATATGACTTTGCTACTCCTCAATCAAGAGCTGGCTTTTTTATCTCCACCTCTCAGACTTGACCATAGAATTGATTTGGCTAAGGTGACACAGAGGATTTGGAAAAATTTGTTAACTGGGGCTTTGTCTCTCTTGCTTTTAATAACCCTGGGACTACCACATGGTGAAGCCAAAAACTGTCCAGCCACCTAAAAAATCAAGAATAATGGCTGTTATTTTAATAAACAGAATTTTGATGCGTTTTATATAGAAACAACTAACACAACTATTTTGATTATTACATGTGTTACAAGTTAGGATTTCTTTCAGATTCAAAGCAACTGCACCTACACTGAACTTACTTAAGGAAAGAGAGAATATTTGGTTCAATAATTTTTAAATCCAGAGACACAGTACCAACGTTTTTATTTGAATCAATCAGGGTTTCAAATGATATTGATCAATGAGACCTAATTTTTCTCTTCTCTCAGTTCTATACTGACATATGTATTACATTTTAAATTAAGTCTATGCCTATCTTTAGGTGAACATATTTTCTAGGATTTTTTTTAAACTTTTATTTAATGAATATAAATTTCCAAAATACAGCTTATGGACCACAATGGCTTCCCCCCATAACTTCCCTCCCACCCGCAACTCTCCCCTTTCCCGCTCCCTCTCCCCTTCCATTCACATCAAGATTCATTTTCAATTCTCTTTATATACGGAAGATCATTTTAGTATATATTAGGTAAAGATTTGAACAGTTTGCCCTCACATAGCAACACCAAGTGAAAAATACTATTTGAGTTCTAGTTATAGCATTAAATCACAATGTACAGCACATTAAGGACAGAGATCCTACATGATTTTTTTTAAGAAATGATTAATTTTCTATGCAATTTCCAATTTAACACCAAGTTTTTTTTTTTTTCATTTTCAATTATCTTTACATACAGAAGATTGATTCAGTATATACTAAGTAAAGATTTCATCAGTTTGCACCCACACAGAAACACAAGGTGTAAAAATACTGTTTCAGTACTAGTTATAGCATTACTTCACATTGGACAACCCATTAAGGACAGATCCCACATGAGAAGTAAGTACACAGTGACTCCTGTTGTTGATTTAACAATTTGACACTCTTGTTTATGGCGTCAGTAATCTCCCTAGGCTCTAGTCATGAGTTACCGAGGCTATGGAAGCCTTTAGGGTTTGCTGACTTTGATCTTATTCCGACAGAGTCATAGTCAAAGTGGAAGTTCTCTCCTCCCTTCAGAGAAAGGTACCTCCTTCTTTGATGGCCCCGTTCTTCCCACTGGGATCTCACTCACGGAGATCTTTCATTTAGGTCTTCTTCTTCTTCTTCTTTTTTTTTTTTCCAGAGTGTCTTGGCTTTCCATGCCTAAAATACTCTCATGGGCTCTTCAGCCAGATCCGAATGCCCCAAGGGCTAATTCTGAGGCCAGAGTGTTATTTAGGACATCTGCCATTCTAGGAGTCTGCTGTGTATCCTGCTTCCCATGTTAGATCGTTCTCTCCCTTTTTGATTCTATCAGTTAGTATTAGCAGACACTAGTCTTGTTTGTGTGATCCCTTTGACTCTTAGACCTATCAGTGTGATCAATTGTGAACTGAAGATGATCCGTCTACACATTAATGTTTATTGCAGCTCAATTCACAATAGCGGAGACCTGGAACCAACCCAAATACCCATCAACAGTAGACTGGATAAAGAAATTATGGGACATGTACTCTATAGAATACTATACAGCAGTCAAAAACAATGAAACACAGTCATTTGCAACAAGATGGAGGAATCTGGAAACCATCATGCTGAGTGAATTAAGCCAGTCCCAAAGAGATAAATATCATTTGTTTTCCCTGATCAGCGACAACTAACTGAGCACCAAAGGGGAAACCTGTTGAAGTGAAATGGGCACTACGAGAAATAGTGACTTGATCAGCTCTTGTCCTCACTGTTGATGTACAATGTAAATCTTTATCCATTTTAGTATTTTTTTTTTTGTTCTAGTGCTAGTGGTTGAACTCTGTAATTCACACACAATTATTCTTAGGTGTTTAAATTTTAACTGAAAAGTGATCCCTGTTAAATATAAGAGTGGGAAAAAGAGAGGGAGGAGATGTACAACTTGGGGCATGTTCAATCGGACTTGCCCCAAATGGTGGAGTTAGAAACGTGCCAGGGTATTCCAATACAATATTTTCTAGGATTTTAAGAAATTCTTTCAATTTAATTGAATTTCAGGTGCACTTCCTAATCTATGTCACATGACACAACTGTTAGCTGAGTTACATCCCATACCTGATATTTATGGTAACCCAGAATGACAAAAGATATTTATTGAATAAAAAGTGAGTAAATTCAAGGTGGTGAGAACACCTGATATTTACTAATAAAAAACTACCTGATTCATTAAATAAACTTTTTTTTCATCATTATGACAAAATGTTTGAATCAAATGTCATTTCCTCTCAAAGTCTTCCCCAATCTCCCCATATTTGGTTGGATCTCCATGTTATATATTTCTGTAATACTTCTAATAGTTTTTTCAAACAAACTTGGTTAATTTCCATCTGTCCTCTTGATAATAAGTTCTATGAGGACAGGGGATTTATTGTGGTCTCAGGACCTAGCAATGTGATTGCCAAAAACTCTTTGTTCAATGAATGAAGGTAAATTTAAGCACTTTCAAATACCAGGTTCTGTTGAACATAAGAAAGTTCAATTGAGGCTTACATCTTAGTATTCTTTCCTCATTTTTGTTATATATGAAGATGTAAACTTAATCTAGAAACTTAAAGGCTACAGGTTTTTATGGAGAAAACACAAACAAATACACATACATATATTGTTTTACATACAAATTTCCTACAACTTCATGAGCAATTGCATATAATTTTGTTATGGCTTTAGTATTTTATTGTTTGAAATTTGTGGAAAATTCCTTAGTTACCTAGTACATAGTCAATTTTTATGTGTCCCTGAACATTGAGGAATGTATAGGATCCATATGTTTTCTGTAATACTGCAAAATCACTAACCATTTTATGTGAATATTCTATATTCTCATTAATATTTTCATCCGCTGAACTCTCTACCATCAGGGGAATACTGTTTACATTTTCTTGTATTGTGGTGCTTTTGACAATTTCTTATTTCTATTTATTTTACTTCTATAAAATAATGTTATCTCTGCGATTTATAATTTCTAAATATTTTAGATAAAGCTTTTATTTATATGATTTTTGTTCTAAATATATTTGATCTGATATTAGTACTTCTAGTTAATGTGAATGAGATCTTGAGAATATTCTAGAAGATTATTGGAATTGGTCTTTTTCTAAACAGGGAAGAAAAGAATATATAATTTTCAGTGAGAAGAATATGTAGATAGATAATAAGACAGATAGGAAATTGAGAAGTTAAGAGTACTTAACAATATTAACAGGACTGGTAAGCCAGCCTTTTCATGTGAAAAACTGTATCTATTTGAGAAGGCACTGATTACTCCCTAACTGTAGATACTTCATATGAAATTAGGATTCTAAAGCAAAAACATACTTGCTTCTCCTCTAATCTGGTGTTTGGCTTTTTTTATTTTTTTAAAAAAGATTTATTTGAAAGACAGAGTTACAGAGAGAGGCAGAGACAGAGAGAGAGGTCTTCCACCTCTGGGTTCACTCCACAGATGGCCACAACAGCCGGAGCTGCACTGATCTGAAGCCAGGAGCCAGGAACTTCTTCAGGGTCTCCCATGTGGGTGCAGGGCCCAAGCACTTGGGCCATTTTCTACTGCTTTCCCAGGCCACAGCAGAGAGCTGTATCGGAAGAGGAGCAGCCAGGACTAGAACTGGTGCCCATATGGGATGCCAACATCTCAGGCCAGGGCTTTAACCCACTGCGCCACAGCACTGGCCCCTGGATTCTTTCTTTTTTTAAAAAAAAAATTTATAAGAATGTATTTTGAGGTCTTTATGTGGTAATCCTTACTGTAATTTAAACATGAACTCTTTTCAATGGTTATAATAATAATCAATATCTGTTAGGCAGACTTTTAGAGATAATTATGACCTAACATTTCTACCTAGACACCTTTTGAGAACCAACAAAAATGTTACTTCCTCCAGAAATCTCAGCATGTGAGACCACTTTGAGTTAACTTCTTCTGAGTCTGCCTCAGAGGATCCCATTATAATAGTTTTATACTCTATTGAAATTAACTGTTTTCACATTCAGTTCATTCAACAGGCTAAAGCTCTTTGATAAGAGGAGAAATATTATGTTGACTATTTTACTTCTGGTTATTAATAAAAGATTCAAAGTAGTAGGCATCTAAGAAATATTTCAAACTCAACTGGTTCATTTAGATATTAGATAATGATTTCTAATATGTATAATTAAAAAAGAATTTGAAATTTTAGAATGCAGACATATATATGAATACAGAATACATACATATATATACACCAGTTGTATACCTATATTCATGTATATGTCTGCATTCTAGAATTTCAAATTTTTTCTAATTATACATATATATGTATATATTACATATATACATAAATATATATATATACTAGTTGTATATATATATATATATATATATACATATATATATATATGTTACACCTCCATGCGAAGAAGTTGTAATGAACCTATCTAACAATGGAGACGGTACCTCAAAATCTTTAAGGTAAAAGAAAGCGAAAAATCTTATTTCCCATGAACTTTTTGAAGCTGTATCATTTACTTTTCATATAAAATTATCTTGTTCCAAAGCTTATTCTTGACCAAGAACAAGATCAAAAGATGTAATATTTAATTGAATACCTAGTCTTGCTTGAATATAATGGCTATTAAAGGGTTTTTTAAAAAATATGAAGCTAAAGATCTTATATGAAAATATTGAAAATATACCTAGAGTATTGATAATTTGCACATATCAAAACTTCTGCTCATATATTTTGTATCATATATTTGAAATGCCCATACTATTTTAAAAATTTGAATATTTAAGGTACTTTAAAATATTAAAAATGTTAAAAGAATTTGAAAGTCAGTAGGAATATCCTTACCATACTTTCCCCACTGCAATGCACCAGCAGTCTGGAAAATTGAAGAACTCAAGGTTTACTAAATAACTGCTGCAGACCACAATTCTTAATTAAGTCATGCTTTTGGAGTTACAAACTTTAATATACTTTTTCATGGTGTTTTGTATTTTACAATCCCTCGTCTTTTCAGAATATATTCCTCTGACACCACTGGGTATATTAATCGCTAATAAACAGCTTCATGTTTGGAAAAAGAAAAAAATATACTAAGAAACGTTCTCTTTCTCCAGAACAAAGAATTATGTGAGAGAGCAGGCTAATACTCCTCCTAAGCTCATAGTTCTACCAAGTAGAAAAGTATAGTTTTCCTTCTGAGTCTTTAAAAGTAGTTGAGCATCTAAATTTTGTTCTCCATATTTTGCTATGAATAAAAGTTAACCTGTTTATTAAAAAATGAGTTTTGTTGGAAAGCAACAATATTGCAATGTATCGCTTTCACATCAAAACAAATGCTTCTTAAGAACTCTATTAAGTGCAAAGGAATGCAGCAGTGACACATTTAAATGTAAAATCCTGCAGAAAAACCATCACTAGCATTTCCAAAAGACTGACATTTGGTAGTTCAGATTTAAACTTTTTTACCTTGAATTTATGATCCATTTGCCCTCTGTTGGCCCTTGAAGTTGAAAATAGATGTCTATATTATTATGTATTATCTGAGATTCTTCAGAAGACTCAACTGGAGAAGAAAAATCTCCAGTCTTCAGTCCCAGAAAAGCCCTCATTGACTTAAGAGAAATTTATCAATGTAAAGGGTTTGGTTTAATACTGCTTTAAACCCCTCATGCATCACAAAGGGATTTGCTAAATACTTTCATGGGGACTGCTTGTACGCTGCCAAGGGGCCTTAGAAACTCACTGAACCTTCTGATGATTGAAATGTATAGTCCCACTGCAATGAATTAGCGTAATTGGAATCAGGACTAGATGTTTTTATAGGTGCTGAATATATGCCATTCCAATAGAACCATTACTTTAGTTTGTCTTATCCTTGAGGCTACAAGACTTGGAAACAGGCTTTGCACATGATGGCTGATCAGCAGGTGAGCAATTCTGTTGAAAGGTACATTAGCTATAATTTATAAAGTGTACTTAGTGGCAGTTAACATTCTAATTATATGTAATATTAGGAGATGTTAAGTGATAGTATATTGTGTGTGTTCTCTACCTTAGATGAAAGTTCCAGTCCATCTGTATTACTATAATCTATTGGAGAAGCACAAAATTCTTCTTCATTGAATATTAGCCAAATGAAATGAGAGGGAAACGGGAGTCAGAATCTGCATTATTGTAGTTGCACTTACTTGTAAAATCATTGACAGATCTAATATGAACAAAGAGTTCAACACCACACCAAATAAATATTAGCAACTCAATCAAAAATGTAATAATTTAAATTTTATATTAACAATTTTATTATTAATGTCTCCAAGAAATTCTTCCATTTCAAAAAAATTTATAATGCCTAAATGTTATAATTTTGGATAACATTTTTAAACTGATAACATAGAATTCATTTTAAGGGTTTGCTTGCCACTTAAAAGTACATAGTAGAAAAAAAAAAAGTACATAGTAGAACTGTGAAAAATTAAGCCCTGATGCTATTAATTACTTTTCTTTGCCTGTGAGATTCTAATAGTGCAAAAAAGAAAAATGTGAGATAGTTCCACAAATACATGTTTCTAGAACTTCCACAAATATTCAGCTACTTTATTTTCCAAGGATCTGTTTTACTTACAGGAAAATGAGTGGTTAAAATAAATGACATCACTTGATTTCATATAGATTGCCACTGTAGTCAATAAATAGATGAATGCTTAATTTTGGAACAGGATATTATCACAGTTGAGTAATTCAGATTCTAGAAATTTATGAATTACAGAAATATTTTATATTTTCTTTTGTAAAAATTAGATACTTTAAAACAAGTAAAACTTTAAAAATCATTTCTGAGACAGTGACTTAATTACTAGATGTTAGGTGAAAATGGTGAAGATAATGCCAGGTGAGACACACATTGACTGCTTTTCAAATAGTTGTAATTTCTTAGTTAATAAATTTCTTGTCTTCGTAAATAATTTCTTATATTCAATGCTCATGTTGATAGTCACCATTCTTTCCTTTCTAGGATATTATTTTCAAACTTAAAATTATCCTAACACAATGATAAAGATTTCAGAAGAAATCTTTACACCTAATTCTTATTTTAAACAATGATTATGGATAGAAATAATTAAACATACAGATGTACTGCCTTGATCTTTAGACGTATTTTATACTTCTGACTACTGAAGTTCAACTAAAAAAAGTAACTGCCTACATTCCATATCACTGAAACATAAAATAAACAGTAGCTCCATTCATTTCATGAATAATGTTTTAAATTTTTCAAAATGTTGGTGGAGATGCTATGCACCTTCTCTGTGTAACACACCCACATTCAACCTCCAGTACTTCTGGTTAGATAGGGAAAAGAATTGGGAAGCATGAGTATGAATTCCAGATCCAGTCCGGGCAAATCATTTTCTTTTACTTCCGGGAGTTTTATATGATGATAGACTGAAATAGTCAGTCATGGACAACAGCTTTAGGAGTGTTCATACTATTGGCACTTATGTTGTTGCCAGTGGTAGCTAAAGCAATGCTCAAGTGAAAATTTTGGGAAGCATAAAATGAAATATTCTAAGATGCCACTCTCTATACAGGAAAACTGAACAGATGCATAAAGAGAGATAGGATGAGAAACCTTGCGCATGGTAGAGATGAAGACACTGCAAATATATATTTCTTCTGTGGCAGCATTTCATTTTCATATTATGGTACATTTCTGTCTTATTTAATCCATAATTTATTATTTTATTTTGTTACAAATATGTTTATGCGGTTACCTTTTATTTAACAATAAAAGCATCAATGATTATGAATGTTCATTAGCAGTAATTTCTAAGTTTGTCACTTCTGAATTCTCATGAGAGAACTGCTCTTTTCTAGAGAGATGAAGGTGGTATACATTTTTCCTTTTGCTTCAGTTATAAATTAGAAGTACACTGATATATTTTCAGGCATTCCGTGCAATTATTTTAAATTTTTATAAGATTTATTTATTTAGCTGAAAGGCAGAGTTATATGAGAGAGGGAAAGAGAGATCTTCCATCTGCTGGTTCACTCCCCAAATGGTTACAATAGCGAGGACCAGGCCTGGCTGAAGCCAGAGGCTTCATTCGGGTCTCCCACATGGGGGAAAGTGCCCCAAGCACTTGGGCCATCCTCCTCAGTTTTCGCAGGTGCCATTAGCAGGGAGCTGGATGAGATGTGAAGAGGCTGGAATGTGAAATGGATACCATATAGGATGCCATTGCTGCAGATGGCAGCTTAACTCGCTGCGCCACAGTACTGGCCCCCATACAATTATTTTGGAGACAAAATAATACTATGTGATTTGTACTTTACAATGCCTGAAAGACATAAGCATCCAAAAGAAGTTACACTTCAACTTTTGTGGGTTTTTTTTGTTTTTTTTTTTTTTTTTTTTTTCTTTTTAACAGGCATAGTGGACAGGGAGAGAGAGAGAAAGGTCTTCCTTTACCGTTGGTTCACCCTCCAATGGCCACCGCGGCCGGCGCGCTGCAGCCGGCGCACCACGCTGATCCGAAGCCAGGAGCCAGGTGCTTCTCCTGGTCTCCCCCATGGGGTGCAGGGCCCAAGCACTTGGGCCATCCTCCACTGCACTCCCAGGCCACAGCAGAGAGCTGGCCTGGAAGAGGGGCAACCGGGACAGCATCCGGCGCCCCGACCGGGACTAGAACCCTGTGTGCCGGTGCCGCTAGGCAGAGGATTAGCCTATTGAGCCGCGGCGCTGGCACACTTCAACTTTTGAACTGTGATCTTTCCCAAACTTCTGTTTGTGGTGTGATCATTCACCTTCTGCTGAGCAGCCACAGTGCGCTGAAGCTCAGAATCATGCAGTGATAAGAGTAAAGAAACCTTCAGCAGTACTGTACAGTGTATTAGATTGCTAACCTAAGATATTTTGTAGGTTAGGTGTTGAATGTATCTTGGGGGGCAGGTAAGTCAAGGAGCATCTGAGTTTTCAAGGTTATTAGTTTAAATAATACAAAAGTTTACTTCTTTTGCACGCAATCACCCATAGGGATGAGTGATTGGTCCAGGGCAGCTCTTCTTCAGGTTTTCATCAGGTACTCAGGTTGGCAGTAACTTTTACTTTCATCAAATAGAGATTTCTTATTCTGCATTCATTCATGGGGAGTGTAGAGGAATAAAGGGGGAGATGAAGGATGAGTAGTTTCATTTTATGGAAGTAACATGAAAGTTGTATGCACACCTGTGCTTATATTCTTACAGCAGGGCATTATAAAAGGTCGTACTAACAATGTGGAAAATCTTTTAACTTTAGACTACAGATCTGCTAAAACTTGAAGATATAAGATTCTATTGCTAAAGAGACAATAATTGAGGTAAAATTAGAACCATTGCCAATGGGTAATCTGTTGTAATCCTTTCTACATGTCTCCTGTATAAAAATAACATGCGAAAATCATATTCTGATAGTAGCAATCACATCAGAAGTTTCACCAATTACCAGCTGAAAGCTTTTTTTTTTCAAAGATTCTATTCAACATATATCTATTAACAAGAAAAAAAAAATTAGAAAAACATTTTAATACAGAA
Source organism: Lepus europaeus (assembly GCF_033115175.1). Taxonomy (NCBI): domain Eukaryota; kingdom Metazoa; phylum Chordata; class Mammalia; order Lagomorpha; family Leporidae; genus Lepus; species Lepus europaeus. The sequence goes on along the minus strand of NC_084836.1, from coordinate 34,191,404 downwards.
AAATATGAAATAATACCTCATTAATTTTATAGACCATATTTCTCATTATATAATTGTTCTAATTATACATAATCTTGATGTAGTTTCAGTTTTAATAAGGAATACCAGTTTTGATGTGAAAAAATTTTAATATACAAATTAGAGTGTGCCATCATATTTCTGTCAGGTTCTCAAAATCTTTGAGAATATAAGAGAGCATTACGCAGGAAAGCATCTACATTCTTAAAAGCACTATGGTTCCAAAATTGTAATTACTTATGGAAGCACTTATGGCTTAAAACAACTGGGAGAAAGTAAAAATGCGCTGGTGTTTCCTGGATTAGAAAGGTATTGACCTTTCAATTTTTTCTATTTTCCATTTCATTTGTCCTGATTGTATCTGACAATGAAAGTAAAGTCTACAAATTATGGCTGATGTGAGAAAGATAGAAAAAAATAACGTAGAAGTTGGTAACTAAAGGAAAATAAGTTTGAGACTTTTTTTTTCTTAAAGCAATGAAAATCAACTTTCTTTAAAAGTGATGGACAAAAATAAGGATCTAAAAAGCACGAAAACGTGAAGATATGCATGACTCAGCAACTTTGTGTGTTGTTTCATTCTAAGGAACAGCTTTAGTTCTAAAAGAAAAATGGCATTCTCCATATCAATTTTAGAGTTAAATCAATCAGAATTAGCTCTTCAAAACAGTGTTTACATACCCATTCTACCTTTAATGGATTTTTTTTTAATGAATTCTTTATGGATTCTTTTTTCTTTATTTGACTATAAGAACATGGGTTTTAGAGTTAGGAGTTTGATTTTATTCAACAATGTTCTATGTATCTATATTTTCCTCCTAAAATCATACATTAATGATTTAACTTTAATTTCTCTAGGATACTCACTTTTTAAAAATTTATCAGTGCCAAATTCTATTTATTTATTTACTTACATACTTATTTGAAAGGCAGAGTGACAGAGAAAGGGAGAGACAGAGAAAGAGAAATTCTCCATTGGTGGCTAACTTCCTAGATAGCTGCAACAGCCAGATCTTGGACTAGGATGAAGTCAGGAGCCAGGGAATCCATCGTGATCTCCCAAAGGGGTGACTGGACAAGAAGTACATAGGTTATCTTTTTTGCTGCTTTCATAGGCCCATGAGAGGAAGCTTGTTCAGAAGCAAAGAAGCCTGAACACAAATCAGCACTCTGATATTGGATGCCAGCATCATAAGCAGAGGACCAATTTACTAAGCCACAACACCAGCCCCCAATGTAAGATGTTTTTTTAAACAAGCTGTATCATATTGTGTATGACTATTGCAACTGAGATACGAAAATCTTCAGAATGAACATAAGCACCTTTCAGAATCATCATTTATGTGAAGCTTTTGTGGAAGCCAGGAGAAATTATTGATACTTAAAAACATAAATTATGGAAAATGAGGCAAACTTTAGGTGAAGTATAAAAAAAGGTAATACATATGTGAGGCCGGCGCCGCGGCTCAATAGGCTAATCCTCTGCCTGCGGCGCCGGCACACCAGGTTCTAGTCCCAGTGGGGGCGCCAGATTCTGTCCCGGTTGCCCCTCTTCCAGGCCAGTTCTCTGCTATGGCCCGGGAAGGCAGTGGATGATGGCCCAAGTGCTTGGGCCCTGCACCCGCATGGGAGACCAGGAGAAGCACCTGGCTCCTGGCTTTGAATCAGAGCGATGCACTGGCCACAGAGTGCCAGCCGCGGTGGCCATTGGAGGGTGAACCAACGGCAAAGGAAGATCTTTCTCTCTTTCTCTCTCTCTGTCCACTCTGCCTGTCCAAAAAAAAAAAAAAAAAAGTATAAAAAAATACATATGTGGTAGTATCCATTTTGACAGATTTTTCTATCTATACAAATCTTAGCTTACTACTTAGTTCTTAATTTTTTCTCCTCCTTATCCCTTTTCACTCAATTCCATTCACCTTGGACAGCTTTGGTAAATAATGTTGGATTTGTTGTACATTTCACGCTGACACCCAAAACATTATACAAGTCCTGTATAAATCTTTTCCTCATCAATGTAAATTAACAGCAGTCTTTGACTTTCTCCCCATTCCATCCCCCATAATTACATTATGCAGCATAATTTAACTTCACTTCCACAATTCAAATGCCACATTCATTAACATAAAACTTCATTTGTTCAGCCAAACTTATTTTATCAACTATTCTTCAATCATATTTCTATAGAAGAACTAAGTAATGACTTAGTACATCATACCACTGGTAAAATATTAAAATATACTTTCACAAAGAAATGTGTGTTCACACAGACTTTGAATTTAAAGAAAATGGTTAGTAGAATAAAATTGGAAGCTATGTGTCTCGCCAACCAACCATAGCTTTGCTACTCATTATGTTATTCAGTAAAATAAGTTTCCGCAGTTACTGGTGGTACTTAAGTTGACAAGTTTTTCAAGCAGACAGTGGTGGAAAAATTCTGTTAAGCAGAGTTCAGTTTGAATTCTGGCTCCTGCTCTCATTAGTCATGTGAAGTGGGAAAAATCACTTGCCATCTTTAACAGTTTCTTTGTATGGTATGGAATTTTGAGAAATAACCTAGAAAACTTGGGCACTAATACATGTGTATACATACATATACATATACATATACATATGTGTTAAAACATATGTATGTGTCTATAATACCTAAGTTTCCCAATACAGACATTACTAAATAAATGGTAGCTACCATAGTATTCTATATGTATTGAAGATGAAAATAATGGAGAAAGAAAATGTAAAAAAAAAAAAGTAAAGAACATTTGGTATAAAAAATACAGAAAGAGGGACAGATATTGATATAGCAACCAAGAAACCACTTGCGGGTGCCCTCATCCATTACTAGTTTGCTGGAGTTTGAGTCCTGGCACTACTTCTGATTCTAACTTACTACTAATGTGCACCCTGAGAGGCAACAGGTCATGACTCCAGAAACTGGGTGCCTGACTGACACCTACATTGGAGAACCCTATTGAGTTCCTGGCTCCTGGCTTCAGCCTGACTCTTCCCTGGCAGTTGCAGACAGTTGGGCAGTGAACTAGCACTGTCCAATTTATATGTATATATACATATATATACACACATACATATACATATATATGTATGGATGTATATATATATTCAATATGTGTATGCATATATATATATATATATATCCGCTTTCAAATCAGTAAAATAAAGGATGAAGCTTTTGGCCACAGCCTGGCTTAGCTATGACTGTTGTTATCATCTAATTCTACTTTCAAATAAATAAATCTTTAATACATTTTTAAAAATATTTATGGTAAACATTCATTTAACAAATTATTTTCTTTGCCTATTATGGTCCAGGCGTGGAGTTAGGCATTCAGAAATGAGCAACATCAGCCATTACCTTGTACTTCATTCATCTAATTCTATGCGTTCCCTGAGAGTAGACTTAAAAAGGAAAAATAGAAGGAAAAGACAAAGGACAGCTTTTCATTGCTGACAAAAGCAGTCTGGAAGAAACACAAAGAAAGATACACTATCCCATTAATATGGATTATAAATAAAATTGTTAGGTGAATCATTAGAATAATTTAGTATCATAACAAAAATAACAAATAGTTCTATTGTGGTCAATTGCAATATATTTTTTTATTGATGAGTTTACAGACATTACTTTTGGAAATAAAAGACTATGCATACATGAAGAAAGTAAGTATATTTAACTATAAGAATATTTAAACAAAACTATAAGCTTATGACTTATTTGCATATTTGGAAGGTCTTAGGATCAATATTTAAAAATGGATCAGATATCAACAAAAGATTGAACTGGAGACCTGAGATGCTAACAAATCTATGCCTGTGCCTCTTCATAAACCTCTCCTTTATTTCTGAATCAACACTTTTGGCTGACTCGGATAAGACACTAAAAAAAAAAAACTTCACCTGAGGATCAAGTTCATAAACTAAAATATTTCAAACATACACTCTGTAACTTTTCACAGTGTTTACCATTTCCTTTATTATCTTCAAAAATGGATATAACCATTTTATCTGAGTGTGAAAAATATTTTACAAGTTGAAAATATACTGAAATCTTGTGATTTTGTAGAAATAATAGAGCACATGCCATCACATGTTCTGAGTTGAATGCTTTTTCTTTTCAAATTCAATATCTCACATTTAATTAACACCTTCCTAATTAATTAATTTCTTCGTAAACAGAGCTTAGGGATTACATTTGAGAATATATTTATAGTTTTTGATGTTTTTCTTTTCAGTTATCTGAAAATATTTTCAAACATTTCTGTTTTAATAAGTTTGAAACACCACAACATTAGTCATGGAAAACAAAGATCAAACAGCTAGAAGACTGTCCCCATATTTTATTACACTGTCATTTCCAAGATCATGGAAGAACAAAGAAGAGAAGTAAAGAGTCAATGAACATGAAATCTGAGCATATAAATTAATAATCTGGAAAAACTTAGAAGGAATCTGTATTAAGCAAAAACAATGAAAGTTCAAGTAAAAACAGTACACCATAAAAGTAACAGACTCTTTCTTGTATCATCACTCTTCTGCTGAAATCTTTGGTAACAGAACATCTTCATGACCATAGGGAGAAGTGCTGTCTCCTCAAAGAGAGAAAAAAAAAATGACAGGAAAAGAAGAGGTGATAAAAACATCTTATGTACCTCAGATGGCACTTCTAAAACTTTTAGCATCAGCACATAGAAAGCAAAAGAGGGCATGTGCTGTGGCATAGCAGGTAAAGCTTGCCACCTGTGACACCAGCATCCCATATGGGCACAAGTTCATGTTCCTGCTGCTCTACTTCTAATCCAGCTCCCTGCTAATGTGCCTGGGAAAAGCAGTAGTAGAAGGCCCAAGTGCTTGTGCCCCTGCTACCCATATGGGAGACCTGGAAGAAGCTCCTAGCTCCCAGTTTTGGCTTTGGCCAGCACTGGCTGTTGCAGCCATCTGCAGAGTGAACCAGTGGGTGGAATGTCCCTTTTTAAATAAATAAATAAATATTTTTTTAAAAGAAAGGAATAGAAAAAATGGAAAATTAGAAAGTCAAAGGTAGAAATTAAGTGCTGGGGACAACATTATGGTACAGGGGCTTAAGCTGCCTCCTTTGACAGTTGTATCCTACATGGGTTCCGATTCGTGTCCAGGCTGCTCCACTTCCAATCCAGCTCTCTGCTAATGCACCTGGGAAAACAGTGGAAGATGGCCCAAGTAGTTGGGCCCCTGCTATCCACATGGGGTCTGGGATGAAACTTTTGGCCACAGCCTGGCTTAGCTATGGCTGTTGTGGCCATCTAATTCTACTTTCAAATAAATAAATCTTTAAAAAAGAAAAAAAAAATGAAAGAAAAGGAATTAAGTGCTGAGAAAACTGGATCAGAATAAAGTAACTCTGTGTGTGTCAGGAAAACCAAGTTTTAAGTCTTTAAAATATATTACATCAGTTAAGTTTCTCGAACTCTAATCAAGACAGAAAAAAAAAGTATAACTAGAATAGGAACAATTTAAAAATATGAGAAAATTATGAACAATGCTACCTTACTAAATTTTCTAGCTGATTTTATTTAAAAATGTAGCTTAAAAAGCATAAATCTTAGAAAAAAGTTAATGCTAAACCAACAAATAAAATTAAGACATACTGGAGATATAATCATTGAAAGAGTCTCATGCTCAATATTTTTAGGAATATGAGTAGTTAACCTTAAAAAGTGGTTTCTTAGGTTTATAAATAAATATAATTGCAGAAAATGTTTTGTAAACTATTTGGTGTTATAAAAATATTCTATTCAAGGATGGGTCTTTGGCACAGTTGTAAAAATCTACAGTGGACTTCCTGGGTTCTATTCCCAGCTTCAGTTCCGGATTCTAATTTCCTGTTAATGTATATTTTAGAAGGCAACAGTAGTTGGGCCACTGACATCCAAGTGAGAGACCTAGATGAGTTCCTGGCTCCTAAATTTTATTTGGACGCAGCCTTGGAATTGCAGCAAACAGGGGAGTGGAAGAGCAGATGGAAACTTTCTCTAAGTGTCTATCTCTCTGCCTTGCAAACAAATAAAGCAAACTAAATATGCTATAGGGGCAGACATTTGGCTCATTGTTAGGATCCTGCTTGGGACAGCCATATTCCATATCTCTCATTTAAGGGTGTGTTCTAGTCCTGGTTCCCTTCAAGCTTCCTGTTAATATGGACCCTACAAAGAAGCGGGTGATGGCACAAGTATTCAGGTATCCATCACTCATGTGGTGACCCTGTACTGAATTCTAGTCTTCCGGCTTTGGCCTGGCCCAATCTTGGCATTGTGGGCATTTGAAGTGAATCTATACATAGAAGATCTCTCTCTCTCTTTTTCTTTCTCTTTCTCTCTCTCTCTCTCTTTCTTTCTCTTTCTCTCTCTCTCTCTCTTTCTCTTTCTCCCACTCTCTCCCTTTCAAATAAGTACAAATAAACAATTTATAAATAAAATATTCTATAAAGAATATTTCCTGCTTTAATAATCACAAATAAAGCTTATCAATAAAATTTCAGATGCCATAAACAAGTGTCAATTTGTTAAGTCAACAACAGGAGTCACTGTGTACTTACTCCTCATGTGGGATCTCTGTCCTTAATGTGTTGTCCAATGTGAATTAATTTTATACTTTATGTTCTGTGTGGGTGCAAACTGATGAAATCTTTACTTAATATATACTAAATGGATCTTCTGTATATAAAGATAATTGAAAATGAATCTTAATGTGAATGGAATGGGAGAGGGAGTGGGAGATGGGAGGGGTGAGAGTGGGACGGAAATTATGGGGGGGGGGAGCCATTGTAATCCATAAACTGTACTTTGGAAAATTATATTTACTAAATAAAAGTTTTTAAAAATTTTCTGCTGTAAAAAATCTTGGAAGGTAACAAATTTAGCTTTTAACTATTGATAAACCAAATTCAACTATTAATGATTCATAAATTCAGTTCCTGCATAAGCAAAAAAAATTTAAAAAACCACTATTTTACAGGAGCCAGTATTGTGATATAGAAGGTAAAGCCACTGTCTGCTATGCCAACACCATTTGAGTGACAGTTCATGTCAGGGTTGCTCCACTTCCAATCCAGCTTCCTGCTAATGGCTAGAGAAAGCAGCAAAAAATGGCCTAGCCATGTGAGAGACCTGGATGAAGCTCCTTGCTTTGGCCTTTTCCAGCTCTGGCCTTCATGGCCATCTGGGGAGCAGTGAATCAAAGATTCTCTCTCTCTCTTTCTCTGTCTCTCCATCTCTCTGTAACTCTTTCAAATAAAACAAATAAATCTTTTAAAAATGTTTCACAAAGTGATTAACTGAAGAACAGAACTCTGAACAGTCAATTTCTCAATGTCAAATGAGATGGATTTGACAAAGCTCTCTACACAAAAAATAATTCAAGGATATTTTGATTCAGAAACAAAACTTCCCTTAAACTTCAAGCTAGAGATGCATTTAAGGATGTACTTATCCTCTTGTCTATTTGAATCTCCATTCAGTTGAATAATTATTATTAGATTTGTATGATTCTAACTATACATGGCATGACATGTCACAGCAATTACTGTCAAGAGCATTACCATTAAAAGAATCATTTTTCCTAGGCTTAAAGTGTTTTTACTTAAAAAAAAATGAAAGTAGTCATTATGTGCCTCTTATGGCATGATCTATCCTGTGATATCCTTACAACTCTGTCTTTTTCTTTTTTTGGTCTTCAGAGTTCACTGATAAAATGTCAGTGTCTCCCTAAAGTGTTTCTTTATCACTTCTGTTACACTTCACCATTGTTCACAACTCTTCACTACCCCAAAAAGATTATACATTTTTGTCCAATTGTCTTTAGGCTTGCCATATGATCTTGCTTTTTCCAATGCTAGGTGAAGGGAAGTAACCTATGTTCTTCCAGGCAGAACCTGTAAGTACCTTCACATGGTTGCTATTTTCCCTGTGCCAGGATGCCTCTTACTGATCTGGATAGAAGGTACCCTGTGAACCTGAGCCCCAGAGGGAAGACAACATGAAAAAGAGCCAACTTTGACCAGTGATTGACATTTAGTTTCAGCCATAATTAAAATTTATTGTATGAAACAGAGAGTTGAGTTTTGATTGTTATTACAGTACAACATAGCCTATTTTCAGGGAAATGGTACATTATGTAAAACAATAGATCTGCCTATTCCACCTTGCTTCTTTATTTTTATCACATATTTGGCCACACAACACCTATGTCTGCAAGTATATGTGTTTACTGTCCTTCTTTGTCTATAAGAATGTAAGCTCCAGGACAACTGAAACTTTGTTCTCTTCACCGCTAAATTCCCAGGGCTGAGTGCAGGGACTCTCGTATTTATGAGCCAGATGGAAAGTACAGGGGGAAAAGGCAAGTATTTCCATTTAATGGGGCACTCTCCCCAAGCTGCTCAATTATATCAATTTCACATAATGTTTCTAGCTTTAGGAGGAAAAGAAATGATAGCGGAACAGACAAGAAATTGGAGGAAAGGGTAATTGTGGTTTTCTGTGTAGCTTGATACAATCAGGAGAAAGGAACTCCGTGGTAATATGAATGGGCCCATTTAATGCACAGAAATATTAACAATCACAGAGAATGAGTAATATGTGATAGGATATTTAGAGATAGGAATAATTGTATTTTTAATTTGAAATGCAGAGAGAAGAGACAGTAAAACAGAGAGAGACAGAGAGAGAGAGATCTTCCATCCACTGCTTCACTCCACAAATGCCTCTAACAGCCAGAGTTGGGCCAGGCCAAAGCTGGGAATTGAGAACTAAATCCAGGTCTCAAACATGGGTGGCAAGGACTCAACTACATGACCCATTGCTGCTATCTTCAGGATGAGCACTGGTAGGAAGTTGGAACAAGAAGCAGAGCCAGGATTCCAACTCAGGAACTCTAACATTTGATGAAGGTGTCCCAAGTGACATCTTTTATTTTCCATTAATTTATTTGTTTTGAAAGATTTATTTATTTGTTTGAAAGACAGAGTTATGGAGAAGCAGAGGGAGAGAGAGAGAGAGAGGGAGAGAGAGAGGGAGAGAGAGAGAGAGAGAGAGAGAGAGAGAGAGAGAGGTCTTCCATCCCCTGGTTCACTCCCCAATTGGCTGCAATGGCTGCAACTGCACCGATGCAAAGCCAGGAGCCAGGAGCTGCTTCTGGGTCTCCCACGTGGGTGCAGGGGCCCAAGCTCTTGGGCCTTCTTCCACTGCTTTCCCAGGTCATAGCAGAGAGCTGGATTGGAAGTGGAGCAGCAGGGACTCAAACTGACACCCATATGGGATGCCAGCTCTGCAGGCAGATTCTTTACCTGCTATGCAACAGAGTTGGTTCATTTTTTTTTTCTATTTAAAGATTTATTCATTTTAACATCAGAGTTAGAAAGACAGAAAAAGATACAGATCTTCCATTTGCAGGATCACTTCCCAAATGGCCACAATCAGGAGCCAGGAGCTTCATCTAGGTCTCCCACATGGGTGGCAGGGGCCCAAGCACTTGGACCATTTTCCACTGCTTTCTTAGCTGCATTATCCCAGAGCTGGATAAAAAGCAGACTAGCCAGGACTCAAACAAGCTCCCATATAGGATGGCATTGCAGGTGGCAGCTTAACCTGCTTTATCACAATACCATTCCCCCATGTGGCATCTTAACCGCTGCACAAAATACCTGCTTTGATTATGAGAATTTATAGATTACAGGAGTGGTAGATTCAAGAAACAGCCACAAATATAAAAGAATAAAGCACTGGTGTTGAGACAGTGCCCAAGGAAGAGGCTGTAGCTTTTCCCTTTCTTCCATCAGTGGTTGAGATACAGACCTCATTAGACAGCAATATTCTGACTTAACCACATGGCAGATAAGTCATTGTGGTATTGTCCTTGTGGAAATTACCAGAACTACATGTTCTTTAAATGAGAGCATTTGATTAAACAGTGTCTCACTGTTAGGTTCTGCTATGAAACCACCAAAGAAGGTATGACAAGCAAAATGCTGGTCTCTACAAATTGTAAGAGAAGGGCATTGAAGAAGCCACCCAATACAGCATACCAGAACAAGGCAATACCATTTCTTCTTGCAATGTCTGTCAAGCACACTCAACTAGCACAGCTTAAAATTATGCCGGTTAAAAGTTTATAGGACCTAGTTTTGTTTTCATAGATCAGGCAGCATGAATTTGGAGCTGAGAAGCAATAAATTGATAATTGAGACTCCAAGCAAGAGAAGTTGGTGGTCACTCCAAAGAAGTGGGAAAGGGGATGAAACATGTTTGAGACAAAGAAGTGGGAAAGGGGATGAAACATGTTTGAGAGATGAAGATCCTATTTTACCCCGTCCATTAATTCCTTCATATGTGAATTTCAGAAATAATAAAATCATAGAGATTCAAGACAAAGACTTTTTGGGGGGATGAGGTAAGTTAATAAGTAAAGTGTATTTGCATTGAATTAAAGATAAGCATTAACTATGTACATGCATCAGACCTCAGGAAAAATAATATAAAGAATATTAATTATCTGAGGCTCAAGAATATAAAGATCTGGGGTTCAAGAAATAGAACCAACCTTGGATGTAGCTTTTATATTTTCTCTATAAAAGAATTATTAAATGCTTTATAAAAATACCAACAGAGAGCTGTTACCTAGTATAACAGGAATTTAATTCTATCAACAAGAGTGAAAACAGCAGGCTGCTAAGGACAGGTACCCCAGAGGATACTTATAATCAAGGGTACCCTTTTGTGTCCTTGGCTTTGGACAATTAGGTTGTTTATATACCATTAGCAAGGTCAGGCCATATAAAGCATATGGAAGGTTTATTTTCAGTTGGGACATTCTGCATACAATCTTTTAATGATTTATGGTCAATCATGACATGTGTTACTTATCCATATTGTAGATGATAGATTTTTAAAATAATTTATCATATAATATCTGAATGATGTGAACTGTCAGGAAGCAACATTATTTCAATAAATCAAGAATGACATCTGCATGGTGATTTATAGCCCTGAGTAGAATGAACTAGCTCTCCCAGGGTGAGGTGTCTTGAGTAACCATTCTTAAATGAATTGGAAGATCCTGTAGGGAAGTCAGGATGCTCGTTGGAAACTTTATGTGTAAGAAGGACCCCTTGGATGGCTTGGGCCTCTTTCATATTACCATTATTATTGTCATACTTGTGCCAGTAACAATAAAATCAAAATCTACATGTATAAAATTTAAAATGTAAATTACAAAAGTAAAAACAAGAAAGGAGAAGAAGAAAAGTCAAATGGAATGGAGAAAAAATCAGATAAGATGATTAAAGTCCACTTTCAGAGTAAAATACAGGTAAATATTAAGGTAAATAGTTTTATATGAATAAACAAAAATAATCTAAATTAAAAGATACAGAGGAAGTTTAAAATAAAGATTAAATAAGATGCATTAAAATGTGAAAAAATGAATAATTTTCAAATTCTTAATAAAATATAAACATCAGCTCTTTAAATCAGTAGCCAAATAATTATAAAAATGTATTTCTGGAGGAGAAAAATTCCAAAGTTAGCTTTTAACAAGGAAAAAATAATACATTAGTTGATGAAGTAAATACTGAGAGATAGGGAATAATTCAAGGTGAGTTAAGTATCTTTATGAGAGGCTGGCTAGTGTACAAGTGAAGAAATCCAATGTGAGTAAGGTGGCATTTACACTCTGACTAATCTCTTCTGGGTATCTGATTTCCAGTAACCAGCCTACCACTTTAGAGTAACCCAGTCTAATCATCATGAGTGATTTATAATCTTTATACACTAGCCCTCATTTCAATTTAGGGAGACAAAAAACCCTCCAGTGACTGACTTAACCAAGGCATCAACAAGTTCAGGGTTCTCAGAAATACAAGCAACCTTAGAAAATGAGGTAAATAGAATATCAGTTCAAGTATCCTATACCTCATCAATGTCTATGGAATACAATCACAAAATTATATTTGGAAGAAATAATAAAAATATAAATAAGCACCAGGAAAATCATCTTGATATAACTTCTGGCACAAAATTCATGTTTGTATTTATAAATGTATATTGTATCACAAAATAGAATCTTTTCCTCTAAAGATTTTATACAGGGAAGTCTAGGATATGAGGTCTAGGTCTATGATTATCACAGCTGTGGCTAATTTTTTTCCATTATCTAATAAATCATATGGGTATGTATAATATAGGATGAAATAAAGAGTTTTGATATTATAACCTTGTGGGCTTGAATTTCAAGTCTACCTCTTACTTATTTTGAGGGAATTTTCCCCTTAATATCTCAGATCCTTAGGCTCTCAAATGAGGACAGACTGGTACTTGCAGGACTATTTTAATATTAAAAATAATGCACCAAAGGCATCTAGCTGAGAATATGGCAGAGAATGAATGGTACCTGTCATTTTTGTTATACTCATAGCTACTGAGTCAGCTATACTCCGAAGCAGTATTATTCTTCAATCATAAAGTCAATCACTAGCAAGTTTTTGAAAGGCCACAGGCAAGCCAATTAAATTTCATTAACTGATGTCAAAAAATGAGCACTGCCACTCTTTTTAGAAATTTCATTGACTTTCACTTCAAATTATGTGGGAGTTATTAGTAGAATAAAATACATATTTGATAATTGCAGTTAAAATAATTTTCATGCTGACTAATTCATTTATCCAAGTATCTTGCACATTAATTTTTATTCAGTAAGAAGAGCTACTTTTGCCAGAATAATTGATCAGATAACTATTCCTACAAAAATAAGAGGACATGTAAGTCAGACATGACAGGGTCAGAGTACATGTGGAACTTAGTCATTTATCACAATAGGATTTGCCTACAAGGTAAGACAAGTTGTTTTAAGTATTATTGATTTTTACTTGGAAAATGTGTCCTATTGATTTTTACATCTAGACCCTTTAACTATGGCTTTTAATATACTATTTTTGTCTATAATGACAACCAATGGGAACACTGAAGAGCAGAAATGAGATGGTCACAGATGGAGAAATAGTGAAATTGCATTTCAGAAACTACTACCTGAAAGGTCTGCCCAACCTTGGCACATATAGTGTTGCTTTAAAGTTCTACTTATGAAACAGAAAACAGTTTCTCAGTGTTGACAGTGAAACTGTGAATTTAAAATGTTGTTCCAAAGCTCCTGTGCCTGCAGGAATAGCATTTCTGAGTTTCTGCCAAAAATGAAGTTCAAATTATCTAAAGGTTGTGTGGCTGAGTTCATGTATTTCGTCTAATCATGTTTTTTTTTTTTTTGTTTTTCACAGCTGTCAGAGGGTTCTATTTAATTACCTATTGGGAGTTGGCATTCCAATATTTGGAAACACTTATTAAGACAGTTTAAAAAAAAATAGACAGTAATTCTGTGGGCCTGCGCTGTAGCGTAGCGGGGTTAAGCCACTGAATGTGAGGTCGGCATCCTTTATTGGTGTCTGTTTAAGTCCCGGCTGATAATCTGTGATCCAACTCCCTTCTAATGGCCTGGGAAAAGTAGTAGCAGATGCCCCAAGTGTTTGGGCTCCTGCCATCCAGGTTGCAGATTTGGGAGAAGCTCTGTTGCGATCACCCAGGGAGTGAACCAGCAAATGGAAGCTCTCTGTCTCTTTCTCCCCCTCTCTCTGTAACTCTTTCAAATAAATAAATATTTCAAACAAAGAACATAAAAAGGAATTCTGAATAACAGTTTTATCATCTGTTATGGCACAGTCACTGCTGTACCTGCTTGAAACACATACTTCTGCACAGCTACAGGACAAAGAATGGAGACGATGCCTTTATTGCTCCTTTGATTGCCTTTCTCACACATCTTTCCTACTTTCCTTTTAGATATCTCCCTCTCTGCTTTTCCCTGCTCCTTCTTCTCTTCTTGTTCCCTCCTTTTCTCCTTTCCTCTGTTCAGAGCTCCCTCTTTTCATTTAAATTTGAATGCTTAAAACAAAGGATTTATCTTGAAAGCTCATTAACTGTGCAAAAGGGTGTTGTCAAAAAACATGTTTTATCATTTTATTTGTATCAGGTTGAACAGAATGGATTGTAATTACAAAGATGGAAGTTCTCTAAGTGTGCTAATAGATACTACCCTGTATCTCAACAGTTTGGGAATTCAGTTTATGTGCTATAGAACTGTTTCTTAAGCCAATTCACATAAGTGCTCTGGGAATTTTCACATTCATTTAGAATCCTTTAGTCAAAAGAATTACATTGATATTTTTTTCAAGCTCCATAGAGAAATCTTTATTTCAGGAATTGATTAGTGCCTGTAAGAAGAAAAAGTTAAGGAACTAAAAAGCAGCTGGACTAGTTATTAACCTAGAGAATATTGAATTTATAACATTCAAAATACTAAAATCTGTAGTTATATAGAGTAAGGGATTTCACTACATATTACTTAGAAAACAATATCATTTTTTAAGATTTATTTGTTATATCCTTGAAAGAGTTAGAAAGAGAGAAGGAGAGACACAGAGAGCGTGATCTTCTATCTGCTGGTTCACTCCCGAAATGGCCACAACAGTCTGGGGTTGGGACAGGCCAAAGTCAAGAGCCAGGAGCCTCTTCCCATAGAGAACCCTTGGGCCATCTTTCATTGCTTTTCCAGGCATACCAGTAGGAAGTTCGATCAGAAGTGGAGCAGCTGGCACTCACATGGGATACTGGTATCTCAGGTGGAGACTTAACCTGCTACACCACAATGCCAGCCCTCCAAAATCTCTTCTAATTTAACATTATACTCTATTATAATTGCCAACATTAATACAAACTATTTTTTGGATAAAACCAGACATAAATTATGCAAATAGCATAGGCCACTATTTAGGGTGATTATATCATCTGTGTATTAGTACCCCATATATATGCTTGTCGTTGAGGTAGTGTGAGTTAGTTGCCTGTGGTCATACAGGGTAGAATAAATAATATTCTAATCTCCTTGTTCTATTTAGTTAATGGTGAACTTTATTTTTAAAGAGATGTCCTTTCAGAAGATGGCATACAGAATTACTTCACTTTCATTAAGAATCAATTAGCAGAAGCAGGCAATTAATCTAACAGTTAATATTCCAACATAGAGATCAGAGTACTCAAGTTTGCTATCTGACTTTGGGTCTGGATTCCAGCTTCCTGCCAGTGCTGACCACAGAAGGCAGATAGTGAAAGCTCAACTGATGGGTTCTTGCCACTCATGTGGGAGACATGATTGATTTCTTGGCTCCCAACTTTGGTCCTGGCCCAGCTCTGGCTACTGCAGACACTGGGGGAGTGAACCAGTAGATGAGAGTACTGTTTGTCTCTCTGTCTCCCAAATAAAAATAATATAAAAAAAGCAGGTAGTGATGTTAGTCACAGGATCCTCCAACACCATAAGAAATGTAGCTAACTTTCAAGATGCAGTACTCAGTAGAAGGCCGGTCTCAGGTGAGGTGACCAAATTCTATGGATTTGAAAGGCAATACCCTTCTCTATTTTTTTTTTTCTTTTAATTGACTCTTGAACAATGGTGAGACAACTTGAAATCCATCACAAACAAGTGATTATGTAAGAAATATTATGCAACTTTCATTTTTTAAGATTAATTCATTTTATTTGCAAGGCAGAGTTGAGAGATCTTATTTCCATCGTTTCACCCCCCAGATAGCCACAGTGGCCAGGGTTAGGCCAGGTCAAAGCAAGATTAGGAGCTTCTTCTAGATATTCCACAAGCATGGAAGGGTCCCAGGTACTTGTGTCCTTTTTGTTGCTTTCCCAGGCCCTTAGTAGGGAGCTGGATCAGAAGTATAGAGTGAGGATTCAAACTGGCACCCGTATGGAATGCTGTAATCACAGGTAGAGGCTTTATCCACTAGGTAACATGCTAGCCCCCTAAGCAAGCTCAATTTTTATGTTTGGAATCATAGTAGGAAGTGTCAAAAAGAAGACTTTCAAATAACTGACCATTCTCCTCAAGGAAAACTGGAGATAACTAGTTGGGTTGACCCAGGTTGATTTTATTTATGTAACATCTTGGAGGAAGCTCCCAAAAGCAAATAAAATCACTTTCAATTCCAATCTTTCAATGTGAGTAAACAAGCATATTTTTAGAGTATATTGTATAAAGTTCCATTCTTTATTTCCCTAACCAATGAAACAGAAAAGTAGTATTCAAAACTGCAATTCTTTTATTATTATTATTTTTATTTGACAGGCAGAGTTAGACAGTGAGAGAGAGAGAGAGAGAGACAGAGACAGAGACAGAGAGAAAGGTCTTCCTTCCGTTGGTTCACCCCCCAAATGACTGCTACAACTGGCGTGCTGCACCAATCTGAAGCCAGGAGCCAGGTGCTTCCTCCTGGTCTCCCATGCGGGTGCAGGGCCCAAGCACTTGGGCCATCCTCCACTGCACTCCCGGGCCACAGCAGAGAGCTGGACTGGAAGAGGAGCAACTGGGACTAGAACCTGGCAACCAAATGGGATGCTGGCGCAGCAGGCATTGGATTAACCAAGTGAGCCACTGTGCCAGCTCCAAAAATGCAATTCTTAAAACAAGTATAAAACAATTTGGACATAAGCATTCAAGAAAAATAACAAAGCATACACATACTTCCTCACATTGTTCTCTGGTTTTGCAGTCCATGTCACAGAGGTCCTGCATATCAGAGAAGACTTATAAAGCAGACCATTAGGTCATAGCTAGTTAGAAAGTTCCAGTTTTTTAGCTATTCTACTAATACCTGCACTCTGGTTCCATTAGCCTCATTCTTTTTTACAGCTCTAAGACCAGCATTGTCATTTAAATTAGCATAATACCTTTAAATATGATAGAACTAAGAATGGATATTTGTTACATCTTCACATTCTTAAACATACAAATCGTCTTCTACTGCAAACCAGTAATCCGTGCAGACTTACAGCATTATTGATGTTCCATGTCACATTTAGAAAACCATTCTATTTATCCACACCTTTCCCTTAACATCTTGAACTGCATAGCTTGCACTTTTTCAAAGGAAAATTTGTAGAAAAGCAAAATCCAAGTTTACTGAGAATTATAACTTTATTCATCTTCATCTTTCACAGACTCATTATCTCTGATGTAAGCCATAACAAAAATGATTATTTTATGAAAAGCAACAAAAGCACAACAAGGAAATACACTTGTTCCTCCACAAGTGTGTTGGTAATTATAATCACGAAAATATTTAAGAAACCCTCTGAGAAAAAGGTTTCCAGTATTTTCTCTGAGGTGTCATGACTGTGGCACACCGACTAATCTTTCTGACACACTTTGAGATATCCCAAGGCAATGAAGCAGCGTATTTCACTCAAAACAGATATTTGTGAGCATTTATCAATCTAATAAACATTAGCCAGATTGTGTTACTAAATACACAGGCTTGAAAATGTAATCTCTCCATTTTGAAATTCCCTTTTGCAGAAGGAAAGTCCAACACTTCTCCTGGCAGACAGCTGTCGTCAGAATCCACAGTAAGTGGTGCTGAGTGATTGGTTACCTAGCGAGAAAGGAATGTGCAACATATGGCTTTGGGAAGCATTTGCATCACCAGAACATGCAGAAATTGCTCTATAGCACTGCTGGATGTCTATCGCCTGTATTTTACTAATCTTTCATACAACAAAAGAGATCAAGTCATTGAAGGATAGTCTATAAAAACACATACAGCAGAAAATGTGTGGCCACATACAAGGTAAAATTTTAAGAAGATAAAAAGTATTACAAGGAAGAGTAACATTACATGCAAGAACTAAGAGTAGAATCACTGTGAACCCTTAGCAAAGGCTTGTAGTAGGAGAAAGGGATTTGGAAGACACCTGTCACCTAGCAGCAGCCAAAAGCAAAATCAAGCTAACATGTAAACCTCTGGGGTTTTAATTTTCATATGAAAAAACAAATAATGAGAAATACAAAGACCTAAACTGAAAATCAAACAAATCACTAGAATACATAGTTTATTTTCTGAACAAGCAAGCATATAGCAAAGAACATGGTTTAGCCTAAGAAGGTATCAATGTGTAAAGCAGCCTTCAGCAAATTTTTTCTATAAAGTGTCAGAGAGCAAATGTTTTCAGCTTTGCATTCAAGCTCTGTTACTGCCACCAAAATCTGCCTTTACAGTGGAAATGCAACCATACACAGTATGTAAACAAGTGATTTATACTGTATTACAAAAGTAAATAAAATCTTTATATATGGACACTAAAATTTGAGTTTTTATATGATCCAAAGTCTTATTCTGTTGTTGCTATTTTTTTGTGATATAAAGCCATACAAATATCTTTCTTAGTTTGCAAGTTCCACAAAAATACTTACAGGTCAACAATGACCCGTAACTATGTGTTGTAGTTTGCTAACCCATGGTCTAAGGTAATGAAACCCATATTTTATGTGAGTATGTTTTCTGAGATCTGAAATATGCAAAATCTGGGTTGATTGCTTTGCAAGGATTTCTTTGAAGTTTTTTTCAAGAATCAATCGAATCTATAACTCACAGAATTCTAATTGATCTCCTCTGTAGCAAGAGTCTATGACTCAATTTTGTGTCAAAAACACTTTTGAAGGTTGTTTCTAGTGTTATTTCTACTCGTTTATATTTTTGTCCACATGTTGTTATAAAGCTATCTCAGAGACCTGAAGGATATAATAGATTGATTGGCCATTTTATTTTCTATAAAATGCATGTAGATTTAATGTATTTCAAAATATATAAAAATGTGGAATTTATCACATAGTGGTTGCTTGTATTTAAATTTCAGTGCTAAAATGAAAGCATACCCAATTTGAGAGAATACATTCAAATTTTCAAGGTAGTATTGCAGTGGCTATGGTGATTAGACTATAGAAATAGACTGCTTGTACAAACCATAGTTTTGCTAATTTTTATCCTATGACTTGGGGTAAATCTGCACCTCAGTTTATTTAGCTGTAAAATAAAGATATTCCATAGAGTTGTTTTGAATTCACCTATATAAAATATTTAATATAGGGACTGCCACAAAGTCAGTCATAAAGTTATTTGGTTTATTAGCACAATCAGAAAGTACCTTTCATGTATCATTTTCTCATTCTTGCAAAAATATAATTAAACATACACACACAACCACACAGATACAATTTTGCTACCCATGAATTAAGAGATCCAGATAAACTTCCTTTAGGTGAACTTTAATGCCTGCCTTGATCAATTTTCAATAGCACAGTAATTTCATAATTATATACCTTATCTCAATCAGAAAAGTGAAAATTACTGAAAAGCATTAGCAGGCAAAAGAAGAAAAGTTATCTTACACTAATTGGATACTTAACTATTTTAGATTTATGGATTTGAGCTATTTAATTAAACTGAACATTTTGTCTGAAAGGAATAAGATTATGTTATTCCATCGACAGGTTACTCCTCATTTAAGTGACTCTGTACATGCAATTGAACATTGTACAAGGATTTTTAATTTCAACGTAACATTTGTATTTGTTCTAAGTGGAAGTTCAATAAGAGAGGTTAAGAATAAAGGAAACTACTCTTCAACTCCCATGTTTATTAACAGCCTTAGGGTAAGGTATTTCAACTGTTATTTTTACCTGTTTTGTTTGAAAAACAGAGAGGGTGGTCTTCTGCCCACAATAGTCAGTGCTAGATCAAACCAAAACTGGGATCCCAGAACTCGAACTCAAAGCAAGCACTTTGCAAACACCTGCCCTGGTTGCAGTTTTGAACTTAAAATATTTTGTAAGACAGTTGAGAGCATTGCCACTAAAGAATAAAACATCCAAATCCTTATCTTTATGGACTTTTAAAAAAAAACCTTAAAAATCAATGTTTACATAGTTAATATGACACAAAATGTAAATTTTGAGACATAGCCACTACAACAAAAAAAAGTGCTGTAAAAACTTAGGTAGATTATGTATAAAATGCTAAATATTTGAATCAATGAAAACATCAGTGAGACTGATTAAACTCTTAATTATTTTTAAAGACCAAAATACGTTCTTTTAAATAAGCTTGATAATTTTTTTTGACAGGCAGAGTTAGACAGTGAGAGAGAGAGACAGAGATAAAGGTCTTCCTTTGCCGCAGGTTCATCCCCCAAGTGGCCGCTATGGCCGGCGTGTTGCAGCCAGCATGCTGCACCGATCCGAAGCCAGGAGACAAGTGCTTCCTCCCAGTATCCCATGCGGGTGCAGGGCCCGAGGACTTGAGCCATCCTCCACTGCACTCCCGGGCCACAGCAGAGAGCTGGACTGGAAGAGGAGCAACCAGGACAGAATCCAGCGCCCCGACCAGGACTAGAACCTGAGGTACAGGTGCCGCAGGTGGAAGATTAGCCTAGTGAGCTGAGGCGCCGACGCTTATATTTTCATATTATTGAATTTTACATCTTCTTATAACTTTCATGATTTTTGTTCACTCTTCACCAGGGATTTGAGTCCAAGATTGAAGATTGTTCCAGATTTCCACTGAGCATATTCTGCTTATCTGCAGATTCATCACTGGTGCATTTTTCTTTTCTTTTCTTTCTTTCTTTTCTTTTTTT
The DNA here is from genome assembly GCF_033115175.1 of Lepus europaeus. Taxonomy (NCBI): domain Eukaryota; kingdom Metazoa; phylum Chordata; class Mammalia; order Lagomorpha; family Leporidae; genus Lepus; species Lepus europaeus. The sequence continues at coordinate 34,170,810 of NC_084836.1, read as the reverse complement.
CTTTTTTTTTACTTGACAGGTAGAGTCATACACAGTGAGAGAGAGAGAGAAAGAGAGAAAGGTCTTCCTTCCAGTGGTTCACTCCCCAAATGGCCGCTACGGCTGGTGCTGCGCTGATCTGAAGCCAGGAGCCAGGTGCTTCTTCCTGGTCTCCCATGCAGGTGCAGGGGACCAAACACTTGGGCCATCCTCCACTGCACTCCCGGGCCACAGCAGAGAGCTAGACTGGAAGAGGAGCAACTGGGTCTAGAACTCGGTGTCCATATGGGATGCTGGGGCCACAGGTGGAGGATTAACCAAGTGAGCCACAGTGCCAGCCCCACATGTGCATTTTTCAAAAGTCCAAAACGGATTTTTAAGGCTAAATATAGTGCTGCTTTAATAACTTACTAAAATCATATAAAAATGTTCATCTGCAGAAATACATATAATAAAAAGATGCTATTAACATTATTAAATAGCATTAACATTTAAAGTTGAATATGATGCTGAATGTTACCAAATTTCTTGTTTAATTCAGATTAGTTGAATGGTATAATTTTCACTTGTTCTTGTCTAGGCTCCTTACATATATAAATATGTACTCAAGCATACTTTACCTCTTTTATCTTCATTACAACCCACTAAGCACTTGCTATTTTTCCTGTCCTTATGTGAAAGAACAAAGATGACTCAGAAGCATTCATTATGTCATATCCTCGAGATTGTGCTGCAAATAAAGGCCACAGTCAAAAATGAATGCAAGTTTTGAATGATTGTCTAGGTCTCTTTCTACTGCACAAAATATGATCCCCGACAAAAGGGAATGCATCTACTGATGTTCCAAAAGTGAAAATGGCCTTTTGGGCCTCATCGAAGCATTTATTTTAATCATTTTTTGATAGAAATCTTCTGGAAGACTATTAACACTTCCCTGTCTTCTTAAAACGAGGTCACTCAAGGGAATTTACTCTTATCTTGACAATTCCTGGCCTCCATCATGAACATCCATTATCACACCCTGTGGTGATGCAGCACCTGTCAAGCTGTCAGCTGTCTGCAATCATCCTGTTCGCTTCTAACAGCCTTCTGCTCTGATTCCTTTCAATGACTCTGGGTCAGGGAGCCAGATGACCAGGGCTTTTAAAGATTCTATGTAAAGGTTCTCAGTTTTCTCAACTGTAAAATGAGGTTGCCGTACCAGACCAGTGGTTCTAAACCCTGACTGTATATATGAATCACTGTGCTCCACCCTAGAGGAAAATTGCTTTGAAATGAACTTCATCACTGGTAGTCTTGAAATGTTCAGGAAATGCTTTGCTTGTTCAAGCTTAATCTGCAACCAGCACTGAGAAACATAATAACATGATTTCTAATATATCTTTAAATCTGAAACACGCCATTCACACAAAGAAAAATATTGCAACTCTGTAAATGAAGCTCTACATCTCATGTTCTACCCAGAATTCAGCTTAGTGTCATGTATGTTCACTTTATTTGAAGTGCATACCCACACTGAGTCCTAGGCTACTTATTTGGGTCCAGACTTTCTCATCACTTCCTCTCCATTCCCTCCATAAGTCTCGAACTAAATTCCTATATTGGGTAGGCCACAAAAGCTATATAATGGGTATACATTTCAAAGTATACCCATATTTTCAACATCGTAACAGATTATTGGCTCTATGAAATGTTCTTTTGCTAATGCTATGCACTTAATAATTACAGAGATGGGAAAAAATTACAAAATCTCTTGCAATGAAGTCCATAGGTAAATGTAAAGAAACTAACAAATGGATAGACAGTTATAGCAAGTATCATAAAGAGATCTGTAGCTCCTGTGGCAGCAAAGACAGGGCCACTAAACCAACCTGAGTGTGGTAGAAAGAATAATTCCTATAAGATATTAGAATCAAGTTTAGTCTTAGAAAAATTTATCCAGCGGCTAGCATTGTGGTGTAACAAGTAAAGTTGCTATCTGTGACACTGGCATCCCATATGGACACCAGTTCTAGGCCCAGCTGTTCCATTTCTCAACCAGCTCCCTGCTAGAGTGCCTGGGAAAGCAACGGAGGATGGTCCAAGTCCTTGGGCCCCTGCATCCAAGTAAGAGACCCAGAAGAAGCTCCTAGCTCATGGCTTCGGATTAGCCCAGCCCTGGCCATTGTGGCCATTTGGGAAGTGAACCAGCAAATGGAAGATCTTTCTCTCTCTCTCTCTTTCTTTTTTTTTTCTTTCTCTCTCTCTCTCTCTCTCTCTCTCTCTCTGAAATTCTGCCTTTCAAATAAATAAATATATCATAAAAAAGAAATAAAATCACCCAGGTGAAACAACTACCAAAAAGGAGAAAAAAGCATGTACAAAGCTATAAAGATGTAACAGTGCGGAATATCTGGAAGGATTTTAAGTTTACAGCTCGATATGAGTATGAAGTAGAGGAAAAGGGAAGTAAACAGCAATGAATTTGAAATAATGAGCTTGGAGTTGGTTTATGGAGTATATTTATATCCTGCCAATATTGTTAAATTTTACTCTGAAATTAATAAGAGGGTATTGAAGAACCTTAATTAGCAACCACATTCCATACTCTACATGCATGGTGGAAACATTAGAAAATGATATCCTTTAACAATATATGCTGGCTTTGGATTTCAAGGAAATATTATTATATCTGAATTAGAGATTGTTAGTCAAGTTAAAAGGCATAGTAATAATCAAGAAAAATCAATAATTATCTCTCTTTTTAGAGAATTTCTTAGATGAATTTTTCCATTAATAACCCCTTGGCATGAAGCATAGAAATATAGTTTAGGAGTTTAAAAAAAGGGCATGACCCATCTTGACTTCTCTGTGCTGACATAGTGACCATGAGACAGTTGGCCAAACATCTTCCATGTGTATATCAAAAGCATATGAACCCAACTGAGAACAAAGGAAACATGGTAACAGTGTAGCAAGCCTAAAAGAATCTATATGATATTTAAAACTATAGGTTTATAAGAGATTGAGGTTTTAAAAACAGAACTTTTAGCAGCATAAATTTTAAGGGTTAGATACAAAAAATATGGGGCATTGGAAAGAGATTAAAAAGACATAACTAAAAGGTAAGAGGAAAAATGATGGAGGTCAAATGTCAGAAAATTTTCAACAGAATAAAGTATCTAGATTTTCTGTTTATAGGTGTCAAGTGCACAATAGTGAAAGGACTAACCACAATGAAGATGTGGAGGTTTAGCACAGAGTGGAGAAATGAACAGCATTTGATAAAATGGTTTTTTTCTCCTTAAAAATTCCCTACATATAAACTTTCCTAACTAACAATTAAATTTTCATTTTAGAAAACTTTTAAACATATAAAAACTTTATAGAATTGAATGAAAACAATTACTTTCTTTTGTGCTAACTGGATCCCTCTACAGTTGCAGATATTCCAGCCATATTTCTTGTTCTATCACCAATGTTATGTTGATTATGAAACTGTCAGTTCCCAAGTTGGGAGTTAGTATTAACTGAATCTTTTTCTTCCATTCTAAAATCACATTCAGTGACTAAAAAGCTATGTACAAAATGATTATTCAAAAAAAAACTTGGTATATTTACTCTTTTGTTTAATTGTGAAATCAGAGAATAAGGTCATAGCCTCCTAATTCTAGACCATTCCAAAGAACATTTCTGTAAATCATTGATAATATAAGCCTTTGTAAATATGTATAAGCCTTTGAAATTCTTTAGAGACATGACTAGCTTTCATTTGTGGAAAATTTATGAAGCAATACTGAAATACTAATACCATTCTTCTTAGAGGAATAAAATAAAAAGCATTGTTAACTATTCCTAAATACTCTTTTATAAATATACTGTGGCATAACAGTTAGTGGATTTCACATAAAATTCATTTATTGATATTAGATAACTGAGGTACATGTGGATAAAAAGTTAAAAGATTAAATAGGAGGAGTGTAATACTAATGTACTTAATAATTTATTCAGGTTAGTAAAGAAACGATTAAGACTGTTCAACAGACGTTCTCTAGTGTTCAAAAGAATACAAAAGGTCTCTAGTGTTGCATATCTGTCTTCTTTCTTTCTTTTCCTGGAAAATAACATCAAATTAAATGGCCTTAAATAACTAATATATGCTAATGAGTCTTAAATGTAGATTCCTAGTTCTTAATTCACCCTAATATACAGACTTGCATAAATGTACTTCAATCAACTTTATATCTCTATTTGAATACCTCTATTGAAAATCTAAAATACTCAGCAGAATCTTGATTTGCATCTCACACTTAAGAAGGAACAAAGAAAACAAGTAGTTCCTCCCTTTAGTGTACTCACTTCACCAATTGACACCACAACCCTCCAAGTGCTGCAGTCAAAAGCCCAAGACTTATGTTTTCTTTTTCAGCTTAACTGATTACTCCTGCATACTGTGTACAGTTCTGGTTGCACCATCCAACCACCTAAGCTTTTTTTTATTATTATTATTTAACAGGTAGAGTTATAGACAGTAAGATAGAGATACAGAGAGAAAGGTCTTCCTTCCATTGGTTCACCCCCAAATGACCGCTACGGCTGGAACTGTGCCGATCCAAAGCCAGAAGCCAGGTACTGCTTCCTGGTCTCCCATATAGGTGCAGGGGCCCAAGCACTTGGGCCATCCTCCACTGCCTTTCTGGGCCACAGCAGAGAGCTGGACTAGAAGAGGAGCAGCCGGGACTAGAACTGGCGCCCATATGGGATGTTGGTGCCAAAGGTGGAGGATTAACCAAGTGAGCCATGGTGCCAGCCCCCCACCTAGCTATTTCAACATCCTCCAAACTACTATCTTCACTCTTTTGCTCCTCTTGAGACTTTTATGTACACAATAGCGAGTATCATCTTTAAGCTGGAAAGCAGATCATGCTCCTTCTTGTTTCAAATATTCTGATGGTTTCCAATTATAGTTGGCATCAAATGAAAACATTTAATCATGACCTACAAGGTCCTACTTTATGGCCTTTGCATGTTTTTTGAAATATAACAATATGATTCCTTCTTCAGGGTTTGCTATAGTCTGGATGACTGTGTTCTCCTGCAAATCATATTAAAATTTTATCCATGGTGTGATGGTAATAGGAGGTAAAGACTTTGGGAGGTGATTAACTTACGAAGGGCAAGACCATGTAAATGAGAGGTCTGAGGGCTGGCTAGCTCCTTCTACCATTCAAGCACACAGTTGGAAAGTAATACTCTGTTCCATGAAACAGGAAGTGGGCCTTCATCAGATACTGAATCTACAGGCAAATGAATCTTGGACTTAATTGCCAGAACAGAGAAAAATAAATTTCTGCTGTTTGTAAGTCACAGAGTCTTTGTTTTAACAGCCCAGATGAACTGACTAATTTGGGTCTGCCATCTAAAGAGAAGCCAGGACCCACTTTTCAAGACAAAATGTTTGCAATCCTTGTCCCTTTTGCACTTCTTTCAGCATACTGGTAACTGTCATTAGTTCAGACAGGTCTTCTCTCTTGCTATCTTTTGCTATCCCTTCATGGTGAAATTTTATATTTTTTTCTCTTGTTAATATCTATCTTCCCTCCTAAAACATGGGCTCCATAAGGAAGAGGGTTTGGCTAAATTCCTACTGTGTTTAAAGATCACTTGGCACACAATAGCTGATCTGTAAACAATATTGGATGAATGACTAGATGAATTTAAATTCACATAAATATGCTATATGTAAATATTCACTTTTAATAACATCTAGATGGCTGAGTTATATAGAGTAATTGGCAATTATATAATGCCTGGTAATTTACAAAGTACCTTCATAGATTATCTTATATAATTATGAGAATTTTGATATATTTAAGCACCTTTGTTTTGCAAATAGAATAGCACTAAGAGTGCTTGAGTGACTTTCTCCGGGCCCTAGACCTACTGAATTGTTGGATCAGGGGGAATCCCAGATCCTATGAATTTCTTCCTTACTGGCTGAGCTTCAGTATAATGTGTAATTGTTTTGTGTTCAGTGTAGTATAATAGACACAGAGAGAATAAATCCTAACCATATGGTTACATAGTTTCTAGGCAAGACTGCATTTTAAAAAATGAATTTTTCAAATAATTTATCCTTTGATTAAACAATGGTTCAGAGAAAAAATACCAATTAGCCTGTCTAATTTTCTTTGTATAGAAGAAATGTTATATTTGCTGTTACAATGCTCTGAACATAAATCAATAACCATGCACTTGAGTCAGAATGATTTTGGTATACTGCATCTGATACATAAGCCATTATACTTAATTTATGAATTTAAAGTTACTATATTGTGGTTCCTTTCATTTCTTTTTTCAGTAGCTCTGAAGTTAAAGTTGTTTAAATCCAAGACTTCAGGAAGCAATAGGAAAAGATACATCTTATTTGTTATACAACTACAAGCACTATTTTTCTGTTATGTGATATATCGTGCTTACAGGATTATTTCTGTGTTCTGTTTTCAAGATGTCAATAATTTATTTTGAAACTTCGTTATCATACTTACATAAATAAAAACATTAGAGACATTAGAAAGGCCCTATTACTCATGATGAACAAAATATACATCACGATACTTAAAATTTCTGTGATGTATATGATTCTCTTCATGGGCATATACTGTATTTATGTTCTACACAATATTCTAGCATATCTTTTAATGATTAGGTTTCATTATGAAGTCAACAGTAATAATCTCTGTAATAACCATTTCAGAAGTTGCCATCGATGAGATTAAAGATATACACATCATGAATCATAAAAAAGTACAAATGCTAGAACATGATTTTAAAAGACTAGTGTCTATGACAACTACCTTGGAAGATATGGTATTTTCAAATTTGGTGGAATATGAAATTCCCCCTTCTTCACAGTATACTTATTTGGAAATCTTACCTGACTTGTGCTCTGACCATTCAGTTAGATTTTTCTTTAATTATAAATAATGGTTTAGGATAATGCTGTCTAAAATAACTCATACATCTCACATATTCATCAGATGCTTATATATTTATTGACTACTGTGCTAGTTACTTGAAATAAAATATGAATATGAAATGATCTTCTAAAAAACCTACAGTCTAGTGAGACAAAGAAACAATTATTATGTGCTTTTCCATTTATCTGACAGCTGCTGTGAATGCAGGTATATTCTGGTTCATTTTATTTAATAAGAGATTTTGGCCAGCGCCGTGGCTCAGTAGCCTAATCCTCCACCTTGCGGCGCCAGCACACAGGGTTCTAGTCCCGGTCGGGGCACTGATCCTGTCCCGGTTGCCCCTCTTCCAGGCCAGCTCTCTGCTATGGCCAGGGAGTGCAGTGGAGGATGGCCCAAGTCCTTGGGCCCTGCACCCCATGGGAGACCAGGAGAAGTACCTGGCTCCTGCCATCGGATCAGCGCGGTGCGCCGGCCGCAGGGCGCCTACCACGGCGGCCATTGGAGGGTGAACCAACGGCAAAAGGAAGACCTTTCTCTCTGTCTCTCTCTCACTGTCCACTCTGCCTGTCAAAAATTTAAAAAAAAATAAGAGATTTTATTATGAATTGACACACAGAAAGGCTGATATATATATATATGTGTGTGTGTGTGTGTGTGTGTGTGTGTGTGTGTGTGTGTGTATATATATAGAGAGAGAGAGAGAGAATTTGTATGAGGTTAGCATGAACTCAAACATTAAAGATTGATTCACCCTCAGACTGGAGACAAAATCATGTTTTGGAGCCTTCATGGTGAGTTCTATAACCAGGAAAGTGGAAATTTAAAGAAGAAAGATTACTTGAAATCCAAGCAACTTTTGCTACTAACGCTGTTATTCCAATTCACCATCTTTAGTGCACAGTCAGCACATAAATACCATATAGTTTTGAAGGTAAGCATGCCCAAAATGGCAAGTAGAACAATGAAAAATAATTTTCAGTGGATGTTTCAATATGGATTTCAGATTTCTAAATTTAATTCTGAATACAGATATATGCTTATTAGCAATTGTAAATATAGTTCCGATGTTTCACAGAACTTTTTATGGAATGAGAAACTGATGTATGTTTTCATGCTAATTTTATATTTTAACAGGTGTAAAACCTAGCCATAGAGAAGAATTAGCTTATATTGAATGATATAATATTTGATTTCACCTTAACTATTATGTTTCATCATGCTATATTTAAGACATGTATAAAACCTTAAAATAACCCCAAAATGTACCTCTTATAGAATTTTTGAAATAAATATTTTGCCACTAAAATATTCATGGAATTGAAAATTTGGGATTTAATCATTAAATATATTGTTTATTATTAACAAACTACTTGGTAGGATCTGAGGCTGCAATGAAAAATGTTCTAAGAAAGAAATCAAGAGATTTATGAAAAGTACAGCCAATTCAATGAGGGAAAGTTTTTGGTGCTTACCTGTTTTGTATATCTATTACCTAGTAGATTCCCAAAATATAATTATTTTAATACAATTTTAACAGTAAAAATCAGTACAGTGGGCTTGAATTTGGAGCATACTGGGTAAAGCCGCTGCCTGTGATGCACCACATATAGGCACTGATTTGTGTCCTAGCTGCTCATTCCAAACCAGCTCCATGCTAGTCACCTGGGAAAAGCAGCAGAAGATGGTCAAGGTGCTTGACCATGCCTCTCATGTAGAGAACCAGATAAAACAGATTCCTGGCTTTGGCCTGGCCCAGCCCTGGCCATTGTGGCCATCTGAGGAGTGAACCAATAGATGGAGGATCTATCTCAGTTACATTTTCAAAATTAACAATTCTTAAAAAAGAAAAGAAAAAAAAAACTCAGGACAAAAATTTATCCACCATTGGTTACAAAAGTTGTAACCTATAACTTTTAGAATGTATTTCTCAACCATACCTTTTCCTTAGAATAACAAAAATCTATATATAAGCTTATTGTTAAGTGCAACTTGGAGATTTTAACACAGCTAAATAGGGAAAATAAACTGCTTTATGGGAATGGAAAATAGCAGAAAAAAAAAGTGGAGGAAGTGCATTTCCAGGGGTGAGCTGGAGAGAAATCTGCAGTGAAATTCCACAGAAGGAAGAGGGATTCAGTGGGTCACCATGGAAGGCGTAGATGCACAGCAACTAGTGCAGACAAAATACATGATCCCCACAGCCAAGAGCCAGAGAACACACAGCTTTGAATGCAGTAGCCCATACAACTGGTGATACTGCTAGAAGAAGAGGCTTGCAGACCACGCTGTCTTTGAGTCTGGCCTGGAGACCTGATGGGGTCAAGGCACCCACCTAACCCAGTAAAAAGAAAAGTATCTTTCTTTCTCCCCGACCCCTCACGAGGGCACCCAGAAACTGGCAGGAAAAGCTGCCATTGTGACACCAATAGCTGCTCTGGAGTCTTTGTGCTGCAGGTGATCCATGGATTTTGCCAGAGGGAAAAATTCATGTTTCCCATTGATTTTGAGTCTGCCTGGGAGGGTAGATATAAGGCTGGGCACCCGCATAGGACTGTGAGATGCCCCAGTCTCTCAACATATTACAGGCTCTGAGGCTCAAACTGCCAATTTGGAGCACCCACAAGCATCTGACTCTGTGAACATCTGCTCCCAAGGATGGCACAAGCTAGTGGTGCAGTGTGGATCCTCTGAACACCATGACTATGGGAGCCTTGTGTGCTGTAACTGTGGGAATTCTGTGAATATACAATAGGGGACAGGGTGTAGCTGGGTCTCTGGGCAATCACTGTGTCCAGCCCCAGAGGCTCAGACCTCTCTGACTGTTCAGGGTGTGTACTGAAGTGGGACGCATCCGCAGAAGAACTGTACAGAGCTTTTGTGCAGTTCATGAGACAGCGCGGGTAAGTGGTGTACCCACTGTGGGCTAACCCTGGACACTGATCACCTTGGAAGACAGGAGGTGAGGATGTGATTATGCCAAAAGAGGTGATCATACACTCCCCTATGCTGAACACAGAAGAGATCTTCCAAGCCCAAATTGGGTGTCATCCTGGATACTGGCCCAAAGTTGGAACACTACCAGTGCTCCCTGGCCACAACCAGCACATGCCTATGGGTATTCTTAAACAGCAGACACTCTGCTAAGTCACAGGAGCATAGTTAAAAAAATCCAGAGGAGAAAATCAACAAGTACTTGGACAAATGCTTAAAAATAAATCCAGAAATTAGAGAAATAAGAACGAGGAAGATAATATGACTCCCCCAAATGAATACTACAATACTTTAATATTAGAATGTGAAGATGAAGATATTGAGGAAATGCCTGAAAAGTAATTCAAAAGATTGATCATAGGGTCACTCAGAAGCAATGAGAAGCAAATTCACAAGTTTAAGAAATCTAAACGGGGCTGGTGCTGTAGTGTAACAGGCAAAGCTGCCACCTGCAGTGCCAGCATCCCATATGGGCTCTAGTTCAAGTCCCTGCTGCTCCACTTCTGATCCAGCTCTACACTAAGGCCTGGGAAAGCAGTACAAGATGGCTCAAGTCCTTGAGCACCTGAACCCACATGGGAGACCTGGAAGAATCTCCTGGTTCCTGGCTTTGGATTAGCATAGCTCGAGCCCTTTTGGCCAACTGGGGAGTGAACCAGCAGATGAAAGACCTCTCTCTCTCTGTCTCTGTCTCTGTTTCTCTCTCTCTCTCTCTCTCTCTCTTTCTCTGCCTCTCCTTCTCTCTCTGTATAATTCTGGCTTTCAAGTAAATAAATAAAATAATCTTTTAAAAAAACCAGAAATCCATATATGACATGGAGAAAAAATTTTCCCAATTTAGAATTTGAAGAGAAATCAAACTGACATGTTAGAAATGATGAATTTAATGTCAAATAAAAATATAGTGGAAGGTCTTAAAAACAGACTTAGTGATGCAGAAGAAAGAAAATCCAAGCTAGAAGACAAATCTTTGGAAATATCTCAGACAAAAAAAAAAAGAAGAAGAAATTAGAAAAAATAAAAACAGCGTTGCAAGTTTATGAGATAGTATAAAGGTCTCAACGTAGATGCCTTAGGTTATTCTGAAGATGTGTAAATAAGGAATGGATTAGAAGAGCTATCAGTGAAATAATTAAAGAAAACTGCTCTAATATGGAGAACAAAATGGGCAACCAAATACATGAGAAACACACAACTCCTGATAGACATGATCAGAAAAGATCTTCACCATGACACATTGTAGTCATTCTTTCAACAGTAAAACAAAGATTCTAAGGTGTTCACAAGAGAAATGCTAGATTACTTTCAGAGAATCTCCAACTAGACTCAAGGGTGACTTCTATTCAGAAACCCTACAGGAAAGGAGAGAATGGAGAGACATAGTCCAAGTCTTAAAAAGAAAAAAATAAAACTGTCAACCCAGAATACTGTACCCTGCAAAGCCATCATTTATGAATTAAGGAGAAATAAAACCTCTCATATTAAACAGAAATTGAAAGAATTTGTCACTACTCATCCAGCCTTACAAATGATGCTTAAGCATGTGTTACACCCAGAAGTACAGAAAGAGAGTTCATAATTATGAAAGAATATGAAGGCAGAAAATCTCCCAGTAAAAGTACAAAAGGGAATACACAGCAAACAATAGAAATATTTATAGAAAAATAGCTGGTCCTAATCATTATTTATCAACAGTAACTATGAATGTAAATGACATAAGTTCTCCATTTAACAGATACAGACTGGGGGAATGGATTAGAAAACAAGACCCATCTATTTTCTACCTACAAGAAACACACTTCATCAACAAAGAGACACACAGAATTAAAGTGAGGGATGGAAAAAGTTATTCCAAGCTAATGCAAAGCAAAACTGAGAGGCTTTGGCCATTCTAATATAAGACAAAATAACTTCACCAAAATAAAGGTTAAGAGACACAAGGGTACTATGTAATAATAAAGGGATCAATTCAAAAGGAAGATATGACTATAATAAATAGTGAATATATGCACCCAATGCCAAGGCACCTGGCTCTTTAAAACAAATATTTAAAGATCTAAAGGGGCGATTTTGGGAGTGAACCATCGGATGGAAGACCTCTGTCTCTCTCTCTCTCTGTCTCTCCTCTCTCTGTGTAACTCTGACTTTAAAAATAAATAAATCTGAGAGCAGCAAGATGGCGGAATAGACAGGGAGCACACTATTAGTCCGGGGGAGAGATAGTTTAATATAAGTGGAGATACTGCAGGGTCAAGGAAAAAAGGGGATGAAACAGCAGAGGAAACTCTTCCGGAACTAGTGATTCACAGTGTACCTGCGTGGAGAGCGTGGGAGCCCAAGTTCGGGACACCAGCAGCAGACTCAACACACCAGCGCTGGAACGCGAGGTGAGCCGAACCTCAATAGCCCGAGACACCAGCGGGCAAGCGGAAAGAGGAGGCTAGAGGGAACGAGGCTTGAAACTCCATGGGGAAAAATTCACCAGGCTAACTAGAAGAGAGAGAGGAAAAAAATTAAAAAAGTGACCGATACTGACACAAGTTTCTCTCTCTCCGCTCACCTATCAAAGGCGAGCAAGACAGAGCAGGCGCCATTTTGGACATACGTCATAAGCAGGGCGACCTCAGGTCTGCACCAGCCCTGAGCCTAGCAGAAACACCTGACTCTGGGGGGAGGGGTGAAATAACAGGAGATTAGCATCTAACTTGGCAACCCAGTGGGAGACTGCAGGAGAACTGGAGCCCACACTGAGGGCAGCAGAGATTCCCTGTTTGGTCCTTGGGAAAGAGCTTCCAATCTCTGGCTCCTGTGGGTATATCATTTGCCTGCTAACTACCTCTAATTACGTTCAGCTGTGTGGAATTACTTCCCTTTTGAATCAAAAAAAGAGAGATTTACCACACCTAACCTGGGAGTGTCATCTTTGACAAACCCTCAACCCTGAGGAACCAAACATAGCTCTCAGTCCACACTCATCTCAAGCCTCTAAGGCGCCACTGAAAGCAGACAGTCCACTTAATATAGAGCCATAGTGTAACAAGAAAAAACACCACAGTGAAGAAACCAAATATCTTCAACATGCCAAACAACAAACGCAAAAACCAAGCTAACAAGAACAAGGAAGACACCCCAATTCAAGATTATGAAGATGAGGAGATCGAAGAAATGCAAGAAGCAGATCTCAAAAAATTGATAAGAACATTAAGAAGTTCTCAAAAACAAATTCTTGAACTACAGAAATCCTTAATGGACAAGATAGAAAATCTCTCTCGTGAAAATGAAATATTAAGGAGGAATCAAAATGAAATGAAACAACTAGTGGAACAAGAAACTCTGATAGTGACGAGAAATCATAATGAAATGAAGAATTCAATAGATCAAATGACAAACACATTAGAGAGTCTTAAAAACAGAATGGGTGAAGCAGAAGAGAGAATATCAGACTTAGAAGACAGAGAACAGGAAAGGAAACAGGCAACCCAAAGAAAAGAAGAAGAAATTAGAAATCTAAAAAATATTGTCGGGAATCTACAGGATACTATTAAAAAACCCAACATTCGGGTTCTAGGAGTTCCTGAAGGCATGGAGAGGGAGAAAGGATTAGAAGGCATTTTCAGTGAGATACTAGCAGAAAATTTCCCAGGTTTGGAGAAGGACAGAGGCATCTTAGTACAGGAAGCTTATAGAACCCCTAATAAACATGACCAAAAGAGATCCTCACCACGACATGTTGTAATCAAACTCACCACAGTGAAACATAAAGAAAAGATCCTAAAATGTGCAAGAGAGAAACGTCAGATTACTCTTAGAGGATCTACAATTAGACTCACAGCTGACTTCTCATCAGAAACCCTACAAGCTAGAAGGGAATGGCAAGACATAGCCCAGGTACTAAGAGAGAAAAACTGCCAGCCCAGAATACTATATCCTGCAAAGCTCTCATTTGTGAATGAAGGTGAAATTAAGACTTTTCATAGCAAACAGAAACTGAAAGAATTTGTTGCCACTCATCCTGCCCTGCAAAAGATGCTTAAAGATGTGTTACACACAGAAACACAGAAACATGGTCACCAATATGAAAGAAGGTAAAGGAAGGAAACCTCACAGCAAAAGATCACAGGAAGCTCAATTTCTCTTTGACATAGAATTAAACTCTGATGCTCTGTTAAAGCAATGTGTTAAAGTAATCTATTATGTTCTCTTGATGTCTGTTAAATTCTAATTGTTCAAAAACAGCTGAATTTTTATTGAGAGCTATGGGTTATTTAAATATGTGCTTATTTTCAAAGATTTGAATAATCACCTTGTAACAATGATCAAATTTGGTCTATGTTATGTCATGATTTTAAGGAATCTTATTTCAACCAGATTTTTGGATTTTGAGCCTTCTTGGCATTCTTGACAGGCATTCAAAAAATCAAAGTTTCAAGCAATCTGGTCTCTAAAATTTCCAGTAAATCCTGGACTTTGGTTTTTCCAGTTTGGGCCCAACTGAAAAAATCGAAGGACCTATGTCTCTCATCTTATAGAGACACCAACTAATCAGTCTATTTGGATTATATTAGAAGGACTGTCAAGATGTGATGTGGTACCAGACTTTAAGTTTCTATAATGGAAAATGCTATTAATACAAATGTTTGAGAATTAAAAAGTCTAATGATCTTGTGTTACTAGACATGATAGTTATCTTAATGAGAAAGCCCCAGAGGCCTAAAGGGTTAAATACTTGTCAAATCCTACAGGTGCTTTCAAAAATACTGTGAAGTAAGCAAGTGCCTCTTGTTGGTTGATGAGTTTATAATTTTAAACATGGTGACTTAAAGTCTTTTGTCATCCATAGTTATATATGATGTGCTGCTCATAAAACTAAAGCGTTGTTGGTTCTGTGTTTAGCTGTCCTCCTATAGGTTCCTATGGACTTTTTCCAGCCACTTTTATTGTATTCAGTACTTTGGGATGGCTCTGTAAACAGATGAAGCCAATAATGTATTAACAGTACCAACTGAGAGAAAGTATGGTTAACTGAGGTTACTAAAAACAAAAAGCAATTCAAATCCATTGGCAATCTACAAAAAGAGTTAAAGATTTTAAAAGCTATTATTAAAATTGCTATATTGGTTTATTATGCTATGTTATATGTGTGTACATATTGTATGTCCACATGGGGAAATTTTATTAAGGGTTTTATTTTAAATGGCTTTTAGATAAGATTGTCCATAAATTTAAGCTGCTAAAATCAATCAAAGATACATTTTAATTTGTGTGACCTGAATCTGTGTATCATATGTTTTAAACATGTTGGTAGAAAGAAACTAAAAACATTTTAGATGGTTGTGCTTAAGTTTACTGGCTAAACAAACTACACCATGTTAGATATTTAAAAGGTGCTTTCAAATACATGATTCTTAAAATTTATAGAAGGCATTGGACCTTCTGGTAAATGTTTTCTTAAGTTGTTATCTAATGGTTGAAACTGTTTGCTAAGTATTCATGTAATATTGCTATTGTCAGCAAGCGATCTAGGACTTGCTCCCTCATGTCTCTATTCTAAGCCCAACTTGTTCTTTCATTTCTCTATTCTCTTCAAGGTAGGAAACTAATTCTATTATGAAGGAATCTGTAGGACGCACAATTTAATTTTTAGACCTTATAAAAGAGATGGCTAACATATTTCTGTAATAGCATAGCCAAAATAAGAACTTAAATAATAATCTCATAGCTAGATTCACTTCGCCATCAGCGAAAAATACAGTAAGTAGAAAAAACCTCCCTTTCAGACCAAAGGGAAAGAAAGTTTTAAAGTGAGAATATAATTTTCCTCATGGGCATTGTCTACTTTAGAAAAACTACTACAGAACATGCCTGTGACTATAGACTTGTAGTTCAGGCCACCGAAGATTAGAGATGGGACATGGGCACTCCCTTGACTTGCATCCTCTGGTCTGCTTTAACACAAACCAGGAGGAAAAGAAAGCTAGGCATCAGAAGCAATGGGTGGCAGGCCTATTAATGGCTGATCTGTACAGTGATCTGCCCTCTAGGAGACCCAACTGGCCAGTCCACTGCAGTGGCTTTCAATGTGGTAAGCCTGGGCTTCAGCAGAAGTCAGCTTGTGAAGAGCCCTGGCAGCTCTGCCAAGAGTTGGATCACTGGAAATGGACCTGCCCTGGAGTCGAAGGATGCCCAGGTCAGAGCCACAGATCTTACTGGCTCTAAGCTGAAAAGCCCTTCACTCAGCCCAACTTCCAAAGTGACCACTGCAGCTGAGGGGATGGTCAAGTAGGGTCAGCAACATTGCAGGCAGAACTGTAAATTTCTTGTTAGAGATGCCCCCTTGCCTTTACCTGGCCAGCTCTCCTCCCAGGCCAGCCAAGTAATGAAAGTCAACAGAGTGCCTTCCCCTAGGAGGTTCACACCTCCCTTAGGATATACCCCATGTGAAGAGATAGATAGGTCTGGGCCTCTGAATTTACAAGGCCTAAAGCCCACCAGATTATTATCAAGCCCCTTCTATCAGGTTCTATTTGCCTCTCAATCAGAAAACTTAATTGTAGCTTAGACAGCACCTTTCTTAGCTCCTCTAATAATGACTCTGTCCTTTGTTCTAGGCCCTGTCTACTGCACTTGGGCCTCATTCCTTTGTAATCATAACCTCTACTCTACCACCAATGGCTCTACTCCCAACATGTGTGTACTGATGGTCCTCTTCCCCAATTAATGCTGTATAATTGTTCAAATCTGGTAAATGCCACTCTTACGATCTTGGTTACTATCCTCACTCTGTCTTTTATGACCTTGTCTAAATATGAGCAGAGTCAGCAAACTTGGAAGGCTTCCATAGCCTTGGCAACTCAGGATGAGAGCCAAGGGTGGTTACTGGTGCCATAAACTAGAGTGTCAATTTGTTGGGTCAACAACAGGAGCCACTGTGCACTTGCTCCTCATGTGGGATCTCTGTCCTTAATGTGCTGTACATTTTGATTTAATGCTATAAGTAGTACTCAAACAGTATGTTTCACTTTGTGTTTCTATGTGGGTGCAAACTGTTGAAATCTTTATACTAAATTGATCTTCTATATATAAAGAGAATTGAAAATGAATCTTGATGCAAATGGAAGGGGATAGGGAGCGTGAGAGGGGAGGGTTGCGGGTGGGAGGGAAACTATGGGAGGGGGAAGCCAATGTAATCCATAAGCTGTACACTGGAAATTTATATTCATTAAATAAAAGTAAAAAAATAAATAAATAAATAAATAAATAAATCTTTAAAATAATAATAAAAAAAAAAAAAGATCTAAAGGGGCATTTCTAGTTTGGGCCCTACAAGATGGCTCCCGCTAAGAAGGGTGGCGAGAAGAAGGGCCGTTCCGTCATGAACGAAGTGGTGACCGGCGAGTATACCATCAAAATTCACAAGCGCATCCACGGCGTGGGCTTCAAGAAGCGTGCCCCTCAGGTACTCAAAGAGATCCAGAAGTTTGCTATGAAAGAAATGGCGACTCATGATGTGTGCATTGACACCAGGCTTAACAAAGTCTTCTGGGCCAGAGAAATAAGGCACGTCCCATACCACATCCATGTGAGGTTGTCGAGAAAACATAATGAGGATGAAGATTCACCAAACAAGCACTATACTTTGGTTACCTATGTACCTGTCACTGCTTTCAAAAATCTACAGTCAGTCAATGTGGATGAGAATTGATTAAAGTTGTAAAACTGCAAAAAAAAAAAAAAAATCTAAAGGGAGAAACAGACTCCAATATAATAGTCATGGGGGACACCAACACTCTACTTTCATTCACTGGCAAATTAACTACATAGAGAATCAACAAAGAAACAACAGAGCTAATTGACATTATGGATCAAACGGACCTAACTGATATCTACAGAATCTTTTATCCCACGATTGCAGAATAAACATTGTTTCCATCAGTGCATGGAAATCTCTACAACAGCACATAAACCAAGTATCAGCAAATTTAAAAAAAATTATATTATACCTTGCTTCTTTTCTGACCACAATAGAATGAAGCTGGAAATTAAAAGCTCAAGAATCTCTAGAACATATGCAAATACATGGAGACTAAACAACATTGTCCTGAATAAACAGTGGGTCATAGAAGAACTCAAAATGCAACTCAAGTAATTTCTGGGAATGAATAAAGATGACAATATATCAAAAATTATGGGATGTAGCAACAGCAGTGTTAAGAGGGAAACTTACAGTAAATAATATCTACATCAAGAAACTGGAAAGGCAAATAAATGAGCTATAAATTCATCTCAAGCACATAGTAAACAGCAACAACCCAAAGTCAAAATTAGCAGGAGAAATAATTAGAGAATTAAAAAATTGAAACCAAAAACAATGTAAACTCAGTGGAATGAAGATTATTTTTTGAAAAAATAGACAAAATTGATATAACATTGGATCACTAAGAAAAAAAAAAAAGCAGAAGACCCAAATCAAGAAAATGAAAAGGGAGGTATAACATGGATATCAAAATAAAAAGAATAATCAGGAATTATTATAAGCAGTTATATACCAACAAATTGGAAAATCTAGAAGAAATAGATTCCTGGACACATCAAAATTAAGAAGATACAGAAAACCTAAACAGACCAATAACCAAAACTGAGAATGAGTTAGTAATAAAGGCCCTCCCAACAAAGAGAAACCCCAGTACCTGATCTCTTCACAACTGAATTCTACTAGACATTTTTAAAAATTATTTATTTATTTAAAGTCAGAGTTACACAAAGAGAGAAGGAGAGGTAGAGGCAGAGGCAGAGGCAGAGGCAGAGAGAGAGAGAGAGAGGTCTTCCATTTGCTGCTTCACTCCCCAATTGGCCACAATGGTTAGAGTTGCACCGATCCAAAGCTGGGAGCCAGGAGCTTCCTCTGGTTCTCCCATGTGGGTGTAGGGGCCCAAGGACTTGGGCCATCTCCTACTGCTTTCCCAGGTCATAGTAGAGAGTTGGATTGGAAGTAGAAGAGCCAGGTATCAAACCAGCACCCAAATGAGGTGCCAGCACTGCAGGCGGCAGCTTAATCCACTACGCCACATATCCAGCCCCTCTACTAGACATTTAAAGAAGAAATAATTCCAATTTTTCTAAAGCTATTCAAAACAATTGAAAGGGAGAGAATCCCCACAAACTCCTTCTATGAGGTCAGCATCACCTTAATTCAAAAATCAGAAAAATATACAACCAATATTGACTAATATACCTGATGAATATAGTCCCATAAATCCTCAACAAATTACTAGCTAACTGAATCCAAAAGTACATCAGAAAGATAAATCCAAGTAGGATTTATTTCTGGTATGCAGAGATGTTTCAAATTTGCAAATCAAATTGTATGATACATCATATTAACGAATTATAGAATAAAAACCATATGATTATCTCAATAGATTCAGAGAAAGTATTTATTAACATACAACATCCTTTCATGATAAAAACGTTAAACAAACTGGAACTAGAAGGAACACTGCACAACTCATTAAAGGCAATTCATGAAAAACCCACAGCCAGCATCTTATTGAACGGGGAAAAGCCGGAAGTATTTCCCCTAAGATTTGGAACCAGACATGGATGTATAATTTCACCATTGCTTTTCAATATAGTCCTGGATATTTTAGCCAGAGCCACTAGGCAAGAAAATCAAAGGTATGGAAATTGGAAAGTAGGAAGTAAAATTATCTCTATTTACATATGATATGGTTCTTTAATAGGGGAACCCAAAAGACTATACTAAGAGACTCATAAAAGAGTTTGATAAATTTGTGGGATATAAAATAAGCAAATGAAAATCAATAGACTTTGTACACAGAAAATGTCATGGCTGAGAAAGAACTTGCAAGATCAGTTCCATTCACAAAGGCTACAAAAAAATTATACACCCTGTAATATATTTAACCAAGGAAGTCAAAGATCTCTACAAAGAAAATTATAAAATAGTAAAGAAAGAAGTAGAATATATAACAAAATGGAAAAATCTTCCATGTTCATGGATTGCAAGAATTAATATCTTCAAGATATCCATACTTCTGAAAGTAATTTACAGATTCAAGGTGCTCCAATCAAAATCCAATGACATTCTTCTCAGAACTACAAAAAATATTAAAACTCATATGGAAACACAAGAGACCCTGAATAGCAAAATCAACCTTAAAAAAATAACAAAGCTGGAGGCATCACAGACTAAATTTCAAGACATGCTTCAGGGAAGTTATAATCAAAACAGCCTGGTACTGCCCCCAAAATAAATACGTGGAACAATGGAGCAGAATAGAAACTCTAGAAATCAATCCATGCATCTACAACCAACTAATCTTTGACAAAGGAGCTAAAATCAATTCCTGAAAAAGGGCATTCTCTTCAACAAATGATGCTCAGAAAATTGGATCTCTGCATGTAGAAATACAAACTAGACCCCTACCTTACACCTTATACAAAAATCAACTCAAAATGGATAAAGGATCTATATCTATGACCTGATACCATGAAAATTACTAAAGAATAACATTGGGGAAAATCTGCAAGACATTGGCATAGGAAAGACTTCCTGGAAAAGGCCTCATAAGCACAGGTAACCAAAGTCAAAATATGCAAATAGGATTGCATCAATCTGAGAAGCTTCTGCACTGCAAAGGATACACTCAGCAAAGTGAAAGGGCAACTGACATAATGGCAGGAAATATTTACAAACTTGGCAACTGATAAAGGATTAATATCCAGAATGTCTAAGAGCTCAAGAAACTCAACAATAACAAAACAAACATCTCCATTTCAAAATAGGGAAAGGACTTGAACAGGCATTTTCCAAAAGAGGAAATCCAAATGGCCAGTAGAAGCATTAAAAAAAATGCTCAGGATCACTAACCATCAAGACAATGCAAATCAAAAACACAATGGTGTTTCACCTCACCCCAGTTAGAATGGGTCTCATACATAAATTAACAATGAATTTTGGCAAGGATATAAGGGAAAAGGTAACCTAATCCACTGTTCATAGGAATGTAAACTATTACAGCCATTGTGGAAGACAGTATAAAGAGACTTCAGAAAGCTGAAAATAGATCTACCATATGACTCATTCATCCCACTCCTAGGAATTTACCCAAGACAAATGAAATCAGCCTATGAAAGGGTTATTTGTAGCTCCATGTACATTGTAGCTCAATTCACAATAGCTAAGACATGGAATCAACCCAGATGTCCACTAACAGATGACTGGATATAGAAATTGTGGTATGTATAAAAATATATATGGAATATATATATATATACACAGAGATATATATGAAATACATAGTATGAAATACTACTCAGCTGTAAAAAAGACTGAACTCTTCTCTTTTGCAACAAAATAGATTTAACTGGAAACCATTATATTTAATGAAATAATCTAGTCCCAAAAAGACAAAGAACCATATGCTTTCCATGGTCTGTGATAACTAATAGGGTATCAAAAAAGTAATGCACTGGAGTCAAATTCACATTTTGAGATTAACTGTTTACAGCCCTAGTCTCTACTGTTGAGGAATAGTATGTTTTTCTCTTCTTACTATTTGTTGAATTCTTTACTTAGTGTATTGTTAATCTTATGAGTATAAGCTAAAATTAGATCATTGTAAAAATTAAGAGGAGGAATAAGAGAAGAAGGAAGAGGTAGGGTAAGAGCATGGGTGGGATGGAGGGTAGGATGGAAAATACCACTATGTTTCTAAACTTGTATATATTTATTACTGGAAATTTGTTTAAGTTAAATTTTTTAAAAATGTAACATTGTTACTAAAAGTTAAGCAATGATTCTATACTTGAATAATGCTAACCACAATGACAACTGTAGTGATGTTGTTAATGGTGGTATGACAAATGTAATGCAAATCACTGTAATAAACTAATCATGAAGATTAGATAATGAAATGTGAAACTCTCATCCCTGATTCTAATATGCCTGTCAATTCAAATCACTCTTCATTATCGACTTTCTCCCATAATATATCGTGAATATTACAAATATATCTACTTCATTCTAATAACTTCATATTGTCTTAATTGGACATAAAATGATTTATCTATAAGTACTCTGTTGACTAAATTTATCTGAATTCTAGTCCTTCTTTTTACCAGTAATGTGGCAATGAAGTATATCTTTATGTATATATTCATATATATTTGTTGGATGGATTTCATAGAGTGGTATGTCTGTGTCATAGTCAAATCTGGAGGAAAATCTGCAATACATATGAAACGAGATTCAATTCCTTACATGGGAATGGATTTATACAAGGAAAAAAAAGAAAAATTCAAAAATCCAATTGAATAACATACAGAGCATGAATAAACAAAAACTATAAAGTTCTCAATAAACATATAAAAAGCTTAACCTCTTCCATCCTGAAAAAAGCATGAATTTTAAAAAGCATGCATACACTTGTGTTTTAAACTAGTACATTGGCAAAAACAGAAACACTTATTACTGCCTGGCATTGGTAAACTTGTGGGGCCACAGACACTCTTACATCTAGTATGTTGGAAGATGTATAATGCACTGCAAGCTCTTTACTGGATGACATGGCAACATCTATGCATAATTATAATTATTACACTTACATTGAAATTTATTGGTATTTATAAAATATTCTTTGCAACATCCGAGAAAAACTTTCAAACAGCTGCTGTAATATAAAACATATTCTATAAGCAGGTACAGTTGGGATGTGTGCTGGGGCATTCTGTTGATTTATGTATGAGTGCCACATAAGTTCATTTCAATCACATTTAGTTTATTCACTTGGTTTCATTCTGAAGGAACAAATTCATTCTGATCATTTTGTCTGTGGTTGAGAAAATTGAACTCTAACAGATTGCAGTCCCAGAAGAAATTGCCTAGTGTTAGAGCTGCAAGTAATTGCTAAACTCCCACGTGCCTCAGGGGAGAAAGTATGTCCTTGATTAGAAAAACATGCAAGGGGGAAAAAAAAAGCAGTAAGCTCCTAGTTAATGGGCAAGATAGCATTCTCTGTTAAGTGCTTTAGAGCAACAAGGCACATTCTTCTCCATTTTTACTAACTAGAGGATTAATTTATATTCCAAAAGAAATGTTAAAATTCTAATCATTCTTCATCATTAAATAGGGATTCTATATCTTCATATTACCATACAGAAGGGCAGTTTAATTCAAATGTGGTAGATAAATAAATAAATCCAAGGGACATATTTAAATTAATTTAATATATAATTCTAAATTACATACTTCTGACAACACTGCCACAAATTAAATAGGATATTTTGCTGTCCAATTACGATGGATTCTACAGTCAGGAAATCAATATGCTGTAGCAATGTTAGCACTTCGATTGTTTCTAGTGTACCAGAGACTATTATTTCTGTCTGTCAAGGAGGAAAAAGGAATTTTTTTATTTGTTTACTCCATTTCTGATATTTTGACCATAAACTAGAATATAATTTATATATCATCAAACTCATCAGAAAATTTATATTGAAGTCACTGAAAATATCAACCAAAACAGAATTACATTTAGGACATGTATACGAAATTCAAAACTTTCATGGAAAATGGAATAAAAGGACAATACACACATTTCCACAAACATTTTAAGTTCCCATATGTGTGATACGTTGGTGTCATCATTATCAAACAGCTATTTTTCTCTAATGTCTATTCACAATAGCAAAGAATCTCTCAAGAGAGCCAAAGCAACAGATGATGAACACAAAATGTAAACTTAAAGTACATCCACATAAATGTGCCCATATTGGAACCAGATGAGCAGTAACTGACAAATATGTAGTTCAATAAACTCAGAGAAATTTATATATTCAAAAATCTGTGCATCACATATGTATTTATATACATATGTAGTGCATATATAAAAAGTTTTGGGGTACATCAGAAATTCTTTCAAGGAAAAAGCAAACTGTTCCCAGAATCAAATTCTTCTATGATACATGAATAAATCATTCTTTAATGCTTTGAAAAATTACAATAACAACAAAAATAATAAATGCAACAATGACAATACCACAAACATTCACCATAATTGTATCCTGGTTTTGTATGCACAGGGCTACATATAGAAGTTAAATTGTTCAAAAATACTGTTCTCCCTCCCTCAGTACATTAAAATGCAAGATGCATATATAGGTAGAAATTTCATGTAAAGCAAATTCAGCTTTTCACTAGCCTTGTGATTGTGCCTTAATAACTCTCAAAAAAGTAATAAGCATTATTTAAATGTTACATCTCAACAGAATTACTTCTTAATAATCTTTTTAAAGAGACCAAGAAAAGTTGATGTGTATATAATAGTAGGTTCATATAGACTGAGTTCTATCTTTATAGATTCAGAAGGAAAGAGATGCTTTGATTATATTAGAAAATACATGACCATAACTTTATTGAAACTTGTTTTATAATTAAGAATAATGTTAAGACTTTTGTTATTATTCTAAATATTGATCCTGCAATGCATTTTGATTTAAAAAGAACATTATGGGGCCGGTACCGTGGCACAGTAGGTTAATCCTCCATCTGCGGCACTGGCATCCCATGTGAGTGCTGCTTCTGGTCCCTGCTGCTCCTATTCCAATCCACCTCTCTGCTGTGGCCTGGGAAAGCAGTAGAAGATGGCCCAAGTGCTTGGGCCCCTGCACCCACATGGGAGACCTGGAAGAAGCACCTGGCTCCTGGCTTCAGATCAGCACAGTTCCAGCCCTTGTGGCCATTTGGGAATGAACCAGCAGAAAGAAAGAAGGAAGACCTTTCTCTCTGTCTCTCTTCTCACTGTCTGTAACTCTACCTCTCAAATAAATAAACAAAACCTTTAAAAAATAAATAAAAAGAACATTATGTAGTGTATTGTAATAATGCACTTAATCTTTTCTAAAAAGTGAAACTTTATAAAAAAGTAATTATTTTTCTTTTTCACACCTGAGAAAATTAAGCTCTATTGATATTATAGAACTTCTCTAACATAAAACTAGCAAATGACGGAGTTTATTTTTACCAAAACACAGTATGAAGTGTTTCAAGGAATATAAACACAATGAAATATCTGAAAGTATAAGGACTTGCAAAATAATATATGAAAATTCAATTGTTGGGATAACAGAGGTCTAGCTCTGCTATTGTATACATCTACATCCTCAACCCTTTTTCAAAAGAATAGACTAATTGCTTTAAAATACATAAAGCTAAACATTCAAGTAATGACGAAATAAATTCAGGGCTCTTTATTACTTAAAATTTCAAAGGCAAATAAACTCATATCTTTATCACTTTAAGTCCTTGATTTGTAAGCAACAAACTCTAAAGGTGACATATATTCAGAGAATGTCATGTGTTATCAGAATTTATGTGAGACTCAGGGGAAAAAGTCAGAAGTATCAAAGAATCTCAAGAAGTAACTGTTTTAAGCAACAGTTTGATCAAAGGAACCCAAGTATAATAATACCAACATACTTCAAAATGTCCAAATGAAGTAGAATTAAAGACAGTGTTCATTTTTCATGAACCTTTTTGAGGTTCCTTCATATGATTTCGACTCTAAAGCTGACCGATAATAAAAGGACACTAATCAAAATGATGAGCTAATTTTAATTATATTTACCCATATTCAGGGATTAAGGTACATTGATTCTACAGATAAAGGATTGATAACCAGAATCCACAAAGAAATCAAGAAAAGCCACAACATCAGAACAAACAACCCACTTAAGAGATGGGTCAAGGACCTCAATAGACATTTTTCGAAAGAGGAAATCCAAATGGCCAACAGACACATGAAAAAATGTTCAAGATCACTAGCAATCAGAGAAATGCAAATCAAAACCACAATGAGGTTCCATCTCACCCCGGTGAGAATGGCTCACATTCAGAAATCTACCAACAACAGATGCTGGAGAGGATGTGGGGGAAAAAGGGACACTAACCCACTGTTGGTGGGAATGCAAACTGGTTACGCCACTATGGAAGTCAGTCTGGAGATTCCTCAGAAACCTGAACATAACCCTACCATACAACCCAGCCATCCCACTCCTTGGGATTCAATTATTTTTAAAGAATTTATGGAAGTTATTTTTTTTTTCTGTTGTTTAAATTGTCTGTGTTCTTGGGGAATAAGTTTTATACTTCTGGGAGAGATCATCACTCCCAGCTGAAGTCATGGGTCAGCCCTCTGGCTGTGCTAACCTGGAGAAATGTGGGAACTAACCTCTGGCTTCTGATACTGTGGAATACAGGCCTTACTTCCCGCCGCAAACTAAAATGGAAGATTGACTACTATTTGAAAGTTTTTTGCATGATGCAAAACAAAACAAACATATTAACTATAGTTAACTTTCAAATTTTTTATGGAGTCAGTATTTCAGTTAACTTCACATGCCTATCACGCTTTTAATAAATATTAAGAGGATAATGCCTAAGGATATCTAAGTCATAAAGTACCTAATATGTGTACTCAGAACCTAAGCTATTTTCATCAGGCTTAACAACAGCCTTATAAGACACATTTTATTTACCCAATATTTGTTAATAGTAAACTTGATTGGAAATATGTAGTGAAATTAATTTTCCAAAGCCAAACTTAAGGGACAGAGTTTTTAACCAGGCAGGTGTTTTTTTTTTTTTTTTAAAGGTTTTATTGATATGAAAGGTGGAAACAGAACCAGAGAGAGAAAGAAAGAGAGCCGATGCCGGGGCTCACTAGGCTAATCCTCCGCCTGTGGTGCCGGCACACCGGGTTCTAGTCCCGGTCTGGGTGCCGGACTCTGTCCCAGTTCCTCCTCTTCCAGTCCAGCTCTCTGCTGTGGCCCAGGAAGGCAGTGGAGGATGGCCCAAGTGCTTGGGCCCTGCACCCTCATGGCAGAGCAGGAGAAGCACCTGGCTCCTGGCTTTAGATCAGCGCAGCGCACCGGCCATGGCAGCCATTTGGGGGGTGAACCCATGGAAAAGGAAGACCTTTCTCTTGCTCTCACTGTCTAACTCTGCCTGTCAAAAGAGAGAGAGAGAGAGAGAGAGAGAGAGAGAGAAATCTTCCATCAGTTGGTTCACTCCCTAAATGGCCACAATGGCTGGAGCTGGGCCAATCTGAAGCCAGGAGCCAGGAACTTCCTCCTGGTGTCTCACATGGGTGCAAGGTTTCAAGCACTTGGGTCAGCTTACACTACTTTCCCAGGCCATAGCAGAGAGCTGGTTAGGCAGAGGAGAAGCCAGGACACGAACAGGCATCCAGAAGGGATGCAGGCACCACAGGCAGAGGCTTAGCCTATGATGCCACAGCATCAGGCCCCTCACCCTTTCTCCAGCACCAGGCTTTGTATGAGGAACTCTGACACTTGATTTATCTCTTATAAGACTTTTAGAAATAACAACATAAAAACACAGGCAGTAATAACCAAGTTACTTTAGTGGTTATTTTTCATATTTTGCCTTCTTTCATGCACACTGAGCAGCATATTGTTTTAAGCAAAATCCCATATTTTTGCCTCATCCTCTCAAATTATGAACAGAATTAATGTTTGAAACTTTTCTTAGAGAAAGATGCATATATATTATCTAGGAACACCAATCAGATTCAGACACAAAAGAAATTTATTTCTGGTATTTGTCTAGGACAGGCAAATGTTGCCTTTTCCAAATTAGTGTTGCTTTTTAACAAAAATTTTCTGGCAACATATACTACAAAAACTGACACTTTCATCTTACAAGATCTTGTTAAACACAATAGATGGATGGATGGATGGATGGATGGATGGAAGGAAGGAAGGAAGGAAGGAGGGAAGGAAGGAAGGAAGGAGAGAGAGAGAAAGAGAGAGAGAGAGAAGGAAGGAAGGAGGAAGGAAGGAAGGAAGGAAGGAAGGAAGGAAGGAAGGAAGGAAGGAAGGAAGGAAGGAAAGAAGGAAGGAAGGAAGGAAGGAAAAGAAGGAAAGAAGGAAAAGAAAGAGACAGGGAAAAGAAAGAGAGGGAAAAGAAAGAGGGAGGAGGGACCTTAAATAGCCAAAAGTGCTTGCTATTAAGAAGCTGGTTAGCCAAGAAAAAGCACATAAAGAAGTGCTAAACTTACAGTATATCACATTAGGAATTATCAAATCTCAAAGTAATGTGGAAAGTTAGGAGAGTTTTCATAACAGAATTGGAAGTTCATAGAACTTATAGAAGCTGGATGGGAATGAGGGTGGATTTAGAAACAGGAATGACAATATAGCTAGCAGAAATATTATGTAAGAGAAAAACGTAAAGTTTTTATGCTATACCAGTGGGATGAACAGATGTACCAAAATAAAAATTTCAAGGATCAGGATGGAATATAATCCAGAACTAAGCTTCACATGCGATCTAATCAACTATGAGACCCTCTAGGATAGAGGAATTTTTGGCTGATGTTTAAGAAGAAATTACTTTAGAGAAACTGGCATTTTATAAGAGAAGAACAATGTAGTATAAAATAATTAACAGGTATCAGGAACCTTTAGCACTAGGTTGACTACTACATGGAATTTGGACCACTTTGTCAGCTACTACATCCTTCTCTTAGAAAAGAATATGTCATTTTGCACAGTCTCTAGAATTCCTTTTCAATGTGATGTTATAATTAAAGTTTTCTTAAAGGAATATTCTTATGGTAGTATAAGTGGAAATGTACTTGTTGTAAAGATCCCATTATAAAGACGGTAAGACAGACCTTACCTCTGCAGCTAAAGTAATAAGCAAAAGCTTCAATAGAGTTTTGTGTTGAGAAATGAAATTCTTATCTTCCAAAGCATGCAGCACACTGAAATAACCAAAAGGCACAAGAGGAGAACAAAAATGCTAGACGGTGTTGCCCTTTTGAAGTATTCCAGTTGATAAAAATGTTCATTGATTTTTTATATTTTCAGCTTTGTACATATTGATGATAAATTATGGCAATCATGTTACTTTTGTGCTCAGAAGCAGAGATATTAAAATCTTAAGGTCTATAAATTCCTAGAAATAGTTTTTAACATGAGCAGTTATAGAAGTATTATGATTAACTATGTTTTGAATATTTCTTAGAAATGTTCATTGTTACAGGTTCTATAATCCAAACTATCTGAATCTTGATAGTTTCATAAATTTACTTATAGGTCTCAATATAAACTTCAATAGACATTTTCTTTTTTCATCTGCAGGTAAGAAAATTTTAGAAATTATATGTGTATTAACACTCTCAGCATAAATTCTCTTAAAAACACAAAAAATGTCTTAGTCCTTTAAACTGAGTACAATTTTTTTTTTCTGATTATATCGACAGTTGAGAATTACTAGTTCTTGGCCTTAGAAAATCTCTCCTTTAAATAAAGGTCTTTCTGAGATTATTATGTTTTTAATATGTGACAAACAATTCTTATTCCTACTTATTTCCTATAAAAATTCACATAAGCTAAAAGAACATCCAATAAACATACTAAAATCCTTTCAGCTTCATTGTCATTGGAGTTTAATGTATTAAAAGTGAGATTTTTTTTTCACTATCAAATTGGACATCCCCTTCTCTTTTTTTCCCGTAAACACTCTATGGAAATAAAGATATGATAGCTACTCTTCAACATCTGTGCTAGGAAGTTGGCATTCCTTAATATTTCTATAAATTAATTTCTCCAGGTTTATTCATAATTGTCTCTTTGGTTCCACTACCAAAGATATATTCTGTATGACTTATGTATTAAAACCATGTTTGACTTAACTTAGAAATCAAGCTTGTGAAGGAATTTGTATTCAAATAATTAACTGACTAAAGCAAAAAGTCAAGTAGGATAGTGAAGGAGAAAGAGCCAAAAGGCTAAAGCTGTGTGTTTAAGTTAAAGTCTATCCCTACCTCTCCTTTGAACTGCTCCTTATCAGTACGGGGAACCATGGGGGTAACCTAGATGTGAACATTAATTTCCAACATTCGTAATGGCCGGAGAGATGACACTGATCACTGAAGGAGATCTGCGAAATGTACCCAAGTCCACCTGCCACATAGTTTTGGAAATGAGACTAGACAACTTTTTTTGTGGTTGCTCAATACACTGACTCATGAAACACTGCTTCTTGTTTCTTGTATCTCTTTTTAGTTACACAACACGTTTTCCTAGAAGATACCAGTAATGTGGGATAAATGATAAGAAAAAAACAAAAAAAAACATGGGAACTAGAGAGGGTTAACCTCACAAAAAAAAGTTATTTAAAATGGTATTTCATGAAATTGCTAATATATTGAATTATATAAATACTGAGTTGGCTATATCCTTTATTTATGTTATTTATTGTTTCAGATACACAATTTGAATGAACTAGTGCAAAGTGAAAATGTGGTCCTCCTTGTGAAAAACTTTTAAAATTTTCAAGAAAATAAATATCACCAGCGCCACAGCTCACTAGGCTATTCTTTCACCTGTGGTGCCCCGCACCCCAGGTTCTAGTCCCGGTTGTAGCACCGGATTCTGTCCCAGTAGCTCTTCTTCCAGTCCAGCTCTCTGCTGTGTCCCGGGAGTGCAGTGGAGGATGGCCCAAGTCCTTGGGCCCTGCACCTGCGTGGGAGACCAGGAGGAAGCACCTGGCTCCTGGCTTCGGATCAGTGCAGTGCGCTGGCTGCAACGTGCCGGCCGTAGCAGTCACTTGGGGGGTGAACCAACGGAAAAAGGAAGACCTTTCTCTCTATCTCTCTTACTGTCTAACTCTGCCTGTCAAAAATTTTTTTTTTAAAAAATTGAAAACAAATATCAGAACACAAAACCAAGCATTTTAACTGTGTGGCTTTTTTCATATACCCATGAACCTGTCCTGCCTCTGAAGAAAGTACTAGAATTTTAAATGAAGATGATTTCAATGTGATATATTGCATGCTAGAAACTATTTCCCTTGTTACATAAATATCAATTTGTAAGACAAAATCCTTTACATCCCATATCTGTGGCAGTTTCCTATTCCATCCGTTTGAAAAGTAGAAAATAATACATTTAAGATTATAATAAAATAGCCGGCACCACGGCTCAATAGGCTAATCCTCCGCCTGCGGCACCGGCACACAGGGTTCTAGTCCCGGTGGGGGTGCCAGATTCTGTCCCAGTTGCCCCTCTTCCAGGCCAGCTCTCTGCTGTGGCCAGGGAGTGCAGTGGAGGATGGGCCAGGTGCTTGGGCCCTACACCCCATGGGAGATCAGGAGAAGCACCTGGCTCCTGGCTTCGGATCAGCACAGTGCGCTGGCAGCAGCACGCCGGCTGCAGCGGCCACTGAGGGGTGAACCAACAGAAAAGGAAGACCTTTCTCTCTATCTCTCTCTCTCACTGTCCACTCTGCCTGTCCAAAAAAAAAAAAAATTAAAAAGATTATAGTAAAATAAAAATTTGGAGGAAAAGAATTTGAAAAATAACTATTAAAAAGATAATGAATATCTTTAAAAGTTTCCACATATTTGAAGTGTGTAACTGTAAAATCCATTTCTCTTTATCCTGGATGAATAAAATTTTAACTCCAAAAATAAAAGGAAGAAGTAGGAAGCAAAACAGTATTTTTTTTTTATTATTTTTGACAGGCAGAGTGGACAGTGAGAGGGAGAGACAGAGAGAAAGGTCTTCCTTTTGCCGTTGGTTCACCCTCCAATGGCCGCCGCGGTAGGCGCCCTGCGGCCGGCGCACCACACCGATCCGATGGCAGGAGCCAGGCGCTTCTCCTGGTCTCCCATGGGGTGCAGGGCCCAAGGACCTGGGCCATCCTCCACTGCACTCCCTGGCCACAGCAGAAAGCTGGCCTGGAAGAGGGGCAACCGGGACAGAATCCGGCGCCCCGACCGGAACTAGAACCCGGTGTGCCGGTGCCGCAAGGCGGAGGATTAGCCTAGTGAGCCGCGGCGCCAGCCCCAAAACAGTATTTTTTTAAATAAAGATGTTTACCAGTTCTTGACCCATTAAAGATAAAAGCAATAAACTGCCATAACAAATAAGATGATGTTCAGACCCTCTGTATAAGACAAAAGCAGAAACTCATGAAACCTGGGTGAATTCAATGCTATGAGCTGTATATTATCAGTACAGGAGAAATGAGTCGCTGGGGAATGCTGGGATTTCAGGTGTTGTGTCCAACATTTTATCAGTTGAGAGTCACTTGACAAACTTTTGTGTCATCTGGTGTCACTGAGACTCATGACAAAAATATTTCAAAAACTTGCTTTTTCTTTGGGCAGTGATCATTAACACTCAGTATATGTTTTTTCAGATTTCCTACCTTTGAACCACAACAGAAACAAAGGCAACATTAACTTGAAGGAAGTAAAATTGGAGCAGCCAGATTCTCCAAGTCTCAAGTTAAATAATCAGGGAGGAGGAGAATTTGTACTGAGTTTATACACACATACACACACACACAAACACACACACGTATACATGTGATGTATAATACATATAAATATTATATATAGGTGTGTATATATATAGGAGCTGACAATTATGGGCAATTAATTTCACCTCTTGTTACCTTCCCTTGCAGTGTATATTTTTCACAACCCAATACCTCTTGATCTACAGCGATTAAAGCAATAAAGAAAAAGCACCTTCTCCCATAAGAGTAACAATGAGAATTGATAAAAATATTTCAAGAAAAGGGATTTTGTTAAAAGGTTAGTAATGCCAAAAAATAATAATAAATAAAATAAAAAAGTTAGCAATGCAAGAGTTTAGTTTAATCCATCTGTAATGCCAACTATTCTCAAAAATCCCTGTAGGTCAAGTTTTCATTCTATTTACTTATTGTGAAACTGTTCCATTAAAATACATAATGTTTCAATACACACACATACACACAGGCATTTATATTATTACATTCAATAAATCTGATTAGGACTATATAATAAACTCATCTTTTTTAAAAAGATTTACTTATTTATTTGAAATCAGATTTACAGATAGGCAGAGGCAGAGAGAAAGAGAGACAGACAGACAGAAAGAGGTCTTCCATCTGCAGGTTCATTCCCCAAATGGCAGCAATGGCTGGAGCTGTGCTAATCCAAGCCAGAAGCTTCTTCTGAGGCTCCCACACGAGTGCAGGGGCCCGAGGACTCGGGCCATCTTCTACTGCTTTCCCAGGCCATTGCAGAAAGCTAGAATGGAAGTGGAGCAGCTGGAACTCTAATCAGCACCAGTCATGGGATGCTGGTACTGCAGCAGGCAGCTTTACTGGTTACATCACAGTTCCAGCCTCAGTAATAAACTTAAGTTTTACAAATTTTGGCTAATGCTGAAAATTTCCTCAGTTTTACATAAGTTCATTTTATCATGTTTATATACCAAATATAAATTTAACATATTTTACCGGGTTTCCTGCATTTAATATTAAACTTCTGTTCACCTTTTAGTCTGTCAAGCTAAAATTATATAGAATATTAACAATGTTTCTTCTGTGCAAAAGAATAGCACTACAGTTACCTAGTGTCTTGTATGTATAGCAGTGGTGTATTTTAAAGTAGATTTAATACAAACGATAGCTATGAGACTATACAATTCCCTCTGAGAGTATTGTTGATTGTGATGAATTATTTCTTTTTCCTTCCCACATGACAATGTGTTCAAACAGCTGTCCAACATTTCAACCAACAAATATTAGACTGACCTTATCCCTCTGAGAGTGTAAAATCTTATTATGAAAATCTTCATTCATCTTCCCGTGTTATAACATCACAGTGAATACATCTGTTATAGCTAAAGGCTGATTTAGAGGTAACATTAATATTTATGGGGTTGTAATGTCTTGTCCCTGCATTGTTTATACATACACACACATACACACATATATATACACACACACACACACTATACTCACACATACATTAACTTTTGGAAGACACTATGATACAGATGAGTAATGGCTTATTCTGAAAACCAAAAATACTAGCTAAACTTAATTTCTAGGCTCAATGTTATGGATGTGAGTTCACTGAATTTTCTCAATGACTCTACAAATTATCATTATTCTATTTTAAGAATAAGGAAGCACAAGTCTACTAAATTCATAGATTTAGATATTAATTCATATTTTTCTTCTTTTTCCCCAAAAAGGATGGCCTCAACATTCTTTCCTTTTTGGAAATGATTTGTTTAATTGAAAATTAGAGTGACAGGGAGAGAGGGAAAGAGAGAGAGAGAATGAGATCTTCCATTGGCCTGTTCACTCTCCTAAACTGGTCACAATAACCATGGCTGGGCCAAGCCAAATCCAGGAGCCCAGATTTTCATCTGAATCTTCCACATAGGTGTCAGGGGCCCACGCATTGCTTTCCCAGGCATGTTAGCAAGAAGATGGATCAGAAGCAGAGCAGTTGTGATATCCCATAATATTTTTGTTTATTGTGTGTGTGTGAAGCACAGAGAGGAAATATCATCCTGAAAAACTCAAAATTAATCACACTAATCTGTGCATTAAAAGGTACACAAAAGCACAGGGAATAAAAGCAAAAATGGACAAATAGGATTATAGTAAATTAAGAAGCTTCTGCACAGCAAAGGAAACAAAAAACAGTGTGAAGATAACAACCAAAAGAATGAATGAAATGTTGGCAAATTTTGCACTTGACAAAGGATTACTCTTTAGCATATATAGAGAACTTTTAAAAAATCACCAATATCAATAAGCAGGGAATGTATTTAAGACATAGACAAAAAATATGAGTAGACATGCCTCAGAAGTAATGCAAGTGGACACCAATATATATAAAAGTGACCAATGTCACTATCAAGGGAATCAAGGAAATGTTCATCAAAACCACAATGTGGTATCATCTCACTCCAGGTAGAAGGTATAATCAAAAGTAAAAAAAAAAATGCTGATGAGGAAACCAGAAGGGAACACCTATTCATTGTTGATGGGAATGCAAATTAGCAGAACTATCATGGAGAACAAAGAGGT
Source organism: Lepus europaeus (assembly GCF_033115175.1). Lineage (NCBI taxonomy): Eukaryota > Metazoa > Chordata > Mammalia > Lagomorpha > Leporidae > Lepus > Lepus europaeus. The sequence goes on along the minus strand of NC_084836.1, from coordinate 34,135,944 downwards.
TCCTCAAAAAACTAAGAATCGGATGAGATGTCTGGTATAGCAGATAAGACATCAATCAGTTGGATACCCACATCCCGTATGGTGTTCTTCTGTTCCAGTCTTGGCTCTCCTTCTGATTCCAGCTTTCTACTAAGGTACATCCTGGGAGGCACCAATAACAGCTCAAATATGTATGTCCCTGTCACTCATGTGAAAGCCTGAAATTGAGTTTCTGGTACCCAGCTTCAACCTGGCCCACAGACATTTCAGGAGTGAACTGAGGGATAAAGATCTCTCTTCCTTTTCAAAAGATTAAATTTAGGGGCTGCCACTGTGTGCAGCAGGTTAATGCCCTGGCCTGAAGCACCGGCATCCCATATGGGCGCTGGTTCTAGTCCCAGCTGCTCCACTTTCCATCCAGCTCTCTGCTGTGGCCTGGGATAGCAGCAGAAGATGGCCCAAGTCCTTGGGCCCCTGCACCCACATGGAAGACCTGGAAGAAGCTTCTGGCTCCTGGCTTCAGATCAGCACAGCTCTGCCCGTTGTGGCCAATTGGGGAGTGAACCATTGAGTGGAAGACCTCTCTCTCTCTTTCTCTCTGCCTCTCTTCTGTGTAACTCTGAATTTCAAAAAATAAATAAAATCTTAAAAAAATTAAATTTAAAAATATAAATAAGAAGAGTCACTCATTTATGAAAAGAAACCTAGAAATCTATTTTTTAATTTTTTACTTTTAAAATATTTTATTTAGGCTTATATTGGCACAAAATAATTTGAAGCCCATACATAATTTTTCACAACTTTTTAAGTTAAATTTTTAAGACTCCTATGATAAGAGCTCTAATGAACAAAACTTGACAACATGCAAAGTGGATTGTGAAATTAAGCAGAAAGATGGAACTCTAAGAAAAATTCAAAAGGAAATGAGTTTGACAGCCTTGGTGGTGGACTGAATACAAGATAGGAATTAGAGAACTAGAACATAGATCAGTGAGAGAATATCAATATTAAATACAAGAAGAAATAAAGAAAGAAGAAAACCCCACCAAACATCATTACTCTAGGGCAATTAAGTTTTCTTTTTAAGAAATGGCTATTTATCTATTCTTTAAATTGGACTGTTTTCTTACTATTGAGTTGAAATGGAAACTAAACAGTCAATATAAAAGATTAATGAAGAATTGTTTTTGCAAATGTTAACTATGCTGGCAAATCATTACTAAGAAAACAGAGAAAAGACACAAATAAATAAAATCAGAGATGACAAAGAGATATTTCAACTGAAACCAAAGAAATCCAAAAGATCATTTGGTAGTATTATGAACAACTACATGACACCAAATTGGAAAATTTTAAGATATCAATGCATTTCTGGTTGCACAAAACTTACCCAAATCGAACCATAAAGACATCTGAGCAGAATCATAATGAATAAACAACATTGAATCAGCAAATAAAAGTCTCAACAAAGAAAAACCCAGGATTAGATGACTCCACTGCTAAATACAGCCAAACCATTAAGGAAGAACTAACATCCAACTATTCCAAAAATATTGAAAGGGAGGTAAGCCTCTGACCCTGCTCCAAAACTAGATAGGACAACATTACAATAACAACAACGACAGCAAAAGTATAGACCAGTATTCCTATTAAACATAGACATAAAATAAAACCTTGCAAACCAAATCTAACAATCTATCAAAAAGACATTCACACTGACAAAGTGGGATATATCCTAGGAATGCAGATATGATTCAAAGTTTCCAGATCAATAACAGCAATGTGTTATATCAACAGAATGAAGGATAAAAATCACATCTCTAAAAAGCATTCAATAAAATTAAACACCCACTCATAATAAAATACTTGAAAAATTAGATATGGAAGGAACATACCTTTACATAAAGAAGGCTATCTATGACAAACACACACCAAACAACAATTGAACAGTGAAAGCTGAAAGTATTTTCTCTGAGATCTATGAACAGAGAAGGGTGTCTCGCTAACCTTATCCAGTACAATACTTTAAGTTTTAACCATTAGGCAACCCAAAAAAATAAAAGGCATTCAAATAGGACAGGAGGAAATCCAGCTATTTGCAGAGCACATAATTACAGAGAAAGTAAAAGATCCCACCAAGAGACTAATAGAACTGATAAATGAATTCAACAGTTACAGGTTACAAAAGGAACACATAAAAATCAGTAGTGTTTTTATACAGTGATAAGAAACTCACTGAGAAATAAATTATAAAAGAAACCCAATCCATAGCAGCTACAAAAATATCAAATAATTGGAGTATTTTTAACCAGGGATATGAAAGACTCAAGATTAGAAAATATGAATCAAATTGGGTAAGACATAATGAAATGGAAAATATCGCATGGCCATGGATTGGAAATACTAATATCATTAACATGATTATCATACCCAAAGCTATTTACAGATTCACTGCATCCCCATCAGTACACCAATGATATCCCTCACAGACCTAGAGAAAGCATTCCAAAAATTCATCTGGAAACACCAAAGACCATGAATAGCAAAAGCAATCTAGAACAAAAATAACAAAGCAGAAAGCATTACAATATCAAATTTAAAGACCTACTATAGAGCTATTGCCACTTAAACACTAGCATAAAGAACAAGCTTGTAGACCAATGAAAAAGAAAAGAAACCCCAGAAATGAATGCACATGTCTATAACCAACTTATCCTTGACAATGGAGCTAAAACCATTCCCTGTCATGTGCAGCAAATGGATGTCACCAGAGATCATTAACTTACATGAAATAAACCAGACACAGAAAGACGAATGCTGCATGTTTGTCCTCAGATGTGGAAGCTGAAAATAATAGTCTATATGAACTTAGAATATTAATTATTAGAGATTGGGAAAGGCTAGAGGGAGATCCAGTAACAGGTTCCAAAACACTATTGCTTAGAATTAGCAAGTTCTAGCATTCCATAGGACTGTGTATTTCCTATAGTTCACAATACTGTATTAAGTAGTATACAAAAAACTGGAACCAGGAGCTGGTAGGATAGAGGCCTGAAGAACAGATAAGGGAATTGAACAGCTAGTTGTATGGCTTGTTTGCTTTATGCTATGCATACGTCTTGAAACATTGTGTTGTGTCCTATAAAAATGTAAAACTATTACACAAAAATTTTAAATAACAAAATAGAAGATGTTGGGGCAGAAGCTACTCGTGGGCTGAGAGAGTTCATGGCTGACAGTGAGGAGTGTTATGGGAGATTCTGGCTACCATCATATTCTGTGTTTTTATTTTTATTTTTACTCCATGTGCTGATTATATGATTGAATTTTATTTCTAAATATCCATGGAGCTATATATTTTCTATATGTATATTATAGTTGAATAAAATTAAACTTTCTAAAAGGCAATCTTGTTCTATTTTGGAGTATAGTCTGCGATCATGAAGATTTTGAAAAATTATTCACAGAACAATAAATTTTCACATCTAAGCAGCAATTTCAAATCTGCCTGATCTTATCACTTCGGTTCTTTAGCAATATTCTTGTGTACATTTCTCTTCCTGGTCAATATTTACTCAATGTATGCGCAAGGGAGTCTATCTGTTCTACTTTGGAAGTTAGCATAATTTATCTAGACTTACTTGATGTCTTAAATTAGTATCAGTTTTAGGATATTCTTATACATGAACACCTAAAGTTTAATAATCAGGTTATCTAGATTTCAAAAACAAAAATCATGGTCTTTTGTAAAAACATATTTTGAAATCAAATATCTTATATCTGTTTGTGATGAAGAAAACATGACTCAAACTAGGAAATATGCTACTTTTTGTTTCCATTTATTCACCTGAAATTCATAAATCTATTTATAATCTAAGGTCTATTACTACATAGTGTATTGGCATACTGTATTATGCTTGTTACCAGCCTAAAAATGTTCTGATGGTTTTCTGAAAGATGTGAAGTGAACTGCACACTGTCAGTGACATTTATAAATTATCAGCAATCTGTTAAAGGTGATATGATATTAAATGAATTATTAATTTTAAAGTAGTTAAAATCATTAAATTTGTGCCAAATTGAATCATAAGAAACTAGTTTTATTTAAAAAATGCAATAACATTTTATTTAAAATAGTGAACAACTGCTTCTAGTTCTTTAGCTGACTCTGCCTAATATTTTATTTTTGATTTCTTTTGCTTGTGTTCATTAGTCTTTGAAAGCAAATGTGACAAAATATAAATTATCTCCCCTCATTTAACATCTTGCCCTTGTAAAAAGGAAAGTAACATTAAAATGAAAAGCAGGTAGATAAGGGTAAATGTACTGGTGTGCCATATCTATTCAGCTTTCCAACTCCTTTCCCTCTTGAAAAATGAAGAGGGCAAACCCATCTTGAAGTTATAAATAGTTTACAAATCAATTTATATATCATTGCACTATGTAAAGTTTATAAAAAGGAGAAAAATGGATTTAATCTATTTGAATGCTCTGTGCAACGGATGTCCTATTCCACTGATAAGTGGTAGTTGCCAACTAATGACAGATATATGCCTTATAATAGTGACATGCCAATTACCAAAAAAAGATAATGTCTTGTATACTTGAAAATAAAGTCAGAATGAGGTACTAGCTTAAATTTCCAGTAGAAACAAAAGCAAGCTTGTAGTGGGGGAGTGAGGAAATCCTCTGTCCTTTAAGACTGTGGTTGAGTCTTCTCACCTCCTCGAAGTATATGACTATTCTACACTCTGATCTGCTCCCATTGTTCTAGTGATAGATTTAAATTGTCCAATAAAGAAGATGGATTTGTACTAATCCACTGCAGCTTCTCATGACTTGTGACAAACAATATTTAAAACCGAAACGTTAGGAAATAATGATACTCTCATTGGCTTTGGGGTAGAAAAATAAATTATTTTGCTTGTAGCCAATATACATCCTCTTGCCCACAACTTGGGACAGGGGGAAGGAATCAAAAGTATTACACTAAGCCACTTGTTTAGAGAACAATGTTTGAGACAAACATAACAAATTACAACACACTGCAGAGTCCACTCTTTTTATTTTTATTTTTATTTTTGACAGGCAGAGTGGACAGTGAGAGAGAGACAGAGAGAAAGGTCTTCCTTTTGCCGTTGGTTTACCCTCCAATGGCCGCCGCGGTAGCGCGTTGCGGCCGGCGCACCGCGCTGATCCGATGGCAGGAGCCAGGTGCTTCTCCTGGTCTCCCATGGGGTGCAGAGCCCAAACACTTGGGCTGTCCTCCACTGCACTCCCTGGCCACAGCAGAGAGCTGGCCTGGAAGAGGGGCAACCGGGACAGGATCGGTGCCCTGACTGGGACTAGAACCCGGTGTGCCGGCGCCGCAAGGCGGGCAGAGTCCACTCTTAAATGCCCAAGAATATGGACTCAAAAAAATGAACATTTAGGAAATGATGTTAAATAACTTAAAATAGCGATACTTTTGAAAAAATCAAAGACCCTTTTTTTAACATCTAGTGTCAGCCCCAAACCTAATCCTTTTATTCCTTCTCCATGACCTGCAATCCTGATAACCTTTTTTTTTTTCTAAATGGTAAGTTGCTATCTAATTATTATTATGAAATTTTTTTTAAGATTTATTTTACTTATTTGAAAGACAGAGCTACAGAGAGAAAGGTCTTCCATCTACTGGTTCACTCCCCAGATGGCCACAACAGCCAGAGCTGTGCCAATCTGAAGCCTAAAGCCAGGAGCCAGGAGCTTCTTCCGGGTCTCCCATGTGGGTACAGGGGCCCAATGACTTGGGCCATCTTTTACTGCTTTCCCAGGCCATAGTAGAGAGCTGGATTGAAAGAGGAGTAGCCAGGACTAAGATCAGCGTCCATATGGGATGCCAGCACTTCAGGCCAGAGCTTTAAACTGCTGCGCCACAGCACAGGCCCTTATTATCATTAAAATTTAGAGGTAGATCATACGTCAGAAATGTACAGCATATTGAATTAATTTCAATTAATGATTGTTTCTTGATAAGTATTTTGGAAAACCAAAAATGCTAAATTATAGGTTTAGCTGAGGGACAAAACTCATCTCTTGGAAAATCATTAATTCATAAAAGTTTTCTTTGGGACAATAGAAAATCACATGAAAAAAGCAGTTGAAGCATGAAATAAAAATGCCAGAAATTAGACAATTAGTCAAGGTGAGCATCAATAACCTTATAACTTAAGGAAATACACTTATGTGTGTTTATAAAGGTATAGGAGGTACAGACAGTTCAATGACTTTGCAAACACTATAATTCTAAAATTTGATTGTTCCCGTAGTATCTCTACTTCATGGTTTAATAGTAGGAGATGTGATATGATATTTTTTTTTGACAGGCAGAGTGGACAGTGAGAGAGAGAGACAGAGAGAAAGGACTTCCTTTTGCCGTTGGTTCACCCTCCAATGGCCACCGCGGCCAGCGCACTGCGGCCGGTGCACCGCGCTGATCCCAAGGCAGGAGCCAGGTGCTTCTCCTGGTCTCCCATGGGGTGTAGGGCCCAAGCACTTGGGCCATTCTCCACTGCACTCCCGGGCCATAGCAGAGAGCTGGCCTGGAAGAGAGGCAACTGGGACAGAATCCAGCGCCCCGACCGGGACTAGAACCCGGTGTGCCGGCGCCACAAGGTGGAGGATTAGCCTGTTGAGCCACGGCGCCGGCCTGTGATATGATTTTTGACTACTTGATCATGAATTTATATACACTTTATCAAGATGTTTTTTCTCCCACTATTCTATCCTTAAATTCAACTACAGCAGTGAATCTCTACTAGAAGTGAATTTGTCCCAGGCGACATTTGTCAATGTATGGAGATACTCCTGGTCATCACAACTTCAAGCTTTTATGCCAGCTGGCATCCAGTGGACACAGGCCAGGGGTGCCAGTTAAACAATGCATTGGGCAGTACCCCACAACAAAAGTTATCTGACCACAGATATATACAGTGCCACTGCTAAGAAATTCTGACCTAGACAACCAAGAGTGAAAAATTATAAATGACACATGGCTTGTGTATTTTCTGAAGAAAAAAATGTTAGCAATATTTCAATAGTCCTTGCTCCGCTTATCCATTGTTTTCTTTTCTGGTTACCTATTGCTGTAGAATTGCCCCAAACATTAGGTTAAACAATAGCTATCATTTATTTTGTACATGAGTCTAGTAGTTATGTGTGTATATTTAATCAGTTCATCTTGTCTGCTTTTCTCTTGCAGTAGTAGTCAAATAATTACTGAGTTAAAGGTTATCATTAAAGTGTTTACCACTTGCATATCTGATGCCTGGGCTTTGAAAACTCAAACAGCTAGTGCTGGAACAGTTGGGGATGCTTAGACATCATTCCTCTCTATATATAGTTTCGCCACCTGGTCCCACAAGGTAGCCTCAGGGTAACTGAGTTTCTTTATATGGTGGTTGACGCCTTTCAGAGAAGTCACTAGAAACATTGCCAAAGCTAAAAATATTTTTCTCCGAAGTTAAATATATCCTTCTGAACAAAATTGAGATTTTGAGATTTTATTGTTTATTTACATGAAATTTCTTCCCTTGATATAAATATATTTTTAAAATATATCCTTCTACAGTATTCTGTTTTAAAGGCACGGATAATTTCATTTTCAGATTCATGGAGAGTTAACACTGGCCCTGCCTCATGAAAGGTTGGGTGGTGTCAAAGAACTTAAGGGTACAACCACTTGTTTCTTCCATTTATATATTTTACATACAAAATATATTTTACATACAAAATAAACTCCCTCTCAGGATCTTTAGATATTTCATTTACTTCAATATCAGGTCTGAGTATCTTGTTATCTAAAATAAGCCCAGGTACATGTGAAGTTCCTTGAGTGTAGTTGCTTGGATATAACTCCTTTAGTATTTTTCTTCTCAGTCTGAAGACCTATGACCTTAAGAGACAAATCAGCTACTCACCATATAGTCATCATATAGTGGTGGCTCAGATGTGTATAACTGTTCTCCCATTAACTACCAGGTAAAATGGGAAGAAGACAGAGCCACTATTTCACAGCCATTCTTATGTCCAATGGAGTATATCACTGGGAATGATTTTCCATATCCCTTGGGTCTGCTTTCTGGATCTTGATTCTGTCTGGGTTACCCTTCCCTTCACATGAGAAATGATTGGTGTTTGCAACTGATTCTCTAAGCCAGCCTCCTGCTCATAGGTTTTGGGAATTCAACTGCTCTTTAATTTTATACTATCTCTGTCCTTTCAGTTTAACCTGACAAAATGTCTTTAGACCTCTGTGGATTTTTCATGAATCAATTTTTAATGCTATTAGAGAAAATACACACCCACAAATCTCACTGGGAAAAGTTGTTTTCTTGCTTGGGTTCTTTTGAAGGTGGCTGTGGTAAAAGTTCTTAAAGTTCTTAGCAATTTTCAGCAAACATCTGTTAGGAATACAGCAACCCTTGGTAAAGATTTTTGTCTCATTGAGAAAGTCTATAAAACACAACCTTTAGACAGCTTGAAAAAAGAACTAACTTGAATTCAGCTTTTGATTAGAATAGGTAATAATTTGAAAATATTTCGCAGTTTCGAGAGACAAAAGTGAGAGATATTTAAAGTAGGTTAATAGAGGGTAAGAGCCAAGATAATCATGACTACACTTCCTTTAAAATTGGCTTACAAATTAAGAAATTCCTTTTCCAATTTTCTTGCTTTATTATCATAATACAGCATCTTTGGGGTAGCTGGATTTTTTGGTAGCTGGAGTCTCCCAAAGAAAGTGTCCCAAGAAAGGCATACAGAAGTTATATGGCCTTTTGTAAACTAGCCTCCGAATTATCAATTATTCTGCAATTTATTTATTTATTGATGAGGCCTACAGAAGTTGTATGGCCTTTTCTAATCTAACCTCCAAGTTATCAAGTATTCTTCAGTTTATTTATTTATTGAAGTAGTTTAAAGAGGAGTGGACTCAACAGGTGTGATCATCTGATGAGAGGAAAGTAAAAAAAAATGGTGACACACTTTAAAGCTACTGTAGTACTCTACATGTTATCACTATTTTAAAGGATGACACCAATTAAGTCCTATTAATTTCAATGTCTATATCGTTTTAATATGGGTTATTTTTTCCTCATCATGTTCTATTTCCCAACATTCCTTTGTCATTTTCAAAGTTTTCTTCAATCATCTATCCAATATTATTAATGATGACTTAGCTGTGTCAAGAACAATAGGAAAAACAAAAGGAAGAAAGAACATAGTTCATGACATAGTTCATGACTACCCATTAGTTGAGGGAAATTCTAAAATAGGAAACAAAATACTAAAATATATATCAATAAAAGAGCATTAAAATAAAATTTGGTCTAGTCATCAACATGAAACGTCATTTATAGAAATTCAAACAGATAATTAAAGTGAATCTCCTCATTCATATCAAAGACATAAGATGGTTGAGAGTTGGAAAAAGTATAGAATTTTTAAGGTAGATTTCTTTTTACCTGAACAGCTTTATATACTCTTTCCCCATAATCTCTCTAATGACCACATTAAAAAATGAAGCCTAAAACTAATCCGAAATCAATGCTAGCAACTGACAGGCCAGAGATGCTGATATGTGCTCACTGAAGGTTGTGGGGGCACAGTAGCATAGCATGACTCATGCTTACAAACGCTAAAGGAGAAGCAGAGTAGAAGGCAGCAGATGCAAAATAGTCAGATTTGCTTGTATTGTGGGCCAGAAATTCAAGGATCTTATGCATCACATTAGAAGCAGAAAAAGCAATGGTTTTTCATTTAAAAATGGATTTTTTTTTTGGACAGGCAGAGTTAAACAGTGAGAGACAGAGAGAAAGGTCTTCCTTCCATTGGTTCACCCCCAAATGGCCCCTATGGCTGGTGTGCTACGCTGATCCGAAGCCAGGAGCCAGGTGCTTCCTCCTGTTCTCCCATGCGGTTGCAGGGCCCAAACACTTGGGCCATCCTCCACTGCCTTCCCGGGTCACAGCAGAGAGCTGGACTGGAAGAGGAGCAACCGGGACAGAATCTGGCGCCCTAACCGGGACTAGAACCCAGGGTACCAGCGCCACAGGTGGAGGTTTAGCCTAGTGAGCCGCAGCACCGGCCAAAATGGATGTTTTCTACAAGGATGACCTTAATTAAAGTACCTGAAGATCTTATTCAAGACTGAAGGTATATGGAGCCAGCGCTGTGGCGCCATAGGCTAAGCTTCTGCCTGCAGCACTGGCTTCTCATATGGGCACTGGTTTGAGTCCCAGGCTGCTCCACTTCTGATGCAGCTTACTGTTGATGTGCCTGGGAAAGTAGCAGATTATGGCCCAAGTACTTGAGCCACTGCACCCACATGGAGACCTGGAGAAAGCTTCTGGCTTTGGATCTGCCCAGCTCCAGCTGTTGTGGCCATTTGGGGAGTGAAACAGCAGATGGAAGACCTCTCTCCCTCTCTCTCCCTCTCTCTTTCTGAAACTTCACCTCTCAAATAAATAAATAAAATCTTCCTTTTTTTTAAACAAAAGACTAAGGGTATATACTATGTGAGCATTTGAGGGTTAGTTAAAAAAATTAAAGAGACCTTTGCATATCAAGGTTGGGGACCATCAAGAGAAACTTGAGAGAGCCACAACAATGATCACAAGCAAATCAAAATAGTGTGGGCGCAGCAATCCATCTGGTAGGACTATATCTTTAAAATCTACTGATCCATTAGAAAATTTATCTCCTCCCTCTCCTACTTTGACTATGGATGCAGAAATACCTTTGCTTAATAAGCTGAGTGTGCACTCCAAAATGCTGTCAATGAAAAAGCTAAGAACCACCTTGCTGCCTTCTCACTACAAAGTCCCTGAAGGGAAAGAGAAAAATATTTAACTTTACACTAGGTTCAGAATTTGATTATTATATGTGGTGGACCATCTGAATTCTTGTTTTTTGTTGTTGTTGTTGTTTTGACAGGCAGAGTGGACAGTGAGAGAGAGACAGAGAGAAAGGTCTTCCTTTTCCATTGGTTCACCCCTCAATGGCCACTGCAGCCGGCGTGCTGATCCGAAGCCAGGAGCCAGGTGTTTCCTCCTGGTCTCCCATGCGGGTGCAGGGCCCAAGCACTTGGGCCATCCTCCACTGCCTTCCCGGGCCAGAGTAGAGAGCTGGACTGGGACTGGAAGAGGAGCAACCGGGACAGAATCCGATGCCCCAACTGGGACTAGAACCTGGGGTGCCGGCACCGCAGGCGGAGGATTAGCCTACTGAGCCGCAGCGCTGGCCCTGAATTCTTGTTGTTTTAAAATAAACACAAGGCTTCTGACACTTTGAGATGTGATGACTTTTGAATATCCCTAGTCTTGACTGTTGAGGAATACTTTTCTTTTTCATACTATTAGTTGAACTCTTTACTTAGTAGGGTTAATCTTAATGTGTATAAAGTTAATTGAAAACGTTGTTTCTTATAGTGTCCATTTCACTTCAACAGGTTTCCCCTTTGGTGCTCAGTTGTCGCCGATCAGGGAAAACAAATGATATTTGTCTCTTTGGGACTGGCTTAATTCACTCAGCATGATGTTTTCCAGATTCCTCCATCTTGTTGCAAATGACTGGGTTTCATTGTTTCTTACTGCTGTATAGTATTCTATGGAGTACATGTCCCATAATTTCTTTATCCAGTCTACTGTTGATGGGCATTTGGGTTGGTTCCAGGTCTTAGCTATTGTGAATTGAGCTGCAATAAACATTAATGTGCAGATGGCTTTTTTATTAGCCAAATTAATTTCCTTTGGGTAAATTCCAAGGAGTGGGATGGCTGGGTTGTATGGTAGGGTTATGTTCAGGTTTCTGAGGAATCTCCAGACTGACTTCCATAGTGGCTTAACCAGTTTGCATTCCCACCAACAGTGGGTTAGTCTCTCTTTTTCCCCACATCCTCTCCAGCATCTATTGTTGGTAGATTTCTGAATGTGAGCCATTCTAACCGGGGTGAGGTGAAACCTCATTGTGGTTTTGATTTGCATTTCTCTGATTGCTAGTGATCTTGAACATTTTTTCATGTGTCTCTTGGCCATTTGGATTTCCTCTTTCGAAAAATGTCTATTGAGGTCCTTGGCCCTCTCTTAAGTGGGTTGTTTGTTCTGATGTTGTGGATTTTCTTGATTTCTTTGTAGATTCTGGTTATCAATCCTTTATCTGTAGTATATTGTGCAAATATTTTTCGCATTCTGTTGATTGCCTTTTCACTTTCCTGACTGTTTCTTTTGAAGTACAGAAACTTCTCAATTTGATGCAATCCCAAATGTTAATTTGTTCTTCACTGCCTGTGCTCCTGGGGTCTTTTCCAAGAAGTCTTTGCCTGTACCTATATCTTGCAGGGTTTCTCCAATGCTCTCTAATAATTTGATGGTTTCGGGTTGTAGATTTAAGTCTTTAACCCACGTTGAGTGAATTTTTGTGTAAGGTGAAAGGTAGAGGTCTTGCTTCAAGCTTCTGCACATGGAAATCCAATTTTCCCAGCACCATTTATTGAATAGGCTGTCGTTATTCCAGGGATTAGTTTTGGATCTTTGATCAAATATAAGTTGGCTGTAGATGTTTGGATTGATTTCTGGTGTTTCTATTCTGTTCCATTGGTCTATCCATCTGTTTCTGTACCAGTACCATGCTGTTTTGATAACAACTGCCCTGTAGTATATCCTGAAATCTGGTATTGTGATGCCTCTGGCTTTGTTTTTGTTGTACAAGATTGCTTTGGCTATTCGAGGTCTTCTGTGTCTCCATATGAATTTCAGCATTATTTTTTCCAGATCTGAGAAGAATGTCTTCGGTATCTTGATTGGTATTGCATTGAATGTATAAGAAACAATGACCTGATCAGTTCTTGTCCTTACTCTAGATGTACAATGTAATACTTTATCCTTTTTAGTATTTGTTGTTGTTGTTGTGGTTCTAGTACTAGTGGTTGAACTCTGTAATTAACACACAATTATTCTTAAATGTTTAAATTTTAACTGAAAAGTGATCCCTGTTAAATTTAAGAGTGGAAAAAGAGAGGGAGATGTACAATTTGGGACATGCACAATCAGACTTGCCCCAAATGATGGAGTTAGAAATGTACCAGGGGATTCCAATACAATCCCATCAAGGTGGCATGTACCAATGCCATCTCACTAGTCCAAGTGATCAATTTCAGTTCACAACCGATGGCTCTGATAGGTCTAAGAATCAAAGGGATCACACAAACAAGACAAGTGTCTGCTAATACTAACTGATAGAATCAAAAAGGGGGAGAAAGATCCAACATGGGAAGTGGGATACACAGCAGACTCATAGAATGGCAGACATCCTAAACAACACTCTGGCGTCAGAATCAGCCCTTAAGGCATGTGGATCTGGCTGAAGAGCCCATGAGAGTATTGTAGGCATGGAAAGCCAAGATACCATGGAAAAGAAAAAAAAAAAAAAAGAAGACGACCTAAATGAAAGATCTCTGGGAGTGAGATCCCAGTGGAAAGAACGGGGCCATCAAAGAAGGAGGTACGTTTCTCTGAAGGGAGTAGAGAACTTCCACTTTGATTATGACCCTATCGGAATAAGATCGAAGTCGGTGAACTCTAAAGGTTTCCATAGCCCTGGCAACTCATGACTAGAGCCTAGGGAGATTACTGATGCCATGAACAGGAGTGTCAAATTGTTAAGTCAGCAACAGGAGTCACTGTGTGCTTACATCCCATGTGGGATCTGTCCTTAATGTGTTGTCTAATGTGCAGTGATGCTATAACTAGTACTGAAACAGTATATTTACACTTTGTGTTTCTACGTGGGTACAAACTGATGTGATCTTTACTAATTATATACTGAATCGATCTTCTGTATATAAAGATAATTGGAAATGAAAAAAAAAACCTGGTGTTAAATTGGAAATGGCATAGAAAATTAATTAATTTTTTTAAAAAAATATTATGTAGGATCTCTGTCTTTAATGTGCTGTACACTCTTATTATAGCTATAACTAGTACTCCAACAGTATTTTTTTTCACTTTGTGTTGCTATATGGGGGCAAACTGTTGAAATCGTTACTTAATATATACTAAACTGATCTTCTGTATATAAAGAGAATTGAAAATGAATCATGATGTGTGGGGAAATTAGTTACACGATGGTGCCCAAAGGAAGTAAGGTGGGCGGAATCCAAAGTTATTTACCACTAAAACTAATTGGCTGCGCAACATCATTGGAGGTAACAAAACTAGTAACAAGTGTATAGACATATGGCTAGTCCTATAGAAATCCCCCCGTAAAATGACCGTTTAAGTGATTGGTTGGTCCTTAGCCCTGCCCCAATGACTCTGCAGTTTTGTGCTATAAAAGGCTCTGTTTTGCACGAAGTAAATGAGTCCTTGCTAGACTTGGCTCCCCACTGCGTCTGACTGTCTCCGGGATCAGGAGGCTGGGGAATGGGCGAGAGGCACACTTACCTTTCCTCGGACCCAGTCCATCCTTGTACGGTGGACTAAGACCCAGCAATGATGTGATTGGAAGGGGAGAGGGAGCGGGAAAGGGGAGGGTTGCAGGTGGGAGGGAAGTTTTGGGAGGGGGAAGCCATTGTAACACATAAGCTGTACTTTGGAAATTTATATTCATTAAATAAAAGTTTAATTTAAAAAAAAGTTAATTGAAAACAGATTTTAGTAAAAAATAAGAATGGGAATAGGAGAGGGAAGAGGAAGAAGGGTGGAAGTGAAGGTAGGAGGGAGGGTAGGTTGGAGGAGAATCACTAAATTCCTAAATCTAATGTGTGTATACATTAAATTTCTAAAAATAATAAAATATGTGTGGAACTTATTAATGTGTCCAAACTGGGTCTCCAATTGTGTAAATGTATTCCACTTATAATGTACAGCACATGCATCAACGTTACATGCATCAGTGACTTCTATGTCCTACTTTAAAGGGTAAATCTAGAGACATTACTGTGATATTTGGTGTGCATGGAATCATTAGCTCTGATATTATTGATGTCATGTCATTTAATGATAGGAAGAGCTGTGGATAATATATATTTCCATAGTGTTGCGTAACCACCCGTATGTCATGCTTTCATAACCTAGATTAAGTAAATAACATAAAAAACAAGGGCAGTAAACAGAAGAATCTTTTGGCTGGGTGAGCACTTCAGCACTTTGCAGTCATTGTTTAGTAATGGTTCTTTATTCCCATTAGTGATCTCAAGAGGTAGAGAAATGAGGATGTCAGCAGGAGGGGGGGCACTGTTAACTAAGCATAACAGGAAGCAAGCAGGGTGCAAAGCAGAAGACAGGGAAATCTAGTATTGCTGCAAGCCAGGTAGTACCTTATGCAAACAGCTTCTCCAAGGATCCTTAAAAGACAATAGCAAGACTCAGAACCAGTATCCTTAAAGCAGTTAAGTATTTGATGTTAAGGTCCATTCTTTAGAGTCCAACAAAAATTTGATAACTTAGAAGTCACTTGTAGTCTTTCCTGGTAATAAAGTTATCCCTGAAAACGTAAACACATACACATGCATACACACATGCACACTGTAAAAACATGTACTAATTATTTTCTCCTTTATTAACATATTCTGTGAAAAGCCTATATGTTGATCACCACGTTTGGACTCAGTCAAGCATACTACCAAGGCCACCTCGGAAAATGACCTGAAGTCCCAAAGTATCATATCCTACTAAGTCAATAGTTTTTTATTTGTTTTATCAAGATCAACCCCAATGTAATAGATGTCTGGTTAAGTAAATTTGGCTGATGTTATTACTCTTGGTATTCGACCCAGGACAAAGGGCCTCTGGTCTCTATATTTTAGCTTTCTTGTACTCAGTTCCAAAATAGCTTCAAATAGAGACAAAAGCAAATTTGGTTGATTTGGTTTATTTGTTTGCCTCTACATCAATTTCTCTCACCAAGAAAATAGTGAACTCTGATTTTATAGACCTGAGTTATCCAACGCTCATTCTGTTTGTGCTGGTTGTGAAGGGCTGGGAGTTTGGTCTCCACTAATTAACACACATGAAATAATCTGGGTTATTTTAGTGTAGGAGATGTGGTATTCATACGAAAAATATGTTTCCTCCAGCTTCAGATATATTCCAAACCCATGTGTCCCACTCTTTATTCCCATTTCTTGAGAAGAACAAAGAGATAGTGCTGAGGTTGAATTCATGTTCCAAGTCTGTACAACTATTTTACACTGCAAAATTCACAACACAAATGGTTATTCAGTAATTTATATAATAATTAGATAAGAAAGTTGGTATTCCTCTTTGAACTTTAAGAATAACAGACTAATATTTCTAGCTTCTTCATCACTCTTCAGAAATTCGTAACTATACTCAGTATCCAAGTTCCTACATATATTCTTTTTAAGCCAATGTGGTTAAATCTCTACCTCAGTCATGAAATATTTTTAGGAGACTGTATTTGCTTTATAGAGCTGTTGTAACAAAATGCCACAAATTTGTTGTAAAATTTGTTGCAAAATTTATTGCCTCACAATTCTGTAAGCTACAGAACAAAATCAAGGTGTTTATTCTGGCTGTGACAGAGAAACTCCTAGCCTTGGTAACCTCTTCCTCTCTGTATGTTGTCATCCCTCTGTGTGTCCAAATTTCCACTTTGGATAAAGATAGCTGTCATATTGGATTAGGGTCCACCCTCATGTTTTCCTATTAACTTGACTGTCTCTGTAAAGACACTAATTCTAAAAAAGGTCATATTTTGAGGGTCTAGGGGACTATATAAGAATTTTGTAGGAGGGGGACCACAATTTAACCCATCACAAATGGTTTCCTTTTCCTTATTATTTTCTCTATACTATAGTTTAAATTAGAAAAAAAAACTGAATTCAAATTTTCAAAATATTACAACCATTTTTAGTCTTCTGAGACTAAAATACATAAAAATACATAAAATACATAAAAATAACAATTTAAATAATGTATACTGAGAAATATTTAATACTACAAGGAACACGTAATTAAACTTTTCTTATCTTAAAAGGTTTGTGGAATTCTGTTAGCAAATTGTATTCAAGTATACTTACTAATATATTTTTCCTATTAACAATTAAAAGAGGACAGTGAAATATTATCTTTCTTTGGACATGCATCTGTTCTATAAAATATGCATACAGTATAATTTTTATTTTTTCAAAATTTTTCTTTTGAAACAGAGAAAACTGTACATATTTACTGTATACAACATATTTTGAAGTACAGAATATACATTGTGGAATGACTAGATCTAAATAATTAACATACAATACCTACAATGTTATCATTTCTTTATGAAAACACTTTCCATTTACTCATTTCACATTTTTGCAAAACACAATATATTTTTAATTATAGTCACCATGTTGTACACTACCCCTCCTGAACTTAGTATTTTAAAGTAATGGCATATTGTATTCCTTGACCAAAATCTTCCCAATAAATAGGCACTTAACCTCCTGACCCTGGTAATCATCATTCTTCTCCATATTTCTATAGGATCAACATTTTGTTTGTTAACTACTCAAGCAAACTTCTTTTTTAGTTATTTATTTTATTTGAGAGGGAAAGAGAAGTACAGATAGAAGAAAGAGGGGGAGAAAGAGAGAGAGAGAGAAGATGGATTGATTGATTTCCCATCTATTGGTTCATCCCCCAAATTCGCACAACAGCCAGGGCTAGACCAAGACAAATCCAGCAGCCAGGAACTCAGTATGGGTGGCAGGAATTCAAGTACTTGAGCTGTCAACTCTCAGGATGTATGCTAACAGGAAGCTGGAAGTGGAACTGGGATATGAATCTAAGTATTCTCACATGAAATTTGGGTATCCCAAGTGACATCTTAAACACTGTACCAAATACCTACCTCAGTACAATCCTTTTTAATAACATGCTGAAAAAAATTCAAAACTGAACAAAATACATTTTCCAATATTGCCTATGTGTACTTAGACATTTTTTTTTAAAAAGAAGTAGTTACTATGATTTTTAAATGAACACAGTATAAATACTGTGGTTGAAAATAATTAATGGTCAAATGGGCACTGTAACAGTCCATCATTACCTGTTAGATTTAAGATGTAAACATGATTTTTAAAATTTAATTCATTAGTTTTTAAATTTTTGATGGGCATAAAAAATTGTTCATGTTTTGGGGTACCATGTGGTATTTCCATATGTATACATCTTTATGACCTCCTAACATTGCTGGCCTACCCAGACTGTGAAGATATAATTATATAGTTGACCCCTATTGGAACATCAGGTATATCTAATAATTTTCCAAACTTAATTTTTGCTCATTAACCAGTATTTTAAAAACTGGGTAATCTATTGCTTTAATTTTATTATTAATTTCAGAACTATCCTTTGAAGCTTTCACCTTCACTTGCCTAGCACTTTATAGAGTTTTAATTAGCAGTTTAATACATAAATCATTTTAAGATCTCATAAAATTTAAAAAAATCTACAAATTAACAATTGCCTAATATTGCATGACATATGCAGTAATAAAAATCACATTAATTCATTCAAGTGACTTCAGAATGAAGTTAAAAATGTTCTCTCATTTCAAAAAATAGAATTTGGGAGTCGTTTTAGTGCAGCAGGTTAAGCGTCACTTGAGATGCTCAATCCCATATACAAGTACTGTTTGGAGTTCCAGCTACTTTGCTTCCAATCTAGCTTCCTGCTAACATGCCTGGGTCCTGCCACTCAACAGGGGAGACATAGATAAAAAGGCTCTAGGCTCCCGGATTCATCCATGCCCAGCCCCAGCTGTTGCAGCTATTTGGGGAGTAACACAACAGGTAAAATATGAAAGATTTCTCTAACTCTCAATCTGTCTCTGCCTCTATACCTGTCAAATATATAAATCTAAAAATATTAAAATCTGATTTTGATAATGTTATCATAAAAATTACTGAACAGCTTAAAAATCAATACTCTTTTCCTTTAAAAAGATTTTGATAATAATAGCTTAAAAAGCAGTAATTTCAAAGTCAAAATATCCAAGCCTCATGACATTACCTTGTACTTTAGCAAAGAAATTAAAATTGAGGATCTAAGTTATTTAAAAGCTAGGATATACCACATTTTCTTCTTTATTCATGAACAAGGAGCCATGTGAAAATGAATCATTACTTAATTATTTTCCATTGATTATGCAAAAGTTCTCTAAATCTTAGGGAAGAATATCACCATTCTTTTTTTTTAATTTTTATTTGACAGGTAGAGTTATAGACAGTGAGAGAGAGAGACAGGGAAAAAGGTCTTCCTTCCATTGCTTCACTCCCCAAATGGCCAGTATGGCCAGTGCTGCGCCAATCTGAAGCCAGGAGCCAGGTGCTTCCTCCTGGTCTCCCACGCAGGTGCAAGGGCCCAAACACTTGGGCCATCCTCCACTGTACTCCTGGGCCAGCAGAGAGCTGGACTGGAAGAGGAGCAACCGGGACTAGAACCCGGTGCCCATATGGGATGCCAGTGCCGCAGGCAGAGAATTAGACAAGTGAGCCGTGGCGCTGGCCCCAATATCACCATTCTTAACCTTAAGAATATTAAGTGCAAGCAATCCTGATTTTGAGTTAGATAAAAGCAGATGAAGATTCCATAAGAAGCTGTACAGACACAGAGACTAGACTCACCAATGTCCCTTTCTGATACTGCACACTCACCTGCAGTTACAGAAACCATGATTAAATACATGAGACACATTAAATGACTTTCAAGAAGTTGGTGAAACATCCTCCGTTCTTAACAAGTTTGTTTCCATGTTGGCACAGATTTTAAGTTGCATTACAGTTACATTTTCCCTAGATGTTTAGGAAACAATCCTTTGTTTTGCTTCTATGAAAAAATATGATAGAACCCATCTTTGTAATTCAGGACACATACAACCACACTTCAAAAATTTCAGAGAAGAAAGTCCAGTGTTTAAGGTTATAAAGTCTTTCCTAATTGACTGAAGAAATTTCAAATAGATACTCTACTCAAAAATTTAAATAATCATTACAGAAACATGATTTATTGCTTGGCAAAGATAGTTTGTAACATGAGAAGTTTGAGTGACATCATTTCATGAAAGAAACTTTATTTTTTACTTAAAAATTTTAAATAAATTCATCAATCTAACGAAGCCACATTATTTCCTACAATATATTTTTCTCTAACTGAAGATACAAAACTACAGGGGAGGAATATCAATAAACAGGCAACAGGTGAGATATAGATCCCAAAATGTAAACTGCCCATCAGAATAAAGTTTCTGTGTAAATCAGTGGTTGACAATATGATATTTTTTAATGAATTGTATATGCTCCAATGCCTTCTGGATTCATGGGTAAGAAGAATTCTGTCTGTTCACATGTTAAAAATGCTTGCTAAACAAAGGAAACCACAGAATTCAAATTTCCTTCTTTGTTCTCTATAGATTTTAGTAACACAGTAATGAAACAGCTCTCCCAAATTAAATCATTGATCTAGGTGTACACTAAAGTATACATCTTTAAGTGACTTTGTAGTGTTTTTATTGTTTGTGTTCAGTATGTACAATATGTAAGCAACATAAAATCTAATTCAATAGTAATTTATTAAAATGATAGATACATAGAAATAAAACCCACCTTTGGCAATGGAGAATCATCAATAATTTTAAAGTAATGTGAAAATAATGAAGTTTTGTGTGTATTTATAGACAATATGGCAAAAAAAAATCCTAAGCCAAAATATTTAAATATTCTTAAGAGACTGAAGAAGATTTGAAAGTAACATTTTGAGTAAAATGCTATGATCTGAACAACTGGTGATGTCAGTTTAAGTTTTAACCTCCTCTGAGTTGGATATATTAAAATATCTGATTGTAATCACATTTCCAAATACATACTTTCTTCATTCTCAAATACCTTGAACACTTAACTCTGCGTTTTATCCTGGATGATGTTAAATCCTTTTTTTTTTTTCACTTAGCCTACCCTAAGTGTCTAAAATAAATAATATAATACCATATAAAAGTTGATGCACAGCTTCAAAATTGTATATAGTACTTACCCATCCAAGAAGGATGTAACAGCAGCTGAGAAACTGTCAGGGAGAAAAATGCCAGAAGGATTAATAAATCATATTGCTATAACTTGATGATGAGAATTAAAATAGCTATATAAAGCTGGGTTGCACATAGTCAGCTGATTTAACTTCTTTTAGCCTTGGTAGTAAAGCAGTGTTTATTGATCTTTCACATGCATCAGTAAATAGCTGCCACACTTGGAATATTTAGGCATCACTTAAAGACTTGATTGGCTTGGGTACAGAAAATTTTCTCTGATCTACCATCAGTTATCAAAGATCTTAAATACAACCATACAGGACTGAAGATGCAAAGGAGAGTCAGAAGCCAAAGGAAGACAGTAATAGTGAGAAAAGTTGAGATAATGATCAGGAAATAGAGTACATACATTTAATAACATAAGAACTTTTAAAATAAATCAATGAAACAGAAAATTCCATGTACTTTATGAGAAAAGGTGCCTATTAAAGTACGTAAATAAAACCTAAGGAAGTAATATCTAAAACAAGGGCTATGGAATCCTTCATAAAACTTTTTAACTTTTTAAACTATTTTTATTACTATAAATCAGTGTTCTCACTGTATTTTCCCCCTTATGCATGAAAAGATGGATGCTGTTATTCACTGCCATGATGTGTAACTCCATATAAAAATAATGATATCATCACCAGGGGAAAGAACAGACCCAAACCTCAGTTAATTGTCAGTACCCATACAATTAACTGAAGAAGCTCTTGGGAAGGACAATAACTTAGTTTTTTGGTATACTACCATTAAATTTTTATTTATTTACTTTCATTTTACCTAAAATCAGAAAGAGAAAAGAGGACACAGAGACAAAGAGAAATATCTTCTACCCATTTGTTCACTCCCCAAATGAACCCCGCAGCTCTCAGTTTTGGCCAGTCCAAAGCAAGAGCCTAGAATTCAATCTGGATCACCTGTGTAGGTGGCAGGACACAAAATACATAACCCTCAACTGCTACCTGCTAGGGTGCATATGATGTACTGCATTTAGGTTAATGATTTAATAATGCTTAAACAATCAAGATACTTTATTGGGGCCGGCACTGTAGAGTAGCAGGCAAAGCCGTTGCCTGCACTGCTGCCATCCCATATGGGCGCTGGTTCGAGACTGGCTGGTCTACTTCTGAGCCAGCTTTCTGCTATGGCCTGGGATGGCAGTAGAAGATGGCCCAAGTCCTTGGCCCCTGCACCCATGGGGGAGACCTAGAAGAAGCTACTGGCTCCTGGCTCCTGGCTTCGGATCTGCGCAGCTCTGACCATTGCAGCCATCTGGGGAGTGAACCAGAGGATGGAAGGCCTCTCTACCTTTCTCTCCGCTTCTCTGCCTCTCCTTCTCTCTCTGTGTAACTGTGACTTTCAAGTAAAATAAATAAATCTTTAAAAATAAGATACCTTTTTGAAAAATTTCATGAAAGTAAAAGTTAACTTTTAATTTAATTAACTTTTAATCATATTATGAATTCACAGTAATGCAGAAAAGGCTTATGAGGAATTAAATATAAATAACATAGATGAGAAAATTTTTGAATACTAGTTCAATAAAATGAATCCATCTTGTATTACAAATATTAACAACCTTATTCATGAATATATATGTATATTTTAAAACATAGTTAAGAAGAAAGAAAATTAATATTACTTCTAATTCTTCCTCCTAGACTTAGTCTTATTACAAAAAAGTTAACTAATCAAAATAAAATTACATATAAAGATACAAGGAATTCATATTTGCTGTAATCTTACACAACAAATGACTGCTATTGCTATTACCACATACAACACTAAATATTTTATGTATTTTAATTTTCTTGAACATGCAAATATATGTATGCATATTGTTAGATGATTATGAAAAAACTCTTCTACAAATATCCTTAGCACTGTGTCATTTTATATTATTCAAAGATATCCTTTATTTAATGATTCATACTTGTAGCAAAATAGAATTATTAATATATACTGAATGTTGGTTTTTGTTAATAATTCTCCATTTAAGAAAAACTGTTAATTACTAAGTAAGTTTTTATAATTAAAAGAAAATAAGACTAAACTTGTTTTGCAAGAAAACAAGGGGAAACCTTAAAGAACAATTATTTTATTTTAGGTATAATTTGCAATGATAGATGTTATCACTAAGAAAATAAAATTATGTAACTAAAGAAATCAAACACTCAGCAGAGGCAGACCTGAAAGGCTTGGTTCTAAATATTAAAGAGTTAAAAGGAAACTATTTGGAGATTCACTCTGAATGTTAAGAACTACTATAATTTGTTTGCAAATATCAAGAGTATGGTCATTTGAAACAGACCATCTGATGTAATTCAATTTCTATTTCAACTGTTTTTCTCAAATTTATTACATATATATATATATATATACATAAAGAAAAAAATTACTTCAAAATTATGTTAGAGGATTCAATCAAATGGCTCTGAAGCGTACTTAATCCTATAATAAATCATTGAAAAAATGTTATACATCACTTCTCTCTATCTAGCACCCATGATATCATTCTTCAGAATGGGCATCGATCCTTCGAATTTGACATATTCACCTTACACAAACTTCAATATCTGTTGTGCTATTGTTCCTAACAGCACCTTTAGAAAAGACATACATTATGCTGTTCAACTAAAATTTGTAAAAATAAACTACCTCCCAATTTTTGTAAGATTAATTATGATATAGCTTATTTGTTAAATCTTGGGCGATTGGAAAATAAATCACATGTGCAGTAAATATACTTTGAACCACAAGCACTACAAGTTGACATTACAGAGTGGATTTTTCATCTTGACAGCTTATCTTAGAAGCCAAGGAGCCCCAGATTTTCATTTTAGAAAACTGGAATAAATCTGGTCAAGTATTAAGAATAAAATAATGCATTGGTTTAATGCTACAAAAGAAATCAACCTGTGGGTCAGATTTCCTATGAGGTTTAATCCAGCTGTAACACTGCAGTTTGAAAGCATTAACCAAAAATGTTAGCTATAATATTGCTTTTTATCAAAAACCAGAAAAACAAAAAGGAAATTACTTATTAAACAACTGCATCTTCAGTTTGTTCTAAAAGTAGAAAGAAAAAAAAAAACAGTAAGCACAGGGAGAATCTCACAGTTTTTTCAGAGCACAGATGAAAAACACATTTTTCAGTTATTTGCTTAATAGTGAATATTTCTGCCAATAAAATCTGACTACTGTAATGTAAAGTCATTCTGCTAAAGTGATGGAAGGATGAAAGGATTCAATCCAAACACAACCTAAAATATTTAGTTCCAGGAATAGTGTAACCATGCACATACACGATATGTATCTCAAAAAGGCAAGGTAAGATGGACAAATTTTTTTTTTTACCATAAGTGCATATGTCAGAGGAAGAGTTAAGGACCTCTTGCTGTTACAGAATACTCTATTTAATTAGCGACAAACTTTCGATGAAATACTGCTGTGCTTTTGGAGTATAAATTAGGTCCTGTATGTGCTATGGTTAGAAATTGTCATAGAAATATTGAGTTAAACAACATATTCAAGAAAATATCAGAATGGTAAAGGAAGATGTCAAATTAGGGATTAGGAGCATGATCTCTTCTTATTAAAAAGTATTTCATTACACATCTAATATTTATTTAATTTTTAAAGATTTATTTATTTGAAAGAGCTGCAGAGAGAGGTAGAGACAGAGAGAGAGGTCTTTCATCCGCTGGTTCACTCCCCAGATGGCCACAATGACTGGAGCTGCACCAATCTGAAGCCAGCAGCCAGGAGCTTTCTCCAGGTCTCCCATGTGGGTGCAGGGGCCCAAACACTTGGGCCATCTTCTACTGCTATCCCAGGCCACAGCAGAGAGCTGGATTGAAAGAGGAGCAGCCGGGTCTAGAACCGGCACCCAATGGGACACTGGCGCTTAATGCCAGGGCTTTAACCCGCTGCTGCACAGTGCCAGCCCCACACATCTAATATTTAATAAACTATTATTAAATAATAGACATTATGTTTATTCTTCAGATGATGCTCATCTTGTTAAGTAATAAACTTCACAGTAATTCTATAGTTATCATTAATGACACTCTAGTTGTGGGAAAACCAGAGAGACTTAGCAATTTACTTTTAGACAACTAGCTAATGAATCATAGGAGTTAGAAGTTACCTAAGATTACCTATCTCTAGTGGCAGTTCTTTTGATCCTTGTGTAGATGGTCAAATAACCCATTTGTATATCACGTTTAAAGTTTTTAAAAGAATTTTCATGCTTGTGATCTGGTTTAGCCCTTAGAGTCATTATCATCAGTCTCGGGGGTGGTAGCTCTTTACAACAGGAACACTAAAAAGACCCCAGAGTTAAAGAAATGATCAGCAAAGCCTCCCTTTCAATTCCATCCTTCTTGCCTTTTGCCCAGTCCAACTTGTCATACCACCTAAGATAGCACCTAAATAATCTTCCTTTATGCAAATCTTGATCTCATGGTCTGTTTCAGGGACTGTGACCTAAAACAGTAGTTTCTGATATCAAGGCATTCTCTTGAGTCTTTTGTCACATCTTCTTGGTCTCTTCAAAATTACATTGTGTTTTTCTTATTTTTTCAGGGCAAGCATTTATTCAGGCATCTATGAAGTGTCTTTACCACTGTTCTATTCTGGCTCTTATTTCTGAAGGCCCCAGTCTTTGGTCCCTTGTTTTGCATTATGATTTTTCCATTAAAAACATATATGTTTAAAGTTTTATTTGTCAGATTATTGGTGGAACATTCTGAGACATTCTCTCTTCCAGAGAGAATGTAAAATGATTTCTGCCAGATGCCTTGGGGCAATACTGACCTGTAAGCCCTCTAAACTGTAGAAGCACATTGAGGTTTTTCATATCATATACATTGTGTAAACTTAGGCTACAACTCAACATAAAGGCTAACTTTTAACTAGATGGATTTTTTTTTCTCCTTCATTTAGCACTAGGAACCTCAGTAGTACAAATTCATTTCCATTTTACACTTCCAT
The DNA here is from genome assembly GCF_033115175.1 of Lepus europaeus. Taxonomy (NCBI): domain Eukaryota; kingdom Metazoa; phylum Chordata; class Mammalia; order Lagomorpha; family Leporidae; genus Lepus; species Lepus europaeus. Next base: position 34,109,856 of record NC_084836.1, on the reverse strand, counting down.
TGAGGGCATAAATAATTGGATAGACCCAGTTTTATGAAAGAATCATATTCTTTTAGACTTCTTGATTTAAGCCACTATTGAACTTTTCTCCTTGTTCCCTATGATCTACAAGCCTAAGAAAATGAAAGCTAAGTTCACTAGAATTTTCAATTTGTTCATAGAACACAGAGAACTGTTTAGCAATCCAGGATACAAGACATGTGTATGTATTCTTTTAGGATTCCCCTACTAGCACAGTGATATGGGAGAAAAAGTGTAGAGGTATCTCTTTGCAGCTAAGGAGGGAGAAGACACAGGCTGTCCCTGCAAGTATCCTGAGGTCCTTTAGCTAACAAGGGAATTCAACAGACTTTTCTTCTGCCTGAGACAAAAACTCTTGGCTGAAAGAAAGAAAGCAGGCAGATGTTGAAGGCTTTGTGGTCATGATTGGAGGAAATTATAACAAAGATCAGTGTAGAATATATATGTCAAGAAACCTAGCGGGAACACTGAAATGTTAACATATGCCAGTGTGGTGAGGATATGCAACATGAACAACAGATGCCAGAAAAGGACAAAGGAGGCTGAAGTGCAGACGCATTGCCATCTGATATCGCTGTATGACATAAACTTTCCTGAAACTGGTTCAAAAAGAAAGCAATGAGGGGAGGGGCATTTTTATTTTACTGAACTAAGACCTTAAGTTCCTGCAAATACTTTTGAAATGGCTGAATTTACTTATTATAATTGATTCAGTTAACTTTTTCTGCTTTCAAGAAAAATTGAAACCCAGATACCAATTCTGATTATGAAAACAAATAAAATTAAAATAGAGTTACAAATCGTGTGAACTTGGTATTTAGAGGGTGAGAATAGGTCTCTACAAAACTTAGATTAAGAAGTTACAGTCTTTCACAAAGTAGAGTGTAAAATACCACTGAGAACTAAAGTAGGATGGGAACATGTTGAATTCAGCAACCAGTTATTAATTGTGGACACTGGAAGCAGAACCTAGAGTGGCAAAAGTGGAAAAGTAGAAAAGTTACAGATATCCAGGTGAAAAGAAAAGATATTAACATTCTCTTGAAAAGTTGGTTGTGAATAAAACTAGGGAAATAAAAGACAGAAATAAATAGCAGTGAAAAGGGGATATCAGATCAAGACAAGGCTTGCTTTGCTTTATTTATTGTGAAGTATATTAGGCCATGTTTGAATGAACAGAGAGTGAGTTACAAAGAGGCTGAGGATTCAGAAAAGACAAGAGTGTGAAAGGCAAAGAGAATGAAAGAGTATGGCTAAAGGGGCTGCATTTGCATTGAAGTAGTTTTTCCTTCATGTGCAAACTATCTGTGTCCTTAACCCCGAGAAATACATGTGGTGAAATCCTAACTCCCTATGTGGTAGCATTAGGAACAGGACTTTAGAAGGTAATCAGTCCATGGGAGTTGAGTGCTTGTGAATGGGATTAGTTTCCTGATATAAAGAAATCCCAAAAGCTTGTTCCGTCTCTCTGCTCTGCACTGTGTGAGCATACAAGCAGATGACAACCATCTGAAATTAGGAAGAATGTCCTAACAAGACCCCAGAAATCCCAGCTCCTTGATTACAGACTTTCCAGGCACCAGAATGCTGAAAATTAAATATTTGGTGTTTAAGCCACTCAGTCTACTCTGGTAGAGCAGCCTGAACTAATACAGAGAAGTAGTATATCAGTTCTTAGAAATGGAAGCACAAAGATTAAATCTATTTTCCTTTGTTAGGAAGTTAAACCATCTACTCAGATTGGTAGAAAGATGTAGTTAAAGAAGTAAGTAAAGCAGAGAAAATGTGAATTCACTGTATAATATGACAGAGTAAACTTGCTGAAGCATTATCGTGCATTGTGGAAAGGCCACCTGAATTAGTGACCATAAAATTATTGAGACTCCACTTTTTTGTTCAACTCTTAGCTGCTGTGGTATAGCATATAGTGGAGTTTGTTCAGAATTTCAGTCTTTGTTAGAGACTATGAGATTAGAAATAAGGGATTCAGGAATATTTTTGAAGGAGTAATAATTAACATCATGCAAGGAATAGAGGCTGGGTATAGAGGAAGAATGTGAAAGTAGAAGAGAGCTGATCAGGAGTAAGACAGTGTTCAATGAGTTGGACACCTCCATGTAGAAGTTGCTTTTGATGAGGGTAGCTGTTGGTGTGGTCAGATTATGGAACCATCAATGATTTTAAACAACTAGAATATTTGTAATTATCTATCCCCAGAAAAGAAAGGTGAAGGAGGACACAGAACCATATAGGTTCTTTTTTTTTTTTTCCCTAATTTGTTCAGTTTTAATATGTAGTAAAAAGAGAGAGAGCAGAGATAACATTGGGAGCAGCAACAATAAAAAAGGGAGAATCCTAATCATGAAGAGCCAATGACATATGTTTATATATAAATTTAAGGTTTTTTTTTTTTTTTTTTTTTTTTTTTTTTTTTTGCCACAGTGGCTTGGCTTTCCATGCCTACAATACTCTCATGGGCTCTTCTGCCAGATCCGAATGCATTAAGGGCTGATTCTGAGGCCAGAGTGCTGTTTAGGACATCTGCATTTCTATGAGTCTGCTGTGTATCCCACGTCCCATGTTGGATTGTTCTCTCCTTTTTAATTCTATCAGGTAGTATTAGCAGACACTAGTCTTATTTATGTGATCCCTTTGACTCTTAATCCTATCATTATGATCAATTATGAACTGAAACTGATCATTTTGACTAGTGAGATGGCATTGGTACATGCCACCTTGATGGGATTGAAATGGAATCCCCAGGCATGTTTCTAATGCTACTGTTTGGGGCAAGTTCGATTGAGCATGTGCCAAACTGTACATCTCCTCCCTCTCTTACTCCCACTATATTTAACAGGGATCACTTTTCAGTTAAAAAAAGACCTAAATGAAAGATCTCTGTAAGTGAGATCCCAGCAGAAAAAATAGGCCATCAAAGAAGGAGGTACCTTTCTCTGAAGGGAGGGGAGAACTTCCACTTTGACTATGACCCTGTCTAAATAAGATCAGAGTTGGTGAACTCAAAAGGCTGCCATTGCCTTGGCAACTCATGACAAGAGCCTCAGGTGATTACTGATGTCATAAACAAGAGTGTCAATTGTTAAATCAACAACAGGAGTCACTGTGCACTTACTCCCCATGTAAGATCTCTGTCCTTAATGTGTTGTACTATGTGATTTAATGGTATAACTAGTACTCAAACAGTACTTTACATTTTGTGTTTCTGTGTGGGTGCAAACTGTTGAAATCTTTACTTAATATATACTAAATTGATCTTCTGTATATAAATATAATTGAAAATGTATCTTTATGTGAATGGGATGGGAGAGGGAGTGGGATATGGGAGGGTTGCAGGTGGGAGGGAAGTTATGGGGGGAAAAGCCACTGTAATTCAAAAGCTGTACTTTTAAAATTTATATTTATTAAATAAAAGTTAAAAATATATATAATATATATAATTTTAAGATAAATGGAAACTTTTGCGAATGGAGAAAAATGTCTCCATTTTGGAATGTACTGCTTTGTAAGGAGCTAGACAGAAAATATTCATGGACATTGGATGAGTAATATATTGTGAAAAGCTTTAAAATATAAAAGATTAGGTTGTATCATCTCTAAAACCTCTTCCTACTCCAGTGTCTTTTCTGAAACAGAAATCTGATGTTCAGTGCATTTTTTTTTCATTTTTAATCTTCTCATCTCCTTAAAATGGATAATAAAGATTTCTAATTCAGCTATGTTCCACTGTAAAAACCCTATGTTAAAACTGAGACAAAAGCATTTTGTGAACAAAGTTAAATAGTATAAACTTAAATGTAAAACAAAGTTTTGCAAATGTTGTCCCCATCCTCAGAATATGACAGCACATATACTAAAATCTGAATAATACAGAAATTAGCAGGGCCCCTCGCAAGAATGATATGCAAATTTGTGAAGTGTTTCATATTTTTTACTATTTGTTGGACTCTTTACTTAGTGTAGGGTTAACCTTATGAATATAAAGTAAATTAAAAATAGATTTTTTATTAAACTTTTATTTAATGAATATAAATTTCCAAAGTACAGCTTATGGGTTATAATGGCTCCCCCTCTCATAACTTCCCTCTCACCCGCAACCCTCCCCTTTCCCGCTCCCTCTCCCCTTCCAATCACATCATGATTCATTTTCAACTCTCTTTATATACAGAAGATCAGTTTAGTATATATTAGGTAACGATTTCAACAGTTTGCCCCCATATAGCAACACAAAGTGAAAAAAATATTGTTGGAGTACTAGTTATAGCATTAAATAAGTTATAGCATTAAAAAATAGATCTTTGTAAACATTAAGAATGGAAACAGGAGAAAGAGGAGGAAGAAAGGTAGGAGCACAAGAAGGAGGAAGGGATTGGTGGGAAGTATCACTATGTTCCTGAATATGTATATAGGAAATACATGACATTTGAATACCATAAATAAAATTTAAAGACAATATGAGATTGTAGCTACAAGTCTATATTTTATCCACAATTAAAAGCTAACCTGCCAAATTAAAATACCTGACTTGAAATTAAAATGTATGCATTGCAATATTAAACCCTTTTGAAAAGTAACATTCAAATTACATAGCTTATGTTCTTATGTAATAAGTATATATTATAAGCAGTACATATAAATATTAAAATATTGAGATATATACATGATATAAATTTTTCTCTAAGTAAAAAGCATCTTTTCACAACATACCATTCCTTAAGAGCTATCCATAGCTATAAAGCTGCTCTATGAGCAGTGAAAAGTACCATTATTACAAGCAAGTTAAATTCTGTTGCTGATTCAAACTCACTGTTTCTGAAATTACAAAGATATTCAAAGCAAAATGTTCATTTTCACTATGGTAAGAACCCTTCATTATTTCAATCATTTTCCAAATACTTTCCAGACAATCTTAAAACCATGTTCTCTTTTCTAAGGACAATAGAGTTAATTTTATTTCACATTATTATAAGAAGATATGGATTTTTAAAAACCTACTTTTTTCTTTCAGAAAAGAAATACTACTTTTGTGATATTTCCCATGCCACAATTTGTATATAATTCAAATATCATGTAAATGGTAAATATATACAGTTTTGTCAATTAAAAATAGCTACTAAAATGTTTAAAATAATCATGGTCATAAGATATGATTTTATACTTATAAAGCCTTCTATTATAGATTTTGCCCAGTAGAAAATTTGAATGTCAAATGGAAGAAAAGGATTACCAGAACTGTGTATATAACTCTGAAACTCAAAGATCTAATACAACTAACCCTCTCTATCCATAGAATTCACATCTGTATATACAATATTAGGGTAAAAATACAAATTCAAAGAAACAGTATGATGCTACTTCAAAATATTCTTGGTTTCCTGAATTAAGATAATGTGCCTCTTTCATGAATGTTTTGAAGACACCTCACACAATATAAGAATTGTTTACAAGCACTTATGTTGTATTAGGTACTATTAGTAATCCAGAGATAATTTAAAGTATATGGGAGAATGTGTGTGGGCTCTATGTCATTTTATTATATGAAGTACTGAATATCACAGATTTTGCTATCCTTGGGTGCCCTGGAACCAATCCCATTGGAATAATGGGATAGCTGTATAAGCTTTTCATAGACAACATGAAAATGAATGAGAGAGAAAATATTTATTTTTAAAGTTTAATGTCCTCCCCAGATTTCCTAGTTTATATTTGGAAAGTATTCCTGCACGATATATTATTCAGTGTATTTTGTCTATACAGTGAAATGCCAATATATGATTTTATAAAATTTCTCTTTTTTAAAATATGATTTATTTCTTTGAAAGGCAGAGTTAGAAAGACAGACACAGAGAGAGATCTTATGTGTGCTTGTTCACTCTCCAAATAGCCAAGGCTGGGCCAGGCCAAAGCCAGGAGCCTGAAACTCTGTCTGGGTCTCCCACATGGGTGCAGGGTTCCAAGCCCTTGGGTCATCCTCCACTGCCTTCCCAGGTACATGCTTTTCCAGCACGGAGCTGAATTAGAAGTAGAATGGCCACAACTCAAGCCTGCGGACATGTGGGATGCCAGGCTTAATGCACTGCACCACAGCTCTAACTCCTAATAACATTTCTGTATTCAGCTTTTTTTTTTAAATTTTTTTATTTTTTGACAGGTAGAGTTATAAACAGTGAGAGAGAGAGAGAGAGAGAGAGAGAGAGAAAGGCCCTACCTACATTGGTTCACTCCCCAAATGGTCACTACGGCCGGTGCTGCACCGATCCGAAGCCAGGAGCCAGGTGCTTCTTCTTGGTCTCCCATGCAGGTGCAGGGGCCCAAGCACTTGGGCCAGCCTCCACTGCCTTCCCGGGACACAGCAGAGAGCTAGACTGGAAGAAGAGCAACCGGGACTAGAACCCGGTGCCCACATGGGATGCCGGTGCCATCAGGTGGAGGATTAACCAAGTGAGCCACGGCATCGGCCCCAGTATTAGGCTTTTTAGCTTTTAAAAGTTTTCTGAAGAACTTCAGTGTATTCATGACCTTCAAAAAATCAATTTTCTTTAGGCAAGTAATATAAATATGGCCTTATTCTTAAATCAAGTATAAACAAGAAAATTTGACATGTTTGTAATTTGTTATCTGAATTCACACAGTTATACTATTGCTTCCAAAACCACTTAAGATACATAACACTTAAAATTTGTTTATGTTTTATTTTAACTTACTTATTTTAGGTTTTCTAAGTTGATATACATAGAAATTTCAAAAAAAATGTCAAATGGTTTTGTCTTATAAGCTGTAAAATATTTTGTTAATATAATATGCTGTATACAATAATTTTCTCACTTTTTGCACAGCAGTAAATAAAGAAAATGAATATTCAGCAGATAATCAATTCTCTTGGAAAAATTGCTTAAGAACGTAACTATCATATTTCTCAATCCTATTCTTAAGTGTTAATCCTAGAAAACAGTAAGTTTAAAATTGGAAAATTCATGTTTACTATCCAAAGAGTAAATATGAACATTTACTATCCAAAGAGTAAAACATGAACATTGTTTTTATGTAATTGGGAAGACTAATGCTTACTTTTAATTCAGAATACAAAATGACAGCCTGTGAATAGTCCTTGACCCTATGAATAGGAAGTATATTTGAAAATTTCAGAAATTCAGTACAAGAATGATTTTGCTTTGGCACAATGATTAATTTTTCTTTTACAACTACTGGAGATCTAAGAATATTCCAACTCTAAGATGCTATTTTAAAACAAAATGTCTGGGGCTGGCGCTGTGGTACAGTGGGTTAACACCCTGGCCTGAAGCACCGGTATCCCATATGGGTGCCAGTTTGAGACCCAGTTGCTCCACTTCTGATCCAGCTCTCTGCTATGGCCTGGGAAAGCAGTAGAAGATGGCCCAATTCCTTGGGCCCCTGCACCCATGGGGGAGACCCGAAAGAAGCTCCTGGGTCCTGGCCGTTGTGGCCATTTGGGGAGTGAACTATCAGATGGAAGACATCTCTCTCTCTCTCTCTCTCTATCTATCTATCTGCCTCTCCTCTCTGTGTAACTCTGACTTTCAAATACATAAATAAATCTTTTTAAAAATGTCCCTTTTACATACTAACAGAGCTATCAGAAATAATAGGATTTATTTAATACTTTCATCCTTTTTAAAGTATATATACATTTAAAATTAAACAAGTATAACTAGTAGCAAAATGTTTCCTATATTTTGATTAAGCAAAAGCTTCTTCACATCTTTCGGTATTTTGTAAGGTTTGTCCATTTATTTAGACATTGATTGTAAAGTATAGTTATCCTATGGCTATTTTTGGCCATTTCATTTATCTATTTTAAACTATTAGCAATGTTGAATCCTTTTATCTCTTTCTGGGTCAAGGTTATTAAAGATTCATATACTGTTTCCTTAAATTGTACAATCTCTAGTATACACTTCTGAATCTTAGAAAAGCATCACAAGTATTAGTTGGCTAATATCAACTGACACATGCCTCTTTACAAACCTTATTTGGTAGATTGCGTTATTTCTCAATAAGTCTTCCTATTGTCCAGTACCTGCCAAAGGCCAGTACTTGTAGTGTCTACTTCTATAATGTTTAAATTAGCTATGTGAGGGGCACATTGTAGCACAATATATAAAGCGCTGCCTTTATATGCTGCTCATATATGAGCGGTGCTTCAAGTCCCTGCTGCTCCACTTCTGATCCAGCTTCCTAGTAACTCACCTAGGAGAGCAGTGGATGGAGGACGGGTCAAGTGCTTGCACTGTACTGCTGTCACCCATATGGGATACCCAAATGGAGTCCTAGGTTCCTGGGTTCAGCTTGTCCCAGCTCCGGCTGTTCCAGCCATTTAAGGAGTAGACTGGAGGATGGAAGTGCTTGCTCGTTCCATGTAATAGTGTAGGAGACTTTAATGCAAGAGAGGTTTATAAATATGAGTGCAGAGTCGAAGCATATTAACAGGGTATCCAAAGTATAACAAGGAGCTGTGGGAAAGAACACTTACTGAAATAGAGTGATTGAATCTGGTGCTGTACCTACCACTACAAATGAATAGTAATTCAAAGGAACTGTGAGGAATTTGACAGAGGAACTTAGCAAAGACGAATTCATCACTTAGCCTGAAGAAAACCCCAAAACTAAAGAATCCAGCTTCATTCTGCTCAGCCATACCCTTTCCTGAGTTTACCTCAGGCTTAGTAGGATGTTATAAAAGAAATAAAAGGCCATTGGTAAAGCCAGTAAAAGTTGGTCTGGCACTCAAGCAGAGTGGAGAAGGGTGAGAAGTAGACCTAGAGGGGGTAACAGGATGTGTGTACCACATCTATCTTCCCAAACATCCCTCTCTCCTTCATCTCATCCAGGTCCGGGGACATCTGGCTCATTTAAAACCCTGATGGAATTCTGCCTTTCCTTGGAGTAGTTTAGTGGACTGAAGCACCAGCTGGTGATGCTAACACCCCATCAGCGCTCGACATGTCTCAAAAAGAGTTGAAACAACAGAAGTACTTAGAATTCTGTCATTCATTTTTGACTCCTTGAAGTAACTTTATTATGAAACACAGGGCATTCTAAGCATAATAACAGTTACAAATTTGTACTTATGAATGAGGATGTGTCACTGTAGAATACATTCTGAGATCCTATGATTCTTTGTGGCAAAAACTCATGAACATGTGTCATTTGGAAAAAAGTTTCAATGTTAGTATCAACACATAGGAGGCTCCTCCACTGATAGCCCAACAATTTCATAACAGTAACCAGAACTATTCAATTAAAAAAAAAACCTCAAAATTTGAAACTTCATCATCTTTAATGTGTACTAAAGTTGAGGAAAGGGCTAAAGTGACTTGCAGAAGAATCATGATGCAAGCCCATTCTGTATGTTTCAGCCTTTGCTTCCCTTAAAAACTCCTGGACAGTGAAGAGAATATATCTGCAGGTGATTACTGAGCTGGAGAAATAGTAAGGCTGTTCACCCAACCTTCTCTTCCCTAGAGGGTAGTTAGAGCTACACCCTATGGGGCAGAGAGGAAAGGGCGTACCACCTGTGTTACACCTGTGTAAAATAAAAAAAAAAAGTAAAGATTCTCATTATCTATTAAAAGACATTTCATGGTTTAAAATGGCATAGAAATTCTTGAATAATGAAATTGTACAAAGGTACATATATTCAGATTCAAAATAGTCATGCAAATGAAACACTTTTTGTCTTGAGAATGACCAAATGTCCTATTTCTGTGTAGTCATCAAAGTATTTTGAAGAATGAAAGACATATTTGTATAAATGAAATACCAGTTTCAGAAGATATTTACATAGTTCTATGGATGTAATTTCTGCTTTGCACTTCTACTTCAGATTTTGGATTCCAAATTTCAATATATAACAGGCATGAGTTCTTGCAGTGTGCCTAAGTTTCAAAGGAAGTATTAACAAGGTTATGTTAAGAACATAAGTGAAATACAGAAACAGTAATTTATAAGATGGAACTCTGAGCACAATTTCTATCTATTCATTCCTTAACTCAATGTCCACAATGAATCTTTTTTTTAAGATAAATGAACACACGAATAAGTATCTGCATACATGGTCAAGTTAATAAGTCCAAGTCCATGAAAGCATCTTCTTTTGCCCAAAACTACCAAAATATAAGCAAAGCCTATCTCTGGTAATGACTGTTTGGAGAATCAAGATCTGAAATAACAGAGTACTCCCATGTAAATCAATGATTTGTTTCAGCGGTAGAAACAGGAAATCAACCTCAGGTACTTCAACTAAACAAAAACTTGAGACGTTTGTTTTAATGAGGCAGAGCTGTTTATCCCTGTGGAAAGAAGCATCAAGGTTCTCTGAAGCGTCTTTTGTTTCAGCTTCTGTAGTGATTGCTATTGAGGTTTGATTTCCCTCCAATTTCATCTACTCTCATTCACTCTGCTCACAGGAATTTGACATCCAAATTTCCAATGACCAAAGTCAAAGTGGTAAAATCCTCTGAGTACTGGCCAGACCTCGATTGCACTTCTGGACCTGCCGTTGCAAGGTAGTATTAGGTAATAGTGATACTGTCCACTTTCATACTCTCTAATACACCCTCCACCAGGTACTCAACTAGGATGATTTTTTAAAGAAAATATTGATTTATTTATTTGAAAGGTAAAATTACAGGGAGGGAAAAAGACAGAGTGAGAGAGAGAGAGAGAGAATCTTCCACCATATGGTTCAATCTCCAAATAGCTGCAATGGCTTGAGCTGAGCTGAGCTGAGCTGAAGCTTCCTCTGGCAGGGAGCTGGATCAGAAGTGGAGCATCTGGGAATTGAATTGCCACCCATAGAGGATGCTTGTGTGGCAGGTGGTAGCTTTACCTGCTATGCCACAGCACCAGCCCCAGGAGGACCTTTTAAAATTGGAAATGTTATTGTGTCCACATTCTGTTTAACATCCTTCAGGGCCCAGGAAAGTGCCTCAGAAGAAAGCACAAATGTCTTATTTCAGCCTACCAACTGTTGGTGTCTATTATCTGTGTTCCTCAGAAGTCCATTATTGTAATTTAAGTTTGAAAAATACTCACTGTACAGGAATTCTGCAATGAAATCTTGTCCCACAGCAACTAATTATTGGTAAGGCTGTCCCTTGATCATTCTAACCTACAAAAATATCTCCAGATATTTGCAAGTGACCCTGGGAAGGTTGGAAAACTTCTTCAATTCCAAAGATTCCTCACTAAAATATTACTAAACTTCAATCACAGTGAATTATTTAATTTACTTCATAAGCAACCTTTTTTCTTACCTCTGGTACTTCTACATGCTTTCCATTCTTCTCTTCTGGAATAGATTTTCATCTCTAAAGACCTGACTGATTACTAAAAGATCAACAAATATCATCTTAGGTATCTTCTTCTCTGTGACCACTCCAAAATATGGGTTTTGTCTCTTTCCTAGGTGCTATACTTACCCTGGACATGATAATTTAAAAATAGCATGTGACCTAGTCACTTGCTTGTTTCATCTGCTAAATTTAAGCTATATCAAAGCAAAAAAGATTGTCCAATTCAGCATTGTGCCCTTGGTTCCACTCCTACAAGGGGCTTCCAAATTATTGGCATATACCAGGTGACTAAAAATAAATATATGGATGTGGCACTAAACTTGGAACCAGATGAATCAATTTTGGATCTGTATTTTAATACCATTTGTATCTGGGCAAGTCTAATAAATTCAGAGTATTCTCTGATCAGTGAGGATTAAAGGAGAAAATGTATGTAAATCTCTTTACATACTGATTTACAGTTATAATCATTGTAAATTCAAACTATAATTTTCTAAATGTTAATAGAAATGCTGTTGAGCCATAAGTTTCATTTTCCTAATGGCTTATAAACTTTCTGGACTGTGCAGCTTGTTAGAGAATTTAAATGGCTGTCCAAGTAGGCTTGATTTAAAAACAATTAGTCAATTCTACTATTTAATCAGGCTGCACTTGTACAGAGGTTGTATTAATTTGCATTTAACCAGCTTCTCATGAATTCACATGCACCAACTTCACAATTATTTATTCTTAAAATTACATTTTCTCTAAATCCTGAAAAAACTTTTGCTTTACAATTCCACAATACAACTAAACTATTGGAAACACAGTAACTTCTGCACAGCTGTGTGTTAATAAAGATTTTAGAGAAATTTTTTGTTTTGTTTCTGAGAAAATTTCATAATTTTTCTTAATAGAATTGATAACAGTTACAGAAATATCTTGCATTTTAATCATGCAGATATGTCTTTTGCTGTCTAAAGAGAAATTAAAAAACTGTCAGCAGCCTGTTATTTTCAATGGTAGCTGGGAAGGAATTTTTTTTTAAAAAAGGTAATGGTTGATATATTCAATTTCAAAGATCACAGTGTTGGGTCACAAAAAAAGGGGAAAGGAATATGTAAAGTATCCTTGAAAATGCAGAAAAAAAGTCTACCCACAGAGTGAATTTGGAATTCTGAGTTTTCAATAGTTAAATCTATAACATATCATAATACATCATAATTAGGGCCAAGATATTTAATTTAGTTAGCATTTACTGTATGTAGATTGAAAAATGAATAGGAACAAGCCCCATATTAAGCACTGTTATTTATCAATTTATAAATGGGTATTTGATAAAGGGGATCTAACTATATGTAAAATTCTTTTTGTTATTCTATCTGTAGCTCATAAAAGAATGTTAAATGTTGATGAATTATTCAGCTAAATAATACTAAATGGATGACTATAAGACACAGTGATCTACACAGTAAGATACTGTCTTCAACCTTCAGGTAATACAGATAGTTAGAAATATTACAGGCAGGCCAGCACCATGGCTCAACAGGCTAATCCTCCACCTAGCGGCGCCGGCACCCCGGGTTCTAGTCCCGGCCGGGGCGCCAGATTCTGTCCCGGTTGCCCCTCTTCCAGGTCAGCTCTCTGCTATGGCCCCAAGAGTGCAGAGGAGAATGGCCCAAGTGCTTGGGCCCTGCACCCCATGTGAGACCAGGAGAAGCACCTGGCTCCTGCTTTGGGATCAGCGCGGTGCGCTGGCCGCAGCGCACCGGCCGCGGCGGCCATTGGAGGGTGAACCAATGGCAAAGAAAGACCTTTCTCTCTGCCTCTATCTCTCTCACTGTCCACTCTGCCTGTCAAAAACAAAACAAAACAAAACAAAAAAATACTACAGGCATTGGCACTGTGATGCAGAGCATTAAGCCAATGCCTATGATACCAGCATCCCATATCAAGTCCTGGCTGCCCTGCTTCAGATCCAGCTTCCTGCCAATGCATCATAATGGGAGCAGCAGATGATGGTTTAAGTGCTTGGGGAGACTAGGATGGAATTCCAGGCCCCTGGCTTTGGCCTGGCCCAGCCCTGGCTATTGTGGATATTGGAGAATAAACCAGAGGATGGTAGATTGATTTCTCTCTCTCTCTCTCCTGCTCTCACTGTGCCTTTCAAGTAACCAAAATAAGCAAGCTTTTTATTAAAAGAATGTGAGATACATAGATGTGATATATAGATGTTAGCAACATTTCTAGTTGCAGAATAATCTTATAAATGGTATGTGCTCTCTGTATAACTTCAAGAATACATGATTATAAAAAACTGGAAAGACAGTAGAGTTAAGAATTAAACATTCACTTCCGGGGCCGGTGCTGTGGCATAGCATGTAAAGCCACCACCTGCAGTGTCAGCATTCCCATATGGGCGCTGGATCAGGTCCCAGCTGCTCCACTTCCAATCCAGCTCTCTGCTGTGGCCTGGAACAGCATTAGAAGATGGCATAAGTCCTTGGACCACTGCACCCACATCAGAGACCCAGAAGGAGTTCCCGCCTCCTGGTTTTAGATAGACCCAGCTCTGGCTGTAAGGCCATTTGGGGAGTGAACCAGCAGATGGAAGATATCTCTCTCTCTCTCTCTCTCTCTCTCTCCCCCATCCTCCCTCCTTCTCTGTGACTCTGCCTTTCAAATAAATAAATCTTTTAAAATAATTAAATAAATAAACAAACATTCACTTGGAAGTGAATTCCAAGGAATGTTCCATTCCTCACTGAAAGCTGAAATAACTGGGGATTTTGGCTCACATGCTTAACATATCAATTATTCAAAGATAACTGACTTTTAACATTTGGGATTCATATAAATAAAGATGCTAGATAAGACTACAACTGAATGAATGCATTAGGAAATAATATATAAAAACAGGGAAGAGTTCTGAGAGCAAAACTGGAGGAAATGTCTAATGTTGGGAGTCAGAATTGAGAAAGAAATAGAGTTCAGAAGTATAGAGTGTATAATACTATGTAAACCCAAGAAGAAATATGAACAGGAATGATATCCAATGACTGAGTACCCACGGAGACCTTGAGGGTGAAATGTGAATTTTAATATGTTGCTAGGATCAGAATTACTCTTTTTAACCTTAGCCAAGCCATATCATAACAAAATGATCAGTAAATGGAGGAAATTAAATTTTTGAGGTTATCAATAGATAATTCAACCAAAGCAGCTAACAGACATTCATGCCAGTTAATTAATAGTTAAAAGTGTTGTGTTTAAGAATAACTTTTAATTTAAAGGAGCTGCAAGTACATGTGCTTAGAAAAATATTAAGAATAATCAGATATTCCTGAATGACAGCTTTTCTCAATATACAAGTATTCTTTCCTAGTTTTCCATTCTTCTGAATAACAGACTTACTCTTTTAATATTTCACTTAATTTTTAATGTTATATAAAAGTAAGACAGGTGCATCACATTGAATATTTTGACAGATTATGGGATTTTTGTCTTACTATTATTTTTATTGTATTTATCTGTGCAAAACGCAAAGACACTTCCACTTTGCTGAGGTTTGTAATGTAAAACCTACATAGGCTTTCATTTATTTATAAATAAACAGTTCCTGGAACTGATTGCAAGTACAGTGATTTTTGTCTATTTAAGGATAATTTGAAATTTCACAAAACTAGTAGCAAAGAGAAAGAAGAAGAAACAGTACAGTACATCAAATTGTAAAATGTTTCCTAGTCTTTCAAAGGGGCAACCTGAATTTTAACTGCATCAAACATCTTGGTTGTGTAGGGTGGGGGAACCTGTCACATAGCAAAAATATAGTTGGTTGTAGAGATTACAAAGTATGCAACTCAAAAATCAAGACTGTCACTGTATACAAAGATATCTGCTTGTTCAAAGGAAGCTATTTCTTCCGTAGCTATTGAGCCCCATTTAGCTAGTATGGCGTTACTAATTGAAAACTGTATCACCATATTAAATTTATGTTAAAACCCCTGAGAACATAGATGTATCTTGGTTGAATGGTGATGATCCAGGTTTGCTCAATTTTATAATAGGAATAACTTTGGTCATCTTGGACCCTAAAGAATACTTAGCATACAGTTAGCATAAGAGGAATCAACCTGACGAGTTGTGCTGTTGATTTTCTCTCTCTGGTATCAGTGTGAATAAATTGAAATTCTATATATTTTGTCAAAATGTAGTCAAAAGGGAAGTAGAATTCTGGAAAAGGGTTCATTGAGTGATGCGAAGAATAATCCTCCAGGAACTTTATACAAATGGCATACACACTTTAACAAGAGCTGTAGTGGAGGCTCATAGGATAGGGAATATTTCCCATGAAATTCTTAACACAACTGAAAAAATCTGTAACTATTAAGTATTTATGACGGAGTTCCCAAACATGAGGTTGAATTCAATCTGAAGATGATTTTGTATAGACTGCATGTTGTTTTATAAAGAACTAGAAGAGAGAAGTTCAAAGACATCAAACACAAAGAAGTGATAAATATATAAGCAGACAGGAATGTTACTTACCCTGATTTGATCATCATAAATTATATATGGTATTGAACTGACACAATTTACCCATAAATGCATGCAATTATGTTTCAATAAAAAGAAAAATAATTAAAACACTTTTAAAGTGTATTTGAAAATTAATAGTCTAGGATTATGCTCTCTACCTGTATTCCCAATCACTTTAAACTAGATCTGTTTCATTTTTATTCAGTTTTGATTGGTTTCCTAGGTATTTGGGTACAGGATACTTGTTTAGGGAGACAAAACACAGCAAACTTGCTCATGATAAAATTTTAGTTTTACCCAGAAAGACATTTAAAAACAATTCAAATGACAACACTTTATTTTGGAGGGTATTCTGGGAAAAAAATATGACTTGATGAAAGGAATACAAAAAAAATAAATAAATGGGCAGTAAAGGTTTGCTATTATGCCAGTTTTCAATGCAGGTAACTTAAGCTGAATCCCCTGGTTACTTTGGGAATCAAATACATCATTTGTATGAAACAAAGACATCAGAGTTTCTCTAAACTAAGTAAAAGGACAAGGAGTGGTGCATTTTTTCACCAACTCCAGACTGACAATGGTTGAAGGTTGGTGGGGTGGGACTTGGAGGCATTAATTTTCAGAAACTTCGGTCCTGACTTCTGTGCCAACCGTATGAAACACAGTCCAATAGCAAACTTCAAGAGTTATGGGCTGGCAAGCCAGCATCTGGTAGAAATAATCATTAGGATTTTGTGGGAAGGTGTGAGTAATCTGGATAGCTCAGCACCACAGGAACTTACCACATCAAGGACCAGCAGAGTAAGAATGCAATAAATGATGCTGACATTGTGGAACAGCAGGAGAAGCTGCCACTTGTGACACTTGCATCCTACATTAGAGTACTTGTTCAAGTCCCAGCTGCTCTGCTTCCTATCCAACTGCCTCCTGATGCTCCTGGGAAAATAGTGGAAGATGGTCCAAGTAGTTGGACCCCTGCACCAGTGGGAGACCCAGATAGAGTTCTAGCGTCTAACTTTGGTCTGACCTAGCCCCAGCGATCGCAATCACATGAGGAGAGAATCACTGGATGGAAGATCTCATCTCCTTTCTTTCTCCTCTAACCTCTCCTTTCCTCCCCACTCCTTTCTCTCTCTCATTTTCTCTGTGCTTCCTCCTTTCTGTCATTCTGCCTTTCAAACAAAAGATTTATTTATTTATTTTGAAAGTCAGTTGCAGAGAAAGAAGTAGGGAAAGAGAGAGAAAGGGAGAGATACTCAATCCTCTAGTTTACTACCCAGATGGCCTCAAAGGCCAGTGTTGGGCCCGGAACTTCAGCCTGGATCTCTCAAGTGCGTGGCAAGGACCAATTCACTTGGACCATCTTCCATTGCTTTTCCCAGGCCATTAGCTGGGAGCTGGGTTGGAAGTGGAGCAGCTGGGACACGAATGGACACCTAAATGGGATGCCGGCATTGCAGGCAGGGGCTTTACCTGCTATGTCCCAATGCTAGCACCTTCAAGTAAATAAATAAATCTTTTTTAAAAAAAAGCCATCAATGAAATTTTCAATGAAAATTTGTGAACTGATGATATCAATCCCATGAGAGGGACTGGGGAGGAGAAAAGTCTAGCACTGCTATGAGAAATAATGGCAACAGAACCCAAGGATTTGCAATGGTCCCAGCTAAGGAATGAACTAAAGAATATTTGTGGAAGAGCATACTAGAAACTAAGGATATTACAATGTTTCAGCTAAAGTACATGAAACAAACCTCAAAAACAAAAAGCTATGGAGTTTTAATACTTTTCTATAATATATTCTGTTTCTTAATTTCTGTGGCTTTCAATTTGTGAGAACATTCCTACATTTTTAAGAAATATTAACCAGTTAAGTATGCATAGGTTTTTCTAAGAGATATCTAATACCATAAGATGTAGAATTAGAAAAAAATTGAAGAGCACTAAGAATAACTAGAAACTATTGATGTTCTAGGTCTTCTTTCATACTCCACCAAGCCCACCTCTACAATTAGTTAGGTAATGACATCTTAAGTCAGAATAGCATTGAATTCCAACAGATTTATTTTTATCTCCTGAGTTTCTTATTTTTATCACTGTAGTTTCTTCGGAATAACTACTATTTTTCTTCAACATCTTCATAGAAATCCAGATTATACATTTTAGTGTCTTGGAAAATTCAAAGCACACTATTTTATTGACTGATGATTTATTTAGGATGAACTATGCCAATCAAGGGACAAATTAAAGACTTCGGAAAAAAAATTATCAACAGAAATCTATATTCCTTCAGTTTCTGTTGGAAAGGCTTGCTGTAATATGTGAGCACAATTGTAATAAAAAAATAGAAAGGTCTTTTGTAAAATTAGATTTACAAAGTATTTTTATCATCAGGCTTGATTCAGTACTTAACTGATAGAAATCACATACTCAATAAAACTTTTTAAGATTTTTAAGAATATTTATTTTTTATAACTTGGTACACAGGGACATAGGGAAAGAGTTTATAAGAATGTATTAACTAAGATAATAAAATATAAAATGAAATTAGTAAATTAATATGTAATGATTACAACTTAAAAGAATATAGATGTTTTTACATGGAAATTTTGTTATGTAAAGTGGTATAGCTGGAAAAGTCTACTGGATTATGAAGGTGTATTAGTTCTCTTTTGGGAAGAGATCCTGGAGATTTGCTCCTGCATGCATATTGTCTAGCTCTCATTCTCTCTCCTGCTATCTCAGTGTATCCCCTGACCCAAGAAAAACCTGGTGAGCCCACTGTGAGAAGGGAGCTATCCGAGAGTGCAGAAGAAAACACTCAGAAGAAAGAAGAGGCCAGTGCTGTGGTGTAGAAGGCAAAGCTTTCTCCTGCAGTGCTGGAATCCCATATGGGTGCTGGTTCGAGTTCCAGCTGCTCCACTTCTGATCCTGCTCTCTGCTATGGCCTGGGGAAGCATTAGAAGATGGGCCAAGCCCTTGGGCTCCTGCACCCACATGGAAGTCCCGGAAGAAGCTCCTGGCCTTGGATCAGCCCAATTCCAGCTGCTGCTGTCATTTGGGGATTAAACCAGTGATGTAGGACCTCTCTCTCTCTCTTTGTGTGTCTCTGTAACACTGCCTTTCAAATAAATAAATAAATCTTTAAAAAAAGGGATGAGGAGGAAGGGGAGGGAGAGGATGGGTAGAAGGAGGAAGACGAGGAGGAGGAGGAGGAGCAGTAGCAGCAAAAGGGCTAATTCTTTGATCTTGGATTCCCAGCCTCTTTAACTGTGATAAATTTACCACCACAATGTGAGTTATAGTTTCAATATATAAATTTTGGAGACACTGTTCATTCAATAGCACTATATAAATGTTCTCCAAATAAACTTAGTGATTAATTTCCATAGGCATACTGTACACCTTAAAATGTCATTACATATTTTGCTTTATTTGATTTTAATGAGTATCTTGTCAAACATATAGATTAACATATTACTATTTTACATAGGAGGGAAATAAATAAACAAATTAAAAATATAAAATGCCTTGTGTGCCATTACTGTCATAGCAGAAAACAGTAATCATTTCCTTCTAGTATGTGGTACTATTCCTATTTTGCTACATCACATGACCTCAAGAGCTTCAATTTCATAAAATAAAGTGCTGTATTTCAATATGAACACAGGGTATAAGAGCAGCAACAATAAAAATGCCTTGGCTCTGACATTTCTACTTATTTTTCCCTCAAAGCAATGAAAGATAGCTATACTAAAAACTAAACAGTAACTAGGTGAAATGAACAAAAATCTTAGCTTCACTTCAATTTCCTAATAGTATAATCATAGTAGCACTTGTTCAGGCTGAAGTAAATTAAATTAGAATTGATTTTTTAACAGATTTAATTTATAACCAGAATAACTCTCAAAGATATTGTATGAAATACATGCAAAAATCATATACAAGTTACTTTGTACATTGCCCTAAATAATGTATTTTCCCTACCTGTAACACAGAAATTTTGAAATTTATTTAAAGTAAGAATTTTTTATAAAAATAAAGAGCTGCCATGAAATTCAGGACATTAAACAGATTAAAGTGTGTCTTAATTGAAGTGTGGGATGGGTATATGAGTGCAGGAGTCTGGACTTTCATATGCAATCTCCCCTTCTCCCTAAGGCAAGACAGTAGAACCCTTAATTGATTCATGCTGTCAGAATAACTTAGGTATGCAAATTGCAGATGATACTGAACACAGTTTAGTATTTTATATATATATATATACATATGTATATATATATATATATACATATTCTTCTTAGAATATACATGTAATTTTTTAAAGATAAAGGATAGCCACAAATGGGACTGTCTGCCTCATTGAAGTCAGGTCCCTACAATGTAATACAACCCCCCTCCCAACCCCCCCAGTTCTTGCCTTCCCATTGACTTTAAGGCACTAAAAGACAGCCATTCTGTATAACAAAAAGTAATAATTCAGTTTCCAATTCAGGTAAAACTGTAGCCTCCCCTCTATTTTAACAGCTGAAATCCTTATGTACTCCATGAATCATATCTGGTCACTTTTAAAACCTCTTAAATTCAGTTACTAAGGAACCAATGGGCATCACATACAGCATCCCCTGGGTGACCTGAAAAAAAGTCTGCCTGAAAATGCCTTTTTCTGACAATTTCCTTCCAAAATTATCCAAATAACATTTTATACTGACCACAGTTTTTGGGACGCTTTATATTTTTCTTATGATAGGCGGCAGAACTCTTGAATGAGATCTTACATCACGAGCTTCCACTGAAATTCAACAAACTGCACTTCAATCATCCAAGGTTCCTTTGGTCTTACATTGGTGTCACAAGAAGAAAATTGCTATAAAACTTTGCAATCATATACTACTAAAGGTTCTTCTAGACCATGTTGGCAGGTTATCAAAGAAGCACATTTTTGGATAAAGATGAAATCAAAGGAATTTTGATAAGCTCCCAAATATTGGAATACAAAGCTAGTGCACATTTTCATTTCTAAGCAGTTTTTAAAAATATATAACATTTACATTTACTTAGCAAAATTCCTAGGCATAATTTTATTATATTTTATTAGCTCAAAAATCTTTAAAAATGTTTTGAGATAAATATATTTATGAATCTTTCCCTTATAGATAAGAAATTGAGGCACAAAAAGATTTAGTAAGTTTATCAATTAAATAGTGGATGAAAAAAATCAAGATTCAAGCAGAGACAACTGGGGTTCCAAATATTTCTATGCCTATAACCATGTTTACAAACTGCTAAAATTTTCATTCAGTGGATCACAGACAAATAAATTAGATGTTTAAATTCATAAGTAGCAGATTTTTTTAGGCAAAACTGGGAAATCCATAACATCCTAAGTTTTCAGAAACACTCTTCATTTATGTTACTGATGTCATGGTCCAATATCTTCTGACCACAAATATGAGCATTGTACTAATATGGTTAGATTTCAAATTTAATATAAGAACTTATTTATGTTTCCTAGTTTCTAAAGCAGGAAGTAAGCATCTTTTCAAAGTAACACATGAAAATGGCTAATTTTGATACAAGTAATAAATTCAATAAACATTTACAACTGTTTGGGACTTCCATGTCTAAGAGGAGTAACAAGATCTTCCTGCCAGAAACAATAAAAATACTACACAAAACATGGTCCAACAGTTATAGACACTGGATCAAGCAAGGAAGGACAGCAATCCCCAAGATATAAGAAACAAAAAGGATGGGGCCAGCATTGTGGTATAGCAAGTAAAGCTTTCACCTGCAAAGTTGGCATCCCATATGTGCACAGGTTTGTGTCCCAGCTGTCCCACTTCTGACCCAGCTCACAGCTAATGGCCTGGGAAAAGCAGCAGAAGATGGTCCAAGTGCTTGGGACCCTGTTCCCCATGTGGGAGACCTGGAAGACGTTCCTGGCTCCTAGCTTTAGCCTGGCTCAGCCCTGGCCATTGTGGCTATCTGGGGAGTGAGCCAGCAGATGGAAGATCTTCCCCCACTTTTGTCTCTCTATATAGAACTTTGACTTTCAAATAACCAACTAAATCTTTAAAAAAATGAAAGGAAATAAATGGTAAGTCCCAAACAAGCCCCAGCTTATTAACTTGAAAGAACATCCAAGCTATTTTTTTTTTATTCATTTACATTTGTTTTCATTTTATTTGAAATGGAAAGAAAAGATCCAACTTCCATTTGCTGGTTCACTTCCCAAATGCCCACAACAGCTGAGGCTGGACCAGTTCAAAGCTAGGAGCCCAGAACTCAATCTATGTCTCCAATATAGGTGGCAGGGGAGACCCAAGTACTTAAACAATCACTTGCTTTTTCCCAGATTGGACATTAGCAGGAAGTTGGATTAGAAGCAGAGTGGCTGAAATTCAAACCAAGCACTCGACCAGCATAAGATGTAGACATCCCGGCCGGCGCTGCAGCTCAATAGGCTAATACTCCGCCTTGCGGCACCAGCACACCAGGTTCTAGTCCCAGTCGGGGCACTGATCCTGTCCTGGTTGCCCCTCTTCCAGGCCAGCTCTCTGCTGTGGCCAGGGAGTACAGTGGAGGATGGCTCAAGTGCTTGGGCCCTGCACCCCATGGGAGACCAGGAGAAGCACCTGGCTCCTGCCATCGGATCAGCGCAGCGCGCCTACCGTGGTGGCCATTGGAGGGTGAACCAACGGCAAAAAGGAAGACCTTTCTCTCTCTCTCTCACTGTCCACTCTGCCTGTCAAAAAAAAAAAAAAAAAAAAAAAACCGGGGGGGGGGGGGAGTGGTGGGTGGAATTCAGAGGAAGCTCCCAAAATTCTGAGTTGAAGAGACTCAACTGAAAGTACTCTCAGCTCAATGGAGAGAAATGTGCATAAACAATATGCATGAATATCCAAATAATTACCGGGAGCAAAATAACCCATACAAAAAAGAGTATACAGTGGAGAACTCCACTTGCCTAAAACTTGAAAATAGAGACAAATTGGTACTAACCACAGATAGGTGATCACCTGAGAAAGACACTGTGGGAATATTTTGCAGAGATTTCACAATGGGATGAGGTAACTCCTGTAGATAATGAACATATTCACTATCTTAATTGTAGTGATAGTTTCATGAGCACATAAATGTACCAAAACTTAGCATTATTATGAAACTTAGTATTATTACTCATTGTGGTTTTATTTGCATTTCCCGATGGCTAGTGATCCAGAGCACTTTTTCATGTGTCTGTAGGCCATTTATATTGCCAGCCTTGAAAAAATGTCTTTTCATGACCTTTGGTTATTAAAAAAAAAAGAGAGAGGGTGGATTGTGGGAGGGAGGGAGGGGAGTATGGGGAGTATGTTATCGTCTTAGAATTGTATTTATGAATACATTAAAACTATCCTCTATATCTAAACAAAAATCAAATTATAGCTTACTAAAACAAAAAAAAATTTGCTCGAACTGTTTTGGAAAATTTGGATTTTGTTACTAGTCTTCATGGAATGACAAAAGTTGATAAAAGAAAATTGAAATACTCAGCTAGGTGAGTTGTAGAAACAGAGTAAAAGTAAATTGTTTTTAGAGGACTGCCATTTGATTAGCTTGACTTGAATAATGGTGGAGTTTTATTGTTGCTGTTTTTTTTCTGAGAGAGAGAGAGAGAGAACGAGTTAGTTACAGAGAAGAAGAGAGGGGAGAACACTCAAATCCACTGGTTCACTGCTCAAATATTCAGGAGTTGAAAACTCAATACAATGTCTCCCATGTGGGTAGCAGGGGCACAAGTACTTAGTGATCATCATTGTCTCCCAGAGTGTGCATTAGCAGGAAACTGCAACGGGGAATAAAGCATGGACTACAATTCAGGCAGTCCAAAACAGTTTGCAGCATCCCAAATACTGTTTCATCTGCTGAATCAAATGCCTGCCCTCTAGAATATTAGTTGCTTTGGGCCATTAAGAGAATATGAACTTATTTGCAATGATCTACAAAGGCAGATTTGTTCCTACTGCTGTGTAATTATTATCATAAATCTAGTGGCTTAAGACAATGAAATTTCTTATTTCACACTCTATGTGGATCTGAAGTCCAGGCATAGTTTCATGCATTTCATATTACTGCCACAAGAGATTAACAGAAATTTAGTTTCTTAAAGCAACACAAGTTTCTTCTGTTAACAATTCTGGGGATCAGAAGTTTAAAATCAGTTTTGATAAACCAAAGGTGAGGTCTCAGTTGTCCCTCTGGATGCTCTCAGGAAAGAGTCTGCTTCCCTCCCCCTTTTTAGCTTCCAATGATTACCTCTATTTCTTGGCTTGCAGCCCCCTTGCTCTATCTTTAAATGTTAATTATTAATTTTAATCTATTTGAGAGAGAGAGAGAACACTTCCAACCCACCGGTCCACTCCCCAAGTCTCCCCAACTCCAATAATAGCTGAGCCAGACTGAAGCCAGGGGACAGGAACTGCATACAAGTATACCATGTATTGGCAGGGACTCAAGCGCTTTATCCATTTACCCATTTGTTGCCTTACGAAGTGCACATTAACAGGAAGCTGAATTAGAAGTGGAGTAGGTAAGACCAAGCACTTTAAAATGGGATGCAGGGGTTCAAAACAGTGGCTGCATCACAATATCCACCCCATCTTCATCTGTAGAATGAATCACTTTTATATCTCTGCTTCTGTCTTTGCATTGCCTGCTATCCACTTGACCTTTCTTGTTTTCCTCTCATAAGAAACTTTTTGATAGGATCAAGTTCCCACCCAGATAACTGACAATAAGTTCCCATTTTAACATCTTCACACACATTTGGAAAGTCTCTTTGCTATATAAGATAATGTTCACAGGTTCCAGGGATTTGGACACAGATGTCTTTAGGGGAACATTTACTCAGCAGACCATAGTGAGTGCTTTGGTCCTCTCTCCAGTCAACAGGCTGAAATTATGGTGATTGATAAGTCAGGACACTCCTATGAGGTCTGAGTGGTTGACAGAATTGAGATTAAACAACTGATGTCCTATTTCTTACTAGATAATGCTAATCGATGCTATAGGATATCTTTAAGATCTATCAATATGGCTCTCTCACCACATGGCAGTTCCATGAAAACCAGGTAGAGAAAATTTGTCTCATCACTATGATGTGTGTTATATAATCTTAGTTTCAAGTTACACAGCATTTTCCCCAGTTAAATAAGCTATGAAAACTCACTGAAAATTGTTGTTATAAGAAAAAGCAGAACACCTCTATAAGGTATTTTTGACATTTTAAAAATATTTTGTCCATTTTTAAAGGCTCCATCTATGATGCATTAAAAAATTAACATTGAACACATTTTCAAAGTACAAAAACATTTCTTAAAGCAGTAGCAGGTTCAAAGCAGACAAAAAAAGAGTCACATTGATGATAGTGCTCTTATCTGCCATTTTTAAATGAAAACCAAACACAAAAACTCTAGTCTGCAGGTGTTCAGTATAAATCAGATACTGAGTTACAACATATGTTTCTACTCTCTAAGGAATTTATGCTTCTCAAAAAAGCATTTTGTTACACAGTGTAGCTTATTCAATTTTCTGATACTTTGAAAAGAATGTAACAGAATATAACAATGTAAGCATTCTTATAGCTTCCTTATTGGTTTACAAACCATATAATGAAACATAACCTCATATTCAACTTTAGTGAAATCACAAAGATAAACTATCAAAAGAAAAGTATTAAATGTGATTCAAAACATAAATTTTTATATAAATGACAAGTCAGAATACAGAACAAAAATGGTAACTGTTTCTGACTTCTAAAAAAATTATGAATTTATTCTACCATTCTTAATTGATTCTTGTCTATACAAGAATATATCATAAAGTATGTAGGATAAAACAAATCTGCAGTCTACTTTTCACAAAGTTGCATTCATATGAAATTTTTCCATTTTATCACAGACACAAATCTTCACAGATTGAATATAATAGTTATTTGATGTCTTCTTTATGTACTTTACTGGAATTTTATTAACAGTGTTGTATCCTTGGATGATGTGTCTTCAAGTAAATTATGAATAATCACAGGGCAGACATTTCATATTTATTTACAACAATAGTGTTCAGATATATGTTTTGAATACTACCCCAAAATAATTTATGATTCAGTAAATAACTTCCACAAGTCTAATTATTTCACATGATTTTGAGCATTTGATTAAGTTTATGCTGGTATAGGGACAGATAAATTAAATTCTATTCAATAACACAAATTTGTATATGTGTTTGATATGAGTTGCTCTTTAATGACTGTAATTATACTTATAGAGCAGTTCATATATTTATCCATGCTCTCTATAACCCGAATATATTTAAGAATAATATTATTATCTTCATTCTATTAGAAATTATTTGACATAAAGATTAGCATTTGATGTTAGTGCTTGTGTTAATTTCAGGAACAGAACCGATTTTTCATACAACATCAGTATCCCATGAACAATTAGATAAAATGTTTTAACATAAATACCCCTTTATGGTGACAACAGCGGTGAAGACAATGAGCAGTAACTGGGTTTCTATATCTAGTATATAAAATTCACAACTGAGTACACACACATACAACTATATACATACATATTTTTACATTAATCAACATTTTTATTTTCCATATTAATACAATATGGGAAAATAGTGACTATTAAAAACATAACTACCAGGGGCCGGCACCATTGTGCAATAGGTTAGTTCTCTGCCTATGGCGTCGGCATCCCATGTGGCACTGATTCTAGTCCCAGCTGCTCCTCTTCCAATCCAGCTCTCTGCTATGGCCTGGGAAAGCAGTGGAAATTGGCCCACGTATTTGGGCCCCTGCATCTACATGGGAAACCCAGAGAAAGCGCCTGGCTCCTGGCTTTGGACCAGCAAATCTCCGGCCATTGCAGCCATTTGGGGAGTGAACCAATGGATGGAAGACCTTGCGCTCTGTCTCTCCCTCTCACTGTCTATAACTCTACTTCTCAAATAAATAAATAAAATATTTTTAAAAAGTGTAACTACCAACTATTCCACTGCTATTTGGATGAATATTAAAATTCTTAGAAACACGCTGTATGACCCACTATGATTTCTACTTAATATATAATTAGGACCTCAAAATGCCAAAAATTTTGATGAATAGGACTGTGATCACAGTAGACAATTAAAAGAAGAATCAAAAATAATTGTTCTTTTAAAGAGATGATGTACTTATCAGAGAATGTGGATATATTTCTAGATAATTCAGTAATACATAGAGAACTCCAAAGGTAACACCTTACCTTTGAATGTTTTTGACACTGAGACCAAACATCCAATCTTCAAAATAAAGATCTTAATATGTCTTCAAAATTTAAATAATAAATCAGGAAAAATAATATTTTTGAAATTGTTAAAGATTATACATTTTCAGTGGTTTTCTTAGAAGTCTTTAGTTATAAAATGTACTATTATAAACAAGCTTGTAGCTTGAATTATAAAGCACCCAAACTTGATTTCATATGTTGAAGTTCTACCTCCAATAGATCAGAGTGTGACTGTACCTCCGTATCTGGGGGCTGGAAGAACTAATATAATCAAAATGTACATACTATCAAAAGCAATTTAAGGATTCAATATGATCCCTATCAAAATTCCAATGACATTCTTCTCAGATCTAGAAAAAAATTATGCCACAGTTCATATGAAAACACAGGAGACCCTGAATAGCTAAAGCAATCATACAACAAAAACAAAGCTGGAGGCATCACAACAGCAGATTTCAAGACATACTACAAGGCAGTAATGATCAAAACAGACTAGTCTTGGCAGAAAAAAAGACATGTAGACCAGTGAAGCAGAATAGAAACTCAGAAATCAATTCATGCATTTACAACCAACTTAGCTTTGTCAAAGGAGCTAAAATCAATCCCTGGAGCAAGGACAATTTCCTGAACAGATGACGCAGGGGAAACTGGATCTCTAAATGCAGAAGTATGAAACAATACCCCTGTCTTTCATCTTTTGCAAAAATCTACTCAAAATTGATCAAGACCTAAATCTATGACCCTACACCACCATATTACTAGAGAACATTGAGTAAACTCTGCAAGACATTGGCCCAGGCAATGACTTCTTTGGAAAGACACCAGAAGCAAAGGCAATCAAAGCAAAAATTGACAAACGGGATTACAGCAAGCTGAGAAGTTTCTGCACTGCAAAAGAAACATTCAGCAAAGTGTGACGGCAACTGAAAGAATGGAAGGAAAGATTTGCAAACTATTAAACTGACAAAAGATTAATATCTAGAATCTATAAAGAGTTCCAGAAACTCAACAACAAAACAAACAATCTGGTTAGGAAATGGGCAAAGTACTGGAATGGGCATTTTTCAAGAGGAAATTCAAATGACCAACAGACACATGAAAAATGCTCAGCATCACTAGCCATCAGGGAAATGCAAATCAAAACCACTACGAGGTATTACATCACTCCAGTTAGAATGGCTCTCATACAGAAATCAACAAACAAATGCTGGTGAGTATGTGGGGGAAAGGAACTCTAATCTACTGTTGGTAGGAATGTAAACTGGTACAGTCACTGTGGAAGACAGTATGGAGGTACCACAGAAATCTGAAAATAGATCTACCATCTGACCCAGCCATCCCACTTCTGGGAATTTACCCAAGGCAAATGAAATCATCATATGAAAGAGTTATCTGTAACCCCATGTTCATTGCAGCTCAATTCACAATAGCTAAGATATGGAATCAACACAGATGTTCATCAACTGATGACTGGATAAAGAAATTATGGTATATAAACACTGGAATAATACTCAGTGGTTAAAAAAAAAAAAAGAAATCTTGTCTTTTACAACAAAATGGATGCAACTCGAAACCAATATACTTAGTAAAATTAGCCAGTCCCCAAATGACAAATACCATATGTTTTCCCTGATCTATGATAACTAACAGACTATCTAAATAGTAATGTATAGGAGGGAAATTGACATTTTGAGATTTAATAATTGTTTACAGCCCTTGTATCTACTGTTTAAGAATACTGTTTTGTTTTGTTTTTGTTTCTGCCTCACAGTATTTGTTGAACTTTTTACTTACTATAGTAGCATTAACATTATGAATATAAAGTAAACTGAATACAGATCTTTATAAAAATTAAGAGTTGGAATAGGAGAGAGGAGGAAGAAGAATGGGAGCGTGGGCAGGAGGGAGGGTATGGTAGGAAGAATCACTGTGTTCCTAAATCTGTATATATGAAATGCATGAAATTTGTATGCATTAAATATTTTTTTTTAAAAAAAAGATAGTGTGTTTTTAGAAGTATCAAATTAAAATAAGGTCATCTGGGAAAGTCCAAATCTAATAAACTTTATAAGAAGAAATTGAATACAAACATGTACAGAGAGACAATGATGTGAACACACAGGAAGAAGACAGTCATCTACACACTAAGGACAGAGCCTGGAAAAGAGCTTTCCCTACAGCCTTCAGCAGGAACCAACCCTGCTGACATTATGACCTTAAACTTTGAGCCTAAAGAACACAAATTTTAACATTTATGCCACTCAGTCCATAGTATTTTGTAACAGCAACTCCTGCAAAACTAATACATATTTTGATACTGAGTTTTGGAGTGACACTCTAACAACTACATAAAAATCTAGAAGTGGTTTTGGAATTGGGTAAAGAATAGGGACTGAAAGAGTATTAACGTTGGCATTGGAAGAAGCCTAGATTTCCTCAAAAAGATTGCTAATAAAATATATGGACAGCAGAGGCACTTCTGGTAAGGGCTCAGAAAAGACATAAGAGAGTCATACAGAAACTATCTTCATCTAAGATAATAATCTTAGAAAATATTTATTTAATCATGTACAGAATGTTGGTAGAAATTCATAGTTTTAATTTTTAAAAATTCATTATTTTTATGAGACAGACACACTTCCTATCCACTGGCTCACTCCTCAGATGCCCAAGACCTGGGAAATACATTTAGGTTCCTCAGGTGGCAGGAACTCTTCTGTTGCCTACTTGGATTTGCATTAGCATGAAGCTGGAATCAGAAGCAGAGAAGGAACATGAATCCAGGCATATTGGTGTGTGATGTGCATATCCCAGTGATACTTTCACTGCTGTGCCAAATTTGCACTCCCTTTAGAAGTATTAGTAATGGTAAAGGTGCTTTCAATGAGGTCTCAGATAGAAATGAGAACCATATTATTGGAAGCACGGGTGATCCTTGTTATGAAATGATTCCGTACTTAGCCAAATTTTATTCTAGTGTTTGAAAAAGTGTAGAACTTTGTTAAATATGTATATTTAGCTGAGAAAATTTCTGTGAAAAGTGTTCAGGATGCAGCCTCACTTCTCCATGCTACTTATAGTAAAATGTGAGAAGAGTGACAAATTAAAGAAAGAATTGCTAAGCAAATAGAAACTGATACTTGAATATGTAGAAAATACTCACTTGTCCATGTTTCAAGAAATAAGAAAGTCTGTTCTCAAGAGAACATCAAGAGTACGCCATAATAACAATTTGAAAAAGATATTACACAAGTGATTCATGGGTCCTCTCAACCACTCTAGCAGAAGTCTGAAATAAAGACACAATTGTTCAGGAAAGATCGCTTGTGAATTGTATGGAAGTCAGAAAGGTGCTGAGAATTTTATATGAACTGGAACACCTGGAGATTGGTTGAAGGAAGTCAATATGGGACAAAATGAAGGAAGTCTGTTGGACTGACAATGGAATGGGCCATAAGAGCTAATTGTCTGATGTGCATTATGTTTCAATAAAAGGAAATAATTACTGTGAAAGCACTAGAAGCTACAACACGTTGTCCCACTATAACAACAGGCCTAGAAGGCACAAGCTCAGTATTTAATCTGTGTATTTTATGGTTCCAGGTGCCAAGGTGTCCTCCTAAGACCCTGAGGGCCAGGTTATTGTCACCCAGGGCCAACAGGATAGAACTTCTACCTTGACAGGCCTACTCAACAGGACTTTTATTCCCAGAAGAAACAGTATTGAATCAAAAGGATCATTCTTGAGCCTTTAATTCTAATGGAAATTACCCTAGTACATATTGACTTTCTTAAGTCCTTTCACTTCTTTCTTCTTTCTGATTTCTCTCTTTTGAAAGGCGAATATCTATACTACTGCGGTTCCAGCATTGTACTTTGAAAGCAGACAACTTTTTTTATTTCACAGTTTCACAACTAAAGAGTAATTTTGCCACAAGATGAGTCATATTTAGAGTCTCATCCATACCTTACTTATACGCTATTTAAATGAGATTCTTCATTTAGAATTGACTCAGGGGCCGGCACTATGGCTTACTTGGTTAATCCTCTGCCTTTGGCACCGGCATCCCATATGGGCGCCAGGTGCTAGTCCCGGTTGCTCCTCCTCTTCCAGTCCAGCTCTCTGCTGTGGCATGGAAAGGTAGTGGAGGATGGCCCAAGTGCTTGGGACCCTGCACCCACATGGGAGACCAGGAGGAGGCACCTGGCCCCTGGCTTTGGATTGGCACAGTGCCGACCATAGTGGCCATTTATCGTGTGAACCAATGGAAGGAAGACCTTTCTCTCTGTTTCTCTGTCACTGACTATAACTCTACCTGTCAAATAAAAAAAAAAAGAAAGAAAGAAAGAAAGAAAGAAAGAAAGAAAGAAAGAAAGAAAGAAAGAATTGACTCAGGAATGGGTTAAGTCTTTGGTGGCTTTTGAGATGAGGTAATGTATTTTGCATTTAAGAAGGATATGAATTGGGGGTGGCAGAAGAGTGGACTGTTGAGGACTGAATTATGCTTCCCCCATTCACAGGTTGCAGGACTAACCACTAGTACTTCAGATACATGTGTATTTGGCAATTACTTTGCAAAAGTTGTTCAGTAAAAATGATTTTATTGGGGGTAGACCTTAATGAAATATGACTGTTATAATTATTGAAAAGGAAATTTTGATATACAGGTATAGACAGAGGGAAGCTAATGTGAAGGCTCAGGGAGAAAACAGCCATTTTTGCTCTCAGAAGGAAGCTTCCCAGTCAACACCCTTATCTTGGACTTACAACCTACAGATACATGAAAAATACATTTCTAGTTTTTAAGCCACATAGTCTTTTATGACAACACTAGCACACTAATATAGCAGACACCTACTATTACATAGAAAGGAAAGAGAAACATTGACATTTATAGACACTATAAGCCTTATGAGTCTATCATTTATAATATTTGTATTCAATTTCTTAACTGTTTATTTTAAAAAGCAAGCAGGATATATACATGCTTATGATGGGTCTTCAAAAAGTTCATGAAAATGTATATTATCTTTTAATTTCATTTTCCATGAACTATTCTAAGTACCCAAATATATAAGTAAATATATATTACCAAATTAGAATATATGAGTACACATATATATATGAATATATGTATTCTTAGATTATAAAAATATACTCAAATGTCTAAGTATTTTTAAAATTTGTTTTTAAACTTCTTCACAGAGCAGATTGTTCTAATAAGATTTAAAAGTCAAAATCATTACAACTACAGTAGTATATACTTAATAGCAACTTGTTTGACAAATACTTAAAACAAAGCTTGAAAAAAATAC
Source organism: Lepus europaeus (assembly GCF_033115175.1). Lineage (NCBI taxonomy): Eukaryota > Metazoa > Chordata > Mammalia > Lagomorpha > Leporidae > Lepus > Lepus europaeus. The sequence continues at coordinate 34,077,320 of NC_084836.1, read as the reverse complement.
TGTATTTGCAGCAAGACTGATATACACACATTTATCTATTTTTTGATTGTTTAAAAATTTTTAGCTCCCACATATAAGTGAAAGCATATGGTACATTTTTAAACTCTTATTTATAAGTATATATCATATAGCACATCATACAGTGAATCCATGGCTATTCCTAAGTTTGTATAAAGTAATTAAATACAAATTATTTAACTTATATTTTAAGATCAACCATAGTGGGTTAAAACATGTCAGTTTATTGTGCTCAACTTAAGTAAAACTAATCTATAAAACACCTTTTTTACCCTTTGCCATACAACTAAACATAAGTAAAAGGAAATAAATTCATAAGGATGCATTTTATATATTTCTTTGGAAATTAATTTTTCTCACAGTTGGGCTTTGGTGCCTTCTCAAATGATAATTACTATATTTTCACATTTTTATGCTTTTTAAAAGAAATCATGTCTTTATCAATGCAGTTTATTTATACAATGATTTACCACATATCAATTTAATTCCAATTAGTTTTCCTTGAACTAAAATATCATTCTTTGTTACCACAAAAGACTTTCATTCACTATTCCAGAGGATTTCAGATAAAGAAGCATTTCGAGGAAGTCACAATTCACGATGTTTCATACTTCATGTTCAGAAGAGCATTAACTTAATTACTGAAAACAAATTTGGTTATATCATGACATCTCAGGAGTACTTCATTATGTGATGGATTAACATCCCAAAGACAAGTGATCCTTGGAAATTTAAGAGAAAATTACTGACTAAAAACTAATCAATATAATAGATTACCTGTAGTCCAAGCATCCTCAAGCAGAAATAATTTCTAAGTGGCTGATTTTCACAAATATACACAAGCTTCTGGGGCCTGTGTTGTTGCAAAGCTGATTAAGCCACCTTTAGTGACACTGGCATCCTATCTTGTACAAAACATTTTTGAAACTTCATACATACAAAGGATATTCAAAAAGCTCATGAAATATTATGTATGGATTTCAAGTTTTCTCCCACCAAAATAAATAAATTTTAATTCCATTTTTTCATTACTATTTTGTATATTGCTCATATGTGAACAATGGCCTCTGAAAAGAAAATGTGGGATGATATCTGGGTACACAAACACACAACTTCATCATTTGCTAGGCTTATGTAATGTACTATTTCTGGGTCTCCATTAGTTTTTATGAAAATCCACGTAAAAAATTTCTCTGGAAATTTTTTAATATCCTGAATATTACATATACACATTTATATATAAAATTATAGTTCTATAAGTCACTGTCTTACTTATCAAGCATATCTTTCTTCCTTATCCTGAATAATAGATGAGTATTCACAAAACAGTTCCAGAGGACAATCCATAAAAATTTGACTGACACGTTAAGACTCAAAAGTTTGGGGCCAATCAAAGAAGGAGGTACCTTTCTCTGAAGGGAGGAGAGAACTTCCACTTTGATTATGACCCTATCGGAATAAGATCAAAGTCAGCGAACTCTAAAGGCTTCCATAGCCCTGGCAACTCATGACTAGAGCCTAGGGAGATTACTGATGCCATGAACAGGAGTGTCAAATTGTTAAGTCAGCAACAGAAGTCACTGTGTACTTACACCCCATGTGGGATCTGTCCTTAATGTGTTGTATAATGTGCAGTGATGCTATAACTAGTACTGAAACAGTATTTTTATACTTTGTGTTTCTGCGTGGATGCAAACTGATGAGATCTTTACTAATTATATACCCAATCGATCTTCTGTATATAAAGATAATTGGAAATGAAAAAAAAAAAAAACCTGGTGTTAAATTGGAAATGGCATAGAAAATTAATTATTTTTTTAAAAAAATATTATGTAGGATCTCTGTCTTTAATGTGCTGTACACTCTTATTTAATGCTATAACTAGTACTCCAACAGTATTTTTTTTTCACTTTGTGTTGCTATATGGGGGCAAACTGTTGAAATCTTTACCTAATATATACTACACTGATCTTCTGTATATAAAGAGAATTGAAAATGAATCTTGATGTGATTGGAAGGGGAGAGGGAGCAGGAAAGGGGAGGGTTGGTGGTGGGAGGGAAGTTTTGGGAGGGGGGAAGTCATTGTAACCCATAAGCTGTGCTTTGGAAATTTATATTCATTAAATAAAAGTTTAATAATAAAAAAAAAGTTTGGGGCCAGTGGTGTGGCACAGTATGTGAAGCTATCACCTGTGACACTGGTATCCCACCTGAGTGCTATTTCTGTCTCAGCTGTTCCATATCTGATCCAGCTCCCTGCTAATGTGCCTGTAATAGGAGCAGAGAATGGCCCATGTACTTGGGATCCTGCCACAAGTGGAAACCAGATAGTGTTCCAGGCACATGGTTTTGACTCGTCCCAGCCTTGGACATTCAGGCCATTTGGGGAGTGAACCAGCAGATAGAAGATACCTCTCTCAGTCTCCCTCCAATTTTTCCTTTCATATAAATAAATATTTTATTAAATACTTAAGGTTAAAACTGTATATTGTGGAATAGGCAATGTGGGATAGTGAGTTAAACTCCTCTTGTGATGACCACATCCCATATTGGAGTGTCCCATGCCTGCTTCCTATCCAGCTTCTTGTTAATGAATCTTTGAGGAGATAGATGATGGCACAGATACTTGAGTTCTTGCCACCCACATCAGAGACCAGATGGACTTCCAGGCTCCTGGCTTCAGCCTGGCCCAGCCTTTGCTTTTACAGACGTTTGGGGAGTGACCAGAAGAGGAATGACCTCTTTCTCCCCCTGCCTCTTTCTTTCCCTCTTTTCCTTGCTCTATCTTTCTTGTTCTCTTTCCCTCTCTCCATATCTCTCTCCCTGTCTTCCCTCTCTGTCATTGTTTTTCACATAAAAAAAGCTTTTTTAAAAAGAAAAACAAGTATATATTGAGATTTTACATGTTAATTGGGGAAGCAAATCATATTCAAAATGATTACATATCTTTTTTGAATTGTCATATAAATCATTACCTTTACCAGAGCTAGTTGAGAATTATTTCATTTTGCTAATGTGTGCCCTTGTACATTTATAAACCTCATTTTTGTCATCTATTGAATATAAATATATTGCAGAGATGTTTTGAAGACTAATTGGATAAAAAACATGAAATTGCCTAGTATAATGTTTTGCATGTGTAAAATGACTTTCTTCCTACTCTTTGTATTTATTCATATCAAGTGGGAGAAATGACTATCACACTCTGAAATATATGATTATTAAGATGCATCCAATATCAGTTATAAAAAGGTTCAATTTTTTTTCTGATGGTTGGTATCTATGTAACAAAAATCATATTAAAAATCATCTATTTGAATACAAAATACAGCCAAATAAAATTGCATCTACTGGCCATCTAGTTCTTCATAAAATAACTGTAAAAAGCTAACTTACCCAGTTTGGCAAGATTAATATATGAAATTCATTATACTGCTATTGCCCCAGTCATTCTTACTGAACTCAAACAAAAACTCAATATAATGCTGGAATAAAGTTTAATATATTTATCATCACTACAAAAGCATTTTATCTCATATATTCCACTGATTTAATATCCTGAGTTCTGTCATCTCTGTTTGGTTACAGTATTGACATTTCCTTGCTAAAAGAATATCTATTTAGTTTGCAGATAATTTATCAAGATTAGACCTGTTTACCTCTTTGATAAGTTGCTTTGGCAGATCACAAAATATTTCAGTCTGGTCCCTGTTTGGCTGAATCTCTGATGGGTATGTTAGGGATAATGAATTAGAGACAGCCAGCCAGAGCCTGTGAATCTTGTGTTTGGAAAAGGTACAAGCCATCTTTGGCACAGATTTTCTCTTACTCAAGGGTGTTAGTTTTGAAAAACTAGAGAACTAGGATTAGGGAATATAAGTGAAATATATAGCAAAGGAAGTTTAATTTTGCCTTTCAGCATAGGATGAAACGTGATTTAAATCTCGTGTCCTTAGTCCTCTTTTCTTTCCCAGAGTAGCCTATGTTCTATCCTCATAGGAGGGTTGAGGGATACACAGTATTAAGTACAGCATCAAGGGTCCTAGGCTGAAGATTATCTGTGGTTTTCTGTTGTCACTCAAGTCTGTGTGTGTGTGTGTGTGTGTGAGAGAGAGAGAGAGAGAGAGAGAGAGAGAGAGAGAGAGGAAGGGAGGAAGGGGGGGAGAGAAACTGAGAGAGCTCTTAAATCCAAAAAACAATGAGAGAAAAGGGGAAATAGAAAGGCTAATTATGCCAATTACCTGATTTGTTCCATTTGTATATGTGTGAAAATATTGCACTTTACTCCACAGAAATGTACAAGTATTACATGTTAATCAAAAAATTAAAGGAAAAAGTTATTAAAACAGACTGAGAGGCAAAAGAGATTAAACTTTGTAACAATAGAGAATGTGCATATTTTTTTAAAAAAACTGTTGATTTTGCATTTTGCAAAAGATATTAAAAACACAGGTATACTTTTCTTTGGGAAATTCTTTTGTTTCTGACATTTAAATGAAAAATGAAGCTTAGTAGGAAGATATGTGAAATAATTTAAAGAAAAAAGACTTGTTATATTCTAGTACTTAATTTGTTGTCATAATGAAAATAACATCAAAGTTCCATGAGTAGATAATTTTAAATGGTAGACTTGGCAAACTGAAAAGTATCTTCATGGTTAATTCTATAATGAGCTAAGGAAAGAGGCATCTATTGTATTCAAAATAAGAAAACCCAACCTTGTTTCATACATCTGCCAGTAGCATCTTCACCACTGCTAAGCTTTTCAGGGACAAATAACAAGGAGAAGGTCATAGCCTTATGTGATTCGAATCACCCCTGTTTTGAAGTTACACATTTGCCCTTTTTGAAAACAGGGTCTCTAGAAAATAGCTTTCCAACCAAGAGGGAACTTTTATTTTTATGTCTTCTTTTTTATTTATTTATTTTTATTTATTTATTTGACAAAGTTAGACAGTGAGAGAGAGAGAGAGAGCCAGAGAGAAATGTCTTCCTTCCGTTGGTTCACCCCCCAAATGGCTGCTATGGTCAGCGCTGCGCCAATCCGGAGCCAGGTGCTTCTTCCTTGTTTCCCATGCAGGTGCAGGCGCCCAAGTACTTGGGCCATCCTTCACTGCCTTCCCAGGCCACAGCAGAGAGCTGACTGGAAGAGGAGCAACTGAGACTAGAAACTGGTGCCCATATGGGATGCTGGCGCCGCAGGTGGAGGATTAACCAAGTGAGCCAAGGCACTAGCCTCTTTTATGTCTTCAAAACCATTTAAACTCCCCTGCCTAGTATGCAACTAGTTGTATTACTTACAGAGGATTACCCTATATAGAAAATCTAAATTGATTTCAACATAATGAAAGACAAATATTTAAATGTTTAAATAACCAACTCAATATAAAACAAACCAATATTACTGCAAAGCAACAATAGAAGCCTGATAAATAAAATGGATAGAAGCCATTTTTTCTAAGCCTGATATTTGATATATACATTATATATGAATATGAGGATACTCAAGAAGTTTGCGGAAAACTGGGATTGAAAAATAAACTCATTTTGGTGCCGAAAGTTTTGAAATTCATACATACTTTTTATAACATACATTTTTAATTAACTTTTAAGCATTCCTTATGTAGGCTTTGATTGTTTTTACAAAAAAGTAATCATATCTATTAATCCCATTTAATGAACTTTTTGAAGTACCCTTGTATATACCAGTATAGGTGTACACACATATATACATACACAAATGCACACACACATATAAATATACGGATAAATTCTCTGAAAAATGTTATTTTTCTGAAGAGGAAAAAGGGTATATTAAAGATTGTCAGAGAACACATATCTGGTAAGTAGCTTAGCTTGTCAGGGATTACAATGTATTTAATTAAACTCAGTGCTCTTTATATCATTTTGCATTCTAATTATAATCAAAAGATAAATTATATAATGGCAAAATACAGAGTAAAAATTAGACAAATGAGACTATGTCCAAGATTTCCTTGGACATTTTCTAAGAACTACCACTTGTTAGTTATGTTATTATAGATCATCCAAAAATTTGGATAAAGTAATGTCTATTTTTTATTTTATACCAAAATTAATAGAATTTTTACAAAACCAAATATAATCTTCCATTTATTTTTGAAACTGTATGTTTAGTATTAATTTAAAAACTATTAAATAGTTTATAGAAACATAATTTATTCACTTTTATTATCTAAGATTTTGATATTAACTTTAAAGTTAAATTTTAGGATCTATTATTCTAATCAGAGTTCTATAATTGAGAAGGCATGGGTCTTGGATCTTGAGTCAACAATAGAAATTTTAAAAAGTGGATAGATGGGGACCTATACTGTGTCATAGCAGGTAAAGCCACTATCTGCAGTGCCAGCATCCCATCTGGGTGCTGGTTCAAGTCCCAGCTGCTCGACTTCTGGTCTAGCTCTCTGCTATGGCCTATGAAAGCAGCAGAAGATAACCCAAGTACTTGGGCCTCTGCCCCCAAGTGGGAGACTGAGAAGATCCTGGCCCCTGCTTCAGATTGGTCTTTGAGGCCACTGGGGGAGTGAACCAGTGGATGGAAGATATTTCTCTCTCTCTCTCTCTCTCTCTCTCTCTCTCTCTATCTCTTTCTTTCTGCCTCTCTGTAGCTCTTCCTCTCAAATAAATAAATAAATTTTAAAATAAAAGGTAGATAGATATAAAATATTGAGATAATTGAGGGCTTGGTTTATATATAAGGAACACAAAGTAGATTTGTTTTATTTAAATGCAGGCTTTATAAAATAGATAAGAAATAAGTAATAGAGAAGAAAATGAAATAAGAAGTGACAGTGAGGCCAGTGCCATGGCTCAATAGGCTAATCCTCTGCCTTGCGGCGCTGGCACACCGGGTTCTAGTCCTGGTCGGGGTGCCGGATTCTGTCCCGGTTGCCCCTCTTCCAGGCCAGCTCTCTGCTGTGGCCAGGGAGTGCAGTGGAGGATGGCCCAAGTGCTTGGGCTCTGTAACCCATGGGAGACCAGGAGAAGCACCCAGCTCCTGGCTTCAGATCAGCGCGGTGCGCTGGCTGCAGCGTGCCAGCCGCGGCGGCCATTGGAGGGTGAACCAGTGGCAAAGGAAGACCTTTCTCTCTGTCTCTCTCTCTCACTGTCCACTCTGCCTGTCAAAAAAAAAAAAAAAAAAAGACAGTGAATACTTTGTTGAATTATAATAAATTCAGAATTTCAGGTTGTAATCACAACAGAGAACTCTAGAAAACTGGTATGATTAACATTAATTCTTCAATCAATAAGCAACAGGAAAGTAATAAAATTGTGAGTAGATTATTTGCTTAGTGAAAGTAGAGTGATTGTTAGAATTTATGGGTACATGACTAATAGATGATTATTAACACAGTACTAACAGAAGAACCTGAATTGATAAGATTAGACTGGGAAATCAAAGAAGGAAAATATTGAAGGAATTGCTAAAATTTGACAAGTGTTATTTTAACTATTGAGCCATGTATAATTCAACATCACATTTGCTTTAGACACAGTGCTACCTGCTATAGAAAAATTTCATAAACACAGATCCTTCCTTCAAGGAGTTTAGATTTAGTTAAAGATGAGGGAAGAACTCTAAAGAACAAATTCAAGCTGGAATTTGTTAGGAAGAATTTCAAGAGATCATATGGCTTGATCAAGGTAGAGGAAAACCCTATAACAACTACTTAAGTTAGGAAGGCTATTATGTGTTTTAGAATAAAGAAATATCTGTAGTTTGGCTACAGGTTTTGTTATCAACTGAAAAATAAAAGGAGACAAGGTTGCATACAAAGATTAGGGTCAATTTGAATATCAGAGACTAGGGTGGATATTTGTTTTTAGTCAGCCTATGTTTCTTATCTACTTTTGTCTTATTTTACCCTTTATTTATTGTATTTGTATAAAAATATCTCAAATTATCTTTTGGAAATATCTTGAATTATCTTTTGTAAATATCATTTTTCACTGAAAAGCTTTCTGACTCTCCCACTAATTTGAACCTTAATTATTGACATAAGGAGAAAAAAATGAAAGGAGCTGAGTGTTCAACTGCCTCCCCATGAACAGATTTCCTTCCCACACCTGCAATGCTCCCTGCTTTCCTTTACAAAAACCGATTGTTTTTCTTTTCCTTTTAATCTATGAGTTACCATGAATCCTTTCAAGAAATTCATTTTGACTCTCTCAAATTGGCTAGAGCTGATTTCTGTTGCCTAAAACCTAGGTGCTTTTATTCAGAAAGCAACAGACTTCCATTACTTCACTTTTTCACATAGGTGGTGGGAGTCAGAATAAAACAATATTGTTTCTCATGTATAGTTTTCAAAAATGGAATGAAAAATCAAAAGATGTGTCTAGTGGAGAAGTTATTGTAGTACAGATGATGTTCCAGGCATCATTATGTAGAAAATGTTGTGCTACCTTTTGAAGGAAATCTTAAATCAATGTACAAAGTAACTGTGACTTGGAAAGGATTTTTGAAGAGAATACATTTCTCATGCTTTTTTAGCCAGCCCATAAAATCAACAACTTATATTGAGAAAGCAAGGATGATTATTCTTGGAGAGCATGAAGAAGATATTGTCAATTACTTAAAAATGTGTAGCTGGCAAGAAATGTATTCATGTGCAAGTACTTTTTCTGTAAAAGGAGAAAAGGTTATAAGTAAACTAACTGAAGGCAGAAAAGACTCAGTATAAAAGCAATATCAAGCAAAAATGATCTTCATAATTTAAAGTGTCAAGTGGCTTATATGTCAGGTATTTACCTCACCTCTTGCTAACATTAAAGAACAATAGTTCTTTCCATTAACAGTAACTGAAATGTATTTGGAAATAAACACCAAAGTTTATGCTGAGTAATATATAGGTTGTCTCATTCAATCTTCAAAAGACTACTACCTGACAGGTTTTGTAATTCTTAGGACTTTTTGATCACAAAAGGAACTGAAAACTCAATCTACATTTCCTTCAGGAAATAGAAAAGTTATTGGCTCACACATGTAACAATTCCAGGAAGAAGGTCATCTCAAAGGGCAACTTAATACATGGGCTTCAGAGACAAAAACAGTATTTATCGTCCCACCTTTTCATTTTGAATCTTGTTTTTCATGAACTGTCATTACCTAACTCCTCATGATCACAAGGTAGTTACCATTCAGCTGGACATTCTACCAACTCTAAGTACAGATAAACATGGCTTATCACTCAACATGGTAAAGTTTTAACTCAGTTCTCTTTGTCTAGTTCTCATTTGTGCAACAATCACGGTGGCTTCTTGGATTTGCACTAGTTGTAGCAATATTAATGGGTATACAGTAACAGTAAATATAAATATAACAACAGCAGTGAACACCTATTATAATACAGTCAGCCCTTCATATCTGAGGCTTCCTCTTTGCTGGATCCAACCAAACTTGAATCAAAGTATTCAAAGAAAAAAAGATAACAAACAAAAAAAATCATACAACTTGGCATGGCTGTTTAGCATATCAGTTATGATGCCACTTAGGATCTGCATCCTATATCATAGTGCCTGGGTTCAAGTCCTGACTCCACTTTTTTTTTTTTTTTAACTTATTTGAAAGATTTACAGAGAGAGGTAGAGACAGACAGCGATTGGTCTTCTATACCTTGGTTCACTCCCCAGATGGCTGCAACAGCTGGAGCTGAGCAGATGAAGACAGGAGCCAGGAGCTTCTTCCAGGTCTCCCACATGGGTGCATGGGCCAAGGACTCAGGCCGTCTTCCACTGATTTCCCAGGTGTGTTAGCAGGGAGCTGGGTGGAGCAGCCAGGACTTGAACTGGTGCCCATATGGAATGCCAGTGCTGCGGGCTAGGGCTTTAACCCACTGTACTACAGTGCCAGCCCCCTGACTCCACACTTTGATTCAAGCTTCCTTTTCATACATACCCTGGGAGGCAGCAGGTAATTTCTTGGCTCCTCGCTTTGGCCTGGCCCAGCCCTGGCTGAGTAAACCAGAGGTTGGAAGGTCTCTCCCCGACCTCATTCCTCCCACCCCACCCTGCTATACCTCTATTTTTCAGATCTTAAAAAGATTAGCAAATTAAAATAATACAAATTCAAAAGTATAGTATAGCAACCATTTATACCACAACTACATCATAATAAGTATTGCAATGTACAAAGGAGGATGTGTGTAAGTTACATGCAAATACTATTCCATTTTGGATAAGGGGCTTCACCATGCACAGATTTTGTTATCTGTAGGAGGCACTGAAACAAATTGCCCGTGGATACTGAGGGACCACTGCATTTACTTTCAGAATTCTGAACATTTTGGATAGTTTAACTTATATATCTTCACAATAACTGTAACACATACTATTCTATTATTACCTATATTATATTGATGAGAATACTGAGTCACAGAAGTAAATTTACTTGACAGCTTTCACATAACCATCAAGTATCAGAGCTCTGATTTGACAGTTACTGAATATACTCACATTTGTAAACAAAGTAACCAGAATTATATTTTGAGGCTATTTCCTTGAGGAATTTTCATCTGTCCCACTAGACATGTTTCCTGAAAGTGTAAGAAATACCTGCCATAAGGTTCTCAACTCATGGAGAAGAGGGCGGGCCATGAGCACCCGAGAAAAGCAGCCATTGTCTGCATTTGTTTCAATAGGAACTTCTATTTGAGGTTTTATTTCTTTCATAAATATATACAAAGACACCAAGTTTGAAATTCAGTCTGTCAAAAAATAGTTTTATGTTCCATTAGCTTCCATTCACACATGAAGAGCAAATCTTAGTATGCTAAATCATAGATTTTGTCTTATAATTTCAAAGCTATATGACTAACACTGTTATGATGATGCACAGAAAGAAAGAGTGGGTACATATGACACAAGGAAACCCATGCTGCAGAAAGAAAGAAAATACCAAGTTCAAGAAGTTATTGATGGGGCTACCGCTTTGGCATAGCAGGTAAAGCCACACCTGCAGTGCTGGCTTCCCATATGGGAGCCGGATCAAGTTCCAGCTGCTCCACTTCCGATTCAGCTCATTGCAAAAGCACTTGGGAAAGCATCAGGAGATGGTTCAAGTCTTTAGACCCTTTGACCCACATAGGATACCCAGAAGAAGCTCCTGGCTCCTGGCTTTGGATCAGCATGTGCTCCAGCCATTGTGGCCATTTGGGGAGTGCACCAGTTTTATCTCTCTCAACTCCCCTCCGCCCCCCACCTCTGTCTCTCTGTAATTTTACCTTTCAAATAAATAAATATATACTTTAAAAAAAAAGTTGTTATTGATGCAAAGGCTCCACTGAAGACTAATTACATTGAATGTCTGGTACTAAAGCCACACAGTTTCTAAAGAATTACTAAATTATTTTTAATGTTCAGTCAATGTTGAGAAACACCATTCTAGAAAAAAAGACAATCACTGTATAAACAATTCCCACATTATGGAAGCAATAACATCATTGGGCTACTGGGAAGCTGCCAGGGTGATAAGAGTGAGAAGACTCTTCACTCCATTGAATTAGCATGGCTAAAATAAATTCAGAAATGTTCTTGTGTGCTCTGGTAAATGGACTCATCAGTGATAAGAGGGCCAAGGATAAGGGTTAAGATCAAGAGACCTCTATATTTTGGCATTTTATAAATGAGGAAATTGACTAAGATATAGATGACACAAACAAATGACAAAAATCTCTTTGGCAAGTCAGAAAGGAGATGGTCCAGTCACTCAAGCAATACAGCAATGGAAAACTCACTCCACTGTAGATGTCCAGAATACCAATAGGCATCTAAGATCCCTTTAATATACCCAAGCAACATCTTGAAGAAGACCAGAGGTCATATGGATTTAACAATTACAATAAAGAGAACTGTATTGACTTAATGAAACTATTGTATTTTAAAATGATACGTTATTTTGTTGTTTTCTCTTAACCTATATTTGGGTGAAGGAAAACATAGATGGAAAGTTGTAGGTAAAACCTCTGGGACTGGCACTGTGGCATAGTAGGTTAAGCCTCCACCTTCAGCACTAGCTTTCAATATGGGCACCATATTGTTTGTGTCCCAGATGCTCCTCTTCTGACTCAGCTCTCTGCTGATGGCCTGAAAAAGCAGTGGAAGATGGCCCAAGTGCTTGAGCCCCTGCACCCGTGTGGGAGAACCAGAAGAAACTTCTGGCTCCTGCTTCAGATTAGCACAGCTCTGGCCACTGTGGCCATCTGGAGAGTGAACCAATGGATGAAGACCTTTCTCTGTCATTCCCTCTCTAGCTGTAACACCGCTTTTCAAACAAATAAATAGTCTTTTAAAAAATTCTCTTTCAAATAAAAATAAATAAATATTTAATTAAATACAAACAAACAAAAAGGGAGCTGGTATTTTGACACACTGGTTAATGCCAGCACTCCATATCTGAGCAACAGTTCAAGTCCTGGCTTCTCCACTTCTCATCCAGCTTCTTGCTAATATGCCTGAGGAAGCAGATGAAGATGGCCCAAGTGCTTGGGCCCATGTCATCTCTATGGGAGATCCAGACGGATTTCTGGGTACTAAATTCAGGCTTGCTCAGGCCCAGTTCTTGCAGCCATTTGGGGAGTAAACCAACAAATGGAAGGTCAGTCAGTCTCTCTCTCTCCCCCAACCCAGTCACTCTTCTTTTAAAATAAAAAGAAACATTAAAAAACCTTATTTCCTGTTCTCATGTAAGTGGTAATGTGATCAGTTTTGAACTTACTTATATTTTAAAGATTTTCTTAAATTTTCTCTGCATTTTTTCACTTCTCATTCAAGCAGTTAACAATTTTTCTGCTTCTTGGCATTTGGATATGTTTGTGACAAAGCCACAAAACATCCCTTTCTCAACTATTTTTTTTCCAGAAGTCTAAATTCTCCAAGGGAGATTTACAAAGTGTTCTCAGGAAAGTATAAAAAGGGGGAAAAATCTCTGAAAAGAAGAATCAAAAGAGAAAGACTATAACTAATGGAGGGGAGCTTGTCTCTTCACCGCTGTAGCATGGATTATGAGCCAGGTAGCAAGAGAAACAAATGCCCTAAATTTCTTATAAATATGGTCAAGAAGGGATAAAACACCCAAGTAGAATCAGTGCAGGGTGCTTGCAGAGAAACTGCACTACAGAAACTTGTTCTCACAAGTGCTAACAAAGATTCTCATGTCCACAATTATAGGAAACAGCATAAAGCCTCAAGACAGTGAAGATATTACAAATAACCCAGGAACCTGTATTCTAGGTTGGAGAGATCAACAGCCCATAGAAAAATTGTATCAATTTATGCATAGAAATCATTTGATAAAGTATAACATTTTTCATGATAAAAACCTTAAGAAAAATGGATATAGAAGGAACATACCTAAACATAATCAAGGCAATTATGGCAAACCCACAGCCAGCACCATTTGGAATGGAGAAAAGTTGGAAGCATTTTCACTAAGACCTGGAGCCAGACAAGGAGGCCCACTTTCACCATTGCTATTCAATATAGTTCTCGAAGATATAGCCTGAGCCATTAGGCAAGAAAAAGATATCAAAGGGATACAAATTGGAAAGGAGAATATCAAATTATCCTTGTTTGCAGATGACATGATACTATATAGGGGAACTAAAAGTCTCCACTAAGAGAATACTGGAACTCATAAGAGAAGTTGACTGAAGTTGCAGGATATAAAACTAACATACAAAATCAATAGATTCTGTATATACAGACAATGCCCTGGCTGAGAAAGAACTTGTAAGATCAGTCCCATTAACATTAGCTACAAAAAAATTAAATACTTCGGAATAAATTTAACCAAGTAGGGGAAAAATCTCTATGATGAAAATTACAAAACTTTAAAGAGAGAAATAGAAGGAGACGCAAAAAATGGAAAATCCTTCCATGTTTGAGGATTGGAAGAATTACTATAAACAAAAAGCCCATACTACCAAACAATTTACAGTTTTAATGAGAACCCGATCAAAATAGCAATGAAATTCTTCTCACACCTAGGAAAATGATGCTAAAATTCATATGAAAACACATGAGAACATGAATGGCTAAAGCAATATTAAACAACCGAAACAAAGCTGGAGGTATCACAAGACCAAATTCCAAGACATACTACAGGGCAGTTATAATCAAAACAACCTGGTACAGGCACAAAAATAGACATGTAGTAGATTAGTGGAACAGATCAGAAACTCCAGAAATCAATCTAAGCATCTACATCCAACTAATATTGAAAAATGAGCTAAAATCAATCTCTGGAGAAAGGATAGCCTCCTCAACAAATGGTGCTGGGTAAATTGGATCTCTGAATGAAGAAGTATGAAAACAAGACCCCTATCTTAGACCTTACTTAAAAATCAACTCAAAATGTATCAAGCTATGACCTGATACCATCAAACTACTTGAAGAGGACATTGGGGAAACTCTGAAAGACTGGCATAGGCAAAGACTTCTTGGAAAAGACCCCAAAAGCACAGGCAATCAAAACCGAAATTAGACAAATGGTATTACATCAAGACAAGCAATTTCTGCACTGCAAAGGAAACACTAAGAAAAGTGAAGAGGCAACTGACAGAATGGGAAAAAATATTTACAAACTAGGTAACTGATAAAGGATTATGTTCAGAATCTGTTCAAGAGATTCAATAACAACAAACAATCCAGTTAAGAAATGGGCAAAGGACGTGAAAATTTTTCAAGAGCGGAAATTCAAATGGCCAACAGACATATGAAAAATGCTCAGAATGACTAGCTATCAGAAAAAAGGAAATCAAAATTACAGTGACGTTTCATCTCACCCCAGTCAGAATGGTTTTCATACAGAAATCAACAAAGGAGGAGGAGGTAGGGGAAAAACACTTTAATTAACTGTTGGTGGGAATGTAAACTAGTATATCCATTTTGGAAAACAATATGGAGATACCTCAGAAAGCTGAAAACAGATATGCCATATGACCAAATAATCCCACTCCTGGGAATTTATTAAAATAAAATAAAATCAGCAAATTAAACAGTTATCTGTACCAACATGTTTATTGCAGCTCAATTCATAATAGCTAAAATATGAAATTAATCCAGATACCCATCAGCTGATGACTAAAGAAATTGTGATGTTTATAAAGGCTATGGAATATTAGCCACAAATAAATGAAATCCTCTCTTAACAAACTGGTTGCAACTGGAAACCATCATACTTATTTAATTAGCCAATCCCAAAAAGATAAATATCATGTTTTCTCTGGACTGTGGTAATTTAAAAAGTACCCCCAAAAATGTTATCTATATAAGTGGAATTGACATTTTGAAAGCCAATAATTGTTTACAGCCATGTCTCTACTGTTGAAGAAGTATTTCTTTCTTCTTACCATTTGGTGAACTCTTTATTTAGTGTGGGGTTAACCTTATTAGTATAACATAAACTCAAAGTAGGTCACTGTAAAAATTAAAAGACAGAATAAGGAAGGAAAGAGTATGGTGGATGGGATTGGGGGTGGGAGGGAGGGTACATTTGGAAGTATCACTAAGCTCCTAAATCTGTATATATGAAATACATGAACTTTATTCACATTAAAAATGTTATAAAAAGTCAAAAAAGATTTTAAAAAGAAACAAAGAAAAGCATTAGAGACAGAAGAATATGACTTGGTTTTAATGAATGGAGCCTAATGATTTGGTATAATCATTCCTGACATATTCTTATATTCTTTTATCCTCACCAGCTTTACCACATTTTTGTAGTGATTTCTGCTTGTTATAAGCTATATCAAAATTGTTAGTACTCAAAATATTTTTTAATTAGGTATGACAATTTCTTTAACTTTCTAAATTCTCTTGGTTTTCATATTTAAAACTTGTTTAGGGCCGGCGCCATGGCTCACTTGGTTAATCCTCCACCTGCCGCACTGGCATCCCATATGGGCGCCGGATTCTAGTCCCGGTTGCTCCTCTTCCAGTCCAGCTCTCTACTGTGGCCCGGGAAGGTAGTGGAAGATGGCCCAGGTGCTTGGGCCCCTGCACCCACATGGGAGACCAAGAAGAAGTGCCTGGCTCCTGGCTTTGGATCGGCGCAGCGCCGGCTGTAGTGGCCATTTGAGGGGTGAACCAACAGAGGAAAGAGCTTTCTCTCTGTCTCTCTCTCTCACTGTCTATAACTCTACCTGTTAAATAAAATAAATAAAAACAGTTGGTTAAGCAATCACAACAAAAACTTATCAGCTTCACATAGTGCTTTAAAGCCTAAGTTCTCAAAAGAATATTCTCTAAAATGCATCATTTCCTATGTGAATATTGCAGAGGTTTAAGTTACAGAGCCTTTATTACCTCATAGCTCTTTTCCTTTAAGCTATCATTGTGTCCGTTTTCTTAGCAACTGTCATTTATGATGCACAAGTAGCATTTACAATTTCAAGAAATGAATTTATCAGAAGTTTCAGTAATAACAAAAGCTACTTAAGAATGATATAGGTGTCATATTTTCTTTACGATCATTCCTGATGCCTTGATTGTTGGTCCCTAATGTACACGACTGTCAGTGATTTATTTTTTTTCTTGCCTTTCCTCTTACATTTTCTTAAGTGTAGATTGTTGGTAGTGTTTATATTTGTAGTTTAGATTTAATCGATTCACAAAAGAGAGTCCAGAAGATGGAAGACCTAGAATTTTTGGGTTTCTTGAAAGTAGTTATATAGAAAAGCTTGAGATATTCAATATACCTAACCCTGCAATGACTAAAGGAAATATTTTTATTTTATCATATAGTGGATTGTCAGATTTTTTAGTCATTTACTGTTGCATTCCATTTTTAAAAAAGTATTGGGGTAGGTATTGAGTGTAGGCGACAGCACTTCCCTTTAAGATGTCTATATCTCATAGAGGAGTGCTTTGGATGAGCACTGTCACCCCTTACAAACTAGTCCTGCTCATTGTGCACTCTGCAAGGCAGTAAATGATGACCCAAATCTCTCCTATTTATGTGGGAGACCTGAATGGATTTCCTGGCTCTCATCTCAGCCTTCCCAGCCTGTTGCAGGTGGAAACTTGAGAGGGAAACCAGCAAATGGAAAATCAATTAATCTCTCTCTCTCTTTCTCTCTCTCTCTCCCTTTTCCACTCTGATTTTGTCACTCTGATTTATAAATGAAAATATTTATGTAAATATCAATCTCGTGCATTGTCTTACTACCATTCAATAAATTTAATTTTTAAAATTTCTTTTCATTAGTATATAGTGCCAGCTATGTAAAGGGACTTTGCCATTTTAATCTAGGTCCAGAAGTAGCCTTTGATCAGTAACCATTCTATAAAATATTATGATTTACAACATCATGAATGGCTTCTTGACAAAGTTGTAATTAGCCCCATTCCCCTAAGATGGGTTACAAAAAATAAACTAAATATTCTGTTGCCTATGAGGTATTTCAATAATTGGATTTTAAATTTTAAAATCTTGTTTCTTTCACATACTATATGTCTTTGCTAAAATACTACAATATATAAAATATCAAGACTAACAATATAAATCTATTTCTTAAAGTTTATTTTGATAAAATTAAATGTACAATTAGCATGAAACCTAGAATTGTTATCCTTGGCATTTATCTCAGAAAGACTAAAATGTATATTCCTATAAGATGTTCAAAAATACTCATTGCAGGTTTAAACATTACTGCTGCAAACTAGAAATAGTTCAGACACCCTTCACCAAGTGAAGGATTGTTCAGACTGCTGTAAATGCAAAGTATGGAATACTACTAAGAATAAAAAGGAACAAACTATCTACACATGAAAGAACTTTGATGAATCTCTTAACAATTATGCTATAAAAGTTCAAATTCAAAAGTTGACCCACTCACGATTCCATTCATAAAACATTATGAAATGGCCATATTTTAGAAATGAGGGACAGATTAGCACATGCCAGTGGTGAGAGACAGGTGTGCACAGCATATAGGGGTGACATGAGAGAATAGCAGGAGAGAAGTCATGCGGGTATATAAAGACAACAGGAAGGATCCTTAGTGTGATGGATCCTTTGGTGTCTTGGCTAGAGTGGTAGATATGTGAATTTACACACGAAAAATGTATAGACACATAGATGTAGATTTGAGTTTAAGTAAAACTGAAGAAATTTGAAAAACATCTATGGGTTATATAAACATCTACCTGTTAGTTGTAATGCTATACTGTAGTTCTGCAAAATATGGCCATTGTGAGAAACTAAGTCTAAATAGGACATCTATTATTTCTTACAGTCATCTTAATAAAAATTCCAGCTAAAACATTTACATACAAAAATATGACCTAGGCCGGCGCCGTGGCTCAGTAGGCTAATCCTCCACCTTGCGGCGCCGGCACACCAGGTTCTAGTCCCGGTCGGGGCACCTATCCTGTCCCGGTTGCCCCTCTTCCAGGCCAGCTCTCTGCTGTGGCCAGGGAGTGTAGTGGAGGATGGCCCAAGTCCTTGGGCCCTGCACCCCATGGGAGACCAGGATAAGCACCTGGCTCCTGCCATCAGATCAGCGCGGTGCGCCGGCCGCAGCACGCTACCGTGGCGGCCATTGGAGGGTGAACCAACGGCAAAAGGAAGACCTTTCTCTCTGTCTCTCTCTCACTGTCCACTCTGCCTGTCAAAAAAAAAAAAAAAAAAAAAAGATTCACAATCATTGGTGTTTCCTAGTGAATTTCTTTTTTATCATTTGGAGTAGTCCATTTTTACTTTTACAAAGTATTTTCTATCAAAACTTGATTTCTCAGGAAAAAAAGTGTCTGCAGCAAAAATAAAGATAGAAAAGAAAATCACAATAGTGAGGCATGGCTGGGTTTGCATCTACACAAGAAAACAGGGTATGGCTTTTGGCAGCATCTTGTGAGGGAATTTGAATAGATTTCCAGAATTCACAGTGACATAATTTGGCCTTCAAAAAAATAAACAGAAGCACAAATTTATCTGAACTACAGATTTATCAGACCTGCAAAATGAGACATGAATATTAAGCCTCCAAAGACTACTAGAGTAAGTTAATGCAATCAAAGCTACTTTGATGAGATGTTCCCCTAAGGGACTAAATGAAATGTCATAGGATGAAGAATATACCACTAAATACACAATATTTATCCAAAATAATACAACAGAAGAAAAAAATTCTTTTTTTTTTTTTTTGGACAGGCAGAGTGGACAGTGAGAGAGAGAGACAGAGAAAGGTCTTCCCTTTGCCATTGGTTCACCCTCCAATGGCCGCTGTGGCTGGCGCGCTGCGGCCGGCGCACCGCGCTGATCTGATGGTAGGAACCAGGTGCTTATCCTGGTCTCCCATGGGGTGCAGGGCCCAAGGACTCGGGCCATCCTCCATTGCACTCCCTGGGCACAGCAGAGAGCTGGCCTGGAAGAGGGGCAACTGGGACAGAATCCGGTGCCCCGACCGGGACTAGAACCCGGTGTGCCGGCGCTGCAAGGCGGAGGATTAGCCTAGTGAGCCGTGGTGCCGGCCAGAAGAAAAAATTTCTATCAAGACCTAAATTTCAAATCATGGGAAAACAGAATTAGACTTCTAAAGCTTTCTAATATAATCATCAAGAACATCAAAACTACATTTTAAAAATAAGCAAATTTTTAAATCATAAAATAAAAATTAAGTATTATGAGGAAAATTAAATCAAATTGTTGAAAATAACTAAACAGGTAAATCTACTCTCACAACACTTGAACAGATTATCAGTGAACTGAGCAGTCATTATGAAGATACAGGGAAGAAAAAGAAAATACGAGTAAGTGGCTAGAGGCACAGAAATCAGGTGTAATAATAAGAACTAAATAAATAGTGGATATAATAAGAACTAAGAGTGGTGATTTAATATAGGTAATCATTGTGGAAATTTTATAATTCACATGATTCTTGATTATTTAAATTCAAGAAGCACAACACATTTAGACAAGTAAGAAAAAATTCATATCTCAAATAAAAAAAACTTCAAAGTTTATGAAGAGAAAAACAAAATACTACTGCCAAAACAGCAATGATAATTAGATATCAGTAATTATCTGAAGTGCCAGCATAGAAACTATAACATGAAATAATTATCTCAAAGAGTTAAAGGAAGAAAAGCCAATCTAGAACTCAAAACCTAAGCTACCTTGAATAAAAAGAATAAAATATGACTCAGAAAAAAATATGAGAAACTGATAAAAGACTTGAATAATGAACATTTGTAGCTCAATAAATAGAATTACATGGAGACAAATAACACCCTATATGAATGGCAAATATGTACATGAATATATGCTCACTACCAAATACAAGTTTAAACCACAACTACATAACCACTAAAACAGTGGAAAATAAAATGTCAAGCATGTGTAAAAAATCTCACACATTTTAGGTGCAAATACAAAATGTTACAACCACTTTGCAAAACCAACTTAACAACTAAGATTGATAGCTTTTATCTCTTTTTTTTTTCCTCCCTAAGAGATGAGAAAAATATACAAAATTGTTTCAACACATAAAGTTGCTTCCATAAGATATTGAGTACTGAACCTCCAAAGATATCAAAATCAATGTTTAAATCCTTCATGTAAAATGGTATAGTACTGTCATGTTATCTATACACATCTTCCCATATACTTTAAGTCACCTCTAGATTACTTTGTAAAAAAAAAAAAAATGTATGTTAATTTATTTGAAAGGGGGGCGGGGGAATCTTTCAGCTGCTGGGTCATTCTCCAAATGACCACAACAGCTGGGGCTAAGCCAAGTCCAAGCCAGGATAATGCAAATCAATCCAGGAAGCTAGGTACTTCAGTAATTTCTCACTATCTCACATGGTACATATTAGCAAAAGCTAGAATCATAAACAGAGTCAGTTCTTGAGCACTCTACAACATGAGATGCTAAAATTCCAGGTGGCATTTCTACCATTGAATCAATGGCTCATCCACAGAATACTTTTAATACTTAATGCAATGTAAATGCTATATAAATAGTTGTCTACTATATTGTTTAGGGAATAGCAACAATAAAAAGTCTCTATTTGTTCAGTAAAGATATTTGCTCTTAGTATTTCATATCAGCAGCTTGTGTATTTTATTTAATGATTTATTTATTTATTTGAAAGGCAGAGCTACAGAGAAAGAGGGAGACATAGAGGCAGAGACACAGAGAGATCTTCCATCCACTGGTTCATTCCCCAATTGTCTGCAGCAGCTTGTGCAGGGCCAGGCTAAGGCCAGGGGCCAGGAGCTTCTTCCTGGTCTCCCAGATGCGTGGCAGGGGTCCAAGCACGTAGGCCATTTTCTGCTGCTTTCTCAGGTGTATTGGAAGTGGAGCAGCCAGGGCATGAACCAGCCCCATATGGGATGTCGGTGTTGCAGGCAGAAGCTTAAACTGACACACAACAAGATGTGCCCATTTTGTGTATTTTCTGTGATCATTTGTTTGAATGTGTGGATGTCAAACCCACAGATACAAAAATGCTGACTGCATTTTCATTTAATACTAGTCATATACCAATCACTGAGATAAGATGTTTATATAAAGAATCTCAATTATTTATATCTAAATTTATTAAATATTATCACAGCCAACTACTACTTAAAATAACTTTGCCAAGCCCTCAGAGCTAGTAAATGTTTCAGAAAAGATGCACCTCTTAATTTTTCTCTAAACTATGGTATGGTATAGAATGCTATATTTAATCTCTTGTTATCCATATAAAGTTTCAAACTTCAAAGAATACTAATAACAAAAAACACAAAAAATCATATGGTAGATTACACTTAAGTCATTCTTTCTCTAGAAATTTTTAACAGTTTTTCCAAAATCATCCAATGCAAAATATCAGCTTCATAAATAGTCAATAACCCATGTATGAAAAATATGTATTCTGTTAAAATATATCTGTATAAAGCATGAAAGTTAATTTTAACTGCAAGATTTTAAAAACATCTATTGTGCCCATTAATATTTTATATTTTAAATAATAATAATAGTTAGAAATTCTTAATTGAATTTTATTGCAAAATTTCTTATGAAACACATTTTAGGAGAAAGTTAACTTAGAATATCTTCAACATTTTGTTCTAAATCATAATGATAAAAATTGATTAAATTTACTTATTGAGGCTTAGAACTTAACAGGTTATTTAACAAATAATAAAAATATCTAGTTCTCCAACATGGTGAATAGGGTTTATTAGGAGTGTGAGTTTAACAAGCATAAACACATGAAGTTCTCCATAAAAAAAATTTGACAAAACAAGATAACAAAACATTACTTGAACATAATTGTTGTGTTGTGTAGATTAGACTACATAGGGGTAATTTGGCATGTACTATAGATTTACCTGAACACAATTATTTTGAATTTTTTTTTAATATCCACTCACAATTTAGGAAAGAAATTTTATGGGGAAATTTTGGTAGAGGATTAAGTTGCTGCTTGCAATGCCAACATCCCACATCGGAGTTTTGGTTGGAGTCTTGGCTTCTCTTCTTTGGACCCAGCTTCTTACTAATGCATCTGGGAAGGTATTAGGGGACAATCCAGGTGCTTGGGCCCCTGCCACCCTTATGAAAGACCTGGATGGAATCCTGTCTTCTGGCTTCAGCTTTCTCCAGATCTGGCTATTCTGGGCATTTGGGTACTGAAACAGCAGACGGAAGACAGATCGCTCTCTCTCACTCTCTTGCTCTCTCATATTCAGCCTTTCTAATAATATAAAAAGAAAAATGATTCTAGGAAATGTGATGACACCTTTAATCATAGCTTCATCTAGAAAGATTTGAAGAATAAATCTGAACAATGAAAGGAAAGTTTAAATTGTCTTCCAATTTAGATGTTATAGTGGAGAGGATTATACTTCGATAACAACACAAAATTTGGCTAAACATTTCAAGGATTATTTCTTGTTCATGCTGCATGTATGTCTGCTGTGGATGGAAAGAAAACTCTACTTATGATATTTCAGGGAATTTTTATGACATATTCTTTATACATATAGGATTTCTGCCCCAAAGAAAGATTGGAATGTGACATAATCAATCAATTCCTTCCACTTTCAATTGGCATATGAGACTTCATGTTTTATTTCACTGATCAACGCAAATCTAGAAGTCATGTCTCTCTTCTAGAGGTAGTAAACTGGAAGCTAATCATTTGCCTAGAAGAAGAATATGATATATGTCAATAGCTCTACTAACCAAGTTCAACAATTATTTAAAACAATTTATATTTTCAAATGTTACTTGGATTTTAACTTTTCAAAGAATTTAAAGTGATAAACATTTTTTTTCAAGAGTTCCATAACTGGCTTGGAAGTAGTTGAAAAACAGGTACAATTATGGATCTATATGGAGACATATGTTCCAATACAATCATAATGTTAACTTCACACCACTTTCTTCCATGGACAGATCAACATGGCAAAAAACGAACAAAGATAAAATAAAACTAATCTATAATATGAGCCAAATGTATCTAATTAATTTCTATAGAACATTTCATCCCACAGCACAGAATGCACATTCTTTATATCAGTGCTTGGAACATTCTCTAGGATAGACAAACCCCTCATAAAATTCTAAACAATGGAAGTCATACTATGTATCTTTTCTAAGCAGAATGGAATGCAGCTGGAAATTAACAACTTAATAAACTCTAGAAAATATAAAATCACATGGAGACAAAAAAAATGCCCGATTAAACTGTGGGTCACAGAAAAAAAAAAAAAAACAGGGAAATAAGAAAATTCCTTGAATAAATGTAGATGAGATGACAACACAACATCAAAATTTATGGGATACAACTAAAGCAGCATTGAGAGGAAACTTTATAGCAACAAAATTGATAAATCATTGGACAAATTAACCCAAAGAAAAAGAAAGGGGGGGGTGAAGACTCATATTAATAAAAATCAGAGATGAAAAAGGAGTTATTGTTATAATGATGCCACTGAAATAAAAAGAATCAGGAATTATTATAATACTCTATATGTCAGCAAATTAAAAAATCTAGAAGAAACAGATTTCTGGACACATACAATTTATCAAAGTTCAGGCAAGAAGACATAGAAAGCCTTAACAGACCAATAACCAAGACGGAGACTGAATCAGTAATAAAGATCCTCTCCCAACAAAGAAAAGTCCAGAATCAGATGGCTTCACAGCTGAATTCTACCAAACTTTTAAGAAGAATTAATCCCAATTCTTAAACTATTCAAATATATTGAAAGGAGGGGAATCCTCCCAAACTTCTTCTATGAGGCCAGAATTCCAAAATCAGAAATATATACAAGAAAGAAAGAGATCTACAGAATAATACCCATGACGAACATTGCAAAAGTCCCCAACAAGATGCTAGCTAATCAAATACAATAACACATTGAAAATATCATCCACTTTAACCAAGTGTAATTTTTATAAAGATTTTATTTATCTGAAAGGCAGGATTACAGAGAGAGGTCTTCCATCTGCTGTTTCACTCTCCAAAATGGCCGCAATAACCAGAGCTTGGCCATTCTGAAGCCAGGAGCCTGGAGCTTCTACCATGTCTCCCACATGGGAGCAGTGGCCAAGGACTTGGGCCAACCTCCACTGCCTTTCCAGGGTATAGCAGAGAACTAGATCATAAGTGTAACAGCCAGGACTCGAATTGGCACCCACATGAGATTGCTTACAATGCAGGCGGTGGCTTTACCCACTATGCCACCATGATGGCCCTGG
Source organism: Lepus europaeus (assembly GCF_033115175.1). NCBI lineage: Eukaryota > Metazoa > Chordata > Mammalia > Lagomorpha > Leporidae > Lepus > Lepus europaeus. Next base: position 34,052,559 of record NC_084836.1, on the reverse strand, counting down.
ACCAAGTGGAATTTATGCAAGGAATGCAAGAATGGTTCAACAAAAGCAAAGCAGTAAGTATGGTAGATCACACTAATATATTGAAAAACAAAAGCACTTGATAATCTCAATGGATACAAAAACATTTGAGAAAATACAACATCCATTCATGACCAACAACAACAACAACAAAAAACCTTAAGCAAATTGGATATAAAAGGACTATACCTAAGCACAATCGAGGCAATGTATGACAAACCCACAGCCAGCATCGTATTGAATGGGGAAAGCTGAGATCCAGATCTCTACTGAGATCCAGAACCAGACAAGGATGCCAACTTTCACCAATGCTATTCAATATAGTCCTCAAAGTTTAGCCAGAGCCATTAAACAAGAAAAATACATCAAATACATCAGAGGGACATAATTTATAAAGGAGGAATTACAATTACGCTTATTTTCAGATGACATGATCCAATATTTAAGGGAACCAAAAGACTCCACTAAGAGACTATTGGAACTAATAAGAGAGTTTGGCAAAGTTGTAGGTTTTAAAGTCAATACACAAAAATCAATAACATTTGTACATACAATGTCAAACTTGTAAGATAAGCCCCATTCACAATAACTACCAAAAATTCAAATACTTTGGAATAAATTTAACCAAGGATGTGAAAGATCTCTACAATGAAAATTGTAAAACATTAAGGAAAGAAATAGAAGATACAAATGGAAAAATCTTCCATGTTTGTGGATTGGAAGAATTAAAATCATCAAAATGTCCATACTACTAAAAGCAATTTACATTTTCAATATGATCTCAATCTTATAGCAAACAACATTCTCAGATCTAAAAAGTTAAAACTGATTCTAGGGGCCAGCGCTGTGGCATAGTGGGCTAAACCTCCACTCACAGTGCCGACATCCCATATAGGTACCGGTTTGAGACCCAGCTGCTGCACTTCCAATCCAGCTCTGTGCTGTGGCCTGGGAAAACAGTAGAAAATGGCCCAAGTTCTTGGGCCCCTGCATTCCCGTGGGAGACCCAGAGGAAGCTCCTGGCTCCTGGCTTCGGATTGGCGCAGCTCAGGCCATTGTGGCCAATTGGAGAGTGAAGCCGCGGATAGAAGACCTCTCTCTGCCTCTACCTCTCCTTCTCTCTCTGTGTAATTCTTTCAAATAAATAAATAGATCTTTAAAAAAAATAAAAAACCTGATTCTAATATTCACATGGAAGCACAAGAAGCCCTGATAGCTAAAGCAATCTTAAACAACAAAAACAAAGCTAGAAGCATCGTGACACCAGATTTCAAGACATCTTGCAGGACAATTATAATCAAAAAACCTGGTACTGGCACAAAAATAGACATGTAGGCCAGTGCAACAGAACAGAAACCCCAGAAAGTAAACCCCAGAATTTAATACAACCAACTCATCTTTGCCAAAAGAGCTAAAATAATTCCCTCAAGACAAGACAATCTCTTCAACAAATGGTGTTGGGAAAATTGGATCTCTACCTGTAAAAATGTGAAACAAGACCCCTACCTTACACCTTATACAAAGATCAACTCACAGTGGATCAAGGACCTAAACTGATTAGCCAATGTCATCAAATTACTAGAGGAAAGTATTGGGGAAATGCTTCATGACATTGGCATAGGCTGACTTCTTGGATAAGAACACAGAAGCACAGATAACAGCCAAAATAGACAAACAGGATTACATCAAGCTAAGAAGTATCTGCACTACAAAGGAAACACTCAACAAAATGTAGAGGCAACCCACAGTAGAGGAGAAAATATTTGCAAACTATGAATCTCCTAAAGGATTGATATTTGCAATATATAAAGAGCTCAAGAAATTTCTGAACAACAATCTACTTAAGAAATGAAAAAGAGACATGAATAGGGATTTTTCAAAGATGAAATTCAAATGGCTAACAGACATTAAAAAATACTCAAGATCACTAACCATCAGGGAACTGCAAATAAAAACCACAAAGAGGTATGATCCCAGTTGGAATGACTATCATCCAAAAATCAAAAAAAAAATAAAAAAATGCTGGCAAGGACATGGAGAAGAAGGTATCCTAATACACTGTTGATGGGAATGTAATCTATTATAACCATTAAATAAGACAGGAAGGAGAGTTCTCAGAAATCTGCAAATAGATCTACCATATGACAGAACTGTTCTACTCCTGGGAATTTACCCAAAGGAAATGAAATGAAATCATCATATGTAAGACATACCTGTACCCCACATTTATAGCAGCTCAGTTCACAATAGTTAAAATATGGAATCAACCCAGATGTCCATCAATGATAATTGGATTAGAAAACGTGGCATATACACAGGACTGAATATCACTCAGCCATAAAAAAGAAATGAAGACCTGTCTTTCACAACAAAATGGATGCAAATGGAGACCATTACACTTAGTGAAATAAGCCAGTCCCAAAAAGACAAATGAAATGTCTTCTTTGATATGTGATAATAAACTACTTCATACAGATCACAAAACAAAGTCTAAGAATCAACCTGACATTTTATGATATGATTATTGCTTAAAGCTTTTGTTCGTATTTCTGTGGAACAGTGGTCTTTCTACTTATTACTTGTTGAACATTATGATTGGTGATACATTAAGCCTGTGATTATAAAGTAAATTGAAAGTATGTTGTTGTAAAAATAGAAGGAACTAAAGAAAGGAAGGAAGAGTAGGAGAGAGGGAGGGATGAGAAGAAGGAAGGATGGAGGATTAAGGGAGGAAGTATGATTGTATTTTTTAGAACTGTATCTATGCAATACATGAAATCAGTTATCCTCATATTAATAAAAAATATTGTAAATTCAATGAGATTGACCTTTGATTTGAATGTGTAGCATGTATCTAAGAACATAGTTACAAAGTACTGAATTGTTTAATATTAGCTAACAGTGAAATTATTTTAGATACTATTTCTAAATAGTTTCCATTTCTCTGTTATATCTTTTTCTAACTCATCACCTGTAGTCCGTGAGAATCGTTGTGGAGTAAATTTCTGGTAGCCAACATATAATGGGGTCATGGTTTTGTTTTGGTTTGGTTTTTGTTGTTGTTGTTTATTAATTCATTCAGCCAACCTAAATCTTTCCTTGGTGAACTTAATCTATTTATATTCAAGATTAGTATTGATAGATAGGAAATAAGACCTATGGTTTTATTGATTGGATAATATTAGTAGATTTGGTGGTGTCATGTATTTTTTTTAATTTTTTGAATATTTATTTATTTATTTATTTATTTTGACAGGCAGAGTGGACAGTGAGAGAGAGAGACAGAGAGAAATGTCTTCCTTGCCTTTGGTTCACCCTCCAATGGCTGCCACAGCTGGCGCACTGCGGCCGGGGCACAGCGCTGATCCGATGGCAGGAGCCAGGTGCTTCTCCTGGTCTCCCATGCGGGTGCAGGACCCAAGGACCTGGACCATCCTCCATTGCACTCCCTGGCCACAGCAGAGAGCTGGACTGGAAGAGGAGCAACCGGGACAGAATCTGGTGCCCCGACCGGGACTAGAACCCAGGGTGGCAGCGCCACAGGCGGAGGATTAGCCTAGTGTGCCGCGGCACCAACAAAGTGTCATGTATTTTCATGATTTTTACCTCTAATGCAGGATGCCTTTCAGAATTTCTTCTAAGGCTGGTCTGGTCTCTCAGTTTTTGCGTCTCTGGAAAATACTTTATTTCTCTATCACTTTTAAAGTATAGCTTCACTAGATATAATATTCTTGGACATTTTGTGGGGTTTTTTTGTTTGTCTGCTTATTTTTTGTTTAAAACTTTGAATATATCTTCCTACTCCTTTCTGGGCTGCAGTGTTTCCCCTGAGAAGTCTGATGTTAGCCTAATTGGTTTTCCTTTATATGTAACTGGACACTTTTCTCTTACTGTTTGTAAGGTCCTTTCCTTGTCTTTAACTTTTGACAATTTGACAACAATATGCCTTGGAGAAGAATTTTTTGGTTGAATCTTTTGGGGTCTTTTGAGCTTCTTGTATCTATGTCTCTTTCAAGACCTGGGGAATTTTCAACCATTATTTCATTTAAGCAGATTCTCAATGCCATTTTTCTTATTTTCTCCTTCAGGAACGCCTACAATATAAATATTTGCCACTTAATGATACCCTATGTTTCTTGTCAACTTTCTTCATTCTATTTAATTCTTTTCTCTTTATTTTCGTCTGACTGCTTTATTTCAAAATATGCCATCAATAGATCTTTCACAAGATTGTCAAGAACATACAATGAGGAAGTATATTCTCAATAGTATTGTGACAACTGAATATAAAAATGTAAAGTAAAAATTGGACCTGTATCTTATACTTTACACAAAAATCAAGTGCAAATGAATAAAAGACATAAAATAAGGCCAAAAACTATAAAATTCCAAGACAGCATAGGCAAAAATCTTTCTAACATTGATCTTGGCAATGATTTAATGGATATGAAACTGAAAGTATAGACAATGGAAACAAAGAAGTGGAACTATGTTAAACAAGAATACTTACCTGTGACAAAGGAAACATTTAATAGAGTGAGAAGATAACCTACAGAGTGGGATCAAATAGTTTCAAATCATGTATCTTGTAAGGGGTTAATCTGCATATGATTGGGAAGCTTCCATAAACTCTATAGCAAACACTAGAAACTCATTTAATAAGGGGGCTAAAAGCTAGAATAGACATTTCTCCATAAAAGACCTAGAAGTGGTCAATGGTCTATGAACAACTATCCATCAGGAAAATGCAAATAAAAACCATAAAAACACAACATCTTCCATATTGCAGGATGATTATTATTAAAAACTAATTTTAATAAAAGTGTCATAATGGAAAGTTGTTAAGAAGTTAGAAGCTTTGACCACTGTTAGAAATATAAATGGTGTAGTTGCTGTGGAAAAATTATATGGAGCTACCTAAAAAACTTAGTAAGTATGATCTTGTAATCATATACATCATATGATCTAGTGATCTCACTTTTGGTATTTTACCCGTAAGAGGTTTAGAGATATTCAGCACTGCTGTGTTCACTACAGCACTTGTCACAGTAGCCAAGCATAAATGCATATGAGCAGATACAGATACAATGGAATATTGTTTAGCCTAAACAGAAGAAATTTACACAATATGTGAAAGCATGAATGAACCTTCAGGACACAATGCTAAGTAACATAAGCCATTCACACAAAGACAAATGTTAAAAGATTGCACTTATATGAGGTATCTGAAACAGTCAATTCATCGAATCAAAGTATGGAATTATGGTTGTCATGGACCAGGAGGTATGTATAGCTTGGGAGTTAGTAACCAATGGGCATAAATTTTAAGTTAAGAGAGATCAGCTGCACAACATTGTATCAGTAGTCAGCAATACTGTACTCATATTTTCTTACTACAATAAAATAAAATGTAAAGGAAGAACCCATTAAAGATGATAAAATTAGATATTTTTTAAGTATAAGAAGCTTTATTTCAAATGTAAATTATAGGGCCGGCACAGTGGCTCACTTGGTTAATCCTCCACCTGTGGCGTCAGCATCCCATGTGGGCGCTGGGTTCTAGTCCCGGTTGCTCCTCTTACAGTCCAGCTCTCTGCTGTGGCTCAGGAAGGCAGTGGGGGATGGCCCAAGTGCTAGGGCCCCTGCACCTGCATGGGAAGCGAGGAGGAAGCACCTGGCTCCTGGTTTCGGATCGGCACAGCGCGCCGGCTATAGCAGCTCTTTGGGGGGTGAACCAACGGAAGAAAGACCTTTGTCTCTCTTTCTCACTGTCTAACTCTGTCAAATAAAAAAATGTAAATTATAGAATTTAAACTGTATTTAAATAACTCTTAGAAATATCAATTTTTAAATGTAATCCACTTTTTAATTTTATTTGCCTTAAATTTCTTTCAAAAAAATTAACTCTAGTTGCTTGGTAACACCACAGAGAGAATTTCAAGGCTTTTAATATCAGCTATTTTAACACTAATGGAGTAATTTCTAAAATACTATTAAATTACATCATGCTATGATACATTAGTTATTAAACTTTTTATAAAATATCCATTCACAAAAGCTTTCACAATGGAAAAATGTGGGGAAAACTATAATATAGTGATATTCATACATTAGTAATTTAAAATGAGTAGTGAAATAAAAAATAAGAAAATCAAATTATTTATCCATGTATAATGGATGGGAATATGACTCTACAATGTCTTAAATATGTGAAGCTTTACATCATTTTGATAAAATTAAATTCCTTTTCTTGGTATTTTTTATAAAATTCTGATTACAGAAAAGGAATAATTATTTTTCACATATACCTTATTAACAATATTAAAATTATAAATATTTTTAAATTGCCTTGACCTATCATAATTATCAAGGATTTTTAATATTCTTTAAAGTACTATTTTTAGTTACTAGAATGTTTGTTAAGTAATACTTAAATGCCTTCTTAAAATGATTTTTTATATATTACAATAACTGTATTTGAGAAAATAAGACAACCTCAGCACAACAAAAGAAACTAAAAAATAATCAAAAATTGGGGCGGGCGCTGTTGGTGCAGCAGGTTAAAGTGCTGGCCTGAAGTGCCAGCATCCCATATGGGCGCCGGTTCTAGTCCCGGCTGCTCCTATTCTGATCCAGCTCTCTGCTATGGCCTGGGAAAGCAGTACAAGATGGCCCAAGTCGTTGGGCCCCTGCACCCATGTGGGAGATCTGGAAGAAGCTCCTGGCTTCAGATCAGCGCAGCTCTGGAAAGGAGAGGAAAAGCTCTCTGTCTATACCTTTCCTTGTAAATCTGTCCTTCAAATAAATAAAATAAATCTTTAAAAACATAATAAAAAATCATACCATGTAGAGGAACAGCATTTTAATATTCTTCCATTTTATGTAAATGGTATCACATAATTTTATGAAAGTTTCTTTTTTCTCCCAAAAATATGTCCTGGAAAACACTGCCTGCCTTTCAATAAATTTGGCCTTTCTTTTTCAGCTTCAATGATTGCATATAATTTAATATATATTACTAATACTTAATAAATCTTTAAAAAAAACAATACTGTCATGCATCACCTAATGATGGGAATGCATTCTGAGAAGTGCCTTGTAGGTGAATTCATTCTATGAACTTCATAGAGTATATCTGCACAAACCAAGATGATATAGCCTAATGTATACCTAGGCTCTCTGCTGAAGCTTATTGTTCCTAATCTACAAACCTGTGTAGCATATTATACTGAATATTATAGACAATTATAAAACAATGGTAATTTTTTGTCTTTAAACTTATGTGAAGAGAGACAGGTCTAGTACAAACACAAGAAATAAAAATGGCACAATTATATAGGGCACTTACTGTGAATGGAGCTTGTCAGGATGGAAGTTGCTCTGCTGGATTGAGAGAGTGGTGAGTCAATGTGAAGCCCTGGCCTTCTGTAGACTTTACTCTGAATATTCAGGCTGCCCTAAACTCATAAGAAATGTTCTGCTTTCTTCAGTAATATAAAAGGTTAACTTACTTTATTTTTTTTTTCGCTTTTTTTTTTTAAAAAAAAAGATTTATTTATTTGGAAGGCAAAGTTAGAAAAACAGGGAGAGACAGAGACAGAGACAGAGATTTTCCTTCCAATGGTTCAACTCCCCAAATGACTAAAATGGCTCAAGCTGGGTAAAATAGGGAACTGGAACTCTACACAGGTCTTGATTGAAAGGGGCCCAAGTACTTGAGCCGTCTTCTGTTGCTTTCCCAGGCTCATCAGCATGGGATTGGATCTGAAGTGGGTGCCACAAAGCTAACCCTGAGTTTTCACTTTATAAACTTTTACTTCTTTTTTTAAATTTTTTTTATTTTTTTATTTTTATTTTTTATTTTTTTGACAGGCAGAGTTAGTGAGAGAGAGAGACAGAGAGAAAGGTCTTCCTTCCGTTGGTTCACCCCCCAAATAGCTGCTACAGCTGGTGCGATGCGCCGATCCGAAACCAAGAGCCAGGTGCTTCCTCCTGGTCTCCCATGCGGGTGCAGGCCCCAAGCACTTGGGCCATCCTCCACTGCATTCCCAGGCCACAGCAGAGAGCTGGCCTGGAAGAGGAACAACCGGGACAGAATCCAGTGCCCCAACCAGGACTAGAACCCAGGGTGCCGACGCCACAGGTGGAGGAATAGGCTAGTGAGCCATGGCACAGGCCAACATTTACTTCTTAAAATATTTTCACTTTTGTAATAAGGCTTAGTTTAAAATGCATATTCATTATATACCTATTAAATATTTTCTGTACATATTCTATAAGCTTTGTTCAACTAATTTAAAAAAAAAAAACTATACAAAACATATACATTAGTCTATGCATACACAAAGCCAGAATCATCAGTATCAATGTCTTCTGCCTACAAATACTGTCCTAATGCAAGAGCTGCAGGGGCAGTAATACTCTCAGCTGTCATCTCCTATGATAACAATGCTTTCTTCTGGAATATGCAGCCTGAGGCTGTTTTTCAGTTAACAATTTCTTGTAATCAAAGAAATATGCCCTAAAATAATGGTAAATAGTGTAGTGAATGCATAAATCAGCTTATTATTATCAGCTGCTTATTATTACTATAAAGTATTATATACCATACACAAGTGTATTGCTATAGTTTTATAGGACATCATGCATTATCACTGCATGATATTTGTTTACACCAGCATCACCACAAACAGAAGTGATATATATTGTGTTACAAAGTTAGGATGGCTACACTGTCATTAAATGATAAGGATTTTCCAGCTCCATGATAGCTTATCTGACCACCATCAAACATGGTCTATCACTGACTAAAATGTCATTTTGCAGTACATGATGGTCCATCCACAGTGACCTTTGATTATCTTTTTTGAAACCTTTGTATTGGAGTCAGGCTTGTGAAAACCATCCTACTGACCTTGGCACTTGAGAAAACACAATATATATTCTTGAATTTATTTAATAATTAAAAAATAATTAAATTCCCAGGATATGGAGTCTCCATTCCAAGAGGTTTGTAAGCTTTTTTTTTTGACATTTTAGTCTAATGTTTAATGCTGTAAATAATTATTAAGAGCCAATAAAAGTAAAGACTACAGATTTTACAAATATATGCTAGTTATAAAACACATTTCCCTAGAAGTTTAAATAATAATTTCATTCCACCAATAAAAATATTTGCTAAGCACTTAAGTCCTTTGCTGAACATACTAATCAGCCCATTAGACATTATAATTTAGTAGAAGACAGAGACAATTGCAAAAATAACTCAGGCTTTGGAATTGCAAAAAGTGTGATGAAAAACCCTAACACACAGATTGAGCCTGTTTTGAATTGAGGCATAAGGGAGGTCTTTGCAAGGAAAATAAGAATAAGATAAATAACATCAACTAAGGTGAACTCTGGGAGGCATCTCTGTGAACTCAAGTAGTTGGGTTACTGCCACCCATGTGAAAGACTTGCACTGAGCTTCCCTCATCTTGTTTTCACACAAATGGCCACTGGGCATTGCAGGAGCCAACCCGCAGATGGGAGCTCTTTCCCCATGTGTTTACCTTTCTCACTCTCTCAAATATTTTTTTCTAATTACAAAAAATACCACAAAGAATTGCATCTATAGAGCATAAGCACACATAAGCATTCCACCAACTCAAAGAATGATTGAGACAGAGGAGTTGTGAAGCTATTCGGCAAGGCTAAGTGAAAGCATTGAATGAAATTATAAAATTATCAAAATGGATTTTCTGGATATAAGATGAACAAAAATAAACAAAATTTCTTAAAGGGAGTTATAGAGATTATAGGTATGATAGAGATAAGAAAGTACTCAAAAGGAACATAGTAGAAAACAGGCGAAAGAAATCCATTTGTTTATATTTACAAGCCTTAAAAGGTTATGGAAAACAGTAATTTTGAAAGTTAAGAAGAAGGGACAGTAATGTGACATAGAAGGTTAGACCCTCACCTGTGACACTAGCATCCCAAATGGGCGCTTGTTCAAGACCTAGCTGCTCTACTTCTGAACAAGCTCCTTGCTAATAGTCTGGGAAAAGCAGAGGAAGAAAACCCAAGTCCTTGGGCCCCTACAGTCATGTTGCAAACCAGAAGTTCCTGGCTTCTAGCTTCAGTCTATCTCAGTCCTGGCTATTATGGCCATCTGGGGAGTGAATCAGCAGATGGAAGACCTCTCTCTCTCTTTTAAATAAATAAATAAATAAATCTTGTTTAAAAAAAGAGTCAAAACTTGTGTAAGTATATTCCGATAGGGGAAAATTTAAATAATAGAATAAAGCTAACATTTTTAAAAGTTTATAATCCAAAAGAAGGCTTGAATCTGCATATTGAAAAGAATGTGCTGTACATTGTGATTTAATGCTATAACTAGTACTCAAACAGTTTGTTTCACTTTGTGTTTCTATGTGGGTGCAAACTGTTGAAATCTTTACTTAATATATACTAAACTGATCTTCTGTATATAGAGAAAATTGAAAATGAATCTTTATGTGAATGGATGGGGAGAGGGAGTGGGAGAGGGGAGGGTTGTGGGTGGGAGGAAAGTTATGGGAGGGGGAAGCCATTGTAATCCATAAGCTGTACATTGGAAACTTATATTCATTAAATAAAAGTTTAAAATAAAAATTAAAAAAAAAAGAATGGAACAATTCCCAGAGAAAAAGGGCCCAAAGTGCTAACACTGCAGTATATTCCAATAAAATTATTGGACATCAGCTAAAAACATAAAAAGATGCTTTAAATAGACAGGCAAGCGGCTGGCATTGTGGCATAGGAGGTTAAGCTGCCACCTGTGACATTAGCATTCCATATGGGTGCTGATTTGCAAGCTCCCTACTAATGCACCTGGGAAAGCAATGGAAGATGGCCCAAGTACTTGAGCCCCTGCATCCATGTGGGAGACCCTAAAGAAGCTCTGGGTTCCAGGCTTCAACCTGGCACAGCCCGGCCATTTGGGGAGTGAATCAGAGGATAGAAGACCTCCCTCCCTCTCTTTCTCTCTCTCTGTCTCTGGAAGATCTCTTTCTTACTCTGTCGCCCTATATGTCACTTTGCCTTTCAAATATGTAAGATAAATGTTATTTTTAAATAAAAATTAGCCTATCCTAGGTCCATTGGTATGATATAGGGGCATTATATGTTTCCCAGAACCCAACAGTAGAAACAGTGTTATCCAAGAGCTAGCAGCTACTTAGACTATACTACGTCTGCCTTGCAGCTCTGTAACTGTGGAATATCTCACCCCTGCCTCCCAAACATCATACTCTACTGCTGTCTTCTGACAGCTTTCCTCTGCCCCTTTGCACTTAGCCCAGTAAAGGCTGCCCACTTTCTGACCCTCCAGTTTAGGCACCAATTGAAACTGATTAAAGTTCTTTGATGGTACATCAGATTCCAGAAAAGAAAATATAACTGATACAATTTAGTTTATGAGACCACAGCTGTTCCACGCTAATCACATTGACTAAAGAGTAGAATCAGGTTATAAAAACTGGCTGTAATTGAGGGAAGTCAAACCGTAATTCAATGTTTTCAATAATGTCATCACAATCTTTTTGTTTAAATATGTCCTACAGAACAAAAGTGAAGAGAAAACGTCTTATTACTTAAACTAGTTCATTGAATCTTTCATCCATGAGGATATGAGTCATAATGAGAAGAATTCCACAGAAGTGGTGGTTTGTGGGTGGTGAGTATGAGTTGGAATCATAAGTCCATGTGAGAGAGTGTGGTTCTCTTTGGACTAACATAGTTAAAACAGTATTTTTAAAAATTCAAAGTGATTTGGGGGCTGGTTTTGTGGTGCAGCGGGTTAAACTTCCACTTGTGATGTCAGCATCCACATGGGTGCTGGCTCGTGTCCTAGCTGCTCCACTTCTGATCCAGCTCCCTGGCTTATAGACTGGGGAAGGAAGGTGATGCAAATGCTTGGGCCCCTGCCACCCACGTGGGAGATCTGGAAGAAGCTCCTGGCTTCAGCTATTGTGGCCATTTGAGGAGTGCACCAGTGAATGGAAGATCTACTTCTCCTTCTCTTTCTTTCTCTACCTCTGGCCTTTCCAATAAGTACATCTTTTAAAAAGTGATCAAAAGAAAATGAAAAATATTGCCTATCAGGCCATTTCTCTGAAATCAGCCTTGTAAGTAAAACAAAGTTCATGATGCAAAGTAGAATCAGATATGATATCCAATTGTATTTTTAACTAATGTATGAAATATTAAAAGTCTCTGGTTGAATTACATTTCCATATTGTGGAAAAGAAAGTATGGGGTGTGTTTGTTGCAGATTGACTGCCACTTGGATGACCACAAACTACATAGTAGTGCCTGGGTCCAAGCCCTGATTCTGCTTTTTATTCTAGCTTCCTTGGAAGGCATATGAAATGATTCAGATACTTGGTTCCCTGTCACCACATGGGAGATTCCTATTGAGTTCCTTGTTTCATCTTGGCCCAGTTCTCCAGATATCTCCCTCTTCTCTGCTTTCCTGTCCTCACCCCTCCCCTCCCCTCCTCTCCCTTTGCTTTGAAAACGTGTGTGTATGTGTGTGTGGTTTACAAAAGGAAAAAAAAAAAGCATTGTAAAAATTACTAATGGTATACATTTAGCTAAAGATAATTAATGAATGTATTTAACTGCCTGTCCATCCTTCCAAACCTCTAAAAGTAGCATCTAAATAATCACTACATTTTGCCATTCTTTAAACATCCATATACATTTAAAGTATTTGAAGGGCTGAGTAACTATTTCAAATAAATCAACAGTTAAACATAATGAAATAGTCAAAACTTGCCACAAGATTTAAAGCTCAATATATGCCCATCCATGCTTTAAAATTTCATTCAGTCTCAGGAGCATTATATTTTCCCCTGTTTTTCTATCTTACTTTGTCAAAAATATCAAGTGCATCTCTAACTTAGAAGTGATTTCAGTGACCCACAACAAAAGTTTAAGGATTGCGATAATTGTTTATTTGTTAATGTTTTGGAGGCACAAGTATTTTGTTCTTTTATTTATTTGTTTTGTAACTGGGGTTGCTAGTCCTGGAGAAAAACTGATCATTTTCCTTTCTGAATTGTAACTTTTCTCTTACATAACAGAGCTTAAAAAGACCTTAAGGTGACATTTTAACAGCAACCTCACAATAACTTTTTTATTTGTGTTCCTAATTAAAGACAGCAGTAATGACTAGATAAAATTAAAGGGAATTACAAGGCATTTTTACATACATCTCTAGTTCCTTCTTCTAAGTCCAAATAATGAAAAAATACATTAATGAACATCTTCAAAAGTACCTTCAATATTCAATGAAAATGACCTATCAGTGAATTTTGTTCCATGAACGTACAGTTTAAATTTCTCAAATATGTATGAAGTACATCCATACACACGTCTCTTTCAATGTTGGGATGTTTATCAGTGATTGCATCCACTTGTCCTTGTTGGACTGCAAGCCTGAGCTTCACTATCCCTCCCTGTCCATCCATCCATCTCTGTATCTCTCTGCTCACCTGTGTTTCCTTCTAGTGTATCTGTCTGTATCCTTCTTCAGTCTGTTTTTAACCATCTGTCAGTATTCCTGTCCCATCTGTTGTTCTGACCGTCACTGTCCCTCTATCAGTCTTTATCTGTCCTCCTGCCTCCACATGTTTGCATATCTGTCAGGCTATATAGAGTGCTCTACAGATATACTTCTATTTGTCCATGTATGTATCTATCCATGACTGTTCATGTGTACATACTAACATTTTCCTTTAGTGTAGATTTATTGTATGCTTTTAAAAATGTTAACTTTCTAAAGAGACATGAGGGTACATAGCAATGTGTGCACACATATCTTCCTGTTGGTAAAATATGTGTATCTGTGTATATGTATATGTATTATATATCTCTCAAGTACCTGCCAACTCTATGCCTGCTGTCTATATAACAACAACTAGAGTCCACACATGCACTTCAAGAATCAGCTTCTCGGTCTATTTAGGATATGGTGACTTGGTCCTGGAGTAGGCCCTATTGTATTCTATCTCTATGTTATGATATGACTCCTAGCAAGGATCTATCCCTGTGGCTTCTGCTTGCTAAAATACTCTAATCCCTTCAGTTTCTTAGACTATTGTCCTGAATGGGACTGTGAACATTTTAGCTGCAGTCATCATCCCACCTAGGTATACACACTATCAAACTTTATTTCCACAATTCCTCAACTCTGTGACTTATGTGCGTTGAGACAAAAACTTGAAGATAGCATGAAGGGGTTACAAAATAAGAATAGGAATTGAAACTAATGCTAAATTCAACTGTTTTCAGAATCAAAGGAGAATGAACAACTTAAATATTTAGAAAATTACTTTTAGGGAGATTTCTCAGCCTCTAGCTTTGTTCTCAAGCTCTAGTCTACTCCCTCGCTCAGTGACAACTCTTGAGGATTTTACACTATTCAATACATTGCAAAACTAATCTTCATTCCTATGTAGAAATTACACCTATTTTCATGAATATTTCCATTTTCAAGAATGTTGACTCCATAAGAATCACCCAAAACAGGAAAAAAATAATCTGTGGTAGAATATTTCTAAATCTTGAATTATTCTTTGAGGAATAACACTGTGTGAAAGAAGGACAAGAAACAGCTGCAAGATGACTACCGTATGATTTAATCTCTAAATCCTATGCATTTCAGGATTTATTTGTTATTGGTATGAAATATGTTTCTCCATATTCTTCCTATAGACTAACAATCTGCTTTTCAAATCTCTTGTGGTTAATCCTTGGAAAAAATATAAATACACATGACACTCACAGATGCTCACATAAACACCCTCACACATTTGTATACCTTTTCACAATTGAAAATAAAATAATATTTGGAGCTAGTAAAGATAAATTCATATTAAAGAAAAATAATTTCAAAAAACATTATGCATACAGTTATCACATGTCCAAGGGAATACAGAAAAAAACATGTTACCTTGGTTTTGTTTTACTCTGTCCAGGAAACTACTAGAGGCTACAGTTATAGGATTCCTTACAAGAATTTCCTTCAAAACAATTGTGTTATATTAAGGTTCTACAAATGTGGAAACATATTTAAGTATTTTAATTATATAATAGAAATTATAGTTAAAAGCTGGGACTATTAATGCTGATTATTCATATTGCTTGATTTTGGCAAGTGATTGACATCACTGCACTTTATAATTATTATATTTCATATATTAGATATGGGCTTCAGACAATATCCACAGGGATTGTACCATGCAAATCAGGTGAGAGGATAATAATTTGTGAAGTAGGTCAACTGCACTTACATTGCATGGGGGTACTGGCCTACTTTTCAAAGATGTTCTACCAAATTCAAATTTGGCCAGAAAAATGACTCACTTCCACAAAAATACTAAATGCACATCAGATGCATCAATGAGCTTAAAAAGGATAACCCAGGAATTCACACAACATCATATGCTTTTTAGAATTAAAGCAGAATTACCACCTGGCAAAGTTTTTACTCACACAGGTCCTTCTGCAGAAACATTCAAATCTATTCCCTGTTGATGTCATTAAAATGACTATCTATAATTACTTGTCAGCTTTGGTTTATTCATTATTTCTCCATTTAACATAAAAAATTAAGTTTTTTTTTTTAATTTGAAAGGCAGAGTGACAGAAAGGGACACACACACACACACACACACCAGAGAGAGAAAGAGGGGAGAGAGACAGAGAGAGAGAGACAGAGAGACAGACAGAGAGAGACAGAGATCAATTTTCTATCCATTGTTTCACTCCTCAAATGACCATAATGGCCAGGCCTGGGCCAGGATAAAGCCAAGAGTCCAAAACTCCATACTGGTCTCTCACATGGGTGGCAGGGTTCCAAGTACCAGAGCCACCTTCTGCTGCTTTCCTAGATGCATAAGCAGGGAACTGGAATGGAAACAGAGAAGCTGGAACTTGAACTGGCACTTCAACAAGGGATGCAGGTGTCCCAAATGACACAACTCCAGTCCCAACATGAGTTATTAAAGATGTTAACACTTACATAAAAATTAAATATGGTTCCTAAAATTTCAAGTTTATTTTATTTTGTTCTTTAAAATTTTATATGACATATTTAACTGCTTCATCCATATTCAGTTGTATATTCTGAAAAAAATAGAAGATCTAAAAAGAGAAATTACATCATCTATAAGAACAGAATATTATACCTACCAAATTTACAAAAAATGTATACTTAAAATAGCACCATGTCATTTTCCTTCGCTTTTACCTAAATTTCTATGTGATATGTATTCTTCCACATTTGCACAGCTATTCTTCTAGTAAACATGAAGCCCTGCCGTGGTTTGAATGTCATTACATTATCACGGTCAACTGCCAAATGCTGGACCCATACCTTGGCTAAGCATTTAGATGCTTTACATCTGAATCACTATGCTTTATTTCTCTTGCTTTATTTACTTGTTGGTATGATTAATATGAAAAAAATAAAAAAACATGGCAAGTTCTTCAAATAGCCATTAATCCATGAAGTATATACAATAAGTGCAAACTTCTTTTTTTTTTTATAGGCAGAGAGGACAGTGAGAGAGAGAGAGAGAGAGAGAGAGAGAGAGAGAGAGAAAGGTCTTCCTTTACCGTTGGTTTACCCTCCAATGGCCATGTGGCCAGCACGCTCTGATTGGCACACTGCGCTGATCCGAAGCCAGGAGCCGGGTGCTTCTCCTGGTCTCCCATGCAGGTGCACGGCCCAAGCACTTGAGCCATCCTCCACTGCAGAGAACTGAACTGAAAGAGGGGCAACCAGGACAGAATCCGGCACCCCGATTGGGACTAGAACCCAGTGTGCCAGCACCGCAGACGGAGGGTTAGCCTAGTGAGCCATGGCACCAGCCAAGAGCAAACTTCTATTATGATTGTTTTCAGATGTCAATTTAACAGTTAAAATTGTTAAGTGTATGTTAACAGTGAAGTCAAATACTCTAATTAGTATTCACATCTAATTCAGCAACATGGTAGAGTGTGATTGAGAAACAGTGAAGTTAAATCTTTTAGGATATAAGTCAGTCTTGACATTCTTCGAAGTATATCATCTTGTTTCGTAAGACAGAAATTAAGGAGTTTTTTAGCAAAACTTTAGAATATTTTGAAAACTTTTTGTGTTTTAGAGCAAAGATTAGCAAACTCTGCTCTTCAGCCAAATCTTGAATGTTTTTGCGTGTTTAAAGGGTAAATAAGAATGGTTTTCACATTGTTAAATACAGAAGGGAAGGGAGACTAATGGGACAGAGACAGGAAAGGCCTGAAATGTTGGCTCTGTTATAACACTTGGGCTGGCATTATAAAGTATCACTAATGTGACTGAAATAACAGAAATGTATTTTCTCAAACTTTTTGAGATTAGAAGTTTGAAATCAAGATGACAACAGGGTTGTTTTCTTCCGGGTCCTCTTTTCTTGACCTGAAGATGGCCATCTTCTCTGTTTTTATGTCGTCTTCCCTGTGTATACTTTTGTATGTGTGTCCAAATTCCCCCTTCATATAAAGTCACTGGTGGTATTGGATTAGGGCTGACTCTAATGACTTTGTGGTAATTTAATTGCTTCTTTAAGGATCCTATATTCGAATAAAATCCCATTCTGAAGTCTTGGGATTTGAGGCTTTAACTTACGGACTTTGTGGGGAATATAATCTAGGCAATAACTTATACTATCTGGTATTCTACAGAAAACAGTTACCAGTACCCGATATAGAAGACCCAGGAGGAGATACCAGACAAGCAAGCTAATGTTTGCTTTGTACCTTCCTTCCTATTTGTTCACTAGTTTACACACAAATTGAAAGAATTATTCTGTTGAGAAATCTGCTTTCCCATTAAGAACTTGTTTGGCTTGTTTCATTTAGCACAGTCCATGCATCTTGACTCAAATGACAGAATTTTCATCTTTTGAAAAACTGAATTCCATGAATATATTACCATATTTTCTTTAACCATTTATCAAATAATGGACATGTGGGTTACTTCCAGATCTTAAAAAATTCAAAATAAAAGGTAAAACAAAAAAGAAAAGATTTTGCTGAAGAGATAATACCCTAAGACACTGAGAGCCTAACAAGCTGTTAAACTATTTGGATCAAAGAGGCAGGGCTTAATGCATGAAAATATCTACTTGGAGTTAATCATAGGCAGAAGGAGATATTAGGTAACCACAAAGTTGAGACCTAAAAGAAGTCTGAAAATCAAATTGAGTAATAGCAAATTCAATATGAAAGTTGGGCTGCTGTGATACCATGAGAGGAACAATCATAACCGTCATCATTTTCAGCACTTACATATAAAGTTCTGTAATAGTATTTTGCTACATTTTGTCCTTTTCTACATATAAATGTTATTATGATCTACTGCCCCCTCTAAAACACTCATGCAGATTAGGAAACTGAGTTGATATTAGACCATAGGTTATAACCTTAAACACTGGGTCAAAATAACAAAAGTTGAGAATCAAAAATAAAGTTAGATGCCCAAATCGATCCCTTAATTGGTGAGTAGTTAGGTATTGGAGGTTTAAGACAGAATTGGCACTGAAAAGAGACATGCATTAAAAGAAAAAACAAAAACACACTAGAATAGCTTGTCAGCGGACCCTGCTTTTGGGTCCACTTTTTTTTTTTTAATATTTGTTTGAAAGGCAGAGCCATAGAGAGGCAGAGACAGACAGAGATCTTCCACCCACTGGTTCAATCTACAAAAGGCAGCAGACCGGATGTCTGAAACTGAATCCTGCTCTCCCATGTGAATGGCAGGGGCTTGGGTTATCCTCCACTGCTTTAACAGGCACGTTACCAACAAGCTGGATTGGAAGTGGATAGCTGTCACTCACCAGCACCCATATGGGATGCTGGCATTGTAGATGGCAGCTTAATCTGCTGCACCATGACATCAGCCCCAAGAAACAACTTGTTTTAAGAGTGAATTACACTAAAATACTTAATATATTAGGGCTACATAAAAATGTGGACACAAGGGGCTGGCATTGTGGTACAGTGGGTTAAGGTGCTACTTGATAACCCATATCAGAGTGCCAGTTTGAGCCCAAGTACTTGGACTCCTGCCACCCATGTGAGAGACCCTGATGGAATTCTTGGTTCCTGGCTTAGGACTTTTTCAGCCCTGGCCATTGTGGCCATTTAGGGAGTGAACCAGCGAATGGAAGATCCCTCTTTCTCTCCATGTAACTCTGCTTTCAAACAATAATTCTTAAAAGAAAAAAAATAACTGGTTCCCTTTCATGCAAAATTCCAATATAGAGAAATTTAAGAGACATACATTTTGTTGAATTTATCTCTATGTCAAAATATTAAGGAAATTTCTAAGTAGTTATTAACATAAAATATATCTGAAAAACTCTGAATTTTTCAATAATCCTGAGACTCAATGAAACCTGTTTCTAGTTTGGATATTATTTTTGTGAAGATTCAAATTCACAGTTAAGGTCAACATCTGGCTGAATTGAACATTCACATTTGACAGTTTCACTCTCATTAAAAAATGGCCGTTTTTCAAAGCAGAAGCTGTCTTTCATTTTAATAAAAGTTTCATATATTTGTTTTGTTCCTTGGGGGGTAGATTTGTATGCTTGAACTACTCTGAGCTAGTAGAATTTGAGGCTATTTCACTAGACAAGTCATTGCAGCAAAATAAAATGCAAATGATAGGGGCAAAGGGTATAGGATAAAGATCAAGAGGATTTATTGTCTCCTGCTCTCTTTTCACATCCTTTGGGAGAATGGAAAAGTAGGAATGAAATATAGTTCTGTCTGCTTTCCCTGGTAAATTATGGTTGATGATATATCCATTTAACAGCCATATAAATATGACAACTGATTTTCCAAAAGTCAGTTTCCAATTTTATCTGTACAAGGGTAGTGCGTTAGTGTCAAGTAATAACATGCTCAACATTTTGAGTACTTAAACTGCTAAACATATCTATAGTACACATTTACACATATAAACAAATTGACATGTGCACATATCACTGAAAATGGAGTCAAGGTAATTTCAGTGAAACAGCCTTATATGAAATTCTAAGACAAAACACACTTAGAAAATAAATGCTGTTTATTGAGCATATGCTGTACATAAACTATGTGGTACTTAATGTATGTGATCTCTATCACCTGCAAATAAATACAACCATGATCCTCATACAGATGATGGGCCACAAGTATGCAGCGATAATTCACTTGAACTTTCTTAATATGTTTGAACCAGGTTTGTCTTATTTCAGTACAATGTGCTGTCTATCATGACACTTCTCATATGCCATGGGGTTCAGTGAGAATTGGAAAGCAAGTGGATCATTAGTCGGGGTCCTAAAAAGTGTATATATTTCATTGGCTAAATATGAGACATTTTTCTATCCTACATGAATCTAAGTAGCCATTTAAGAGCCAGGCTTAATTCTCTTATGTGTGTACCAATTAGAGGAACTGAAATATTAATGAACTGGCTGATTTAAGAGAATGCCATTACACATTTTCTTCCTACATGTTTCTTGGAAGAAACCAACATATCAGGGATACTCAATAAATGTTATTCAACAGCAACTAATAAAATGAAATTATGGTAGTATATTTTGCAATGAACTCACTATAAGATGAAGTAAAATAAGTTTTAGTACTGAGCAGATTTCAATAGCTGGGTAAGTGAATGAACCCAATGGGGAGGCAAGAGATGCTAACATGATCGTAGTATAAAATGTGAATGAGCAATCTCAGCAACAAAACTTTTTATTGCAATTTGACAACAAAAACTGCACCTCTTTCCATTTTTGTTTTGTTTGTCTAATATTCAGAATGTAAGTTAAAGGATCTATTGTTAAGCTGCTGTCATTTTCTTCTTCATGCCCTAACATGAGTGACTATATTTCATTATCCATTGGTATCATATTTTCAAATAAAATATAATCTGTTCCCTGAAATCATTCCTCTTTTTTTTTTTACACCTCTTATGCTTTCTTTCATGTTTACTCTGAGGTTTCCAGAAGAGCCAGTTGTAATTTCAAACAGCCACAAAGAAAACAAACAAAAAACCAGGATGTTAAATCACTTCATCCTCTGACATTCAGAGAAGCCCTTGAATTATAAAACTGAGACACCCAGAAGCACATGCAGTTTCCAAGAGTACTTCTGTAGGTCTAAATTAGAGCTGGAAGTGATTGGGGAGAAACCAGGCTAGGAGCAATCGCACTTTCTTTCCCTCCTCTAAGTGAGTGGAGGGAAAACGTTCCACAAAGGAGAGAAAACGCTTGCCAAATGGAGGGATCCGTGGGGAAACCTTAATATAAGCCCTTGCTCCTCAATCCCTGTAAGGTTCGTGGAAAGAGAGGCACTTAAAAGTATTCTTTGACGATTCTGTTCTCTTTCCTCTTTTCCATTTTTTTTTCTTTTTTGGCCTTTTACAATCCCTCTGAGGATAAGAGAAAATGCACTTAAAGTTACTATTTGGGTGACTCAATCCTTCTTCTCTATCTCCTTTATTCTTCTAATAGTCTCTCAGATGCTCAAAAGAAATTAGAACACATCTAACAAGTGCTCTTGTGAAGCTCAGCCACCATTTCCTCTCCCGAGCCTGTGATTAACCCACTGATGGGTGCCCAAACTCCACGTTCCAGTCCAAATACAGCAGCAGGTGCACTTTGATCCAGGTCAAATATACCTATTTATCCCTTTAAAGAGTAATTTTTAACAAAGAAAATAACAATGTGGTGGGTTTCCCTGAGCCTATTCATGCAATAAAACACTTCACTGCATCAACAGCCCTGAGACTATATTTAAAACATATTTTCACTTTTACAAACTCCTTGTGATTACAATTTGCTTGCTTTGTATCCTATGCCTGCATTCACTCTCTGAGACAGAACACCATGCTCTCATATATACACATATCTTTAACTTTCAGGAAACAAACACAGAACTCAGCCCTTTCTGTTCTAATAAATCAAAGGCATAATTAAACTCAATTTCAGTTTTGTGTAGGGCTTTCTTCCTTTTCATTGGTTCAGTTAATATTCGGAACTTTGCCAGCTTTTAACATTTACTTTGGTAAATAATTCTAGTATTTCTATAGAAGGTATTAAATTTTTTACTTAACAAAGTTCAGTAATACATTTTCATAGTATATTTAAAATAGCAATAAACAAGTCAAATTCTTTCAGATTCAAAAATAAAGATCTGTAAAGTAAAACAAAATATAGCAATATAATATTCTCAGGAACACTTCTGGAGTTTCTGCAAATTATATACTTTGTCATTCATATGTTTGTACATTATAAGCATCAATAATATCAAAATTGATAACAGCATATAATGTAAAGTTTCTATTTGAGAAATATGGTCAGAATATTATGAGTATTTTTAAATATTCAAATATATCTATATCTATATGCTTAAGTGAGTTTTCAGAGTATGATTTCCCTTCATTATATGTTACAGCTGCAAAAGGAAAAGCCTCAAGAGAATTAATATGAACTTATGATAATGCAGCCTGCAGCACGGTCTTGTTTGGGTTTTGCTCATTTTGTTTTCTGCTGACAATGCAATTCAAACTGTATCCTACTAATCTTTAGTAAAGGAATTTGATTATTTCACCTATTAACATGCAGCATTTAAGTGTCATTCTTCAGCCAATACCGACTACTTCACAGCTTTTTTTTTTTTTTCCAGGTCTGGATCCCCAGCTCATTAGATTATAACCTGATAAATAGGAGAAGGTAATGAATTGAGAAAATAACTACGTACCTTCAGAGAAAACCTGCCCGATAACAATAATCCATTAGAAAACTGGCAATATCCTCTGATCTATTGCCCGCAAAGCTATGACTTGATGGAGAGTTTCATTCCCTGGGCTCAGTTCTCCAGAAGAAAATCAGCACAATTTAAATATTTCTTGGAATGTGACAGCTCTCTAGATCCCGGGTTGCAGTCTGTCCCCTAGGGATGGCAATCTGGTGTTCCTGTGTGCACAGAGCAGTGAAGATGAATTGAAAACGCTTGAGATAAATTAGGAATGGCTAAGTTAAAATTGTCTCTGCTCCAGACTCTCTCATCTGCAGTCTGCAAGCCTGTTTTTCTGTGAAAAAGCTAGATGGCAGGCTGCCTCAGTAAGTTCTTCTTAAGCGACAGAGAGCATTTTCAATGAAGAAAAATTCTCCCATTATCTAAGCTAATGTGACTGCTGCTAAATCTAGTTTTTAAAGTGTCTACTGGCATGAAATTTATTTTCACCATTGCTTCTTCCAAACTACAGTCTCAAATTCATACTATCAGGCTATATTCAGTTCTATCTAAGACAAACATTCAAAGTTTTCAGTTAACAAATCCTATTCCTTTTCACAGTCTTAATGATCACTTATATATAGAAAATTTCCTCTTTGGATCTGAAAGACATTTTATTGTAGTTTGTAATGTGCAGAAGGTTTTTATTTTTAACATGCAGTGTCTCAATATGAATATTTTATTAGCAATTATTTATTTTAATGCAATTCTACCTAAAAGTACATAAATTTTTACATGTCAGCCAAATACAAAAGTTATGGAAACAGAGAATGTCTATCATTATATGTGACCATAGAAGTAAAAAATTAACCCATTGAATATCCTCCTGAAGAAAATAAGTTGTTGCAAATAAAATAAAGATTTATAAATTATCTCTCTTCTACATAAAGAGCTATTTTGAATTCTATTGATTTCAGTCGAGTTATGTGTTGTGATAAGATAGTTTTATCCGTAAGTTTGAAAAATTTTAAGCACTTCTGTAATACTCTGGATTTGAGACATAAAATAGACATACGCCAATTGGTATACTGACAACACATGTATGTGTTCAAGATGATAACCTCCATTTATTTATTTGGGATTTTTTATATGAGACAATTTTACATGATCAGAAAAGGATACTTAAATGCATAATCATCCATGAGAATATCTATATTTTAGTGGCTGTAAAAACCCATTTAATGCATGACATAACTTTTCACATGGAAATCTCTAATACACTATGCATGATTAGCTCATATTTAAGCAAATTGTGTCTTCTATGTCAAAAGAGAGGTTTATACATATATATGTTTATACATATAAACATATATTATCTTTATAAAAAGATAATATGATCACTTGGAATTCAACAAAAAATATGCAAATCAAAATTTTCATTTTTCCTTAATTCCACTCAGGGTCTCCAGATTAACATTTGCCTCAGGGATATGGAGGGGAGGAGAAATACAATGAACAAAATAAAGCATCATTGCACGATGCCTACAACACCTCTCCCTCTTCAGAAGTGGCATCCTTGTAGCTAAATCTAAGAAAAAAAAAAAAACAGAAAATTAGAAAGAAGTAACTTCAGTCTTCCAGCTGGGAAGCAGATTTAGCTAGTGTGCTTTGAAGGACAATTAAGGGAAGGGAAGGAGAAAAGGGAAGGGGAGAGAGGAGAAGCAAAAGAAGAGGGAAGGAGGGGGAGAAGAAAAGAGAGCACAAGGAGGAGGGGAAGGAAGGAACAAAGCAAGAAAAGGCCATCATTATGCACTGACATTATTAGTGTCCATGTTTCCAGTGCTTAAGTTATATGAGACACATAAGAAATAAAAGTATATTTAATGACTGACAATTTATTATCTAACTTCATTGCAATAATGTACATTGAGTACCTCAATCTAGTGAGAAACCACAGCAGTGAATGAGACACACATTCTTTCCTTCAAAATCTGGATGTCTATTCCACCTAACAACTACCACATACACTAACATTATACAGTATTGCAATGTTGGTTACCCATTGGTACATTGAGGGCCATGTGCAACTTTGTGGGAGAATACCCAAACTAATCTCAGAATATTAGGAATTGCTTATTGTAGGAAGTTTAGAAAAAAGCCAAGTAAGCCTTGATTAAAAAGATGAGGAGCATTTCCAAGCACAAGAAACAAAAACTCCAAAGGAAACATGCATATTAAATTAGGCTCAGTGGAAGTTTTTCAGTTAGGCTGTGGTTTTGAGTGAAGTATGAAAAACATGGGAAGAGATGAGCCTTGAGAGATGACACTATTATTAACGCTTTTGGACTTCACACTTAAATTGGGAATCATTGAGAGCTCATGGATAGAAAAAAAGAAATTATTAGATCTATATTTATAGAAAATCACCAACATTCATTTTGTGATTTTTGAGTATAAAAAGTATCACTATACACCTACTTAGCCACATAAGATACCTACAAATCATACTATTTAAGCCTTGTTCCTTCATTTCTCATATCCTATTTGTATCTGTTGGTTACACTTCTTTAAATAGCTCATTTATAGGTTTCATGAAAGTGTTTGTCTTTCAATATTACCTACAATTGTATAATATCATGACTCTTCTGCAATTCAACCTTTCTGTTTTGAACCAATTCCTCTTACATAGCTAATGCTCCTTTCTCTAAAGCATTGCATTTTGGGGCCAGCGCTGTGGGGCAGTGGGTTAAAGCCCTGGCCTAAAGCAATGGCATCCCATATGGGTGCTGGTTCTAGTCCCAGCTGCTCCTCTTCCGATCCAGCTCTCTGCTGTGGCCTGAGAAAGCAGTGGAAGATGGCCCAAGTCCTTGAGGCCCCTGAACCCACTTGGGGAAGCTGGTAGAAGTTCCTGGCTCCTGGCTTCGGATCGGCGCAGCTCCAGCCATTATGGCCATCTGGGGGAATGAACCAGCGGATGGAAGACCTCTCTCTCTGTCTCTACCTCTCTCTGTAGCTCTTTCAAATAAATAAAATAAATCTTTTAAAAAAATAAAGCATTGCATAATAATGTGACTCTTCAGCTTATAATTTATTTGTTCATCATTACTTTCATCCCTTCCATTCTCTTTATTCTCTTATCTCTCCCTCCCTTTGACTCTCTCCCATCTTCAGTAATTTACTTCCATTTCTTATTATCAATGGATTTTGCACACACACACGTGGAGAGAGTTTGTTATAGTCAGGATGTATTTCATTTCTTCTTTTGTCATCTATTTTATTCCTGATATAATCACTTTTCTATTTCTCTTTTTTTACTGCTTCTTCTACAAGATTTTACTCTTCTTCTTTGTAAAATAATTTTACTATCCCTTCTTTTACTTCTCTACCCTGGTTCTACTTCTCTCCAAAGGACCTTGAAACAATCTTCCCAATGTTAGGAGAAACACCACTAAATTTTTTTTCAGTTGATGAATATTCCTATTTCATACTCTTTTTCAGTTAGCATGATACAAGATCTAATTTGGGGAAAGGACTTGTACTTATTTTGCCTTGCATGGTCGTGATATAGGACCATATACACACATGCTTCTAGTTTTTTTGGTTGTTGGACTCAAAGATATCTGTGTATTGTAATACACTTTTCCACATTAAAATTGCAACCACTATAAATGTGCAGAGAATTTTATCATTCAAAATTTATTTTTAATTGTAATAATCAAAAATATGGATTACTTATTTTGCCATACATGAGTTATTAAAAGTATTAATTTCTTCCTGGATTAATTTCATAATAGGTATATAATTATAAAACTTTGACCTCCTTTAGGAGAAAAGCAGTCCATCCTTTATAAATTTTTAAATTTAGATAAGTTATTTATCTTGAATAAGTTATCTATGTGACTGATCTTAATTCTTAACAAATGATTACAACATGAAAATCATGTAATAATAGAGACATAGCAAGTTGTCCATAATTAAATCCAACACAGCTATAGAAGACAAGAAATATTCATGAGATTGTTTTATAAAAAGTAATTTGCATAGAACATTTTTCTGAACTAAGCATAGTTTGAAGAGTATTACATTAAATTACGATAAAGTTAAATTTAATCAAGGTGAAAGACTACATTCAGAAGTATAAAAGATTATTGAAGTAGGTCAAAAGTAATGCAAATAAATGAAAATAATTTCCATGTTTTTGGATTGCAATAAAGTTGCTATGATGTCCTACAACTGAGGACATAGGTTTGAGTCCTAACTGTGCTCCCAGTTCAAGCTTCTTGTGGCAGACACTGGATAGCCACAAAGGATGGCTCATTACGTGCATAACTGCCATCCCATGGAAAACCTAGGTTTAGTTCTCATTTCTTGGTTTCAACTTGGTCTAGCTCTGAATGTTATAGGAACATGAATAATGAACCAGATTGAATTATGACTAGTTTCCACAGAGAGTACTTATAAATGAATTAAGAACTTATTATTAATCCCATTTGAATGGGCATAATTGATTTAAGAAAGCGTGAATTTTGTTATAAACAATACAGTATTTCACAGCATATCTTATTTTAAAATATATTAAAATATTTTAAGTATATTTTATAATTAATGATAAGTAGTTTATGAGGTAGGCAAACAAATTTTTTAAAGATTTATTTATTTATTTGAAAGTCAGAGTTACACAGAGAGAGGAGAGGCAGAGAGAGAGAGAGAGATCTTCCATCTGCAGGTTCACTCCCCATCTGGCTGCAATGGCCAGAGCTGCGCTGATCTGAAGCCAGGAGCCAGGAGACTCTTCCGGGTCTCCTACGTGGGTGCAGGAGTCCAAGGACTTGGGTCATCTTCTACTGCTTTCCCAGGCCACAGCAGAGAGCTGGATTGGAAGTGGAGCAGCCAGGACTCGAACCGGCGCCCATATGGGATGACAGTATTGCAGTACTGTATATACTTGTTGTATAATCAAATCAAGAAATTAATATCTCTACCACCTCACACACTTATATACATTAATATGGTTTATGCTGAAAGTGAACTTTCAAAAAAGTTATGTCAGATACCAAAGAAAACAATATATTTCCTATATTTGTGACTTCAGAGTTAAATAAATCATCAAATTTGTTGTCAAAAACAAAGTGATCAGAGAACCTTTACAAATTTACTATTTTATGTTCTTTCATTGGACAAAAACACTTAAGTCAATTTTCAAAGCTAGAAATACAAATTTTGAATGAAAATTACAGTTAATATGTGCAAAATGATGCAACTTCAAATAAAAGTATTATCAATGCTAAAAGATATAATAGTAATATGTTATTATACAGACAATGGGGATTTTTAGGAAGAGAGTCGTTGTTCACTATAAGACAAAATAGTGTCAAGTTTATACTCCAAGAGTATATTGGCTGAGTGTGATGACTGTAAAAACAATGCACTTTTCCCTGTGGCCAAATTTTGAGTGAAAAGGGTCTGGAAAACCACTCTTAAGTATTTTCTAATTTAGCTGCATGTTTTAGGTTTCCAATAAAATACAGAACATGTGCTATCTTTTGGGGAGTATTTGAAAATCACTTGTTTAAATTTGTAATAAGACTTTTGGAATCACGTATGTCAATTCCTTTTCTTTATTTACTGGTTTTTCAAAATCACTGTGAGATGATATGGAATAGACAATTTTCATACATTTCTATTTCTTCATAGCTATATTATGCCTTTATGCATAAAAACATGGTAATATCTTCTTAATATTATTTAGCCAAACAAAAATATTAAAAATTTCATGAAATTGCTATGTTAGAGACTCCAGGTAATAAAACATTGAAGAGAAATAGTAACTACTACAATAAGATCTTCACAATTCAGAACTTAACATTAATCAAATGAGAAAAAACTGTATATGAAGCAAAACATGACATGTCACAGAAAATTTAAAAACAGAGTACAAAATTTCAGAATTGAAAGCAGGGATATGGTAGTCACTAGATATACTGTGGAGCTGCAAATGTGAAATAAAAATTAAGAAAATAAAATTCATAATAGCTTGGCTATATCCCATTTTAAACAGCAAGGTCAGATCTATTCTCACCAGTAGAGTGAAGAATCATTGTGTATTTGGGAAAGTCTTGTTTAATTTCTTGAAAAAAGCCATGTGAAACAAAAAAGGACATAAAACCATCAAAATACTATCCTAGTTCTGTACATATTTTCCTGATTCAACAGGATTTGAGGATTATAAGGCATGTAGGTTACCTAAACATTCCCAACTACGGAGAGCTGATCTCTAAAAAGATGTAACAAGATTTGCCAATGACACTAGAGAAGTTTGTGGAGTTTGCACAAAATTATCCATTTTAAAGACTGTAGGTGGTGTAAGAAAATATACCAAATCTGAAATCACCAAGTCAATTTCAAAAGATATGAAGCTGGAAAAGCAACAATTATCATAAATATGCTTTATGCTCTCAAGTTAGGCTTTGAACACTGTCAGTCCTTCAGTATTATGCATTTTAACTATGAATAACATAGAAAGTTATCATTCTAAAAGTTTTCATATGCTTATAGGAATTTTAATTATGACTCCAATCCTTCTGAATGTAAATTTACTGGGAGCACGTACAAAATCTATTCAGTTGAAATTTTCCCAAAGAGCAGTGGGTGATGTGGTACAGTTGGTTAAGCCGCTGCTTGGGATGTCCACATCCCACATCAGAGGGCTGGTTTGAGCCTCAACTACTCCACTTCTGAATTAATTCCCTGCTGATACTGTACCTGAGAACAATTGGGTGCTTGAGTCCCTGTCACTCACGTTAGAAGGTCTGATGGATTTCCTATCTCCCTGCTTTGGCCTGCCCCAGCCCTGGTTGCTGCAGTCATTTGGGTAGTGAAGCAGTGAATAGAAGAACTAAGTCAGTTAGTCTTTCTCCCTATTTCTGTCTCTCTCCCTGTCACTCTCTGCCTTTCAAATAAACAAATTTTTAAAAATTTCTTCAAATATCCTTATTGTTAATATGCTCTCAAAAACAAATTGCATGATTATAAAGGAGGAAAAAGTAAATAAGTAAATGACATAACCATAATAAGAAAATAGAAAAGGTGATTAATATTGCAAAGCTACCTTGTAGAAATCTACAGCATATGTCAATGCTTAATTTGTCACAAATGTGTGGGGAAAAAACATAATATTAAAATTACAAGATTGTTTGCATAATTTTATTGAAACAGATGGAAAATTTTGTTTTTTAAAAATAAATGATATTCTTTAGAACAGTTTTAGATACACAGAAAATTTATGAAAAAATAGTTCATGTATACTCCTCAACCAATTTCCGCATAATAAAATCTTATATTAGTATGGTACGTAGGACAGATTTAAGGCTCTAGTACTGATTTATTGTTAATTCTATAATATATTAAGATTTCCTTGTTTTTAATTAAGATGTATATATTTTAAAGGTAGAGTAATGGGGAGAGAGAGAGAGAGGGACAAAGGGAAATCCTCCATCTGTTGTTCACGTACAAGAGTCCACAATATTTAGGGCTAGCCTCTGCCAAAGCCAGAAACTCCATCTGATGTGTATAAAATTAATTAAAAATAGATCTTAGAAAAAATAAGAATGAGAAAAGGAGAGGGAAGAGGTAGGAGACTGGGAGTGTGCGTATGGTGGGAAGAATCACTATGTTCCTAAAGGTGTGTTTATGAAATGCATGAAGTTTGTATATCTTAAATAAAAGGTTCCTAGTGGGGAGGGGGGGTGGGGAGGGCAGGACTCCATCTAAGTCTTCCACAATGCCAGGACGTAAGTACTTGGGCTATCATCTGCTGCCTTCCAGATGTACTAGCAGAAGACTGGATTAGAAGTGTGCAGTAGTTGGAACGTGAACCACATACTCTGATATGGAATGTGGGCATCCCAAGAGGGGCTGAACCTACTGTACTGCAACAGTCAGCCCATCTTTGGTTTTTACTTAATTTCCTTTCCTCCTCTACAATACCATCAAGGGTATAATGCTACCTATGTAATTTATGTTTCCTTAGGTTCTTCCTCTTGGTTAGGTAAATTTCTCAGATGCTAAATCTTTCTGATGACTTGATGGTTTTGAGGAATAGTGGTCAGCTATTTGGTAGAAGGTTACTTGTTATTTAATTTTTTTCCTCATGAAGAGCCTGAGCTTATATAGGCTTTGTGAGGTAAAACATAACAGTAAAGTACCATTTCCATTTCATCATATTAACAATGCATATGATAGACATGGCTGTCACAGTTGATGTGATCCTTTATAGTCTAGTAGTAGTGTCAGATTTCTCCAGTGTAGTTTCTTCTTTTATCCTTTTCCATGCTATACTTTTTGGAATGAAGCCATCACCCATAACTCTCATATAAGTGGAAGTTATTCTACAGCCTCATCAAGATGGAATATCTTTTACAAATTCCTGCATAGATTTGCATCTTCTCAGCTTGTTTCTTTATTCATTTATAGATCATTATTGACTCATAGATATTTGAACAATTAGGTTATCATCCAGTATCTCTTCATTTCCTTGCTCAGATTGTTCCAGTTTTAGCTACTGGGAGCATCTTTAGCTGTGTCCATTGTCCCTCTGATATACCCTCATCATTGTGGTATGTGTGTGTTTTTTTTTTTCCTGTACATCCTCCTTTTCTAGGACCATGAAATGCCCCAGATAAATCTCATATATTTCTTATTACAACATTCAATCCATCATTTCTCCAAGCAATCCTGCTTCTTCTTACAAGAGAATGGTATTACAAAAACAATATGTGGGTGCTAGAGGTGCTCATTGTTATTGGGATGTTCTTGCTTCTTAGCCCTCTTAGCTGACAGAGCAAGAAAATACTTATGTTTATACTAACCCATGCAGATACACATAATTAAATATTTATATATGAAATAATAAGTTACATTAAGCTTATATAACAGTTACACTAAGCTATTCATGACAGGGTACATCAAGTTAAGCAACCACCTGCCAATCCAACATCCCATATGAGTGCTGGTTCAAGCCCCAGCTGCTCCAATTCCAATCCAGCTCCCTGCTAATGTGTCTGAGAAAATAGCAAAAGATGGCTTAGGCGCTTGGGCCCCTCCCACCCACATGGAAGATCCCCATGGAGTTCCAGGCTCCTGGCTTTAGTCTTGTCCAGCCCTGGCTGATACTGCCTCATTTGGGGAATGAACCAGAGGATCAATGATATCCCTCCCCACACCAACATGTTAATTTAAAAAAAAAAAAAAAAAAAAAGCTAACCATGAGTTTATACTGATTCCTCCTCTTACATTATCAAGTGGCTTATTCTTTCTCTTTTGCTTGAGGTAAGCAGATTTTTGCTTATATATAAGCTCCAACTGTGATGATGCTGGCTCCCACCTTCAGTCATCCATCTATTTAACTGTTTAAATTCATTGTAGACGTACAATGGTCAGAATCGATCGTAAATGTCTCCTGTGTAATACATCTTATCAATTAAAAACAGTGCCTAGGTACAGATTATAATTTCCAAAGATACATGGGCTAGCACTTTTCTGTTTTTAATTGAGATTTTTTCATGTATTTGTGACAGTTATACTGTTTGCCACTTTCTTATTTCGTCCTGTGGTTGACCTTAAATTTTTTTTCAATTTGCATATATTAATGTTCACCTATGCTATAATTTTCTAAGTATTTTCACAAATGTGGAGTGATACGTATTCAACATTACAGGATTACATACAAAAGCAGGTGTTGTGGCACAGCAGGTTAATCTGTTGCTTGGAATACCCATATCCCATATTGGAGTGGCAACTCAACTCCCAGCTTCTCCATTTCTGAACCAGTTTTCTGCTAATGCTCTCAGGAAGACATTGGATAATGTTATAATTATTTGGGTCCCTGAAATCCACATGGAATACCCCTATAGATTTCCTGGCTGTTATGCACATTTGGGAAATTAACCAGCAGATGGAAGATCTATCTTTTTCTTTGTTACACACACACACAGGGGGAGGAGGAGAGACAGAGAGAGAAGAGACAGACACTTTCAAATAAATGTTATTTAAAAATTATAAAGAAAAGTGTCATTGTCCTCAAAGAAATTCTGTATTTCATCTACTGGATTCTCTTTCCTTTCCTCTGAAATAAAAGAAATCCTTGATGTTTCACAGTCTATAATTTTGGCTTTTCTAAAATGTTATATATTTACAATCACACTATTTTTATCCTTTTTGAACTGTCATCTTTCATTTAGAGGTATGCATTTAAAATTCATGCTTGTCTTTTGATTGATATCTCACTCATTTCTATCACTGCACAATGTGCCATTGTATTGATGCAGCCACATTTTTACCTTTTGAAGAAAATATTGATTGCTCCTAGTTTAAGTCAATATTAATAAATATTCTATCAAGATTAATATGCTTTTTGGGACATAATCTTTTAAATCCATTAGTTAAACACTATTAAAATACCTGGATTGAATTATAAGAATATATTTAATTTTGTAAGAAAGTGTCAGGACCAGCACTGTGGAGCAGCGGGTTAATCCTCCACCTGTGGTGCCAGCATCCCACATGGGCACTGGTTCTATCCCAGCTGCTCCTCTCCCATCCAGCTCTCTGATATGGCCTGGGAAAGCAGTAGAAGATGGCCCAAGTCCTTGGGCCCCTGCACCCACGTGAGAGAACCAGAAGAAGCTCCTGGTTCCTGACTTCAGATTGGCGCAGCTCCAGCCATTGCAGCCATTTTTGGAGTGAACCAGCAGATGGAAGACCTTGCCCTCTGTCTCTCCCTCTAACTGTCTATAATTCTACCTCTCAAATAAATAAAATAATAATCTTTAAAAAAAAAAGAAAATGTCAAATGGTCTTCCAATGTAGCTGCACCATTTCACCCTTCCATCAGCAATGAATGAGCTTCTGCTGTTGGAATACTCACCAGTGAGGATATGGTCATTGTTTTAGGTTTTATGAATCCTGATATTTCACTGTTCTTTCAATTTGCATGCCCTAATGATAAAGGATATTCAGCATCCTTCATGTGCCTATTCATTATTTTCTGAGGTATCTGCTCAGATCTGTTGTCCACTTTTAAATTGGGCTATTTGTTTTTTTAGCATTTTAAGAGTTTTTAAAATATATTTAGGATACAATGCTTTATCAGATACATGTCTTACAAATATTTTTCCCAGCATGTGAATTGTGTTTCATTCTGCTAATAATTTTACTCAGATTAGACTTTTTTCTATGTAACATATAAAACTTTTTGATATAATAGTACATACCTCCAGACACATGTACAAGTACACAATTTGTACTGATCAAATCAGGGTGATCAACCTCTCCATGTCCCCATCACTATCCCATCTTCAAAGTATCCTAAGGTCTCCCTTCCAACCATGCATAAAATGTATAACAGGTCACTGAACTACAGTTTTCCCATCTCTGCTTCATGCTATAAAAAAACTCATTCTTTCCATCTGACTACACTTTGATATCTGATCTCCCTCTGTCGCCACTCTCCCAAACCCTCTCAAGTCTCTAATAATCCTTAGTTCACATTTAGAGTAACTTGTTTTTTATCTTCCACATATGAAAGACAACATGTGGTTTTCATTTTGTGTGTCTTACTTCACCTAATATTATGGTGAAATTAGGTTGCTTTTCTTACTTTAACAAACACTGACTTGTTAATTTTTTTTTATCATGGGTTATGCTCTTGATGTTGTAGCTAAAAACAAATGTAGCTTTTCTCCTATATCATTTCTATTTTCAGATTTTTTTCTTGCCTTTAAAATGCTATATACTACTAAATAAACAGAAGATGAGATTTAAAAGTGGAAAAAATCTACCATGTTCATGGATTAGAAGAATCAACATCATTAAAATATCCATATTATCAAAAGCAATTTACAGATTCAATGTGCTGTCAATCAAAATTACCAACTACTTTCTTTGCAGATCTAGAGAAAACTATGCAGAAATTAATATGAAAACAAAAGAGACTCCAAATAGCTAAAGCAATATTATACAACAAAAACAAAGCCAGAGGCATCACAATGCCCAATATCAAGACATACTACAGGGCAGTTATAATCAAAACAGCCTGGTACAGGCACAAAAACAAACTTGTAGACCAATGGAACAGAATAAAAACTCCAGAAATCAACCCATGCATCCATAGCCAACTTATCTTTGACAAAGGAGCTAAAATCAACCTGTGGAACAAGACAGTCTCTAATAAATGATGCTGGGAAAACTGGATCTCCACATGAAGTATGAAACTAAACCCTTACTTTAAACCTTACACAAAAATCCACTTAAAATGGATCAAAAACCCAAATCTAAGACCCAACACCACGAAATCATTAGACAACATGGAAGAAATTCTATAAGACATTGGCATAGGCAAAGACTTCTTGGAAAAGATCCAAAAAGCATAGGCAATCAAAGCCAAAACTGACAAATGGGATTACATTAAGCTGAGAAGCTTCTACACTACAGAAGAAACACTCAGCAAAGTGAAGAGACTACGGAAAGAATGGGAGAAAATATTTGCAAACTATGCAATCGACAATGGGTTAACATCTAGAATATATAAAGAGCTCAAGAAATTCAACAACCACCAAACAAAGGATCGAGTGAAGAAATGGGCAAAAGACTTAAATAGGCATTTTTCAAGAGAGGAAATTCAAATGGCCACTAAACACTGGTGAAAATGCTCAGGATCACTAGCCATCAGGGAAATGCAAATCAAAACCACAATGAGGTTTCACCTCACTCCAGTTAGAATGGCTCATGTACAGAAATCAACAAATGACAAATGCTTGCAAGGATGAGGGGAAAAAGGTACCCTAATCCACTGCTGGTGGCAATGTAAACTGGTGCAACCACTATGGAAGGCATTACTAAGATACCTCAGAAATCTGAAAATAGACCTAACATATGATCTAGCCATCCAACTCCTGGGAATTTACCCAAACCAAAAGAAATCAGTATATGAAGTAGTTATCCAAACCCCCATGTTTGTTGCAGCACAATTCACAATAGTGAAGTCATGGAATCAACCCAGATATCCATCAACTGTTGACTGGATAAAGAAATTATAGTGTATATACAATATGGAATACTACTCAGCTGTAAAAAAAAAAAAAAAAAATGAAATAAGATAGTTGCAACTGGAAAGCATTATACATAGTGAAATAAGCCAATCCCAAAAAGACAGATATCATATGTTTCTCATGAGTAACTAACAGAATACTTGAAATGTAATGTATTGGACTGTAACAGGCTTTTTGCAATTCAATGATTGTTTATAGTCCTTGTCTCTTCCACTGTTTTGTTTTGTCTGGTTTTTGTTTTTTTTTTTTTTTTGTTTTGTTTTGTTTTGTTTTTTGTTTTTTTTTTCCTCTTCATACTATTTGTTGAATTCCTTTACTTATTTACTTGAATTCCTTTCCTATACAATCACCAAGTATACTGAAAATAGATCATGGTAAAAAATAGGAATGGGAATTGGAGAGGGAGAGGGAGGAAGGGTTGCAAAGTAGAGAGAAGGAAAATTCTGCTATGTTCCTAAATCTGTATATATGAAATAAATGAAACTTGTGTAACTTAAATTTTTAAAAAATTAAAAATAAAATGCTTTGTACTATTTTTGTAATAAAAAATAAAAACAGAATAAATGTAAATGATACACCATAAAAGAAACTGAAGTAATTGGGCTTTTAGTCTGAAGATTTAAATTTCTCTATGCCTCCCAAACTCACAAAAAGCTAATTTCGGGATTCTTCATCATGAGAATCTGGTGGGATTCCTGGAAATGAATTCCACAAATACTTCCTCTAAGACTTTGCCTCTCTTGGGAGCTTCTCATTTTCAAACTAGTCTACCCTCAGTCTCCAGCATTTCATCAAAACTGCCATTTAAGCATTCCTACCACTTTGGGCTATGGCTATTTCTGCTTAACTCTTCAGTCTTTGTACACCCTGATTCTACAAATTTTAGCACAGTACTTTGCTCTACAATCTCAGTTATCTCCTAGGTCAAAGAAACTCTTTTTTTTTTTTTTTTCATTTTATGCAGGCTTCATTGTAAGGATAAGAAAAACAAATAGTGAACCATTTTTGTTTAGTTGAAACCAAAAGTCTTTTCTCTTCTAAGCAAGAGCTATTGAATACTTATTTATCAATTCAAATTTTGCAAGTTTTGCTGGAATACAATAGCAGAATAAAATCTCCATTATAATTTTTAAAGGATACGGCAGAATATAAAACAATGGAGAGGGCATTTAACACAACAATTAAGACACTTGGATATCTGCATCCTGCATCAGAGTGCTTGCTTGGATTAGTTGTGGCTTCCCTTCCAATTCCAGCTGCCTGCTAATGTGTAACCTGTGAGGCAGCAGGTGATGGCTCAAACACTTGGAACCCTACTACTTATGTGGGAGACCTGGATTGAACTCCAGGCTTCAGCCTAAGCCAGCCCCTACTGTTGAAGGCATCTGGGGAGAGATCCAGCAAATTGGAGACATCTCTGTCTCTCTGCCTAATGAATATAAATAAAAATTGAGAAAGAATACTCAACAAATAAATCATATAAAATATACTGAAAACAGTTCTTTGTAAAAATTAAGAGTGGGAATAGGAAAGAGAGTAAGAAAAAGGGTTGGAGCATGGGCAGGAGGGAGGGAAGGGTGGGATATATCACTATGTTCCTAATTCCACTTATATAAAATCTCTTTTGATCAAAATATTTTCTATGTGTTGTAACATACTAATTGTTTACAAAACATCACTTTTTGTTTTATTGGAATAAGTAATAGCTTATAGAATAAAATGTACAGTTTAAGGAAAATTTTACTCATTTTTGTTGAGTAGAATGAAAATCTATATTTATATGTAATCCTTCAAATGTTCTATAGATATCTGCTAAGCCTATTTAGAAAGGTGAAAAATTCACACTTATTTTATGGAAATACAGATATCAGTCTCAGACATGGATGTTCTCCACTGTTAACTTCAAAGCCAAGTCATTTTCTGCATGAGTCAATAGGAACCAGTATGAGCATAGTACACTATACAACACATGTTACCCTAAACCTTGTTACCAAGAAACTAATCCTTTTATCCAACACTAAGAATAATGACATACCAAATAAATATCAAATAAATAAAAGCAAAATATTTTTTCACTTATACCACCATTTATCATACTGAATTTAATGTGACAAATGTGATAAATATATATTGAATGGCAACCACAACCCATGTATAGAGTTGTTCACATAGATTACAGTTTAAAAATAAGAAAGAAATGGTACCTGGTTATGTAGAACTTACAGTCCAGTCTATATAAATGCTTTTATCAAATATTGGCTTTGTTCAATTTACTGAAGTTTATCATGAGGAACAAATGTGAGGGTGAAAATATAGAAACATTAACTGCAATCTACCTTTCAGTGAATGTACTTTTTTGGACAAAAATACTCCATTATTCCACGATGAAGGCAGAACAGAACCAATGATTCATGTATGTAGATAATCATTTGTACTTTGTATTTACACAAATACAATGTATTTTCTAATATGGATCTCCACCTCCACACTTAGACCAAAATAAAAAATAAAAGGGCAGGTGTCTGACACAGCACCTTGGATCACCATTTGTGATTCCCACATCCCAGATTAGGGTGCCTAGTTTGAGTCCTGGCTACACTGCTTCTAATCCAGTTCTCTGCTGATATATATTCTGGGAGGCACAGATTGTCAGCTCAAGTGCTTGGATGCCTGCCACTCACATGGGAGATATGTGTTGAGTTCCAGGCTTCTGGGTTCTAACTGGCTGTTGTGGGCATTTGGGGAATGAACAGGTAGATGAAAGGTCTTTCACTCTCTCCTACTTTCATATTGAATTAATTAAAAACAAAATTCACTATTACATCTAAAGCAGTCCAGGGCAATGAGTACACACAAATAGTATTCCATGCATCTTGTTTTTGTCTTGCTACATTCCATCCATGTAATGAAATGTTGTGCTGTGGGTCTACTAGAAGCCCCAGGGGCTAAAGTGAAATGTGGATCCTGATGCTCTGAAATAGCTGGATTTTTGGAGCATGAAACTGAAGCAATTGCCAGTGTCAGCATTTAGTGAAAAATGTATTTCTACTTAAAGAAAAATAATTCAAATAGTCCAAAATGAGGAGACTAAATTAAGACATAAGGAGGAGTTTCCAAGTAGAGTTAAATGTGAGCCTGCATTAATTTTCTTACTCTCTTACCTGCCTTCTTCAGCATGAATGTATGGAAGTTTAAAGGAGTTAAAAAGGAGTAAACAATAACTAATCCTTACTCATATTCCCACACTCATTCTGAAGCAGCTGCATAATAATCTTTAAATCCTTGACATTACTTGATTATGCAATTTAATTAGCACACCACTCATCACTGAATATTAGACATTCTTCATCTTGTAACTCATACAACTTTTCAAATAACATCTCTGAATGTTCCAAATTTTAACAACAATCTATTATGCACAAAGCTATTTACATTAAAAATGTTATTTAATTTCCAAAATGTATTTTGTCACATTTTATCAGAATCCTTATGCAAAATTTGACATTGTATAAACCGTAATAGATATTTTTCACTAAAATAAGATTTTTTTAAAAAAATTATTTTGAGAGGCAGAAAGAGATGCAGAGGGAGAAACAGACAAATAGAGACAGAATTCCCACCCACTTTGTTTCTCCCCAAATGCCAAAAATAAGGTTGGGCTTAGATAGAGAAACATAGAGGTATAAGAAAAGAAAATCATGTTGCTATAAAGAAGTGTTTACAGAAAAACAAGACAAATGCTTTCCAGGATGTTTTAAAATTTTTTATTTATTGAGTTTCCAAGATGGTGGAGTAGGGAGGGAGGTTACTGCTCCAACCCAGGAGAAGATAGTTTAAAAAAAGTAGAGATGGTTTTCTATGGTTTAAAAAAAGTGGAGTTGAAAAAGGAAATGTAACAACAGACACCACAGAAATAAAGAATCATTAGAAATTACTACAAAGATTGTATGTAAACAAACTGGGAAATCTAGCAGAAATGGATAGATTCCTGGACACATGCAACCTACCTAAATTGAACCATGAAGACAGAGAAAACCTAAACAGACCCATAACCAAGACAGAAATTGAATCAGTAATAAAAGCTCTCCCAACAAGAAAAAAAATGCCCAAGACCAGATGGATTCATTGCTGAATTCTACCAGACATTTAAAGAAGAACTAACTCCAAATCTTCTCTAGCTATTCAAAACAACTGAAAGAGAGAGAATCCTCCCAAATTCTTTATATGAAGCCAGCATCACCTTAGTTCCTAAACCTGAAAAGGATGCAACAGAAAAAGCGAATTACAGACCAATTTCCCTGATAAACACAGACTCAATGAAAGATCATCCACCCAGACCAAGTGCGATTTATCCCTGGTATGCAAGGATGGTTCAACAATCACAAATCAATCACTGTGATACACCACATTAACAAACTGATTAACAAAAACCATATGATTATCTCAATAGATGCAGAGAAAGCATTTGATACAATACAACACTCTTTCATGATGAAAACTAAGCAAATTGGGTACAAAAGGAACAACACAATCAAGGAAATTTATGACAAACCCAAGGCCAGCATCATACTGAATGGGGTAAAATTGGAAGCATTCCCACTGAGATCTGGTATCAGATAGGGATGCCCACTCTCATCACTGCTATTCAATATAGTATTGGAAGTTTTAGCCAGAACCTTAAGCAAGAAAAAAAAATCAAAGGGATACAAATTGGGAAGGAAGAAGTCAAACTATCCCTATTTGCAGATGACATGATTATTTAGGGGATCCAAAGAACTCCACTAAGAGAAAACTGGAACTCATAGAAGAGTTTGGTAAAGTAGCAGAATATAACACCAATACACAAAAATCAACAGCCTTTGTATACACAGACAATGCCACAGCTGAAAAAGAACTTCTAAGATCAATCCCATTCACAATAGCTACAAAAAAAATAATAATAAATCAAATACCTTGGAATAAATTAAACCAAGAAAGCCAAAGATCTCTACAAAAAGAATTACAAAACTTTAAAGAAAGAAATAGAAGATACAAAAGCATAGAAAACTCTTCCATATTCACTGATTGGAAGGATCAATATTATCAAAATGTCAATTCTTCCAAAAGCAAATTACAGAGTCAATGTGATAGCAATCAAAATATCATAGACATTCTTCTTACATCTGGAAGAAATGACGCTGAAATTCATATGGAGGAACAGGAGATCTTGAATAGCTAAAACAGTCTTAACAATAAAAACAGGGGCCAGTACTGTGGTGCAGCGCGTTAACGCTCTGGCCTGAAATGCTGGCAACCCATATGGGCACCAGTTCGAGTTCTGGCTACTCCTCTTCTGATCCAGCTCTTTGCTGTGGCCTGGGAAAGCAGTAGAGGCCCAGTCCTTGGGCCCCTGCACCCGTGTGGAGAACCAGAAGATGCTCCTGGCTCCTGGCTTCTGATCAGTGCAGCTACAGCCATTGTGGCCATCTGGGATTGAACCATCAGAAGGAAGACCTGCCTCTCCTCTCTCTGGAGGTATCACAATACCAGATTTCAAGACATACTACAGGGAAGTTATAATCAAAATAGCATGGTACTTGTACAGAAACAGATGGATAGACCAATGGAACAGAATAGAAACTCCAGAAATCAATCCAAACATCTACAACCAACTTATATTTGATGTAGGAGCTAAAACCAATTCCTGGAGCAGGGACAGTCTATTCAACAAATGGTGCTAGCAAAGAAGCAAGACCCCTTTCTACCTTACACCTTACACAAAAATCCTCAACATGAATTAAAGATCTAGAGCCACAACCCGACACCATCAAATTATTAGAGAACATAGGAAGAACTCTGCAAAAATATTGGCACAGGCAAAGACTTCTTGGAAAAGAACCCAGAGGCACAGGCAGCCAAAGCCAAAATTAACAACTAGGATTACATCAAATTGAGAAGTTTCTGTACTGCAAAAGAAACAGTCAGGAAAGTAAAGAGGCAACCAACAGAATGGGAAAACATGCAAATTATGCAACTAATAAAGCATTAATAGCCAGAATCTACAAAGAGATCAAGAAACTCCACAACAAAAAAACAAACAACTCACTTAAGAGATGGGTCAAGCTCTTAAACAATCAGACATGTTTCAAAAGAGGAAATCCAAATGGCCAAAAGATACATTCTGTAGTTCAGCATCACTAGTCATCAGGGAAATGCAAATCAAAACCACAATGATGTTTCACCTCACCCCCATTAGAATGGCGTTCTATCTTTTTTAAAAAACTTTTATTTAGTAAATATAAATTTCCAAAGTACAGTTTATGGATTACAATGGCTTTTCCCCCATAACTTCCCTCCCACCCGCAACCCTCCCCTCTCCCGCTACCTCTCCCATTCCATTCACATCAAGATTCATTTTCAATTCTCTTTATATACAGAAGATCAATTTAGTATATATTAAGTAAAGATTTCATCAGTTTGCACCCACACAGAACATAAAGTAAAAATACTGTTTCAGTAATAGTTATAGCATTAATTCACATTGAACAACACATTAAGGACAGAGATCCCACATGAGACGAAAGTACACAGTGACTCCTGTTGTTGACTTAACAATTTGACACTCTTGTTTATGGCATCAGTAATCTCCCTAGGCTCTAGTTATGAGTTGCCAAGCTATGGAAGCCTTTTGAGTTCGCCGATTTCGATCTTATTTAGACAAGGTCATAGTCAAAGTGGAAGTTCTCTCCTCCCTTCAGAGAAAGGTACCTCCTTCTTTGATGGACTGTTCTTTCTACTGGGATCTCACTTGCAGAGATCTTTCATTTAGGGTTTTGGTGTTTGTTTTTTGTTTTTTGTTTTTTTCCCATGGTATCTTGGCTTTCCATGCCTGCTATACTCTCATGGGCTCTTCAGCCAGATCCGAATGCCTTAAGGGCTGATTCTGAGGCCAGAGTGTTGTTTAGGACATCTGCCATTCTATGAGTCTGCTGTGTATTCCACTTCCCATGTTGGATTGTTCTCTCCCTTTCTTTTTCCTATCAGTTAGTATTAGCAGACACTAGTCTTATTTATGTGATCCCTTTGACTCTTAGACCCATCAGTATGATCAACTGTGAAATAATTTTTTTTAAGATACAAACTGATCTTTCATACAGAAATCAACAACAGATTCAGCGAGGATATAGGTGAAAAGGCACACTAAACCACTGTTGGTGGAAATGCAAACTGGTAAAGCCACTATGGAAGACAGTTTGCAGATACCTCAGAAATCTGAATATAGTCTTACCACACAACCCAGCCATCCCACTCCTCAGAGTTTATCCAAGAGAAAATAAATTGGCAAATAAAAGAGCTATCTGTACCTCCATTTTTATTGCAGCTTGATTCACAATAGCTAAGCCCTGGAATCAACGTAAATGCCCATCAACAGAAGACTGGATAAAGAAATTATGGTAAATGTACTCTATAGAATACTATACAGCAGTAAAAAAAAAAAATGAAATCTGTTCATTTGCAACAAAATGGAGGAATCTGGAAAACATCATGCTGAGTGAAATAAGCCAGTCCCAAAGGGACAAATATCACATGTTCTCCCTGATCTGTGACAACAAATGCAGCAACTAAAAGGGAACCTGCAGAAGTGAAACTGACACTATGAGAAGCAATTACTTGATCAGCCCTTGTCCTGACTGTTGAGGAACAGCTTACTATTTTATTCTTTTTAGTGTTTTCTTTTTATACCCAATACCATTGGTTGAACTCTTTACTTAACAAAGAATTATTCTTAGGTGTTTAAATCCAATTGAAAATTGATCCCTGTTAAAAATAAGAATAGGAATAAGAGAGGAGGGAGATATACAGTTCAGCACACACTCCCTTGGACTTAACCCTAAAAACTTGCCATCGGACTTCAAATCCCATTAATTTGTCTGGTACCGAAGCCATCTTACTAGTTAGAGTGATCAGTTTAAGTTCATAATGGATCATAAAGATAGGATTAAGTATCAAAGGCATCACATAAATGAAGACCAAGTGTCTGCTAATAAGAGATAGAATTAAAAAGGAGAGAATGATCCAGCATAGGAAGCAGGTCACACAGTAGACTCATAGAATGTCATATGCTCTAACAGCACTCTGACCTCAGAATCAGCCCTTAAGGCATTTGGATCTGGCTCAAAAGCCCAGGACGGCATTTCAGGCAGGGAAAGCCAAGACACTGTCAAAAAATGACCTACATGAAAGATTTCTGTGAGTGAGATCCCAGTGGAAAGAAGCAGCCATCAAAGAAGGAGATACCTTTCTCTGAAGGGAGGAGAGAATTTCCTCTTTATTATGGCCTTGTCTAAATAATGTCAGAGTTTGTGGGCTCAAGAGGCTTCCAAAGCCTTGGCAGCTCATGACAAGAGCCTTGGGTGATCACCAACATCATAAATAAGAGTGTCAACTGTTAAATCAATAACAAGAATCACTGTGCACTTGCTTCCCATCTAGGACCTCTGTCCTCAATGAGTTGTACTATGAAAATTAATGGTAAAACTAGTCTTCAAACCGTACTTTATATGCTCTATGTCTGTGTGGGTGCAAATTGTTGAAATCTTTACTTAGTATAGAGTTGATCTTCTGTATATAAAATAATTTAAAATGAATCATAATGAAGAATGGGATGAGAGTGGAAGTAGGAGGTGGGATGTTTTGGGAGTGGGAGGGCGGGTATAGGTTGAAGAACCACTATAATTCAAAAGTTGTACCTTTGAAATTTATATTTATTAAATAAAAGCTTTCTATACAATAAAAAATTAACAAGTTCTAGCCA
Organism: Lepus europaeus; assembly: GCF_033115175.1. Lineage (NCBI taxonomy): Eukaryota > Metazoa > Chordata > Mammalia > Lagomorpha > Leporidae > Lepus > Lepus europaeus. The sequence continues at coordinate 34,007,856 of NC_084836.1, read as the reverse complement.
ATGAAAATATTCATTCAACATGGCTCATACCTATTTTGTGAATTTTCACTACCAAAATACATTGGTAATGACAGCAAATTAGCAAATTCAGTCATGCAAATCCTATTACTCTCTTTTGCTGCTTATTGTAAGCATAACTCTGTTATTGAGATGTGAGGGAATTGCTGCAAGGAGAGGAGCCAGGATAGAGTAGCAGTGTTGTTTTAAGCATTTTTGAAGTGTTGTCATAAGGCACTTAAGAAATATAGAATATATGCTTTCTGAAACTTGCAGTTCAAGCCTCATACAAAGTAAAAAATACTGAAGGACCATGTGAGTTTGTGGGCGCCTCTGCTTTCACATTCAATCATTTTTTATAGTCAACTTAAATCACTATATCCAGGATTCCTTAGCACTTGTAGAACAATTTTTGGTAGACTATGTAATGTTTTGAAAATTGTGTCCTCTACCCACTCACCACAGCTGTTACCCACAAAACCCAGTTTACTTTTTTCAAGATAGTTAGTGTGGCATATTTTTTGTGGGAGTTCACATATCAGCTTCCTCAAAGAATGTGTTAGTCCATCTGACTTATCCTGCCTCCACTTCTAGTAATCCCTTTACAACCCACATCAGCTTCTAGCTCCAAATCTATTCGTTTTAAACAGATTTTTAAGCCAAACCTGCATTTTTCAGCTTATTTTACTACAAAAAGTTCTATGATTTTTCAACTAAATATCTTTAACTAATATATGTGAATGAGAATAATCACTCATCACGTCAGAAGCTACAAGTAGCTGTATATAACAGATGATCTTATAAATTAAACATATCTTTTTACTTTTAAATTTTGACACAATCACAATACATTTGTGATATTGCTCTATGTCTTTATATCAATATAAACCAATAACCTTGCACTTAGCAGATACTGAATAGCTATAAATTATCAATATTAAAATATAATTATATAAATTCATATACTTTTATATTCACAATTAAATATTTAACAAAATTTGTGTATTTTATTTTTAAACATGTTTAATATATAAAATCATTTACTTATGCAATAATAAATAAAAGTTTAGTAGATGTGTATGGTAATTATTGGTAGATATTTATATGTAAATGACCTCAAAGATATTTATATGTGCATATATGTAAATAATCCACATTTATATGTAAATATATAAGATATTTAGTTTTATATCATCTTTGAAAAGGAGTTTCTCAGAAAAGCGGCACTGATAAACACAATTTTTAAAAGAAAATAATACTGTAATAATATTTATAGAAGAGACGTAAAGTTGTGACAGAACTATTCACAAAACTGAGTCTATATATTTGAGAATTTCTATGAATTGAACAATATAATTTATCTTGCCATCTTCAGCAAGGAAATCATGGTTTATCTGTGGTTGTAGATATGTAAACTACATAAAGTTTTATATGCCCACATTAGTTTGGGTCTTCTTAAAAGATCTATAATATAAATTTATATATACATATACAGAAGAATTAGTTATTATGGGAATTTATATGTATCTCAGTTATCACAAAATGCACTTTCCTCATTGTACTGAAAATAAAAATTTTACATGTTTTCCTTTATATGAGCCATCCTACTTATCAGTCCAATACGAATTTTTCGTGATAAACAATAATAACATAAAGGACTTACAAATATAAGAATATCAATTTGTTTTCTGAAGCGGACTTGACAGTATTACTTTCTAATTGGCAAATAACATGCACCTTAACCATGTAGACACTTTTTAATGATGAATTGATTAACCCCTCTTTCATAGTATTTTCTGTCATATTACCATTCTGTGAAATGTACTGAAAGATTTGCTATCCCAAAAATACATGAAACTGTAACACTCTCAACTTAAAATCTTACTCTAACTCTGAAACTTCCTTGAAATACAATATATGAAAAACACAGCTAAACAAAACATTGAGGTTAACTGAGAAGTACAAATTAAAAAGACTTATGAGTAAGCACACATTACAAGTTTCTACCCTCACCTGCTCTATTCTGACAACCATCCTCTTTCTTTCCTAGAGTCAAAAATTAGAGAAAAAAAAAAAAAACACGCTTTCATCATATGCATCCAAGTAACAAAAGGAGAAATGCATTCAGACTACTATATGTTCAGTCTCACATTGCAAAGGATAGATTTCTCTTTTTTCCTCTCACATTTTAATTAAAGACACAGAAGAACAAAACTGTAAGTCTTCCAATAAGACTTCTGCCTAATAATAATGCTTAAGCAGTAAAATTTCAAGCCTCATTCTATTGAGTTCTGAGGTTCCTTGGAGGTATAAAAAGGCCACATGGAAACAGATTTCACTTAGGCAAAACTATTTACTTTCTACATTTATAAATATTAGGATTCAATCGCAACCATCTTTTCATCTATAGGATTTTAGTTTGGAGATATGGGTACAGACCACACATATTCATTTGCTCCTAAGATTAAAACTTACAAACACAACTTATAAATTAAAAAGAGATCCATTTATTTCAAATCATCTAGAAATTTCAAATGATGGAGAAAGCATAAGAAGTCATTTGTTTCTATTACTGAGAGCTAGGCTTTAAATTTCTATTCTGAAAATTGGTAAGTAGAAAGTAAAGTAGTGATTTTCCTGGGCTTTTCATTTTATGGTAAGCACATAACCCTAGCTAATTTTTAAAAGAACAATTACAAATAATTAACACAGATGACAGAATTCAAAAAATAAGTATCTTACTATCCCCTCAAAAATGATTGATTGAGGAAATAACAACAAATACTACAATGGTGAGGGGACAAAGGTTGATAAGGAACTTTTTAATGGTATTATCTAGTGGTAATCAGAAGATCTCACTGATGACTCTTGGCTGTAACTGAGTCACTGAGATGTTATGCAGCCTGCTGGTGTGATACAGCATGAAGCATAGGTACTGCTTAGGTAGCGCTCCTTTAAATAGATTAAATCTGAATCTAATGCAGAATAGATACAATTTCCAAATTTCAGTAAGTACAGGAGATAGATGAGTACATTAACTGACACTACACACAAACAAAATTAAACAAGTGAGAATATAGAATATACTATCAGAAAATGATCCAATTTCTGATACAACTAAAGAGCATTTAGTACGGAAGATGATAAGGAGAGGGAAAGAAGACGGTTCTGTACTAACAGACATAACAAAATTTTAAGAGTAAAGCTATCACTGACAAATCACCAAACTGAAATAAAATGAAGCTTTCACTGTATCTCCTATTTGTAGGTTTTATCCCAATTTTAGAGACACCATACAATGACTACTCAGTTCATTGGTACAGTATTCTGGGAAGCCCTATTTTAGGGTAAGTAATCCTACACATTTGGACATGCCCACAGAAACTCCAAACAGCATACACTTTTACAATATGAGACTACTTAAATCCATAGAAATCTTGAAGCAATTCAAAGTTTAGTCCAAGTGTTTACTACCTAATTGATCTACTCTTAGCTGTACTCTACTAATGAGAAACTACTGAAATACTTATTCCTAGAGCATATTATTCCTGTTGTTTTTGGTAATAATTCTTTATTTACTTAAGAGTCAGAGATAGAGTTTGTTCTCATGTTCTGTACATCCCCAAATGCCTGTAACTGTTGGGACTGGGCTGGAGCTTAAGCCAGAGATTACTAAACTCAATCAAGGTATCCCACATAAATGGCAGCAACCCAATAACTTGCATTTGCAGCAAGCTGGATTCGAGAGAGTAGAGGGAAATGGAAGTCAGGTACTTTGATATGAGATTCAGGTATTTTAACTGCTAAATACTCATTCCTTGTCACATACATTTTTTTTAGAAATTAAAGACCTTCTATTTACTGAAACTTAATATGTGCTTACTAATGGTCATAACTTGAGTGTCTCATTAGTGACAATCTCCTGACAATATCAAAAAGCCTTTAATTGCTTTTAATTATTTTTAATATTGTTGGATACCATTAATAAGAGTTCATATAATACCCTTTGCTTCCTTGCCAACACTTTTTGCTTACCTACTATTTGCACTGTTTCACTGGTTAACAAATTTTCCTCAACCCATTATAGGTGTCTCCCCCAAAGGTTGAAGTTGAAATTTCTATCTATTCCTTCTTGAGGCCCAAGTTCCCAGCTGTCCATGTTATAAATTCAGTTGCCAATTACTGAACTCACCAGTGCACATGGTTTCAGAGTTAAGTGATTATATTCTGTCTCACTCTCTTACTCTTTGATTCGTAGGCTGTTCACACTGGATCAGAAATTTTTTTTCACAGAAAATGAGATTTTATGAGCTTTGTAAAGTTAATATAAAGTAAAATGGATCCGCGAAACAAGTCTCTTCTGAAACATTACCTTAAAAGCCATGCTATTTCCTTCTCTTTAAACTAAGAAATTCCAAAATTTCATTAAAGAATTCCAATTTCAACTTACACACCAACCTAACAGGTTCAACTTCTTTTATCTAATATAATCTTTGCTTGCATAGGAAATAGTCATTAAAATTTCCACACGAATAAAATGGCACTGGAAAGAAGATATCAAGTTAAATCATTTCAGGAAAGAAGTCTTCTACACAGTAAATATAAGCTGGGAAGGGTATAATATTTAGTTGGAAAATGCAATGTCAAATTTATTTATAAATGACATATGTAATAAAATTTAATTTGAATATTTATGAATTAAAGCATTCACATTCTGAATCTATATAAGATTTTAAAGGGCAATTATCTGTACTATTGTCTAATTAGAAATTTAAAGACATCCCAATTCATAATATAGTTGACTGTGGTACAGCCAAATTAGTTCTCATTAAATTCGAGAGTGATCAAAGTATTTTAAGTTCTGGACATAGTTAAGTGAATATTGAATTAATTATGTCTTCAAATAAAATACCAAGGGATCTATAAAACACTCTAAATATCTCTTCTTTCTGTTACCCACTTGAAACTTGGAAAATGTTTCATATATAGCCATACACCATCAACTTAAAAGTTACTATTTAGAATACTGTAAGATCAATTTATGTAAGATGATTTAATTGTGACTATTGATAAGTTATAAAACTAATATGTATGACTTTAATTTTTCAACCAAAGTTATTTAAGTACATATCTTTTTGTCCTCTAAAATGTGAGCAGTAATAACAGCAGTAAAAACAAAGTGGCTATAATGGCAATGATTGAAATTTGTTGTCTGCTATTCAGTAACAGGAATTTTTTCAATCTCCAACAAATCATCAAGTATACCGTCATCTTTGGTTTTTACAGACTATGATATAAAGCATTCAATAATTTGTCCCAAACTACAAAGATTTTTGGAGTTCAAGCAGCACTCAAACTCAGGCAGCATCACTCAAGTTTTGGTCATTAACCACTAATGCTCCATGAGATATAAACCAAGCATACGATGTTCTCAATGCTAAAGACATAATGCTGTTATGTCGTTCAAGACAACTTATATTTAATGAGGGCCATTACTGTGGCAATATAAGTGACTCTAGCCAATCATTACTGTTTGCTACATGTCTATTCCTAGATGGTAAGAGCATGCTTTCCTAGGAATTTTGTGATAGGTATTTGATAAATCATTTATCTATTTTTAAAGGCTTAAACTGTCAATTCCTCTATGCCTCACCATAATCTTGATTATCAAATTCTCTTCATCATAACATTAAAGAGTAGGGGTTCAATATATAAAGACTATATAGTAGTAGGGATTCAATATATATAGACTATATATTGCCCCATCATAAAGCTAGTAAGTGATAAACAGGAACAAAAGTGAAAATTTATGAATATTGTTGTTCTCCCATGCAATATATCGACTGTTCCACGAGTGTACGCTGTTCATGTCCATGTTGCATTTTAGGCCAAAAAATTGTTACCACTTAAAGAAAATAGGTGAGGCTATATCACAGAAAACAATATTATAGTTCAGCCAACTCATAAAACATTTAAATCAAAATATACTTAAGAAGTAATCTGAAGTAATCTCAAGGTATATGAAGAGTGTAATATTCTAGTGATGATGACAATGAAAACGATAATGATGAAACTAAAAAGAAAGTTTAAGTTGGTCACTGTAACTCCAACTTCACAAACAGTACAATATAATGGCCAAAATAACTCTTACCATGTTAGAGCACACTTGGTATGTGGATATGTGCATGTGTTCAATTAGAATGCAAATATTTTATACTAAAATATTCACTGAAAAGTAAGACATAATGCAGAGGTGACTTTAAAAATACAGTGATTATAAACTATTGGACACTCTTACAGCACCTATGAATTTAGTTCATAAAAATCTTAATTTATAAAATTTACTAAAGCCTTCTGAGGATGTTCTGGTCTAGATCCAACACAGATGGTATGTAATGAATAATCTTTTTTAGTACTCTAAACTGTGGCATAAGTTTATAAAGATCTTAGCAAAAATGATGTCTGCCTTTAATGTTAAAAGAAGATATCATTAAAGGGTAATAAAACCCCATATATTAAGAGGAGATCAGGATTTAAATAACTTGAAATCCAAATCTCTATGTGGGCACCACTTTCTTTTGATTAAAAAAAATCAATAAAATTTCAAGACAAACATAGCTTTTCCTAATTTTCCTATCAGGTAATGGCAAGACCAGAACATTTAAAAAAAATTTTTTTCCCACCCTACATCACTTTAAACACATATATAGTACTTAAATAACAATGTCACAAATTCTATGTCACATTACCCTCTTGTCGTTTTCAATTCTTTCCCATATCCTTTATTAAATACCTCTCATTAAAATGTTCGATTGATACATGTAGTTATTTATTTTTGATACGTTTCCCTACCTAGAAAATGACAAAGAAGTTCTATTTACACTAATACAACTGGTATGGGGCTAGTATTCCCAAACACACCTTGAAAAAAAAAAATGAAGAAATTCAGTTTAAGATTTCCCTCATTCCCCAAAAGACTATGTAGTAGGGAAGCAACATTTACCAGATGATTAGGCCTTGACAGAAGTTCAGTATGCTTCAGAAAAATATGAGTGATTAAAGAAATCAAAAACCCAGCTGAACTCATGCTTTCTTAACCAAGATGGCTAAAATTTAATAGCTATGCTTTTTCTTCATACAAATTTAGGAAAATACTTCTAGTTTTATTGATGTGAATATTAAATGTTATTGAGTCAGCCTAAAATCTTGAATCTCCTGAGTTTCTAGTACAAAGACTTTAGGTCTTAAAAATCAACTCAAGTCTGACGATTTTGTTCCAGTGGTTAATAAAGTCAACTTCAGAAACTGATGGATGATGAGCTTACTTTTGGGAATATTATCTTTAAAGAGAATTAATCATTTTAATATACTTATTATTTTCATTATTAAAAGCAAGTTTTATTATTTTTCTTCTTTGAAAAATTACTTATTTGATAAGAATCCAATTAATATTAAGACTTGAACATATATATTAAATTATAATTCAAGCAATTCTATGTTGACCAATCAATCCATTTTATTTTTTCAAACAAGAATAAAAATAAGTATGAAATTATTGAAGAACAAATATTTTCAACAAAATTTTGTGGAAATCTATTCACAGCCCTCTATTTAAAATCATTGTAGATAATACTTTTTAAAATATTGATTTGAAATACGGAGTTAGAGAGAGAGAAGGAAAGGCAGATTTCCCATCTACTGGTTCACTCCCCAAAAAACCACAGTGGCTGCGACTGAGCCTGGTTGAAGCCAGGAATCTGGAACTCCAGCTGGTTCTCCCACATGGGTGGCAAGGGCCCAGGCAGTTGGGTCATCTTCCACTGAATTCACAGGCATATTAGCAGGGGTCTGGATTGGAAGTTGAACAGCCAAGACAACCACTGGCATTCATATGAGATGTTGGCATTCGAAGTGGTGCCTTAACCTGCTGCACCACAAAGCCAGCTGAAGAAAACTTTGAGGCCGGCCTATTGTTAGTTTTTTTTGTAAACAAGATGTTTCTCTCCAGCTACCCTTTGCATTTTCTCTATATTTCATGAAAAAGAATGAATTGTATACAGATTCTAATCCTATTTATTGTCTGGAAAATGAAAAATATAGCAATTTAATTAATGTATCTTAGTTATGTCGTCTAATGATTCATAAGAAAACGTAAATAGTACCAAAAAAACACCACAATGGCACTTCAATTTGTATGTTCTTAGGGTGGGATTTTGGCCCAGTTGGCAGACCCCTGGTTAGGATGCTCATGTTCCCTGTCAGGTTACCTAGGTTCAATATCCACCTTCGATTCCTGATTCCAGCTTTCCTCTAATGCAGACCTTAGGAGGAAGCAGTAATAACACAAGAGGTTGGGTTCTTGCCACCCACATTGGGATACTTGGGTATCTGGGCAAGACCTATTGCAAGCGTTTGGGGAGTGAACCAACGGTTGGGAGCATCCCCACCTCTTTCAAATGAATAAAAGAAATTTTGATGATATAAAAATACAAATATGTGTCACGTATAAAATAAATATCAACTAGAAGATAGTAAGGAAGAAAACTATTTGTATCTCAAATTCTTTCTGAAATAAATGTCTTTAATTATGTGTTAAGTAGTCTTAAGAATGACATTGTTAGGCATTTTCTTTGCAAGTAAGAAGTCAGGAGAGGAAACATAATGAATTATCTTTTCTGATTATTTTCTTATGGATTATACTATTTTCTATATATCCTTATAAGTTGGAGAATTAGGGGAAGTACTCATTAGCCAGCATAAAGATGACCCAAGGCTATATATGCCAAGGTACCCTGCTTGCTTTCCCTGTTTGAAGGGATACTATGTTATTTCTCTACCTTCTTTCACTCCTATCACTATCATTCTACCATTTTCCTCCCTCTCACTGACTGCCCTAACTCAGTAAAGCAAATACTGTCTTCCTTCCCTCAGAAGTTTTCTGGAAATATAAGCAAAGCAGATCAAACTGGTCTTTAAAATCTGGGTGCCTTTTCTCTTCAGAACAGGTCATCCCCATTATTTGTTCTATTTTAATATTTCACAAAGGATACCTTTGTAGTTTGCTGATGAACTTTTCATTGAATTCCAAGATAGCTTACAAAATTCATTAAGGCTTAATTTAAGAGAGAAAAAATTATTTGGGCCATAACACACAAATAAAATATTGATTTATTTATAGCACTCTATATATCTGCTCAGCTATAAAAGTCCAGCTGTTGTGATTCATTATTCATTGACAGCAGAATTCTTGCTCTTTAAGATGTAAATGAGAGCAAATGAGTTACAGTTCTGGAGCAAGTCCTATGCACCTGAATTACTAAAGTTGGTAAAAATGAATACATGTATTAACCCTTAAGAGGATTTTAAACAAATAGTTTGTAAAAACCACTCTTCCTTTTTGTTCTCAGCTTACTATAATTTACATTATCAGCTATCAAAATAAATTAAAGAAGCATACAGGGTAGAATTAGAGTTGCACTAAAAAATGAGAAAAATTGGTTTTTTATCATGGCTTTACTCATGGCTATTATTAGTTCTGTGAGTTTACTTCTAAAACATGTCTGAACCCCATAATGGTGCGTGCCAGTGTCATCACTGCAGAACATATTCACTGTTTTAAAATAAGGGGACATTATCTTGAGAATCTGTCTTTATTTTGAGATCCTATGCAACAAACCAAAAACTGAGCACTTAAAGGGACCAAAACCCAATTGAGGAATCTAATTTTAACTTCTTTATGCACATTTGTCAATTACAAGCAGCTGAACTTCAGCCAATCCCAGATTTCCAACTAATCAGACCATGTCCATATAAGGTAAAACCTGGCTATAACCAAACTATTTCTGTACTTTCCATAACTAGTCTATAAATACTCACTGCCCACATTGCTGAGGAAGTCTCTGAATTTACAACTTTTTCCTCTTTTTGTTCAATTTCTGAATTTTTGCTAAATTTAATTTTTCAAAGCTTTCCTTTGGTCATTCAGTTGTTTAAATATTTAGCCGACAAATATTAACACTAATTATATATCAGATTCTGTTTTGCCAGTAGAGAAACACCAAAGAGAGTAAGGAGGCAAGATTTCAAAGTTCAGCGATCTTACAAATTTTGAGAAGTTAAATAGACCATTTATAAAGCACTTTGACACAGAGAAAGTATAAGGTAAAACAGAAAATGTTCACGAAGTAATTTTTCATACATTTTAAAAACAATTAAAAGCAGACAAAGAGTGCAGACCAAGGACCTACAAAACTTAGTGGCAACAAGGGCTGAAGTATGGAAGTGAAAAAGTGCATGGTCCATCCCTTAAATTAAAATAAGCTCCACTAAGTTTAAAATGGAGAATCATTCAACTATGAATTTATCTGAAAATCTTACTCTTCATCTTGTTTATTCATTCTACTACAACCCTTCTGGGTTCACATTCTTCATTTTAAGAAGCTAATGTGGATAATTTCACATGTTTTCATGTTCTTAGGATGCAGAAATGAATCTTAAAAGCAGACTAGTAAAGAATAAATGAAAAAATCCATTGGCATATGAATACAGCCAATAAATGTGAAATAATAGGTGTTCATTTATCCTCTGGATGTTTCCTTTTATAAACATTTATTTGCAAGTTATAAACTTGTAGGAGGTTATTAGAATATTCCATTTTCAAAGAATTCCTTTCTAGCAATGGATCTTTGAAGTCTTTTACCTGTTTCTTATAAGGCTGGCAAACTCCCAAATTCATAGCTTATCTTTCATTTTCTACAGTAGTGGCACATTGATTGTGAGAAGTCTTTGAAGCAGCACAGAATTTAAGAACAGAGCCAACAATTCGAGAAAAAAAAAAGCAACCAATTTCAAGGAAAACTGTTTAAGCTCAGTGAAGAGAGGTAGAAATATGTTCCACTTAGGCATCAAGCATGTATTTCACTGCATTTCAAATACTCTGGTCATATGAAGAAGGGAAATAGAAAATAATCTGATCAGCTACTTTTGTCTTATCTAGCAACTCAGTTAAAAGTGTTATAAATGCCTAAAAATTAGATTCTGCTAAAAATATATTATAATCTATAAGTGTTTAATCTAATTAAATTGAATATCTTGATATAATATGAAGGTTGTTGAAAACTAATTATGACTATACAACTGGCTATCATTTTAGAACATGTATCAGACATTTTACTTTGTAAATGTCAGGTGAAGTACTTCAATTGCGTGAGAATAAAGTCTACTCAAATTTAGACAAAACGGATACTATCACCATTATAATTTAACATGGAATTGCTTAGGTCTAACAAGTTTGCATCCTGTGTTCTGCTCTCAAAACCTGAGAATCTTTTTCTTAAGCTATTTGTGATCATTATTTCTGCCTCACAGTCCCTAAGCATTGGCTTTCATAGATTTTGACATTTCTAGGAATAAAATTGCAATAAAAATATATAGATGCTATCAAGAAAATCCACAAGTGTTGTTTTTTCCTTTGATTCCTGATTCTATCAGAAAAGATCAGATCATTGCACAATACTTAAACACCCCTCTTAAATGAGATTATTTAAATTGCTTCTTCGATTGGTAATGTCATCTACTGCCATCTCTTTCTCATTACTTTCTGACCCAAACAGTTGTATTATCTAACATTAACTAAATTCATTCTGTAAGGATTCCTATGGTTAGAGAGATGGAATTGATGAGTACTGGGATTGCTCAAAGCATTGACTATGAAAATCCTGTTCAATGCTACTTTCCATTTCTACATATCATGGACATGCCACAGCTAGTAACCTGCTGAGGGTGAGTAATAAGTGGGTGCTAGCACTGGGATAACATAAAAGTAATTAAATCAGCTACAGGTTGTTCTACATTTTTGTTATCACCATAATCCAATAATTTTAAATGTCAACAGTAATAAAATATACTTCTCAAAAAAAGATTTTTAGTCTAAGTTCAATAAAATTTGTGGTTAAAAACATATGCATGCTAGTAGTTCAAAAAATTATATTATGTATTCTTTATGAAATATTTTATACTACATGAGAGTTAATTTAATAGGTGATATATATATATGAACACTGAAACATACAATTTTAATGTTTTTATTAATTCTTTTACATCTAATTGATTTAATATATTAAAATCCATATATTTTTCTTCTACTTTAACACTTTTTTATGAAACAGAATACAAATTATGAAAAAATATCATATTAGTTGAGCAATTCAGTAGCTACTCAAATACAGAGAGATTTCCCATCCACTGGTTCTCTCTCCAAATGGCTGCAAGACCCAGGGCTGGCCAGGCCAACACCCAGAACCAGGAGTTTCATCTCGGTTGTCCACATGACTGGCAGGAGCCCAAATACATGGACCATTTTCCAGTGCTTTCCCTTAGCAAGGAACTTGATTGGAAGTGAAGCAGCTGGGACCAGAGCTGATATGGGATAACTGGAGTTGCAAGAGGTGGCTTTACCTACTATACAACAACCCTGGCTCCTAACACAACTTTATGATGAAAATAATAATAAATTGAAGTTTAAAACATTATTTCACTACTTGGTGATAATAGTTCCAGTTGATTAGAGTTAATATGTTTAAACAGAGAAGAGAAACTTCATAAGACTGTTACATAAAGAACAAAGTCAGTGCCAGTGCTGTGGCTTAGCGCCATAGAGCCAGCATCTCATATGGGTGCCAATTGAAGTCCTGGCTGCTCCAGTTCCAATTCAGCTCTCTGCAGGGACCTGGGAAAGCAGAAGATGGCCCAAGTCCTTGGGCCCCTGCACTTGCATGGGAGATTTGGAAGAAGCAACTCCTGGCTCCTGGCTTCGGATCGGCACAGCTCCAGCTATTGCTGCCAACTGGAGAGTGAGCCAGTGGATGAAAGACCTCTCTCTCTGCCTCTCCTTCTCTCTGTGAAACTCTGACTTTCAAGTAAAATGAAATAAATCTAAAAAAAAAAAAAAAGACGAAGTCAACTGTACAAACTTCAGGGTTTTATACTATTTGTCATATGATGGAGAAATGAGTTACATGATTTATTTGAAATTAAATCACTGATTCTTTAAATATACAAAAGATATAATCAACAACTTTCTAAATTATTTTAAACCTAAAAAAAGGAATAATCTAAATTTTCTGATGTTGAGGTGACTACATGATAATTTTCTTCTTACAAAATAGCAGATTTTACCAACAGAACTAAAAATCAGTTCTGCATTTGAATTGAAAATCAGTGTAAGTTGTTGAGTATTTGTTAATAAAGAATGGCTTTTAGATCATTCTTTGGTCCCAATTATGCATTCAGTCAAATATAGCTTTGCTTTCCCTGATTTCAAACCTATACATTATGAGCAAATAAAGACATTATATTGAAATTGAAGAAATTACTTTCCGATCATGATTTATAAGACACTTTGTAGGGTCAGCATTGTGGTGCACAAGGTTAAGCCATCACCTTCCTGGCTGTTCCACTTTGGATCCAGCTCCCTGGTAATGTACCTAGAAAAACAACAGAAATCACTAAAGTACTTGGATCCCTGCTATCTTACGGGATATATAGATGGAGTTCCTGGCTCACGACTTCATCTGGGCACAACATCAATTATTGGGGCCATTTGGGGAGTCAACCAGCAGAAGAACACTTCTCTGTCTCTCCCTAACTCTGCCTTTCAAAAAAAATAAATCTTCTTAAGAAAAGACAATCTGTAGGGTTACTATGCTAATTTACTGAAGAACAATTTACACAAATACTCATATTCACCTGCTGTTAACTTACATCAAAAGAGGCCAGTGCTGTGACATAGCGGGTAAGGCTGCCACCTGCAGTGCCAGCATCCCATCTGGGTGCTGGTTCGAGTCCTGGCTGCTCCACTTCTGATCTAGCTCTCTGCTGTGGCCTGGAAAAGCAGTGGAAGATGGCCCAAGTGCTTGGGCCCCTGCACTTGCTTGGGAGACCCAGAAGAAGCTCCTGATTTCTGGCTTTGGATCGGCGCAGCTCTGGCCATTCCAGACAATTGGCGAGTGAAGCAGCAGATGGAAGATCTCCCTCTCTCTCGTTCCTTCTCTCTCTCACTCGCTCTCAGTCTCTGCCTCTTGGTAATTTTGCCTTTCAAGTAAATAAATAAATCTTAAAAAAAAAAGAACTTTACATCAAAAAACACAGCTATAAGGTATTACAAACTAAAAAGTTTGAAACTTTTTACGGCATTTCCAAGCTTTATACTCATCAAATAGGACAAACAGATCACATATCAGTATTTAGTATAGTAAAGAGGAGCCTTTGTTCTATTTTTCAGAAGAATGTTACTGAACTTCCACACAAAATATTCAAACAATTGCATAATAATCAAATACATGGTAGTATGACAAAAAAAAATCATTATATAATCTCAGCTTTTCATTCGCTCATTGTGCACAATATTTTCCAAGCTTAACAAAATTCTCCCTTTTTGAAGGATTGCCTCAATTTGCATTGTGCAATGTGAAAAACAAATTCATCTTTTCTAGTTTCATTCCATCAGTGGAACATGCTGCAGAGAGTAGAGATAACCATGTAAAGGCCATCTTAAGAGATGGAACATTTGCTATGAAATTCTGCATAGGAAAAACACATTTTGAAAGTTAATTCATACTATGAAGTACATGGTGAGCCTAAGGAAAAGTGTGTAAGAGCATCAGCTCAGATTATGCTTTCTGCTATATGATGCTTTTCTTAACAATCCTTGATTTAAGGGTAAAATTTAAACTGTTAATATTAATAAGATATAAAAACAATTTGCAAACAGCTAGACTATTTCTCAAATAATATCTTCGAAATGCAAAGCTTTGGAGCAGTACACATTCAGATACAGGGTGGGAAATGAAGAGAGTAGTTCCCACAGATCCAAATTAGCAAACGAAGGGCTTGTTGGGAAGTTCCATCTGATAACTGCAGAAACAAAGCCTTATGAAAGGGAGGACATAGAGGATAGAAGTGGAAGAGGTAAGTTAAAAGTGTTGGGCTTGAGAGAGATGATTCCAAGATGGCAGAATAGGGAGAGGGCTTACAGTTCTAGGCTAGAGGAAGTTAGTTTAAAAAAAAATGGAGAGAGTACAACCTCAGGGAACAGTTAAGGAGAAAAACTTAACAGTGTAACCCCACGGAAGAAAAAGGGATACTGTGGCTCTACGTGAAGAATGTAGCTCAAGCACAGACACAACACACACAACACAGGACCCCAGGAGCTGAAAGCCTCAGCACCGGCTTTGGAGAAAGAGGTGAGCCGAGACTGCAGCAGCCCAAGCCATTGGCAATACAGCTGCAGGGAGAGCCTGGTGCGAGTCTGGCCTGAAGCCTTGTTGGGGACAGAGTACCTAACAAGCTAGAGGAAAGAAGGGGCACACTTCTCTCTCTCCGTCCTCCGAACAGCAGCACCCTGCAACTGCCCGAGACAGGGCTGGCACCATTTTGGACAAATAGCTGTGCCAGCTTGCGTCCACTCCTCCGGCAACCAGTGAGAGGAGACGCCTAGTTCTGGCTGGGAAGACTGACAGGGGGCTGAGCAACCACGGAGGACTGTGAGATGCACCCAGATCCCAACAGATCACAGGCTCTGGGGCATAAACTGCCTAAGCAGAGCACTCACAGGAGCTGGCTCTGGGAGCATTTCCACCTCTGGCAGGATGGAGTAAATACTGGGCACCCCATGACTGTGGGAGCCTTGGTTTCTGGGACTGTGGAAATACTGCTCTATCAAACTAGAAATATGAGGAATTAGTGTCAACAGGACTACCCTGGACCAACAAGGACAAAGAAATATTTAGCAAGTATTTCCTGCAGCATCTCTGGGTGAACAATTCTGTGGTGTGCTGTGTAGTCTCCTCTGAAGGTCCCAGTAGAAACAAGTAGCAGTTGTTTGGAAGGGCAATTTAATAAAACATCTTACACTTCTTTTGTTTCTTCCTTCTCTGTTGCATTCTCATTATCCTACATTCTAACTCCTACCTGGGATCACATTCTTAAGGAGACCAGCTTCACACAAGCTTTGACTCAGATTTTCTTGGCATGATGAATCCTGGGTTAAGAAACACTGAATGTGTCATCAAGGTTGCGTCTCCTTTTAGAAGGTAAACTTTAATATATCAAACATTTCATAAGGAAACAGGAAATGCCTGCATCTCTATAGAGAGTAAATGTTCACCTTGAAAGTCAATCAATAATTTCTAAGGTTTTACATTAATATGTCCATTCATCCTCTGCAGTCTATATAGATTTTCAGCAACAACCCCATAGAGCTGTCCCAAACTTTAAAGTGATTGGTCCTCAATCTACCGCTTTGAGAGATCACATAAGAATTTATACTGGATCTCATCTTACTCCAGAGGGATTACTGTAGTTTTCCCTTTGACCTCTTATGTCCTCTTTTGTTAGCTACTGTTACATTGTTTGCTATGTGCAAATTCAGGAAAAGTTCTGATAGATAAGCATCAGAATGATGGACATAAATGTTTTATCAAAGATAGGAGGAAGTTTGAAAGACAGAGCTTTGAGGTTTCCTAGTAATTCCCCCAGCATAAATTTTCAGTATAAATCGAGATATAAATAAGAATGTAAGAGCAGGTTAAACCACTACTTGCAATGCAGGTATTCCATATTGGAGTACTGGTTCAAGTTTTGGCTGTGTTGCTTCTGATCCAGTTTCCTGTTAATCCTTCAGGAAACACAGATGACGGCCAAATTACTTTGGCCCCTAAGACCCAATGCAGGAGACCCAAGTGGAATTCCCAGCTCCTTGTCCTTGCTGTTGTGGACATCTGGGGAGTGAACTAGTGGATGGACAATCTCTGTGTCAGTCTACCATTCAAATCAATAAATAAATCTAAAAAAGAAAATTTTAAAAAAGAAAAAATATAGCTCACTAAACTATATGAACAGATTTTCTTTTTGGGGGGAAAACTAACAGTAAATGTTTTAAATTTACACCTATCATTTCTGTTTTGTTTTCTCAAATTTGAATAATTATACCTGGAAAATAGAACATGTCAGTTATATGGCTCTAATTTTGTCAATTCCAACAAAAAGTGTTTTTCAAACCTGAAAGTTTATTTCTAGGACAAAACTTTTATTTTCCAGACAGTCTTCTTTGAGAATGATAGGCTTGGGGAAATCTTATTGGAACATAAAATGACTTTTGTTTTCTCAAGTGGTTTCTCTCTTATTGCTTCTCTTGAACTCCATCCTAATCCTGATGACCCCCTTTGCTTATAAATCACCTCTCTGTCTGGAGGGATTTATGCAACTTTTGACTTTGAAAAATTAGATTTACGCACATATATACACAAAGAAAATGGAAAAGAAATAAATATAAGGATACGTGGAGCAACATGAATTATTTCTCAGCAAGCTACAAATTGTGAATCACAGTAATCATCTCAAAAATAATATTCAATCAAGTACTTTGTATTAGGAGATTACAAATAAATATATACTTAGCAGAATTAGACTTTATGATAGGAATTTGTTTCCATTATCCCAAACTTGAGAAAGATTCCACTTCTATATTAAAGTGACTCCATCCTTGTACTCATTCCCAGTATTCTACTATCATTTTACTTGTGTTTAACATTCCCTCCATTTATTTGACTCTATTTATACTCTTTTTAAATCTTGAATAGATCATTTCTCTGCAAAGCGTGGTCAATTTCCTCAGTTAGTCTACTCTTTGTTTTACCCTTTTCCTCATCCTTGAATTCTAGATATAAAATGACTCTACCAACACTGACTTAAGCCAACTCTGTAAATCTCTCAGTTTCATATACAAGTAATGGCAGGTTTGAGCTGAAGGTCATTTTGTTTTAGGGAATAGACATCATTTATACCTAATGCAGCTCAATCTCCGTATTATCATTACCTCACTAATCTGAAACTTACTTTTGCTATTCTAGAAAATCCTTGCCCAGAAAGTACAGAAATAGCATTGTTTTTCTCTGTCATGAACTTATGAAAAACTTGCTTAAGTAAACTTGACTTCTACACTTTGGGTAGATAGCGCTTAGAATTTTTTAAAGTTTAGCCTTACCCTGTCCACCAATCCTAAACTATTATGACATTTGCATGAAGCATTTGCACTGAATATGCCTTAAATCATACCTGTATTACCTCATAAATGTCCCAACAATTTTCCTATAACACTATTAAGATATTCTTAAATAAGTGACCTCATTTACCATGCCAACAGACATGATGTTTGGGTAGGATTCAGCACTTTTAATACTTTAAAATGATCAAGATTCAAATTGTATTCATAAAAATGTTTCTTGATTTTATGCCTAAGAAAATTTTGGGGCCGGCGCTGCAGCTCACTAGGCTAATCCTCTGCCTGCGGTGCTGGTACCCCAGGTTCTAGCCCCGGTTGGGACACTGGAATCTGTCCCTGTTGCTTCTCTTCCAGTCCAGCTCTCTGCTGTGGCATGGGAAGGCAGTGGAGGATGGCCCAAGTGCTTGGGCCCAGCATGGGAGACCAGGATAAGCACCTGGCTCCTGGCTTTGGATCAGCGCGGTGCGCTGGCTGCAGCACGCCGGCCGCAGCGGCCATGGGGGGGTGGGGGTGGTGAACCAATGGAAGGAAGACCTTTCTCTCCCTCTATCTCTCTCTCTCTCACTATCTAACTCTGCATGTCAAAAAAGAAAAAGAAAGAAAATTTTGGTTTCCTTGCTGATTTCTATGTTTTCTGAACAATGTCATTGAGTTTTGTTCCATATTATCATTCAAAGATGCTAACAGTCTTTAAAGCTGGAATATCTTCCCTGAGAGCCAGGGGCATATTGACTTGCTGTTAATGTTACAAATTACAATGTTTCTCTCCAGAGTAGGTTTGCTAGTCTTATAAAAGACTAGGGTGTATGTGTTATGCAGGGGGCAGTTCCTAAGATCAGAGTTTTCTCCTCTAGTATAACTCAGTGTATGAACTGGAATTTCCTACACCTTACATCACCCTGTGGGAATTAAGGCTTGAAGAACCAGTGCAAATGACACATTGTTGACTACTGCTGTTTTGGTCTGAGTAAAAAATTACTCTGTTTCTTACACAGGACTCTTATGTCTTTTGCTGCATCCATGAATTTATGACAAGTTAACATATTAACTTGCGCATAGGGTAAAACCTCAGACCCTTCACAGTTCCTGACATCTGCATGAAAGATGGCAGATTTAAAATTAAATTCTTTGCACTAGTGAGCTTAAAAGTAAAATCTATTTTAGAAACCACATTTAATATTAGTCACGAACCACTCCACCATTCCATGTAGAAGATTATTTTGATAGATTAACTAATTGCATCTACAATTTAATAACCATTATATATGGGTCAGACACTTTTAAATGTATGAGAAATCTTCCAACGGTTCATAGAAATGCACATTATGAAAAAGTGTGCACAGATTTCAAATCTATTGCATGAAAATTAACTTCTCATTTTATTTTTCCATGTACTTTTTGAAGTGTCCTTGTACTTTAGATATGTGAGGTAATTTTCACAAGTGTGGCATATATAGTTATCCAGAATATAAATATACAGAAAGTGATATTTGAAAATTCTATATTCCAAATCACATAGGTAATGATTGATGGTGTCAGATTAATATTCATTCTGTTACTATGTTATGTTGGTTTTACTAACATTAAAACTAAAGTTATTTCCAATATCCTACATACAATGTCAGGATCTCACTTGAAATGTGGCATTAATATCACCTCAAGTGTTGAAGAACAGTTGAGATTTCTATTTCCTACGTGAATAACATGTTGAACTTGCTGTTATCCAACAAGAGCAGGATTTGTAAGCCAATTTAATACATACACTGGGCTGGAAATAGTTTATAAGAAAGAAAAAACCTGAAATACCACCAT
The DNA here is from genome assembly GCF_033115175.1 of Lepus europaeus. Classification (NCBI taxonomy): domain Eukaryota; kingdom Metazoa; phylum Chordata; class Mammalia; order Lagomorpha; family Leporidae; genus Lepus; species Lepus europaeus. The sequence goes on along the minus strand of NC_084836.1, from coordinate 33,987,986 downwards.
TTTTTTCTGGTATTCATAAATTTATCTCCCTTATTGTCGCTAAGATATTATCAGTCTGCTATCAGGATTTTCACTGCAGAAGACAAAGTAAACAGGGACGAATTTTGAAATCCAATTGAATGATATTAAAATCTTAGAATTGTGGTACAACAACACAGAAGACAAGAAAATGTCTTTAGAACATTAGAAAGAAGCTGAACATTAAAAAATGAAGCAAAATTCAACTAGACATTAAAAAATATTGCCAAATCAAATATTTTTTAAAATTGTCCTGTTTAATTAGTAACTAGGAGGAAAACACAGCACAGACTTAGTTTCCATAAAGTGGCTTCAAATTTATGAATGATAGACAAATATGTAATTATAGGAAACCTACCATAGCAAATAATACAATTTTTTAAAAAAATTTTACACTAAGTAACCCCATCAGACCCATTAGTAAATGAAGACATGGTCCAGTTAAGGTATGATAAAGGAATCAAGTCTAGATCATTTCATTATTGCTTAAAATAATCAGTGACTTTTTAAAAATGAAAATGCTTATGACATTTAGGAGCTACTATATATTGGATACACTATTTTCAGCTAAAAGATTTAAGATTACTTCATTTTCTGTTAACAGTGTTAGAATGTATAAGGGAATTTAATTAATGAGTATAAATTTGTGTTTATGAAACTTCAGAAATTTTGGAAAAAAACTTTATTGATAAGAGTGTGCTTTCCTGTCATGCCTATAGGATACATATATATTTTTTCATTCAATTTTTAGATGCAAGGGAAAAGCTTTGCAAGAGTTTTAACAAAAAATCATAGGTAGAATGTTTACGTTTAGGGTATTAATAAGTGGTATCCCTGATTATCCTTAATAATTGCATGTCTCAAAATCTTTCTAAAATTTTTGAAAATATAATATGAACTATTATACCATCTCTTTTAATTACTACCTTTATTATGTTTACATTTATTAGGTATGGATGTACTTATTTTTAGTTTTCCACTTAGACATTTTTATACTTTTTTCCTCCTCTACTTTTCAATAGATGCGAAGTACTTTTCTATGTATTCCATGTTATTCTTGACTGTTTTTAACAAAGTTTTGAGTTTTCTGGATATAGAAAAAGATATACAAAGAAACAACGACTTGTTGAGTCTGAAGATAATAATATAATAGTGAAACATCACTATTATTTATAACACAATTGTATCACCTATAAAATTTTTCTTTGTCATTATTGATATAAGAACTCTTGGCCGGTGCCACAGCTCACTAGGCTAATCCTCCACCTGCGGCACCAGCAACCCAGGTTCTAGTCCTGGTTGAGGAGCTGGATTCTGTCCTGGTTGCTCCTCTTCTAGTCCAGCTCTCTGCTGTGGCCCGGGAAGGCAGTGGAGGATGGCCCAAGTGCTTGGGCCCCTGCACCTGTATGGGAGACCAGAAGGAAGCACCTGGCTCCTGGCTTCAGATCAGCACAGTGCGCCAGCCTTGGCGGCCATTTGGGGGGTGAACCAACGGAAGGAAGACCTTTCTCTCTGTCTCTCTCTCTCACTGTCTAACTCTGCCAGTCCAAAAAAAAAAAAAAAAAAAGAAAAAAGAAAAGAAAAGAAAACTCTTAAGGTCTACCCTCCTTGCAAATTTTTAAGTATAAAATGGAATATTATGTTGTATAGCAGGTCCCTAGGATTAACTTATCTTGAATAACCAAAACACCATACTCTGAAAAATACATCTTATTTCTCCATCTCCACAACTCGTGGTAACTACCATTTTCCCTCTCTGTTTGACTATTTCAAATTTGTAAGTAGAGAAAGTACATTCTCAGGAGAGAGTTGGAGAGAAAACTCCAGTGGAGATTCTGCAGAAGGAAGAAATATGTTGTGGATCTGTGTGGAAGGTGCAGACACACAGAAACAAGCAGGGACACAACAACTCCAGCAGCACTAAGCCAGAGAAAGTGCCAGAACAAGAACAAGCTCCAGAAAGCAGAGCATAAAGTGAGCTCTAACTGCAACATCCCATGCCTCAGGTGACATAGCCAGAGAGAGAGCCTAGTAGGCTTCACTATCTTTGAGTCCAGGCCATAGCCCAGACTGGAATAGCATACCCAATCATTCACACAAAAAGCAAAAGGGCACAACTCTCTCTCCCCATCCCTCTCAGAATGTGCACAGGAACTGTCTGTGAGAGGGTAGGCACCATTTTGGATATAATAAGTAGGTAGGAGCTTTTGCAGGTCTTGCACCACAACCAGCACATACCTCTGGGTATTCACAGAAAGAGCAGAGTCCACACGAAGCCACAAAGGCATAGCTCAAATAGAAAAGCCAATTGGAGGAAAAAAATAAGTATTTCCACAAATGCCTCAAAAATAAACATAGAAATTCAAGAAACAAGATTAAGGAAGACAATATGACCCCCTCAAAGGAACACAACAATATTTCAATATTAGAATATAAAGATGAAGAGACTGATAAAATGCTTGAAATGGAATTCAAAAGCTTAATCATAGGATTACTAAGAAGCAATGTGAAACAAACCCACAAATTAAATAAATCCATAAATGACATGAAAGAACATTTTTCCCATGAAATTGTGATTTAAAAATAAATAAAAATGAAGTATCAGAAATTAAGAATTCAATAGATCAAATAAAAAATGGAGTGGAAAGACTTAATAACAGACTTAGGAAGAAGACAAATCTTAAATTTTCAATCAGACCAAAAAAAAAAAAAAAAGAAATCAGAAAAATTAAAAACAGAGTTGGAGATTCATGAGATGCTAGCAAACAACCCAAAATATAGGTGTTTGGAGTTCCTGAAAAGAGAAATGGATTAGAAGGCCTATTTAGTGGAACAATTACAGAAAACTTCCCCCATTTGAAGAAACAAAGGGGCATCTAAGTATAGGAAGCACACAGAACTCCCAATATAGACAGACCAGAAAAAATCTTCAACATGATACATTATAGTCTAACTCTCCACAGTAAGACATGAAGAAAAGATTCTAAAATATGCAAAAAAATACCAGATTACTTTCAGAGAATTCCAATTAGACTTACAGCCGACTTCTCTTCAGAAATTCTGCAAGCTCAGAGAGAATGGATAGACATAGTACAATCTTAAGAGAAAAAAAAAACTATAACTCAGAATATTGTACCTTGCAAATCTCCCACTTATGGATAAAGGGTGAAATAAAGACCTTCCATAACAAACAGAAATTTAAAGAATATGTCACCACTTTTCCAGCCTTACAAATGATGCTTAAAGATGTGCTACACACATAAACACAGAACGATAGCCATCTTTATGAAAAGAATGTGAAGGCAGAAGATCTCCCATTAAAAGCAAAGGAAATACAAACAGTAAGAACATTCATGAAAAATGGCTGAGCCAAGTCATTACTTATCAATAGTAATCTTGAATGTAAATGGCCTCAATGCTCCAGTTAAAAGATACAAACTGTCAGAATGGATTAAAAAAATAAGACCCATCTATCTGGTGCCTACAAGAAACACATCTCACCAACAAAGATACACACAAACTGACAGTCTAATGTTCGAAAAAGATATTCCATGCTTACAGAAAGCAATAAAGCTCAAGTGTAGCCATCCTAATATCAAACAAAACAGACATTAACAAAATAGACGAAACTATTAAAAGAGACAAAAAATAGGGTACCATGAAATGATTAAGTGATCAATTCAACAGGAACATGTAACTATAGTAAATGCATATGAACCCAATTACAGGGAGCCTAGCTATTTAAAGAAATGTTAATGGAGCTGGCGCCGCGGCTCACTAGGCTAATCCTCCACCTTGCGGCGCCGGCACACCAGGTTCTAGTCCCGGTCGGGGCACCGATCCTGTCCCGGTTGCCCCTCTTCCAGGCCAGCTCTCTGCTGTGGCCAGGGAGTGCAGTGGAGGATGGCCCAAGTCCTTGGGCCCTGCACCCCATGGGAGACCAGGATAAACACCTGGCTCCTGCCATCGGATCAGCACAGTGCGCCGGCCGCAGCGCGCTACCGCGGCGGCCATTGGAGGGTGAACCAACGGCAAAAGGAAGACCTTTCTCTCTGTCTCTCTCTCACTGTCCACTCTGCCTGTCAAAAATAAAAAATAAAAATAAAAAAAAGAAATGTTAATGGATCTAAAGGTAGACATAGAGGCCAATACAATAGTAATGGGAGGGCTCCAACACTCCACTTTCATCAATGGACAGTTCAACTAGATAGAAAATCAATAAAGAAACAACAGAGGTAATTGACACTATGGACCAAATGGACCTAACAGATATCTAGAGAACTTTTCATCCCACAGTTGCCAAATACACTTTCTTCTCATCAATAAATGAAACTTTCTCTAAAATAGAACATATGCTAGGCCATAAATCAGGTCTCAGCAAATTAAAAAAAAAATAAAAATCATACCATGCATCTTTTCTGACTACAATGGAATAAACCTATAAATCAACAATTCAAGAATCTCTAAAACATAGGCAAACATATGGAGACTGAACAAAAGGTACCAAATGAAGAGTGGATCACAGCAGAAATCAAAAGAGAAAACAATAAATTTTTAGAAACAAAGATGATAATACAATATATCAAAACTTAGTGGATACAGCAACAGTGTTAACAGGGAATTTTATAGCAATTGGTGCCTACCCCAAGAAATCAGAAAGGCACCAAATAAATGATCTATCAATGCCATCTCAGGAACCTAGAAAAACAACAACAAATCAAACCCAAAATTAGTATCAGGAAAGAAATAATTAGAGAACAAATAAAATTGAAGTAAAAAAATAAGAAAGATTAATGAGTTTAAGAGCTGGGGTTTCTTGAAAAACAAAAACGATATACCATGGAAGGAAGGGAGGGAGGGAGAAAAGGAAGGAAAAGGAAAGGAGGGGAAGGGAAGGAAAGGAAAGAAGGGAGAGAGAGAGAGAGAGAGAGAGAGAGAGAGAGAGAGAGAGGGAGGGAGGGAGGGAGGAAGGAAGGAAGGAAGGAAGGAAGGAAGGAAGGAAGGAAGGAAGGAAGGAAGATCCAAATCAAAATTAATCTAAGATGAAAAAGGAAATGTAATAACAAATATCACACAAATAAAAATCATCATCACATATTACTACTACGAGTCATATGCCAACAAATTGGGAAACCTAGAAGAAATGGATAGATTCCCAGAAATATACAAACTACCAATATTGAGTCATGAAGATATAGAAAACCTAAACAGATCAATAACCAAGATAGAGATTGAATCAGTAATAAAGATCCTCCCAACAAAAAATGCCCAAGACCAGAAGAATGAGTATCTGATTTAGAATACAGATCTTTTGAAATATCTCAGACAAAAATGAATAAAAGTACAAAGACTAAAAACAATGATAAGGATTGAAGGATATCATCAAATTAGCAAATATGAGAGTCATAGGGGTTCCTGAAGACACAGAAACAAAAAATGACTTACAAAAGTTATTCAGTGAAATAACAGCAGAAAATTTACCCAGTTTGGAGAAAGATATATCCATCCAAATACAGGAAGTACAGATCAGAAAAGATCTCAGGGCTGGAGTATGGTGTAGTGGATTAAACCACTGATTGTGATGCCAGCATCCCATATGGGCACCAGTTTGAGTCTTGGCTTCTCTACCTCAGATCCAGCTCCCTAATGCACCTGGGAAAGTAGTGGAAGATGGCCTATGTGCTTGGGCCTCTGCATCCACATCGAGATCTGGATAAAGATCCTGGCTTCAGACTGGCCTAGCCCCAGCAGTTGCAGCCATTTAGAGTGAACCTGTGAATGGAAGATATTTCTTTCTCACCCTCTCTTCCTCTCTCCCTCCCTCCAACTCTGTGTTTCAAATAAAATAAATTTTTAAAAAGTCTCCCCATGACACATTATAATTAATCCTTCTAAATAAAACAAATAGAATATCCTATAATTTGCAAAAGAGAAATGGCAGATGACTTTTAAAAGAACTCTAATCAGACTGACAGAAGATTTCTTAACAGAAACCCTACAGGCCAGGAGAGAATGAAGAGTTAAAGCACAAGTCCTAAAAGAAAGTAACTGCCAACTCAGAATACCTTACTTAGTGAAGCTCTCATTCATACATGAAGGTGAAATAAAGACTTTCCAGGACAAGCAAAATCTAAAATAATTTGTCACCAGCCAGCCATTCTTACAAATGATCCTTAAGGATGCACTATACACAAAAACAGAGAAAGATAACCAGCATCATGAAAGAATGTGAAGGTAGAAAACCTGGTAAAAAGAAAAGGGATTCAAAATAAACAATATTTATGGAAAAGATGGCATGGACATTATCATTATTTGTTAATAATGAACTTGAATATAAATGGACAAATTCCCCAATTAAAAGATGCAGACAGGTTGAATGTATTAAAACATGCATATATGTTGCCTAAAGAAAGACATTTCACCAATGAAGTTTCAGGCTGAAAGTGAAAGAATAGGAAAAGGTAGCCCATACAATTGGAAATCAAAACTGAGCAGGAGTATCTATGTTCATATCAGAAAAAAAAAATGATTTCAGAAACAAACTATTAAAAGACACACAGATAGTGCTTATTTATTGATTAAGGTAGTGATTCAACAAGAAAATGGGACTATAGTAAATATATATGATATATATGCACCCAATTCTAGGGTACATGAGTTTCTAAAATAAATGTTAATGGACTCAGAGAGAGGCATAAATTCTAATATGGTAAGGGGAGGGGAGGGGCTTCAACACCATACTTTCAACAATGGACAGATCAAGCAGACAAAAAAAAATCAGTAATTAAAAAGTAGAGCTAACCTACACTATAGACAAAAAGGACCCAATAGATATGAGCAGAAAATTTCATCCCACAACTGCAGAATGCAAATTCTTTTCATCAGTGAGTAGAAAATTTTCTGGGATAGACTATATACTAGGCCATAAAACAAGACTCAACAATTTTTTTTAAAAAATGGAAGTCATACCATATATGTCTTTTGTGTTCACAATGGAATAAAGCTGGAAATTTTCAATGAAAGAAAATATATAAAATATAAAAACCCATAGATACTGAATGACATGCCCCATAATGAACAGTGAGTCATAGGAGAAATCAAAAGGGAAATCAATGTTCTCTAATAATTTGATGGTGTCGGTCATAGATTTAGGTCTTTAATCCATGTTGAGTGGATTTTTGTGTAAGGTAGGGGTCTTGCCTCATGTTTCTGCACATGGAAATCCAGTTTTCCCAGCACCATTTATTGAACAGACTGTCCTTACTCCAGGGATTGGTTTTAGATCTTTGATCAAATATAAGTTGGCTGTAGATGTTTGGATTGATTTCTGGTGTTTCTATTCTGTTCCACTGGTCTATCCATCTGTTTCTGTACCAGTACCATGCTATTTTGATTACAACTGCACTGTAGTATGTCCTGAAATCTGGTATTGTGAAGCCTCCAGCTTTGTTTTTGTTGTACATGATTGCTTTAGCTATTCGAGGTCTTCTGTGTCTCCATATGAATTTCAGCATCATTTTTTCTAGGTCTGAGAAGAATGTCTTTGGAATTTTGATTGGTATTGCATTGAATGTATAAATTGCTTGTGGGAGAATGGACATTTTGTTGACACTGATTCTTCCAATCCATGTGCATGGAAGATTTTTCCATTTTTTGGTATCCTCTTCTATTTCTTTCTTTAAGGTTTTGTAATTATCATCTTAGAGATCTTTAACGTTCTTGGTTAAGTTTATTCCAAGGTATTCGATTGTTTTTGTGGTTATTGTGAATGAGATTGATCTTAGCAGTTATTTCTCAGCCATGGCATTGCCTGTGTATACAAAGGCTGTTGATTTCTGTGCATTGATTTTATATCCTGCTACTTTGCCAAACTCTTCTATGAGTTCCAATAGTCTCTTAGTAGAGTTCTTTGGATGCCCTGAATAAAGAATCATATCATCTTCAAAGAGGGAAAGTTTGAGTTCTTCCTTCCCAATTTGTATCCCTTTAATTTCTTTTTCTTGCCCAATAGCTCTGGCTAAAACTTCCAGAACTATATTGAATAGCAGTGGTGAGAGTGGGCATCCCTGTCTGGTACCAGATCTCAGCAGAAATGCTTCCAACTTTTCCCCATTCAATAGGATGTTGGCCTTGGGTTTTTCATAAATTGCTTTGATTGTATTGAGGAATATTCCTCAATACATTGGAGAAATCCTGCAAGATATTGGCACCAGCAAAGACTTCCTGGAAAAGACCCCGGAGGCACAGGCAATCAAAGCCAAAATTAACACTTGGGATTGCATCAAATTGAGAAGTTTTTGTATTGCAAAAGAAACAGTCAGGAGAGTGAAGAGGCAACCAACAGAATGGGAAAAAATATTTGCAAACTATACTACAGATAAAGGATTAATTACCAGAATCTACAAAGAGATCAAGAAACTCCATAACAACAAAACACACAACCCACTTAAGAGATGGGCCAAGGACCTCAATAGACATTTTTCAAAAGAGAACATCCAAATGGCCAACAGACACATGAAAAAATGTTCAAGATCACTAGCAATCAGAGAAATGCAAATCAAAACCACAATGAGGTTTCACCTCACCCCGGTGAGAATGGCTCACATTCAGAAATCTACCAACAACAGATGCTGGAGAGGATGTGGGGAAAAAGGGACACTAACCCACTGTTGGTGGGAATGCAAACTGGTAAAGCCACTATGGAAGTCAGTCTGCAGATTCCTCAGAAACCTGCATATAACCCTACCATTCAACTCAGCCATCCTACTCCTTGGAAATACCCAAAGGAAATTAAATTGGCAAACAAACAAGCCATCTGCACATTAATGTTTATTGCAGCTCAATTCACAATAGCTAAGACCTGGAACCAACCCAAATGCCCATCAAGAGTAGACTGGATAAAGAAATTATGGGATATGCACTCTATAGAATACTATACAGCAGTAAAAAACAGTGAAATCCGGTCATTTGCAACAAAATGGAGGAATCCAGAACACATCATGCTGAGTGAAATAAGCCAGTCCCAAAGGGACAAATATCATTTTTTTCCCTGATCAGTGACAACTAACCAAGCACCAAAAAGGAAACCTGTTGAAGTGAAATGGACACTACGAGAAACAGTTACTTGATCAGCCCTTGTCCTGACTGTTGTTGAACAACTTAATACTTTATCCCTTTTAGTATTTTTTTGTCCTACTTAATACTATTGGTTGAACTCTGTAATTAATACACAATTATTCTTAAGCGTTGAAATTTAACTGAAAAGTGATCCCTTTTAAATGTAAGAGTGGGAATAAGAGAGTGAGGAGATGTACAATTTGGGATATGCTCAAGCTGACTTGCCCCAAATGGTGGAGTTAGAAATGTGCCAGGAGATTCCAATACAATCCCATCAAGGTGGCATGTACCAATGCCATCTCACTAGTCCAAGTGATCAATTTCTGTTCACAATTGATCATAATGATAGGACTAAGAGTCAAAGGGATCACATAAACAAGACTAGTGTCTGCTAATATTAACTGATAGAATTAAAAAGGGAGAAAATGATCCAACATGGGAAGCAGGATACACAGTAGACTCATAGAATGGCAGGTATCTTAAATAACACTCTGGCCTCAGAATCAGCCCTTAAGGCATTTGGATCTGGCTGAAGAGCCCATGAGAGAATTGTAGGCATGGAAAACCAAGACACTCTGGAAAAAAAAAAAAACCTATATGAAAGATCTCTGCAAGTGGGGTCCCAGTGGAAAAAACGGGTCATCAAAGAAGGAGATACCTTTCTCTGAAGGGAGGTTAGAACTTCCACTTTGACTATGACCTTGTCTAAACAAGATCAGAGTCAGCAAACTCAAAAGGCCTCCATAGTCTTGGCAATTTATGACAACAGCCTAGGGTGATTACTGACACCATAAACAAGAGTGTCAATTATTAAGGTAACAACATGAGTGACTGTGCACTTACTCCTCATGTAGGATCTCTGTCCTTAATGTGCTGTACATTGTGATTTCATGCTATAACTAGTACTCAAATAGTATTTTACACTTTATGTTTCTGTGTGGGTGCAAACTGTTGAAAGCTTTACTTAATATATGCTAAATTGATCTTCTGTATATAAAGATAATTGAAAATATCTTGATGGGAATGGAAGGGGAGAGGGAGTGGGAGAGGGGAGGTTTGTGGGTGGGAGGGAAGCTATGGGGCAGGGGAAGCCACTGTATCTAAGCTGTACTTTGGAAATTTATATTCATTAAATAAAAGTTAGAAAAAATAAATTAAAAAAGGGAAATCAAAAATATTATTGAAGGAAATGAAAATGAAAACACAGCATTTCAAACTTATGGGATACAGTACAGCAAAAGCAGTCTTACAAGGAGTTTATAGCAATAAGTGCCTCAATAAAAATTGGGAAAATGGCAAATAAAAGATTAGAATTAAAAAACTATACAAAATATTATTGAAATGAAGAGATGGCTTTTTGGAAGAGTAAAATTTACAAATCACTGGCCCATATAACTAAAAAAGAGAAAGACCCAAATTAACAAAATCGGAGATGGAAAAAAATATTACAAATGATAGCACATTTATAAAAGTAATCATTAGGAATTACTATAGCTATAAACCAACAAATTAGAAAATACTCAAAAAATGGATAGATTTCTGTACACCTATAATTTAGCCAAATTTTGGCACAAAGACATAGAAAACCTGAATATAACAATAACCATGTGAGATTAAATCAATAATAAACAGCCTAACAACAAAGAAAATCACAATGACTGGATGGCTTCCCTACTGAGTTCTACCAACACTTTTAAAGAACTAACCCCAATACTTCTTAAACTCTTCAGAGCAACTGAAATAGAGGGAAGCCTTCCAAACTCATTCAATGAGACCAGCGTTACCTTATTTATAAATATAGAGAATGATAGAACCAAAAAGGAGAACCACAGACCAATATCCCTGATGAACAGAGGTACAAAAATCTCAAAAGAATATTAGCATAATGGGGCCAGCATTGTGGGTGTGGCGTAAAGCTGCTCCCAACAATATCAGTATTCCATATGGGCCTGGTTCATATCCTGGATGCTCCACTTGTAATTCAGATCCCTGCTAATGACCCTGAAAAAGAAGCAGAGGATAGTCAAATTACTTGGGCCCCTACTACCCATACAAGAGACCTGGAAGAAGCTTCTGGCTCCTGGCTTTGACCTTGCTCAGCCCTAACCATTGTGGCTACTTGGGACATAAACCAGTGGATGGAAGACTCTCTCTCTCTCTCTCTCTCTCTCCCCTTCTTTCAAATAAATAAGTAAATAAATCTTTTTAAAAATACTAGCAAATCAAATCTAACACACATCAGGATCATCTACCTAGACCAAGTAGAACATATCCTAGAGATGCAGGGATAGTTTATCATGCACAAATAAACAAGTGTGATACACCACATCAACAAAATGAAAACTAAAAACAATTTTATCTCAATAGATGCAGAGAAAGCATGTGATAAAACATATTTCATGATACAATCATTTAAAAATCGAGATTAGATGGAATATATATCCACATAATCAAGGCAATATATAACAACCCTGCAGCCATCATCATTTTGAATGGGGAAAAACTAGAGACATTCCTATTAAGATCTGGAACCAGATAGGGATGTCCATTCTCACCACCATTATTCAATATAATGTGGAAGTTTTAGTCAAAGCAATTAGGCAAGAAAAGAAAATCAATACAAGCTGGAAAAGAGGAAGTCAAATTATCCCTGTCTGTACATGACCTGATCCTTTGCATGGATGAACCAAAAAACTCTACTAAGAGACCATAAGAACTCATAAGAGAATTTGGGAAAGTTGCAGGGCATAAAATCAACACAAAATATCTATAGCATTCTTATACACCAACAATGCTCAGGCTTAGAAAGAACTTGTAAGATCACTCCCACATAAAATTTAAATACCTTAGGATAAATTTAAGTATATGAAAGACCCTTATAGTGAATATTACATGGCCAGCACCACGGCTCACTAGGCTAATCCTCCGCCTGCGGCACTGGCACCCCAGGTCCTAGTCCCGGTTGGGGTGCCGGATTCTGTCCCGGTTGCTCCTCTTCCAGTCCAGCTCTCTGCTGTGACTCAGGAAGACAGTGTAGGATGGCCCAAGTACTTGGGCCCTGCACCCACATGGGAGACCAGGAGAAGCACCTGGCTGCTGGCTTCGGATCAGCGCGATGCACCGGCCGCAGCGGCCATTGGAGGGTGAACCAGCAGCAAAAAGGAAGACCTTTCTCTCTGTCTCTCTCTCTCACTATCCACTCTGACTGTCAAAAAAAAAAAAAAAAAAAAGCAAAAGACCCTGAATAGCAAAAACAACTTTAAACAATAAAAACAAAGCTGGAAGTAACACAATACCAGATTTTAAGACATACTTTAGTGCAGTTATAATCCAAACACTCAGTATTGGCACAAAAGTAGACATGTGGGCCAGTGAAACAGAATAGAAAGCCAAGAAATTAATCCACATTCTACAATAACTAATCATTGACAAATGAGATAAAAATCACTCACCAGATAAAGGACAGTCTCTTTAACAAATGGCATTGGGAAAATTTGAATCTCCACATGCAAAAGTTTGAAATAAGACCCCTATATTACATACAGAAGTCAGTTAACACTGGTTCAAAGATCTAAACCAATACCAGAAAGCATCAAATCTCTAGAGGAAAAAATAAGGGAAATGCTGCAGAATATTACTGTAGGCAAAGACTTCTTGGATAAGACTCAAGAAGCACAAAGATACAACCAAAAAAGACCAATGAGATTACATCAAGCTAAGAAGCTTTTGCACAGCAAAGGAAAGAATAAAGTGAAGAGGCAACATACAGATTGGGAGAAAGTTATTTGTAAACTACATATCTGATCAAGGATCAGTATCCAGAATACTTTAGAAGCTCAAGGAACTGATCAACAAACAACACATTTTAGATACAGGCAAAGGATATGAAAAGGCATTTTTCAAAAGGTGAAATACAAATAGCCAATAAACACATCAGAAAATGCTCTAGACCACTAGCTGTTGGCAAAATGCAAATAAAAATGAAGTATCACCTCATCCTGGTTATAATGGCTATCATCCAAAAACAGCAAATGCTACTGAGAATGAAGAGAAAAAGGAATCTTAATACAGTTTTGTTGGGTGGCAATGAAAACTGATATAACCATTATGAAAGACAGTGTGAGGATTACTCACAAAACTACAAATAAACCTACCATATGACCCAGCTATTCAACTACTGGGATATATCTAAAGGAAATAAAATCAGCATATGGAAGAGTTGCATGCATTCCATATTTATAGCAGTTCAATTCATAAAAACTAAGATATGGAATCAACCTATATGTCCATGAACCGATGCCTGAATAATGGAAATGTGGTACATATATACATGATGGAACATTACTCATAAAAAAATAAAAATTCAACATTTTCAAAAAATTGGGTGCAACTGGGGATCATTTTATTAGGTGTAATAATCATAGCCAAAGAGAAAAATATTGAATGCTTTGGCTTGTTTGGGTAGTTAAATTTAATGAGAGGAAAAGAAATTGTGTGGATGTCTGAACATTTGATATACAGCTAAAAATATTGCTTCACTAAATCATACCAGGTAAATGACAATATACACTTATTTCATGTTAAAGAAAGAAATGGAAGGGGATGGTGAGGACTTTTGGGGTAGTATCAATACTTTGTGCTCATAACCAACACCCAAATTAAGAGCAATCAGCTGAAATAGCACGTCAGTGATCCATACACTTATATGCATCCCTTGGTATCTACGCTCCTTTTAATAAAATGCTTTTTCAAATTTTTTTTTCTTTCTAGGTGGCCTTTTTATTTTTTAATCATTACATTTGCTGTGAAAGCTTTTTCAATTTGATTTAGTCCCTGAATTTCCTGTTTTTCACTACTATAAGGAAATACTGAGGCCAGATCAATTATAAAGAAAACAGGTTTATTTAGTTCAGTTTTGAAGGCAGAAAGTTCAACTTGTCACAGGTTGTTCCAAGGGTCCTCTTGGGTGCATATCAAAGTGGATAGTACCCTGGTGGGGACATCTGCGAGAAAAGGAAATTACCTGGAAAGACAGGAAACCAGATCAAGTCTCCAACACATTCAACCACATTTAAACCACAGCAATCCTACTAGTCCATTTCTAACTTTGTTGCCTGTATGTCTGGTGTAATGCTAATAAGAAGCATTGCCTAGGACAATGTCCAGGTATTATGTCTTTGTTTTCTTCTGGCATGTTTATAGTTTTAGGTCTATGTTTAAATCATCAATACATTTTGAGTTAATATTTGTGTCTGTTGTGGGATAAAGGTCTGGTTTGATTATCTTACATGTATATGCAATTTTACAGGCATTATCAATAGAAAAGATTATCCTGTCACCACTACTTTATTCCTGGCACCATTGTCCATATATTGACCACATATGCATGCATTTATTTTGTGCCATGCTATTCTATTCACTTGGTCTATTTGTTTGTATTTATGTCACTACAAACTATTTTAGGTATTGTACATTTTGAATCAGGAAACCTAATTCCTCCAGTTTTATTTTGGTTTCTCAAAATTGCTTTGATTGGGTCATTTTTGATTCCATATGAATTTTAGGATTGTCTTTTCTATATCTGTAAAAAAAATTGGGATTTTAAGAATTCCACTTAATCTATAAATCACCTTAGATAATAGGGACATTCAAATAAAATCAAATCTCTAAGCCAACAATACGATGTTTTTTATTTGCTCTGCTTCAGTTATGAATATTTTATAGTTTTTAATGTACAGGTATTCACCCTTGTTATTGCTGTTTTATTCTTTTTCATGTTTTTATAATTCAGGTTTTTTTTCCTTACTTTTCATTTCAGGCAATTCATTGTTAGTATAGAGAAATGCAAATGACTTATATATTCATTTTGTAGTCTGCAACTTTGCTACATTTGTTCATTAATTCTAAAAATAGTTCTTAAAATAGTGACTTTCACATTTTCTACATATAAAAAAGATAAAAGTCATCCAGCATCAAAAAAGGTGAAATTATTTTTTTCCCTTCCTTATTGCTTTGACGAGAAATTCCTGTATAATATTGAATAGAAGAGTGAAAGTCAGGGACTGGCACTGAGGTGCAGTGAGTTAAGCCACTGTCTATAGCACTAGCATCCCATATGGGTGCCAGTTCGAGTCCTGGCTGTACCAATACCAATGTAGCTCCATACTACTGTGCCTGGGAAAACAGCAGAGGATAAGCCAATGCTTGGGCTCCCGGAACCCACTTGGGAGACGCAGATTAAACTCCTGGCTCCTAGCTTCAGGCCCACTGCTGTCATTTGGGTGGTGAGCCAGTGGATCGAAAATATCTCTCTGTACTCTTTCAAATAAATAAATAAATCTTAAAAAAAAGTTAGTCTTTGTTGTCCATTTCTTCATATCTGTCAATAATTGCTTTATATGTAGATGTTCTGATGCTGTATAGAAATATATTAATGACTGATATTCTCTTGTTGAATTGCCCCTTTTTTCACTGTGTAAAGACATTTTCTGCCTGGTGTTTATTGAGGTGGGTCTTGAACCTGGGTCTGCAAGTTATTTTCTGAGTTATTTTGGCTTCCCTATTCTGTTTTAAAATACTGACTTTGATGTATCCCATTATTAATAATTACTCTGAAAATATTAAAATATTTATCATAAAATAACAAAACAATATCTCTACTTATGCTTATAAGAAACTTAGAGGTCCTCAATTTTGATAAGTCACTTAAATCTGCATATTTTTATCTTGTAAGTCTCCTTTGTTATTTCTATTGATCACAATTAAGTACTTGCGTTTGTTTCCTAATTTCAAATCTGTTGGTGCTTCTCAAAGTGTGGTACTCATAAGCAGCATTGGTATCACTTGAGTACTTAGTGAAGCTAAAACGGCTTCCCCAATCTACTGAATCACTCATCTGGTGATTCTGATGTACTACAAAGTTCAAGAATCATTATTCTATTTCGTTTCATTGGACCACGTGTTGATCAAACTGACAGTGATTACAAATGCTCTGTATCAACTTACCACTTATTACTTCACCCACACAAATCTGAGAGTATAGACCTACTTCAGTTTTTCTCAATGTTTTATAGTTTTCTGTTTAGAGGTTTTGTACATTACTTATTAGATAAATACCAAAGAAATAAAGATGTGTTTTTGAAAATAGTGTTTAGTTTAATTTCAATTTGTTGGTGGGGCTGGCATTGTGGCATAGCAGGTACAGCTACCACCTATGATGTCGCATCCCATATGAGCGCTGGTTGGAGTCCTGGTGCTCCTCTTTCAATCCAGCTCCCTACTAATGCATTTGGGAAGGTAGTGGAGGATGGACAAAGTATTTGGGCTCCTGCACCCATGTAGCAGACCCGGAGAAAGCTCCTGGCTCCTGGTTTTGGTCTGGCCCAGCACTGGCCAATGCGGCCATCTGGGAGTGAACCAGCAGATGGAAGACCTCTGTCTCTAACTCTATATTTCAAATAAATAAATAAAAATTGTTGGTGACACAAGAAAAGCAACTGATTTATATATTATCTAATATCCTGATAACTTTAGGTAATTCATTTATTCATTCTAATAACTTAAATATTTTGATTGTCCATTATCCTAATCAGGTAATCTTATAATGACAACTTTACTTCTTACGTTCCAACCTTTATTTCTTACTTTATTTTATTCATTTAGAATTTCATCATAATTTTTAACACAAGTAGTTCTGGCTACTACTCCTATTTTTTCCCCCAATCTGTGGAGTGAAGATTTCAACATTTTATCATTAATCATAACACAGCTTTCCAATTTGAGACTGAGGTATTTTCTAGTTTCACTTTTTTTACCCCATTTGAAAATTCTGAATTCAGGTTTTATCTTTCCATAGGACCTGTAATACCTGCCTCTGCCTTTTTTTTTTTTTTTTTTTACAGGCAGAGTGGACAGTGAGAGAGAGAGACAGAGAGAAAGGTCTCCCTTTTGCCGTTGGTTCACCCTCCAATGGCCGCCGCACCACGCTGATCCAATGGCAGGAGCCAGGAGCTTATCCTGGTCTCCCATGGGGTGCAGGACCCAAGCACTTGGGCCATCCTCCACTGTACTCCCTGGCCACAGCAGAGAGCTGGCCTGGAAGAGGGGCAACCGGGACAGAATCCGGTGCCCTGACCGGGACTAGCACCCGGTGTGCCGGCGCCGCAAGGCGGAGGATTAGCCTAGTGAGCTGCGGCGCCGGCCATGCCTCTGCTTTTAAGAAGCTCCCACTGGGGGCACATATTATGGCACAATGGGCTAAGCCACCACCTGCATTCTACGTGGGTACCAGTTTGTGTCCCAGCTGCTCCGTGTCCAATCCAGCTCCCTGCTAATGTGCCTGGGAAAGCAGTGGAGGATGACCCAATTGCTTGGATCCCTGCACCCACATAGGAGACCTAGAAGAAACTTCTGGCTTCTGCCTGGCTCATCCCTAGCCCTTGTGGCCCTTTGGGGAGTGAACTAGTAGGTAGAAGCTCTGTCTCTCCTTTTCTATAACTCTGCCTTTTAAATGAGCAAATCTTGAAAAATAAAAAGGCTCCCGTCTGTGGATTTTGAGGCAATGCCTAGTCAACTGTTGAGCCATTTCATGACTATATTTCCTGGGTGTCTTTTTTTCTAATAGTATACCCTCAAATTCGACTGCTTCTGAGGATCAAAATTCTAAGTTGTTTATCTCTCATCTTTTGAAGTTTACATTATCTCTTTTGGAAATAGATACTCTTTCCATGATCTCTCCATCAACCCAGAAAGAAAGCTATCCTTGTCTTCAGGAGTTTTCCTCTCTCTGCCACCTCTGAGCCCTGAAGTTCTGACTGCCATAACAGCTCTCTAATGTATTCTAAAGTTTCCCCTACATTTATCTGGACTATACAATATTTTTCTTCCATAAAGGAAAATGTTTTCTTACTTTCACATTTTCAACATGGCTATATATATAGCATTTGATACTTTCATTACTTGAAGTTCTTGATAATCAGATACTCCACTTTTTTAAAATTATTATTAGTCCTGCTTTAACTCCTTAAAAGTTGAAAGATCGATCATGTAGTTCTAAATTTTGGATTCCAAGCATAATTCTATTCATGTTTTTATTTAACCTCTGGAAATACCGTAGAATGCAAATTTAAAGTGTATATCTCTGCATAGATTTTAATTTCATTTCTGCTGTGCATCCAGCGGATCACAAGCTAGGGATGTTTCAGTTTGCAATTTCAAACACTAATAAGTTATAAGTTTGAAATGCCTAAACCTGCTAGGCAGTGGGCCACTGTTAATATGGCTTTTCTTTTTGTATGCCGAAACCAGGTCAAGTTGTGCTTTTACTGACACTAAAGTGTTATTGATTTAATTTTGTTTCTGGTTCACCTATTGTTTTAAAAAGACAGGTTGATTGGCTTCATTTATTTATTTAAACTCTGAATTACAGAGAGTAGGAGAAACCAATCTTCCATCTGCTGATTTACTCCCCAAATGGCTGGAACTGCAATCTGAATCCAGGATCCAGGAACTCCATCCAGGTCTCCTACATGGGTGGCAGGGACCAAGCATTTGAACCACCTTCCACTGCCTTCCCAGGCACATAAGCAGAGAGCTGGATCAGAAGCAGAGCAGCTAGGACTTGAACCAGTGCTCCAATATGGGATGCCAACATTTCAAGCAGTGGCTTAACCTACTGTACCAAAGTGCTGGCATTCAACTATCTTTTACTTGATTTTGGTTTTGATATCGTTGTTCTTATAGGAACACGGCTATCTGAAGTCTCCTCTGTATACTCTTTTTTGAGAAGCAAAGAGAGCAAGCTTTCATTTGCTGGTTTACTCCCTAAATGCCTAAGTGCCTGGAACCAGGCCACAACAAAACCAGGAGCCAGAACTCATGGATGACAGGATGTCAGTTACTTGAGACGTCAACACTGCCTCCCATGGTCTGCATTGGCAAGAAGCTAGAGCCAAGAGCCAGAGCTGGGAATAGAAATGAAGCATTTTTCTGTGGGACATGGGCATCTTAAAAACTAGTCAAAACACTCACTCTTCAATTCTCTTAATATGCAATCTTTTTATGTTGGCATTTTTCTAACTGTGTATGGTCAATAAAACACAACCATTAATCTCATCCACCCTTCAAAACACTGGGACTTTAGCATGATTGCTTTATTTGATAGTGATCTTATTTTTTCATTTAATATTGTCCAAAATTTATTAAGTTTCTACTTATTTTTGTATCTGCATTTCCTGGTACTTTAAGTTCACATACACATCAACATTTTATTTTTGATGTATTATCCTTCCAGGTATTTGAAACAGGAGATTATCGAGGTACCTACAAAAGGCCAGAAGTGGATGTTCCTATATGATGCCTATATGTACCTTAAATAAATGGTTCATAGAACCTCCAATCCTGTCATTTCTCATGTTGAAAGAGCTTGCAGAGGTACAGGACCATATGCCCTCACACTGACTGAAATAATCACAGATCTTGAAGAATTTGAAATGAATAGATCAACACATCACAAGTCACGATTATATCCTTAGTGGCCTGGAAACTACAAATCCCCACACTTAAATAATATATAGTTGGTTAAATTAAGAATATTAACTGATTTACCCTTTATAAAACTTACTTTCTGCAGTGGTCAGCGACTTCCTTTGCTGTTTGATGTAAAATTAAATATCTACTTCATATTAAGCTAGTACAATGAGTTAAAATATTAAAGAGACAACCATAAGGATGGAAAGTACAATTTCAGAAGAAAGTCAAGCATCAGGAGAGAGAGTTTTCAAATGGAATAATGTAGCAACAGAGAGTTCTTTCAATAGCAGAGTAGAGTCAGCAAGGCCGCCCATGACTGAACTTTATCACAGAGCGCAGACTTGCATGGCTGAAAAAGATAGTGCTTCAGTGCCAGATAGAAACTGTGTGGTGAGCTTGGCAGCACAGCAAGCACTTTCAGCAGGAAAGCAGATGAGGAATGTGGCAGCCCATTCACTTCCAGAGGGAATGGATAAATAGCTAGGAGTCTAAAAATAGACAATGCCATGCTTTCTATTAATTGAAAATAAAATGATGCCTTTCTTCCCACTTCCTTTGGATGAATATTAATCACTTCTTGCTATTTTAAAATTAGAAACTGCACTAAAATAACTATGGTACACTAGGAAGCAGGGCCATAATTTTCTTCATTTGCATTACTTAAAACACATGAGTTGCAAAACATTTTCATACTTTATACACAATGTGTCATTCTAAATCAACTTGTCAAAAGACACATTCACATATGTACCCATGCAATAAATATTTAGTATCTATTTCAGCTGTAATAAATCATGATACTCTTTAAAAATCTACAATTTAAAAACAAATTTACATGTATATACTACTGAAAAAATTGTAATCACAAAATGCTTTCCCAAAGGTAAAATGAAATTGTATTAGACATGCATTCTATTTGAAATACTACCAGTTGTTTCCTTTTAATTTGTCTTTAAATGATAACAACAAGGAAAATATTAGAAAATATCAGTATAGGAACAATTTTATGTGGATGTGACTTATTTAACTGTTATACTTGAGGTTATCATCAGTATATGTCCAAAAAAAATGAATAGGCACTAACAAAATTGGTTTTGAAAAGAATCATTTAGAATCTTTAGCATGCTGGAGTAGTTCAGTAGTATTTTCATATCTGCAAAACAGAGTGGAAGAGTAGTAACAAATAAATTAGAACAGATCATATCATAATGCTGGAAATTTTGTTTAGTAAATCATGAAAAGATGATACAAAATGAAATTATTATCTTTTCATAATGCAAATCTCTCCAATGTATTTCCAAAACACTCTAATTTATAAGGATAAGGAATATGAAATTTTATTAGTATTGAAAAATGGATTGTTAACATTTTAGCACTATATTTGTCAGTATTAAGTTTTGTATCCAGGGACACATGATTACAGGCAAAACAATAAAAATAGGAGCTTAGGTTATATAATGTACTTACTACCCTTGAAGAAAAAAGATAAACATCTAGACTCTGATTCAGATTAAACAAACATTGATCATAGTTAAGGTCCAAGTTTCTATCCCCAGCATCCTTAACTATTTTATTAAACCGTGCACTTGATCAGTTTCTCATCTGACCAAATACACTCGTTACAATGGTTAGCTCAGAATCTATTCAGATAACATGACTCATTTCATTGTGGCTTTTTGAAGGAAAAGCTCTGCTTCCATATCTAAGTGTCTGAGAATTAAATCTACCCAATTTCTGTTTTTATAATAACCTTATTTTTTATATCTGTAACTGATCATTTGTCTAAATGACAACCACTTGGGGTCAAGCAGCCAAGACATAGGAAAAGAGATACTGAGAAAACAAAGTAGTGAATGTATCTTTATAACTGGTAAGTAGTTTCACTAATATCTCACTTGTTTATCAGGTCAAAGAGACACTTTATTGTAACTAAAAAAAAAAAAAAAACACCAAAAATCTAGCGTGAATTTAATTAGTCGCATAACCATGCTTTCACTTACTGATCTGTGTCTCAGAATTAGAACTGACAGGATGACAATGATGATCAAGACAAATGTGTAAACCCGACTGAGAAGTTAACTGAAAAAGACCAAAGCCCATAAAGACAGATAAAGATGGGTGAATTATTTTATCTCCCTGAATTGAATATTGTTACTCTTACCACCATTTTACAGCTGAAGGATTTGAGAACGAGAGTTTTTAAGTCACATACATAATTGTGTATAAACTAAAATTAAAATATAGACATCTTGAGCTAGTCAGCAATTCCCACCCTTATGCTATACCAGTGGTTGGGATTTCTGTTTCACTGAAGTTTTATAAAAATAAGTAATTCAAAAAAGATTAGATCATGCTGCTGAGGTAATAAAATGCCCATGAGAGATTTAACTAGTGCAGGTGACAAGAACAAGTGCTTCCACTCCAGAAGCAGCAAAATTATGAAGCAATTAACACAGTAGCCAGGAACTTGCTAAAGTTTAGAGATGTTGGTTTAGATCTCTGAAAATGAGAAAAAAGGTTGAAAAAATTGTCAGTGAATTTGAAAATGCACTAGGACTGAGTAAGAGTGCACAAGTGATTTGCTCTAATATCAGCGACGCCAATGGAATTTCACAAAAGGAAAGCTCTTATGAAACCATCTTCTTCTGAATAATCATTCTATTGTGTAAAAGAAATGTCAACATCATAATCATTAGTTTAAAATGGAATTTTATATTCATGCACTTCTATATTATTCATGCTTTTCAGATATATTCAATGCATGATATTACAAAGTAAATCTGCAACTTTACAAAATGATTCATTTGTGTAATATATATATATTTTAAAGTTGATGCGGAAGCAATTTTATCAATACTGTAATTAACTAAAACAATTTTAAATAAATAAGCAAAAACTGTCAATAGCTCAATTTAATTAGCCCTAATTAAATTTCATTTTGTCACTAAATGTAATTATACGGTTTTTGGATGAGGTTACATTTCATAATTCATTAAATGTTACTATTGGACATGGACATTTTATCCTAAATAAACTGATACTTATTTATGCTTACTTTTATGATATAAATTAAACTACTAATCTTTTTCTAACAGTATTTATTTGGATGAGTTTTTAAGTTTATAGTGTTATAATATGTTCAATGGCAGAAATGTCATATGACCAAACTGTTATTAAATTCAATCAAATTTGTTTCTGGAAGAATTGAATCATCCAAACACTTGAGAATCCTGTTGCTTTCCCAAATCTAATTTAACCTCACAGATATTAGGCCTTTATAGTTTCTCACCACTACCATTCCCTGAGGAACTGTAAGCCAGCAGATTGAGCAGTTCTTAAAAATTTTAGAATTCTCTGAATTACTCTTGTATTTTTAGACCAAGTAATATTTTACTTCTACAAGGTTATTGTGCAGTTATAATTTTTTTATGAAGTTGACAATAAACTTAGCTGTCTGTTGCTTACAATCTACATGATAGTAAGTGCTATTTCATGCATAGGAAATACCAATTAAAAATACCAATATTTTTAAATTAGGGGAGGGAAGATGATTCAGACAAAAATTATTATACATAATAACCAAAGATGGTACCTATGTTGATAACCCCTTTGGGTCGCTATATATCCTAGTTAAAATGAAAAGATCTTTTGGACCAGAGAACACTTTAGACTCAGTAATAACAATAACATCCTTCTTTAATAAACTAGCACTTTATAAATAGACTAGCACTTTATAAATGAAAATATCACTAAATACATTGAATAGACTAGAATATTAAGGATAAAATGTACCCAAAATTTAACAAAAGGTGAAAAGGTCTGCACAAGCAATGTACATGTTATTTTGCACTGGCTCTTATAATATAATGATATTTAATGGCTCTATGTGTTAACATTAGTTGCAGAGATATTTAAATGTTTGATTCATTAATATCTACATATGCATATTACATAGTTTTTCTGGGATTGTATTTTAGGCATCTAACAGAAGAAAACAAGACAGCACTGTGGTACAGCAGATAAAGCCGACAACCCTGCTGGCATCCCACATGGGTACCTAATCCTGGTTGTTCCACTTCCAATCCAGCTCCTTGCTAATGCACCCAGGAAAGCAGATCAAGATGGCCCAAGTGCTTGGGCCCTTACACCACCTTGAGGTAGACCCAGCAGAAGCTCCAGGCTCTGGCCTGGCCCAGCCCT
This sequence comes from Lepus europaeus, assembly GCF_033115175.1. Taxonomy (NCBI): domain Eukaryota; kingdom Metazoa; phylum Chordata; class Mammalia; order Lagomorpha; family Leporidae; genus Lepus; species Lepus europaeus. Next base: position 33,964,121 of record NC_084836.1, on the reverse strand, counting down.
GATCATTGTGGCCATTTGGGGAGTCAACCATGGGATGGAAGAACTCACTCTCTCTCTCTGCCTCTCCTCTGTAACTCTCAAATAAATAAATAAATCTTAAAACTAAAACATGGTTTTGCCCTTAGCTAGGCAACGTTTAATAGGAGAGATGAAAACAAAACTTACCAAGCCATTTTTAGATATCATAAAGAGAATTCACAAGAAGTACAGCGAAAGCACAGAGAACTAAGTGATCTATTTGGTTGGAGAGTAGGTTCAGAAAGTCTTTGGGGGAAAACCTTTGGCCTAACAGTTAAGATGCTGGTTGGAATGCCCATGTCTCAAATCAGAACACCTTGGCTTTAACTTGGTTCCACCTTCTTAATGCAGACCCTGGGAAGCAGCAGTGATAGTTCAGAGAATTGGGCCCCTGCCATGCATACGGAAGATCAAGGGGAGCATGTTCTTTATTTTTATCTCTTGCCCTCATTCTGTCTCTGAATCTCAAATCAATTAAGTAGTATAAATAAAAAGAGAAAGTTGTTAGAGTTTAGTGTTAGAGAATAAATCAGATTTGGTAAATGCCAGCGCCATAGCTCACTAGGCTAATCCTCCGCCTGTGGTGCCGGCACCCCAGATTCTTGTCCCAGTCTGGGCGCCAGATTCTGTCCTGGTTGCCCCTCTTCCAGGCCAGTTCTCTGCTGTGACCCAGGAGGGCAGTGGAGGATGGCCCAAGTCCTTGGGCCCTGCACCCACATGGGAGACCAGGAGAAGCTCCTGGCTTCTGATCAGCGCGGTGCGCAGGCCGCAGCGGCCATTGGGGGTAAACCAATGGAAAAGGAAGACCTTTCTCTCTCTCTGTCCACTCTGCCTGTCAAAAAAAATTGGTAAAGCAAGGACAACCATGCTTAGGTAGGAAATTCTTATTGTCAAAGGATATAGTACTCAGACTCAATAGATTAATAGAACAAAGTAAAAATGAGCAAGAATCTTTTAAAACCTAACACTGCTCAAGACAAGATGTTTTATATCAAGAACTGACAAACTATGGCCCCTAGGCCAATTTCAGCTTATAACTGGATTTTGTACTAGTCTGTGAACTATGATTGATTTGCACATTTTTAAATGTTGTCAACAAATCAAGGAACAGACTGTTAACCAAAGTACCTAAGATATTCATTCTCTGGTCTTTTAGCAAAAAGATTTCCAAAACCTACCTTACTATAAAAGTAAGGGATCCAAGGGAACCAGTGAAAGAACGGACCAAAAGTATAAAGCAAAGCAAGCAAGAAAAAAAATACAGAAAGTGGGTCACAGTGACCCTAAAGATAAACTGAACCTATTTCATAAGTGCATTCTATAAAGAAGGGATAAAAAGCATGTTAATTATTAGCTTACTTGTGGAAAAATATTGGAAAAATCAATGTTATATATTTTAATCAAATATTTACTATGTATATGTCAATAATTTTAAGTATTTATTTACATATTTGAAACGCAGCATTACAGAAGAGAAGGCAGAGGAGAGATTGATCACTCTTCATTCTTCTGGTTCACTCCCCAAATTGCAAGGAACCGGTGCTTCTTCCAGATCTTCCATGTGGGTACAGGTGCCCAAGTACTTGGGCCATCTTCTGCTGCTTTCCCATGCACATTTACAGGGAGCTGGGTTAGAAGTGGAGCAGCTGGGGCACGAACTGGAGGGATATGGGATGCTGGAGTCTCAGGAGGTGGCTAACCTGCTATACTGCCATGCTCGCCCCATCAATAATTCTTTTAAAAACTGAGTATTAGAGAATGAGAGAGACAGAAAGGGAGGAAACAAGAGCAAGAAAGTGCACCCAATGTGCTGGTTCATTCCCCAAATGCCTGCAATAGCCAGGGCTGGGCTGGGGCCGAAGTCAGGAGCTGCAAACTCAATGCTAGGCTTCTATTTGCATGGCACAAGTCCAATCACAAAACAAAGAGCACCGCGATTTTACATATGTAAAGCGCAGCCAAACTCAGTAACTTGAGCGAAACTCGAGAACACATTGAGGGCTGCATAAACTCTTTGTGTGGTCCCAGGGGTAGATCAAACAAATACTCACAGAGGCCAGATTTCAACTACCCTCAACTCCACTCCCAACTGAGTCAAAAAAAAAAAAAAAAAAAAAAAGAGAGAGCGAGCGAGCCAGCAAGGAGCAAGTGAGTGAACAATCTGGGAGAGTCACTCTTTACACAGCCTTAAACCTGAAAAATCAAGCATAGCTCTCTGGCCACACCCATCACAGCCCCTAAGGATTCAACAAAGCAGACAGCTCACTTAGAGGCATAGTATAACGAGAAAAAAAACACCACAGCAAAAAAAAAAAAAAAAAAAAAAAACCATAAATTATCTCCAACATGCCAAACAACAAACATAGAAGCCGAGGTAACAAGAGCAAGGAAGACACTATGACGCCCCCAAGTGAACAAGACACGCCAATGCAAGATTATGAAGATGAAGAGATAGAGGAAATGCAAGAAGCAGATCTCAAAAAATTGATAAGAACATTAAGAAGTTCTCAAAAACAAATTCTTGAACTGCAGAAATCCTTAGTGGACAAGATAGAAAATCTCTCCCGTGAAAATGAAATATTAAGGAGGAATCAAAATGAAATGAAACAACTAGTAGAACAGGAAACTGAGATAGTGACCAAAAACCACAATGAAATGAAGAACTCAATAGATCAAATGGCAAACACATTAGAGAGCCTTAAAAACAGAATGGGTGAAGCAGAAGAGAGAATATCAGACTTAGAAGACAGAGAACAGGAAAGGAAACAGGCAAACCAAAGAAAAGAAGAAGAAATTAGAAATCTAAAAAATACTGTCAGGAATCTACAGGATACTATTAAAAAAACCAACATTCGGGTTCTAGGAGTTCCTGAAGGCATGGAGAGGGAGAAAGGATTAGAAGGCCTTTTTAGTGAGATACTAGCAGAAAATTTCCCAGGTTTGGAGAGGGACAGAGACATCCTAGTACAGGAAGCTCATAGAACCCCTAATAAACATGATCAAAAGAGATCCTCACCACGACACGTCATAATCAAACTCACCACAGTGAAACATAAAGAAAAGATCCTAAAATGTGCAAGAGAGAAACGCCAGATTACTCTCAGAGGATCTCCAATTAGACTCACAGCAGATTTCTCATCAGAAACCCTACAAGCCAGGAGAGAATGGCGAGACATAGCCCAGGTACTAAGAGAGAAAAACTGCCAGCCCAGAATATTATATCCTGCAAAGCTCTCATTTGTGAATGAAGGCGAAATAAAGACCTTTCACAGCAAACAGAAATTGAAAGAATTTGTCGCCACTCGTCCAGCCCTACGAAAGATGCTTAAAGATGTCTTACATACAGAAACACAGAAACACGGTAACCAATATGAAAGAAGGTAAAGGAAGGAAACCTCACAGCAAAAGAATCTCAAACCAGATATTAGAAAATATCTTTGGCAAATGGCAGGGCAAAGTTACTCCTTCACAATAGTCACATTGAATGTTAATGGCTTGAACTGTCCAGTTAAAAGACACTGATTGGCTGATTGGGTTAAGGAACAAAACCCATCTTTTTGCTGCTTACAAGAAACTCATCTTTCCAACAATGATCCATACAGACTGAAAGTGAAAGGCTGGAAAAAGATATACCATGCCAACAGAAATGAAAAAAGAGCAGACGTAGCCATCTTAATATTGGACAACATAAACTTTACCACAAAAACTGTCAGGAGAGACAAAGAGGGGCACTATTTAATGATTAAGGGATCCATTCAACAGGAAGATATAACAATTATCAATATATATGCACCTAATCACAGGGCACCAGCTTATTTAAAAGACTTGTTAAGGGACTTAAAGGGAGACTTAGACCCCAATACAATAGTACTGGGGGACTTCAATACTCCACTCTCAGAGATAGACAGAGTAGATATTTTTTTGTTGTTGTTATTCTTATATTTAAAAATGTAAATTTCTAATTGACAAATTCATATGCATTTATGTACAACATGTTTTGAAATATTTATACATTATGAAATTGCTGAATTGAAAGAATTAACTTATGTATTTATTAGGTGCTTTTTTCAAAATATTTCTAATATTCTTCCACTCTTCATCTCTCTATAACACAGCAGTCCCTTTTGTATGACCCCACCATCTACCAACATTTCTTCACACTTTGATAATGAAGTAGCACCTTGACAGTAGGGACTCCATTTTGGAGAACCTGAGACTCCATTCTGGGAAGGTGCCCCCCACGCCATGAGACTCTGTTCTGAAACTATGATCTAAAACAGTTGAACAATAGCAGTCCACTACATCACACTTGGCAGAGCACAGAAACCCCCTACCATGATCGTTCAAGCTTGGAAGTGAGTAGGCTATACCTGGGTTAATAATAAAAATGTAATTTGTCTATGTCTTACATATGATTAAAACCAATACCTGGATTAATGTCAAGATTATAATTGAAATTAAGATTGTAACTAGTATTGTCAAAATTATAATTGATACTAGTTTTGCATAGGTTTTAGGTCAGCTTGACCCCAGTAACCATGTATTCCCCCCGATCCTAGCAACCATGTATTCCCCTCCCAATTTTGTGGTTTTTGCCTTTATAAACCCTGTTGCTTTGGGCTTCAGAGTCGAGAGTTCTTTAGGTCATGAGCCCACTCTCCACCGCCGGCAATAAAGGACCATCAAATTTTATCAATGTGTGGAGCTCCTTTGTTTGCACTCGCTCAGGTACAACAATAACAGTCTAAACAGTTCCTATAAAACCCAAGGAATGGGAATGTTATATAAAGGACTTAGGAGCTCAGTAAGTATTTGCATGGATCAGCTAGATAATAGACCAGCTGATGAACAGATGCTTACCACATCGTTGGAGGAGACATTTTTATAAATAAGCATACAGCCAGAATCCAGACAGTATGCATTCAAGTAACTAATACATTAAAGTAGGTTGAAGTACCCAATACACTACAGATTTATAGTAATCAAAAAAAAAAAAAAAAAAAAGCTTCAAAAGTAGGACCGGATAGAAGACTCTTAAAGGAAATCTGGAAGAAAACATCACAGAAACTAGGAAGCTATGATAGTTAATTTAGTCTTCTCTGTTGCCTACACCCACACATTCTGAGAGAGACAATTTAAACTGTTAGAATAGAGGTATAAGATAATAGTTTCTTAAAATACATGGATCTTCCTTTATCGAGTTCATTTAATGTATTTCAAGGATGCTCTTCCAAATACCCTAATGAAATTCCTATCCTTGACATGTCACACTTATATTGAGACTCCAGAGGGTTTCTATTTAGGTAGTATCTTGATATACAATGAAACCTAATTCACTGCCATTAAACCATTCAACTCTTTTTAAACTCTTCCCAAAATTACATCATCTGTGTCTTTCTACAATACGTTGTAAAATACAGAAAAATGATTACTTTGAACAGAAAAGTGATGATTTAGGTTTATTCTGTGCATATGTATATGCCTGAATGCAACTGTATGTGTCTATGACTCATATTGGAATGAATTTTCTAGGAATAGACATCTTTAAGATGTACAAAATCTGTGTTCTCTTCACATCCTTTTTGTCTCATCTAAAAACATCTTCCTAGGGTGCCTGAGTTCATGTGCTAGCTCCAGCTCCTAACTCCAGCTTCCTAGTAATGCGGTCCAGGGGAGGCAGCAGGTGATATCTCAAACAGTTGGGTCCCTGCCACCCATGTGGGAAACCTGGACTGAGCTCTGGCTCCCGGCTGTCATCTGACCCAGATTCTACGCTGGTCATTGCAGGCATTTGAGGAGAGTACCAGCAGACAGGGTCTCTATCTCTCCCCTTCCTTTCCCTCCTTGTCTCCGTATCTACTCATCTCTCATTTTTAAAAACAATTTTCTTAGATGTAAGCTAATAGTGCCTTAAGAGAAATATATAAAACTAAATATTTATTAAATATTTCTCCATTTTAGTTTCTTTTCTAAAAGGTAAAGAATGTTGTGTTTAAATTACTCAGGAGTACAAAATATTGACTCCATATAAATACTTTTCTTTTGTTTCTTCAAATACCTGAAGGGTGAGCTAATCACTGATATGCATTTTAAATATTTGTTTATTCATCTGAAAGAGATCTTTCACCCACTGATTCACTCCCTAAATGACAACTACTTGCCCAGGCTGGGTCAGGTGGAAGCCAGGGGCCAGGAATTCCATCCTATTCTTCCACATGAGTGGCAGGCATACAAGTACTTTGATTATTCTCTGCTGCCTTGCCAAGCAGCTTAGCAGGAAGCTGGATCAGAAGCAAAGCAGCGAGGATTCAAACCAGAGTATCAATATGGGAGACCAGCACTGGAAGCAGCTTAACCTGCTGCACCACACTGCCAACCTCTATTAATATGTATCTTAAAACATTGCTCTGAAATATGAAAGTTACCTAGAATTTTACACAAGTGTGTTCTATTTTTTTAAAATAAATGAGTGCTTCAGTGCAAATATTCTGAGGCCAAAAAATAATGCCATCACATGGATTATGGATTATCGTTTATAAAATTTAAAAAACTTTAAGGACAATATGATTTATATAACTTTCAACCATAGATAAAATCAGTTTAAAATTAATATTTTATTACAAATGTATTAATTTTTATTTTTACTATTTATAGGTACTTTATACAGATGGATTAAACTTTTAGGTGATATGTATTAACAAAATAACAGCCATAATTTTTTTTTTGACAGGCAGAGTGGACAGTGAGAGAGAGAGACAGAGAGAAAGGTCTTCCTTTTCCGTTGGTTCACCCCTCAATGGCCGCTGTGCAGCCAGCGCACCACACTGATCCGAAGCCAGGAGCCAGGTGCTTCTCCTGGTCTCCCATGTGGGTGCAGGGCCCAAGGGCCTGGGCCATCCTCCACTGCACTCCCGGGCCACAGCAGAGAGATGAACTGGAAGAGGAGCAACCGGACAGAATCCAACACCCCAACCGGGACTAGAACCCGGTGTGCCAGTGCCGCAGGTGGAGGATTAGCCTATTGAGCTGCAGCGCCGGCCAATTAATACATAATTTCAATACCTTATGTTAATCCATTGTTATTTGTAAATCTTAGTAACATGTGCTTGCTATATACCCCACCACCAGTAAGCACAGTTTGTAAGAGGTTTACTGAGGACTCACAAGATTTGTCAATTAACTTTACCCAAAGCAAAAGGAAGCTCTGTTATCTTACTGACCTGAGGCAGTTTTAAGGTTAGAGCAAGGCACCTCTTGAAGTTAGGCAACTACTTTCTAAGGGACAATGAGAGAAGGGCCCCCATCATCCTTGATAACTGCCATTTCATGAAGATGTTTCTTGGTACTTAAGAAAGACAGAGTTGTAAAACAGTTAACATCCTTTTAAAATGATTTATATCTAAAATCAGTCGGGTAAGTTTTTACAATTTAGTAATGTAAATACTCTAAGGAAAGGGAATTCAACTCCTACGTTTACAGTCTGAAAGGAGAACTATGCTCAAACTGAATAGGGAACCTTAAGGTTGTCTTGGTCACCTTTAAAATCACAGATAAAAGTTTAAGTTTTGACATTGCTCACCATAGTTAATGTGAAACTGTTACTTAGACATTATTTTAATGCAAAAATCAGTTATTTAGCTACTTAGAGGGATGAACAAAATTTGAATTTCTGACATTTATTTGATTAATAGAAAACAACTGACTTAAAGTATGCATTGGAAACTGTTAAATAGTTTATAGTTTTATAATTATCCTGATCTCTATGTGGGGCAAGCCTTGTGATGTATCTTTGACACTACTGCATCACATATTGGAGTGCTGGCTGGAGTCCCAACACCTCCACTTCCCATTCTACTAATGCATTCTGGGTGGCAGTGGATGATGCTCCAGGACATGTGTCCCTGCCCCTCATAGTGGAGATCCACTGGAGTACTAGACTCCTGGTTTCACCTTGTCCAAGCCTTGGCTGTTGTGGGCATTTATCAATCAGCAAGTGGAAGATCTCTTTCTCCTTATCTCTCTATTGCTCCTTCAAGCAGATGAAAATAAACATTTTAAACCCTATGAAATATTTTCTATTAAAATAACACTGACAAAAATATTACTTTTCTGAGTATTTATTAAGTGCATTTCAGTAAATAAAAGGTAAGGATTCCTTACGCATGTGAGGCCCAAAGAAACCAGATCCCTCAAGATTAAGATTCTACTGGTGTATGTAAGTTGACCCATCCTCTCTAGGACGACCCTTACGACTAATATGGTTCCTTGATATATATAAAAAACAGCCATAGGTAATATCATTAATCGTATTCATGAAGACACATATATGGAGATTTCTAAAGAAATTAAAAATGCAATTGCCATATGATCCAACAATGTCTCTTTTGGGTATAAACTCAATGGAAATGAATCTACCACCTCAAAAACATATCTACATTCCAAAGTTCATTGCTGCATTATTCACCCATAGCCAAAACATGAAAACAACCTAAGAGTTGATCAACAGATAAATTTATTAAAAAGGCCGTTTATATATATATATATATATATATATATATATATATATATATAAACACACACACAATTGTTACTCAGCCTCAAAAAAGGAGTTCTTGCCACTTGCCACCACATGGATGAAACTACAGCATATTATATGAAGTGAAGTAAGTCAAGCAAAGAAAGAAAAGCACTGCATGATGTCACATTAAATTTTTTAAAATGTTAAACAAACATACAGAGATAGAAAATAAAACAGTATTTATTAGGAATGGGACAACAGGAAAGAAATGGGGAGATGTAGGTCAAAGCATACAAAGTAGCTGATATGTATGATGAACAAATCTAAAGATTTAATTTATAATAGAAGGACTATATTTAATAAAATAGTTAGTAATAGTGTATGTTTAAGACTTTCAAATATATATTAACAATAGTATCTTATATTAAGAACTTTTTTGCTAAAGGAGTAGATTATCGCTGCTCTTGCCACAGGGAGGAAAAAAATAGTTATGTGGAATGATATGTTAATTTCTCTGTAGAAACCATGACTAGACACACATACACATGTGTATATATATGATACTTATGTTGTATTAAATATTCACAATTTTATATATATCCATCAAAAGGTTAATTTTAAATGATGGTATACTGAAATTTTGATATTTCATAGTCATTAGCACTGCTAACGATGTTGTGTTTATAATAACTACACATATACATGTATAGAGTAAAAGAGGTAGAAGAATTATATTATGTCAAAGTATCTATATATCTTTGTGTATCTACATATATAGACACACAAAGCTCATTAGTAAACAGCTGAATTCTGTAGGTAGACAGGAAGAAAACCGGGCTATTTCTGAAGATTTCTAGAGATGAGAGCTGGTATTATAAAACACAGTCTGGTATAGGAACACAAAAAGCTTCTCATTGGTCTCCTGACATTGATTATTGTTCTTTATTATTCAGAATACAATGACATCCCTTGTGTCCCAAACAGAATTCATGTATTCAAAACTTTACAGAAATCTGTTGCCACTTATTCATCTAGATACAGAGCCATGCCAAAGTTTTTAAATATGTTAAATGTTGTTGCCAGCTCGCCTCTCTAGCTTTCTATTGTATAGATTTAACTTACTAATCACTGTAACCTCGTTTTTGACTTCTGCATTGTATCTATGTGCCTCTCTTAGCACTATTCCACTGAGTTTCTCTTTTTGCATATTTAGCTTTTCAAGAGAAATTTGATGGACCTGAAAATCACTAATATATTGCTTTCACATTATGGTATCATGGTATAATGATCAGACATAGAATGTCTGACATCCATTCAAGCTTTCATTTCTAAGGGTTGTATACAATTAAGACCCATGTAATATTTACATAGCAGGAACTTGAACTTTAGCCTACAATCTTTCTTTAAAAATATGCTATAGCTGCCACATCTGCTCTGGGCTAGTAACACAAAGCTCATATTTCCAAATCCTCTTAAGAGGATTTTGAATGCCTGCAATCAGAAAACACAACCTTGATTTAGAAATATTCTTATATGCATTCTAACTCATTGCTGAAAACTTCCATCTTAATAAAATAACCAGCTTCTTCCTACCTTTCTCCTTATTAATGCATGTTGCAGCCTGATCCATTGGCATTGAAGGGCAAATGGTGAGTCTTCATTTTTTCTTGCTCGCCTCATTAACCAGTTGTTTCTGACTCCTTCAGAATTAGGGAGGAGGGGGCAAAAGAGGAGACACATGAGCAAAGAAAAATTTTCTACTTGATGGTTACTCTTATATAATCTCCACATTTTGTACTTTGCAAATATTGAAAGCTTACTCTTTCTTTTGCTTCTACTCATTACAGCCCTATCCATTAGGATTACCAAGATTCACTATTAACCTTGATACTCCTTTAACTTGGCAAGTCTCCTCTTACAGAGTCTAACAGTCCACCCCACAGAAATTCTATGTCTTCCCAAAGGGCTTATTATCTGGGCTTGGGCAGATCAACACCATCTTGTCTCTTGCAAATGGTCCATAGAACACACTGACAGACTTTGGCTTAATAAAATCTAAGCATAAAGGATAAATCTAACACAGAAGCCCTCTTCCCCTTACTCCAACTACTGCAACAGCTATTCATGAGAAGTGCAGTATCAGAAGTCGTGAGATATGAAGAAAATTAAAAGTGTAATGAAACACAGCTGTATACATATCACAATAGAAAAAATTAATGAAATGGGCAACATCCAGCACTAATGAGGGTGAGAAGAGACTGTGATCCTTTGGAAAACAGTTTGGAAATTTCTGTAGACATTAAATATACATTTATCTAGGCCAGTGTTGTGCTTTAACAGGTCAAAGTCGCTACCTGCAATGCCAGCATCCCGTACAGGCACTAGTTCGAGTCCTGGTCACTCCACTTCCAATACAGTTCCCTGATAATGTGCCTGGGAAAGCAGCAGCAGATGGCTCAAGTGCTTGAGTCCCTGCATATGCATGTTGTAGTCATTTGGGGAGTGAACTAGCAGATGTAAGATTTTTCTCTCTCCCCTTTTCTCTGTAACTCTGCCCTCCAAATAAGATAAATCTTTTAAAAATAAATATATACTTATCACATAACATACTAATTCTACTCCTAGATACTGTAACAAAATGGATGAAATCATTATACTAAGTAAAATAGGCCAGACACAGAGAAATTTCACATATTTCCTTTCATATGTGGAAGAATATAGGTATACCACTTTTTTCCTGATGGTATGATCCTTGCATGAGTTTCATGTTACACGATATGTATATTCCCACTTTAAAGAAAAGTAGCATGGGTTTATAGATTTATAATATATATAGGAAATTAATATGACAGTGTTAAGAATTGTTAAATCTGAAAAAATTAAATATTTAAAAAAAGAAAATATGTCCTTAAAAGCATGTGCCAATGGGGCAGACATTGTGGTGCAGTGGTTTAAGCAGCCACTTGGATAGTTTACATTTCAAAGTGAAGTGCCCGGTCTGAGTCCCAGATACTCTGCACTTCTGATCCACCTTCCTTTTCATGTGCTTGGGATGATGATCAAAGTCCATGGTTCCTTGCCCCCACATGGAAGACTGAATAGAGTTCCTGGCTCTGGCCTGGGCCAATCCTGGCTGTTATAGCCATTTTAGGAGGGAATTGAACTGAGTGAAGAATGTCTTTGTCTCTTTCGTCACTCTGCATTTCAAAGATATCTTTTTAAAAAGTAAAATTCACTATTTACTCTTTCACACACCAAATTTGTTTTTTCCTATTAATAAAGAAAATATAAAATCCCCAACAATAGGAGTAAGTTTTTGATTTTTAGTTTTGGTTTCATTTCCTTTAACAGCTTTTTCTGAAAGTACTAATTTCTTCCACTTTGACTATGACCCTGTCGGAATAAGATCGAAGTCAGCGAACTCTAAAGGCTTCCATAGCCTTGGCAACTCATGACTAGAGCCTAGGGAGATTACTGACACCATAAACAAGAGTGTCAAATTGTTAAGTCAACAACAGGAGTCACTGTGTACTTACGTCTCATGTGGGATCTGTCCTTAATGTGTTGTCCAGTGTGAAGTAATGCTATAACTAGTACTGAAACAGTATTTTACACTTTGTGTTTCTGTGTGGGTGCAAACTGATGAAATCTTTACTAATTATATACTGAATCAATCTTCTGTATATAAAGATAATTGAAAACGAATCTTGATGTGAATGGAATGGGAGAAGGAGCGGGAGATGGGAGGGGTGCGAGTGGGAGGGAAATTATGGTGGGGGGAAGCCATTGTAATCCATAAATTGTACTTTGGAAATTTATATTTACTAAATAAAAAGAAAGAAAGTACTAATTTCTCAAGAAACTTATGTTTCAGTTGCTGTTATGCAGTCTAAATACTTCTGAGAGTGTAGTATTTATCATTTGGAGGCTATTGATTAAATATTTGTCAATGAGAAACAGAAAAATTATATCCTTTCATAGAATATATAATGTGTTTATTAAAGTTATACTAAAATACAGGATAGAGTTTGTCACCACAACTCTTCGGAGTATTTTCTATAATGATAAATAAGTCATTTGCTAGGCAAAAGTCACAGATATCCTGGCATGGGAGTAATAGGAAAACAGCATGAGATTGAGCTTTGGTGAAATTGAAATTAATTTTCACAGTTTAGTTGCTGGGTGGTCTCAGATGACATGGCTGTTTAATCTTAGCTGGTACAGGTGTGAAAGTCATAATATGAAAACTGACACATTCAAATAGAAAAAGAGACAATATTATAATTAGAATTCAGGCTCATAGTAAAGTGTGAAAGCACAATATTTTCAATGCAATCTCTCTGAATTGTAGAAAAACTACATAATTTTGGAAAAACAAATATGGTTGTTACATGGTTTTCATTTTCTATATTACTTATAGCAAAATCTATCCTTGGCTAATATTTATGATCAAGAAATTTAATTATCCTAGTGCCTGAGATCAATGTTTAGAGTCATCCCATGGATGGAAATATGCCTAACTGCATGGTACAAGACTCACTTTTTTCCATAGAGGTGTTATTTCTAAATTAGGACATGCTCTGTCACATTTCTATCTAATTAAGATACTAATATTTTTTATTTGCTCAGGCTATGGAAATACATCCACAGGCAATTTTGATGAGTCTTTTCCAACAAAGTTCTAGGTATTGTATCATAAGTATGTATGTGTATGTCTACACATATCATAAATTAAAACATTTTCTTGAGGCCAGGATTGCAGTGTAGTGGGTAAAGTATCCACATGCAATGCCAGCATCCCATATGGGTACCAGTTCATATCCCAGCTACTCCACTGCCAAACCAGCTCCCAGTTAATGTCCTGGATAAAGCAGGGGAAGAGGATCCAAGTGTTTGGGTCCTTGCCTCTCATGTGGGATACATGGATGAAGCTCTTGGCTTCATACTAGCCAAGCCCTGGCCATTGTGGCCATCTGGGGAGAGAACCGGCAGATGGACTCGCTAGCTCGCTCTCTTCTTCTCTCTGTAACTCTTACAAATAAATAAAGCCTAAAAAAATCTTAAACTGAGTTTCCATCAATGGTATCTTATGAATAATTAGGTTCTAAAAACACATTAACTGATCATGTATTTGTAAGCAAAAGATGGCATTCAAGTATACAAATATTTTAAATTCTTCACTATTTGAACGTGTTAACTTTGAAAAGACACAGTTTAAGGCTGTATGTTACATTTTAATTAGATTGTTTAAAAATATGGAACAAGGAAAAATTTTTATTCTTTATAAAATCCTCACAATGACTCCTCCTTTAGTTAAAAGGTAGGCAAAGCAGCAACATAATCTGCATTTACTTCTGAGTTGTCCTATATGTGGAGAGTTATCAGAGTAAAATTTCTTTAGAACATGTCTGTAAAGCAAGTGTAGAACATACTATTATTATAGGAGGATGTCTGTTTCATGCTGTACAATACAAAAATATAACAAAAATCAGATGTTTCTACTCACTTGACTTTAAAATAATTATTAAAATTCAATTTTGATTAGATCTTTTTTAAGAAACTGAAAAGCATTCTATTACACTGTAAATAATATATCTAAATTGAATAGGTTTTAGGTACATAATGCTAGACACTGAATCAAAAAGGAAATCCAGGATTTCAAGACAGCTGAATAGGGAAAAGAGATACTGATTCTGACCAGGGGAAAACGGCAGAAAAAAAGTGGAGGAAATGTATTCCCAGGGAAGAATTGGAGAGAAGATGGCAGTTGAAATTCTACAGAAAGAAGATGAGCACTGTGGAGCAGTGTGGAAAGTATGGATGTGGAGCAGTGAGTGGGAAAACAATCCACAACCCTTCAGGTGGCTGGAGGAGACACTGGTTTGGAGGAACAAGGTGAGGGCACACTGTGGCAGCCAACACCACTGCTGATATTGCCTGAAGGAGAGCCCAGGGAATTGTGCCATCTTCAATTCCAGCCTAAAGTCCCCACAGAGGGCAGGGTATATCCCCCTGCCCAATCCAATGAATGAAAGCACATTTCTTAGTACTCATACATTATGGAATATTATTCAGCCAAAAAAAATGAATGAAATCCTATGATTTGCACAAAACAGATACAACTGGAAGCCATTATACTTAGTGAAATAACCCAATCACAAAAAGACACATAACATTTTCCTGATCTGTGGTAGCAAATAGAGTACAAAAGATATAATGTATAATTGTTTACATTGTAATGTGCATAAGATTACTCCTGTGCATAAACTGTTGAGAGGAAATGGCTTAAAATCTGTGACCTTAATTATTGTCTTATAACCACACGAGAAATATTTAGATGTTACATCGTCATTGGCTGTATTTCACTGAAAGAAATTATAAGTGACTATTGACCAAAAAATACTGTATCTTGTCATTTGTACATTCAATTATTGTTTATAGCCATGGTCTTTATTCCCACTAACCTAGGGTCTTTTTGCTCTTCCTGGTTAAACTTCTTATTTGGTGAAGTATTGAGCCTTTCTACTGTAATGTAAATTTAAAATGTGAAGGGAATGGAGGAAGGGAGAAGAATATCATTTTATTCTTAGACCTGTATCTATAAATAACATTGACTGTTAACTGTTGAAATCTTTATACTAAATTGATCTTCTGTATATAAAGAGAATTGAAAATGAATCTTGATGCAAATAGAAGGGGAGAGGGAGCGGGAGAGGGGAGGGTTGCGGGTGGGAGGGAAGTTATGGGAGGGGGAAGCCATTGTAATCCATAAGCTGTACACTGGAAATTTATATTCATTAAATAAAAGTTAAAAAAAATAAAAATTAAAATTAAAAGGAAAAAAGGAAACCCAAATTTTCAGTGCCTTAACACTAAAATTTGATTACTCATTCGCATTACCATCCAGTGTGGCTGCCACTAACAAACCTTATCCTGTCAATCTGTTCATCTTGTGAATCTGTTATCTTTAACACATGGCCCATACTGTTGAAGCACAAGAAGAAAGAAAACAAGATTATGTGAATGAGAGACAGCAACTCAAGTTTGATTACTGTTCATGTCCCTTTTTTTCATAATCTATTAGGCAAAAAAAATAAGCTGCATGAGAAGAAAAGAGTGGAGGCTGGAAAACATAATATTTCTATGTGCCAATGTAGGAAAACTGTGTTTGGGGAAATATATGATGATCCATCATAAACTGTCCACAAGAAGAAAAGTTCAATAGCATATATGCATAAAACGTGAATGACATTGTTCTGGGAATTCCAGAGTAGGGCTGCTGCAAATGCTGGTTACAATTTGGTGTGAATAATATAACAATAATAATAATAATGGTATTTGATGAATTTTAAGTGCTCTATTCACTCATACTTTCCTCATTTCAGCAAATCACAATTAGCTTCTCAATGAGTAGACTGTGGGAGTTTCTTATACATCTCCAAATGATATTAAATCATGTTATCATTAGGTAGGGTTTTATTTTCCCCTTTTTTACTAGTCTGGTTTGTTTCTTTGATTAACAAATTACATTTGTGTATATATTTCTTTTCCTATGGAAACAAATGAAGAAAAAAGGAGTGCATTTTAGCAAGTTAAAAAAATGTTGTAATGAAGTATCACTAAAGAACTATGGTTATAGTATTAATGTAAACTGCTTAGTATAGTACCTGTATTAATTCACAAAAGATTTTACATTAAAATATATTTTTATTATTAAAGAAACTTAAAGATGATTTTAAACTAAGAATGTCTCATTTTATGAACAGATCCTGGATCACGGACAACAAAGAATAGAACAGTAATTATTCTTTATTGTAAATATACATTATATGTAATTAGCCTACCATCAGTGTCCCTGTTAGATGTTATTTTCTTGGCTCAGGGTAGATGGGTCTTTTTTGCTTTATTGTTGTTGGTTCAATATTCATTTCAGCATTCACAGTATAACAGTATTTTTTTGTCATCTTGTTTATTCACCGTTTCAATTTTATTAAATCTTGAAAAAATACATTGTAAATATTTATATATATACATATGTATATATGGCTGCTATCAGTGTATTTAAACAAATATATTTGAAATATTTATCTGACATTTTTTACATACCTTACCACAAAATTAGAGTATCATTTATATAAACCAGATTGAGGCTATAATTCCAAAGAAGAAAACATGACTATCTTAGAAACTTACAAGCTACTACAGATACATAAAACTAAATAACTTTTGTTACAGTTTTCCTCCATATCAAATATCTGCCAAAACCTTCAACTTTTCTTAATATACAACGGCTAATATTATACTATATTCCCTCTTGATTTAAATACTAAAAATTATACCTATTTTGACAAGAATGATTTTTTTGGAAATTTTGTCTACTTTTTTGATTTTCAAGTTTATAGACAAAATGTAACCATTTTACTAATAACCTGTCAGAAAAATATGTCTTAAAAACCTGTTAAGTCTGCTAAGCAAAATAAAATTGGATATTGAAGTGGCTTTTCAGATTAAGGAATTTTTAGTGTTATGAGTGGTTCTTGACTTGAGACCATATTCTCAGTTCCTTCTCTTGGTTAATCTAATAACTGTATGTTTATAGTCCTATTTTTCTAAAAAAGTAGATTATCTCAAAGATACCTGAGAATCATACCTAACTTTATTTGACTGTAATTGCATTTCATGAATTTTGTAATTTAATTTTAAAAGCTGAAAACTAATTTTAAATTCACCACTTGTTTATGGAAGAAAAATAAATTCTATTTATAATCTTACCAGGAATGTTGTTGCTATTTTATTATAGGTTATGTTTCTCATTGGAAAGACATAATCAATGTAATAATTTCAGATAATGCAAGGAAACTTGGGTTCTTTTAATGCAGTTACAGATAAACAAGGAATAAACACTTCACTTGAATCATATGGCTATGGTTGTGATGATGAAAATGCTTTTCAGATGTTTGATGTTTCCGGATAAGTGATATATGATCAAGACAATAGAAAAGTATATCTGTTTGCTACATAGTCATCTCTGTACTTGTTCTTTTTGAAAGTTTAAAATGGTTTTTAATACCTAATATTCTACTTCTTCATAACCATACTTATTCAAAATAATGGTAGCAATATAACTGATGCTTATAACTATTGGAAAGTCAAAGGAATGACAACAATTTTAGAAGTTCCAAGAGGAGTACTTTGGGTCTCCTGTTGGAAATAACTACTTACAGTGAAATATTACAGTGTTGTTTGGAAATGGACTTCACTGGTATAAATGAACCTGTCACAATGTGGGGCAAAGACTAAATACTTCGTGTATTTAACTTTTAAAATTATTCATTTTGACTGGTGCCGCGGCTCACTAGGATAATCCTCTGCCTGAGGCGCCAGCACTCCGGGTTCTAGTCCCAGTTGGGGCGCCGGATTCTGTCCCGGTTGCTCCTCTTCCAGTCCAGCTCTCTGCTGTGGCCCAAGTGCTTGGGCCCTGCACCTGGCTCCTGGCTTCGGATCAGCGCAAAGCGCCGGCCTTAGCGGCCACTTGAGGGATAAACCAATGGAAAAAGGAAGACCTCTCTCTCTGTCTCTCTCTCACTAACTCTGCCTGTCAAAAAAAAAAATCTTTCATTTACAGGGGCCTGCGCTGTGGTGCAGTGGGTTAAAGCCCTGGCCTGCAGCGCTGGCCTCCCATATGAGCTATGGTTCGAGTCCAGGCAGCTTCACTTCCAGTCCAGCTCTCTGCTATGGCTTGGCCATTTGGGTAGTGAACCAGAGGATGGAAGACCTACCCCTCTCTCCCTCTCCCTCCTCCCCTCTCCACCCCCCCCTCTCAAATAAATAAAGTATTTATTTACTTAGAAAGGGCAAGTACATTCTTGTCCTGTTTCACTCCATAAATATCTGCAAGGGTCCCAGGTTGGGACACAGGCCAAAACTGGGAGCTCCCACATGGAAAAGAGGAACCTAACTACTTGTGCTATTAGCAGAGCTTCCCAGGTTTTGCTTTAGTAGGAATGTGGAGTTGGAAGCCAACTGAATCAGTTGGAATCAACCTGAATTTTATGATATGGAATGTGGTATTTCAACTAGTATCTTACCCACTAGGCAAAGTCTTGCCCCTAAACATTTTTAAGAAAACAAATATAATTGATATTCTATGAGAGGAAAAATTGCAATCATAAAAATAAAACAAAAACAATGTTAAAACATAGTTAAAGATAACAATAATAGACTGTATAATTTTATGAAAGAAAAAGTACAAGAAAGGATTTTGGTTGCTTCACCATGAAGAAATGATAACTGAGGAAACAGAAATATTGCCCAGATTGAAACACGAAACAATATACACATGTATTAAATATCACACAGGACCATAAAAGTATGTACATTTGTGTTAGCTAAAAATAAAAATCTGGCCATAAAACTGAATAGATCATTCATATTTTAAAATGAATATTGATATAAGTATTACAGTTAAAAGGCAGAAACTAATTGGAAAAGAAAATATAGTACATAGACACACATGGAAGTATTATCCAGCCTTTAAAACAAAATAAAATTGAGTCATTTGCGACCACATGGATGGATCTGAAGGACGTTATCCTAAGTGAAATACATAGAGCACAGAAAGTCAAATACTCCCTTATATATAGAATCTAGGAAAGGAGAACACAGAAACAGAGCGTAGCAAGGAGATTACCAGAAGTTAAGCAGGTGGGTGGGGATGAGAAGAGACCACACTTTCAATTAGAACAAGTTTTTGAGATAACACACAGTGTGATGGATGTAGTTAATATTGTGCTGTACATTTCAAAGTTACTGAATAAATTCAAAATGCTCTCACTATACAAAAGTGGTAAGTGTGAAAGGCAAGCTATGTTAGTTGGCTGTATTTTATCATTTAACAATGTATGTATGTATCAAAACATCACTTGACTTCTATTTACTGTCTATTAAAATGAAAAGCATGACCTATCTTCTATTAATAAAAAGCTCATCAAAATATAAGGACTGAGGTGGATTAAAAGTAAAGGAATGCAGAAATATATAGCTGGCTAATACTAGTGAAAGGAAAACTCGAGTGATGGTTTTAGGTGGAGCCAGCTTCACAGCAAGGAAAATTACCAGAAATAGAAGGGGATATTACATAATGAGAAAGAGGTCGATCTCCAGGAAGACATTGCAGATCTTAGTGTGCATCTGCATAAGAATAAAACATAAACATGCACACTTACTATGTGTCTCTTAAATGCCTGTGAGGAGGCAGGCATTCAGCCTAGTAGTGAAGATAAATGTTAGGACATCCATGTGCCACATTAGAATAATTGGCTTAAGAGAATGCACAAAGAAGTCATGGAGAGGCTAAACACATTTTCCAAATAGATCTAACTAAAGACTTATATAATAATATATAATACTAAATAAATATATATAATGCAATAAGTGAACAAATGACCCAATTTTAAAAAAAAAGATTAAATTTAGAGTTTAAATACCTCACCAAAAGAGATACACAGGTGGCAAATAAGCATATAAAAAAAATCCTTAACATCATATGTCATTACGAAATTGCACATTAAAGCCATATTAGCTATCATTACACACCGTTTAGAGTGGCTAAAATCCAACACACTGACAGCATTAATTGCTGTCCAAGATATGGAGCAACAGGAACTGTCATTTGTCACTGATGTGAATACAAAATGGTACAGCTACTTTTAAAGACAGCCTGGCATTTCTCACTAAGCTAAACAGTCATACCATATGTTCCAGCAATCACACTCTTTGGTATTTACACAAATGAGTTGAAAACTTGTGTCCACATAAAAACTTGTACCCAAATATTTGAAGCAGATTTATTCATAATTGTGCAAGATTGGTAGCAACAAAAATACCCTTCAAAAGGTGAATGGATAAACATAATAGTGGTGATATATAAGATGTTGTTCAGTGAAAAAAACAAATTATCAAACCACAAAACAACAAGGAAGAGGCTTAAATACATATTGCTATCTGAAAGAGGCCAATCTGAAAACACCATACTATGATTTCAACAATATGACATTCTGGAAAAGGCAAACTAAAGACAATAAAAAGATCAGTGGTTATCAGTGGCTTGAGCTGATATACAAATAAATTAAATAAGTAAATCAGTGAAGCTCAGAGGAATTTTAGGGCAGTGAAATGATCCTGTTGAATAGTAAAATGGTAGTTACATGATATGTATTTGTCAAAAACCTATAGAATTGTAAAAAGTAAGGTGTGAAACCTAAAATAAACTGTTAACTTTCAATTAATATTGGCTTATCAATTATAATTAATGTAGCAACTAACCCAAGATATTAAAACCAAGAAAATTATATGTGGAAGGTAAAGGGTCATAGAAGAACTCCGTCTTAAGCTTTTCTGTAAATCTAAATTATCTCCAAAACAAAATACTGATTAAAAGAAATAAATCTTAGATTTGCGTTGTTTTAAAGACAGTATGATTTAGTCCATCCTGTTTGATTTAGAAATTATTTCCAAAGAGCTGAGTATTGCCTCTAAAACTAAAACCTTACATTTGTAGTATTGCTTTAGGGATTAAGCAGTAGTCAGTGAAAAAAAAAAAGGATATTAGAGTATGAAGTAATATCTAGACTAGGTATTGGGAAATATGTCATACAATACACCAGCAACACATTCATTGGAAGACACAAAATATACACCATCTACATGGGAGTGGGGAGAAACAAGAGGTCAACAGCTTTCTGGTAGGTGGTCTTAGCTCTTTGCCATGTTTGACATGACATGACAAGAAACCCACCACAAGGCAGCTACCTGGTCACTTTGCAGGCAAGAATGAAAGGGAGTGTCGATAAACTGAGAAAACATCTGAGCAAAATTAAAGGGATACTGCTTTTTACTGAAGGTGGCCATTGAACGGAATTTGAACTTACTACAAGGATTAAAACAAGGTCATGGACATTACATAATCCAAAGTTTAAAAGGGGAGATGCATTGAAGCAGTACTTGAAAATTCTTCTCCATTATACTCTAGATTTGATCATATTTAAAAGGCATTGCAAGCCTGGCACTGTGGTGCAGCGAGTTAAAGCTCTGGCCTAAAGCTCCGGCATCCCATGTGGGCACAGGTTCTAGTCCCTGCTGCTCCTCTTCCAATCCAGCTCTCTGCTATGGTCTGGGAAAGCAGTAGAAGATGGCCCAAGGACCCCTGCACCTGCATGGGAGACCTGGAAGAAGCTCCTGGCTCCTGGCTTTGGATCGGCACAGCTCTGGCCATCTGGGGAGTGAACCAGAGGATGGAAGACCTCTCTCTCTGTCTCTACCTCTCTGTAACTCTGTCTTTCAAATAAATAAAATAAATCTTTACAAATAATAAAAACTAAAAGGTGTTGCTATAAAGTGAGTAGCCAGTATAGGAAACCCAAGACTAGCTACATATAAACATTGAGTTAAAGAAGTATGGTAGACTATTGATATGAGGGAACATGCTGCTTTTCGTATACTGTGATAGGTATAGTACATTGTACATATCTATAAAGTCAATATCCTCCATATATAGCACCCACTTTGAAAGAAACAAACAACTTGCTCTTCAGTTCAATTTCTAATCTACAACTTTGAATTTGTTAAATAAAATTCATGGATTTACACTGGAATTCCTAGTAAAATACCAAAGTTTAAAATAGTCTACTTTTTTATTACTAAGCTTTCCAAAATTAGAGACATTATGCAAAAACCATAATAACTTCCTTCAACTGAAAATCTACTCATAATGATCTGAATTAGTTTCCATAAAAGAAATTTTGAATAGACAAATTAACTTTAATTACAGAATTCGAATCCATATTAGAAATCAATATGACATTGATAGTAAAAAATGATATGCTTTACATATTACCATTGAACCAGAATAACACCATTATGTTCTCTGTTGGAATTATAATGCTAACTTCTATCAATCATTAGATTATATATAATGGAGCAAGTGCAGAAATATTAGTCTAAAGTAATTTACAGGATAATAAAAACAGCTTTAAGAATTTAATTTTAAAATTAAAATGACAACACAAAAATCTTCAAATATCATAGAAGTAAACTTCAATTTTTCAATTTAGATGACATTTTTATTTTTAGTAATATGTTGGGTCAATTGCTGGAATGATAGTTTAGTGAAAGCAAAAACAAGTTCATAATGGAAGTTTTTATCTCATTTTTCTAGCCAAGATCTTTCTATTTTTTTTTAACTGATACTCTTACTTTATGATATCACAGCCTCTCAACCTTTTTCACCTCAGCAGGGAGCATCACATAAAAGATTCTTGAAAGGGTAATGGCATTCACTGCATTACTAATCTATTCTTTCAACTGCTGATTAGCATTGAAATTGATTTTGAACTTCTTGTGACTAAAGTGACATTAATCTAGCATTTGCTGTTAAAAACATAACACCTATTTCATGTTAGCAGGTGATGAAACATCATTAATTTGATAACTTGATGGTTCCAACTCTTTACAAGCCATAAAAAATATTAGTCCAAACGAGCTCTAAAGAGAAAGTAACTGTAAATGTCTTCAACTACTGCAGACTGAAAAATCTTCCTTTTGGAGGAACTATTCGGATTAAGCAGTTTCTGTGTGTGCAGACAACTTTGGAATTCACATCAGAATCTTTTTGTAACTTAGAGATTCTTAACCCTAGCTGGCTATTAGATTCATGGAATGTGCTTTTAAAATACTGATACCTTGACTCCAGCCACAAAGGCTAAATTTCTTGAGGTATGGGACTAAAACATCAGTATCATAACATGTTTTGAAATATGTAAATACATTCTAGTTGCCTCAATTATATAAGTAAACATAGATTGTCTCCTGTGGTTATTTGTGTCTGTGAAAACATTTAAACCTACTGTCTTAGTAATTTTCAAAACAGAATGCATTTTCTTCAGTCACCATGTTTCACAACAGATTTCTTGAACTACTAACTCCTTAGTTTTTATGCACTAAGTTTTAAGATTTTTGTAATCTTTCCTCAATACCTATCTCTCCAGCTCCCCGTACTCCTAAGACCCTGGTGAGATTCTACTCTGTATTTCCATGAATCCAACTTTTACTAAGGGCCAGTGATGAAAACCAATTTTAACTCAGCATTTAGGTACCCATGTCACCTATTCCCACTACCATAAGATCACTATGTGTGTTCCGAATCTACCTACAAATATTAAATGTAAATACTGAGTATATTTGTTCTGACTCATGAACAAATTTTGGGCAAATAAAGATGACAGTGATATCTATATTTCCTTTGTGATATTATTATTAAATCGTACTTTATATTACTGTCATCAATTTTCAAAACTTTCCAATAAAATCATTTTTTATTTACACAGGAAAATTTTTAAATGTTTCTGTGCATATATTTTATTTAAATCTTATATTTTTCTTCAGATGTATATTTCTTTTTTTTTTTTTTTTTTTTTTTGACAGGCAGAGTGGATAGTGAGAGACAGAGAGAAAGGTCTTCCTTTTTGCCGTTGGTTCACCCTCCAATGGCCGCTGCAGCTGGCGCATCGTGCTGATCCGAAGCCAGGAGCCAGGTGCTTCTCCTGGTCTCCCATGCGGGTGCAGGGCCCAAGGACTTGGGTCATCCTCCACTGCACTCCCAGGCCATAGCAGAGAGCTGGCCGGGAAGAGGGGCAACCGGGATAGAATCTGGCGCCCCAACCGGGACTAGAACCTGGTGTGCCGGCACTGCAAGGCAGAGTATTAGCCTGTTAAAGCACGGCGCCGGCCCAGATGTATATTTCTTTTTAATATCCAAAAGGTATTTTTTAGACAGAACCATATTAAAAAAGAAAAAAAAAGTTCTGAGTGTATGGTGTACTTAAATATTTGCACTTTTTCTGTTAAAAATAAAATATTCAGGGGCCAGTCTTGTGGCTTAACAGGTAAAACCATTGCCTGACGTTCTGGCATCCCATATGGGCACTGGTTCAAGGCCCAGCTGCTCCACTTCCAATAGAGCTCTCTGCTAGTGCACCTGGGAAAGCAATAGAGGATGGCCCGAGTGCTTGGGCCCCTGCATTCACATGTGAGAGCCCCGGGATAAAGCTCCTGGCTTCTGTCTTCAGTTGGCTCAGTCCCACTTGGGTAATGAACCAGCGGAAGGAAGATGTTTCTTGCTTTCTCTTTCTCTCCCACTCTCTGTAACTATGACTTACAAATAAATAAATAAATCTTTAAATTTTTTTAAATAAAATATTCAACAGAAAAAGAAACCCACAGGTAAAAGCCATTATCTTCTATTTTTAAAATGGCCTAGATATCAAAGGAACAGAATTCTAGGAAAGACTTTGTAGCTTGCTTGCTTTAAGAGTTTAAGTAAATCATTAAACCTTTACCTTTGTTAAAATATAAGGCTTAAATTAAGTGAATAGTAATATTCTTTTGAGACACTTTTTCCCCAAAATTCATTCTGGATACAAAAGGATAAGCTAAAGTTCCTTTCCATCTCCAGCTGAACCAAATTTAGTTTGATTTGCATTGCAAAGGTGTTCAATTAATTGTAAAGTAAATTAGTGTTTCCCTCACTCTTTTGAAGTACCTTAAAATTTCAGTATTTCCCAAAAATCAGAAGAAGCTAAATATAAAACTGAACCCTATCTAAAAGTCTGCTGCACAGGCTTCTTACTCAAACTTCATTCCACAAATGTTATTTAGGTAATATTACTATTAGTCTATCCTTATTACTTACTAGTAACAATATCAATGCTAATTTCTCTTTACATAATACCTAATTTTTTTGCCTACTTCTTTTTGTTTTGGTTTTTTGTTTTTTTGACAGGCAGAGTTAGACAGTGAAAGAGAGACAGAGAGAAAGGTCTCCCTTCTATTGGTTCACCCCCCAAAATGGCCGCTACGGCCAGCGCGCAGCACCGATCTGAAGCCAGGTGTTTCCTGTTGGTCTCCCATGCGGGTGCAAGGCCCAAGCACTTGGGCCATCCTCCACTGCCTTCCTGGGCCACAGCAGAGAGCTGGACTGGAAGAGGAGCAACCGGGACAAAATTTGGCACCCCAACTGGGACTAGAACCTGGGGTGCCGGCGCCGCAGGCGGAGGATCAGCCAAGTGGGCCCCGGCGCCGGCCTAGCCTACTCTTAACATATACACCTGACCACGATTCTGACAAGTAGATATTCTAGAGATGCATCATACATTTAACAAATGAATACCACACACTTTTTCTGGAAGTTTAAAAGTGATAAAATATCTTATTTAAAATCGCATTATCCTTAATCGTACAGCTAGTATTTGAAAACAGAGATAAGCAGCTTTCAAGTGACTCCCAGTGATTTCTGCCTCCTTATATTATGCCTTTTTGTAATCCCTTTTCATTCTGCATAGGCTAGATCTAGTGACCTGCTTCTAACAAATATGATGGAACATGAAAAAGTTCATGGAAGTATATTTTATGAGGAAACCACCATGCATGGATTTCAAAAATTTTGCGCCAAAATAAACTTACTGTTAAATATATTTTTCATGAACCTTTTTTTCTCTTTATATACAGAAGATCAGTTTAGTATATATTAAGTAAAGATTTCAACAGTTTGCCCCCACATAGTAATACAAAGTGAAAAATACTGTTGGAGTACTAGTTATAGCATTAAATCACAATGTACAGCACATTAAGGACAGAGATCCTACATGATATTTTTTAAAAATTGATTAATTTTCTATGCAATTTCCAATTTAAAACCAAGTTGTTTCTTTTTTTCATTTTCAATTATCTTTATGAACCTTTTGAAGCACTCTTGTAGAATATAGCAAATGTGATGAAATGACCCTTCAAAGACTAGGTTAAAAAAGACACTGACTTACCTCTTTTTCTTCCCTCTTTCCTTTCCCTCTCTCAGCATTTGCTTACTTTGGTAAAGTAAGCTACTAAGTCGTGAGCTGCCTTATGAAGAGGACCATGCGACAAGGGATTATAAGAAATCCCTGGCCAGTAGTCAGCAAGGAACTGAGGCTCTAATTTCTAATTGCCACAGCATGTGAGCTAAATCCTACCAAGAATCAGGTGAGTGAGCCTGGAAGCAGATCCAGCCCTAGATAAGACATGTGTTGATTACAGCTATAGATGATACCTTGATTGAAGTCTTCAAGAGACCCCAAGTGCTGGACCTAGCTAAGCCATACTCATATTACTGAAAAACAAAAACTTGATTGTTCAACTTTTATTTATTTATTGGAAAGGCAGAGTTACAGAGAGAGAGAGAGAGAAAGAGAGAGAGAATCTTCATTCCACTAGTTCACCCCCTAAGTGGCCACAATGGTTAGGACTGGGCAAGGCCAAAGCCAGGAGCCAGATGCTTCACCCAGGTCTCCCACATGGGTGAACAGGCCCAAGTACTTAAACCATTTTCTGCTGCTTTCCTAGGTTATTTGCATGGAGCCAGAACAGAAGTGGAGCAGCTGGGACTTGAACGCATATGGGATGCCAGAGATATAGGCAGCAGCTTAACCCACTGTACCACAGCACCTATTCCTAGTCCAAAATGTTAATGTTTTATCCACTAAGTTTTAGGATAATCTATTAGCAGCAATAGATAACTAATACCTCATCTAAGTTTGAATTGCCTTTCCACTCTGGCTATAATTTCTGTGTGTGATTCAGCTGCTCACATTATCTTTTGCAACTATCATTTTCTTTTACTATTCCCTTTTGATAGCATATATATGATTCACAGTTTTCAAAGTATAAAAATAATGGATATAAAATCAGAGTATTGCTGAGAAATTATTTTTTTTAAAGGAGAAACATCAGTCCCTCTGATTTCAAACTCTAACTTTGAAAGGATGATTACCAAGAGGAATACTGAGTTGTTTTCTCTTTGCAACATTCCTCTTTAGTTCTATTCTCTGGGATGAAACAGTGATCAACTTAATAGGTGAGGACTTTATATAATTGGGTGACATTATTACCTGGGTACAGGGTCACTGAGATACACAGCAACAGCAATCTGTCTGACACTCTGGACGTACATATTAGTGAGTTAGAGAAAAGTGTATCTCTTTAGGTTTTCTACTACCAGGTGGTCTGCACTTTGCTTACAGTCTAAGGCTTGACAATGCCCTTCTCTCTGATGTACTACTCTCTTTGCAAGGTAACTAAAGTGGTGAAGCAAACTGAAATGGTACTTAAAGATGCCTAGGTAAATGAACCCTTTGCCTTCATACAGTTAAAGTTCTCCAAACACAGACCTCAAGCCTAGATTTAAGATGTTTGATAGGAAAAATCCAATTTTGGCTCCAGCTTGAATTTGTGCTTCACATGTTACATTTAATGAAGGCTAAAGATTATTGAGTGATAGAATCACTATTAAAGCTAAAAGAAGATGCCAACTGGCTCTTTGAACATCATTTCTAAGTAATAGAAATCAGTGATAAAGGGAGAAAAGTGATTGTACAATCTCCAGCAAATTCCAATTTATCACCACTTATTAGACATGTTATAATTTCCTTTCATCCTCACCTGTAAAATTCACTGACATGTTTATTTTTGTAATTTCATGAAGATGTTGTGATGACTAAATAAGAGTACAGCTTATATTAATTGCTATAGTAAAGTTGTGCTGGGCATGGAAAAGAAATATGAATGGATACACAGCATCTACGCAATGTTTTAGAAGGCATCAAACTTCTATCTCTAAAATATAAATAAATAAATAATGATGTTTATCTGCCTCATTTCAATATTATTCTTCTTGTTTATACCATACTCTATATTCAATCACACATACCTCCTTTGTATTCTACACACAACTGCCCTGATTCTTACTTCAAGGTCTTCATTGTGCTTCCTTCTACAGAAATGCTCTTTAATCTGATTGGATGCAGCTGTTTCCTTGTTTGCTCCTTGCCCACCTGAGGCTCTCTTCACTTTAAGGAAGAACCCCCTAACCATTCTCAATAAAAACTAAAAAATTTCCCATATCTCTGTCACTCTCTGTCTGTATTAGTCTACTTTTCATTACTTTAACTAAAATACCCAAAATAAGCTTTTTGGGAAAGAAAAGGTTTATTTCACCTTATGGCTTGGAGGTTAGAGTTTAGGGTCAGGCAGCTCCATAGTCTGGCATCTATGGAGGCTGGACATGGCAAGTGTGGAGAAACAATCACATAGTGAGCCAAGAAGCACAGAGAGCAAACATAGGCTGAACTCAAACTCAAATAATCAATTGTCCCATGGTATGTCTTCAATGACCCAAACTCCTCCAGCCGGACCCCACCTCTTTAGACAGCCACAATTAGATTAAAACTTAACCTTACTCCATCAACTGTTAACAGTAATACCAAAGTCTAAACATCTTGTATGCGTTATGGAGAGACAAGTCCTAGTGTACCCACGACACTGTCCCTTTAGCCTATCTTATGTTATTACATAGCACTTACCACTGTTATATACAATGTTATTTTTGTTTTAGTTTATTATCTTTGTTTTCTCTCACAAAAAAGAATGTGACCTGAAGACAGTAACTCTTTCTATCAAGGTAAATGGATAGTCTATCTAAAAACATAGTCTTTAAAATGCACAAGGTTGCTGAACAAATACAAAGCAATTAAATGAACAAACTACTCTTATCAGTAGATAGTAGGTGACTAATGTATGTAATTTCTCCAACTACAATGCTACCCTGAACTTCAAAGCTCAAATCAGGAGACAGTTAGTATAATAGTCATCACAAATGGAAATAGAAAAGTCAAGATAGGCACAATATGTCCAAATAATCTGATAAATTTCAAATAAAGGGTTTCAGAGGTCAAGATGGTATCATCAATAAACAGATGATCAGGAAGAGTATCTATCCATTGTAATGAAGGTAAGTCAGACTTTAAACCAACACAATTCTTTGGTGAGCAAGAGGGTACATAAGGCAAAAAGACCCAATGACCTTTTGAGCAAACTAAGGGTCTTAGCCAAGCAGCTTCAAGACAAAGCAGAAGTGAAGAGTGAAGAGAAGAGAAAGAAACCCATCACTACCAGGTAAAATCTATTCATTGTTGGCAGTGACTGGAAAAGTAAGCACCTTTTTTTCAGCAGCTTACTATCTCTGGTATGATTTGAGATTCTGAATGCCAAGTGTATTGCTTTGGATGTGATTGTATTTCAAACCAAGCAATTATTTTTAATCTGATGCCAGACCAATCAAAGGCATGTGTAGCCTTTCCACATCTGCAGATGTTGAAGTTGTGCCTGCCAAAATATAGACGCCTAATAATTGTGTTTTTCATGGAGGATAAGCACAACTATTTTTCACTTCTAATGCTAGGGAAAATCACTTTTTTTCTGAGAATGTATTTGAGTATTGTTTAAAAAATAGGAGAATTAATAGCATGCAAATGTACTAAAGATTAACCTTCCTTGGGAAGAAAGAATTCAATATATTTTTCAATAAACTGTCAGAACATATTATTCTTTAATTAGATAATGCATTTATGTTTTTTTAATTTCCTGCTATAATACAGAAATTTCAGAAGATATGTATTTAACTTGAAAATTAACTAAAAATGACTGAAATACTGCCTTATTTTAAAATGATTATTTTGACAATGCTTTTGCTACATTCAAGGTGAAAATCATGCCAATGGCCTATGGTCCTGCCATTTTAAAATAAGTAAACTGGTAGAAAATCATGAAAGAGTCTCACAAAAGAACTTGGGGACTATAAAAATAGGAAAGCAACAATAAAAATCTCAGGAAAACAAACACATAATATATGTTTCACTAAAGTCAAAGAAAAACAGAATTCAAGAAAAATCTCTGAGGTACAGCAATGACCTTTAAAAGCTGCTATAAAACAAAGAAAATAAAAATAAATATATGTGACATGGAATATTTGAGTCTATTCCAAAAAGAGTATATATATACAAATAAAAGTATACCAGAAAATAGCCTTCCCTAGTCTCTGTATGGTTCAATACACAGGACACCAAAGCAGGAATCTGTCATGATGTTTCTATGATTTGAAGCTTTTTCAGAAAAAAGAAGAATTGATATCAAACCTACCGCTGAATATACCATTTTATAAATAGCAATATGCATTTGCTTCTTGATAAAGAGTATATATATTACAGCCAGGATGATATGTTTGATATACTTGATGCTTAGTCTAACATTAGAGCATAGATAAGTCCATAAGCATGAGAGTACAATGAAAGAAAATAGTTATTTCCCCAAGTTTTGTAGGCATGTTTTGTGTGTCACAGAGCTTCCCTGAAGCTTTGAATTTTACTTCAGAGATTAAGTTTGTTCAAATCTTATCATTTCATTGAACTTTGAAGTAATCTTTCTATTCCACTTGAGACTATGAAAAAATTGAAGATTTAATGTTATTTTTACTTTTATTTT
Organism: Lepus europaeus; assembly: GCF_033115175.1. Taxonomy (NCBI): domain Eukaryota; kingdom Metazoa; phylum Chordata; class Mammalia; order Lagomorpha; family Leporidae; genus Lepus; species Lepus europaeus. Next base: position 33,933,181 of record NC_084836.1, on the reverse strand, counting down.
GTTCTCTCAAATGTCTTTGAAAAATAAATTGAACCTATATATTTCCTCTTTCTGTTGGTTTTTGAATCATATTGATGTTTCCTTATTCCTTGACTAGAAAGAAATTCACCCATATTTTCTTCTAATAGTTTTACTATTTTATTTGGCTCACTTACATATTTGATTCAAAGAAAATAAATTTGTAATTTCATTTGTTATACATGGAAGAATGGATCCAATGTTATAACTGTTCCCAGCACTGCCTATAAAAATGTCATTCTTTCTGTTAAGATCATTATGGTATATTATTTCCATCTGCAGACTTAAATGCTGACCGCTGAGACCACTGGTTCCCAGGTAACATTACAGTATTATAGTCAAGAGAAGTGACCAGTTGAGGCCACTGTCATAGGTGGTTAAAGAAATCACCAGAGCAGTCAGAGTGAGTAAAGTTGGATTTATTGAACATGGTTTTTTTTTTTTTTTTTAATTTATTTTTTTGACAGGCAGAGTGGACAGTGAGAGAGAGACAGAGAGAAAGGTCTTCCTTTTGCCATTGGTTCACCCTCCAATGGCCGCCGCGGTAGCGCGCTGCGGCCGGCACACCGCGCTGATCCGATGGCAGGAGCCAGGTGCTTCTCCTGGTCTCCCATGGGGTGCAGGGCCCAAGCATTTGGGTCATCCTCCACTGCACTCCCTGGCCACAGCAGAGAGCTGGCCTGGAAGAGGGGCAACCGGGACAGGATCGGTGCCCTGACCGGGACTAGAACCCGGTGTGCCGGCGCCGCAAGGCGGAGGATTAGCCTAGTGAGCCGCGGCGCCGGCCTTATTGAACATGTTTTAAGACAGCAGTGGATGAGAAGGGCAGCTAGAAGCTGATAATGCTACAACACAGACTATATCTGGGATATATATAATTCAGACTGCTGCTAGCTAGGTACTTTCCCACCACTGGAGACTGTCCCATCACTAGTAATTTCCTTATTACTAGAGGCTTTCCCAATATTAATGATTTCCTTATTACCAGATGCCCAGGTGACCTTTCAACATACCTCAATCATGACCAAGGCCAACCAGCTTAAACAGGAAATATCTGCTGTATCTTAAGGACTACTGAAATTTATGAGAGAATTTTAGTACTGAAGTTGTTGGAAGAAATAGTTTCTGTGGATGTTTCTTCTGAAATTCTGAGAATGGAGAGAATTATTCCAGACTACTCATTCACACAGCCACACTATGGATTTTCTTCATGTTTTCCATGTCATTTCAAGATCAACTAGGCCACAGTTCCTTTTCAGTTTGCCTAAATTGAAGCCATCTCAACATTTAGTAATTCTTATCAAGCAACTTCCTCACTGTATGACCTGCAACCTTGTGCAGTTAAAGGATCCATGCATGGTTGCTCTATATTAGATTGGAAATGGAGAAGCTCATTCCTGCTTGGCTGCCTCTTGGAATTGAACAACTCTAGCTAACACAAGCGGATAGCTCCAACTGATCCACTGTGGCAAAGGTTGTGGCACGTCACCCATTTCTGTTACCTCCTCCGCCCCTAAACTCCATGCCGGCACTCAAGCACACCCTGGTGACCGGTGACAAAGGAATGTCCAGATTACATCTTTCTTCTGTCCCAGACGCAGATTCCTCCAAGCACAACAGCAAGCCAGAAATATCAGTCAGAGGTGCAGCAGTCTTCTGCCTCATCTCCCATCTACTGCTGGGTGCAGGCATTCCTCTGCTAGATGCAAAGTACAGGAAATGGAAGTGGATGACATCTATGATGGATTCAAACCATTCCTGATGAAGATAATGTTCCAGAAAATGTGAATTCTGTGTGGCACTGATTTATCAAGACAAGAGGGACATGCTTCCCTTTCCCACCTTTACAGCCTGTTTCTGTCATGTAGTTTCAACAGGTTTTACTTCCAAGTGCAAACTAAGGTAGACTACTCTGGGAATAAGAACATGGACAAACATCAGAAAAGGCTATACGAGGATATGTATCTTCTCAGGCTGATCTGAGGTGATCCAGAAACAAACGTTACCTGTATGGCTAACTTTAAGTCAACACTTAACATATAATATGCCAAAACATTGTATTTATATTAAAAAATCCAAAATATTTCCAAAAATGAAGTTCATCATGTCAGTTTTACTCTTTTCTCTGAGAAAAATATAATAATATAGCTTGTATCATGTAAAAATTTATATTTAATAGGTTTTTTAATTCCAAAATACACAGCTTAAAAATCTGGTACCCAGAATCTTGGGTTTAATTTTCCTGTTGCTTTTGCTTGCTTCTCTATTGAATACCTAATGAATTATATGCATACTGATCTATACCATGACTTCCACTGAATAGGAAACACCCCAAACTTTTAAATCAATTTAATAAATTATTTCCATATGCCAGCCTTGGTTAACACTGATTCAACTCCCAATTAGTTTGGAAAAGGTACACTGAAATTGTCTCAAAAGAATCAGAGGTGGTAATAGGAGAAGTTTTCACATTACTACCTCAATTTTGTCTCATATCAATTTCTATATATTAAAAGCAAAATTACTGGTTTTATTTTATTTCAAAGTTATGCTTAAAGGCAACATGTAGTCAGAATACTGGTGGATTTGTTGAAAGTATTTCTGATATTTCTATTTAAAGAATTTGTGAGGGGCTAGCTCTGTGGCGTAGCATGTAAAGCCGCAGGTTGCAGTGCCAGCATCCTAGATGGGCACTGGTTTGAGTCCCAGCTGTTCCATTTCCAATCCAGCTCTCTGCTATGGCCTGGGAAAGCAGTAGAAAATAGCTAAGTTCTTGGGCCCCTGCACCTGTGTGGGAGACCCAGAAGAAGTTCCTGACTCCTAGCTTCGGATTGGCACAGCTCCAGCTGTTAGGGCCATCTGGGGAGTGAACCAGTGGATGGAAGACCTCTCTTTCTCTCTCTGCCTCTGTCTCTATGTAACTCTGCCTTTCAAATAAAATAAAAGAATTTGTAATAAAGTAATATATCCAGATGCTCACCACAGAAATATGTGTATAGCAAACAAATCTAGATTTTACAATTGATAAGTTTTCACCCATTTGTATTCAGTAGAAGAGATTGCCTAGATGTCAAGGTAGCCCTATGATCTGAGTCTGTAACATGTATCAAATAAATCCCATATCCTAGTTTTAGGTAAATTTATTAGGATTTTCTTGATAAAAGTTTCTTCCCCTCCCACTTCAACCTACCTCTATTTCTCACAATGGCTTTGCAGTCTGAAGAAGAAAGTATTGTAGTCAGAACCAGGCACTGGTGATAAAAGCACTGGTTATAACAAAAGTCCTAATGAGCTTTACCTCTGAGGGCCATTTTAGGAAGACTGATTAATAACCCTGTTGCTTGCCTCTCCCTACAGATAGATAACTTCAGTGTGGGAATGAACTGTATCTTCAATAATCAAATTTGTTAGCTTTTACCAGGTGTTCTTCAATTTTCCCATATTGTTGGATTTTATATGTGACTGCTAACCACATATAAATATGTGTTAAATTTGACTTAATGCATGTATTCACTCTGAAAAAAATATATGGAACCTGTAACCAACTCAGGCTTACAGCTGAGGTATCTTACTGGTTATTATTTGATCTAATCTTTAGTTTGACTTGCTGAATATGCTTCAAATGTGATTTTTCAACCAGACTCTAATTATTGAAGTTAACACATTATTTTATGTGCCTTCCATTCTCTTTGCCTTTCTGGGTAACTGATCTTTTTGGTTCCTTCAAGTACATATTTTTGACCAACTTATCTAGGGTTGGAGCTAGGGACTTGATATTATGTTAATTAAAATTTTTAAATTATCACTAATTGAGAACAAACAAATTTTTGGATTCTTCCTAGCCAAATAAATATGCTTTCTTAATATTTAAATCTATTTTGAGAAATACATTTTAGTTATCTGCATAGGTTTTATATATTATTTAATGACTTCATGTATAAGAATATTTAACATTTGCTACCACAACAATCTTCTGGTATTTCATCTTAATGATATTTTGTGTTTTATTTACATAAATGAAGGCTATTTGGTTTTAGTATATTAATTGTAAAAATTTATACTCTACTGTATATTCTTTTTTTTTTCTGCAAATAAACAAACCTTTATTCAAAAATCACTGCTCAGGTCACTGAATTTATCAACTTGTACGAGCCCAAGCGTCCCTGGCTCCTATAGGGGTAGAGCAGACAGGTATAGTAAGAAACAACCTTACTTTGAGCACTAAACAGCTATACTGTAGTCTGAATCCTGCTTCTCTACTGTATATTCTTAATGTTTGCTTTAATTTTGTGAGTGATTTTGCAGAAGATTCCCAGATGTATATTCAAGTTATATGCAAATAGAGCCTATATTATGTTTTCCTTTCCAATTCTAATAACTGTCATTATTTTATCATACCTAATTACAAGGCCTCATATCTTCAAACTTTTGTGTCAAGAACTGTGAAGGGTTGGATACTTTCCTTTGCTTCCAAACTATCAAATACTGCCACAGTTCCAAGTGTGCAGACAGAAGACATTCTACTCTTGGATCAAATACAAAGGATTTTGTTGCCAAAAACATGAGCTTCGTATTCTGTTTGTTCTTTTTGCATGCCAAATTCCACCTGTTACAGAGAGCAGCCCTTGAAGTTGCTGTATCCTCAGTGGTTTCGGGTCATAATTGATAAACTCCCAACTTAGAACATTTCCAGCCTAACAAGGGGAAACAAATGAATCCATCCAACTTTTGTCCCAGGAGAAGATATATATTATCTTTACTGTCCTGGTCACTAACCATGTCTACTCTTTGCTCTTCAGGATGAGATGCCTATCTTCCAAACTGTTTATTAGATAAACACACTTGAAAATATATTTTGAAGCAAAAGTTGATATAAGAACTGCAGGAGGAATAGAGATTCTTCTGCTAGCATAATGTTAAGTAGTAAGAAAGATAAAATATATGCTTTTTACCTTGCTCCTGGCTTCGGGTCAGCATAGCTCCAGCCGTTGTGGCCATTTAGAGAGTAAACCAATGGAAGGAAGATTTTTCTGTCTCTCCCTCTCACTCTCACTGTCTGTGACTCTACCTCTCAAATAAATAAATAAAATCTTTTAAAATATATATGCTTTTTTAAAAAAGACTTATTTATTTATCTGAAAGGCAGAGTTACAGAGAAGCAGAGGCAGACAGAGAGAGCGAGAGGTCTTCCATCCGTTGACTCACTCCCCAAATGGCTGCAACTTCCGGAGCTGCACCGATCCAAAACCAGAAGCCAGGAGCTTCTTTCAGGTCTCCCATGGGGCTGCAGGAGCCCAAGGACTTGGGCCATCTTTCACTGCTTTCCCAGGCCATAGCAGAGCTGGATCAGAAGTGGAGAAGCTGGGACTCTTAACTGGTGCCCATATGGGATGCCGGCACTGCAGGTGGCAGCTTTACCTGCTACGCTAAAGTGTCGACCCCAAAATATATTCTTTTTATGTGTGTCTGAGAAAGTTCTCAGCATTTAACTATTAAGTGATTCATTTAATACTAAGATATATTTAATTCCAATGTGCTAAGGATGTATCCATTGATCTAAAATTATTATCTTTTTTTTTTTTTATTTGAGGGGATGGTGAAGGAGAGAGAGAAAGATCTCCACCTATTGGTTAACACTCCAAACTGCAACCTTCAGGGCTGGGCCACGTGGAAGCCAGGAGCCCAGAACTCAATCTGGATCTTCCATGTTGGTGACAGGAACTCAAGTATTTGAGTTATCAGCTGCTGCCTCACATAGTGCACATTAGCAACAAATTCCATGGGAAATAGAGCCAGGACTCAAATTCAGAGACTCCAACATGAGGTGTGAGCATGTCAAGTGGCATCCTAACTGCTGTGCCAAATGCCAGTCCCAATCAATTGTATTTAAACGAATAAAGAAAATAATTTGTCAGATGCATTTTTAGAATCCACAGAGCTGTGACTTCCTCAACATCGCGCCCAGCAGCTCCCAGCAGAGCTGCTCAAGGACAGCACCAAGCTGGCACCTCTGCTTTTAGCCAAGGTGATCCAGGCCAGTGACCTGGAGAAGAATCGCCTGGACAAGAAGATCTTCCACTGACTGCACAGTGAGCAGTAGATGGCTCTGGTGAAGCTCCTGATGGGATCTGCAAGCTTGCCATGACACTGTGAAGCTAGAGTGGATACTGATAGAATGCATGTTCAGCACAGAGAATGGAAAGTGATACACCTGAGGCTTGATCCTGAGCCGTGCTCTCCCTGACTGGGGGTGTAACTGCCCCCAGCTTACGGCACATCTTGTGTTTTTCAGCCATTGCAGCAGAGATGGATCAGATTTTTTATTTTATGTAAATTTTACCTAAGATATTAAAGCAGGCACTTTTACTTGGGAGAAAAAAAAAGAATCCACAGAGATGGTAATATGCTATTTTCTCTATTAATATACAACAATGGATAAGTTAATGGCTCAATGGAGATAATGGATTTATTAATATGCCTTCATTATGACAAGTCATAGGAAGAATGCTGAATTGATCCCCAATGACCCATACCCCCATTTAATATCCTCAACTTGAATGTAGACTGTATCTGTAACTTCATTCTGATCAGTAGAATATGGCAGACAATGGAATATTACTCTCATGATTACATTGTGTAATACAGCAAAAATAAGATTTTGGAGATGCAATTAAGGCCCCTCATCAATTCACTTGAAATTAATCAAGATGGAGATTATCCTGAGTGGGAATAACGTAGTCAGGCTAGCCATGACAAAGAGGGTTTAGAGGTCAGAGAGAGTAGAAACAAGAACAGCAACAGCAGCAAGGACGTTCTCCTTCTGACCATTTAGAAGTTTACAGCCTTACTGTGAGCTCTAATTACAAGAGATGTATTCTCCTGGGACTAAAAAAAACCTCAGTTCTGCAACTGCAAGAGATTGAATACAACTAGGTAATCCTGAGAGAGGGTCCTAACCTTCATAAAAGGTACCTTGATTGCTACCTTTCATAACCCTGAGCAGAAAAACAAATTAAGGTGTGCTTGAAGTTTCTGAGCTATAAAAACTGTAAGATGATAAATGTGCATTGTTTTAAAATTCTAAGCATGAGATAGTTTGTTATGTAAATTGATTATGTAATAAATGAATAACTAGATTAATTACTACATAGCATTATAATGCATTTCCACGAATCCTGAAATAAACACCATTTAATACATTTTAAGGTGTCATCAGCTTTGATTTATAATTTATATAAGAAGTTTGTATTCATAAGTGAGTTTGGTATACAGCACTTTGGTGTGTAGCGTTCCCATATTTTTGGTTACTGAAACTCAAGATCAATGTGATAAGCACTGTATGTTTGCTTTCTCTATGGGCATCTGATTATTTCCTTTACAGCAAAGGCACAAAAATAACTTGATGTAATTTATTCAATAGTAAGGGCTAGGTAGTTCCTTATTCAAAATTTGAGACAGACAGACCACTCATCTGCTGGTTTACACCACAAATTCCAGCAACAGCTAGGGCTAGTCCAAATCCCTTTACTAAGCTATCACCATCTAAGTATACATAAACCACCGCTGCTGTCTCCCATGGGTTGCATTGGTAGGAAGCTGGAATTAGGAGCCAGATCCAGGAATTAAAGCCAGGGACTCTGATATAGAACATGGCTGTCTCAACCCAGGTCTTAACTGATAGGCTAAATGGCTACTCCACTTCTTTTCTACTGCTAAGTAAAATATAATATCCCATGTGGATCTGAGAACATAATGTAGATGGCCATTAATTAACTAGCATTGCTGAAAAAAAAAAAAACTTTCTGGTAATTCTTTAAAGATCATCCAGGGTTAAAAAATCTCTTGAGTCTCTGAATGTTAAAAAGATGACTTATTTTTCTCTGCCACTTAAATGCTCATTTAGTCATTGACACTTCGGGTGTTAAATTATTGGTAGAGGGTAGATAGAGATATGTTTTCTTAATTGATATAAGTCCTTGGGGCCATGATTGAACAATTATAAATGCTGTTAAATTTGTTGATGCATGAATAAGTAAATATTTTATCATTGCTTTCTGTAAGCCAGTGTTGTACATGAGCTGAGTATGGATACCTTTATTCTTATATTTTACAGATTCTCCATTTAGCATACATGTATGTCAATGTATCTGATTATTACCTGATTATTTTTGTTCTGCAATGTTTAGAATTGTGTACTTATGGTATATTCACTCTGTTCAGCACTTGAATGGTACTCTTTATATAACTTACATACTTGTATCTTTCATCACCTCTGGAAAATGATCTGCTACTGTTTCTTTGGTAACTTACTTTTTTTTTTTTCATTCCTGTTCTCATTGCACTTCATCTGTTTAACTTCTGTTTTAACTTACTATTTTCCCATCCCTTTGTGCTATGACTTTTTACTTTTTAGAAAAAATTCTCAGTTCCGGATTCTAGATCATTATTTCAAATTTTTTAATTCTGTGTTTCAGCCCATCTATTTAGTTTTATGGCCATGACTGAAAGATATACTTGGAAAAAAAAAACTTTAAATGTTAATATTATCTTTATTTTGGACCATTTTAGATTTTAAAATGTTTGTTCACCATATACACATATATTATCTGTCACTATTAATTTAACAACTGTATATCAATAACTGCATTTCAGACTCCTGCGTAACTTGAGGTTGCTGATATCCACTAGAACAAATCACAGTCTTTACACTATGCAGCTAAATTCCAGTGTGGAAAAAAAGATATTTTAAAGAATAAATAGTTTGTGTCTGTTGGAGGGGAGACTAAAGGAGAAATATTCAAAAGAATGTTAAATTGCTAAAAATAATAATTAAAAAGAGCAGGTAAAGAAGATAGTGAATACAGCAAAGTATAGGATGTGCTATTCTATATGGCATGATCAGAAAACTCTCTGATGAGTTCTCTTGAAGAGAAATCAGAGGAGGCAAAACCAAGTCATGTAGAAATTAAAGAAGAATGATGCACATTGCGGTACAGCAGGTTAAGCTGCCATGTAAGATGCCGGCATCCAATATCTGAGCACTAGTTTGGGCCCAGGCATTTCTGCTTCCAATCCAGCTTCCTGCTAATGCATCCTGAGACATAGCAGAAGATGGCTCAAATGTCTGAGCTCCTACCACTCATGTGGGAGACCAGAATAGAGTTCCAGGCTCTTGGCTTTGGTCTGGCCCAGTCTTGTCTATTGTAGCCATTTGGGGAAGGAACCAGGAGATGGAAGATCTCTCCTCTGTCTCTATCTACTTTCAAGTATATTAAAAAAGAAAAAGCATTTTTTAAAAATGGATTAGTGAAAAAAATTGGTGGTAGGTGAACAACACATGAAAATGAAAAGTTTTTTTTTTTTTTTTAGTGAAGATTTACATGAAGGTTTACAAAACTTACTCTTTTATATTTTGCAGGAAATATTATACATATTCTTTTCTGGTTTATCAGTTGATTCTACATCATGGCTTAGAATATAAACTATTTATTATTTTCTATAAGTCTATGTATTACTTAGGCTGTTCTTTTGATCTAGAAAAGGTTCATCTTATATTTCCTGGGCTTATGTGTTTGACAAGCTAAGAAGTGAGCTGGAGACCTGCTACCCTAGAACATCTTCATCTGTGAATTCCCCCATGTGGTTCATCCTCCTCCTTAAGTGCAACATGGTTTGTTCTAGGTGGTGGCAGAGTTTGAAGAGACAGAAACAGGTAAGACTTGAGCAAACAGCTTTTCAAGATTCTGCTTGCAACCAAATTTTTAGTTCCTTACTGAGCAAAGCAAGTTATGTGGCTGAACTCAAAGTCAGGATGAAAACAGGCTAGAACATTATGGAAGAATGGACATTAATACAGGAGAACCCTCAATTGGGGCCAATAGAGCAATCAAACATGACTGATTTGAAGGATATTACTAGAACTCTTCAGTCACCATCTTTGTGGTGGTTCTAGGTTTTCCATCTTATATAAATACCATCACATATAAATACTCTTTTTCATATTGTCGTCAAACTGTTAATTCTAGAGAAAGGATGCAGCCTTGTAATATGAATCTATTCTAAATCTTCTTGAGTTCGTTTTTGAGAGTAATTTTCTTTCCAAAATGTTTCCATTTCAGCAAAGATATATTAGTTGTACTGGACTGCCTTTCATGCTGAAAATATCTATCAGCACCAGAAAAAATATATAAATGTCTGGAAGGTTTTGAAGAGTAAAGATAGAGGAACTGAGCATCTGTGATCACTGAGAAAAGTGGAGCATATATGATAAGCTCAAGGGCATTTCAAAAAGTTCACAGAAAAAGGAATTAAAAGATAAGTTTGCTTTGGTGCAAAAAAAAATGTTTAAGTACATGCATATAAGAAGGACTTTCAAAAAGTCAGAAAATGCATATTTAAAAAAATCTGCCTGGCTTACAAAACGTTTTTGTACAAAAGTAAATTTCTCTTTTATGCCATTTTCCATGAACGTTTAAAGTACATTCATACATACATCCTGTACTTCATAATAAAACACTAGCGGAAAGCAGTGATTCTACTGGTCTGAGGAAACAGATATTGTGTCTTAGGGTTGTCAAAATATCTTTGGAAGAAGATGACCCATATCTAGAAGTAAGTGTCACATCAAAGTGCTTATAGCTACATCCTGTAAACCAAAACAAAGCTAAACAAACCAGATCCAAAAAACCCTTCAGACTGGAAATATTTTCACAAAAAGACAAAAACTTTTAAGTAGCCATCAGATGCAGGGTCTTAATCCACCCGTACAGGATGGACTGGGTCCGAGGAAAGGTAAGTGTTCCCCAGCCTCCCGATCCCGGAGACAATCAGACGCAGCAGGGAGCCAAGTCTAGTAGCAAGGACTCATTCACCTTTTGCATAATAGTACCTTTTATAGCACAAAACTGCAGAGTCATTGGGGCAGGGCTAAGGACCAACCAATCACTTAAAAAATCACCTTATGGGGGGATTTCTATAGGACTAGCCCTGTGTCTATACACTTGTTACTAGTTTTGTTACCTCCCTTGTTGTTGCGCAGCCAATTAGTTTTAGTGGTAAACAACTTTGGATTCCGCCCATCTTACTTCCTCTGGGCGCCATCTTACTTGGCTCCGCGCGGGCGGGGGCACCTGGGGGCAGCTGCACATGCGGAGCCCCCGGGGCCTGGCCTAGCCGCGCTCATGCCCCACAATCAGAATCTGTTGTTTAATGGATCAATGGCAACTCAGTGAACACACTTTTATGTCAGCCAACCAATGCTAATCTCACTCATTATGGTCTGCTGATCAAGAACAAATGATTCCAATAATATGCATCTGCATGGTAACTAAAACCAGTATATTTTCAACTAACAACAAGTATAATTGATGTCAACCTACTCACATGTCTGAAATTCTACCAATCTATGAGCTACACCTACCAAAATCCCTACAGAAGATCAGCTCTCAACTCTATTTGAAAATAATGTCTAACAAAATTTTCCTTTAAAATAGTAAGTGATAATCTTAATTTTTACAAATATTTTAACATCAATGATTTCATCACTTGTGATAGTCTCAAACTATTCTGAGATAATATCAAAATGATCTACTGATACTCTACCTGGAAGAAGATAAATTCTGTGTGAAAATTTTTATCACTCAACCCCTCTAACATATTTTTAGTCAAAATAGCTGGCGTCCTATGGAAAATTTAGAAGTTTGAACTGAAATGTTATTATAATCAAAAAACAATTAAAAAAACAGGCCCACAGGTGAGTCATATGTTATGAAAGTTAAAATACTGATAACATGTTCAAAAAATAGATGAAAAGACAAAATTTGAAAAGGTAGAGATATTCAGCAAAGCATTTCAATCCATAACAAAAGCACTGAAAAGACATTAAAGAATTTTTTTAAATTTTCTGATATTAAGAACTCAGATGAAATTACCAAAAATATGGAAATTCCAGAAGATTTAATTAATAAACATAAATATAGTTAGTATGATGTAATAAGTGTTAACACTTTGGAAAATTAGTGATATTTACAGAAGTTAAAAAAATAACTTCTAGGTATATGTCCAAAGAAAGTGAATGAATATATCCACCTAAACACATATTCCACAACATTAATAGTAGCTTTACTTATAATTTAAAAATATTATCGGGGCTGGCGCTGTGGCATGGTGGGTTAAAGCCCTGGCCTTCAGTGCCAGCATCCCATATGGGCACCGGTTTGAGTCCCAGCTGCTCCACTTCCAATCCAGTTCTCTGCTATGGCCTAGGAAAGCAGTGGAAGATGGCCCAAGTCCTTGGGTCCCTGCACCCACGTGGGAGACCTGGAAGAAGTCCTGACTCCTGGCTTTGGATCATCTCAGTTCTGGTCATTGCAGTCATTTGCAGAATGAACCAGAGGATGGAAGACCCCTCTCTCTCTCTGGCTCTACCATTCTCTGTGTCTTTCAAATAAATAAAACAAATATTTTTAAAAAATTATCATTTCCAAGTATTTAGCAGCAGTAGAAGGGGTATTTAAGTTGTGATAAATTGTAAAGGAACATTATTGAGCAAAGAAATAGCAGAAAAGCTGCTATGTATTAACAAAAGGAATATATTCCAGAAATGTAATATGTGAAAGAAAATAGACACGGGGTAGAGGCTGTGTAATTTTATATACATAATTTTCAATATTAGTCTATGGAGGAATGAGATATGTTCAAAAGGAGGTTGGGGAATGGAATCACATGGCTGTTGCTAAATTCACCTCAAAATCTGAGAGTAAAATAGAAACATATGTTTACTTCTTCTCAGATTAAAAGAGGGGGCAGAATTTTTAAAGAAAATGGTAAAATAAAAACAAGAAATTAGCCTTTCCACTTACTGTTTTTTTTGTTTTGTTTTGTTTTGTTTTTTGTTTTTTTAAGTGACTGACATCTCTTGATACATGGATCCCAACCCAGGGAAGACTTACAAGTTACAACTGGATGAGCCAGGCATTCAGCCCAGTGATTAAAATATCTGCATCCCCGAAGTGCCTGTATTCAATTTTCTGACTCCAGCTCTTGATTTTAGCTTCCTGTTGATAGGAACCCTTAGAGTCTGATAATGCTTAAGTAATTCAGTTCCTGCCACTCAAGTGGGAGACCTGGACAGTGTTCCTTGCTCTTGCATCAGCCAGAGCCGAAGTGGACATTTGGGGAGTAAACCAGTGGATGTGAGCACCCTCTTTCTCTCTTAATTTTTAATAAAAATAAAAATAAATAAACTTAGAACTGAAGTCAAATATTTGGGTTAGGAAAAATCTATTTTTGAATTCCATTTTACATATCTTCAGAGTATCTATAAGAGAATTTGGGTAGGGCTAAATTTTATCCCTTGAAATGAATTTCTTGCAGATGGTGTTTCAGAACTCTGGTAGCAGACATGTACATATTCTGAACAGCTAAGAAAGCAGTGTGATCTCAGGTGGTCATTTCAAAGGCACAGAAAATGAAGCAGCTGTTTCCCATTATCACCAACCTTTGAGGTACAACAGTAACATTCCCTCGCCTTTTTAAGGGTCCAAGGTGGTAATTAGGTGCTGCATTCTTTTACTATAAACATTGCAGTCTATAGAGCATTGATTCAATCTGGTTAATTGTATTATTTCTAGCTATGAATCTGGCAAATTGTTTATTTTCTAACAATGATTTATTGCACATCTGGCTTTAGTAGATCAACTAAAATACAAGCTCATTTGAATTTGAATGCATAAATTAGAACTATTGAAACAAGAAATTCTGTAGCATGAAAAATATGTTTTTTTCTAAAACTCTTTTTAAAAAGCACAAACTATGAATGAAACCAACTTAAACTGTCATTGGAAGAGTCAGCATTCCAGTATAATCACTGAATATAATGACATTTAAATGAAGATAACGGAGGTTTTATATTTTTAAAAATGTAAATCTAGGGGCTGGTGTAGTGGCTCACCTGGTTAATCCTCCGCCTGTGGCACCGGCATCCCATATGGGTGCTGGTTCTAGCCCCAGTCGCTCCTCTTCCAGTCCAGCTCTCTGCTGTGGCCCGGGAGAGCAATGGAGGATGGCCCAAGTGCACCCACTTGGGAGACCTGCACCCACATGGGAGACCAGGAGGAAGCACCTGGCTCCTGGCTTCTGATCAGGGCAGCACCAGCCGTAGCGGCCATTTGGGGAGTGAACCAACGGAAGGAAGACCTTTCTCTCTCTCTCTCTCTCACTGTCTATAACTCTGCCTGTCAAATAAATAAATAAATAAATAAATAAAAATGTAAATCTAATAAGAATGTAATGAAAAAACAGGTGAGGTAATACAGTATAGTGCACTAAAAATTAAGAAAATTGTATATATTATAGTTCATTTTTACTATATAAAAATAGAAAATCAAACTTTAAAACATATGAAAAAATAATTCTAAATGTCTCTCTGTAAGCATCATAATACTTATATTTTCAAGCAATAAGGATGATTTAGGGAGGTGTTTTGATTGTGTATATGTGTGCTTGTTACAGCTTAATGCAAAACACATTAGTTGGATCGTTCATAAAAGATAGTCATTATAAAGATGTGTGAACCGAAATAAAAAATGAGTCTTCAGAAAGTTCATGAAAAGCATATTTAAACTTATTTTTAATTCCTTTTCTCCATGAACTTGCTTAGATTATTCTAAAGGATCACTTCCCATGGAAAAACAAATTACCTCTTGAAAAAGAAACGTTATTTCTATTGCTTAAAAAGCTGAAGGACATTTACATCAATAGGTGATGCTATTCTGGTTTTGCTTGCAAAGATTTCTCTAGTGTTTGTTTTTAAATAGCCATGTAAAAAAAAAATTTTTTTTTTTTTGACAGGCAGAGTGGATAGTGAGAGAGAGACAGAGAGAAAGGTCTTCCTTTTTGCCATTGGTTCACCCTCCAATGGCCACTGCGGCCAGCGCATCTCGCTGATCCGAAGCCAGGAGCCAGGTGCTTCTCCTGGTCTCCCATGCGGGTGCAGGGCCCAAGGACTTGGGCCATCCTCCACTGCCTTCCCGGGCCATAGCAGAGAGCTGGCCTGGAAGAGGGGCAACCGGGATAGAATCCGGTGCCCCAACCGGGACTAGAACCGGTGTGCCAGCGCCACAAGGCGGAGGATTAGCCTGTTAAGCCATGGCGCCGGCCATGCCATGTAAAAATTTTATATGCTTAACAGAATTTAAAGGTTCTGTTTGGTTATGGCAGATTCACTGTAACCTCAAACTTGCAAAGAGCAATTTTAAAAGAAAAATCTCATTTATCCATATATCTCATTTATAGGTAAAATTTCAAAGACGCTCCCAGTTTAGGGACTATTCATAAGTCAAATGTGCTTTGTCTTTTTCAAACAAAGATTATTTAAATGTAAGTGTTAATAATGCTAGGACTCATCATCTGTCAAGTGACCTGTAAGAAGACGTGTTTTTCTTTCTCAAAATGAAATTGGTTTAGGCTCATGGTTTGCATAAATTCATGCTAGTCAATTGCAAGGCTCGGATACTAGACTCCATTTCCAGCTCTATCATCAAAGACAGACCGATGCTTTCCCTAACAAAAAAGTCTGATGTGATATAGTCTGCCAGTGGCTTGCTCAACCATATAAATACAATGTAAAAATTGGAACCAACCACCTTACCAATGCCACAGAAACTAAAGAAACTGCTGATTCTTCCACCAAGCACTAATGCTAACTTATCAGTATGAAGCTGTGGACAAAGCACTAAGAAGTCATACTGCTCTTCAATCCCAGACCCTGATGATACTACAGCTTCTCAGGTTACAGGTTTGAACTAGCACTTCAAGATCCCTAGAATGCAATAAATAATATTAATCATTATTTGTCCTGTTTCATGATATATCACGTCTTTTTATTTTTTTTTCTTTCCAGTGGCAGAGAGACAGAAAGAGCCCTCTTGCATTAGCTCATTTCCCAAATGCCTACTATGGCCAGGGGTGGGCCAAGGCTGACAGTCTGAACTCAGCTGAAGTCTCTAAATGTGGATGGCAGGAATCCAATGACTTGATCTATCACCACTGCCTGCAGGAGTCTGCATTAGCAGCAGGAAGCTGGACTCAGGAGCTGGAGCCGAGACTGGAACCCAGGTAATCTGATGTGAGATTCAGGCATCTTAACATTACACTTCAGCTAAACGTCTACACCTCTCACGTGCACTGACTGTGTAAAATATATTACATCAATGTATTTAAGCTGTTCTATCAATCTGAGTTAATTATAACATGAAGTTCTTTCAAAAAGTTCATGGAAATCCTGAGTCAAAAGATAGTTGTTTTTGGTAAAAAAGTTAAATTCAAAAGTGGAGAAATTTCAAAAAGTTCACAAAAATGCATATTATTAAAAGGAAAAATGGATTTCAAAAATTTTACACAAAATAAGCTTAATTTTAATTTGATTTTTTCTAAAAATCGTTTGAGTACTCTCCTATATATGTATGTAATTAGATTTATATATTATATTTGATAGTTACCATTGATTGTTCTTTCTCTTCATAAACAAAATAGACTTAGTTTCCATTGGACTAGTCAGATATTTCCAGAGTTCCTAGCTAAGAGAAGAAAAATAAAATAGATTTTTCCAGCCCAGGGCTGTTTCATTATTCGAGACAGCACGTTGTATTGATCCTCCTCTATTTATTTCTAATTTTGTTGCCACTGATTGAGTTGAGCTCTAAATCTTGCGATGGCTTACATGCTGTTAGGATGCTGCATTGATACCAGAAGCACAAGGTAGCAATGTTCTCATTTTAAACTCTAATTTGGTCTTATTTGCAGCAAATTAAGGTGCCTGATGTAGCATTTTAACACCAAAAATGCCTTATAACATGTCTCTCTTTACTCACCCTCACAGAAAAAACAGTGTATGTGGCCAATACAAATGTGTGCATTAGATGCCTTGCATAGGAATTGTGAACTAGATAAACAAAGAAATTACACCACAATATACCAATGCACATGACAGATAATGTGTGTCTTTGTGGTTATATTTTAAAATTTATAGTTTAAAATTTGGCAGAACAAAATGTGACATGAAAAGGTTTAAAGACACATCTATACCTATCTAAATTCTTGTCATAAAGGCTGAATCCTCACCTCAGATCAGGGTTTTTTTGTTTCTGTTTTGTTTTGTTTTGTTTTTTAAGAAATGTCTCAATGAAAGATTGTAAGTATATAGTATACACATTAAAAATATTGATTTATCATATTAACAATTCTGGAATACAAAAATTAATATGGTGAAGCTTATACAAATAAATGAGAAAAAAGGGAGTCTAAAAAGGTAACAATGTAGACTATTCATTTAAGTATTTAGCTAAATCTTTGAGGTGGAAATGTGTTCTAGGTATTTGCTAAATAGAAGAACATTTGGAGCCCTCCTTCTGCAGTGGATAAAGCTGCCTCCTACAACACATCCCATGTGGACACCAGATATCCCAGCTGCTCCACTTCTGAACCAGTTCCCTGCTAATGACCTGGAAAAGCAGTGGAAGTGTTTGGGACCCTGCCACCAATATGGGAGACCCAGATGAGACTCCTAGCTTCTAGCTTCAGCCTGGCCAAGCGAGGGCTGTTTCAGCCATTTGAGGATTAAACCAGCAGATAGAAGATTTCTCTCTCTTTGTACCTCTTTTTCTATAACTCTTTCAAATAAATAAATGAATAAATAAATCTTTTTTAAAATTAATACTTCAAAGGAAAAAGAAAACAACTTTTAGAATTATACAAAACTATTGAATACATATTATGAAACACTGGTTTTTATAGTAGGCCTTTTGGTGTGAAATATAAGGGCTTCATTGGATTTTTTTTTTTTTTTTGACAGGCAGAGTTAGACAGTGAGAGAGAAAGAGAGAGAGAGAGAGAGAAAGGTCTTCCTTCCATTGGTTCACCCCCCCAAATGGCCTCTACAGCCAGCGTGCTGCACCAATCTGAAGCCAGGAGCCAGGTGCTTCCTCCTGGTCTCCCATGCGGGTGCAGGGCCCAAGCACTTGGGCCATCCTCCACTGCTCTCCCAGGCCACAGCAGAGAGCTGGACTGGAAGAGGAGCAACCAGGACAGAATCTGGCACCCCAACCAGGACTAGTACCCGGGGTGCTGGCAACACAGGCAGAGGATTAGCCTAGTGAGCAGCTTCATTGGATTATAAACTCACTTCCTGTTTTCCTTTTTATGGCCTTATTTAGCTTTTATGAAATTCTACATTTTTTTAAGATTTATTTATTTATTTATTTGAAAGTCAGAGTTACACAGAGAGGAGAGGCAGAGAAAGAGAGAGAGGTCCTCCATCTATTGGTTCACTCCCCAGATGGCCGCAATGGCTGGAGCTGCGCCAATCCGAAGTCAGGATCCAGGAGCTTCTTCCGGGTCTCCCACGTGGGTGCAGGGGCCCAAGGCCTTGGGCTATCTTCTACTGCTTTCCCAGGCCATAGCAGAGACCTGGATTGGAAGAAGAGCAGCCGGGACTTGAACTTGTGCCCATATGGACGCCGGCACTGTAGGTGGTGGCTTTACCTGCTACACCACAGAGCCAGCCCCAAAATTCTACTTTTTATTGAGGCCATAGTTCATATCTTAGTCATTGTGTACCCTTTAAAATTAGCAAAGATGTTATTAAACAAATTTTACTACCTTTGATATTTCTCAAGAAATTAGACTACTAATATTTATTTTTAAGAAAAAATCCTCTAATACGTAAATTTTTAAAAATTGCTCTAGGCAAACTTAAATATCTCAAGCAAATATAATATCCCACATTAATGGCTACAGAACTGTGATATGCAAAGTTTGCACAAAACATCTAGCTACAGGAATCTTCCTAGAATTCTTGTGTAGCCTTCATGATAGACAGTCAGGCACCACTTTACAGAACAGTTGTCTGACACCTGGATCTCACAGTCATCAGGCCCTGTGCAGTCTCAGGGTGCATTCTAGGTGCATACAAGACTGATGCTGGTATATGCCTAAATGAGTTCCTCCTATTAGGGTGCAGATTTCCACCAGCTGACAGGGCAAGTCTGGAGACGCTGAGGGTAGAACACTTCAGGCTTTATCAGAGGCTGGTTCTCACCTTAGAGGGCCTGTCCTAAGCTCCCTTTCCTCTTCACTCTCAAGGGGCTGGAGACCTCATCCACTGTTTGCCAGAGGTAGAGGCACGGGTGGTGGAGATGATCCATTGGCCACCTGGCTTAGGAGGGTCCAGAGGTGCAGTTTGTAGGTACTGCTCTGGGGCAGAGGCCATGAGACCCTGTCCAGTACTGTTTTTTAACCTGGAAGTACAGGTCCTGGGTTTGGAGTCTAAAGTCTGGACGTAATTCCTTCTCCCTCCCCTGCAAATAAGAGATGAAATGTCTCCCTCCATGACACTTTACTCAGAGCCAAGGAAAGGATGACAGGGGACACTGTTCCCCTCCTACTTTCTTCAATGTGTCTCTTCTTACTGTTATACTAAAACCATACACTGTTGACTTCTACATGGCTTCATTAGGTTCTTGTGAAGATGACAGTGCAAGAATAACTGTTCCAATTGATGTCACTGTAGAAAGACAGTCACTTGATTATCTTAGCTGCTGTCTTTCTCTGCCAGCCGAAATAATATTGAGTATATTTTCTGACCACAATGCAATAAAACTAGAAATTAGTAACAAGAAAATTTTGGAAACTACATAACACAGGAAAATTAAACAACTTAATCTTCAGCAGCCAATAGATCAAGGAAGAAATTGAGAGAACTGAAACATTTCTTAAATGAATTAAAATGGAAACACAGCATACCTAATCTTATGGGATGCAGCAACAGTAGTACTACAAGGAAAGTTTATAGCAACCAATGTCTACAAAAAGAAAAAGAAAAGAAAAAGAAAAAGCAGAAAGCCCTGATAAACAACATCATTGTACTTCAAGGAATTAGAAAATAAAAAGAAATTAAAACCAACTTAGTAGACAGAAACAAATAATAAAACTCAGAGTAGAAATAAATGAAATACAGACCTAAAAACAGTTTTAAAAAAATCAATGGAGAGGCCAGCACCATGGCATAGCAGATAAGGCCGTGGCCTGTCATGCTGGCATCCCATATGGGCACTGGTAGAATCCCAACTGCTCCACTTCTGATCCCACTCTCTGTTATGGCATGGGAAAGCAGTGGAAGATGGCTCAAGTCCTTGGCTCCTGCACCTGTGTGGGAGACCCAAAAGAAGTTCCTGACTCCTGACTTTGGATTGGCATAGCTCTGGCCATTGCAGCCATCTGGGGAGTAAACCAGTAGATGGAAGACTTCTCTTTCTCTGCCTTTGCCTTTGCCTCTCTGTAACTCTGCCTTTCAAATAAATAAATAAATCTTTTTAAAAAAAATCAATGGAACAAAAATTTGATTCTTTGAAAAGATAAACAAAATTGACAAACTCTAAGCATCTAGAATAATTTTAAAGAATGAGAGAAGACTCAAAAGCAGATAAAAAGAAATACATTATAACTGACACTACAGAAATACAAAGGATCTCTAAAGAATATTATGAGTAAATTCCCTGATACATATAAATAGAATATTTCAACAGACCAATGATAGGTAATGAGATTCAATCAGCAATAAAAAGTCTTCCATCAAAGAAAAGTCCAGAACCAGATTGCTTTGTTGCCGAATTCTCACAAATATTTCAGAAAGAACTAACTCCGGGACAGGCATTTGGCACAGTAATTAAGACAGTGCTTAGGATGTCTGCAACTTATATCAGAGTCCCTGGGTTCAAGTCCCAGCTTCAGTTCTGGTCCAGCTTCCAGATAATGCACATCCTGGGAGGCAGAAAATGATGGTTCAATGGTTATGTCTCTGCCACCCACATGTGAGACACGGATTGAGCTCCAAGTTCCTGGCTTTGTGCTGGTGGAGCCTGAGAGTAAACCAGTAAATGGAAGATAACTCTGTTTCTCCCTATCTGCTTTTCAAATACAATGAAAATAAATTAATAAAAACTTGAATAATAATTTGATAGAATTCAATATCCCTTCATAAAAAAAAAAAAAAACCCTGAGCTTGGCAAAGAAGGATGTATCTCAACATAATGATTAAGGCCATATATAACAAGCCACCAACTAACATCATACTAAATGGGCACAGGTTGAAGACATTGTCTCTAAGATCTGGAATAAGACAGGTATGCCCACTTTCACTTTTACATACATTACACATGAAGTTGCAATTCAAGTTATGAGGCAAAATAAATAAAGGGTTTCCAAAGTGAAATGAAGAAGTCAAATTGTCACTGTTTGCAGATGGTGTGCTCTTATATATAGAACACACCAAGGAGTCCCCCAAAACCTAATAGAACAAGTTCAGCAAAGTTGCAGAATATAAAATCAATGTACAAAAATCACTAGCATTACTAGATACCAGTAGTGAAGTACCTGATAAAGAAATCAAGAAAGCAATCCCATTTCCAAAGCTACAAAGAATACCTAAGAATAAAATTAGCTAAAGAGGTGAAACATCTGTATACTGATAACTACAAAACATTCATGAAATAAATTGGATCCAAAGAAATAGAAATACAGTACAATGTCATGAATTGGAAGAATCAACATTATTTTAAAAGAACACACTACCCAAAGCAATTTACATATTTTTTATAATCAATTCACATCAAAATATCATTGACAATAGTCAAAGTGCTAAAAAACACTACTAAAATATCATGAAATAGTGAAAGCAACCTTTAACAAAAAGAACAAAGCAAGTAGCATGGCAATATCAGATTTCAAGACATACTACAGAGGAACTGTAATCAAAACAGCACAGTACTCACAAGAAAACAAGCACCTAAACCTGGAACCAAACAGAAACCCCAGAAATAAACCCACACACTTAACACCAAACTCATCTTTGACAAAGGTGCTAAAAGCATACCCTGGAGAAATAACTCTTCAACAAATAGTGCTGGCAAATTGGATAACCACTGGTATGAGAATGAAACTAGATCCTGCCTTACCCCAAACTCTCATGATGTACAAAAATCAACCAAAAACAGATTAAAGACCACCATATTAGACTTCAAATTTGAAACTATGAAAAACAAATCAGGTTATACATTTCAAGCCAATAGAGTGGGCAATGATTTTTTGAAGCAGACCCAAAAAGCAGAGGAAATAAAAGCCAAACTAAACAAATGGACAATAAAAAAAAATCAACAGTTCGCTGACTTTGATCTTATTCCGATAGGGTCATAGTCAAAGTGGAAGTTCTCTCCTCCCTTCGGAGAAAGGTACCTCCTTCTTTGATGGCCCCATTGTTTCCACTGGGATCTCACTCACAGAGATCTTTCATTTAGGTCTTCTTTTTTTTCTTTTCCATGGTATCTTGGCTTTCCATGCCTAAAATACTCTCTTGGGCTCTTCAGCCAGATCCGAATGCCTTAAGGGCTGATTCTAAGGCCAGAATGTTGTTTAGGACATCTGCCATTCTATGAGTCTGCTGTGTATCCCACTTCCCATGTTGGATCTTTCTCTCCCTTTTTGATTTTATCAGTTAGTATTAGCAGACACTTGTCTTGTTTGTGTGATCCCTTTGACACTTAGACCTATCAGAGCCATCAATTGTGAACTGAAATTGATCACTTGGACTAGTGAGATGGCATTGGTACATGCCACCTTGATGGGATTGTATTGGAATGCCCTGGCACATTTCTAACTCCACCATTTGGGGCAAGTCTGATTGAGCATGTCCCAAATTGTACATCTCCTCCCTCTCTTTTTCCACTCTTAAATTTAACAGGGATCACTTTTCAGTTAAAATTTAAACACCTAAGAATAATTGTGTGTTAATTACAGAGTTCAACCACTAGTACTAGAACAACAACAACAACAACAAATACTAAAAAGGATAAAGTGTTACATTGT
The DNA here is from genome assembly GCF_033115175.1 of Lepus europaeus. Taxonomy (NCBI): domain Eukaryota; kingdom Metazoa; phylum Chordata; class Mammalia; order Lagomorpha; family Leporidae; genus Lepus; species Lepus europaeus. Next base: position 33,910,246 of record NC_084836.1, on the reverse strand, counting down.
ACATCTAGGGTCAGGACAAGAGCTGATCAGGTCATTGTTTTTTATAGTGTCCATTTCACTTCAACAGGTTTCCCCTTTGGTGCTCAGTTGTCACCGATCAGGGAAAACAAATGATATTTGTCTCTTTGGGACTGGCTTAATTCACTCAGCATGATGTTTTCCAGATTCCTCCATCTTATTGAAAATGACCGGGTTTCATTGTTTCTTACTGCTGTATAGTATTCTATGGAGTACATGTCCCATAATTTCTTTATCCAGTCTACTGTTGATGGGCATTTGGGTTGATTCCAGGTCTTAGCTATTGTGAATTGAGCTGCAATAAACATTAATGTGCAGATAACTCTAAAGGCTTCCATAGCCCTGGCAACTCATGGCTAGAGCCTAGGGAGATTACTGACACCATGAACAGGAGTGTCAAATTGTTAAGTCAGCAACAGGAGTCACTGTGTACTTACATCCCATGTGGGATCTGTCCTTAATGCGTTGTCTAATGTGCAGTGATACTATAACTAGTACTGAAACAGTATTTTTACTCTTTGTGTTTCTGCGTGGATACAAACTGATGAGATCTTTACTAATTATATACTGAATCGATCTTCTGTATATAAAGATAATTGGAAATGAAAAAAAACCTGGTGTTAAATTGGAAATGGCATAGAAAATTAATTAATTTTTTTAAAAAAATATTATGTAGGATCTCTGTCTTTAATGTGCTGTACACTGTTATTTAATGCTATAACTAGTACTCCAACAGTATTTTTTTTCACTTTGTGTTGCTATATGGGGGCAAACTGTTGAAATCGTTACCTAATATATACTAAACTAATCTTCTGTATATAAAGAGAATTGAAAATGAATCTTGATGTGAATGGAAGGGGAGAGGGAGCAGGAAAGGGGAGGGATCTGTGTGGGAGGGAAGTTATGAGAGGGGGGAAGCCATTGTAACCCATAAGCTGTACTTTGGAAATTTATATTCATTAAATAAAAGTTTAATAAATGAAAAAAAATCAACAGAATGAAGAGACAAAAGAAAGAACAAAAGAAAATATTTGTAAACTATATCTGATAAGGTGTTAATAACCAGAATATGTAAAGAACTCAACCAGCTTAATAGCAAAAAACTAAATAATCCAATTTAAAAATGGGCAGTTGGGGAAGGACTTGATCAGTTACGACACCCCATCAGAGTGAGTTTGAGTCCTGATCCCACTCCTAATTTCAGCTTTCTGCCAGTGTATATCATGGGAGTCAGAAATGATGGCTCAAGTAATTGAATCCCTTCTAACCCCAAGGGGATATGGATTGAATTTCTGGCTCCTGGCTTTGGCCTGTTCCAGTCTTGGCTGTTGCAAACACTGAGGGAGTCAAGCAGCAGTAGCTTCTCTCTCTCTCTCTCTCATACTCACAAGTAAATAAACTAATAAGTAAATATAATTGTTTTAAATGGACTGTAGATCTAAATCGACATTTCTCATAGGCAGACATGTAAATGGTCAACAGGTACATGAAAAACTGTTAAACATCGCTAATCATTGGGGAAATGCGAATCAAAAGCATACTGAAATATCATCTCACTCCAGTAAACTTAATATCCAGAAAACAAAGGCTATCAAGTGCTGTTGATGATGTAGCAAAAAGAGAACGCTTGCAGGGCTGGCATTGTGGTGTAGTGGGTTAAGCAACTACCTGCATCACCAGGATCCCACACAGTGCCAGGATCTACTGCCTGCTGCTCCACTTCTGATCCAGTTCCCTCCTAACACACCTGAAAAAGCAATAGAAGATGGCACAAGTACTTGGTTCCCGGCACCCTTGTGGGTGACCCAGAAGAAGCTCCAGTCTCCCTCTCCCTCTCCCTCTCCAACTCTGCCTTTCAAATTATTGGGAAAAAAAAAATTCTTAAAAAAGAGAGAATACATGCACATTGTTAGTGGGAATATAAATTAGGACAGTAATTATGTAAAACAGTATAGAATTTTCTCAAGAAACTAAAAACAGAACTACTATATGATCTAGGGAACTTACTTCTAAGTTGTACTGGGAGAAATGAAACCACTGTGAAAGAAACACCTGAATCCAATTTACTGAGGCATCATTCACAGTAGTCAAAAAATAGAAACTGCTCGTCAACCGATGAACAGATGAAGAAAATGTGGCACCTATACACAATGGAATACTATTCAGCCTTTAAAAGGATAAAATCTTACATTTTCAACAATATAGGTGGAAGTGGAGATCATTAGTTTAACTGATATGTGCCACACAGAATAATCTCACTTGTTTGTGAAACCTAAGAGATTATATCATAGAAGAGTAAAATAGTGTTTACCAGAGGCCAGAGTAGGCAGGAATAAGAGCTGAGAAAGATTATTTCATGGGTATCAAGTTTTTTTACATAGGGATAATAAGTTCCGTTGTTCTGCCACACAGTAGGATAACTATAGATAGCAAATATGTGCTGTAAATTTATCTAAAAACTCCAAAAACCTAAAAGATGTGAGTTTGAACGTTTTCTCTATAAAGAAATTATAAATGTTTGAAGAGACAGGTATGTTCATCCTGACTGAAGATTATATAATGTATGTATGTATGTATCAAAATAACACACGATTCTCAGTAAATCTGCATATTTTATGTATCAGTTAGAAAATAATAATACTAAAAACATACTTATAGGAACTCAGAAAGGGTCAAAGTCAGATTAGTTAAAATTGTGTATGTCATTTTTATTTCTACATCATACCTATTCTTCTACAGCCACAGTAGTATTCTATTGATTAAATCTGGTTGGCCAAACCTATAGCTAATTTCCCAATTAGAATGTCCTGGGAAAGGAAGGAGGAAAATACAGAAGCACAGACACATTATAGGGTTTTCTTAGTCAAATCCAGGATTATCTATGACCATTTTCTAAACAGCGTTTGAATCTCAACTACAGCTATTGTCAAGAATAGAAAAGTAATGAAAACTTCTAAGAAATCTATAAATGAAAGACAGTACCATGAGTTGAACCATTTCCAATTTTTTTAATCCTCTGTGCAATAAATTTTAAAAATTGCTTTAAAGCACACTATATGAAGACAGAACATTATGAGACCATTTATATTTTGCATGTATCTTATATTTTAAATGAAGAGAAGGAAAAATAATATAATGAAAACAAATGTTTCCTTGGATATGACCTTTCAATATTTCTGTGTGTGCTATGATAGTTCCTGAAAACTTAGTCAAAAAATAAAAGCACTTGAAGCAAGAAATAAATGAATATGCAAGCACAGCCAAAAGTCTAATATTTTCTAATGAAATTCGTACATAATGTTGGATTCCTAACTAGATCCATGGTTAGATTTTTAGAAGACTTTCTGGCACATCTAGGCTCATGAAAATTATTACTAAATACATAAACTTACCAATATTAAAATTTTGATTAAAGATTTTTTAGGGTAAAAAGAAAAACTCCAATGTACCGATTCATTCTTCAGATGCTTCCATGGGTGGCATGGGCAAAGCTGGGAACCAATTACTCATTCCCATTTTCTCACTGTTGCCTCTCAGGTTCTGGAATAGCAGGAAACTGACACCAGGAACCTAAGCTGAATATCAAACCCAGGTACTTTACTGTAGGGTAAGGGTGTCCTAACATGATACTTAATCACCAGAGAAAACATCCACCTCAAAAATTTTGTGTTATAGAACGTGGCCCACTACTGTGAGACTCAGCACCTGGTGGAGCCTCTAAACTTGCCTACAAACCTATGGGATGGACTTGTTCTGGGGTGTGTAGCTGGCCTCAAACAGGCCTGAAATATATTCCCTGGAGTTCATAGGGCCAAGTGACTGTGGGCCCCAGGTGTAACTCTACCTGCTATCAGTCTGGATGGACAGAAGCATGCCTTCATCACCCTCCTCCAGGCTTAATCAGGCAGCAAAGAGCCAATGAATTGCATGTTGGGACTCAATGCTGGGTTGGTAAAGCCCATACTAAGTACATCCAGCTCCCTTAGCTCTGTAAGGTTTCTGTTGAGAAGTCTAAAGTCAGGCCCGGTCCGAGTCCTTATGGCCAATCTAAGAGAAAGAAAATGAAATAAAATCAAAACAGTCACAAATGAGCAGTAAATAAACATAGTTGCTGGGATATATAGTAAGTGGACAAGGTATGTTATACCAGGCCATAAGGAAAATCTGCCTGGGGCACACGAACAAGAGCTTTCTCTCCAACTTTGCACTATTCTGTTTTTCCTCAAGTTCATCATATGTATCTCCAATCTCTTCCTCACTTTCAAAAAATGACTTCCTGGTGCACAAATACTCTATGTTGCTGCAAACATTATGAACCTAATTCACATACACAAAAATCATTTTCTTTTTTCATTTAATCACAGTGTATAACATTCCTAATCCATCAAAAATAATTATTTCACATGTGTTCTTAGAGACTTTGAAGGCTAATAGTAATCAGTTAGTCTCCCTTTCCTTTATATGTTTCCCTTACTCTTCCCTACTGTGGGTAGTGAACTCAGGAGATCAACTCCAGCCCTCAGCATTTGCACACCTGTCTCAGATTAGAGAACCACCTTGCCTGAGATCATCAAGGCAATCCTTGCTCAAAGCTCCTTAACAAGAAGGCTAGGGCTTTGTCTGGCCTGTGTCATGTTCAGCTGCTTCCTCTGTCCAATCCTATTTCTTTCATATTCACAGTGAGAAGATTTAATGGAAGAGATAATAATTTAAATAATAATAAAAGTATATAAAGCCAGAGAACTAAATTTTTTAATGTGCAACACCTGTAATAAAGAAAACACTACTGAAATCTCAGGAGTGTAAAGAAATAAATGGAAAGCGAACTTTTCATGTATACGTTTACTCAGCATAATAAAGATGTAATAATGCCAATTTAATCTGCTTCTCTATCTGTACATCATCTATCTGTCCATATTGATAGAATTTAAACAAAATGTAAAGAAATGTGATAAGAAACTATCAAAATCAGTATTATAATCTCAATGAAAACATCTAATTTTATTGATGTAGTTTACACTTAATGAGAGCCCAATACAACTGTTAAAAATCTAATTTTGTTGTTTTTATGGAACAAGTATTAATGAATTTCCTATAGAAAAACATTTTAAAAGAATGTAGTAAATGCCTAAAAAATAAGATTCGTGGTTGGTGGGTTCTAGACAGTCTAGACATTAAAATATACTACTACTGTATTTTTAAAAGGTATATTTATTTCAAAAGCATAGTGACAGAGAGGGAGAGAGGCAGAGGGAGTAAGAGAGGGAGAGAGAGGGAGAGAATTCTTCCATCTGCTGGTTCATTCTCCAAATGCCTACAACAGCCAGGGCTGGGCCAGTCTGAAACCAGGTACTTGGAACTCCATCTGGGGTTCCCACATGGGCAGCAGGCACCCAAGTACTTGGGTTGTTTTGCTACTTTCCTGGAAGCTTTAGCAGGAAGCTGGGGCTACAGCAGAGGTGTCAGATATCAAACCCTCAGTCTTATGTGGAATGAAGGTATATCAAGTGGCAGCTAACTTGCTACGCCATGACAACCACCCCCATACTCTTACTTTCTAATAGAATGTGACTATATTTTTATTTATATCTTGATCTTGTATATTTATAAATGTGTTGCTCAACACATTCATAAGCATTAGCTTTTATTGATTCTTTGATATTTTTTATATAATAAACAGTCTCCTGTGTATGGATTAATTTTATTTTTTCCTTTACAATTTGTGTGCATTTTAGTTTTTTTTTTTTTAAGATTTATTTGTTTATTTGAAAGTCAGAGTTACACAGAGAGAGAAGGAGAGGCAGAGAGAAAGAGAAAGAGAGAGACAGAGAGAGAGAAGTCTTCCATCCGCTGGTTCACTCCTAGTTGGCCTCAATGGCCGGAGCTGCACTGACCCGAAGTCAGAAGCCAGGAGCTTCTTCTAGTCTCCCACGCGGGTGTAGGGGCCCAAGGACTTGGGCCATCTTCTACTGCTTTCCCAGGCCATAGCAGAGAGCTGGATCAGAAGTGGAGCAGCCAGGTCTCAAACTGGCGCCCATGAGGGATGCCAGCGCTGCAGGAAGCAGCTTAACCCGCTACGCCACTGAGCCAGTCCCAATATTTCAGTTTTTGTCACATTGTTCTGGTGTGAACATTCACTACAATGTTGAATACCAGTGATAAAAATGGACATCTATATCTTTTATTGACATCAGGGAGAAAGAACATTCTTTATTAAGGTTAGGTCATTCCTCTGTAATTATTATTTACTAAGAATGTTTAATATGAAGGTGTGTTTAATTATGTCAAGTGTAATTCTGTATCAATTCAGCTAATCCTATGACATTTTTCTTTTTAATATGATAAATTACATTTTGAAAATAATTGGGCCAGTTGTGTGTTCTTAGGATGAACCCTCCATGGTGGTGATTTATTATCTCTTTTTTTTTTAAAGTTTTTTTGACAGGCAGAGTGGACAGTGAGAGAGAGAAATACAGAGAGAAAGGTCTTCCTTTGCCTTTGGTTCACCACCCCCCGCAATGACCGCTGCGGCCAGCGCACTTCACTGATCCGAAGCCCGGAGTCAGGTGCTTCTCCTGGTCTCCCATGCAGGTGCAGGGCCCAACCACTTGGGCCATCCTCCACTGCACTCCCGGGCCACAGCAGAGAGCTGGACTGGAAGAGGGGCAACCGGGACAGAATCCGGCGCCCCGACCAGGACTAGAACCTGGGGTGCCGGCGCCGCAGGCGGAGGATTAGCCTAGTGAGCCGCGGCGCTGGCCAGATTATCTCTTGAATATATTACTGAATTTGATATGCTAAAATTCTGTTGAGGATTTTTATGTCTATCCTCATAAGGTATATTGATGTCTTTTAATGGATGTATCTGGTTTGATATTGAATATTTCTGCCATGTAGAATGAGTTGGGAATTGTTTATTCCTTTTATATTTCTGGGAGATACTATTTACAATTGGGATAATTTATTCCTTTCCAAGGTCAACAGAGAGTATCAGTGCCTTAAAGAAGCAGCTTTTATTTTGTTTTCTGCCTGCAGATTAAGTGTTTTATTCTGAAGAAGAGAGGTCATGGGGTCTGGGCAAAGATTCAAGAGGAAGCACTGTTCCATTTTCCCAGCCAGTACCAGGGGAGAGCTTACCTCGCTTCTTACTGATCTTTTCTGTGATGTCCTGGTTGAGTTCAGGGAGTGAAAATCTGCAAAAGGCTGTGTACCCTTCTGGTCTGCAGCCCCTTGGGACTTCCCACATACATTTTGCCCACACTTGGTCCTAAGCAGTTTGTACAAAATGTTACCTATATTTCTTATCAATTCCATGGAAGCAAATAAGAGGGTCTGTTTCTTGTTGCAGGTGGCTATCTTTCCCAATTCAAGCTACTCAATTGCATATAATCTCAGTTCTAAAAAGTTCAAGAAAATTAATGTGTAACTTTGTCCAGGTTTATAAATATTGTTTGTAAAAGTGATTCTTTTTCGCTACTTCTTTGAACAGAAACCAAAAATATTTTTAAAGGGAATAAATCTGGCTTTTAATAACTATAGTTTGAGGTGGCAGGGGCTGTGTCATAGCAGGTTTAGCCTCTCTGCCTGTGAATCCACATCCCATATGGGTGCAGGTTTGGGACCTGGCTGCTGCACTTCCAATCCAGCTCCCAGCTAGTGCACTTGAGAAAGCAGTGGGTGATGGTCCAAGAGCTTCATGTGGGAGATCTGAAAGAAGCTTCAGGCTCCTGGCTGCAGCCTGGCCCAGCTCAGCTGTTGCTGGATGGAGGATCTCTCTGTCTCTTCTCCTCTCTCTGTAATTCTGCATTTCAAATAAATAAAAAATAAACCTTTAAAAAAATGGCTTGATAATCTATTTAAGGAAATATGTGAATAACCTATCAAAATCATCATCGCAATTTTCACATAAAAATTTTTGCTTCCTTAATTAATCCTGTACAAAATCAACAAAACAAACTTCCTTCAACACTGAAATTGGCTTTTTAAAAAATCTATTAAATTTCAAGTTAACTAAAAGAACGAATTCAAGAAAAGGTCTTTAAAATTATTTTGATTATCTTTTTTTTTCTTTTTTTTACAGGCAGAGTGGATAGTGAGAGAGAGAGACAGAGAGAAAGGTCTTCCTTTTTGCCGCTGGTTCACCCTCCAATGGCTGCTCTGGCCGGCGCATCTCGCTGATCCGAAGCCAGGAGCCGCGTGCTTCTCCTGGTCTCCCATGCGGGTGCAGGGCCCAAGGACTTGGGCCATCCTCCACTGCCTTCCCGGGCCATAGCAGAGAGCTGGCCTGGAAGAAGGGCAACCGGGATAGAATCCGGCGCCCCGACCGGGACTAGAAGCCGGTGTGCCGGCACCGCGAGGTGGAGGATTAGCCTGTTAAGCCACGGTGCCGGCCTTGATTATCTTTAATGTTTGCTTTTTTAATGCTTTTTTAATACAAAACTCTGTATTGAACACAACTCAAGCTCAAAATCCTTGAATACTAAAACCTAATTATGAATACTGAAAGAGTTTTAGTTCTTTAGAAACAAAATTCTCCATTGAACATGCATTTTGTATAGTTTTTAGGCATTTCACTTGCTTAAGTGTTCTTAAAAGCTCATTACTGGAGGCTAGTGCTGTGGCATAACAGGTAAAACCACTGTCTGCAGTGCTGGCCTCCCATATGGGTGCCAGTTCAAGTCTCAGCTGCTCTATTTCCAATCCAGCTCTCTGCTATGGCCTGGGAAAGCAGTAGAAGATGGCCTAAGTCCTTAGGCCCTTGTACCCTCATGGGAGACCCAGAAGAAGCTCCTGGCTCCTGGCTTTGGATCAGCACAGCTCCAATTGTTATGGTCATTTGGGGAGTGAATCAGTGGATGGAAAAACCTCACTTCCTCTCTCTCTCTCTGTCTCTGCCTCTCTATAACTCTGCCTTTTAAATAAAAAAAAAAAATTTAATCTTATTATTAATGAAAACTGACACTAGCTCATTATGTATCTGAAATGTTTTCATTTACATACCTTAGTTTAACACAGAGACTATTTTGAGTCATTGATCAATTATTTAATTAGTACCATATTATATATTATATAGTAAATTATATATGAAATTTAATATATTCATATATTAAATTAAATATCTTTATATAGTAAATTATATGTTAAATTAAAACATTTTTATCTGTATTAATGTCTACACCCATCTAACTGTCATTTTTTCTGACACAAGCAACAGGCCTAGAAAGGGTAGGTTCAACCCTGAACCAGAAGGATATCCAATCTAGGTTTAAGGAAGAAAGGAAGTTATGTAGCAAACCAGCATGTGGGATAGAAAGACTGATGGAAGAGTGTGAAAGAAACAGAAAGAAGCCTGCTTCTCAGTAGTGCTAAGTCATTGCAAAAGAACTCTATAGTGATGGGGATGAAATGGATTCTCATCATCAGTAGGAGAAAGAACTCAAAGAGAAATGGCAAATGCTGTATAACTAGACAGGTCCACAGGCTATCTTGCAAAGCTTTTCTTGACTCCATTTGAAACAGAGACCTCAGATAGGATGTGGGTCTGGTGGTCATGTTGATTGTGATGATGGCTTCAAAAGGCCTCTGCTTGTGAATCAGTTCTCTGAATTGTATTTCTAAACTTTGATGACAGTGTGGCACAGTAACCCTGACATGCTGAGATTCTATAGTAAGGTAGACATTCAAAATATGTAATTTGCATTTTATAAAATACAATTTTTTTAAGAGATACATTTGGACCATGAGTTGGTTCATTCTTATTACTAATATCCAAAAGCTTTCATGGACTCCCACAAACGGGGTAAGAGATCATTATAAATGACAGAGAAAGCATTTCTCATCAGCTTGGAAAAATGAGAGCTCAAAACTAAAAAGAATTTGAATTTTATAAAATTAAATTATAGTTCCTTGTTCTGTTTTGAAACTATTGCCTATTAAAACATTATTATTAATTTTGGTTTATACTATCCAGCTAACTCCTTGTTCTATTTTTTTCTACAATTCTTCCTTTCTCTATTTTCACTCCATTGTATCACTTGGCTAGATTGAAGAAAAGAAAAAATTGAGTATCTGTCATCTTCACAGGAGTGTCAATTGTCATTTCTCATTCACATTATTCCACTGAAAAATTTAAGCTTTTTTCCTTAACCAATTGCAGTGACAGAAAGTTTTTTATGGCTGTCACTGCTCTCAATATAGATTGATAGCAATATTTTATTAATTTTTTTTTAACTTTTATTTAATGAATATAAATTTCCAGTGTACAGCTTATGGATTACAATGGCTTCCCCCCCCCATAACTTCCCTCCCACCCGCAACCCTCCCCTCTCCTGCTCCCTCTCCCCTTCCATTTGCATCAAGATTCATTTTCAATTCTCTTTATATACAGAAGATCAATTTAGTATAAAGATTTCAACAGTTTGCACCCACATAGAAACACAAAGTGAAACATACTGTTTGAGTACTAGTTATAGCATTAAATCACAATGTACAGCACATTAAGGACAGAGATCCCACATGAGGAGCAAGTGCACAGTGGCTCCTGTTGTTGACCCAACAAATTGACACTCTAGTTTATGGCGCCAGTAACCATCCTAGGCTGTCGTCATGAGTTGCCAAGGCTATGGAAGCCTTCCAAGTTTGCCGACTCTGATCATATTTAGACAAGGTCATAAAAGACAGAGTGAGGATAGTAACCAATGATCCTAAGAGTGGCATTTACCAGGTTTGAACAATTATACAGCATTAAGTGGGGAAGAGGACCATCAGTACACACATGTTGGGAGTAGAGCCATTGGTGGTAGAGTAGAGGTTATGATTACAAAGGAATGAGGCCCAGAGCATTTTATTTTTATCCTTTGCAATACATGCACCTTAACTGGCAGTTTGAAAACATCAATGTTAATAATTGGTGGCTGATTTGTATTTTCTGAGGCCCAAAAAAGTGTTAGAAAATAAAGATTAAAAAATCAAATAAGAATAAGATTTTTAAAAAATTTAAAATTTTCTGGTCCCCAACAAAATAGGAATATAGACACAGCCTACTGGTTGAAGAAGCATTTATGCTTATGTGAAATATTTTGTTTCTTATTAAAAAACTTGGAGCAAGTAGTGAAAATTGCTAATAGCTATTTATTAATGTATTGTGAATATAGCCTTTTATTATTTTTTCTTTGACATGTCTATATTTATAAAAATTTCTCAAAATAGATGATATAATAATGAACTAATAAGAAAACATAGAATTTTGAATGCTGCAAGCTATGTATTTTCTAAAGAAGCCCTGATTTTTAACTATTTTCCTATATATACCAAACTATTTCTTCTTTTTGTATTCATTAAAATATAATTTATATACTACAAAATTAATGACTTTAAATTGCCTAAGTCAGTTTTTTTTAAAGTGTTCATATAGTCATGCAACCATCACCTCGATTTAATTTTGAACATTTTTATTGCCTCCTGCCCTTGGCAGCCACTAATCTACTTTCAGTTTTCATATAATATGTGGCCTTCTGTAACTAGTTTCTTCAGCTTAGCACAATATGCTCCTGACTAACCCATATTGTACCAAGTATCAATATTTCATCCTACTCCCTATCCATTTAGTAATCACACCCAACTATAGATTCACAAAGCAGGTATAGTCAAGTGTATTGAGCAAGTTTATCTTCAGCATGAGAGGCACAGTGATGAAGAAATGTAATCATGGAAACCACTCATTACTTAGGTGTGCTGGCAGACTGGTACTCAGCATTTACTTTAGTTTCCTTCTCTTTTGGGTGAAATTATTGTGCATTTACTTTACTTCTAATAATATCCAATTCTTGCTTCCTTCCTTAGATTGAATGGAATATGGACTCAAGTGTGTGCACATTCATGCTCTCAATTCCACAATGTTAAAATTTTGTTTATTATGTCCTCACCTCATCTTCACTTCAAAATTCTCTAGTTTTTCTTTTTTATTATGTGATTTTTTTTTATTAACTTGAGAAACAAAGAGACAGAGGCAGACAAAGCTCCCCTGTACAAGTTCAATCCTTCACGGCCTGCAACGGTTCTGGGCCAGAGAACTGAAGTAGGGATATGGAGCCCAATTGAGGTCACCCACAGAGGTGGCAGGGACCCACGTACCTCAGCCATCACCTCATGTCTCCCAGGGTGTACATTAGCAGGAAGCTGGATTTAAGAGTGGAACTAGGACTCAAATCCACACATTCCAAAATGGGATGTAGGCATCCTAAGCAGTGACTAACTGCTAGATCAAATGCTTGCTCCCTAGTATCACTTATTATTGTACACAGATACAATGAATCTATCCATATCAAAATTTGTAACTACTCTACAATAAAATGGAGTTTGCATTCACTCTATATTTGCACTATATATCAGCTATGTATCAATACTCATTGAAATTCTAGGGATAGCATGATGAATAAAATGAAGTATCTCACTTCATCAAACCCATCGTTTGATGAAAGCCACACATGGAAAACCAGTAATTCTAACTATGTGATAACCACCATAACGAATGACTGTCCATCACACAATGGGTGATCACTGTCAAGGATGATATTAAATTGCACTTTTAAGTATAATTGCAAAAAAAATCTATGTGATAGGGAAGAAATGCGATTCTGTGTGAAAAAAACTGTATATCTATCCAATTAGATCAGAAAAGTTCTGAAAACTTGAAGTCTGTATCTGAATTATGACTCAAATGCTTACTCAAGTACTTACACTGTACTCAAGAATAACCATAATAGAAAGAAGACAATCCGCCGGCGCTGCGGCTCACTAGGCTAATCCTCCGCCTTGCGGCGCCGGCACACCGGGTTCTAGTCCCGGTCGGGGCACCGATCCTGTCCCAGTTGCCCCTCTTCCAGGTCAGCTCTCTGCTGTGGCCAGGGAGTGCAGTGGAGGATGGCCCAAGTCCTTGGGCCCTGCACCCCATGGGAGACCAGGAGAAGCACCTGGCTCCTGCCATCGGATCAGCGCGGTGCGCCGGCCGCAGCGCGCTACCGCGGCGGCCATTGGAGGGTGAACCAACGGCAAAAGGAAGACCTTTCTCTCTGTCTCTCTCTCACTGTCCACTCTGCCTGTCAAAAAAAAAAAAAAGACAATCCTATGAAGCCTATGTTAAAACCGTTTTTCGTTGTTTTTTTTTTTTTGTTTTGTTTTTTGTTTTTTTTTAAACTTTCCAGGTTTGACTGAAGTAGAAGCATCTATCATTCTTGCTTTTTATTACTCTTGGTCCCCCATCATATTCATTAGGTGAACTTTTTATTCTCAGCAGTCTCTGATTTTTTTTTCAAGTCTATTTTCCACTGTATAAACATAATTGCTTTGTTGAGTCTTCAGTGCTCACTGGGCTAGTCTCTTAAGTATTTTTACAGTTCTTAGTTGGATACTAGACAGGCTGCACCAGAGCTATGAAACCTAAGAGATTCCAAATGAAACCCTGGATTTCTGATTCAGTAAGTCCAGGATGGTTACAGAATTTTACTTTTATAGCTTCCCAGTTTTTCTGATGTATGACCTGACCTCCAAGAAAGATATGCCTCTACAAGAAGATGTCTTTTTCTGTATATTCTCTTTTCATTGAAATTGGCTAAAATAGGAAACTTCCCAAAGTCATACAACCATCTAAAATAGGGATTAAGAAATCTAACTTGCCCTCTGTGTTTAAAAAGAGCGTTTTTGGAAGCTACTCCCTCACTAATCTAGGTATTCTCTATGATTGCTTTCATATCACAATGCCAAAACTGAGTAATTTCAACAGAGACTACAAGACCCACAAAACCCAAAATATTTCCTGTCTGTCCTATATGTGTCAATGTGTTGGCTATTATTCCTGGATCAAAAATTTATAGAAAAGTATAGTACTACTTCTTGTTTAACTTAGTTTACTTAATTACTTTTTAAGTCCTAATTAGCAATGCTTTATATGTGACCCATTTCCTAATTTCCTCAAACTGAGTTAGAATTAAATTTCTGGAACTACCCATACTACCTATTTTGTATCCACTATGATGTCATACAAAGCAGTTTTTCTCATCTATAAAACTTTACCTAGTTTCCTTATGCTTGTAAACCCCAAACTGGTTTTGATTTCCTATTTTATTAAGAAAAATGAGTTTAATCATTAAACTCATTCATCTTTATTCAAAATATTAATGACTACTACAAATACTTAGTGAGAACTTACTGTAAGTCAGCCATTATAATCTCACATTTGTTATTTTAGTGACTCTATAATATAGACCTTAGTATATGTTTTGATAATATTTGAGAAATTAGCAAATCAGTTTTAGAATTAAAGTTTCAAACTAGGCAGGATGATTCCAGAGGAACACCTCTCTATCTTAATGATTTTGTCTATTCTCCTTTCTCCCATTCCTCCTTTGCAAAGAAGTGAATTGTATCCATTGCTGTGTAGATCTTTTCATCTGTGTTCTTGATCCTATGCCCTTTTCTGGAATTGTTTTGATGTGAATAACCTACAACCTTGAAGCACGCTTTGCTTCATGCTTAGTGCCATGAGATGAAATTAAAGATAACATTAGGTCACCCCTTTGGATGAAACTCTATAGAAGAATCAGTCACCTCCTCCCACCTTCTGGTCACTGTTTGTATTCCCTGGGATGTATTCACATCACTCCAGTCTTCAAGGACAGCAGCTTAAATCTCTTTCAGCTCCATATTAACATTTTTCTCCTCTCTGTAAGTTAAATCTCCCTGTGTCTTCCTCTTATGAGAATACATGTGATTATGATTTTACTTAGGGACCACGTGGAAAACCTCTCCATCACAAGATCCTTCGTCACAGCTATGAAGACTAATTTTTTTTTTCAATATAAAGTAACCCACAGCTCTCCAAAAATTAGGACATATTTTTTTGAGTGGTCATTCTTCAGCTAACTATATGTAATCTTTCTAACAATTCTGTGATTCTGTGATGGATGTCTTTTAATGTGAGGCATGATGGGAAGCAAGTAATAATGTCCTTCTAATTTTGTAGTACACATAACAATATTTAACTTTGAATCATCTTCAAAGCACTAAGCTTTTCTTCATGGCTCTTATATGGCAGAATGTTTGAAGTTAAAAACAACTTTAGAAGTTTACAGCTTGATTTAATTATATGATACATTCATATTTGTTGCCTTCATGTTCTGTTAAGTATAGAATATGGAACACTATTTTTGTTTGGGAAAATAAGAGGGTCTCAAGAGTCATGGGGATTAACTCAACACTTCACGATACACAGGTGTATATATTATTTGTTGTTTTCTCTTTTAACCTTATTTTCATCCCTTTTTTTTTTTCTTCTGCTATGCATTAACTGGGAACCATATGTAGAGACATTAGGCTAAGAATGACCAGATCAGTGTATCCAAGGCAATTATAGCAAAGCATTATGTATCTTTTCTGCTATGAATCTCAGAATTCCTGCTTTTCTTTAATTTTCTTGCTGCTATGGGATGATTCAAATTCACAAAGTTGGTAGGACATTAACGTACCTTATTGTAACTTGATGTGTTTGAATCTCAATTACTCCTTGTGTTTGAGAAGCAAACAAAAATGTTCGCTTGTTGGTTGACTGGTTGTTGTTTGACTTGTCAATTAAGATTACCAATACTACATCATTCAAAAGTTTAGAGCAGAAAAGAGAAAAATAACAATAAGCCTTAAATGTAGATGGATAAAGAAAAATGAAAAGAATAAAGGGATATATTATTAATAGCTTACTGATCAAGATGTAGAATATAAAGCGTGGAGGCTAGGGGAATTATAAAAGGACAACTTGCTGATTGAGCTTCCTAGAAAGTTCTATCTTAATAGACCAAAAGAAATTATTATCTGAATGATTATATATTGCAAGTTCTCAGAAGCCAAATTAGGCAGATATTCTTTCTAGCAAAAATTTCTATATCTCCATCCTACAACCTGATGGTGAGTTTATCTGTCCGCAAATGAAAACCCCACTCCTTTCAGTCAGCAAGTGGGATGCTCACTAGTGCACCAGAATCTTTTTCACCAATGCACAGATATTGAAGCTACCATTAATTTCTAAAAATAAATAAAAGTAGCTAATACCTCTTTTTATGCTCTCCAATTTCAATACCTTTCAAGTCATCTTTTGTGAAAGTACCCAAAATATTAGTTTGCAATAAAGATGAAATAATAAGCATACCTATTTCATAGAATTCCATTTTAATGCATGGTAACTATTGTTAATAATTATATAATTACTATTATATTTATTATGCTGGTGGTGACTTTTATCCAATGTCCACTGTTCTCCAAAGTTAAAATTTCTTCATGATTGCTATTTTCTAAATCATGCCTACCAGTCTAGCCTGACAATTACTGAAATGGGTCACTAAGAGATAGAAGTGAAAAAAATGTTCAGAAAACTATAGTTATTAAAATCTATCAGTGTTCTCCTAATAGAAGAAACTTGCTATACTAAAGTACTTGCTACTGTGAGATTTTTAGGGGTAAAAAATGTATGCTGAGGGCCAGCATTGTGGCGCAGCAGGTTAATCCTCCACTTGTGGTGCTGGCACCCTATATGGGCACCGGTTCTAGTCCAGGCTGCTCCACTTCCAAACCAGCTCTCTGCTATGGCCTGGAATAGCAGCAGAAGATGGCCCAAGTCTTTGGGCCTCTGCACCTACGTGGGAGACCCAGAAGAAGTGCCTGGCTCCTGGCCTCAGTTTGGCGCAGCCCTGGCCGTTGCAACCATTTGGGGAGTGAACCAACAGAAGGAAGACCTTTCTCTCTGTCTCTCCCTTTCACTGTCTATAACTCTACCTTTCAAATAAAGTAATAAAATCTTTAAAACCAAAGTGTATTCTGTCACTTTCTTACTCCTCCTTATTGGAGGCTTGAATTCCTTTCTTCCCATTCAAATAACCAAAATGCAAACACTTGGCATTACAATCTACCAACGATGACAGACAGGCTCATCATCTGATCCTTTCATTTCCATCAGTATCTCTGTACTTCTGTGTCTTGATAAAACAGTTACTGAAAATTGAACTGTGGAATATGTGAGTAAGGGAAATCTTTAAGTATTGAATATCTTCATAAACAAAAGTGCATGTGTGTCTCTGTGTCATCATTCTCAGGCTGCCTTCTAATCTGTTTTCCACAGGAGAGTCAGCATGTAAAGCTGTAATTTCATGAGTACAGTTCAAAGCCAAAGGACTTCATTCATTTTCTACTTTCTATGTTTACAGCCAACAGAAATATAAGGAACTGATTTTTGTCTTGACCAGTTCTTTTAATTAGCACCTAGTATAATCTTGTATTTTAGGTATTCATATAGCAATTCATCATTGCAACATATCAAAGTATTAATAAATAACTAGGAAGGGGCAGGGAGAACTATGTTTAAATCAGAATGGTCCTCTAGGATATCTACTATTATATCAGTATAATGGCATAAATGTAAATGAAAAACTCCCCAACTCGACAGTGTCAGAACTTTTGAGACTCCCATCTTTAGGAATGCTAAGTCTGAACAACACAGACAGTTAAGGATAACTACAGGAAAAAGTCCATGTTGAGGAAAAAAAGACATGAAGCAGGTAATGGAAGGTATTTAAACTACCCTTTGTGACAAGTTTTATAAGGCATTACCTTCACCACTTGTGTTCATATTTTATGCAAGGAGTAGTGATAGTTAACTTTACAACTTAATTGAAGATAAAATCACGGAATATTTTTATATGAACGTAATTACAATAGATAAGATACTGATATTCTTGTGTGGCTCTTGTTAACTTTCTTCTGTAAACTTGATGCTTTAATATCTGCCCTACCTGCAGGTGCCAGATATACCTTGTTCTAAACAATATGACAAGACGGCTGCAAAACTATGGTTTGGCCTTCGAAAACCTTCATAACTCCTTCCCCTTTCCTCACCAGTCTTTTCTTGGGACTGGGGAGAACACTTATCCAATACAAGTCAATCAATCAAAGTCCAAATTCCCAACTACCTACTTTACTGGGCATTTACACTCTCAGTCAGAATATGACTTCCCTAATCACCCCAGGGCCAGGTACTCAATAACCAGGTGTAGCCTCTATGCTCCAGAACCTGACATCACTTTGTTCTAAACCTGCTTACCATGCCTTACCTATCCGTTTCCTATGGAAGCCTATGTATGGATAAAGGCTCTGGCTATAAATTCTCCCCTGTGTGTCTGCTTTGTGTCCAACCTCTTTGCTTCCCTGTGTTACCCTCAATGGCATGACATGCCCTTCTTCTTGGTAACTATGAGTAATAAACTTTTATTTCAATCACAAAGTCACTTGTTGGGTTTAATTTGTCTCAGATTTTCTGCTCATACACTGTGTTTGAAAACATCCATGTTGGAGGATGGTAAATTATTTTTGGCTGCATGAAAGATAGTTGTATCATATAATGAAGAAGATGATGCTTTTATCATTACTGCTTTAAATATCAGTGGAAGATAAAAAAAATTATCCTGGGAAGTCAAAGCAGGGACTGTCCCATCATGTATCTGGTTGCTCTCAGTCCACACTTTTACCGTTCTTGGATAATTTATTTCCAGGTCTGGTAGGTTTGGGATCCACAAGGAGGAAAGGCCTACACCTCCGGGAATGGAAAGTTCCTACCTGTACTTCCAGGGAAGAAAAGTCCTTGTCAAGGTCCCTGCGGGTGCCTAAAGGTCAACCAATGAGGATAAGACCCGCCTCAACCTTTAACCCCCATGCCCTGAATCTATAAAAGGAGCCCTCCCAATCTCTGATGCAAGACTTCCCCAGCCCCCCACTCTGTTGCTCTGTTGGGACCGGGGAATCTCGCCAACAAAAGCCTGTGAATTAATTGATTCGTCTGCCTGGGAAGATTTGTTGCCCCGGATACCTTGCAAGGTCCTCTTGCAAATCAAGTGAGAAATGGTTACCTATTATGTATTTGTTTCTTTGATGGGCACTGGGAATAACTGATTAATTAAGATATAATTTATGTTTTGATTACCTTCTTTTTAAAACATATATTGAAACAATATGACTTGATGGAAGTCATGTAACTGAGAATATTAATATAAATTTTTGAAACTATTAAATAGTGAGGCATTGACGTTACAAGAAAATCTTAAAATACTTCTAGGTAGAAAACATGCACATAATAAAAATGTTAACTGATTTACAAATATTAAGTCATTAGTTTTCATGAAGAAACTGAGGCAAAGAGATACTAAATTAGCCACAAATTAGCAGTTTACAATAAATCTAAGATGTACATTCTTAAATATTTATAAACAATATAAAATATAAAAAATAAAAATATGTAAGTAAAAATAAAGATGTTCATTTCTTAAATTATAAACAATATAAAAGTCTAAGATGTTCATTCTTAAAATATAAACAATATAAAGTTGCTTTACTTTTATCAAGTCATCATATCATTTAATAATGATTTTCAAAATTGCAAACAAAATAGAAATAGGCAGTATAAAGCACAATGGGATATAGCATAAAACCCATTTTGACTTATATCTGAATAATTTATATACACAGCTAAGTGAATTTTCCCACAAACCTAATAGGATTTTATTCCTTTATGAGCCAAGTGGTTCCATCAATGATTTAGTAACTGCTTTAAGAAATATTTGAAACATTCACACTAAATAGTATTTGTACCATACTACTTTTATAATGAAAATACTCATTTTAACTATTTGTATCACTTCATGTTGTAATTCAAATAATTCTCTTGGACAGTTTCTCACCACCCATCAGCAGGGATCTGATAAGCTACTTCACACTTCAGATACTAGAATATTATATGTTAGGTATGATTTTTACTCCCTAGTATAAACTATTCTTAGAATTCTTTCACTAGACCTTCCAAGATATAAAGTAACACTTTGAGTCAGCCTGGAAGAAAGTCTACCGTTGTATGCAAAGACATTTATTTTCTGAAACAGAGAATAGATTAGCCATATATTTTAAGGTGTTTTTAAAGAAGAAACCATTCGTGCATACAGATTGATTTAAACAGAAAGTCACAGGGTTTTTTAAAGAGTCATATGAATGCAGATATTTATTTTGCTTTTTCTCTAACCTTATAGAAAAGTGAATCCTGGGGCAGGGGACATTAATAGGAAAACTGCTGAATAGGAAAATGGAGTCCCAAGCATATGTCATAAAGCAATTTTTGCTACAGTGGAGATTAAGCCAAATGGAAAGGCACTGTAATCAGGATTATTCATATTCATAATTTTTAAAAATAGTAATACTTCTGAAAAATGGCTTAAGTCCAGAAAAAAATCTCTATAAACATTTCCTTATACAGAAATATGAAGATAGATTAGAAATAGACAATGATACAGAAATGTTTTCCTAATCTGCAAGTTCCAACCAGAATAAACAGTGAAGTAGTCAAAAACTAAGGGTTTCTCCAAGGCCAACAGAGCAGTAAACGGAAAAGTCAGGAAGCAGAGTTTCGAGAGAGAGAGAGAAAGAACCCCAGAATCCCAGGACCTGGCACACAGGACTTGCTTCTGACAGAAATGAAAGGTAACAGCTTACCTAAGGGGGGAAAAAAAGTAGCATTTTTCTTTAATGTAATTTACACTTCCTAGTCTTCTGAATTTTAGTGTCCCTCCCTCTCTCTCTCTTTCTCTCTCAAATAACAGTTTATTTTGAAACCAAATGAGTACAGTAACTAGAGAAGATAGTCAAAAATGTTTTTAAAAAATCGACACTCTAGGCCCATGCTGTGGCCATACTAGGCTGAGCCTCTGCCTGTGGCACTGGCATCCCACATGGGCACTGGTTCATGTCCCAGCTCTCTTCTTGGATCCAGCTCTCTGCTAATGGCCTGGAAAAGCAAGAGAAGATGGCTCGAGTGCTTCGAGACCCAGAGGAAGCTCCTGACTCCTGACGTTGGATGGGCCCAGCTCTGGCCATTGTGGCCATTTGGGATGTCAACCAGCAGATGGAAGACCTTTCTCTCTGTCTCTTTCTCTCTCTGTAACTCTACCTCTCAAATAAATAAAATCTTTTTTAAAAAATTGAAATTCCTGTGATTTTTTTTGTAATTACTATGAGTTAAATTTTGTGTCCTCCAAATTCGTATGCTGAAGTCCTAACTCCCAGTAACTCAGATTATAACCTTATTTGGAAGTGATATTTTTGCAAAAAATACTTAAGATGAGGTCATTAGGGTGAGCCCTAGTCATTTTTGCCTCATATCCTTATCAAAAGAGGAAACCTGGACAAAGACACAAACACACACACAAGTAGGATGACACATGAAAATGAACAGAGGTCTGGCTATGTTACACACATCAGGGGAAATCAAAGACTTCCAGTGGACTCCTTGAAAGAAGC
This sequence comes from Lepus europaeus, assembly GCF_033115175.1. NCBI lineage: Eukaryota > Metazoa > Chordata > Mammalia > Lagomorpha > Leporidae > Lepus > Lepus europaeus. The sequence goes on along the minus strand of NC_084836.1, from coordinate 33,888,853 downwards.
TAGGAGAGATTCTTTCTCAACAGTCCTCAGAAGGAATCACCTATGCTTACAGCTTTATTTTAGGTTGCTAATTCCCACAATTATGAACCAATACATTTCTGTTGCTTTAATGCACTTTGTTACAGCAATGTCAAACATCAATGTGCTGAATTTTTTTTTTTTGGACAGGCAGAGTGGACAGTAGAGGGAGACAGAGAGAAAGGTCTTCCTTTGCCGTTGGTTCACCCTCCAATGGCCGCCACAGTAGGCGCGCTGCGGCCGGCGCACCGCGCTGTTCCGATGGCAGGAGCCAGGTGCTTCTCCTGGTCTCCCATGGGGTGCAGGGCCCAAGAACTTGGGCCATCCTCCACTGCACTCCTGGGCCACAGCAGAGAGCTGGCCTGGAAGAGGGGCAACCGGGACAGGATCGGTGCCCCGACCGGGACTAGAACCCGGTGTGCCGGCGCCGCAAGGTGGAGGATTAGCCTAGTGAGCCACGGCGCCGGCTTAATGTGCTGAATTTTTAAAAATATATGTAATACAAAGTAAATCCTGGCCCTTCTCTACAGATAATTTGATTTTGTTTTTAAAGATTTATTTATGTATCTGAAAGTCAGAGTTACACAAAGAGAGGAGAGGCAGAGAGAGAGAGAGAGAGAGAGAGAGGTCTTCCATCCAATGGTTCACTCCCCAGTTGGCCACAACGGCCAGAACTGCTCTGATCCGAAGCCAGGAGACAGGAGCTTCTTCCAAGTCTTCCACATGGGTGCAGGGGCCCAAGGACTTAGGTCATCTTCCACTGTTTTCCCAGGCCATAGCAGGGAGCTGGATCAGAAGTGGAGCAGCCGGGACTAGAACCGGCACCCATATGGGATGCTGGCACTTCAGGCCAGGGTGCTAACCCACTATACCACAGCGCTGACCCCTAGATAATTTGATTAAGGGTAATTCTGAAATATATTGCATTCACAAATCAAGTGCATATATTTTGATTTTATCAGAATGATGTCCCAAGCTTATCTATTCTTGTTTTTCCTTTACGAGACATTTGGGGAACACAATTAAGTGAAAACACTCAAAGTAACACATGGTAAATAGGGAGAAAACTTGCCTAACAGAATAAGATTCTATGAGCATGCCCTAACTAAAATCAAACGTATTGTGGGCAGTGTTGTAGCATTGCGAGTTAAACCACCACCTGCGATGCCAACATCCTATAAGCATACTAGTTCGTGTTCCAGTACTCTACTTCTGATCCAGCTTCCTGCTAGTTGTTTGGGAAAAAAGGCAGACAATAGCTCCCTGCTACCCATGTGGCTCTTGGCTTTGGCCTGGTCCAGTGCTGATTTCTGTAGCCATCTGGGGAGTAAACCAGAGGATGGACAATCCCTCTCTCTGTGTCTCTCTCTCTATATATAACTCTTTCAACATAAATAAATAAATCTTTTAAAAAATAAAATCATACATGCTGGTTTTTTAAACATCAATGGGACAATAAAACACATCTGTAGAGTCATCATTTTGAGATTTTTTTGCTCTACAGTTGTTATTTGAATATCAATCACAGTCATTTCATTTACTTCAGTGTTTAATTTATTTTTTTTAATATTTATTTATTTATTTGAAAGTCAGAGTTACACAGAGAGGAGAAGTAGCAAGAGAGAGAGAGAGAGAGAGAGAGAGAGAGAGGTCTTCCATCCACTGGTTCACTCCCTAATTGGCCACAACGGCTGGAACTAAGCCAATCTAAAGCCAGGAGCCAGGAGCTTCTTCTGGGTCTCCCACGTGGGTGCAGGGGTCCAAGGACTTGGGCCATCTTCTACTGTTTTCCCAGATCATAATAGAGAGCTGGATTGGAAGTGGAGCAGGGTCTCAAACCGGCGCCCATATGGGATGCCAGCGCTTCAGGCCAGAGTGTTAACCCACTGTACCACAGTGCCAGCCCTGAGTATTTAATTTCTATATGAGCTATATAGTCCTGTATATTCAACACTGTATTCAATTTTATTTGATTGTCTTAGAGGTAAAGAATCAATCTGTCCAAAGTGAAAACAAGATTCAAATAAAAAAAATTCAATTGGTTTCCAATTTCCACCAATGACTAACAGCATGCAAGCCATGAAGTTAACCATCATAACTGATGACCTCCTTTCTCCTGGCAAATATTATAAAATCCACTACTATATCATGCTATTATTGTTCTACTATACATATGTAGTTTCTGAATCTCATCAGTTAACACTGGTATATTTATTTCTGAATAAAATATCCATTCCTGTTATGCTTTGGTGTGCCTTCTTAATACAAAAGGAATCTAGTTTATATAGTTATAGATTTTTTATTACATTCAAGTTGCTAGATATCCATAGTGAATTATGTACTTTAAAAAATTTTACTTCAGAGCAATTTTAAATTTACATAGCAAATATAATGCACAGTATATAAAATATAATGTACAATATTTAAAAATCACTAGATTTTTAAAATTATATTCTGAAAAAAGGATATTTGCATTAAATATTTTATAAGCCTGAGTTCTATTTTTAATATCAAAATCACAATTCCATTGCCCCAAACTGCCTTTTAAAATTTATTTAATTTATTTGTTTGAGAGGCAAGAGACATAGAGTTGTCCTTTGTGCAGGCTCACTACCCAAATGCCCACAATAGCCAGGATTGGGCCTGGTCAAAGCTGGGAAGCAGGAATGCAATCCAGGTCTACCATATGTTAATTACTTGAGCTGCCTCCATGGCTCTGCATTGGCAGGAAGCTGGACTCAGGAACCAGAATCTGGAATTAAAACTTGGCATTCCAGTGGGCAGCATAAACATCTTAACTTCTAATTCAATGCCTGATCCCTCCCAACCTACCTTTGTATTTTTCTAGAGTTTCTATTTTTCTAGAACTTTCTATTTTTCTAGAGGTTTCTTTTTCAACAAATGTTTGTAGTACCACCAATGGAGTGATTTAGTTCAGTCATCCTTGGACATGCCAATAGCAAAGCCATGAAAGAAATGAACGCATATATATGATAATGATTATTTCCCCTGGATTTTAGATTTGTTGGTGATTATCAATTAACTTTTATTTTCTTGCTTAGTTCCCAATGATTATATTGACTATAGATTTCAAATATCAGAAATAAAATGATACTGTTTAAATAATTAAAAGCCTATAGCAGATCAATTTTATTTTTGTATGTATTATTTCATGATAACTGTTAAATTTATACACACATATGTAAACTTCTGGTCTTTAATTTTAATGTAATACTGTTCTATTAACATTCAGTTAGTTGACTAGAAATTAATGGTGCAGAAAGGACAATCATTGTATGACAGATATTTGGGTTCTGTAAGAAACTTGTTTGAATGGATCTGCCCTTATTATAAGGAAAATGCTAAATTCTGACATTAATGAGAACTAATTATGTTAAATTTCTCAGCCTACTGAAGCTTAACACTGATGTGTTTTATCAAAGGGATAGCTATAAAAAGAAATCAATTCACGAATAGCAATCTGGAATTCCAAACACTATTATCTCCTATTGAATGACAAATTGAGGTTCAAGGAAAATATTTACCTTTTATTTTTTTTTAATTTTATTTTAATTATACAAGTTTCATGTATTTAATATATACAGATTTAGGAACACAGTGATACTTCTCACTCTACTTTCCCTCATACCCACACTCCAACCCTTCCTCATCCACCTCCCATTCCCACTCTGAATTTTTACCAAGATCTACTTCCAGTTTATTTAATGGCCATAAAGTTAACCCTACACTAACTAAAAGAGTTCAACAAATAGTATGAAGGAAGAAAATACTGTTTCTCATCAGAAGAGATAAGGGCTATAAACAATCAACAAATCTCAAAAGTTGTTTTAGATAACAATACATTAAATGTGCTTGCTTATTTAATAAGACTACAATACAATGATCAATTGAATTGTAGTTATTAAACCACAGTAAAAGGGGGAAGTCCATTTATTTCTATGAGCATATCTTAATAACATATCAGAGGTTGTTTAATATATAGTATTTGAGATAGTAAGTTTTATTTTATGGACAGAATAATACTGGTAACCTGAACAATTGTGAAAATCATATGCAATTGCAAAAATAAAGTGGAAATTAATTATTTCCACAACATGTATTTTATAGTTCTGTACTGATTCATTCAGTGATTATTTTGTACCTGGCATGTGCTAGGGTTTCTAGAAACATGCAAAGGTGAAAAGGCATAAAAATGGTCCCTATCTTCATGAAACTAATATTCTACAGAAGCAAATTAATGAGAGAAAATGAATCTAGAAAATATAGATTGCCTACATATTGTTCTAAGCTATTAGAAGGAAACGAGCATAAAGGCTAAAATTGAATGCCAGGCTATCTCCAATAATCTGACCAGTCACAGTTTCTTTGAGGTTAAGTAAGCTAAAAATTTCAAGAATAAACATTACTGAGGCATCCTGAATTAGAGGAAAGAACTTTCTAAGCCAATTGAATAGTAAGAGGTGAAAATAGCTCTGTCTTCACATAAAGCAGAGATTTGTGTTTATTTGTGTTTTATGTGCCTTTCTAATGGCCTCCCAGCTAGGATTAAGGTGACTACTTTAGCAATCCATGTGTTCTTTCTCTGCATATGAGAGCTTAAAGTAATTCTTTGAAAATATATGAAAAAAAGTCCATTATCATTTGGAATATTTACATGATACATTTGCTAATGAAATAAAAGAAGGGCCTGCGCCGTGGCTTAATAGGCTAATCCTCCCCCTTGTGGCGCCGGCACACCGGGTTCTAGTCCCGGTTGGGGCGCCGGATTCTATCCTGGTTGCCCCTCTTCCAGGCCAGCTCTCTGCTATGGCCCGGGTAGGCAGTGGAGGATGGCCCAAGTCCTTGGGCCCTGCACCCCATGGGAGACCAGGAGAAGCACATGGCTCCTGGCTTCGGATCAGCACGGTGCGCTGGTCGCAGTGCGCCGGCCGCAGCGGCCATTGGAGGGTGAACCAATGGCAAAAGGAAGACCTTTCTCTCTGTCTCTCTCTCACTGTCCACTCTGCCTGTCCAAAAAAAAGAAAAAAGAAAAAAAAGAAAGAAAAGAAAAGAAAGAAAAGAAGGATAGCTCTGAAGATTTTAAAATAAAACTGGAAGCTCGACACCTCAGAATTTCCTAGGCAAGCTTTACTTTCTCCTTCTCGTGAAAGATCAACATCTGGTAAAGATCTTGAAACCAATCCAGCCCTGTGCTTGAGTCCAGACACTTCCCCTCAGCAGGGCTTTCCTTCTCAAGCAGCACAGATTGGATTTCAGAACTGTTTTCCTCATTCCTTAGACTGCTACATAGTCTCAGAGCTCAAAAAATGTGCTGTGGAGAGAATTGGACACACGTTTAAGGCTTTTCCCTTTGTTAATCCAGGACCGTATGTCTACTAAAAGCTTTCTGGTTTCTCTTCCTTCAGGCAGACTCTGTCCGCTTTATCTCACTCAACCTCATCCCCAACCTCTGTCAGAAACAGCAAATGTTTATGAGTGTCTAAAAGACTCTAGATTTCAGCTTACTCCAGAAAAATGATCCCCTCACTGAAATTTTTTTTAATTTGTGCAAATTTCCATAGTTTTTGCACAGGAGACTTGGCCATCATCTATTCATTAGAATCTACCTAGAAAGCAGAATGTGTATTGTTTGAAGTATTATTTTGAAATGCGAGGTTGAAATTCCCCTGTCTGGCTTTTGATGATCCTTCAATAATAGCTTTCACTATGATTTCATAATTAATGTGGGTATTCTGTGGTTCTTATATTTCTAATCCAGTGAATCTCAGTACCTTTGTACTGACACATTCTCCACTGAATTGAACTTGAGTGAATGACATGGTGGTTAAGATGTCACTTGGGTGCCTGGATACTGTATCATAGTCTGTGGGTTCAAGTCCCTGCTCTGCTCCCAATTCCAGTTTCTAGTCAATGCAAATGCTGTGATGCAGCAGATGATGCCTCAAATACATGGGTCCTTGACACCCATTTGAGAAACTTGGATTGAATTTCCCACTCTTGGGCATTTGGGAAGTGACCAAAGAGATGGGAGCTCTCCCTCTATCCTTCTTTCTCTCTCTCAAATACATTTTTAAAATATAAGAACTTGAGGGAAAACTTACTTATCACCTTATCCAGACAAAGCTTTATTCTACCAGTCAGCATTTTAATTCCACAGGGTTTCTGGTGGCTTAGGACAAGTATTTAATAATCTGTGGATTATTAGGCATTTCCTTTTCCCTGATGCTCTATTTCCCTGCATAATATCTATGAGCACTTTGGAAAAGACAAAGAGGAAAACATACCTAAGGTAATGCAGAAACCTGAGTTAAAATGTCTTTCCGATCATCTCTGCTCTGTTTACCAACCTCAAAGACACAAGTCCTTCATTCAAATGCTACAGAAAGGTGGAGGAAATAAAGATGTTTTGCCATGACTTTGCCTGCAAGGGACAATGAAAAGAATCCTTGCAGGTAAATGGCAGAAGATGAAGAAGATAATTAAACAAGGATAAGTAAATGATTATTAAAAATATGAATGGTAAAGTTACTGTTAGCAAAAATAAGACAATTTGTGACTTCACTGACCTTCCAGAAAAAAAGTGCCCAAGGAGGAGACTGGTTCCAAGCAAAGAGAGTAAACATGTTTTAAAATCTGTGTTATGTCTGTCTCCTTGGAGGAATCATTGACCTTGAGTTTATTCTATTTGTGCATATGTATTAAGAACAATATGAGTTAAAATGAGTGTTCCAAGATTAAAGGCTTTATGTAAGTAAGTATATTTTCATGGGTAAACTGATGCACTTTATGATATTTCTGATTATAACAGTTTCATATATTTGAGGCTTGTTTTACATTTTTTAAAGATTATTTATTATTAACAAGGTAGTTTATAATTTCTTAGTGAACTAGATTAAAATTGGCATGTGGTGATTAATATAAAATTACCATAAATTTAGTGATACTATTGTGATTGCTTACATTTTGATCCCTATACTTATGCCACTATGTATCCCTACTTCTTATCATATGAATTCATCAATTAGTTATCTCATGTGACAGTAAAAGAGAGCTTTGGGGCCAGCGCTGTGGCACAGCAGGTTAAAGCCCCAGCCTACAGTGCCGGCATCCCATATGGGCATTGGTTCAAGTCCCAGCTACTCCTCTTCTGATCCAGCTTTCTGCTGCGGCCTAGCAAAGTAGTGGAAGATGGCCCAATTCCTTGGGCCATTGCACCTGTAAAGGAGACCTGGAAGAGGCTCCTGATTCCTGGCTTTGGATCAGCTCTGCTCTGGCCATTGCAGTCATTTGGGGAGTGAATCATCTGGGAATGGAAGACCTCTTTCTCTGGATCTCCCTCTCTCTGTAACTCTGTCTTATAAATAAATAAAATAAATAAATAAAATAAATAAATCTTAAGAGAGAGAGAGAGAGCCCTTTAAGCATATCTCAGGGAGTGGGTGTTTAGTCCAGTGGTTGAGATGCCTATGTCACATGTTGGAGTGCCAAGACTTGATTCCTGACTCTGGCTCCTTACTCTAGCTTCTTGCCAAGCAGTGGTGAAGGTTCAAGCAATTGCATTCCTGTCGTGCATGTGGGAAACCTGTTTTGTGTTCCTGATTCCTGTCTCCCAGCCTTGGTCACATTCTAACCCTGGCCTCTCCAGGTAAGTGCACAGTGAAACAATAGGTAGAAGTTCTCAATCTGTTTCTCTCTCTAAATAAGTAAATGGATACATAAATAAAGTTCTAGCAAATGGGCTTGCCCCTAGCATTTCTGTCTTTACTATGAGTAGAGTTTCTCTTAAGTACCTAAGAATTTTTTTAGCCTTTGCCTCAGCACGAACACAAGTGAAGTTCTGTAAGCCAAACCCATAGTGAGCAGCTGAACCCTTCCAGACCCACAGTTTCAGGAAAAGCCACTCTACCAAGCCTAGGCTAGAATTGCTGATTCACAAGAAGACTGGAACCTATGAACATAAGCGTAAAAGCTTGATATGGTAGTCATTTACACTGCTTGGGATGCCACTTCCCATATTAGAGACCATGTGTTTGAGTATTAGCTATATTCTCAATTCCAGCTTCCTACTAATGCACACTGTGGGTGGCAGCAGGTGATTGCTGAAAGAGTTGAATTCCTGCCCCTGGATTGGTTCTAACCTTCTGGCTTTGGCCTGGCCCAAACCTTGGCTATTGCAGGTATTTGAGGAGTGAATTAGCAGATGAGTGATCTCTGCCTCTCACTGTTTGCCTTTCAAATAAAATAAAATAAATATTCACAGTAAACACTGAATACTTTGAAAAACAATAAATGCTTACTGTTATGCATGTCTCTGAGATTTGGAGTGAGTTGTTTCTATTACTGAGTCAAAAGATAAAAGATCAAGATACTGACAACTTCAAGTATAATGCTGCCATCATGAAAAACTAAAATGTATGATAGGGGCTTTGAGACTGTGCATCAGGAGTAGAGAAAACTATTAACAGTGCTTTAGGGGGAAGTAAAAAACACAGCCTGGTTTTCAAAAAGAATTAAGAATGATTATGGGGGCCGGCAAAGGGGGTAAAGCCACTGCCTGCAGTGCCAGCATCCCATATAGGTGCCGGTTCCAGTCCCAGCTGCTCTACTTCCAATCTAGCTGCCTGCTATGGCTAGGAAAGCAGTAGAAGATGGCCCAAGTCCTTGGGCCCCTGCACCCATGTGGGAGACTCAGAAGAAGCTCCTGGCTCCTGGCTTCAGATCAGCCCAGCTCCTGTTGTTGCGGCCATTTGGGGAGTGAACCAGCAGATGGAAGACCTTTCTCTCTCTCTCTCTCTCTCTCTCTCTCTCTCTCTGCCTCTCTATAACTGTCTTTCAAATAAATAAATAAATTTTTAAAATAAAATTTAAAAAGAAGGCTTATGGAGAGCATGGAAATGTTGAAATATTATAGGTTTGAAAATAATACTGTTTTTCATCTTCAATCAATAAAAATTCAAGGCCGGCAGCGCAGCTCATTAGGCTAATCCTCCGCCTGCGGCGCCGGCACCCCGGGTTCTAGTTCTGGTTGGGGCGCCAGATTCTGTCCTGGTTGCTTCTCTTCCAGTCCAGCTCTCTGCTGTGGCCCAGGAAGGCAGTGGAGGATGGCCCAGGTGCTTGGGCCCTGCACCCGCATGGGAGACCAGGAGGAAGCATCTGGCTCCAGCTTTCGGACTGGCGCAGCGCGCCAGCCATGGCAGCCATTTGGGGGTGAACCAACAGAAGGAAGACCTTTCTCTCTGTCTCTCTCACTGTCCACTCTGCCTGTCAATAAAAATCAATAAATAATAAATAAATAAAATAATAAAATAAAATAAAAATTCAAAAGTTAACACACAACTTTGGGACAAAACTCAGTAAAATCAAGTGGTCATTAAAATATTTCCTAGAGAAATAAATGAAGTCGAGGACTTGACATACACACTATTCATTTAGACCTCTGAGCCAATTAGGCTGGCACTTGCTAGATCTGTACACCCTTGCAAACAGACTCCTAAATAGAAGCATGTGACCTTACCAAAGCTGGATAAGAATCATGTCTTATAAAGATTTTTCAGTGAGGCTTCTGGCCTGGAATTGAATGCAGAAAAATTTAAAAATGATTGTTACATATTTGCAAGAATACTAGCAGTGCGTTCAAGATGTTAAAAAGACTTCTGGTCCTTCACTTAGTCTGGGAAGTGAATAAACAGATCATGGCAAAAAGGCAAATGGAAAGAACCTCTGCCAGGAAGTGGTTTCAGAGTCCACAGAGAAAGTTTTCTACCATAAGATTAGGTATGGTAATGCGTATCCAGGAGGCTTTCACAGTTCTTAGTGACCAGTGGCTCATGTGATAACCGTCTTCTCCTAATTTCAAACACAAGTTTCTCCGTCCCTATTCCACAATCTTATATAGGAAATAGAGGTAGAGAAGAACTTACTTTAGTTAATAGCTCTCCACATAAAACAACTGACTCCAGAGCTAAATGTTGATCATGACATCCTCAGCACCAACTGGTAAATCTTAGGAAGCAGAGGATGAAATTTGGAGCTGGAAGGATCATAAATATGTGACTGAGAAAGTAGAGAAGTGGTAGATTTAATTATTTTTTATTTGACAGGTAGAGTTATAGACAGTGAGAGAGAGAGACAGAGAAAAAGGTCTTCCCTCCGTTGGTTCACTCCCCAAATGGCCACTATAGACAGCGCCACGCAGATCTGAAGCCAGGAGCCAGGTGCTTCCTCCTGGTCTCCAATGCAGGTGCAGGGCTCAAGCACTCGGGCCATCCTCCATTGCCCTCCCGGGCCACAGCAGAGAGCTGGACTGGAAGAGGAGCAACCAGGACTAGAACCCAGTGCCCATATGGGATGCTGATGCCACATGTGGAGGATTAACCAAGTGAGCCACGGCACCAGCCCTGATTTAACTATTATTTTGTAACTCATAACCACTGCATAGATGTGCTGGACCATGTGAGTTGCTTTGGACAACTGAATATTAACAGGCATGAGAGAATAAGAGTTAAATGTGAGTTTGTAGGTGGACTTTATTTTTTTGCCCTACTAGTTTGCCTTTAGCTAATATGAAGCCATGTGAAGTGGATCTTAGCTGAACTTACAAGGATAAACCATATCTCACAGACCTGTGGTCTGAAAAGGTGGTTTCCAACTAGAGCCCTGCCTAAATGTGATGATCTGCAGGTGAATTCAGAACTACAAACATGGGGCAGATGCTTAATTATGTACACTTCTGCATTTCAAAGTGTGGCTATTATGCACCACTGATGTGACAGTAGATGATGGTAAAGTTGTAAACCATGGGTTATGGACTAACGGCATTACAAATTTTTAGGTAAAGTTGAAACTTTCTCGGCTTAAACTAATAAAAGAGGAAATGTTTTCCCTTCTTAAGAAAATCAGGGGCCGGTGCAGTGACATAGCAGGTAAAGGCGCCGCCTGCAGTGCTGGCATCCCAGTTGGGCACCAGTTCGAGTCCCGGCTGCTCCTCTTCCAATCCAGCTCTCTGCTATGGTCTGGGAAAGCAGTACAAGATGGCCCAAGTCCTTGGGACCCTGCACCCATGTGGGAGACCTGGAAGAAGCTCCTGGCTCCTGGCTTCAGATAGGTGCAGCTCCAACCATTGTGGTCAGTTGGGGAGTGAACCAGAGGATGGAAGAGCCCCCTCTGCCTCTGCCTCTCTCTGTGTAACTCTGACTTTCGAATAAATAGTAAAAAATAAATATTAAAAAAAAAGAAAATCAAATGCTATAACCAATGATGTTATTCCCAACAGTCAACATTCTGGAAAAAAAAAAAAAATTCTGCCCCTTGGGTTGTTTCAGAAAAATAGATTTTGGCTATGAAAGGGAAAGAAAGCTTAGGCGATATATCTTTCCATAAATATAATTTGCTGTTTAGTGCTTTCAATATTAAAGCATTATAGAGCAATTTAATTCTGGAATAAGATACCTAAAATTGAGGAAGCCAAGATGTCTTACTTGATTTCCTTACCTGACATACAATTTGAAATGAGGAAAAGTAATTTTGTTATAGAGGTTATTATGGGAAATTTAAATTTATAAAATTGCCTTTGTATTCTATATTTCATATACTGGAAAGTGCTCAGAAAGCAAAATTCATCATTGTGGTTATCATCATCAACATCATGACATATTCCTCTTAAAATGTTCTGAAATTTTTCCTATGTTTATGTGATATCTAAGAAGTATATAAAATATTTACTTTCACAATTTTGGAAATTATGCAAATGTTATTTTGGATAGTTGCAGAAATGATACATGTTGCCGGCGCTACGACTCACTTGGCTAATTCTCTGCCTGCAGCCTGGCACCCCATGTTCTAGTCCCAGTTGGGGCACCGAATACTAGTCCTGGTTGCTTTTCTTCCAGTCCAGCTCTCTGCTGTGGCCCAGAAAGGCAGTGGAGGATGGCCCAAGTGCTTGGGCCCTGCACCCACAAGGGAGACCAGGAGGAAGTAGCTGGCTCCTGGCTTTGGATCGGTGCAGCACGTCATTTGGGGAGTGAACCAACGGAAGGAAGACCTTTCTCTCTGTCTCTCTCTCTCTCTAACTCTGCCTGTCCAGAAAAAAAAGATACATGTTGTAATCCAATGAACTTTTTTTATTTAAAGTATTATTCTTTACAGCATGTACTATCAGTATCATACAAGTTATATAAGACTATAGTTCTCTAGCTACTTTTGATACAATTTTTCTCCCCAAAATATCCAGCATATTTCTGGTGTAAATTTGGATATGGTTTGGTATTATTTCCTAATACTTCTGGTTTTTTTAGATAATTAAAATTATACAACACAGATTTCAATAGATACGTTCCTAACACCTCAAAATTGCCTGGAAGAAAAGAATAAACAGTAACATTAAAAAGATAAAAAATAAACTGTAGAATACATCCTACTTTTACATCTCACAAAGAATTCTTAAAAAGAATATCTTGGCCGGCACCGCGGCTCACTAGGCTAATCCTCCGCCTTGCGGCGCCGGCACACTGGGTTCTAGTCCCGGTCGGGGCACCGATCCTGTCCCGGTTGCCCCTCTTCCAGGTCAGCTCTCTGCTGTGGCCAGGGAGTGCAGTGGAGGATGGCCCAAGTGCTTGGGCCCTGTACCCCGTGGGAGACCAGGAGAAGCACCTGGCTCCTGCCATCGGATCAGCGTGGTGTGCCGGCCGCAGCGCACCTACCGTGGCGGCCATTGGAGGGTGAACCAACGGCAAAAGGAAGACCTTTCTCTCTGTCTCTCTCTACTGTCCACTCTGCCTGTCAAAAATAATAATAATAAAAAAAAGAATATCTTGGTTTTCTCTCATTCTTTATGATGTTTTTAAAATGCATTAAGATTTTACTCCTTTAGCTTTGAGAATATTCTGTGTAAGAATGATTCTTTTGGGGCTGGTGCCATGGTATAGCAGGTAAAGCCGCTGCCTGAAGCGCTGGCATCCCATATGGGTGCCAGTTCGGGTCCTGGCTGCTCCACTTCTGATCCAGCTCTCTGCTATGGCCTGGGAAATCAGTGGAGGATGGCTCAAGTCCTTGGGCTCCTGCACCCATGTGGGAGACCGGGAGGAGGCTCCTGGCTCCTGGCTTCAGATTGGCGTGGCTCCAGCCAATGCAGCTCTTTGGGGAGTGGAGCAGTGGATGGAAGGCCTCTCTCTCTTTCTCTGTTGCCTCTGCCTCTCTATGACTCTGCCTTTCAAATAAATAAATAAACAAACCTTAAAAAAAAAAAGATTTTACTCATCACATTTTTATTGTTATTTTGGTTGTTGAATTAACTGAGGTAATTGCCACTATGTTTTCCATATTCTTAATTTTATCGATCATGGCCTCACAATGTATGATAACATTTTCAGTTCTCTGTATTTTGTATAATTTGATAATAGAATAAACATAATACTAGGTTCAGGTTATGTATTTTTGATAAGAGTAATTCAGAGGGCAATTTATACTTGTTTTTACATCAGGAAGAATATAATGGATGCATGTAACTTTTTGATACTATTAGCACTGACTTTTGATGCCTAAGTTCATTATTACAAAATTTTATATTATTACAAAATAGTAATATTTAAACCCTGTTTCATAATGACTCTTCAGAAACATAGGAAATATGGCTCAAGCTTTTCTGTTATTTATTAGTTTTAAAAATAATGGATTAATTTAATATCTTTAGTCTTCACCTATTTATCACTATGATTATGTAAATTTAAATGAATCTGAAACATTTTAATCAGTTGTAGTAGTAATCCTTGGTGAGACTCATAATAACTCACTTTTTGCCAATGGTAGCCTCTTCAAGTTGGATTCTAAATGATGCAATTTCCAGTAGAGTTTGCAGTATACCTTCTATCTCACCTGAAAAAGTCATAATCCTCTTGTACATCTCATAACTGTTGAACCTAAATGATGTTGTTGTAGTACAGTTCTATTTTTGTATGTGTAATTTTTTTAAAGATTTTATTTATTTATTTGAGAGGTAGAGTCACAGACAGTGAGATGGAGAGACAGAGAGCAAGGTCTTCCTTCCATTGGTTCATTCCCCAGTTGGCCGCAATGGCTGGAGCTGCACCCATCTGAAGCCAGGAGCCAGATGCTTCTTCCCAGTCTCCCACATGGGTGCAAGGGCCCAAGCACTTGAGCCATCTTCTACTGATTTCTCAGGCCATAGCAGAGAACTGGACTGGAAGAGGGGCAGCTGGGACTCAAACCTGTGCCCACGTGGGATGCCGGCACCACAGTCAGAAGAGTAACCCACTGCGTCACAGCGCTGGCCCCTGCGTAATTTTTTATAAGCAAAAGCTAAAAGAAAGTGAATATGACTTAAAAATTGGGCATAATATCTGGAGACGACAGCTGATTTTTACAAGTAACAGAGGAACTCTGGGTTTAAGCTCCAAAGTACAAAGGGTTTTAAAGTTGCCATATCCCTCCTACTTTCATCTACTTGAATGGCAGAGCAAGAGCAACAGTGAGCGAGAGAACAAGAAAGAAAGCTATATTGTCCTTTAGCTGGTTTATTACCCGAATGCCTATAATAGCCAGGTATAGAACAGGCTGAAGCCAGGAGCCTGGAACTCCATCCAGGTCTCCCACATGGGTGACAGTGGTCCAAGCACATAAGCCAAAGGCTACTGCCTCCCAACATGCATTAGTAGGATGTTGGATTAGAACAGAGGTGCTGGGGCCGGTGCTGTGGTGCAGTGGATTAACACTCTGGCCTGAAGTGCAGCATCCCATATGGTTGCCGGTTCAAGACCTGGCTGCTCCACTTCTGATCTAGCTCTCTGCCTATGGTCTGGGAAAGCAGCAGCAGATGGCCCAAGTCCTTGGGCCCCTGCACCAGCGTGGGAAACCCGGAGGAAGCTCCTGGCTTCTTTTTCGGATCGCTGCAGCTCCAGCCGTTGCAGCCAATTGGGGAGTGAACCAGCAGATGGAAAACCTCTCTCTCTCTCTCTCTCTCTCTCTCTCTCTCTCTCTCACTCACTCTGCCTCTCTTCTCTCTGGGTAACTCTGACTTTCAAATAAATAAATACATCTTAAAAAAGAAACAGAGATGCTGCTGGAAGTCAAACCTGTACTCCAATATGGGAGGCCAGCACCTCAGAGGCTTAACCCATTTCACCCCTGCCTTACAGCACTTCCTGTGAATTTACTCTTACAAGCCCTTTTTGTAGCAGCATTAATCTACTCATAAGAACTCTGCTTATTAGGAAAGAAAAAAATTAAACAATAACAAAAAAGAAAACCAGCTTTTGGGAAGATAGTGTAACAATAGTAACTTTCTTTAGTTGATGATAGAACTGTAAGTGATACTGCCACTTTGGAAGACAATTTGGTCCTTAAAAGATAAATATAGCCTTACTTTTTGACAAAGCAATCACAGAATATAATAATTTTACACAAAATATACGTTGCACAAAACCTACACAAGAAATTTTATGGCAACTTCATTCATAGTTGCCACAAAAAGGAAGCAACTAAGATACCCTTAACAGGTGAATGAATAAACACACCATGGTGCCTCAATACAATGGAATATTATTCAGTGATAAAAGGAAGTGAGTCATCAAGCTTTGGAATATTAATATTAATGTGATATTAATATTAACTACATACTACTAAGTGAAAAAAACAAATGCAAAATGGTAAATATTATGTGATTTGAATGGAATGACATTCTAGAAAAGTCAAAATTACAGTGATGGCAAAAAAGATTACTGGTTGCCAGGTTGCAGGTATAAGAATGGAGAACAATGATGAGGTAATATATGTGGAACTTTTCTAGGGTGCTGAAAGTAATTTGTATGATATGATAATGGTAGACACACGACACTATGTGTACTTCAAAACCTATATGACTGTACAGTACAAATACCAACCCTCAATATATTCAAAACTAAAAAAATAATAATAATTAGGAGTTTAGGGGATTCCAAGATGTACTGACGTAAGTGAAAAAGCAATGTAACTATATCACAAATTAATGAAACAACCATAGCAGGGAGCTGGATAGGAAGAGGAGCAGCAGGCACTTGAACCAGCACCCATATGGGATGCCAGCGCTTCAGGCCAGGGCGTTAACCCACTGCGCCACAGCACCGGCCCCTAAATTTATTTCTATAAAAGAGTCAAAGGGATCCTATCACAATGATACATCACTTAAGAACATTCACTCACTCAAAGCCATCAAACACTGTAACTGTATAATGAAATGTGATATATGACAGTGCAATTCCATGTTTGTTCTTCAGTATTTCCCTATTTTAACTATTTGCATTTAAATTCTTCATTTCTATGTGTAAAAAATTGTATATGATAATTAGAATGATGACTTTTCAGCAGACTTTAAAAATTGTTTAGGAGAACTTTGTAAGATTTATAAGTTCTATATTTTTTTTAGATTTAATGACAACCATTATGCAGTTCTATTCTCTATGACCAAGAAAATATAGACAGTCTTATTTCTCTATTATAGCTTTAATAAGTTTATTGACACAAGAAGTAAGAAATGTGACATTTCCATAGTTTTCTTCCATGTGGAAGAAAATTTCTATCAAATAAAAAAAAAGAAAATAATCAGGATAAGTGGCTGTTCACTTTTAGTAGTTGTTCATGTTTCATCATTATGGTATAAGTAAGTATATGAAGATTAGTCTTTGATTTTAATTTAAATAGATTTTACTGGAAATTGGATTTTGTTATGCTTCATAAGGATATATTTCATAGTAAACTGAATTGCCTACCTTTACAAATTGATATGGATCAGGAGGGAAACTTCATTTCATACAAACTTTTTAATATCTAGACAGAAATGTAAAATTTACTCTTGCAATCATCTATGGTTCTACTGCATTAAGAATTCTATTTATCTAAGCAAATGGAATAGCTTAAATTTAGGCATGTCCTTCTGTGCGCTCTACAATTATTTCTTGTTAATGTATTTAATGTATTCTACATCTTCAGCTGTTTTAAACATTATCACATGCATTTATGGTAGGGCTTGGGCACCTCATTCATACTTTAAAAATTTGTGATAAATGTCATCTATCAGAAAACACTCTATAAGCCCTCATCCAGTTACATACACAGAGATTCAAAACCACACACATTCTATCCTTAGAGGAGATCAGGTGCATTCAGGGAGGTATGGCCATAGACTATCCTTAGAAATTTATATTTTTATCACTAAGTCATTAATCTTTTGACCTCCATGTTAAATGTGCACAGTACTTAAACACTTTTAATTTTTGTGGATATTTTTGTCACGTTTATTATAAAATCTCTCTATCTTCCTTCATTTGAAATGAAAATTAACTATTAACTATTACAAATTATATTTTCATGCTGGTTAAAATTAATATGATATAAATATTAATTGAATGTAAAATAACCAATCTTCATAATTTACAAATGAAAATTATGCATAAATACTGTTGGTACTTTACCAAATTATTAGCATTAACTGTTTCTGCAGAATCCACTCATAATAAAAAATCCCAACTCTTCTTCTGCTTACATTCTGTTCAAAAAGTATTAATTAATTTAAACAGTCAATTGCCCAAAGTTGGTGTCAGACACCATTTGTAAGTTAACAATTTGTCTTCCTCAGTTTATTACACCTAAATTTTGTCTGAGCCACAATACACTAACATAACACATGCCTTTTCCCTAATCCCAGGGATGAGTTACTATCTGTTGAAACCATACATGACAACTCCATGTCCTCTACTAGTTACTGGTTATTAGTGAAAGGGTGACTAATTCTGATACATGAGTCAGAAGTCTAGCGAATGGAATTTTGTGGAGGGCTTTCATTTCTAATTTAAAAAAGGAAGGAAAAAAGAGACCTTTCCTTTGATTCTTCTTTCCTTAAATGTAGTTTCAAGAAAATATGATGCAATCATATTGGAAGAGATCTTTAGGCCATGAGGTAACAAACTAAGGACCAAAAGGCAATACCATTTATGAGAAGGATAGTAAGAGCCTATTGTTAGCCAATGAGCTACTGCATCAGAACTGGAAATACTTGGGTCTCTGCCACACACATAGGAGGCCCAAACCGAGTTCCTGCTCCTGACCTTGGTCTGACCAACCACTAACTGTTCTTGAAATTTGTGGAGTAAACCAGGGCATGGAAATTATCTCTATCTACCTGTCTCTCTCTTTCTGCCTTAAAAGGAGATAATTAACTAATTGAAAATAAATGAATACGAAATAAAGCTGAATGTTTACACTTTTAACAAAATGTCACTCTTTATTTCAGGCATGGAAGGCCAAGACACCTGGCAAAAAATGACCTAAATGAAAGATCTCTGTGAGTGAGATCCCAGTGGAAAGAAGGGGCCATCAAAGAAGGAGGTACCTTTCTCTGAAGGGAGGAGAGAACTTCCGCTTTGATTATGGCCTTATCTAAATAAGCTCGAGTTTGTGAACTCAAGAGGCAGCTCTTGACAAGAGCCTCGGGTGATTACTGATGTCATAAATAAGAGTGTCAATTGTTAAATCAACAACAGGAGTCACTGTGCACTTACTCCTCATGTAGGACCTCTGTCCTTAATGTGTTGTACTATGAGAATTAACGGTAAAACTAGTCTTCAAACAGTACTTTATATTCTGTGTGTCTGTGTGGTGAAAACTGTTGAAATCTTTACTTAGTATAGAGTTGATCTTCTGTATATAAAGATAATTTAAAATAAATCTTAATGAAGAATGGGATGGGAGAGAGAGTAGAAGATGGAATGGTTTGCAGGTGGGAGTGTATTTATGGGGGGAAGAACCATTATAATCCAAAAGTTGTACTTTCAAAATTCATATTTATTAAATAAAAGTTTTCCATAAAAAATGCTACTCTTATTTTTTTAAGATTTATTGGAAAGGCAGAGTTACAGAGAGACAGGAGAAAGAGAGAGATCTACAGTCTGCTGGTTCACTCCCCAAATTGCTGCTTTCCCAGGCTAATTACCTGATAGCTGGATCTGAATTAGAGCAGCCAGGACTTAAACTGGTGCCCATATGGGATGCCACTGCGGGTTTAATCTGCTGCACTACATGCAGGTCCCTGAATGTTTATACTTTATAACAAATTTTCTATTGTTATTTCTTTCCTTGCAGTGTATATTCTAGAAATTCCACTTCAGCTAAAGTAGTATAGGCATAGTTTTTTTTTTTAATTTTTATTTAATGAATATAAATTTCCAAAGTACAGCTTATGGATTACAATGGCTCCCCCCCCCCATAACTTACCCCCACCCGCAACCCTCCCCCTTTCCCGCTCCCTCTCCCCTTCCATTCACATCAAGATTCATTTTCAATTCTCTTTATATACAGAAGATCAGTTTAGTATATATTAAGTAAAGATTTCAACAGTTTGCACCCACATAGCAACACAAAGTGAAAAACACTGTTGGAGTACTAGTTATAGCATTAAATCACAATGTACAGCACATTAAGGACAGAGATCCTACATGATATTTTTTTAAAAATTGATTAATTTTCTATGCAATTTCGAATTTAAAACCAAGGGTTTTTTTTTTTCATTTTCAATTATCTTTATATACAGAAGATCGATTCAGTATATACTAAGTAAAGATTTCATCAGTTTTAGGCATAGGTTTTTAAAATATGGTTTAATGCTTCTTTTTTTTTTTTTTTTTTTTTTTTCTGACAGGCAGAGTGGACAGTGAGAGAGACAGAGAGAAAGGTCTTCCTATTCTGTTGGTTCACTCTCCAATGGCTGCTGCAGCCGGCGCACCTCACTGATCCGAAGCCAGGAACCAGGTACCTCTCCTGGTCTCCCATGCAGGTGCAGGGCCCAAGAACTTGGGCCATTCTCCACTGCATTCCCGGGCCACAGCAGAAAGCTGGACTGGAAGAGGGGCAACCGGGACAGAATCCGGTGCCCCGACTGGGACTAGAACCTGGTGTGCCGGCACTGCAGGAGGAGGATTAGCCTATTGCGCCACAGAGCCAGCCTCATTTGTTTTTAAAGCATATTTATGTAACCTTTATTTTGTTCAATGCTACTTTCCTGAACAATCGATGAAGTATCCGCTGCTTTATCCCTCTAATAAGATGTATAAAATGTTTTTGAAAAATGTTAACAATATCAGTTACTACTGTATTTAATAAACGTGAACTTATGATTCAGTATAACTCTGAGCCCAATCCTTCAAACACATGCTATAACAATGATAGATACTATTCAAAATTTGGAATCAGAAGATATGTCCATCTTTGTTTGGGAACATATAGCTTACACCTCTAAATGAAATTTCATAACTGAACTTCACAAAGGTTGTGTAAAATTAGTAATAATTTGTTTATTTCCCTACAGGCCAGATTCCAATTTACCAGGGTATCAAATTATAAGAAAACATATGAATTACTTTCCTTATCCCTGAGAACGTACAAAGACCATCAAGTGCAGTTCATTTCCACAACTGTGAATTTACTTTTAAATATTCTTTCCAGATCTGTGTGCTGTAGTGTGTAACCCTGAACTTTTGATTTGGTGACTTTAATTTTATAATGGAATAAACTACCTTAATTCCCCTTTTCCATTTCGCCTTTAAGAATTTGTACATCTTTCTCTATAGAGTTATCTTTCCTATACCAATCCTTCATACACATAGAACTTACCAAATTCATTAAACATAATAAATCATGAAACATAAAATACTCCAATTTAAATCAAAGAATATGGAATGTATTTCAATTTTTGAGTAACTGAAAAGCTGGGAGAATTCTTAGATTATTCTTTTATGTGATTAAGAATTATTCTGATTGATTTCCACATATATTAAAAACAGGGCTTTTTTTCACAATCTTCATCCAAATTAATTACATAGTTCATAATTACAATTTTAATTCTGCCACAATAATTACTGACTGGGAAGACATTTTGATTGTATATAAAAATGTTTGCATTTCACACATAGTATTTTCATTTTTATAGAACATTGTTATTTTAAGAGTATGACTAGCATAATATAATACAATAGCTCAAAAACAGTTGGAGGAAATGCTTATGTTTTTTGGGACTGCACAATAACATATTTACGGTCAAAAAACATTTTCAGGCCTGTTGCTTAGCAACCTGGATGCAAGGCAAAATTTGCATCAGCACTTACAGAATAAGAGTTTATGATATTAAATTCTTTAAAAGTATTTGGTATTATTATTCAAGAAATTCAACAATATTAGCTTACTTAGTTTTCTAATTTCATTTCATTAACCTTTACATGAAAGGACAGTAAAAAATAAAAATAAAACCTTAAAAGTGTGGGAAGAGACTGGAAAATGATCTCATCCTTGGTTGCTAACAGCATATCATTATCCTTTAGGGAAAACAGACACTGGTCACAATTACTGTGAAGGTACTACTTTCCCCTCTTTTCCGTGTCTATTTTGTGGTAAACTACTATATTCTTGTAAAATGACTCTTCAGTGAATTTCATGTAAATAACTAACACCATAAATGTGTATGTGCCTTTTTCCCACGCTTACCCATTCTGTGAGGACACCTTAGACAAGGAATACATTTCTACTTGAATCCATGAAGAATGTCAAGGGCATTGTTAGAGTGTAACAAAGAACCATTTTCATTTTTTTTCTCCTTGAGATCAAAAAAGAAATCACAGAAGTCTAAAACAACTACAAAAACAATAATAAGCAATATTGTAAAAATGATGATGGCTTTGGCCATAACCAACAGATGATTTCTTTTCAGAAAAAATGAGATTCGCATATTCCATTTCTTTTCATTATCCTTATTGCAATTAAGAGCACCACAGTGATGTTGGCTGGCTAAGTTAGAAATAAACTGTTACCAACATTTAGAGTTCCTGATGTCCCTATGTCTTAGGCAATTATGTCTTACATAATTCTAGCCATCTATTATTTCCTCAAATCCAAATAATTTCATACTTTCTGTATCTGTTTCACTTCATGTTTCTGTTGTCCTCAGAACTGCTTGTAAATTGGTGGTTTGTCTTTGCTCTCTAAATTGTACACACTGCTCACAGGTGCTCTTTCTGTGTCAGTGATCATTGTGCTTCCTTACTTAAAATTTAGCACAGGTCCCTGATTGTACATTAGACAATGTATATATGTAGCTAAACATCACATGTCACCCTATGAATATATACAATGTTTTTGTCAGTTAAAAGGTTTTTAATAAATCATTAAATTAAATTTAGAAGAGGGAAATAATCCTAGCAAGGATTTCTTATTAGTTGACAAATAAAATAAAAATTCTTATCAATGACATAGGACATGATCCCTGCTTATATATCCTCTTCATATTTACTCACTAACTTCTCCCCCATTGCACTCTACACTCAACAATATTTAGAGAATGTTCTAAATGTGCTGTTTATTTTTCTTTCTTTCCATTTATTCAGAAATATAATCCCGGGGGAGGCGGCAAGATGGCGGAATAGGCAGGGAGCACACTTAGTCCGGGGGGAGAGAAAGTTTAATATAAGTGGAGATACTGCAGGGCCAAGGAAGAGTAGGGGATGAAACAGCAGAGGAAACTCTTCCGGAACTAGTGATTCACAGTGGACCTGCGTGGAGAGCGTGGGAGCCCAAGTTCGGGACACCAGCGGCAGACTCAACGCCCCAGCGCTGGAACGCGAGGTGAGCCAAACCTCCTTAGCCCGAGATACCAGCGGGCAAGCGGAAAGAGGAGGCTAGAGGGAACGAGGCTTGAAACTCCGTGGGGAAAAGTTCACCAGGCTAACTAGAAGAGAGAGAAAAAAAAATAAAAAAAGTGACTGATACGGACACAAGTTTCTCTCTCTCCGCTCACCTCTCAAAGGCGAGCAAGACAGAGCAGGCGCCATTTTGGAGATACGTCATAAGCAGGGCGACCTCAGGTCTGCACCAGCCCTGAGCCTAGCAGAAAAACCTGACTCTGTGGGGAGGGGTGAAATAACAGGAGATTAGCATCTAACTTGGCAACCCAGTGGGAGACTGCAGGAGAATTAGAGCCCACACTGAGGGCAGCAGAGATTCCCTGTGTGGTCCTTGGGAAAGAGCTTCCGATCTCTGGCTCCTGTGGGTATATCATTTGCCTGCTAACTACCTCCAATTACGTTCAGCTGTGCGGAATTACTTCCCTTTTAAATCAAAAAAAGAAAGATTTACCACACCTAACCTGGGAGTGTCATCCTTGACACACCCTCAACCCTGAGGAACCAAACACAGCTCTCAGTCCACACTCATCTCAAGCCTCTAAGGCGCCACCGAAAGCAGACAGTCCACTTAATATAGAGCCATAGTGTAACAAGAAAAAACACCACAGTGAAGAAACCAAATATCTCCAACATGCCAAACAACAAACGCAAAAACCAAGCTAACAAGAACAAGGAAGAAACTATGACGCCCCCAAATGAAAAAGACACCCCAATTCAAGATTATGAAGATGATGAGATCGAAGAAATGCAAGAAGTGGATCTCAAAAAGTTGATAAGAACATTAAGAAGTTCTCAAAAACAAATTCTTGAACTACAGAAATCCTTCATGGACAAGATAGAAAATCTCTCTCGTGAAAGTGAAATATTAAGGAGGAATCAAAATGAAATGAAACAACTAGTGGAACAAGAAACTCTGATAGTGACTAGAAATCATAATGAAATGAAGAGTTCAATAGATCAAATGACAAACACATTAGAGAGCCTTAAAAACAGAATGGGCGAAGCAGAAGAGAGAATATCAGACTTAGAAGACAGAGAACAGGAAAGGAAACAGGCAAACCAAAGAAAAGAAGAAGAAATTAGAAATCTAAAAAATACTGTCAGGAATCTACAGGATACTATTAAAAAACCTAACATTCGGGTTCTAGGAGTTCCTGAAGGCATGGAGAGGGAGAAAGGATTAGAAGGCATTTTCAGTGAGATACTAGCAGAAAATTTCCCAGGTTTGGAGAAGGACAGAGGCATCTTAGTACAGGAAGCTTATAGAACCCCTAATAAACATGACCAAAAGAGATCCTCACCACGACATGTTGTAATCAAACTCACCACAGTGAAACATAAAGAAAAGATACTAAAAGGTGCAAGAGAGAAACGTCAGATCACTCTTAGAGGATCTCCAATTAGACTCACAGCAGACTTCTCATCAGAAACCCTACAAGCTAGAAGGGAATGGCGAGACATAGCCCAGGTACTAAGAGAGAAAAACTGCCAGCCCAGAATACTATATCCTGCAAAGCTCTCATTTGTGAATGAAGGTGAAATTAAGACTTTTCATAGCAAACAGAAACTGAAAGAATTTGTTGCCACTCATCCTGCCCTGCAAAAGATGCTTAAAGATGTGTTACACACAGAAACACAGAAACATGGTCACCAATATGAAAGAAGGTAAAGGAAGGAAACCTCACAGCAAAAGATCACAGGAAGCTCAATTTCTCTTTGACATAGAATTAAACTCTGATGCTCTGTTAAAGCAATGTGTTAAAGTAATCTATTATGTTCTCTTGATGTCTGTTAAATTCTAATTGTTCAAAAACAGCTGAATTTTTATTAAGAGCTATGGGTTATTTAAATATGTGCTTTTTTCAAAAATTTGAATAATCACCTTGTAACAATGATCAAATTTGGTCTATGTTATGTCATGATTTTAAGAAATCTTATTTCAACCAGATATTTTGGATTTTGAGCCTTCTTGCATTCTTGACAGGCATTCAAAAAATCAAAGTTTCAAACAATCTGGTCTCTAAAATTTCCAGTAAATCCTGGACTTTGGTTTTTCCAGTTTGGGCCCAACTGAAAAAATCGAAGGACCTATGTCTCTCATCTTATAGAGACACCAACTAATCAGTCTATTTGGAGTATATTAGAAGGACTGTCAAGATGTGATGTGGTACCAGACTTTAAGTTTCTATAATGGAAAATGCTATTAATACAAATGTTTGAGAATTAAAAAGTCTAATGATCTTGTGTTACTAGACATGATAGTTATCTTAATGAGAAAGCCCCAGAGGCTTAAAGGGTTAAATACTTGTAAAATCCTACAGGTGCTTTCAAAAATACTGTGAAGTAAGCAAGTGCCTCTTGTTGGTTGATGAGTTTATAATTTTAAACATGGCGACTTAAAGTCTTTTGTCATCCACAGTTATATATGATCTGCTGCTCATAAAACTAAAGCGTTGTTGGTTCTGTGTTTAGCTGTCCTCCTATAGGTTCCTATGGACTTTTTCCAGCCACTTTTATTGTATTCAGTACTTTGGGATGGCTCTGTAAACAGATGAAGCCAATAATGTATTAACAGTACCAACTGAGAGAAAGTATGGTTAACTGAGGTTACTAAAAAGAAAAAGCAATTCAAATCAATTGGCAATCTACAAAAAGAGTTAAAGATTTTAAAAGCTATTATTAAAATTGCTATATTGGTCTATTATGCTATATTATATGTGTGTACATATTGTATGTCCACATGGGGAAATTTTATTAAGAGTTTTATTTTAAATGGCTTATAGATAAGATTGTCCATAAATTTAAGCTGCTAAAATCAATCAAAGATACATTTTAATTTGTGGGACGTGAATCTGTGTATCATATGTTTTAGACTTGTTGGTAGAAAGAAACTAACAACATTTTAGATGGTTGTGCTTAAGTTTACTGGCTAAACAAACTACACCATGTTAGATATTTAAGAGGTGTTTTCAAATACATGATTCTTAAAATTTATAGAAGGCATTGGACCTTCTGGTAAATGTTTTCTTAAGTTGTTATCTAATGGTTGAAACAGTTTGCTAAGTATTCATGTAATATTGCTATTGTCAGCAAGCGATCTAGGACTTGCTCCCTCATTTCTCTATTCTAAGCCCAACTTGTTTTTTCATTTCTCTATTCTCTTCAAGGTAGGAAACTAATTCTATTATGAAGGAATCTGTAGGAAGCACAATTTAATCTTTAGACCTTATAAAAGAGATGGCTAACATTTTTCTGCAATAGCATAGCCAAAATAAGAACTCAAATAATAATCTCATAGCTAGATTCACTTCGCCATCAGCGAAGTATACAGTAAGTAGAAAAAACCTCCCTTTCAGACCAAAGGGAAAGAAAGTTTTAAAGTGAGAATATAATTTTCCTCATGGGCATTGTCTACCTTAGAAAAACTACTACAGAACATGCCTGTGACTATAGACTTGTAGTTCAGGCCACCGAAGATTAGAGATGGGAAACGGGCACTCCCTTGACTTGCATCCTCTGGTCTGCTTTAACACAAACCAGGAGGAAAAGAAAGCTCGGCATCAGAAGCAATGGGTGGCAGGCCTATTAATGGCTGATCTGTACAGTGATCTGCCCTCAAGGAGACCCAACAGGCCAGTCCACTGCAGTGGCTTTCAATGTGGTAAGCCTGGGCTTCAGCAGAAGTCGGCTTGTGAAGAGCCCTGGCAGCTCTGCCAAGAGTTGGATCACTGGAAATGGACCTGCCCTGGAGTCGAAGGATGCCCAGGTCAGAGCCACAGATCTTATTGGCTCTAAGCTGAAAAGCCCTTCACTCAGCCCAACTTCCAAAGTGACCACTGCAGCTGAGGGGATGGTCAAGTAGGGTCAGCAACATTGCAGGCAGAACTGTAAATTTCTTGTTAGAGATGCCACCTGCCTTTACCTGGCCAGCTCTCCTCCCAGGCCAGCCAAGTAATGAAAGTCAACAGAGTGCCTTCCCCTAGGAGGTTCACACCTCCCTTAGGATATACCCCATGTGAAGAGATAGATAGGTCTGGGCCTCTTAACTTACAAGGCCTAAAGCCCACCAGATTATTATCAAGCCCCTTCTATCAGGTTCTATTTGCCTCTCAATCAGAAAACTTAATTGTAGCTTAGACAGCACCTTTCTTAGCTCCTCTAATAATGACTCTGTCCTTTGTTCTAGGCCCTGTCTAGTGCACTTGGGCCTCATTCCTTTGTAATCATAACCTCTACTCTACCACCAATGGCTCTACTCCCAACATGTGTGTACTGATGGTCCTCTTCCCCACTTAATGCTGTATAATTGTTCAAACCTGGTAAATGCCACTCTTAGGATCATTGGTTACTATCCTCACTCTGTCTTTTATGACCTTGTCTAAATATGATCAGAGTCGGCAAACTTGGAAGGCTTCCATAGCCTTGGCAACTCATGACGACAGCCTAGGATGGTTACTGGCGCCATAAACTAGAGTGTCAATTTGTTGGGTCAACAACAGGAGCCACTGTGCACTTGCTCCTCATGTGGGATCTCTGTCCTTAATGTGCTGTACATTGTGATTTAATGCTATAACTAGTACTCCAACAGTATGTTTCACTTTGTGTTTCTATGTGGGTGCAAACTGTTGAAATCTTTATACTAAATTGATCTTCTGTATATAAAGAGAATTGAAAATGAATCTTGATGCAAATGGAAGGGGAGAGGGAGCGGGAGAGGGGAGGGTTGCGGGTGGGAGGGAAGTTATGGGAGGCGGAAGCCTTTGTAATCCATAAGCTGTACACTGGAAATTTATATTCATTAAATAAAAGTTAAAAAAAAAAAAAAAAAAAAAAAAAAAAAAAGAAATATAATCCCTATACATATATCTACTTCTTTGGAAAATAACTGGTTCTTGACTCTTAAATTTATCATTGCTTGCACTCAAAAAATCTCTCCTGAACTCTACACATAGAGTTGAATATTCTCTCAGCAGTGTTATTAATACAGCAGATACAAACTTCTATTACTATACCATATTACATTTGTTTATCAATCAGCAGCTCTTATGTGGTTAACAGATAGTTTTATCTAATTTTCCCCTA
This sequence comes from Lepus europaeus, assembly GCF_033115175.1. Lineage (NCBI taxonomy): Eukaryota > Metazoa > Chordata > Mammalia > Lagomorpha > Leporidae > Lepus > Lepus europaeus. The sequence goes on along the minus strand of NC_084836.1, from coordinate 33,861,020 downwards.
CATTAATATCTTTTAAGTTCTGGAGTTTAGGTAACCTATACTTGATTGCTCAATAGAATAATATTGGTAAAAATGAATTAATTCTTCTATTAAATTAATTACCCATATAGTAAGACAAATTTTAAAAGATAATATTTGTGGAAAGATTTGATCTCTCTGAAACACTTGACAATTGTTTTAGAGAAAAGAGTAGTTGAAAGAGATTCTTTGAATCAAGGCCAGGATTTGCCACTAACTGTCTTTACTTGACAAATACCTACTGGCCATAAATAATATTTCCTATACAAAGTTGACATGGTTTCCACTATTAACGTATTTATAGTCTTTTATACAATGATTTATGATAGAGGAGAGTTGAGCTGATATGAGTTATTATGAACCTCTTTATAAACTGCAAAGAGAGACATTTAACATAGATTTACAAACTACAAGGATGCCTGAAGGAAAAAGTACACCCTGAACTATGTTTAGCGATCAATAAGATTCAGTAAAATGTATAAGCAGGTGGAAGGTATTCCAAGGAAACAATTTTATGAGTGTTAATAGACACAAGGTGTGTGTTCACTTGGATGTCACCAAATAATCAGCTTCAAGTGAGAGTACTCAAAGGAAGTTTTATTTAGTTGTGACCAAAAAGGACACATGGTCTAGTTATATCCCTGAAGAAACTGTCAAGCGCTTTAAAGCAAGGTTTATGGGTCACACAGGATGTGAGAAAAGGGGAGCTGGAGGACCCACTTTGCTTAAGCCACACACACCTCCCATATATCATGCATTTAAAACTCTGATGCAGAGTGGTTTCTTGTAACTTTCCATGGCTGACTGTTCAACTGCCCCCTCTCCAAGTTAAAATGGTGGAAGGTAAACCTTCCTGAACATCCTCTGGAAACAAGCTCTGATGAGTAATCTGTTTCATAGTCTCTGTCCCATTCCTATGACCTCTTTCTCTTGCCTAAGTTCTACAAAGTTCTCCATGCCTGGTTACAGGAGCAAAGGTTTAGAAAATAATATTTGAGGGTCCTGGTGCTATGGCATAGTGCTATTCATATTGGTGCCAGTTTGAGACCCAGCTGCTCTCTGCTATGCCCTGGGAAAATAGCAGAAGATGACCCAAGTTCTTAGGCCCCTGTATCCATGTGGGAGACCTGGAAGAAGCTCCTGGTCCTGGCTTCTGATTGGCCCAGCTCTGGCCATTGCAGCCATCTAGGGAGTGAACCAGTGGATGGAAGCTCTCTCTCTCACTCCCTCACTCTCTCTCTCTGCCTCTGCCTCTCTGGAACTCTGCCTTTCAAATTAAAAATAAATCTTTAAAAAAAAAGAGGAATATTTGTGAAAACTACAGGTAGCTAATGTTTTTCTCTCTGTAAGGAAGCCACAGACCAGATTAATTTAGGTGACAAGAATTATTTTAAGAAAACATGTATAAGCTAAGTATTAATTAATTCCTTAAATGTTTATGGGAAACCAGTAAGGTAACTGGTGTTATAAAAATTTCTAGGGATATGATGTTAACCACAACAGCAACCAACTTTGATTTATGGGTATATATTCTAGGGGGAGGGTAATATATTTTATAGTGCCACAAACAGTCAACACTTCCATGACAGGAAAGGATGGAGTAGGATCATCCCATAAAGTGAGACAATCTAAAGTATAAGAAATGCAACTGGGGGGCGGAGCCAAGATGGCGGATAGTGAGGACGTGCGCCGATAGTCTGGGAAAATATAGTTTCATAAAAGTGGAATTACTGTAGCCTCAGGAAAAGACTCAAGAAAAAAAACTGCAGAGGAAACGCTTCCGGATCTAGTGGTTGTGACACAGAGGACCTCCAGGGAGCCCACTGTGTGGAAGCCCAGCCACGGGAGCCGAGCCGCAGAATCCCGCCGGCGCGGGAACGGGAGGGAGGTAAGATAAAAACCTCAGAAACCCGAGACATTGGTGGGGAAAGGCAGAGGCCTCTCTCTCCACTCACCTAACAAAACCAAGCAAAACAAAGAGCAGGAGCCTTTTACATATGTAAAGCGCCAACGAGTACACAAACTCAGTAACTTTGGGTCTAAGGTGAAACTTGAGAACACATTGAGGGCTGCATAAACTCTTTGTGTGGTCCCAGGGGTAGATCAAACGAATACTCACAGAGGCCAGATTTCAACTACCCTCAATTCCACTCAGCCATTCGGAATTACTTCCCAACTGAGTCAAAAAAAAAAAAAAAAAAAAAAGAGAGAGAGAGAGATCCAGCAAGGAGCAAGGCAGAGAACAATCTGGGTGAGTCACTTTTTGCACACCCTTAAACCTGAAGAATCAAGCAGAGCTCTCTGGCCACACCCATCACAGCCTCTAAGGATCCATCAAAGCAGACAGCCCACTTAGAGGAATACTATAACGAGAAAAAAACACCACAGCAAAAAAAAAAAATCATAAATTATCTCCAACATGCCAAACAACAAACGTAGAAACCTAGGTAACAAGAGCAAGGAAGACACTATGACGCCCCCAAATGGACAAGACACCCCAATGCAAGATTATGAAGATGAAGAGATAGAGGAAATGTAAGAAGCGGATCTCAAAAAATTGATAAGAACATTAAGAAGTTCTCAAAAACAAATTCTTGAACTACAGAAATCCTTAATGGACAAGATAGAAAATCTCTCTCTTGAAAATGAAATATTAAGGAGGAATCAAAATGAAATGAAACAACTAGTAGAACATGAAACTGTGATAGTGACAAGAAACCATAATGAAATGAAGAATTCAATAGATCAAATGACAAACACATTAGAGAGCCTTAAAAAAAGAATGGGTGAAGCAGAAGAGAGAATATCAGATTAGAAGACAGAGAACAGGAAAGGAAACAGGCAAAACAAAGCAAAGAAGAAGAAATCAGAAATCTAAAAAATACTGTCAGGAATCTACAGGATACTATTAAAAAACCCAACATTCGGGTTCTAGGAGTTCCTGAAGGCATGGAGAGGGAGAAAGGATTAGAAGGCCTTTTTAGTGAGATACTAGCAGAAAATTTCCCAGGTTTGGAGAAGGACAGAGACATCCTAGTACAGGAAGCTTATAGAACCCCTAATAAACATGACCAAAAGAGATCCTTACCACAACACGTCATAATCAAACTCACCACAGTGAAACATAAGAAAAGATCCTAAAATGTGCAAGAGAGAAAAGCCAGATTACTCTCAGAGGATCTCCAATTAGACTCACAGCTGACTTCTCATCAGAAACCCTACAAGCTAGGAGAGAATGGCGAGATATAGCCCAGGTACTAAGAGAGAAAAACTGCCAGCCCAGAATATTATATCCTGCAAAACTCTCATTTGTGAATGAAGGTGAAATAAAGACCTTTCACAGCAAACAGAAATTGAAAGAATTTGTCACCACTCGTCCAACCCTGCAAAAGATGCTCAAAGATGTGTTACATACAGAAACACACAAACACGGTCACCAATATGAAAGAAGGTAAAAGCAGGAAACCACACAGCAAAAGATCACAGGAATCTCAAACCATATATTAGAAAATGTCTTTGGCAAATGACAGGGCAAAGTTACTCCTTCTCAATAGTCACATTGAATGTTAATGGCTTGAACTGTCCAGTTAAAAGACACCAATTGGCTGATTGGGTTAAGGAACAAAACCCATCTTTTTGCTGCTTACAAGAAACTCATCTTTCCAACAATGATGCATACAGACTGAAAGTGAAAGGCTGGAAAAATATATACCACGCCAAAAGAAATGAAAAAAGAGCGGGCGTAGCCATCTTAATATCGGACAACATAAACTTTACCACAAAAACTATTAGGAGAGACAAAGAGGGCACTATATAATGATTAAGGGATCCATTCAACAGGAAGATATAACGATTATCAATGTATATGCACCTAATTACAGGGCACCAGTTATTTAAAAGACTTGTTAAGGGACTTAAAGGGAGACTTAGACCCCAATACAATAGTTCTGGGGGACTTCAATACTCCACTCTAGGAGATAGACAGATCAACAGGACAGAAGATCAACAAGGAGACAGTAGATTTAAATAACAATATAGCCCAAATGGATCTAACAGATATCTACAGAACTTTTCATCCTACACATAAAGAATTTACATTCTTCTCAGCAGTACATGGAACCTTCTCTAGGATTGACCACATACTAGGCCATAAAGCAAGTCTCAGCAAATTCAAAAGAATTAGAATCATACCATGCAGCTTCTCAGACCACAAAGGAATGAAGTTGGAAATTAGCAACTCGGGAATCCCTAGAGCACATGCAAACACATGGAGATTGAACAACATGCTCCTGAATGAACAATGGGTCATAGAAGAAATTAAAAGAGAAATCAAAAATTTTCTGGAAGTAAATGAGGATAACAGCACAACATACCAAAACCTATGGGATACAACAAAAGCAGTGTTAAGAGGAAAGTTTATATCAATAGGTGCCTACATCAAGAAATTGGAAAGGCACCAAATAGATGAGCTTTCAAGTCATCTCAAGGATCTAGAAAATCTGCAGCAAAACAAACTCAAACCCAGTAGGAGAAGAGAAATAATTAAAATCAAAGAAGAAATCATCAGGATTGAATCCCAAAAAAATTACAAAAAATCAGCCAAACGAGGAGCTGGTTTTTTGAAAAAATAAACAAAATTGACACCCCATTGGCCCAACTAACTAAAAAAAGATGAGAAAAGACCCAAATCAATAGGATCAGAGATGAAATTGGAAACGTAACAACAGACACCACAGAAATAAAAAGAATCATCAGAAATTACTACAAGGACTTGTATGCCCGCAAACAGGGAAATCTATCAGAAATGGACAGATTCTTGGACACATACAACCTACCTAAATTGAGCAAGAAAGACACAGAAAACCTAAACAGACCAATAACTGACAGAGAAATTGAAACAGTAATAAAGGCCCTCCCAACAAAGAAAAGCCCAGGACCAGATGGATTCACTGCTGAGTTCTACCAGACATTTAGAGAAGAACTAACTCCAATTCTTCTCAAACTATTCAAAACAATCAAAAAAGAGGGAATCCTCCCAAATTCTTTCTATGAAGCCAGCATCACCTTAATTCCTAAGCCAGAAAAAGATGCAGCATTGACAGAGAATTACAGACCAATATCCCTGATGAACATAGATGCAAAAATACTCTGGCCAACAGAATGCAACAACACATCAGAAAGATCATCCACCCAGACCAAGTGGGATTTATCCCTGGTATGCAGGGATGGTTCAACATTCACAAAACAATCAACGTAATACACTACATTAACAGACTGCAGAAGAAAAACCATATGATTCTCTCAATAGTTGCAAAGAAAGCATTTGATAAAATACAACACCCTTTCATGATGAAAACTCTAAGCAAAATGGGTATGGAAGGAACATTCCTCAATACAATCAAAGCAATATATGAAAAACCCATGGCCAACATCCTATTGAATGGGGAAAAGCTGGAAGCATTTCCGCTGAGATCTGGTACCAGACAGGGATGCCCACTCTCACCACTGCTATTCAATATAGTTCTGGAAGTTTTGGCCAGAGGTATTAGGCAAGAAAAAGAAATTAAAGGTATACAAATTGGGAAGGAAGAACTCAAACTATCCCTCTTTGCAGATGATATGATTCTTTATTTAGGGGACCCAAAGAACTCTACTAAGAGACTACTGGAACTCATCGAAGAGTTTGGCAAAGTAGCAGGATATAAAATCAATGCAGAAAAATCAACAGCCTTTGTATACACAGGCAATGCCACGGCTGAGGAAGAACTTCTAAGACAAATCCCATTCACAATAGCTACAAAAAAAATCAAATACCTTGGAATAAACTTAACCAAGGACATTAAAGATCTCTATGATGAAAACTACAAAACCTTACAGAAAGAAATAGAAGAGGATACCAAAAAATGGAGAAATCTTCCATGCTCATGGATTGGAAGAATCAATATCATCAAAATGTCTATTCTCCCAAAAGCAATTTATACATTCAATGCAATACCAATCAAGATACCAGACATTCTTCTCAGATCTGGAAAAAATGATGCTGAAATTCATATGGAGACACAGAAGACCTCGAATAGCCAAAGCAATCTTGTACAACAAAAACAAAGCCGGAGGCTTCACAATACCAGATTTCAGGACATACTACAGGGCAGTTGTTATCAAAACAGCATGGTACTGGTACAGAAACAGATGGATAGACCAATGGAACAGAATAGAAACACCAGAAATCAATCCAAACATCTACAGCCAACTTATATTTGATCAAAGATCCAAAACTAATCCCTGGAATAAGGACAGTCTATTCAATAAATGGTGCTGGGAAAATTGGATTTCCACGTATAGAAGCTTGAAGCAAGACCCATACCTTTCACCTTACACAAAAATTCACTCAACATGGATTAAAGACTTAAATCTACGACCCGAAACCATCAAATTATTAGAGAGCACTGGAGAAACCCTACAAGATATAGGGACAGGCAAAGACTTCTTGGAAAAGACCCCAGGAGCACAGGCAGTCAAAACCAAAATTAACATTTGGGATTGCATCAAATTGAGAAGTTTCTGTACTGCAAAAGAAACAGTCAGGAAAGTGAAGAGGCAACCGACAGAATGGGAAAAAATATTTGCAAACTATACTACAGATAAAGGGTTGATAACCAGAATCTAAAAAGAAATCAAGAAAATCCACAACAACAGAACAATCAACCCACTTAAGAGATGGGCCAAGGACCTCAAGAGACATTTTTCGAAAGAGGAAATCCAAATGGCCAACAGACACATGAAAAAATGTTCAAGATCACTAGCAATCAGAGAAATGCAAATCAAAACCACAATGAGGTTTCACCTCACCCTGGTGAGAATGGCTCACATTCAGAAATCTACCAACAACAGATGCTAGAGAGGATGTGGGGGAAAAGGGACACTAACCCACTGTTGGTGGGAATGCAAACTGGTTACGCCACTATGGAAGTCAGTCTGGAGATTCCTCAGAAACCTGAACATAACCCTCCCATACAACCCAGCCATCCCACTCCTTGGAATTTACCCAAAGGTAATTAATTTGGCAAATAAAAAAGCCATCTGCACATTAATATTTATTGCAGCTCAATTCACAATAGCTAAGACCTGGAATCAACCCAAATGCCCATCAACAGTAGACTGGATAAAGAAATTATGGGACATGTATTCCATAGCGGCCATTTGGGGAATGAACCAATGGAAAAAGAAGACCTTTCTCTCAGTCTCTCTCTCTCTCTCTGTCTAACTCTGCCTGTCCAAAAAAAAAAAAAAAAAAAAAAAGCGATAGTACCATAAGAATTTAGATGACATTATCTTTTGTGATACGAGCCCTGCTTCCCAACACTGCATTCCGTGACTTCATGTTGATAGCACCATTAGTAACAGTGGGAATATTTACATTTAGAGAAGTCAGCAAAAGCCACAAATCAACAAGCCTCAACTTCTGAAACCACTACATATGATCCTATATTTCAAAATATCTAGTAATCTGTTCGTTTTATGGAAGACCAAGCAATCATCCTCAAAAAGTTATAGAGGTGCCAGATAAAGTTTGTTATTATTTTCCTTCAGGAATAGTCTCTCTTTCCTCTGCTAGAAAGAGAGAAAGACAGCTGGTAGCTTCCCTCTAACAAGACGCCCTGCTGAAAGGATGGTGGATAGTAATTTGTTAAGATCTGTCCACCCTGAGTTACCCAACACGTCGGCTAGAGTCCTCAGAAATGTCAACTGAGATTTCTTTCCCTGAATTCTCAATCTTTTTGCCTCTGCAAACTCAAACTGCCAAAAGACACTTTCTGTTTTTAAATGGATATGTAATCTCACAGTGTTACCCTACTCCACTTGGAAGTTTCACAGTTCCTATGTGTTAAGGAGAAAATCTGCTGGTCAGTTCAAGTCCTGTTCACCGCTTTTCTCATTCCAGTCTTGATCCTCAGCTTTTTAACTTTGTTTCTTCAATCTCACAGTCTTTTCAGTGATGCAGTTATAGAACCCAGTGTCTTTCATTATTCCCATGTTCTTTTCCTGACATATGCATCCAAAATATTGCCTTGCCCAGATTTTTCACTTTTATTTATTTTAACAATTGCTACTTTACATTTTTAATTTAATTTGAAAGTTCTTGGGGCCAGCGCCAAGGCTCACTAGGCTAATCGTCTGTCTGCGGCGCCAGCACACGGGGTTCTAGTCCCGGTCGGGGCACCAGATTCTGTCCCAGTTGCTCCTCTTCCTGTCCAGCTCTCTGCTGTGGCCCTGGAGTGCAGTGGAGAATGGCCCAAGTCCTTGTGACCTGCACCCGCATGGGAGACCAGGAGAAGCACCTGGCTCCTGGCTTCGGATCAGCGCAGTGCGCCCGCCCCTGCGCGCCAGCCGCAGCGGACATTGTGGGGTGAACCAACAGCAAAGAAAGACCTTTCTCTCTTTCTCTCTCTCTCACTGTCCACTCTGCCTGTCAAAAAAAAAAAAAAAAAAAAAGAAGAAGAAGAAGCAAGAAAGAAAAAGAAAAGAAAGTTCCTGGGGCTGGTGCTGTGGTGCAGCAGGTAAAGCCGCCGCTTGCAGTGCCAGCATCCCATATGTGCGCCAGTTCGAGTCCCAGCTGCTCCACTTCCCATCCAGCTCTCTGCTGTGGCCTCGGGGAAGCAGTAGAAGATGGCCCAAGTGCTTGGGCCCCTGCACCTGAATGGGAGACTCAGAGGAGGCTCTTGGCTCCTGGCTTCAGATCAGCACATCTCCAGCAATTGCAGCCATCTGGGGAGTGAGCCAGCAGATGGAAGACCTCTCTCCCCTTCTCCCTCTCCTCTCTCTGTATACTCTGACTTTCAAATAAATATATAAATTGTTAACAAAAAAAAGTTCTTTATGCCATATTTTCCTCAATATTATGATCTACTCCTATTTGCTTAATTTTAAATGAATTGAAATTTAAAACTATAGAACTTTTTTTGATGAGTTCATATATTCAATATTTTAAAAATCAGCAATGCCAAATAAATAAGAAAAACAACAAAATAAAAAAAAAATAGTCAGGGCCAGTGCTGTGGAAAAGTGGGTAAAGCCACTGTCTGCAATTATAGCATCCCATATAGGCGCCAGTTGGAGTCCCAGCTGCTCCACTTCCAATCCAACTCTGCTATGGCCTGGGAAAGCACTGTAAGATGGTGCAGGTCCTTGGGCCCCTGCACCCACATGGGAGACCTGGAGGAAGTCCTGGCTCCTGGCTTTGGATCAGCGCAGCTCCTTCCATTGTGGCCAACTGGGGAGTGAACCAGCAGATGGAAGACATCTCTTTCTCTCTCTGCCTCTCCTCTTTCTGTGTAACTCTGACTTTCAAATACCTAAGTAAATCTTAAAAAAAGTCTTAGATCATAGGGTGAGGTAGGGGACAGCTTGTTAACATTTAGTAAATTCTATATCTAATATCCCTAGTCTTGCTTTTGTTTTCTTAAATAAAATGGATTATATATAATTATTAAATAAAAATACTAATGTTAACTTAATGCTGAATTTATGGATGAAAACTAAAAGCATGGTGTAGTGGAAGGAATGTCTGAATTTAAGATAACTCTTCTTTGCAGTAAATCTGCATTTTCAATGAAACCTATCATTTTAGGAAAATATAAAGCATGAAGAGTTGAAATAATTTTTGCAATTACACACTTGATTTATAGTCAAAGCCTATGTGTTGTCTCCTATGACACATTATCCTATTCTTTTAACTGCTTTTGTTTTAATTCTCTCCTTATTCTTGTAATAGGACTATATAAATATCCACATCTATAAAATATATACTAACTTTCACATTTAAATTTCTCTATTGACAACAATGTATCCATTTCCTCAATGAAGAACAAAATCATGTCTCAATTAGAAAAAACAGAATCTGTTCTTTTATGCTCAATTAAACTAAAACAAAATATACTTAATAATAATTTTTTTTATTTTGAAATTTTCCACAAAACTAAATTGGATAGATCTTAGGTAGAAAAAACCTTAATGTATCATGGCTTTCGTGAAATAATTTCATTACTAATAATTAAAAATATTGATGGAAGAGGTGGAATTATATTTTAATCAGTATCCTATTTAGAGCAATTACAAAATAGTTTCAATGAAGCATAAAAATATATTGTCACTTCTTAAGAAAACTGTCTGGTATGCAAAAAAATACTATGCTTAGATTATTATAGAGGATCTACTAATAACATATCATAGACATCAAATTTTTTGGTGAGAGTGTTAGAATTTCGACACGGCTATTATTTGGTCAAAGATAAACAACTCATCACAAAATGTCATCATTAACCAACATTTGAATGCAAACATTAGGAATGCCCTTACAATATTCTGATCTAACATACTTATGTAATTTTAATGAAATCAAATGTTTAAAAAGAGCACTTAAATTTATTTTAGCTATTCTGAAAAGGATATGCTTTCTCTGTGATAATGTAGACTTCGTAGGATAACAGAAAAATAGCAGATAAAAGTAGTCCACAGACACAGCAATTGAAATATAAAATGACTCATTAAATATGAGAGTTGTTTTTCCCTTGAAGAACACAATGTCAACTTAATAATGGATCAAATAGTTTTCTACCCTTCAGTTGGCAACAAAACAAAAATATATTTAGTTACAAAGAAGCAGAGCCGCATATTTCTAAACATATAATTTGTCTGTTAGAGAAAAAATGAAAAGCAAAATAATTAGCTTTAAATTTTCAATCAAACATTGCAAATAGATTCAGTAATTCACTGAGATATTAAAATAAAAATAAGCTATTCACCACCTTAACAGCAAAGCATGACTTAGCCATCTTTATAACTTTTTGATGCCTGTATGTCTGGCACACTGTAGGTAACTATTAAGTGGTTGTTGAAGTGACAATAATCTCTCTGATTTTTAGGCAAGAACAAAATTCATATTATTCCATTTCTGGATTTCAATTTTTTTCATTCTCACAATGTTCTTTTGTCATTTAAATTTGTACATTTTTCATTATTCTATTTGAAAGGCAGAGAGACAAAGAGAGACAAGACAGAGATCTTCAATCTGCTGGTTCTCCCTGTAAATGCCAGCCAAGACTAGACTAAAATAACCTACAAATCTGCAACTCAACCTAGGACTCCCATGTGGGTAACAGGACTCAAACACTTGAGCATCACGTTAACAATAAACTAGATGTGAAGCAATGCACACAGAACTGGACCCAGCCACGCCGTGTGCAAAGCAGGCATACTACCAAATGGCGACTTAACCACTGGACCAGATGCCTCCCCTATCTTCTGTTATTTTAAATAAAATGTCTTATTTTTATATGTGCTTGCAATACATGTACTTAAAATAAACTGTATTGAAATAAAAGCTATATATTCATGAGCATAATTTTATATTTGTGTCAACTAGCTTTGCAAAACATTTTTGGATCAGTTACACTAAACTATTATGTGGTATTAAGGAAAGAAAAGACATTGATAACTCAAGAATACAAGACGGACAGACATTTGACCTGGAGGTTAAGAAGCCAGCTGTGATGTCTACATCTCATGTTGGACTGCCTGGGTGTGAGTTCCGGCTCTGCTCTTCATTCCAGCTTCCTGCTAATGCAAACCCTGGGAACCAGCAGGTGAAGGCTCACATAGTTGAGTTCCAGGCTCCTGGTTTTGGGCCAGGCCCATTGCAGGCATTTGGGGAATGAATGGCAGAGGGGAGCTCACCCTCTGTCTCTGTCTCTTTGCCTATCGATAAATGAATAAGTAAATAAAAATACAAGAGTTTAGTAGATATCAATTGATTCTACAAATCAATATATTTTTCAATGTTCTTTATAAGCTTTCTAAGTTTTATGACTATATATAACAAATGATTGCTTCGTGTACCTAAGTTAGAACACCTTACAGTAAATGTAGTACCTATGATTTTTCTAGGCAGGATATAGCATTATTTTTAAGCGTAATTTTTCCCACAGTTATTCTCTCTCTCTCTCTCTCTCTCTCTCTCTCTCTCTCTCTCTCTCTCTCCATGTTTATGTGTAAGTTGGCATACTGTTTCCTCTTTTGGTAGGACCATTTGAAAGTGAGTTCCATTGATCATATTATCTCTATTTCAGTTTGGTAAAATAAATAACATAAAAATCCATACTTCTATTGCTTCTATTGCACCTGTAATTTATACATATCTGGATTTTAAAAAATTGTGAATCCAATCAAGGATGAATCAGAACATTCAGTGGCCATATCTTTCATGTTCCCTGTAATCACTGGAGGAAGAATAGCAAATTATCTGCTATTCAAGACAAGCCACAGATTTAATATGATTTTCATGAGGCAAGGAGCAGGAACGTTGATAAAGCTCTGCTCCTAAGGCTCAAATGAGCTTGTCTTACCCTGACTCTCAAGGAATGAAACCAAGCAACATTCCTTCTTGCACCAGGACAGTAGTTCCAAGTAACAAGCCACAGCAACCTTCCCCCGGGAAGGAACAAGAGCGCAGAAAGACACTCTTTCTGAAGGGGGTTTGTAGAGTTTGCTGAGAGCCAAGTAAAGAAAAGAAATGACAATAAATGCTCCCTGCCTCCTTAGTCAGCAGTAAGTTCTCCTTACTTGCTTAACATACTAACAACCCATAACAGTCATTCACCAGCCTACTGCATGGTGACCTTCTAACCTATAATAGTTACCTTTGCAAAACTTTTGTTGAGCTGTCATTGTGATTCATTATAATGCTAAATTACATACCACCCATGATATTCTTTCAGTCAACATTTTTTAAAAGATTTATTTATTTATTTGAAACACTGAGTGGCAGAGTGAGGGGGGTGGGAGTGGGGAAGAGAGAGAGACAGAAACCAAGACCAACAGAATGAATTCCAGCTAATGGTTCACTCAAATAACTATAACAGCCAGGAATGAACCAAGACAAACCAAGATTGAGGAGCTCCATCTGGGTCTCCCATATGGGTGGCAGAGGACAAAGTACTTGGGTATTTATGTGCTGCTTTGCAGATACATAAGCAGCAAACTGTATAGGAAGTGGAAAAGCTGGGATTTGAAACAGAATTCTGACATAAGATGCAGGAGCCACAAGCTGCGACACATTCTGCTGTACAACACCATCTTCCTCCCCCACCCCCACAAGCCGTCTTTGAACATGCATGCATGATTTGTTAACACATGTGCGCAAGGAACAGGCTGTACCATCTTTCTCTTTCTATATCATATCTCATCACCTATCTTTGCCCAGTTTGCTCTAATTTCATAAATTCCCACACTCCTTTTGGAATGGGGAGATGGAGCTAGGATGCTCTTGATCTTTTCACATGGCTCCTTTGTAACAAGGATTCTCTTTCTTGAAAGATCAGGCTCCTAGTGTTTCATTTTTGGAAAAGAATTTGTCCAGGTGGGGCAAACCTGTTGCTTGACAACAAAAGCATTAAAATCAGGAGAGCATTATCTTCCCACTTTAGAAAAGTAAAAGTATTTCTTCCCAAATAGGAAGCTATAATAATAAAATACCACGCCAGCTCATGTGTGGAACAGATGGATGCAATCCCTATCATTGTTTGCCAGGAGAAAAACAAGAGGCTTACCGATTTCTTTGCTTAAATTCTATTTGTGGGCCGGCGACATGGGGTAGCAGATAAAGCTGCTGCCTGTGGTGCCAGCATCCCATATGGGCACTGATTTAAGTCCTGGCTGCTCCACTTCCCATCCAACTCCCTGCTAATGGCCTGGGAAAGCAGTGGAAAATGGCCCAAGTGCTTGGGCCCCTGCACCCACCCACATGGAAGACCCAGAAGAAGCTCCTGGCTCTTGGCTTCAGACTGGCCCAGCTCTGGCTATTGTGGCCATTTGGGGAAAAGCCAGCAGATGGAAGATCTCTTTCTTTCTTTTTTTAAGATTTTATTTATTTTATTTGAGAGTTAGAGTTACAGACAGTGAGAGGAAGAGACAGAAAGGTCTTCCTTCAGCTGGTTCACTCCCCAAACGGCCACTGCAACAGCCGGAACTTCATCCATCTGAAGCCAGGAGCCAGGCGCTTCTTCCAGGTCTCCCACGTGGGTGTAGGGGCCCAAGGACTTGGGACATCTTCTACTGCTTTCTCAGGCCATAGCAGAGAGTTGGGCTGAAGAGGAGCAGCTAGGACTAGAGCCAGTGCCTATTTGGGATGCCAGTGCCGCAGACGTAAGATTAACCTACTGTGCCATGGCGCCAGCCCCGGAAGATCTCTTTCTTTCTCTCCCTCTTTCTCTGCCTTTCAAATAAATAAATAAATCTTATAAATAAATATATAATAAATAAAAATTATTTTCTTATTCTGTAAGTTCTTTTCCAAAATCAACATGTAACAATATAAAAAACCCAAGAAAAGAATAAGAAAAACGATCAACCCAAGAAATATCCACAGAAACAGAAATTGGAATGATACAGATATCAGGACTATGAACTAGAGATTAAACGATCATTAGTAACATCTTAGACGATCTCGTAGAGGGCCAACTGTTGTGGCACAATGGATTAAGCCGCTGAGATCTTACATGGGAGTGCTAGTTTGAGTCCCTGCTGCTCTGCCTCTGATCCAGCTTCCTGCTAATATGTCTGGGAAGGCAGCAAATGATGGTCCAAGTGCTTGGACCACTGCCACCCACAGGGAAGATCTGGATGGAGCTCCAGGTTGCTGGCTTTGGCCTGGCCCAGCCTTAGCTGTTGTGGCCATCTGGAGAGCAAAGTAGTGAACATGAGATCCCTGTTTCTGTCTTGTTGTAAATAAATGAATGAATAAGCCTTTAAAAAAATAGATCTAGTAAAAAAGTCAGAGAACATGCCTGTGCAATTGGGGAATTCAGTAAACATTTAAAACCTGAAGAGAGGAGCAGAAACGAAAGGATTCAGGTAGAAACAAAAGTCAGAAATGAGAAACTCCTCTGAAGAGTCTATGACAATATAAGACAAGAAAAGAACTTAGGAGCCAATTAACCAAAATTTTCCAAATTGACATAAAGAGGAAAAACAGGGTGTGAACAGGAAGGAACGTGAGCTCTTGACCAAGATTCAGGAACATATACTGTATTTTCTTTTCTGTCTGAAACAGCTAATTAATATGCATATGGGAAGCACTGTTTTTTGTTTGTTTGTTTTGTTTTTGTTTTTTTTTTTAACAGGCAGAGTGGATAGTAGAGAGAGACAGAGAGAAAGGTTTTCCTTTTTGCCGTTGGTTCACCCTCCAATGGCTGCTGCGGCCGGCGCATCGCGCTGATCCAAAGCCAGGAGCCAGGTGCTTCTCCTGGTCTCCCATGGGGTGCAGGGCCCAAGCACTTGGGCCATCCTCCACTGCCTTCCCTGGCCATAGCAGAGAGCTGGCCTGGAAGAGGGGCAACCGGGATAGAATCCGGCGCCCCAACCAGGACTGGAACCCGGTGTGCCGGCGCCGCAGGGCGGATGATTAGCCTGTTAAGCCACGGCGCCGGCCGGAAGCACTGGCTTTTAGACAAGGGACATAAGCCAGTCAATGACAGTGATCTCTCAGAGAGAACTAGTGTAGCCAATTAATACAATCAACCTACAGATGTGTGCAATGAATATATTAACTTCCAAACCAGGTTCTGGTCTTCCGTAGATTTAAAAAAAAAAAAAAACACAAAAACAAAAAACTGACACTAGTACTGCATGCAAACAGGAACAGAATGTACTTAACAGTGAGGGGAAGAACAAACATTCATACGTGAGAAGTACCCACAGAAATACCCAACACAGGTGGGTCAAAGAGCCACCCTTAAAAGAGATAAACAGAAAAATAAAAACAGTACCTCTAAGGAAGTTCAGGAGAGGTCCACAAAGGACTTTTTTCCGCCTGAGGTAGGTCCACGGCAAAAAGAGGGCAAACGAAAGCAGTACGTCAGAGTGCATTCCACGGTGGAAAGAGAACCCTCTCTCCCCTACCCGTTTCCATACGGAAGGGAACGGACACCCAGAGGCCTATAAAGCCGCGGTCTGAGCTTGCGCCCTGGTCCCATGTGACAGGTGCATCTTGGGAAGGTGGGCATAGCCAACCTGCAGTTAAAGAGACAGAACCGCTTTGCATCTATATTCCTATCAGATATTGGGGAGTTTATTTGAAAGTCAGAGTTACACAGAGAGAGGAGAGACAGAGAGAGAGGAGAGACAGAGAGAGTGAGAGAGGTCTTCCATCTGCTAGTTCACTCCCCAGATGGCCACAACAGTCAGAGCTGCGCCGATCCAAAGCCAGGAGCCAGGAGCTTCTTCCAGGTCTCCCACGCGGGTGCAGGGGCCCAAGGACTTGGGCCATCCTCTACTGCTTTCCCAGGCCACAGCAGAGAGCTAGATCGGAAGTGGATCAGCTGGGACTCAAACTGGCGCCCATATGGGATGCCAGCACTGAAAGTGTCAACTTTACCCACTACACGGCAGCGCCGGCCCCTGTTTCTTGTTTCTTAAAAGGAGTCTGAGATAATTTGAGATATTTCCTCTTTACTGAAGCAAGTATTTAGTGCTCTGAAATTTTCAAGCATTGATAAGTTGTATGCTACAAAATTTCATTTTCACTAATTAAAAAGAATTCCTAATTTCTCTTTTGATTTTCTTATACAGATAGGGAGTTACGGAAAGTCTAGTATTTAGTTTCCAAATATTTGGGTATTTTGTTAGATATATTTATGTTACCAGTTTTCATGCAATTCATTTGCCATCTGAAACCATACTTTCATCTTTCTATGATTGAAAATCCTTTCAATTTATTTATATTTGTTTTACATTCCAGAGTATGACATATTTAAAAACATTTCACATGTACTATGCAGAGATGTGTGCTGTGCTATTGCTGCTGTGTTTCTACTCGACTGTAAACTACATAAACTTCAGACAATTTGAAAGGAAAGAATTAGATCTTTATTTGAACATGGCATCTTCTTCTATGTAGAAAACCTTTAAAACACATAAAAACTGCTATAAAGGACACTTCAAAAAGTTCATGGAAATATAATTAAAATAAGTTTATTTTGATGCAAAAACTTTTGAAATTAATGTAAAAAATTTTGAAATTAATGTATATCAGAAGTCTTCAGAAAGTTCATGGAAACTGCATATTATAAATCACTTTTCTCATGAACTTTTTGTAGTTTCTTTGATTAAGTAGTAAAATAATTTACACATAAAAGGATAAATGGAGGGAGGAAAAGGAAAAAAGGAAGGAATTAAGAAAGAATTTCAACATTCATTTCACAACAAAATTAACTTTCAATAGATCATATAACTGAACATAAGACTTAAATATATAAGTGTGACAAGGGACTCAGAGTTTAACTTGTCTACAAAGTGTAGCACACCTGGATGATTATAACCAATAGGTTATTTTGCTTAGTTGTCTTAAAACAGGCTTGTTCTTCATAAAAATAAATGTTAGCTTGTAACTGGCCCATTTCTAGCTTCCGTACCTCTGCTTGCTTGATAATGGCCAAGGCCACCAGACTAAGGTTTCTCCTGTCTACTCCCAGCTGCAGCCACAAGGTAACATAGGTGGCACTAAGATCAGTGACGCCATGCTTGACCCCGACCAGGAACAACTGAATAATTGAATCATTACATTTTTCAATAAGGTTACAAAAAACCTGGCTGATTGGCTAGCTGCTTCTCGATTCTGTATGCCTGCTTTCTGCTTGCACAAGCTCACACGTATAATCAAATGTCTGATAAAAAATAGGTTTTGCCTTTTTAAACCCCTACCACTGCAGCTCGCTGCTGTCTTCTCTGGACTCGCTCTGTGAGAGGGCAGTCGCCAGCTGGCTAACAAAGACTCCTAATTTGACCTCAAAAGTCTCACTGTGCTTTTAATCTGTGCGCCCCGCAACGTAAACATCTACAATCTTAGTTACCTTAAGTGTGCAAATATCCCTTGGTTAGGAAGCAAATTTGAAGAATTAAGAAACTGAATATCATAAGATTTTTTTTCATTTATTAAACTTTTATTTAATGAATACAAATTTCCAAGGTACAGCTTATGGGTTACAATGGCTTCCCTCCTCCCATAACTTCCCTCCCACCCGCAACCCTCCCTTTTCCCACTCCCTCTCCCCTTCCATTCACATCAAGATTCATTTTCAGTTCTCTTTATATACAGAAGATCAGTTTAGTACATATTAGGTAAAGATTTCAACAGTTTGCCCCCTTATAGCAACACAAAATGAAAAAAATACTGTTGGAGTACTAGTTATAGCATTAAATAACAGTGTACAGCACATTAAAGACAGAGATCCTACATAATATTTTTTTAAATTAATTAATTTTCTATGCCATTTCCAATTTAACACCACGTTTGTTTTTTTTTTTTCATTTCCAATTCTCTTTATATACAGAAGATCGTGAATATCATAAGATTTTAAGAAGTTATTCTTCAAATGACCATACCATTTAATTGGAAATGTAGACTACTCAGTTTGAAAAATATAAGCAAACAACTCACTTAAAAATAAGAAATGTGAGGCCAGCAGTGTGGTGTAGTGAGTTAAGCCACCTCCTGTAGCACTGGAATCCCATATGGGTGCTGGTTCAAGTTCTCTATTTCTGATCCAGCTCCCTGCTAATGTGTCTGGGAAAGCAGTGGAGGATGGCCCAAGTCCTGGGTCCCTGCACCCCTTAGGGACCAGAAGCAGCTCCTGGGTCCTGGGTCCTGGCTTCAGCCTGGTCTATCCCTGCTGTTGTAGCCATTTAGGGAGTGAACCAGTGGTTGGAGGACCTCTCTCTCTCTGTATCTCTCCCTCTCTTTCTTGGTAACTCTGCCTTTCATGCAAATAAAATAAATCCTTAAAAAAATGCATATATATTTATATGACCAATTAAAAGAAAACTGGAAGCTAGAGTGGCTATCATAAATAATGTAAATTGATTTTCATAAAATCGTGAAAGTAATTCACTGAGGAAAATATTGTATATTCACCAAAATTAAACATCTGCACACACACACACACACAAAGAACCTAGACCCTTTCATCATACCATATATAGAAATCAATTCAGAATAGATCATTTACCTAAATGTAAAAGCTCGAACTATAAACTGTCTGAAGGACATATAAAAAATATCTATAAGACAGTTCAGGAAAATTTTCATATATGATACAAAACATGAAACCTTCCGAAATTAGGAAATTCTGATCTTCAAAGTACATTATAAACCAATTAAAAACTTGAGTGTTGAAAAGAAAGCAAACACTTGTGAAGCACATATGTGAAATTGTATCAAAAGCATGTTTTTAAATACTCTTAATACTGAAGAACAAGAAACAACTCCAAAATAGAAGCCAATATCTCAGCAAGAATATCATCAAAAATATCCAGCAGATGATCACATTAAAATATGCTCAAATCATGGTTACTGAGGTCAGTATTATATTGATATCAAAACAATTGTGTGATACTACAAAATCCCTACCACAAGGATTCAAGTTGAAAATGTACAGCACTGGGTTGGCAACGTGGCTCACTTGGTTAATCCTCCTCCTGCAGCGCCGGCACCCAATATGGGCGCTGGGTTCTAGTCCCGGTTGCTCCTCTTCCAGTCCAGCTCTCTGCTGTGGCCCGGGAAGGCAGTGGAGAATGGCCCAAGTGCTTGGGCACCTGCACCGACGTGGGAGACCAGGAAAAGCACCTTGCTCCTGGCTTGGGATCGGCTCAGCATGCCAGCCATAGCGGCCATTTGTGGGGTGAACCAACAGAAGGAAGACCTTTCTCTCTGTCTCTCTCTTTCACTGTCTAACTCTGCCTTTCAAATAAAAGAAAAGAAAAGAAAATGTACAGCTCTAAATATCAGTGAGGACGCAGAACATCTGGAACTGGTGTGAGTGCTCAATAATATAGCCACTTTGAAAATCAGTGTTTCATGGTTTTTTACAACTAAAGATACTTTCCATATTCCAAACACTACTATTACTAACCAAGAGAAATAAAAACATGTATCTCAAAAATATTATAATAAATATAAAATAAAATAATAAATAATAAAAATAATTTTTTTCTTGAGGAATTAAAAATAAATCCATTTTATTTCCCCAAGACAGACAAAACTAACTTACAAAACACTGAGACATTCTCTAAAGATATTCTCCCATTCTTATTAAATTCTTATAATTATACATATTTATGTCATAAGTTGATATTTTAATAATGTACATCATATATAATGACCTTGTTAAGTAAATTACTTTATATTTCTATTGTTTTACTATAGTTTATTTATTTTCCTTTCTTCTGTCTTCTCTTATGAAAGTCTATTTCTTTCTCAACTTCAAATTTCTTCACAACTAATTTGCTTGAGAGCAAAGTTTCTATATTAAAAAGATAGAGATTCGGGCTGGTGCTGTGGCGTAAGTCTCCACCAGCAGTGCTGGCAGCCCACACAGGTGTTGGTTCGTGTCCCAGAGGTTCCTCTTTCGATCCAGCTCTCCCCTAATGGTCTGGGAAAGCAATGGAAGATGGCCCAAGGGCTTGGGGTCCTGCACCCACATGGGAGACCTGGAAGAAGCTCCTGGCTCCTGGCTTTGGATCAAGCCTAGCTCCAGCCATTGTGGCCATTTGAGGAATGAACTAGTGGATGGAAGACCTCTCTCTCTCTGTCTCTCTTTGTCTGTAACTCTGTCTCTCAAATAAATAAATTAATATTTTTAAAAATTAGGTAAACTGAATATTATATAGGTTTAAAAAAAAGATTTATTGATTTATTTGAAAGGCAGAGTTACAGAGAGGTAGAGGCAGAGAGAGAGAGAGTCACAATGGTCGGAGCTGTGCAGATCCAAAGCCAGGAGCCAAGAGTTTCTTCCAGTTCTCCCACAGACTAGAGGGGCCAAAGGATTTGAGCCACCTTCTACTGCTTTTCTAGGCCATAGCAGAGAGCTGAATTGGAAGTGGAGCAGCTGGGACTCGAATTTCCTCCCATACAGGATGCCAACACTGCAGGTGTCGGCTTCACCAGCTATCCCACGGCACTGCCCCATATTATACAGTTTTAAGATTATTTAGTCTCATGTAATTTATGTACAGCCAAAAAATCCCAGAAAAGGGGCCAGCACTGTGGCACAGCAGGTAAAGCCGCCACTTGCAGTGCCAGCAAGCTATATATGGGTGATTGTTTGAGTCCTGGCTGCTCTACTTCTGATTGCAATCTCTGCTATGGCCTGGGAAAGCAGGAGAAAATGGCCAAAGTCCTTGGGCCCCTGCACCCACGTGGGAGACATGGGATACGAGGGAGACATGAAAGAAGCTCCAGGCTTCTGGCTTCAGATCAGCCCAGCTCTAGCAGTTGCAGTCCTATGGGGAGTGAACCAACAGATGAAAGAACTCTCTCTCTCTCTCTCTCTCTCTCTCTCTCTGCCTCTGTAACTCTGCCTTTCAATAAATAAATCTTTTTGAAAATTTCCCAAAAATAATGGTATAAGAATATAAAACAGGGGGCAGGCAGTGTGCTGGTTAAGATACCAGTTAAGATACCCCTGTTTCATAGCCACATTCCTGAGTTCGATACATGATTCTGGCTTCACTCCAGGTTCCTAATACTCGGCCTATCCCTTGCAATTATGGACATTTAGAGGGAGCAAACCGGCGGATGGGAGCATTCTGTCTCTCTGTCACTCTCTCTCTTTCTCTCTCTGCTTCTTAAATAAATAAATAAATAAATAAATAAATAAATAAATAGGTGAAAATACCATGTTTCCCAACTGTTGTATGTTACATATACAACACATAGTCTTATAAGAAAGGATTTACTATTACATTTAAAGATTCATTATAGCAACATAAAGAACACTAAACTATGTAAAAATATTTTGAGAACATGAAGATTCAAAGAGTAAACAGCATGTTCTTGAATTCTATAGTCGTTTAAAGCCAGGGGGCCTGTGCTGTGGCACAGTGGGTTAACACCCTAGCCTGCAGTGCCAGCATCCCGGATGGGCACTGGTTTGAGACGTGGTTGCTCCACTTCCAATCCAGCTCTCTGCTATGGCTTGGGAAAGCAGTAGAAGATGGCCCAACTCCTTGCGGCTCTGCACCTGCATGGGAAACCTGGAAAAAGCTCCTGGCTTCAGATTGGCACAGCTCCGGCCATTGTGGCCAATTAGGGAGTGAACCATCAAATGGAAGATCTCTCTCTCTCTCTTTCTGCCTCTCCTTCTTTTTCTGTGTAACTCTGTAACTCTGACTTTCAAAGAAATAAATTAATAAATCTTTTAAAAAAATTTTTAAAACCAAATATTTGGCTCCAAACATTATAGCCCAAAACTATTCACACTGTACACGAGGTGAACATAAATCATTTACAGATAATCTATGTATAAAGGAAACAAATATTACTTGCTATTTTCCTCATAAAACATACAAGCTGAGCAACACTTTTAACTAAATGCTTAGAATTAAACACAAATTGCTGTATTCGCAACAGAGATTAAGGTGCTCACACCAAAGAAGTACTCGATTATCAAGCAGCCTACTTCAATCCAAGGGATGTTTTATGTCATGCTAATGCATAAAGAGAGTGAGTCTCCATCTGGTAATCCTTAAGAAGTAGGCTTTATTTCTGGATTCTTCTTAGAGCTATTAAATCTTCTGTGTTAAACCCTGGTGATAAACAGCTTACATTTTTTCTGTTTTATCTGGAGGGGGCTTCTTTTTTCATTCCTCTTTGTCTTCAAAACTAAATCTGGAGGTCCAATTTGGAGTGAAGACCTACAAGACTTGGGTCAAAGAAACTATTCAACCTGATGTTACTTTCAACCAGAGACTAGAGATCCAAATTAGTCCACAGAACGCACTTATCACCACCATTTGGGACAGGTAGGTGAAGGCTGGAGTCAAAGCCCCATGTTAGTGGTTAAGTTATCAACATTGTTAGGCCCACATTTGTCTGCCTCTGGGACCCAGCAGGCTGTCTGCAGAAAACAAATGAGTTTCCTTTCACATTGTATTCATAATTGTTTTTCAGCAGACACATCTGAGCAAATCATTTTATCTGCACTAAACTATAAGTTAATTTCTAGTCAATATTATTTTTTAAAATAAAAATTAACGATTTAGGTTTTTCCTTCCTTTGCTAACAGTTTCACTCATGACCCTTTGCCATAGGAATGGAAAATTTATTTTAGTGTGTATAAAATTCATAAGCTTTTTCTAAAGTGAGAGTGACTTTAAAAAAAAAAATAAGATTCATTATTGAAAATCCGAGTGGCAGAGAAAGAGAGAGAGAGAGAGAGAGAGAGAGAGAGATCTGCTGGTTCACTCCCCAAGTGATCACAAAAAAGTGGGCCAACCCTAAACGCAGAGCCAGGAACTGGGACCCAAGCACTTGTGCCATCATTCACTGCCTTCCTAAGTTCTTTAGCAGGAAGCTGAACTGTAAGCTGTTCACTTAGAGCTCAAACCAGCACTCTGATATGGGCTGAAGAATATTGCAAGCGGTGCCTCAACCTAATGAGTCATAATGCCAGGCCTAACAGTGAGCTTTCATAGGTCAACTAGCTAATTTTTTAGCTATCTATTTCTTTACTTATGAGAGACAGAGAGAATTCTATTGGTTCACTTACCCAGTGCACACAATGGCTGAGGCTAGACCAGGACGAAGCTGGGAGCCAGGAACTCAGTCTGATTTTCCCTCATGCAGGAAAGAAATCCAGTGACATGAGCATTACTACTGCCGCTCAGGGCCAGCATTAGCAGGAAGCTGGGGTCAGGAGTAGAGCCAGGTATTAAACCCAGGTATTCTTCCATTCAACATGGGCATCTTAACCATTAGGCAAAATACCCACCCCAATTAGCTAATTTTTAAAAAGCCAACTGAATTATTAGGCTTTTTCTACTAAGGCACTAAAAATAAAGATTCAACTTCAAAAACTCTACACTGCTTGTATTTTAGTAATAGCTATTTCTGCTGTTATATATATTACATATATTTATATTTACATTTCTGCTGTCAAAGACTATTTGGATATTTATAACATTTGTGGGTCATAAAAAATATCAGCTTAAAAATTAGGCTGCTGTAGATTTACTGAATTTCAAATCCTGCCTGAAGTTTGCCTCTGCAGGGCCAGGCCAAATGATTTCTCTGGCATTATATGGCCCCTAGGCCAGAAGCTCCCCCCACTGGAGTAATACCTGTTTCCATGAAGATAGGTAATTTTTTTAAAAGATTTTATTTATTTATTTGAGAAGTAGAGTTACAGACAGTGAGAGGGAGAGACAGATAGACAGGTCTTCCCTCCACTGGTTCACTCCCCAAATGGCCGCAACAGCCAAAGATACACTGATCCGAAGCCAGGAGCCAGGTGCTTCTTCTGGGTCTCCCAAGTGGGTGCAGGAAGCCAAGGACTTGGGCCATCCTCCACGGCTTTCCTAGGCCACAGCAGAGTGGGAGTGGAAGAGAAGCAGCCAGGACTAGAACCAGTGCCCACATGGGATGCCCGCACTACAGGCAGAGGATTAACCTACTGTGCCGTGGCGCCGACCTGGAAGATAGGTAATTAAGTTTGGATCCAGCAACTTTCTTTCTGAGCATTTTGCTTTCCATTAAATCACTATAACTGTTCTAATTGCACATAGTAGTCTTTGCAACATTTTAAATACTTACATAAATTCTAATTTCACAAAGAATTCTTTTAAAATAGAGCCAGAAACATGCTACATCTTCTTTGCAGTGAGAATAAAAGGTAATTTCTTATAAAAACTGAATAAATTGTACATTCCTTTGCAATGTGACCTTTATCCACACATTATCTTAACTTAGATGGCAAACATGGTCTCTCCCCCAGCACATACTTTTGCCTTAACTTAACAGCCAGTAACTTCAAATTGAATTAACTAGCTTTTCAATAAGATTGTTGATGCAACTGAGTAATTATGGAAAGTTGTTTCATCATTATTCTTCTCAGTTCTGCATATGTAAACTGATTGAGTTAAATTTCTTATTTACATATTATAATCACGGGTTAGCTAAACTGTCATTTTTTTCATTTTGAGGTAACATTAATTAAGAGAAATGGAAAATTCCTCTAAGAGATGAGCCTAGAGAAAATATGCTTTAAAAATATTTATATGCAGATATGGTACATAAAATTGCTTTCTTCTTAGGAATGGTTGAATTGTTGAGAACAGTTGTATTTTTTTATGATGTTAAACACAAGGTATTTTTGAAGAGTTTAAAGTATTCCTATCAGCAACTCTGACAACAAATCACAATTTACTTTTCTAAATTTTAATCTTGACTCCAGAACATCAATGTTTCTCTGAAAATTTTTTATAAGTATGGTAGCTCTGATTATAAAATTATTGTATCTGATACAGTGGTATTATAACAACTTCTGGTGGTGGTTTAAATGGTTATACCACAATGCCAGCCCCTGCTAATACAATTCAATAAGCAACAGAGGATGGCCCAGGTGCTTGTGCCATGTGGGAGACCCGGAAGAAGCTCCTGGCTCCTAGCTTGACCTATCCCAGCCCTGGTTGTTGTGGCCATTTGGGGATTGAACAAGCTGATGGAAGATATCCCTCTGCCTTTCCTTCTCTCTCAAATTCTGGCCTTTCAAATAAATAAAATAAATATTAAAAATAAATAGAGCTCAAAATATTTTTTAAAAACTCCTAAACAAGGGGCTGGCACCATGGCTCACTTGGATAATCCTCCGCCTACAGCACCGGCATCCCATATGGGCGCAGGGTTCTAGTCCTGGTTGCTCCTCTTCCAGTCCAGCTCTCTGCTGTGACCCGGGAGGGCAGTGGAGGATGGCCCAAGTGCTTGGGCCCTGCACCTGCATGGGAGACCAGGAAAAGCACCTGGCTCCTGCTGCGGATTGGGCAGCACCAGCCGGGGCAGCCATTTGGGGGCTGAACCAATGGAAGGAAGACCAACGGAAGGAGGACATTTCTCTCTCTCTCTCTGTAACTCTACCTGTCAAATAAATAAATAAATAAATAAATCTTAAAAAAAAAAAGGAAGAGTTTTCAGAAGTGACATGTGATTTGGTAATTAAAAGTTAACAATACTAATCAGTTAAATAAAAATGGTGCTTCAAAAATAAAACTTTGATGTTCAAATAAACAATAGGAATTTATTATTGTACATTAAACAAAATTCATTACCTTTCATAAAAGAACCCATGCTAGCATCATTAGCGGGATATTCATACCTTTGTTCAGGTCTAGTCAGTCCTTATTCTACAGGAAATTCATAAATACAAAGGCTTTTCTTCTGGGTACACCGTAGACTATCCCTTTTTCATCTCATTTGATGGTAGTTCTGAACAAGTGATTTTCTTTGATCAATGAAATAAGAGTGGGAGGATCATTTGTTGTATAGAGGCATTTTTTTTTAAGATTTATTTTTTGATTTGATAAGCAGAGCTACAGAGAGACAGAATGACAGAGAGAAAGAGGTGGGGGGGGGGGGGGCGGAGAGATCAGTCTTCCATCTACTGGTTCACTCCTCAAATGGCCACAACAACCAAGGCTGGGCTAGGCCAAGCCAGGAGCCAAGAGCTTCTTCCAGGTCTCCCAGACGGGTGACAGGGGCTCAGGGTCTTGAGCCATCTTTCAAATGCTTTCCCAGGTGCATTAGTAGGGAGCTGGATTGGAAGTGGGGCAGCCATGACTTGAACCAGCACCCATATTGGATGCTGGCACTGCAGGCTGGGGATTAACCAGCTGCCCCACAGCACCAACACTAGTGAAATTTTAAGATCTAATGCATTGCTTGCCACATTCTCTTCCACCTAGGATGGTGATCATGGATGCACATTGAGAAGGAGTCTGTATGAACTCGGGTCCTTGAGTGATAATGACAATCAGGTACCCAACCCACACCTTAATGAATATTTAATGTGGGGGAAAAATATCTGGACATATACCAATGGCATTCTCAGTTGTTTATTACCACAGTTTTACCTAGGTGATGGTTTTATTATTAAACTTTTGGTATTGAAATGAAGTAGCCAATGTAAAATATATTGCTAAAAAGTATATATCAATATTGCAGTGATTTTTCTCAAATAGGTACTGTACAGCTCTTTATCTCATAACTGCTCAGGCAGAGCCTTCCTTGTCCTTGCTGTTTTAATATGTTCTCTTGATGTTATGCATTTTGTCCTCATTGTACTTACTTTAATGTATAATTGTGAAATTACTGATAAGATAATTTAATTATTTGTTGTTTGCTCATATAGTGTGTTTCCCCAAGTAGGTTGTATCATGTCACTATAACCCAGTAAACAGCAAGATACTGAATCAGGGTGCTTTAAAAATAAGTGATTTTTTTAAAATAAGCAAATGAATGTGTGAATATATGACTGTGAAGGAACTGAGGGCTCTAAGTATGAATCTACTGACTTGACTACCCCCAACAAAGCCCGAGATAAAGGAAGAAGAGAACTAGGCTAAATTATTACAAGTAGATTTTACTAAAAATATTTTTAATTAATAAGCTCTAAAATCACTGACTTACATAAAAGGAGTATTCATTATAATTTAGTGATTTCTTTTTCATTTTATAGCTTAGAAAACTAGAATCTACTCAGACTAGTGATTTACCAGTGGTGACACTGCTTTCAGTTTCATGATAATAATGAGTTTTCATTCTTGGAGTGCTATTTCCACAAATTTTAATGAGGTCTCAAAATGAATAACTGCCATTTGATAGTGGCATCATCTTGAGCAAATATTCAATGATTTGGAACCTCATTGTCCTCATCTCTCAAAGGAAAATATCAATATTATCTATCTCCATGATTTATTATGAGGACTAAAGGAATTAATACATGCAAAATGAATGAGAAGCATGCCTGAATATTACATACACTGTATGTATATACATGTATAAACACATAACTACATACAGAAAAACATATATGCATACACACATTTTGTCTTATGATGATGATTTGATGATGGTGTTGAATACATATCATCAAGACACAAAATCTGGAATCTTTAATAATTTCCAGAACTGCAATTAACTTTCACAAATACTTTGTCTTTGGGAATATGTTTCCATTTTTCCTTTCTTTTTTTATTTGAAAGGCAGAATTACAGAAAGAGACAGACAGAGAAACCTTCCATCTGATGCTTCCCTCCCTAAATGGCCCCAATGACCAGGCTTCAGACAGACCAAAGCCAGGAGCATAGACTTCATCTGAGTTTCCCACGTAGGTGGCACAGGCCCAAGAACTCAGGCCATCTTCGGCTGCTTCCCTATGCACATTAGCAGGGAGCTGGGTTGAAAGTAGAGCAGCCAATGACTTGAATGGGTATTCCTATGGAATTTGTGCATCACAGGCTCCAGCTTAACCTGTTGTGCTGCACACGGACCCCGATATTTCTAAAACAAAAAATTACATGACACACAGTGAGAAAATTACAAGTGTTATGGTTAAAAGGAAAGTAAGACTACGTGAAAATTAGCAATTTGTCAATATAGTCAACTAGATAGCCACTCATTTAAAAAATTGCTTACAAAGAAATTAAATTGATAATATTTAAATGGCATATGCCAAACTTTGAAATGTTATTAATGATTATAACTTAAAATTTTGGGAAATTAATCACATTATCTACTTGAACAAAGACGGCTGTTCAACCTCAACTCTTCTATTTTATAGATGCAGAGGTAAATCAAAACGTTGTCAAGGATTTCACCTATGATTGCACAGTGTCTGAGTGTGGTAATGATTCTTAATTTTTACTCTCCCATCCTTTTTCTAATTCTAAGGACTTCATACTAGTATAAATTTAATAATATTTATAATATATTATTCATTTGGATTTTATTTTTAAAAGATTTATTTATTTGAAAGGCAGAGTTACAGAGAGAGAGAGGGAGAGACAGAGAGAGAGAGAGACAGATCTTCCAACTACTGGTTCACTCCCCAACTAGTTGCAATGGCCAAGGCTGGGCCAGGCTAAAACCAGGAGCCTGGAATTCCATCTGGAGACTCTCATATGGGTAGCATGGGCACAAGAACTTGGGTCATCTTCCACTGCTCTCCCAGTCATATTAGGATGGAGCTGGACAGGAAGAGGAACAGCTGGGACTCAAATCAGTGCTCAGGAGATGGCAGTGATGCAGGCAGTGGCTTAACTTGCACAACACCAGCTCAAACTTTCAACAGAGAATAAATGTGTGGTATTCTTGTAGATGATCATCTATTCTTGCTGTAAGTATCACTAAGTCTTTCCCATTCATTCCAGAGTCCAGTTTCATTCCACACCTTTGCCTTTCCCAAGCTAGTTCTTTTGCCACAATCAAAATATAATTATAATTGATTACAAAATTCTAAAAATACCTTAAGATTACTCTTAGAAAATTTCAGATAATTTGAAAGTATGTCTATTTAGAAACATGTGTTTATACCCCACTGAGAAATATTATTGCATCTGTAGAAATAAGTGACTGTGATATGTTAATACTTTTATTTTACCCATCTGGGCAGAATAAAATTGATCAAAATAGAATGCTGTAAAAAAAAAATTTCTGTTCAATCTGATTAAGAATGAACATTGACAGGTTTAAAACCAAGACTTTATGAAAGTTATTAAAGGAATTGTTGAGAATGACTGAATATATATTCTAGAACAAGAACACCATATATAAATATGTACTGATGTACATACATAATACATACATATGATATTTATAGACATACACACACATGAATGTATATTTCTGTGCTTATATCTTATATGTGTGTTATATAGTTACTATTTTTGTGTGTGAGTGTGCTGGGTCTTAGTCCACCCGTACAAGGATGGACTGGGTCCGAGGAAAGGTAAGTGCGCTGCTTGCCCATTCCCCAGCCTCCCGATCCAGGAGACAATCAGACGCAGCGGGGAGCCAAGTCTAGTAGCAAGGACTTAGTCACCTTTTGCATAATAGTACCTTTTATAACACAAAACTGTAGAGTCATTGGGGCAGGGCTAAGGACCAACCAATCACTTAAAAAATCACCTTATGGGGGGATTTCTATAGGATTAGCCCTATGTCTATACACTTGTTACTAGTTTTGTTACCTCCCCTGATGTTGCACAGCCAATTAGTTTTAGTGGTAAACAACTTTGGATTCCACCCACCTTACTTCCTTTGGGCACCATCATATAACTAATTTCCCCACATGAGTGCACACACAAAAATGCATTCTAGAACAGTTAATTTGGGCATACTATATAAAAATGTGAAGCTAAAATTTTGAAAAGATGTAAATTTAGCACTTACATGCAATATGCCTTATAAAGAAGATACTATTAAAAATTCTTTATAAATAGCCTCTTAACAATGCTTTATAATATAGTTTTTGTTCTGAGTAATTTTTTTTTTACAGTTCCTTATCATTATATTTGTAATTATGTTCTTCACTCATATGATTCTTGGAAATCCTACTCTATTTACCAGAAACATTATTTCGTTTACAGAAAATTTTAACTCTTTGCTCATTACCCAAATTTTCATTTGAAGCTGACATATGTCAACAACTTGACTGAAGAATCTTTATGTCCTTCTAAGCAGTATCACAAAAGGTATCCCAAATCCAATAATTGCTTATACAGGAAAAGCAGTTTTACCTGTAACACAATTCTAAAGCATTCCTAGAGTCTCAAAACTTTAAGATAATTATATATGACAAGCTCCCTTATGATACCCCTCTGATCTTTACAAATTAGAGGTGGGATGTCAGCATTCATTTTTCAATCTGCAAGTGTAGCACCAAGAAATGCTATCTTTGTTAAGTTTGATACTGCCTCATTCCCTGTACTTCACTTTTGGTCTAAAATTTTCAATAGTTGAGAAAATAGGAAATTGATTTTCAATTTAAAATTTCTGATCATATGAATTTTTATTTTCAACTATACTCACTATGTCTTTATATACAGCCTTTGATTGAAATTAATGTTTTTAGATAAAGCATCTTCATCTGTGTACCTATATCTTTAAGCATAGAGTTTATTCTAAAAATAGTGTTTTATAAAATAAATGTGAAAATACCCATCATTTAATATTTATTTTGAAGTTTATATAATTCAAGACTAATGTCCCTAAAGAGATAAAGATATATTTGAGTCTATGCTTTTTAGAGATTTCATGTTTTTAAGGAAAATAATTTATTCTATAATGTTATTTTTTGTTTTCTCATTATTCTCAGTAGTGTTTTATGGAACCATCTTGTGGTAGTTATATCCACATTTTTCTGCCAAGTACATTTTTTTCATTTTTGTTTGGATGTAACTTCACCAACATCAAGTAATTAATTCTTGGATAACTTTCATATGTTTCTGCTTCAGTACATTTGTGTTTCTTTCCTACTTCTTTTTTTTAAGATTTATCATTTACTTATTTATTTACTTATTATTTACCTGTTTGAAATATGGAGTGACAGAGAGATGAAGAAACATGAGAGAGAGAGAGAGAGCCATTTTTCCATCCCCTGGTTTACTCCCCAGATATCTACAGCAGCCAGGGCTGGATCAGGCCACAGCCAAGAGTCAGGAGCTCAATCCTGGTTTCCCACATGGGTCACATGGGTGGCAGGGCCCCAAGTACTTGAGCTATCATCTACTGCCTTCCCAGGTGTGTCAGCAGGGAGCAGAGTACCCCATACTCATATGGGATGCTGCTGTAGTAAAGTAGTAGACTTGTTATGATTCCTACATGAAAGAACACTATAGAGATTCATAGGATATTTGTAGATATGTGGCTGTAAATTATTCTAAGGTAGTTTTATCATTATGAATATTTCAAGTAAACTTTTATACAACACAAAAGGCTTTATATTTAATAATTGCATAAAATAAAACAAAAGAAAATTCCCATGAATTAAAACTCATGATGAACATGACAATTTTCATGAACCAAAATTTGTCAACATTAAGATCTAGGCCTGTTTGCTTCTAGCTGGTTGGTAGGATATGTGAGTTCTGTAACTGTAGAATTATTCCAGCATTTTTTTTTTAAAAAGATTATGCTATTTATGTGATTTAAATGTAATAGAAAAAATTAAAATAAAGGGATTTTTAACTGCCTATTTAGTTATTACCATAAAATCTATTATTCTTAGAAAAATAGTCTATAAATGAAATAAAAATATGTTGAAAACTGTATTTTTAATATTTTAAATTTATATTTATTCTTTCTGTTAATGTTTTGAAAGATAAAATTTTCTCATATTTCCTCAGTTTTCTTCAACAACAATTTATTTTACAATAATTGTGTTACTCTTCCATGCCAAAATTTAATATCCAAATCCAAATCTGTTGTTACTGGAACATGTAATTTCACAAAAATACAAATTCCTAAATGAAATTGGTAATATATTCTAGTATATTCACCAGTTTATTAATTTCATTGTATATTCTTCATTCCTGTGCTCTGTTCTGTTTCATCCCTTAATTGGGATCATGGCTCAAAGAACTTCCTTTCACCTATGCCAGAGAGCTTATGGGGCAATATATACAAGGTTATTTCCATGTTTCATAATTGTGAACTATTACCCTTTATAGTTTTTCAAAATGTTCATTGATCACTACTTTCTTGATTGACACCCCTCTCAATTATAGGCACTGCTCCTTTATCTTCTAAAATAACATAATATAGCTTGATTTTTTTCCTCCTGATGATACACTTTTAATCTTCCTGCAAATGTAAATATTTATCCTTAATTTAATAATTTCATGGTCATCTTCATCTACCTTTCATGGCATTTTTATATTACTTTTATATAACAAGCAGCAGTCATTTTCTGTTCTTACTAACTTTTTAAAAAATATTTATTTTATTTATTTGAAAGGCAGAGTTACAGAGAGAGAGAGAAAAAGGGAGATCTACCATCTGCTAGTTCTTTCCTCAAATTGCCACAATGGCCATGGCTGGGACTGGCTGAAGTCAGGAGGCAGGAGCTTCATCCAGGTCTCCCACATTGGCTCACATACTTTGGCTATCTTCCCCTACTTTCCCAGGCACATTAACAGGGAGTTGGATCATAACTGGGAATGCTGGCATTGTAGGTGCTGGTGACTTAAGCCACTACACCACAATGCCTGCCCCCTTATCAACTTAATTCAGTTTCAGTCCTGCAATTGACTGGTCTTTAATTATTTACTTAGGATAGCAATTTTTCTTTTCATTCTATGATTTCCTTAGTTCATTATTAAAATATTTCAATTAAATATATCTTTCAAATTATTCTGTAGAATAGAATTATTCTATGAAAGAATTTCTTTTTTCTCCTTAGGTTATGTTAAGGTTCGCATGCTATATTCCTTTTCATTTTACATTTCACCTGCTGTCACTTTGTGTATTTGCACAGACATTTTAAAAAAAAATCTTATGAATATTAGCAAAGCTCTACACAGATATTTTTTCTTCTCTGATACAAATAATGGTGAGATTGGTTGATCCTCTTCTTTCTATAAAAGGAAACAATCAGCTTTTGCTCCTCAACTTCGATTAGATTTGTGTAATTTGTGTTGTCTATTTTGGGGGAGTCTGATAACAAAAGGCAAGACAGGGATGAGTGAAATCCAAGTGGAAGTAGTTATAAAAGCTAATAGTAATTGAGTTCTCACAAAGTGCTAAACAACTCTCTTAAGTATTCACATAAATTAAATAATTTCAGCCTTGCAACCACATAACCAAGTTAGTACAGTTGTGATTCCTCTTACTAGAATAGGTGAGTCTAAATATATGAAAGTTGAGTAACTGTCCTAGGCATAATAGTCACTGAAGGAGCCAGACAGTATGCAGTTTTCTTTAGAGTAGAGTGCACAGGCTCTGCTTAGTCTTGTGAGATTTTGCAGAATTTCATGATTCAGATTTCTTTCATCTAGTTGGGAGAGTTATAATCTCCATGAAGTCATCCTTCTAAGTATTAAATCATTTTATCAATTTTATGTACCCTTCATGATCCTAACTTTCATTAGAAAAGGCCTACCATTTTAGGTGATATTAGTTCCACCTGTTTTCTTTAGTAGCTATTTTAATTTTGCAAGTGTCAAGAAAACACAAGGCCACCCTTAGTTTGCTTGCACCCATATTTAGTGATATTAATAGAATTCTCAATCTTGTCTTGATTCTCCCTAAAATCACTTGAAGGACAGACAGGATTTGAATAACAATACTCACTTGCTGTCTTTGAGACTTTTTTGTTGTTTCAATATTTCTGACATTGTGTTTTGGAGGTTTTATTTTATATCCTGCCCTTTATAATGATTATATTCTGCTGACAATATTTTCTGGCAAAATTTTACAAGAATTACAAAAAGAAATGCCATCAGAAACTTTTTATATATTTATAAAAATAAAAATGTACATGTTTATGAGGTACCATGTGATTGTTTTGTTACATATATATATTGTATAATGTTTAAATCAGGATAAGAATATGTATCTCTATTTCTTCAAACATTTATCATTTCTTTGTTTTGAAAACATTCAAAACCTATTCTGCTTTTTTTGAAATATATAGTACATTATCATTTCCTATGTACTGTTCAGTAGAATGTTATAATTGATTCTCCTGCTGACCTGTAAGTTATCACCCACTCCCTTCCCTTGCTCACCCTAACCATTAGTAATGACTATTCTAAGCTCAACTTCTGCAAAATCAAAATTTTTAAATTCCACATTTAAGTGATATTGTGCAGTATTGTCTTTCTTCGCCTAGATTATTTAATGTAATGACTTCCATTTCATTGACACAAATGATAGTATTTTGTCCTCTTTCATGGCCAAATAGTATTCTGTTGTGAACATATACCATATCATTGATTGATTTGCCGTGTAGAGGATCTTTAGCATTATACAATTTCATTTGTCTAGTTTTACTTGTGTTTCCTGTGTTTTACTGATAGCCAGCCGGAATTCAAGACCAAACCAGTGGGGCTAGGACTCTCCTGGCACAAAGGCAGGTCCAGGAGTGCAACCTCTGGGCACTAACCTGAGGACAGGTGATATCGGGATTGGCCTCCTAAAATATGATATTGGAATATGGCTCCCTTAAAGTTCCCCGAAAGTCTCATCTTGGGTGCAATATGAAATTGGAACTTGGGGTGCCATATGATATCACCGTGTGTTTATTAATAAATTCCCAATATTAATAAGCCCGTGTGGGTTCTTGCCTAATATTCAGAGAGGAATTCTGAATGCCGGCATAGATAAATGAGGCAGCATGGTACATTTTTAAGCTTTTATCAAGTGAAAAAGATGCATAGGAGAGTGAGGGCTTTATCTATGAGAGAGGTAAACCTGGGTTCATATCGAGTACCAGGAACCAGCCACGTGGAGGCGCATTTAGGCCAGGAAGCATGGGGTGGGTGGCCTGAAGGCCACGTGCCCTAGAGGCACAGGGGCATGGTGAAGGCATGGCCTTCCAGCTCACAAACCTAGCCAATTTTAATCTGTATCCCTGCTTACATCACAGGGACCCATGAGATATTCCTGATTCTGGATTTCACCAGCATGTCAATGAGTTCCAAGGCAAAATTCTGTGTACTACCTTGTCTTACTCCTTAGCATACAGAGTCTTTCTCCTCCTTGTCATGCTGTTCAGTGCTGGGGGAGTGATGGTGAGGCAGTCCCTTAGTTATAAAGATTATCTCGGATCTTTGTCTCACATGGAAGAAGAGTTTCCAAGCAGACAAAGCAGAGAGAAAAGCAAGATTTACTTAAGTCAGAGACCAGAGTGGCCATGAGGGGGATCCAAGAGAGGCAAAACCTGAAGGTGCTGGTGGTAGTGGGATTTTTAAGCACAATTTTGGGAAAGAAAAAAAACAAAAACAAAAACAAAACAAAAAACCTGACCATCATTAGTTACAAGGCAGGGACAAAGTCCATCAAAAGACCTGATTTGTAATTGTATTTGTCCTGCCTGGCTTGCTCAAGAAACAAAAAACCATCCCAAGGGTGTGATAGGTAACTTGTTTTCACAATAAACTCTGAGCTCAGGATGAAATCACTTCCTTGCTAGTCTCATAAGATTGGAAGCTCCCAAGGAGCAGGGCAGGCACTTTTGACCTTGCTAAAGATAACTTTTGGGGGAAGCAAGCATTTTGCACCCTCAATTTCCACCCTGATTGCCTATTAACCCATCTGATTCCTCACATCTTGACCACCAGACTAAAGGCCAAACTAAGCTGTGTTCCAAGTCTCCATTTCAGGCACTGGCCTCAGGGCAGGGCCTATATATAAGTCTACCCAGTACTGTGTTTCCCTTGGCAATCCTGGTACTGGGGTCCAAGTTTAAGTCCGGTGCTGAATTCCCGCTCCTTTCCCTAAGAGGGCAGCATCTCTCTCTAGGCTGTGTTACATGGGGAGGTGAAGCAGGCAACCACCTCATACCTTCCTCCTGGGTGCCTTTTCTTAACATATGCTAAAACAAGGTATTGTGGATCTCACCAGGCTTCTTTTGGAGTTTTGTGTATGAATAGCTATTCAAATTGATACTTCTGCATGGAGATGATAGGGAGGGTATTACTCTGTCTCCACCTTGCTCTGCCTCCTACCCTGAAAAATTCGAGACTCCTAGGATATCCCAGAAACCACATTGTTGCCTTTTATTAAGAGTTGTCCCTCAGAGGTTAGGCAGGTTTTCATCCGATCTAACTTTTCAGAAAAGTGTTCAAAAGCCTAAGGCTTTATTTTGCATTTTGTTTTATATTATTGACATGCATCAAAGACACCAAAAATAGCAATGTTTTATAGATATGAAAAGCACAGTAGTGATACTACCTTACAGTCTATTGCAATAGATATTCTAAAAGAAAAAGAACAAGAAAGAGGTTTTCAACATCATTTTCCCCCCATCTCATGCTGCCTTTTTAGTTTGCTTCTCTTTCCTTTTTTACAAGGGCCTTTTGAAATAATATTTTTCACAGAGTGGAAATGGACTTTGATAGCCTGATTGACACCCCCCTGGGGGGTTGCTGCTCTTGGAATACAGCCTGGAGATTATTAAACTCACAAATAAAACATTTTAAGATATACCATAAATTTTCTGGCCCAAAGCCCAGCAGCAGTTGTACTTTTGGCCAGGCTGTCTATCTAAAGCACAGGTATGAGAATTGCTCCAAGCAGAAGAAAATTTTGATGCAGTCACTTTCTTCTGTTTGTTTTGGTTTTCACTCAGTCATTAGTAGCACACAATGTGGTCTTCTCAACATAATTTCCATACGAATACTTTTTGTTTTGTACTAGTGTTTGACCTAAAGACTTTGATTAAGTGGCTTTCTTCCCCCTCTCATTTCAATTGTGAAAGCTTTGTTATAAACTCTCTGTAAACAGAGTAGAAAATTGTGATTTGTTGTGTATAAAGCTTCAGATTCATAGTCTCCTCTTCAAATCTGAAGCATATCCATTGTATATTTTTACTTGAAAAAGAATAGACAATTATAATAGCTTCATGTCCATCATGTGAGAAATAGAATTAATTATTCCCAACTACTTTAATCAGACTTCTCATAAAATTACACTGTTCTTTAAGCTGAAGAACAGGAAAAAAAAAGAAAATCTTCTGATTTGATCTACCTTGTTTAAATCCACTTTTATAAAGTAGCAGCTCAGTTATCTCAAGTTTTGTCAGTGCTTGCTGGCTCCTCTAGAAAGTGATATGACCCTTCCTTTGGCCTCCATAGCACATACTTGATATTTTACTATAACAATTGATGAATTAATGAGGGTCATCTGATGTGTACTTCCTTAAGGTGCCTCAGTCACTGTAGTGAAGCAATTCATGTTTTCATGAGTATTATAAACTGTAAGACAGCTCTACTAGGAAAGTGACACAGATGACTGGTATTATTACTGGTAAAGATAATAAAAATTAAAATTTTTGTGCATGTTTTTTGTGAAGAGTAATCTTCAAAACTACCCCTGTCCTAACATCTTTCCTATAAGTTCATCCCTTCCTATTTATGTATGAGAAAACCAAGTCATGGAGAGCTTCAGCATCCTGTCAAGGTATTATACCTAGTAAATTGTGAAGCTACAATTCAAAATAACACAAGCTGAACTCTAATCTCAAGCTTTCAGTATCAAATTTCTTCTTAGAAAGTGCCAAGGTGAACATAAAAATATTACAGACAATACCAAGTTTTTGTTGATTACACTAAAATATATATAAGACATATTATATGGCTATATATGATTACATATAAACATATCATATACAATATTTAATACAGTCATATATATAATTTATATATTTTATAATTATGAAGATAATTCAATAAGCTTCTGAAAAAATGAAATTAAAAATGTTTACTAAGGACAATGCAGTGGCACAGTGGGTTAAACCATACTGCCTGAAACACTGGCATCCCATATGGGAACAGAGTTCCTGTTGCTCTGCTTCTGATCCAGCACCTTGCGAATATGCCCAGGAAAGCAGCAGAAAAGGAAGCAGTACTTGTGCCTGTAAACCATGTGGGACACCCTGGTAGAGTTCCTGTCTCCTAGCTTCAGCATGGCCCAGTCTTGGCCATTGGGATCATTTGGAGAGAGAACCAGTACATGGAAGATCTCTTTATATCTGTGTCTCTTGCTCTGTCACTCTGCCTGACAAATAAATACAGTAAATCTTTATTGTAGGAAACAAAGTTTCTGCCAAAACACTCTTGTGGGGCATGAGCCTAGCCTGGCCAGGCCAGGCCAGGCCAGGCCCGGGTGCCCCCGCCCGAGCTGCGCGGAACGAAGCCGCGTGGAGCCAAGTAAGATGGCGCCCAGAGGAAGTAAGGTGGGCGGAATCCAAAGTTGTTTACCACTAAAACTAATTGGCTGCGCAACATCAGGGGAGGTAACAAAACTAGTAACAAGTGTATAGACATAGGGCTAGTCCTATAGAAATCCCCCCATAAGGTGATTTTTTAAGTGATTGGTTGGTCCTTAGCCCTGCCCCAATGACTCTGCAGTTTTGTGTTATAAAAGGTACTATTATGCAAAAGGTAAATGAGTCCTTGCTAGACTTGGCGTCTGATTGTCTCCGGGATGGGATCCGAGGCTGGGAACGGGCGAGCGGCGCACTTACCTTTCCTTGGACCCAGTCCATCCTTGTATGGGTGGACTAAGACCCTGCACACTCTCAATGAAGACACATCCCCCTGGACACAGAGTGTGGCTGCAGGAACTGATTATAGATAAT
Source organism: Lepus europaeus (assembly GCF_033115175.1). Taxonomy (NCBI): domain Eukaryota; kingdom Metazoa; phylum Chordata; class Mammalia; order Lagomorpha; family Leporidae; genus Lepus; species Lepus europaeus. Next base: position 33,821,820 of record NC_084836.1, on the reverse strand, counting down.
AGATGACCTATTTACAAGGGAACACTGAGTTCTCGTGGGAACGTTGGCTCCCACGAGGACATGCAGCTACTTTCCCAGACATGCTTATCTAACATGTCTTGCTAAGCATGTTTCAAAGAAATTTTAGAGTTGTATGAGCATGTGCATGTGCTGTACAAATGGTTGATATAATCCTTGTCAGTAAAGAAACATGTTGGGATTATCCGGCGGTGCTTTTCAGAGCAAGAGTTCCCATGTCCTGTCGCTCCTTTCACTTGCACCTCAACACATTATAAATTTTTTTTAAAGTTTATTTTGGTGTAAAAATTTTTTTTGAAATACATGTATAGTCTTTTTATAACATTAATTTTCCAAGAACTTTTGGACATATATATGTTATATATTAAATAAATGTATATAAACATATATTTAATAATTATTTAAATTGTTACATATATGTTTAAAAGATAAATCTGTGGGGGAGGCAATTCACCAATAACTATGCAAAGCACATACAAAAAAAGTACACAAAATCTCTTGTAGACTGACTGCAAGAATGACTTCAATAAGTAGAACTGACACACTATTTTGGATTAGAAAGACTCAATAATTTAAATTTTTCAAATCTCAAACTGAACGCTGCTACCTCTGTTGTTTACTCACCCACCAATCTGCTCACAACCTCTCCTTGGAAAACAGAAACACTTCCTCCTCCAGGTATTCTGCACTTTCCTGAGGGCTCAGATTTTTCTCATCCTTTGAAGTATATACTCATTAACCCACTTGCTAGTGATTAGTTCAAAAAAGGGCTTCATGGAATCCTCAGAAATAAGATGAGATCTGCTGGAGAACTCCTAGAAAATTTTCCTTGACTGTAAACACAAAGAAAAAACATCTTGTCTTGACTGGGCTTTGGAAGTACTTGACGTGATGTAGCTTCCATGTTACCATGAGGGACCAGTTTGAGGTCAAAAGTCAAAACAGCACGAATAAAAGTGTGGAAAGGAAAAGCAAATCTTTTCTGTTGACTTACTTAACTGCAACAGCATCATGTCTTTGGGTATCTTGTCACATGAGATAATAAGCTTCCTCTTTTGCTGATAATACTTTATTTAGATCTTCAACCAATTGCAGGTAAAGCAGAAAATGTTCTGATATTTATTCCACCAAAGATATTTTAATTGAAGGTTATTTTAACATTAATACAGACATAAACATTTAAATATTTAAGAAAATTGTTACAATAAAGGTTAATTAGATGGCATTGAATAACCACACAAGAGTTTTTAAAAGTACCTGAGAAAGCTAACATAGTGTTTAAGTGTGAGACTGATACATAAGTACACAAATCCTTAATAATTATGATAATATTTCAGAAATGAACCTAATTACATATGACAATTTAGTATATGATAAACATGGTATAATAAGTTTTGGTTAAAATACATATTAATTTGTCAATAGTTTGAGAGAACATACAATAGAAAATAAATTCTCAGTCAATGACTTAAAAAGTAAACTAAATAAATAAAGTAATACATATAATAAAAAGTAAACATGTAGGAAAATTATGAGATTTTATTTTATTTTGAATAAGCTGATAGTAAATGGTTGAACTAGCTCAAACATTAAAATATAAATTGGAATTTTCAAAAAATCATATGTAATTGTTAAGTAGGAATAGATACTTCCCATCTATACTGAGTATAAGTGGTACAACTTAGAATGCAATATGGCAACATCTATCACAATTTAAAATAACTCCACCTGCTGAATCAGCTGTTTCACTGCTGGGAATTTTTCTTACAGATACATTTTAGGAGTGCTAATCACAAATTGAATAAATACCAATGTTTATTCCATCTTTATGGGCAAAAAGCAAAAACCAGAATAAATCTAGAAGATGCATTGTTATATGAAATGAAGAATATACACCTAATAGTAGGAGAATATCAGTAGGCAACAGCAAGCAAGAAACCATAAAATTTGACTCAGGAAAGCTTATTAATAATAACTGTAACATATTATTAATAACCCCACGGATTTTGATGACATATCAAAACAAACATTATTAAGAGGAAAAGTATAATCTTTCCCATTCTTTGTTCCTTTTTTCCTTCCTTATTTCTGATTTTCATACTTTTGATTCCTATGCTGAGATCTGTAGCCAGAAAAGCAAATGATCACTTGCAAATGAGTATTTATATTCTGGAAAGAAAACTTAGTAATATTGCGTCCACTTTAATGTGACATGATGTGATGTGCGTGTGTGTGTGTGTGCACACTCAAATAATTCCAGATTGAGATTCTCCTGAGAAGTTAGAAACTCATCCTGCATATAATGAAAACCTTGGAAAGGAATAAAAAATGCTATTCATGTTTTGCCATACTGAAGAGAAAAATTTCAGATGAAAATACTTAAGTTCTTTCTTCTCCTAGCTATTCAATCATCTAGCCCCAGCACTCACATGACTGAAGGCCAACTAAACTTTGGTACAATAATCTTATTTGAAAATTTCAGAATAAAAAGCACTTCATATTCAAGGTACCCAGAATAAACACGTTGACCTCTTTAGCACTATAATAATTCTCTGCAAATGTTGGTTCTGGCTTCCAAATTCTTTGCTCCTAAAATGATGAGAAGTTACAATACACACAAATGACTTTCTCCCTGAGCCACATTAGCAGCTGATTCAGCACAGTGACCTTCCCCTCCACAGACTTTGGTGTAAATCAACAGTGAAGATGTCAGGTCCAGGTTCAGGGTTCAGCGTCATCATTTTCTCTTCTTAATGGAAGAAACTAAACACTGTGTTACTGAGCTTTCCATCAAACTGAGTAGTCCTGCTATCCTCCACAGAAAAGCATAATTTTTCTCCTTTCTAAATGGTGAATGCTGATAATTGCCCTCTCTTAAACATAAAGGCATATAAAAACTAACCATCTAAGAAAAATATGAGATTTTATTTTATTTTGAATAAATTGGTAAAGTAGTAAATGGTTTCAATAGCTTAAATGTTAAAATATTAGAAACAGAGATTCTCCCTCCCTCTCTCCCTCTCTCTCCCTCCACATTTACCTATGTTTTAAAATATAGATTAAAGTTTTAATTAATACATTCCAGTAGTTGGAAGAGGAGGAAGAAAAAATGAGGTTTCTCAGTATGTTAAGACATGTTAAAATAAGGAGGGAGGCCACGCTGGATTTAATTGATTTTAATGGAGTTACTTTTTTATCATCACTGACTACTGGATACTGAAATTTAGAGATGACTGTAGCCTTTGTTAGGAAAAATTTTGACCCTCAAGGCAAATTAAAAGTTTGCAACAATTAGCTAATAGATGAGGAAAAAGTTTCACCTTTGCAACCTATCTTCTTATAATGATCATAAAGTAAGAACCAATCTATGGTTAGTTCATTAATGTTCTACATACTTCTAGTCTTTGTAAGGAGGAAAGTGTGTGATTCAATAGCCTTAGTTTGCATGGGATCAGAGGTTGGTATGCTGAGTGCTCAAGCATGTACACTTTTGCAAAATTATTTAAAAAATTTCTTTAACTCCATAATTATTTCAAAGCATTTTTGTGTCATAATATAAATTTAAAATAATTCTTGTTTTCATTTGTAGATTGAAAGACATTAGATAGGTCTAAATGAATGAACATTAGAAAAATGGAAGAAGGATATTATATAAAATGGATTTACATATATGGTTATGTGTAGAAATTTTTAACTATCAGTGAAATTAAATTTCTTAAATATTTTCTGTCATTATCCTTACCAAGTTTATTGCTATTCTCCAAGAAGTAATTTAATAATTAAATAATTCTGTATTAACTCTTTATTAATCTTATCCCTGACAGTTAAATACTGGAGTGTATCTATCTCACTGCAGCTTGCTAATATTGAAAACGTTTTTTCAAAAATTTGTGCTTATCTTAAAGGAGGGAGTATATTATTCTTATTTTAAATTACCATTTTATCTTAAATTATCATTGCCTATTATCTACACAGATACTACTAAATTTGGTGACATGATTGACCAGAAAATTCTCAAGAGTCTCTCTGCAGAGCATATACAAAAGGAGAAGTTTTTGCGTAGGCAAGAAGAAATTGGAAATGAGAAAAAAATGTTTATGCCCTTCACAAAACTGAAGTAGGGCGTAGCAAAATAAATTCTTAGGAGAGGGGTATTGCTGGAATATATAACTGATGATGATTCAGAGTAATTATTTAAAGTTTTGTGTCAATAAAAAAATAATTTGTGTCCAAAAAAATTTTTTGGACTTGGGAGATAAAGGCAAATTGATACAGGAAGAAAGATATTTTTCTGACATTGTAAGAAGATGGACACTTCTGTTACCTTATCATGATATTCTATGATATAAATATATTTAGTATGCCTTCTCTCCTCATCTCAGTTATGTATCTAACTATGTTTTTAGCCTGTTAATCAGTTCTTTTGATCCACTTATTTTAAGCCAATATCTTAATATTAAAAAGTTTTCTAGAGTATATATTTTTATTTGAGAAGTATTTTCCTAGATAATGTGGGAATTTTAAAAATTAATAACAAGTAATATATAAAGAGGATTTTAAAAATTAAATTGAATACACTGTATATACTTAGAGTAATTCTCTTTCATTGTACTCCAGTCCTTTCTTCCCTTCAAAGCTAAAATAAGTTTCTACTGACTTATGTGTACTTCCCACAGTAGTCTATGTATATGCTAGCAAATATATTTTTGTGTTAAAGATATATATATATATATATATATATATATATACATACATATACATACATACACCTGTAGGTAATACTGGTACAGCATTTTTTAACTCATGAGACCTGCATTTCCTTCTTCTTGTCCCATGTACATCATTAGATGTTAACACGAATGTTCTTTTAGACATACTTTTGGTTAATCAGCTAAATCTATGTCTATAAAGATTTTCTATCGAAGATTTTAATTTTAATCTTTAAAATTGGGTATTTTTCAAAAATATTACTAAGAAAAATCTAAGCACTATAAATATATAAGTATATATGTAAATCTCATGAAACTTCAAAAAGTTAATAGACAAATGAAATCAAAAGATACATTTATTTTGGTACATAAAGATAAAGGCTTACAACTTGACGGTAAGGATAGAAAGTACTACCTTCAAAATCACTGAGAACCTAATGCTGGAGTCACAGAGGCAAAGCCCCTGTGTATATTGTCTGTATCATAATAAGCATGTTCTATGAACGACTTGCTGTACTCTCATAGTTGTACATGAACTTTCCCTGGCATTGCAAATAGTAATAGTGAAAAGATTTTTCACATTGTCTTTATTTTTTCCTTTTAATTTGTATGATAATGTGCAAATCCAAGGATCACAATGTGATATTTCAATATATGTCTACAACATGTGATGATTAAATCAAGATAATTACCATTTCCATCTCCATATCATTTGTGTATGTTTGGATCCTTTGCGCTCTTCCTGATCTACATAACATATATATTACTGTGAACTATAGTCACTCTACTGTGCTGTAGATTAACAACTTTATTCCTCCTAACCGTGTTTTGGTTGTTATTGAATCTTCCTTTATCCTCCCTTCCCTCTTCTCAACATCTACGAATCATTAGTCTACTTTCTTGTACTTTCCATGTGGGCAGTGAATTGATTATTTTTTTGTCTTGGCTGTCATCATTTGCAAAGACAGAAATAGTAATAAAGACTAATACTGTGTGCAAACAAGATCAGTTTATTTTGCAGTGCGAAAACACACATTCACCTGCGAGTGTGGGCTGTCCTACACAGAGAGCTATACATTGTGATTGGGCCAGACAGTTGCCCACAAAGTAGGGAAGAAAGGGAAACCAAAAGTGGTCAGTCCAACAATGGAATGGCGGGAGAGTGGAAACACTCTGTTCACTCGCCAAAAAGTCGAGCACCAAAAAGACAAGTACAGTGCCTTCAAAAGAGGCCACTCCCCTGTCCTCCACTCTTTTCATATATTCTGCATGCAGGTCCTGGGTGCATTATGGGAAGGCAGACATTTTGATTGACAGGTAGGAGATTGGGAAGGCAGGGCTTATGACATTTGGCTCCACAGACCTAACTAGCCGCTTGTCTATGCCACCCTGCAGACTCAATGGGTTGTCTGCTTGTTTATCCCATATCACTTTGAGATAAACATTATTACTTTCCACATATGAGAAAATATGGTATTTTTCATTCTGTTTCTGATTTATTTCATATAACAGAATGATTTCCAGTTCTATCCACTTTGCTGCAAATGACAGAATTTCATTCTTTTTCATTTCTGGATAATATCCCATTGTGTGTGTGTGTATGTATGCATTTTTCTTATCCATTCACCAATTAGTGATAGGTAAGTTGCTTCTGGCTATAATGAATAGAATTGCAATAAACAGGGTAGCAGAAGTATCCTGAAGAAGAGACTTTTAAAGTTTATCTGAATTATATCATGTTATCCTGGGTAGGATGGAGATTAAACTTTGTACCATACAGAAAAAGATTTAATATATCAGAAGAGATTACTGTCCTCAGAATGATGTACTTGCAAGATCGAGCCTTGGCTGACATATTGGAACTTGGATTTCAGAGTGTGCCTAGTCAACAGTTAAGCTGTTAATGACCATTTGATGTATTTAGATTTATGTTTATGTTGAACACCTGCCTTTCTTTAGTGAATCTGAAATTTGGGCATGTTCTATGCAGAGGGTTCCCAGATGAACTGATCCTCAATAAAATTTTGGGAAACTAAACCTCTGATGAGCTTCACTTGTAGATAGCATATGACATATAATATCACAACTCACTGATGGGCACATTAACCATGTCTTCTGTAACTTCAGTGGAAGTAAAGTTAGAAGCTTGTGCCCCTATTTTTTCAGACTCCATCTCATGCATCATTTCCTTTTCTTGATTTTGTTTTGTATCTCTACACTATGAGAACTCTTGGTATTGTGTACAACTTTACAACTGAGTACTGTATGTCCTTCTTAAAGAGTCACTAAGCTAGAAGTAATCTTGAGATCCCCAATGTTTGGATGGAACCATGTAAGTAGTGTTGGTCATTACATTGATTTTGGAAGTGGTGTGTCTCACTCTGAGCTGGAGCTTTAAATTTCTAATGAGAGACTCTTCTTTCTGAACAACAATGTCCCAGAGAGTGGAGATTCATAAGACTGAGACTGAGAGCAAGAGACCTAGTTGAATCAGGGTGGAATTTTCATTGTAAGAAGTGAACCTCAAATTTTCTACCCACCAAAAATTTGAAGTTTCACTTCTACAGTGCAAGCAAGATGATATTTACTGATACAAATACTAACTGAGTTTCTGTGATGCTGAAAATAAGGTTACATAGCATGAAGGGTATTTATGTCACAGATTAATAACAATAATAACTTATCATGCATGGAAAATTGCCTTGCCCATCACTCATACTTAAAATTTTAATAGCCATAAGTTATTTCGCTTGAACACAATATATTCTACTGCATGTTTTTGTCATTTTCTTATAAATAATATTGACAGCCTAGAATAGTTACTACAAAGAAACTGTGGTAGATCAAAATATAAGTTCCTCAAAAATAGTCTTTTAATGTTTTTTGAGAATTGAATACATATGTAATATTTATCATTTGAGACATACTACAAAATTAGTTGGTAGACAGTTATTAACAGTCACATAATGAAATAATGACTTGATTTAAAAGATGGCTTTTCCATCCACTTTTTCTTAACATTGGACAATGTGTTGATTACTTACTATGGGGCATCAATCGTTAGCTAAGATTAGTAGTAGGGATATCAACACAAAACTGAGGCTGCAGCTGGACATGGCAATCTAATGTCATCATTTACTCACATTAATGAACATGTCTGAGAAAACTATCCTTAAAGAAATATTTAAATGTCTCCAAATCACGTTTTATTCAGAGGAAATTTATGAGTCCAGGCTGCTTTTTTCTCTTATTTGGGATTTCCAATTGGTGTGTAGTTATCTCTGGAGTTTTTTTGCTTGTTTGTTTTTAAGATTTATGTTTTGGGGGCTGGCTCTGTAGCACAGCAAATGAAGCCACCACCTGTGGTGCAGGCATTCCCATATGGACACCAGTTCAAAGTCCCAGCTGCTCCACTTCTGATCCTTCTCTCTACTGTGGTATAGGAAGGCAGTGGAGGATGGCCCAGGCCGTTGGGGCCTTGCACCGGCATGGGAGACTCAGAAGAAGCTCCCAGCTCCTGGCCATTTGGGGAATGAACCACCGGATGGAAGACATCTCTCTCTCTCTCTCCCTCTCTCTCTCTCTCTCTCTGCCTCTCTGTAACTCTTTCAAGTAAAATAAATAAATCTTTTAAAAAATTATGTTTTTATTTGAAAGGCAGTTATGGAAAGAGACACACACATGAAAGAGAGAGAGAGAGAGAGAGAGAGAGGAAGGGAGAGAGAGAAGGAGAGAGGGGGAAGGAGGGAGAGAGAGAAAAGGAAATCTTTGGGTCTTTGGTTCATTCCCCAAATGGCCTCAATGGAGTGGGCTGGGCAAGACAGAAGTGAGGAAACAGAAACTCCATCATGGTTTCCCACATGGGTGACAGGGGCTCAAGCATTTGGGCCATCTTCCCCTGCCTTCCCAGGCATATTATCAGGGAGCTGGATGGGAAGCAAAGCATTCAGGACTTGAACTGGCTCTCTGATATAGGATGCTGGTGCGGTAGTGACAGCTTAATCCATTGCTTGCCCTGATAACTCTACTTACACAAACAGTTCACAGAACAAAAATAAAGCTGGATATTTCAATAATTTTTCTTTTCTAATCCATTTTAAAATATTTTTTCACTTAAAATCCATGGTCTTATATAAAGTTCAATCTTCTAGTGAAATATTAGAAAATTTGAAGGCTAAATATTGCAATAGAGTGTTCTGATGTTATAATTATTATGAATTTTAAAAATCTATAATAAATAGAAGTATGCTTTATAAGACTTTTGTTTTGTTAAAGACTAAACCTGTTTTCTGCCTGTCTTAAAAATATAATAATTAAAACTTTATGTAAATATTTTACCTAATGATATACATACTGTTACCTAGAATGTGCATAAATATTTACATAACTGTGCCATTGATATGAGCAGATTTTTCTAATTTCTATTAATAGAATTTGTTGTTTTCATCTTTCTGACTCTGGGAAAATTTGCTAAACACAAAGTATTTGTATCATTTAGTTTTAATACTAAGGCTGATTTAAAATGAAGAATTAATCATAGCAATTTATTTTGAATGCTAGCAAAATCACAGTTCTGTTTGTGCTAAACCTACAGAGAAATATATGTAATTAACTTACTAATTTTTTAAAAAGTAAGCTTTATTTCAAGATAATTTCAAGTTTACAAAAAAGTTGTGAGCATAGGACAGAAATTGACCATACATCCATTGTTTCCCTTATTATTAACAGTTTACATTGGTATGGTACATTTGTTATTAAAAAATGACTGATATTGATGTTTTATTATTAGCTAAAGTTCATACTTATATTTCTTTAGTTTTATCTAACATTATTACTATAGATTCAGAGTTTACCTACCATATCATACTTTATATATATATATATATATATATTATATATATATATATGATTGGCTGTATTTTCTTAGGATCCTTAAGCAGTAACAATAGCTCAGAATTTCCTGTGTTTAATGACATCAACAATTTGGGGGACTCAGCCAGTTGTTTCACAGACTGAATCTGAGTTATTATTTTTATGATAATAAAGATTTATGTATTTATTTTAAAGGGAGTTTCAGAGAGGCAGAAGCAGAGAGAGAAGTCTTCCATCCATTGGTTAACTCCCCAACTGGCTGCAAAGGCCGGAGCTGCGCCCATCTGAAGCCAGGAGCCAGGAGGTTCTTGTGGGTCTCCCATGTACTTCTTTCCAAGGCCATAGCAGAGAGCTGGATGGGAAGCAGAGCAGCCAGGACTTTTTTTTTTTTGACAGGCAGAGCCAGAGAGAAAGGTCTTCCTTTTTCCGTGGGTTCACCCCCTAAGTGGCTAGCACGGCCAGCGCGCTGCGCTGATCCAAAGCCAGGAGCCAGGTGCTTCCTCCTGGTCTCCCATGCTGGTGCAGGGCCCAAGGACCTGGGCCATCCTCCACTGTACTCCCGGGCCACAGCAGAGAGTTGGATTGGAAGAGGAGCAACTGGGACAGAACCCGGTGCCCCAACCGGGACTAGAACCTGGTGTGCCGGCGCTGCAGGTGGAGGATTAGCCTAGTGAGCCGCAGCACCGGCCGCAGCACCGGCAGCAGCGGGGACTTGAACCAGTACCCATATGGGATGCCAGTGCTACAGGTGGTAGCTTTACTTGCTACACCACAGCGTCAGCCCCCTGAGTTACATTTTTAATGACTTACATGATTAGACTGGGATTATGACTATTTTTGTTGTTTTTTCTCAAGGATTAGTGGGGAAGATCATAACAGTCAAATACCATTTTCATCATAATATATCTTCATATTCAGCACATCCTATCAACATGACATCACTGTCGCTATTAATAGTTGGCTGAGGTAGCTTTTGTCAGATATATTCACATTGAAGTTGCTTTTCCCCCTTAACAACTGCACCCTTTAGATCAAAGCCACTATGTACAACTCATACTTAAATGGTATGTTATAATTTACCTTTTTGAGGTCAGAGTAATGACATGAATCATTAAATAATGTTTTGGCTAATTTTGCATATTGTTGAAAAAGTATTTGCAGTATTGACATACTCATTTTGACTATTAGAATGATGACTCTAAATTAAACACACAGAGAAGATATGGGGGCCAACGCTGTGGCATGGTAGGTTAAACATCCGCCTGCAGCTCCTGCATCCTATATAGGTGCAGGTTCGTGTCCTGGCTGCTCTTCTGCTGATCCAGCTCTTTACTATGGCCTGGGAAAGCAGTGGAAGATGGTCTAAGTGCTTAGCTCCCTGCACCTGCTTGGGAGACTGAGAAAAAGCTCCTGGTTCCCAGCTTCAGATCAGCCCAGCTCTGGCCATTGTGACCATTTGGGGATTGAACCAGAGAATGGAAGACCTTTCTCTCTGTCTCTCCCTTTCTCTGTCTATAACTCTACCTCTCAAATAAATAAATAAAATCTTTAAAAAAAAAAAAGAATTTGTGAGGAACTGTACTCATTTTTGAGATTTTTTTCTTTTGGCTACTCACTGAAATCAAACCCAGAAGTCATTGTATCAGGAATTATCAAAGCTATATGCATAAAAGTTACCAGTTCTGACATGGTTTTTAACATGATGGAGGCTTATTGCTTTGAGAAGCAATGCACCGGACTCTTCATTTACCCAACTATGCTTCTTTTGCCTTATAGATATTTTATTCTATCCTTTGTCCATACTTTCTAGATTAAATATTTTTATTGCATGATTTTCATAAGAAGTCATGGAGAACATAAATTGAAACATAGATTTTCTAACTCTTATGCAATGATTTCTCCAGTTTGGAATATCAACCATTTTTAAAATATTGTTTCAATACCAATTTGATCAATTTCAATTCTTAAGGGGAAAGGGAAAAAATAAAAATAGCAAAGATACCTTAAGGGATTTATGGCCGACAGTCAAGTGGAAAAATATATACATTATCAGAACTCAAGAAAGAAGAGACAGAAAGAGGAATATAACATGTTCTAATAAATAATGGAAGAGTATTTACTAAGCCCCAGAAAGAAATCTAGATCCAGGTAGCCACAGGACACCAAGTAAGAGACACAAAGACAACATATAACAAAACGGTCAAAAGTTAAAGACAGAGAAATATATTGTGGGGCTGCATCTTAAGCTACCACCTGGGATAACTGTGTCCCCATATGAGTCTTGTCTACTCTGTGCTTCTGATCCAGCTTCCTGTTAATACACCTGGGAATCAGGAGAAGATGGTCCTAATAACTGGGTTTCTACCACCCACGTGAGAGACCTAGATGGAGTTCTTTGCTCCTACCTTTAGTTTGGCCCAGCCTCAGTTGTGGGTCTTTGGGAAGTAAACCAGAGGATTGATGTTCTCTCTCTCTCTCTCCCTTTCTCTTACTCCCTCTCTCCCTCTCTTTTTCATCCTCTCTCTCTCTCTCTCTGTGTCTCCTTTTCTGTCATTCTGCCTTTCTTTCTTTTTTTAAAAAAGATTTATTTATTTATTTGAAAATCAGAGTTACACAGAGAGAGGAGAGGCAGAGAGAAAGAGGTCTTCCATCCGATGGTTCACTCCCCAGATGGCCGCAACGGCCGGAGCTGCGCCGATCTGGAGCCAGGAGCCAGGAGCTTCTTCCGGGCCTCCCACATGGGTGCAGGGACCCAAGGACTTGGGCCATCCTCTACAATAAATAAATCTCTTTTGCAGAAAAGCTAAAGACAATTTATTTTGAAAGCAGTAAGGAAAAAGCTAGTTCTCACATTCAAGGGAACTATGTAAGACTCTGAGCAGTTTCCAATAGAATGTAGCTGTCCAGAGATTGGGGAATGATTTCTTTCAAACTCCAGAAAGAGAACTGCCAACCAAGAATGTTATACTAAGCAAACCTGTGTTTCATAAATGAATGTGAGATGTATGCTATCTCAGACAAATCAGAGAATTTATCAGCAGTAGAAATAACAATCAAGAAATGATAAAAGGAATTGTGCAACCTAAAGAAAAATAGTGCTGGGGCCAGCATGGTTTTGTGGCAGGTTAGGCTTCCTTTGGAGCCCTAAAGATCTTTCTCTCTCTCTCCCTCCCCCCCTCTTCGTTTCTCTATATAACTCTGTATTTCAAATAAATAAATAAATCTTTTTTAAGGATTTATTTACTTATTTATTTGAAAATCAGAGTTACAGAGAGAGAGAAGGAGAGGCAGAGACAGAGAGAGAGGTCTTCTATCTGCTGGTTCACTTCCCACTTGGAAGGGGAGCAGCCAGGACTTGAACCGGTGCCCACATGGGATGCCGGCACTGCAAGCAGCAGCTTTACCTGCTACGCCACAGCACTGGACCCAATATTTTTAAAAAGAAATAAAAAAGAAGTTAATTGGAAACATGAGAAAATGAAAGCACAAAACTCACTGGTAAAAGTAAGTATATTGTGGGGCCAGTGTTGTGGCATATTGGGTAAAGCTGCTGCATCCCATATGGGCACACATTCGAGTCCAAGCTGCTCCACTTCTGATCCAGCTCTCTGCTATGGCTTGGGAAAGCAGTAGAAGATGGCCCAAGTCCTTAAGCCCCTGTACCCACGTGGGAGACCTGGAGGAAGCTCCTAGCTCCTGGCTTCTTCCAGCAAATGGAAAACCTCTCTGTCTCTCTGCCTCTCCTTCTCTCTCTGTATAACTCTTTCAAATAAATAAATATCTTTATTTAAAAAAAGTAAGTATATTGTGAAATTCAAAATACTCTATACCTTCAAGAAGTTATTTGATATACGGTATATCAGTCTGAAAGATGTAAAATAAGTCTAGCTCAGATAGTAAACATTATTTAATGCCTTTAAATGTCAAAGAAAGGAATGTTTGGTTAGGCAGACAAAAGGCATTGATTAAAATTTTTGAGTAACCCCAAAGGTGATGATATAATCCATATCAAATAATCAAGCTGGTGTGATGTGTAAGGTCGAACAAGTTAGATAAATAATAAATGTTTCTAGAATGAATGAATGAAAACATAGTAAGTAAAAATCAATCAGTTAAGAAAAATCCAGTATCACTGAAATCTTAAATTATAAAGAAGTTTAAAAAATAATTGTGCAATAATTTAACATGATATATTGGAAATAAATCAGATAAGCATAATTTTTCACAAAAGTATGATCAGATTTTTAGATTTTTATGATAGTTATGCAGGAGATAAATATCACTTATTAAAAGGAGAGATAGCCTTTGCTGAAAATGGGAAATTTTACTAGTTAATGCTTTATTTTTTTTTCTTTTTTTTTAAACTTTTATTTAATGAATATAAATTTCCAGTGTACACCTTATGGATTACAATGGCTTCCCCCTCCCATAACTTCCCTCCCACCCGCAACCCTCCCCTCTCCCTCTCCCTCTCCCCTTCCATTTGCATCAAGATTCATTTTCTTTTTTTTTTCTTTTTTTTATTTTTGACAGGCAGAGTGGACAGTGAGAGATAGACAGAGAGAAAGGTCTTCCTTTTGCCATTGGTTCACCCTCCAATGGCCGCCGCGGTAGCGCGCTGCGGCCGGCGCACCGCGCTGATCCGATGGCAGGAGCCAGGTGCTTCTCCTGGTCTCCCATGGGGTGCAGGGCCCAAGGACTTGGGCCATCCTTCACTGCACTCCCTGGCCACAGCAGAGAGCTGGCCTGGAAGAGGGGCAACCGGGACAGGATCGATGCCCCGACCGGGACTAGAACCCGGTGTGCCGGCGCCGCAAGGCGGAGGATTAGCCTAGTGAGCCGCGGCGCCGGCAAGATTCATTTTCAATTCTCTTTATATACAGAAGATCAATTTAGTATAAAGATTTCAACAGTTTGCACCCACATAGAAACACAAAGTGAAACATACTGTTTGAGTACTAGTTATAGCATTAAATCACAATGTACTGCACATTAAGGACAGAGATCCCACATGAGGAGCAAGTGCACAGTGGCTCCTGTTGTTGACCCAACAAATTGACACTCTAGTTTATGGCGCCAGTAACCATCCTAGGCTGTCGTCATGAGTTGCCAAGGCTATGGAAGCCTTCCAAGTTTACCGACTCTGCTCATATTTAGACAAGGTCATAAAAGACAGAGTGAGGATAGTAACCAATGATCCTAAGAGTGGCATTAACCAGGTTTGAACAATTATACAGCATTAAGTGGGGAAGAGGACCATCAGTACACACAGGTTGGGAGTAGAGCCATTGGTGGTAGAGTAGAGGTTATGATTACAAAGGAATGAGGCCCAAGTACACTAGACAGGGCCTAGAACAAAGGACAGAGTCATTATTAGAGGAGCTAAGAAAGGTGCTGTCTAAGCTACAAGTAATTTTTCTGATTGAGAGGCAAATAGAACCTCACAGAAGGGGCTTGATAATAATCTGTTGGGCTTTAGGCCTTGTAAATTCAGAGGCCCAGACCTATCTATCTCTTCACATGGGGTAAATCCTAAGGGAGGTGTGAACCTCCTAGGGGAAGGCACTCTGTTGACTTTCATTACTTGGCTGGCCTGGGAGGAGAGCTGGCCAGGTAAAGGCAGGGGGCATCTCTAACAAGAAATTGACAGTTCTGCCTGCAATGTTGCTGACCCTACTTGACCATCCCCTCAGCTGCAGTGGTCACTTTGGAAGTTGGGCTGAGTGAAGGGCTTTTCAGCTTAGAGCCAATAAGATCTGTGGCTCTGACCTGGGCATCCTTCGACTCCAGGGCAGGTCCATTTCCAGTGATCCAACTCTTGGCAGAGCTGCCAGGCTCTTCACAAGCTGACTTCTGCTGAAGCCCAGGCTTACCACATTGCAAGCCACTGCAGTGGACTGGCCTGTTGGGTCTCCTTGAGGGCAGATCTTGGAATTAAGAGTGTGGAGATAATCATGGATAAACACACTTAGTTATGTGGCACAGCGGGTTAACGCCCTAACCTTCAGTGCCGGCATCCCATATGGGTGCCAGTTGGAGTTCCAGCTGCTCCACTTCTGATCCAGCGCTCTGCTATGGCCTGGGAAAGCAGTGGAAGAGGCAAGTCCTTGGGCCCCTGCACCCGCGTGGGAGACCCAGAAGAAGCTCCTGGCTTCTGGCTTCGGATCAGCGCTGCTCTGGCCATTGCAGAGTGAACCACTGGGGAGTGAACCATCGATGGAAGATCTCTCTCTCTCTCTCTCTCTCTGCCTCTCCTCTCTCTGTGTAACTCTGACTTTCAAATAAATAAATAAATCTGAAAAAAAGAAATTATTTCCTTCTTTTATTGTTTTTTAAAAATTTTTATTTTATTTGAAAAGGGGAAGCTGAAGTGGATAGAGAGAGAGAAAGATAATAGATAGACTGAGACAGACTTAGAGAAATCTTCCATTCACTGGTTCACTTCCCAAAAGCCTGCAATGGTCAGTGCTGGGCCAGGCTGAAGCAAGGAGTCCAGAATTCAATCCAAGTCTCTGACAGGACCAGCAAGCATTTAACGTCTTCCTGCCAGGATGTGTATGAGCAAGATTGGAAGTAGAGAATCTGGGACCTGAATGAGGCACTCCATTATGGGATGGGGTCCCCTAAACAACGACTTAACCATTGCACCAAACACCCACCTCTTCTTTTTAAAATAACACCTTGAAAATCAGTAAATGTCCTACCCATGAGTATTGTGGGAAGCAGACATCATCTCTTTTGTTTCCTTAATAATTATTAGACTTGACAGATTTATTCAAGCAAGAGTAATAGCAAAACAAAAGTGAAAACATAATGGAATTCTATTTAAGAAGTTGAAAATATAGAGATGTCTTACTATGGAACTTCTCCAGCATTTAAGTGGATAGTGAGTGCAAGTCATGGCAGAGTACAAAAATGACAATTATTTTCAACATCTCTAGTCGTGATGTAGAACCTATTTTTTTTACTCCTTGAACAATGTATACACCTGATAAAACCAAACTGCCAATGCAAAAAAAAAAGTAATAGTTTTCTTTTTTTATTTTAGGAGACAACTTGTCTGTTACATATTTTACTGATTGCTATAACTTAAGGGCAAAACTGTCAATGGCACTGAAGGAAAAGTCATGCTCAGATCAATTTTATTGATGTGGGAGCATGATGAATTATTGACTCTACATCAGATTTCAACTGATTTTCCTGGTTTCTACAGTTCTTAAAAGTGTTACAAAGCACTTTGTGTGTTAAGCATAAACTTTCTTTTGTTTCTGCATCAGGCTGGAATTAGTTATACTTACAGAACACAATGAACTTTTAGCTTAACTTTATCTCAACAGTAACCCTTTGCAAATGGCTCTTATTCTGTTTGGAATGTTCTTCTCTTCTGTCTGTTTGAATTAACAAAGACGCACAAGCCAGGCCCAGATAAGATGTACAAGAGATTTTGCTGGGGAGAACAGAGATGACTGGAAATCATAAGAAGGGAGGGAACAGGAGTAAATAGGTAGATCCTTTCACTACAGTGCAGGTCTGACATCTGTGAAACAACAAGACTGGATGAAGATTCAGGGTGGAAGAAATTTAGAAAATTTAGTCATGGAAATCCGTTAGACAGTAATGGACTGGTTTTAGTAATCTGCCGATCTCAGTCTTTCATAGGAAGCAAACTAGGCATACATGGCCCCCATGTAAATTGGTGCTAGATCCAGAGAGGCAGCAGCTGGGGCTGTTACTGAATTACATTCTCCAAAACAAGCTCTTTAATAGAAACTTAAGGACCACACATCCTTGCCAAGGTTCTTTGCCTGCCTCACACAAATCTATCTAATTGTGTGAGTTCTGGATGCAACGTCTTCATTGTTCCTGTGGGCCTCACCTCCAGTGGAGAAAATCAGAAAAGGGGAGTTAGTGAGAAAACCACATTCCTCATTGCAGCCAGTGGTTTTCAGTTCACAATTGTTAGGCATCTTTCTTCTTTCACTATATTTCCTAAATTAATCTCACCCCTGGCTATTATCTCAGACCCTAGTGGGATGACTGAATTCTTCATATGTGAGGAGACTGAACCATTCTCAGCCTGAGATTGTTGAATCCGCCTTTTCAAAAAAGTTTATTTTTATTAGTTTTTAATGCAGAGAGGGAGAGAGAGAAGAGAGAAACAGAACATATTTTCTGTATGCTTGTCTACTTCCCCAATGGCTGCAACAGTGAGAGCTGGACCAGGACAAAATCAGAAGCCAACAACTTCATTTAGGTATCTCTTGTGGATAGAATGTATCCAAGTATTTGTGCCATCATCTGTTGCCTTCCAGGGTATGCATTAGCAGGAAGTAGGTTTAGAAATACATATATGACTTGATCCCAAACACTCTGTTATGGGATGGAGGCATCTCAAGCTGCACTTAACCTGCTGTACCACAAGGCTCACCCCAACTGCTTATGTCTTTCACAGTTACAATAGATCAAGGGGTTATACCAATTGTGCATATGGTTAAGACACCTGCCTCTCACATCAGAGTGCCTGGGTCTGATTGCCAGCTACGGCACCCTACTTCAGCTTCCTGCTAATGCAGACCCTGGAAGGCAGTGGTGATGGCTCAACTGGGTTTCTGAAGTGCATTTTCAGCTCCTGGCTTTAGTCCTGGCTCAGCACCTGCTTCTGCAGGCATAAGGGGACTGAACCAATAGGTGGGCATCTCTGTGTGTCTATCCCTCTCTTTGCCTGTTTCTGTCTCCTTGTCTCTCAAATAAATAAATAAAATTTAAAAGAAAAGGAAAAAAGAAAAAAAAAAAGGTTATACCAGGGGCATCCCCAGCGATCCCTCATGTCTCATTCACATTCCCTTAAGCACTTTCTGCTGTTCAGAGTCCATTACTCTTGTCAAGATGGTGATTTCTTCTTCAGTCTGTTCATCCCTGGACACAAAAAGGCCACACTGACCGAGCTATAGAAATAGTTTAGTTCCATAGGCCATGACTTCCGGGAATGGGCATCTTATTAGATCCAAGAATTTTTACCTTGCTTAGGGTTGTGGAGACAGATAGCTTTTTTTTTCCCAATAGATTATTGGAAGTGTCAGTAATTGGGGTCATCCTTCCTCCTACTTATTGGTTCCTGAACCTATTCTCTCTTCTGTTTAGTAAGACATCTGTGATTAAATGAATACTCTCCTTCCAGAAGGATGGCAATCCACACTTCGGTAATATTGGCTCTAAGTTGATTTATGCTTCAAATTTGCTTCCTATAGTCTTTTCCAGTGACAGTGACCTATGACACAGGAGGCTTCTGGAAAGCGAAGTAAGTGATATGATGAGTAGATTTTCTGGACATGAACTTAAAATCTCCTTTACTGTAAAGTGAACTCTCTGGTCAGACTTTATGATATGCAGCTGTCCCTGCCAGTGTATCATATACCCCTTCTGCCTGAGGCTCTGCTGGCTGGGATTCTACAGACTGGAAATGTAAACTTATACCCAGAATAAGCATGTATCTCATTGAAGACCAATCACTGGCTCCTGGTTTCAACCTGATCCAGCCCTGGCCATTGCAGCCTTCTGGGGAGTGAAACTGCAGATGGAAGATCTTTCTGTTTGTCCCTCTCTTTCTGTCTCTCTATCTCTTAACTCTGCGTGGGATCTTAGCATGTGTGAGTCACCTGGAATTCTTTTTAAAAAGATTCATTTTATTTATTTAAAAAGCAGAGTTAGAGAGAGAAAGAAAGGGAGAGAAAGAGAGAGAGAAAGAGAGAGAGAGGTCTTCTATCTGCTGGTTCACTCCCAAATGGCCCCAATGGCCAGGGCTGGACCAGGCCAAAGCCAGGAGCCTGGAGT
Organism: Lepus europaeus; assembly: GCF_033115175.1. NCBI lineage: Eukaryota > Metazoa > Chordata > Mammalia > Lagomorpha > Leporidae > Lepus > Lepus europaeus. The sequence goes on along the minus strand of NC_084836.1, from coordinate 33,802,390 downwards.
TTATTCTGTGTTGCCCATGTGGGTGCAGGGGCCCTAGCACTTGGGCTATCATCTACTGCTTTCCCAGGTACATTAGCAAGGAGTTGGATCAGAAGTGGAGCTTGAAACAGCACCCATATGGGATGAGGTATCACAGGCTTTAACTTTCTATGCCACAACATTGCTCCAGTCACTATGTTTAATGATTGTATCCACAAACCAAGGTGATCTGTCACAAATGAAATTCTGGAATTTTCCTCCTCCTTCAGATGGTCATCCCTCCTCTCGGGAGGGAAGTTGATGCAAACTTAGTGACAGTTCTGAATTACCTGCTTATTCAGCTTTGTGTCCTCTGGTCTTTCTTGAATCAAAATCTGCATCTATCATTTTCATTTTACAATGGATAGCTGCTGAACACATCTAACTTTGTGATTTAAAAGTTCTGATGGAACCCAGCTCAGGATGAATAGTTCCACAGGCATGGTTCCTTGGTGCTCAGTAGTCAAACATTTTAGTCCTACTATAGCCCATTATTTTATCATTTTATTAATTTTTTCAAAAAGGCATATAAATTTGCATCGCATGTGGTATGGTCATCTGAAAATATTCAAGGCCTTTATTTGGATTTAAACACTAGGACTATCACTTCACAATGCATCTGTTCCAACTCTGATACATCTAACACAACAGGTGCTGCCACAGTTCCGGTCTCAGGACTGTTATCACAGCGGACTAGATCTGCTGTAGAGTGCTTTTCTGCTCTAGACTCCATTAAAAGCTGGAAGCTTTTTGTTTCCTTTAATATGGGTTTATAGGTATGAGTTATGTTGATGATGGAACCAAAAAATTCCTACCAACATGGCACTTCTCTGCAATAGGAGTTAATATTTAGCCTTAGTTGGAACAAATATCCCAGCTTTCCCCAAGCATAGAAACAATGAAATCACTTCACTTATGAGGCATGTTTCTGAGTTTATCATGTACCCCCTGAAGTATGTGTGTTTACCAACATCTTCGTTGTGCTAACCACTTCTTAGTGCCATTATGTCCTTTCTTTGTTTTTTTTTTTTTTTAAGCTTTTATTTATTTATTTATTTGAAAGTCAGAGTTACGCAGAGAAAGGAGAGGCAGAGAGAGGGAGTAGTCTTCCATCTGAAAGTTCAATCCCCAATTGACCTCAACAGCCGAGCTGCACTGATCTGAAACTAGGAGCCAGGAGCCTCCTCTGAGTCTTCCATGCAGGTGCAGGGGCCCAAACGTGGGCCATCTTTCACTGCTTTCCCAGGTCATAGCAAAGAGCTGGATGGGAAGTAGAGCAGGCAGGTCTCAAACCAGCACCCATATGGGATGCCGGTGCTTCGGGCCAGGGCATTAAACCACTGCGCCACAGTGCCAGCCCCACTTTCTTTGTTTTAAAGATTTGTTTATGCATTTGAAAAGGCAGAGTTACAGAAAGAGAAGGAGAGAAAGAGAGAAAGAGCTTCTAAGTGCTGGTTCAGTCCCCAAATGGCCACAAAAGCTAGAGCTGGGCTGGTCCAAAGCCAGGAGCCAGAGCTTTTTCCTGGTCTCCCACAAGAGTACAGGGGCCCAAGCACATGGGCCACCTTCTGCTGCTTTCCCAGGCACATTAGCAGGGAGCTGGATTGGAAATAGAGCAGATGGGATTTGAACCAGGGCCCATATAGATGCTAGTGCCACAAAACAATGGCTTTACCCACTATGTCACAGAACCAGTCCCAGTGTTGTTATGTTCTAGCCAATTAACATTCAACATAATGTTCTATAGGAAGTCTAGGCATTGAAGATATCTTTGGACAACATTTTAACAGAGTGTAAGGAATAAATTAACTAAGAGGTAAACTTACAAATGAAAATTGTTTATTCTACATGAATGCAAACTTCTGATGAAACTTTTTTCTGATCGAAATAGAAAACAAAACATTTTCTGAAACAATGACTACATAACATGCACAGTATGTCTAACTAATCTGTTCTTTCAATAATTCTATGACAGCAACTGCAGTTTTGGCTGTTTCTTGAATTTGAAGAAACTGCTCAGTTGCAAACCTTTCATTAACAATGAAGGATCATTCAGAAGAGTTAGGAGCTCTGAGGGGGAAATGAGACTACTGCTATGAAAATAAACAAGATCCATTTGATTTTAGATTCTGGACCAAAGTCATATAGGAAGCTTATAGCTATAACTACTTAAAAATGCTCAAATATTTATTGATAGATTTACAGGGAGTGAAAATATAAAGAGGGAGGAAGGCAAGAAAAGGGAACAGAAGAGGGAAAGAGAGAGAGAGAGATGTTTCAAGAAGAAAGAAAAATGTCTAAGACCAATCACAGAGGTACCTAAAAATGGTGCTAAAAACATGAAGTAATTTAATAGCTACACTGAGGGGGTTTTATCACTACCTACATTCCAGAGACCTGTGCTACATATTGTTTGTTCATAGTTGGTTCCCTCTCATTTATTCCAAGAATTTCATATCAGTATAACAAATAGAGATCCTGAAAACTGTATTTCTCATACTTCCCTTTCAGTATGTTCTTGGTAGATCAATCAATGAGAAGGGGCCTGAGCTGTGCTGTAATAGGTTAAGCTTCTGCCTGTGGCACTGGCATCCCATACGGGCACCAGGAGTTTGAATCCACTTCTGATCCTGCTCCACTGATAATACACCTGGGAAAGCTGTGGAAGATGGCCCAAGTTTAAGCCTCACACACATGTGGAAGATCCTGAAGAAGATTCTGGCTCCTGGCTTTGGATCAGCCCCATTCTGGCTGTTGCAGCCATTTGTGCTGTGAAGCAATGGGTGGAAGATCTCTCTATATATATTGCTCTCTCTCTCTCTCTCTCTCTCTCTCTCTCTGTAACTCCCTGTCTCAAATAAATAAATGAATATTTTAAAAATACAATGAAAGGAACTACTTTGGAACATGAAGATACAACTCTGAAGTTTTCCTACATGTTTTGGGCACCCTTGTATGGATCAGTTAGTTCAGGTAGCCCCCTCAATATGAGTGAAAGCCCTGCATTTCCTTAGCTACATTTTTTTCTGTTTACAACAACTATACTTATCTTAAAAAAAAAGTTAATACCTGATATAGCATTTGGTTAAGAAATAGAGTCCTAGAATCTTCAACATAGAAATATAAGATTATATATTTGGTTGGATTTGATTGAAAACTATTTTAATATGTTGCCATTAGACAATGGGGCACTGATAATTCATGGTACATAGTTCAGTTTAATCTAACACCTTTTCAGGCATCACTTTGGAAGACAAACTAACATGTGTATTGGAATATTATGGGGAAAACAATCACTACAAGGACAGTTTTACTGCACTTATGAGCATATAGAAAGAAAATGACTCAAGATTTGAAATTCACAAGTCAGTGATCAGATAATTTGTTGACTATCTACATAGGTTCTTTTACTTAGTGTAACCATATGGTCAGTGATTTTAGAATAAGACTCAAAGTTTGTATGTTTTGCAGGTTCACAGCTCATAAATTCAAAGCCTGCCTAGTTCTCTCACTGAAAATCAAAACTTTTTTCCTAAGAAAGTAGGAGTCTGAAGATTGGATTGAGTTTGAGAGGATTCTAATAATTTTAAATAACTTGACCTTTCAAAAAATGTTCAGTCTCTCCTATGGACTGGGTATTTATCCCCTTCAAAACTCATTTTGAAACTTAATCCTCAAAGTCATATGTTAATGGTATTTGTAGATAAAGACTTTAGGAAGTGGTTAGGATTAAATGAGGTCATCAGAGTAGAGCTCCATAATTGCATTGGTGGCTTTACAAGAGGGGGAAGAGAGACAACATTAGGAAAGTTGTTCTGTCTTGCACGTGATGTCCTCTGCCGTGCCATGACCCAACAAGATAGTCCTCACCAGATGGTACCATGCTCCAAAACAATGAAACAAATAAACCTGTGTTCTTTATAAGTTACTCAGTTCATGATATTTAGTTTCAGCAATAGAAAATCTACTATGACAGTCCACTTTTCAGCAAGAGTTGCCTTTTCTCCTCTATTGGTGCAGATTAGCCTCTCTTTTCTTGAACTTCTAGATTTAAGTTATTAAAATTATCTTGAGGAAAGATGGTAAAATCTAGGATGATATATGAGAACAGATTCTAAGAGAGAGAGAGAGAAAAAAAAAACGGAAGAAATAGCACAAACTTATCATGATGGCTTAATTAAGTAAACATCCAAGGCCCTATGTGTGGTGGAATGAGAAGGCCATGCCAAGATGGCTGCTGGCAAGCGAGCATCAGTTACTCAGGAATGGCTGCTGAAGCCATCTGCCAATGGAGCCTGCCTGGCAACAGGCTGTGATTGGTTAGGGCATAAACCACCCCTTGACTGGATTGGCTGCCCTGGCTATATAAGCTGTTGTACCAACTGAAATAAATGAGTCTACAGGCTGCTTGCCTCTGGCCTGCTTTCACCAGACTCCTGGTGTCTGTGTGGTGACTCTGTGCCTCTTGCCCCCACTGCACTCCTCCTCTCAGAACGAATCCACAGCAACACGTAAGTAAACAAATTCACTCAGTCTTAGGAAGCTAGGACTCTGAGTGTTTGTCATGTGTAACTGGCTCAATCTTACCCTAACAATGTAAATTTGACTATTATAAGACATTCTTATCAAGCATTAAAATACATATCATTAAAAAGAGTTCTAGCATTTGTACTATTTTATGAAGGCCAAAGATTATGGTGGAGATGCTAGCATTAAATAAACTTTTTTTAAAGATTTATTCATTTATTTATTTATTTGAAAGTCAGAGTTACAGACAGAGAAAGAAGGAGAGGCAGAGAGAGAGAGAGAGAGAGAGAGAGGTCTTCCATCTGCTGGTTCATTCTCCAGTTGGCCGCAATAGCCAGAGCTGCACCGATCCAAAACCAGGAGCCAAGAGCTTCTTATAGGTCTCCCATGTGGGTGCAGAGGCCTAAGGACTTGGGCCACATTCTACTGCTTTCCCAGACCATAGCAGAGAGCTGGATTGGAGGCAGAGCAGCTAGGACTCCAACTGGTGCCCATATGGGATGCCGGCTCTGCAGGCAGTGGCTTTACCCACTACACCACAGTGCTGGCCCCAAATGAACTTTCTTTGTATATTTTATTTTATTTTATTGGTTCATTTTATTAGTTTTGTATTCATTAGTTTATTTTATTAGTTTATTTTACTAGTTGAGTCAAAATCTGTTGCCTACCAAGGTGATTATTAGCAGGAAGTTGGAATTGGAGGTGGAGTTAGTACTTAAACCAAGGCATACTGATAAGAGATACAGGCAACCTCAATGGCATCTTAGCCACTGCACCTAATGCCCACCCCCTTTCTGCATTTTGTAGGTGTATGACAATGTGGGTTAGAACTAATAAGATGTGAACATTACAGAGTTCAAGTGACAATACACAAACTAAAGACAAAATAGGCAAATTACAACAGAATCAGAGCAAGTCATACTATACAATGATAAGATCTATTAAAACTATTGTCGATTGACAGTCTAGTAAAATCTATAGAATAAAAAAAATCTACATCTAGTGGAAGAGAGCTAACATTGGCTAAAATAATGAGAAATTAATAGTCTCTAAACTCGAAACTATTCATATATGGAGAGTATCGTGAATGTTATAAAGGTTGAATTCCCGGGACGGCGCCGCAGCTCACTAGGCTAATCCTCCGCCTGTGGCACCGGCACCCCGGGTTGTAGTCCCAGTTGGGTCACCGGATTCTGTCCTGGTTGCCCCTCTTCCAGGCCAGCTCTCTGCTGTGGCCTGGGAGTGCAGTGGAGGATGGCCCAAGTCCTTGGGCCCTGCACCCACATGGGAGACCAAGAGAAGCACCTGGCTCCTGGCTTCGGATCAGCGTGGTGCGCCTGCTGCAGCAGCCACTGGAGGGTGAACCAATGGAAAAGGAAGACCTTTCTCTCTGTCTCTCTCTCTCACTGTCCACTCTGCCTGTCAAAAAAAAAAAAAAAAAAAGTTGAATTCCCTTCAAGAAGGATCTTGTAACACTGGAAACATTTTGTGCTTTAATGATTTCTCCTCAACTTTCCTAAAATAATTTACAACATTTAACATGACAACTGTGTTGGGGGAAAATCCCTGACAAAACAGCATGTCTGATCAAAAGGTTTAAATGTAAAATAATCCCTAGGTTTCTCAAACACCATGGTGATCTGTAGTCAAAAATGAAACTTCTAGAAGGTCAAGTGATTGATGGAATTAGGCTGATTCCATTTCACAATAGATCTGGACAGTCTACGAACATACTGATTTTCTCATTCTTCCTGAAAACACAGTTGAAAATTATCGTACTCAGCAACTGGTTGAATGGACCACTGGTTCTTAGACACATAGCATAAGGGATATGTAGGATGATTCATGTTGAAAATCACTGGTTCTGCTTCCCCACAGCAAAATAGGAAACTAAAAAGAAACATTGTATTATTGGGGTAATTATTGACAATAGTACAACTGTGGTGTAGTTCAAAATTGGGAATCACATAAACAGATTTAAAATAGTGAGAGTAAAAAAGCAATTACTTATAAAGAAATGACAACTAGATGTGTATGTGTATGTGTATGTCATACACATACAACTAGATGCCTATGGGCTTCTTATTAATAAGTGAAAACATAACAGTAATAAATTGCTAAATGGACATAAATATCTATATAAAATGACATATGTGGAGTAACATTCAAGAATGGAAATGAAATATGAATGTTTAAAGAAAAAATAATGCATTTATTACTGAATGCCTTAACAAAAGACATTTTTTTCTAAAAAATAGCATTCAAGCTGAAAGAAAAGATAACAAAAGGTGGAGGACAACTTCACATACTATCTAAAGGCAGAGGACTGGAACTATTTTTCTAGAGAGAATCTTAAAATCTATTTTCTCTTAATGTGAACTGATAGTCATGGAACATATACTTGTAAAAAAAGAGCCAGTCTACATTATTCAATAGAATATCAAGCATGCAGGAGTCTGTTTTATCATTCAGTTTCCCACAGTTTAGTTTTCTACACACTTATCCAATTACACCTGAACTCAGCAGTGTTAAATCTGGGGTGCTGCTGATAATGGACCACCCTGTTACTTGGTTTCCCCTCATGTTCCAAACTCAAAAAAACCTCTTTTACATTTTCCCATTGTTTTCCTGAAAATTATCCCATCTTGTGCTTTAACAATATATCTGTTCCCTCTCCAACTCTCTCTTTCTCGTTCCCCCTCTCTCATTCCTTTCTAGAAAAGCTATTTAGTACGTGGTCTCCCATGAGCACAAGTGACACAAAGCAGAGAACTGCCTACCATGCAAATGGGCATGTGCAGAAGAAAAACTCTGAATAGGGGGACCAAAGAAGCCAGAACATTAGAATTGTACTTACAAATAACACTGAATCTGTTAAAAACTAATTTAAAATTACAATAAAAAAATTTAAAACAAAGAAGGTAAATGTTTAGTACATACACGATTGCCAAATGTGCTTTAACTTCCTAACATGCTGATTAAGATTCTTGTATTATCAGAATAGTGGAGATAAACAGGGAATAAAATAACAAATTAGAAGCAGCAGCAGTAGCAGCTGTTGCCACCACCAGAGCACCACTGGAATCTAAATACACTGCAACGCTTTCAGAGTGAGGGGCTGGTTGAATCAGGAAATCTGGAATTAAAAATCCATTTTAGCTGGCCTGATTCAAAGCCTCTACAATCAGAACTTGTCTCACCAGTGTTTCCACATACCAGTTTTCTCCTACTTAATCCATCAAACCTTCCCTAGACCCCAAATCAGTAAAGTGGATTTGGGTCATATCCTCCTTCCTCCTTTCCAGTCAGCAATGAAACCTTTCTCTTCTGTAAAGAAAATGGGCTTTGTGAGCAACAGGCAGAAGACCCTGCCTCATTCCAAAACACTGCTGTAAGTGACAGTATTTCCTAGCGCTGTTGACACATTTTCTTAAATTTGCGAACTCTATTTGTGACACTTTGCTTCACAATGACCAAGTTGGAATATTCTCTTTGACAGGTGTTTGAAGTAGAATCACTTTAGTTGAAGTTCCCCTGTGTGTATCCCTCAACCTCAGGAATACATAGAACCAATGTGTCAATAGCCAAGTTTATCCCCAACCCTTTTCTCTTCCTAGATTTTGGACTTTTGGATTTTTTTAAAGATTGAGGTAAAGAAACATTATTTTGACAGCTTTTACCTGAATTAATATATCAATTTTCCTTCCTTTCTTGATTATTTTGGATTTAAATAGCATTTGCTAATTTTATTATTTGCTATGTAACTTTAACCTAATTATAGAAAAATGAAAGTAGTAATAATAAGTAAATATAATGAGAACACTCATTTATAGCATGTTTCCTTATTAGCAGATTTTTTTTTCTATAAACAAAATGCAACATATGGCTGGCGCCGCGGCTCACTAGGCTAATCCTCTGCCTGCGGTGCTAGCACCCCGGGTTCTAGTCCCAATCGGGGCGCCGGATTCTGTCCCGGTTGCCCCTCTTCCAGGCCAGCTCTCTGCTGTGGCCTGGGAGTGCAGTGGAGGATAGCCCAAGTGCTTAGGCCCTGCATCCCATGGGAGACCAGGAGAAGCACCTGGCTCCTGGCTTCAGATCAGCGCGGTGCGCAGGCCGCAGCACGCTGGCATGGCGGCCATTGGAGGGTGAACCAACGGCAAAGGAAGACCTTTCTCTCTGTCTCTCTCTCTCACTGTCCACTCTGCCTGTCAAAAAAAAAAAAAAAGCAACATATACTGGTTAATCTAAATAATTTGCATATTTAATGTACATGTGCAACCTGCACATACTTCTGTTAGAACCTGCTTTTTAAAAACTTATTTATTTGAAAAAGTGACAGAGAGGGAAAGAAAGAAAGAAAGAAGAAAGAGAGAGAGCTTCTATCTACTTGTTTACTCTCCACATGGATTCAACAGTCAGGTTTGGGCCACGCAGAAGCCAGGAGCCAGGAAACCCATCCTACTTTCGTACCTAGGTGCCAGTGGCACAAGCACCTGGGCTATCCTCTAATGCCTTCCCAGGCACATCAGCAGGGAGTTGAACTGGAAGAGGACCAGTGGGGCTTCCAACTGGTGCTCCGATATGGCATCCTGGCATTGATAGTGGTGGCTTAATCTACTGCATCACAATGCTGGCCTGCCCAACCTGCCTTTCAAGTTGACATTAATTCTGTTTTCTGAAGTCCAACTCTATTTTAATAGAGAAGATTAATAGAAGTTAATAGAAGCTATTAACTTCTTATCATTTTTCAAATTTATTTACCAAAATTTTTGTTTTAGTTGAAACAAACTAATAATCACAACCCAGTATTACTAAGGCCAGACTAGTATTCAGAAGGAAGAAGAAAAATATGCATTATGGAATTACTTGAGAATATCGTCTTGATAATTACCTTGTGTTAGAAAAATTGTTTTATTTTATTTTTTTATGATTTATTTATTTGATAGTCAGAGAGTTACACAGAGAGAGAAAGAAGCAGAGAGAGAGGTCTTCCATCTGCTGGTTCACTTGACAGTTGGCTGCAACGGCCAAAGCTGTGCCGATCTGAAGCCAGGAGCCAGGAGCTTCTTCTAGGTCTCCCAAGCGGGTGCAGGGGCCCAAGGATTTTGGCCATCTTCTACTGTTTCCAAGTCCATAGCAGAGAGCTGGATCAGAAGTGGAGCAGCTGGGACTCGAACCAGCGCCCATATGGGTTGCCAGCACCGCAGGCAGCAACTTTTACCCACTACGCCACAGGGCTGGCCCCGTGTTAGAAATAATTGTGAAATAGAGATAAAGAAAGGGATTCTGATCTGACTTGGGTCTTATATTTGAGAACATGTCTATTTATGTCATCACAAAGCTTACAAATTAGAAGTGCAAATTGGTCACTACCCTGAGAAAGAAAGAATGCTCCACTGTTAGAAGGTCGGTATTAATGTCCTTTTAACAGAGGGTAGACAGTTTATAAAATGAAGGGCACTTTATGTTATGAAGTTTTAGTTGGATACAAAAACTATGAGCATTTGGTAATTTGATGTTATAGTTACATAATTATAATAATGTCCTGAGTTGCTTGCTTTGAAAGAAGGATTATGATGCACCTAATTGAGTTGGATCCTTTAGATAAATTCCATCTATTTGACTTGCTGAACATGAAATTTATGTAAGTTGAGATTAAAAAGGCATTATCCTACCAGTTATTAGAATTTGTTTCAAGATGAATGACACTCATTTACAGGAACCTGAGGTACTAACCAGGACGAAAGGTCAAAGATAAAATGGAAGTAATTATTTCATTTGCACAAAAGCTGGTGAGAGCATGAATGTAACCTCCACATCTCATTCCCTAACCACACTGAGTTGCAGGGCCATGGTCATATATCTGAAATGAAGCACTGTCAGATATTTCACACCGTAAGGTCTTACACTACCAGATAAGTTATTAAGAAACCTCATAAACTTCATACATGAAAGATATATTGAGCAGTCCATCTTTGATATAGAGTATTTGGGATTGAAATATCAGCATGCATCCTGACCCCTGATCTTTGGACAGGCTATTAATTATATTATACAGATAACTTTTCCCACATGTTCCACAGTGTGATTTTTTTTCAGAGTTGTACTATAGAATGACAATATTTGAATAGCATCGAAAACTATACTAGTCTTTTTAAGATCATACCCTAGAAAAAGCAGTGCTTTCTTTAATGCCAATTTCATAAAGACATGAGAACAGATCTAATCTTGCAAGTTTTAATCAAATCTGTGGGATGTCCTTTAACCAGCCTTCCTAACTTGTCAAATTACAGTTCTTCTTTACAACTCTTGGAGAGCGGGTACTTGATTCCTGTGGTTCTTAATTGTCTCTTTCCAAACTTCTAAGGAAAGTCTAAGAATTTTCATATCACTTGAGAAATGTAAAATGTAAGCAAGATCAAATAATAAATATTAGTATAATTAATTACAGAACAATAGGAATAAAACATTCACTTGGACTATACTATTTATTATTTATCTATTTTTTAAAGATTTATTTATTTACTTGAAAGAGTTACACAGAGAGAGAAGGAGAGGCAGAGAGGGAGAGACAGAGAGAGGTCTTCCATCCGCTAGTTCACTCCCCAGTTGGCTACAATGACTGGAGCTGCACTGATTTGAAGACAAGAGCCAGGAACTTCCTCCAGGTTCCCCAAGCAGGTGCAGGGGCCCAGGACGTGGGTCATCTTCTACGGATTTCCCAGGCCATAGCAGAGAGCTGAATCGGAAGTGGAACAGCCAGGATTCGAAACAGCGCCCATATGGGATGCTGGCACTGCAAGTGGTGGCTTTACCCGCTACACTACAGTGTTGGCCCCAGACTATACCATTTAAATATCATTTAAAAACGTGTTCAACAGATTTTAAGAGATGTATCATTTACATAATGCATTATCTTCATATGAGAATCATAGACAGTTTTTACAAATGTTTTTAACATATATTATACTAGAATTTGGCTTCTCTAACTGTTGTATTAGCATAAAATATGCAAGTTTACATTTAAAGTTTGTGTTACTCTGAATATTATGAAACCAAGTACTCTCTCTGATCAATGAGAAAGATTAATGAAAAGGATAGAAAAACAGAGCGTTGTTATGAAGTTAGCTTTTGGCAGTTTCACTCCAATTACTCCCAGTATTGTATATAATAAAATTATTTTTGCTCTTAAGTCAGAACAAATGCAAAATGGTTTGTTAAATTAGATACATTTTGCTTTATATGTCTATTATTTAATTCAGATATATAAAGCCATTCATTTATACCATGCTCACTTCATGGACAATGAACAAAGTAGATATTTTACCTTACAAAGTTTATATTTTTATATTAAATAAACAAAATATATAAATAATGACAGGTCATGAAGGATACTTTAAAAATAAATAAAATGGAGCCGGCGCCGTGGCTTAACAGGCTAATCCTCTGCCTTGCGGCGCCGGCACACCGGGTTCTAGTCCCGGTCGGGGCACCGATCCTGTCCCGGTTGCCCCTCTTCCAGGCCAGCTCTCTGCTGTGGCCAGGGAGTGCAGTGGAGGACGGCCCAAGTGCTTGGGCCCTGCACCCCATGGGAGACCAGGAGAAGCACCTGGCTCCTGGTTTCGGATCAGCGCGGTGTGCCGGCCGCAGCGCACCTACCGCGGTGGCCATTGGAGGGTGAACCAACGGCAAAAAGGAAGACCTTTCTCTCTGTCTCCCTCTACTGTCCACTCTGCCTGTCAAAAAAATAATAAAATAAAAAATAAAAAGAAAAGCCAGTGGAAGCACTGATATTTAAAAATAAATAAATAAATAAATAAATAAATAAATAAATAAATAAATAAAATGGATAAAGAAACTCAAAGGATCATTTGTTGGATACCTGGACATAGAAGTTGTTTTTGGTAAGTTGATATTTCAACAGAAAATTTTAAAAAGAAGTGAAGGGACCACACAATGTTTTAGACTAATCTAGGCAGAGGAAAAGCAATTGCATCTATTGCAAAGTGGAAACACTTGGAGTGATCAAAGAGGAGAGATTTAGTATGGCTGGAAATTGAGTGAAGAAAAGAGAAAGAGAGAGGGGCCGGCACTGTGGCGCAGCGGGTTAACACCCTGGCCTGAAGTGCCGGCATCCCATATGGGCTCTGTTCAAGTCCCAGCTACTCCACTTCCCATCCAGCTCTCTGCTGTGGCCTGGGAAAGCTGTATAAGATGGCCCAAGTCCTTGGGTCCCTGCACCTGCGTGGGAGACCTAGAAGAAGCTCCTGGCTTCAGATCGGCGCAGCTCTGGCCATTGCAGCCAACTGGGGAGTGAACCAGCGGATGGAAGACCTCTCTCTCTCTCTGCCTCTCCTCTCTCTGTATAACACTTTCAAATATTTAAATAAAAAAAAATCTTTAACAAAAAAAAAGGAGAAAGAGAAATTAGATGTGAGAAGAGCAGTGAACCAGACTTTGTAGGCTCCTATAGGCCATTTTAAATAATTTGAATATTCTGAGTGAGATAGGAACAATTGGAGTTTTCTGAGGAAAAGAATGACATTATCTGGGGCATGTGTTTGGCCTGGTGGTTAAGATGCCTGCATCCTCCTCCAGAGTCCCCAAGTCTGATGCCTGGTTCTGGCTCTTGACTCCAGCTTCCTCTAATCCAGATCCTGGAGGCAGCAGGAGATAGCTCAAATAATTGGGCTCCTAATACCCACAAGGGACTACTGGATTGAATTCGTAGTTCCTGGCTTTCGTCCCTCCCTTCCCCATTCCTGCCCATTGTAGGCATTTAAGGAGAGTATCAGCAGATACTCTCTCACTCTCACTTTCTTGCTTTCACTCTTTCTCAAAAATAAATGTTGATTACAAAAGAAAATGATATTATCTGACACTCATTTTAATCCATACTTGCTGCCCATGATGGGGTGGAGATAAAGAGAGAAATCAGAGAGGAGTTGGAAAGCTCATGGCATAATGTAGCTTTAAAAGTATAGTGATTTAGGATAGGGAAATTGTGATGCAAATAGTGAGGATGGGTGTATAAGGATATATTGGGTGCTAATATCAGCAGGACTTGTTGATATACTGAATTGGGATATTATGTGAGATGAGGGAGAAGAGGTCTAACATAGAACATGTAACTTGACAAATAAACAAGGCCAGTTAAATGTGCAGTCAACTTTGAACACAGTTATCCTAGCTTCAGATAAGAATGTTAAATCACACCTTGCGGCGCCGGCACACCGGGTTCTAGTCCCGGTCGGGGCACCGATCCTGTCCCGGTTGCCCCTCTTCCAGGCCAGCTTTCTGCTGTGGCTAGGGAGTGCAGTGGAGGATGGCCCAAGTCCTTGGGTCCTGCACCCCATGGGAGACCAGGAGAAGCACCTGGCTCCTGCCATCGGATCAGCGCGGTGCGCCGGCCGCAGCGCGCTACCGCGGCGGCCATTGGAGGGTGAACCAATGGCAAAGGAAGACCTTTCTCTCTGTCTCTCTCTCTCACTGTCCACTCTGCCTGTCAAAAAAAAAAAAAAAAAAAAAAAAAAAAGAATGTTAAATCACATATCTAGAACCAGGATATGATCATGAAGAGGGTGAGTATGGATAAAATCAAAGTTAAGGCACCCAAAAATTTCCTTTCAGTAATTTCAATTTAAATGAAAAGTGGCATCTAAAGGCCAAACATAACCATTGTCTGTTGAGGTCTTAAGCCTGAGGCTGACCCCTGACCAGCAGGGGACAGTACAGACACTCCCCGACAAGGCGAATGGGAGAGGTAAGGTTGATGGGTCAAGGACACCGCAGCAAGCACCCGTGAGTTCTGTCGAAGCAGGAACCACTTTACTGAGGAAGTGTACAGGCTTATAAAGCTTACAAAAGACATGTGCAGTAGGGAAGCCAATCAATGAAAAGGTCATGCAGGCATGGGTGGACCACACATAGGGGCATCTTAAGCAAAGTACAGGGATCATGCAGTGTCCACATGTCCAAAACTAAAGAGGACCTGCAGCAGCTGCAGACATGCTCCTCGAACATCTGCCAGGCGCCATATTGTAATGGAGGTTTTAGGCAGTGCTCAACAATTGTCTATCAATGTACATCTGAATAGTGTTCAATTTTCTTTTCTCTGTGGATTCAATTATTGGGTACTTACTATGTGCAAATAAAGTGGGTAAAGCTGCCACCTCTCTCTCTCTGCTTCTCCTCTCTCTGCGTAACTGACTTTCAAATAAATAAATCTTTAAAAAAAGTTTAATACTCAATCTGTAAAACCATAGGATATTCCAAATTATTTGCATAACTCATTTGGATAAATGATCTCAGAGGGAAAAAGCATTTGTATACTTTTGTAAATCTGAGGGCTGTAGTAGGCAGGCTTCTACATTTGCCTTCAATGACACTACCTCTTGGTACTTATTGTTTATTACCACACCTTTGTATAAGGACTGGACCAAGTAGCTAGAACACAGTAAGACAATATAATCCCACTACTAAGATTAGGATGCAAATGTCAATGACATTCTCATTGCTGGAGTTCTCTTTCTTGAACACTTATTTGTTCACTTTCTTGCCTGCTCTGATAAAGTCAACGTGGAATGTCTAATTTTCATTCACTTAATTGGCAAAAACAAACAAAAAAATCAAGTCAGAAGAAACTGAAACTCTAAATTCAACAGCCACCAAGGAAGTAAATCTGAAAACATGAACTAAGGAAACATAGAAGTGGCCTACCATTTTGAATTGAGCATTAAACTTACTTTGATCCACCTCAGACTATCTGAGTCTCACCTGCAATCCTGATTCATAGCCATTATGAGGTAACATTTTTAAAGCACTATGTTACGGCGTAATATCTCAGGAAGCAATAGACCAATGTTGCAGGACTTGTATATCATCTATCCAGCAACTTATACAGAAAACTACCCCCAAAACTGAGGAGCTTAAAATCACAATCATTTTATTATAGCTTATGATTTTCTAGGTCAAATATTATGGAAATTCTCATTGGAATAATTTTTCTGATTAATGATTTGTCTCACATGACTCAGCAGTATTCAGTTCATGATATGGTCTGGAGTGTCCAACATGATTTCTTTCAGTATCTTGTCCCACCTTGGTGATGACAGACTATCTGGACTACCTGGGGCTCTCTTCCTCTTTGTGTTCACACACAGGCACACTCTTTCTATAATTAATTAGATATTAAGAATAAATAATGCATTAGCTTCAAATATTACACACACCAAAAAACTGCCTCTGATAAGATTGTTTTACATATATATATGTATTTTTATATATAACATAGTACTTATATGTTTCAAGTATGTACATGTTTCTAATGCAGAGTGGAATATTGTTATTTATTTGCTTAAACTATATTTCTAGTTCTCCATGTCCCACTTTCCTCTTCAAGGCAAACAATAAATGGATGAGTTGTCACCATATACATACTAGAGTTTGTATAATAGGCAAACAACCCCAAAAATACTGAGTAGTTAAATAGGAGAGGGAAAACTGACATTATTCCTTCCTGAGAAAGAGAGAAAAAGATTTGCTTCTAGTACAAACAAATTTACTATGGTATGGATCCAGGTTTATTAACTGTGGAAAGATGAGACTAGTCTCTAGCTTTACAACCTAGGGGATATGCAATTGATTTCAGGTCTCAATCCTACTTGTAATACAAACACAGAACCTCTGGAAGGGTGAATCCCTATGGTGTTATCACTGAGTAGACACTAAGTCATAGTATTACTTCTAAGCCTCCTCTCTCAGTCAAGTGCCAAGTTTCAGTAAAATTTGTTCAGAAAGTAGAAACACTAACTGAACAGAAACATGCAAGTATTTGTTGGCCAACCCTCAATATTTTCATTCCCTATGGATGTTTCCAAAGTCTATAAATAAATAAGCCAGGTATTCTCAGGAAGATTCTGTTCTTGCAAAACATGAATATTACAATTGTTATTTCTAATGGATAAAATTCAGTTTCTTATTGAAAAATTCATTCAGGGGCCAGTGAGTGGCGGAGCTGGTAAAGTCGCCACCTGCAGTGCCGGCAACCCATATGAGCAAGGGTTTGAGTCCTGGCTGCTCCACTTCCAATCCAGCTCTCTGCTACAGCCTTGGAAAGCAGTAGAAGATGGCCCAAGTCCTTGGGCCCCTGCACCCGCATGGGAGACCTGGAAGAAGCTCCTGGCTCCTGGCTTCGGATCAGCACAGCTCCGGCTGTTGCAGCCAATTGGGGAGTAAACTAGTGGATGGAAGATCTCACTCTCTCTCTCTCTCTCTCTCTCTCTCTCTCTCTGCCTCTCCTTCTCTCTTTGTGTAACTCTTTCAAATAAAATAAAATAAGAGAAAAATTCATTCATATTTTCTAAGTTGTCATCAGTGAGCATGTGTGTTTTATAATTTTTTTTTTTTTTTTTGACAGGCAGAGTGGACAGTGAGAGAGAGAGAGACAGAGAGAAAGGTCTTCCTTTGCCGTTGGTTCACCCTCCAATGGCCGCCGCGGCCGGCGTGCTGTGGCCGGCGCACCGTGCTGATCCGAAGGCAGGAGCCAGGTGCTTCTCCTGGTCTCCCATGGGATGCAGGGCCCAAGCACCTGGGCCATCCTCCACTGCCTTCCCAGGCCACAGCAGAGAGCTGGCCTGGAAGAGGGGCAACTGGGACAGAATCCGGCGCCCCGACCGGGACTAGAACCCGGTGTGCCGGTGCCTCAGGCGGAGGATTAGCCTATTGAGCTAGGGTGGTGCCAGCTATAAATTTTTAATAATTAAAATGCATTATTTTATGGGTCATGATCATATATTTCTAATATTTTTGGAATCTAGAGAAAATTGTTTATAAACATAATGGTTAAAAATAGCTTAGGGGGTTCAGCCACCTCCTCAGTGTCGGCATCCCATATAGATGCCAGTTCGAGACCCAGCTGCTCCACTTCTGATCCAGCTTCTTCTGAGGCCTGAGAAAGCAGTGGAAGATGGCCTTAGTCCTTGGGCCCCTGCACCAGCGTGGGAAACCTGGAAAAGCTCCTGGCTCCTGGCTTCGAATCAGCCCAGCTCCAGCCATTGCAGCCATTTGCAGAGTGAACCAGCGGATGGAAGACTCTCTCTCTCTCTCTCTCTCTCTCTCTCTCTCTCTCTCTCTCTCCCCCTTTGTAGCTTTGTCTTTCAAATAAATAAAGAAATCTTTATGGGGTTGGCGCTGTGGCATAGCAGGTAAAGCCACTGCCTGCAGTGTCAGCATCCCTTATGGGCGCCGGTTCGAGTCCTGGCTGCTCCACTATGGCCCGGGAAAACAGTAGAAGATGACCCAAGTCCTGGGGTCCCTGCACCCGTGTGGGAGACCTGGAAGAAGCTCCTGGCTCCTGGCTCCTGGCTTCAGATCAGCACAGCTCCAGCTGTTGCTGCCAATTGGGAGTGAAACAGGGATCGAAGACCTCTCTTTCTCTCTTTCTCTCTCTGCCTCTCTTTCTCGCTCTGTGTGACTTGGACTTTCAAATAAATAAATAAATCTTTTAAAAAGTAAATAGATCTTTAAAAATAGCTTATGAATTTTCTATGGATTTCAAGTGTTCATGCATTTTCCACAAATATGGACCTTCCAACACTTTCTTCAAATGTTTTTAGCGATGTGTTTATAGTACTCTCTGGGTATTTCTTCACTCCAGGAAGCTCAGATGCAGTAACCCTGCATCCAGGCAGAATCCCTGCTCAACAACCACATCAAGAGTCTTCATCATCAAAAGCTGCTGTTGTGTGCTGGAGTCAATCCAAGCTTCAGAAACCAGCAGCGTAAGAGAATTAATATAAATCAAAATCTGTTATCAACTTGACTAAATTAAACACTTCCTTTGGAGCCTTTTTCAAAATTACCTTATACTTATGCTTTTCTGATAGTCCCTCTTGGAAAAGTTTCCAAAGAAGACAAAAAATGTAAAGTTCAAATATTTGTGTTCTTGTCAAAATCTTGTAAAACGTAAGAATGGTATTTTATCAACATTAGTCTGAAATCATCCTTTAAAGTGTCATTGTTCCAGCCATGTACCAAGTAGTACATAACAATATCAAAGTCTTAACTCATAGCCTTATTCCTTGTATGTGGTCAATTCTAGGAATAATACAGAAACATTTACGGTCAACGGCTTTAGTGTACAAAGCTCCCTATCCAACTTCACACTTCATCAAAGACATGATGAAAAATGTAAATTCATCCTTTACTTTGCAAAAACAATCCGAAAATTGTTCTTGCTTGGAAGAAGTTCCCCAGTTTCTCTGACTGATTTTTACAGAACTGACAACACCTTCAGATATTTACAATTTTAATGTAAGTTGTGGGACTTTATCCAAAACTAATCAGGCAGAGAATTCTAGATGTAATTACAATATTGGACATGGATCCTGAAATAAGGAGAAAGACTATTTCCAACTTCTTTAGCTCAGAGATTATGCAATGCTTAAGCATCATTTTTACAGATTAATAACGGAGAAACTTTAATTTCTTATTACTGGGCTCTTATTAATATGCTTTTCAAGCCATTCAGAAAACCCCCTTCAGCTAGGAACTTTTGGGAAGTTATACTGCAGCTGTCAGATGACCAATTGCGTGGAAAATTGAAATAGATGGGGAAAACTATTTCTGCTGAATGATTTTGCACCAGAGTGTGGTAATCACCTTGGTAATGTTTGGTTAATGTCCTTCTTTTCTCCATTACCTTCCATCAACTTCCATCATGCTTCACTTCCTATCCAGGACTCAGGGTGGTTCTCACTCCTCCCATACCAATTTCATTTGGTACCAGTCCATTTCACACTATTCCAACATTTTGTGCTCATCAGTTTATGCTATCTTTCCAAATATCTCACATGATAGGCAAGCTTATGATCCAGCTTTAGTTACTTGTACAGTTTTTTAAAGTATTCTCAAAATTCATGAACAAAGAATATATAAGAAAAGAGATATAAAAATGAATTCATACATAAGAAGTATCTGCCAAAATAATAGCAATAATCAAACATTTGATCCAAGTTAAACTGAACTTTTCAAAGCAAGGTTGCATTAGACAGTAAATTGTAGCCCATAGCTCATTTAGACCTGAGTTCATACTATCCAGTTTATTCTACTTATTCTGTGGAATATCTGACGGGGTATTCCAAGCATTGATTCAAATCTGGCAAAAAAGAAATCTCCACTCCTAAAAGGGAGGTGAAAGATTGTGTTGAATTTATGGTATCTTATATTTAAATTTTATTCACTACACTGATTTACTGATCAAACATCTAATGAGGACCGAAGTAAAAGTTCCAGAGATGTATGTTTGATTTGAGAATACAAAAAACGATACTCAAAACAAAACATAATCATCATTCTCTTAAGTCCTACAGTGTGGTATGGGATAAAAATTATATTAAAATACTTTCCCTCTGCATTTTCTGATATAGCATGATTATTAAATGTCATAATCTCATGTTTATTCATCTAGTAATTGTTGTCAATTTTATGCATATATATCATGACATTCTACCACCTCTTCAAATTTCTGGGATGATAAAGTAAGGGTAGATGAGTCTTTTGTAGTCCTTACTGAAAAGCACAATGCCAATGAAATAGTAGAAGTGCATAATATGATATCCTAAATTCTCCAGAAATTAAGATGTATTGTCCAGATTAACCTGATGTGGCAATTATTTGTTAAGTATCTTTATTCAAGAAAAATTGAAATCCCATAATCAGTCACTTGGAGCTGTTAAGCAGAGTACTGAATGCAATAAATTCTCATGTTGGTTTGTACCTTACTTACTAATCTTATCTCCTTGAATATTTATTGTATTTGGTGATCAGTAATATATGCTGGCTAGCAATATCAGAATTTCCATAGTAATAGATATTTTGACATACTGAACCCAAGGATACCTCAGAAATACAAAAATATCCTCTTCAACAACCTGCATACATACCTTATATATAATAGAAGAAGTTCAAAATTAAACCAGTTATATACATGTATTAGATGACCAGTGAAGGGCAAACAAATGTATATTCTAATTTCAAAGGGAAATAAAAAACCTTGCTAAAATAAAAATGGAGCCAAATATTATTGGGAAGTGAATAAAGTATTGAAAAAAGCCTATCTAATAACAAAGGAAAAAAAATAGTATGACCAAGAAAAACACAAGGTAATACTAATGTGAGAAAAGCACAATGACAAATTTGAAATGAGATACTTCATTTCAATTGTCCTTTGGTAACTATTTAAATTTTGTTTAAATTATTTACCTGGAAGATTAAAAGGGGAGAGAGGGAGAGAGATTAAAGATCTCCCACCACTGCTTTACTACTCAAATATCTGTAGAGCGGTAGAGCCAGGGTTGAACTAAGCCAAAACCTGGAGTTGGGAAACAAATGTAAGTACTCCATGTATATGGCAGGGATCCAACCACCCTAGCCACCATTTGCTGCTTCCCAGTGTGAGCATTAGTAAATAGCTTGAATTGGAAACAGATACAAGACCTGCACATAGGCACTCAGAAATGAGATGTGGGTATCCTAAGGAGTGTTTTCAACCAGAACACCAGACACCTACCCCTAATAACAACTTTTTTAAAAAACTTTTATTTAGTAGATATAAATTTCCAAAGTACAGTTTATGGATTACAATGGCTTTTTTCCCACCCATAACTTCCCAACCACCCACAACCCTCCCATCTCCCGCTCCCTCTCCCATTCCATTCACATCAAGATTCATTTTCGATTATCTTTATATACAGAAGATCAATTTAGAATATATTAAGTAAAGGTTTCATCAGTTTGCCCCCACACGGGACAAAAATTGCCAAATACTGTTTGAGCACTAGTCATATCATTAATTCACATTGAACTACACATTAAGGACAGAGATCCTACATGGGGAATAAGTGCACAGTGACTCCTGTTGTTGACTTAACAAATTGACACTCTTATTTAAGGTGTCAGCAATCTCCCCAGGCTCTAGTCATGAGTTGCCAAGGCCATGGAAGCCACCTGAAATCGCCGACATTGATCTTATTTTGACAAGGCCATAGTCCAAGTGGAAGTTCTCTCCTCCCTTCAGAGAAAGGTACCTCCTTCTTTGATGGCCCGTTGATTGGCCCGTTCTTTCCACTGGGATCTCACTCACAGAGATCTTTCATTTAGGTTTTTTTTTTTTTTTTTTTTTTGCCAGAGTGTCTTGGCTTTCCATGCCTAAACTATTCTCATGGGCTCTTCAGCCACATCCAGATATTTGCAAACTATGCAACAGTTAATAACCAGGATCTACAAAGAGATCAAGAAACTCCACAACATCAAAACAAACAACCCACTTAAGAGATGGGCCAAGGACCTCAATAGACATTTTTCAAAAGAGGAAATCTAAATGGCCAACAGACACATGAAAAAATGTTCAGGATCACTAGCAATTAGGGAAATGCAAATCAAAACCACAATGAGGTTTCACCTCACCCCGGTGAGAATGGCTCACATTCAGAAATCTACCAATAATAGATGCTGGTGAGGATGTGGTGAAAAGGGGACACTAACCCACTGTTGGTGGGAATGCAAACTGGTAAAGCCACTATGGAAGTCAGTCTGGAGATTCCTCAGAAACCTGAATATAACCCTACCATTCAACCCAGCCATCCCACTCCTTGGAATTTACCCAAAGG
Source organism: Lepus europaeus (assembly GCF_033115175.1). Taxonomy (NCBI): domain Eukaryota; kingdom Metazoa; phylum Chordata; class Mammalia; order Lagomorpha; family Leporidae; genus Lepus; species Lepus europaeus. The sequence goes on along the minus strand of NC_084836.1, from coordinate 33,780,176 downwards.
AAATTAAATTGGCAAACAAAAAAGCTATCTGCACCTTATGTTTATTGCAGCTTAATTCACAATAGCTAAGACCTGGAACCAACCCAAATGCCCATCAACAGTAGACTGGATAAAGAAATTATGGGACATGTACTCTATAGAATACTATACAGCAGTCAAAAACAATGAAACCCGGTCATTTGCAACAAAATGGAGGAACGTGGAAAACATCATGCTGAGTGAAATAAGCTAATCCCAGAGGGACAAATATCATATGTTCGCCCTGATTGGTGACAACTAACTGAGCATCAAAAAGGAAACCTGATGAAGTGAAATGGACACTATGAGAAACAATGACTTGATCAGCCCTTATCATCACTGTTGATGTACAATTTAATACTATATCCCTTTTAGTATTTTTGTTTGTTCTACTTAATACCATTGGTTGAGCTATGTAATTAACACACAATTATTCTTATGTGTTTAACGTTAACTGAAAAGTGATCTCTGTTAAATATAAGAGTGGGAATAAGAGAGGGAGGGGATGTACAATTTGGGACATGCTTAAGCTGACTTGCCCCAAATGGTGGAGTTAGAAATGTGCCAGGGGATTCCAATACAATCCCATCAAGGTTGCATGTACCAATGCCACCTCACTAGTCCAAGTGATCAATTTCAGGTCACAGCAGACCATAATGATAGGTCTAAGAGTCAAAGGGATCACACAAACAAGACTAGTGTCTGTTAATACTAACTGATAGAATCAAAAAGGGAGAGAACGATCCATCATGGGAAGTGGGATACACAGCAGACTCATAGGATGGCAGTCGTCCTAAACAGCACTCTGGCCTCGGAATCAGCCCTTGAGGCATTCGGATCAGCTAATAACTACTTTTCAAGCTCTCTTTGGTGGAGTGTCTGTTTCTAACTCAAGGTTATCTCTACCCACTTCTATATTCTGTATTAAGTTATAAAAGTGCATGCGAACCCACATTCATCAGAATCTCTTTTCTGAAACCAATTTGGATTAGGGTTTTCCAGGAGGAGGAAATATCCAGAGATTTTTGGTAAGAAGGGTCCATATTTTATCCAGAGGCAGTAGGAAGTTTATTGTGGGACAACAATGAGAGACACAAGAGTTTTCTTTGTGTGGATGTGAGAACCACTCACTCAGTTACTGCGGTTTGAGAAAATTGGAGTAGGCTCTGTGGAGGTTATTTATACTTGCAGAGGTCTTTTGCAACATCTGGTGAGACAACAATGCTTGCACTATGTGCTGATTGGTTGTGGGTGAGTTTCTCCTTCTCTTTGAAGGTCAGTAAAGGCATCAACCTACCTATAGTAAAATATTTAAACCTAGACCATACAGAATTGTTTTGTTTTCCTGAAGGAACCCTCATTGCTGCTCTTCCACAACCTTGTACAATTCTATGACTGTAATAACTTAGCATGACAAAGGAATAATTAAAGAACGCTTGAAAAGAAGAGCAGAAATGATCAGACCAATTAAAGATCCAAATATACTTGTATATTGTCTACAAGAAACCACTTTACATAACAGTAAATGAAATGTATTATAATATATAATTTACTTTATACTATAAACACTTCTATACATTAAATATATTATTTTATATTATATTTTTATACAAGTATATATTTATGTTAGTATGAATGTAAATATAACCTATTCAGATAGGTTAAAATTAAAGTGATACAGAAAATATTGTGTGCTAATATTAATCAAAATAAATCTGAAGTAGCTTTATTAATTTCAGACAAAGCATATTTCAAAACAAAGAAGATTCCAAGAGATAAAGAGGGACATTATATAATGATACAAGTTTCAATTATCCAAGGAGATATACAATCGTATACATATGTGTGTGTATATATATATATATATATATATATTCATTTAAACTAGGGTGTCAAAATACTCAAGGCAATCATTGATACACCAGAAAGGAGAAAAAGACAAACTCTCTATATTTGGAGACTGTGAATCCAGATGTGAGTAAGCACCAGATCAAGTCAGCAGAAAATCAGTGAGCAGAGCTGTGATCTGAAAACCACTATCAGTCAACATGATTTAAGTGCATCTGTAAAATATTCTAACCAACAAGAAGGAGGTACACACTTTTTTTTTCAATTTCACATGGAAAATTAGCCAAGACGTATCATATTGTAGATGAATAAAATATACTTTATAAAGTAATGGAAGGTGCCAGCATGTGGCCCAGTGTGTTAAGCCATTGCTTACAATGCTGACACTTTTTAAAATTATTTTTATTATTTTTATAAAGAGAACATATTTCATTCATTTCATAGGTACAGTTCTAAGAAGATAACCATACTTCCCTTCCTCCCTCTCTCTTCCTTAATCCCCCTCCTTCCACCCCTCTTTTTTCTTTAATTTTTGCAAAGACATAATTTCAGTCCACTCTGTAATCACTGGCTTAACTCACCACTAGCCATAATATTCAACAAGTAAAAACTAGGAAGACCACAGTTAGGAGTATAAACAAGGCCTAAAACAACAATCATATCACAAGATGTCCATTTCATTCCTATACAGTTTTGTGGCATAGCAGGTGATGAAAACATCCCAAATGGGTGCCAGTTCTGGTCCATCTGCTCCACTTGTAATACAACTCCTTGCTAATGGGCTGTAAAAAGCAAAAAAAAAAAAAAAAAAAAAAAGATGATCCAAGTGCTTGGGTCTCTGCCACCAATTTGGGAGACCCAGATGAAGCTCCTGGCTCCTGGATCAGCCCTGGTTGTTGGTGGGCACTTGGGGAGTGGACCAACAGATGGAAAGTCTCTTTCTCTCTATCTTTCTCTGTGTGTGTGTGTGTGTGTGTAACTTTCTCTGTAAGATCCACTGACTTTCAAATCAATCAATCAATCATTTTTTTTTTAAAAAAAAAGGAAAGGAAAAGAAATCATATAAAGTTTTTTTTTTCTAAGAGAAAAATGTAATTAAATTGAAAGGGATAGTGAAGATAGATGGAAAAATCTCCAAATATTTGGAAAAAATAACCAACGCATCAAAGAACTTGCAAGAGAAAATTTTAGCCTTGGCAACTCATGACGACAGCCTAGGATGGTTACTGGTGCCATAAACTAGAGTGTCAATTTGTTGGGTCAACAACAGGAGCCACTGTACACTTGCTCCTCATGTGGGATCTCTGACCTTAATGTGCTGTACATTGTGATTTAATGCTATAACTAGTACTCAAACAGTATGTTTCACTTTGTATTTCTATGTGGGTGCAAACTGTTGAAATCTTTATACTAAATTGATCTTCTGTATATAAAGAGAATTGAAAATGAATCTTGATGCAAATGGAAGGGGAGAGGGAGCGGGAGAGGGGAGGGTTGCGGGTGGGAGGGAAGTTATGGGAGGGGGAAGCCATTGTAATCCATAAGCTGTACACTGGAAATTTATATTCATTAAATAAAAGTTAAAAAAAAGAATATTTTTTTTTTTTTTTTTGACAGGCACAGTGGACAGTGAGAGAGAGACAGAGAGAAAGGTCTTCCCTTTGCCGTTGGTTCACCCTCCAATGGCCGCCGCGGTAGCGCGCTGCGGCCGGCGCACCGCGCTGATCCGATGGCAGGAGCCAGGTGCTTCTCCTGGTCTCCCATGGGGTGCAGGGCCCAAGCACTTGGGCCATCCTCCACTGTACTCCCTGGCCACAGCAGAGAGCTGGCCTGGAAGAGGGGCAACCGGGACAGGATCGATGCCCCGACCGGGACTAGAAGCCGGTGTGCCGGCGCTGCAAGGCGGAGGATTAGCCTAGTGAGCCGCGGCGCTGGCCATAAAATAATATTTTAATTGAAATGATTAGTTAACAAAAAGTGTGATATGCAGCAAAAGCATCATTTGAGGGGAATTTATAGGAGTAATCTTACGTATTAGGAAAGAGGACTGAAAACTAATGAAACCAGAAGCTATTTCCTTGAAAAGATAAAACAATTAATAAAGCTCTGTTAACATTATAAAATACAAGTCACCAACACGAGAAATGAAGGAGTCATAACTATGAGCCCCAGTACTTGACATTAAAGAGGTAATAAAGGAATACTATGAATATATCTATGTCCATAAATTGACAATTTAAAAAAACAGATCAAATCCTTGATAGATACTAGCTACTAAAACTCATTGAAAGAAATGGAAAATCTTAACAGACACATATTCTATTAAATAAACTGAATAAGTTATTAGAATCCTTCTGCCAAAGAAAGCTCCAAGCCAAAATGGTTTCACTGATAAATTCTTTTTTTTTTTTTTAAGATTTATTTATTTGAAAGAAAGACTGACAGGGAAAGAGAGGGCCTGGCAGAGATAAAGAAATCTTCCATCCATTTGTTCACTCCCCATATAGTTACTACAGACATGTCTAGACTAAACCAAAACCAGGACAAAGGGACTCCCTCCTGGCCTCCCACATTCGTGACAGGTGCCCATATGCTTGGGTCATCTTCCTCTGCCCTCCCAGGGGAGTTCCCAGGGAACTGGATGAGAAGCAGACACCAAGACTTCAACCGGAACTCCCATATGGGATGGTGGCATTGAAAGCAGCAGCTTAATTTGCTGTACCACAATGGCAGCGTCTAAGTTCTACCAAATATTTAAAACAGAATAATACCAATTCTCTACATTTTTTTTCTGGAAAATAGAAGTAACACTTGCACAACACATTCTAGTAGGCCATAATTACCCTAATATCAAACCCAGAGAAAGATATTATGAGAAAAGTTTACTGATCAGAATCTCTAATAAACAAAGAAGCAAAATCCCCAAGAAAATGCTAGCAACAAGAAACCAACAGTGTATAAAATGAATTATACATTATGGCCACATGGGATTTATTCCAAGTATGCAAGACTTATTCAATATTCAAAATTTAATCACTGAAATTCACAATATCAGGAAATTAATTGAAGTAGAAAAAGCATTTGTCAAAATCTGACACCAATTTCACATTTAAAATTTTGAGAAATTGAGAATATGGGAGAATGACATGAAATAATAATGAACTTCTGTAGAAGTGATGAAAAACTTGACCTTTTCTCTTAAAGATCTAGAACAAGTCATAGAAATGCTGTTAACATTGTTCTGAATATCTTAGCTTCTTTAATCAGAAGTCAAGGTATACAGATTAGCAAGAAAATACAAAACTGTCTTGTTCAGACATGACATGATTGCCTTGTAGAAAATCCCTAGGATTGGACAAAAAAAAAAAAAAAAACACAGAAACAAAACCCCTAGACCTACAAGTAAATATAGCATTTGTATAGCACGATATAAAATTCAATAACTGGGATTGGCATTGTGGTGCAATGGATTAAGTTGCGGCTTGGGACAGTGGCATCTTGTATTGGAGCTCAGGTTTCAGTTCCAGCTGCTTCCAATTCAGCTTCTTGCTAATGCATCTAGAAAAGTGGTGGAAAATGGACTGAGTACTTGGGCCCCTCCCACCCATTTGGGAGATCCAGGTGGAGTTCCAGGCTCTTGACCACTGTGGCCATTTTGGGGTGAACCAGCAAATACAGAATCCGTCTCTCTTCCCCTCTCCATTTATTCCTCTCTGTCTCTATCCTTCTCTGTCTCTCTTTCTGTCATTTTTTATTTCAAATAAATGAATAAACAAATAAATAGTCAATGGTTTCCAATATACCAGCTTTGAGTAATTAGAATTGGAAATTTTAAAAAATCGATACCATTTGTAATAGCACCAAATTGATATATAAATCTCACAAAAATATGTATGCTACATACACATGAAAAACTATAAAACTCTAATGGAATAAAATTTTAAATATATAAGTAAATGAAGACATAGTTCCTGTTCAAAGATTAGAAGACTCAACATTTTAATGATATCACTTCTTATCAACTTCATTATAGATTGAATAAAATTCCACATAATATTCCAGAAAGTATTTTGGGTATATCTGAAATTGATTCTTAAGTTTATATAGAAAGAGAAAATCTCTAGAATAGCCAACATAATACTAAGGAGTACAGAGTTAAAAGTCTCACACAATATGATCTCAAGATTTACTGTAAAATTACAGTAATCCTGAGTGTATTGAAAAAACAATAGACATATAAATCATTTGTACATAATAATGACCTAACCCAATATGATCAACACATTTAAAAAATAAAAGCAATTTTATGGGGGGAAAGGATAGCTTCTTTAACAAATAGTGTTGGGATAATTTTACATATATATATATATGTACATATATATATATATATATATAAACACATAGAATTAACTCTTTACCTCAAAATTAACAACATACAGATCTATATGTCAACCAAAAACTGTTGAACTTCTCCAAAGCACAAGAGAAAAACCAGGCAGCTTTTGGTTCAATGATGGTATTTAGCTACAATACCAAAAGTATGATCCATGTAAGAAAGCATTGATGAGCTTGCCTTCACTACAATTAAAATGACTGCTCTGCAGAATGGACTTGCAAGTACATAAAAGACGAGCTGCAGACTGAATGAAAATGTATACAAAACACATATATGATGGAATACTTTTATCCAAATTATAGAAAGAACTCCTAAAACTGAACAATAAGAAAGCAGTCAACTCAATTTAAAATATGACAAATGATACAAGCAGCTTTCTTGTCAAGGAAGATATACAGAAGGCAAAATAATATGAAAACATGTTCAATATCATTATCATTTGAGAATTTCTATTAAAACAATGAGCTACTGATACATACCTATTAAAATGGCTAAAATCCAAAAATTTGACTATACAAATTTCTCTGGAGAATGTGGAACAACAGAAAATCTCATTTATTGGTAATTAGAAGGCAAAATGCTACAGCCACTTTGGGAGGACTGTGTGGGAGTTTATTACCAAGCTAAACATAATCTTACCACACAACTAGACACGGCACTACTATGTATTTATTGAACTAATTTGAAACTTATGCCAGCATAAAAAAACACACTGCACATGAATGTTCCTTTGTCTGTGATTGCCAAAAACTAGAAGCAATTAAGATGTCTGTCAATAGGTAAATGGATAAACAAAATGTGCCACATCCACACAATGGATTCCTTTTTAGGGAAGAAGAAAATGAGCTGCCAAGATAAAAAAGGCATGGATAAATCTTTTTTTTTTTTTTTTTTTTTTTTTTTTTGTTGTTGACAGGCAGAGTGGATAGTGAGAGAGAGAGACAGAGAGAAAGGTCTTCCTTTTTGCCATTGGTTCACTCTCCAGTGGCCGCTGCCGCCAGCGCATCTCGCTGATCCGAAGCCAGGAGCCAGGTGCTTCTCCTGGTCTCCCATGCGGGTGCAGGGCCCAAAGACTTGGCCATCCTCCACTGCCTTCCCGGGCCATAGCAGAGAGCTGGCCTGGAAGAGGGGCAACCAGGATAGAATCCGGCACCCCAACCGGGATTAGAACCCGGTGTGCCGGCGCCACAAGGCAGAGGATTAGCCTGTTAAGCCACGGTGCCGGCCATGGATAAATCTTAAGTGCATATTTCTAAAGGAAAAAAGCAAATCTGAAAAGACTACCTACTGCATGATCCAAACATATGACATTCCGGAAACAGGAAAAAATATATAAATGGTAAGAAAACTAGTGTTTTGCAGGGATTGTGCAGTAAGGAAGGTTTGAACAGGTGAATCACAGATTTTTTAAAGGATGGTGAAACTACTATATATGATACTGTAATTGTGGTTATATGATAGTAGGCATTTATTTATACTCAGAGAACTTTATAGCACAGAGAGAGAATCTTAATTTATGCAAATTTTATAAAATCATTTTGGAGATCAGAAGATTCCAGGATGGAGTAAAGAAAATACCAAAACAACCTAAACGTTTTATAAATATATGAAACAACTTACCCACAGCAGTTAGGAAGAATGGGTGCTGACCTATATATTTTTAAAAGTCCATGTAATGTGTAAGGTTGAAGAGGAAAGATAAAGTAACACAAACTGTACATCATCATTGTGGTTGATACAATTATTTCCAATGATGTGTAAGGTTAACAATTCTGATAGTGTTATACCCACACGTATATACTAGAATTGAAAAATTAAGTGAATGGTTGGTGGATAGTGGGAGTCAGGTCTCACAGAGAGGGATTTTGTGGACAAAAAAGGTAAGAAGCTTCAATGATTCACACAGTAATGGTACAACATGGAAGGCATCACTTTTCTATCATATTTTGTTTATTATGGATATAGATGGTCACACACAAAAATACCTATGGACAGGTGCATGCATGCTGGTTAGTGCACATACATGTATTCCCTTGCTGTCAGTTCAGTGGGCCTCAAAACAAAGAAGCCTCAATGACAATAATCACACCCTGTTCTTGCTTTTTCAGTTCAGTTCTTAAAAACTGATGAAGGCTCCAGGGAGAAATGGCTGATTTTAAACTGGAGTAGGATATATAGAATATGAGTCTTGAATGACTTGTAGGACCAGATGGTAAGAAAGTATTTTTCAAAAAAGTGAAAATTCACCATGATGGGAGTATGCCCAAAGGACATAGGGTCAATAAGACAACTTTCTGATGGTCAGCAACTTAAGAAACAAAATGAGTAGTATACTATGAATTACAATCCAAATATGAGATAAATATTTGTGTATTCTTATTCATAAATAAGGAAGTTGAAAGAATAAATTGAGAGGACACAAAAATCTCATGTAGAAGAATTTCAAATAATTTATGCAGATTCTTTGCCCTCAAGAAAATGGAGCACCACTCCTCATTTTAAATATAAGCTGTTCAGCAGTGACTTCCATATAAAGGTTATAGTAGAACATAGGTTTGAGAAAAGTACCTTTATAGTAGAGAGATCTGAGAAGCAATTCCTCAATCAAGTGATACCATCAATACTGACAAGTTATTTGAGAATCTGTACCCCTACTACATGAAATGATGAAAGTAGCATTTTTTTTTTTTTTTTTTTGGACAGGCAGAGTGGATAGTGAGAGAGAGACAGAGAGAAAGGTCTTCCTTTTTGCCATTGGTTCACCCTACAATGGCCGCTGCGGCCGGCTCATTGCGCTGATCCGAAGCCAGGAGCCAGGTGCTTCTCCTGGTCTCCCATGCAGGTGCAGGGCCCAAAGACTTGGGCCATCCTCCAATACACTCCCGGGCCACAGCAGAGAGCTGGCCTGGAAGAGGGGCAACAGGATAGAATCCGGCACCCTGACCGGGACTAGAACCCGGTGTGCCAGCGTCACAAGGCGGAGGATTAGCCTGTTGAGCCACGGCGCCGGCTGAAAGCAGCATTTTAACCCAAGACTAATCATCAGAAATATATGAGACAAATCTCAGTCAGATGACATCCATAAATACCTGATCAGTACTCCTCAAAACTCTCAAGGTTCTTAAAAACAAAGTCAGAAAATTTCACAGTCAACAGATGCTTAAAGAGACATGACAAACAAATATGATAAGTCATGGATGGGATCATAGAAGAGACACAACTAAGAATATCTGAATGAAATATAGACTTGAATTAGTAACAATATGTTAATATTGGTTCACACTGTAACAAATGTGCCATATACTGATATGATATTGATAATAGGGGAAAGTGAATGTGGGTGTGTTGGAATTGCCTATATTATTATAATTTTTCTGTATTTTGAAAAACATTCTAAAATTAAAATTTTACTTAAAAATCATAAATATTTAATATGTAAACAAGTAATCCAAAAAAGGATGAATTTAATAGCACTTTTATTTTTATTTTTTTTAAAGATTTATTTATTTTACTTGAAAGTCACAGTTACACAGAGAGAGAAAGAGAGGCAGAGAGAGAGAGAGAGGGAGAGGTCTTTCATCTGCTGGTTCACTCCCCAATTGAACGCAATGGCCAGAGCTTAGCCAATCCAAAGCCAGGAGCCAGGAGCTTCTTCCGGGTCTCCCACATGGGTGCAGGGGCCCAAAGACTTGGGCAATCTTCTACTGCTTTCCCAGGCCATAGCAGAGAGCTGGATCAGAAGTGGAGCAGCCGGGTCTCAAACAGGAGCCTATATGGGATGCCGGCACTGCAGGCAGCGGCTTTACCTGCTACACTACAGCGCTGGCCCCTAGTAGCACTTTTTTTTTAAAAAGCTTTTATTTAATTCAAATTTCATAGGTACAACTTTAGGAATATATTGGTTTTTCCACCAATACCCACCCTCTCATTCCCACTCCCATCCCCATGTCCTACTCCCACTCCCATCCAATTCTTCATTAAGATTCATTTTTAATTAACTTTATATACAGAAGACCAACTTTATACTAAGATTTCAACAATTTGCACCCAACCACACATACAATATATAAAGTACTGTTTGAGAAAAAGTTTTGCAGTTAGTTCTCAAAGTACAACTCACTAAGGACAGAGGTCCTAAATGGGGAGTAAGTGCACAGTGACTCCTGTTGTTAATTTAACAATTGCACTCTTATTTATGACATCAGTGATCACCCAAGGCTCTTGCCATGAGCTGCCAAGGCTGTGGAAGCCTTTTGTGACCACAAACTCTGTCAGTATTTAGAAAAGGCCATAAGCAAAGTGGAAGCTCTTTCCTCCCTCCAGAGAAAAGAACATCCTTCTTTGATGGCCCCCTTTTTCCACGGGGGTCTCACTCAAAGAGCTCCCTCATGTAGGTTATTTTTTACCATGGTGTCTTGGCTTTGCATGCCTGAAATTCTCTCGTAGGCTTTTCAGCCACATCTGAATGCCTTTAGGGCTGATTCTGAGGGCAGAGTGTTACTTAAAGTGATTGTTATTCTATGAGTCTGCTGTGTGGACTGTTTCCCATGTTGGACATTCCTTTCTTTTTAATTCTGTCTATTATTATTTCCAGGCACTTGATGCTATTTATATGATCTCTTTAACACTTAATCCTATCTATATGTTCACTTTAACACTTAATAAGTTCATTTTAACAATTAAGATGGCATTTTTTCATGCTATATCTCATGATATTTTAAATGACAGAATAGCATGCAAGAACTTTATGTGGGGTTGACGCCATGGATCACTTGGTTAAATTCTCTGCCTGTGGCACTGGCATCCCATATGGGTGCCGGGTTCTAGTCCCAGTTGCTACTCTTCCAGTCCAGCTCTCTGCTGTGGCCTGGAAGGGCAGTGGAGGACGGCCCAAGTGTTTGGGCCTTTGCACCCGCGTAGGAGACCAGGAAGAAGCACCTGGCTCTTGGCTTCAGATTGGTGCAGCACTGGCCAGAGAAGCCATTTGGGGGGTGAACTAATGGAAGGAAGACCTTTCTCTCTGTCTCTCTTTCTCTCTCTGTATGTCTACGTGTCAAATAAATAAATAGAAAAAAAATTTTTTTTAAAAAAGAACTTTATGCATGTTCCATAGTCCATATAGCCTGTCATTCAGGATACATAGCAGTTTTGGAAAGCAACTTAAAGATGGGAAAGTAGTGAAATGTCACAAAATCAAACTGCAAATATATATATCCAGTGGAGAATAATAGACAGAAGTTGAGTTTACAATACAAGAAATCAAATGTCAAATCCTTGGGTAACAAAGTAATTTAGCACTATAAAATTGTATTTAGGTTATTTAGATTACCTTTTGTATACAGAAAATAACTTTCCAAGAGCGTTCCTGTTTAAACAAATAGCATGCAATGTTACGTTATTAATAAATATGTAAATAAAATAATCACATTCTATATTTTAATTTTGGAAAGTTTTATGTACATTAGTTTTAAAAAATTTTAATCAATGTGACAATAAAGAACAATATTGATCAACCACATCTTCATGTTTATTAATTTTTAAAGATTTATTTATTTATTTGAAAGTCAGAGTTACACAGAGACAGAAAGAGAGGCAGTAGAGAGAGAGAGAGATAGAGAGAGAGAGAGAGAGTTCTTCCAATCACTCCCCAGTTGGCCACAATGGCTGGAATTGTGCGAACTTTCCAGGCCTGGGAGAGCTGGATCAGAAGTGGAGCATCCGGGACTTGAATTAGTGCCCAAATGGGATACCGGCTCTGCAGGCGGCAGCTTTACCCACTGTGCCAAAGGGCCGGCCCCAACCACATTTTCATTTTACCCAGGATTTCCCACACATATTAATCAGGTGGATTTTTTTTTATAAAGTCTAAACATTTCTCAATAAGTAAAATATCCACAAACATATTTTTGAAATAATAAGCAAAAACTCCTGCAATTTTGTACATGAGTAAAAAGAGATGATAATAAAAATAAAATGTCCAACATAAAAATATGACTTTAATTATATCTTCTTTTTTCAATGCTGGAGAGAAAAAAATTTTAAACAATAAAGAGACAAAATGAATATTGATTAATATTTTAAAACCTTTGCACACTCCTATTTTGAATGAAGACATGTCATTTATAAAAATTTCTTTGTTTAATTAATTTTATTATCTGTTGACATTTTAATGTTCTATGAAATTATTTTATTCTACTTTTGGAAAGTATCTGTGTTGAAATAAATGATACATGAACAAGACTTCATGTCCTACAGTTTTCTTATTATAACTGATTCTTGATATTAAAATAATCAAATATTCTCCATTCATAGTCAGTTAGCCAAGGGCTATGAGAAAAAATTAAACTAGGAAGCAAATTGATGTGCTTTCCTAAGACAATATATTTCACAATTCCTCTAAGGAACTATTGATCTATTACTGGAAAAGCCAAGAGAATGAAACCCTTAAAACTCTCAAACCAATGTACTAAAGCAGATTTGTGTGTAAGAAAATCAAATTTCTTTTATGTTAGACCTAGTAACTGTGAATAAAATATATATTAAAAGTGAAATGTGAGTAAAACTTTCAAAATACCTTTTTTTCTCTTGTGAGATTGTTTGGAATGTTTATTGCTTTTACACTGCTTTGAAGTCTTAAAGATACATTTTGTGAGGCCGGCGCCACGGCTCACTAGGCTAATCCTCTGCCTGCGGTGCCGGCACCCCAGTTCTAGTCCTGGTTGGGGCACCGGATTCTGTCGTGGTTGCTCCTCTTCCAGTCCAGCTCTCTGCTGTGGCCCGGGAAGACAGTGGAGGATGGCCCAAGTGCTTGGGCCCTGCACCCACATAGAAGACCAGGAGGAAGCACCTGGCTCCTGGCTTCGGATGGGCACAGCGTGCCAGCCATAGTGGCCATTTGGGGGGTGAACCAATGGAAGAAAGACCTTTCTCTCTCACTGTCTAACTCTGCCTGTCAAAAAAACAAACCACATTTTGTGAAAATTTTTCAGGTTTGGCCCTGCAGCATAAGTGAGTTAAACCACCACCTGCTGCACCAGCTTTCCATATGGGTGCCAGTTCAATTCCTGGATGCTCCACTTCCAATCCAGCTAACTGCTAATGTGTCTGGGAAAGCAGCGGAAAATGGCTCGAGTACTTGGAAGAAGCTCCTGGCTCTTGGCCTTGGTCTGGCCCAGCTCCAGCCACAATGGCTTGTTTACGTAGTAAAACAGAAGACGCAAGCTCTCTCTCTCTCTCTGTCTTTCCCCATCTCTTTCTGTAACTCTACCTTTCAAATAAAATAACTAAATCTTTTTTTAAAAATAAAATTTTCCTGATTTTATATTATATAAAATAAAACAAATTTCTACTTATTATGTTGTTCCCTGGAATTAGTCATTACTGAATATTTATTGAGTACTCTCTTTGTTTAAAACAAAAAACCATGGAAGCCAAAGAATTCAAGGCATCATTTTGAAAATTCAAACAGTGAAAAGCAAATTCACATTGAAAAATTTACATTCTTTGGAGTGCTCCAAAAGGTCAAGAGAGGGGCCAGTGTTGATCAGTGGGTTAATATAATGCTTAGGACACCTGCATCCCATGTGGGACTGCCAGTTCCAGTCCTAACTACTCCACTTCCAGTCCAGCTTCTTGCTAATGTGCACCCAAGAAGACAAAGGATGATGGCCTAAGTACTTAGGCTTCTAACACCCATAAGGGAGACTGGAGTGGAATTCTGGGCTCCTGGCTTTAGCCTGGACCAGCCCTTGGTATTGCATTTGGAGGGTCAACCAGAAGATGGGAGATCTCTCTGTCTCTCTCTCTCTTTCTGTCTTTCAAATACATAAATCATTTTTAAAAATGTCAAGAGAAGGATATCATCATAAAATTCCCAGGAAGCATCACATTAGCCAAATGTAAGATAAATCATTCAGCCACATACTATGTGACTGTGGACAAGTTAAAATACTGCGATAAATCTGGCCTCTCATAACTGTTCTTGGACCAAGGGTTGGGAAATATGGTAAAGATGATGATTAATATCACTTCAAAAATTGTAGTGATATAGTTCACTTCATATAGTCCACTGGACTCAGGTAACCAAGAATGTGAAATTTGAAACACAACTCAAAGGAATGAATTTTCATATGCATTTTTCAAAAATTTGAGAGTCTGGGCTACAGAGAGAGAGGAGAATTTCCAACCACTGCTTCATTCCCCAAATACCTACAACAGCTGGGACTGAAACCAAGCCTTCCAAAGCAGTCTGAGTCTCCCAGATTCCAATTAGTTGAATTGTAATTACTGCTTTCCAGAGTCTGTATTATTTTTTAAAGATTTATTTATTTATTTGAAAGTCAGAGTTACACAGAGAGAGGAGAGGCAGAGAGAGAGAGAGGTCTTCCAACCTCTGGTTCACTCCCCAATTGGCTGCAATGGCTGGAGCTGTGCTGATCTGAAGCCAGGAGCCAGGAGCTTCTTCGGGGTCTCCTGCGTGAGTGCAGGGGCCCAAGGACTTGGGTCCTCTTCTACTGCTTTCCCAGGCCATAGCACAGAGCTGGATTGGGAGTGGAGCAGCCGAGACTAGAATCAGTGCCCATATGGGATGCCAGTGCTTTAGGCCAGAGCATTAATCTGCTACATCACAGCGCCGGCCGGAGAGTCTGTATTATTAAGACTGAGTGAGTAACTGCAGTCAGGGACCAAATCTAAGTTTTCCAATATGAGTGTCCTAACTGCTAGAATAATGGTCACTGCTATGACACATATTTTAATATGAAAATATCAAACTGATTATGTGATACCAGTCCATATATATATATATATATATTCTTGATAGACTCCCTATTGAAGATTATAAAAAAAGAACTGGTTAAGTTACAAAATCTTGAAATTAGTTTATATATTGCAGATGAAACAGTCATTTTAAATAGATTTTTTTAGAAGATTTATTTATTTACTTGAGAGAAATAGTTACACAGAGAGAGAGGGAGATACAGAGAGAAAGGTCTTCCATACTCTGGTTCACTCTCCAAATGGTTGCAGTGGCTGGAGCTGGGCTGATCCAAAGCCAGGAGCCAGGAGCTTCTCCAGGTCTCCTACATGGGTGCAGGGGCAAAAGCACTTGGGCCATCTTCTACTGTTTTCCCAGGCCATCAGCAGGGAACTGGATCAGAAATGGAGCAGCCGAGACACAAACCAGCCCACATATGGGATACTGGTGCCGCAGGTGGATGCTTAACCTATCATACCACAGTGCCAGCACCTTTAATAAGTTTTTAAAATCAATTAAATTAATTGTGTAATTTTTATTGGTTAATTATTATATATTTGAAGAATATCAAAAGAGAAGCTATAGAAAAAGTGATCTGCTAAAATATTACATACAGGGCATGTCTACATATTAAAATATCTACTTCAAGACGCTATTGGTATTATTTTGTAAAGCTAAATATTTACTGAGCCCATATACTACCTATTTTATTCTTGGTATATAGCAAGAAAAAATTATTGTATAACTGCAATTGAGGTAGACATAAAACATTCATAACAGCACTTTGTGATTGTTAAAGAAAAACTCAGAAGTCCATTGGCATAACAGTATTTTTAGTAAAATAAGCAAATCTTAGAAGATTACATAAAGCATACCTTTTATAGAAAGATAAAACAATAATTAAATAATATAGTTAGAATGTATATACCTATGATAAAATTATTTTAAAGCAATGTTAAAATTCCACCACTTTAAAGACACTATTAGAAGTCTCTTATTAAGTATTCAGGACAAAGTGATGAGCATGGAGTCGAGGTACAGATGGAGAAGAAACAAATAGGTAAATATACAATATTGTCAAAATTCTAGTTCATACATACACACATACACATATCCTATAGATAATTAAAAAACAAACAATTAATAAGCAGATGTTTCATTGTATTGATTCCAAGAAAGTAAAAACTATGGAGACAGTGAAAAGATCAGTGGATTAAGGGTGGAAATAGGAGGGAGGGATGAATAGGCAGAATAGAGAGGTTTGCAGGTCAGTGAAACTGGCCTATATGTTGCTATCATTGTGGATACCTGTAATTACATGTTTAGGAAAACCTGCAGAACCATAGAACACCAAGAGCATACCCTAATGTAAATATGGATTTTGTGTGAGGATGTGTCAGTATAAATTCATCAATGGTAAGAATGTGCCAGTCCATACAGAATGTTGACGGTGTGGCAGTGTTTCTGTGTATGTGTTGGGTTAATTATAGTTGAAAGTTAAAAGCAAATGATTATATCAAAGATGCAGAAAAATAGTAAAAACTAAATTCTAATGATTAAAAATACTTTGGGGGCCATTGCTATGGTGCAGTAGGTTAAGCTGCTGCTTGTGGTGCTGGCATCCCACATGGGTGCCAGTTCACGTCCTGGCTGCTCCCCTTCTAATGCAGCTCAATGGTAATATGCCTTGGAAAGCAGGTGAGGATGGACAAGTGCTTGGGACCCAGTACCCTTGGTAGATGACCCAGAAGAAGCTCCTGGCTGTTGGTTTCAACCTACTATGGTCCCAGCCATTGGGTCTATTGGGGCAGAGAACAGGCAGATGGAAGATTCTCTCTCTCTCTCTTTCTGTAACTCTGTCTTTCAAATAAATAAAAATAAATCTTAAAATACTTGGGAAAAGATGGGATAATCATTTATATTATAATTTGTATAAAGAAATTTACACTTAATTTTGAAATATATATGCTATCATCCTTCACCTCATGTAGGAGACATTGTTATTATCAGTACTGTATCTAGTCAACATTATAAATCCAAGCCAGTAATCTAGACAAACAAAATAATTTTAAAAAATAAGGGCAAGAAAGACATAAAGAAATCTATCATCTTTTTATTTGAAAATATAAAATTTTCTTTAAATCATTCATGTAAATTTTTAAATTTATTTCTTATTTTTTTATTTTTTTGACAGGCAGAGTGGATAGTGAGAGAGAGAGAGAGAGAAAGGTCTTCCTTTGCCGTTGGTTCACCCTCCAATGGCCGCCGTGGCCAGCGCGCTGCGGCCAGCACACCGCGCTGATCTGATGGCAGGAGCCAGGTGCTTCTCCTGGTCTCCCATGGGGTGCAGGGCCCAAGGACTTAGGCCATCTTCCACTGCACTCCCTGGCCACAGCAGAGAGCTGGCCTGGAAGAGGGGCAACCGGGACAGAATCTGGTGCCCCGACCGGGACTAGAACCCGGTGTGCCGGCGTGGCAAGGCAGAGGATTAGCCTAGTGAGCCGCAGCGCTGGCTAAATCATTCATATTAATATCACATATTATTGGCTTAGACATTGAATCAAGTAATTATAGAGGAAGTGTATTAATAAGCAATGTCACCAAATAGGAAGTGTATTACTAAGCAACATCACCAAATAAAGCGATGCTCCTGACAAATTCTTTCAATTTCTATACAATTAAAGTGACTCAAAAAATATTAAACAAATAAGTAAAAGTAGTTATCAGATGCCATGAAGAAAAAAAAGCCATACCCCATACAATAGACATGGATCAATTACAGTTAAATTTAATAACCTGTATTAAAAAGCAAAATTTTAAAATTTTTATAAAGATGAATATTACTGCAGGCAAGGTAAGGAGTCTTAAAGTAAAAATAGGACAAATCTAAAAAAGAAAAGTGTGAATAAATATAGGTTAATCATATTAAATTTCTCTGCACAAAATGCATTATTAAACATCAATAAAGAAGCTAAAGAAATTAAAAAGGATAATTAAAATGAATACAGTAACTGAGAATTGATCTTCATATACACACATCAATAAGAGGCAGTTGGGCAAAAGAAAATAGAGCATAGAATATGAAAATGTAATTCATAGAATTAAAAAAAAGTAGCCAAGGAAATATAACTCCAACCACAATTAGATGCTATCTCTTATTTATCAAACCGACAAACAATATAAAATAAAAGCAGTTAATTCCTGCTGCTGCCAAGCATGTTGAAGTAATTGAAGCTGCTCTCCATGTATATGGATCTAAAGCGTATACCAGTCTGGAGGGCAATTTGGCAGAAAACAGTAAATTTTAACAATGTGCATAAAGAACTTGGGAGATAACAATTGAAGCATAGTTTTTAAAGCTGCTTCAATTACCTTGTAAAACAGATACACCAAATGGAAAATATAACAAAATAAATCCATGGATAACTTAAAAAAACCAAATCATATTAGATTCCCATGATCCCTTAAATATAATGGGTGGAGGATAACACCTGCAGTTTTAATGCACATAAAGATTGCTGCAGCTCAGAAATATACAATATGAAAATAGTTGAAGGTATTTAACCACAAAGTGCAAAAGGCCAATTACTCGAAAGAAGTAGCTGAAGCTAAAAGGGTTTTGCACATTCTCAAGTAGCTGATGCAGTTCTGAAGCAAGATTTAAAGGACATTGTATTAGTTTTCTACTGCCCATTAACAAATTACAACACTTTGGCAATCCTCCCTGCCATTTTCACAATAGCTGTATTTGTTCTTGCAAAACCTTTTTTTTTTTTTTTCTTTTGTATAATAGTCAATCTAATTGGAGGGAGGTGAAACCTCACTGTGATTTTGATTTGCATTTCCCTGATTTATAGTGAGGTCAAACATTTTTTCATTTACAGGCTAGCATTTGTATGTACTCCTTAAAGAGATGTCTGTCTAGATCTCTTTTCCATTTTTTAGTTAAATTACTACTGCCCATTCCTGAATTGAGTTCCTTATAGATTCTGGCTATTTACCTTGGTCAGATGTATAACTTATAAATATTTTCTCCCATCTCTTTACTCTGTTATTTCCTTTTCTGTGCAGAAGCTTTCCATTTTCTTTATATTTGTTTTTGCTTCCTAGTCTTTGGGGATCCGGTCCAAAATATATTTGTCAATTCAAATATCCTAAAGCCTTTCCTCTGTTTTCTTCTAGTAGTTTTAATGTTTTAGGACTTCTATGTAGATGTTGATCCATTTTTAGTCAAAAAGACACAATCTGTAATTTATGATACCACAATGTGGGTATGTTGAATGCAGGAAAACAGACAAAAGAGATTATGCTGTATAAACACATTTATATCAATCTGATCTCAATATCTGCAGATTCTGTGTTGGTGAAGTTAAACAAGCATTAACCAAAAATATTCAGTAG
Organism: Lepus europaeus; assembly: GCF_033115175.1. Taxonomy (NCBI): domain Eukaryota; kingdom Metazoa; phylum Chordata; class Mammalia; order Lagomorpha; family Leporidae; genus Lepus; species Lepus europaeus. Next base: position 33,760,758 of record NC_084836.1, on the reverse strand, counting down.
AAAACACTGTGTCTTCACTGAACATGTACAGAAAATTTTTTCTTGTCAATATTCCATAAACAATGCAGTAGATCATCTATTTACATAGTGCTCCCGTTGTAGTAGGCATCTTCAGCAACCTATATATTAAAAGTATACAGGAAGACAGATGTGCATGGATTATATGCATATACTGTGCCATTTTATACAAGGTGCTTGAGCATTCAGATTTTTGTTTCCAGGGATAGTTTCTGATATCAATTCCTGTGACTACCAAGGGACAAGTGAATCAGCAATCCAGAGCATTATGAATCAGAGTAGTGTTTTTCTTTGGAGTGATTTTGATTGAGAAGGAACATGAGACTTCTCTATTCCTGGTGATGTTCTAATTCTAGACTGCATGCTAGACACAATGTTAATATTGCAAATATGCAGTGTTTTGAACACATCTACTAACTTCTTTGCTGTGTATTTTATTAAAAAAAATAACTAAAGAAGTGACCTATGTATGCTGAATGCATTCTGACCTGGAAAAACAAATAGAAAAAAATACAAGTGATGGTTTTTAAATATTTGCTGCTTTCAGAATTCCTTAAATAAGCAATTCATATCACAGCTTACCCCAATTCTGATTAAATATACTCTTCTTAAGTCTCCAGTATGACACTCATGTTTTTCATTATACAACCAGTTAATAATTATTGTAAAGACTAATGAGAAAACACACACATCCCTTAATTCAGTGCCTGTAATACATGAAATACAGTGTCTGTCCTGTAGGATTTACTTCCTTCATAAGTGAAAAAGGCTTAACAACCATTTGAGTAACCTGAAAATTCAGAATACAAAGACATTTTTAACATACATACAATTAATTAATTTAGCATCCTTGGAATACATCGGAGTTTTCTTTGATGTCAAATCCCTGGGTGCTCTCCAATTATTCCAACTTGCTTGATTTTTGGTGCCACTAAAGTTGAATGAGCATGTACTTGAATTACTACAAATAGGAAGAATTTTTGAATTCTATCTTTTGCTGAGTTCTTCATGCCTATTTTGTTCATATTTCAATTTTCCTGAATATTGTAACATGTTAGATTCATGTTCTGTGCTGTTTTTTTTCCCAACATACCACTGACTCTAGGATGCCTATTTAGTAGATTTTCCCGAAGTTTGTGAGTGAGAATCAAGAATTAAATTTTAAAATAATGTGAGAGAAACTTAAAACATAATATTAAAATTTCCTACTATTTATTTGTTTTAAATTTTTATTCATTTGAAAAGCAGAGAGAGACAGAAAGGGAAACAGCCAGACTGACAGTTCCTATTTGCTAGTTCACTCCCCAAATGTTTGCAAAAATCAACACTGGGTAAGGCGGAAACTGGGAGCTGAGAATTCAACCCAGCTCTCCCATGGATCCCATGGGATCCAACTACTTGAGCCATCACCTGCTGTCTGTCAAGAGTGTGTATTAGCAAAATGTTATTATCAGGAGCGGAGCCAGGATTACAACACAGGCAATCAAACATGATATGTGGGCATCCCAACCAAAGGCTTAACTCTTAGGCCAAAGTCTTCTCACATTTTGCTAGTTGATGAACCGCATCCAATCACAATCTCAGGGAATTCTTACCTGATATATCTTCTACTCAGCATCACATGAGATAGCTATTACTTTCACTTGCTTCCCCCTCTATTCTGAAAATGCTACCCGCAATCATAAAATGTATACCTGCCATATATCTTGATGTTCATTTTTTATGAAAAACAATGCATTTTCCCTTTATCTCATTCTTAGTAATTTATAAGAACTACTTTTTTTAATAACCAAAATACTATCTAAAGAATTTGCTTTAATTGGCTGGAAGCTGCAATAAGGAGTCAGAGCCAAGATTCAAATCCATGTACCACCATTATGTGGGAAACAGGCAGCCCAACTGGAGATTTAACTGCTTGATCAGTCATCTGCTCCTGCTTTTATAGAATATATATTTTTTAAAAAGTCAAATATATAAAACTAGTTGTATTTAGCTACATATTTTAGTCTTAAAATGTAGAAAACTAAGACAAAATGTCAAAAACAAATTCCATAATTTGAGAAGCATGATAAAACTTTAAATGGTGTATATTGTATAACTAAATACTAAAGCATGGAATACCTTATTTGTAAATATTGGCACAAAACGCAATGTAATTAAACCAAGAAAACATTCCAAATAGTATTTATTTACCAGGTGCTGAATAATCAATGAATTATAAAAATTTCATTATGCATAGTTCCAAGCAATCCAAAATGCAGAATTTAAAAGATTCTATAATCTAGTTCTGTAGTTTAGTGGGTTGTGCAGAATTTTAAAGGTGTAGTAATATTCTGATTTAATTGCAAAAGGACTTATTAGTACAGTTCCTAGTATGTTACAGAAAGTTTTACACTAAAATGAACTTCTCTCTTAATTCCATTTTCCAAGAACCCTTACCTTAGCATACAAGAAGGTTAAATATTATCTAGTAGGCTGAGAAAGACTGTCACACACACACACACACACAAACAAAAACAACTTGTTAGCCTCTTCAGTAGATGAAAGCTTTAATTCTGGAAAGCTATAGATAGGTTGACACAGAAAGGTCTAGAGCTAACTACAAAGTCATCAGGTTAGATTTTCTATATTGTTGCAGCAGGAATGAACGGGAATATAAGAAGTGGTAATGAGCAGTAGTGATAATATTGTCATATTATTAGTCTATGTGCATACATCAATTATCACACAATAGAAGGAAATGCTATAAGAAGTAAAGTAGCAGATTTTAAGTTCAAATTAATATTTTAAAATATTATTAGATTTATTCTTATCTTTCTCTATATTTTATTATGTGATTGAATCCCACGCAACTAATTCTGGCTTGATATGATTATAGAAATGGGTGGAAACGAAAATAATCATAGACAGCCTTAAAGGATTTTATGTGGGGTATGTTTGTGTGTATGGGAAGATGTTTCTAATAGAGTAAAGAAAAAAAAAGAAAAAGTCTGATAAGGAAATAAAGGTAATTGCAAGGGAGAATTAAGAGACTATGACTTTAACTAAATTAACACAATCTTCTAAATTTAGTGGCATCAGATGAGACTTAGTATTTAGAAAACTGAAGCAATCATCTAGTATAATGATAAATACAGATTACAGAGAAGCACAATAAAGGCCTTGAAGAATGATAACCAGCATCAAAAATGGAAAGATTTCTCAAGTATTTTGTCCACATCACATGTGACTGATATAAATAAGATGGAAATTTTGGTGCAGGAGAAAGAATGGATGAATGGAATTTTGCCAACTTCATAAGGATGTACAGTAATTCTTCCTTTTATGTAGTTTGTAACATAGTTATTGCCATTAATGCTAGAACACAGGAAGGAATGATATATAAAATACTGAGAAGAAAATTATATAAAAGTAAAAATATTGAATACCTTGGAGGAAGAAAGTTTATATCAAAGTTTTATAATTATTATGCATTGTCTTCATAAAAATAATAAAACGTGTTCTGTGGTCTATAACTCAGCATGCCAAATCTATAGAAACTTAGCACCTCCAAATCTTGAATAAATAATCTAACTGCTTACATTCTTTTAGCAATGATATTACCCCTCTAGATGTAAAGGACGATGTTTTAGGAATTAAAAATCTATCAAATTACCATCTTTCTGCCCATCCCACTGTGACAGGGATCTCCACAAAACCCATTCTTTCCTTATTCTATAATAAAGTATCTTAAAATCTACCTGAATTCTTAGTTAGAGAAGTTATTTCCTAGGCTGTTTTCCATCTAGGCATTGCTGTGTAGCTAACATCTTGTCAGCGGACAATTAGCAGAGTGACACAATTTCCTGTTACCTGTGTATGGAGAATTTACTTGTAGTCAACTTTATTTTTCCCATTTCAATACAGTAAAATGTTAATACAATGATTGCCTTTAACTCTCCATTTTCTGAAAGACAATGAGAAAAACAGTAATAATGTGTAAGTTGCTGGAAGGAATATAATATCAGTGGAACTGCTCTGTAAAAATGCAAATGTTTTGGATCAGACTCCACTTGTACACTCCCTTATCCAGTTCATGAAAGACAATTAGCAATCTAGCTTATTAAAATTATAATAACTTGGGTATTCTCTTTCATAGTAAATTAGTATATATCCCAAGTCACACAATAATATCACTTATAAACTGTTTAAAATGCTTCACAGGTGACAAACAGCAATAATTTTATAGAGGAAACCAAACACGCACATGACATTTTATGCCATGCTCTGTATGGCATAAACAATAACCTCACCTCACCATTTTGCTTCTTCCTTAATATTAGTGAAAAATTGGGCAAAAAGAGAAAGATCTGAGAAAATGCAAATGTGAGACATCAATATGGATAATCTATAAAAGAAGACATGAAGTATTCAATGTGTAAGACATTTGAATGCAACACAATAATGTGGTGACAAAATTCTTAAATGTTTTACTATCCTAGACACTCTTTAGAACAGTTTCTTAGATACATGTCTGAATGTCTTAATTAGTATCATTGTTGGAGTTAAAAGCTGTTATGGGTATCTTTAGTGTCTTTCTAATTCTCAGTGTTAGCTGTGTAAGATGTGCAGTCATTTCTAGCTTAATTCAGATAATCATAAAAATACTTGAAGGATATTTGAAACTACCTCTGCACTTCAACTAGTAAGTAGACCACATAATATCTCTCACTTGTGTCTAGAATTAGTAGCACTGCTCCAAGTATAGGTCATCAACATTAAGCATTGATTAAACATCTAATAAATTTATATTAATAGAGAAAATTTTAGTGAATATGATGCAAACTCTTCTCCATATACTTCAAGGTATGTCTCCAATATTTTTTTGGTATTGTATATAAGATTTATAACAATTTCAAAATAGGACCAAGGCTTGTTGATCTCATTGTCTTCATGATAGCAGCATGCCTGGAAATATATCAAACTATAGATTGCATTTTCTGCATAGAAAGACTAAGTAAAATGGATTACTGCCCATTTACAATGTTATGCTTCCTCCTTCCCAATTTGCCCATTTACTCTGCGTTCCTATGGATGCCTTTGCTTGGATGGCATTATTTCAAATGATATCTTTATATAATGTTTCTCCTCTACAGTAGCCACATTCAAATGCATTTATGGAATCCAGCCATGCATACAAATAGCAGTTTTTTCAAATCCCTGATTCCAAAACAAGCCATTTTCTGGCTATTCCACAGTGCAATGTCCAACTAAAGTGTTATTATAATCATCTAATTAAATGATAACCAAAGCAAAGAAGAAAATTATTGTCCACTGACAATAAGACACTAACACTACATATATATATATATATATATATATGAACAGCTGTGGAATATATGTAAATACATTTTTAAAAATAATATAATTGCAAATCATACAGGATGTGAATTTGGAAGCATTTGCTTACTCCTACTTGAAATGTTTTTACTGTCTTGCTTCCAGGACAGCATATTTCCATTTTTTCTTCCAATTTTCCTCTTCTTCTCTATACTTGTTCTTCTTCTTTTTCTGGATTCTAAATATTAGAATGCTTAAAGATCTTTCCTCTTTTCTCTCTTTACTTTCTCCCTGGGTGTTTTCTGATTTAAAACATCATCTCTATATATATGTCTTTTCAATTATCATCTCCATAAATGATCTTTCTCTTAAACTACAATATCTAATATCTAACTATCTAGATGGCATAGTTACCTGATTAATTAATAAATAGCTCAAATTTAACTTGTTCCAAACTAAATGAGTGATTTCATCTGTTTCTTTAACTCTTTCCTCTACTATTTTTCCTAATTCAGTGTCTCTTCTAATAACCAATTTGTTCAAGCCTAAAGCTTAAATCATTATTTTCTACAATAATTTTTCTATTGCCTTATGTAGGTTTCATTCTGAAATGGAAACAGATTTTTGGCAGAGAGTGGTGGGTCCAATTTTCATTTTTAAAATCTCATATTATTTGTCCTTTAGAAGCACAAGTATAGAGTCATGAGTCAAAATAAAATCCAAATAGATTACAGAGCTTTACATGATCTGGAAGTAACCTAATCCTGTCAAATTAGTTTCTAAGCACTTCCTTTCTACTCAGTAGGCTCTAGAAACCTTACATTTTCCCTTTTGCATCTAAAACAGTAAGTTTGTTTTTGCTTCATGTTCTTATTAATTGATCTTCTTATTCCTGAAATGCTCTTTTCCCAAAATCATAGTACTTCCCTAAGTTAAACAAATCTATATGAATTTCATTTTTGCTCAGAGCCCAACTAAAGACAGAGTCTATCTACCAAGTCTCTCCAATCATCAAACATGTCATGGTTGTTCTCACACCCAATGCTAAGTTTCCTTAATATTTATCACACACAAGTATCACATACATATGTAGTATCTTATTTGATTATTGGTTATTCATCCTTGCCTAATGAAATGAAAGTGTCATAGAGACTGAAACATTTGTTAGTCTACCATGCCCTCCTCAACCTAGGACAGAACAATAATGATCATAAAATATCTTCTAGAAAAATAAATATAACTCTTTAAGAGTTATTTTTAAAAACTTTGGATACACAAAAATAAGATGACTTAAAGGATCCTAAGCTCAAAACACAATTTTATCATTGGTCCATTTATGATTGTTTTTTATTATTTCTATCGTCACAGAAACACCACAGATGCCAAGATGAAAGCCCAAATCGTAACAGCAATAATTATTACTACAATCTTCCCCATCTATTTACCTGTTTTCTTTCACTCAAGATAGCCATTGATTTTGAGAGTTTATATGCTTAAATTAATAAAGTCAGGCTTTCAACTTTATTTTTTTTTAAGATTTATTTTATTTATTTGAAAGACAGAGTTACAGAGAGAGGTAGAGACAGAGAAAGATGTCCTCCATCTGATGGTTCACTCCCCAGATGGCCGCAACGGTCGGAGCTGAGCCAATCCAAAGCCAGGAGCCAGGAGCCTCTTCCAGGTCTCCCACATGGGTGCAGGGGCCCACGGACTTGGGCCATCCTCTACTGCTATCCCAGGCCATAGCAGAGAGCTGGATCAGAAGAGGAGCAGCTGGGACTAGAAACGGCACCCATATGGGATGCCGGCGTTTCAGACCAAGGCTTTAACCCTCTGCGCCACAGCGCTGGCCCTCAATTTAATTTTATGATTGACATAGTTTACAATCTACTTAAACTCTTCAAAAACAAAGGCAGTTTATAGCTAGATGAATAAAAATTTCAGAAAAAAAAAAAAAAACTCTTCAAGAAAAATAGGTGGTGAATTATCCTGGGAGTTAGATTATAGTACTTAGGGCAAAACCACTTTAAAAATCAGACTCTATATAAGATTATATCTGTGCAATGCTGTGGACTGAAAATAAAGATATATAATGATAATCCAAAAATCTAAGGTGATGGAAATCAACCACAAATACTTAAAAAGAAAGAAGTTGAGCAATGAAATGGAGAAAGAGAAAAATGAGAGAAAAACAAATTCAATAGGATAGATACAGTGGAGGTAAATATTCAATTATTTGTTGGTGGAGGACATCAGAAAAGGTAGATCTTAGAATTATGGAGGTAGCTGTTTCAGATTAGTCATATGTTTTAAAGTTTTGAGGTAACAACCTAAGAGAGAGACTTCTAGAGGGTCCAGAACAGGGTATAAAATCTGTCCAGGGAGACCCAAGATGGCTGTATAGGAAAAAGATACGCTGATTGTGACCATGGGAAGATATCAGATGAACAGGGGCGGTAACTGCATTCCCAGAGAATGACTGTACAGAAATTTTCAGTGGAAAGCCTTACAGAAAGCAGAGTAATGCTGAGGAGCAGCAAAAACTATAAACACAGCAACTTGCAAGATATTACTAGTGACTCTAGCATTTGGTGTCTAGTGGGACACCATCTTCTCAGACCAAGGTGAGAATAGTCTACAGCAGCCCATGTACCACTGGCGATCTTGTCTGAACAAGAACCCTGGACTCCCCTCTGACTTTGAGTCAGACCTAAAGAGTTGGCAGGGATAAGGCACCCATGTAATTCCATGAAGAGAGAGTAGGTTGCTTTCTTCCCCTCCCTCCATGAACGTACCCAGTGACTGACTGCGTTAGGGGAGAAGTACCATGTTCCCAGAATGAGGATAGTGGAGGCTGCAGCTGTCTAAGTGCCACTTGTGGATTTTGTCTAAGGGAGAAATCTGCAGTTCCCACTGACATGGAGTTCAGCCTGGAGAGCTGGCAGGAGGAAGGGTGCCTGCTAAGAACCATGAAGGGATAGCACGCTGCTCCCCTCTCCCCCATCAAAGCACCAGACTCAGCTTGAAGAGATGGAGCACTGATCAAGCTCTGTCCAGCAAGCAGCTACCTCTGGGGTCAGGGTGGCTCTTTCCATGGATAGGGAAGCTCTTGGACAAAGAATGGATCGCCTGTTCTCTGTGACTGTGGGAGCCCTGCATGTTGTGACTGTGGGAATCCTGTGACTGTGATAGACCAGAAAATAGAGAAGGGTGTGGGATATGGCTGGGTCTTTGGGCAATCTCTGGGTCCAGATCCAGAAGCTCAGAACTCCCTGAGTGCTGGGGCAGGTCATTGTGGAGGACTCCCCACTCACACTATGGCCAGCATAGGTCCTTTGTGTAGTTTGTGTGCCTGAGTTTGTGGGATGTGCAGGTACTGTGAGCTCACTCTAGGCATGTGGCTCACCTTGGCAAGGAAAAGGGCTAAGACTGAACACACCAGCCAGCAGGATCATCCCCTCCCCCTAATGATGAAGAGGAAATCTACCACACCCAAGTTGGGTGTCACTCTGGACTCTTGCCCCACCCACAAATGCTGGCCAGAGATCCCTGACCCCAGCCAGCATACACATCCGGATAGCCACTAAAGGTACAGGCATTCCAGTAGTCCATAAAGGCACAAAGCTCTTAGAGGAGATACCAACAAAAGTTTTCTCAGATACCTAAAAATAAACATAGAAATACAAGAAATATGAACAAGGAAGACAATATGAACCCAAAAGGAACACAACAATACTTGAATATTAAACTATGAAGATGAAGATGAACTATGTAAAGATCTACTGAATGCCTATACTATGCATTGTGTACCTTTTATTCCACTGACAGTCTTTGGGATTATTTTTAGCTTTTGAACAATATAAGCAAACTTGCTATAATTATTTTTGCATTAGCTTTTCATTACTACAGTGAAATTTCTGAGGAAACTAACTTTGTAACAGAAAAACTGATTTAGCTCAGACTTTTGGAGATTGAGTGGCCCTATCGATTTGACATTTGAAGAGGGTCATGGGTGACAATGCTGGAACACTAATGGAGGAAGAATCACATAGTGAGCCAGGAAAGAGAAAAAGTGTTTGGACACAAACTCAGGCTTTTCTAACAACCCTCTTTAAGGATTGCCGTCTAAGAGCACACCATCAATGATATAGGAACCTCCAATTAGGCCCTACCTTCGAGAAGTGACACCACCTCCTAATAGAGCCACCCTGGGGACCAAGCCTTTAAAACATGGGCCTTTGGGGAAAAATCTACATTCAAGCCATAGCAATTTCTGTATAAACATTTTTATGGACATATTTTTATGGCAGTCATGAAAATGTGTAGAAGTAATCTGTTTATAGGATGTATTACTTATAAGAAATTGACAATCTTTTCCCAAGATGGTAATATCAGTTGATTTGGTCACTCTTGCTTTAATCATTTGAGAGAGTGTCTAGTGGAATCTCATTATGTGTACTTTTATTTACCATTATTCTTGTACTCTGAATTTAAGTACTTCTCAATTGTTTATCAGTGATTTGTTTCCCTTTTGAAAAAGTCATCTCAGGCCGGCGCCGTGGCTTAACAGGCTAATCCTCTGCCTTGCGGCGCCGGCACACCGGGTTCTAGTCCCGGTCGGGGCACCGGTCCTGTCCCGGTTGCCCCTCTTCCAGGCCAGCTCTCTGCTGTGGCCAGGGAGTGCAGTGGAGGATGGCCCAAGTGCTTGGGCCCTGCACCCCATGGGAGACCAGGAGAAGCACCTGGCTCCTGCCATCGGAACAGCGCGGTGCGCCGGCCGCAGCGCGCCTACCGCAGCAGCCATTGGAGGGTGAACCAACGGCAAAAAGGAAGACCTTTCTCTCTCTCTCTCTCTCTCACTATCCACTCTGCCTGTCAAAAAAAAAAAAAAAGTCATCTCAAGGTTTTTGCTCATATTTGATGTAATTTAAAAAAAATTATTTCAGTAAACAGTCTTTTTAATATTCCTAGACAAAAGTCTACTTTTAAATATATCTATGGAGATTCCAAAGACATTTTCTTTGTGTATATGTGTGTGGTATATTACAGTCTTATTTTGTTTTGTTCTAGATAAGAAGCTAATTCTTTCAGTTTTTGTTTTCAGGACCAGGATTTATTTTGATACATTTTTGTTGCTGCTGCATGGTATATATAGAAGTACAGATTCATTTTTTCCACAAATGGATATGTAGTTGCTTAAACACTATTTTCTAGAAAGATGCTCATTTCCAATATACTGCTTTGATATTTTTGTCAAAAACTGAGTGGCCTTGTAGGTGTCAAAGCATTTCTAAACAAACTCTGTTAAGCACAATTTTCTGTGGTGATAGAACTCATCTATATATCTGGGTTGTCAAATACTGTAGTGACTATTTACATATGTCAAGTGAGTACTTAGAATGTGGCCAGTGCAGATGAGAAATGGATTTTTCATTTAATGTAAGTGTAATTACTTTTTTAAAAAAATATTTATTTATTTATTTATTTATTTATTTGAGAGGTAGAGTTATAGACAGTGAGAAGGAGAGACAGAGAGAAAGGTCTTCCATCTGCTAGTTCATTCCCCAAATGGCTGCAATAACTGGAGCTGAGCCAATATGAAGCCAGGAGCCAGAAACTTCTTCCAGGTCTCCTGTGTGGGTTAAGGGACCCAACCACTTGGGCCATCTTGTACTGCTTTCCTAGGCCATAGCAGAGAGCTAGATTGGAAGTGGAACAACCGGACTAGAATCAGCGCCCATATGGGATGCCAGTGTGGCAGGTGGAGGATTAACCTACTGTGCCACAGTGCCGGCACCAGTGTAATTACTTTGAATGTAAATTCAGATAAGCACAAGCGACTGGTAGATATCATTTTGGAAAACAAAATTATTGACTTATATATTTCATCAATTTCTGTGTTCACTTTATGACAATGCCAAAAAGTTTTCATTATCCTACATTTATAGTACTTATGTGGTCATGTGTATAGCTCTTCTGACTTTAAACTTCTTTGTCTAGATTGTGCAATTTACTGTCTCTTGCCTTTTCATATAAACTTTGCATTCCATAGACATTCTCTGTTTCCATTTAAAACAAACAAAAAAATCCTGCAATTTGACCAGAAAAAATAGAAATTGGTTCTGATTCTGTGGAACAATTTGAGCAAGATAGCACAGTCAATCTAACAAACAGTGCCAGTCAATCTAGTAGATCAATTCCTTAAATAATTTAAACCACTCAAGAAATACTTTGTAGTTTTATATTCCAAGCTTTCTGTTATAAAATTGTATTTTAACATGATCCATTTTTTATTTTTACATTTGACTGGATTCAGTATATGATATTAAAATGCTTTGTGGAATTTTTTTACTTCTGTATTAATTAAGGATATTAGTTTTATTATATATGTATATATATAATATAGTTTTATTTAGTTACAATATCTTCCCCTGGTTTTGGTGTGAGTTTCATGGAGTATCATTATACAACTTGGCAGTTTTCCTCTTGTCTTCTATTTCCTGTAAGCAATTGAACAGTTATAAATAATGTTATTTCTTCTAAAACTGTTTGGTAGAATTCACCATCTGGTCCTGAAGGATTTTCTTTTTGTTGTTTTTATTGTGATTTTAATGGAAGGGTTTTAATTACAGATTCAATTCCTTTATAAGAAATAGGACAAGAGCTATTGAAGTTTGTTTTTCTTCCTGAATGAGATTTGCTATTGTGTCTTTCAGGAACTTCATCTAAATGGCTGAATTTGTTAGTAAAGAATTGTTCATAATACCCTCCTTATTATCATTTTAATATCTTTAGGATCAATATGAGCATCCCTTTTTCATTCTTCTCATTGGTAATTTGTGTCTTCTATTTTCCTTTATCTGCCTGGATAGCAATTCATCTTATTGAAATTTTTAAAAGAAGAAAAAGTCTTTTGTTTTTATTGATTTTTCTCTTTATAATTTCTTAGTGGCTCTGATCTTAATGTCTGTTTGTTACAAATTTAATTTATTCTTTTTTCTCTTTAGTTTTTTAAAAGCAAAAGCTTAAGTTATTCATTTTCAGTTTTTCTTTCTCTTGTCCCCTCTCCCTCTCCCTCCTGTCTGTCTCTGTTCATATGTGTATGTGTTTACAGTTATGCATCACTTAACAGTGGAAATACATTCTAAGAATCATATGATTAGGTGATTTTGTCATTGTGTAAACTTCACAGAGTGTACTTACACAAGCATAGATGATAATGAATTATATAGTTTAGTATACACCTAAGCAATATGATATATAACTGTTGTATGTATGGTACACAATTGATTGAGATGTTATTATGCCACACTTGACTACATTTATGTAGACTTGATGCCACAGATTTCCTTTTAAAATAGCTTTCCTGTATCCTATACATTTTATATATTGTGCTTTCATTTTCATTTAGCTCAAATGCTGTTTCAATTTCCCTTACTCATATGTTGCTGAAATTCCAAATGTTTAAAAAAGTATTATGTATATATATATATATTTTTTTTTTGACAGGCAGAGTGGACAGTGAGAGAGAGAGACAGAGAGAAAGGTCTTCCTTTTGCCGTTGGTTCACCCTCCAATGGCCGCCGCGGTTGGCGCACTGCGGCCGGCGCACCGCGCTGATCCGATGGCAGGAGCCACGGGCTTATCCTGGTCACCCATGGGGTGCAGGACCCAAGCACTTGGGCCCTCCTCCACTGCACTCCCTGGCCACAGCAGAGAGCTGGCCTGGAAGAGGAGCATCCGGGACAGGACCGGTGCCCCGACCGGGACTAGAACCCGGTGTGCCAGCGCCGCAAGACGGAGGATTAGCCTAGTGAGCCATGGCGCCGGCTGTATTATGTATATTTCTGTCATTGGTTTCCATCCTAAAATTTCAATATATTCTGATATAATTTGCATTGTTCATATGGTTCATATTATTTTCAATTTATTAAGCTTTGTTTAATGGCTCAGAACCTATTACATCTTTTTTTCTTTTTTTTTTTTTTTTTTTTGACAGGCAGAGTGGACAGTGAGAGAGAGAGACAGAGAGAAAGGTCTTCCTTTACCGTTGGTTCACCCTCCCACCCTCCAATGGCCGCCGCGGCCGTCGTGCTGCAGCCGGTGCACCGCGCTGATCCGAAGCCAGGAACCAGGTGTTTCTCCTGGTCTCCCATGGGGTGCAGGGCCCAAGCACTTGGGCCATCCTCCTCTGCACTCCCGGGCCATAGCAGAGAGCTGGCCTGGAAGAGGGGCAACCGGGACAGACTCCGGCGCCCCGACCGGGACTAGAACCCAGTGTGCCGGCGCTGCAAGGCAGAGGATTAGCCTGTTGAGCCACGGCGCCGGCCCCTATTATGTCTTGATGAATGTATCATGTGCACTTGAGAGGTATGTTTATATACTGCTAAATGCAAATTATCATGAAATTTAAAACAATAAGTGTTTATTTTTCATTATTTCTGTAGGTCAGATATCTATGAAAAGCTATACAGAGTCCACTACTCCAGGATATTTAAAGATCACAATGAATATTTCACTTGGCTTGGTCATTTAAAGCTTCAAATGTGGAAAAATTCATATCCTATCTCACCTGGTTTCTGGTAGGGTTCAGTTACTTTCAGGCAGTTGGACCGAAGGCTTCAGATTTTGATGGTTGTTCACCAGAGGACTGCTGCCATCAGTTATTTTGCCTAAGCATCTCTCTCATCACAGAATATTTCCTCAAAATGTAGAACAGAGAAGGCTCCAAAGAGAGTCAACTAGCAAGGCTGAAGTCATTCTTTTAACCTGATCACAGAACTGACATTATCCTATGCTATGCTTTCAATAAAGATGATTCGAGAGGTCCCACTCAGTCTTAAGGGAAAGGCTTACATTAGGCTGTGTATATCAGAAGACGTGTATACCCTTGCTCACAACTCTCTGTTCTATTGTACAAACGCATTCCCAGGGAATCAGACAACGTTCAAAGGGATACCTGGGACTCGTCGTATGTGTTTCTTGTATTTCAAGAAAGAATTTCTATGATACTTGCTGTTTGATGCCTAGAACTTGTCACATTAGCTCTTTTGTCAAATGTATTTGTTAGTTTTAGGAGTGGGCAAATTTGGTGCCAGTAACTTTGTTCTCACTACAAGCACAGTTATTTGCTGGTATTTTTTATAAGATTTTTTAAAGATTTATTTATTTTACTTGAAAGTCATAGTTACACAGAGAGAGAAAGAGAAGCAAAGAGAGAGAGAGGTCTTCCACCTACTGGTTCACTCCCCAAATGGCTACAATGGCTGGAGCTGAGCCAAATCAAAGCCAGGAGCCAGGATCTTCTTCCAGGTCTCCCACATGGATGCAGGGGCCCAAAGACTTGGACCATCTTCTATTGCTTTCCCAGGCCATAGCAGAGAACTGGATTGGAACTGGAGCAGCCAGGACTCAAACCAGAACCCATATGAGATGCTGGCACTGCAGGTGGCAGCTTTACCAGCTACGCCACAGCGCCGGCCCCATTTGCTAGCATTTTAAACCATTTATTTTCATATTATTTGAAAGGCAGAGTGACAGAGACAGGGAGAGAGAGACAGACAACAGAGACAGAGACAGAGATCTTCCATCTGCTGGTTCACTCTCTAAATGCTAGCAATAGCCTGAGCTGAGCAAGGCACAGGCCAGGATCCAAGAAATCAATTTGGATCTCTTATCTGGCCTGCAGGGACCAAAGCACTGGCCCCTCACTGCTGTCTCTGAAGGTATCCATCAGCAAAACTCTGAAAAGAAGTAGTAGCAGGATTTGAACCCATGTGCTTCTATAAGGGACGTGGGCATCCCAAGCAGCAACTTAGCCACTGCAACCAACACTTGCTCCCATTTGTTAGCATTTTGAATGAGACTGCGTTGAATCCAACAATAATGAGCCATGCAATTACTAAAAATAACATGTATGGGGTTTAATTTTTCTCAGTAGTGTTTTGTAGCTGTCAGTTTAAAATTTTTAAGTTATTTTTCAAGTTATTTATTGTTCTCTCACAGACACACTAATATATATAAAGCATTTATATTGTTTTTCCATTCCATAACTTGATAAGTTCACATGAATAAAATCATGACAAGGATTTTTGAAATTTTCAATTTTCTCCAATATAGGACACAAATAATATAGTGTTTTATATATTCTATCTTAAACTTTATTCATTTGGTTTCTTTTTATTGGTTATTGTACTGGCTCACACCTCCAAAACTGCATTAAATAGAAGCACTAAGAGTGGATTTTTTTCTCGATTTTATGAATCCGATGTTAATTCTGATGTATCAGCCCATTTTTTTATAGATACCTTACCACTTTGAGTAATTTTCCTTCTGTTACTAATGTGCTGACAGATTTTTTATGAAGTTCTCTTGAACTATATTAAATAAATTGTTCTGGGTCTATTGGAATGAATGTATGCTCTTTGTCTTCTATTTTTTATACTTACACCTATGCATAACAAAGAGGGGGCTTTTCTAGATTAAAGGACTCTTGCATGACATTTGTGCAGAACTCATTTGACCCTGAATGACTGGAACTAATAAAAGTATAAAAATAGATTCAAGACAAATGGGACACTTTTAAAATGGAGTAGACATTGATTTAAATTCTTTTAAAATTATTTGGTTTATTGAAAGGCAGAACACACACATACACACATACAGAGAGAGAGAGAGAGAGAGAGAGAGAGAGAGATTTCCCATGTGCTGATTCATTCCCACAATGCCTGAAATGGCTGGGACTGGGCCAGACTGAAGCCAGGAGCAGGAAAACTCCTTTCAGGTCTCCCACATGGGAGACATCACGCATTGCCTGCCAGGCTGTGTATTAGCAGGGTGACAGAATTGGGAGCACAGCTGGAACTCAAATGTAGGTGCACCAACAATGAATGCGAGCTGCCTTCACTACTGTGGAAAATGCCTGACCCAGATACTGATTTTTGTAAAGAAATACCATTATTGTTGTTAAATTACTATAATGCACTGTGATATATGCTCTGTATGGTTTTTAAATGTGTGTGTGAATTTTGAAAAGGTGAAATGGCATGTTAACTAGAATCCACTTTAAGTTATTTCTTTAAAAATAAAGCTAAAATAGTAATAACAACTTTGGGCAATAAATGTACAGGAAGCCTTTCATTTTCTTTCGAATATGTGGAATTATTTTAGAATAGTTTTAAAATATTAGAATGGGTGAATAATTTGTCATGGATATATTAGCATGGTTTTAACATATATGCATACTTATATTTCAATCTCCACTTCCCTCAGTCCCTAATCCCTTCAATCCTGTGTCAAGAACAACTAACAGACCCTACATCTGTATAGAAGTGAAGTAAAATGAAAAAACAAGTATAAAATGCTAGAAAAATAAATGTATTCTATGTATCGGTTAGATAATTATTTGTGTTATTTTCTCTCTGTTAATTTTGAAAGATAAGTTACTCAATTACATGAAGGCACATCTGCTTTTTTATTATTTTGAAGTATCTTGTTAGTGGATGCTTGATTTTACAGAACTTTGCTTTTCAGAGTACTAAGCTATGAATATCCTTGCATATGTTTATGGAGCACATATAAGTCATTTCCTTTGTGTGTGCATCAAGTGGTTAAATGGATAGAGTAGGATGTGTGAAAGCTCATCATTGTGACATCACACTTCACTCTAGCATTTCCCTTTTTCAAAGTGGATATATGATTTTTCTCTCCTATGAATGGATCTTGAGTAATCAATATTCTCCTAGTTATCTGTTGTCAATTTGATCTATTATCATAATTTTAAAAATGTTTTGCCAGGCTGGCCTCACAGCATTGCGTGTTAAGCCACTGCTTGTGATGCTGGCATCTAATATCAGAGCTCTGGTTTGGGTCCCCATGAATATAGCTCCGTACTAATGCACCCAGGAAAGCAGTGGAAGATGGCCCAAGTACTTGAGTTGCTGTCACTCACTTGGGAGCTCCAGATGGATTTCCTGGCTCCTGATTTCAGCCTGGCCCAGCCCTGGCCACTGTGGCCATTTAGGGAGTGAACCAGCAGATGGAACATCTTTTTTTCTATTTCTCCCTCTCTCCCCTTCCACCCCGTCACACTCCTTTCAAATAAAAATAAAGAAAACCTTTAAAAATATTTTTTCAAGAAATGGTACACAATATTATTCCATTTAGTATATAATTTTTATCTCCTTGAACATGAATAAGATTGAACACCTCTTTATATTTTCTTTCTCACATTTATTTTCTCTTGTATTGTAAAATGTATTTATGCCATTTATTTTTTGGACTTCAAAGCTTTCTCACTGATTTATTTAATTTGCTGTTATATTCTTGATACTAAAAGTTTTGATTATGTGTACAGAAAATATTTGCTCCAAGATTGTAATAAGTATTTGTAGAATAAATGAATAAGCAATATTGAATTGAATCACCATTTCAAATACTGGATTTTGCATTTAGCATCTGTGTAGATTTGACAGTCATTTAATTCCTCTGAATTTCAAGTTTCTGTCTTTAATACTTATAATACCTATTCCAACATTTTTTATTTAACTTTTTAGTGATAAACAAATTGTGCAGAAATTTAAGGACATATCCATAAAGAACTAAAGTAATAAAAGTTCTACAATACTATAGTATTTCTACTATCTTACAATTGAACAATGTAGAAAATCATTTTATCTGACATTGAAATCAAATATTATTTCTTTCAATTTTTTTTAATTTTTAAAGATAGATTTGTTTATTTACTTGAAAGAATGACAGAAAGAGAGAGAGAGAAAAGGAGAGAGAGCATGATATATTTCCTATCTGTTGGTTCAGTCCCCAAATGGCCAAATGAATGAGGTTGCAGCAGGCTGAAGCCAGGAGCCACATGGGTGGCAGAGGCCATCACCGTCTACTTTCCCAGGCACATTAGTAGAGCACAGGATCTAAAGCAGAGCAGGCAGGACTCAAATTAGCACTCTGATAAGAGCTGCCAGCATCATAAGCAGTGTTGACAGGTTGCACCACAATGCTGGCTCCATATTTTTTGTAATTTTATTCCCAAAAAGTTCTACACTTACATTTATCTTATATCCTTCTTGAAGTAATATTGAAAGAGTTCAATAGCCCAGATTCTTTACATTTTAAATAAGAAAAAAATCAATTTTCGTTTTGGTTTATAGCATGACTGTCTGACTTCTGCTGGCTTCATCCTCCAAAGAAATGTAACTGTATCAAAATATAAACATACAGTACATCCTAGGTCTCATTCTTCCTTGAGTTTCTGCTATTAACATATAACTACCAAAGAGAAGTTCACCCTAGAGCAAGTTTTATGTGATTATATTTTCACGTCTTCTTATTTCATTTTCTCATTCTATTTCACCAACTTGTCAAAGCACAACCAACTTGTCAATTCATTATTTGAGAGGCTAGTAATATATTTTATGTAATAAAATCTAAAAATATATTTTAGAGGTTTACATACATAATAATATTTTAATATTATCATGAATACATATATAATAAAAGAAATTATTTCCTATATAATTCTGAGCTTCATTTTATGTTTATTGCTTAATATATGTTATTTATATTACTACATGAATTATTTTTGCTTCAGGTTTGGGTTTTGGAATTATGACAAAATTGCACATCTGCACTATAGAATGCTAGACAAAGGAAATTTATGAATTCTGAAATGTGAACTTAATCCAGAAAAAAATGCAGGTTATGATAAACTCATCATCTCGTTAGATACATGGTATTATTTCAGCTACATTAATGTTTTCTATAACAGTTATAAAAGCTCTCCACATTCACTTTAAAATAATTTAAATAAATTATTTCATGTATCAGTGCTACTGGAAAAATTCCACTAGATTTTTGAGAAATATATAAAATATTTAAACATGCATAGAACATCTCTTCATACAATCATCATCAAATAAAGAGAACAAAAAATTAGATGCAAGATAAATATTACAACACCCAAATATGGGCCGGCGCCGTGGCTCAACAGGCTAATCCTCCGCCTAGCAACGCCGGCACACCGGGTTCTAGTCCCGGTCAGGGCGCCGGATTCTGTCCCGGTTGCCCCTCTTCCAGGCCAGCTCTCTGCTGTGGCCCGGGAGTGCAGTGGAGGATGGCCCAAGTGCTTAGGCCCTGCACCCGCATGGGAGACCAGGAGAAGCACCTGGCTCCTGCCATCGGATCAGCGTGGTGTGCCAGCCGCAGCGTGCCGGCCGTGGCAGCCATTGGAGGGTGAACCAACGGCAAAAAGAAGACCTTTCTCTCTCTCTCTCTCACTGTCCACTCTGCCTGTCAAAAAAAAAAAAAAAAAAAAAAAAAAGCAACACCCAAATATGACCTTAAGCTAAAGAAACATTACTAGTAAGATCTTTTACCTCACTGGTCCACAGAAGAGAGTCATATTGTAGTGGTAAATAGTGGTTTTATGTGGTTACATAAATAAGCTCTCTGTTCTTGCGATCCTAGCCATCTATTTCTGAAGATCCCTGCCCTCATAACTGAAGAACTGCCCAATAACATAATAGTTTTAAAAATGCACAGCATTTAATTTGCTCGTGAAAATTTACACTACTCGGTATCACTTAAGGGCGGCTTGGAGAATGAAACTGGAACCCTGTAAATCATGCTAAGATATGCGAGAAAACCTGGAGAAGGAAAATTCTGGAATTCTTTGGGCAGCTAACTCAATATTACCTCTTCATGTTGTCTCTCCAGCAGGATCTTGTCAGTGTAGCTAGATCTTGTACTTGCCAACTCAGGGATCTTCAAACTTGTCCAAAGGAGAGACAGAAGCCTTCAAAACCACATAGTATCACTTTTAACATAATATATTGGTTGAAGCAGCTGCAGAGTTCACTCATTTTAAGGGCAGAAAATATAGACTTCCCCTCTCAATGGAAGAATGGCAATATGATATTATAGGGTTTATAGGATGTGTGTGTGCACCACTCATGTGTGGACATTTCTGAAAGATACCCTCTGCCCCAAGCTCTGAAGTGGGAAAAAGAGATGCTAAAAGAAAATATTGTGAATGCAATCAAACCTAAAAGAAAATCAAACCATCAGAATCAACAGAAGAACCCCGCAGAAAGCAGCTAAATAAAAATTACAGTGATTCAGTACTATTCACACAGTGGCACTCTGGTAAGAAATTATCTAGAGTCAGCTAAGAAACCCAACACCAAATGCTACTTCTGCTGCTATTGCAACTTGAGTGCTTGAAGATGAACCAGAATTAAATGTAAAGGATTCAGTGCCTAGAGTTAAGTAAATGTTCCTATTCAATAAATTTTAAAATAGGCATAGAGCATCAAAACTATAGCAGTAACAATTTATTTGACAAAGAATTAAAACAGTTTGACCAACACTTTACAGCAAAACTGACCTACTCAGGCATTTCTTATCTTCCTTCCTCCCTCCCTCCCTCCCTCCCTCCCTTCCTCCCTCCCTCCCTCCCTCCCTCCTTCCTTCCTTCCTTTCTTCCTTCCTTCCTTTCTTCCTTTCTTCCTTCCTTCCTTCCTTCCTTCCTTCCTTCCTTCCTTCCTTCCTTCCTTCCTTCCTTCCTTTCTTCCTTTCTTTTTCTTTCACATATAAGGGAGAACATAGAATATTTGTCTTTCTGTGTCTGGCTTATTTCACTTACTGTGAGTGAAACTCACATCTTTTCATTTGATGATTCTTTTATTGTTAATTATTTTTAATCTTCATGTAGATAAAAAAGGCAGAAATACAGAGAGAGAAATAGAGAGAGAAAGAGAGAGACAGAGAGAGACAGAGAGATAGACAGAGAATCTTCCATCCTCTGGTTTATTCCCCAAATGGCCATGATGACTAGAGCTGGGAGAGGCCAAAGCCAGGAACCAAGAGCTTCTTCTGTTATCCCCCACTGCTTTCCCAGGTGCATTAGCAGGGAACTGGATCAGAAGTGGAGCAGCTAGAACTCAAACCGGTGCCCATAAGGGGATGCCGGCATTGCAGGCGGAGACTTAATCCATTACACCACAGCACCAGCCCCTTGATGATTCTTTTTTAAATTTTATTTAAGGTAAACAAATTTCATGTATCTCATATATACAGATTTAGGAACACAGTGACACTTCCCACCCTATTCTCACTCCCACCCATGCTCCCACCATTTCTCCTCCTTTCTCTCTTATTCTCTCTCTTAATTTTTACAATAATTACTTTCAGTTTATTTTATACACATAAGATTAACCTCACAAAAATAAATAGTTCAATAAATAGTAAGAAGAAAAAAGCAATGCTCCTCAACAGTAGAGACAAGGGATGTAAACAAAGATGATTGCTTATAGCCTTTGCCTAGATTCCTGCTGAACTATCATCTTACATTTTATTTGTTGAGCTACTTAGTAGAGCACTAAGCCTTTGACTGTAATGTAAATTTAAAATGTGTTGACTCAAAAATAAAAATTAGGAGGAGCGGCAACATGGCGGAATAGGAAGGGAGCACATTGATAGTTCAGCAAGACACACAGGTTAATAAAAGTGGAGATACTGCAGGGTCAAGGAAGAGTAGGGGAAGAAACAGCAGAGGAAACTCTTCTGGAACTAGTGATTCACAGTGGACCTGCGTGGAGAGCGTGGGAGCCCAGGTTCGGGACACCAGCGGCAGACTCAACGCACCAGCGCTGGAACGCGAGGTGAGCCAAACCTCAATAGCCCGAGACACCAGCGGGCAAGCGGAAAGAGGAGACTAGAGGGAACGAGGCTTGAAACTCTGTGGGGAAAAGTTCACCAGGCTAACTAGAAGAGAGAGAGGCGCCATTTTGGACATACGTCATAAGCAGGGTGACCTCAGGTCTGCACCGGCCCTGAGCCTAGCAGAAAAACCTGACTCTGGGGGGAGGGGTGAAATAACAGGAGATTAGCATCTAGCTTGGCAACCCAGTGGGAGACTGCAGGAGAATTGGAGCCCACACCAAGGGCAGCAGAGATTCCCTGTGTGGTCCTTGGGAAAGAGCTTCCGATCTCTGGCTCCTGTAGGTATATCATTCGCCTGCTAACTACCTCCAATTACGTTCAGCTGTGCGGAATTACGTCCCTTTTGAATCAAAAAAAAAAAAGAAAGAAAGAGATTTACCACGCCTAACCTGGGAGTGTCCTCTTTGACACACCCTCAACCCTGAGGAACCAAACACAGCTCTCAGTCCACACTCATCTCAAGCCTCTAAGGCTCCACCAAAAGCAGACAGTCCACTTATTATAGAGCCATAGTGTAACAAGAAAAAACACCACAGTGAAGAAACCAAATATCTCCAACATGCCATACAACAAACGCAAAAACCGAGGTAACAAGAACAAGGAAGACACTATGACGCCCCCAAATGAAAAAGACACCCCAATTCAAGATTATGAAGATGATGAGATCGAAGAAATGCAAGAAGCGGATCTCAAAAAATTGATAAGAACATTAAGAAGTTCTCAAAAACAAATTCTTGAACTACAGAAATCCTTAATGGACAAGATAGAAAATCTCTCTCGTGAAAATGAAATATTAAGGAGGAATCAAAATGAAATGAAACAACTAGTAGAACATGAAACTGTGATAGTGACGAGAAACCATAATGAAATGAAGAATTCAATAGATCAAATGACAAACACATTAGAGAGCCTTAAAAACAGAATGGGTGAAGCAGAAGAGAGAATATCAGACTTAGAAGACAGAGAACAGGAAAGGAAACAGGCAAACCAAAGAAAAGAGGAAGAAATTAGAAATCTAAAAAATATTGTCGGGAATCTACAGGATACTATTAAAAAACCCAACATTCAGGTTCTAGGAGTTCCTGAAGGTATGGAGAGGAAGAAAGGATTAGACGGCATTTTCAGTGACATACTAGCAGAAAATTTCCCAGGTTTGGAGAAGGACAGAGGCATCTTAGTACAGGAAGCTTATAGAACCCCTAATAAACATGACCAAAAGAGATCCTCACCACGACACGTTGTAATCAAACTCACCACAGTGAAACATAAAGAAAAGATTCTAAAAGGTGCAAGAGAGAAACGTCAGATTACTCTCAGAGGATCTCCAATTAGACTCACAGCAGACTTTTCATCAGAAACCCTACAAGCTAGAAGGGAATGGCGAGACATAGCCCAGGTACTAAGAGAGAAAAACTGCCAGCCCAGAATATTATATCCTGCAAAGCTCTCATTTGTGAATGAAGGTGAAATTAAGACTTTTCATAGCAAACAGAAACTGAAAGAATTTGTTGCCACTCATCCTGCCCTGCAAAAGATGCTTAAAGATGTGTTACACACAGAAACACAGAAACACGGTCATCAATATGAAAGAAGGTAAAGGAAGGAAACCTCACAGCAGAAGATCACAGGAAGCTCAATTTCTCTTTGACATAGAATTAAACTCTGATGCTCTGTTAAAGCAATGTGTTAAAGTAATCTAAAAACAAAAAGCAATTCAAATCAATTGGCAATCTATAAAAAGAGTTAAAGATTTTAAACGCTATTATTAAAATTGCTATATTGGTCTATTATGCTATGTTACATGTGTGTACATATTGTATGTCCACATAGGAAATTTTATTAAGAGTTTTATTTTAAATGGCTTATAGATAAGATTGTCCATAAATTTAAGCTGCTAAAATCAATCAAAGATACATTTTAATTTGTGTGACCTGAATCTGTGTACATATGTTTTAAACTTGTTGGTAGAAAGAAACTAAAAACATTTTATATGGTTGTGCCTAAGTTTACTGGTTAAACAAACTACACCATGTTAGATATTTAAGAGGTGTTTTCAAATACATGATTCTTAAAATTTATAGAAGGCATTGGACTTTCTGGTAAATGTTTTCTTAAGTTGTTATCTAATGGTTGAAACTGTTTGCTAAGTATTCATGTAATATTGCTATTGTCAGCAAGCGATCTAGGACTTGCTCCCTCATTTCTCTATTCTACGCCCAACTTGTTCTTTCATTTCTCTGTTCTCCTCAAGGTAGGAAACTAATTCTATTATGAAGGAATCTGTAGGACACACAATTTAATCTTTAGACCTTATAAAAGAGATGGCTAACATTTTTCTGCAATAGCATAGCCAAAATAAGAACTTAAATAATAATCTCATAGCTAGATTCACTTCGCCATCAGCGAAGTATACAGTAAGTAGAAAAAACCTCCCTTTCAGACCAAAGGGAAAGAAAGTTTTAAAGTGAGAATATAATTTTCCTCATGGGCATTGTCTACCTTAGAAAAACTACTACAGAACATGCCTGTGACTATAGACTTGTAGTTCAGGCCACCGAAGATTAGAGATGGGACTTGGGTACTCCCTTGACTTGCATCCTCTGGTCTGCTTGAACACAAACCAGGAGGAAAAGAAAGCTCGGCATCAGAAGCAATGGATGGCAGGCCTATTACTGGCTGATCTGTACAGTGATTGGCCCTCAAGGAGACCCAACAGGCCAGTCCACTGCAGTGCTTTCAATGTGGTAAGCCTGGGCTTCAGCAGAAGTCAGCTTGTGAAGAGCCCTGGCAGCTCTGCCAAGAGTTGGATCACTGGAAATGGACCTGCCCTGGAGTCGAAGGATGTCCAGGTCAGAGCCACAGATCTTATTGGCTCTAAGCTGAAAAGCCCTTCACTCAGCCCAACTTCCAAAGGGACCACTGCAGCTGAGGGGATGGTCAAGTAGGGTCAGCAACATTGCAGGCAGAACTGTAAATTTCTTGTTAGAGATGCCCCCTGCCTTTACCTGGCCAGCTCTCCTCCCAGCCCAGCCAAGTAATGAAAGTCAACAGAGTGCCTTCCCCTAGGAGGTTCACACCTCCCTTAGGATGTACCCCATGTGAAGAGATAGATAGGTCTGAGCCTCTTAACTTACAAGGCCTAAAGCCCACCAGATTATTATCAAGCCCCTTCTATCAGGTTCTATTTGCCTCTCAATCAGAAAAATTACTTGTAGCTTAGACAGCACCTTTCTTAGCTCCTCTAATAATGACTCTGTCCTTTGTGCTAGACCCTGTCTAGTGCACTTGGGCCTCATTCCTTTGTAATCATAACCTCTACTCTACCACCAATGGCTCTACTCCCAACATGTGTGTACTGATGGTCCTCTTCCCCACTTAATGCTGTATAATTGTTCAAACCTGGTTAATGCCACTCTTAGGATCATTGGTTACTATCCTCACTCTGTCTTTTATGACCTTGTCTAAATATGATCAGAGTCGGCAAACTTGGAAGGCTTCCATAGCCTTGGCAACTCATGACGACAGCCTAGGGTGGTTACTGGCGCCATAAACTAGAGTGTCAATTTGTTGGGTCAACAACAGGAGTCACTGTGCACTTGCTCCTCATGTGGGATCTCTGTCCTTAATGTGCTGTACATTGTGATTTAATGCTATAACTAGTACTCAAACAGTATGTTTCACTTTGTGTTTCTATGTGGGTGCAAACTGTTGAAATCTTTATACTAAATTGATCTTCTGTATATAAAGAGAATTGAACATGAATCTTGATGTGAATGGAAGGGAAGAGGGAGCGGGAGAGGGGAGGGTTGTGGGTGGGAGGGAAGTTATGGGAGGGGGAAGCCATTGTAATCCATAAGCTGTACACTGGAAATTTATATTCATTAAATAAAAGTTAAAAATAAAAATTAAAATAAGAAAAAAAGGAAGTATTTCTATCTGAAAAGCATTCCAACCAGTATTATTGCTATACACTGATATAAGTGAATTAATGGAGGAATACTGTGATTCAGTGTTCTCTGAAAGAGAACAGTAGCATTTACCTGGGATATCACTGTGTGGGTGCGCTGTTTGATACTTAGGATTTGTCATTTTTATAAGGATTTATTTATTTATTTAAAAGTCAAAGATACAGAGAGAGAGACAGAGAGAGGTCTTCCATCTGTTGGCTCACTCTCCAAATGGCTGTGCCGCTGGGGGTGAGCCAGGCAGGAGCCAGGAGTTTGTTTTTGGATCTTCCATGTCAGGAGCCAAATACTTGGACTGTCTTCTGCTGCTTTCCCAGTCACATTAGCAGGGAGCTGGCGTCATAGGCTGTGGCTTAACCCACTGTGTGACAGTGTGGGCCCCAGGATTTGTCTTTTGTAGTGCTTTAGAATGTGCTGGCTGATCCACTGTACATTGAAGCACTCTGTTTCCAATGGGGGGACTTTAGAAAACCTTCCCTTCTCTGTCTTTCCTGATTGCTTATTGAACTTGCTCATTTTGCCTTGTCTGCCCTTTGCAGACCCAACTTACCTGAACATGTTCTTTCACTCCATCTGCCTGACCTGACTCTCTAGCTTCAGGCTAACCCTGATATCTGAGTGAATTTTTTATCCTGAGACTGACCATGGGCCCACCTACCAATGCTCACATCCAGCCCACGTTTTTAGAATCTCATTACAGAAACTGACTTCTGGGCTCCCACCTTGAGAATTGATGACCAGAAATGTATAAAATACATTGTTTAAGCTATTCCTTTAAATGTTCTTCATCTTACGGTTAAGGCTCAATATCTAAATACTATGACCTTTTCTTTAGCCCAAAGAAAAAGCTTTCTCAAAATAATATAGCATGTTAATAGTAAGGTCATGGGAATTAGGGTATTCTAGCCCAAATCTAAGCCTGCCAACATAGCATGGGAATTATTCCAATGTTATTTTCTGCTAACCAAGCTTTTATTATTCTTGAATGTAATCTTTAATGCCCAATTTTGTTAAGTATATCTGAATTTCACACTGTTCTTACCAAGATTGAAGTTTATCTAACATATATATATGTACTGTGCTTCTATAAAAGTTTTAGATAAATTATTCATTTAATTATAATAGCAGTACTATAAGGAACTTAATACAATATGATTACTAAAGAAGTAAAGATTGAAGTCCTAGTGCAAACCCAAAGACTTATTCTCTAGATGTAATTGCTGTAACTCGTGATACAATATTGTTTCTACTCCACCAATGCTAGCAAAGAGCTTTGTAACAAGAAGGAATTAAAGTAGATACATTTGTTTATTAACAAATTTTAAAGAGTTAGATTATTAAATTCTTAAATGTTGGTATATTTCTTGCAGGACTGTTAGTCATTAAATGATTTCTTATTAATAGATTTGTATTTTAAATGTGTACAGGATATACTAATACATTAACAATCATAATGTGTGCTATTTTATGGTACTAACATGAGAAAAAGGATACTTATTCTAATAGTACCAAAAAAAACCTAAAGTAGCAATACATAAATCTCAATCATTTTCAGAAAAAACAAATCTTGAAATTTATTGGCACTTACAATCTGAAGACTGCAAATTTGATTGCTTTACGGCTAAGCAATTTAGCCACTAATTAAATCATGGTAATTATGTGAATTATTTAATATTCATATCATTATAATTTCTAAAAATGTCTATGTAATATAAGTCAAATTAATTTCATTCTTTACTAATTGAATATGTTGTTCCCATTCTGGTAATTATTTCAGTTTTCTAAAATTCAAGCAGGCAAACCCTTAATATAAGTAACAGGTTAGTTTTTTCTAAATACCTTTCATTGTTCTTGAAGATTTAAGTTGAATGATTACAAGCTACTGTTCATGTTGGTTATTCCCTGAGTACTTAGATTAAAACATTTATTTTGTACGTAAGCTTTCTGCATCTCTAATATTTTATAGGTAAATAAGACATGTCCCCTTTGATTATCTCTTAAAATATTATTTACTTAATCATCTTACATACAGTATCTCATCAGTAGTTTCCTGTGTGTTTTCTGATACATTGGGCACCTAACACTCCTTCCAAGAAATTTTGGGTGTTAGATTAACTCAAAGTCTGGAAAGTGAGTAAGATTCTTTGGTTATCTATGAAAGGAAGTCAGGTTAGGTGTAGGGCATTTTGTTAATGTAAAACATTGAAACATTAATAAAACTCTCATCTGTGTATCCCTGGGGGAATCTGGGGCAAACTGCCTGTTAATGTTGACCTTGCTCAGTTTGCTGTCATGGTCACTACTTAATTTTTGTCACCTTGAGATCCTGGTTTCCAAATTAAAATTGGGAAACACATCATCTTTAGTATCCCTTACTCCTTGAAGAGAATATACTTCATAAATTAAAATAAGTATACAGATGTATGAATGCTGGTGCTACCTCCCCAGTGAGTTTCTTGAAATACTAAAGAGAAAGCAGGGCTTTCAGAGAGCTCTCAAAAGAAATATTTATGAACTGATTTGC
The DNA here is from genome assembly GCF_033115175.1 of Lepus europaeus. Classification (NCBI taxonomy): domain Eukaryota; kingdom Metazoa; phylum Chordata; class Mammalia; order Lagomorpha; family Leporidae; genus Lepus; species Lepus europaeus. The sequence goes on along the minus strand of NC_084836.1, from coordinate 33,732,198 downwards.
AGGTTATATTTGACAAACTTAACTTGAACAGTCCTGTTTACTTCACTGAAGACATGTACAGCATCTGAATTACTTTCTATCAATTGCCACTTTAATAATGAAAATCATTTCCTGTTCTAGAAAAGGTTGAAATCAGAACAAGTAAAAATGAACACATTTTGGTAATTTCAGTCCAAATTCACATTATATTCTTTTTAAGCTTAATAATAACAGCTTTAACATTTGGTACTGAAATCTATTTCTCATCGTTTTGCCTAAACTGCTGCAGTGATAAAAAAGGAAGGAAGGAAGGGAGGGAGGGAAGGAGGAAAGAAAGAAAAAGAAAGAAATAAAGAGAGAGAGAGAGAGAGAGAGAAAGAAGGAAGGAAGGAAGGAAGGAAGGAAGGAAGGAAGGAAGGAAGGAAAGAAAGAGAAAGAAAGAAAGAAAGAAAGAAAGAAAGAAAGAAAGAAAGAAAGGAAGGAAGGAAAGAGAGAAGGAAAGAGAAGGAAAGAAAAAGGATCTTCAGTTCTCATTGGGCTATAACAAAAACATTTATTTCATATATTTATATGTTTTTATATTCAAAACATTATTCATGTTCCTCATGGACTATGGATCAGCTGGGTCTCTACTCCATAAACAGTTTCATTTTGAAGCCAAAGTTGAAGGAGGAGTTATTATCTTGGTACTTTAGTTGTTATGGCAGAGGACAGAGTACAATGTATAAATTTCAACCCTATAATCACATCAAATGCTTCTTCGAATGTATGGCAGACAGAGTTTTCAGCATTCCATTGATAAAGCAAATTAAGGGTTAGCCTGACAATGAAGAGAGGGCACATGCAAGAATGTTGTCATATAATCTTCCCAGTGTGGAGTAAACAATCTTTTTAAAAGAAAGAATGCAATATCTAAAACTAGAATGCCGAATTTTGCAAATGTTTTGGTTTGCAGATTTGGCATTATATTGGATGAACCCAATTGCTAGGGTTAAAGACTGAATTAAAACAAAATGTATTGAAATGGTTGCATTAGTCAAGTCTGCTTCGTCATGTAAGGCAATTCTTTAGACAGGAAAATTAGTTATTTTAAGGACTGTTTCAATAGAAAGAGTGGCATTTTATCCATTTGTCAAGGAAAGCTCAGTGGGTTTAGTAACTTAAATAAACTTGAATCTTTTAATCTTTCTACAAAATCATATTTCTATTACTTTGGTAACCTCTTTATCAATTTTTTAATGATTTTCTACATTTCATAAAAATATTTGATGAGGTTATGAATTTTACTAACTGATTTGAAAACTTATAAAATCAAAATATGTTTGCCTTATGGTTATGGTGGTGCTCTAGTTTCATTTATTATGAATTATTAAATATCTTTGCATTATTATAATAAAAAGAGAAATGATGTACATCAGATGAAGATTTGAAATAGAAACTTAAAGTTGGCAAGATCTGTTTCAGATGGTGGAGTTATCAATAAATATCCCATCACAGACACTGAGTTATTCTTATGTTCATTTTGTTCTACAACACAGCCACAGGTTCTTGCTAAGTTTTGTCTTTGATGATCACTTCATTTTAGCTCACAATAAGTAATAGTTTAAACAATTACAACCTTTAAAATCCCTAGTATTCTAGAGATTAGTTTCTCAGTTCATGAGCACAATTTTTACTATTTGGGTTCCAACAAATCAATCTAATTTTCCCCAGGGAAATTACAGCATGAGATTTACAAGAATGAGCAGAAACAAGCAAGAATTTGCCACAAACTAGTCTGGTAAACACATTAATTCCTCCATTGTTTGACAACAGACCACTTAGATTTTATCGCCAATTGACAAACCCAGTTCTGCAAGCTACTCTTGCACTGAATAACTTTGGAACCCAGAATGCAATGTTAAAACTATGGTCTCTGCTGTTATTTTCAGCCTGAAGGGATTTCTCTTAAAATGTAATTATTCATTTTTCTAATTTTATATTCCAGTTCATTGGCATGGTACTAACTTTAAAATGCTAATGTTCTAGTTGCATGAAAATCCTGGACATGAGGATGTCACTTTCCCATAATAGGGTGTGAATCTCATCAATGTTCATCACAGGGAAATAATCCAAACAAGAAGAGAGTTCAAGTGCAGGGCAACAAAAATAAATGATACGTATCCACTGCATATATCAATTTACTGTATTCATAGAAAGGTTATTTGAAGTAGATTCATAAACTATTAATGAGGCAGGCAGGTTTTGATAGCTTCACTTAATACTTACCTATAGACTAAACAACATTATGACCTGTTTTTGCAAATAAAGTTTTATTGGAACAGAGCTATAGCTACAGCAGAGCTGAATAGTTGAAACAGACTATATGGCACACAAAGCCTAAAATATTTACTAAGTGAACTTTACAGAGAAAGTTTGCCCACCCCTTTTATAGATTATTGATATTCTCTGAAATTGTAAGGGAAAAACAGTAAATATTGTCATCATCTTGCAGATCATTTTGATTTTCGTTCTAGTCAGAGTTTTTTCAACTTTTATGCTATGAAAAGTGGACATATGCTTCTCCTGCAGAAAAATGCCATTCTAAAGTTGAATAAAACAAAAAAGAAATAGATTATTAAAGAAAAATACACATGATGTTGCTAATTAGTGGTCTATTAAGAATGTCAGAAAGGGGCTGGCGCTGTGGTGCAGCGGGTTAACACCCTGCCCTGAAGCGCTGGCATCCATATGGGTGCTCCTTCAAGACCCAGCTGCTTCACTTCCGATCTCCGATCCAGCCCTTTCTATGGCCTGGGAAAGCAGTGTAGGATGGCTCAAGTCCTTGGGCCCCTGCATCCACGTGGGAGACCCAGAAGAAGCTCTTGGCTCCTAGCTTTGGATCGGCACAGCTCCGGCTGTTGCAGCCACTTGGGGATTAAACCAGTGAATGGAAGACGTCTCTCTCTTCTCTCTGCCTCTCCTCTCTCTCTGTAATTCTGACTTTCAAGTAAATAAATAAATCTTAAAAAAAAAGGAATGTCAGAGAAAAAACACGTATTACATAGATGACAGGAACACTAAAACGAGAGCTCAGAATCAAGCTCTTCAGAAAACTGAATTTGTGAGGCTGGCACTGTGATGTAGTAGGCTAAGCCTCCACCTGTGGTGCCGGAATCTCATATGGCCACTTGCTTGTGTCCTGACTGCTCCTCTTCCTCATCCTGCTCTCTGTTTATGGCCTGGGAAAGCAGTGGAAGATGCCCCAAGTGCTTGGGCCCCTGCACCTGTGTGGGTGACCCAGAAGAAACTATTGGCTTCTGATAGACCCAGCTCTGGTCGTTTCAGCCATTTGGAGAGTGAACCAGAAAATGGTTCACTCCCACTTTCTGTAACTCTACCTCTCAAATAAGTTAATAAAATCTTAAAGAAAAGAAAGGAAAAGAAAATTGAATTTCTCTCCAAATACATTAGTAGTTTTGGCTTTTAGTAACATGAGGTGATACTTGAACATATAGGTTACTATGCTACTACACAGACTTATAAAAATACATTATTTATCATTAAATACATATCTTATGTTTATAAAGATAGATCTGCTTACAGTCCTGTTATTTCTCCCACATGACTCTACCTTTATACAGCAACATGTATTTTCCTCACATTTTTGAAGTTACTAGTTTGAGACAAACACAGCATTGCGAAGTGCTAATTCTGATTCAGAAAGGCAATTGTAACCCAAATGCAACTGTCTCTGTCATTAGGCAACAGCATTTTCTCCTGAGCTGTGAACTGCAAAATGATCTAGAAAACAACAGAAGCCATAAATTTAGGGCATCTGCAATTTTGAAGCAGTTTCCATAATAACTAGCCAGGATGTTTGCTTTGTTTCCTGGCTAACCACCAGCCTTCGCATAAAGATTATATCTCTTTATTGATCTATTTGCTGGAATGAATCATAGGATTTTTTTTTTCTCTCAAGAGAATTTTCAACACTATTGTTTTGTAGGAGTTAGCTAGAAAATGACAAACTGATCCAAATTTTATTTTGGGGAAAAAGTGACTACTAGGAATTTGTGAATGCTTCGATGTGTTTTTTGAATGTTTTGTTGTACAGCATCTATAAATCAACATCTCTATAGCTAACCCTCTGTAGTATCATTTTTCAATAGTTTCACTGAAATTTAAAATTAATTAATTGACCCTGATGGTTCTTCTTAAGGAAGAAACAAAAAAGTATAAGTAACATAATTCATCATCCTGGCTTAAATAGAATCCTAGCAAATTACGTGTTTGGCAAATGTTTTTTAATGACATTTACTATTAGCATAAGAGGAAAATATTTTTGTTGTCAATCTTTTGTCTCTAGTAATCAGTTTAAGCCTGTTCATGCTAACATAAACATTCACATTTTTAAAAAGAAGAAAAATCAAATGTTATTTCAAGAGAGAAGTAAATCGTATTTAGGTTGCTCATAAAGCTAACTTGTCCAAAATTAAGAAGCCTTGAATAAAATTTTATTACACAAATTGTCCGATTGTGAGGTTAAATCACAAGGAATTTTCTAGGCACACCATTAAGTATTTTGTAAGCAATTATATAATCCTCCTAAGAATATTAAGTGATATGCTCCACTATACAGATAAATAATCTTATGGAAGTTGACTAATTTACTCATGGACACACATTTATTAAGGATCAGAAGAAAATTAAACATGAAAACATTTCTAGAAGTTGAAATTATCACAGTCATCTTTTGGATTTTGTTTTTAATAATACAGGAGATAAGCTAAGCTAATGAACTAATAAAAAGGGAAGCTCAAATCCACCAGCTATTCATTACCTACAATCTTCTTAGCCCATTAAGCTATTCCACACCTACATTATTTGTTTTGGTTCCTTTAGATTCTGTAAATAGACCTATGTGGATTACATCTTTAAGCTATTTCTTTGATTCTCAAGCCTCCTTTATCCTTTATTCTTTCCTTTCCAATTGTACCTTAACCACAAAAACAGGTGGTCTACATTTTGCAGTTCTAATTCCTGGAACTCCATCAAAAAGGGTCCATATTTCTGGCAAAGATTCTGGCACATAAAATAAAATCCTTACATATCTCAATACCTTCCAAGTTGGTAAAAATTAAAAATGCACATATTTTCAACAATGACAAAAGGATGAAATATTTATACAGCATAATGAGAAAAATTAACACAAATTTGCAACGCATTTGCTCATCTTTTAATATCACTGATAATAACACTGATTTTTTTCATTAAGAAATCTTGTTCACTAAAACAGAAAACACAGATTCTTAGCCATTTAACCTGTGACATTTAAGCTCAAAATTTGTCCAGATGTACCTTTTATTTATTCATTCCATTCTCTCATTTTCCTCTCAGGAAACCCCACCGCTCCACCTACTATCCTGGCTAAAGCAAAGGAGACTTGATAATCACTACTTAGATATGTTAGCATTGCCAGTTAAAATTACGTGTTTGAAAAAGAGGATCATCATAGTAACCCCGAAGGAATTTCCATAGCCCACCATTAAGTTAGTTAGATAGTTCTCCTCTTGATTTCTAGAAGTTAACAAAAAATTTGCACTTGTGCATTGAAGTTTTATGTCATACTGTTAATATGTCACACTGATAATAGGGTCTTAAGCATATTCTCACATTATCTAATATTTTCCCAGCTATCCAATATAGACACATGAGAAATATGTTAAAAATAAAATCTTTACCCTCCTGTGGGGACAATTTCTTTCTTTAATATATTTATGTATTTATTATAAGAATTTCCTTTAGTGCAATTTCTCTTAGGTTTAACTGTTCAGTTTTTTAAAAAATCTCTTATAACAATCAGTATTTCCTCCTGATACAGATTTTCTAAATGCATTTCTACTTCAACATTCATTGTTAAGTATAGATCATGTTAGCTTTTAAATCTAAAATCCATTAAATTCTTCCTTTGTCAAGTAATTGTTCTACTTTGTCAAAATTGAGCTTACTAAAGGATATCAATTGTCTTTAAGAATCTTTAAGTGAATTTTGATTTAGTAGAAGAATCAAGTGAAGTCTAATTACAGACAGGAAACAGTATTATCATTGAAGTGTCCAAAACTTGCTTTCATTAATGGACTTTAAATTATTTCTGTTACTCTATTGCTTTTGGGATTTATGTTCCTAATTCTAAATTAAAAAGTAATTATAACTGTTATCTAGCATCAGTACATTCAACTCTGTGATAAAGAAAATAAAAACCTGCTAGGTAAAATTTGAAGCTAGGAGAAAAGGCAAGAAGAAGTCAGATATGCCTTAAAGACATATTAGCTGTATAAAGGAAGCACGAGGGGCCAATTCCAAGAGACCGAATACTGCAAGATGTGCATGTTACAATAGCATATTCAACTCCAGCAATTGCCTGCAATAACATATATACCAGAGATTTTGTGTCTTAGGGATACACTAAGATGAGAATAACTGAATCTTTTCCTAGAGGAGAGAGAGAGAGAGTCAACAGATAAATAAATGTAGATAGATATAGATAGACATAATAGTATATATTTGCTTCCAGGAAACTATATAATATAATAAATATATAAACATAATAAATAATTATCTATATTTCTGGGACACACATGATATATATGTAATTCATGTATAGCATGACAGTCATGGTAGGTAAATAAGAAAAGTGCTGTTATAATCTTCTATGAATTAATTTGGATTCTATAGTTAGTATCTATAAAGACAGTGTTTAATTCTATTAGGATTGCCACAGAAAAGTACCTTAGACTGGGCACCTTCTAAACAACATTTATTTATCATAGCTTTGGAGGCCAGGAAGTCCAAGCTCAAGACACCAGTGTTATTTTCTGAGGGTCCACTTCACAGATTGCCCCTTCTGACTGCAACCTCACAAAACCTAAGGGCAAACCAGTTTCTCAGGACTCTTCCATAAGGGCACTAACCACCTTCCTTCCAAATGCTCTCCCCTCTTTATACGATCACCTTGAGGGGTAGGATTTCAACATATGAAATCAGGGGGCGAACACATGCATTCAAACCATAGCACGTAGGAATGGAACATTAAATATGCAAATACATACATCATTTTCTGAAAAAATTCACCTTTTTGCATTTTTTTTTTTTGCTGAAGTCCAAATAGTTACCCTTTCTATTGCAAGAAAATGACATCTTCAATGTCAGACCTACCTTGACATTACATTTGGCTACACTAAAAGGACATTTAAGATGGTCTACATTCATTAGGTAATATCTGCTAGTAGTACATTAATGGAAAGATAGATATGTTGACTGACATATGCTCAAGGAACTGCTTGAACTTCTTTGGGGTATTCTCCAATAAAGAAATATATACTATGTAATTAAAATAGAATCCACATTAATATAGATAATTTTGTAATTTAATTTTAATGACATTTGATGGGGGGAGACCAAGATCATTCTATGATTTGTGATTCTGAAGCCCCACGGAAGTATTAAATGGTTCTATTAGATTTATTTCTCATAGGGAGTCTAATTTGGTATGCTTTAAGGTTGCCAAAATGAGGTGAATAAATTCTTTTAGTGCCAATACATTTTTCTTTAATACAGGTTTCTTAATATCCTGGTCATAAACTATGTTTCATATGTGTTCTCTACAACACTTAACCTCCATAATTGTGAACTGGGGACAAAAACAAGAGGCATTTGCAATTCCCAGTCTCATTCTCAGACTTTTTTCACATATTGTGATTAAGCCAGGGCTTTCGCAGTCAAAAGGAAAATAGCTCAAAAACAAGTCAGGTGTCTTTGACTTATGTATCCATATGGTGTGAGTATAGAGGATAATTTTTTGAATGAATATTTTCCTTGAAAAGTCAGAATGAGAATTTTATTTTTAATAATTAATCTCTCATGAATAACTGTTTCTAACTAAAAACCATCAGAATGAAAGTTCTCTATTTTTGAACTTGTTTTTATTGCAGTGGTAAAAAATCATTCTAAGTTTTTAAGATTCTAATTTTATATACAATGATGAGAAAGATGGAAATTATTTTGTAATGTGAACTTAAGAAGAAAAGTATATAACTAGTCACAAATACTGGAATTATATAAAATATATTTTGCTTCTATTTAAAAATTAGTCATCAATGACAATGTAAACATATATGTTATATGAATAAAAATGAAGTTTTTCACATGCATACATGCATCTATGAATCTTAGTGCTATTTAAAGCACTATGTCTAATGAATGTCAGTATTCTTAATAGTTTGCAATAAAATACAATCAATAAGAGCGATCATACATACTAGACAATAAGTAGTTTCCAGTACAATAAGTCTGTTAAAAGGTTGAAAGTAATTCACTATACAAGTATAGTCTTTGGACAATGAAAGATTATGTCAGTGTAATTACGCCTCAGTGGAACAGCACATCCTAAATAATTAATGAGGGTAATTGGAGATTTGCAAACTATAATAATTGGCCTGTATTTTCTCTATGCAAAAACATTGCAAGTACATCAGTCTAAAATTCAGCTTTCTAAAAATATATTACCTCAATGCTATTTTTATGTAACATTTCATTTATGTTTGGATATCCAGGTCAATTTGATTTAGATAAATTTCCCCAGCACTCTTGGAAAAAAAGGTAGAGATAATTTCTAGAAGCCTGGATTTAAACCTATCCACTCTAATATGGGATGTGCGTGTCCCAAGAGACATCTTAACCACTGAGCCAAACACCCACTAGAGTCCATTCTTAACAAAACTTCAACTTGGCCTATAAAGAATTAAATAAAACATGAGCATAATTTCTAACAGCTCAACATCACTTCCCTAGGATGGCTTTAGCCCCCTTAAGATGCCTGCCTAGGAAAACGCGAAGTTGCCAAAAAGAGTTTACTGTTTTATTGAGCCAACATCTGAAGACATGGTACATATCTGCCACATTTCATTTCTGTGACTCTATGAGCTCGTTCTCACCTCCCTCACACTCCCTTTAAAATCTCCAGGCACTTCTGTACAAATGAAAGATGAGTTCCGTTCACACCGGATGCTTCCTTAGCACAATCTCATATTTCTGATTCAAAGCTGTCCTTACTGTTTTAGAGTCTGCCTTTTTTAATCTTTGACTCTGTAAGTCTCCATATCAAACAGTAAGTAGCTCATAAATGTCTTTCCAAATTGTATTGTAACATTTGGGTGAATGTATTCACAGTTGTATTTTGAATTATTTCAGGTTAGAAGTTATGGGTCATATCTCTAAACTATCAGTGTCTGATATGATGTCTAAGACATAACAGATGCTATGGTTTCAGTATCACCCTAAAGTTCATGTGTTGGGAACTTAATCCATGAATTTATATGTTAATGGTGTTTGCAGGTAGGGTCCTTGGCAGGTAATCAGAATTAGATGAGACTACAAGGGTAGGATGTCTATGACAGTATTATTGTCTCTATAAGAAGACTGAGAGAGACCCAAGCTAGCAATCTTGGTTTGTCTTTCCATGTATTGCCCTCTGTCATGTTATGATATAGCAAAAAGCCATTCAACAGATACTGCTGCCATGCTATTGGACTTCTCAGCCTTCAGAACAATGCACTAAATAAACCTCTGTTCTTTATAAATTACTCAAACTGTAGTATTCAGTGTTGGCAACAGAAAATGAATGAGGTATTCAGTGACATAGGCATTTAGTGAAGGTTTCAGGTTGAACCTAAATTGTAATTGGAAAGTGTTTGGGTACGTTTAGCAAACAGATAGGGTGATCTCATCAGAAGCTTATTTATTTTCAAAATCACTGGAGACTATTATGCTTAGTAAAATAAACTAGCCCCAAAGAGACAAATATCATATGTTATCCCTGATTTCTGGTAAGTAATACGCAGAGTACAAAAAATTGCAATGTATATGAGTAAGATCAATATAGCCATGGCAACTCATGACTAGAGCCTAGGGAGATTACTGACGGCAATGAACAGGAGTGTCAAATTGTTAAGTTAGCAACAGGAGTCACTGTGTACTTACATCCCATGTGGGATCTGTCCTTAATGTGTTGTCTAATGTGCAGTGATGCTATAACTAGTACTGAAACAGTATTTTTACACTTTGTGTTTCTGTGTGGGTACAAACTGATGAGATCTTTACTAATTATATACTGAATCAATCTTCTGTATATAAAGATAATTGGAAATGAAAAAAAAAACTGGTGTTAAATTGGAAATGGCATAGAAAGTTAATTAATTTTTTTAAAAAAATATTATGTAGGATCTCTGTCTTTAATGTGCTGTACACTGTTATTTAATGCTATAACTAGTACTCCAACAGTATTTTTTCACTTTGTGTTGTTATATAGGGGCAAACTGTTGAAATCTTTACCTAATATATACTAAACTGATCTTCTGTATATAAAGAGAACTGAAAATGAATTATGATGTGATTGGAAGGGGAGAGGGAGCGGGAAAGGGGAGAGTTGCGGGTGGGAGGGAAGTTATGGGAGGGGGGAAGCCATTGTAACCCATAAGCTGTACTTTGGAAATTTATATTCATTAAATAAAAGTTTAATAAAAAAATTTAAAAAATCAATAATTTAAGATGTGTTTATCTTTTATTGCCCTTGTCTATACTCTTGAAGAACAGCAGTTTTCTACTTACTACTTGCTAAACTCTTTATTTAGTGGAGGTCTAAACTTGTGATTTTAAAGAAAATTGAAAGTACATTATTACAAAAATTAAGCCCTGAGTAGGGTTTGCTGGCTATACCTTCTAAAAAATAGCAGTATGTTCTAACAGAGGTTGTATGCTTCAAGTGTGCATGTATATGTGCATGTTGGATGGGCTTTTTGGGATAGGTTTAATTTCTAAATTATGATTTCATTTTTTTATTCCAGAAGAGTGGTCAATAGATGAGTATTACTCTAAATGAATAAAAATGAATTTACAACCGTAGAACATGTATTTTCAACACTAGGATATTATTTAAAGACACCAGAAAACATCTCTGTGCTGGGATACTATGGATTGATTAAAATAATTATACCAGATTACTTACTGACATGGAAAAAAATCCAAAATACATTTTATACTAAAAGACTAGCTATACAATCTTATGAAGCCAATCACATAGCTATAAACAGGCAGATGATAAGGTAGAGTTGTATGCAATACAAGCCACATGTAGAAATGATTGTAAGTAGTCAACAGTTATCCAAAATGGATAAAGCAATAAAAAGTATAAAACTAATACAGAAATACAAAGGCAAATATCATATAAAACAAATGTAAACATTGAAAATTATTCTCTCTGAGAATAAAACTGAGAAGTGGAGAAGGATAATTTTCTATTGCTTGTATTGTATTAAGTTTTATGTCCCTGACTTTAAAGCAATGTGGATATATAGTATTATACTGATGGAATGAAACTAAATAAACCCGAATAATACAAGCTTCATTCAAAGAAATAGCCTCACACTTCAATTTTATCAGAGAACATCAAACACTAAAACACTCATCCTTGCTCTGAATTCCACCTCACAGAATGAAAGTGAGTAATTCCAATACTTACAACTACAGCATCAAATTGAAAATATACCTTGCCTGAAACTTCATGAGAAGCAAATAAACACATGGACTTTGTTACAAAGCTGCACATAAATTACACATTTAGCTGAATGGCATGTTTCTATCCTCCCATTTCTATCAGTTAAAATCGGTCCCAGGATAGCAAATTCACCAGAGATAAGAGCTAATGCAAGAGAACAGGTTTATTTAAGAGCCCACCTGCCAAAAGGCCAGACTATGATCCCAAATATGCTCTTCCTAATTTCCAAGTTGGTAGGTGAACTTTTAAAGGGCAAAGGGGAGCTGGAGAAGGTTGTCAGCTTTCTAGTGTAGTGACACAGCTTAAGTGGAGGTGTCTTTAATAAGAAAGTTGATTTTTTTTCTGGCCGATTGCCATAAATCCCTACCTTACTTGCTGTCTGTTGTTGTAGTCACCTCCCAGCCGTCAGCTTCTGAAGTTTTTTGGTTTACATCTGCTTAAGCAAGCATTTTGACCTATAAAAGATTAAAGGAAGAAATACATTTTTTTACAACTGCTAATGTGTGGACTCAAGGTTACAAGTCTCAAGGTTACAACATGAAAAGAAGAGGCATTCAGTAGTTACAACATTAATGTGTTGGTCATTTCTAAGAATATTAATTGATATATGGAGATAGACCTTTCCTTTTTTCCAAAAGGATGTAACAGCTATGTTAATATTTGTGAAATAGTTTTTCTGTTAGTATGTTTCAAAGATTTCATTAAATTAGAGTTTCTTCTTTTTTCTTTCTATTTCAAAATTGTTTTTTGAAAGGGAGAGTTTAACAGTGTAAGAGAGGGAGACACACACAGAGAGAGATTTTCCATCCACTGTTTTACTCCCCAAATGGCCACAATGGCCAGAACTATGCAAGTCCTTAGCCAGGAGCCAGGAGTTTCTTCCAGGTCTCCCACATAGGTGCAGGGACTTAAGTACTTGGGTCATCCTCAGCTACTTTTCCAGGCACATTAGCAGGGAGCTGGATTGGAAGTGGAGCAGTCCAGACAGGAACTGGACCCATATGGGATGCCAGCATCTCAGGTGGTGCCTTTACCTGCTACATCACAATGCTGGCCCCTAAATTGGAGTTTGTATTTCAACGGATCATCAACATTTTCAAAGAAATTTTTCCATTAAGACAGATGTTCTAGTACAGAAAAAGTGCAACCCAAGTGTATTACTGAATTTTTGTGCTGATGTCTTATGAGATCATACAAGAATCTATATGCCTATAGTTCAACAGTATAAATAGCTTAGAATGAAGAGAGAAAATGTATACATGCTTAGCTTATGATTAACAATAATCATGTACCATCTTTGTCAGTTTGGGTTGCTATAACACATATTGTAGACCATGTGTCTTATAATCAACAGACATTTATTTCTCATTGCTCTGGATGCTAACAGTCCAAGATGAGCATTTTAGCATAGCTGGGTTCTGGAGACAGACTACGTATATATTGTGACCTGTTGTTTATATGTGTATCTTCACAAGGCAGAAAGAGATCCAGAAAGCTCCCAGGGACCTCTTTTATAAGGTCATAACTGCACGCACGAGGGCTCCCTCAGGATGCAAGTAGCATCCCAAAAGCCACAAGTCCAAACACCACCCAGTGGTTGTTAGGTTTTTAACAAATGAATCTGAGAAGGACACACGCATTCTATTTATGACATGTATAGATGCCAGCATGTCTATTAAACCTTTATCATAGGACACATAGTCACGAACAATTCAATAATGAAAACTGTTTTTTGGTCATTATTTGGGTTTCCTTTTTTCTGGTACAAAATTTTATTTTAAAAAAGGAACAAATATGTAAAAGTATATTTATAGCTGTGACAAGACAAAATAACTTCATTTTGGAATTTTTGACATGTTTATCAAAAAGAAAACATCTGCAATGTTTTGTTATATATAGGAAAAAAAGAACTGATTTGCCAGGTTTTGTAAATTACTACACAGCTTGTCAATGTAAGTAAAAAAAATCATATAAACTTTTGGATTATTTATTAATGAAAAATTATTCTTTTCAGTGAAACTGTGACATTGGTAATTAGTTTACGGATACATGCAACTTTATAAAAAATTAAAGAAATGGGACGTTTATTTTTTAAAGATTTATTTATTTATTTATTTATTTGAAAGTCAGTTACACAGAGAGAGGAGGGGAAGAGAGAGAGAGAAAAGGGAGAGAGATAGAGGTCTTCCATCCGATGGTTCACTCCAATTGGCCGCAACGGCTGGAGCTGCACCAATCTGAAGCCAGGAGCCAGGAGCTTCTTCTGGGTCTCCCACACGGGTGCAGGGGTCATCTTCTACTGCTTTCCTAGGCCATAGCAGAGAGCTGGATTGGAAGTGGAGCGGCGGGTCTCGAACCGGCGCCCATATGGGATGCCTGCGCTTCAGGCAAGGATGTCAACCTGCTGCGCCACAGCGCCGGCCCCAAATGGACTGTTTTTGTTGGAAAAAAAATAAATTATCAAAACTGACCCAAGGGGAAAAATACATGCCAGTTACCATAAAATAGGTGCAAAGGCAAGTAAAGATATTTTCATGTGAAAGTTATTTTAGGCTTTTCTATCATATATTCTAATGCGTTTGTCAATTCATTGTTAGGTTTTACTTCTGTTTATATTATGCAAGCTGAATGTTTTATTTGATTGATTTTATTTAAGGATGATTGAATATCTTCCTTAGTTTTATTCTTATTAAGCCCTACAAAGCTCTGAAGTTAGTTATACATGCATACATGTTTGTGTTCTGCAAGTTGAAGAGCTTGAATGCAATTGTAAAATTTTTTTTTCATTTCACAGGTTTACAGATAGTCAAGAATCAGTGCTCCAAATGGCTGCAATTAGTGGATTATATATATTATATATAGACAAGCGATTCAACCAATTAAAAATTGTGAACTTTGAAGTCTTAAAATATTGAAATTTAGATTAAAAACTTTGGGCTTTGAACTGATGTCACAATGGGATGAGACTCCTGGGGAATCTGAGAGAGGGTGAATATTGTGTTTTGCATATGGGAAGAGTATAAGGAGGTGAACACCAGAGGGTGAGCTGTGGTAGGCAATATCCAGAGGTGATCTCCAGGATTTCCACCTTCTGTGTACAAACCCTGTATAGTTTCTTCTCATTAAGTGTGAGTAGGACTTGTAAAAATTATAACTGATCAATCCTTTATAAGATAAAAGTATTTACAAATTCAATCAAGTTCCCCAAGTGGTAGACTTTTATAATTAACTAAATTAATAAGCTTAACTAAGATATTTATAAAATAAGTTATCAGGATGGACCTGACCTAACCAAGTGAATTTTTAAATAAAAGAAGAAACAAGAAAATTTTTCTGTTGAAATGGAAGTTGGATGTAATTTAAATTGAAAACTATTGTTCTGCAAAAGAGCAAGCTTCCCAAAATGCTTTTCAGAAGACTTTTAGCTTCAATATACAAAGAAGCCCTAAAAGTGAACAAAATGAAAACAAGTCTTTCTCAAAAATATTTAGAAATGGCCAGAAGACTTTAAAGAAATACTTTTGCAAAGATTTATAGATGGAAAGTAAGCATATTAAAACAAAACTGACATATACAACTGTCTGACACCAAGTTTTTTTTTTTTTTAATTGTCAATATCATGTTTTTGTAGAGCAGCATAGTGACCCATTCATTTCTGATGGGAACATAAAATTACAACACTTTAGAAGATAGTTTGGCAGTATCCTATAAAACTAGACACATTCTGTTATGTTTTTGTTTCATTTATTTTTTAAGATTTTATTTATTTGTTTGTTTGAAAGACAAAGTTACAGAGAGAGAAGGGGAGAGGCAGTGAGAGACAGAAATCCTTCATCCGCTGATTCACTCCTGAAATGGCCCGGATAGCCAGGGCTGGATCAGACCAAAGCCAGGAGCCAGGAACTTCATCCAGGTCTCTGACATGGGTGGCAGGGGCCTAACCACTTTGGCCATCCTTTGCTGCCTCCCCAGACACAGCAGTAGGGAGTTGGATCCAACGTGGAGCAGCTGGGACACAAACCAGTGCCCATGTTGGATGCCAGGGTCACAGGCAGCTATTTAACCCACTGTGTCACAACTCTGGCCCCTAAACATAAGCTTGTAATTCAGCATTTGACTCCTAGGTTTACCCAAATGTTTTAAAGATTTATCTCCACAAAACCTACACACAAGTGTTTGTGGCAGTGTTATTCATTACTAGTGTAAACTAGAAACACACAAGATATCTTCAACTGATGAGTGAGTTAATAAACTATTGGTGTATTTATACACTGGAATAGTAATCAGCAAAATAAGGTTATTAACTATCAAGCATACAAAGACATGCATGGATTATAGATGCATATGGATGCATATTGCTAAGTAAAAGATATAAATCTGAAAAAACAATGTGAGTTTTCCTATAGTACTTTCTGGAAAAGGCAGAATTATGGAAAAAGTAAAAGAATCAGTGGTTTCTGTAAGTTCTGGGGAAAGTGGCAGAATGAATACTTGAAACATCAGAAATCAATGATTCTGTAATGGTGCATACACAGCCTTTAACACCTAGAAATCCATAGAGCTGTACGAATCAACTACAATGTAAAATATGGTTCATCGTTAACAAAAATGTGTCAATATTAATGTACCAATTATAACAAATATATTACATTAATGTAAGATGGCTAATAATAGAGAAAACTGTATGTTCAGGAAGTTTTTAAGGGGAGAGGGAAAATATGAGAACGTTCTACATTCTATTTAACTTTGTAAATCTAGAACTGCTCTTAAAAAGTCTAAAATATACATTTGGTTTTTTGTTTCACATATACACACCATTCTTAGAAACAAATGTCATGTTCAGAATTTTAATATTTTGATTTAAATAACACAAATATGGATTCTAACAACAAAAAACATGAAATTAACTAAAGATGAAAGAATAGTGTTACCATGAACGTATAGAAAGCCAGTATTTGAAAGGACTTCATTGACCAGATAGTCTCAGGCAGATCACAATCTCTGTGTTAATGAACTGAAGAAAAACACAATTTCTCTTTGTGTTTTATCTAACATAAAATTAGGAAGCTTAATACAAAACTTAAGAAATGAACACATTACATTCCATTTCTCCAAAATTCTTTAGTTAATTTAACCTTTGTAGTGCCTCATTTCTTTACTTAACTTGAATTGGTAATGCTTTATTAAATCCTTCCATTTTAATCTTAGAAAATTTTATTTCCAATTAATTACTATAGCAGATTTCCTTCTAAAGGGTAAAGTTTGAAGAGGCTGGCTAACAAAATAGGTCTGGTCTATTAACCACTCACATTAAAGTATGTCTTGTTAATTGACAATTTATGACAATTTATATGCACTTGGAGAAAGACTACGATGTCTATATATAAGGGTTCTTCATAAAATTCATGGAAAATGCATATTATGAAAAAAATTTGCTTGGGTTTCAATCTTCTTGCACCAAAATAAAGCTATCTTTTAAAAAAATATCTACTTTTATTCATTTCAAAAGCAGAGAAACACACACACACACACGGGGAGAGAAAGAGAATTAGAGAGTGACAGAGAGAGGGAGAGAGATAGCCAGCCAGCCAGCCAGAAGTAGAGAGATCTTCAGTTGGTTCATTCCCAAATGCACACAAGAGCTGAGACTGGACAAAACTCACTCCAAGTCTCTCACTTGGGTGGGAGTGTCCCAAGTATTTCAGCCATCATATTCTTGCCCCCCAGGGACCTTATAATTGAAACTGAAGCTATGACTCAAATTCAGACACTCTGATAAGGAATGCAGATTGCTCAAGTGGTGTCTTAACAGCTGCATCAAATAATTAAATTTAACTTTTAACTCTACTTTCTACAAACTTTTTGAAGTAACTTCATATATAAAAATAAATATTTACAAAATTTCTAAGGATATAAATATTCTCTCAAGTATAATTATTAAGATCTTGGTGCTTGTATTTAGACCACCTAAATTCTAATCCCTATATCTCACTTATTGTGTGAACTTGCTTTACTCACCTTCTTTATCTGTAAATATTTATGAAAGGCATCTTATCCAGAAATATTATTAATATATTTAAGTTACTCAACATGGATATTTGCATTTATAAGTGATTGATGTAATTATTAGTACTTCACTATTGTTTTTCTTTTTGGAAATCATGAAGTTAGTTCTTCAAAGGTGCTTTTCCAGCAGAAGATGGCCCAAGCCCTTGGGCCCCTGCACCCATGTGGGAGACCTGGAAGAAAACGCCTGGCTCCTGGCTTCAGATCAGCACAGCTCCAGCCATTGTGGCCATCTGGGGAGTGAACCAGTGGATGGAAGACCTCTCTCTGTCTCTGCCTCTCTCTGTAACTCTGTCTTTCAAATACATAAAAATAAAAAATAAAAATCTTTTTAAAAAAAGTGCTTTTCAATCATTATTCAGCATTAGCCAAAAGACTGATTCCTAATTTAGCTTTTCAAACAGTGGGAAAAAGACAGCCCTCAGAATTAACGGAATGGAAGATTCTGATATCAATGAGCTGATGTATGCTAGCTAATAAACATCTTATGAGTAAATATGTTTTGAATAAACAGATAAGTGGTGAATTAATTACTTCAGTGCAGAACATTTTTGTTGTGTCTTTATCCTTTTTGATGCTAGAAGCAGATCACAATCTAGTCGAGAACAAGCAAGGATAACCAGGGCCCTTACTGGAGAGCCTTAGCTTGAGATTGCTGGCAAGAGAGTATAGCTGATTAAATCTTAGGAGATAGAATCTTTCTGCTACAAGGCCAGCGCCGTGGCTTAACAGGCTAATCCTCTGCCTTGCGGCGCTGGCACACCAGGTTCTAGTCCCGGTCGGGGCGCCGGATTCTATCCCGGTTGCCCCTCTTCCAAGCCAGCTCTCTACTATGGCCCGGGAGTGCAGTGGAGGATGGCCCAAGTCCTTGGGCCCTGCACCCGCATGGGAGACCAGGAGAAGCTCCTGGCTTCGGATCAGTGAGATGCGCCGGCCGCGGCGGCCATTGGAGAGTGAACCAACGGCAAAAAGGAAGACCTTTCTCTCTGTCTCTCTCTCTCACTATCCACTCTGCCTGTCAAAAAATAAATTAAAAAAAAAAAAAAAGAATCTTTCTGCTACATGGAACTATCCTAAAAGGATTTCACTTTAAGAACACTTTTTAATTTCTGAACCCAAAGTCATTTTTTATATTACAAAACATATTACAGATGAAATAAATTTAGGTACAGAGAAGTTATGTGACTGACCTGGAGCCACATGATGACTCAGTTATTCTGCTAGAAATATGAAATCCTAGGCATTCTAAATCCAAGTTGCTTTGTGAGGAGGTTCTTTCTATCCAGAAAAGAGAAAATGAAGCCTTCAGGGAAAGCATATTGAAGACTCATCTATGCTTCATAACGAAATTAAGAGTGTCAGGATATAGTGCAGACAGTGGCAGTACATCAGACCACAAGAATAGTTATAATAATAATTTAATAAGTGCTCTTGTAGAGACCTATAGGAACTAAAATACACTGGAGAAAGAGATTTATAAAGTAACATGCATTTGACATCCTCGTCTGATAAGTTTCTACCAATGGATCTCACACAGATTGCTCTGTGCTATGTAAGTTACAGTTTTAACTGCAGTTTTATTCTGGGGTTTGAATCCATGACCTTGGAACCATAAATGCACAATTTTATACATTGAATTATCTTCATTAACTTGGAGAAAGTGTCAGGCCTGATATTTCAGAGTGCTTGTTAGTGTGATACATATAAGAAAGCCAGCAAGGAGTACTAACTTTATTTGCAGTCCTGGTCAATTGGTTCACATAGACAAAAACAACCACATAAGAACTATCATACCACAAAATAATCCTGGGGTACTTATCAGTACCTACATTACAGACCTTTCTAGATCACAGTGTGATCATGCATTCTGGTCTTGAATTTGGGATGGGGTCAATCTCTTGACTGATTAGGTATTCATTTATTCAGCAAATAAGTGTTAGATAATCAAGCTATGTCCGGTTACATGCTTTGCAATGGGGATACAAAATCTCTGAGCATTAGACCTTCTCTTCAAAAAACAAACTTAGGAAGAGATAAATACCTAAGGAAATAATTATAATACATTGTGAAACATTTGTTATAACAGAGGTTAAGTACAGGGTTTTGAAGAAGCAGAGTACCACAAGCAATTAATTCCAGGAAAGAAAATCACAGAAAGACTAACATAATGTGGGTAATTGAGTGGACCTTGAAGGAGAAGCTTACCTGGGAGAGAATACTAGGTAAAAAGGGCAACGTGTAGGTGCTAAGGTAGAAAAGGGTATGGCATAGCTCAAGAACCAACGGGTTTGTTTTATGATCATTCTGTTACTGATGGGTTTGAACACTCTCATTTGGTAAATATGTATTTAGTGTTGATATTTGACATAATTAATTTGAAGATACCTTTGAGATTTCAAAGGGGCAGCCTGGATTTAAACTAGTCTTTTATTTTTCATTGATAACAGTATTTTCTAGAAATACCTGCAGTCTGTTTTTTGTGTTATGATCTAGGATTTTTGTAGCACTTTAAGTTTTGAAAATAAATACAAAATGTGTGCTACAACAAAATACACAAAAATATACTTAGCATGGTTTAAACCTCATCAAATTACCATAATAGTAATAGTAAGTAAAGTTTTTTCTTTATAAAAAGTAACTGCTTTTTATAAAGTAACTGCTTCCAGGAAAACCATAATATTGAACTATACATACTAGAATACAATTTTAACACTGAGGCACTATATAGCTTTTATTCAATGTTCATCAATCTGGTCTATAAATTCGAGTCTGAAAATCCACACAAATATATATCCCTGGCAATCAGGGTATGAAAACTAGTTAGGAAAAAATAAGTAACACCAACTTTACTTATTAATAAATGACAAATATTTTTTAAGAATTTTTGCATCTATATTCATCAGGGTTATTGGTCTATAGTTCTCTTTCTTTGTTGTGTGTTTTCCTTGTTTTGGAATTAAGATGATGCTGGCCTCATAGAAGGAATTTGGGAGCATTCACTCCCTTTCAATTGTTATGACTAGTTTAAGAGGCGTTGAGATTAGTTTTTCTTTAAAAGTTTTGCAGGGGCAGGCACCATGGCACAGTAGGTTAATCTTCTGCCTGTGGCGCTGGCATCCCATATGGGCACCAGTTCTAGTCCCAGCTGCTCCTCTTCGGATCCAGCTCTCTGCTGTGGCCTGGAAAAGCAGTAGAAGATGGCCAAGTGCTTGGGTCCCTGTACCCACATGGGAGAGTAGGAAGAAGCACCTGGCTCCTGGCTTTGGATTGGCGCAGCTCCGGTCATTGCAGCCATTGCGGCCATTGGGGAGTGAACTAACAGAAGAAAGACCTTTGTCTCTGTTTCTCCCTCTCACTGTCTGTAACTCTACCTGTCAAATAAATACATAAAATCTTTAAGAAAAAAGTTTTGCAGAATTCAACTGTGAAGCCACTTGGCCTTGGATTTTCTTTGTTAGAAGGATCTTTATTACTGATTCATTCTCTGTCTTGGTTATTGGTCTATCTAGGTTTTCTACATATTTGTGCCTCAATTTTGATAATTATATGTGTCAAAAATTCTATCCATTTCTTCTAGATTTTCTAATTTTTTGGCATTCAAAAATAACTTATGAATAGACTATATGCTATATTCCTATGTGAAGAATAATTGGGAAATCTATGTTCTTAAGAGTTTTAAGCATTCATAATTTGAGTAAATTTCCTAATATGAAATTTCTCCTTTTTCAGCAACGCATCTCACAAAAGAAACTTTCAGTAATTTCTTTAACATGCACAATCTTAGAATAAAATTATATTTTATGTCAGTAATTTCATTGTATATGAGTTCTAAGCAGTATCTCTCCCACTAATATGCTCCTTGAGAATAAATTCACTTTGTGTTTCCATGAATACTTGTAATACTCATAATTCTTTTTGAAGACACTGAGACAATAAGACTGAAATGCATTATAGCATTAATTTTTTTTAAGATTTATTTTATTTATTTGAAAGACAGAGTTACACAGAGAGGTAGAGACAGAGAGAAAGGTCCTTCATCTGCTGGTTCACTCTCCAGATGGCCACAAAGGCTGGAGCTGCGCCAATCTGAAGCTAGGAGCCAGGAGCTTCTTCCGGGTCTCCCACATGGGTGCAGGGGCCCAAGGGCTTGGGTCATCTTCTACTGCTTTCCCACGGCATAGCAGAGAGCTGGATCAGAAGAGGACTAGAACCAGCGCCCATATGGGATGCCGGCGCTTCATGCTGAGGTGTTAACCCGCTGCACCACAGCACTGGCCCCATATAGCATTAATGTTAATGCATCCAATGATTAGATATTAATTTAGGAGCTTTGCCAAGATAGCAGAAGAGGGAGGGAGCTTACTGATCTAGTCCAGGAGCAGATAATAAAAAAAAAGTGGAGATCGTGCAGTTTCAGGGAAGAGTTAGGGAAAAAATGGCAGAGGAAACTCTTCTGAAATTAGAGGGACATGGTGGACCTACGTGGAGGGCGTGGGCGCCCACAGCTGGGGACTGCAATAGCTGAGAGGCTACACACCTGCACTGGAAAGTGAGGTGAGATGAGCCTGCAGTAGCTCAAGACACTGGCAAAAAAGTGGCAGGAAGAGCCTAGAGAGAATGAGACTTGAAGCCCCATGGGGGAAAGTGCGCCAGAGGAGAGAAAAAAAAAGAAAAAAGGGACAGTAAAAACATGTTTCTCTCCGATCACAAAAGCAAACAAGCTGATAGAGCAGGTGCCATTTTGGACATACGTAACAGCTGCGCCAGCTCATGTCTGTGATCCGCAATCAGCTGAGCAGAGAAACCTGACTCTGGTGGGGAAAAATAACAGGGGCCTAGGACCTTGCGACTGTGTGAAGCTTCTGAACTGGGACTGTGGAAAGAAAAAAACAAAAAAACAAACTAAGAGTGTGTGGGAGAATTCATGGTGTAGCTGACTTTGAGTAGTCTTGGGAGGAGACACTACATGCTTAGGCAGTCTTGGTTAGTTGGTGAGAGACATTGCTGGGGAATCTGAACTTATACTGAGGACTGCACAGTTCCTTTGTGTGGTCCTTGGGACACAGCAGACAAATATACCCACTGGGGCTAGTGCTCAGGCACTGGTCTCCATTGAGGAGAAGAGCTCAGCTGAACAGAATTACTTCCCTTCAGAATAAAAAAAGAGAGATTTACCACACTAAACCTGGGTGTGTCACCCTAGGCACACCCTTAATCCTGGAGAACTGAACAGAACTCTCTTGCCACACCCACTACGAGTCTCTAGAGATTCACTGAAAGCAGACAGTCCACTTATCTATAGAGTCATAGTGCAATGATAAAAGCTGACACAGTGGGGGTGGGGGAGGAAAGAAAAAGAAACCAACAAGTATCTCCACAAATGCCAAACAACTAACGCAACAATCCAAGAAACATGAATAAGGAAGACAACATGATGCTCCCAAAAGAACATGACACTTCAATAAAAGATTATGAAGACAATGAGATAGAAGAAATGCAAGAAACAGAACTCTAAAAATTGATGATAAGAAGATTTAGAAGGGCACCTGGCTATTTAAAAGAAATGTTAAAGGATTTTAAAGGGAGACTTGGGCTCCAATATAATAGCATTGGCAGACTTTAATAGTCTACTTTCAGCAATGGACCTATCAACCAGACAGAAAATCAACAAGGAAATAGCAGATTTAATTGAAACTATATACTAAATGGACTTAACAGATACCTACAGAACTTTTCATCCTACAGTTGAAGAATGCACATTCTTCTCAGCAGTGCATGGAACTTTCTCTAGGATTGGCCACATACTAGGCCATTAAGCAAGTTTCAGCAAATTCAAAAGAATCAAAATCATACCATGCATTTCTCAGACCACATGGAATGAAGCTGGAAATCAGCAACTCAGGAATCTCTAGAGCATATGCAAACACATAGAGACTGAACAACATGCTCTTGAATGAACAGTGGGTCATTGAAAAAACCAAAAGAGAATTGAAAAACTTTTCAGAAGCAAATGAGGATAACAACACAACATATCAAAAGTTATGGGATACAGCAAAAGTAGTGTTAAGAGGAAAGTTTATAGCAATAGGTGCCTACATCAAGAAATTGGAAAGGCACCAAATAAATGAGCTTTCAATGCATCTAAAGGATTTTTAAAAACTACAGCAAACCAAACCCAAAGCTAGTAGAAGAAGAGAAATTAGAGAAGAAATCAACAGAATTGAATTAAAAAAAAATTACAAGAGATCAGCAAAATCAAGAGCTGGTTTTTTGAAAAAATAAATAAAATTGACGCACTATTGGCCAAACTAACCAAAAAAAGGAGAAGACCCAAGTCAATAAAATTAGATATGAAAAAGGGAATGTAACAACAGACACCACAGAAATAAAGAGTCATCAGAAATTACTACAAAGAGTTGTATGCCAGCAAACAGGGAAATCTATCAGAAATGGCTAGATTCCTGGACACATACAAACTACCTAAATTGAACTATGAAGACATAGAAAACCTAAACAGACCCATAACTGAGGCAGAAATTGAATCAGTAATAAAGTCCCTCCCAACAAAGAAAAGCCCAGACCGGATGGATTCACTGCTGAATTCTACCAGACATTTAAAGAAGAACTAACTCCAATTCTTCTCAAACTATTCAGAACAATCGAAAAAGAGGGAATCCTCCCAAATTCTTTCTAGGATGCCAGCATCACCTTAATTCCTAAACCTGAAAAAGATGCAGCAGAGAAAGAGAATTACAGACCAAGTTCCCTGATGAACATAGATGTAAAAATCCTCTAAGACATGGAATCAACCTAAATGCCCGTCAACAGAAGACTGGATAAAGAAATTATGGGATATCTACTCTATGGAATACTACACAGAGGTAAAAAAAATGAAATCCACTCATTTGCAACAATACAGAGTACATCATGGAGTACATCTGTAATACATCATGCTAAGTGAAGTAAGCCATTCCCAAAGGGATAAATATCATATGTTCTCCTTGATCTGTGACAACTAACCAAGAACCTAAAAGGGAACATATAGAAGTGAAACTGACTCTACGAGAAGCAATGATTTGATCAGCCCTTGTTCTGACTGTTGAGGAACAGCTTACTATTTTATTCTTTTTAGTATTTTCTTTTTCTACAGAATACCATTGGTTGAATTCTTTAATTAACACACAATTATTCTCCTGTGTTTAAATCCAACTGAAAATTGATCCCTGTTAAAAATAAGAATGGGAATTAGATAGGGAGGAGATGTACAGTTCAGCACACACTCCTTCGGACTTACCCCTAAGGGTAAAGCTAAAAACTTTCCAGGGGACTCTAAATCCCATTAAATTGGCAGGTACCAATGCCATCTCACTAGTCAAAGGGATCAGTTTAAGTTCATAACTGATCATAAAGATAGGATTAAGTGTCAAAGGGATTACATAAATAAGACCAGTGTCTGCTAATAATAACTGATAGCATTAAAAAGGAGAGAACGATCCAATGTGGGAAGCGGGATATACAGCACACTCATAGAATGACAAATGTCCTAAACAGCACTCTGGCCTCAGAATCAGCCCTTATAGCATATGGATCTGGCTTAAAAGCCCATGAGAGTTTTTCAGACATGGAGAGCCAAGACACTGTGGCAAAAAAATGACCTAAATGAAAGATCTCTGTGAGTGAGATCCCAGTGGAAAGAATGGGCCTTCAAAGGAGGATCTACCTTTCTCTGAAGGGAGGAGAGAACTTCCACTTTGATTTTGGCCTTGTCTAAATGAGGTCTGAGTCTGGGAACTCAACGGGCTTCCACAGGCCTTGGCAGCTGATAAGAGCCTCAGGTGATTACTGACGTCATAAATAAGAGTGTCAATTGTTAAATCAACAACAGCAATCACTGTGTGCTTGCTCCCCATGTAGGACCTCTGTCCTTTCTGTGTTGTACTATGAGAATTAACGGTAAAACTATTCTTCAAACAGAAATTTACACTCTGTGTGTGTTTGTGAGTGCAAACTGTTGAAATCATTACTCATTATAGAGTTGATGTTATGTATATAAAGATATTTAAAAATGAATCTTAATGAAGAATAGGATGGGAGAGGGAGTAGGAGATGGGATGGTTTACTGGTAGGAGAGTGGTTATGGGGGGAAAAACCGCTATAATCCAAAAGTTGTACTTTTGAAATTTATATTTATTAAATAAAAGTTTTCTATTAAAAAGATATTTATTTAACTCAGAGAAAAATCATAAGAAGAAATGTGACAATTTTCTAATAAGTTGTTTTAAAAACTTGACTGAGAAAAATCTCCTTGATGAATTGTAATTATTTATATAAATTATTTCTAGTTTCATTTCATGTTATTATTTTTTATGTGGCATGAAATTTTGTACATACTTTTCTATTAGTTGATTTAATATTTTTCACTTAGAAATATTTAGTACTTTTCACCTGAACAAAATTTAAATTTATTAGATCGTAGCACTTTATGAATTTTACACATAATGAAAATAAGTTGTCTTTGGAGAGTATTTTCATTTCTATGTAGATTAAGCAGTGTATGAAAAAAAATCAATTGCTGCCATAAAAAAACAAGTTCTTTCTGTGCTACCTGTTTATATCTATCACAAACTTTAATGGGTAAGTAACTGTCTCTATGAACTACATTTCTGGCCAGCTCCATCTGCTTTTGTTTTCCAAACAGCCTGGTGAAGCAAACAGAGATAAGCAGGTAATAAAATATTTGACTGAATCACTACCTCTAGGGTGCAACCAACATAAAAAGCATCATGGTGATATTTAACACCGGAGATTAAAATCTGGAATCATTTGTTATCAGAACTGTTGAAGTTTTAGCATGTTCTTCCAGAACAAGAGATTCAATTCACCTATCTTGATAAGAGATGTGTATCACACATCTTTATGTACATAATGAAACAGGATTCATAAGGATCTGTAGCTAAAATTATAAATTGAAAGGAAGAATAAATGTCCACAGGCTTCTGATTAGTGAAATAATAGTCAAAATGGAGTGGTATAAAGCAAGTATATGAATACTTACAGGTTTTGGCAAAGACAAATAGCAACCAAATTCAAACCTTCCTGCCAGCCAGGGAAAGCTAATTATAAATATTGTAATTAGAAAATGGTCATGGGCTCATACACACTGAACTGAGGTAGATACAGAACACTTGTAATCATGAAGCATTTCATAAATATAGCTTATTTGGCTTATTTTATGAATTCGTACTATATTAGAATACTGGCAAAAGTAGATGCCTCTCTGAATTGGGCTCTGAAGCTCCTCCCTACAAAAGTAAATTTGATACAGTGCTGAGAAAATGTAGGGTGACCTCATGACTTCCTTCGACTAATAGAAGATGGCCTCAAAACGCTTTGCTTATTTTTACTCTCTTCCCTGAATACTACCAGGCCTTCGCTTGATATCCCCAGTCTTGCCTGTTGGACAATGAAAGCCACTTGGCCCAGTTAGGCTCATTGCTTTAGCCAACAGCCAGTCACACATCAAGCATGTCAGGTAGGCCCATCTAGCCTCCAGCTGACCTCAGTCACAGGAGTAGCCTAACTGAAATCAGCTAAGCCTGGCCTAAATAGACAAATCTACACAGCCCATCCACAGACTCATGAATTCTATTGATGATTGTTGTTTTAAATGTTGGAAAATTAGAGCCCATGGTTTGGCTCCCTTTATTTATAGATGATGTTCTTCTAGAACAGACCAGCCCTATTTATTTATGTATTATCTGTAACTGCTTCCACACTACAGTAGTAGCATCTACAAATTTCAACAGACTTTGCAACCTGTAAAAACTAAAACAATTTCTCTGTGGTCATTTTCATAAAAAGCTTGGTAACCACTATTTTAAGGGACTACATTTCAAGATAGATTTTTACTTGTGAATAGGTAAATAAATACATTGAGCATAATATTTCCAGTAATGTTTGCTTTCATTAATTATTACGCTATATTGTTATTTTTTAAAATATTCATTTTATTTATTTAAAAAGCAAAGTTACAGAGAAAGGGAGAAACAGAAAGAGAAGTCTTCCATCCACTGATTCACTCCCCAAATGGCTGTAATGTCTGGGGCTGGATGAGGCCAAAGCCAGGAACATCATCCAGGTTTCCCACTACAGTGCAGGGGCCCAAGGACTTGGACCATCCTCTGCTGCTTTCCCAGGTGCATAAGCAGGGAGCTGGATTGGAAATGGAGCAGCCAGGAACATCGAATCTGGCACCCATACAGGCAGAGATTTTACCCACCATGTCCCTAAATAAGTAAATCTTAAAAAAAAAAAAAAAAGACTCCATTTGGGACACCCAAATTCCATATCAGAGTAAATAAATTCAAGTCACACCTTTTCTTCCCATCCAGTTTCCTGCTAATGTGTGCCCTGGAAGACAGCAGTGATGGCTCTAGCACTTGGGCCTCTTCCCATATAGGAGACCTGGATTGAGTTCCAGGATATTGCCCTTGCTTTGATACAGCCCCTGCTGTTGTGGGCATTTGTGGAGTGAACCAGCAGATGAAAGATATCTTTCTGTCTATCTCTCTCTCTGCCTTTCAAATACATAAAATAAATAAACAAAATAATAAACATAATAATACCTAGACCTCTTAATCTTATAGTTATTTTTCAAGCAAATATTTATTTATTCAGTATCTATGATTAGCTGTCACTGCACTAAATGATGGCAATATAGTAGAACACAAACAGATCTCTTTGCTTTCATGTAGCTTACATAGGACATAGATACAGACTGAATACACATGTATAATTTTTTAAAGGTTTATTTATTTATTTGAAAGAGTTACACAGAGAGAGAGGCAGAGAGAGAGAAGGGGGTCTTTTATACACTGGTTCACGTTCCAGTTGGCCATAATGGCCAGACTGCATTTATCTGAAGCCAGGAGACAGTAGGAGTTTCTTCCAGGTCCCCCACGCGGGTGTGGGAGCCCAAGCACTTGGGCCATCCTCCACTGTTTTCCCAGGCCATAGCCAAGAACTGGATCAGAAGTGGAGTAGCCAGGACTCAAACCAGCACCCATATGGGATGCTGGCACTGCAGGTGATGGCTTCACCTGCTACGCCACAGCGCCGTTCCCAACATGTATAATTTGATCATATGAAATTACTCTTTCTGTAGAAAGTTTGTAAGTGGTAATAATTTCATGTGATGAAAAGTAAAATCATTCCAGATGGTGATAGGTACAATGGAAGTGGTGTGGAAGAAATACGAATGTGGCAAGTGTGCTGTTATTTGAAAGTGATTAAGTAGTAGATTTTGTATGTATCTAAAAAAGACCATCAAGGGGAAAAAATGAAAAGTTAAATGATTTTTGAGGTAGGAAGGATTCCGATTTGTTCAAACAGAAGGAAAAAGCCAAAGAAGATCAAAGTGTGCAAGGAAAAGTGTAGTAGATGCTGATATCAGAGAGATTATGAGTAGTGGAGGATAGACCATAAATTATGCTAACCAATATATCCTAACCACTATTGAGCATGTGAATTTCAAGTCTGACTAGGTACTCTAATGTGAAATGTTATGAAAATGTAAAGTACACACCATAGTTTGAAGACTTAGAATGAAAAAAAGAATGGGGGCTGCTATTGTAGCACAATGAATTTAACCACTCCTTGCAACAATGGTATAACTTATCAGAGGGCAGATTTGAATCCTTGCTGCTCTGTTTTTGATCCTGCTTCCTGCTAATATGTCTGGGATAGCAGCAAATGATGGCCCAAGTAACTGGGTCCCTGCTATACACATGGGAGACCCAGATGAAATTCCTAACTCCAGGTTTCAACCCAGCATTGCCCTGGCTGTTGTAGCCATCTGGGGATTGAACCAGCCACTGGAAGCACTCTCTCTCCCTCCCTCCAGCTATAGGTTTATCTCTGTCTCTTCTTCTATCCTTTTTTTTAAACTTTTATTTAATAAATATAAATTTCCAAAGTACAACTTTTGGATTATAGCAGCTTTCCCCCCCCCCATAACCTCCCTCCCAACTCTTCTTCCATTCTTCTCTCTCTCTCTCTCTCTCTCTCTCTCTCTCTTTCTCTCCCTCTCTCTTTCTTTCTCTCCTTCTCTCTCTCTCCATCTTTCTGCTTTTCAAGTAAATAAACTCAAAATAAAAAAAGTTAAATATGCCAATGATATTTATGCTGGTTATTGGCTAGAATCATAGTATTTCATAGTATTTTGTGTATTATATGTTAAGTAAAATGTATTAAGAATAATTTATTTTTCCTTTTTTAAAATTTGGCTACTATAACATACAAAATGACACATATGGTTGATATAATAAATAGGTTTGGTCCAGTATAACTTTATAGTCCAATGTCAAGACAGAGGCTTTCACTTTGAGGGAGCCAGGTCACATACAGACTAGTTTGTAATGGGGCAGTTGCAGAAACAGGGAGAACAGTTTTAGCAGTACTTCATTCATCTGAGCAGGAAAAGATGATCCAACTTAGAAACAACTGAAAGTAACAAATAGACATGATGAGTAACGTCCAGACTTGGAATGGCTTTGGCAGAGTAAATGGTATGTGCTGGTACACTGAAGATGATCTGTGCACAAACAAAAGGGGAGAGCTCAAGAATGGAGCTGTGTCTTGGGTCTAGGCAACAAAAGAGTGTACCATACCTGAGATGAAGAGCGTACGAACAGGAGCAGTGTTGGGGGCAGAAGGATTCGGTCAAGGGTATGGCTAGGAAGAAAATATTCAGTAAAAATTTAGGTAAGTAAATCTGTATTTCAGAAGTGAGTTTGTGGCCAAGAAATGTACTTTGTGAATCCTGAGCTTTTAGGTAAATCTAAAGTTCATCTTATGAATGAATGTGAAGAGAAAGGAAGAGGTCTAAAGGCAGATCTCTAAGGCACTCATTTTTTTTTTTTTTTTTTTGACAGGCAGAGTGGACAGTGAGAGAGAGAGACAGAGAGAAAGGTCTTCCTTTGCCATTGGTTCACCCTCCAATGGCCGCTGTGGCTGGCGCGCTGCAGCTGGCGCACCGCGCTGATCCAAAGCCAGGAGCCAGGTGCTTCTCCTGGTCTCCCATGGGGTGCAGGGCCCAAGCACTTGGGCCATCCTCCACTGCACTCCCGGGCCACAGCAAAGAGCTGTCCTGGAAGAGGGGCAACCAGGACAGAATCCGGCGCCCCGACCGGGGTGCCTGCGCCGTAGGCAGAGGATTAGCCTAGTGAGCCGCGGCGCTGGCCCTCTAAGGCACTCTTAACATTCAGAGGTCAAAGAAATGAGGAGGCACGAGCAAATGAGACTGGGAAGAACACCCTAGTGAGGAAACAGGAAATACAGAATTCTTTTTGAAGCAAGTAAGGAAAGTGTTTCAGGTAATTGGGAGTGAATGTCTGTCTCAAAGTCTTCAGATGAGGTCTGAAAATTGTTCAATGGGTCTTAGAATGCAACTGATGTTTGCAATGATTTGGTATTACTGGCCTAATTAAGTGTTAGTAATAGCATGAGTTAAAGAGAGAAAAAACAGAGATAGGAATTACAAATATAATTAACTCTCTCTAGGAGTTTTGCTATTTAGAAAACTAAGGGCTTTCAGTGGTAGTTGAAATGTGATATGGAAGATCAAGACAGACTTTGTAAAATTTGAAAATCTCTGAATTTATCACAAAATTGAAAATAAATTTCCAAGTTTCTCTTAATTTTTGAAGAATAGTTTCAAGAGAAGTCTAAAGTTTATAGAAAAATTCATCAGAGAATATAGGGTTACAAAATACCCTCTCATACCCCAATCACCACCCACCACTCACCACATTTTCCAATATTATTAGCATATTTCGTTAGTGTGGAGGTTTACAGTCATTGAGGAATGGTATTTATATAATACTAATAGTTACAGTATGGTGTTAATGTTAGGGTATATTCTGTGTGTTGTGTATTCTGCGAGAACACATTCTGTGCATGCGCCTACCATTGCAATAGCATTCAAAGCAGTTTTTGTACAATAAAAACCCACAATATTTCTCTTGTTTCTCTTTTTATCCCTTTGGCTGATTTCATGGAAATCACTGGTCTTTTTACAGTTTCCATAGTTTTACGTTTGCTGTAATACTATGTATCTGGAATCACATGGTAGGTAGCTTTTTCAGATTGGCTTTCTTGATATACCTCTGTTTATGAATTCACTCACCTATTAAAGTACATCTTGGTTCTTTTCAAATTTTGACAATCTTGGCCAGCGCCGTGGCTCAACAGGCTAATCCTCCGCCTTGCGGTGCCGGCACACCGGGTTCTAGTCCCGGTCGGGGCACCGATCCTGTCCCGGTTGCCCCTCTTCCAGGCCAGCTCTCTGCTGTGGCCAGGGAGTGCAGTGGAGGATGGCCCAAGTGCTTGGGCCCTGCACCCCATGGGAGACCAGGAGAAGCACCTGGCTCCTGCCATCGGAACAGCGCGGTGCGCCGGCCGCAGCGCGCCTACCGCGGCGGCCATTGGAGGGTGAACCAACAGCAAAAGGAAGACCTTTCTCTCTGTCTCTCTCTCACTGTCCACTCTGCCTGTCAAAAATTAAAAAAAAAAAAATTTGACAATCTTGAATAAAGATGCTATAAACATTTACATGCAGATTCTTGTGTAACATAATTTTTCAACACTTTTAGCTAAATACCAAGTAGAGAATTGCTAGCTTATATGAAAATAATATGTTTAGTTTTTATAAAGCACTGCCAAACTGTCTTCCAGTAAGTCTGTATATTTGGCATTCTCACCAGCATGAATGAAAAATTCTGTTGCTCCACATCATCACCAACATTTGGTATTTTCAATATTTTGGATAGTAGCCATCCTAATAGGTGTTCAGTCATATCTCCTTGATGTTCTAATTTGCCATTAGCTGGTGAGTACGATGATGAGCATATTTTCACATGTGTGTCTGCCATCTGTATATTTGCAGATCATTTACGCATTTTATAATTAGGTTGTTAGAGCTCTTCTGTTGAATGTTTGTTAGTATTCTGTCCTATTTTCTCTCAAGCTATCTCTTATCTTCTCATTCTCTTGATACTTTTGCAAAGCAAATGTTTTCATTTTCATGAAGTCTATCTCTTTTTTCCTGTCATGGGTCATGATTTCAGTGTACTTAAGCAGTCATTAGTAAACTCCAAATCGAGTCCTGTAAGAATCTGCACCTAGATTTTCTTTTATGTTGTCTCTGAGTATTTTTATTTTTTTTAAGATTTATTTATTTATTTGAAGGTCAGAGTTACACAGAGAGAGAAGGAGAAGCAGAGAGAAAGAGAGAGATATTCCATCCACTGGTTTACTCCCCAGTTGGCCGCAATGGCCTGAGCTTGGCCCATCTGAAGCCAGGAGCCAGGAGACTCTTCCAGGTCTCCCACATGGGTGCAGGGGCCCAACCACTTGGGCCATCTTCTACTGCTTTCCCAGGCCATAGCAGAAAGCTGGATCAGGCGGAAGAGGAACAGTCAGGACTCTAACTGGTGCCCATATGGGATGCCAGCACTGCAGGCGGCGGCTTTACCCACTATGCCATAGCACCAGCCTCTCTGAGTATTTTTATAGTTTTGCATTTGCAGCTTGGTTGATGATGTAACTATGCAAAAAGTTTGAGATCTATATCTAGATTCATGTAGCTGAATATCCACTAGTTCAGTACCATTTGTTCCTTTCCCCATGGAATTCTCTTTCCTGCTTTGCCAAAGATAAGATGACTGTATTTATTATGGTGTTTTTCTTCGCTGAATAGTCAGTACCATTGATCTTTTTGGATGTTCCTTGCCAGCACAACCTACCTTAATTATTGTACTTATATCTTGGACCTTTAAAAATATTTTAACAATTTATTCATTTGAAAGGCAGAATTACAGAGAGAGGGAGGGAGGGGGAGAGAGAGAGAGAGAGAGAGAGAGAGAGAGAGAGAGAGAGAGAGAGATATCAACCCTGAATCCACTGGTTCACTTGCCAAATGGGCAGGGCCAGGCCAAAGCCTGGAGCCTGGAGCTCCATTTAGGTCTTCACATGGGTGGAAGGGGTCCAAGTACTTGAGTGATTTTCCACTGCTTTCTCAGGTGCATTTAGCAGGGAGCTGGATACGAAGTGGAACAGCCAGGACTCAAAGCAGATCCCATATGAGATGCCAGCGTTGCAGGTGGCAATTTAACCTACTGCACCACGATGCTTCCAGTGCCTAAAGTGATTCTTTTTATTCTTTTCTTTAAAGGTTTTACTTAATTATCTGAGAGGTAGAGCTACAGACAAAAAGAGGGAGAGACTGAGACAAAGGTCTTCCATCCGCTGGTTCACTTCCCAAGTGGCCACACTGGCAGGAGCTAGGCTGATCAGAACCTAGGAGTCAGGAACTTCTTCCAGGTCTCCCACATGAGCATAGGGGCCCAAGCACTTGGGCCATCTTCCAGTGCTTTCTTAGGCCATAGGCAGAGAGCTGGATTGGAAGGGGAACAGTTGGGACACAAACCGGGCCCAACTGGGATGCTGGTGCTGCAGGTGGAGGCCTAGCCTGCTACATCACAGCACCGGCCCACTATAGTGAGTCTTGAAGGTGGTTCGTGTCAGTCCTCTGACTTTACTCTTCTTCCATATTGTATTGGTTATTATGAGTTTTTTGCCATTCTATATAAGTTTTCAGATCAACTTTTTTCACATACATGAGGGAACTTGCTGCAAATGTCCCCTATTTTTTATTTTAAAATGTATGCTTTATTTCCTCCATTGGTTTCACAGAAACACAACCTTTGAGGATAAATTTATGACAATAAAGATACTTTTTAAATTATACTTTAATATTTTTTGTAGAAATAGATACATATATATACATGTTACACAAAAACCATGCATCATACATATTATTGTTCTAATTATTCACTTTGTAATTATAAGAAAATAGTATGAATGAAAAATTAAATGGAAAATACTGTGGAAAGAAATCAGTAATTTGACAAGATCCAACTTCTGCGTGAGAGGAATTCTTATTTCATGTGCCATGGAAAATTTTCTATGAAATCTCTTTAAAATAATTTTTAAAATGCTAGTGAAGAGTGTAAATCAAACTTTACGATTCAGAATATAGAGGGTCAATGCTGTGGCATAGCCAGTAGAGCAGGTGTCAGTGGTGTCAGCATCCCATATGGACACTGGTTCAAGTCCCAGCTGCTCCACTTCCGATCCAGCTCCCTGCTAATATGCCTGTGAAGGCAGCAGAAAATGGCCTGGGGACTTGGGTCCCTACACCCGTGTGGGAGACCCAGATAAATTCTGGCTCCAGGCTTTAGATAGGACCAGCTCTGGCCATTGCGGCCATTTATGGAGTAAACCAACAGATGTAAGATCTCTCTCTCTCTTTGTAACTGCCTTTCAAATAATAAATAAAATCTTTTTTTTAAAAAAAAAGATTCAAAATATATTGAAAAAGAGATAATAGGTACATCTAATTTTTGCATAATTAATGACATTCAAAGGAAAAAACACTTAACCTCATCATTCAAACTTACAAAGTTTTCTGTGGGAAACTAATTCATGTACATTTGCATCATTTCTATTTTGAAAAAAGCTCTTAAAACAACTTACACTGCTTCTGCATTGACTAAGAAAAATATTATAAATCATTGTAATAATCTACTTGCAGGAAAATTAACATACTTGTTTCTGTAAAACAGAAAGTAATAAAATCAGGGACCATGCCCCTAAAATTTGTAGAAATTGATTATCTTCCATCATTCCAAACTGTCTAGTTTCTAGACACAAAATTAGAGATATTTTCATTAGTTCTCTCCCTAAAGCCTGTAACCTATTAGTTAATTTTGCTATTTTCTTCATTATACACATGACTTTACTAATTTCTCTTCTTGGCAGAAAGTGCAGAGATAGAACATATATTTGGATTTGGCAGAACTGGTATATTGACTTCATTATTCATAGGTGACATGGAATTATTTTAAATTCTTCATCTTTTCAAAAAACATTTCTCTCACACGAAAAATGCCAAATAAAATGCTCTTAAAATCAAGTAAGCTGAATATAAAGAAATACCTAGCAAATGGCAAACATAAATTTCATATTTTACTCTTATTTTCAACTCTGTCAGCTATCATTATACTATGTATAAGTTGCTATGTTTTCACAACAATTTCTCTCATATTCCAATCTATCTTATAAATACAAAAAAAAGATATGTTCTTAAATTCTACACATACTGAGACACAGTGTTGAGGTTTGCATGTCCCTTTCCAAAGTCATATTATAGTTTAATTGGCCTTGTGTCCATATTGAGAGGGGATAGGTTTGACAGGTGGTTAGTGCCATAATCACAGAAGTGAGCTAGCTGTTGCAGGATTTCACACAATCTCTCCTTCTCTCCGTCTCCCTTCTCCACAATCACTTGCTCACTTGTCACCATGTTACGATGCAGCATGAAGGCTTTCACCAGAGGCAGCCCTTCTATCCTGGACCTTTCAGCCTCCAGACCATAACGTGTGTGTCTATTTATGATTTACCTGGTTGGTGGCACTGTTTTACAGCAACAACAACAATGAGAAAACAGACTGAGATTCTTAGGTATAAAAAAAGACAAAAAGAAGATACCAGTTATTTAAGAAACATTTCTGTGTAAGAGAACAAATGATTTCAACGTTCTTCTTTGATTTTTTAAAATTAAATAAATCTCCAATGTATATGAATCTTATCAACAGAAAAATGTAATCTACTTATAATTTATTTGAAAGGAATACTTACCATTTTTAAATGCCTATCATTTTCTCAAAATGTTACCCATGGTGAATCAAACTATTAAAAATCAAGTCACTCATGGAGTTAATATTAGATACAATTCCTTAACTTGACTGAGGTTATCACAAAATATAATACGAGGCTTTTGCCTTCAAAGCTGTAAGATTAATGTATGTTATAGGTTTAAATGAGTAAAAAGAAATTAATACATTATTATTTCATAGAATTAATCTCTATTATAAACAGTCTCTCATTCAAATAGAATCTTGTTAAAATCCTTCTTATTAATGAGGAATTTAAAGAGTAAAATTTGTGTTTTTATATGTCTCTGTTCTTGATGGTGTCACATGTTCAAAGGACATGTTAAATAATCTGAACTGAGAAACATATAGATATAAAACAGATTGTTGAAGACTGTAATGGTGTCAGTCTATCTTGGCTATGCTAGTCCTAATAGTGTCATCTGTTAGCAGCCCTTCCCTTTTCCTCTACCACTGAGTATGCAGCATACAGACTCCAGCCAAAAACTGAGATGCAATATTAGATACCATCTGGATTGCTCATCCAACTTCAATCCAAATTGTTCTCAAGCCAATCATGCAACTGACTGAAGAATTTGTTTGTGATTAGGGTGAGGAATGAAAAAAGCACGAAGCTAGAAGATCAACATGAAGCTTCCAGGCACAAAGGGGTGGTTTACTGATTCGCAAATTCCATTGTGGAAAATGATATTTTAGATCTAGAAAAGCGTAACCAGCACAGAGGTAGAAAAGTACAAAGAAAGATACATGCATTTATCTGTGTACTCTGAAACACACACTCTGTACAAGTGATTTTGCTTTTAAAATTGTCTAATCATTTTGAAGAAGAATTCTGCTTAATTTATTTGGCAAATATCAACCAATTTTAAAATACAGATAGTGGGATATTCTATACGTACGCATATGTGGAAATTTGATTCTAAAATACTTATTTCTCAAATATTTGGGAAGTACAGGCAAACAAGATTAATATATTCCAGTAATAGATGGTCTATCAGTGAGCTGCTACTGATCCATTCGCAACATGCATGAACTGAACAGTTGCTTGAACAATAACAATTTGCAAAGGAGATAATTCACATAATCCTGATTTATTTTGGTCATTGCTATTTTTATGGGCCATTTTTATCTATTCATGCTTTTCTTAGTCTTTAACATCTTCCCAATGTATGTTGATTAATGTTGGGTGACATGGCAAAACAAAGCACAGAACAAGATACTTATAATTTTAAAATATGACTAATTATTAATTATTTTATGTATAACAGGTTCTAGCTCTATGAAGGATACATGACAAACATTCAATTCTGAACATAAGCACCAAGGAACCATGAAGTTTTAGCATTTGGAAAACTATTTGCATTTGGATATTTTTCCTCATGAAGTATACTAAACACTTTATACTATTACCAAAAGCAGTGGATCATTTGTATATGCTCCACAACACAGCTAAACACAAATAAATGAAGAATGCAATTATAGAAAGTCTTCTATGAATTTCTTTTCTCTGTGACTGCAATTTTTATGGAAGTAGATTTCTTAAATTTTAATTTTGGGAGATTTCAAGATGGTAGACTAGGGAGAGATGTGATACAATAAACTAGGGATAAACAGTGAAAAAGAGGGGTTTAGGAAGTGCACTTTCAGGGGGAGAATTGCACTGGAAATCCTACAAGAGAAGGAGGAACCCTTTGGACCTGTGTGGAGGATGTAGACACAAAGCACAAATGCAGGTGCAGTGTATGACTACAGTGTCCGAGAGCCAGAGAGGGTGGCAGCTTGGAGACATCTGCCTCTCTGTTGACTGGGCAGGGCTGGCAGGGCAAACAGAAGCTTCTGTATCCAGTGACTGTGGGAGCCCTGTGTGCTGAGACCATAGGGACTCAGTGGTTACATGAGAAGGTGTAGGGAGTAGCTGAGTCTCTGGACAACTGCTGGAAGCAGCTCCACACACTCACTGTGCTCACAGTGAAGACTATGCAGATCCCTTATGTGGTTCATATGGTGGCACGGAACTTTCTGGGAGTTAATACCTGGGCATTGAGATCTACCACGCCCAACTAGGGTGTTACCTTGGATACTCACCCCACCCTGGAGCACTGACCAGAGCTCCTGGGCCATATGCAGCACACAGCTCTTGACATTCACTGAAAGTGCAGACATACTGTTAAGCCACAGAGGCATAGCTCACAGATAGAAGCCATCAGAGGAAAAAAAAAAAATCAATCACACAAATGCCTAACAGCAAACACAGAAATTCAAAAAGCAAGAAAAAGGAAGATACCATGACTCCTCCAGAACACAACATTTCAATATTAGAATGTGAAGATGAAGAGATTGAGGAAATGCTAGAAATAGAATTCAAAAAACTGATCATAGCACTACTCAAAAGCAATCAGAAGCAAATCCACAAACTAAAGAAAACCATACATGATATGAATAAAAATTTTTCTCATGAAATTGAGATTTTTTTAAAGAGAAATCAAAATGAAACATTAGAAATGAAGAATTTAATATATCAAATAAAAAATGCAGTGAAAAGCCTTTACAGCAGACTTGGTAAGGCAGAAGAAAGAATATCTGAACTACAAGGCAAATCTTTGGAGTTATTACAGACAAACAAAATAAAGAGAAAAAAACCAAAAGGAAGCAGAAAACTTTAAAACAGTGTTAGAGATATATGGAATACTATCAAGCAACCCAACACATGGGTTTTAGGAGTTCCTGAAGTTGTGGAAAGAGAGAATGGACTAAAAGGCTTATTTAGTGAAATAATTACAGAAAACTTCACAATTTGGAAAAAGAGACAGCCAAAAGAGGAAGCACATAGAACTAATAGACATGACCAGAAAAGATCTTCACCATGACACATTGTTGTCAAACTTTCCACAATAAAACATAAAGAAAAGATTCTAAATGTGCACCAGATAAATGCCAGATTACTTTCAGAGGCTCTCCAATTAAACTCACAGCTGATTTTTCATCAGAAACCCTACAGGCAGGGGCTGGTGCTGTGGCGTAGTGGGTAAAGCCTCCGCTTACAGTGCCGGCATTCCATATGGGAGCTGGTTCGAGTCCCAGCTGCTCTACTTCCAATCAAGCTCTCTGCTATAGCCTGAGAAAGCAGTAAAAGATGGCCTGAGTCCTTGGGCCCCTGCACCAATGTGGGAGACCTCAAAGAAGCTCCTGGCTCCTGCCTTCAGATTGGTATAGATCTGGCCATTGCGGCCAATTGAGAAGTGAACCAGCAGATGGAAGACCGCTCTCTCTCTTTCTCTCTCTGCTTCTCCTTCTCTCTCTGTGTAACTCTGACTTTTAAGTAAATTAATAAATCTTAAAAAAAAAAAAAAAAGAAACCCTACAGCTAGAAGGGATGGTGAGATATAGTCCAAGTCTTGGGAGAAAAAAACTGTCAATTCAGAATACTGTACCCAGCAAAGCTCTCATTTATGAGTCAAGGTGAAATAAAGACCTTCCACAACAAACAGAAATTGAAAGAATTTGTCATCACTCAGCCTTACAAAAGGTTTTTTAGGATGTGTTACACAGAGAAACATGGACAGATAGCCATCATTATGCAAGAATGAGAAGGCAGAAATTCCCAAGTAAAAGTACAAAATAAATCCAAGTAAACAATAGGAAATTTATGGGAAAATGGCAGGGCCAAGTTGTTACTTATCAATAGTCACCTAATGTAAATGGCCACAACACTCCAGTTAAAAAATACAGACTGGGCCAGCGCTGTAGCTCAATAGGCTAATCCTCCGCCTTGCGGTGCCGGCACACTGGGTTCTAGTCCCGGTCGGGGCACCGGATTCTGTCCCGGTTGCCCCTCTTCCAGGCCAACTCTCTGCTGTGGCCCAGGAGTACAGTGGAGAATGGCCCAAGTGCTTGGGCCCTGCACCCCATGGGAGACCAGGAGGAAGCACCTGGCTCCTGGCTTCGGATCAGTGCGGTGCACTGGCCGCGGTGGCCATTGGAGGGTGAACCAATGGCAAAAGGGAGACCTTTCTCTCTGTCTCTCTCTCTCACTGTCCACTCTGCCTGTCAAAAAAAAAAAAATACAGACTGGCAGAATAGATTAAAAAACAAGACCCATCTATTTGCTGCCTACAAGAAAACACCTTATCAACAAAGGTACACCCAGACAGAAAGCAAAAGGATGGAAAAAGATATTCCACATTAATAGAAAGCAAAAAAGAGCAGATGTTGCCCTCCTAATATCAGACAAAATAGACTAACATAAAAATTGTTAAAAAGAGATGAAGAAGGGCACTATGTAATGATTAAGTGATCAATTCAATAGGAAGATGTGACTAGCATAAATATACTGGGCCGACACTGTGGCCTAGAGGCTGAAGACACTGCCTGCTGTGCTGGCATCCCATATGGGTGCTGGTTCTAATCTCAGCTTCTCTACTTCCAATCCAGCTCTCTGCCATGGCCTGGGAGAGCAGTGGAAGATGGTCCACGTCCTTAGGTTTCTGCACCCGCATGGGAGGCCCAGAGGAGGCTCCTGTCTCCTGGCTTCAGATTATCCCAGTTCCAGTTGTTGCCACCATTTAGGGAGTGAAACAGTGGATGGAAGGCCTCTCTCTTTCTCACTCCCTTTCTCCCCCTCTGTCTCTGTCTCTGTCTCTCTGTAACTTTGCCTTTCAGATAAATAAATAAAATCTTTATATATATACATATCCAACTCCAGAGTGCCTTGTTATTTAAAAGAAATGTTAATGAATCTAAAGGGAGACAAAGCCTCCAATACAATAATAACAGGGGACTTCAAGACCTTACTTTTATCAATGGACAAAACAACTAGACAGAAAATCAACAAAGACACAACAGAGCTAATCGATACTATGGACTAAATGGACCAAACTGATATCTACAAAACTTTTCACCCCCCCAGTTGCAGGAATCACATTCTTCTCATCAGTGCATGGAATTTTCTGTAGGATAGACCATATGCTAGGTCATTAAGCAAGTCTCAGCAACTTCAAAAAAAATAAATAAATAAAAATCATACCATGCATCTTCTCTGACCATAATGGAATGAAGCTGGAAATCAACAACTCAAGAATCTCTAGATCATATGCAAACGCATGGAGACTGAACAACATATTCCTAAATGAACAGTAGGTCACAGAAGAAATCAAGAGAAATAAAAAAAAATTCTGGAAATAAATAGAGATGACAAAACATCATACCAAAACTTATGGGATACAGCAAAAGCAGTGTTAAGAGGGAAGTTTATAGTAACTGGTGCCTACACGAAAAATTGGAAAGGTACCAATAATGACCTATATTTTGATAAGTATAAAAATCAATCTTTGCCCTGTAATATAACACATTTCTCCATACAGTAACATGCAATTAACTGGAAAATACCACTATACCAAAATAAAGCAACCCCACAACATAAATGGAAATCTCCTAGAACATTTATGTTTGTCTTCTTTTTTAGTAATTGATCACATTTTGTTAAATGCTGTTTAACAGTACTTATAAGATATATGCACTTTGATAAGACATTGTGATCTTTTAAAAATAACCTTTTAAGACATTTTATTTAAGTCATACAAATTTCATATATTTCATATATACAGATTTAGGAACATAGCAACATTTCCCCCCTAACCTCCATATCACCCATGCTTCAACCCATCCTCCTCCTCACTCACACATTCACACTCTCAATTTTTACAAAAATCTATTTTCAGTTTGCATAATGATTATATAATTAACCCTACACTAAGTACCTTAGTAACCCTACACTAAGATTTCAACAACTACTATGAATAAAGAAGAAAAAAGAAAAAAACAAACAAACACTGTTCCTCAATGGAAGAGACGAAAGCTGTAAACAATCATCGAATCTTAAAATGTCTATTTCACTCCAATACATTACATTTCAGGTACACTATAAGTTACCTCAGATCAGGGAAAACATACAATACCTGTCTTTGGGGCTGGCGCCGTCACTCATTTGGTTGATCCTCCACCTGCGGCGCCGGCATCCCATGTGGACACCAGGTTCTGGTCCCGGTTGCTCCTCTTCCAGTCCAACTCTCTGCTGTGACCCGAGAGGGCAGTGGAGGATGGCCCAAGTGCTTGGGCCCCTGCACCCGCATGGGAGGCCAGGAAGAAGCACCTGGCTCCTGGCTTTGGATCGGCGCAGCGCCGGCTGTAGCAGCCATTTGTGGGGTGAACCAATGGAAGGAAGACCTTTCTCTCTGTCTCTCTCTCTGTCTATAACTCTACCTGTCAAATAAAAAAAAATGTCTTTTTGGAACTACCTGACTTCATTTAGTATAATGGTTTCTAGTTACATACATTTTGTTGCAAAAGAAATTGTACAATCTAGATGTCCATCAACTGTTGACTGGATAAAGAAATTATAGCTTGTATACATTATGGAGTATTACTCAGCAGTAATAAAAAATTTTCTAGGAGATATCCATTTATGTTGTAGGGTTGCTTTATTTTTGTATGGTGGTATTTTCTAGTTAATTGCATGCTACTGTATGGAGAAATGTGTTATATTACAGGGCAAAGATTGATTTTTTTTTATAATGTATTTTATTTTATTGTATTTTTTGACAGCTAGAGTGGATAGTGAGAGAGAGAGAGAGAGAGAGAAAGGTCTTCCTTTTTGCCGCTGGTTCACCCTCCAATGGCCGCTGCAGCCGGCGCATCTCACTGATCCGAAGCCAGAAGCCAGGAGCCAGGTGCTTCTCCTGGTCTCCCTTGCGGATGCAGGGCCCAAGCACTTGGGCCATCCTCCACTGCCTTCCCGGGCCATAGCAGAGAGCTGGCCTGGAAGAGGGGCAACCGGGATAGAATCCGGTGCCCCTACCGGGACTAGAACCCAGTGTGCCGGCGCCGCAAGGCGGAGGATTAGCCTGTTAAGCCACGGCGCCGGCCCCAAAGATTGATTTTTATATTTATCTTCTAAGTGACACATTTGTCTTGCTAGGAACTTTTTTTTTTTTTTTTTTTTTTTTTTTTTTTTTTTTGGCAGGCAGAGTTAGAGAGAGAGAGAGAGAGAAAGGTCTTCCTTCGGTTGGTTCACTCCCCAGTGGCCGCCACGGCAGGTGCACTGCGCCGATCTGAAGCCAGGAGCCAGGTGCTTCCTCCTGGTCTCCCATGTGGGTGCAGAGCCCAAGCACTTGGGCCATCCTCCACTGCCTTTCTGGGCCACAGCAGAGAGCTGGACTGGAAGAGGAGCAACTAGGACAGAATCCGGCACCCCAACCAGGACTAGAACCCAGAGTGCCGGTGCTGCAGGTGGAGGATTAGCCTAGTGAGCCGTGGCACTGGCTGGAACATATTTTTAATAATAACATACCATGGTAAATTCATTCCCATGTACTAGATATCAAGGTTTTCATGCTGAACAGTCTACTTTAAAAGAAATGATCTGAAACAAAACTGACAATTCCAGGAAAAACTTCACACAGTGATTTCTATAAGAAGGTTGCTCATTTAATATCTGAAATCATGATTTTAATATTATTATACTGTAAGCATATATCAAAAGTATGTTTGTGCACTTTGATGTAGAGGTCTTAATAAGATGACAAGTATTCTGTTTGCAGTATGAATGAAATGGTGGAACCGTGCAGGAAAAATTCTACTTTTTGCCTATGAGGATTTGAGGAGGGCAATGAATAAAGTGACACATGTGGGGACTTGAAATTTCAAAAGGAATTTTCTATAAGTGGAATGAAAAGGGAGGATCTTTTAGCTTTGTAGTAGATTTATTATGTTTGTAAGTAAAGGAAAGAAGAATATCACAGAGCTGAAAGGGTCAATAGCAAAGAAATAATCACAATAGTAAAGATGCAATGGAAAATTCAATGTGTGCACCAAAG
This sequence comes from Lepus europaeus, assembly GCF_033115175.1. Taxonomy (NCBI): domain Eukaryota; kingdom Metazoa; phylum Chordata; class Mammalia; order Lagomorpha; family Leporidae; genus Lepus; species Lepus europaeus. The sequence continues at coordinate 33,687,895 of NC_084836.1, read as the reverse complement.
TGGAGGCCATAGGTGTCTATGTGTAGGCAAAACAAATCTGCAGTATGCAGAGATCTTAAAAACAATAATTGCTAAAATAACTGCCATATAATTACTTCAACTACTGTGAAGTTTCAAAATATGTGTGACTTTCAAACCAGCACATTTTTATTACTTACACTTTAATAAACTTTATATTCCACCTGAAAGCATGCACACACTCATTCAAGATTAAATTCACAGCAGTTCTGAGTCATTCAGGCTTGCTTCAGGCACAGTCTGTGTCTCTAACTCCTGTGGTACTTCTTAGCCGTGTGCTTAAATAATAGATTAGACATCACACAGTGATTGTAAAGGCAAGAAAAAAAAATTGTTACTTCATTTTTATTCTGAGACCTCTTGGAGTTTTTACTTGTACTTAAGATTTAAAGTAAGTATAGGGGCTGGTGCTTGTGGCGTAGTGGGTAAAGCTGCCACCTTCAGTGCCGGCATCACATATGGGCACCGGTTCTAGACTAGCTGCTTCTTCTGATCCAGCTCTCAGCTATGACCTGGGAAAGCCCTGGAAGATGGCCCAAATCCTTCGGCCCCTGCACCCATATGGGAGACCTGGAAGAAGTTCCTGGCCCCCGGCTTCAGATCAGCACAGCCCTGACTGTTGCGACCATTTGGGGAGTGAACCAGTGGATGGAAGACATCTCTCTCTCTCTCTCTCTCTTTCTCTCTCTCTCTCTCTCTCTGCCTCTGCCTTTCTTTAACTCTATCTTCCCAATAAAATAAATAAGTAAATAAAAAAGAAGTAAGTAGAAACTATGGAGGGAGGTGATATTTTGCTTTATGAAGATATCTTTGTGACAACTTTAATACTGAAATATCTTAGTTTTGTTCTTTAATTGTACTTGGTGAAACTGAGAAAGGAAAACTAAATCAGGGAAATGAGTTGTTATTTGCATGAAACATCTTTCACTTTTCGAGTGACTAGACTCAAAAGCTAACTTCTAACTTGCTTTATATTTATTATTGCTGACTCAGATAGGCTAATTGTAGGCTCACAATTGTTTTTCTTCTGTGCTATAAAATATTATTTCATCATTTGTTTTTTACCTGTTATTTAGTTTTCTATTGTTGTGAGTAAAAAATAAACTTGAACAAAAAAATGTTCTCTGTCCACATGCTTCCTCTAATCATTTTTTCAGTTTACTTCACAGTTATTATTGAATACAAATTTACCATAATAGAAAGAAATAAAAGTTAATCTGTCTGCTTGTCCAATATAGTAGGTATACTTCATAGGGATTGGCAAGCTTTTTCTGTAAAGGGTCAGATAATTGATATTTTAGAGTTTGTAGGCCATATTTTCTCTGTAATAATTACTAACTTCCTCAATTGCAGCATGAAATAAGTCATAAACAAATTGGTGTGGCTCATTCCAAAAATCTTAATTTACAAAAGCAGGCAACAAACTGGAGTTGGTTCTTAGCTTATAGTTTGCTGAACCTTGCTCTGCAATATAAGTGACCCATATGCACTAATTAAGAACCAGTTGTGTGTCATTTTCTTTAAACAATTTACTTATCAAAAAGGGGGAATTCACCAAGTATCTCGGTACCATTTCTAGAAGGTATAATAAATTTCTCTTCTCAGAATGAGGAGAGTAGTGGCAGGTGTTGTGCCATAGTGGATTAACCTGCCACATGTGTTGCTGGAATCTCCTATGGACACAGTTCAAGTCCTGACTACTCTACTTCCCTTCCAGCTCCCTGCTAATGGCCTGGGAAAGCAGTGTAAGATGGCCCAAGTCCTTGGGCCCCTGCACTCACTTGGCAGACTCAAAAGAAGCTCCTGGCTCCTGGCTTCAGATCAGCCCAGATCTGGCTGTTGAGCCCATCTGGGGAGTGAACCAGCAGATGGAAGACGTCTCTCTGTCTCTCCCTCTCTTTATCTATAACTCTACCTCTTAAATAAATAAATAAAATCTTTAAAAAATATAAAGAATGAATAGAGTAGTCGGTTCAAATTCTCTTTTTCAGAGTATATTTCTCAATTGACTTTTAATTCTAATAATGTGAAAATTGTGTTGGAGAATTAATTCATATCTGATGATATAAAATGCATTTATATATAACTTAGTCTTTTTAAAAAATTATTTAATTATGTATTTATCTGAAAGGCAGGCTTACAAAGAGAGAGAGAGAGGAGAGAGAGGGAAGGGCAGAGGCAGAGAGAAAGAGAGAGAGAGAGAGAGAGAGGCCTTCCATCCACAGGTTCACTCCTCAAATGGCCACAAGAGCTGAAGCCAGGAGCAAGGAGCTTTATCCAGGTCTTCCACATAGGTGAAGGGGCCCAAGAACTTGGGCCATCTTCCACTGCTTTTTCAGACACATATTAGGGAGTTGGTTCAGAAACAGAGCAGCTGAGACTTGAACCAGTACTCATATGGTACAGGTGGCAGCTTAACCTGCTGCACCATGGCAATGGCCCTAATGTAATCTAATTTCTTAAGTAAAACTTTTATTGTTGAAAATGAATTCATTATAGTATGACAAAAATTGAATTTATACATCTGAATTTATATACCCTGTATTTTCACACATAAAAGAAAAAAGACTAAAATTGGCATAAATTATTTTATAATAATAATTGCAAAACATAATGTACCTTACAGCTATAAAAATTGTTAAGCTATATGTTGGGTAGGGAAGAGAATGATGTTCAAGAAACTAAAATTTGAAACTAAAATTAGGTTTCCTTACTCTGTCTACAAAGATCATACTCACCATGAAAGTTCCATTTGTTTGGAAAGCCACTGGATTTCAAGTCCAAATATATTATTTTCATCATTATCATTTTTAATTCTGAGCCATGTAAGCTTAATGTCTTCTTTTTAAATGTTCATTTATTTTCATCTATTTGAAAGGCATACACACAGGGAGACAGAGAGCTTCCATTTGCTGGTCACTTCCCAAATGCCCATGACAGGACTCGACCAAGCCAGTGGCAGGATCCTGTAACTCCATTGGTATCTCACGTAGGTGGCAGGTACACCTTTACTGGGTCACTATCTACTGCTTCCCAGGATGCCTCAGCAGGAATGTGAGATCAGAAGTAGAGTACCTGGGACTCAACCGATTCTCTGATATGTGATGTGGGTATCCAAAACAGTGGCTTAACCCACCATGCCACAATGCCTGTGCAATTGGTATCTCCTTTGCTTACTTGTTGATTATTTTCTGTACAAATCCTAAATGAGCAAAATAAAATCAGTATTATCTGAGGGTTCCCAGCACTAGTTCTAAAATCTAAACAGTACAAGTGTCATTAACAGTGCTACTGAAATTCATTCTTAGATCTCATGCAATACATTCTGCCATTACATATTTTGACCAGCAATTTTTTTCAAAAACCCTCATTTCCCCCCCTTTCTCTAGTCAAGTAAAGTGATCCATGGATCAAATCTGAGAAATATGTAACATGTGAAGGGCATGCTATAAGATGTAATAAACAAGCCAATCAATACTAAAAATATAATTTAATTCATTAAATGAACAGTTCTCAAAATGTACATAGTTTTATTTGTTTGGAAAACAATTGTTTAAGAAATGAGCTGCTTTTGCTTCTTTGTTCTTTCCAGTTAGTCCCAGAGCAAAGGAAAACATATCATCTGAGCTTTATATGTGTGTGTGTATATATATGTATATACATGAATGTATACTAATTTACATATATGAATAAAATATATTTGAATTTCCTATGTTGACTTTCAAAATAGCTATTTAAAAACCTAGGATTTGTTAAGCAACATATGCTATTTTTAAAATTTTACCATACCTTAAGATTTAAAGAAATTTACATATTTAGAAAGAGTGGACTTGTGATGAAGATTGACTTTACTATCAGACCTTAGAAGTGAATTCCTGGGACAGGTGTAGAGGTGCAACTGGACAAGCTGACAGCTGGGATACCTGTATCTCATACCAGCATGCCAGTTCCAGTCCTGGATCTTCCAATTCTAATCCAGCTCTCTATTAATACAACTGGGAAGCAGATGATGATGGCTCAACTACTTGACTTCCTGCTACCCACGTGGGAAACTCTGATGGAGTTCATGGATTCTGGCTTAAGCCTGACCCAACCCTGGTTGTTGGGCAGCATTCGGGGAGTGAATTTGTGGGTGAAAGATTTTGTTCTTTCTCTCACTAAGCCTGTCACTCTGTCTTTCAAATAAATAAATGAATATTAAAAAGAATATTTGAATACCTAAAAAAGGCCAGTTTGTCCTTGTCTAGGGAATTTTTTGTCTTTAACATATTAATAATGAAGATCATAGAAAAGATTAAGTAAAGCATATTATAACTTTATGTTTTACCCTACCTATAAGTATCAGAGCAACAAAATATCTTAATAAACATAAAGTATGTTCAATAATTTCTAATCCCACACCAAATAAAGCCTATTACTCTGGTTTCACACCACAAGATTATAGAACTGTATCATCTAAATGACCTTCTTGATTGAGAATAAATGCTTCATTAAATTTAAATATAGCAACCTAATAACAACAGTAAAATCCCAGAGAATAATGACAGACATTAAAGGAACACACATATCACTCCTTGGAACATATTCAACTTCTGGAACAAATGTAAAGTTTAATATTCACAGTTTCATAATAAATGCAAAAAAAAGATATAATAGCATGATGATAGCATAAGATCAAAGTTCATTTGAGAGCAGGTTTAAATGTACAAAGAGATCTTGTTGATTGTTTTTGAAATGGAAGTATTGAAGAAACAACAAATAATTATGATTTGCAGTTATTGGCTGTGGAAACCTGTGAATGTGAGTTAGTTCATTAAAAGCAATAAAGAAAAAGTTTCAGGCTTTGCAGACAGAGTTCAGATTTTTTAACAGAGTTTGAGCAGTCTTAGAGGCCCCCGAGTGAAGATGCTTTTTGGGAAGTTGGTTATATGGATCTGGAGCTTCTCAGAGTTTTTGCTGGAGATGATCCTCAAAACTCTTACTGCCACCCAGGCCTCAGGCACACATAGCCAATGCCCGCTGGACATGTCTTCTGGGATGTCAGAAAACCATACACAGTTGAGTAAATTCAATGCTTAACCCTAAGTAAGCCTTGATTAAATGTAATTGTTAACCATTATTCTCTGTTTCATTATAATACAACATTTTTAAACACCCAGTTCTATAACCAAAAAAAAAATTCCTAAAAATCTGGAAGCTTCATACAATTGCCCTCAAATATCTTTGAAGCATATACTCTTTTTTTTTTAAGAAAAATAAAGATTTATTGATTTATTTATTTGAAAGTCAGAGTTACAGAGAGAGAGAGAGACAGAGAGAGAGACAGATAGACAAAAAGAGGGAGATCTTCCATTTGCAGTTCAATCACCAAATGGCTGCAATGGCTGGAGCTGGGCCAAGTCAAAGCCAAAAGCTGGGAGCTTCATCCAGGTTTCTCACATGTGTGACAAGTGCCCAAGCACTTGGGCCATCTTCTACTACTTTTCCCAGGCCATCAGCAAGGAGCTGGACTGGAAGTGCTGCAGCCAGGACCCAAACCAGTGCCCATATGGGATGCCAATGTTGTAGGCAGCAGTTTTACCTGCTAGGCCACAATACCAACCCCTAAATATATTTTTCTATATGCTGAATTTTCTTTTGTTTTATTTCCCCACTATTTTAAATTGTCAGATTTTTTTATGATTTGCCATGCTGTGTATTTCATCTTCATTTTCAATTTTGGAAGTATAAACTGTGTAAACACATTTCAAGTCTTAATTCATTTGGGGATTTTTCTTTTTTTAATTCAGCTACATGAAAGCAAATGATTGTGGCATTGCCTTTGTATGTAAATATTGTAAACTTTTTCCATAAATGGAGAGATGTCTTTTTTGTATATCTGTATTTGTGAATGATAAATATTCTTCAAAAACTGGCTCCCTGGCTGACTGCATATGTGGTGTTGACGCATGGCCACTGCTGATCAGTCTCAGAAGACTTAGCTGGTTTGTCTCTATATTTTATGACTTTAATTATAAAACTGGGTGAACACCTTTACTAACCATGGTGCTAGTTGTGTATAAATTGCAATTTTTTTACCCATTTCTCTATGAATTTGGTTCAACTGATCGTTCCTATTATTCACATAAAACTGTCTGTATACTTGGCATGATTATGCTTGCAAAAGTACACATTATTATTGCCTATCCTGTGTAATGTGGCCTATAAGATCTTCTTCCATGTTCTTATATATTTCTCCAATAAATCTTTTAGAATGTAAACAAATGACTTTACAAAAGTGTTAAAATTATTTTTCAGGATTGAAGTTTTTGGGATTCTAATCTTGGAGTTTTAGACTTCAGTGATTTTAGACTTTGATTTTTGGGGATTTCACATTTGGAAAATGATGTTCTGAGTTTAGACTTAAACCTCGCTATCCTATGTTGGATTACATACATACTCCTCAGCAGTAGAAAGACAGGAAATCTTGACCAACATACACTTAAAACATTCCACTGGAGGAGAGATAATCCTACAAAAGCAAATTAAGCTGCTATTACAACACAATCTGCATTTTTTGATAGCCAGAATCTTAAAAGCTTCATATCCTGCTTCAGAATCTTTAGTTTAATTTGCAGCTGTTACAACCTGGAATATTTTATTGTTAGTAAATCATCAAAACTCTTGTTTTTGCATCTAATATCAGCCCAAATATAATGCACCTAAGAAAATCTTTTACATATCAGGTCTAACTATTGTAAACTTTCTGAGGGCAATATATTTTTTTTCTAAATAACAATCAAAGATTGTATTTAACAATTTACTTACATAGTTTTTTATTAAAGGTTAATGAGCAAATCAGTTTTGTTCTAATTTTATCTCTAGTACTAAACACTGTGTTCTTATTTATTTATTTATTTATTTGACAGAGTTAGACAGTGAGAGAGAGACAGAGAGAAAGGTCCTCCCTCCTCTGGCTCACCTCCCAAATGGCTGCCACGGCTGGCACTGTGCCGATCAGAAGCCAGGAGCCAGGTGATTCCTCCCGGTCTCCCATACAGGTGCAGGGGGCCCAAGCACTTGAGCCATCCTCCACTGCCCTCCCGGACCACAGCAGAGAGCTGGACTGGAAGAGGAGCAGCCGGGACTAGAACCGGCGCCCATATGAGATGCCGGCACCGCAGGCGGAGGATTAACCAAGTGAGCCAAGGCACTGGCCCCAAATACTGTGCTCTTTTAAAGTGAGTATTCAGCTTAACAATGGCTGAATATAAAAACAAGCATATGGGTGCTATTTGATATTATGAGAGTGAATAAATTAGTTTTTTTCCAGTAATTTGTGTAGAATAAGCACAGTATGAGAACATTTCAGGCTTGAATAATAAAATAGGAACCCAAAGGAACACTGAATCTACTAGGAAACCAGGATTCTACTGAGTCACAAAAACTCCTGGAAAAATATTTTAAGAAAAAAGCAGGGTGGACATTTTGTGCAGTGGTTAAGAAGCTCCTTGGGAGGTTTGAATCCTATATTGGAATGCCTGGATTTGAATCCCAGCTCTGCCGCCATTCGGCTTCCTGCTATTGCATGGCCTGGGAGGCAGAAGGTGATGGCTCAATTAATTGGGACCGTGCTACCTACATGGGTGACCAGGGTCGAATTCCTGGTTCTTGGTTCTAGCTGGGCCCAGTTCCAGCTGTTGCAGGAATTTGGGGTGTGAACCAGCTTATGGTAGATCTCTCTCTCTCTTTGCCTTTCAAAAAATTAATTAATAACTAAAAAAAGAGCAGTCATACCACAGGACATAGAGTAGAAGGAGATTAGGATTCATAGACATTGGATTTGGCAGAAAGTTATTTATGGTTTAGGATAAAGTTTGAAGAATTGATAGAGGAAGCAAGAATTCATAAATTTTAATGGCTCACCACTTGCAAAATGCTTAGCTTGGAAATGTTCGTAACACAAAGGACAGTACCTGGAGAGGAATAGGAATTCTCAGGACTTTTGTTTGTCATCAGTTGCAGTTAGGTTTTGTTCTGAATATTTGAGAAAAAATAACAAGCCTGAGTAAGTTCAGATGTTTACATTAAAATGAACTGAATGAAAAGTTGAATATACAGGCAATAAGAGTCATTTGAGGGAGTGAAGGAGGCTGGGAAATTCAGACCATTCCCTAGAAATAGGGAGGGGCTGTTCCAATGAAAAGAAGGGAAATAACTGCTGCTGCAAATATGGCCATAGGTTTAGAATTAGCCATTTGAGGCAAAAGAAGGCAAGATCACTTGGCTATTGAAGTAGTCCAAGCAAAAAGAATATAATGGAATACATGGTATGACCAGCAATAGCAAGAAATAAAGATAGGAGAAGTGGCTGGAGAATTAAAATGATAAGGCAGCATTAGATACCACCTTCACGGGGCTTGAAGTTTAACCATGGTTTTCCTGCTTAAGAAAAGAACAGAAAATTGCAAACACAAAAATAAGCACAAGTCTGAGTATGTGAGGGGCCCTTAAGCTTGCCTATCTGTCCCCCTGCCCCCCAGGACTCCCAACCCTTAGCAACAATTAATCTACTGTCCTCATAATTTTGCCTTTTCTAGAATGACATACAATTGGAATCACCATACCATACACAATCTTTGTAGATTGGCTTTTTTCACTTAGTAATAGTCATTGAAGATTCTCCCATGACTTTTTTGACTTGCTAGCTATTTGTATTTTCAAGACAGAACATCTCATTGTCTGAATATACTACAGTTTGTTTACCCATTCATTTAGTGAAGGGAACCTTGGTAGCTTCTATATTTGGGCAGTTGTAAACAATACACTTGATCTTGGCCAAAGGTCATGAATCCATGGGCAACTGTAAATAAGGCTTCTATAAATGTCTATGCCCATGTTTTCGTGTGAACATGTTTTCACACCCTCTGTGCAAATTAAGTTAAAAGCTTAAAGGTAAAAACATAAACTTATGAAATAGTTAAATAATTGGGTAAAATATAAAACACAGCATATCCAAGAAGTGTGATGCTGGATCATATTTATAAGAGTGTATTTAACTTTGTAATAAAATACTGTTTTCCAAAGTGGCTATACAACTTAGTATTCCCACGAGTAACAGATGAACTTTCCTCTTGCTCCATATCCTCACCAGCATTTGATGTTGTTAGTGTTCCAGATTTTCTGGTTTTAATAGATGTGCATAGTGGTATCTCATTATTTTTTTTAATTTGCATCTTCCTGATGACAGATGATGTTAAGCATCTTTTCATGTTAACTTGTCATCTGTGAAATGTCAAGATATTTGGCCCTTTTAATAATCAGGATGTTGATTTTCTTACTGTCAAGCCTTTGACTATTTAGCTTCATCCCCACAAAATCAAGCTCAATTAGCCACATAATAAATTCCTTGGTTGCCAAAGGCAAATTAACATTTTCATTCTTTTTCAAAATATAATAAGTAACAGTCATGCCTCATTTTTAATAACCAGACATTCAATATAAATATTTTATGACATTAATTTGCCTAGAGTCTCACTACAAACTAAATTAGTTTAATAAAATTCCTTGAGATGAACATCAAAATGACACAGAATGAATATACATGTGGTGCCAATTTTTTACTTAATTATATTCAACAGGAATAAGATTATCTAAAATAGCATTAAACCATTTTAATTAAAAGTTTTATTTGTATAATTGTAGATGCACATGCAGTTGTTAAGAAATAATATAGAGATATACCTTGTATACTTTGCCTGGTTTCTCCAAATTTTGACATTGTGCAGTAATACAGTATAGTAACTTGGCAAAGCTGCCTCAATACACATATCTGTATCAGATTTACTCAGTTTTAGTTGAACTAACTTTTGTGTGTATCTCTGTGTTAGGTATATACAATTTATACAATTTTGTCACTGTGTAGAGATATGTATCCACCGCTATCATCAGGATAGTGGATAATTTCAATACAATATACATGAGGCATTTTTAAAGTATAAATTATATGAAATATTTTATTACTTTGCCCAAGAAAATAGATATATTACCCCACACCAAAGTACAAACTGGTGAATTGAAGTTTTTGAACTCAAACAGTAGGAACATTTGAAGAAGGATCACACTTCACATCTTTATTTTGTTTTAATCAATTAAATGTAACCATTAACAAAGTCAAGAGAAGACCAGATTCTAAGACATTTCTAGTCAGACATTAGGAGGAGCTAGGGCACTTAGCTCAATAGACATTGTATATTAAATGATTTCTGGTTATAATATTGTTATAGATCTTTCTCTCTACTTAAAACAAAAACTCATGTATAATTTCATGAGAAAGGGCATCACATTCACTTTCTATATATAAGGCCATAGAAAAAATATTTATGCATAGAAAAATATTTATGCAAAGTATATGCTTCAAGAACATTTATTCAATTTACACAGTATTTATAATATGTTCTGTATATATGTGAATTATTATATAATTTTGTATAAAGAAACATATTTTACTATTGAAAGTAAAATTATATTAAATGTATATTTAAAGTATAATTACTCATCTAATATTTGCACTGTATAAATGTGTAAATATATTTCATACTTGCATTTTTAGCCAAAATTTTAAGAGAAATACTGCCTGTATTTGAACTATTTTATGTATTGATGCAAAATTCCAGGGGAGTGTCAAGACAGAGAAAGGAAAATGGAGTTACCATACTCTCATCCACAAGAAATTTTTTCTTGAGAAATTTTTCTTTGAGAAATTATCTTCCTTATTTCTATTTTACTTATTTATTTGAAAGGCAGAAGAGAGAGAGAGAAATCTCCCATCTACATTTTAACTCCTCCCTTCTCCAATGCCACCAACAGACACTATTGGGACAGGCCAAACTTAGGAGCCAGAAACAACCCAGGTCTTCTACGTGGGTGGAAGAGAATGAACTACTTGCACTATCACGGCTACATTCCAGTTTGTGTATTAGCAGGAAGTTGGAATTGGAGTTTGGATCCAGGATTTGAACCCAGATACTCAAATATGGGGTACAGGCATCTTAACCAATGTTTTAAATGCTAGGCAACTGTTTCTTTACTTCCATTTTCTAGGCTCAGGGCAAAGACTTTAACACAGTTCAACTTCATGAACGTTGCCACAGAGTTTCTCACTAAGGCCAGTAAGCCCCCAGTTTCAGAGGATTGATTAGACAATTCAAGGCCTCTATTTATCAGGCTATATATTCCTTTGGGATGTCTTAGGTGTGGTCACATTCCTGTTTAGAAATAGGCAACACTGAAAATTAAGTTAAAAGCTTAAAGGTAAAAATATGAAATAGTTAAATAATTGGGTAAAATATAAAACACAGCATATCCTGAGCATGACAATTGAATACCAAAGAGTAAATTGGACACCTTAAAACAAATTAGAGATGTTAATACTTATATAGTGGTTTTGCGAGGTGAAGGCCTGGTTTTAAGGCAATATACATAGAAGTATTTAGGAGTAAAGGGGCAGCATATCTACAGCTTACTCTCAAAGAATTCAGAACATCTGTGTGTGTGTGCATGTGTGTGGAAATCTTCATGAAAATGTAATAGTATGTCAGCATTTGGGAAATACAGAATCTCTATACTATTATTGCAACCTTAATGTAATTGGCAAAATAAAAAAAAGATAAAACAAGGTCATTGGGAATTATCCAATTATTTTTGTCTGTATGTCAAGAGGTTATTTTTTGATGATGTATGGGGAGAAAAAAAAGCAGAATATATAGCCTCCTCACGAAGCAGGGAAGAAATAGTTATCAATGGAGAATAAATGAGATACATTAAAATTCATCAAAAATGACCCTTAATGTGATCACTCATTTTCTATTACAATGTCATTACTGTGTTTTGAATCCTGATATGTCAGTTGGATTGGTGCATCAATCTCCTAATTGGTATTCCTGTTGCCAAATTCAATATACTCCCAATTACTTTTCCTAAGTAATTGCATTACAGGAATTTTTTATATCTCCTCACACTTACACTAGATTTAACTGCCAAAAATTAGAGATTGAAATTTACTAATTGCCATATGAACCAAATCTGATGCCCCATCTGATTGGCAGAGTTTTTTGTTAAAAGATGATGATTTAATTAGAAACCATACAAATTAAGTAGTCATTTATTTAGAGACATCTGATATATCTCTTTTATAATAAACACAAGAATAATACAGAACAATAGGTAAAGCATACATTCATAATTGAGTCAACAGACAACTGAACTGAAAGGGATTTGGAGATTAACATCATAGAAACATGCCATCTTTTTCAGCTGGTTTATTCTTGGTGTTATTTTAACATTTGAGCTGGATAAACCATTACTATGAACTTATTTTTTATTTTCTCTTATTTTCATGAGAACTGATTTAGCAAATTTGTTATGAGTCTTATTTTAGTCAAAATTTCAATATAGCTGAACAATATCAAGAAGAGTTTAAGGGTAATATTGCTTAGATGTCTTCTTTGATACTGGCTTTGTTGCAATGTTAGACTGTAAGAGTGTGGATGCAAAAATTCTCACAAAATACTAGCAAAACAAATTCAATAGTATGTTAAAGGATCATATACCATGATCAAGGGGGATTATTCCTGGAATACAGCAATGATTCATCATACTAAAATCATTAATGCAGTTACCACATAAATAGAATGAAGGGAAAAAACTGATCACCTCAATTGATATTAAAAAGCATTTGACTTTTAGGAATAGAAAGAAACTACCTCAGTATAATAATGACCAAATACAAAAAATCTTATAATTAACATCACATGAGGATACTTTAAAAAGTTTGAGTAATAACAGATTTAAAAGCCAGTTGATTTTTAGTGCAAAAATATCTTGAAACCCATACATTATTTTGTGATAATACACACTTCTCATGAACTTCTTGATGACTACTTGTTCTCAATAGAGAAATACTAAAATCTTTTCCTCTATGATTAGGGACAAGGTGAGGATGTCTGCTCTTGACACTTGTATTCAGCACAGTACCTATATTGCTGTAATGAGAAATAAGGAAGGGAAATAAACAAAATGCACCTGACTTTGAAAGGAAGAAGTAAAATGATCTCTTTTCACAGATGACATGATATGATCTTATAAGTAGAAAACCTTAAAGATGGTACACACAAAGCACACTGTGATGGATCTTATCAAAGAATTCAAAAAGTTGCAGGATATCAAAATAACATGGAAAATTAGGTGAATTTCTATGAATATACACTAAAGCAGTACAATAAAATGAAATTAAGCAAATAATTCCTATAGATGGTATATAAATGAATACTCAGGGACATATTTAACCAAAGTGACAGAAGACTATATGATGAAAACTAGAAAATCATGCTGAAATAATTTAAAGAAGGCACAAATACATGGGTGCTCTATATAATCTTGTACCAGCCCAGTACTCCTTTCTCACTTGCATTTCACAAGAATAACTTAACAATGTGCTGGAAAAGCAATATCCTGAGATGGTCGGGATCTGGCCATAAGAGCCCAGGCTCTGATCCACTCCCTGTCCACCCACCTCAACCGCTGGAAATAGGTTATCTTTCAGTTCTATAGTGTAGCCTGTCATATGACTCTTGGTAGAAGACCCAAAGCTGGCCAGGGCCCCTCAGCTGCCGTACAAGAGAGGACTGCACAGGAGAGATTCCACCCACCCCTTGAAAGCCTTCCTGAGACTTGGGGGTCAGTCTGCAATGAATATTAGGCTTCTGACTTCTGTTGTTCCTTGATGTCTATCTGGAAATAATAAACTTGCTTCATGTAAAAAAAAAAAAGAATAGTGTAACAAGTAAGTTGCATAAAGAAGAGGCAAAAAAAAATTTCTCAGTCTCTCGTGAATAGCAAGAATAAGATAAAAGAGTGGTCTAACAGATAAACACCAGTGAAGGTACCATACAGTGCATTCCCTTATGAGCCCGTGCATGCACACACACACACACATGCTCATAATGAAGAAGCAGCATCTGAAAACTAAGAGTAGAATTTCTAAAATGAGTCACATCATGGCACAAAGACTGCAGACCTTTGTAAAACAAAATAAAATACATAAACCTTCAATGCAAACAGTGTTACTTGAAATCAGAAAATTCTGTAATAACATATTAATTTAATTTAAAATAGGAAACAAGTCCAGGCATTTGTGGCAGTGGTTATGATGTTGACTGAGATGTCTGTATCTCGTATCACAGCACCTGGGCTTGAGTTCCAACTCTGCTTTTAATCTCAGCTTTCTCCCAATGCACACCCTAAGAGGCAGCAAACAATGGCTCCAGTAGGTGGCTCCTTTATATTTTACTGGAATACTTGGGTTGAGTTCCTAGCTCTTGGGGAATGAATCAACAGATGGAAGATTTGTTTCTGCATCTGTCTCTGTTTCTATGTCTGTCTCTCTGGATTTCAAATAAATAAATGACTTTTTAAAAACCAATAAAATAAGAAATACATTAATGCATTTGTAAATAGAAGACAGCACACTGGAAGGCAAACTCTGTTATATGTATCTACATATGATGTTAATGCAGAATCTAATCTAATTTTCTGATTTTAATGAATTTTTTCCAAGGCCAGAAGAAGGAAGCTGTTTGTTGACTATATTAGGTCCCATAGTCTTAGATCAGTGGATATTGCTCTAATTATGTTTTTTAAAATATTTTATTTATTTGAGAGATAGAGTTACACACAGTGAGAAGGAGAGACAAAGAGAAATGTCCTCCATCCGCTGGTTCACTCCCCAAATGGCTACAATAGCCAGAGCTGCACTGATCCAAAGCTAGGAGCCAGGAGCTTCTTCCAGATCTCCCACATGGGTGCAGGAGCACAAGTGCTTGGGCCATCTTTGACTGCTTTCCCAGGCCATAACAGAGATGGGATCGGAAGAGGAGCAGCCGGGACTAGAACTATTGCTCATATGGGATGTTGGCACTGCAGGTGGAGGATTAACCCACTGCTCTACATTTTCGGCCCCATCTAAATATGTTTTATAGAAAGATTTATAAATATTAGAAGGGAGAGTATATTAACAAATACATAGATGGGAGGCATGATTCAAAGTAATCTTTTTATTGCTAAGATCCATTGTATTTAGAAAAGCAGCTCACTATGTATAATGTTACTCAACTGAGAAATTTCCATTTCCATGGTAGACTTGGAACAGAGAATGTTTTTTAACCCAAATATGGTTGATCTGCATTTAATTTTTCCTGATTCTTTTGAATTTTCACTGAACTCCAATACAGAAACTGAAAGTACGTCAGTCATAGGCAGGTTTTTCATAAAATTCCTAGGAAATATGTTTTTTAAAACCTGTGTTTACCATTAAAATGCTTGTTTTATTTTTACTTAATTGTATCTTTCTCATATCCTCCAAAGGGTAATGTGGAAGATAATACCTAACACCATCTGTAGAGAATTTACCATGTCCTAGGCTATTTGCTAAATATTTAATTTGAATCTTTTTATTTAGTTTTCACAGAAGCCCTGTTGAATTAAGTACCACTAGGAAACTGAAATTAAAGAGAGTAAAGGGACTTGCCTAATTTCACAAGAGTAATAAATGGTAGAAACAGAATTTGAATCAGGGGAATTTAACTCCAAAGTTTTGCTTTTAACTACTATACTCTGCTCTGGGTCCCTGACAAAAAAATACATTTTACAGATTTGAGATCATTTTATACCACTATTAAATTCATCAGAAATTCAGATATTACACTAACCTTCAGGGTAAGATTTGCAAAGATTTTGCACATTAAACTGTAGCTCATATCTGAGATCAAACTTAAATTTCAAATAATTTCATCTTGTGATGGGCATTTGGCACAGCAATTAAGTCACCAGTTAAGACACCTGCATCCCTTATTCAAGAATGGCTACTCTCTTCTCATTCCAGCTTCCTGCTAATGCACACCCGAGTGACAGCAGATAACTCCAGTTCTTGAGTCATGGCTACCATCAGCCTCCCTTAGCACTGGATACGAATATGGGGAGTAAACCAGCAAATGGAAGACCTTGTTCTGCCTGTGTGTCTCTGTCTCTGTCTCTCAACCCTTCAAATAAAAATGAAAACTTAGGGGCTGGTGTTGTGGCACAATGGGTTAAGCCACTGCCTTTGATGCCAGCATCCCACATGGGGCACTGGTTTGAACCCCGGCTGCTTCTCTTTTAATCCAGCTCCCTGCTAGCACTCCTGAGAAAGCAGGTTCAAGTCTCTTGAAGATGGCTCAAGTCCTTGGAAATTTGTACCCATGTGGGAGACATGGATGAAGTTCCCGGCTCCGACCTAGCCCTGGCTGTTAGGGCCATTTGGGGAGTGGACTAGCGAATGGAAGGACTCTCTCTCTCTATCTTTCCCTCTATGTAACTCTGGCTTTCAAATAAATAAAACAAATATTTTTTAAATGAAAAGTTAAATATTTAAATAATTTTATGCAATTCTTGGTAAAAAATTTTCCATCATTATTAAAAATATTGTTTCAGGTCAGTAGAAGGTATTGCATTTCAACTTTAAAATCTAAGTATGTTTTCACATAATATAAATGATTTTTATTAATTAATAAATTTAAGATATTTTTCAACACATCTTAAAATGAGTATCATTTGCAATTCTTGTGATAGTTTAGAAACATGCATACTCAAATGAATAAAAAGCATTCCTTTGGATAGAATATCACCACATGTTCAGCCATCTATTTATAGTTCTTCCCTAAAATATCTTAGCAAAGATAATGGGCACTTGCTTTTCTGCCAGCTTTCAATATTTTATTGAAAATGACTGAGTTATTCCTAATTTCCCCATCTCTTCACTCTGCTGCTGGAGAATCTGTCTACTTCCATAGGAGTTCCCCCTATGTTACAGTATTGTGAAGTTCAATGAATCACACAAAAATACTACCAGTTGTCACGCCTATTAGTTCTTGAGCTCAATTGAAACTTGAAAATCACTCTTCCAAAATGCCACAATGCATTTAATTACGATGTTGCTGGTGTAGACTTTATTATTATTATTATTATACTAGAGTTAATCATGGTTTATTGTTTATAAAAAGTTCATTACTAAAGGGTGTTTAATGGTTATCCACTAGCATTTTAAAATGGCATAGTGGTAATCAGCCCTCAAAGGAGTGTGTCTGTGTAAGGTTAGCTGAAAAACACAGCAGCCTAATTAGCATCCCGAATCACCTCCCAGCCATCTGTTATCTCTAGGCAAAGCAGAAGAAAATGTAAATGTCTGGGAAATAAGGGCTTTGTGAGAGAAGTTAAAATTTTTTTTCTAGCTTTTCCCCAAAGCATTTATAGTGGAATTGATGCTATGGATGATGAAAAGTCTTCATTTCTGTTATCCTTCCATTACTGAGAAGTGTATATGAGGAAAGGGTCAGAGTCAGCAGAGCCAGCAAGTCACAACACACCCATCTCACTTCATCTGGTTTTAAAGATAAAACATAGCATGCAAAATAGGTGGACAAACAGAACATCACACCCTGGAGCTACTCATCTGACACCTTGTACCGACATAAACTCATTTCAAAAATGACACATTTTGAAAATAGGTCACGCATTTTGTTGCCAGATTTGAAAAGTACACAGCTCTGTTCTTACCAGTAGCCACTATATTCCGTTTTCACACACAATTCAGTTTATATAAAATAATCTTTGTTTTGCTACAAAATAAGTGAATGGTGTTGTAATCTTCTGGCCTTTTAAAGAATTTTTTTTTTCAAAAGTAAGTATTATGTTTCTTTCTTCTGCAGAGTTTTCCTAGCATTAAAAAAAAACAAAAAACAAACAAAAAAAAAACCTTCATTAAGTCTATACTAATGAGGAAATGGGAATATAAAAAAGGAGCAGTAGCCAAAATAATCTAAGAAGACCAGATGATAAAACTTAAAACTAACTCTTTTTATTTTCTAGTCTCACTTAGGTGGTTACTTTAAGCCTTAAAGCCATATATAAATATTCTATGATGCATGTCAAGACAGTACTGTGGGCCAGCGCCATGGCTCACTAGGCTAATCCTCTGCCTGCGGCGCCGGCACACCGGGTTCTAGTCCCAGTCGGGGAGCCGGATTCTGTCCCGGTTGCCCCTCTTCCAGTCCAGCTCTCTGCTGTGGCCCAAATCCTTGCGCCCTGCACCCGCATGGGAGACCAGAAGTACCTGGCTCCTGGCTTCGGATCAGCGCAGTGCACTGACTGCAGCGCGCCAGCCGCAGAGGCCATTGAGGGGTGAACCAACAGAAAAGGAAAACCTTTCTGTCTGTCTCGCTCTCTCTCTCACTGTGCACTCTGCCTGTCAAAAAAAAAAAAAAAAAAAGACAGTACTGTGAATCCACATAGAAAAAAAAAGTAATTTTTATTCCAATTCCTTTCTGGTACACCACTGATATAAACCAATAATCAGTTAACAGTTAAAGGTAACCCTAAATTCTATTAAATCACATTCTTATACTCTTGGAAACCATGCTATAGTTTTGATGTAACTTACAAGGTTTTTGTTTGTTTGTTTTTTTGACAGGCAGAGTTAGTTTGAGAAAGAGACAGAAAGAAAGGTCTTCCTTCCGTTGGTTCACCCCACCAAATGGCTGCTACAGCCAGTGCGCTGAGCTTATTCGAACGAAGTCAGGAGCCAGGTGCTCCTGGTGCAGGGCCCAAGCACTTGGGCCATCCTCCACTGCACTCCCGGGCCATAGCAGAGAGCTGGACTGGAAGAGGAGCAACCAGGACAGAACCGGCACTCCAACCAGGACTAGAACCAGGAGTGCTGGCGCCGCAGGCGGAGGACTACTCTAGTGAGCCACGGTGCCAGCCATAAGGTTTGTTTATCAGATGGAATATTTAATAATGATATATGATAATATACTAAAATAATAAGAATAGAAAGAATGAAAGATGGAGGTGGGGTAATATGGCAATGAAGACACTCTGGTAATCATCTCCCCATAGAGATATGACTTTGGACAGCTATCCGTATGGACCATATCACCTTCACAGGAGCTAAGGAAGCCAGAGGAGAGACAACAATGCCTGGTTCTGGCATAATAATGTAAAGGTGCATTGAGGAATGTGTGTCACCCCTCCCACAGCTACAGACAGTGTGGAGAGAGATGTCTCCCAGCTTGGGGAAGGAAAGGGAATTAAATCCCAGTCTTAGAAGTACCACCCTTACCACAGGGAAACCAAGTGCTGAACAAGGCTGGGTGGTCCCAGACAAGTAGACACAGACTAAACCACTGTACCTTCTTTAGTCAGTTGGCCAACAAACTGTCTCCACCACCCTTCCCTCAACTTTGGGTAGACAGTGGAGCAAGATTCTAGCCTCAAGGAAGTAGGGTGGGTAAGTGAGCACAGGATTCTGCCTTGGAGGCTCAGTAGCAGGCCCATTACATCGCTACACCAGACAAAGCCCAAAGGCTAGAGCTCAAATGGTTTGGTTAGACCAGCTTTGTCATCAGGCGGATATCTGGGCCCCTAGGGCTTACATCACTACTAGCTGTGTTCAGGCCTCTTATTCACCCTTCCTGTGACTGTACCTGTGGCTGTAAGACCCATCTTAAGTGTCAGCCCTGGAGTTAGAGGAACGCAGCCCCCACCCTTCTCCAAACCATGGGAAGACAGGAGTAAAATTCTAATTGCTCAGGAGTAGGGCAAGAAAATAAGCACAGTACCATATCTTGAAATTTAGTGCTGGCTGGCAAGAATCTAACACTGGACAGAACCTAATGATCCCAGTGCTTGCATTTGGAGCCTCTGGACCCACCCCAGCTGCAAACAGGAGACTTATTGCCCTGGCCAGCTTAATTATAACCCAGCCAGTATCACCTTGGTTGGTTGCAGTGGTCTTGAGCTGGGACCCCATAGCAGCATAATCCTTGGTCCTAGCCTCACGCTGCATTTGTCCTGGTGGGCTGTGGGTTCTGGGTGCTTTGTACCTTTTGGACATCATAGGATTGCCTACTCAATTCCCCTCTCAACCACAGGTAATAGAACAAGGAGAGAGTACTTGTCCAGTTTAGGAGGGAAAGGGAAGCCTAATGCCAAGATGTTGCTTAGGAAGCTGGACTTGGTTTTCCCCTAGTGAGGGTGAGTCTGGGAGAATCTTGCAGTGGAAAAGACATACTCCTGTGTTTGTTGCAGTACTGTTCACAACAGCCAAGAAGTGAAAACAACCTGAATGCCCACTAACTGATGAACAGATAAAGAGAATGTGGTGCATATACACGATGGAATACTATTCAGCCCCCAAAAGAATGAAATCCTGTCATTTGCAATGTCATGGATGTAACTGGAGGTCATTGTCTTAAGTTAAATAAAGCAGTCACAGGAAGACAAAAATTGTATGATCTTACATCTGTAGAGAGTAAGAGGGAAAGAAGAAAGGTTAATGGTTGATTAACAGGGACTAACAGAAAGAATTCTGGTACTGTTTTGTTCAGTAGTGTGGCTACAGAAAATAATGTGCATATTTTATCAAGAAAAGCTAGAACAGAGGATTTCTAATGCTTTCACCTTTAGGTGATGATAAATATTTGAGGTGATAGATATTTACTCTGTTACTTTGAGTATTATACAACATATACATGCATCAAGACATAATATGCATTTTAATGTATTCATTAAACTTAAAAATACTACAAATATGATATTTTTATTCCAAATTTATATTGAACTGATACAATTTAATATTGAGGTTCCTATCTACTTTGATTTTATTTGTAAATATGATACTATAACAAACAGAGCATAGTAAAAGCTTTGAAAAATGTTTTCTTTTTCTCACTTATTAAAAAATTATTGTGTATCTACCATTGTTTAAACAACATCTTAAGGACTGTATAATAATAGTAAATATTCATAGTTCTATAGTATACTGTCTAGTGTGTAATGATATAATGGAAATAATATAAGACAAAAACCTATGTAAAATGTAATGGAATCTGGCCAGCACTGTGGCTCACTTGGCTAATCCTCCGCCTGCGGCGCCAGCACACCAAGTTCTAATCCCAGTTGGGGTGCCAGATTCTGTCCCAGTTGCTCCTCTTCCAGTCCAGCTCTCTGCTGTGGCCCGGGAAGGCAGTGGAGGATGGCCCAAGTGGTTGGGCCCTGCACCCGCATGAAGACCAGGAGGAAGCACCTAGCTCCTGGCTTTGGATCGGCCCAGCACGCCTGCTGTAGCAATAATTTGGGGGGTGAACCAACAGAAAGGAAGACCTTTCTCTTTGTCTCTCTCTCTCTAACTCTGCCTGTCCAAAAAAAAAAAAAAAAAATGTAATGGAATCTGACCTAGCCTAAAGAGAGAATCAAATGAGATGCTTGAGAAAGCGACCCTTGACATGAAATCTGAAAAATGAAGCATAAACTAAGAAATGTCTCAGGCATGAATAACCCATGAAAATACTCTATTAAGAGAAAGTATGCCATGTTTAAGAAAAATAAGGCCAGGGAAAAAAAGTAATGAGTTATATAACGTGAAGCATTATAGTCCTAGTCCTTCCAGGATATTATCTCAGTTCTAAAATATCAGGAGGCCACCAAAGTGTTTTGTACAATGAAATTATATAATAATATGTGTATTTTAAAAATAACATTGTGATTATACTGTGGAATGATACACAGTGTTCTAATGAATCTGAATCAGGGGCCACAGGCCAGGCTGTGAGATTATATTTATTTGCAGTGAGTTGGGAGCAGTAGATAATGAGCCAAGAGGTACAGCTGAGAGGTTGTTTAATATTTTGAGAGATTGCCACCTGCTTTCTGACCTTTTCAATTACAACATTTAAATGATGGTGCTTTTTTAGAAGTAAAATCACAAATACTAATTCATTTAAATATGATGATAGAGATAGACTTAACTAGTGAAATATAACAAACAGTATTCTCAATTTATATCCTCTGTCTCCTAAGCCCATTGTTCTAGTCATTAGTGCTTTCCCCAGTGTTTAAATTTCTCTACCTTCCAGGCATGTGGCTT
Organism: Lepus europaeus; assembly: GCF_033115175.1. Lineage (NCBI taxonomy): Eukaryota > Metazoa > Chordata > Mammalia > Lagomorpha > Leporidae > Lepus > Lepus europaeus. The sequence continues at coordinate 33,665,880 of NC_084836.1, read as the reverse complement.
GCTTGCCCTTCCCCATCCTATTGCAATTAAACATGGACATGTGGCTTTTATTGACTAATAACAAGATGAGGGAGAGAAGTCACTGAAATCTTCTTTGACTGTATGACAAGATGGATTTTACAATATGAATACTAATTACCTGGAGAAACTGGGAAAAGGGGACTGACAAAACTTAAATGTTTTCAAAATTATGATCGAAATGTTGCTGTAGAGCTACAAATTGACTTCAAAACATATAGAGTACATTTTTGAGAAAAAGCTAAAAGTACCGAAATGCTTAAATAAAAAGTTTACATTTGTCAAACACCTATTCTATATTGTGTACCATCCTAAATATTTTATATTTATACAAATGATCCCTGTAATAACCCTAAAGGAAGACACACTTATGACATAGTCCCATTGACACACTGAGGAAATGGATGGACAACGATGTTAAATAACTAACCTAAGTCACAGAAATCTCACGTGAAAAGATTACACTCCATAATTTAATAACCACAAAATTCTGTCTTCTTACTAGAAGATGGAAGGTAGGGGCCAACGAAGGCTCAAGAAAGATGCAAAGGTGGCAATAGGCTTTGAGTTGCATTTTGAAATGGGAGATGTCCCTTACTAGTATTAGAAGCAATTATAATGGGTCTTAATTGGGTATTCAGGAAATTTCCAGGAGGGAGAAATTGCAAATTTTAAAAATGTGGCTCTGATATTGGGTATGAGGAATATAAAAATGAGAATGACCCTGGAAATATAATAAGGCACACATCATAAAAGATCAAAAATAGAAAGTCATTGAAACCCTGAATTTGGAAATGAAGCTTTTAAATATGTCATTATAGAAAAAAACGGGCAACCTCTTTGGTTTTAAAAGTAATATATTATATTATATATATATAATAATATATTAAAAGTAATATATTATATTATTATTACTAATAATAATAATATAAAGAAATAAAGAAAAACTAAAGTAATGGAATCCTGAGTTCAAACAATTGAAGGAATCAAAGATAAATTAAAAACTTTGAAACTTTTTGGGCAACAGAGCAAGTTGCAAGAACTTTTGTGTTTGTTAAGAAATATCTATTTTCCTCATAAGGAAAATGAGTTTTCCACAACCCAAATAGAAAGAGTAGGAGGGAGAAAAATCAGAGAGCCCTGAGGAAACTACTGACTCAATCTAACTTTTCTCGGACTGATGGGTTAACAAGAAAAGACAAAAAAGAAAAATCATCAAAGGTTCAAGAAAATGTGAGAAATTACAGAGTAGAAAAAACTTAGTGATTAATCGCCATGCCAAAGCTTCTTTTCAGCAGACAGTTGGTACAGCAAAAATTGTCTTCATAACCATTGTACTGAACTCTTCTTAAGCTTTCTTCATTATACCACTTCGAAGTCATCTAAAGCACATTATTGGGGCTTGCAGGTAGTTGATGAGCATGAGATTAACAATATCATCTACCTGGACCAAGTTCTGAATATGTTAAACAGTAATTGAAAAAATGAACATAGAGAGAAGATCAAAATATTTAATTTGAACAATGTTCCCTCAGGGTTGGGGGCTTTGTCACAGTGGTTAGGGTGCTATGCTCACATCCCTTATTAGAGCCCTGGATTTAAGTCCTAGGTATGCTCTGACCCATATTCCTGCTAATGCACACCTTGGGAAGTAGCAAATGACGTCTCAAATAGATGAGTCCCTCCCACTCCCATGGAAGACCTGGATTAAGTTCCAGGTTTTTGGCTTTGGCTAGGCCCAGCACTAGCTATTGTGGGCATTTGGCAAATTAATCAGTGAACCTCTGTCTATTTGTCTGTCTCTATCTTTCTATCTCTCTAACAAATAAATTAAAAAATAGACTAAAAAGAAAAACTCTAAAAAACTTGAAAGATAAAAATTAGGAGGAGTTATTACTTTATAGCTATGGTAACAAGTAGCCATTAAGCAGCTTTTTCAGAACCATTTTGTACAATTCCAATATTTCAATTATAGTTCACTTCAATGAACTAGGTTTCATAACCAATCAAGATAAGATTCTAAATTCTGAAAGTAAGCCAATTGGGAAGTGGCTCACTCCAAATACATATCTTTAAATCTCAACCAATCCACAAAAGCCTCACCTGAGTAACCGCTCCTAAAAATGATGTCAAGCCCTAAAGCCTTCGAAAGTTCAGTAATCCCAGAAGTATATATTGCCCAAATACTTGTAAGATTAGTAGTCTGCTCTGCCTTGGGAGTATGATCTGCCAATACAAGCAATCTCTCTCTCTCTCTCTCTCTCTCTCTCTCTCTCTCCCTCCCTCCTTTCCTTTCTTCCTCCCTTCCTCCCGCCCCCTTTTAATTTCAGCCTCTACACTTACCTAGTTCAAATCTAGCATCTCACTTCACAGAAACAAAAATAGTGTATAGCGAAACACAGATAGGTTGACTCACACACAGGAATTTATTTTTTGTTAGCTCTGGAGGCAAGAAGTCCAAGATCAAGGTTCTCACCAATTTGGTTTCTGGTAACGGCTCTCTTCCCGGTTTACAAACAGCTACTTTCTTGCTATGCTCTCACATGATCTTTATTAGGGGTGTATGTGTGTGTGTGTGTATGTATGTATGTATGTATGTATGCATGTGCACAGACAGACATAAAGAAAACAAGTTCTATGTTGTCTTTTCTTAATAAAGTTAAGGTGCTACTCTTAAAAATTCATTTACTCTTTTTTTAAAGATTTATTTATCTGCTTGAAAGAGTTACAGAGAGGCAGAGATAGAGAGAGAGGAAGAGAGACAGAGAGAGAGAGAGAGAGAGAGAGACAGAGAGAGAGAGAGAGAGAGAGAGACAGAGAGAGAGACTTCCATCCGCTGGTTCACTCCCCAATTGGCTACAATGGCGGGAGCTTCACCAATCCGAAGCCAGGAGCCAGGAGCTTCTTCCAGGTTTGCTACACAGGTGCAAGTTCCCAAGGACTTGAGCCATCTTCTACTGCTTTCCTAGGCCATAGCAGAGAGCTGGATCTGAAGTGGAGCAGCTAGGACTCGAGCCAGAGCCCATATGGGATGCCAGCACTGCAGGCAGTGGCTTTACCTGCTATGCCACAGCGCCGGCCCCCATTTACTATTTTTCCAAAGGGTTTGATTATCTATTTTAAAGGCAGAGTTACAGAGTGGGAGAGGCAGAGAAAGAGATATCTTCCACCTGCAGGTTCACTCTCTCAATGGCCACAATAGCTAGAGCTGGGCAGTTCCAAATCCAGGAGACTGGACTCGATTCAGGTCTCCTACATGAGTGCAGGGGCACAAACACTTGGGCCATCTTCTTTTGCTTTCCCAGCTGCATTAGCAGGTAGCTGGATTGGAAGCAGAGCAGGCAGGACTTAAACCTGTGCTCATATGTGATGATGGCATCACAGGTGGTGGCTTAACCCGATGCACGAAAAAGGTGGCCTCCTTTCTTAATCTTAATTACTTCTTTAGAGGCCCCATCTTTGCCACCAAAATAGAGGCTGAGCTCCAATACGTGAATTTGGAGAGGCTGTTCCCAGCTAATAACGCTTGGGTTTCTTCTTTGTTATGATTAATACCAGTATGAACATTAGTCTATGACCATTTATTTGAACCCCTGTTTTTATTTCTTTTGAGCATGCAGCCAGACATTGTATTGTTGGATGCTATGGTAACCTTCATTTATTCTTTGAACAATTTTTAAATACCACAAAACAGGCACTGCATTTTGTACCTAGAGCAAGCAATGAATAAGGTAGTAACTTGGATTCTTCTTTCCACACATTTCAACCTCTAATCTTCCTGACTCATCACTCTTCATCTCTTAAAGATTCATCTCAAGTGAGTGCCTGCTTTTAAAATTGATCTCTGGCTTCTCTAAGCTTGCAAGGTCAAGGGCATCCCCTAAAGCAAGAGTAACCAAATATTTCCATTTTCCTGTAAAAAATCCCAGGATTTAAATTCCTCATTCTCAACAGTGTCTCTCTTTGGATGATAGATTTCAATCACTTTACCTAAAGCAATTTCTAAAACTCTGTCCTTAAAACAAAGCCACCTAATCTATATGCTTACAATTCTTTTTATTCAAGTAAATATTTCACCCACGAGAGTTAAATTCTTTTCTTTTAAATGACTTTCCTATTTGCATCCTATTTCTAATTTCAAGGATTTTTTTTTCAGATTAATTAAAGATCAGTGCTGCTAAAATGTGAGTGAACAGTAAGTTACAATCTACAAATCTAAGGAGACATTCAGAGAAAGTCAGATGTAAGGAAAAAGACAATGAGTCTCATGTGATTAAGGAAACTGCAGTTTTAGCATTTCCACTTATCTGTCACTTCTTTTATCTTTTACTTTACTTTACTGTGATAAAACTTAAGGGAAATGGGTAAGGAAAATGATTTTTGAAGTATAATATCATCCTTTCCTACTACTAGCTATGAAAATGAAATGAGAACCTTAGTTCTACAACAAGACAAATTCCAAATAGTGTAAGGAATTTAAATAATACATCAAAACAGGAGAAAATAAAATTAACTTTGGGGGTGGGTGTTTGATGTAGCAGTTAAGAAGCTGTTTGGAATGTCCTCATCTGGTGTCAAAGTGTTTGGGTTTGAGTCCCAGCTGTTCTGATTGCAGGTTTCTGCTATTACTGACCCTAGGATGTAAGTGATGGCTCAAGTAATTGGATCCTGCCACCCACATTGGACACTGGGATTGAGTTCCCAGCTTCTGGCTTTTCTGGCTCACTCCTGGCCATTGCAATCATGTAGGGGAATGAACCAGAAGATGAGAAGTCTCTGTCTTCCTGTCGCTCTGTCTCATCTTCTGTCTCTCTGTATGTCTGCTTTTAAAGTAAATTTTAAAAATTAAAAAAATAAAAGCAGTTGGTGTTATAATTTTAGTAGGAAAATACCTGTCTGAACTTAAAATTAGTTGAAGCAGTATCACTAAAGAATGGCTAAAATGACAACACAAAATTGGTTAAGACAAAATAAAATTATGTTCATTCATGAAATCAGTTATTGGAATCTGTTCTGTGCCAAGATATTTTCTATAAAATGTTAGAGAAACAAAGATAAAAGGCACAACCTCCAGTGTCACAGCATAAATTAAAGTGTAACCAACATGGAATAGTCATAGATGATAATGTAGGATGAGAAGGGTGGGGGGAGTAAGAGTGAGAAAGGGAGAGAGAACTGCATATATCTGTATTGATATAGATATTTATGCTTTGTATTGATTGTGGCTGAAAAACTATGTTGTTAAAACCAATTAACAAATTTTATAGCTCACATTCAAGCTGCTACTTTTCAGGCAGAAAGGACATTTCTAATTTTTAATAATATATGCATTCCTCCTATCCACCACTTATGGATTAGGTTCAAGTTTTATGTACATGTAACCCCTACAATTTCATCTCTTCATTACAAAGCTCCCCTTGCTACTTCCGATTTTCACTGTTTATGTTGCTCATTTATTTAAACCATAGGGTGGCTATTATAAAAACAAATAGCAAATGCTCAGAAGGATGTGGAGAAAAGGGATCACTCATCTAGAGTCAGGATGAAAATTAGTGTAGCCATCATGGAGAAACGTATGCAAATTTCTTAAAAAAAATTAAAACAGTTGCACCATATGACCCAGCTATGTCAGTTCCGCAAATACATCCAAAGGAAATAAAATCATCATGTGAAGGAGGATTCTATACTTTCATGTGCATTGCAGCACTATTAACAATAGTCAAGAAATGGACTGAAAAATAGATAAATAAATAAATAAAGGGTGCTGGCACTATGGAGCAGTGGGTTAATGCCCCGGCCTGAAGCGTCGGCATCCCATATGGGCGCTGATTCGAGACCCGGCTGCTCCACTTCTGAGCCAGCTCTTTGCTATGGCCTGGGAATGCAGTAGAAGATAGCCCAAGTCCTTGGATCCCTGTACCCACGTGAGAGACCTGGAAGAAGCTCCTGGCTCCTGGCTTCAGATTAGTGCAGCTCTGGCCATTGCAGCCATCTGGGGAGTGAACCATTGCATGGAAGACCTCTCTCTCTCTCTCTCTCTCTGCCTCACCTCTCTCTGTGTAATTCTGACTTTCAAATAAAATAAATCTTTTTAAAAAAAAAGAAACGGACTCAACATAAATGTGCAATGAAAGATAAACTTGGCCGGCGCCGTGGCTCAACAGGCTAATCCTCCGCCTTGCGGCGCCGGCACACCGGGTTCTAGTCCCGGTCAGGGCACCGATCCTGTCCCGGTTGCCCCTCTTCCAGGCCAGCTCTCTGCTGTGGCCAGGGAGTGCAGTGGAGGATGGCCCAAGTGTTTGGGCTCTGCACCCCATGGGAGACCAGGATAAGCACCTGGCTCCTGCCATCGGAACAGCGCGGTGCGCCGGCCGCAGTGCGCTACCGCGGCGGCCATTAGAGGGTGAACCAACGGCAAAGGAAGACCTTCCTCTCTGTCTCTCTCTCTCTCTCACTGTCCACTCTACCTGTCAAAAATAAAAAATAAAAAAAAAATTAAAAAAAAAAGAAAGATAAACTTATAAAGAAAATGTGGTATTCACATTAGGTATTATTCACAATAGAATATTATTCAGCTGCAAAAAAGAATGAATCCTGATATTGGCAGCAAAATAGATGTGACAGGAAACTGTTACGTTAAGTGAAATAAGCCAGACAGAAAGACCAAAACTACATGCATTTTTTCATATGCGGAAGGTTAAAAAAATTTTAAAAAGATGATCTGAACTTAAAAAATACCAGTGCTTGTGAAAGGGGGCACAAAGGGAGATGGAAGACTGTTGACAAATGGTTCCAAAACAGAGTCAGATGGACGATGAAACAGATGTTAGTGTTCCACAGCCTAGTAGTGTGACTACAGTTTGCAACAATGTACTACATTCTTTATACATCCTAAATAAAGAGCTGGAAGAGAGGAGAATGGAAGGCTCCAAACAGGAGGAAAGGTAAGGAAATGAAAAGGCTTATTGCCTGCTATGCTTGGTTCACATCTGTATATATGCTGAAATATTGCACTGCATACCATAAAACAGGTAAGTATTAAATGTTAATGTAGAATTAAAAATGATAAAGTGACTATTACTAAATATTCTATGGAAGTAAGTAAAAGTAAAATAAGCCTCAAGTACAGTACAGTTTAGATCCCTTTTATTATTAAATCATATTCTTGGTCTTATATAATATAATTAGAAATGGTAACATATGATTTTGTTTTAATTGTTAGGATCTGGGTTTGTTTGTTTGTTGTTGCTTGTTGTTTGTTCGTTTACATTTTGTCCTGGTCCTTTGGAGGCATTTCTCATTTTGTACTTGGAGACAATAAAATATTAAGAGAATTTGTTAGCCCACCAAAATACCACAATTGAGTTTCTACTTTGTAACTCAGTTTCCTTATTTATTAATGAAGCTGATCACTTATATTCTTATGAACAAGATACATAAAGCAATATAGATGAATGCTGCTATATTATACTCAAAGAAACAATATTATAAAAATACAAATAAATGATGTTATTTTTAATGCTTGCTCATTTTTTAAAAGCAACTCATACCTTTGCATACCAAGATATAATTTATTTTCCTTTTCCTCTAACTCATGGCAGTAGTTGGCATGATATTATAATGTATTTGTATATAAAAGATCAATTACATATCATCCTTGAGGGAAACTTAAGGCATTACTGTTTTCCAAACAATTCCCTTTCACATAATCTGTTTCACATTATAATACCCTAGACATATTAACCTATATTTGTACAAGTTAATCTAATTTCATCATGCTGGCTAAATTTTTAGATCCCGGCTCCCTTATCAAGAATTCCCAATGAGAGAGCGGCAAGATGGCGGAATAGGCAGGGAGCACACTATTAGTCCGGGGGAGAGACAGTTTAATATAAGTGGAGATACTGCAGGGTCAAGGAAGAGTAGGGGATGAAACAGCAGAGGAAACTCTGCCGAAAATAGTGATTCACAGTGGACCTGCGTGGAGAGCGTGGGAGCCCAAGTTCAGGACACCAGCGGCAGACTCAACACACCAGCGCTGGAACGCGAGGTGAGCCGAACCTCAATAGCCCGAGACACCAGCAGGCAAGCGGAAAGAGAAGGCTAGAGGGAACGAGGCTTGAAACTCTGTGGGGAAAAATTCACCTGGCTAACTAGAAGAGAGAGAGGAAAAAAATAAAAAAGTGACCAATACGGACACGAGTTTCTCTCTCTCCGCTCACCTCTCAAAGGTGAGCAAGACAGAGCAGGTGCCATTTTGGACATATGTCATAAGCAGGGCGACCTCAGGTCTGCACCGGCCCTGAGCCTAGCAGAAACACCTGACTCTGGGGGGAGGGGTGAAATAACAGGAGATTAGCATCTAACTTGGCAACCCAGTGGGAGACTGCAGGAGAATTGGAGCCCACACTGAGGGCAGCAGAGATTCCCTGTGTGGTCCTTGGGAAAGAGCTTCTGATCTCTGGCTCCTGTAGGTATATCATTTGCCTGCTAACTACCTCCAATTACGTTCAGCTGTGCAGAATTACGTCCCTTTTGAATCAAAAAAAGAAAGAGAGATTTACCACACCTAACCTGGGAGTGTCATCTTTGACACACCCTCAACCCTGAGGAACCAAACACAGCTCTCAGTCCACACTCATCTCAAGCCTCTAAGGCTCCACTGAAAGCAGACAGTCCACTTAATATAAAGCCATAGTGTAACAAGAAAAAACACCACAGTGAAGAAACCAAATATCTCCAACATGCCAAACAACAAACGCAAAAACCAAGCTAACAAGAACAAGGAAGACACTATGACGCCCCCAAATGAAAAAGACACCCCAATTCAAGATTACGAAGATGGTGAGATTGAAGAAATGCAAGAAGTGGATCTCAAAAAATTGATAAGAACATTAAGAAGTTCTCAAAAACAAATTCTTGAACTACAGAAATCCTTAATGGACAAGATAGAAAATCTCTCTCGTGAAAATGAAATATTAAGGAGGAATCAAAATGAAATGAAACAACTAGTGGAACAAAAAACTGTGATAGTGATGAGAAATCATAATGAAATGAAGAATTCAATAGATCAAATGACAAATACATTAGAGAGCCTTAAAAACAGAATGGGCGAAGCAGAAGAGAGAACATTGGAATTAGAAGACAGAGAACAGGAAAGGAAACAGGCAAACCAAAGAAAAGAAGAAGAAATTAGAAATCTAAAAAATATTGTCGGGAATCTACAGGATACTATTAAAAAACCCAACATTCGGGTTCTAGGAGTTCCTGAAGGCATGGAGAGGGAGAAAGGATTAGAAGGCATTTTCAGTGACATACTAGCAGAAAATTTCCCAGGTTTAGAGAAGGACAGAGGCATCTTAGTACAAGAAGCTTATAGAACCCCTAATAAACATGACCAAAAGAGATCCTCACCACGACATGTTGTAATCAAACTCACCACAGTGAAACATAAAGAAAAGATCCTAAAATGTGCAAGAAAGAAACGTCAGATTACTCTTAGAGGATCTCCAATTAGACTCACAGCAGACTTCTCATCAGAAACCCTACAAGCTAGAAGGGAATGGCGAGACATAGCCCAGGTACTAAGAGAGAAAAACTGCCAGCCCAGAATACTATATCCTGCAAAGCTCTCATTTGTGAATGAAGGTGAAATTAAGACTTTTCATAGCAAACAGAAACTGAAAGAATTTGTTGCCACTCGTGCAGCCCTACAAAAGATGCTTAAATATGTGTTACACACAGAAACACAGAAACATGGTCACCAATATGAAAGAAGGTAAAGGAAGGAAACCTCACAGCAAAAGATCACAGGAAGCTCAATTTCTCTTTGACATAGAATTAAACTCTGATGCTCTGTTAAAGCAATGTGTTAAAGTAATCTATTATGTTCTCTTGATGTCTGTTAAATTCTAATTGTTCAAAAACAGCTGAATTTTTATTAAGAGCTATGGGTTATTTAAATATGTGCTTATTTTCAAAGATTTCAATAATCACCTTGTAACAATGATCAAATTTGGTCTATGTTATGTCATGATTTTAAGGAATCTTATTTCAACCAGATATTTTGGATTTTGAGCCTTCTTGGCATTCTTGACAGGCATTCAACAAATCAAAGTTTCAAACAATCAGGACTCTAAAATTTCCAGTAAATCCTGGACTTTGGTTTTTCCAGTTTGGGCCCAACTGAAAAAATAGAAGGACCTATGTCTCTCATCTTATAGAGACACCAACTAATCAGTCTATTTGGATTATATTAGAAGGACTGTCAAGATGTGATGTGGTACCAGACTTTAAGTTTCTATAATGGAAAATGCTATTAATACAAATGTTTGAGAATTAAAAAGTCTAATGATCTTGTGTTACTAGACATGATAGTTATCTTAATCAGAAAGCCCCAGAGGCCTAAAGGGTTAAATAATTGTAAAATCCTACAGGTGCTTTCAAAAATACTGTGAAGTAAGCAAGTGCCTCTTGTTGGTTGATGAGTTTATTATTTTAAACATGGCGACTTAAAGTCTTTTGTCATCCATAGTTATATATGATGTGCTGCTCATAAAACTAAAGCGTTGTTGGTTCTGTGTATAGCTGTCCTCCTATAGGTTCCTATGGACTTTTTCCAGCCACTTTTATTGTATTCAGTACTTTGGGATGGCTCTGTAAACAGATGAAGCCAATAATGTATTAACAGTACCAACTGAGAGAAAGTATGGTTAACTGAGGTTACTAAAAACAAAAAGCAATTCAAATCAATTGGCAATCTACAAAAAGAGTTAAAGATTTTAAAAGCTATTATTAAAATTGCTATATTGGTCTACTATGCTATGTTATATGTGTGTACATATTGTATGTCCAAATGGGGAAATTTTATTAAGAGTTTTATTTTAAATGGCTTATAGATAAGATTGTCCATAAATTTAAGCTGCTAAAATCAATCAAAGATACATTTTAATTTGTATGACCTGAATCTGTGTACATATGTTTTAAACTTGTTGGTAGAAAGAAACTAAAAACATTTTATATGGTTGTGCCTAAGTTTACTGGTTAAACAAACTACACCATGTTAGATATTTAAGAGGTGTTTTCAAATACATGATTCTTAAAATTTATGGAAGGCATTGGTCCTTGTTTTCTTAAGTTGTTATGTAATGGTTGAAACTGTTTGCTAAGTATTCATGTAATATTGCTATTGTCAGCAAGCGATCTAGGACTTGCTCCCTCATTTCTCTATTCTAAGCCCAACTTGTTCTTTCATTTCTCTATTCTCTTCAAGGTAGGAAACTAATTCTATTATAAAGGAATCTGTAGGACGCACAATTTAATCTTTAGACCTTATAAAAGAGATGGCTAAATTTTTTCTGTAATAGCATAGCCAAAATAAGAACTTAAATAATAATCTCATAGCTAGATTCACTTCGCCATCAGTGAAGTATACAGTAAGTAGAAAAAACCTCCCTTTCAGACCAAAAGGAAAGAAAGTTTTAAAGTGAGAATATAATTTTCCTCATGGGCATTGTCTACCTTAGAAAAACTACTACAGAACATGCCTGTGACTATAGACTTGTAGTTCAGGCCACCGAAGATTAGAGATGGGACTTGGGCACTCCCTTGACTTGCATCCTATGGTCTGCTTTAACACAAACCAGGAGGAAAAGAAAGCTCGGCATCAGAAGCAATGGGTGGCAGGCCTATTAATGGGTGATCTGTACAGTGATCTGCCCTCAAGGAGACCCAACAGGCCAGTCCACTGCAGTGGCTTTCAATGTGGTAAGCCTGGGCTTCAGCAGAAGTCAACTTGTGAAGAGCCCTGGCAGCTCTGCCAAGAGTTGCATCACTGGAAATGGACCTGCCCTGGAGTCGAAGTATGCCCAGGTCAGAGCCACAGATCTTATTGGCTCTAAGCTGAAAAGCCCTTCACTCAGCCCAACTTCCAAAGTGACCACTGCAGCTGAGGGTATGGTCAAGTAGGGTCAGCAACATTGCAGGCAGAACTGTAAATTTCTTGTTAGAGATGTCCCCTGCCTTTACCTGGCCAGCTCTCCTCCCAGGCCAGCCAAGTAATGAAAGTCAACAGAGTGCCTTCCCCTAGGAGGTTCACACCTCCCTTAGGATATACCCCATGTGAAGAGATAGATAGGCCTGGGCCTCTGAATTTACAAGGCCTAAAGCCCACCAGATTATTATCAAGCCCCTTCTATTAGGTTCTATTTGCCTCTCAATCAGAAAAATTACTTGTAGCTTAGACAGCACCTTTCTTAGCTCCTCTAATAATGACTCTGTCCTTTGTCCTAGGCCCGGTCTAGTGCACTTGGGCCTCATTCCTTTGTAATCATAACCTCTACTCTACCACCAATGGCTCTACTCCCAACCTGTGTGTACTGATGGTCCTCTTCCCCACTTAATGCTGTATAATTGTTCAAACCTGGTAAATGCCACTCTTAGAATCATTGGTTACTATCCTCACTCTGTCTTTTATGACCTTGTCTATATATGATCAGAGTCGGCAAACTTGGAAGGCTTCCATAGCCTTGGCAACTCATGACGACAGCCTAGGGTGGTTACTGGTGCCATAAACTAGAGTGTCAATTTGTTGGGTCAACAACAGGAGTCACTGTGCACTTGCTCCTCATGTGGGATCTCTGTCCTTAATGTGCTGTACATTGTGATTTAATGCTATAACTAGTACTCAAACAGTATGTTTCACTTTGTGTTTCTATGTGGGTGCAAACTGTTGAAATCTTTATACTAAATTGATCTTCTGTATATAAAGAGAATTGAAAATGAATCTTGATGTGTATGGAAGGGGAGAGGGAGCGGGAGAGGGGAGGGTTGCGGGTGGGAGGGAAGTTATGGGAGGGGGAAGCCATTGTAATCCATAAGCTGTACACTGGAAATTTATATTCATTAAATAAAAGTTAAAAAAAAAAGAATTCCCAATGAGGCTGGTGCCGCGGCTCACTAGGCTAATCCTCCATCTGGCGCCGGCACCCCGGGGTTCTAGTCCCTGTCGGGGCGCCTGATTCTGTCCCGGTTGCTCCTCTTCCAGTCCAGCTCTCTGCTGTGGCCCAGGAAGGCAGTGGATGATGGCCCAAGTGCTTGGGCTCTTGCACCCACATGGGAGACCAGGAGGAAGCATGTGGCTCCTGGCTTCGGATCAGCGTAGTGCGCCAGCCAGAGCGGCCATTTGGGCGGTGAAGCAACGGAAAAAGGAAGACCTTTCCCTCTGTCTCTCTCTCTCTCACTGTCTAACTCTGCCTGTCCAAAAAAAAAGAATTCCCAATGAAATTGCATTGGCAGAATTTTTAAACAATCAATAACAATTTTAAAAAAAAATTACTGTCCATTTCAAAGATTCACCTAGTATACTTCCAAATGTATACTTTCATAGTATACTTTCCAAAGTATACTTTCATAAATTCATTTAGCTAAACTTCTTTGATGTACTTATTCCCTACAACTTGATATATTAAAAAGATATTAAATATTTATAAATGTTAAATATATCCTCATTGAGTTAGCAATTAAATCTATTTTACCTTGAAATCTTCACACAAAGATTTATATAAAAATTCCACATAAAAGATTCCTAATTGCTATTTGTATAGAACTTTGTTATTTAAAAGCAGCATAAACTTACTTAATAAAACTACAGAAAAAAAAGAGATTCTATTGGGAGATAATAGAGATACCTCCCTTCCAAAAAAGAAGAAAAACTTAAACTGAAAGATTCAAAAACAGCGTTTCCACCACTACACTAGCAACTTAATTCTAAAGTTTTATTATTAATGAAGCTTAGGTTCTAACTGTAAATATCTATCTCTCACTGCAAATTCTCAATAAAGAAACTTACCTATAGATTGAAGTGTCATTTGCAAGGCAAGTAGTCAACAGAGTTCTACTACTTTGAATAAGAGAAGAGATCTTGGTAGCACCATGCAACCAACCACCCCTAATTCTTTGTATCCTATTATAACCATACATTTCAGTCTTGAATAACATCATGTGAACATTGTTTTCAGCAGAAGTAACATCTGGACAAACAGAAGCAACAAACACTCATCATCTTTAAATTCTACTAGATTAACAGAAAAAAATGATTGCCCTTATAATTAATCAAGATAATAATTTAATACACAATGTGCTGCTAAAGAAATGAGATGGAAGAACCTGGATTAAAGACTTCTAGTTTCTTTTAGGTAAAGCATTCATGTCTGAGGATTTGCCTTCTATTCTAAGATATGAAGAAAAAGAGGGAACTAGTCAGAGGTGGGGGAAATCTTTCAGAAAGAGGCAACAGGAAGTGAAAAGGCTAGAAGGAGAACAAGCACATTATGTTTGAGTAAGCACTGGCATAGCAGAATGAATGCCAAAGACAGTGGTTAAAAAGTATAGAGGAGGGGCTGGCGTTGTGGCGCAGCATGCTAATGCCCTGGCCTGAAGCACCTGCATCCTGCACGGGCATTGCTCCACTTCGGATCTGGCTCTATGCTATGGCCTGGGAAAGCAGTAGAAGATGGCTCAGGTCCTTGGGCCCCTGCACCCACGTGGGAGATGGGGAAGAATCTCCTGGCTTCTGGCTTCAGGTCGGCGCAGCTCCAGCTTGTGGCCAATTGGGGAATGAACCATTGGATGGAAGACCTCTCTCTGCCTCCCCTTTCTCTGTATATCTCTTTCAAATAAATAAATTAATTAAAAAAAAAAAAAGAATAGAGGAAGGTGGATACAAGAAAGATTTTTGCCAGACATAGACTTATGTAAGATGTTACTATAAATATATTCATGGCAAAAAGGAAGACCTTTCTCTCTGTCTCTCTCTCTCACTATCCAATCCTCCTGTCAAAAAAAATTTTTTTTAAAATTAAAATATATATATATATATATATATATATATATATATATATATATTCAAACAGGTATCCAAAGAAGAGTTTTAAGCATGTTTGGCTGGGAAGTGAAAATATATTTTAAGAGTTTATATTTCCTGAATTATAGAGAATGAACTGGTGGCAAGAAAGTATGGGAATGAAATATAGGTATCTGTTGCTATAGTTTAGATTTGTGGTAATGGTGGCCTTATCTACAGAAGTGACCATGAAGATTAATAGAAATTAAAACACATAGAATATAAATAAGAAAATAAATTGGCAGGAATCAATATTGGAATAGAAAAATAAAAAATAGTTAAAAAAAAAAAGGAAAAAAATCAAGACTGACCCCAAGAGTATTGGTGGATGATACCCTTTGCTGAGATGAGGACGATTTTGTAGTAGCTGAATCATTCTGACACTTTTGTTGAGGACTTTTTCATATTTTCCACGAGGGAGACATTTACCAAAGCTCTCTATTTTCAGAATCACTTTCTCAAAATTGAGTATATTCTCAGAAAGGTTAGACCTTATGTTCACAAGATAGCAGCCAACAGTTAATGGAACTTACTACTTTCTCAGAGTAGCAAAAATGACTGATGTCATTTCCTGATAAGTTATTGTATTTCTAGAATTGAATTATTTCATACTTAAATTTTTTGGTTTATCTTAATTTGGATATCTACTCATTTTTGACCAGTTACTATGACTAGAAACATGGTCTATAGTGAATAGCTACTGTTTTACTAGTGATGAAGAAGTAATTAAACCAGTCAATATTTTTAATAGCATGTTATATGCCAATAGGAATTTAGCAGTGGGCAAACAAAAGAAATCCAAACACCAAAAAACAAACTTTTAATATTCTAGCAAATTATTTTATTGCAAATCTCTGAAATTTGGGATGTGATGAAGAAAAGACAAAAAGACAAAAATGAAATAAAAATCCCATTCTACAAATTTGTACTAAACTCTCTTCTAATAGTTTTCATTTATTTTGCATTGTAATAAGCCAGGATAGAGAAAAAAAAAAGTGAACCTATACATATTATTATTCATTTTTAATTTCTCAGTGAAATTAAAAAGTAGAATAAAGACTATTTATTTTCATAAGGCTATTTTCCCAGAAATACATATGACTTGTAATACTCTGATTTCATTTGCATTATTAACTAACAATGTTTCACCCAATGAACTTTGATCTATGTATGAATAATTTCTCTACATGAATTTTCTAGTTCATAATTTTTTAAATTAAGGATAAATTTTTGACATTTTTGTAAATTGCTGTGTATATTTGCTTCTTCCTCTGCATATCAGTTAGTAGTTAATATTTTCAAGTAATTACTTTTTATCCTCTTTTGTGGTCAATAATAGCTTTTCTATTAGGCATACTACAAATAGCATCCTGCAAATATAAGAAGTCAGCAAAGAAGAAAGGCAAAATAATTTTATGTTTCTCGTCTTGATCTTTTTCTCTTACCACCCAACCCCCATAGAAATCAAATAATGTGTATTTACACATTTTTTATTTTAATTGTGTAAATGATGTGGAATGGCTAAATCAAGCTAATCATCATATGCATTTCTTCATATGCTATGTGTCTGTTTTTCTGTTTATGTGCAGTGAGAACATCAAAATCTACTCTTATAGCAATTTTTAAATATACAATGCTCATATGTTAGCAATAGTCACCATATTGTACAATAGTTCTCCTGAACTTATTCTTCTTATCATAAATAGACTTTAAAAATATATGTATAGTTTTGTCACAGTGTGGAGCCGCAACTTCCATATATTCTTTGGGTGGTGGTGGTGGTGGTGTGTGTCTGTGTGAGTAATCTAACTACTGGGAACTTCAGAAAACATTTTGGCATAAAGGTATGCATATATTGTGACAATTCTACTCCTAATGATATACCATTGTGAAATCCTTGCACATATCAGAGCTTTCTTAGAGAAAGCTCAGAACTGTAAGCAATAAAAGTATTTTTCAAGCTAAAATGAGTAAATCAATGGTGATATATGCATGCACTGTAATAGCATGTAGCAAAGGATATAAATACTATTAGTTTCATTTATCAGTGTAGTTGTATTTCAGAAATACAATACAGTATTAAGGAAAAGGGGAAAGTCACACTAAAATTCATACAGTATTGTATCATTATTTGAAATTCATAGAGATGAAAACATGCAAGATATTTACAATATACATATTGAAAATATAACACATAAGTTAAAGAAATATTTACCATAGAACTTGGAATAGTGGCTATAATTACTGATAGTGAGGAGCAGGCATAATAGAGCAGTTAAGCTACCACTTGGGACATCTCATCCCATATATCTGAATGTCTGCTCCTGGTCCTTCTCTGCCCCCAGTCCAGCTTCCTACTGGGAGGCAGCAGATAATAGCTCAAGTAGTTGGGTCCTTATCACTTAGGTGGGAGACCTAAGATCAAAGTTCACTGGGTGAAACATTGTTAGTTAATAATGCAAATGAAATCAGAGTATTACAAGTCATATTATTTCTGGGAAAATAGCCTTATGAAAATAAATAATCTTTATTCTACTTTTTAATTTCACTGAGAAATTAAAAATGAATAATAATATGTATAGGTTCACTTTTGTTTTTTTTCTCTATCCTGGGTACTCTATCCTTGAGTTCCTGGATCCTGGGTTCAACCTAGCCAAGCCAGAACATTTGGGAAATGAACCAGCAGATAGATTTTCTCTCTCTCTCTCTCTTTATTAAAAAAAAAAAAAATTTAAAAACTTTACCATTAGTGAAAAAGGGTCACACAGGATACTTCTAGTTTCTGCTTCAAAATTTGAATAGTGCATAACTGGTGTTTGCTCTCTTTTCATTAAATCTAATAGAAAAATCTAGATCCTGTACTGATATTTTAATTTACTGTCAGCAACCTTTGAATCTCTGCTTACCATCTCTCCAGCATTTTAATAAATCCACCCCTTCTAAAAACACTCAAACATTTATGGTCTGTTGCTGTGTTTAATTTTGTAGCTGATCAGAAGCTTCTTTTAAATCTGACACCAGGAAGATTTTTTTTTCCTTTATAACAGACGGTATGATTCCTGCTGCCTCACTCCTTTCAAACTTCCTCCCAAGGAGCTCATCCTCCAACCTAACAGCACCTCTTAACCTATGCACTTGTAAGGTAATAAATCTTTTTTTGATTATTCCAATGGATTATTCCAAAGGATGGCTTTCATGAGTTTTGAAATGCAAACAACTTTGAGAAGAACCTTCTCATGCCATAGTGATGTAGTTATAAAAATGTGTTTGTATATGTCTCTCTTTGGGTGTGTGTGTACATTTATACTGTTTTCTATGATAAAAGAGTTCATTGAAGAAAATAGGAAATAATCAGAGAAACTGTGAAGTGCTGAAAGATATGAAATGATTAATTTTATTTCAAATCTTGTGAGAAACAGTTAACAGTATCTGGAAGCAAATACACATGTGAAAATGGTTTTTTCTAAGGTTACATTTTTAATTGATATTCAACATACAGAGTTAGTATTTACTGTAACAATTTCTTACAGAGTTTTTCTCAATATGTTTCTTAAAACCTGAGACTTTCTACATCAATTTCTCAAGGTGGGGTAAAAATATCCAAACTTTTTTTTTACTTTCTCGCCATGAATAATTGTTATCCTTTCTGCCATCACACAAAAGCACAAAGCTCTTAACACAACTTGTACTTCTCTACTTAATTGCATTTTATCTGAGAATGAATGATAATGCCAAAGACAAGGCTGTGATAATTACTAGACATTAGGTGACCTCAGGTGAATATGTAGGTTGGTATCAGAAATATACTGGTACTCCTGATGTTGTATCACTCTCATCTCCTCTACTATACTTTGTCATACAGAAGTGTCAAGACCATCAGAGTTGTGTAGAACGAAAGATACAATCAACTCTTTTGTTGAATGTATTTCTCTCATTTTAAAATTATTTATAAACTTTCATTTCACTTAGATTACCTATTAATAAATAAAACTTGGAAAGATTAAGCCTAAGAGTATCTAAAGCCAAGTGTTAAATCCAATATCTGAACCATAAAATCAATTTGTATTTCACCACAACATATTTATCTTCTGTTTAAAACTCCAGAGCACCCATAATGCAAAATCTTCCCAACAAATCTCAACTGTTCTAGCATACTTAGGTGATTTGGTTGTAATAACTTTGGTGCATAAAAGAACCAAAAAAATGTGGACATTAATGTTTACACATAATATAGAAATGTTTCTAAAGTTTTTGCCCTATAAATTTCTGTATAATAAATCTTAAAATCTATAGTTTTAAATGTCCAAATTCTTTGAAGGACATTTAGAATACCTTTATGGGTATAACATTGGAAACAATTACAGTTTTATAAATAAAAACTCCTCATGCTTCACTTATTTTTAATAACTATAATTCATAATAAGTGCAACACAGCAGAGGATTCTCATAATGTAGATTCATGCTCTCTTGCCTAGGAACATTAAAAGGCCATGAGCAGCCAAAGGGACATCTATTAAAACTGAGCATAAGATTAGAAATATGAATCTGTTTAAATGTATATACATTACAATGTTTCATGTCAGATGATGTATCCAACCATAGTATTCTTCTCTAAAACTATGAGCTACAGTCAGCTCCCTGTTGATGTGTACTTTGGGAAGTTGATGATGACTCCAGTAGCTGGGTCTTTGACATCCATATAGGAATGTCAGATGGAGTTTCTGACTCCTGCTTTGACCTTGCAAAGCTCTGGATACCACAGGCATTTATAAAGTAATCTTACTTAAGCACCTGATGGAATCTTTATAATAATCTGTGGGGATGGACAAATAGGAAAGGTAAGAGGAAACAGAACAACAAAAAGGATCTGAGGCTTTGCCAGAGGGTTCCTCAGAAGCTGGTCCTACCTTTAAGGAACTTCACTGGCAGGTTCACAGCATGGTGAATGGCCTTCTAGATATCATAAAGAGCTTGTAATTGATATAGTTGAAGTGTTGGTATCACTCTCCAGGATTCTATTCCTGACTGTGATGATTGCAGAATAATTTTTGCTCCTCACTGTGCCCACAGTAGTATGTGTTGGTCTATATCCAAGTCTTTATGATTAGGATACTAAAGAGAAATACGAATTTATTCATACTTGGCATTTCACCATCTGCTCTCATGCTTCTTGGCTTGGTATGTCCATAATGACAAACCTTTCAGTAACAAACCACAGGGTTGCCAATGGTTTCCTTAATGTGCTCCTTAATCTCAGAATAATATCTAGGGAAGAGATTCTGAACGTTGTTCATGGTTTTTCTAATGGAAAAGATCATTACTATTTTCGTTTAATCACTGCCTACAACATTCCTGTTAAACATTTGCTGAAGGAATCTTTTGCTTAATGGTTGAATAAGGCACACTACTTTCATAACAACCATTCCAATGTTCACATGTTGGAAAGGATACAGATGAAACCTGAATATCAAATTATGATCCAAATATTCAAAATTGGGTGGTTCTGTATTTAGAATATGTGACTGAACTCAAGTTTTAACCACTTGTTTATGTGTTCATTGAAATGCCTTTATTTATTATGTATTTATTAGAGAGAGAGAAAGAGGGGAGAGACCATATTTTAGGTACTATACTATGGCCAAAAAAGACTCATTAAACATTACTGTACTATAAATATAGCAATATTCCAATTGTCCAAAATGAATTTCAGAATGATGTTTGCCATTATCTTTAACTTCTGTTTTAGCTCCAAAACTACTTGTTTTACTTTTAAAATAATATAGATGCAACAAAGCAGTCTTTGATGAAATTTTTTTCACTTAAATAGAATAGCATCCTACAATTCATTCACTGTTCATATTAGCATGTGCTCCCAAGATCACACCTTTAATTAAAGCTGCATAGATTCCTTTTGCTCTCTGTAGTTTTAATCTTAAAATATTAAAGTTTTAATCTTCAGATGTTTTGTAGACTTTAATGGATAAACAAATATGAATATAAAAATGTCACACAAAAATTTGAAAAAATGATACAGAACAAAATTTCTTTTATATGTAGAATTTACCATTGAAGTATATAATCCTACCCTTTTATCCCTTCTTCTTTTCAAAAATGAAAAATATGATGTTTCTGTAGGTGAAAAAACTTTACCAAATCAGTGGAGGAAATCCAGGATAGAATTGGATTTCACTATGGGAGATACGAGTTGAGACTGAGTTGCCATCCATGGCATATATCTGCCCAATTTTAGCTTGGTCAAAATCTATTCCTTGACTCCATTTCCAAATTTTTAGTTCCCAGGTGTTTATAAGGGGGGGGGCGATTATTGATTTTATAATCTCAATAGAATAATTTGAGCTACCCTTTTTCTGTTGTCCCCTATAATGAAAGCTCAAAATCTTAGGGGATCCTACTAGACCTCTAGGTATACGTAAATACTTCCAGATTTTATCAAAACTCCATAATGCACTTTGAAAGTATTTGTAGCTTGAGTAACTGACACAAAACAGAAGCAAATTATGGTTGTCAGATTAATAAAGTATCACAATCAATTGTCCAGATTCCACATAGCACCCATCACCAACATTCTGACAGATGGTTCCTTTGAAAGGACCAATGTGTTTGAAAGATTGAAAGACTGTAATCTGTATGGGCAAACATCAGAATCTTTTTGGGTTCTTGTTTATATTTCAAGAACTATGGTCCACTAATCTGCTGAATCTGTACAACTCATTCAGCAATTTACGTCTCTCTCTCCCTCCCTCCTCCCCTCCCCTGCCAACTCTCTCTGATGTCGCTGATTATGTCCACAGAAAACATGTTTTCAAATATTTCTTTTATGAAAAAATAATTAATAAGCAAAAATGAAGTTTGTGGTTGCAACCACTTAGGCAGGACATCCCTGCACATACAGATAAAATTCATTAATTATTCATATTCAATGTGGTTTTTAATTTGCTTATCATATTATCCATGAAAATTTTTTGAATTCTCAGAATTCTTTCCTTCCACAACAAAGGTTAACCCCTGCCAAGAGTAGACAGATCAATTATGTAAAATAACTTTTAAAAAGATTTATTTATTTGAAAGGCAGAGTTACAGAGAGGCAGAGGCAAAGAGAAAGAGAGAGAAAGAAAGAGAGAGAGAGAGAGAGAGAGAGAGAGAGAGAGGTCTTCCATCCACTAGTTCACTTCCCAGATAACCATAATGGCCAGAGCTATGCCAATCTGAAGCCAGGAGCCAGGAGCTTCTTCCGGGTCTCCCTCACAGGTGCAGGGGCCCAAGGAGATGGAGGGGATACATATTTGTTTGAGGCCCAGGGCTGACTGCTGTGTCAAATGTATTATAGATTCTCTCTTTAGCATTTTACAATACACATTTATAAATTCTGGTTTCTTTTTTCAAAATCTTTTTATCTTGCTCTCTTTCCCTTCTTTGCTTTCCCTCCCCTCACTCCCTC
This sequence comes from Lepus europaeus, assembly GCF_033115175.1. Classification (NCBI taxonomy): domain Eukaryota; kingdom Metazoa; phylum Chordata; class Mammalia; order Lagomorpha; family Leporidae; genus Lepus; species Lepus europaeus. The sequence goes on along the minus strand of NC_084836.1, from coordinate 33,643,501 downwards.
CCCACTACAATCCATCTCTCTTTTCCTTCCCCTCCCTCCCTTCCTTCCTTTCTTCCCTTCCTTCTTTTCTTCCTCTTTGTTTATGTAGGAACTAAGATTCAACCAATCTAACTACTGTCAATGTACAGACTAGGAGAGAGAACAGTACTATTCACTTAGACCAAATCATGCAAGAAGTAGATGCAGCAGTTCCAAGACAATAGAAGCTGCAGGAAAAGTCAAATACAATCTAGAATATTGAAATGAACAGGCAAAGGAAATGACTAAAAGGTACTCACCCAAGCAGGATAGAAGGAGGCACATGCTAATTTCTACCTATAGTAAGAAAAGTGACTTTGGAAGGATGCAGAGAAATGAAATATTCATAGAGCTTTAACACATAATATGTCACAGGTGATTGCATGCTTCATTTAAAATTAGCATGGAAGCAAAGGAATGAATTGACAACTTAAAAGGGAAAGAAGAACAGAAAAGCAAAACAAGACTGCCATTCAGAAATCAAAGGTGAACTGAAACGTTAACCATTTTAAATTGATTATAGTTTTCAAGTTGTTTGAAAAATTAAATGTGTTTTCTTTTTGAAGAGAGAGATATGAAGGTGATTAGAAGACAATCTGTGACACTTTGTGAAACTAAATAAGGAAATGTTGTTCATTGGCTATCTTACAGGAAGAATGAGTATGACTATATATATTAGGATATTTATAACTTTAAAAGAATTAAATGATTCTGTCAGCATGCAGCTTATGCTCTCTAATTTCTATAAAAAATAACTAAAACAAAATTCTACCAATACTTTTAGAATTAACTCATATGTGGAGAATTTTCTGTAAGCAGATAAATAGACTTTCAGCTAGTACATTATTCCAAGAAGCTTTTATTAATCAACTCAAAAAGAGAAGGTAGGTGCTGGCCTTGTGGCATAGTGGTAAAACTGCCTAAGATGTCGGCATCCCATGTGGGCAATGGTTCGAGTCCTGGCTGCTACACTTTGGATCCAGCTCTCTGCTAATGCACCTGAGAAAGCAGTGGAGGATGGCCCAAGTACTTAGGCCCCACACTCATGTAGAAGACCTGGAAGAAGCTCCTGACTCCTTGCTTCTGGGGAGTGAATCAGCGGATTGAAGGCTACTCTGTCTATCCCTCCCTCTCTTTCTGTCTGTAACTCTGCCTCTCAAATAAATGAATAAAATCTTAAAAAAAAACCAATGTAACAATAACAATTTGTCAGCCCTTTACTCTTACTCTAACTCATTCAGCATTTCAATATTTATGTAAAGTCTAATTCACATTCTAAAGAAAATGCTTCACTCCAATTACACAAGATGTTACAGAGATTCAACATTCCGACTTCCAGCATTTGTTTTCAACCATTATTAAAAAAACAAATCATAAAACCTCTTGTTTTGAAATAGCAACAACAAACACTTAATGTATGGCCATGACTATTCCGAGTACCTTGCAACTTGATGAGGTAAGTTGATGTACAGGGGAACTAAAAAATTTAGTTCAGAGTCCCACAGCCAGTAGGTGAATGAGTTAGTAAGTGACCAAGGAAGCCTATCCCCGGCTCCGGATGGCTCCAGGATTCTCCCCCTTATATAATTCTAGAGTTCTATCCTGGAATGTTTCATAATTCAACATGCTAGCTCAAAATTTGAGTTTTAAACTTCAAAAATGTATTAATTGAGTTTTCTTTTACTATTTTCTGTTTCCCATTTGTCACAAAACACCTTACTATCTCTTCAGTTAAGGTCTCGCACAGCTCAAGTCAGTAGATATTCAATATCTGTGGAGTGATTCACTGATCTTCACAACGGAAATATAAGTGGATTCATGAAAGCTGCAAAAAAGAGTATATTCTCAACATGTCGATAGGAAACAGTGGCAAAAAAAAATTTAAAAAGTGACAATCTTTCAACAATCTACAATTTAAAGTACACAGTTACAATTCCTAAGGCCTAAGCCAATTTTAAAAGAGTGGCCCCAGTTGAAACACCAGCAATCTTGTACTGGTATTACAATTTTCAACATTTTTTTAAAATTTATAGAAATCTCTTATAATTTATCTAGAATCCTTTTTGTTCTAATTTAATTTTAGTATAATATTCTTTTTGGGAAGGGATTCTAAAGGAAGCTTATTTTTGTTTCGTCCATCTTGAATCATCCACATTTATTTTCCTACAGTTTTAGAAAACCCTTTTCTAGTTTCAAATATTAAGCCTAGCTATGCATATTCAATGTTTTTTTTTAAAGATTTATTTGTCTACTTGAAAGTCAGAGTTACATAGAGAGAGAAGAGGCGCAGAGAAAGAGAGAGAGAGAGAGAGAGAGAGAGAGAGAGGTCTTCTATCCGCTGGTTCACTCTCCAATTGGCTGCAACGGCTGGAGCTGCGTTGATCTGGAGCCAGGAGCCAGGAGCCAGGAATTTTTTCCAGGTCTCCCACGTGGATGCAGGGGCCTGAGGACTTGGGCCATCTTCTACTGCTTTCCCAGGCCATAGCAGAGAGCTGGATGGGAAGTGGAGCAGCCAGGACTAGAACCGGCACCCATGTGGGATGCCAGCACTGCAGGTGGCAGCTTTACCTGTTATGCCACAGCGCCGGCGCCTGCATATTCATCCTTCTACCTTGCAACTGGTGAACATATTTTTTAAAATATTGTTTAAATTATAAAGTCATTTTGGAACCTTTTTAGGGTTGAGTGGTTATATTGAAAGTTACTGTAATATTATTTTTAAAAATACTGTTTTGGATTTCTTTATAAACACAACAAAAATAACAGTTTTCCAAATAATTAATTCTTTTAAGTAATTATTTTTTATCAATTCAAATAAAATAAAGGCTGATTTTTTTTCTTGATTGTCTGAAATATGCTATGTTGCTGAGCCAAGGCAGAAAGGACAGCACCAATGCTTTGCTCAGGAGTGGACAAGAAACCTATTTGTTGTAAAATCTACAGCCAAAGATAGGTCTTGGTGAGACTAAACTTGGTTCAACCTGTATCAATTTCATTTGTTGAGGAAAATAACCAAATTACAGAAATTACAGGTGTTAACTCCACACTGTCATTTTCAAAAATTGATTAGAGGTCATTTAATTGTTACTCAGATGTCTGCTGTAAGAAATATATTCAGAGTTTGAGGATGCTAGAATAGCAAAGTTATTCAATAAGTTAATGACAAAATTAATTTGGAAAAGATTGTTGGTACCTTAGGAAACAAGATAAAATTTTAATGACCTGACAAGTTGTAGTGTAGGAGGATGTCAACAAGATGTCTTAGTACTGAGGTCGAAGGAAGCTAATTTGCTGGAGAGGAAAAACAAACTGCATCAATACAATGAGAATAAAATATTTGCCAAGATGTAGCACACACACACACACATAGCATGACATAACATAAGGTGTAGTTTAAAATGTTCTATATTACAAACAGTTGCTATAACTGATATATTAAAAATAGATCTTTGTTTCTATTTTACTCTAAACCTAAATGATGGAATAATGTATCCCTACATTTATCCAATCACAATTTCCTGCTTATATATCTTCTTTTGGTCAGATAATGAAACAAAGGAGTTCATAATACTGACCTTCTAAGATAGAACTAAACAGGAGAAGGAGAGAGATATCAATTTTTAATCAAGACCTACACATAAACTACTAAATGAACTGGATCATTAATTGCCACTTGGAGAATTGTTGCCATGAATTAACTACACATTAATGGGATTTACCTATATTCCATCAAAGGTGAGGGAAAGAACTAACCCCAGGAAATAAATGTTAAAATGTAAGAAGAAGAAAAATAAAGTCCCTTTGTGATTACATAATAAGCATAGTGCTTGTTTAAGTAAAAATTATAAAAACTTCTTTGAATCAGGTGTTTTCCAAATATTTTTACATGCCATGTGTGTTTGTGTTTGTGTATTTATTCTCATAACATCTGTTCCATTTGACATTATCAACACCATTTTTTTTTTTTTTTTTTTGGACAGGCAGAGTTAGACAGTGAGAGAGAGAGACAGAGAGAAAGGTTTTCCTTTTCCATTGGTTCATCCCGCAATGGGCGCTACGGCCTGTGCAGTGCACTGATCTGAAGCCAGGAGCCAGGTGCTTCTTCTTGGTCTCCCATGAGGGTGCAGGGGCCCAAGTACTTGGGCCATCCTCCTCTGCCTTCCTGGACCACAGCAGAGAGCTGGACTGGAAGAGGAGCAACTGGGACGGAATTCAGTGCATTCTTTGCCTAGCTCTAGGATTGTTAGTTATTTTTATTTATTTTTATTTTTATTTTTATTTTTTTGACAGGCAGAGTGGACAGTGAGAGAGAGAAACAGAGAGAAAAGTCTTCCTTTTGCCGTTAGTTCACCCTCCAATGGCCGCTGCAGCCGGCGCACCGTGCTGATCCGATGGCAGGAGCCAAGTGCTTCTCCTGGTCTCCCATTCGGGTGCAGGGCCCAAGCACTTGGGCCATCCTCCACTGCACTCCCTGGCCACAGCAGAGAGCTGGCCTGGAAGAGGGGCAACTGGGACAGAATCCGGCACCCCAACCGGGACTAGAACCCGGTGTGCCAGTGTCGCAAGGTGGAGGATTAGCCTAGTGAGCCGTGGTGCCACCCTAGGATTGTTAGTTATACCCAATAAAATACAGGATGCGTAGCTGAATTTCAAATTCATATGTATTATTCATCTTTAAGCATATAAATATATCTCATGCAGTATTTGAAACATTCTATTAAGTAGCTATCTATTAGTCATTTAAAACTTAAATTGAACTATGAGTCCTAAGTTTTTAATCTAGCAACTCTACATAGATCACACAGCTGCTAAATGTTTGTCCCAGGATTTGAAATCAGATCTGTAGCTTCTATACACAATTTTGTCCCATAGGTCTGTGGTCTCCTCTTAGAGAAGAAAAAGTGGAAGCTTGATTGTTTCTTTGCACCACTAAATCTCAGAATCTTCCCCTGCAGCTTTTGGCTCGATTTGTTTTCAGTATCACATGCTGAAATCTATTGCAACTATGTCTCTATATGATTCCTTTGAACCCAAAGGAATCACTCATCCAGAGACATGAAGCATATAGTCACCTCGGTTTCTATGGTTTTGTTTATTATTCTCCCTATGTTGAGAGCCTCCAAGTATTTTTGGCATTTCTCCTAACTCAACATTCTGCTTCCTAGTGCTTACCCAATTTGCATTTCATAAGCCTCTCAGCTTGTACTACCAATCACATATTCTGGACCAGTGGTTTTTCAAGCTGCTTTTACAGAAAAGGCTTTCCTTGAAAAAAAAAAAAAAGCACTTTATTTGTTAAAATATAAAACTCTATTTTGAGACAGAGCAAGCTACAAAATATATTTGATACACTGTATTTCAATCATATAATTTGAAATAAAAATATAAGCAAATGTGATATTATATTATTTAGTTATCCCATTGGTGTTAATCTTGTCTCCTTGAAATCAACTGTCAACTTAGTATGTTTTATAAAGATAAAATGTACAATAAACAGTTATGGAAACACTAAGTTCAGAGTTTCAGGAAGCTAAAAAAAGGACATCAGGTTATTCCTTGAAAATCTTATTTTTTTCCTGTGGAACTTATATAAAGGTCATAATAGAGAGCTAAAAATGACCTAAGTATTTAGCAAGTAGACCTACAGAGAGCATAGAATACTTAGCCTGGTAAAGACAATGTAAAAGATGGAAAAATCAGAAAAATACCAGGACTAGGCCGGTGCCGTGGCTCAACAGGCTAATCCTCCGCCTTGCGGCGCCGGCACACCGGGTTCTAGTCCCGGTCGGGGCACCGATCCTGTCCTGGTTGCCCCTCTTCCAGGCCAGCTCTCTGCTGTGGCCAGGGAGTGCAGTGGAGGATAGCCCAAGTGTTTGGGCTCTGCACCCCATGGGAGACCAGGATAAGCACCTGGCTCCTGCCATCGGAACAGCGCGGTGCGCCGGCCGCAGCGCGCTACCGCGGCGGCCATTGGAGGGTGAACCAACGGCAAAAGGAAGACCTTTCTCTCTGTCTCTCTCTCTCTCACTGTCCACTCTGCCTGTCAAAAATAAAAAAAATAAAATAAAATAAAATAAAAAAAAAAGAAAAATACCAGGACTCCTTCTGTGTACATAGCATTGGACTAATTGCTTATAAATATTTTCTCAGAGAAACACTTGCCTCAAGATGTTTTCTTCAAAGGAGAAAACCAGAACAGATTATAGTAATCTGTATGAAGGTAAAAGCATATATCATATAAGGACACAATATAGTCCATATACAAATGCCCCAACAAAGCACCATTCATATTACACATAAATATAACAATGTGACAAAGTCATGAAAATAAATTGTTGCATTAAGGTATAAAAGTATATAAATAGTAATAGGAAAAGGAAAAATAAGGTATGGAAGTCTTGAAGTGACCTGATAAATACAATCAATGTAGCTATCTGGAAAGAGGTGAGGGAAGTAGTGAGGCTTACACATGAGTGCTAGTTACAGGGAAAGAAATGAGTTAGGAAGGATGAATGGGAATCCCATGTATCAACAGTGAGAAAAAGGAGAGTGACAATGGTAAAGTTGTTTCTTGCCTCTTATGAAAGTGTACGAACAACTATATGTTATGTGAATTATGGAAGGAAAAATGAGATATTTCATAAAGAGAAGATGCTGAAGACCCCTGATACAGTGAGAAGATTATTTCTCCTGTGATATTATTAAGAAAAAATAAATTTAAAGGTAAACAAAAAAATTACATCAGATTGTGAAAAGGAATAATATGCTCAGCTGGCTATTCAGCACATAAGAAATAATTGCTCAAATGTTGTTATTTTCAAACTGATAGTGGTGGAAAAATTTACACTATGGAAACATTCAAAAGTACAAGTACAAGTTATATTTGTTTTTCTAGAGAGCTGGTTTACTGGCATAAAATAAAGTATTACAACTGGAAATTGCTTTTTCAGAAAAGGTTATATAAAATACTTTGGGGACTATGTTCTAAGAAAGTATTGCATCAGTATATCCTTCTTAAATTATTCCTTATATTATTTAATAGATCAGAAGTCAAAACATAGCTTCCTCAGTAAAATTGTACCTGAGCTAATTAATTCCTAAGGGATTTTTTCTAAATTTTCTTCATTGATTTATGATACATCCAGATTTTTTTAGATAACACTGAAAGAATCTTCAATATCCCTTGATGCAAGGAGAAGAAATAAAACGTATGCCTATTAAATACAGAGAAAATTATCAAATAAAATAAACAATAGCAAAACAAAAAGACATACTTTTTTTTTTTTTGACAGGCAGAGTTAGAGAGAGAGAAAGAGACAGAGAAAAAGGTCTTCCTTTCGTTGGCTCACCCCCCAAATGGCCACTACGGCCAATGGGCTGCGCTGATCCAAAGCCAGGAACCAGGTGCTTCCTCCTGGTAGCCCATGTGGGTGCAAGGGCCCAAGTACTTGGGCCATCCTCCACTGCCATCCCGGGCCACAGCAGAGAGCTGGACTGGAAAAAGAGCAACCGGGACAGAACCCGGCACCCCAACCGGGACTAGAACCCAGGGTGCCAGCGCAGGCGGAGGATTAGCCAAGTGAGCCCTGGTGCCGGCCATACATTTTCATTTAAAAATTGCATCATTTTCCTTTTGTAACATAGTTAACTGTTAATTTATATGAACATTTAGGGATTCAAAATTTGTGCTTCTCTGCCCTGGTGTTTGCATATTAGTTGCATACTTATGTTTAATTAATCACAAATGATCAGTGACAAAATACACAGTATCAGGACCTTAAAATACATATTCTTCAAAATTTGAAGTGACTAAAATATAGAGCATAAAATAGCTTTCACAGATAAAGCAGTTATACTCTATTGCTTCTTTGGTATTCATTGCTTGAATAAATATCCTAAATGAATATACTATATAAAGCAAAATATTGCATTTGCTAGAGTAAATACATGTTCAAATGTGCACAGCTACAGACGGCTACAGCTCTTAGAGAAATAAATAGGGCTTAGTTTAGAATGAATGTACGACATTGAAAGAAGCATAAAACAGTTTTACAGAACATGATAAAATGAATATTGTACCATTTAAAACTGATTGACAGGTAATGAACTATAAAATCTATATTGAAATGAAAATGACTCAGAGAAAGAATAGCACATGGCCTTATCCCTATAGTCTTAGAATTGAAAAATGGAAAATTTTCTAAACCACCAGCTCACAAAAATTAAGCAAATTAAAAATTGATGAAAAAAATCTATGTGCTAGGATTGAATTAGCTAGTTCCTGAGAAAGAGAAATGCAATGCAATTTAACTGGTGTTATTTGATTGACATTTTTACTCATATCTGATTGAATTAGCAGTTTAAAGTGATATGTTTCCTCAATATATGTGTGCTTATTTCTGCAACCTTATGTTTCTAGATAATTTTTCATCAACTAGGGGATTGAAACATATGTTTGATACCTACAGTCTGTATCTTAGCTTATCAATGTATCCATGTAGATCTTTGATTGCTGCTTTATAATTTGTCTAAATAGTGTAGCCATAATGAGAACATATTGGGTTTGATTGCTAGTTTTGATATAATTGTTCTGTGTTAAATTTGATCTACCTCAATCACAGGAAGGATGTCTTATACCTTTCTTTAACTTCATTTCTTTTTTCCTTGGCTAATGAATCTGACAGGAAAAAAAAAAATCAAGGCTCTCATGGATAGCAGAACTGAAGTCTGTACTGAAGCTTAACAATATAAAACAAACAGACCAAAAAAAAAAAAAAAACCCTAAATTTATTTTATAAATGAAGAGCAGTATTGCAATAGCTATGCTACAAGCCTATTTCAGGTTGTACAAACACCTGACTGCTATCCTTTATTGATAACCTGTTGTTTACCTGTGCTGTGGACTATCTGTATCTCCTTCAAATTCTTATGTTGAAGCATCATTCTCAAAGTGATGGTATTTGCAGGCAGGGCCTTTGAGGATGTCATGAGATTAAGAAGGAGGAGCTCTCCCGAATAGGACTGGTGTCCTTACAAGAGGTTGAAAACAGCACAATGCTTCCTTCTGCCACAGGAATATACATCCTAAAGGTACCACGTGTGAACCAGAGAATGACTCTTCACCAGACATACAATCTGTCGGCACTTTCCCAGCTCCCAGATCCAGGAAAAATAAATTTCTGTTGTTTCTAAGTTACCCATTTTATGGTATTTTGATTGTCTAGTCATTAGAAATCTAGAGGTCTTTTTACAGTGCAATGAAGAAACTTAGAATCATGAACACCTGCCTTAATACCTACTCCATAGGGTCTGCAACCCTCTGAAACGTGCACAGATGCATATGTGTGTGTGTTTGTAGATAACACCTCTATCTTGATTCCAGGACACTGAACCAACTCTTTGGAGTGTGTAACTCAATTTCTCTTCTGAAATCCTATAATTCTTGAACCATCAATAAAAATGACAGATCAGTGGCAAGAGGGAGCAGTTGGAAAGCTAGATTGTATAATGGTTAAGAGATCATATTTGGGAGTTAGGTACAGGGTTTGAACCTTGGTCTTGACCATTTAACACTTGTATAAATTTTAGAAAATTTGTGTCAACAATTCTGCACCTGAAGTTTATCTCCAGAGGTCTGGAGTCAATATGAGTACATATCTTATTGCAGTTCTGCATAAAACTATATTAAAAAACATAAGCTTTTTATTGAATTATAAAATCTTAGCTTGAGTCTTCTATCTACTCACAGTGTGACATTTAAAACTCATTTAAAGCCATCTGAGTTTTTTTAATTAAAGATTTATTTATTATTTGAAAGGCAGAGTTACAGAGAGAGGGAGGGAGGGAGAGAGAGAGAGAGATCTTTCATCTGCTGGTTCACCTCCTAGATATCCTCAACAGCCAGAGCTGTGCTGATCCAAAGCCAGGAGTCAGGAGCTTCTTCCAAGTCTCCAATGTGGGTGCAGGGGCCCAAGGTCTTTGGCAATCTTCTATTGCTTTCTCAGGTCATAGCATAGAGCAGGATCAGAAGAGGAGCAGCTGAGTCTTGAACCAGCACCCATATGGGATGCTGGCACTGCAGGCTGTGGCTTTACCCACTATGCCATAGTGCCAGCTCTGCCATCTGAGTTTATACTGGTAAAAATAATGTTTGGTCTTGCTATCTTTGGCATTGTGGGTTTTTTAGAAGATGTATTTATTTACTTATTTGAGAGGCAGAGTTATAGACAGAGAGTGGCAGAGACAGAGAGAAAGGTCTTCCATCTGCTGGTTCACTCCCCAAATAGCCACAAGGGACAGAGTTGGGCCTATTCAAAGGCAGGAGTCAGGAGCTTCTTCTGGGCTTTCCATGTGAGTGCAGGGAACTGGGCACTTGGGTCATCTTCCACTGCTTTACCATGGCTATTAGCAGAGGGCAAGATCCAAAGAGGAGCAGCTGAGACACAAGCCAGCACCCATATGGGATGTCGGTACTGCAGGTCGAGGCTTAACCTACTACACACAGTGCAGGTCCTGAGACTCTCATTAATAAAATGAAACACAACTACCCTAATAACCTAGGCAGGAGAATAAATGTTGTAGGCTATTGAGTTGTGGGGTGTTTTAATATGCAATATTATTATGGCAATAGCTAACATTAAATATTTAATAGTTAAGTGAGAGGGAGACAAAAATAAATGCTGCCAATAATCTATCTATCCTATAATAAACTAAGCACATGGTACTGCAGGAAAACCAAAATGAGAATTAAGCAAAGACATCATAGAGGTAGAATGGTCAAAGAAGATGTTCTGTAGAAGGTAAATCTTTACATCAGAGTGGATATGTATCCAGGGTTATGTGTATGGGTTATTTAATCAGAACAAGGGAAGAGTAAGGCATGAAGAAATAAAAAATATGACATATATAGGAAGCCTAAAGTAGCTAAGATCTGCATGAATAAAAGAGTATCTATGTGAGAGTGAGTGAGAATAAGGTCAGAGAATAAGTCAGAAGCCAGATTATAAAGGACTTTACATGACACAGATAGATTTTGTTTTTTTGAAAACTTTTATTTAATAAATATAAATTTCGAAAGTACAGCTTTTGATTATAGCAGTTTTTCCCCCAATAACCACTCTCACACCTGCAAACCATCCCATCTCCTACTCCCTCTCCCATCCCATTCTTCAAGAAGATTCATTTTTAATTATCTTTATATACATATATAAGTATATATGTATATATAATTATCTTTATATATATATTATCTTTATATCAACTTAGTACATACTAAGTAAAGATTTCAACAGATTGCACCTACACAGACACACAAAGTATAGAGTACTGCTTGAAGAATAGTTTTACTGTTAATTCGCATAGTACAACATATTAAGGACAGAGATCCTACATGAGGAGTAAGTGCACAGTGACTCCTGCTGTTGATTTAACAATTGACACACTTATTTATGATGTCAGTAATCACCCGAGGCCCTTGTCATGAGCTGCCAAGGCTATGGAAGCCTCCTGAGTTCATAAACTCTGAGCTTATTTAGACAAGGCCATAATCAAAGTGGAAGTTTTCTCTTCCCTTTAGAGAAAGTTACTTCCTTCTTTGATGGCCCCTTCTTTCCACTGGGACCTCACTCACAGAGATCTTTCATTTAGGTCATTTTTTTGCCACAGTGCAAAATGCCTGAGAAACTCTCATGGGCTTTTTCACCAGATCCGAATGCCTTAAGGGCTGATTCTGAGGCCAGAGTGCTGTTTAGGGCATTTGCCAATGAATAGATTTTGTACAAAGCCAATTTTAGTAGTGCTATGCTCCCTGTTGTCAGTTCCTTATAAGACGTCCAGCTCTACAATATAAAAATTTAATAAACTAGGCATGGTATTGGCAGATGAGTCACTTAATGATAAATAACTTATTCAATTTTCAATACCATCTTTCTGAATCATGTATCCAATATTAAATTCAAATCTATATACATCAATATGTACATACACGAGTGTGTGTGTATGTTAAAATTTCCTAATTGGAAAGCAATTCATCTATGTGCAAATTCAAATCCTGGCATCTTCATCTATCTTAGAAAAAGTAACTTCCCTTTTGCCTTGGCTTTATTATTTTTAAAAGTGAAGTACTGTGTTGGGAACCATGATGGCAGCTAAGGAAGAGACTCGAGTGAACACCTCCACACAGAGACATAAATGTGAATAGTTATACACATACCAGATCACCATAACAAGAGCTAGAGAATCCAGATGAGAAGCCACAGTGCCTCATCTTGTAACAAGAAAAGTCACATTGAAGCAAGCAATAAGGAAATTGCTGCCGCTTTCAACCCTCACTCAGCTCCAAGAAGCACTGTGTGGAAAAATTCATCCTGCTTGTGAGAGGGAGACTAAACTGAATCTGGGATTCAGAGCAGGCACACAGCGAAAAACTGTCAGACTAAACACCCAAGCCCCAGGCCCCAGGCCCATAACTATGTAGTAAAGTGTAAAGCTCCACAGACAGGCAACCTCTGCCACCATATCTCAACAGCCAGCTGACAACAGAATTCCCATCTTAAAGAGAGACGGATTGTTGTACCAAGCCTTGCAGCTCAGAGCCAGTACTACCACACCAAGACTAGCACCAGATAAAGCTCAAATGCCTCTGGCTACTGGTCAACTTGCCAACTGAGTGTTTTCACTTGCCTGGCATCAGTGAGACACCTGTGCTTCAAGGGTTGGACTCATTTTGGTGTTAGTCACTGCAGGCCTTTACTGGGCTTGATGGATACTCCAAGTATTTCAGACACTGTAACTATGGGAGTCAGATGTGACCAACCAGGGGCTAGTCTGGGGACTAAGGGGATAATCTATCAATTTTCTCCAACCTTCGACAGATAGCCAGGGGCCATGTGACTGTCCCTTGTAACTCAGGGCTAGACTAAATCTAATACTGGGCAGATCCTACTGGTTTTCACCTCTAGTACAGTGGCTAAGGACAAACCTCTGGACTTGCTCCAGTATCTATTAGAGACCTATGCTTTGATGAAATGGACTTGTTTTGGTTTATATAGCCACTCATCATTTGCAGACTTGATGTGTACCCTTAAGATTGTATAGGACCTGGTGATTGTGAGACTCAGTTGTGTATCACGTAGAGCCTAGCTGTGTAGCTTAGGGTCTGCCTCTGTCACTCCTCCTACAACCTCTGACAGATAGCAAGTAATCACATGAATATTTTGCAACTTAATGTGAGGCTAATAAAACCTAGCAGTGATCATATTCTAATGATCCCTGCCCCTAAGCCAGGAACTACTTCAGGGCCCAGTGAATGTCTATGGTCCCAGTTGACCAGTCTTTTACCCCAGTCAGCATCACAAGTGGCTGATAGCTGATAGGTATGATATCAGCAAGTGAGACTACTTCAGCAATAGATAAGACTATAGCCAGATAAGTTTTGGTCCTATCTGCAGGCTGCAATGGTGGTAGGCTGAGGACTCCAAATGTGATCTAGCATCATGGCACTTGCCGACACAGAACAAAGACTCTTAGCCTACCACAGACCCAGGAAGATGCTTATAGAGATAGACTACTCCTTTTCAGGGACTTTCCCTGTACATACTAAACAGTATATCAACTGCAGATTTGGAACAAACTTGAGATTAGGGAAAATTTAAAGTCTGAATCAGTAAAAACATCAACTGTGGGCCTGGGACAAATAGAGAAGGATGCTATCTAGTGCTGAATTCCATAGAATCAGTGAAAATAAGCAGAGTGTTTAGAATTTCTAGGACATCCAGAAACAAAGCCAGATAGACATAAGCAATCCTTTAATGCACAGAAGATTCTGAACATCAACAAGCATCAATAATGACCAGGGAACCAAGGACGTTAGAAACCAACCATCTAGGAATTGAAATTTCCAAATGCTTAGAAGGTTTCAAAATAGTTGTCATAAGGAAATGCAACAAAATTCAAGGAAACACAGAGAAGTGAGTCAATATTTTAGCAGATTTTTAAAAAAAGATTTATTTATTTATTTGAAAGTCAGAGTTACACAGAGAAGAGGCGCAGAGAGAGAGAGAGCGAGAGAGAAAGAAAGACAGAGGCGTCTTCCATCTGATTGTTCACTCCCCAATTGGCTGCAACGGCTGGAGCTGTGCCAATCCAAAGCCAGGAGCCAGGAGCTTCCTCCAGGTCTCCCATGTGGATGCAGGGGCGCAAGGAGTTGGGCCATCTTTTACTGCTTTCCCAGGCCATAGCAGAGAGCTGGATCGGAAGTACAGCAGCCGGGACTAGAACCGGTGCCCATATGGGATGCTGGCACTTCAGGCCAGGGCATTAACCCGCTGCACCACAGCACTGACCCCCTTAGCAGATTTTTGATATAGGGATGGGAATAGCTAAGCAAACTCAAGAAGAAATCCTTCAAATGACAATTAAAAACATGGTAGAAGTCATCAACAGCAGAATAAAGCATACAGAATAGAGAAACAATGAGCTGAAATACAGGCTATCTGAAAATATGTAACTGGAGGAATAAAGAAAAAGAATCAGAGGAAGGACTAAAGCTTATGAAAAATACGAACAGTATGAAAAGAGCAAATTTTGAGTTATCAGGATTCACAAGGAACTTGAAAATGCCAAAGGATTACAGAGCATAGTAAAAAAGATAATTGCAGAAAACATTGCAAAACCGAAGAAACATACATCTATCCTGGAATATGAAAGGCAAAGCTCATTAGTCAGATTCAGCCCAACTCAAGTCTACCCTACGTCATATTAGAGTCAAGCTCTTCATGGTTAAAAAAAAGGATTCTGAATCCTGTAACCTTCTTTTGAAGGAAATAACACATAAAGTGGTCCCAATTCACCTGAAAACAGACTTCTCAGGAGAAACCTCACAGGTCAAGAGAGCATTTCATCCAGAATTTCACAGTATTGAAGGGAAATAATTTCCACCCCAAAATACTGAAACAATATTTCAGATATGAGGGAGAGATAAAGGCATTCCAGGACCAAAAAAAAAAAGCTGAGAGAATGTATCACAATCAAGATGCAAGAGATGCTAAAAGAGTTGTTCAAAATGGAAGAAATAGATGTCAATAAATAAGAATATATACAGAAAACACACTGAAAAGACTAACTATACAAACAAATTCAGAAGGCCATCACATACTAAACATGATGTATAAACCATCTATCTTTACTGTGAGGACTTAAAAATTAAAATCACTAATAATCATTAAAATGTTAAGAGACTGGCAATATTGGAAGATATCAGATATAACATTAAAAATTCAAAATATGGGGAGTAATGAAGCACAAATGTAGAATAGAAAGAGTTATAGAGAGTGTGAGAGAGACACAGAGAGAGAGAAAGCTTTCATCTGTTGGTTCACTCCCCAAGTAACCGCAATGACTACAGCTGGGCCAGGCCAAAGCCAGGAACCAGGAATAAATTCTGGGTTTCTCATGTGGGTGGCAGGAGTTCAGGGACTTGGCCATCTTCTGCTGCCTTCCCAGGCACATTAGCAGGGAACTAGATCAGATGTGGAACAGCTGGGACTCGAACTGGTGTTCATAGGGATATTGGCACTGCACTTCTTTTTTTTTTTTTTATTTTGTGCTTGTCTCTATTTTTATAACAATGTTAAGTTGTTCTCATATCAGTGTAACTTGTTACAGCCCGAATAAGGTTTCTGTAAGCCTCAAGGTAACCACAAAGCAAGAACCTGTAACAGATTTACAAAAAAAATAAACAAAGGGTCAAAGTACATCACTGGAGAAAATCACTTATTCACCAATGAAGATAATTAGAGAAAAAGAAAGAAATGAGCCACAATAAAACCACAAAACCTGTATCAAAATGGAAGTAGCAAGACTTTACCTATCAATAATTTGCTTAAATGTTAATGCAATAAATTGTCTAATGAGAAGATACAAAATGACTAACTGGATTAAAGAACAGAACCCAATTATGTATTGCTTGCATGAAACCCACTTCTTTAAAGATACATATATATATTGAATCTGAAAGAATGGGACAAGATATTCCTTGCAAATGGAACCCAGAAGAAAACAGGAGTAACCATACTTCTATCATGTAAAATGGAGTTTAAATCAAAAGCAACAAAAAGAGACCAGAAAGATCATTGTATAGTGATAAAAGGCTCAATCCAGCAAGAGATAATTACACTTGTAAATATAAATACACCCAGTATTGAAGTACTTAAATATATAAAGCAAATACATCACTTTCAGAAATCAACATATAATATAAACAGAAAATCAACACAGAAACATCAAGTTAAATTGTGCCTTAGATCAATTGGATCCCACCAAAATCACATAAGTTTCCATCTAACGGGTATTGGAATGCACTTTTCCAGACTAGATCATATGGTAGGCCAAACATGTCTCAACAAATTTAAAAGAATATGAATCATATTGAGTATGATCACAAAGAAATAAAACTAGAAATAGAAATCAAAAACAAGTAAATTTTAGAAACTATATAAGTATATGAAAATCAAACATACATCTTACTCCAGAACAATCAATGGATCAAGGAAGAAATCAAAGAGGAAATTTAAAAGTTTATTGAGGAGGAAGTCAGAAATGTCCTCTTCTGATCCAACTTCCTGCTAATAAGCCTGGGAAGGCAGTGGGAACAGCAAAAGTTCTTGGGTCCCTGTAACCCACCTGGGAGAACAAAATGGAGTTCCAGGCTCCTGGCTTCAGTCTGGCCCATCTCCAACTATTGCATCTACTTGGGGAGTGAATCAGCAGATGGAAGATCTCTCTCTGTCTTTGTCTCCCTTTCTCTCACCCCCCCCCACCACCACACTTTGTCTCTGTAATTCTGCCTTTCAAATAAATAAATAAGCAAATCTTTAAAAAAATTTATTGTAGCAAATGAAAAAGGAAACACAATATACCAAAACTTATAGGATATAGCCAAAGTAGTATTCAGATTAAGATTATATAAAGCAATGTTGGTATTTCCCCACAAAAATTCTTGGAATGTAAAGCTGATGAAGACTAAATCACAAAGAAATAGAATACCTAAGCACACCAATAATAAGGAGTGAATTTGAAACTGTAACGAAATATATTCCATTAAAAAAATCCCAGGACCAGATGACATCACTGTTGAAGTTTACCAAACTTCTAAATAAGAATTAGCACCAATGCCTCTTAAGTAATTTTTAAAAAATAGAAGAGTAGGGAAGTTTTCCAAATTCATTCTATGAGACCAGTATTACTACATACCAAAACCAGACAATGACATGACAACAATCAAATACAGTAAAAGTAAATATCTTTGATGGACATGGATGTAAAAATCCTCATAAAATACTAGCAAACTCAATACAAGAATACAACAAAAAGATCATTCACTATAATCAAAGGAGATTCATCCTGGGGATGCAAAGATGGTTCAATATATACAAATCAATAAATGTGGTGTATCATATCAACAGAATGAATTACAAAAACCATGATCATTTGAATAGAAGCAGAAAGGACATATGATAAAATTCAATAACTCTCCATGATAAAAATTTGCCAAATTAGGTATATAAGGAACATACCTCAGCATAATAAAGGCCATTTATAACAAAGAAGCAAGAAACATCATATTAAATGGGGGGAAAGTTGAATTCTTTCTAAGTTTTGAAACACAAGAATACCCCTTTTCATTACTTTTATTCAACATGGTACTGGAATTTCTGGCTAGTGCAACTGGGCAAGAGAAAGAGAAATAGGCACACAAAATGGGAAAGAGGAAGTCAAATAGTCATGTTTTGCATATAACATAATATACATAGAAAACTCCAAAAATCTCACTAAAAGCTGTTAGAATTCACAAATACAAAAAAAAAATTGCAGAATACAAAATCAACATACAAAAATCATTACAATTATATACTAATTATAAATAATCTGAAAATAAATTTTAAAAATCCCATTTCCAACAGCTAAAGAAAAAAAAGTTAAAACCACCAACAACAACAACAATAAACAAAACTGGGAATAATGGGAACAAATATAACCAGAAATGAAATTGTATAAATTGGTAACATGGATGAGGACATACACTAAAAATGGAAAGGCATGACATGTTCATGGATCAGAGGATCAACAGTATTAAGATGTGCATAAATCCAAAGCAATTTACAGATTCAGTGTGATATCTATCAAAATCCCAATAACACTTTTCATAGAACTAGAAAAAGTACTGATAAAATTTTATAGAGCCATAAAAGATCCTAAACAGCCAAAGTGATTATTAGCAAAAGAACAAAGCAGGAAGTATTACACTACCTGACTTTAAAATAATTACCAAGTAATTAAAACAGAATGACATTATTACAAAGAGATATCTATCTACTGGCCATCTGAACAGATTATAGATCCTATACCTATAATAATCACCTACATTTCTACAGCCAACTGATCTTTGACAGAGTTGCTGAGGACATGTACTGGAAACAGGATAGTTTTTCTTAATAAATGGTGTTGGAAAAATTGGATATTGACATGTAGAACAATCAAACTAGACCACTATCTCTCATTATGTACAAAAATCCACTCAAAAATCAATTCAGTACCTAAATGTGATACCCTAAATGTTGAAGCTATTAGAAAAAAGCATAGAGGAAACCCTTCAGACCTTTGGAAATTGAAACAATTTTCTGGATTAGAGACCAAAAGCACAGAAAATAAAAATAAAAATAGACAAATGGAATTTTATCAAACTAAAGAACTTTTGTACAGAAATGGAATCAATCAACAGAGTGATGAGACAACATACTGAATGAAATAAAATATTTGCAAGCTATATATCTGGTAATTGAGTTAAAATCCAGAATACACAATAAGCTCAAACAATTAAGTAACAAACTAAAAAATTCAATTTAAAAATGGACAATAGGTCCACAATAGATCCAGACATTTCTGAAAGGAAGGCATACAAAGAGCAAATACATATATGAAAAAATTCTCAACATCACTAGTCCTCAGGAAAATGCAAATCAAAACCACAATGAAAAGTAACCTCGGCCGGCGCCGTGGCTTAACAGGCTAATCCTCTGCCTTGCGGCACCGGCACACCGGGTTCTAGTCCCGGCTAGGGCGCTGGATTCTATCCCGGTTGCCCCTCTTCCAGGCCAGCTCTCTGCTATGGCCCGGGAAGGCAGTGGAGGATGGCCCAAGTGCTTGGGCCCTGCACCCACATGGGAGACCAGGAGTAAGCACCTGGCCCCTGGCTTCCGATTGGCGTGGCTCTGGCCGTAGTGGCCATTTTGGGGGTGAATCAACGGAAGGAAGACCTTTCTCTCTGTCTCTCACTAACTCTGCCTGTCAGAAAAAAATAAATAAATAAAAAGAAAAGGGAACTCTTGTACACTGTTAATACTGTAAATTAGTATAGCCATTATAAAAAAAACAGTAAGGAAGTTCCTCAAAAAACTAAAAATAGATCTACCGTATTATCCAGAATTCCCATTACTGGTTATATAACCAAGGAAAACTAAATTTCTATGTTGAAGAGAAATCTGCATTCCCATGTTTATTGCAGCACTCTTCACAATATCCAAGAATGGAAACAACCTAACTGTCCAAACACTGTTGAACAGATAAAGAAAATGTGGTAGATACACACAATGAATTACTACTCAGCCATAAAAGAATAGAAATTTGTCATTTACAATAATATGGATGCAACTGGAAGTCATTAAATTAAGCCAAGCACAGAAAGACAAATATCATATGTCCTTGTTCATATGCGGAGCCTAAAATACAGTTGACTTCATGATAGTGAAAAACACAGTAGTTACCAGAATGTGGTAGGGAAGTCAGGAGAGAGGGATGGAGAAAGATTGATTAATGAGTATTAAGTTACAGCTAGATAGGAGTAAGAAGTTATTGGGTTTTATTGCACATTAAGGTTCTATTAATATTATCTATAGTGACTATAGATATATATAAATATTATAATGTAACATTTATATATAATTATAATACATCAGATATAATATATTATATATAATTATAATATAATACCTATATATCTATAATATTATCTACAGCCACTATAGATAATATTAATCTACTGTATATTTCTCTATAAAAAATCTAAAGAGTAGAATTTTAAAAGCTTTCACTACAAATAACTGTTAAATCATTAGAAAGATAAATATATTTATTGTGACTATATATTATACAATGTATACATATAATAAACATCACATAATTTCCCATAAATATAAACAATTTTTATGTTTGCTAAATGAAAAGAGGTCAATGTTAAAAAATAGAAATACTATGTTTCCTAGTTTCTGGGATGGGGAAAATATTTCATGAAATGATGTCATAAAATGCCTAGTGCAATATCTGGCATCTAGTAGGCATTTAATTAATGGTAGTTATCATTATCATTGCAGTATGAATCCCCTACTCCATTACTCTTACTGATGCCCAAGACTGTGGATGTTGAAGTCTATACAACCATAAATAGAAGCACATTTGTCACATATTGTCAGAAAAAATTTAATAAAATTCTAGGCAAAGACATAAGATTAGTTTTCTTCTGCCTTCATTTTTAGCATGCATCAGTTGTGCCACCTCTAAATAGCTCATTAGCAATACTGCCTCATCAATTGCTATAGGCATCACAGTAAGAGAGATTATTTTTCATTCTTGCTCCTAATTCATCCTCTCCTTTGCTCTTTCACACCCTGCATAACAAAGGGATTTTTTTCTTAAAAATTTTGCAATAACCCTTTTCTTCTCACAAGCAATGAATTGCCTTATCATATGGCAGGATATGCTACAGTCCTAATGCATAAGCTTAATTCACTCATTAGTGAGAAATTCTGTACCTGGAAAAAGATAATGGAGATCTAATGCATATGCTGTGTAGCTTCCCAAAAGAATATTCCTCTTAAAAAGAAATAATTAAGTGAATAAATTAGATTTTAAGCACTGGTCTACATATAGACTCCAAAGAATACATAATTAGAAATCTAAGCAGTGGGCTAGATACCATTAAGTCATTGGAGACATTTCTATTAGAAGCCAATAATGCCAAGATGTTAATTGTTTAAAACCATTTTAAAATCTGTAAATGTTACAAAGTATACATAAGGTTGATTGCACAAGCCCTTTACATAAATGTGTCAGGTAAATAATTCTGTACCTATGGAAAATACATGACATACTCCAGTTATTAGGTTAACTTCATACTTAAAAATCATGGCAAAAAGATCAGGGAAATGATTTGGCAGAGTAATTTACATTAAAGATTATTCTTTTTCTATGTTCCTAAGTTGTATTTATGAAATGTATGAAGTTTATATTCCTTAAATAAAAGATCCTGGGACAAAAAAACTTACTTGGTAATCACCTGATGATGATGTTGTGCTGGACAATATACAAAAATAGGTTATCTCCTATGGCTATGATATAATAAAAATGCAAAGAGAATAGTAGGTGTTTGTCATGACAGATCAGTCTGTTCAGGCTACTATAAAAGAGTATCAGACTGGGTGGTTTAAACAACAGAAATTTACTTTTTTTTTCAGTTCCGGAGGATGACAATCCAAGACCAAGGTTCCAGCAGAGTTGGTTTCTGGGAAGACCTCTCTTCCTGGCTACAGAGAGAATCCTTACTGTGTTTTCACATGGCCTTTTCTCCATGTTTCTTTATTTCAGGTATCTCATCTGCTGCTTTATAAAGATACTAGTCCTAATGGATTAGGGCCTTACTTGTATGACTCACCTTGATCCTAAGAACCTCCTTAAAGACCCTTTATTCAAACATAGTCACACTGGACATTAGGGCTTCAACATATGAATTTGATTCTTTCTATGAAGAGGGCACTACATGAAATTTTTATTCAGTCCATAACATTTTGATATTCAAAATAACCAAATGAATACAAATGGTCTTAATGTTTTATTCTAATAAACTAACAAAATAGGAAAAAATAACTGGAGAAGTATGCATGTAGATGTTTTATTAATACACTAAAAATAAGAAACAGCCACATTTGCAACCAGATGTTTTACTTATAGATGATTAGAAATTGTTGGCACACTATTCTGTTTATTTTTGCTTTTCCTTATATAGTGATATATTCTATTTTTGCTATTTTCAATATAGTAATAAATCCTGGACTAATTCTTGAGTGTGTGAACATTGGAAATATTGACCTGTCTATATGTGCACATAGATTGGTAGGATAAGTTTACAGAGATCCCATTTACTTTAGGATCTAAGGAGTATCTTGGGGAAAACACATTCTCAGAGAAGGAGTCAGAGGCCATAATCCTAAGCAGTAAATATATATTTATAATATATATTTCATCTATAAAGATAAGATTATTATATATATAAACTATATATATATATATATATATAAACTTCCTGAGGACTCAAGAGTTAATATAATAGGGTGATATTTCCTCATATACTGAAAGAATCAGAAATTACCCAGAGGAAATTCAAGAACCATGATAACTTTTGGAAAAGGAGAGTGTCTTGTACATTTTCCAACTGTACCCAATCAAAATGGAATTGTTCTCAGCTCAATGTCCAATAGCTTAGGAAATTCTGATTATCAATAGATGTGATCTCAAACAGAAGAAGAATTAAATCACAAATGACCATGTTAAGTGACTTCTGTAGTTGGCATGAATAATTATCAAGTTTGCCAGAGACAGTTCTGATATATACACCTGATTGACAGACTACTTAATAATGTACCTTAACTATATTCTTCAAAACATAACACCGTATGCATAAACTATGTGGCAACTAATCCTTTCAATAGGGAAATCTAGAAGCTGGAACAGAGCCTTAGAAAAATAAGGACAGAGTAAATTAAATGCAAATAGTGCTTTATGAAATTATTATATTGCACTGAACTTTATTGAGTACTAAAAAGCATTAAGTAGTCTCAGTCATGGAACTAGATGATTAGCAAGTCCTGCTAACAGTGACAAAGGTAAAACTGACAAGAAAGTCCTATAGTTGTGTGATTGATTTATGTGCAGGTCTAAATTAATATTCCTTCTTGTAGACATTTCAGTGCTAGGGCATTTCCTTATTTGAACCTGTTAAGGATGGTGCTCGATTTCTTAGAGGGAGGGAGGGGAAGAGAAGATGGCAAAATTGGAGTCAATATTGTTCAGTGAAAAACAGAGGCCTTTCTAGCATTCGCATGAGTCATCTCTGGGTATATCAGTTAAAAGTTTATCTTGACTCCAGGAAAAAACAGAGAGGGTTTCAGACATTTCAGATAGAATGGGAATTAGAAAGGAGTTCTTTTATTATTTGGGATCTGTGGCAGAAATCTAGGGTCCAGATTGATTTTATTGCTGAGAATAACTCCCTAATAAATTAGTTTCCAGAATTAAAATCATACCATGTTATACTGAGTCTGGGAATTCATCCTATTGGAAATGAGGTTTCACTAAAATCAGCATTATATATAGCAAATACCATTATTATCTGATGTTAGTTTTTTTTCTATAAGTGCCAGAGAAATTGAGTGTTTATGTACCATTAAGGCTTAGATTGGTTTCACAAATTCAGCACTACTGCCGTTCAGAACTCGGTAACTCTTTATATAGAGAGCTATTTTATGCCTTGTAGAATTTTTATCAGCATCCTTGGCCTCTATGCCCAAGATACCAGTAATACAACCCTGTCCACCTCAAATACATACACACAGTATCTCTGGACACTGTTGCATTTCCCTAGGGTAGAGGAGGATGGAGAAGAGAAAGCTGTCTCAAGGTGAAGACTACTGGCTTGAAAAAAATAACTTTGTGAATTTCTTGAAATGGGGCTACAGGTACATGTATTCAATGAAGCAACATTTAGAAATCTCACACACAACCTCACTTGTGTAGAAACAGCCTCACTGTCTGGGCTTAAAGCCAGAATTAGAATTAAGTATCTCCCAATTCCCTAAGACAATCAGGAAACACATTTTTCTGCCTCCCTTCTCTGTACCCTGACACCATTTCTTTTGGACAATTAAACTACAGTACTTTAGGTTCCTTAGAGGAAAGCTGCTGTGTAAATGCAAAGTCATAATGGATAGTAGCTGGCCAAGTAAAATGAAAGATACTATACAAAAAGCTATCAAAATTGAGAAGTCCATGTTCATTTTCATACTAACATACTGAAGTAATACTGGACTCCTGATAACAGATTAATTTAAAGAGAACCTATTTGTGAACCTAAAAACATTGATCTTGTGATAATGATCTATAAGAATGACTGCAATTCTACCACCAGTGGTGAACAATGTAATAATTTTAAAGTGATGAATGCTGATAGTTTAGTGAAATGCATGTTTATTAATTTGATTTGCTTTAATGGAATTTTCACCTGAAGGGTCTTGGTACTGGACAGCAAACTCATAACACATAAGAAATGGTTATTCTTACTATTATTTTTATCACAGAAAATACAATCACTGACTACATTTCAGCACCATCATAAGTATTCAAATACTAATATCTTGCTGCCCAGTGGGAATTTGATAGTTTGGTGATGAAATGTATACTGCTGAACAGGAAATTTCATTAATTCTAAGAAGAAAGAAAATGCTATTATATTACCCCTGAAAAGAATAATCCTATTTAATTAGTTGTTGAATTGTAGACTTGATTTCACTGCAAAAGATAATGAGATAAGTAGTTAATTAAGCTACAAATTTATGTAGTTAATTTATTTGATAATCTACTTGAATTGAATAGCTGATTGAAGGCTAATACCTTAATCCTGGTACAATAAATAACATTCATTTGGAATAGAGGTTAGCTCATGTGTGGTTATCCATGTCCACCACACCTATATCCTCCAACCCCTTATATATTCTTTGAATCTAACTTGATCACCTACCAGACTCATCCTCATTTATCCATTGACTCATTGACTCAGCTTGCAAAGTTCCAATCCATTTTTAATAACCTTTAACTCACTCTTTAAAATTAAGTGTCCTAGATCGTATGCCCTCATGATATATTACCTCTACTCCTTTAAAGCAATTGAACTTCTCCTGCCATAATTTACTCCATCACCTACCTCATTGTAAAGCAGTATCAGTTTACACATTTGTCACTCAGCAATCTGGATATCAACAGTTGTTGGGCACTGGTTTGCTCATATTATGTGATTATTATATTCCTATTTTATTGCACACAACTACAAGACTTCTAGAAAAAACATGAATATATTTTTATTCAAATTTAAATAACTACAGCTGTCATTAAAGATTATGCCAATTAAAACCACTAAAATAACAAACACTGTCTTCATATACTCTCCTGGAGGCACACTGATTTTCTAATGGATCTAGCCTCTGCTACCAGTGACTTATAGGATACTGATTATATGTTTTCATTGCACAACTCTGTGTTTCACTCCAACTGATGACAAGACAGTTATTACTTATAATGCAGGCACACCAGAGTCCTAAGCAGTAAAGTTTTGTGAAATACATTTATATAAGTAGAAAATAGTTTTGTGCCTTTTCAATCAACATGAACATTTTATTACTAATATATATTTTCTTTCAGAAGTATGTTGTAAAATTAGCATATAGTTGCAAATATTCAGAGTATTATGTGGTGAACAGAGTTGCCCATACATCCCCCAAATAGAGACTCTGTTGTTAGTAAATTTTTGCTTTTATGCTTTATTTTTCATTTTTTTCTCATTCTCTTGGTTCCTGTTCTATAAAGTCCTTCAAAAAGAAAACATTCACTCTTTTCTGCAAACACTTGTTGAACTCACATGAAGTTATAATTAGGTTATGTACTGGAGATAAGAGAGCCATCTCCAATTGATACCTACATATTTTAATTGGATAAAAAAATCTTAACTAAAATTCATAGAATTATTGTTAAAATGAATATATTTGGAACTCATCCAGAATCAACACTACTTTGAGGACAAGCATTCAAAATATGTCCCAAATAAATTTTCAGGTCACTAAATTGGGAGAATCATTAAAATAAGAGGCTTTTTGTAAAATTATTTATAAATGCAAATATGCTTTTGAAATGGAAAATAAAAGTCTGACAGGACTTTCAAAAGTATTTTTCTAAAATAGTATATGTGTGGGTGGGAACTGGGCAATAAGCTGCTGCTTGTGATAACCACATCCCAAATCAGATTGTCTGGATTGAGTGCCATCTCTATTTCTGATCCACTTTTCCTGTTAATGTACCTGGGAGCTTGTAGATGATGGCTCCTGGATATGGGTTCCTGTCACCCATGTGGGAAGACCACATGGTGTTCTGCCTCCTGGTTTTAGCCTGACTCACAGATGGCTATGGCAGATATTTGTGGAGTGAGCTGTCAGATAAAAGCGCTCTCTATTTCTCTCTCTCCCTCATTCACTCTCTTTCTGCCTTTCAAAGGAATAAATAAAATAGTGTATCTGCTTGCCTTGCAGGTGGTAGCTCTATGACATCACAGACAAGAAAAAAGTGCATTCAAAGCTTCCAGGATAGTGAAGGCAACTGAGAAACACAGACAAGAAAAAGCTTTTTACTGCCCCAGTTTTGCTAAAAAATAGAAAATAGATTTCCCTTTGTCAAGATTTTCCTCATTGCTCTCTTATCAAAGAGAAGATGACAACTCTCATCTCTGGAGACTTTTTTTTTTTTTTTTTTTTGGACAGATAGAGTTAGACAGTGAGAGAGAGAGAGAGAGAGAGAGAGGTCTTCCTTCCATTGGTTCACTCCCCAAATGGTCACTACAGCCGGAACTACAACGATCCGAAGCCAGGAGACAGGTGCTTCCTCCTGGTCTCCCACGCCAGGGCAGGGGTCTTAGCACTTGGGCCATCCTCCACTGCCTTCCCGGGCCATAGCAGAGAGCTGTACTAGAAGAGGAGAAACCGGGACAGAATCCGGTGCCCATATAGGATGCCGGCGCCGCAGGCGGAGGATTAACCAAGTGAGCCACGGCACCGGCCCCATGAAGAGTTTTATCACTCTGGACTTTGTCTGAGATTATTGAGTCTGCATAACAAATCTTACCAAAATTAGCCCTATCTTCTATTCATTCTCCATGTATTTACCCTCCCACAATTTAAAACTCCTAGAAGTTCAAACTCCATCCTTTTGTCTTGTCACTTCATAATTTACTGGTTCTTTGTGAAGATAGTATACAAACCCCAAGTCTAATCAATCTTTGGATTTTCACTAATTTCCTATGAAGTCCTTTATATTAACACAAATAATTTTCTTCACTTAATCTGTCTTTTGTCATTTTAATTAGCATGGCTTTTGGTTGAAATTAAAATTATGTCTCTTAAGAGGAAAAAGTTATTTTCTTCTCTATAGTGTGTCAGAATTAGGAAAATGTTAGCAGAATTACATGTGCCTTCCTTTTACAATTATTTTATAACATCTTAAAGTTTTGAGAATGTGTAAATTTTTGTTTTTTAAAAATTTAAATTGATTAACTAATGTATACATATATGGCATACATACAACATGATGGTTTTATAAATGTATACATTGTGGACCGGATAAATGCAGCTATTTAACCAATGCATTAGCTCACTTATTTATAATTTTTTGGTGGTAAGAATACGATCTCCACTGTTAGCAATTTTAAGTATATACTATTTTGTTATTTACTATAATCACCATCATGAATTTTTATTTCTTAATTCACAAAAATCAGGAACGATCTT
This sequence comes from Lepus europaeus, assembly GCF_033115175.1. Taxonomy (NCBI): domain Eukaryota; kingdom Metazoa; phylum Chordata; class Mammalia; order Lagomorpha; family Leporidae; genus Lepus; species Lepus europaeus. The sequence goes on along the minus strand of NC_084836.1, from coordinate 33,615,773 downwards.
AGATTCTAGCAATGCATACATGAATGGTAATTTTAAAAGTTTCATTACATTTCCCATTTCCTGGCTCCATGTCTCCATATGTAATATGCACTCAAGATTATCACCATTGTTGTTTGCATCTACAATTCTGCAGCATGTAAACATCAGATGAGTATGCAGAGGTAAATGGATTGTCAAACTAATGGAGTGTAAGCCTCATGTTCCCTTATCTTCTGTAGACTCATTCTGGGATAGGCCTTATTAATATTTGATCGTATGTTTTATCACTAATATGATAATATGTTTTTGTAACATATGCATAAGTATTCTGCATTCTCCTGAATTAATGGGATCCCCGCCCTCTCCATATTGTATAGACTTTAGTCATCTTCATCATGCTTCTTCCTGTGAGCATACCCCGTGAAATTGTTAATTAAGACAGCCACTTAAAGTTGCTCCAGGAGAAAATATATAAACTTAATGCCCTTGCAAGATTTGACCTTTTTTTTTTTTTTTTTTTTTTTTTTTTGGATTTGCAGGGCTTCCTCCAACTAGAGACTTTTTGGCAGAGCAAAAACAACCTGTACTTGTCAGAGTGTACCCTGGACAAGGGCTGTCAAGAACTTTTGTTATTTGGTCTTAATTATCAGTGATGAACTTTATTCTCCAGGAGGAGTCATGTCAAGCAGTATCTGCAGAGCTGCCTTAACAATCCTGTAACTAAAGTGATGGTGGATTAATGTACTTTTCAGGGCCAGTACAGACTCATAGCTGTCCTTTCTGAAGTTATGGCAGAGAAGGTAGTTTACTTCTAGAAATCTGCTATGCTTCTCTGTGGCAGCAGTAACCAAGGTGCTAAAGAGCTACACTTAGATTTTGCTATGAGGGAATGGATGGGGGAGCATGCTCAGAGGTACATTAAATAAGCCACTGACCACATGAACATCACAGATTACTTTGCCTCCTCTGGAGTCTCTTTGATCTGTAACAAAGAATAGACTCATAAGTATACTTTTGTATTGACATTTTGACACCTATGCACACATTCATTATTCTGTGACAGTGTCTTGTCTCTTTCTGCCAGTTTGGATATCATGGCTCCCCTTCCTACACATAAGAACCTGAGAAAAATCAGAATTAATAGTACAAGATCACATTTATGTTAATGGCCACTTGTTGGGAGATAATAGCCAAAATATAGTTAATTGGCTAATGTGAAGTAGATGGTTATTCTGAAATTAGTATTCGGAGAGCTGAGCCTCCAAGTTGATTACTCACTAACACCTAGTTTTTGAGTAGTTACCTAACAGAAAATGAGATTCCAAAAATACCCTTATTCTAATTCCCTGGATGTGTGAATATAACACTTTACAAGGGAAAAAGTGCTTTGCAGATGTTACTAAGATAAGGATACTGAGATGGAGCAATTATACTGGAATCTCTGGAGGGCTTTTTTTTTTTTTTTTAAGATTTATTTATTTGAGAGGCAGAGTTAAGGAAAGAGAGAGGGAGAGACAGAGAGGGAGGTGTTCCATTCACTGTTTCAATCCCCAGATGGCCTCAACGGCCAGAGCTGGACCAATCTGAGGCCAGGAGCTTCTTTCCAGTCTCCGTTTCCCAGGCAATTAGCAGAGGACTGGAATGAAAGAGGAGCAGCCGGGACTTGAACCAGTGCCCATATGGGATACTGGTGCTGCAGGCAGAGGCTTAACCTACTACGCCACAGAATAGGCCACTCTCCAGAGATTCTTATAAAGAAGAAGGCAAGAGAATCAGAGTCAACGGCGGAAATGTGACCAAAGTAGCAGAGGTTGGAATTATATAGTTCCTGGAAGAGGACTGAGAGCCAAAGAATGTGGCAATCTCTAAAACCTACAAGAGAAGGAAATGCATTTTGCCCAAGAGTCTTAGGAAGGAATACAGCCTGTCAACATCTTGCTATTAGCCCCAAATGAGTCATTTAGGACTTCTGACTTCAGCACTGTAAGATAAATTTCTATCATTTTAAGCCACTAAATTTGTGGTAATTTGTTGTGGGAGCAATCAAACACAAACACAATGACCACAAAACCCGTGGTGACCATTGGTTTAAATTTTAGATGTTCAATCTTAAATCGAATAACACTGGTGGTGTTATTTCCGACATATATATATAATGACTTATATATAATTATATATATAATGACACTTCAAAAAGTTCTGGAAACAACATGTGATTAAAAGATAAGTTTATTTTGGTGTAAAAATGTGGAAATCCATGCATTTTTTTCAGAATGTGCATTTTCATGAACTTTTTGAAAACTTAACAATTGTCCTATCCAGTGGATTTTTGTGTTATTTTTGAGGATATACTCAAGAAGTGTTTTTCAAAGATTTACTATATGTCATTCTTTGTGTTGATGCTGAGAGAAAGAAAATTGCCAAGATTCTGTCTTTAGTCTAAGTTTAAGGTCAAATATAATGTACACAATTGTGGAATTATGAGAGCTTTCTATGCAGATTTGTTTGTTGTTTCCCCTACTTGGCATTCTTTATGATAAAAAAATACACCTTCCCAAAGCATGACATCTATTTTCATACCTATATTTAAGTTGTAGATATTGGGATTAAAATAACTGTGAGAAACTTTAAAGTTGAATTAGGAAGCTAGAGAAAATGACAAGATTCTTGTTTATAAATACGTACTAAAAACAGGCCCTAACGTGAGCAGCAAATTCTTTCCATTGACCAAAATGTACATATGAAAAAAAGAAAAGCCATGGATTTCTCTACTGCTATATTATTAAAAAAAAAATTTTTTTTTTTTGACAGGCAGAGTGGATAGTGAGAGAGAGAGACAGAGAGAAAGGTCTTCCTTTTTGCCATTGGTTCACCCTCCAATGGCCGCTGTGGCCGGCGCATCTCGTTGATCTGAAGCCAGGAGCCAGGTGCTTCTCTTGGTCTCCCATACGGATGCAGGGCCCAAGGACTTGGGCCATCCTCCACTGCCCTCCCGGGCCATAGCAGAGAGCTGGCCTGGAAGAGGGGCAACCTGGATAGAATCCGGCGCCTCAACTGGGACTAGAACCCGGTGTGCCAGTGCCGCAAGGCAGAGGATTAGCCTGTTAAGCCACGGCACCGGCCAATATTTTCTTTATAGAATGAAGTTCTTCTTCCTACCACTCCCCTTCCATCACAGCCATTACAAAATGCTAGAGATCTGTGGGTCATGATTAAGTCACAAAGACAAATCACCCAAGTATTATTTCTTCTAGACTTCAATAACAAGTATACTGAAAAAAAAAAAAGAAAACACATTGTCATGTCTTTCCCCAATTATATTTGCCCAATCTAGAGTTTTCTGGCACTTCTTTACAAATGATAATGAATAAATAAATCCTCCAACACTTATAAATTAATTAGAAAGTTAAAATAAGAAGAAATATAATTAATCACCACAGGAATTTGAAAAGACTAGGGAAAATCCTCTAAATTAATGTATAATTGCTTTCAATAATGACAACTAATAGTTGAAATTAACCAAATATGATTAATATGAAACAAAATTAAGAGATCAACAATAATCTGATATGCTTAAACCGCTGAAAGGAATTTATTTTAAGTATACAGTAAAGCTGGGCATACTATATGTGATTCACACAGTATGGCATTTAGTTTAAATTAAAATGAAGAACAATGTGATTCACAATATATTAGTTTTTATGCTAAAAAGGAAACAGTGCTAAGTATGCAATTTATGAATTGTTCTACCCAATAAAAATCATTTCTAAAAGTAAAATGTTTGAAAGAAATGAATTCACTTGCAAAATATTCTCCAGGGCATGTGAGTTGGATGTAGCAGTTAAGACATTGCTTGTAATGCTTGCATCCCATGTCAGAATGCCTGGATTAAACTCCTAGCTCAGTTCCTGATTCCAAATTCCTGTTAATTTACACCTAGGGAGGCAGCACCTGGTGGCTCAAGCAGCTGGGTTCTTGCTATTTATGTGGGAGACACATTAAGTTACTGTCTCAGCTTTGGCTTGACCCAGCCCTAGCTGTTTCAGGTATTTGAGGGTGAATCAGTGAAGGGTATGTCATTGTCTACCTCTCTTGCTGTATCTCTCCACCTTTCAATTAAATGAAATTAATCAAACATTCTAAAAATAAAAAAAAATTCCATAGGAATGTTTTAAAATATAAGAACCATTTCTACATATATGTGCATACATATGTGTATGTATATTTGGAATTATATGAAACTAACCAGGAAAAAAGCATCGCAAGACTACAGAAACTTCCAAATTCAGGCAAATCCTATTTTTTTGAAAGATCTGTTTATTGCTTTGAAAATCAGTTACAAGAGAAGGAGGGAGGGAGGGGGGGGAGGGAGGGAGGGAGAGAGAGAGAGAGAAAGAGAAAGAGAAAGAGAAAGAAAGAGAAAGAGAGAGAGAGAGAGGGAGAGAAAGAGAAAGAGAAAGAGAAAGAGAAAGAGAAAGAGAAAGAGAAAGAGAAAGAGAAAGAGAAAGAGAAAGAGAATCTTCTATCCATTGATTCACTCCCCAGATGGCCACAATGGCCAGGACTGAGCTAGGCTGAAACCATGAACCAGGAGCTTCTTTCAAGTATCCTATCTGAGCAGCAGGGGCCCAAACTCTTGGGCCATCTTGCATTGTTTTCCCAGGCCATCAGCAGGGAGCTGAATCAGAAGTGAAGCAGCTGAAAGGAACTGGCATCCAAATGGGATGCTATCAGTACAGGTAATGATTTTACCCACTGTGTCACAATGCTGGCTCCAAATCCCTATTTCTAACAATACTTTATTATAGTGAAATTTTTTAAACTTTTTATCTTTAAAAGTATTTATTTATGTTATTTGAAAGGCACACACACACACAAAGAAACAGAGGGCGAGAGACATCTCCCATCTACTGGTTCATTCCCAAGCACCTGCAACAGCCTGGGTTTAAAACCACAACTGAAGCCTGGATCTGGGAACTCTATCTGGGTCTCCCCCTAGGAGGTAGGACACAATTACTTGAGTCATTACCTGCTGCCTCCCAGGGTGTGCATCAGCAGGAAGCTGGAATCAGGAATGGAGCCATGTTTAATCCCAGGCACTCCAATATGGGATGTAGGATGTAACTGTTAAGCCAAGTGGCCACGCCTTATAGTGGAATTTAAAGATAGATTCTCACTTTGTGGTGCTTTAATTCTTGTTACTTCTAGAAACTTAAGAAGAAAGAAATATGTTTGTGAGGGTTGGGGAAGAGGGACTGCTTTGTCTTCAGATTTTAAAATAAGTAGTGAAACAGTTCATATTGATTTACAGTGAGCACATAGTTTTCTGAAGTAGTAACATCACTGAGCATAGTAAATAAACATACAGAACAGAGAACAACAAGTGAATCAGTGTTCCCTCTCACAGAGGCTTCACAGATGTGCTGTTAAAACTGCACACTTTTAGAGGCAGTTTTAGAGCCAGGCGTGCTGAAGAATTAACTGCCTTAATAGGACATGATTTTTAGTCATATTATTACATCAGTTTAATTGGCTGCTTCTCTATTGACATCTGCAAGATTAACCAGCTTTTCTAAAGCCCTGACAGAGACAAATATCCAGACTGAATTTTGCTAATCTCACCGGTTGTTATCTTGTAACCATTTTCTCCTCTGCACAATTATTCTCTTTTGCTGTTACTTCAAAATATTGAGCCCCTAACCATCAACTCTGTTAGGTGCTTCAGTTATTCAAGTTTGTAAATCTGAGTGCAAGACTCAGCAGTTCACAGGAAACTTCCCCTTTCCTGAAAAGGTTTCAAGCTGCCTTTGATAGCCCATTTGCATCAACAGTATTCAAAAACAAAGCAAAAAGTCCCCAGACCTGACTGACCACCACATCAGTCAGAAGTAAGCACATTTTCTTTCAGTCCAATTGGTTTTACATTTCTTGGTATTATGGAAAAATCATCAAAAAAAATCCTGAACATATAACCTGATCACTGCTTATGACGATTTCTGTGTTATAGACAACAGATGGCATAAATTGATTGGAACTATTACATATTGCTCCTTAAAAAAATGTGCCAAACTATTTACTGGTTCTAGAAATTGGCTCACATGCATAAGTGATACCTACAAATACTCTCCTTAAAATCTTTTTGTTTAGAAAATTTCCTTTTATATTTATGAATAGGAAAGGTCTAGCTCATCACATGCTAAATAATGGAAGCAGTGGGGTCACTATTTCCACAATGACAACAATTACAGAAAGGGTCAGAACAGCACTTCTTCGTTCTACCAACTATATCCCACAGTCACTATTCCCCACACAACTCACACAAACATACTTTGATATGGTACCAGACAGGAGTGCAAATGTTCTGTTGGAGAGAGCATATAATTGTCTGTTTTCTTAGTATTTCCCAGAGCACTTTATAGTACTTTACATATACTAGGCACTTCATAAGTATTTACTATGTAACACATGTTAGAAACAAATACTGTTACATTGTCCTTAAGTTTATAGCATTCTTGCATAATAAAAAATTAAAACACATTAAAAAGCATAAAGGATAAAATGAAATAACCTATTTTAAGGGCAACAAAATGTTGTACAAGACCATTCCAAATGATAAAATTCTCAGATGATTTTTCAAAATCATCATGGCAACATTTTAAAAACACAAATCATTTGTAAGAACATGATGTGGGTCGGCGCAGCGGCTCAATAGGCTAATCCTCCGCCTGCGGCGCCGGCACACTGGGTTCTAATCCCGGTCGGGGTGCCGGATTCTGTCCTGGTTGCCCCTCTTCCAGGCCAGCTCTCTGCTGTGGCCCGGGAGTGCAGTGGAGGATGGTCCAAGTGCTTGGGCCCTGCACCCCATGGGAGACCAGGAGAAGCACCTGGCTCCTGGCTTTGGATCAGTGCAGTGCGCCGGCCGCAGTGCGCTGGCCGCAGCGGCCATTGAAGGGTGAACCAATGGCAAAAAGAAGACCTTTCTCTATGTCTCTCTCTCTTCTCACTGTCCACTCTGCCTGTCAAAAAAAAAAAAAAAAAGAAAGAAAAAAAGAACATGATGTGTAAATTCAATTAAGGTCAACAAAGTTGGAGCCAGCACTGTGGCATAGTGGGTAAAGCCGCCACCTGCAGTGCCAGCATTTGATATGGGCACCTGTTCAAGTCCTGGCTGCTCCACGTCCAATCCAGCTCTCTTCAATGGCCTGGGAAAGCAGTAGAAAATGGCCCAAGTGCTTGGGCCCCTGCACCCATGTGGGAGACCTAGCTGCAGATCAGCGAAGCTCCGGCAGTTGCAGCCAATTGGGGAGTGAACCATCAAATGGAAGACCTCTCTCTCTCTCTGACTCTCTTTCTTTCTCTGTGTAACTCTGACTTTCAAATAAATAAATATTCTTTTTTAAAAAAGATCAACAAAGTTAGCATCATGAGTACTATGGAGCAGGCACTCTTTTTTTTTTTTTTTTAATACAAAGAGGAGTCTTTAAGAGCATAGTAAATAAAATAGTAAATGTGACAAGAGAGGCAAACTGCGCCAAATGGACTTAAGGCCGATAAAAAAAGTGCTAGGGTAAATATAGCTAAATAAACCAGTGTAAGAATTTGTAATATTAGTAATTCTCTTTCAGAAATAGAATCACAACCTACTTTATGCTTTGTATAAATATGTATCTGAACCTGGGACTACAGTCCAAGGATAGCAGTCATCTCCTATGCTAATCTCTCCAACCCTTGTCTTCTACTGCTGCTCATACAAAAGTATATGTTCAAACATGACAGCGAAGGTACACAAGAAGTGAGTGACCCACAGTGACATTTGAGATCTGAGATTAGGAGGAACTGGAAAATGAGAGTATTGAATAGGATGATAAAATTAAATGACTTGCATTCCAAAGCAGGCATTAGATCATATGCAGCACATACATAAGTTATATATGTTATAACATATAGTACATAACATAATTATATATCATATATAACATATAATGTATAATTATATATAACATAATATATTATAACATCAAGGTTACTAATGAATCGGGACTTGGTATTTAGAGAAGAATCTGGAGAACATATCTAAGCACTCCTTTAAATCCTAGGGAGAAGCAGTTAAACGAGCTCTGGGAGGGTTTATATGTATCCCTTGGATTGAAAAAGAAACTCACGGTTGATCTCCATTTTGGAGGTATAGTGAGTACATATAAAGGGGGATAGCAGATTTTACCCTTCTAGCAGTTGCTATTTTGTCATACTTGAATTTGAAGATATTGTCCCATGGGATCGGTGTAATGGCAGAGTGGGTAACGACTGTCACCTGCAATGCCAGCTGCTTCAATTCTGATCCAGCTCCTTGCTAATGTGCCTGGGAAAGCAGTGGAAAATGGCCCGAGTGCTTGGGCCCTTGAACCCTCACAATCATACCTGGACATAATGATATACCAGGTGTCTGGCTATCCCTTAGCTTAATGAAGTTGACAAATAAAATGAACTACTACAATGTTATTTTTAGCACACTCACTAAATATGTTTCGAAAATGGTTCACATGCCAGTTACATGAATATTTTTCTACTCAAAAGTCTGTATTTAATGCAATGTTATTTGTTCAGAAGTAAGAAGAAAACCAGTTATTTTGATATATTGTCAGTACTGCTTAGTATTGAAAAGTTAACTGGTTTAAATATTTTTATTTGGAATTTCTAGGGATAAACATTCTATTTTCCCATTATTTCTCAATACCAGTGCCATCCAAAGAGGTTTAAATATACCTATGTCAAGGTGCCAGCGCTGCGGCCTAGTGGGTAAAGACACCACCTGCAGTGCCGGGATCCAATATTGGCGCCAGTTCAAGTCCCGGTTGCTCCACTTCTGATCCAGTTCTCTGCTATGGCCTGCGAAGTCAGAGGAAGATGGTCCAACTCCTTGGGCCCCTGAACCCACATGGGAGACCCACAAGAAGCTCCTGGCTCCTGGCTCCTGGCTTTGGATTGGCACAGCTGCAGCCATTGTGGCCAATTGGGGAGTGAATCAGTGGATGGAAGACCTCTCTCTGTGCCCCTCCTTCTCTCTTTCAAATAAATCTTTAAAAAAATACCAATGTCAAGATATGCCCTTTGGAAAGCTTACGTCCCATATCTGGGTGCCTGGGTTTGAGTTCCAGCTCCTCTTCTAATTGCAGCTTCCTGATAATGCAGACTCCAGGAGGCAGTGGGTGCTGCCTCAAGTACCTCAGGTCCTGCCACCCACGTTGGAGACCTGGATTGAATTCCTGGTTCCTGGTTCAACCTCACCAAGGCTGGGCTATTGCAGACGTCTGGGGGAGCGATTCGGTGAATGGAAGTGCTCTTTGTGTATGTGTGTGACTCCTCACCTCTCTCTATCTCCATTTCGGTCTTTCTGCCTTTCAAATAAAATAAAAACAAGCTTTAAAATACCTATGTCAGACTAATTGAGTGTAAATGTCTGGGAATGAGATGTACTAGTTAGGCAGTCTTGTACAGCAAATCATTTTAAAACTTGGGAACTTAAAAAATAAAACAATGTATGAACTTTTTCTTTTGGCCTGGACTCAGCTGGCTGGCCGTTTTCTGCAGAACTCAGTAACAGTAATTCACAGGGCTTTGAGAAACAGTCCTTCCAGTGACCGTCAGTGGCAGTTGCGGATTTTAAGACCAGGAAATGTATAAGAACATGGGGATAGGGACTGGAACAGAGAGACTCAAAATATTCAAAATAACTGCCAAATCAACTATTGTAATTAAGATGTGTGGTGTAAAACAGGGCATTTAAAAATCATTACAGGACCATACAGTAAGATGGAAATTTGAGTTTCTAACATCTAAGGGGGTTCTCATTTCTACATAAGAGAAAACACACACAAAACTAAGTGAAATAAAATTAAAACAAATCAAATGTTTCAATATTATCATATTTGGCTTTTCCAAGACCACAGAGAATGATGATTATCTTTGTGAATAATTAAAAAGTGCTAAGCCATGCTAATCTTTATAGAAATGTTCACATAATTACATCTATTTGAAAACCACTGTATTTTGATTTTAGATATTTTTCATTTTAAATCTCTATACATTTTCTCACTTCAATATCGTGACCATATAGGCTATTTCTGGAATCAATTACATTAACAAAATATTTTTCAGTTTGGTTAATTAGGTTTACAAGAGATGAAAAGCAATTACTTGACTGGATTTCATTAGCACAGGATTTCAAAATTATTCAGTAGGAACTCTTTGCCCTATGAGAGATAATTTATATTTGCTGTGAAGTATTATTCTACCATTTCCTAGGTAGCATCATATTCCTTATATTAAAATGTCATAATTATACTTGATCATTATGATCTTACATCAAATTTTTATAACATGGTGTGGATGGCTAGAACATTAACAACACTATAGTTATTTTAAATTAGCTTTTTATGGCCGGCGCCATGGCTAACAGGCTAATCCTCCGCCTTGTGGCGCTGGCACACCGGGTTCTAGTCCCTGTCGGGGCGCCGGATTCTATCCCGGTTGCCCCTCTTCCAGGCCAGCTCTCTGCTATGGCCCGGGAGGGCAGTGGAGGATGGCCCAAGTCCTTGAGCCCTGCACCCGCATGGGAGACCAGAAGCTCCTGGCTTCGGATCAGCGCGATGTGCTGGCCGCAGCGGCCATTGGAGGGTGAACCAACGGAATAAAGGAAGACCTTTCTCTCTGTCTCTCTCTCTCACTATCCACTCTGCCTGTCAAAAATAAAAAATAAAAAAATAAATAAATAAAATAAATAAATTAGCTTTTTATAACAGGTGGCTTTGTTAGAGAAGAACCTACAATGTAAACATCTTCTGTATGTACTTCTTACAGGTGAAATAAAAATAAGCTCATATTTGTTCTGTTATTCTATTTACTATACTGATTTACCGAAACATACAAAATAGCATCCTCTCTCTCTCTCTCTCTCACACACACACACACACACACACAAACGCACACATGTTTTATAGGTTTTCCACAATGTGAAATAGCAGTGTATCATTTCTCAAAATTTCTAGAAAAAATATAATACATAAAACTGCAAAAAATCATTACACTAAGTTTTAATGTGAAGATTTCTGCTATAACTGAAAGGACGTAAGGGTAGCTTCATAATTTCTTTCTTCTGTATTTATTTTGGGGAAGTTACAAAATTATACTTTATCAAGAAAATTTTTAAAGTGCGATGTTTGAGGCACTTTCAACATGGAGATTCCTGGTCCATGAGGCTTTCTTAATTCCAAAATACAGTGTGAAAAATCATTTCACTGAGCAAAACATAGCACTCCAGCTTCAATTGACAATGTAGGTTACTCTGTGCACAGTGATAATTTTCTAAATAATAATGAAATAGCATTATTTTATGATTCTCTGACTAAATCCATAAGAGGCGTTGAGTTTCTAAGGCTCCACTGGCATCATAAAACAAGCAACATATGAAAACTCTATGTTGAATGGAAAAGAATGCTTTGGAAACAAAAAGGTTTTCTAAGCAGAAAAGTTTTCTGACAAAGTCATATTGTAAAACAAGATTATTTTATAAATAAGTATTGTACTGGACTATCTTATTCAGCAGACAGTTTAATATTAAATATATTTCAAGATCCTTAAGAAATCTTTTATTTTTTAAAATAAATAACAAAGATATTCAAGAACAGTGATGAGAACATAAACTAGGTAATAAAACAATTTCTATTATTCAAGGAATGCAAATCAATACATGACACTCTTAAATATTCTTGGTATTCTTTGCAATCAAGAGCATATGGTTGGTTTCACAGAAATGCTTATCTGGTTGTAGTAATCAATCATTTGAATTTTAAAACACAAATTATCTCTCTAGTAAGCTTTGCTAGATAATCGTGTCTGATATTGTCACAGCAGGCTTACTTATAAAACGAGGAGGGATATATATTAAGATGCAGGATAAAATATAAATATTCTATTTTTATCAAATGCAAAGATTATAGAGGAATTTGAATTTTGTGAAAATATATTTTGTACAAAAATGTAAATGAAATTAATAATATAAAGGACATTTGTCAAATAATTGCTGTACATGTATTATAGAAACAGGATAATAAAGCAGTATTAAATATTGAAATTCTAAACAATAAACTTTGGGTTGTATTTTTGAAATTTTATATGTAGTTGAAAAGTGAAAGAGTTCAAGGGTGAGAAAATGTTCTATATTCTACTGAGTTTTTAGACATCTCATTGAGCATTCAATTAATATCTTGATCTTATCTGACTATCCTCATATAGTAGCTTTTTAATCTTCTCCCCCATTGGATCTAGGCTGGCTTTGTGGTTTGTTTCAGTCAACAGAAAATGCTAATGTACCAGAATGAAAGGAATGCTGGTCTAATTTTGAGATTGCATCCTTCCACTCCAAGCTCTATGTTCCTAAGTCTGTATATATGAAATGCATGAAATTTGTATGCCTCAGATAAAATTAAAAAAAAAAAAAAAAGAAAGCTCTAAATTTACCATCATAGCAAGCCCAGTAATGGACTACTGGAAGAAATGAAACACAGAAAGCCTAGCAACCAAGAAGACCCAAACTGTTTGAATCAGCAGATCAGATTAACTTAATTTTTTTTTAACTTTTATTTAATGAATATAAATTTCCAGTGTACAGCTTATGGATTACAATGGCTTCCCCCTCCCATAACTTCCCTCCCACCCGCAACCCTCCCCTCTTCCGCTCCCTCTCCCCTTCCATTTGCATCAAGATTCATTTTCAATTCTCTTTATATACAGAAGATCAATTTAGTATAAAGATTTCAACAGTTTGCACCCACATAGAAACACAAAGTGAAACATACTGTTTGAGTACTAGTTATAGCATTAAATCACAATGTACAGCACATTAAGGACAGAGATCCCACATGAGGAGCAAGTGCACAGTGGCTCCTGTTGTTGACCCAACAAATTGACACTCTAGTTTATGGCGCCAATAACCACCCTAGGCTGTCGTCATGAGTTGCCAAGGCTATGGAAGCCTTCCAAGTTCGCCGACTCTGCTCATATTTAGACAAGGTCATAAAAGACAGAGTGAGGATAGTAACCAATAATCCTAAGAGTGGCATTTACCAGGTTTGAACAATTATACAGCATTAAGTGGGGAAGAGGACCATCAGTACACACAGGTTGGGAGTAGAGCCATTGGTGGTAGAGTAGAGGTTATGATTACAAAGGAATGAGGCCCAAGTGCGCTAGACAGGGTCTAGAACAAAGGACAGAGTCATTATTAGAGGAGCTAAGAAAGGTGCTGTCTAAGCTACAATTAAGTTTTCTGATTGAGAGGCAAATAGAACCTGATGGAAGGGGCTTGATAATAATCTGGTGGGCTTTAGGCCTTGTAAGTTAAGAGGCCCAGACCTACCTATCTCTTCACATGGGGTATATCCTAAGGGAGGTGTGACCCGCCTAGGGGAAGGCACTCTGTTGACTTTCATTACTTGGCTGGCCTGGGAGGAGAGCTGGTCAGGTAAAGGCAGGTGGCATCTCTAACAAGAAATTTACAGTTCTGCCTGCAATGTTGCTGACCCTACTTGACCATACCCTCAGCTGCAGTGGTGTTTACTGGTTAAACAAACTATACCATGTTAGATATTTAAGAGGTGTTTTCAAATACATGATTCTTAAAATTTATAGAAGGCATTGGACCTTCTGGTAAATGTTTTCTTAAGTTGTTATCTAATGGTTGAAACTGTTTGCTAAGTATTCATGTGATATTGCTATTGTCAGCAAGCGATCTAGGACTTGCTCCCTCATTTCTCTATTCTAAGCTCAACTTGTTCTTTCATTTCTCTATTCTCTTCAAGGTAGGAAACTAATTCTATTATGAAGGAATCTGTAGGATGCACAATTTAATCTTTAGACCTTATAAAAGAGATGTCTGACATTTTTCTGTAATAGCATAGCCAAAATAAGAACTTAAATAATAATCTCATAGCTAGATTCACTTCGCCATCAGCGAAGTAAGCAGTAAGTAGAAAAAACCTCCCTTTCAGACCAAAGGGAAAGAAAGTTTTTAAGTGAGAATATAATTTTCCTCATGGGCATTGTCTACCTTAGAAAAACTACTACAGAACATGCCTGTGACTATAGACTTGTAGTTCAGGCCACCGAAGATTAGAGATGGGACTTGGACACTCCCTTGACGTGCATCCTCTGGTCTGCTTTAACACAAACCAGGAGGAAAAGAAAGCTAGGCATCAGAAGCAATGGGTGGCAGGCCTATGAATGGCTGATCTGTACAGTGATCTGCCCTCAAGGAGACCCAACAGGCCAGTCCACTGCAGTGGCTTTCAAAGTGGTAAGCCTGGGCTTCAGCAGAAGTCAGCTTGTGAAGAGCCCTGGCAGCTCTGCCAAGAGTTAGATCACTGGAAATAGACCTGCCCTGGATTTGAAGGATGCCCAGGTCAGAGCCACAGATCTTATTGGCTCTAAGCTGAAAAGCCCTTCACTCAGCCCAACTTCCAAAGATTAACTTAATTTTTATCAGGCTCATGAAACATAATAAATGGATATTATTTTGTCACTATATTTGAGAATGGCTTGTAATATGACAATGTTTAATAATAGATATTACAACATGACTAGGTAATATTTTATCCAAATAAGCAGTTTTGAGAATGAAAGGGACTACTGTTAATAATTATTCTGAGGGGGAAAAAGCATAGTTTTGCATTGTTCAAGCAACATTACACATATAGTCACCTATCAAAAGGGTTTTTCTTTTCCTTGTGATAGTTAGGAACATGAAGAATTTGGGAAAAAATGGCATAATTATAAATACTATTAAAATATATGATTTCATTTTTCAGTTGTCAATAATATAAACAATTTGAAGTGACTACAAAGATATTTCTACTCAGTCATGAAGATTTAGGGTTGATAGTTTGATTTTCTGTTGGAGATTTTCTTCTCTCATAAGATGCAAATTATTTCGACATCATAAAAATGTATGAGATTACTACAAGAATAATTAACAAGTCCTAATACTTATCAAGACTGTATTCTAGAATGTCTTCTGCTATTATAGAAGCAGAGGGATGTGTTTCTTCAAAAAAAGGAATGGAAATTATTTCAATAAGCTGAATTACAGGATTTATATAGAAAATTACAACTCCATTTTTCTTTAGCCTTGAATTTGATCTAATTTCTCTGTCCTTGTGATGTACTTCTTTGCAAAAATTATATCATTTCTCACCTATTTCTGAAGAAGTAAAGCCAGAACAAAGAATCTTTTTGTGGCTTTGTTAGCAGCAATCTCAGACTAAATTTCTCTGAATTCTCACTACTTTAAAAAATGTGATTTCAAGATTTTCTATAGGGATGAGAAAGATTTCAGGATTTTCAAATTTGTGTTTTGGCCGGCGCCGTGGCTCACTAGGCTAATCCTCCGCCTTGCGGCGCCGGCACACCGGGTTCTAGTCCCGGTCGGGGCACCGGATCCTGTCCCGGTTGCCCCTCTTCCAGGCCAGCTCTCTGCTGTGGCCAGGGAGTGCAGTGGAGGATGGCCCAAGTGTTTGGGCTCTGCACCCCATGGGAGACCAGGAGAAGCACCTGGCTCCTGCCATCGGAACAGCGCGGTGCGCCGGCCGCAGCGCGCTACCGCGGCGGCCATTGGAGGGTGAACCAACGGCAAAAGGAAGACCTTTCTCTCTGTCTCTCTCTCACTGTCCACTCTGCCTGTCAAAAATAAAAAAAAATAAAATAAAAAATAAAAAAAAAATAAAAAAAAAATTTGTGTTTTGATTATTTTTGTTTTCTTCAGAAAACTGTGAGGAAACTTAGCTTCTTATGAAATTATGCTGTAGAAACCGAGTAGACAGGCTAGATTTTAATATACAGTTTGGCTTGTTCTGTGGAAGATGATAATAATTATTTTGTTTCCAGCGTGTCACAGAGTAATATGAAATTTGCAGAGAATAATAAACAGAACCTTGGCGTAGCTTCTGCCTGTGAATCATCAGCCAGATCAAATGAGCACTGGATGTTGTACAAAGGGAACGTAATGTTAACTCTGCAGCCGAATGAAAACATTTCATATTTTAAAATGACTTTTCAGAGATACCTTGCATTGATTGATGATAGCTTATTCACTGAGCATTATGGAAATTGTTCTTTATTGACAATATTTTTGGTTAATATTTCCTCTAAGGTTTAATCTTTTACTGAAAGAACATGCTTGAATTTACATTTCAAATGAGTTTCTATCGAAGCTTAAATGGTTATTGAATCTCAAAAACATATTTTATTGCTGAGAGAAGAGTGTTTCAAAATTCCCACTTTGTGATTGAATATGTGTGATCAGGAATTTGCTGAACATATGTGATTTCAAGAGTTTCATTTCAGCTAAGATTCTTGGCTCTCAGAAACTTAGGTTTCAGCCTGGGTTCAAGCTTTCACTTTCTATGTGATCTGGCAAAATTACTGTCTATTGATGGTAAGAGCATAATAATTGACCTTGTGTCAAACAGCTATGATGAAAAGTAAATGAGATAACCCAAGTCAAACTTTTTACACAATACCAGACATATATTGAATGATCAAGAAACGCTAGATATGTGTTATTATTAATGCAAGTGAATTTGTGATATAGTGAAAAATACTCCTGGCCAAAAATACGCTAAGCCCTAGTCAAAATGCTATCACTTAATGACTCTAAAACCTTGGTGAAAACACTCAGATTCTTCCTGAATGTCTTTTAATATTCATTAAATGAACATTTTCATAAATTCCATGCATATATTTATGATTACGACTTAGTCATATAGACCTTTTGTTTAAGGGCCTATGCTTTTTATTATCTCCCTTTACATGCAGATTTCTCCTAAAAACATAAGAATGCTTAACATTTTCTTCAGAGGCCTATATTTGAAATAAATGAAACTCCGATCGAGCCACAGATAATTACATGTAGTGTATATATATATTTTTTTCCTATTACTTGGGTTTTTTAAAAAATGGATTTTTCAATACCACATTACTTTATTCCCAATAGCTAGCTTTCAACCATATATTTCTAACATTTCAATACTCAAAACATTCACAACATGAGCCATATTTATTTTTTTCCCTTTGGAACACTTTGGTACTAAAATTTAGCATAGAAAAAGAATGAAATGGGATATATACTTCAAGTAAGCTATTTTGGTCACCATATCTCCCAGGAACAACTTGCTGCAGATTTATAATCCATCTTTAAAATTGATGAGCCTTAGGGATGGAATAGAAATGAAATATTCAGGCTCTCTAACTTTAACATGATTTAAATATTAAAGTAGATTTTAGGGGGATAGCTTGGAGGAAATAAAGCAAATGAGGAGGAAAGAAAAGAAAGAAAGAATTAGATTGCTGTCCAATGTGTTTTGCTGCATTTTGTATACAAGACCAACATATTTATCAGCAGCATATAAATATCTACTTCCACTCAGTGTTGCCAAGAATATAGTAGGTCAATTCAGCTGAATAAATCCTTTTTCACACTCCTGAATGCTCCAATTTCTTCCATAGAGACTACTGATTGTCTTTATTTGTGTGTAAACTTAAGAGGTAATTGGCAACTCAACTATCTGCTTGGAGATTAATAGCATGTGATCAGCACAATTTTTTCTTCTTAATTTATTTTTTTCTGTTTTTAGAGAGGGAGAGAGGGGGAGAGAGAGAGAGATTGATTGATTCCATCCACTGGTTCACTCCCCAATTTGCCACGGTTGCCGGCTTTGATTAAGGACAATGTCAGGAACCCAGATATTCATCTCAGTGTCTCAATGAGTAGCAGTGGCCAAAGTAGTTGAGCCATCTTCTACTGCTTAGCCAGATACAAAGGCATGGAGCTGGATAGAAAGTGGAGCAGCCAGGAATTGAACTGGTGTTCCAATATTGAATGGCAGCATTGCAAGGAGCAGCTAATCCTACCACTCCAAACACTGGCCTCTGCACAATGTTTTAAAGTGGGATAAGGTACCAGATTCAATATTACTTAATTATAGAGTATAAGCCAATTTTGTTCTAAACTGCAAATATTTGGCCAATGAAATCTGTAGAAAATAAAAACTGTATTACAAGAAAGCCTACTCTAATGAACTGAATACTGTGTCCTCTTAAAATACATGTGTTGAAATCCTAACTCCGATTGTATTAGTAGGTTTGTTTTCTTCAGGAAATTTGGTCATGAAGGTTGAGCCCTCATGAATGGTGTGTGAATAGATAGATAGATAGATAGACAGATAGATAAAGTAGCTCCAGAGAGCTCTCCAACCTCCTACTTACATGTAAAGCTATCAGGGTTCTGAAACCAAGGAAGATCTAGAATCAGACTGTGCTGGAATCCTGATGTCAGATTTCCAGCCTCCAGGAATAAATTCGTTGTTTATAAACCACTCAGACTATGGTACTTTGTTATAGAAGTTTAAATTAAGGCACATATCTGCAATTTAAATACAACATATTGGGGCTGGCGCTCTGGCACATTGGGTAAAGCCGCCACCTCCAGTCTGGCATCCCATACGGGCATTGGTTTGAGTCAAGGCTGTTCCATTTCTGATCTAGCTCTCTGCTATGGCCTGGGAAAGCAGTAAAAGATGGTCCGAGTCCTTGGGCCTCTGCACCCGCATGGGAGACCTGGAAAAAGATCCTGGCTCCTGGTACAGCTCTGGCTGTTGCAGCCAGTTGGAGAGTGAACCAGCAGATGGAAAACCTCTTTCTCTTTCTCTGCCTCTCCCTCTGTCTCTGTGTAACTCTGACTTTCAAATAAATAAATAAATCTTTAAAAAATAAATAAATACAAAGGATAATCAAAGTGACATTTCACTGAGTTTAATAAAATAGTTAGTATTTTCCAGTAGATCATTTTATTGAGAAGCAATCTTCAATGATGTTTCTACAAACTGTATAACTGTTTTTTCCTGGGCTATCTTTATTTTTTAAATAAATATTATCATATATAATTGAGGTTTACAATATAATTTTGCGGAACATATAGATTGTAAAATGGTTACTTTAGAGAAGCAGGTTAACATATCTACCATTACATGTACGACAGGAGCTCCTAAACTCTATTTACTAAACAACAATTCCAAACAGAATACAATTTTATTAGTTACAGTCTTCATGTTTCAATTGCATCTCTGGACTTTTCCATCTAACATAACTGATTTTTGGATCCTTTGAACTACACCTCCTCATTTCTCACTGTCCTGTATCAGTGATAACCCCTGTTTCATTTGGCATCTCTGTATTTGAGTTCTTAAAAATATGTATATAGCTTTACACATAAAAGTGAGATCATTCGATTTTTTTTTCTGTCTGGCTTTTTTTATTTAGTATAATCACCTCCGGATCCATCTAGTGTGGCAAACGGAAGTATCTCCATTTCTAAGGGTGAATAATATTCCAGCTGTATATACATCACATTTTCATTATTCATTCTTATGTGAACTGACACTAACTAAATGTTGTTTTCACATCTTGCTGATTGTGAATGATGCTGCAGTGAAGATGGGAGTACAGATATCTTTACAAGGTAGTGATTTTATATTTTTGGGGTATAGACCCAGAAGAGAGATTGTTGATGCATATTTTGGTTAGGCCAATCTATATTTCCACCCACAGTGTGCTACAGTCTTCTTTTCTCTACTCTCTCCCAGAATTTATAATAGTCATCCCTTTAGATATGTGTTTATATGTCTTAATGGATCAATTTCCTTGATGATTAGAGTATATTTTCAAGGATGTCTATATAGTATGCATTCTGGAAGGTTATGGATAATATCTTCGTGCATGTCACTCAGAAGATTTATATCCTGATGAGTATAATATAGATAATGTATTCTCAGGGTAAGGTTTGTTTGTAGTCTCCATACCACAATTAGAGAAAACATAACCTCGAGATACTATGCCTATGATATACACTGCAGAAACTCCTCAGGTCATGATACATGATCCCCCTGGACCTAAGGCTAAACAAATGAAGAAAAGCCAAGTATCAAACTCATGTCAAATATCAAACCTGCTGTGTCATGAGTGACCAAGTCTTTTCTCTTTGTCCCAGTATCTTGGGCCTTTCCTTAGCACTTCTGAAATTGAAGAAAAGCTACTTGAAATATCAGAAGTAGGGTAAAAGCTCCCCTCCCCTTTTTGCAGATTCATGGGTCACTCTGCTAAATGCTGTAGGAGAGGCAACAAGATGATGTGGACCACACCCTAAAACTTTGACAAAAGATCATATAGCCAATATTTTTGAAGTGCAAAATAACACTTACCAATGTAAAATTTAAAACAATAAACATGGTAGTATGAAAGGATAGAGGGGATTTAAGATGGCAATTTACACAAGTCCTGTGCTTGCCTTCTCCTCCACCAAGTTACTCCAAAGCCAGCTACATCCATAGGCCAGTGCCTGAGGAAGAGCACCAGCGGTGGTAGGAGAAAAATAAAATACAGTGGGACATCTATAGCATGTAGCAGATTAGATACAGGAGAAAGCAATGAGGCAGTGTCTGGGACCCCAGGGCCCAGACAGGAGATCATAAGTGGAGCCCATCTGTGCAGATTTCTCACTTGGGTGATCCTCCCTGGACAGGAATCCTGGTGTTACAGACCAGCAGCTCAGTGAAGAGTGAGCCCTTGAAGACCTGAGGTTCCCAGACCCACATGGTTCCCTCCCCCACACTTCAGATCAAGGATCGTGGCAGTGAAAATTACAGTGGAAAGCCTAAAGAGCAGTCTTGATGAGGCAGAAGAAAGAATATCTGATAGAAGACAGGCCTTTGGAAATATCACATTTGGCCAGACTCCCTGCCCCTTCCAAAAAAGAAAAATTTAGAAAGAATAAAAACAGTGGTCAGGATATAAAGGATACTGTCAAATGACCATATATCTGAGTCTTAGTAGTTCTTGAAGTGATCAAAAAAAGAAGGTCTTAGAAATCATATTCAATTAAATAATAGCAGAAAGGTTCCTCAGTTTGGAGAACAATATGAACATTCACTACATGAAGTGCATATAATCCCAAACAGCTAGCTATGATCTGAAAAGATCCTTACCATAACATATTATATAGTCAAACAATCAAAAGTAAAACGTGAAGAGAATAATGTAAAATTTGCAAGCTAGAAATGCCAGATCACTTTTAAAAGAACTCCCATGAGATTGACAGTATGTTTCTCAACAGAAACATTAAAGGCTGAGAAAAGATGGAGAGACATAGTCCAAGTTACACATATATTAGGAAAAAAACAAAACAAAACAAAAAAAACCTTGCCAACCCGAAGTATGTTACCCAGGTGATAAATAAAATAAAGGTGAAAAAACAGCTTTCCAAGAAAAGCAAAAATTGAATTTGTCTTCACCCAGCCAGCTTTATAAACAATACTTAAGAATATATTACATACAAAAGCAAAGAAAGACAATCAGAATTATGAAAGAAAGTGAAAGCAGAACACCTCCTAATAAAAGAAAGAAGTACATTCAAAACAAGCAATAGGAATACTTATGGTAAAATGTCAAGACTAATTCAATATTTATGAATAATAACATTGAATGTAAATGCATTAAATTACCCAGTTAAAAGATGTGGACTAGCTGAGTGGGTAGATGAAAGAGCCATTTATATGCCACCCATAAAAAACATACTTCACCAATAAAGATAGACACAGAGACAGTGAAAGGATGAAGAAAGATAATCCACGCAAATGAAAATCAAATGGTGGAGTTAGAAATGTGCCAGGGGATTCCAACACAATCCCATCAAGATGGCATGTACCAATGCCATCACACTAGTCCAAGTGATCAATTTCAGCTCACAATTGATAGCTCTGATAGGTCTAAGAGTCAAAGAGATCACACAAACAAGACAAGTATCTGCTAATACTAACTGATAGAATCAAAAAGGGAGAGAAAGATCCAACATGGGAAGTGGGATACACAGCAGACTCATAGGATGGCAGATGTCCTAAACAACACTCTGGCCTCAGAATCACCCTCAAGGCATTCAGATCTGGCTGAAGAGCCCATGAGAGTATAGCAGGCATGGAAAGCCAAGATATCATGGAAAAAAAAAAAAAGACCTAAATGAGTGATCTCTGTGAGTGAGATCCCAGTGGAAAGAACGGGGCCATCAAAGAAGGAGGTACCCTTCTCCGAAGGGAGGAGAGAACTTCCACTTTGACTATGACCCTATCAGAATAAGATCAAAGTCAGCGAACTCTAAAGGCTTCCATAGCCCTGGCAACTCATGACTAGAGCCTAGGGAGATTACTGACGCCATGAACAGGAGTGTCAAATTGTTAAATTAGCAACAGGAGTCACTGTGTACTTACACCCCATGTGGTATCTGTCCCTAATGTGTCGTCTAAAGCCAAGTGATGCTATAACTAGTACTGAAACAGTATTTTTATACTTTGCGTTTCTGTGTGGGCACAAACTGATGAGGTCTTTACTAATTATATACTGAAGTGATCTTCTGTATATAAAGAGAATTGGAAATGAAAAAAAAAAAAAACAACCTGGTGTCAAAATGGAAATGGCATAGAAAATTAATTAATTTCAAAAAAAAATTATGTAGGATCTCTGTCTTTAATGGGCTGTACATTGCTATTTAATGCTATAATTAGTAATCCAATGGTAGTTTTTTCACTTTATGTTGCTGTGTGGGCAAAATGTTGAAATCTTTACCTAATATATAGTAAACTGATCTTCTGTATACAAAGAGAATTGAAAATGAATCTTTACATGAATGGAAGGGGAAAGGGAGCGGGAAAGGGGAGGGTTGTGGGCGGGAGGGAAGTTATGGGAGGGGGGAAGCCATTGTAACCCATAAGCTATACTTTGGAAATTTATATTCATTAAATAAAAGTTTAATAAAAAAAAAGAAAATTAAATGAGCAAGCATAACTATCCTCGTATCAGGCAAAATAGATTTTAAGACAAAAACTGTTAAAAAAAGGTTATTAAATGGTTTAGCAATAAATTCAGCAAGAAGATGTGACTATAGTAAATGGAGATGTATCCAATGGTAGGGCATCCAGTTTTATAAAACAGAACTTGTGTTTTTATAAAACGGGACTTGTGTAAATTGCCATCTTAATAGCTCTAAAAGGAGAAACACAATAATAATGAAGGACTTCAGCACTCCACTTTCATCACTGGAGAGATCAACCGGATAAAAAGAGCAACAAATAAACAACAGAGTTAATTTATACTGTACACCAATCAGACATAAAGGTATCTACAGAACATTCCATCACACAGCTACTGCAGAATATACATTCTTTACATCAGTACATGGAACTAGGACTAGTCATATACTAGGCCATAAAAGAAGTTTCAACAAATTTAAAAAAAAAACTGAAATCATGTCATGTATCTTTTCTAGCCACCATGGAATGAAGCTGGCTGGAAATTAATAACAAGAAAATCTAGAAAATTTAAAATGAGTGAAAAAAAAAAAAAAAAAAAAAAAAAAAAAACATGTTCCAGAATGAACAATGGGGTCATAGATGAAATCAAAATAGAAATTAAAAATTCTTTGAAATGAATGAAGATGACAACACAAAACATGGGATACAGTGAAAACAGTGTTAAGAGAAAAGTTTATGGCAATAAGTGCCTACATCAGAAAATTGGAAAAGTATCAAATAAATGATCTAACAATGCATTTCAGGGCCTTAGAAAAGCAAAAACAAATCAAATCAAAATTAGCAAAAGAAAAAAAACAGTAAAAATTAGAGAATAAACAAAATAGAAATTTAAAAACTATACAAACACTCAGTGAAATGGAGACTTTTATTGAAAATTAAATAAAATCGACAAAATTTGGCCTAACCAAAAAAAAGGAGAAGTCCCAAATTAATAAAATCAGAGATGAAAAGGGATATGTTAAAATGTATACCACAGAAATACAAAAAACCATTTTCAATTATTACAAACAGCTATATGGCAACAACTTGGAAAATGTAGAAGAAATGGATAGATTTATGGACACATGCAATTTAACCAAATTAAGGTATGAAGACATAGAAAACCTGAATAAACCAATAACAAAAGCTGAGATTGAATCAGTTATAAAAAGCCTTTCAACAAAGAAAAACCCAGAACTGCATGACTTCGCTGTTGCATTCTAACAAACTTTTAAGAAAGAACTAATGATTCTTAAACTATTCAAAATGATTTAAAGGGAGGGAATCCTTCCAAATCACTCTATGAGCCAAAATTACCTTAATTCTAAAACAGACATATTGGGCATTGCCTGAAACCTCCATTACAATATGGCGCCTGGCAGATGTTCAAGGGGCATGTCTGCGGCTGCTGCAGTTAAGCTATGTAAGATTGGACCACCGGCAGGGTCTGCTTTAGTTCTGGACACATGGACAGTGCATGATCCCTATACTTTGCTTAAGATGCCCCTGTGCATGGTCCACCCACGCCTGCATGACCTTTTCGCTGATTGGCTCCTCTGCTGCACATGTCTTTTGTAAGCCTTATAAACCTGTACACTTCCTCAATAAAGTAGTTCCTACTTTGACAGAACTCTTGGGTGCTTGCTGTGTTCTTGACCCGTCAACCTTACCTTTCCCGTTCACCTTGTTGGGGAGTGCTTGTACTGTTCCCTGCTGCTCAGGGGGCAGCCTCAGGCTTAAGACCCCAACACAGACAAAAATGAAACATAGAAGAGAACTATAGACCAATATTCCTGATGAACATAGATGTACAAATCTGCAACAAAATACTAGCCAATATCATCTGACAACAAATCAAAAATATCCACTCTGACCAAATCGTATTTATCTTAGGGTTGCAGGGATGGTTCAATATATCCAAATAGATGAACATGATATATCACATCAACAAAATAATGATTAAATCACTATGATTATGTCAATAGATGCAGAAAAATCATTTGATAAAATACAAGATCCTTTCATGATAACAAAAACTTTTTAAAAAGAAGACATAGAAGGAACCTATTTCTACACAATATATGACAAAGGGATATATGAAAAGCCCAAAGCCAGCATCAAATTCATCAGGGAAAATTTGGAAGTATTTCCAATTAGATCCAGAGCCAGACAAAATGATCACTCTTACCACTATTATTCAATATGGTTCTAGAAGTTTTAACCAGAGCCATCAGGTAACCACAACAACAGACTAAAATGATACAAATCAAAAAGGAGGAAGTAAAATTATCCATATTTGCAGATGGCATGATTCTTTATACAGGGGAACCAAAAGACTCCACTAAAAGACCATTAGGACTCAACAGAATTTGGCAAAATCGCAGGATATGAAATCGACTCACAAAAATCAATGGCATTCTTATCCATCAGCAATGTTTTGACTATGAAAGAACATAGATCAGTCTCATTCATAATAGCTACAAAAATTTTAAGTACCCTGAGATATTTTAAACCAAGGATGTGAAGGATCTCTACAATGAAAATTACAACATATTAATGAAAGAAATAGAAGACAAAAATTGGAACATTCTTCCATGTTCATGAATTGGAAAAATATCATCAAAATATCTATATCCCCCAAAGCAATTTACAGATCCAATTGGATCTCAATAAAAACTTGAAGGACATTCTTTTTTTCTTTGATCCCAATAAAAATTTAAAAGGCATTCTTTTTTTATAGAAAGCTTTTATTTAATAAATATAAATTTCATAAGTACAACTTTTGATCAAAGGACATTCTTTACAGAACAAGGAAAAAAATTCTAAAATTCACATGGAAACACAAAATACTTCAAATAGTCAAAGCAATCTAAAACCACAATCAGTATCACCTCATTCCAGCTACAATAGCTATTATCCAAAAGAAAAAAAAAAAAAACACAAAAGCTATAAAGGTTGTGGAGAAAAAGGCAGCTTAATACACTGTTGCTAAGAATACAAATTTGGACAACCATAAATGAAGTCAGTGTGGAGATTCCTCAGAAAACTAAAAATAGATCTACCACATCACTTAGCTATTCCACTCCTAAGAATATACCCAAAGGAAATGTTATCAGCATATAAAAGAACTAGCAGCACAATTCACAGTAGCAAAGATATTTAATCAACCTAGATGTCAATCAACTAATAGTTTGATAAAGACAACTTGAAATATATATATGTACATATGTACCATGGACTATTACTCAGTCATAAAAAATGAAATTCTGATATTCCAGAAACTAGACCCAGAAAGACAAATTTCACATATTTTACACATATAGTATTAAAAAATAAGATTGGCAGTTTTTACTTATTCTTTATATTTTGTATAATTAAAATATTTTTCCTGTAAAAAAATTTCCTTCTATTTTTATTCAGCAGTGGTTTAACCAAACATATAAAGGCATATGAGCAATCTGACATATTGAGGAAAGTCCAAAGAAAATCATTCAGAAATTTTTGCAACAGCACACAAGATATGTTGTTCTAACAGCGTGTTCTCCTCCTGTCCTTAGTACCATCAGAAAGTGGAAATTTTTGCCCAATTTCTTCACCAGAAAATAATCACTCAGGCATCATTTCACTTTCTTAAAACAATTTTAGATACTGGATCTAAATTTGGAATTGAGCAATTTTGACTCCAGTGAGTCTGTCTTCCCATAGTCATACCTTCCCACAAAACTTAGTAGTGGTATGCAAAAATGCTTTCTGTTCATTTTTGGGCTATATTCATGGTAGAATACTTGCAAATGCAATGCTGTTTTTCTTAGTAAGAAGAAAGACCCAGTGAAGTTGTTCTTATCAGTTGATTCAGCTTGGTCACCTGGCCTCTACCACTCAGTCAAATTTGCAAAAGACCACTTCACTGCCAACAACAACCACTGGTTTAGAACTTAATTTTAAGAATAATCTTCCTGAAGATTTAAAAAAAAAAAACAGAAAAATTTCAAAAGCCTTCAGAAGTTATTTTTTTATTTCAGAGTCCATTTTAAATGATAGACTTCTTTTTGTGCCTCAAAAAATTGAGTGTGAAGATAGTTCTGTAAGTCTTATGGAATTTAATTCAGCTTTTCCTAAGCTTAAATGAAAAAAGCATTAATAAATACTGAATTTCCTGTCTCAGATCTGTCTAGAAAAGATTTTAATAAGTTACATTTCATGCTGCAATGCAAGCATTGAACTGACATACCTGTGATTAATAGAGCAGCATTCTTATAAGTGAACAACAGTTCTAAAAGAAGAGAATTTTATTATTCATAGCTGTTGCATTGATATTTAACAGAGGTACAAATACTGTTGCATTAAAATGATTGAATAAGTAAATAATGGAATTTTTTAATGTTACTTAATTCTATTATGTATCAATTTATTACTTATAACAGTAATAATTGCTGCCAAATGTTAAATAATAATATGTTAAAGAAATGGAATATATTTGCTGTTCATTTTGTATAAAGCTTTGAAAGAAGTTCCATGAATAATCCTTTGAATAGCAAGATTCCAAAAATATACACTTCATTTGAAATCTAAAACAAATGGACATAAAAAATAAAAGATACTAGTCATTTTAAAATTTGAATGAATGTTGTTGGCAAACTTCAAGCACACATTTAATGAATTATATTTCAATAGGTGTTAATGATCCAATTAATACTGAAATTATTTTATAGATATTAGCAAATGTTTGCCAATCAACTTTGACTTTTCAACACAGTGGTTATGAAAATGTGTGTTCTCCATAACTGATACCAGAATGTTTCACCGAATAACCAGTGTGTTAAGGGATGGGTGTTTGCCACAGTGGTTAAGATGTTACTTATGAAATTTGTGTTTTATTTGGAGTGTCTGGGTTCAAGTTTGAGCTACATTCTCTATTCCAGCTTCCTGCATATTATGTAACCTAGATGACTGTAGGTGATGGCTCAAGTGGTTGACCCTGAACCTTTTTGAGAGACCCAGATTGTATTCCCAGCTACAGTTTCTGGTTTCAGCCTGGTCCAACCTCACCTGCCACAGGCATTTGGAGAGTGAACTGGAAGATGATTCTCTCTCTCTCTCTCTCGCTCACTCTCTCCCTCTCTTATCTTTGCCTTTCAGATAAAAATAAATTAAATAAATAGACATTAAAAATTAGGGAAAGGAGAATGATGTTTGGAAAACTGTACTAAAAAAAAGGAGAACTAGGTGTTTAGTTTTTAGCTTATGGGAATAGATGAGTCACAGATCAGGAAAATTGCTTGCACTACACAAGAGGAGAAATTAGATATAAGGAGAATACATAAAAGAGAAGAACATAAAAGATGATACAAATTTGGCATGTACCACAGTGGTTAAAACTTGGGATGCCTGCATCAAGTATGAGAAGGCCTCCATTCAAGTCTTGGTTCCACACCCAATCCCAGCTTCCTGCTAATGTACCATGAGAGACTACAGGATGGTTCAAGTAATTGGATTCCTGTAGCCCAAATGGGAGACCCTGATTGAATTTCCTTGTCCTAGCTCTGGCCTGACATAGCCCTAGCTGTTGCAGGCATTTGAAAAGTCAACCAATGAGATATCTGTCTCTTTCTCTCTCTCTCTATGCCTCTTTAGATAAATAAATAATTTAAAAAATTATTGAGGGGGAGAAGTCAAGTAATGTGGTGGTCACCACTGCCTGAATTTCAGCAATGGCTGAAAAACTTTTAGTTAGACATCTAACAGTGATTTTGAAGTTGTTTGGCTGCAAAAACATTTCTTCACCGTAGTTCTAGGAAGTCCACTGCACACCTTCTCTAAAAGCATGCATACTAATAAACAGACAACCTCATTTAGAAGTTAGCCATTCTGAATTATTTTCTTTAGCATATTACCCTCACATCTTGTCAGAACATCCTCTAAACAATGGCTTCCCAACTTTAGTATTCATCAGAACTGAATGGGTTACTTTACAAGACTAGCAGGATATATATTTAAATATTTATTTATTTGTTTGTTTGTTTTAAAGGCAGAGTTACTGTGGGAGAGAGAGAGGGAGGGAGGAAGAAAGGGAGGGAGGAAGGGAGGGAGAGAAAGAGAGGGAAGGAAAGAAAGAGAGAGAGGGAGGGAGGGAAAGAGAGAGAGAGAGAGAAAGAGAGAGAAATTCCATCTGCTGGTTCACTTCCAAAGTGGCCTCATTGGCCAGGTTGGGCAAAGCCAAAGCTAGAAGTCTGGAGCTCCATCTGAGTCCCCCTATGGGTGACAGGGGCCCAAGCAATGGGGTCATCTTACATTGTTTTCCCAGGCACATTAACAAGGAGCTGGATCAGAAGCAGAGTAGCCAAGATTTGAAACAGTGCTCATATAGGACACCTGTGCTGTGGTGCAGTGGGTTCTGATGCTGCATTCCCAGAGTTCATACTCCTATAAATGTTGAATGTGGCCTGATGCTGCTGATTCAGGAACTACATTTTGAGAATGGCTGTTCTTAGGGATACTCTAAATAGACAAGTTTCATTGTTTTCCTTGCTACCCCGTATCTCAGGCCACCTTTTATCATCGAGACAATTTCCTCCTCTCTGATCTCTAACACTCCTCTTGCTTCATCCCCACAAAATCTGTTCTCTACTCAGCAGCCTTAGTAACCTTTCAAAAATGTAAACCAGATTGTATAAATATAACATCCTTGAAGAAGCCTCTTCTGGAAGTTTTATATAAAGGAAAATTGACTCCTTTCCCCACCTCTTGTTCCTTCAAGCACACCACTTTATTGTTAAGACTATATACCGCTAGTTATACTTTGTCACTTAATAGTTTGTGAAACATACATTTGTGATGTGAGAGATCTTGTTTCTCCTGCTTGTACCCCTTCTCCTAGAAAGTGTAGTGCCAATATTGGAGATTTCACTCTAATATCTTGGAAGAATAAATGAAATGTTGTGTTTGTTAGGGGTAGGGATTGCATTACTGTTTATAGAAATCAAAGGGAAGAAATCTATACTTATGTCAAGACAGTAGGAGAGAAATCAAATCTCCGAACTGACACAACTCCCTGGAATAAGATCCCAAAGGCAAAGGTTATGAGAATCTTATTTCTTTTTCCCTACCTCTGGAAATTTTAATATGGTGCAAGGATTGAACTTTCTATGGATAATCAAGTGTGTGTAAAATAAGTCATCTTTTGAGCCGGAGGAAAGGGTGATCTCACCCTTTGGGAAAATCGTAAATAAGCAAACCTGTCCCTTTTGTGACACACTAGTTCAAATGCAGTGGTGTTAGTAAGTAACTGTTGACTGCGAATAGAGTTCTGTAGGTACTGGACTATATGCTTTAGAAGTTAGCATGCCCAATAAAAGCATTGACAATTTAATTTGATTCTTAAACCCACAAGATGTCTCAGCCTAATTTTCATAATCTTAAAAGTATTTTTGTTTATGTCCCAACACACACACACACACACATACACACACAATGCAACCTAGAGTTTCATTAAATTATTTTGGGCATTTAAAATTATGTACATGGAGTATGACAAAAGGGACAGTAATGTAAGCTGAATTTTACTTTTTCCAAAGTAGAAACTCCTTACAATTATCACTACAGGTTGAGAGACTTGTATGTGATTCTGACTTTAAGGTATCTGTGGAAATTCAGAATTAAGAATTTTTATTTTATTTACATTCTTATTCATAGTCCAAAGTCAGCCTTGTGACTTTGGGTCAGATTTTTGTCTTTTCTGTGCTTCAGTTTTTTCAGTCATAGAATAACAATGCTTGTGTAAAAAGTTCACTTTTGAAGGGCTAGTTAATCCTCACATATAAGAGCCTTGATGCATAACAAC
This sequence comes from Lepus europaeus, assembly GCF_033115175.1. Taxonomy (NCBI): domain Eukaryota; kingdom Metazoa; phylum Chordata; class Mammalia; order Lagomorpha; family Leporidae; genus Lepus; species Lepus europaeus. The sequence continues at coordinate 33,585,011 of NC_084836.1, read as the reverse complement.
TTTATAAAATAAATTAGCTAGTAGTATTTTAAATTTGTATTATTTTACTGACCAATTGAGATGCTTTTCTAGATTACCACCAATCAGAGGACATTTTTTTTGAACAATGGGATAGGATGAGAAAGCACAGTCAAAAAGTGATATGATGAATGAAAATGATGTTGTCCCACAGCTCAAGTCTGCAGCCCGTAGGTAGGAGTTTATCTGGCTGGAACATAAGGCACATGAATACAGCCCAGCTGGCCCATGCAGCAAATGTTTTTGGAAAATGAAGTTGTCTGGCACTGCATCCCTGATTGTGGAAACTGGGAAATGGAACAAAAATGCAATTTATTGAGCACCTGCTACAAGTCAGGTAATTTTATTCATGCTGTCTTAGTCCAGAGTTGTCCAGGGTTTCAATTTTTGGAGATTATAAAAGAAAAGAGACAGATACAGAAGATATGCTACAGAATATTCTACAATTTTAAGCTGTAAAGTCTGAAATCAATCCTAGCTTTCTTAAAATTTAAGCTAAAACTATCTTCTCTCTGTGCGCTCTTTATAATGGCATTAAGCAATAGATCTTCCAGAATTTCTGACATAAAATTAAGTCTATCTGCAGTGCAGAGACTGCCTTCATTTTATATTAGAATCAAATCTCTCCTCTTAGGAATGAGGCTGGCTTCCTAGAGCCAAGGGTAACAAATGAGATAGAGGGATATAGGTATCCAGGACATTCAGGGGATGGAGTGAAGAAGAAACTACACTGGGGTGAAGACAAGAAATTTCAGGATTATAAAATTCCAGGATTATAAACACCCTAGAAATGCCACCTTCCTAGAGGAAATGATCTGCTCCCTCCCCCCACCCCAACTACAAATCTTCCTGTTCAGCTATCTGCGGAAGGAAGGAAGGTAAACACTGGACTCTAACAAACCAAACAAGTGAAAAGGGCATCTGCCACAACCTAAAGCTACTAGATGGAGCATCCATCAGAGCTAAAATCTTTCTTAGAGATGATCTAGCCCACCTGGAGGCTTTGTTAAGTAAAGCACACATTGCTGTCTGGCTCCTATCGCCAGAACTTCTGATTAAGTCTCAGGTGAGCCAAGAAAATTTGCATTTCTAAAAAATTCTCATGCAATCCTGAATCTGCTGAACCAATGTCATGCTCTGAGAGCCACTACTGTCATCTAAGGCACTCATTTTGTAAGGAAATAAGGTCCAGGCAGGGGCTTATTCCAACTCTCCCAGGGAATGAATCTGGAACCTGAAAGGAAAGAAGGATCACTGAAACTTGTCCAGAGAAATTATTCGACAGCAATCTTGTTGTAATAGTATGGTTGCAGCTTTTTCCACCAGTAGAGCTGCAATGGTATCTAGCCACTTTTACAATGAGAAAACCATCAGAAAAAGGAATGCATGCAATATATTTGATTTTGTTTCCCTATTACTCTTGCTAAGTCTTTTTTCAAACCTGGTCCTTTTTAAGGTTGTAATGAAAATGGACACAACAGATTTTGTCTAGTCTTCAGTTGCTAAAATGCATTAGAAAATATGTGGAGCTCTTTAAATCATGAATTCAATGATGTTTCCTCAAAGGAAAATTGATTTGATTCCCCAGGCCAAATAAGATGGTTTGGAAGTGGTTGTGTAAAGTACTGTCCTGGAAATATTTGAGGGCTAAGCAAGGGTTGAGAGGAAAAGATAGCTGTTTGCCAGGCTAACAAAGAAAGAAGAGACACCAAGAATTATACATTGTCAAATTTTCGGTTTCTACTGACATTTGTAATAGCTTTTCACATTGTTTATATGAAATATGTTTATGTAGTTTTAAATTTGCTAAAAGTTTCTGCTTCTGATTATGACAATGGGAACATTCTTCATTACACATCATTTAATTGAATATTGATGGACCCACCCAATACATTTTTCTATACATTTATGAGAGTTAATAACATATTCATTCTAAGAGTCTACCATTTTATTCCGTTTTCTATGTGACTATCCACATAGCACAAACTTAAAGCCTAAGGCTCTCACTTGCCAAGTTACTGATCTTATATTGTCATTTTTGAGAGGTTGTAGAAAAGAATGTGCATAATGGTGCACTTGATTTTAATTATACACTATTACTTGCAGCAAATATCTAAAAAAACTAAAATATGAAGGGAATTCGCTCTTAAGGGGTTTGTATTACTCTTCTATTACTGCAATAAAATTTAGCATCTGTAAGCAATATATATATATATGTATCAAAACATTACATGGTACCCATAAAGATATATAATTTTATGTATCATTTGCATTGTTTTTATTATTAAAAATTAATATCTCACAGACTCTGTGGTCCAGGAGTCTGGGTCCAAGTTCACTGACTGAAATCTGATCATTTCTCAATGCTGTCAGCTAAGCTGAGGCTTTGGATCCCTAGTTATTGGTAGGATTTAGTTCCTTGTGGCTGTGTGACTAAGGTCCTTGTTTTCTTCTTTAGAGTGACAGGGTCTGCCTAAACTCCTAGAGGATGCCCTTAGAAACCCCTACTATTACGATATCCTCCTTATTCAAAACCACTAGGAAGTCTCTCTTAGGCTCAGTCCTTCTTAATGGCTCATTTGATTTGATCAGACTTGTCCAGAATAATCTGCCTTTTGATTAACTCAGGAACAATTCATTTTGGGCCTTAAACACTACTTCCAAAATCCTTCAAATATCCCATGCCACTTGATCTAATAATGTGAGAAGCGATTTTACAGGGTATAAACATTAGAGGGAAGAATCTTCAAATTCTCTTGGAATTCTTATCATTGGCTACTAATTAAATAATGTCTTTTGTTCTGTATTCTTTCAGATTACAAAGCATTGAATATTGATTATGAAAATTCAGGAAATGTAGAAATAAAAAACAAAGAAAAATATATTTTCTATGTCCTATCATTTAAGAGTAAACATTAACATTTTGTTTGTTATGATTTTTCTTTATTGCTTTTCTACTCACATCTATGTGTAAATCAATTTTTAACTTTTTAATTCTTAGATCTTATTTATATAACCTTATATTTTTCACTTACAATTCTATAAATGTTTTTCTATATATTTATATTATTATAAAAGTTTTAAAAGATTAAATATTACTAATATGAATCATTATTAAATATTTAACCATTTCTTTGGGATCATTTCCATTATTTTCATATTTTAATGATATATTCAATGGGGACCCTTAAATGGTATTCTCTGAATTTCTATTTTGTTCAGATAAAGTTTCTGGTGCAATTTGATGACAGATATAATTTTTCATGACTTCTTATAACCATGCTCTCTGGAAATATACCCCACCTCTACTAATTTTGTGCTCAAATGACTACTTTGGACAATGGAGCAGGGTCATAAACTAGCCCTGCACAATTTTTTTCCTTACCAACTGCCACTACCATGAAATGTCCCAATCTTCCATGTGCAGGAATATACCTAGTTAAGGTCAGTCAAGACCACACAGTTCCAGTCCACCACCAGCTGACTACATGAATTTGTATAAGTCCTGTCAAGTACAGCTGAACCTAATGCAGGCAAGAATAACCACCTAGCTGACCTATAGACTCATGTGACATAATGGTTGTTGCTTTAACAACTAAATATTGGGAGTACATTTTTATCCACCAAAAGCTAAAGTTATCCAAAGTTTTAACAATTAAAGATAAATTTAGAAGCATCAAAAAAATATGAACCAAATGGTAAGTGTTTAATATAAGTGACATTTAAACATCCACTGAAAAAAGTGAGAAGAAATTTTCTTTCATAGAAAAAAAAAATGGGGCAGGTTCATTTGTAAAAACCTAAAGAATTCCACTGTGGAGACAGATATCCCAGAACATTGGCTTGAGGCATGCAAACAATACAATGACATGAAATATTAATTCTATTGTGACTTTCAGAATTTTTCTCTCTGATATGACAAGATCCATGACCACATATTTCCAAGACACTACTGGGACAACATCCAACAAATATAACATTTTGTTAAAAAGTTCAGAGGAAATGGAACTTTCAATGCTCAGTGGCAATAGTGACATCCCAGACAAACCAAAGCCACTTTTCATCCCATTTAACTCAGTGAAGCAAACACCTGACTACAGTTCAGCAGCAGTAAGCTGACATCCTCAAACACAAACCCCATTTTTATTTCTTTATTTTTTTTTTGCATTCTTCAGAAACAAAGGCCTTCTGAAGTTCTTAGGGGAGCGGAGCCAACAGAATTAAAACATGCAGACATTTCACATAAATTGATGGACTCTCATTCACACTAGATTCATATAGTCCCTTGATTCTGAGCAGCCAATTAGATGTACTTGTTTCAGGTATAATATCACATGGCACCAAAAAACAAGGTACAGAAGAGAGACCCATCCACAAAAACAAATCAATTATCAGTATCCCTCTGAATCTCTATATTAAACACCTACTAAATTTTAAGGTAGGTGTGAAATATTATGGTGTTGACATCATCCTAGGTATTACTACTAGAGCTAGTTGACAGCAATGGAACTAAAAACAAACCAGGAGAGGAAATTATACATTTCATCACTAAGACACCTAATTCATTAGAAGGGTACCATATTTTTGCCTTGAAGGAGAGTTATTTTCATTTGTTCCATTATTTTTCATTTCTTCAATAATCTTTTTGGAAGCACAACAATGTTAAGTTGCCAAAGGGAAGGAAAACAAAATCAGATTACTCATCATCTTTTCCACGCATTCTGGGGAGAAAATAAAAAATAAAGACACTAAAGCCTCTGGTTTACATATATTGCAATTGACAACAACCAGCATTTGATTGTAATGAGTTTTAATTAAAATCAAACAAAAGACTTCCCAGATGTTTTGTCATTTAGAAAAGTATTTATGGGTTTATTTGTGAGGCAAGAGAGAAACAGAGAATACTCCCATCTGCTTATTCAGTCCCCAAATGCTCACAATAGCTGGGGCTGTACTGGGGATGGAACTGGCTGGAGTCAGCAGAAAAGACCTCAATCCAGGTCTTCCATGTGGCTAGCAGGAACCTTTAATTATTTGAGTCATCATCACTGCCTCCAAGGTCTTGTATTGACAGAAATCTGGAATCAAGAGCTGGAGCCCAGAATCAAACTTAGGTACTGCATTGTGGGACAGGAACATCTTAACTGGCACCTTTATTATTGGGTTAAACTCGTGGCTTTCCCCCCACTCTCAGATGTTTTATCTTATACTTCACTCTTTATTTACATTTCCACCTTACCACCATAACTTGCCCCCTCAGAAACAGATACTTAAAATAAATAATGACTCAAGATATGCTAAATTAGCAAGAAGGTTGAGGCATTTTGTGAACATGATATTTCTTTGAAATATGCTTGTTATAATCATAGTGAGAAGAAATTAAAATAGGCAGGAAAAAACTTTGATAGATTAAAGATGGTCATACATTATTTGCTACTCATCCAATTATAAAGCAATAGATAATAGAAAAATAAATATAATTTTGGCTTAAGAATTGGTCTTTAAATTATGATTATATGAAAAGAATGATAGCAGTGTAAATTGAACATACATATAATGACAGGAATACAAAGCCTTGACAGGTTTACTGCTCCATTTCTTCACTGGTTAGCAGAAAGGGAGAAGCAATGAAATCAGGGAAATTATTTTACTAGGATAATCCAATAATAAATAAATCTTAATTCTCAGAAAACTTAAATTTAATTCTTTCGTATATTCCTCATTATATTTATAAGGTTAGTTCACCTCCAAGTTGATAAAAAGCTAAATGTTTAATGTTTATATATTTGAAATGTTTTAGTCATCACAAATACCTTAATTATGATCCTTCAGTCCATTATTTTCCAGAGTAATGTTCAGAAACCACCAGTCCTTCAAGATATGTAGTTAAGCAAGCCCAAAGATGTTTTTTAGGAAGGTTCAGACAATATGTATAATTTGCATATGTAAATTAAGAGGGATTAAACAACATGTAAAATTTCTCATTTGGGAAATCACAATACATATTAACATATGAGGAAATCCCTTATTAAAGAAAACCTCAACATGGAACCTATTATCACTCCACCAAACTAATGTTCTGTGGGCATATCAAAAGAAAGGCTGCAAACATAATTTCAGACACTCACTACAAATGAAAATTTAAGAAAAGGCCAGTGCCGTGGCTCAATAGGCTAATCCTCCACCTAGCGGTGCCGGCACACCGGGTTCTAGTCCCAGTCGGGGCACCGGATTCTGTCCCGGTTGCCCCTCTTCCAGGCCAGCTCTCTGCTGTGGCCCGGGAGTGCAGTGGAGGATGGCCCAAGTCCTTGGGTCCTGCACCCCATGGGAGACCAGGAGAAGCACCTGGCTCCTGCCTTTGGATCAGTGTGGTGCGCCAGCAGCAGCACGCCGGCCGTGGCGGCCATTTGAGGGTGAACCAATGGCAAAGGAAGACCTTTCTCTCTGTCTCTCTCTCTCACCGTCCACTTTGCCTGACAAAAAAATAAGAAATAAAAAAGAAAATAAAAAAAAATAATTCAAATGGTGAGTACCTAATATAGCTGAAAACATGAGCACATAAATGTTTATTTGTAAAAATTTTCATGGCTTTAAAATATAGAAATAAGAATATAACAATTATTTGATCCACATAAAATAACTGACCACTTTTGAGACTCATTTAAGATTGTAGTATTGATTTAGAAGCCAAGAGATTTAAACAGCAAATCACATGGAAGTTGAACCAGCAATAAAGATCTTCCCAATAAAGTAAATCCTAGGACTGGATGGTTTCACTGCTGAATTCTATCAGACATTTAAAGAGGAACTAATTCCAATTCTTCTCAAGCTATTCAAAATTACTGAGAGGGAAGTCTCCCAAACTGTGAAGCCTGGATCACTTTAATTTTTAAACCAGAAAAAGATACAACAGAGAAAGAGAACTGTCGACTGATATCCTGAATGAACATAGACGCAAGAATCCTCAACAAAATATTAGCTAATTGAATCCAACAACACATCAGAAAGATCATTCACCTGAAACAAGAGGGATTCATCCCCAGTATGCAGGGCTGGTTGAACATGCACAAATCAATGTGATACCTTGCATTAACAAACTGAAGGACTAAAACCATATGGTTATTTCAATAGATGCAGAGAAAGCATTTCATAAAATACAACATTCTTTCATGATGAAAACCTTAAGCAAATTGGGTGTAGGAGGAACATTCCTCAACACAATCAAGCCAATTTATGATAAACCCACAGCCAGCATCCTACTGAATGGTGAAAAGCTGGAAGCATTCCCCCTAAGATCTGGAACCAGAGAAAGATGTCCACTCTCACTATTGCTATTTAATACAGTCCTAGAAGTTTTAGTCAGAACCATTAGGAAAGAAAAACAAATCAAAGGGTACAAATTGAAAAAGAGGAAGTCAAACTACCCCTATTTGCAGATAACATGTTTCTACTTTAAGATCAATCCCATTCACAACAGCTACAAAAAAGAATTAAATATCTTGGAATAAATTTAACAAAGCATGTCAAAGATCTCTACAATAAAAATTATAAAACATTAAAAAATAAATAGAAGACATTAAAAATTGAAAATCTTCCATGTTCATGGATTGGAAGAATCAATATCATCAAAATGTCCATACTACTGAAAGTAATTTACAGATTAAATGTAATCCCAATCAAAATACCAATGACCTTCTCAGATCTAGAAAAAAAAATACTAAAATTCATATGGAAACACAACAGACCCTGAATAGCTAAAACTGACTTACACAACAAAACCAAAGCCAGAGGCATCAACAATGCCAGATTTCAAGACATACTACACAGCAATTATAATCAAAACAGCCTGGTACTGGCACAAAACCAAATGGGTAGACCAAAGGAACAGAATTCAAACTGCAGAAATCAACCCATGCATCTACAGCCAACTTATCTAGAACAAAATAGCTAAAATCAATCCCTGAGGCAAGGGGAGTCTCTTCAACAAATAGTGCTGAGAAAACTGGATCTCCACATGCAGAAGTATAAAACTAGTTATACCTTACACAAAAATCCACTCAAAATGGGTCAAAGACCTAAATCTACAACTCAGTACCATCAATTATTAGAGAACAATGTCTAGAAGACATTGGCATGGACAAAACCATCTTCAAAAGGATCCCAGAAGCACAGGCAATCAAAACCAAATTGGACAAGTTGGATTATATCAAGCTGAGAAGCTTCTGCAATGTGAAAGAAACACTCAGCAAAGTGAAGAGATAAGCGACAGAATGGGAGAAAATATTTGCAAACTATGCAAATGATAAAGGGTTAACATCCAGAATCTATAAAGAGCTCAAGAAATTCAACAAAAAATAAATTCATTTTGCAGAAGCTATTTGAAATCCATGCATACAAGAAGTATGAAACTATTTGTTGAACAATTCAGTCAATATGGTTAGAAAAATCATAAATATTAAAATAATCCACATGCATACTAATTAACAATTTTATTGTGTTGAGACATTTTCAGAACAATTTTTATAAGAAAATATTTATATTACCTACCAATATAAAATTGATGCAAAGTCTTCAGTTCAACTGAGTGGCCTGAGATTTTAAACTTTATCACCCTCCAAATTGCTGCTCTCACTTGCAATCAGAGAGGACTACATCTAACTAACCCAATTAAATGGATAATTTAGCATAAACTCTTCAAAAAGACTATTCATGTTTCAAAATATCATACATTGGCAGTTTGGTCTACAAATCTCCCATATATTGCCTAAAATTTTCAGATAAGGCATCGATATTCTGAACATATCCTATGAAATATAAATTGATTTGAGAGGAGAAATTAAGTAACTAATATTGTTTATAATCCTATTATCTGGAAAGAACATGAATCCAAGTGAACTACAAGGCAAAGTGAATGTTGAGGGTGGTATTGTGATGTCAGCTGGAACAAAAATGTTAGATTTAGTCTCAGTAGCAGAGATTGATAGAATGGGTAGGCAATGAAAATGGATATAAGGGGACTAAGAATGATGCCAAAAATTAGTTATCTTTCTCTAATAAGTGGCATTGACATTATGCGTAAGTATGGCTAATTGTATACATATGAAATTATGCTTAAAGAAAGCTCTAGTTTTAAGAAGAAACTACGGATTATTCATGATTAATAGAGTTTAAGCTTCTTAGTTGAAAGTTGTTAAAATTCATACTGATTTATGACTTTGCTTATCCTAGGTACTGTATTAAAATATTTTCCACAAAATTTTGCCAATTTATAGCTCACATTCCTTCCATTGTGTGACATAAGATCAAATGCAGGTAGTTTGCACATAGTTTGTCTGCCAGATGGAATGTATTGATCAAGCTCTTGGAGCTTGGAGAAGGAGAATATTGTGAGGCCACTAGGGGGTCTATTTGAAAACAGAAGAGGTGGTGAAATAGATTCCTGGGCATAGGGTCCACTGACTGCTGAGCTTCCAAAGGGCTAAACGGATATAGAAACTTGTTCACCAGAAATGAAATCCGAGGCACAATGAACAGGACTTGAGAGTCTACATAGCACAAGAGATACGAATTGGTAGTCGAGACAGAAACAACTGTTAGAAAAAAAAATTGGATTTACATTAGAATTATTCTAGTTTGTATGTAAAATGTGATGTATTCTTTCTTCCCTCACTCCATAAAATCTTTTTTTTTTTCTTTTTTTTTGACTGGGAGAGTTAGTGAGAGAGAGAGACAGAGAGAAAGGTCTTCCTTTTTCTGTTGGTTCACCCCCCAAGTGGCTGGTACAGCTGGCACGCTGCACCGATCTGAAGCCAGGAGCAAGGTGCTTCCTCCTGGTTTTCCATGTGGGTGCAGGGCCCAAGGACCTTGGCTATCCTCCACTGCCTTCCCAGGCCACAGCAGAGAGCTGGACTGGAAGAGGAGCAACCAGGACAGAATCCAGCGCCCCAACGAGGACTAGAACCCAGGGTGCCAGCGCTGAAAGCAGAGGATTAGCCTATTGAGCCGCGGTGCCAGCCCTCCATAAAATCTTTAAACACCTAGGCCTTAATAGTGTTTGTACAGTACTTAATTTGGGAGAGACAAACCCTATAATTTCATAAGAAGGTATAATCTTTCAATATTATTTACTGTTGCAGTAAGTGACATTTATAAAATATTTAACACAATCACCTGAGAGGCAGAAATTAATATCCTTATATTTTCAAAGTTTGTAGGTAAGAAAAAATAAACCCAGCAAAATGAAATGATTTAGTTGAATGATAGAAACAAAGATTAAAAATGAGAATTCAGTTCTGCCGACTCTATATCTGATTCTTATTCTGCCTACAAACCCCAGTTCATTTTGTTATGTGTATGTATTAGATATATTTTTTGGATGTATATTATTGAATATACTTATTTTGAAGCTGGAAAGAAAGGTTATCTGGTAAATTTGAAATTTCTGTAGCAAAAATGTCCTAGTGGAAGAGGAAAAGGAAAAACAGTTTCCAGAAGAAGTCATTTTTTATACTCTGTACAAGTATGTATTATCTGGTAAGTACTGAATATTTTAGAAAATAATCAGGCTGCGATTTGACATTCGAAGGAGACAAAAGGACCCAACCAGAGATAATACCTATCCAGTGCATGACCTATATAAAATATCCATAACACCAAGAGACAAGCTCAAAGAAAACAACAAAAGGATTGGGAAGTCAGGGAACGCAGACTAACAGTGGGAGTAAAAATAAATCTTTCTTTAAACTCAGTGAGAGTGAAAAATCCTAATAGAAAAAGGATATTGCTTATGAAATGAATGTGGTGATAGCCACAGAACACTTGAGAGAACAAAATCATAGGTTAACAAGTGAGTCACACATTTCATGATTTTCGATATTAACTCTGACTTTAGGCATATTCCAATTACTAGAGAAAAATATTACATCTCACAGAACTTTTTATAAACAGACCCCAGGAAATATTTTCCAAAGGTACTGCCAGGGTATTTGATAAAAGGAGGCTACTGTCTAGGTGGGATAAAAGGGTCATTCTGGCTTTTGTGTGAGTCCAAGGCTTGAGGGCCAGGCACACAAGGGTCAGACTTAAAGACAGAAAAGTTTCCAAATCGGTGTCGCAAAGGAACATGGTTTGTGTAACAAAGAACTACAAACTAGGTCCACTGAAAATGTCAATAATTTGTAAGGTAAAAATGGTGGGAAGTGGGAGTGAGGGAAGGATAACCACTTAACTTGTTCATTGTCATCAAATGCTAAGAAATTCAATATACAAGTTGCCAAGAAGTCTGCCCAGAAAAAATTTCTGTGCAGATTTGATAATGATAATGACCCAACAAAATAAACAAAGACATACATAGCACCCAGGGGATTTTCATTTGTTTTGAAGGACTTTAATAGGCTGATCTTGGTTATGCCTATACCTTCCCGTCATGGAAGAGAATGAAATTTATGGTGCCCCATTGGTAGTACACTTAGAGCTTGTTCAAAGTCTTTGTTTTCCATGAAAACATCCTTGAATTTTAGAAGCTTCATATCTCAATCCTCTTTCAGTGTTTATAACTGTAGACTTTTTAGCCTGCCACAAAATGGCCAAAACACTTATAGACTGAAATGCAATTAGATATACCAGGGATTAGCAAACTATTATTTGCTGCCTATATCTGGTGCACAACCTGCTTTTACTCCTCCAAGCTAATAATGTTTACATATAAATATATTTATGTTATACACATATTTTTAAGTGGTTGAGAAAAATATCAAAGGAAGACTCATATTTCATGTCATTAAAAACTATGTAAAGTTTGAATGTCACACCTATAAAGCTCTATTAGAACACTTACATGCACTTTTTTTATTGTGGGTATAAGTTAATGATAATTTGTCTATGGTTGCTTTTCATGACACAAAGAGGATTGAGTAGCTGCAACAGAAACTCATCAGCCTGCAAAGTCCAAAATACTTACTATTTGACTGCTTATGGAAAAAAAGTCTGTCATATGTCCTAAACATGACATTTTAATGTCATGAAGTTGTTGGGCTGTGTTCATTTGATAAAAAAAGCCCCTTTCTATTGGATTCCTCTTTCTCACGCAGTATGCATTCTTCAATAAATTGTGAATTTTCCAAAAGACAAACAAAAAAAGATGTGTCTACCACCATTCTTTGCACATGAGAAAAAATAATAAATGTTTGTTAAATCATATAACTGGATTAAATCATTTGATTAGATTCTTTAGTATGTTTCAGGTGTATGTCTAATCCTGAATAAAGTAAAACATTAGATTATAATAAGGTTAGAAAGGATCAAGGAAAGGATGACTTTGTCACAACCTTTGGTCAATTCATAATTTAATTAGGGAAACAAAACATATTTGAGAGCATCCTGTACATAATAATATAGTGCCACATGTTATTTAAGGATTAAAATTCTTGTTAAAGATTCTGACCACACTACCACAATGGTAGAGATTAATCATCACAATAATCTACTTTCCCTACATATTTATTATATGCTGCTGCTTGGTTAAACTCTAAATTTGAGTTACTGAATTTTTATATTAAATCCTCATGGTAAATACTATTGACTCCCATTTTAAGATGGCAAAATGGTATCATTTTGAGGTCACATGAAGTGAACTGAGAATTGAATCCAAGGAATATATTTTTATTTTTAAAAACTACTTTTAGAAAGAAATATTTGAACTTGGCATGCAGTAGATTTGATAATTAGCACTCAATTTGGAATACAAAAGTGTGCTAAGGGAGTAAAAGGGCGAGTATTAAAAAGGAAAGTGTCCTAATGAAAAGTGGGAATAATTTGTGCAGGTAAAGAGAAGGAAGAAAGTCACCCAGGGTTTAGGAAAGGGGAAGTCATCACTTGCTATAAGGAAGGTGATTTGACTCTACAATAATAAATCACATAATGATAGGAATCTACTGTAATTAACTAAGGAGCCAAAGGAGATTTACAGATGTAATTTCAAAATTGAATGGTGCCTTCTTAAGTTAACAAAGTTTTATTTGCCAATTTTCTGTTTCAAAGGTTTTCTGCAGAGAAGGAGTATCCTATTTTTTTTCCTCCAGAAATTATACAAATCATGAAAGAACAAAAGACAAATCGCTTTCCTTTTCTTCTGTTGTCTTTCAAATGAAGAACAAACATCAAGGTAAATAATAAGTTGACCCTGACATAGTTAAAGTCAGCAGCAGGAGCCACAAAGTGAATCAGTGCCATCACTCACAGGGCTGCTGCGCAGTTACTGAGTCAGAGCATCTTCAAAAAAAGAAAAAAAGACACCCACCCCTGAACTTGAGATGAGGCCTGTGTGCTCAACCTGGTTCAGTGTTCCTTCATATTAGAAACAAAACCCACGGAGTTGCTTTCTACTTCATGTCTTTATCTCATTAAGATTTACACTTCATCAGGCAAGGTGAAGAGAAAGGCAGTAATGATAATTACATCTTCTCACTCATGGTGTATAACCTTGTGTTTATTTCAGTGGCCGATCTAATTTCACAATCTTAAAAAAAAGAAAATTACTACCGACTAAGAGATAAGATGGTATCCCTACATGTAAAGTATTTCCGGTTGTGTGATCAAACCCTGTTGAAAACACAAGCAATAAAAGTGATGACCTTGTAGTGTGATTTCAGATACTAAGAAACACAGAAATCATCATATGCCCTAAAGCATGGATCCATCATCATATAGGAAACATGTCTAACATTGCATGCTATAGTAATGTGTTACGTCTCTGTGCTAATCTCATCATGCTATAGTTATTTATATTTGTTTCTGCCTCACTACTTATATTGTGGCTGATAAAAGAGTAGAAAATATAATACAAAATACTTTCCATGTATTATATTATTTCATTTCATCTTCACACCATCATAAGATCTAAGTATCAGTAGTAACTCAATTTCAACATGTAAGACAAGGAAGGCTCAGAGACAGTAAGATAACTCCCCATTATAACACAGATTACAAAAATTCTAGACTGTGGTGGGCATCTGAGGCTGCAATTGAGATAGTGCTTGAGATGTCTGGGTTCAAATCTCAACTCTACTTTTGATTCTAGCTTCCCGCTAATGCACACCCCAGTAGGCAACAATAAAGTTTTAAGTGTTTGGGTCCTGACATGCATGTAAGAAGCACAGATTGAGTTCTAGCCTACTAGCTTTGGCTTAGTTTGGAACAGACTATTGTGAGTATTTTAGGAATGAACTAAGAATTTTAGCAATTAACTCTGTTTCTATGTCTCTCTCTCTCTCTTCCTCCCTCTGTCTCTCTTTCACACACACATGGAGCAACACAGACTTTCAAATAAAGAAAAGTAAATGAAAAATTTTTTAAAAGGTAGAATCAGAATTGATATTAATTTCTCAATACAAAGATTTTATGTGCTTTATTTTTGCTGATGTTCTATAGGTATACACCTTTCCCACTATTACTTAAACCAGCATGATGCTTTGCATGCTATAAATTTTTTCCATTAATTATTTCAAATAAATAACCCAGTAGTGACTCATACTTTAGAAGAAAAAATGCAAAAATGTCCCATTTCTACATCAACATTTTCAAAATATAAAAAGAAAGAAAAAAGAATAATTCTACAAACTTTTACTTTGTAATTTTCCTCCAAAGCTTCAGCAACATAGTAAAACCTTGCAAATGTTACACTAAATGATATGTTGTATCATATCATTAAAAATTATCTTAGGCAGTCCCTTAGGGATTATGTGATATTCCTTTTAAAGAGAGTTTTTTAAAAAAAAAAACATTTTAATTTTAAGGAACATTCTGTTTATTTTAGGCCATGTATTCATATTTGAGTGACTCTGTATAAGGGAAAAACTGTACACTTCATTTCTTTCAGGACATAGCAAGTTTCTAGGAATTTAATATTACAACTATTATTTTAATCTTATTCTCTGGCTGCTGATTTTCAACCAGTTTTATTTTATGAACCATTTTGTCTTAAATAATTATTTTTGCTATAGAAGAAGTATGCATGCAGTGGTGTTCTCTGCCATGATTTCATGCATCAATAATATATTTTCATAATAGTGTATATAATTTATGGGGCACTCACATCTGTAATTTGCAACACCTTTGAAAAATAACCTAAGGCAATTTGGCCATTCTTAATTTCCCTGAACTTTGAGCAGATACAGTTGACTTGTAACAATTAATGGTAAATGAATAGATATAGGTTACTCACCAAAGTCATTTTCAAGCATTATATTCTGATGAAAGTCAGTTTCATATTAAATTTTACCCATCAAACATAAATTACCAAACAAGCACAATAAAATTATCATAAAATGTCTTTTGTAAATTCCATAAAGTCCTTGCACTCTGTCCTTTTAAACTGTCTGACAAATTTCTTGTACCAAAGTTTGTTCCAAGACTGTTTAATACCCTAAATACCACTGGACACTCTATTAATCAAACCAAGCAAAACTGAACAGCAATCAATTCAGGAAGGCAAAACACCACCTTGCCAGAGTACCGGGAGGGGCTTATGAGAAGCAAGTGAGAGTTTTATAAGAACTTGTGGTCTAGTTTTAAATTTTTCTGAGGTAGATATTTCAAGATGTAAAACTGGATTTCTACAGTTTGTGATGTAATAGCTGAAGACTAGTGGATACAGAGAAATGAAGAATTTGAAAGTGTTGATAAATAAACTGCTGCTTGATAAATAAGATGCTTGCCCAAGTGTGTAGATTGTTTTGGTTGATGAATTGATCTGTAGAAACTTTCTGAAGCAAACACTGAAGTTATTTGTTAGTTTACAGTCATATATGGCTAGGTAAAGTTTTTTGGCAAAAGCAGTGTAAGTCATGTTTGTTTGTTTGTTTTTGTTTTTTGTTGTTGTTGGTGGTGTTTTTGACAGGCAGAAGAGAGAGAGAGAGATAAAGGTCTTCCTTTGCCGTTGGTTCACCCTCCAATGGCCGCCGCAGCCGGCGTGCTGCGGCCGGTGCACCGCACCGATCCGAAGGCAGGAGTCAGGTGCTTATCCTGGTCTCCCATGCAGGTGCAGGACCCAAGCACTTGGGCCATCCTCCACTGCACTCCCAGGCCACAGCAGAGAGCTGGCCTGGAAGAGGGGCAACCGGGACAGAATCCGGTGCCCCTACCGGGACTAGAACCCAGAGTGCCGGCGCCGCAAGGTGGAAGATTAGCCTATTGAGCCGCGGCACTGGCCAGTCATGTTGTTTTTTTAATGTTTTTTAATGTTTACTTATTTTCATCTACTTGGGAGGCTGAATGACAGTGAGAAACAGAGAGGAAGAGAGAGAGAAATGGAGAGATATAGAGCACACTGAGTATTTCCACTCATTAGTTCACTACCCAAATGCAGACAGCAGCCAAGGATGGGTTGGGTCAAAGCCAGGATCCAGGAATTACATTCAGATCTCCCACGTTGGTGGCAGGGGTCTAGGCACTTGCCATCATCTGCTGCCTCCCAGGATGCACTAGCAGGAATGCTGTATCCAAAGCAAAGTAGCCAGGATTAGATCTGGCACTCTGGTGGGATGTGGTTGTCGCAAAGAGCTGTTTTATCTGCTGAGCCACAGTATCTGTCCCAAGTTGTCACAGGGTTAGTCACAGTCGTTGGCAAGCTTCATCTCAGTTTTCCAGTCCAGATCATCTGGTCTTCAACAAAACAATCTATACATATCTCCCTTAAGTGAAAGAGCATATAACTGAACAGAATTCAAGATTTAAAGTCCCTTTTAAGGGCTTACAAAGCGCTAGGCTATTTATAATCTCCATTCCTGATTAAAACAGCACTGGAATACGTATTTCTAGTCAACTGTGTATCTTGAACTTTTCTTAATTAAAGAAAAATTACCTCTCTTGTTTCTTAATCTAATTTCTGTTTGTATAGTAATATTTTAAAGGACTTGCTATAGCTACCTTTGGAATATATCTTCTTATTAAGCACTTATATTTTTTAAAAAAGCTGAGTAAATACCCAAAGTGAGATACTCACTTGAACAATTACTAATAGTTGTAATTAAAATTCACTCATTCCCACACCTGTTGATATCATCATATATATAAAATTGTTTGCAATAACGAAGACATATACAATCATATACAAGTACTCAGGCAGGGTGTCTGACCTAAGTAAGATGTTTTTTAAGTGGATATGTTTCTGTTGCTGGATAAGCAGTATGGTTTCTTAGCCATTTTACTATGCTATTTTTGCAAGATATTTTTAAAAAAGTATTTAACCACAAACTCCAAAAACTCATTTCGTACATATGACAATCCTATAATGTAAGTTCTTCTTTTGGCTTATGATTTTTAAAATTTTATCAGCATCTTTATTAATATTTTCAAGTATATAGGTTAAAGAAATACTATACTCACAACTTAGATTCAAAAATTATCAACATTTTATCAAAAATTGCCTCATCTGTCTATCTATTTTTCTATCTGCCATCTACCTACTGATTTTGCTGAACATTTTCAAAGTAAGTTGAAGGCATCATGATACTTTAAATAGTTATAATCATATGTCTATTAAGAATGAGCACTTAGTATAGGGGATATATATATATATATATATATATATATAAAATCACAAGATAACCTCACGCTATTGTTATCTCACCTAAGGACGTTATTACTAATTCTGTTATATATAATACCTAGGTCATTTTTAAACTTTAATATATTTAATCATTTTATGGTAATTGAAATATAAAATTTAGATAAATTTTATTTTAATTGCTCTTCAGCAACCTTCCAATCTGTATATGTGCTTCATACTGATAAATAAAAACGTTCATATAGGAGTTGTAAAGAGACCTTCAGATATATTAAATCTTTCAAAAATGTATTAGTAAAATTAATTCAATGGCCCAATTGTAAAGTAATGATTACAACTTGTGTTGTAATTTGCATCATACATTGTAGAAAATGGAATTTTAAAAAGTCATATTGTGCATCCCATTAGAATTTATTTTAGATTCCCATTTCAAAATATTTTACAGGCTTCACATATTCTAATTAGTGAATATTATTTCTTTCTTACTTATTTTCTTACTGAATTGGTTAAATTATATTTGTTAGAGGTGTTGGGAGCATGTTCCTGGTAACTGACCTTTTTTTTTTCTTTTCTTTTCTTTTGACAGGCAGAGTTAGACAGTTTGAGAGAGAGACAGAGAGAAAGGTCTTTCTTTTTCCGTTGGTTCACCCCCCAAGTGGCTGCTATGGCCAGCACACTGTGCCCATCCAAAGCCAGGATCAGGTGCTTCCTCTTGGTCTCCCATGCGGGTGCAGAGCCCAAGCACTTAGGCCATCTTCCACTGCCCTCCTGGGCCACAGCAGAGAGCTGGACTGGAAGAAGAGCAACCGGGACAGAAACGGCGCCCTGACCGGGACTAGAACCCAGTGTGCCGGCGCCACAGGTGGAGGATTAGCCTAGTGAGCTGTGGCGCCGGCCAGTAACTGGTTTTTGTTCCATCTAACTGTAACTGAGATGTGACTGAGAATTAATCAAGCCCCTCAATGACTTTTTTCAATATTATCTTATAAAATGTTGTAGCAAATCCATATAAACAGAATGGATCCCCTACCTAAATTGTGATTCTCTTGTTGAGCCTGAGGACATCCCCAAGCGCAGACACATATATTAAGAGAGTATGAGAAGGTTCATACTCATATAATGGGGCTTGGGGGCAAGAATAGGGTAGGTCCCAAAACTGTTCTGAAAATACGCTGCCAGAAGATGGCCCACCTTTGCCCACTGATCTGCTATAACACAACACAAACTATATGCTTTACAAATGACAAAAAAGAATGTATTTCTTGAAGCTCTAGAAACTGGGAAACCCCAAATCAAAGCACTTGTACATTGAGTATATGCAAATACCTGCTTCCTCAAAGCCTGAGTCTTCTCACCATGTCTTCTGGTGGTACAAGGGCAAAACAACTATGTGTAGCCTCTTTATAAGAAAATGTATCCCCAATATGTGGGTTCTGCTCTCATGAGCTTATCACCTTTCAAAGGCCTCATCTCTTAATACCATTAACTTGGCAGTTAGGTTTGAAGACATGTGTTCTAGAAGGACAGAAAGACTCAGAGCACAGCACAGGTTAAGGTGTTTGTTGTTTATGGGGTCAGTCAGGCTGGGAATTTGCAGTTCATGCCAGTACCACGGAAGGAAGCATGGAGGCCTTATCGGGTGTGGGGCTGAAGGGCAAGATGGAGGGGTCAGCTTGAAAAGCCGCAAGCAGTGAAATCTCAAAATACAAATTCAGATTCTCTATTACACATAACATTTGGGTTACTTTGGGGAATCTGATTCTTTTTTAAAAATTATTTTAATTATTTGAAAAGCATTATGACAGAGAGAGGGAGCGAAAAGAGAGAGAAAGCAATCTTCCATCTGCTGAATTACTCCCCAGATATCCTCATTAGCTAGGACAGAGCTACTCTGAAGCCAGAGCAGGAACTCCATCCAGATCTCCCAAGTGGGTGGCAGAGGCCCAAGGCTTCTGTATTCCCAGATATATTAGCAGGGGGCTGAGACACAGCTGAGACTCAAACTTGTATTCCAATATGGTAAGCTGGTGCTGCAGGCAGCAGCTTAACCTGCTGTGCCACAGTGCTGGTTCAGGAAGCTGATTCTTGTTACTACCTACTTTTTTTTTTTAACTGTCATATGATGGGGCTGGTGCTGTGGCATAATGGGTAAAGCCACTGCTTTCAGTGCTGGCATCCCACATGGGTGCAGTTCAAGTCCTGGCTGCTCCCCTTCCTATCCAGCTCTCTCCTGTGGTCTGGGAAAAGCACTGAAAGATGGCCCAAGTCCTTCAGCCCCTGCACCCATGTGGGAGACACAGAAGAAGCTCCTGGCTCCTGGCTTTGGATTGGCACAGCTCCTGCCATTGTAGCCAATTGGAGAGTGAACCAGCAGATGGAAGTCTCTCTCTCTCTCTCTCTCTCTCTCTCTCTCTCTCTCTCTCTCTCTCTTTCTCTGCCTCTCTTTCTCTCTGTGTGTAACTATGACTTTCAAGTAAATTAACATGTCTTAAAAAAAATTGTAACATGATGTTTTGTGGTTCCTGGGGAACGTAAATACTACTGACTTAAAATTTCTGAATCCATTTTTAAGTTAATTAATTTGATTTTTGAGGTGCGGTGGCACTCTCATCTGCTAGTTAAAATTCAAATGTCTTCACCATGCCAGGGTTGGCCCAGACTAAAGCTAGGAGCTGGCAAACCTATCCATGTCTCCCACATGGGTCTCAGGATCCTAATTACTCAAGACATCACGCTTGCTTCCCTGGCTGCACGTTAGCAGGAGCTGGAATGGGCATTAGAACTGAGACTTCGAACCAGATCCTCTGACATGGGATGTAGACATTCTAACCAGTGACTTAACAGCGAAGCAAAACACCTACTCCACCAAACCTTTAAAAATTTGCATTATATTTTTTTAAAATGAAGATAAGAGATTTTCTGAAGTATATTTAGTATATTTAGTCTGGGAGTTTGTCTTCACTAGAGTCTTAGGGTGAAAGTAGAAAAACATCACTTATCACTATGTATTTGTTTTAAAGAACAATAATGTTAACCTCTCATTTAAATAGTATAATTTCACTTACATGCATCCTGCAAATCCATAGAAAATTTGTCTGTAAACACAACCATTAATTCGAATTAGTCCCTTGGCTCTTTAGTATAAAATGTTTGATATTTTCAAAGAAAAATAATGTATTAACCTATGGGTTAATTTGTGTTTGTAAGTTTTCATTAGGCAATATGTCAAGGGGACAAGTTAATTTGAAGGGAAAATAAAGGAAGCACAGTCAATTAAGTTGACTTCGAGGTAGGAGAACATTATCAAACTGAGATTGATATTATCCCACCCTATATGTGCACATACAAGAAAAAAACAATTCTAAGCAAACAAAATTCCTTTTGCAAAGTGCATTGACATATTTTAGACACTGACAAACAGGCCAACCATTGTGCCTGCAAAAAAGGAATTAGCACACCATACAAATGTAAGCCAAGATGCCATGCTCTTCAGAAACTTGTTAAAAAGTGACAACAACATGTGAAAATATCCATTAGGCAGAAGTCTGGCTTGGAAGGGCTGAGACAAATAAACAAGAGTGGTTTGGTTGACAGCCATTGCTAAACAGTAGGTAGTGGAGCTCTTCAGCTAGCAACTCTGACTGATCAGATAACAACAAATAATAATTTTCCATCAAGTACATGCTCTACTTCCTCTCAATTTCATACTTTCATCCTCAGCATTTTGTTGAAAGATTTCTTTGGAAGCTCTGTTTTCCTGCTAAAGAAACTAGAAATGGTGGTTGCATGCAGCTACTCCACACTTTTTTGAGTATGTTCTGCAATTTCATATACATAGAAATAACAGGAAATTGAAAATGCACCCAGAATAGTTCTGTGTTGTGCTTTTTAAAACTATTATTCTAAAGATACACAGAATTTCTTGCTTTCAATATCTGATGCCAACAGAAAATATACTGTTCTGTTTTCGTTAGTTGTGATATTTGAAAATAGCAGATGAAGCAAAAATACTTGAACAATTTTAGAATGCTATACTGTAAGAGGGAATGATTTAGAGTGAGGTGGCAAAGCAAATGGTGCTAGAGTCAGAATATTTGAATTCAGTCTAATATCCACCATATTGCAGTATAACTTGAGCCAATAATTTTTATTGGCCTCAGTGTTTTTAAAGATTTATTTATTTATTTGAAAAGCAAGTGACACAAAGGAGTGGGGGAGAGATCATCCATTTGCTGGTTCACTCCCCAATGGCTTGGGTAGGACCAGGTTGAAACTAGGAACCTAGAACTTCTCCATAGTCTCCCACATGGAGGCAGAAGCAAAAGAACTTAGGCCATTTTCCACTTTTATTTCAGGTGCATTAGCAGGGAGCTGGATAGGAAGTGGAGCAGATGAGATTTGAACTGGAGCCCAACTGGGATGCCAGAGCTACCTGCAGGGGGTTAACCTGCTATGTTACAACTCTAGAACTTCAACTTTTTTTTTTTTTTGAATAATGAAGTTACTAGAGACTATCATATGAGTTTTAGTCTAAGGGTTTTAGAAAATGGCCTGATGCCAGTCCTTAATTTTTATTAAAGCAATGCTTACAATTAATATTTTAGTTTATTAATTTGACAATAAACCATAATTTCAATCACATTCCTCTAAACTTTCAATAAACTTTACCTTTTTTTATCTTTATTGCCACCTACAATGCAGTACCCACACTAAGTTGTGCATAGCTTTTTTTGTTTGTTTGTTTAACTGTTAGTGTTTTTCAAGTTTCTGGGTTTAGAACATTTTTATTCTAGTGAAATGGCATTACTCTTTGTTTCAGAGTCTCTTTCTGGTCATCAATTCTGTTTCCTGTTTTCTGTAGACATAGACAGGCTGCTTTTTCTGCCTCTTCAGCAGGTAGATGAGTCAATGTGGTTGATAACTTATGGAGCAGAAATGATACATTTCACATTTAAACTCAACCCCTACAATCCTCCCACAAATGAGAATCTTGCCTTTTCTCAGTCCACTGGTTTCATACAGAGGAATAAGGCAACAATGGAATTCACAATTTGAATATGGAAAGAACATAAGGGGTAAGCAGGTGGGTCTCTAACATACATCTTGAAAAATTACTGCAGACTATCAGAACCATTGTTCAGACTTATATGATGAAAAAATAAACTTCAATTTCTTGTAATCCCTGATACTTCAGAGTATAACCATGATAGCAGCTGTTATTACCTTAACTAAAACATTTTCCAAGGTGACAGATTCCCTTATATATGTATAAAATTTCAAACCATAACAAATACCCAGGTTATATGTACTCCTATAAAATTTATTAAACCAACCTTTTAGGAATTAATTGCAATAAGGATTATAATCCAAATTTTTACACATTTTACATATCTTAAAAGTTTACTTTTGTTTGTAGCTTATCAAGCCAATGCATAGAATTTTTCCTCTGCTACTTCTAAAGAGTAACCAGAAGGTGATACCTCAATGCCATCTAAAGTAAAGGTCATATTCTATGAAATAAAAGTCCTTCATTAAGTTTTAACAATATAAGCAAAATAAATATATGAAAACTACATTGGGTTTAGATCAGCAAGATCTGGGTTTAAATCCAAGCTCTAATAATTTTTCTGTATGTTCTATTGGGGAAGTTACTTTCTGAAACTCAGCTATTCAGTTTACAAAATATGAATAAGGGAATAATTATAGAGCTTAACACTTAAAACACTTCTATATTCATGAAAACAGCATATGCAAAAGAAAGAAATTAACATTTATTGAATGTAGGTTCTCCCCACTTTCTTTCTGATTCTTTGTAGAGAAACACAGACTACTTAGCCAGCTACCAGTTTTCGCAGCAGACTTGATCCCAAGCTGGAGTCTGGTACATTCGCAGGCTCTGATAAAGCTGTTTAAGTTGTTTCTGGGAAACCTTGTGATATGATCCCCATAGCTAAAATATGTAAAAATGAACCCAACTCTGAACCAAGTTCCTTAAATTCCATGCCTCAGCTTCCGCATGAGGGGTGTTAACAGCTTTAGGACCACTGCGGCAATCTGCACGCAGGTTCCCCTCAGAAATGCTTCAGGCTGATCCCCTAGTATTTAAGGCTTCTTTCTTTCAAATTCCAGCTGCTTCCATCTTGGAAAGGTTGGAGACACTGTTTCCTGGGATGTTTCCGTACCACTGATGTTGGATGATTCTAGTTGTAGGTTCTGCTGGTTACAACACTAAGCATGCCCAGACGTCAGGCACTGCACTGTCTTAGGATGGATGCTATTTCATTTGTTACTTATAACAACACTTTGTATGTCAGTTTGAGAACCATTATGAAATCATAGCATCTCCACACAGTATAATAAAAGTTAATCTAATCACTAAGACTGAATGGGGAAAAAAAAATTGAAGCTGAAGGGTGAAGGTCAGGATGGCTACAGCTAGGTTAGCCATGTGAACAAGGACAGAAAGAAAATCCCAGTCTCAGAATTGGGAACACAAAGTGGATGCTCAAGGAAAGATGTGCAAAGCTGTCATGATTTTTACAAACCATTCTATTAAATACAGCCACTCTCCTTGACCTACATATATTTCTCAATCTCAAATGAGTTGTCCTCCATAGACTCTAACTCAGAATCATACAACAAAGAGAATTCTAAGAAAAGCAGCTCTCAGCCTTAGAACTGACAGCATTTATACCACCTTGGAAATACATAATCCAACATGTATAGATACTAGTTTCCTCATAATACAGTTAAGAAAGATGAGCAGAAGTTACAGTAAAAGAGCAACTACATGTTTGGCATTAACTATATTCCAGCCACATTTCATAAAGTGATTTACCTTTACTATCTCAATTTTCATGCTCTTTTTCTGGTTTATGTTTGAAGATATCAAGGGAGAAATGTTAAAGAAATGTGAACAAGACACCGAGATATTTAAGTGTAAGGGCCAAGATTTAAATACCCTTCTTTATGATTCCAGAACTTGTTTTTTAAAAGATGAACCCAGAAGGAAAATTCTTACCTGTTTACAATGCAAAACTGATGCCACTGACACCTGTATCACTTCTATAGTATAAAGCATGGAGCTATTCCCTTGAAGGTATTTGCTAACATAAAGATAGAGTATTCAGCAAATTGCATAGTAATAATGTGTAAAATCATTTTATATACATACGTTCAGAATGTCTGGTGTATACGAGAGTTACTCCAAAAAATCTTGATAAAATAATCACTCAACTAAAACGTGTAAGTCAAAGTTAATAATAAGAGTTGTCATAGATTTAATAGTGCCCACCATTTATATATTGAATCTCTCACCCCTCATGTGACTGCTTTTGGAGACAGGCCAATAAGGAGGTGATCAAGGTTAACTGATCATCAAGGGCAGGACCTTGCTCCAAAATTAGTAGTGTCCTTATTAAGAAAAGGAAGAATCACCGGGGATGTGTATACACAGAAAAAAGGCCCTGTGAGGACACAGATAGGAGAGAGGTCTTGACAGAAACCTGTTCTGCCAACATCTTCATCTTGGACTTGTAGCCTCCAGGGCTTTCAGAAGTATATTATTTCTGTTGTTTAAGTCATACAATCAGTGGTGCTTGGTTATGACAGTCTTAGTATACTAATGCAATGGCCTTTACATAATAGAGTGGAAAGAAGGATGAATGTGTGTGTGCACTGATACAATGGGAAACATTCTGATCGTCACATAAGAAATGCATTTGTTTTACTCACATTATATCTATGCTAGTCAGTATTTTACTGTGGATACTAAAATCATTCCACTTAATTTAAATAGAAAATAATTTAACAAGGGAATAAGTTCCTTATAACATGATTGGAGTAATAAGAAAATGTATTTTGAGGTCTAGGCTTCAGCAAATGTCTTAAAATAATGAGTGAATTCTGTTTCAACATCAGATGGGGCAGCAGGTACTGGATATATGTTTGTACCTGAAACAATGAATATGAACAACATACTATGAAACAATGATTTTCAAGATATCAGACAGAAGATGAAGGAAAGTGATGCCTAAGAGAGAGGAAATAAAGTGGGTTCTGTGAGTATCCTAACTTACTTCCTAGAGGCAGACTTCTCTGTCTGGGGCAGAGGTAGGTAGATTTTTGAAGGGACAGAACCAAAACTCCAGGAGGATTAAGGCAGCCAGAATTCATGAGAAAAATAATACAGAGAAGAGAGTTTCACAGAGAGAACACTTGTAGATCTGTAAGGATCACCACAAATATTCCTCACAGCATTGTTCAGCCAATGCTTGTGAAGAGACAACCCCAAATTGAGCAAGGAAATGGTATGAAACATGAGAGGAAACAATGCCCAGTGCTAACTAAAAATGAAGAGTATGATTGGGGCTTATGTCATGGCACAACAGGTTAAACTGCTGTCTGGGATGCCAGCATCCCATAAGAATGCTGGTTCAAGTCCAAGAGTCCCAGCTACTCCAACTGAGATCCAGCTCCCTATTAATGGCCTTGGGAAGCAGTAAAGATGGCCCATGTACTTAGATCTCTGCAATGCATGTGGGAGATCTGGATAGAGTTCCTGGATTCTAGCATCAGCCTAGCTCAGACCCAGCCATTGTAGACATCTAAGGAGTGAACCTGCAGATTGAAGACCTCTCTGTTGTTCTCCTCCTCCACCTCCTTCTCCTCCTCCTCCCCTCCTTCTCCTCCTCTACCTCTTCCTCACTCTCTGTAACTCTTTCAAAAAACTAAATCTTTTTTAAAATATGATTAAGATGCCCATGTCACATACCTCAGTGTCTGAGTTCAAGCTCCAGCTTTGGCTCCTGATTCCAGCTTTTTGCTAAGGTAGACCCTGGGAGGCAGCAGTGATGGCTCAAGTAGTTGGATCCTTTCTACCATGAAGGAAAACTGGATTGAGTTTTCAGCTAGCTCCTGGCTTTAGTTGGTCCCAACCCCAGCTGTTGTGGAATTTGGGTATTAAACTAACAAATGGGAGGTTTTTTTTTTCCTCTCTCTGTCTCTCATCCCCATCTGTCTTGCAAATATATATATGTGTGTGTGTGTGTGTGTGTATAAAATTAAGAATACTAACAGTTCACATCAGTTAGAATAGAAAAATGTAAAAATGCATTGGACATTGGATAAAGCACTAAGAGGACCTTACCTCAGTAGTATGGATAAATAGTACTAGATTGAAAATATCTTTGGTCTTAAGTAGCAAATACTGAAGGAAAGATTCAAGGGGGGAAATACATATTACTAACAATTACAATTAGCAAAAAAGAGACACTAAGTTATTCTAGTTATAACAGTCCATGTTTTTTAAAAATAATCAGACACACAGAAGACATAGTAAGAATACTCATGTAATTTCTACTGGTATAAATTATGATGTCAGAGATGAACATTCTATTGGATAGGATGAAAATAAAACATGGCAAAGAAAAAGATTAGTGAACTTGAAGTCATCACAATGAAAATGATTCAAAATGAAATTCATAGAGAAAACTGATAAAATATTGACAAAGCAACATTGAGATATGGAATAATTTCAAGCAAATGGACAAATGTTTAATGGGAGTTCTTGCAATGAGTAGAGGAGGATCAGTGAGATTAACAGAAGAAACATTACCTGATTTTTTTTTTTAAATTGAAGAGCAGTACAAACCCAGAGATCCAAAAATGTCAACAGACTTCAAGAAATAAACATAAAGAAAATTATAGCAAGACACACCTTATTGAATTTTTTTCATAATCTAAGATAGATAAATGCTTTCTAATATTTAAATTAGAGGAAAGAATTTATCACTGGCAATCCCACATTGTAAGAACTATAAAAGAAAAAACTTTCAGACAAACAGAAAATGGTATTTGATGGAAATATAGACCTAAAAAGTAAATGAGAAAAACAAGAAATAGAAATTATATAAGTAAATATAGAGTTATTTCATATAAATTGATGTGATTAAAAGATGACTAAGTCTTTAAACAAAAAAAAAACACAAAATATTTAGACTTTATAATATAAAGAAAATTAAGTATAAGAGAACAATAGCAAAAATGCTGGGCAAAATGGAAATATGCTATTTTTGATTATTAAAATGCTGCTTTACGCAATTCAAATCAATTGGCAATTTACAAAAAGAGTTAAAGATTTTAAAAGCTATTATTAAAATTGCTATATTGGTCTATTATGCTATGTTATATGTGTGTACATATTGTATGTCCACATGGGAAAATTTTATTAAGAATTTTATTTTAATCGGCTTATAGATAAGATTGTCCATAAATTTAAGCTGCTAAAATTAATAAAAGATACATTTTAATTCATGTGACCTGAATCTCTGTATCATATGTTTTAAACGTGTTGGTAGAAAGAAACTAAAAACATTTTAGATGGTTGTGCTTAAGTTTACTGGTTAAACAAACTACACCATATTAGATATTTAAGAGGTGTTTTCAAATACATGATTCTTAAAATTTATAGAAGGCATTGGACCTTCTGGTAAATGTTTTCTTAAGTTGTTATCTAATGGTTGAAACTGTTTGCTAAGTATTCATGTGATATTGCTATTGTCAGCAAGCGATCTAGGACTTGCTCCCTCATTTCTCTATTCTAAGCCCAACTTGTTCTTTCATTTCTCTATTCTCTTCAAGGTAGGAAACTAATTCTATTATGAAGGAATCTGTAGGATGCACAATTTAATCTTTAGACCTTATAAAAGAGATGGCTAAATTTTTTCTGTAATAGCATAGCCAAAATAAGAGCTTAAATTATAATCTCATAGCTAGATTCACTTCGCCATCAGCAAAGTAAACAGTAAGTAGAAAAAAACCTCCCTTTCAGACCAAAGGGAAAGAAAGTTTTAAAGTGAGAATATAATTTTCCTCATGGGCATTGTCTACCTTAGAAAAACTACTACAGAACATGCCTGTGACTATAGACTTGTAGTTCAGGCCACCGAAGATTAGAGATGGGAAACGGGCACTCCCTTGACTCGCATCCTCTGGTCTGCTTTAACACAAACCAGGAGGAAAAGAAAGCTAAGCATCAGAAGCAATGGGTGGCAGGCCTATTAATGGCTGATCTGTACAGTGATCTGCCCTCAAGCAGACCCAACAGGCCAGTCCACTGCAGTGGCTTTCAATGTGGTAAGCCTGGGCTTCAGCAGAAGTCAGCTTGTGAAGAGCCCTGGCAGCTCTGCCAAGAGTTGGATCACTGGAAATGGACCTGCCCTGGAGTCGAAGGATGCCCAGGTCAGAGCCACAGATCTTATTGGCTCTAAGCTGAAAAGCCTTTCACTCAGCCCAACTTCCAAAGTGACCACTGCAGCTGAGGGGACAGCCAAGCAGGGTCAGCAACATTGCAGGCAGAACTGTAAATTTCTTGTTAGAGATGCCACCTGCCTTTAGCAGGCCAGCTCTCCTCCCAGGCCAGCTAATTTATGAGAGTCAACACAGTGCCTTCCCCCAGGAGGTTCACACCTCCCTTAGGATACACCCCATGTGAAGAGATAGATAGGTCTGGGCCTCTTAACTTACAAGGCCTAAAGCCCACCAGATTATTATCAAGCCCCTTCTATCAGGTTCTATTTGACTCTCAATCAGAAAACTTAATTGTAGCTTAGACAGCATCTTTCTTAGCTCCTCTAATAATGACTCTGTCCTTTGTTCTAGACCGTGTCTAGCACACTTGGGCCTCATTCCTTTGTAATCATAACCTCTACTCTACCTCCAATGGCTCTACTCCCAACCTGTGTGTACTGATGGTCCTCTTCCCCACTTAATGCTGTATAATTGTTCAGACCTGGTTAATGCCACTCTTAGGATCATTGGTTACTATCCTCACTCTGTCTTTTATGACCTTGTCTAAATATGATCAGAGTCGGCGAACTTGGAAGGCTTCCATAGCCTTAGCAACTCATGACGAGAGCCTAGGGTGGTTACTGGCGCCATAAACTAGAGTGTGAATTTGTTGGGTCAACAACGGGAGTCACTGTGCACTTGCTCCTCTTCATGTGGGATCTCTGTCCTTAATGTGCTGTACATTGTGATTTAATGCTATAACTCATACTCAAACAGTATGTTTCTTTTTTTTTTTTTTCCTACCCTTGTGTCAAGGGCTGACTTTCAATAGATCGCAGCGAGGGAGCTGCTTTGCTACGTACGAAACCCCGACCCAGAAGCAGGTCATCTATGAATGGTTTAGCGCCAGGTTCCCCACGAATGTGCAGTGCGTGATGGGCGAGAAGGCGGCCCCCTTTCCGGCAAGCAGTATGTTTCACTTTGTGTTTCTATGTGGGTGCAAACTGTTGAAATCGTTACTTAATATATACTAAATTGATCTTCTGTATATAAAGAGAATTGAAAATGAATCTTGATGTGAATGGAAGGGTAGAGGGAGCGGGAGAGGGGAGGGTTGTGGGTGAGAGGGAAGTTATGGGAGGGGGAAGCCATTGTAATCCATAAGCTGTACTTTGGAAATTTATATTCATTAAATAAAGGTTAAAAAATATACTGCTTTACAATATCACTCTAAATTTCAATATGATAAGGTAAAGGTGTATACTTAAACCTTAAAGCAATCACTAAAATAACAAAAGGAAGAGTTATAACTATTGAATCAAAATTGTGATTAAATATTACCATCAGGAAATGTTCGGTTAATCCAAAAGAATCAATAAATAGTGCAAAATTGAATCAAAACAGTGGGTTAAATAGAAAGCAAAGAAGATGATTGATTTAAATCTATGTATCTTTACTTTAAAGTTGTATGGTACAAACACACATTAAGAGATAGAGATTATCACAACTGATAAAAAGGGAGACTCAACTGTATCCTCCCTAAAAGAAATGCCTTTGACTTGTAAATACACAAGTTGGTTGTACATAAATGAATGGGGAGAAATATACACCACTAGTAATAATCACAGGAAAGTTGGATTGGCTAGACTATTATCTGACAAAGTGGATTTAGACTAAATAATATTACTAAGGATAAAGCTTTCCTTTCATGATAAATGAAGACGTCGCTTCAAGATGAAGATGTAATAATCCCAAACATGCATGTGCCTATTAGCCAAGCTCCAATTTACATGAAGTGAAAACTGATATTACCGCAAAGAATATTAGACAAAAACATATTTGAATTCAGATAACTTAATATCCCTCTCTCTGCTTGTTAGGAGTTAAGAAAGAAGGACTAGGGATGCAGAGACTTGAACTACAAAAACAATCAAATAGACTTAAAAGGCATTTATAGAAAATCATCAAGAAAATCACCAAATATTTGAAAACAACATGCTTACAAAATTATAGGTCGAAAAAGAAGCCAAAATAGAAATGTTTAATTTAATGTAATTGAAAAAAAGCATATAAAAGTACAAGGATGCTGCTATAGCATTACTTTTGGGGGATCTATATAATAAACTGCCTCTATTAGAAAAGAACATATCAAATCAAAGTTCACAATTGCTATCTTGAGCAAAGGAAGAACAAATAAAGTAAAGATAAATAGAAAATAGGAAATAAAGATCACAATAGGAATCAGTGAAATAGAGGCAAAAAATAAAAATTAGAAGTCTATGAAACCAGAAGTGCCTTTGAAAATATTTCAAGTAGGGGCTGGCGCTGTGGTGTAGCAGGTAAAGCTGCCAGTTGCAGTGCCGCATGCTATATGGGTGCCTGTTCGAGTCCCAGCTGCTCCTCTTCTGATCCAGCTCTCTGCTGTGGCCTGGGAAAGCAGTAGAAGATGGCCCAGGTCCTTGGGCCCCTGCACCCATGTGGGAGACCTGGAAGAAGCTCCAGGCTCCTCGCTTCAGATCGGTGCAGCTCCTGCCATTGAGGCCAATTGGGGAGTGAACCAGTGGATGGAAGACCTCTTTCTGCCTCGCCCTCTCTTTGTGTAACTCTGACTTTCAAGTAAAATAAATAAATCTTTTAAAAAATATATTTTAAGGAGATCTTTCTTGATTTTAAAAAGATAAATATAATTCAAAAAAGCTTAGGATGCTGTAGAAAAGGAGAAAACAGATACAAAAATTACCAACACCAGCATTGAGAGAAGTGACATTAAGGAATCTTCCACAAATATAAAAAATATTAAGTTGATATTATAAACTATTTTATATTTATAAATTTGATCATTGATGTATCTGTTGAAATGCATAAGTTCATAAGCTCTCATATAATTATATTTTTAGAATTATATCTATAAAACACCTTGGATCTGTTAAAAACTAATTAAAATATTTTTTTTTAAAAAAAGAGATAAAAGTAGATAATCTGAAAGTTTCTGAGTCTATCAAAGAAATTGAGTTTGTGGTTAAAATGTATTCCCATACAAAATAACCTAGGACAATACAGCATTCTTGGTGATATCTACCAAATATTTAAGTTAAAAGAAAATCTCAATTTTAGATAAATTCCTATAGAAAATTGAAAACTGTAGAGGCATTTTCCCACTTTATTCTGTAAAATCAACATAATTCTGATATCAGAAGTTTATAAATGTAAAAAGGAAGACAAAAATCATAGACAAGCGGCTAGTGCCGTGGCTCAATAGGCTAATCCTCCACCTTGTGGCGCCGGCACACCGGCTTCTAGTCCCGGTCGGGGCACTGGATTCTGTCCCAGTTGCCCCTCTTCCAGGCCAGCTCTCTGCTGTGGCCCTGGAGTACAGTGGAGGATGGCCCAAGTGCTTGGGCCCAGCACCCCATGGGAGACCAGGAGAAGCACCTGGCTCCTGCCTTCAGATCAGCGCAGTGTGCCGGCCGCAGCGCACCAGCCATTGGAGGGTGAACCAATGGCAAAGGAAGACCTTTCTCTCTGTCTCTCTGTCTCTCACTGTCTACTCTGCCTGTCAAAAAAAAAATCATAGACAAGCATGCTTCACAAATGCAAAAATTCAGAACCAAATTTTAGCAAATCAAATACACCCAAAATAATATAAGATGACTAAGTGTAGTTTATCTTTAAAATGTAGTAGTATTGGTTTAATACCTGACAATGAATTAATGTAACTCACTATATTAAGAAACTAGAAAACAATAGTCACCTCGGGTAGCAAAACATTTGACAAAATTCACATCTATTCTTGAAAATAAAACTGAAGGAATTAAAGACAAGTGTCTCAATC